>NC_057794.1:199252019-202110613 GCF_018294505.1 Triticum aestivum
AGTACCGCAACCTCAACTCCTTCTTTCAGTCGCTTGGGATCGCTCACCGTTTAGCATGTCCACATACACATCAACAGAATGGTTCTATAGAACGTAAGCATCGTCACATTGTTGAAACTGGTCTTGCTCTTTTAGCCAATGCATCGGCTCTTTTCATTTTTGGAGTGATGCTTTCACCACTGCATGTTTTCTCATAAACCGTACTCCCACTCGTGTTTTGAACATGCAGACTCCCATTGAAGTTATCCTTAATGAACAACCTGATTACACCTTCTTCAAGGTCTTTGGGTGCGCTTGCTGGCCGCATCTCCGGGTGCGCAAGCTTGAGTTTCACTCCAAGAAGTGTGTTTTTCTTGGCTATAGCTCTCTTCATAAAGGTTACAAATGTCTTCATGTTCCCACCAATCGTGTCTATATATCTCGGGATGTCGTGTTTGATGAGCATGTTTTTCCCTTTGCCAAACTTCCTGTGTCCACCGCCGAACCACCATCTATGCATTCATCCTGTGTTACCTCTGACCAATTTGATGATGTTGCATATTCTCCTATATTGTTGCCTAACCATGGTGCAGGCACTGGACGTGTGGCTCGTTTGGAAATTTTGGAGGCACCATCGCCTCCCTCGTCGGCCTCGCCAACGGCTCACAACGATCAGGCTGCGCCCCTGCATGGCCTCGGTCATCATGCCCATGCACGTTCAACCAACCACCCAGCGACGCCATGCGTCTCGGCGCCTCAGGCCTCTGGGCCGGTGCTTCTGGTCTTTGGGCTGCCTATGTCGGCGCCTCTGGCGTCTGGGTTGTCCACTTTTCGGCACCCTTGCCGTCCGGCTCGGCGCCCTTGGTGGCTCGGCCGCCCGTCTCAGCGCCCCTAGCCCCTGGGCCGGCCTCGCCAATTTGGGTTGTCACGCCGGCCTCGTTGCCCCCTCGGCCTGCCACACTGGTCTCGCCTGGACCGTGCTCGCCTGGGCCGAGCTCACCTGGCTCAGGCTCGCTCTCGTCCATGCTGGCTGAGCCATCTCCGTCGCTGGCCGAGGCTTCTCTATCGCCATCGCCATCGCCCTGTCCAGTATCGACTGAGACCTCCCCGGCTCCTGTGGCTCCCGCGGCTCCTCAACGACCACATACTCGTAGTCGCGGTGGTATTTTCAGCCCAAGCAACATCATGATGGTACTGTTGCTTGGTTGGCTACTTGTCTGGCTGCTGCTCGTGCGGATCCGTCATCTGAGCCTCATACGTATCAAGCTGCTCTCAGTATACCTCATTGGAGAGAGGCCATGGAACAGGAGTACCATGCTCTTCTTCGTAACAAGACATGGACTCTTGTTCCGCCACCACCTCGTGTTAATGTCATCGACTCTAAATGGGTTTTCAAAGTGAAGAAGCATTCTGATGGGTCTATTGAGCATTACAAGGCGCGGTTGGTTGCCCGAGGCTTTCGGCAGTGTTATGGTCTTGACTATGAAGACACCTTCAGTCCAGTGGTTAAACCTACTACTATCAGGCTTCTTCTCTCTCTTGCAGTCACTCGGGGTTGGTCTCTTCGTCAGCTTGATGTGCAGAATGCCTTCCTCCATGGTGTACTGGAGGAGGAGGTCTACATGCGGCAGCCCCCTAGCTTCTCTGATCCTGATCGTCCTGATTATTTGTGTTGTCTCACCAAAGCATTCTATGGTCTGAAGCAGGCTCCTCGTGCTTGGCATGCTCATCTTGCGACAGCTCTTCGTGCTCATGGTTTTGCATCATCAGCTACTGATTCTTCATTATTTCTTCTACAAAGGCCTGAAGTTACAATGTATCTGCTGGTCTATGTGGATGATATTATACTTGTCAGTTCCTCTCCGTCGGCTGCTGCTGCTACTCTTGTTCGGTCTCTTGGTGCTGACTTTGCAGTCGAAGACCTTGAGAAGCTTCACTACTTCCTTGGCATGGAAGTTGCTTCCGGTTATGATGGTCTTGTTATGATGCAGAAGAAGTACTCTTTGGATTTGTTGCAGCGGGCTAGGATGCTTAAGTACAAACCGACTATTACACCTATGTCTACCACTGACAAGATCACTGATGTAGATGGTGAGCTTCTCACTTCTGCTGATGCGATACAATATAGGAGTATTGTTGGTGGGCTTCAGTACTTGACGATCACACGTCCAGATATTTCCTTTGCTGTCAACAGAGTATGTCAGTATCTCCAGGCACCTCGTGACACTCATTGGTCTGCGGTTAAGCGCATTTTGCGCTATATTCGCTTCACGTTGTCCTATGGTTTGCACATTTGACCGAATCCCTCTGGGGTCATCTCGGCTTATTCTGATGCGGACTGGGCTGGCAGTCCGGATGACAGGCGATCCATGGGGGGTTATGATGTGTTCTTTGGTTCTAGCTTGATCACCTGGAGTGCTTGGAAACAAGCTACTATTTTGCGTAGCAGTACTGAAGCTGAGTATAAGGTTGTGGCTAATGCAATTGCAGAAATTATTTGGATACAGTCTTTGCTTCAGGAATTGGGTATACCACAATCACAGTCTCCTATTCTTTGGTGTGACAACATCGGTGCTACATACCTATCTGCAGATCCGATATTTCATGCCTGAACGAAACACATTGAAGTTGACTATCATTTTGTACGGGAACGTGTATCTCAGAAGAAACTACAGATCAAGTTCATCTCTTCTAAGGATCAACTTGCAGACATCTTCACCAAGCCATTGTCTCTACCACAGTTCGAGACATGTGGGCGCAATCTTACCCTTCTAGATTCTTTAGGAAGTGGCTAAGATTGAGAGAGGGTGTTAGACTGTATAGTTCCCGTACATATGTATGTATGATGTAACGTTGTAACCCTTTATTATATATATGTGATAGGCCACCCCTAGAGGGTTGAGTCGGTTCCCCCAAACATATTGTCTTACACCACGATAGTGGGGCCTTGTCTGGTAGTTGTAAGCACATGAGTGGCATTGCCAGTTTGGCTGGTAGTAGAAGAGGTGGTGCAGGCCACACTAGTAGGCTGGCCACCTCCAAGGCTTCACATAGTCTCGGTCACGCTCAAGAGGAGGGTGGCGTTGTGGGGCCGCAACTTCAGAGAGAGAGAGAGAGAGAGAGAGAGCTACACTGGGAGGCACATCAAGTGGAGTTTGAATTGTAGGTTGGACCTAGTCAGCTTCCATGCCTGGCAGATCTTCATTGGTCATAGGAGCCTCACTCGACTTCTCCAAAGGAGAAAAGTGCCTCTGATGGTAGTTGGGCCGACAAAGCGGAGGGGCAGTGGGATATGGTCTCAAGACCCAATGCCATTTTCGCCAAGGCGGGTGTCGGCGTCCACCACCTCTCCAGCCGCTATGGGGAGGGGAATCACTAGAGCGTGGCGGCGAGGCCACACGTCTAGGCTTGGTGGGGATACTAGGCTTGGGGCCTCATCCAGGGGCAGTATGACGTGGATAGACACCCGGAAAGATGTCGTGGGCAAGGTGAAACTGTCGACGCGGTCTGGGGCGACATACAGGGGCACACCGTCGGGCACCTGAAGAAGTACTTCCAACAACTAGGGGATGCCATTGTGGTTCACCGTCCATGCCGATAGACGGAAGGCCATTGCTTGTCTTGTGCGCGAGGCCTCGATCAGGTAGAATGGGGTAAGCAGCATATCAGCCGAGTAGCAAAACCATGCATGGTCTCGCATGCCAGTGATCTTGATGAGCATACAGGCTCAACACCAATGGATGGACTCCAAGGGTGGAAAGAAACTGGAAGTGTGCTGTGTGGAGGTTGATCATAGCGACGCTGGCGTGAGTCTTCACAAAGCCAAAGCGAAAGTGGAAGTCCTCGAGATAGTGACTATGAAGGGCGAACTTGTTTACAATTAGGCCATATCGCATCTGGTGGTCCTCCTCAACATCGGTGTGAACGTCACAACTACGGTAGCTGGCCATGGTGTCTAGAAGCGCAACAGCAGACCAACCTTGGCCACCTCCAGCTCAGCCAAGCGAGGGAGATAGCAGATCGAGCTCGCGTGGTGGAGAGAGTGGTGTCCAAATAGGGCCACCACCTCCCGAGAGGATGAAGCCGCCGACGATGTGGGGGGGGGTGGGAGAACATGGTAGCCACGACGGGGAGTGGGGGTGCAGTCGGCACTGGGGGCGTCACACTGGAAGCCTAGGACCCTCGGGAGTTATGATGCAGGCACTTCGCCGGCAGCATGGCGCTAGTGCGTAGGCATGGGAGGGAGGGAGCACACACACACACACACACGTGAAATGTGGCCATAGAAGCCACAATACTTGCAGTGCCAGTCTCGAAGGCACTTTGAGGGGGGGGGGTGGCCAGAGTAGAGGCACTTAGAGCAGGTTCTCGCATCAGGAGACATGCTCGGAGGAGGGAGCGAGCCGAGGCCTGGCGGCGATGGCGCCGCCTTCGTGGTTGGTGGTTGCACAAGGTCTCCCAGTTCTCTTGTTAGCCATAGGCTCCTCCACTGGCGAGACATAGTGGATCTCAGAACGAGGGCCATGGCGGGGGCGTTCACTGCAGTGACTCAGGGGATTGTGACCATGTCATCGCAGAGTGCCTACATAGGGCTGACAGACGAAGAGGGGCTCGCGTCCAACCGACGTAGCGCTCGGGAGTGGCCAGCGTCGGGGGAGGAGGGATAATCCATGGAGACAAGGAGGGGCATCGGGGCGCGAGAAGGGAGTTGTTGGACGCGGGGACAGGAGTGACCACCAGAGAAAGGCTGCACGGGAAGCGGGTATGCACTCGTCAAATCCAAACATGTTTTCCGCAAAAAAAACATGTTGATGATCGATCGCATAAATTTTTCTTAGATGTGTGGGAAGAACATAAGCTGGATGACCGAACCAAGCAGGGTGATGCTCCTTATATACCTGATAAATCGGCCATCAACGCGCGTGCTGGACCCTAGACAAAAGAACACACAGATAAAAAGACGTCAAGGAGCATATTTATCATGGAACCGAGACCAAGTTTCAGTGGTTCACGCTTTCGTTCAAACTTTATAAATTAGACAATGTACCCCACAAATTATTGCCGCAATTGGTTGTTTTATATTTGAGCAAGATGTAAAATATTTATGAGATATGAACATCGTAATATTTTTCACACGCATTGTTGCATGTGTAGTCAATCTTTTCCAAAGTAGCTATGATAGAAACAACAAATCTGTACCTACTAATAAAAGAAATAGGCATTCTTAGTCCGTCATGCTACTAACAAATCTGTACCCACTGGTTTTTTTGACATTATAAACCCGCAGTAGATATCAAATGTTTTTTAAAATACCCATATCTTCTAAACCGTAACTTCAAATTTAACATGTTATATATGAATTTTGATTAGAAAAATATGTAGAATCTTAATATGGTGTTATTTTACCTATTAGCAATTTAAACAAAATATTATATAGGGTGCAGTCTTAATCAGTAATGCATTATCCGTCTTTCTATCATATTGGTAGTGATTCGGATTGGGGATGAACACCTCAGCAAAATCAGGATTAGATACGAAACTAAAGATAAATTAAAAATTGGATGCCCTCTATAAAAGAAATAAAAAAGAAAATGCATAGAAGATCCGATAAAGATGAGATGTTGCACTATTCTACTATATATAAAAAGAAGAAAGACAGGATATGCATGGCAAAAAGTAAAAAGGAGGCATGCAAGACAAAAAAATAAAATAAAAGACAAGTTTGACAAGATATAAAAAAGATGAAACATGGACCAATACCTATGACATGTATGGCAATAAATAGTGATGAAATATGGACGCAAGTACCCGCGTCCACGGGAGACCATACAACAATGTTCTTTTTCAGACAAAAAAATATCACTTTATGCTTAAAAAATCATGTATCTTTTTAACAAATCTTCATGTAAATATGCATGTGAAAAAAAGTTTTCAATAGTTACCCTAAGTTGGCGATGCTTATACTGAAAATTGCCCTTTATGCACACATGTCTCCGTAGTGTGCTGATGTGTCATCGTCTGTTTTTATCGTTTTCCTTTACCGGCCGGTAACAATACCTCATTTCACACATGACATGAATAAATACATGATCACTTGCCCGTTTCTTTTTACGGATTAAATCTACATGCAAGCTGTGTTGAAATAAAATACATGTGGAATCTTGAACTGTGCTTTTGTAGGCTAAGACCATTTTTGTTTGGGCCGTAGCTACAAATTCTCAGATTATAGACCTTTTTTGTAAATTAAGAGTGTGTGGTATTTTTTTTCTCCCATTGCAACGCAGAAGCCTTTTTGCTAGTCTATATAATGTGAAAAATTGACCACACATGCAACAATGCGTGTGAAAAATAACTCATAAATCATTGTACAATCCCAAACTCGAATGGATAGTGGAACATCACACCAATGTTATAAGGTAACCCAACCACGTGATTGTGAAAATATGCGTTTACGTGCTATCAACAAAAAAAACAATCATTTTAGCTCACCGCTGCATAAACATATATACTTAATTATTTATTTTTGTCCAAATCACACATAGTCGTATTTTTTTCAATCAGTCCATCAGATAATCTTATATTATAGGTGTATTATTCCAGTATTTTCCCTTGAGTTTTGAAAACTTTTACACTGCAGAAATCTCACAACATCTTAACTAGTTCTGTGTGATAAGCTACGATAGAAAATCTTCCTCCTATGTGGTAAAATTGTATCTATATAAAATATAGATATGATTCAGTTGTGTTAGTCAATCCCTCGATGTCATGAATAAAATAAGTTAAATATTCTGCTTGCAGCTCAGTGGCTGATCTGAACCTTCTTTATATAAGCGAGAACATAAATTCTAAATCATATTACTATTTGCACCATGTATTTGTTCAAGGATGCACTCTTTTCAAGTCCCCCATTTGTGCTTGTTATTTCGAGTTTGGGATTGTACAATGATTTATTTTAGAATTGCCATGTAGGGTAAATGTTGAGGTGGAAGAGAGAAATCATAAAAAAACTTTTCTTTTCTTAATTAAAGGATGATGTCTTAACACAATTTCTCTCACCACATATCTACTTACCTGAGATAAGACTAACATATTATTCACTATACATAACTTTTTATTGTATTCTTGAGATTATGTAGCACACTTAAGATAAAATTGTCTAATCAACCACTCTACATGATCTAATATAACTCTAGCCAGAGGAGGATTCTTTTCGGAAGTGGGAAATTCTATGACTTGCATATCTCAACTATTAAAGGGGAGTTGTATGTTGTATGTTCGCCTCCACCCATGCCCCTTCGTCATTTGATTTTCTTTGTCATGTATGTCGTCCCTCCCGTGTCATGTATTAACTCAACCAAACAAAATAAAATCTTGTCAACACCTTAACTAAGTAAAAAATCACTTTTTGTTCCCCTGCATGTACCTAAATTAAATTAAATCTTACCAAAACCTCAACTAAATTAAAAACATTCCATGCGTTCCCCTATCCATACTGAAATCAAATCAAATATTACCAAAATCCAAACTAAATCAAAACTTTCCTGCCTTCACCTACTCATACTCAAATACAATCAAATCTTATAAAATCTTTCTTTCAACTGCTCATACTCAAATGAAACCAAATCTTACATATATTGTGTGTTTAAGGTATATTTCGGACACGGTTGGCATCGAACCGCTGGAATATGTGTGGCTTCAATGCAACGCACAGGCAATTAGCTACTTAGTATGTGATTGAAATGTCCAGTTTTGTTTAGACAATCAAATCCAGCTGCGCATGATTCAATGAGCTACAATAAATGAAGGTAATACAAATCTTTTTAAACTGGAAGGTATTATAGACTTACAACTGCACCATTGTTGAGCACAATCACTACCGTTCAGATTCCAGGCATCTTTACCGGGGCGATAGACCACATACTTCCAAGGTTTCGGTCTGGCGATGAGGCCGAAAGGTCCGGCAAACACATGATGATGCAAAATGAAACCTTTATAAATTGATGCAAAATCCCTACCTATGTCATCGACAAAACTATGACACACTTGTTGATTACAAGGTGGCTGTGGTGAGTTTGTCAATCTCAACACGTGTCGTCTCAACTTCTCTTAGGTGCTCACAGTAGGGTATGAGTGCTTGCCTTTATAGGGATGAGTGTGTGAGCATGTTATTAGCGTATGCATCCGTACTATATTTCTCATAAATAGGAGAAAATGGAAATTAGGAACTTTTCATGTTGTAGCTGGATACCGCAGCATGATAAAAACTACCCGCGTATTAGCTCGTGCTCGTACTCGACGTCAAACCCGACTAACAAAAGGTCAAGATTTTCCAAGACGGCGAACGGTTTAGCGCTCACGCTCGTACCGCCTAGTCGTACCAAAGGGCGGCAATAAGGACTGAACTTCTAGAGCAAACTATACCAGACTATACAACCAAGCGTGCTCGTATGAGGCAATAAATACCTCCAATTGAATTGTTTTCCACATCCAATTGAATTGTTTTCCACATCACATGTTGCTAATGTATTTTCTAACCGATCATTTGCTTTATAATTTGCATCAATTACCTCCGTAGCTCCTTAAAAATTAATCCCTTCGTATCAAAATATAAGAAGTTTTGGTTGGTCAACCTACCAAAATGTCTCATATTTTGATACAGAGGTAGTAATTCTCTGTAGAAAATATGTTTTCATTTATTTAATTTCTTGATTTGATATATGAACTACATTCGTATATTGATTCGGTGATTTTCTCTATGTGTTATTTTCGCATGGGCTTGGACCTTATGTGTTGTCATATACAGTATGGTGCCAACTGTATAAAAGAACCGCACAATCTGCTTTGTTTCTTCAATTTGAAGAACTTCAACCACAGGCGGTTGATAATGTTTTCAATACGAACCTCGTCTCACAAAAGTTTCTTAGTATCGAGTTTCTCACTTTAAGTGAGGATCTATGTTTTTATTAGGCACTTACGAGCTGCACACTCATATTTGTTAACTTGTCTCACACATACTTCATGCAAATCTAGTGGTACATATTACTCCTAGACTTAGTTTATCGACTTACGCATGGTGCTTAGGTTAGTGAACTTAGTTGTCACACTAATCCTCTGTACTATAAAAAATGAAAAACCCCAAAAGCATAAAAATACCTTGTTTTTAGTCTTTCAAGTAGGTTCTATCGGGGGCAACCACTGGACCACAACTTGGAGATCCATTGAAGCAAGGTCCACATCTATTAAAGGAGAGGTTATATGTGGCCCGACGGTGGAAGTCTCTAACTCTTGCTTAATGTTAATCTTGGGGAGGTAACCACGTCAGACGCTCTCTTTTGATAACTGTATTTTCTTTTTTTACTTTCATAATTTTCCCTAGTTTTTATTTGCAAAGTTTTAAGCGTGGGGAAGTTACTTTTGCATGCATAGTGTTTCGTGCAATGCTCTTTATTATAAAGTTCTTGTGCAATCGTGTGTCCCCTTGTTTTGGCATACTTCTTTGCATTCATTTTAGTTAGCGCGAGGAAATCTGATTATTTTCTGGAAGACATTGCCATGTTTTTTTTATCAAAAATAATAAAGGATTCGTTTAAATTCTTTCCATTCTCTCACCTAATTACATAAGTTGGGGACTCTAATTGTGGCTTGATTAGCGATCGAATGTTGTAGAGGGTTTTGCAGATGAACCCAGCGACTTTGGTTGATCTAGGATGTCCAACAATATCCCCCGCAAATCTACTCCCTTGCAGTACTTAGATTTGATTCTTATGCAACATGATACAGTGATGCCCTTGTGTAGTGTTTGCCTTCTTTATGACTAAAGTGATTTCAAAGCCTTTGCATTTATGTTCATATTTTATTGCTAGCCTCTTCAATACCGAGCATTGCCCACTCTCACATTGAGACCTGGCGCATACTTCTCTAGTACATCCAAACCTATGGGAGAACTTTCTCTTGTTCTCCTACACATAAACCCTACATCGCCTCAAAACAGACAACATACCTAGCTATCATGGCAATTTTATAGCCATTCCGAGTATACCGCCTTGCACTACCATCATATTATATTACATGAATAAAGACATATTATTTATTTCGATTTTCCTTGCATGACCGTAGTATGGCTAGCATGATATTTTTATGGCTTGTCCATTTTTTGATGTCTATGCTACGCCGAATCATTGCATATCCTGGCACACAACCTAAGAGATGCATCACAGAGGTGCTACAAAAAAGGGTGGTGATGAGAGAAGGAGCAACACCATTTCACTTTTTAGTATACACTTGTGCTTCAAAGTAGCACCACTTCATGCATTGTAGATTAGAAAGTTTCATAAGTTACATGTTTTATTTCGATGACAAGCTTCCTCAAATGCTAAAGGTCTTCATGAGGAAGCAAGTTGGATGCACCTGCACTTAGTCCGTTTGGGAGATTTCACATATTCATAGCTCTGCTTGCATCCTAGTTGCACGGCCTACTCCTCGCATAGTCACATCAACAACGATCATAACGCGTTCCTAATGGCTAGTTGTGTTGATGAAAGACTTCCTATGTTTTCGAATTCTTAAAACCCTAACAATTTTCTACTTTCCCATTAAGCACGAGGCATAGGCTTGCACAAATCTCTGCATAGGTAGTTGAGCGGTTGACTAATGCAGATGGATGATCTTCCAATTAGACCTGGTATTCCTTGGGTTGGTGCTTTTGAGGTGATTGATAATCCATAGTTTCTTTTGTCCATGATGGGCATTGCATTGTTCATAACATAATTTGACCTTCTCTCTAAACCTTTGGCTATGGGAATTTGGACTCTGTAGAAATATTCCATCTTTCTCGACCTCCATGGCAATGGAATTAAGGAGATATCATGTATCACTCCCTTGCTAGTTAATTTTTGCATGCTCGCACAATGAGCATGGGTTCACTCTTGGGGTTTGGTTTCAGCATAAGCTTTCGAGTTGGCAAATATTAGGTAGTCAACCCTCTTACTTGAGGACGAGCAAGATATAAGTACGGGGAGTTTGTTGGCTCTATATTTTATGATTTTTTGAGCTCCTTTGTTGCATGTGCTCTGCATATATCATGTTCCATTGAACCAAATATATGTCCATTAGGCATGATTACTACTTTTCACTCTTTTCATTGTGAGCATTGCATAGTTTTTTTCTTTAGTTTTTACTAGTTTCCTTTGTTTTGTTGTGTCTAAGGGTGTCTTAGAGCAACCTAGGACCAAGCACAATCAAAAGGCCAAAGATGGATTTAATACAGAGGATTACGAGCACCCGACTTACGCCTTTCGGAAGGCCAAAAATGAGAGATTTTTTCCAAAGTGCTCCAAACTAAGATCTAATACCACAGATGCATCGGCGTTGTTCTTGCAATGAGGCCAATAACATTGAAAATAGAGTTTGGATGTAAAAGTTTCCGGATTCGACGACCCTTGGTATGATCAAACCTAGTCGTACCACTGCTCGTACCAGTCCTAGATAGCTCTGAATGATGCCTCTCTAGATAGGATTCTTCAACGATTTTGTCCCTGTTGGTTATTACGTGATCCTTGGCTAATAAGGAAGGGTTTGGGAGACAATTAGGCTCATATAGAGCCCTTAGATCAAAGGACAAAAGCGGAGGCTTTGGGAGAGCCCTTAAAATACTTCTCCAACCATAGCCGCCACCATCATCCATCATTCGTCCAAGATCAATCTCTATCACCTTCATTGTTGCACCAACAACACCTTCATGGAAGAATGGACAAGATCAATATAAGGAGGAAGAAGCTCGGCCACTGCATGCACCAGCCTTCGAGCTGGTGCCATCTCCACCACGCCGCCTCCACCGACACTTCCTTCATCACCAACACCACCGGCACCATCAGCATCACCATCAGCACTATCTTCACCAACACCGCCATGCCTTCTCGTTTCATTGGCTCAATGCCAGCTGGTAACTTGGCCCTCTCTTTTATGTGCTCCCTTCACATGTTTGAGTAGTCGTACTTATTTTCGAGGATATGGATGAACTCTTTATGACTAGAATTAGATTCCTTCAAGTGATCCAATATCTTATGTTTATTATCGAGTTAGTAGCCTTCACGAATATTGAGAGGAGGCCTCTCTTGAATTATCATTGTGATTGCTCGTGAAGCAAACTACTTTTGTTTGTTTAGGTTTTGATGTTTAGGTATTGTGAGAAAACAGTAAAAGCTTCTTTCTTGTCCTTCTGCAGTTGGTAGGGGAGTAAGAGGGAAACTCACATCGGGCTGCGTCCACGGGGAAACCCTTAAGAACCGTAGTGATAATCAGCATGGGGAAACTATGGTGGTGGCCTATGTGATATGAAGTCTACTTTGAGTAGAGCATATCTGTACCGGGAACCGCCCACTTCGATATATAAAGAGTGGCCTAGTGATATGATAGAGAGCTATGCTCTGCACTTCTTGCATGGATCATATTAGTAGCGATGACTCTGGAGCCCTTGAGAACACCTTACTTTTTTACATTTCCATTCGTAGTTTACATAAACTCCTTTTCATTCCTTTTCCTAGTAACTTATAGAGTAGTCTATTTCCAAACTCTGCTTTGGGTGTGTACGAAACTACGTTGGTAATAACATAATTTTGAGGTTAGTAGTGCCTTCCATTCTACTGCCTATGGATTCGACACTCAACTTATCACGAAAGTGCTATAGATGCCTTTCCTCTTGTAGGACATCACAACTTATGCCCATCAAAAGGAGCAACACAACAGTGTCCACAAAAGAAGGCAATAAGATGTCATGTCCTACAAGCCTCCACGCTTGTGATACTACTCGTATCGCATGCCACCGCCTCCATGACGTGATGCATGACAACATCAGTAAAGGGGCTATAGGATGATTTGCATCGGAGGCACTTTGAAACCCTATTCATCCCGTCTGCATTATAAAGGATAGGAAACGTTCACCAAATGAGAGCCACCAATAAGACGACTGACCATTCATCAGAGTTACCAACTCATTCCGATCTACATCACCTACCACCACTCCATAGCCATCACCACCACCATAGCCTTTATCTCCACTAGCCATCATACTTGTAATCGAGTGTATAACATGATCAACATTGTATGACTTATACTCATTCATCCCTAAGTAGAAATCTTTATAATGTCTATTGCATGTGATTTATTTGCATTGTATGAGTAGTCCCCAAGGGCTAAGGGGGAGCCATAGCCTCGTAGCCCCATGTACATGCATTAAGGTATCGTTGGTTTACTTTGAGTTAACATTATCTCTGTGTGCTAGACAATCATATTGTCCCTTCCTCGATCCTAGGGCTTACTGATACACAAGATACCGAAGATTTAACAAGGAGAGGCTTAGGGTAGAGAAGAATGGAAGGCTATGATGAACGTCTGTGGCAATAAGATTAGCTTTGTAGCTGAAAGATAGTCTCTACGGGTAGATAAGGTGCAATCATTAAATGCACAATGTATTGCTCTGCTTGTCCCTTAATAACTAAGGTAACCCCATGTGTTGGAAGGGCCTTTGTTGGACAATAGAATCACAATTCAGAGGTACTTGGTCGCAGGTTATTTGGACACATCTCCCATAACAATACTTTGACAAGATATATGTAACAATGTTTACCAGTGCCATGTTGATTATCTAGATAGGATCTCGGGTGCAAGTTCACAGCTGCAGGTGAAAACCTTTAGACCTAGCCTATTTTTTATTGTTTTCTGTTAGTCACCTACGCATTTTGATCGGGGCCATTTACCAATCTCACAACTTAACCTCTACTCCTATTGTGTCTTCTTACTTGGTGCATTGTCTCGTACTCGATGGCTCCCCAATCCTGGACAAGTCCTTCCCTCTAATGGGCAAGACAATGGACATAGTGGAAGAATACCCCCCTCACACATTTTATCATCAAAATGCTGAACTTGGACACAATATGTTCGTTTCCACTACAACACTTACTCCATATGAGCAGGAACACAAAGGTACAATGGGTCTTGATGATATGTTTATCCTCCTACTGGACTTGGACAATTTGCATGATAATAATGCTCATATATTTATGGCACGCCCCATTTTTACCTTCTGCGTGCTTTGATTTGCCACCTATTTGTGATGACAATATATGATATCAAGTAGTTGTGATAGCGTTCTACATGTGATATCTTACGTCAATCCCATATGTTATATCATGCTTGATAGTCCCATGAATTTGTCTTGTGCTATGCTTAAGGTTTCTGAAATCACATCTTCAAGATCTATCCTTAGCACCTATGCATATGAATTAAGTTGAATTTTATTTGTGCGAGACATAGTTGAAATGTTTTAGCTTGTGGTATTTGCATATATTATTATGATATTACCATGTTATGTTTGCATAATTCTTATAATAAACTTCATATGCCTTGCCATGACCACCTTTGTATGGTAAATGTTCTTGGTAATGCCTCACATATTGTAACAAACATGATGAATAGTTCTTCTTTATGTTGTTTTGATTTCAAGCATAATAGTGCTATATGTATAATTTGTGGTTAACATTTTCCCATCCATAAAATAAGAATGCTTTGTGTGTCGTGTTAAGTTTGTTGACTAATTGTTCTTCCATACAACTTGACTGCATTTATACACATGCTTTGCACATGTCATTCCATAAAAAAATTTCAAAACTCTACTTGCTTGCTTCAAACATATAGAGTTTGGAGTGTAACAATGTTTATTCTATTGCACATGAGAATGCCCCCACAGACTTCTCCCATATGATTGGAGATTTTTTTTGTACCATGTGCAACATGTTTTTTTCCTTCCTTGCACAATATGCGTAGTGCCATGGATATAAACATTGATGCACATATTATTCATGCGCTTTGAGTTTAACAGTGATGTACAAATGAACAAACACATCGTGATGGATGATCTCTTTATCTACCATGCTAATTAGTTTTGTCTTTTGCATGTGTAGGACGTCACGACTACTTCTCCACTCATACTCAACATGAGGTTACAAAACGAGCTCTTTAGAGCAAACAAGGCGTAGGTCTCCATGGAGTATCATTCCTATCTTCTTCTTCATGACACGGATTCACGTACCTCTTCTAAATTGCACTCCAATGGTTCTTTGGTATCTTCCACTACATATGTTTTGCCCATATTACCATATTCACAACGCATGGTTTAATCATTACTATTCCAATGACATGCCTTTGTGACCCATGCTCTGCATTATAAATGACCCATCACTGTGTTACTTTTATGTGTATTTACAAGCTTGGTGGAGTAACTTTCTTTTATCATTTTAGATCTTTCACCCATACCTTTCATGATGCTTGTTGTGTTGGGGGTGGCATGATGTCACATTTTTGTTTATGTAGGAGTTCTTGCCTACACAATGAAACTTTTGCCATGGTTTTGTTTTGCATATACCTTGTGTGTTGCATCACCCATGATGAATAATTGCTCTTTCCATACGGTTGATGGCAACCATTTCCATGCTTTTCACAGGCTTTGTTTTGAATATTGTCTAATAATTCCCATTGTTGCCACCATCATGTTGAATACTTGCTATATTATATGTGCTGAGTGTGACATTGCTTTATTCTTGCACGATAAGGCCCCCATAGATTTCTCATATATACTTACATATTTTTACATGTTACATGTGAATCATGCTTGTTTTCCTTATTTACAGCATGCATGTCATTTCTATGACATATGCATAAATACACCGTATATTTATCAACCGTATTACTTGCTAATGGTATGCGCAAGAGAAGAGATGGGTATTGATGGATGACACATTTTTGTACCATGAACGCACATTATTTTCTTTGTTTTGTGCATGTGTAGGCCTTTAGTACATGATGATTGACATGCTCCATTTTTGTGGTAAGTCTGATCTATCACTTCTCTATGGTGATGATGTTTTAAGTAGAGGGAGACTCCTCTTGAAGGGTGCGGAGAATGACATGAGAAATTGCATCCGACGATCATCAACATGGCTTTGTCTCCATCGCGAAGGGTCACATGCATCACATCTACTAACATGAATTCTGCCTTTTATGCATGTCTACTTGATTCTCTCATGGATGGTATAATACTTGATGCTCCTTCATTTGCACATATAAGTTGCCTAGTGACAATTGTGCAATGGAGGGGAGCATGCACAAGAAAGATCTCACACCATTTGCAGTGGGAGATGGGGAGCGAAAGAAGAAACACCAAGATACTCACGTGGCGAAAGACGGGGAAGGATGGCCACATCCAAGTGGCCAATATAACAAGCTCATCCCGCCCGGTAACACTAGCAGGAACCCGAGAAAACCTGACATTTGTTCCTATTATACCACCCACTTACCCCGATGTAAACTGTTGGAGCATGCCACCTACCTCCAATGCCTGGCAAACACTCGCCTCACTAGCCGGTTATATCAGCGAGGAGGACCCCATATAACCACCACATGCGCGCAACTTTTAGGCGACTAGCCTATGTATCGTTTCGTCCTCATTTACCCCGTTGTGGGTGGACCTATATATAAACATCCCCCATCCTAGATAATGTTTAGCTAAGAAATGACAATACATTATAGCTTAGCTCATGTACCTGCCCTTGTGGGACCTCTCCTTGTTAAGATGACTCCTCATATAGTACAAGGCCACCGTTTGCAGTGAATACTCGTTTGGAGTTCAAGACCTCCACTTCTGGAGAAGGTTCGTTCCATGAAATTCAAGCCATCCATGTCTTATGACTTGGGGAAGAATCTTCCACCTTGTTGTTTGCTTCACCAATGAATTTTTAAGAAACAATGGGAACCATGTGGTGTGGATGTATGATTAGAAGAGGGTGTCGCCTTGGAATCACTAGTTTTCCATGTGTTTTCCTTCATTTCTTTGTGATTCCTCATGATTTCCTCCATTTCCTTGTGTTGTTCCGCAAATACACCTAAAATTCATGAAGATCGGGCCACCCTTGTGATTCCAGCGCCGATCCAAGGCTCAACCGGTGTATGGTGGAGGCCACCATAGGATTTTGTCATCAGCGTGCGGCATGGTACTATGGTTCTCCAGCGTATGACACACATTTTGCCCCACGCATGCACGGGCTTTGGTGTGCCACAATGCTCCATGGTGGTGGCCACCCTAGGATTTTGTGAAAATTTAGGGACTTGTTCATAAATTGCTAAGAAAATGGAAGTAGTTTGTTATAATGAGTTCCTTGGTTCTCCCCATAAAATAATTGTGCAAAAACACATATGCAGTTTGCTGTTCTCATGCCATGGAGCCTAGAACATAGGGGAAAACAATTTAGAAATACTTGTAGATCGCTTCGATGTGTCAGGATTCGCTTCTATTCGAGAAGTCAACATCCTCATGTGGAAAATATTTCCGGTAGTTCACTTGTTGGCGCTGAAAATTTCACTTTGAGTTCACTAAACTATACTTAGCCGACTTCTATTAGCAAAGCTCAGTTCAGTTGCCCCTTTGATGCAGCTCACTTGTCAATTTGGACTGCGCCAAAACACGAAGTCTAGTTTTTATTAACTGCTCTTAAACCGTAAGGAACTAGGAAGATGACGTCTAGTTTTTTTCCTCTCCGATATGTTTTCAATAATATCCAATCTACATCATTCTCGCAAGCGATAAAAAGTCTAAAAAATACTATCGATGTCGCTCGATGGGAAAAACTCCATTTTCAAAATTGCCATTAGACCACAATGAAGCTTGAAAAGTGTGTCACATAAAAAAGGGGTCACCTAATCCATAGTTTTCCACTAATATACTTTACGCACGATTTTGACAAACAATTTGATAATTGTCTCAACAGTTATACCAAAAGCCACGTCAAGTTTATAAGTTTTCACTATTTAAATTTTGTGGTTTCTCTGTTGTAGTTCAAAGTGCTTGCCGAATAAGTGTTTGTCAATTAAATATGTGTTATGTTAGTGTACCCATGGAGATGCAATCCAGCTATTCACCCCACTCATGATCCTGGCAGCTAAACTAGTAGAAAATCCAGAGAGAGAGAGAGAGAGAAAGAGAGAGAGAAAACATGCACCTCACTGACAGGTGTGGGTCCATACTGCTCGGCTCTCCCCAGAGCATCCTTAAATCAACCTACACTTTTTGTCACCCCCTCCTCACAATTCGACTGTCCTCCCAAAACATTGCTGCTCTCCTCTCCAACCGACCTCACCTCCCCTCTCGCCCCTACCAACCAGATCCAACCACCACTCCCCCAAGCAGCTGACGACACCACCTCTCCGCTTGCCTCCACCACACCTCTTCCTGGAAGGAGATGTGCTCTGAAAACCAAAATCATGGGTGGAGGTAGAAGTGGCGCATGAACCCATGGAGCGGAGGAGGTCAGTGTGCTCCTTCTGTGGTCACAATGGGGTCCTCACCATGGGTGATGAGGAAGACACGAGGAGACAAGATCTAGACAAGAACCGTCAGAATTTGTCAAGCTCACTATGTCACATCGTCGTCATGCCTATCCCCATCCCAGGATGGCGAGAACAACAAAAACATATCCCCTACCCTCCTCACTATAGTAAATAATTGACACCAACTACCTCCCTCTAAGGTGGGATCTAGTGATGTGCATCTGGCCTAGGCACATGACACGTTGGCCGTGAGGTCTTCCCCCACCATTGCTTGAATGTCGAGCAGGAGCCTCCTACTCCCCATCAGGATCTGGCTGGCAAAACACTGATTTGTTTGTGTGCTCTATGATGCAATGTGTCACCATCACTTGGGTCTTTCCCATGTCTGTCTTGCTTTCTCTTCACTAGATATGACCGGTGAGCTGAAGTTGGTTGACATCGCGGACGCCGACCGTCCACCTCCATCACCACGAGGGTCTCTGAATCAAGAAATTGGCGAGCTCCCCTCCTCCACATCCCCGTAGTAGAACTTTGACTGCACATTACGATGTATTTTCTCATGTTGTAACTTAGTGGTTGACCCATTACAACTTAAAGATTGATCAAGTAGAACTTAACAACATATTGTATTTGTAGAGATCTTCGTGTGAATTGACAAGTAGTTTGTAATATTTGGCACTTCGTGTAAAATTTTAGGCACTTCGTAATCATTTGGCACTTTGTGTATGTGTGGCACTTCATAACAATTTGGCAATTTGTTGTAAGTGGACCTTGACATGTCTGGCAGTAAATAGCGATTTATTTCTCCCCATCCATGTTTTATTTTACTTTTTCATAGGCACTCGACGCAGGGATACAACCATTCCTAATTCTCCTCGGAACATTAGGTCAGTCGAAAAGAAAGCACGGTGTAGCTGGCGTCAGCATCTCTTGTTAGGTTTGCATGCACAAGGGTGGTGGGTATGTCTCTTTGTGTGTCCCGTGAGGCTTTGATCTTTCCATGTACAATTCCCCTTGTCATACCACCACTATTCCACACTCGCTATTTGTATTATATTGTATCATAACCTAGCCAACACCTACTTTTCTATTTATGTTCTTCGTTACCTTGCAAAGCTACATATTTATACCTACTTTTCTAGCGCCGTTGCCGGGAGCAATAGCGTAGGATGGAAATTATTTTGTATGTTTTTTTGCTTTTATCACTAAGTAGTTTCGTTATTCTTGTTCTTGTTTTCTTTCTTTAGTTGGGGGTAAAATTTTAAAATGCAAAGTTAATAAATTACTTGCACCTTTATGCACTGCTTAACGCTTTAACGAAAGCGCTGCCACGGAGACAACACGAAAGTTTTAGAGAGTCTTATTCTTCTTTCGTGTGCTATTTTTTTCAAAAACAAAACAAAAATAAAGAAGGGAAACGAAAACCTTTTCTTAAAAAGATAAGTGGTTGAATAGTTGTGCATTAAAGAAGTGAGGGTCGACCTTGAACACTTTGCTCATGCTCATGGAAATAATGTAAAGATTCTCATGGAAGTTTCTCATAAAAATAACTATCCCCATGTATAAAACACTATACCATAAAAATGAAGTGCCAAGGTTTGCCTATAGGTTGTTTAAATTGCATGTTTGATGTGTGCTCTGCGGAAATAGAAAGTTTTGTTGTCGTAATTAAATTATTATATTTTCCTTGAACATGCTAATTTTATGAATTTTTTAAACAGTATTGTAATAATTTTTTATTACTTCCTAATCTTTCACAATTTTTGGAGCTTCAGAAGTATATGTTTAGAATTAGTTACTATAGACTATTTGGTTTAGACAGATTGTGGTTGTAGTTTTTTATCCGCTCATTCTGAATTTTCATGGCTTACATTGGGGGATATAAATTGTGAAAATGATAGTGTATAGTAGCTAATGTTTGAAAACAATTATGTAACTTGTCTTGACAGTACATGATTTGGTGATTTATATTTATGTATACTGGTCTGTCTCACGAGTTCTGCTGAATTTTCTATGGATGAAAATTTTAAAACTCACAGGAGATATCGATACGAGAGAAAGTTGGAGAGATGCAAGATCTGAAGATTGGGGATGCCCGAGGGATCCCGAAGAAATATTTTTAAGATATCTCAAACTCCAAGCCTCGGGATGCTCTGGCATCCCCTTCATCGTTCTCAACAACTAAAGGTATGTCTTGGTTGAGCCTATATTTTATTCACATGATATGTGCAAAGTATTAGAGCATCATTTTTCTTTTTCTTTTCAATAAATTTACACTATGCTGGTTGAGGATGATTTCTTAGTGTCCATGGTTGATTTATAGAATAATCCATGCAGTTCACTTATAATATCTCTTGATTATGGCTTTATTTGTGCGTCACTTAAATCTTCTGAGCTTGGCTTTATAGGATGCTTTGTGTGCTTCAATTATATCTTTTGAGCTTGGATATTGGTCTCTTTATACTAATGTTATTTGTAGAATGCTCCACGAACTTCACTTATATCTTTTCGAGTATGGATCAAATTATCATTGAAAGTGGCTTTGAAGAGGTCAACTTTAGATAGTATTGATGTCACTATTTAGGAGGTTGATGCAATTCATGTGGATTACATTATTATTGAAAGTGGGATGGAAGAGGTCAAACTTTAGTCATTAGTATTGATCCCACTATCATGCGGAATCCCTCATTGAGTAAGTATGATCATTTACTCTTGTGCTTCACTTATATCTTTAGAGTAAAATTTAAGAATGAATTAAATGCCATGTGCTTCATTTATGATATGTATATTGAGAAGTAAACATGCATCCTCTGTTTACTTCATTAAAATAGAAGTGAATATGATAGTGCATATATTTAATCAAGCAGGAGAGTTATATTATAATGACAAAGAGCATTAGTTGCATTAAGTTGAACCTATTATGTTGTGGTGGTAAGTATCTCCCAATGAAGGACAGATGATTGGCTTGGCACATGCTTACACATGTTTGATAAATTCTAGTTCATCCTTAGAGGTATTCAAGGTTTGAAGGTTATCATCGGGATTTTATTTCCTCAATAATGTTACTATTAGAGAATCAATGATTAATGTTTTTGTGAGTGGTAAAGTCGTTGCCCACAGTCTTTTGCTAGCCTTTTCTAGTACTAAGCAGAATTACCGCTTGTCCATCCAATCCTTGAAACAAGTTTATGCCACAAAGTGTCCACCGTACCTGCATATACATGGTATTTCACCGCCATTCCAAGTAAATTTGCAAGGCCACCTCTAAAACTTCAAATAAACTTATATTTTGTGTGCTCATAAAACTCATGGAGCGGTGGGGGTAGTCACTATCTTCCGTACTAAATGTGCTTTACTTAGGACGTGAGTTTACTCTGCTTGTTAAGTTTATGATATAGCTTGTATAGGGATGCCCAATCCTAATAATATATTTTTGAAAAAGAAGTTGAAAGTTGGCAGGCACCCATGGATTCAGCTAGCCATGGTTTGTGTTGGTTATGCTGAAGGAGTGTTGATGCATGGCAACTTCTCTTAATGTGTTTAGAATGGAAGGAGATGGAAACCATTGTTGCTAAACCGTTGACAGGAAAAGTACACATCTCAAAAAAGTTATCTCTATTTTAAACAAATGAGTTCTGGTGCATGTTAATCTCTACTTCTCTCTGTGAAGGGCCTATATTTTTTACTTTTATTGTTGAGCCAATTGCATCTTCTTTTTCTTGCGGCACCAGGTATTGAGTATGGCCATCACTCTTAGCTTTGTATGCATTCTCATAGTAGTAATTTGTTGAGCATTGTATAAGTATGATGGTTATGTTCAAATTGCGGTACCTAGTCATCATCTATACTTCATTGGTTGCTTTAAGTTTGTAATATAATCCTAAAATATTAAAAAGATACTTCATGACCACTTTATTATATGTTGAACTTAATGGAATGATGTTACTTGTTTTTAGAATTATCATTGCCTATGTGATCAAAGGTTTTCTCTATCCTACAATTCACACTTCAAAAATTATTCTTGTTATCATCTACCCTCTCGAGGACGAGCAGGGATTAAGCTTGGGGATGCTGATACGTTTCCAACATATCAAATTTATTTGAAGTACTCATGCTATATTAACATCAACTATATGCGGTGTTCAGGTTTTGCTGCAATTTTATATTATTTTCCTGGACTAACCTATTATCTAGTGCCTAGTGCAAGTTGTTTTCTGCATATTTTTTCTTTCATGAAAAATCAATATTTAGGAAGTTCAAAATACCGCGGCAATTTACTCTGACTTTTTCTGGAATATATGTTATTTTTGAGCGAAGGAACAACGCAAGACAGTGCCTGAGGGCCCCACACGACCAGGTGGTGTGCCCACCCCCTAGTTACGACATGGGCCCGTTTGGGGGCTGTGGATCAGTTAGAGCCCCTTTTTATCCGCAGGAAAGCTAATTTATGGAGAAAAAAATCCCTCAAAATTTCCGTCCGGTCGGAGTTACGGACCTCTGACTATAAAAGAAACAGTGTTCGACTAGAAAATAGTGGCGAAAAACAAAGATATATGGAGAAGAGATCCAATATCAGAGGGGCTCTCGCCCCTATGGGAGCCATGATGGACAAGGATCAGAGGGGACAAACTCTCCCGTCAAGGGGCAGGCCATGGAGGAAGAATTCGAAGCGGGGCTCTCAACCTCTGTCTCCCGGTGGTGCCGGAGTGTCGTTAGGGGAACCATCATCGTGGCGATTGTCTTGATGAACGTCACCGTCTTCAACAACATCTCAGTCACCTTCTTCACCTCTTTTCAGAAGTCCACTCTACCAGAACCCACTGGAATCCCCTACTTGACATGGTGTTTTGGTGCTATGAATTATTACCCAATTATTTGTGTCATCACTATTATGTTTGAGTAGATTCTTGTTGTCCTTTGGGTTAATTGGTAAATTTCCATGTTTGGTTGAGTTGCTTGTTGTTATGTTACTATCCTTATGTGTCCATCATATGAGCTCGCATGTGGATCATGCCATAGGTTTAGTTGTAAGTTGGTTGGACTATGCATATGGGGGCAGGAGTGACAGAAACCTCGTCGGACCATATAAATTTATACATATAGGATTGAAGGGGGACCAATATATCTTGCTGTTATGGTCGGGCTTTACCTTAATGAACTTGTTAGTAGTTGCAGATCCTTGCTAATAGTTCCAGTTAGAAGTGCATAAAATTATGAGTAAGGGATGGCATGCTAGCAGAGGCCTCTCCCACATATAAACTTGTGTTGATGATCGATTTAGTAACTTAGTTGATTGCCTAGGGACAATTCTGCACACCATACCACCACTATTCCACGCCCTCTATTTGTATTTAATTGTATCATTACTTAGGTAGCACCTACTTTTATGGTTATGGTCTTCGTTACCTTGCAAAGCTAGCTCTTTGTACAAACTTTGTAGTTTTATTTCTTGTTTCTAGATAAAGCACACGCTCGGTTTACATAGGGTTGTATCAGTGGCAGATAGGAGATGGGGGAATGTTGATCTTACCTTCAGCTACTTGTGTGTTCGACACTCCATACTCACCACTTCTATCTTTGGAAAGTGCTATGGCAATTCCTTACACTTGGGGATTATAACGTACTTGTCGCAGTTTGTATTGACTTGGCACATTAGGTTTGTTGATGTTTTCCCACATTTATGTTATCACAATTATTAACCATACATTAATTGAAAATATTTCATTATTGTCAGCAATGTCAAACAAATGTTAGTTAAATACAAACAATTTTCACATGAAGATAGAGAGGTACTCAGTTTTGAATTATTCATGTGGGTAGAGGCATGATGTTGGGTGGATACATGACATGACGTGTGTACAGAGGAGAGTGGATATGATTTGACTCAATGTTTTATGAAAATGCAACAAATGGAACGTGTTGAAATTTCTTCACATATCTCAAGAGTTAATGGATGGCTTACATAGAATCTTCCTGGTTAGTGCCTGACATGATTATTATTTTCTATACCTATGGAGAATTGCCATTTTCTCTAATGATTCTTTTGCCCCTTCGATTTAACTAGTACTAAAATCTTCATAACAATTTTTTTGACTGAAAGTAATAAATTTTTATAGTCTAGACTACCAAAATTAACTATGAAATATGTCGATATGCTCTTGACCAAGCATGCGCAGACTCACTTGCACTGTGTTATTGGAGAAGTCAAGCAGCCAAAAGCCCAAAATGAAGGCGGCAGCCGCACGGTACCGAGGCCCAGTGTAATCTCTGTACAAATCTCTCGTCAACTTAGTGTTAGATTTTCGTAAGATTCTTTACTTTGCTACTATATGCCTGAAATTAAAGATTTAGCTTACTTGCAATCCTCCTTCGTGTCCCCAAGTGCGTACCCGATGTCCGAGGAGAACCCAACAATTATAACCTACGGGGTCACACATATGAGTGTGGCAACACATTAGTGACTGTTCATAATAGGCTGATGGTGTATGTCAGCCGAAGAGGTATGATTGCATGGTACTCACCGATATGGAGATGACGATGCATCCCGAGAGTATAAACGGTCTCCGCCTCCCTAGTGGCGAACCGCACTTGTCACTAGAGAGACCCACGCATGGTTGCACCTTCATGAACATACGATGCATGCATTAATTTGAAATATATGCTTCACAATAAACTCGCGGGGAATACGCCAACTCCTGAATGAATCAGAAAAATCATGTGCTTTGCTCAAATGATGGATAAAAGTGATGTGCACTTTATATCACTTCTTATTCTTTTAATAAATATTCATGAAGTTGCACCATGAATTTATTGCTTTTATAGACCACGGTTCAAAGTATGACAAATAAAAGAAGAAACAGGTGTGCAGGTTTTCCTCTCTTAAGTTGTTAGAGAGTTGTCTTATGGAAATCAAACAATAACTCCTTGTTCTACAAGATCCATTGTCATAGTTACTTACAATTAATCCAGCAATAGGACCACAGAGCCACATAACTGAAGTAAGAGCGTGAGGTATTCCCAATGTCTGTCGGAGCAATAGTAAACATATTAAACCATGTTAGTGAATCCAAGCATGTATACGCTACAATGATTGTAACTATAAATCTAACATAGTTTCTTAGTATAACTTCAAAACAAACAATGTTTCGGCTATCTTCAATCAAAATTATATCACATATCACACACATGTGAAAATTATAGCATGTTCGATATCTTTCCACCTCCATAAATGTTCCAAATTTGACTCATTCCTCTTAGATACGGCTCCATGTTCTAAAGCTTAGAATGAGGAACACATTCTCTCACATCTCTAGGTCCCTAATCTCACATCTCTTATTAATATCTGGCATCTTTATTAGGCCAATGATAAATGTGAGATAAGCTAATTTTTCCATGCAACAGACTCCATCCAGATCCGCATGAAATATAATTTCTAGCATAAATCAATTGGCATTCGTCCCGCACCACCGTCCAAAGCATAAGTACGAACGATGCCATATAAAAGAACAATATTGTAATTAGCCTGTCAAAGCCCATGATAACTCACTCTTATCATCCTCCATTTACCATTGTTGCCTCCCAAGCACTGTTCACCTGAATTAACATGTGTATCACATCTTGTAACATTGTGTCTAAGGGAGGCCCCACCACCAAGCACAACCCCAGGAACCGGTATTACTGATCGACAGTGTCGACCCATTGACATAGTGATGCAGAGCATCCCAAGGTCATCCCCATGGACCTACCATCATCGCATCAAGTGCCTACCGGACCCATGACTCGATCACGTGCAAGAGCCCTTGAAACCGAGGTGACATATCTCCTCTCACAATTCCACTTCGATGCGCATGAAGCATGGCTACTACCTCATATGGATACTTTGTGCATACTCATGTACAATGGAGAAGCTAAGGAACAAGGACAAGAAGAAGAGGAAGATGGACAAGAAGATGGAGAAGAAGAAGGGATGTAGGAAAAGTCCCAGCCACCGGACGACTGACCGGGACCAGACGTCCGGCGCCTGAAGCCTCAGTCGAACCCCAGCGAGCGGACGTCCGGCCCAGACCGGACGACCGGTGCCCCTGCACCCGAAGAGAACGAGTGGATGTATGGTCCGGACCGGTCGACCAGCGCACCAGCACCCGAGCCAACATCAGCGGAAGTCCGGAGCTACTGGACGTCCGGCACCCCCATCACAGAGCAGAACCAACGGACGACCGGAGGACACCAGACGTCCGGCGGCTCCTGAGACACCGGACGACCGGTACCCAGCGGCCGTCCGGTACCTGGCTGCGTCCAGATTCGGGCCCGAGGCCCATGTACCCCTTCACTTTGCCCCATTTGCACTTAGACTATAAATAGACCTCTTCCACCTCCTAGCTAGGGTCAGCATTGGTTTAGCTCATACTTCGAGATAGAGCTCCGCTCATCCATCCCGATCAACTCCTCAAGAGAGACTGCGGCCCCTCCGGAGAAGATCAACTTGGATTCAAGACCCCCTCTTGGGCGGCCCCATCAAGACCTCCTTCTAGGAGAAGAACCGGTTACTTGTATCGTCCCTTGTTGACCTTGGATCATCGTGTATCTCTTTGTGTTTCGAGGATCTAGCACATGTGTAATCGAATCTTGTTGGTTTGAGTGATTCTCTCGTATTTTCCCTCGTGAATCCCCTCGTGTTCTTCGTGTTTCTCTTTGGGATCCGCTCCTTTCGTGAAAGATCGGCCATCTAGGGTTTCGCCCTACATCATCTTGGTATCATGAGCAAGGTTGATCACGATTTCGGATACCCCCTCTTCGTTTTTCTAGCTTGATTTTGTTGTTTTTCATCCTAATCCGAAAATCCCCACCAAAAATAGCCCCAAAATTTTTCTTGTGTTTTGTGAGTTGTGATGATGTTTTGTTGGTTTTGATCCGTGAATTTGTTGCGTTGCAAGTAGATCTAGCCTTCCCCCGCCATCTCCACCTCGAAATCCCTCCCAAATTCCCCATATTCCCCCCCCCCCAAAATCACCTCCCGGATCTAAAATCTCGCGTTGACCCCGACCACCGGACGTCCGGCGACCCAGGAAGCACCGGACGTCCGACGTTACCGGACGACCGGCGACCGGATATCCGTCTGCGCCCGGACGACCGCTACTTCCACAACATCATCCGCTACACCACCTCCGACTTTCGCAAAACCATCCCAATATCCCTACCCACACCACCACCTAACCGCCACCTACTCCAACGATTTTGGTCGCCTTTGGTTTTGAGAATTTGAGTTGCGGTACCATGTCCTTTTGTGTTTCGGCTATCTAGGTATGGTTCGACATCGACATCACCGCTGCTCATTTTCGCCACGGACGCGTCATCAACACCGGTCATCAACAACGACCACCTCGACTACGACTTGGTATTCGTGCCACCATTTTGACACCATACCGGAAGCAAGACCGGTAACCTCATCTTGGTATTGGACATATCACTCTTGCCATCACATTGTTAGCCATCATCGCCTTACTCCTTTGCGTTGCTTACCCATCAAGACTAGCCATTGAGTATTGCCGTCAACGAGACTTGTGCACTTTAGTGATCAAACTTCCCCATAGCATACATACATACATCATTGTTGCCTATATTGGTATCATCTCTTGTGTCACAAAGTTGTCATCACATACTCACTTGCTATCTTGGTTAATCAAGCATCGCATAAGAAAAGAGCTCAAACATCAAAGAGCTAACCAAGCTTTTAAGCAAAGAGGAAAGATAAGCAAAGAGCTTTTAAGCAAGAACCATAGCATCATACAACATTAAGATTGTCATACTCGATCATCTTGGATCATATCATAGCAACACCTTGCATAAAACATATTTGGGATAGAAGTCGTTGCATTTTTGCTAAGTAGGTTGTGCACAAGTTCTTGTATCCGCCTATCATGCAATCGTGCTAGCGTCTCTCTAGTGTTGTGCAACAAGTGCATTTTTGTGGATTCCACATTTTGGCTCACCCTTGGTTGCTCAACCCCACTTATCTTTTTGCGTGTGTGTTTCCATGTACCGTATATGCTTGGTCTACTTGTTGCATTGCATCTTGCGAATCTTTTCCAACATTATTGAATCTTGCTTACATTCACATTAAAAATTGTGCCACCATCCTAACCAAGCTCCACCAAAAGCTTTTACTTGTGTAGGTGTGAGAACCGACAAGAATTGGTACCAATTGTGCTATTTCCTTGTTACACATTGGAGTCATCTTTGATCCATTGTCAACATCGGTCAAGGTACATTTGATATTGGTTATTCCCTTTCTTCCACTCACACTTGTCTTAGAATGATGGATAGGACAAGTACTTCTACCAACCCGCTCTTCATGGAGCAAGACGACGACATGAACTCCTTCGTCACCAAGAGTCACCTCTTTGGTGCACAACATGCTTTGCATCAAGAGCAACAAGCTATGAGTGAACGCATCGACAACCTTTCCGCCGACTTACGACTTTCCGAGCAACGTACAAGGGACTACTTTGACAACAAGCTCGACGATCACAAGCAAGAGAATCATGCAAGGATGGACAAGATTCACGCTTTGTTGCTCAACCGCTCTTCTTCCGCTTCAAGAAGGAGCCGTTCAAGTCGACACTCCGACGACACCATCTCCGGTTCAAGTGCACCGTCATCGAACACTCTCCGTCTAGCCGCACGCAACGAGCGTCAAGAAAACCTCAATCCACTTTGAGACACCGACTCGCAAGAACATCGACGACGTCAAGCCGAAGAAGCCTTTGCGCTAGCTCGGGAATGGCAACACCAACGTCAACATGAACAAGAGGAGTGAGCGCGACAACATCAAAATGCACAAGACGCCGAGGCGGAACGCCAAGAACAACAACTACGTGAAGCTCAAGTACTTGAAGCGCAACGTGCCCTTCATGAATCAAGTCGTGCCGTAGCCGACCGAGGCCGACAAGCTCGACTACATCAAGAAGCACTTCGCGATGAAGCTCAAGAAAGAATTTATCAAAGACGTGTGCGTCAACAAGCTCCTCGTCCAGATAGACAAGCGCCTCGTCAAGATAGACAAGCTCCCCCTCAAGCGAGACAAGAACATCAAGTCCATCGAGAACAAGAAGACAATGGACCCAATCCTCGCCAAGAGCAACATGAGGAAGACTTCCAACTTCGTCAAGAGCACCACGAGTTGGACAATCATATACAACATGGGGGTCATCATCCCCGACCCCAACACAATGAAGAGCAACGCTACGGCAAGCTCAAGTCCACCATGCCCAAGTTCAACGGAAGCAACGATCCCGAAGAATACCTTTCATGGGCATCGAAAGTTGACAAGATCTTCCGTTTGCACAATTATGAAGAAGAGAAGAAGATCGCGATGGTATCCCTTGAGTTCCAAGACTATGTCCTCATTTGGTGGGAACAAGTCATTGAGCGCCGTGAGGCAAGAGGTGAACCACCCATCACCACTTGGGCACAAATGAAGGATGTCATGAGAGCACGATTCGTGCCAAACTACTACAACCGCGACCCCTTCAAGAAACTTCAGCAACTCAAGCAAGGCACCAAGAGCGTTGAAGAGTACTACAAGGAAATGGAGATTGCCATGATAAGAGCCAATGTCAAAGAAGATGATGAGCAAACTATGGCAAGGTTCTTGAATGGACTCAATCATCCTATCAAGAAGATCGCCGACTTCCAACCATACTCGAACCTCATCGAGCTAGTGCATCAAGCTACCAAAGCGGAACGGCAAGTACAAGATGACTTCAAGTATGCCAAGTTCTTGTTCAAGTCCTATGGCCTCTCCAACAATCAAGCTTCGACGACTCCAACACCTTCTACCTCAACCAAGCCTTCTACAAGCAACGGCGACAAGTCAAGTTACAAGAAAGCTTCGACAAGCTCAAGTCGTCCTCCTACTACAAGCAACTTCAAGAAAGCTCCATCATCATCTACTGCACCCGATGAGACCATCAAGACAAGTTCTATCAAATGCTTCACATGCGGCGGCCGAGGCCACAAGTCCTTCGAGTGCACAAACAAGCGCACCATGATCCTCAACGACGACGGAACCTATGACTCCTTGACTGAAGGAGAAATGGAAGCTCTTGAGCTAATAGCCATGCACTGACAAGTGAACAATGAAGATGAAGATGACCAAGTCTTTTGCGATGAAAATTGAAGCCCCGCTCTTGTTGTCTCCAAGGTCTTGACTCTTCAACATCAACAAGACGAAGATCAAAGATGCCATATATTTCACACCAAGGCCGGCATCAATGGACGATCCGTCAAGGTCATCATCGATGGAGGGAGTTGCCACAACTTAGCAAGTGAAGAACTATGCTCCAAGCTCCAATTGGTCAAGATGAAGCACCCTCACCCCTACAAGGTTCAATGGCTAAGCGACACCGGCACCATACAAGTCGAGCATAGAGTACAAGTCTCTTTCAAGATCGGCGCCTATGAAGACACATTAGAATGTGATGTCCTTCCGATGACCATTTGCCACCTCCTCCTTGGACGGCCATGGCAATTTGACCGAGGTGTCATTCACAATGGGCGTACAAATCACTATAGCTTCAAGATGAAACGGAAAGAGTTCGTGCTACGTCCTATGTCTCCAAGCCAAGTGCTCGCCGACAAGCAAGCCACCCATCATGGAGAAAATAGTGAGAGAGCGATCCACCAAAAAGAGAGTGAGCGCTAGAAGCCCAAATTGAGTGACTCCACGATGAGCGACAAGAAAAACTTAGTTCTCTTTGCCACCAAACGTCAGATGAGAGAAGTTTGTGAGAACCCGACAAGTGTCCTACACTATGTCCTATTGTGCAAGGACGAGGTCACACAAACTAAAAACTCTCACGATCTACCTTTGGTGTTATCTTCTCTATTGCAGGAATTCCAAGATGTTTTCCCCGATGAGCTACCTTCGGGTCTACCTCCACTATGAGGCATTGAGCACCGAATTGATCTCATCCCCGGAGCGTCGCTTCCCAACAAAGCTCCATACCGTGTCAACCCCGAAGAAACCAAAGAAATACAAAGGCAAGTAAAGCATCTCATAGACCATGGACATGTGCTTGAAAGTTTGAGTCCTTGTGCCATACCGGTCATTCTTGTGCCAAAACATGATGGTAGCTTTCGCATGTGCTCCGATTGTAGACCTATCAATGCTATCACCGTTAGATATAGGTACCCCATTCCACGCCTACATGATATGCTAGATGAGCTTAGTGGTGCCACTATCTAAAATCGATCTTAAGAGTGGTTACTATCAAATCTGCATACAAGAGGGTGATGAATGGAAAACCGCATTCAAAACCAAGTTTGGGTCTGTGGGTCTCTCGGAAGCACTGGGCACTTTTATGCGCCTTATGAATCATGTCTTTTGCCCTTACATTGGTATATTTGTTGTGGTTTACTTCGATGACATCCTTGTGTTTAGCAAATCTATCCAAGAACATGTCACCCATGTCCGCACCGTTTTGCAAACTCTTAGAAAAGAGCGTCTCTATGCTAAAATGAAGAAATGCCTATTTGGTGTTGATAAGCTCGTTTTCTTGGGTTTTGTGGTCTCTTCTAAGGGTGTTCATGTAGATGAGTCCAAGATCAATGCTATTAAGACTTGGCCGCAACCAACCAACTTGCATCAAGTGCGTAGTTTCCTTGGTCTTGCAGGCTTCTATCGACGCTTTGTAAAGGATTTTAGCACCATTGCTTCGACTTTACATGCTTTGAGCAAGAAGAATGCGCCTTTTGTTTGGGGACCATCCCAAGATATCACATTCAATGAGCTTAAGAATTTGCTTACTCATGCTCCCATGCTTGCTTTACCCAACTTCGACAAGCCTTTTGAGATTCATTGCGATGCTAGTGGTAATGGCATAGGAGGTGTGTTAACGCAAGAGAAGCGCCCCATAGCTTACTTTAGTGAGAAACTTTCCGGAGCGCAACTCAACTATCCCATCTATGAGAAAGAGCTATATGCTTTAGTCCGCGTTTTACATGAATGGGAACATTACCATCGTCCCCACGAGTTTATCATTCATACCGATCATGAGACCCTCAAGTATCTCAAGGGTCAAACTAAGTTGAACAAGCGTCATGCTAAATGTAGTGAATTCATTGAGTCTTTTCCCTATGTCATCAAGTACATCAAGGGTAAAGAAAACATCGTCGCGGATGCTCTTTCCCGCATATGCATGCTAGTCACGCAACTCGAGTTAGATGTCATTGGCTTCGAGCATATCAAAGATTTGTATGCGCATGATGAAACTTTTGCCACCCCTTATGCCAAGTGTTTGTCGGATACATCATGGGAGCGCTATTACATCAAAGACGTCTACCTTATGCAAGCTAACAAACTTTTCATCCCCAAGTCGTCCCTTCATTTATTGCTTTTGCAGGAATCGCATGGAGGAGGATTAATGGGACACTTTGGACACGATAAGACGTTCGCCATGCTCTCGAAGAGCTACTTTTGGCCAAAGATGTTTCGGGACGTCAATCGCTTCACCAACCGATGTTCGACATGCCGCAAAGCTAAGTCCAAAGCTGAATCTCATGGCCTCTATATGCCTCTACCGATTCCATACCAACCATGGGAAGACATAAGCATGGACTTTGTACTTGGTTTCCCAAAAACTCGCAATGGGCAAGATTCCATATTTGTCCTTGTGGACCGTTTCTCCAAAATGGCACATTTTATTCCTTGTCACAAGATAGACGATGATTCACATGTTGCTAATCTCTTTTGTAGGGAAATATTGCGTCTCCATGGTGTGCCGAAGACAATTGTCTCGAACTGCGACGTCAACTTCCTTAGCTACTTTTGGAAAACTCTATGCGCCAAGCTCGGAATCAAGCTACTCTTCTCCACGACGTACCATCCTCAAACCGACGTTCAAACGGAGGTGACAAACCGCACACTCTCCGCTCTACTTTGAGTACTCATCAAGAAGAACATCTAGGAGTGGGAGGAGTGCCTACCTATCACCGAGTTCGCCTACAACCGAGCAAGACACTCAACAACTAGCAAGTCGCCTTTCGAGGTCGTTTACGAATTCAACCCATTGTCACCATTGGACATTCTTCCTCTACCACTCCAAGAGCGCATCAATTTAGATGCAAGTGCGCGTGTGACACATCTCAAGAAGATGCATGAAGATACAAGAAACACCATCGAGCGCCAAGTTCAACACCTTGCGACCAAGCTCAACTTCAACAAGCAACCTATGGTCTTCAACATTGGTGATCGAGTGTGGCTACACCTTCGCAAGGACCGCTTCCCACAAGAACGCAAATCCAAGCTTCGTCCACGAGCGGATGGACCCTTCAAGGTGCTTGCACGCTACAACGACAACACTTACAAGATCGACCTCCCCCATGACAAGTACAACGTGAGCGACATCTTCAACGTCAAAGATCTCTCTCCTTTCTATGGTGATGAAGATTTTGATCCGAGGACGGATCTTCCCCAAGGGAGGGGAGATCACGCGGAGCATCCGAAGGTCATCCCCATGGACCTACCATCGTCTCATCAAGTGCCTACCGGACCCATGACTCGATCACGTGCAAGAGCCCTTGAAACCGAGGTGACATCTCTCCTCTCACAATTCCACTTCGATGCGCATGAAGCATGTCTACTACCTCATATGGATACTTTGTGCATACTCAGGTACAATGGAGAAGCTAAGGAGCAAGGACAAGAAGAAGGGGAAGATGGACGAGAAGACGGAGAAGAAGAAGGGATGCAGGAAATGTCCCAGCCACCGGACGACCGATCGGGACCGGACGTCCGGCCCCTGAAGCCTCAGCCGAACCCCAGCGAGCGGACGTCCGGCCCAGACCGGACGACCGGTGCCCCTGCACCCGAAGCGAATGAGCGGACGTCTGATCCGGACCAGACGACTAGCGCACCAGCACCAGAACCAACATCAGCGGAAGTCCGGAGCTACCGGACGTCCGGCACCCCCATCACAGAGTAGAACCAATGGACGACCGGAGGACACCGGACGACCGGCGGCTCCTGAGACACCAGACGACCGGTCCCCAGTGGACATCCGGTACCTGGCTGCGTCTAGATTCAGGCCCGAGGCCCATGTACCCCTTCACTTCGCCCTATTTGCACTTAGACTATAAATAGACCTCTTCCACCTCCTAGCTAGGGTCAGCGTTGGTTTAGCTCATACTTCGAGATAGAGCTCCTCTCATCCATCCCGATCTCCTCCTCGAGAGAGACTGCGGCCCCTCTTCGGAGAAGAACAACTTGGATTCAAGACCCCCTCTTGGGCGGCCCCATCAAGACCTCCTTCTAGGAGAAGAACCGGTTACTTGTATCGTCCTTTGTTGACCTTGTATCATCGTGTATCTCTTTGTGTTTCGAGGATCTAGCACATGTGTAATCGAATCTTGTTGGTTTGAGTGTTTCTCTCGTGTTTTCCCACGTGAATCCCCTCATGTTCTTCATGTTTCTCTTTGGGATCCGCTCCTTTCGTGAAAGATCGGCCATCTAGGGTTTCACCCTACATCACATAGCTCACCTAAGCGCTCTTCTCCTGGGTGAGAGAGACATAATAGTGCATGAGTGGCCTTGGTGCCAAGCGCGTTGTCCTACATGGCCGCATCAAGGGAAACCATCTCAAGCTCCACAAGAACCATATGAGCAAGGTCGTGGGGAGGAATCAAAGAAGTGTGACTCGAAGGAAGTACTTCTGTTGAATGTATCGAAGTTCCAAAGAAAAAGTACTTGTGATAGCTCACCAATGAACTATTAAAAATCGCAATAAGGGCAAGTACGAAAGTGGTTTGAGGTGGGGAGAGTGACAGGTGCGGCTGGAGAGGAGGAGGGAATCATCATGGTCAGAGTGAGTTGAGAATAGCTAGAGTACGAGCAACTGGTGAGAACTGTGACCAGGACGGACAACTCGTGTCGATCATGCTAAAAATAAGTCATAGATGCAATCATCTGATGATTGTAACCCTATGTGTATGTGATCTATTATCTAGTCGTCCATGAATATTGTCTTTACTTCGAGCAATAAATATGTGATCCGTTGTGGGAGCTTCGAGTTGTATGAAAATGTTATAATGTCCCTAGTCATGGAGGATGTGGGGAAGGGGAGTATAACCATAGACTACTATGTCTATCAATAGATGGATACACCCAAATGCAATATACATGGAAATGTCAATCTCATGGATGTAGCTTGAGTTGGGAACTCATAGCTAGAATTTACATTTTCAAGATGCGTTAAGTTGTTTATCATTTATTTGTTTCGAGCTCAATGTATGTGACATGTCCTCAGAGTAAACATTGTCTCATTATCCTTTGGAAGACAATCGACTTGATTAGGGGTTGCCAAACACTACTCCTTTACTAGGTAGTTGTAAAGGTATCTTCCAGGCATGTAGTGAAGCATATTGCAAGGCATGGTCGATTAAGGCATGACCTTTCCCTTATGAATTGGTGAGATTTATTTGGGTCCTCTTGACATATCTGATCACGGATTGCATTACCAGACCACTAAGGTTAAGAGTTACCCTCACCATGGATTAGTTCATAGGTCGACAAGAGAGGTTGCAGCCACCCAACAAAGATGACAATCTATTGCATTGTGTTCAACAAAAATATGTTGTGACTCAAGAATATTTCATATATGACATATTGAGAGGTTCATTGAAACCATTTCATGGAAATTAGGAACTAGCACGTCTTGCATGAGGTCACGGCCAGTTATTACATGAGTTCTAGTTGGCCAGGTTCTAGTTTATAAACTTGGCACCAGAGATGCAACTGATTCATGTGAGTAAGGAGTTACTCAACTACCATGTTGAGTAAGAGTTACTAGGGTCACTTCGAATGACCATGTTCTCAAGAAACCGTGGGGTCACACACATAAGGATTCATAATCGATAGGTCAAATACATTACAAGAATTGTAGCCTGCGTGATCATATGGTTGATCCCTTTGGGGGAAGTCATATAAGGAGGAGTGCATTAATTTAGGTCACAAGTGAAATAACCAGTTTAGGGATGCACTCAAGGTTTGGAAAAACCCTCCAACCTGCACAACAGTCTCCTTCCGTGGCTTGCGACATGGAAATTATCGGTTCATCTTTGAGCCATTCATTTATAGGTGGATACACTTCATAGGCATTGCACCCATGATGGTCGAACAAGAATTCATCAACGGCTGAAGGCGAGAGGATGTATGGCTACAACTACATCAATGATCATTGTCAACTCTGCTTCCATTATGGGTCAATATATCAAGCGGTAATTGTGTGTGACCATACCTACATCATGATCATAGGTGGTGCGTGGTGGAATATTTTTTGCACCAGCGTAGCCCACCTCGTACCCCAATAGTGGTATCGGAGCAATGCTGGTTGATTCTAGACTCAGATTATGTGTAAATGTTATACTTGGCAGTGTTTATATGGGGGGCCTATCGCTGAACCGATGGCATATCTGTGAGATTGATAGAGATGAGTTGACTCAGTGTGATTTTGATGAGATCAACTGCATGCTTTGGAGACCCATCACATCATTAAACACATGCAAGTCTTCCAATCATCTCTTCTTATTTTCTATATTTTTAGCAACAAATCAATCCATTAAAGTGTCCTACTAGGTCCCCTACGATTCATATATGGTAAGAATATGCAGAAGTATTATCTAGCATAACTAAATATGTGATCCCACTAACATATTTGTCTCAACATGCAATCGTCCCATCTCAACACGCAACAATGCATAGGAAAAGTCCCACCCCATCATGCAACTATGCATGAAAAGTTGCTTAATTTTTTCCTTTTAATTATGTTAGTTATATTCGATGAATACTATGGACTATGCATATTAAAATATATTATCAATTTCATCTAACATATTATTAATCAGAAAATTTTGTTTCGTGCAACCAAATCTTTAGCTAATAATAAAGCAAATAGGGTTTCTTTCGTCCGTCATGGTATTTTTCAGAAAGGTCCCTCTATTTCAGAGAATTCAACCCGCAGTCCTGTTTTTAAGTTAAAACGAATCGTTATTTTCGTATTTTACACAAAAGTCCCTGTCTTTTCTTGAAATCAACCCGCCGTCCGGATTTAAGTCACACCCGAACCGTTATTTTACATTTTTTGAAAACCCCCCTGATGTTTTAGGTAATTCATCCGCATATCATATTTAAGTCAAACAAATGCTTTTTAAAATCATCCATATCTTTTAAACCGTAACTCCGATTTGAACATGTTATATATGAAATTTGATTAGGAAAATATGTAGAATATGAATATGAGATTATTTTTACTTGTTAAGTATTTTTTAATATTATTTGGAATATATTTGAGTCAAACCAAATGATTTTCTAAATTGTCTGTATCTTTTAAACCGTAACTTCGATTTTAACATATTATATATGAAATTTTATTAGAAAAATGTGTGGAATCTAAAGGCCTATTCGGAATTCCACCAGCTCCACGAAATTCCAGGAGTTGTGGAGTCAGGAAATAGCTGCTCCACAGTTTTCAACTACAACTCCACCAACCCCGGGAGTGGAGTTGTGGAGTGGAGGCTTTCCGAACAGGGCTTAAATATGATGTTAATTTTACCTGTTAAATATTTTTAAAATATTGTTATGGAAGCAAACTTATAATTTATAGTGCAAGATCCGCTTTTTCATATCGATGACGATCCAAATTGCAAATAAACACCCCACTATAACCATATTGGGAAAAGAAAATATGGATAACTACACATGCATACCTCTAAAAATGTCACAGTGGAAAACAAAAGATTTCTCATCGCGAGCGTGAGACGTGAGAGAGAGAGAGAGAGGGAGGGAGGGAGGGAGGGAGTGAGGCCTTAGGATTAACCATATTCAACACACATTTTTTGTTGTTTAGTGTGAACACCGAGGCCATCGCCAGCGAGGGTGAGAAGGAGGATAAGCGGCAACACCAATATGATGTCTCGCAAAAATAAAGGATATGGACCTATTGTGGTCTTGAGTGATGGTTGTTGAGTTAAGAGCGTGTGTTATGTTTTCTCTCCCGTTGCAACGCACGGGCTCTTTTGCTAGTATTATTAAAATATATTGCAACTAATCCCCGTAGCCACGCACAGGGTATCACCTAGTTTCCTCTTAGTTTTCTCCCCTAAAAACTAAATAAGCAAAGTCAATGGTCAGAAAAAACAAACTCAACACTCTCAAATAGGAATGCACAATAACTAACATAGAAACCCCGGTAGAAAATATTTACATTTAAAATATTGCTTATTTTTTCATAACAACAATACACACTTTTCGAGGAAAACACGCCGGTGTACACACACGTTTGCATACCTGGACGTAGGGGGTGAGGAGGGAGAGTTGCAGCGCCCAGCCGTACTGCACACCACCGGCGACCATGCACGCAAGGAACAATCCCACAAGGCTGATCTGGGGCGTAGGCGGGGGCCTGCCGCCGCCGCTCTCCACAGAGAGCTCCATGTGGTCGGCCATCCCGGTTGTTGTCTAACTAGCTAGCCAAAAGAGAGAAGGGCCTGTAGAAATTCTAGATTTGAAGGAGATGCAGAGATAGGAAGGGGTGGTCGAGCTTTTTGGATGCATGTAAATGGGAAATATCATAGGAGTCTATGGACACACTTAAACCACGGGGCCATGTAGTGGGGGGTGCGACCATTGATAATTGGGGTAAATGGAGTTATGCTAGTGCAAGGTTGCAGGGGAAGCCACATATTTTTGTCACTACAACCTATTTATAGGAATAGGAGGCCTCACTAGCTAATTTTCCTGGCCTCTGGTGAAGCCACATCACCCTCAAATCGCCCCAAACGACATTCATTCATCTCCATGAAACGACAACATTCCAACCCTGCCTTAGACTGCCATGCAAATGCAGAAGAAGATACTAGATTCCAACGACAACCCGTAAAAACCTCCCGCATCCGTCCGCGGATAGGAGGACCAGTCAGCGGACACGGATGCGGAAGACATCCATCCAATGCTAGCCGCATACATTTTCACAACAACTCAAATCAACCAGATGAAATTCATCCAAACATGGCCGAATTTCATATAAAAATGATGGATTTCCTATAAAAAGCCAAATTTTCATATAAACATGATGCATTTCAGTACATTTGCATCAGTGGTGCTAGTCCAACTCTAAAGGTATAATTAATACCTAATCTAAATCGCCGCCCGCAGATCCCTTTGTCTTCCTCATGTCCGATAGCCCGATCAATGGACTGCCGGGAGCCCCGGAGGTATATGCTTCAGCACAAAGGATTGCTCACTTTTCGACCACTCATCGGAGTGGACCCCCGACTGATACTTCAGCGGGAGGGGAAGGCGGCGCCTCCGCTTCCATGAAGTACATGTGGGATCGACGAAAGTCGTCGAAAGAGAAGAATCGGGCAAGACACTGGCTGTGTACGCTAGTGTCGCCCAGGCGGTGCCCTTCATGGGACCCAAGTGGCAACGGACTCCCGTGTTCTACTTCTCCTCGATGATGGTGGCAGATGCGGAGGCGCCAGCCACCGACTCGTTGCTCTTCGCGCACCCGGTTTCTGCCTCTGCCTGAATGGCGCGGTCGCAGGCAAGAGAGGCGCGTCGCATGCACGAGAGGCATCATCACACACACACACGGGAGGTGCAGTCATCAACGAAAGTGATGATGCCCGTGCCGCCGTGCTCCCTGTTGGGATGACATGGAGCAACACGCCACTCATCATCGAGTGGGCCTGGAGATGGCAAGTTGTTGAAGCACACAGCGGCTTGGGGCGGCAACTTGTTTCGTCGGGTGAGGAACGGGGGGGGGGGGGGTTTGGAGGAGCGAGCTTCCTCGTTCGTATCTGGTGGGCTTGGTGGGCCACCCAGCTAGCTTGTATGCCGGAGAACTGTTCTTCAGACACCATCGGAAGAGTGGTGAAGGAGGAGATTGGGGGAGTGGCCGAGGGGTGTGGTTCTTGCCTGGCGTGTTCCCTCGTTTAAATAGACGGCGGACAGCAGGAGCTTGGCCGCCCTTGCATTTAATGCCTACTCGCTCTGGACGGAAATGTGGCTGGAGTAGGTTTCTCAGCTTCCATGTGGGGTTAATGGAGGCGTATGAATGTGGCGAGGAGGCGTGTTCAGTAGGGCGTACAATGGGCGGCGCCCTCGGCTGACGGGCCGCTTCAATGGCGAAGGGAGTGAGAGGTCGCATCTGCCTTGAGCCATCTTTAATGTGGAGTAGCGTGCTCTATAGAGACATTAATGTGCGTAGCCGGCACCGGGTGGGAGCGCGCGTGGGAGGGGGAGGGTTTTTTGTGGGTCAGGGCAGCCAAAAGCGTGCTTGGGAGCGGTCCGGACTCCCGCAAACCTCCCCCACTTTTGTCTCCGGTTTGTAGGAGAAATCGCGTCCAAACCACCCCGCAGACCGATACAGGTAGGTGTTGGATGGCTTCCGCGGGATAGCGCAGTCTGGATAGTTGTGGGATGTTTACGGGTCCGCCTTGAAGATGTCCTAACTGAGCAGCATGGAGGTGTAGTGCCTAGATAGACAAAAAATGAAAAGAAAAAACATTGACTACATCGTACGTGTCCGGCAGGCGGACATGCCGGCCCACCTGGAGATCCAGTTGTACACCCCAACAGTGGCTTCATGGCCATGCATGATGCGACACTCTCCATCTGGTGCCCGGCAGGAAAGGTCGGGCGGCCTACCAGTAGTCCAACATGGCAGCAGGGACGCAGCAAGGTGGATCCTCTTGGGTTGATGTATCGGGTATGCAGTGGTTCAACGATTGGATTGCAGACCATGGTGTTCAGGAGCTAGACACGGTAGGTGCGAGATTTACCTGGACAAATATATAGGTTGCTCCCACCCTAAGTGTCTGATATCAGGTGTTCATGTCCCAGAGTGGGAACTCCACTTTCCACATGCCACCCTGCAGGCCATCACGCGGATTGGCTTCGATCATGTTCCCCTCCTACTCTCATCACAAGATGAGCGACCTAGGACACCGCCCCACTTCCGATTCTAAACCTTCTGGCTTTGCCAACCGGGTTTTATTTCTAGCATGAAGGAGCATTGGGTGGCGGCCTGAGTCGAACCACATCATTGTATGCTAGTTATGGATGAATGGCACCACCTTGCCAAATGCTCCCGGAAATTCATGAAGGGTTAGGGCATCAATGTGGGCCACGACCTCAATGTCTAGACGGGCATCCTCCTTTCGGAAATCCAGGCTCTGGACTTGCGTGCCGATGGCATTGGCCTCTCCCCGGATGAATGGGTGCTTAGTATAGCCTCGAGGATGCTCGGATGGACATTTATACCAAGGTAGAGGCCTTACTGGCAACAACGCGGATCCATGAACTGTATACTCATTGGCAATTCCAACACGACCTACTTCCGGGCGATTGCTAATGGCCGCCGTAGGCGATGCACCACCCCCACTTGCGGGATGGTGATAGGATCCTCCAAGACCCGGATGAACTCCGGTGTCATGTGGACGGTATCTAGAGGGCGTTATTCACCAAACATCCTATGGGGGGCATTACCCTAGCAGATAATTTTTGGGATAGCCACCAATGGGTGTTCCCTGAAGACAATAATTCCATTCTAGGTCCTTCCGAGGAAGCGGAGGTCAAGACCTTCATGAAATCAATGAACCTCGCTTTGGCTCCAGGCCCAGATGGTTTGTCGGTCCGCTTTTTTCAAGTGTTCTGGCATACCATCAAAGGGGATTTCATGGCGCTCAAATTTATGGGAGGCACATTGGACATATCATGCCTGAACTACAAGATTATCTCCCTAATCCCAAGTGTATAGGGCCTAGAGACATTCGGCAATTCTAACCGATCACGGTTATCAATGTGATCTTTCGGATTCTTGCCAATGGTATGCCACTAGGGAGGCCCTGCTTGGTCCTTGGATATTGCACCCTAACCGGACAAGGTTTATTAAGGGCCAATTTATCTTGGATGGGATACTTGTACTCCATGAGGTCATCTATGAAGTGAAGAGGAAATACCTTCATGCGGTTTTCTTTAAGATTGACTTCCATAAAGCATATGACATAGTAAATTGGTCATTCCCCCGAGAAGTGTTGGCCAAGCGGGGCATCGACCACCACTAGATCACGCATGTCATGCAATTCGTCTCTAGCTGACGCATGATGATTAAAATTAATGGAGAGGTGGGCCCATACTTCCACACATCACAAGGGGTGCGACAGGGGACCCCTTGTCCTTGTTTTTATTTAACCTTGTGGTTGATGCTCTTGCCGCCATTTTAGACTTAGCTAAAAGGGCTGGACACATTTGGGGTGTCTGTCCCCATCTCATTTCGGATGGGGGACTCACCCACCTTTAGTATGCAGATGACTGACACTGATGGTTGAAGGCTCGGAAGAAGACATCCAACATCTGAAGTTCCTCCTCCTTTGTTTCTAGGAAATTTCGGGATTGACAATAAACTTCGCCAAGAGCAATGTGATGGTGCTTGGGTACTCCATGGGGGAGTCACACTACAGAGCTAACCGACTTAAATGTCGCCTTGGGTCATTTACGACCACCTATCTCGGTATGCCAATTAGTGACTCATGTATCCTGGAGAAGGACCTACGCCCCTTGGTGACCAAGGTTCAACATCGGGTCCAACCATGGAAACGGCGCTGGCTCTCTAAGGTGGCTAGAGTGGTCTTGATCAACTCATCCATGATTAGCCTGCTAATGTACCTCATGGGATTCTATAGTCTTAATGAATCCCTCCATCAGTAAATTGCCATGTACCAATCCCGGTTCTTCTGGGCTAGGAAGGGCGATAAGACGAAATACCACATGGTTAAATGGTCGGAGATTTGTAATCCTAAAGACCAGGGGGCCTGGGGGTCATTTCGTCCAAGTGGATGAACATTGCCCTCCTTTCCAAGTGGCTTTGTCGTATTGCCACCGGTCAAGGAGGGCTATGGCTTGATATTATTCGCACAAAATATTTGCGTGACCAGCCATTAGCCTTTACACCTACAGCGGGCGGCTCCCAATTTTGGCAAATGATCACACAATTGCTATCGGTCCTTAGGATAGGGTCATCGATTTGCGTTGGATCTGGCACCAATACCCTGTTCTGGCTGGACCGCTGGTCGGGTCCTATGTCATTCGCCGAGCATTTTTACCCGCTCTTCACTATTTGCATGTAGTCACAGCTCACTTTGGCGGTAGCCCTAGGGAACCTAGAGAGCATTGCTTTCCGGCGTACGTTTGGCCCCTTGAACTAGTCCAATGGGAGGAGTTGCTGGAATGCATCATCCTACACTCTGCCCTCACCTGAGCAGCATACTATATCCTGGCGGTTAGAGCCAAGCGGCAAGTTTTTGACAAAATCCTTATACCAAGCGGTCTTGGCCACACCTGGACCAATTAACTAAACATCTTGTGGGAGATCAAGCTGCCAATGAATATCTGTATCTTCCTTTGGCAATGGGTACGTGGCCGCCTACCTTTGGGTACGGAGGTGCTTAAACACAATGGCCCTAGTGATGGGTTATGCCCCTTATGCGGAGTACCAGAGGACTACAATCACATATTCTTCCTTTGCCTGACAGCTATTTTCCTCTGGAGCTATTTTCGGGGCATGATGGGAGGGAGCTAGTGCCATAACAATCTTCTAGATATGTTTCGGGAGGTTATAGAATCCCCGTGCGTGACGCGCGTTTTACCCTCTAGTTGTGATGGGGGGCACTAGCATGGCCCCTATGGAATGTACACAATAAACTTGTGATCGAACATGTGATTCCGCCCCGTGCGACCGATGCTATTTACAAAATGTGTGGATTCTTGCAGCTTTGGAATCCGCTTAGCAAGAGGTGCTGATGTAGGGTAGAACCCTAGTGGCCCAATCTTTCACGAAAGGAGCAAATCCTGCGATGAACACGAAGAACACGAGGAGGGAAATGAGGGGAAAATCACGAGGGGAACACAAGAGAACACTCAAACCAACAAGAACGATCACACATGCGCTAGATCCATGAACACAAAGGGAGATACACGATCCAAATCCAACAAGGGACGATACAAAGGGTAGCCGGTTCTTCTCCGTGAGGAGGTCTTGAATCCACAAGGGGATCTTCCCGTAAAGGGGTCTTGAATCCAAGGTGGACCTTCTCCGAAGAGGGGCCGTAGTCTCTCTCAAGGAGTAGATCCGATATGGATGAGCGAAGATCTATCTCACAAATGAGCTAACACAACGCTACCCTAGAAAGGAGGAGGGAGAGGTCTATTTATAGTCTTAGTGCAAATGGGGGGAATTGAAGGGGTACATGGGCCTCAGCCCGCAACTGGACACAGCCAGGTATCGGACATCCACTGGGGACCGATCATCTGGTGGCTCGTGGGCGGCCGGACGTCCGGTAGGACCCGGTCGTCCGCTCGATTTGGCTCGGATGCTGGTGTAGCGGATTTCTGGTCTGGACCGGTTGTCCGATCACCGGTCGTCCGGTGGAGTCGGACGTCCGCTCGTTTGGCTCGGGTGCAGGGACACCGGTCGTCTGGTCTGGACTGGTCGTCTGGTGGATCTTCAGGCGCCGGACGTCCGGACCTGACCGGTCGTTCGGTGGCTGGAGCTTCTTCGATAGCCCTTCTTCTTGCATCTTCGTTTCCACGCTTCCCTCGCGGATGGTGTAGGTGTTCCTTGGCGCTTGCACTCCTCCACGTCGTCCGTAGCGTTCCGACAATACCTATGCATGCACACGGGAGAGTGTCAAGTAGTATACCATCCTCGAAGGGGTCAAGTGAGCACGTGTAAAGGATATGATTCACCTTTGTGTATGTGAGGTAGAGGTCGCACGTGTCACTTGCCAAATGGACTCTTTACATGGTGATGTCCGTAGGATGCTCCGGATCAGGTGCGATAGAGGCACATCGACTTGATCGTCGCGGGACTTCGCTCCATAGCCGGCTCCATTGCTCCAGCGCCTCCCCCTCCACCCCCGAGCCGGATTGGTTAGGCTAGCTTTATTTGCAGGGGTTGTTGTGTTGTGCCCCCAACGAGACCAATTTTGGATTTTGTTGCACTTGTTTCTTTCTTTCTTACTTGCTAATTCTATTGTTCACTACTGGGAAAGGGCTTATAGGTGAACTCAAATTAGTGGCGGGCGAAGTTGGGCACCCGTCACAACTAATTTTGAAAACTAGCAGTGGTGAGTGATAGGACGCACCCACAATTGCAGATGGTGTCACAGTGACATGGTGTTGTGATGTAGGGTAGAACCCTAATCGCCCGATCTTTCACGAAAGGAGCGGATCCCGCGAAGAACACGAGGAACACAAAGAGGGAAACGAGGGAAAATGTGGGAAAGCACAAGGGGGAAACACAAGAGGAACACTCAATCTAACAAGAACAAGTCACACATGTGCTAGATCCTCGTATACATAGAATGATACACGGTCCACGGACAACTAGGGACGATACAAAAGGGTAACCGGTTCTTCTCCGTGAGGAGGTCTTCATGTTCTTCCCTAAAGAGGGGTTTTGAATCCGCTTGGGGGATCTTCTCCGGTGGAGGCTCGAATCTCCAAGGAGAAGGTAACCAAGTGGATGAGCAAAGCTCTCTCACAAATATGAGCTAAACATTTGCTAACCCTAGGAAGTTGTACGGGATAGAGTATATATAGTCTAGGGGGGAGAAGGGATACATGGGCCTCGACCCTTTACTATGCGCGGACAGGGAGGCCGGACGTCCGGGCGTTGGGCCGGATGTCCGGGCGTTCGTGGAGGGCCGGATGTCCGGGCATTCGCGGAGGGCCGGATGTCCGGGCTGTGGGGGCCGGATGTCCGGGCTGGTGAAGCTGGCCATGTTGCTCTCAGGTTCGGGTGTGTCCGGATTTCTGGGCAGGGGGGCCGGATATCCGGGACCTCGGGAAGGGCCGGATGTCCGGGCTTGCGGGCCGGATGTCCAGGGCCTGTAGGCACTTTGATATAGGGTAGAGACCGTAATCGCCCGATCTTTCACGAAAGGAGCGGATCCCGGGGAAATCACGAAGAACACGGGTGATGAGTGTCGTGGTTCTAACTCTGACAGTGATGTAGGGGGGTATGTATGGAGAGGCTAGATCTTAGCTATGGAGGAGTTGTAAGCACACGAGGATTACGAGTTCAGGCCCTTCTCGGAGGAAGTAACAACCCTACGTCTCGGTGCCCGGAGGCGGTCGACTGAATTATGTGTGTATGAATAACAGGGGTGCCAACCCTTGATACTGAGGAGGGGGTGGCTTATATAGAGTTCGCCAGGCCCCTCCAGCCCTCAGTAATGCAAGGTTTAAAGTACATTAAGACCGGGGGTTACTGGTAACGCCCCCAATAAAGTGCTATGATGACCATAAAAGCTACTTAATGACCGACCGTTTGCGTGCAGGGTGACTTTAGATCTCCTTGCAGTCGAGTGGTTGGAATTTGGTCGAGTGATTGCTTCGTGGTCAAGTGTCTTGAATCTTTCGAGTGGGATACCTCCAAGTCGATTGAAAGGTGACTTCTTCTAGGGATGTCCTTGGGTAGGGTACTTAGGACAGGTCCATGCCCCTATCCTAGGTACATAGCTTCATCATTAGCCCCCGAATGGATCGAGGTTCGAGTGGGGAAGGAGTTGGGGATCTTTCCGACTGGTTCTTCATGTTATATGAACGTCTTGTTTTGGATCAATTGTCACGGATGACGTCGTCAACTTCTTTCAGTCGCCTTGATCCATTCTTGGCCTCTTGTCGAGTGAATTTCTTTACTTGTGAAGTTCCGAGTGACGGTGTGAAAGGGATCTTCTGTTTGACGAGTTGTTCTGCGGCCCGCGGATTTTGCGGGATTTGAATTTCGGGAAGCGCGCGGGACGGGGGCGGCCGCAGTAATCGGATGGGATAGGACGGAAGCTCCTCGATCCCCGCGCCACCTTTTTCGCCACGTACCGCGCGCGCCCGTTGCGGGATTTGACGGGATTGCCTGGGCCTACCAGTCAGCCACTCGGAAGCGACCTCTTATAAGCTGCCGGCTCGGGACCCCCGAACAGTGCGCCTTCACTTTTCCCCCTTCCTTCACAAGATCCTCCGCCACCTCCGCTCCCACCTTGGTGCCGTAGGTCTGTTCGAGCTTCGCCGGCGACGATGGTGAAGGAGAAGACGTCGGCTCTGGAGCGCGCGAAGAAGGCGGCGGTGCAGGGGAAGGGGAAGAAGTCCGCTCGGGGCGGATCTTCCTCGAGGACTGCTCTGCCCAAGGATTGGATCCAGGGCGACTGGATGCCGTCGGTGATTCGGCAGGATGATCTCGATGATCTGGTCGAGGGGGATTCATTCCCCACGAATCTGCGCGCCTCCCGGGGAAAGAAGTCGAACCCCAGCCTCTTGATGGTGAGTGCGTCCTCCTCGCCACCCATATCGATCGTGGATTCTCTCTGCCTCCTCATCCTTTTTTCCGGAGCTTCTTGAACTTCTTCGGAGCGCAGCTCCATCACTTTACTCCCAATTCTATTGTGTATCTTGCTGCTTTCGTTTCCTTGTGTGAAAACTTCTTGGGTTGCCGCCCCCATTGGGGACTCTTCAAGCACATCTTCACTTGCCGCTCTCAGTCGGTCAAGAAGGCCAAGTCGAGTGACGAACGGACGCAGGTGATCCAGCTGTGCGGGGGTCTGGCGATCCAGATGAGGGGAAAAAGTTCCTTTCCGTCTATCACTTTTCCCGAGTCAGTCCGTGGGTGGCAGTCGACTTGGTTTTACTGTAAAGACCAGGTGACCCCAGGACAGTCGACTGGGCTTCCCCCTTTTTCTCTGAATCGAGCACAAAAACCTGCCTCTCTGAAAGTGACGCCGGAGGAAAAGGCGCAAGTCAAGGTGCTGGTCGGTCGAGTGGTTCAGCTTGTCCGCGAGGGTGTGACTGGCATGGACTTGTTGGAAGTCTTCCTTCGGAGGCGCATCCAACCGCTTCAGGCTCGTGACCACCCGATGTGGCTGTACTCGGGTCTCGAAGACACCACTCGGATTCACCCAGAGGAGGTCACTGACAAGATGTTGGAAGGGTGGCTGTCGAGTATCACAGGGAACAAGGACAACCCCCGAGGAGCCAGGAGGATTCCTCCACTCGACCAAACATACGAAGTGGACAAGGTCTGACCTTGCGTTTCCGACTGTGATCTTGCTTTCTTTATTTGTTCTTTTTGGATCAGTCGATTGACTTTTGTCTCGTTTGTTGTCCTCTAGGCCACTACTGAGATGTACTCGACACCCAATGGAGCACAGGAGCAGGCCGAGGAAGGAGAGGCGAGTGGAGGCGAAAGTGGAGACGAGGGAGAAGAGTGGGAATCTGACGGCGAAGGAGAGGGGGATGACGACGACGACTCCAGTGAAGAGGAGGAGGAAGAAGTCGAACCTCCCCGCTCGGAACGGCGATCCAAGCTTACACACGACCCTGCGCGGGAACGTGGTAAGGCGACTGTCCCTGTTGGGCAGTCGTCGAAGCGCCCTCGGACCTCATCTCCAGCGCCGACAGAAAAAGCTCCCAAGCACCCACGCGCGACGCCGTCCAAGCCGCCCAAGGCTCTGCCCAAGATGAAGATGACTGTCCCCACCATTTCTGGGTAATAGTAGAATTTGTTTTCCTTTGTCGAACGTGACGGACTCTTGGTCGACTCATTGAATAAGCTGACTGACTTTCGAAATTTGCAGTGCTGCCACCTCGGAGATCTCCGCCAAGGACGATGATCAAGAGATGGAAGACGCTGTTACCTCCAACCCCGGTACGATTACTGATGCTCTGCTTTTAGTCGACTGACGATTTCTTATAATTCCGGTCGATTGGATTTTTCTTGTAGCTCCTCCTCATGTCATTGACCTCCCTGATGATGACGACGAAGTGCCGCTGAGGGCGCGAAGGAACAGGAGGGCGCCGGCTGGCAAGACCCCACAAACTACTCCGGCGCCTGAGGCCGCAGTCCGGGAGGGTGGTGATACCACTCGGGTTTCTGTGACCTTCGCTGAACCTCTGACGAGTGTCCGGCCTTCGACGTCGACTGCAAATCCGCCTTCGCTTTTTGCCACACACCACGTCCCTGAGGACCAAGTGGGTGCCGCTAAAGAGGCTATACGCCAGGCGGGGATCATGATGGAGCAAGTGAAGGTGGTTCGGGAAGCCAGCCAAGCAGCTTATGACGCGAGCTCAGCTCTTCAGAGCAACGTCCAGGTCAGTCGATTCACCGCTTGTTCTGTTAGGATATGCTATCTGAAGAATCTCTTTTCCGAAGATCTTTATATCTGTACGCCCACTGGGTGTGTCTATTAATCTTTTTGACGAGTGGGGGCACGCTAAGTGCACCCACTGGGTGTAGTCCCCGAGACTACGGTGGACTGCTGGCAGTCGACTGTAGTCTTTATATTGTGTTGCTTTAGCTGAACTTCTTCACTCGGTCTGGTCAGGCCATGTCGAATGGAACTGTACACGGTCGGCTGCGGGCAGTCGATTTTTTTTGGTCGAACCAGTGGGGGCACGCTGAGTGCACCCACTGGGTGTAGTCCCCGAGACTACTGTCGAATGTTTTTGATTCGGCTGTAGTCTTAGAAACGCCATCATTGTCTCTTGGTTACTCGGAAGCAACTTATCTTGGATGTCTGTCGACTGATTTTTTGCAGAAATCCTGCGAACTTGTGGCTCGCTACACTGAGTTGGAGAACAAACAGATCCAGCTGAACCTTGACTTGAAGCTTGCTCAGGAGAACTTGCAGAAGGCGAGGGACGAAGCAAAAGGTATGGCTGGTGAGCTTTTGTCGACTGTCCTTTCTTTCTGGCCGTCCTCGATGTTGATCTCACTTGCTGTTTCGCAGACAAAATGGAGGAGGCTCTGAAGAAGAAGGATCAAGACCTTGCCGAAGCGCAGAAGGAGGCCCTGAACAAAACGAAGCTTGCTGAAGAAAAACTGGCTTCAGTCGGTACTCTTGAAAAGGAAAACTCCAGGCTGAAAACTGCTCTCGACGCGGCTAATCGAGAGGCCAGCCGTCTGAAGAATGGCAATATAGCTCTGAATGACAAGGCAAGTGAACTGGCGGGGAAGAGGAACGATCTGGAGGCTTATCTCGGTGGACTCGCCAAGAAGCTGTTCGTCATGCTCGAGGGTAATTACTCCGGCCCGACTGACTTGCAGTTACCAAATCTGCGTAGAGCCACTGACTTATCCTTGAATTGTGTTTACAGAATTCTGCCAGAACTTCGAAGAGGAGACCAGTCGAGTGGAGACAGACTTGGACCCCATCAATTCTCCAGTGAAGGACGAGGCTGCTATGAACGTGCTCCGACTGGAATCTCGTGTTGCCGGCGTTGTTGACTATCTTGCTCGGTTGAAGGTTGCGATGTCACGGATCGACACGTCGCTCTGGCCTAGGACGACGCTTCAGAATGACCTCGAGTCCCTGATGACTCGACTGAATGAAGTCCCAGGTCGAGTGGCGGAATGGAAGAAATCTTCTGCTAGATGTGGCGCTGACGTCGCTCTGTCTCTGGTCCGCGTCCACTGCAAGGAGGCGCGAGAAGAAAAGTTGGCCGCCATCCAAGTTGCCAATACCAGGAAGCACAACTTTCAAGACTTCATGGAGACTTTCATTGCTGCTGCCACTCGCATTGCAGACGGGATCGACTTGGACGAGTTCGTCGCCCCTTCCAGTCCTCCGCATGAGGAATAAAAACTTTTATGCTTCACTTTAAATTTGCCTCGGAATGCCGAGTGGATTTTGTAACCGTTAAACTCTGTCGAGCTGGAGGCTCGAGTACTTTGATCTGCGGTCTAGAACCTTTGGATCTTATCTGAACTTGATTTATCGTTGAATATCTTCATGAATTATCTGTCGAGTGGAACTTGTTCTTCACTCGAAATAACTTTGTATTTGTGGTGCAACTCCGAAGGAGAAGGTAGCAGTCGATTTGCACCTCGTCGTCCTTGCGGATTGGGATGTGTTCCGTACTTAGGCGAGCACTGGGCTGCAGCTAAGCCTCCGAGTGGAAGGTCTGCTCTCCACTCGGTAGGATTTTAAAAACTTAGGCGAGTACTGGACTGCAGCTAAGCCCCCGAGTGGGAGGTCTGCTCTCCACTCGGTAGGATTTTTTCAAACTTAGGCGAGTACTGGACTGCAGCTAAGCCCCCGAGTGGGAGGTCTGCTCTCCACTCGGTAGGATTTTTTCAAACTTAGGCGAGTACTGGACTGCAGCTAAGCCCCCGAGTGGGAGGTCTGCTCTCCACTCGGTAGGATTTTTCAAACTTAGGCGAGTACTGGACTGCAGCTAAGCCTCCGAGTGGGAGGTTTGCTCTCCACTCGGTAGGATTTTTAAACACTTAGGCGAGCACTGGGCTGCAGCTAAGCCTCCGAGTGGGAGTCTGGCTCACCACTCGGTAGGATTTTTAAACACTTAGGCGAGCACTGGGCTGCAGCTAAGCCTCCGAGTGGGAGGTTTGCTCTCCACTCGGTAGGATTTTTAAACACTTAGGCGAGCACTGGGCTGCAGCTAAGCCTCCGAGTGGGAGGTTTGCTCTCCACTCGGTAGGATTTTTAAACACTTAGGCGAGCACTGGGCTGCAGCTAAGCCTCCGAGTGGGAGTCTGGCTCACCACTCGGTAGGATTTTTAAACACTTAGGCGAGCACTGGGCTGCAGCTAAGCCTCCGAGTGGGAGTCTGGCTCACCACTCGGTAGGATTTTTAAACACTTAGGCGAGCACTGGGCTGCAGCTAAGCCTCCGAGTGGGAGGTCTGGCTCACCACTCGGTAGGATTTTTAAACACTTAGGCGAGCACTGGGCTGCAGCTAAGCCTCCGAGTGGGAGTCTGGCTCACCACTCGGTAGGATTTTTAAACACTTAGGCGAGCACTGGGCTGCAGCTAAGCCTCCGAGTGGGAGGTCTGCTCACCACTCGGTAGGATTTTTAAACACTTAGGCGAGCACTGGGCTGCAGCTAAGCCTCCGAGTGGGAGTCTGGCTCACCACTCGGTAGGATTTTTAAACACTTAGGCGAGCACTGGGCTGCAGCTAAGCCTCCGAGTGGGAGGTTTGCTCTCCACTCGGTAGGATTTTTAAACACTTAGGCGAGCACTGGGCTGCAGCTAAGCCTCCGAGTGGGAGTCTGGCTCACCACTCGGTAGGATTTTTAAACACTTAGGCGAGCACTGGGCTGCAGCTAAGCCTCCGAGTGGGAGTCTGGCTCGCCACTCGGTAGGATTTTTAAACACTTAGGCGAGCACTGAGCTGCAGCTAAGCCTCCGAGTGGGAGTCTGGCTCGCCACTCGGTAGGATTTTTTTTACAAACTTAGGCGAAACGGATTCGCAGCTAAGCCACCCACTGGGGGATTTCACACGCAAACAAAAGCAACAACAATTATAGGAAAATTTGTAACACTCTTGTCTTTGATAAATAGACTACAGAAGTTTTTCTTATTACATCTCATCCGAGTGAGAATTCAAGTGTGAAAGGGGCGGAGCAGTTCTGCATTCCAAGCTCGTGGCTCATCGATCTGGCGATCGACATTGTAAAGGTGATACGCTCCATTGTGGAGGACTCTGGTGACGATGAAGGGACCTTCCCAAGTAGGAGCGAGCTTGTGTGGTTTCTGTTGATCCACTCGGAGGACCAAATCTCCTTCTTGGAAGGCTCGACTCTTCACATTTCTGGCATGGAATCGACGCAAGTCTTGCTGATAAATGGTCGATCGGATCATAGCCATTTCTCTTTCTTCTTCCAGGAGGTCGACTGCGTCTTGCCGGGCTTGTTCTGCTTCATCTTCGGTATAAAGCTCGACTCGGGGTGCATTGTGAAGTAGATCACTCGGCAGGACTGCTTCCGCTCCGTAAACCAGAAAGAACGGAGTTCTTCCAGTCGACCGATTCGGGGTAGTCCTCAATCCCCACAGAACCGACGGAAGCTCGTCGACCCAAGCGCCTGCTGCGTGCTTGAGATCACGCATCAGCCGAGGCTTTAGTCCTTTGAGAATCAGACCATTTGCCCTTTCTGCTTGTCCATTCGACTGGGGGTGGGCGACCGATGCGTAGTCGACTCGTGTGCCTTGAGAGGCGCAAAAAGCTCTGAACTTGTCTGAATCAAAGTTTGACCCATTGTCGGTGATGATGCTATGCGGGACTCCATATCTGAATGTTAACTCTCTGACGAAACTGATAGCAGTGCAAGCATCAAGATTCTTGATAGGCTTAGCTTCAATCCATTTGGTAAACTTGTCGACTGCCACAAGCACATGTGTGAAACCGCTCCTGCCTGTTCTCAATGGGCCAACCATGTCCAGTCCCCAAACAGCGAAGGGCCAGACGAGTGGAATGGTCTTCAGGGCTGATGCAGGCTTGTGCGACATGTTGGAGTAGAACTGGCACCCTTCACACTTGTCGACTATCTCTTTTGCCATTTCATTCGCTCTTGGCCAGTAAAATCCCGCTCGGTATGCTTTAGCCACAATGGTCCGAGAGGACGCATGATGACCACAGGTCCCCGAGTGGATATCATCAAGGATTATCTGACCTTCTTCTGGTGTTATACACTTCTGACCGACTCCAGTCGCGCTTTCTCTATACAACTGTCCCTTTATGACTGTAAAGGCCTTGGATCGACGGACGATCTGTCGAGCCTCTTCTTCGTCCTCCGGGAGTTCCTTTCTCAGGATATACGCGATGTACGGTATCGTCCAGTCAGGGGTGATTGCCAAAACTTCCATGATTAGGTCGACCACTGCCGGAATTTCAACTTCAGTCGGATCTGTGGCACTCTTTGGCTGCGGGGCTTCATCTGTAAAAGGATCTTCTTGGACTGATGGCGAGTGGATGTGTTCCAAAAACACATTGCTGGGGATGGCTTCTCTCTTGGAGCCTATCTTTGCCAAATCATCAGCCGCTTGATTTTTCAGTCGGGGGATGTGATGAAGCTCTAACCCCTCGAATTTCTTCTCTAACTTTCTCACTGCATTGCAATAACCAGTCATAGCTGGACTTCTGACGTCCCATTCTTTCATCACCTGATTAACCACCAAATCTGAGTCGCCATAGACCATGAGGCGACGGACGCCGAGTGAAATGGCCATGCGCAACCCATACAAAAGTGCTTCATATTCTGCTTCGTTATTGGAGGAATCGAAGTGAATCTGGAGAACATATCTGAGCTTATCTCCTCGGGGGGAAACCAATACTACCCCAGCACCGGAACCATTCAGCATCTTAGATCCATCGAAGAACATGGTCCAGTGCTCCGAGTGAACTTGAGTCGGAAGTTGCTGTTCGATCCACTCGGCGACGAAATCTGCAATTGCTTGGGACTTGATAGCTTTCTTTGCCTCAAACTTGATATCTAGGGGAAGAAGTTCAATCGCCCATTTGGCCACTCGACCAGTTGCATCTCTGTTGTGCAAAATCTCTGATAGTGGAGCGTCGCTGACGACTGTAATGGAATGATCAGAGAAGTAATGTGCAACCTTCTTCGTGGTCATATAAATCCCATATACAAGCTTCTGGTAATGAGGATATCTTTGCTTTGAAGGAGTCAAAACTTCAGAAACATAATATACTGGGCGCTGAACTTTGAAGGCCTTTCCTTCTTCTTCCCGCTCGACCGTAAGTACTGTACTGACAACTTGTCCTGTGGCTGCAATGTAAATCAGCAAAGGCTCCTTGCTGATTGGGGCAGCAAGCACCGGCTGGGTGGAGAGCAGAGCTTTGAGCTCTGTAAACGCTGCATCAGCTTCTGGAGTCCACTCGAACTTGTCGGACTTCTTCATCAGTCGGTAAAGAGGCAATGCCTTTTCACCGAGGCGAGAGATGAATCGACTTAAAGCGGCCAAGCATCCTGTAAGCTTCTGGACGTCATGCACACGCACAGGACGTTTCATCCGGAGTATAGTACCAATTTTTTCAGGATTGGCGTCGATTCCCCGTTCGGAAACGAGAAAACCGAGTAACTTCCCACCTGGAACTCCGAACGTGCACTTTGACGGATTGAGCTTGATATCATACCTCCTGAGGTTGGCAAAGGTTTCAGCAAGGTCAGTCAGCAGGTCGGAACCCTTCCGTGACTTGACCACAATATCATCCATGTATGCCTCCACATTCCGACTGATTTGAGTGAGCAAACACTTCTGAATCATCCTCATGAACGTGGCTCCGGCATTCTTGAGGCCGAACGGCATGGTGACATAACAGAAGCACCCGAATGGAGTGATGAAAGCTGTTTTGATCTCGTCGGGCCCGTACAGACGGATCTGATGGTACCCGGAATAGGCGTCTAGGAAAGACAAACGCTCACATCCCGCAGTCGAGTCGACTATCTGGTCGATGCGGGGGAGAGGAAAATGATCTTTCGGGCAGGCCCGATTGATATGCTTGAAATCAATGCACATGCGAAGTGACTTGTCCTTCTTGGGGACCATGACAACATTGGCGAGCCACTCGGAGTGGTAAATTTCTCGGATGAACTCCGCTGCTAAGAGCCGAGCCACCTCCTCGCCAATGGCCTTCCTCTTCTGGACGGCGGACCGTCGAAGATGTTCTTTCACAGGTTTAAATTTTGGGTCGACTCGTAGACGGTGCTCAGCCAGCCCCCTGGGAACTCCAGGCATGTCAGCAGGCTTCCATGCGAAGATGTCCCAGTTCTCACGGAGGAACTGGATGAGCGCTTCTTCCTATTTGGAGTCGACCGTCGTTGAGATGTGAGTCGGAGCAGCGTTTGGATCGGTCGGGTGAATGTGAACTGCCTTCGTTTCACCGGACGACTGAAAAGCTGATTCTGAAGCAGGCTTCTTAGCTCGTAGCAACTCACTCGGATCTGCAGTCTTCTGATACTCTTGCAGCTCGACCACCGCCATCTGAGCGTCAGCAATCTTTGAGCCTTTCTGAAAACACTCTTCTGCTTTCTTCCGATTGCCTGTAACAGTGATCACACCTTTGGGACCAGGCATCTTCAATTTGAGATACACATAACATGGTCGAGCCATGAAGCGTGCATAAGCTGGCCTGCCCAAAATAGCGTGATAAGCACTTTGGAAATCCACAACTTCGAATGTCAACTTTTCCTTGCGGTAATTCTTGGAATCACCGAAAACCACATCAAGAGCAATTTGGCCGAGTGACTCGGCTTTCTTCCCAGGAATGACTCCATGGAAACTCATGTTACTGGTGCTGAGCCTGGACATCGGAATGCCCATCCCTTTCAATGTTTCTGCATACAGTATGTTCAAACCGCTGCCTCCATCCATCAGGACTTTGGTCAGTCGAGTGCCTTCGACAACTGGGTCGACCACCAGAGCTTGCCTCCCAGGGGTGGCAATGTGCGTAGGGTGATCAGACTGGTCGAATGTGATGGCAGTCTGGGACCACTTCAGATAATTGGGTGTTGCCGGAGCAACCATATTTACCTCACGGTTAATAACCTTCAGTCGACTTTTGCTCTCAACATCAGCAAAAATCATCAGGGTGGAATTGACCTGGGGGTACCCATCGTCACTATCTTCCTTGTCCTCAACTTTGTCCGACTCCTTTTCCTTATCTTTGGACTGCTTGCCCTGAAACTGCTGGATCAGAAGCCGACACTGTCGAGTGGTATGCTTTGGGTAAATGAGTTTACCCTCTTCATCTTTCTTGGTGTGGATGTGACACGGTAGATCCAAAACATCATTTCCATCTTGGTCTTTAACTTTCTTGGGGTTCCAAGGTCCTTTGGGTTTTCCCTTAAATTTTCCCTGGGTTACGGCCAGGGCCTCCCCAGGAGCGGCTGGCTCGGCTTTCCGCTTCTGTTTCCGACTGGAATTTCCTCCGGTTTCCTGGGCGACTGCTTTATGCTTGCCACTCCGGAGTCGATCCTCATCTTCACCATTAGCGTATTTGGTGGCAATCTCCATCATCCGATTCAGAGACATCTCTCCGGTTCGACCGAACTTCAGATTCAATTCTCTGTACTTAACGCCTTCTTTAAAGGCACAAACTGCTTGATGATCTGGTACATTTTCAACTGTGTGATGCAATGTGATCCACCTCTGGATGTAATCCCTCAGAGTTTCATTCGGTTTCTGCATGCAAGACCGCAATTCCGTAAGGCCTGCAGGTCGCTTGCATGTTCCTTCAAATGTGGTGACAAACACTCGGGAGAGATCCTCCCAAGTGTAAATGCTGCTGGGTGCTAACTGATTCAGCCACGCTCTGGCCGAGCCTTCTAACATGAGAGGCAGGTGCTTCATGGCTACCTCATCGTTCCCACCGCCAATCTGGACAGCCACTCGGTAATCTTCGAGCCAAGTATCGGGCTTGGACTCACCGGTGAACTTACTAACTCCAGTCGCCAACCTGAAGTTGGGAGGAATTACAGCGGCTCTGATGGCTCGACTGAAACACTCCGGCCCTGAAACATGTACTCTGCTACTGGTAGGCGCATCTCTGTCGTGGCCTTCTCGGTGAGCTCTATTCCTGTCGACCAAACCTTGAACGAGAATGGATCTCGCATCAAAGCCTGGTTCCCTGGGGTCGACTGGAATTCTCCGCCCAACACTATGAGGGCGTCTGTCCACCTGCTGTCGAGGCACATATGATCCACTCCTCGGGGGAGGGGTTGGCACTCGACGTCGATCATCACGATCGAATCGGTGATCATACTGCTCATTCCTTCTGTACTGATCACGCCGGTCTCCACGTCCCTCACGCCTCGGAGGCGATCTTGGGCTGTGAGCCGACTGGACTGTATCCGCTGCAATGGATCGACTGTGGATCCTGTTCCGCGACTGAGAAACAGCGGAATTCTGGTCTCCCGCTGCCCGGAGCAACGCTCTGATTTGCAACAAGCCTCTGCCAGCCTCTGACTGGGAGGGCTGAATCGACTCTGCTATACGGGCCGCAGCCGCCAAATTCTGAATCGGAGTACGATATACCTGCGGGGGCGGAAAGAGTTGACGTCGACTGGATTCTGGAGCCCGTTGACGCGCTCGCCCATCGAGTATTCGCTGGAGATTCTCCAGTCGAGTGCGCTCGGCCAAGTTAGCCAAGCACGCGTCCTCCAAGGCTCGGGCCTCGGGGGTTTCTCCAACGATAGGAGTGTGGAGTGCATCCATGTTCCGGCGGCGAAGTTCCTCCCGCTGCAACGACGTGAGAGGCTCGGGGAGATACTCCTCGTGAGGACGCGACGGGTCGCCCCCATCCGTGCCTCCGTCAGCGCGGGGGAAACCGGGAGGACTGTGTGGCCCATCGATCACCAGAACCTCTGCAGCTGGGTCACTGCTGTCGCATTCGGATGCGGTCTCTGCGGAGCCAGTCGACAGGTCGAACAGGCCGTAGAGGGATTCGTCGGGCTCGATTGCCGCGACTTGTGGGGTGGCCGACTGGCGAGCCACCGCATGCCTCACCCACCTCTGAAGCCTCGACAGACCGGAGCTCTTGCGCCGGCGAGAAACAGGGCGGGGAGATGCCACGGGAGCCGACCAATACTGGGTCGATGGCTGCCACAGGAGGACACCACAGACGCATGCGCGAAAGTGCGTCGCCCCGCAGACGGGGAGCGCGTCGACGTCGAGTGGAGCCTCCTGAAGCCAAGCAGAGTCGTCGGCGATGAACGTGAGCGCGCCGAGACAGATCTCACGGCCCTCCACCAAAGCTCCGCTCGAAACCATGATCAAGGAGATCGGAAAAAATTGCAACTTCTCAAACTAGGCGCTAAGACTCCTAGCCCCAAGGTGGGCGCCAACTGTCGTGGTTCTAACTCTGACAGTGATGTAGGGGGGTATGTATAGAGAGGCTAGCTCTTAGCTATGGAGGAGTTGTAAGCACACGAGGATTATGAGTTCAGGCCCTTCTCGGAGGAAGTAACAGCCCTACGTCTCGGTGCCCGGAGGCGGTCGACTGAATTATGTGTGTATGAATAACAGGGGTGCCAATCCTTGATACTGAGGAGGGGGTGGCTTATATAGAGTTCGCCAGGCCCCTCCAGCCCTCAGTAATGCAAGGTTTAAAGTACATTAAGACAGGGGGTTACTGGTAACGCCCCTAATAAAGTGCTATGATGACCATAAAAGCTACTTAATGACCGACCGTTTGCGTGCAGGGTGACTTTAGATCTCCTGGCAGTCAAGTGGTTGGAATTTGGTCGAGTGATTGCTTCGTGGTCGAGTGTCTTCAATCTGTCGAATGGGATACCTCCAAGTCGATTGAAAGGTGACTTCTTCTAGGGATGTCCTTGGGTAGGGTACTTAGGACAGGTCCATGCCCCTATCCTAGGTACATAGCTTCATCAATGACGACATCAATACCATTGTTACACCCACAGCCCCTACTGCTATACATACTGGACCAATTACTAGAGCTCGCGCACGCCAATTAAATTATCAGGTACTTTCATTTCTTGGTAACGATTCTAATGTTCATGAGAATATGATGCTGCCTAAATTGGATACATTTGTTTTTCTTACAAATTAAGGGCCTAGCTTGGACAAGAAATATGAACCTTGGAGAAAGTTCAAGCATGGAGATGATGGCATGCGCAAGGGGAACAATAACGGAGTTACAAGTGATGATTCCTGGACTCTGAAGCCACCATAATGAGTGTATGAAGCATGGGACGAAATATACAAGATGCCACTTCATAAATTTCGTCCAGAGGCTATTTTAGGTGCCGCGTCACCTTATTATTGGGCCAGGCCCATGTATTTTCGAAGTACTTAAGGATAGGCTGTTTTTAGAGTCCGTATGTGTGGGGAAACAAGAGTTAGGGTTGGTTTTGGACCCCTCCACCAAGGGCCATAAATTCCCCCTCACTCCTCCATATATACAGCCCTTAGGGCAACGTTTAGACTTTGGGTTTTGTTTAGATTAAAATTTCGCCATAGCTGCAACTTCTCGTACTTCGTTTGTGTCCAACGACCAGACCAAGACGTCACAGAACCCCACCTTGATCAATAAAGCTTTCATCTTATACTCGCAATATCCATATTGCAATCTCAGATTCTTGCTTGTTCTTTGTTTGCTTGCAGAAAACAGACCCTCATGGTCAGGTTGATCGTGCTCTGGCGTGGTCAATAACCCCTCGGAAGTTGGTTTAGCGATTGCTAAGGCGCGACATCTCGCACGTTCATAGTCGGATCGTCAAGGTTGACTCCCACCGAAAACGATAGCCACCATCTCATCGAAACATCAGGACACCTTTGCCTCTATCAAGTGGTATCAGATTTCCAAGTTGCTCGGTCAGATTTTACAGTTTTTCGTAGTTTAGGTCGAGTCTGTTTTTCATACCTATAGTCTACGAAAAAGCCAAAAAAATATTAGGGTTAGGTCATCATATCCAAACCAATCTGAGCCTTTGCATAGTCTTTTTAGAGTTTTGCTTTGTTGAATTTGTGGTTGCATCGTCGTGTCGAGTTGTTGGTCTTAGCGTCTAGTCCCTTAGAGTTTCGAGTTCTGTTCACAGGTTGTCACGCCGCCGCCGCACCATCGTCATCATCATTACCATATACCACCACCCCACCATATACATCGCCGCTGCCATATACCACCACCAATCCAAGTCCACATATACCATCGCCATATACAACTACCAATCCGAGTCCAGATATACCATCGCCATATACCACCACCAATCCGAGTCCAGATATACCACCACAGTCCGAGTTCCAGCAGATTCATCTCCGCCACCAGTCCTAGTCCGAGTCCAGTATTTGTTGCTTTGTTTTCGAGTTCCAGACCACGCCATACTCCTAGTCGTGATAGAGTAGGACTCCCGAGATTACGTGCTACCCGCAGAAGAAAAATAGTTCCAAACTCAAAAAAAAATAGTCTGGAAAATTTTGGCTAGGTAGTTTTTAGACCATTTGCAGACTTTTTCGAAAAAAATTTGTTGCGGAGCAAAAAAAAGAGGACAAAAAAGTGCAAAAAAAAGTGAAAAAAAAAGAAAAAAATTCAGAGTGTGCTCCTCCATTGTTTACGTGCAGCGCCGTGATTTTGTTAGTGTTCTAGGCTCGCGTCTCTAGCATGGTACCGTCGTTGAGCGTTTATTCAACTTTGCATCTCTGAATTGATTATTGCTGACCCTTTTTGCTACCATATTATAAGCCTTCCCAGCTCCACATACATCTACGTCGTGCGTTTGACTCCCCCTGGTAATCGCTCTATCCAAGCTTTGAGAGTTGTCACTACGACGGTTGCCGATCACCGCCTGCTGCTGGGTAAGAACTGGTAAGAATTTGAGATTTGCTTGACGGATTTGTGACACCACCACCACCTCTTGTTAGTAGTCTGTAGGATCATATTCTTGTGTGTTTCTATTGTTGCTAACCATGGCAGGATCACAAGCCGACGAGACTGATTGGGAGAACATGACGAATAAGGAGTTGCATGATAAATTTCTGCAAATGATGAGTGGGCAGGTGCAAGATGTGCTAAACAGATTTGAAGAGGCCATGGAGAAGATAGATGGCATGGAGAAGATGTTCGAAACAAAGCTCGATAACAGGTTCAATGAATTTCTCGCGGGTCTTCCACCACCACCACCGGCTGCACCTAACGCACCTCTACAACAACAACAACAACGAGTACCTACACATCGCGAGACAGCCCTCCGCCGAGCGAGCCATCTCCCTCTTGCACCTGGCCAAACTATTGGTGCTGCTGTTGAAACTTCTGTGGCTCCTGCTGCTGATGCGGAGGAGGATGATTTTGCGGGAGATTACGAGGATGAGGTTGATCAAATTCAGAACTACGTGCCACCACTAGCACAGCAACCACCAGGTCGTCCACATGCAAATAATGGCAATGGTAGGGCTCACCCTCAGGTACGAGATCATGACCATCTCCCTAAACTAAAATTGAATATTCCACCATTTGAGGGTAGATATGTTCCTGATATATATCTTACTTGGGAGTTAGAAACTGAAAAATGATTTACATGTTTACAATATCCCGAGGAGAGACATGTTCCTGCCGCTGTTTGTGCATTCACTAGTTTTGCATGTGTTTGGTGGTCTGAGCATTGTAGATTATATCCTATTCCAGCTACTTGGGCTGCTTTGGAAACTGCTATGCATACTCGTTGGGTTCCACCATATTATCAATGTGAATTACTTCAAAAATTGCAACGTTTAAGACAAGGAAAAAATTCTGTAGAAGAATATTATCAGGAATTACAAACTGGCATGATTAGATGTGGTATTGTTGAGGAAAATGAAGCTATGCTTGCACGTTTTATGGGTGGATTAAATAGAGAGATTCAGACCATTCTAGAGTATAAGGAGTATACTAATATCACTCGTTTATTCCATCTGGCTTGTAAAGCTGAACGTGAAGTGCAGGATCGACAGGCATTGGCACGAACTAACTTTTCTGCAGGTCGATCTTCATCATGGACACCACGTGCATCCTCTATTTCCACTCCACCAGCACCTCCATCAGGTGCCACCTCCAGCCGTGATACAAGAAAGCAGGCACAACCACCACTATCTGCCAAGAGCACACCTGCCGAACCTGCGCAGAGCTCTTGTTCTTCCATGGCATCAACAGGGCACACAAGTGATATTATTTGTCGTCGTTGTAAGGGAAGAGGACATTTTGTGACAGAATGTCAATCTCAGCGTGTGATGATTGCTACTGAGGATGGTGGGTATGAGTCCGCTAGTGACAATGATGAGGAGACTTTGGCACTTATTACACATGAAGAACACGGTGGAGAGGATTCTGATCATGAAACGCAATTCATGGCTGCTGAAGATGCTGACAGGTATGAATGTTTAGTTGCTCAACGTGTTTTGAGTGTGCAGGTTGCACAAGCTGAGCAAAATCAGAGGCATAATCGGTTCCATACAAAGGGAGTTGTGAAGGAACGTTCTGTTCACGTCATCATAGATGGAGGGAGCTGGAATAACTTGGCTAGCATGGATATGGTGGAGAAGCTATCTCTCACCACAAGATCACATCCACATCCTTACTACATCCAATGGTTTAACAACAGCGGCAAGGTTAAGGTAACACGTATTGTTCGTGTGCATTTTAGTATCTCTACATATGCTGATTATGTTGATTGTGATGTGGTACCTATGCAAGCATGTTCCTTATTACTTGGTAGACCATGGCAATTTGATAAAAATTCTGTACACCATGGTAGAAACAATCAGTATACTCTAGTTCATAAGGATAAAAATATTACTTTGCTTCCTATGACTCCAGATTCCATTTTGAAAGATGATATTAATAGATCTAATAAAGCAAAACAGGAGACAAATAAGAGTGAAAATCAAATTGTGGCAAAAGAATTTGAGCACCAAATGCAGCCTAATAATAAACCATCTAGTGTTGCTTCTGAAATTAAATTGAAAAGTGCATGTTTACTTGCCAGCAAATCTGATATTGATGATTTAGATTTTAGCAAATTTGTGTGCAAAGAGGCATTATTTTCATTCGAGGACGTGCCTTCCTCTTTGCCTCCTGCTTTCACTAAAATTTTGCAGGAGTTTGCTGACGTCTTTCCACAAGACGTGCCACTGGGATTACCACCTATTCGAGGGATTGAGCATCAAATTGACTTAATTCCCGATGCATCATTACCCAACCGTGCACCATACCGTACCTATCTAGAGGAGACGAAGGAGATTATGCGTCAAGTACAAGAACTGCTCGACAAAGGTTATATACGCGAGTCCCTTAGTCCTTGTGTTGTTCCTATCATTTTAGTGCCAAAAAAGGATGGTACGTCACGTATGTGCGTTGATTGTAGAGGCATTAATAATATTACTATTCGTTATTGTCATCCTATTCCTAGGCTAGATGATATGCTTGATGAATTGAGTGGCTCTATAATATTCTCCAAAGTTGATTAGTGTAGTGGATACCATCAAATTCGTATGAAATTGGGAGATGAATGGAAAACAACATTTAAAACTAAGTTTGGATTATATGAGTGGTTAGTCATGCCTTTTGGTTTAACTAATGCACCTAGTACTTTCATGAGGTTAATGAACGAAGTTTTACGTGCTTTTATCGGACGATTTCTGGTACTTTACTTTGATGACATACTGATTTATAGCAAATATTTGGAGGAACATTTGGAACATTTACGTGTTATTTTTATTGCTCTACGTGATGCACGTTTGTTTGGTAACCTTGGAAAGTGCACCTTTTGCACCGACCGAGTATCTTTTCTTGGCTATGTTGTTACTCCACAGGGAATTGAAGTTGATAAAGACAAGATTGAAGCTATTGAGAGTTGGCGGCAGCCCAAAACAGTCACAAAAGTGAGGAGTTTCCTTGGCCTTGCTGGTTTCTATAGGCTTTTTGTGAGAGATTTCAGCACCATTGCTGCGCCTCTCAACAAGCTTACAAAGAAGGATGTGCCTTTTGTTTGGGGTACCACACAGGAAGAAGCCTTCACGGTATTGAAAGATAAGTTGACGCATGCTCCTTTACTCCAACTTCCTGATTTTAATAAGACTTTTGAGCTTGAATGTGATGCTAGTGGAATTGGATTAGGAGGTGTATTATTACAAGATGGCAAACCTGTTGCATACTTTTCTGAAAAATTGAGTGGGCCTAGTCTGAACTATTCTACTTATGACAAAGAATTATATGCTCTTGTTCGGACCTTAGAAACGTGGCAACATTATTTATGGCCCAAGGAATTTGTTATACATTCTGATCATGAATCTTTGAAACACATTAAAAGTCAAGCAAAACTGAACTGTAGACACGCTAAATGGGTTGAATTCATTGAGACTTTTCCTTATGTCATTAAACACAAGAAGGGTAAAGAAAATGTTATTGCTGATGCATTGTCTCGTCGTTATACTATGCTTTCACAACTTCACTTTAAAATATTTGGTTTGGAGACTATCAAAGATCAATATGTGCATGATGCTGAATTTAAAGATGTATTGCGGAATTGTAAGGAAGGGAGAACTTGGAACAAGTTCGTTCTTAACGATGGATTTGTGTTTCGTGCTAACAAGCTATGCATTCCAGCTAGCTCTGTTCGTCTTTTGTTTTTGCAGGAGGCGCATGGAGGAGGATTAATGGGACACTTTGGAGTCAAGAAGACGGAGGATATACTTGCTACACATTTATTTTGGCCAAAGATGAGACGGGATGTTGAGCGTTTTGTTGCTCGCTGCACTACATGTCAAAAAGCTAAGTCACGACTCAATCCTCATGGTTTATATATGCCTTTGCCTGTACCTAGTGTTCCTTGGGAGGATATATCTACGGACTTTGTTTTAGCTTTACCTCTAAGAAAGAAGGGGAGGGATAACATATTTGTTGTCGTGGATAGGTTCTCGAAAATGGCACACTTTATACCATGTCATAAAAGCAATGATGTTGTTAATGTTGCTAATTTGTTCTTTCGTGAAATTATTCGCTTGCGTGGTGTGCCAAATACTATTGTTTCATATCGTGGTACTAAATTTCTTAGCCACTTTTGGAGATGTTTATGGGCTAAGTTGGGGACTAAGCTTCTTTTTATTACTACTTGTCACCCCAAACTAATGGACAAACTGAAGTAGTCAATAGAACATTGTCTACTATGCTTAGGGCTGTTTTGAAGAATAACAAGAAAATGTGGGAAGAATGCTTGCCTCATATTGAATTTGCTTATAATCGTTCATTGCATTCTACTACTAAGATGTGCCCTTTTGAAATTGTGTATGGTTTCCTACCTCGTGCACCTATTGATTTGTTGCCTCTTCCATCCTCGGAGAAGCTTAATTTTGTTGCTAAAGAACGTGCTGAATTGATTTTAAAAAATGCATGAGTTAACTAAGGAAAACATTGAGCGTATGAATGCTAAATATAAACTTGCTGGAGATTAGGGTAGAAAACATGTTGTGTTTGCACCAGGAGATCTTGTTTGGTTACATTTGCGTCAGGATAGATTTCCTAATTTGCGCAAATCAAAGCTAATGCCACATGCTGATGGTCCTTTTAAGGTGTTAGAGAAAATAAATGATAATGCATATAAACTTGAGCTGCCTGCAGATTTTGGGGTTAGTCCCACTTTTAACATTGCAGATTTGAAGCCTTATTTGGGTGAGGACGATGAACTTTCGTCAAGGACGACTTCATTTCAAGAAGGGGAGGATGATGAGGACATCAATACCATTGTTACACACACAGCCCCTGCTGCTATACATACTGGACCAATTACTATAGCTCGCGCACGCCAATTGAATTATCAGGTACTTCCGTTTCTTGGTAACGATTCTAATGTTCATGAGAATATGATGCTGCCTAAATTGGATATATTTGTTTTGCTTACAAATGAAGGGCCTAGCTTGGACAAGAAAGATGAACCTTTGAGCAAGTTCAAGCATGGAGATGATGGCATGCGGAAGGGGAACAATAACGGATTACAAGTGATGATTCCCAGACTCTGAAGCCACCATAATGAGTGTATGAAGCATGGGACGAAATATACAAGATGCCACTTCATAAATTTTGTCCAGAGGCTATTCTAGGTGCTGTGTCACCTTATTATTGGGCCAGGCCCATGTATTTTCGAAGTACTTAAGTATAGGCTGTTTTAAGAGTCCGTATGTGTGGGGAAACAGGAGTTTGGGTTGGTTTCGGACCCCTCCACCAAGGGCCACGAAATTCCCCCTCTCTCCATATATACAGCCCTTAGGGCATCATTTTGACTTTGGGTTTTGTTTAGATTAAAAGTTCGCCATAGCTGCCTTCTCGTACTTCGTTTGTGTCCAACGACCAGATCAAGACGTCATAGAACCCCACCTTGATCAATAAAGCTTTCATCTTATATTCGCAATATCTAGATTGCAATCTCAGATTCTTGCTTGTTCTTCGTTTGCTTGCAGGAAACCGACCCTCGTGGTCAGGTTGATCATGCTCCGGCGTGGTCAATAACCCCTCGGAAGTTGGTTTAGCGTTTGCTACGGCGCGACGTCTCGCACATTCGTAGTCGGATCGTCAAGGTCGACTCCCACCAAAAACGATAGCCACCATCTCATCGAAACATCGGGACACCTTTGCCTCTATCAATGGGGTAGAACGGAGAGAAACCACAACAAGAAACACGAGAGGAAACACTAAACCGACATGAATAAGTCACACATGGGCTCGATGCTCGAGTACATAGGTAGAGACACACGAATACACGGACAACTAAGGACGATACACGGTAACCGCTCTTCTCCGTAAGGAGGTGTTGATGGGGCCGCCCAAGAGGGGTCTTGATGTTCTTCTCCGCAAGGAGGTCTTGTATCCGCTTGGGGGATCTTCTCCGGTGGAGGCTCGAATCTCCGAGGAGAAGGTAACCAAGTGGATGAGCAAAGCTCTCTCACAAATATGAGCTAAACAATTGCTAACCCTAACTATAAGGAATAGGAGGTCTATATATAGTCTAAGTGCAAATGGGGGCGAAAGTAGGAGTACATGGGCCTCGGTCCCTAATCTGGACGTAGCCAGGTACCGGACGTCCGCTGGTGGCCGGTCATCCGGTGTCTCAGGAGCGGCCGGTTGTCTGGTGTCCTCCGGACGTCCGTTGGTTCTGCTCTATGATGGGGGTGCGGGACGTCCGAAAACGTCGGACTTCCGATGATGTTGGTTCGGATGCAGGTGCGCCGGTCGTCTGGTACGGACCGAACGTCCGCTCGTTTGCTGCAGGTGCAGGGGCACCGGTCATCCGGTCTGGAGCGGACGTCCGCTCGCTGGGGCTCGGCTGATGCTTCAGGCGCCGGACATCCGGTCCCGGCCAGTCGTCCGGTGGCTGGGACTTTTCCTTCAGCCCTCCTTCTTGTCTGTCTTCTCGTCCATCTTCCTCTTTTTCTTGTCCTTGCTCCTTAGCTTCTCCATGGTACCTGAGTATGCACGAAGTATCCATATGAGGTAGTAGCCATGCTTCATGTGCATCGAAGTGGAATTGCGAGAGGAGAGATGTCACCTCGGTTTCAAGAGCTCTTGCACGTGATCGAGTCATGGGTCCACTAGGCACTTGATGAGGCGATGGTAGGTCCATGGGGATGACCTTGGGATGCTCCACAACATCTCCCCTCCCTTGGGGAAGATCCAACCTCGGATCGAAATCCTCATCACCATGGTACGGGGAGAGATCTTTGACGTTGAAGATGTCGCTCACGGAGTACTTGTCACGTGGGATGTCGATCTTCTATGCGTTGTTGTTGTAGCGTGCAAGCACCTTGAATGGTCCATTGGCTCGTGGTAGTAGCTTGGACATGCGTTAGTTGGGGAAGCATTCCTTGTGAAGGTGTAGCCACACAAGATCTCCAATGTTGAATATCATGTGATTCTTATTGACGTTGAGCTTGGTCGCGAGTCATTGTACTTGGAGCTCAATGGTGTGCCTTGTGTCTTCATGCATCTTCTTGAGGTGGTTGGCTCAGTCACTCGCGTCCATGTTTGTGTGCTCGGGGAGTGGTAGAGGTAGGATGTCCAATGGGGACAACGGGTTGAAGCCGTAGACAACCTCGAAGGGGGACTTGCCGGTAGTCGAATGTCTTGCGCGGTTGTAGGTGTACTCGGCGATGGGTAAGCACTCGTCCCACTCCTTGATGTTCTTCTTGATTAGCACGCGAAGAAGGGTGGAGAGCGTGCGGTTTGTCACCTCCGTTTGGCCATCGGTTTGTGGATGATAGGCCGGGGAGAATAGAAGCTTGATTCCGAGCTTGGCGCATAAGGTCTTCCGAAAGTAGCTCAAGAACTTGACGTCGCGGTCCGAGACGATAGTCTTTGGCACACCATGTAGATGCAATATTTCCCTACAAAAGAGATTAGCAACATGTGAAGCATCATCTATCTTGTTACAAGGAATAAAATGTGCCATTTTTGAGAAACGGTCCACAATGACAAATATAGAATCTTTCCCATTGCGAGTCCTAGGCAAACCAAGTACGAAGTCCATGCTAATGTCTTCCCATGGTTGGTATGGAATCGGTAGAGGCATATAGAGGCCATGAGATTGAGCTTTGGACTTAGCTTTGCGGCATGTCGAACATCGGTTGGTGAAGCGATTGACGTCCCAAAACATCTTTGGCCAAAAGTAGTTCTTCGAGAGCGTGGCGAACGTCTTGTCACGTCCGAAATGTCCCATTAAGCCTCCTCCATGCGATTCCTGCAAAAGCAACAAACGAAGGGACGACTTGGGGATGCAAAGTTTGTTAGCTCTCATAAGATAGTCGTCTTTGATGTAATAGCGTTCCCAAGATGTATTCGACAAACACTTGGCATAAGGAGTGGCAAAAGTTTCATCATGCTCATACAAGTCATTGATATGCTCAAAGCCAATGACATCTAACTCAAGTTGCGTGACAAGCATGCAAATGCGGGAAAGGGCATCCGCTACGATGTTTTCTTTACCCTTGATGTACTTGATGAAATAGGGAAAAGACTCAATGAATTCACTCCATTTAGCATGACGCTTGTTCAACTTAGTTTGACCCTTAAGATACTTGAGAGTCTCATGATCGGTATGAATGATAAACTCATGGGGACGAAGGTAATGTTCCCATTCATGTAAAACGCGGACTAAAGCATATAGCTCTGTGTCATAGATGGGATAATAGAGTTGCGCTCCGGAAAGTTTCTCACTAAAGTAAGCTATGGGGCGCTTCTCTTGCGTTAACACACCTCCTATGCCATTACCAGTAGCATCGCAATGAATCTCAAAAGGTTTGTCGAAGTTGGGTAAAGCAAGCACGGGAGCATGAGTAAGCAAATTCTTAAGCTCATTAAATGCGGTATCTTGGGATGGTCCCGAGACAACCGACGCATTCTTCTTACTCAAAGCATGCAAAGGCGAAGCAATGGTGCTAAAATGCTTCACAAAGCGATGATAGAAATCCGCAAGACCAAGGAAACTACGCACTTGATGCAAGTTGGTTGGTTGCGGCCGAGTCTTAATAGCATTGATCTTGGACTCATCTACATGAACACCCATAGAAGAGACAAAAAAACCCAAGAAAACGAGCTTATCAACACCAAAAAGGCATTTCTCCATATTTGCATAGAGACGCTCTTTCCTAAGAGTTTGCAAAACGGAGCGGACATGGGTGGCATGCTCTTTGATACATTTGCTAAACACAAGAATGTCATCGAAGTAAACCACAAAAAATATACCAATGTAAGGGCGAAAGACATGATTCATAAGGCGCATAAAAGTGAATGGTGCTTCCGAGAGACCCATAGGCATGACTAACCACTCATACAAACCAAATTTAGTTTTGAAGGCGGTTTTCCATTCATCGCCCTCTTGTATGCGGATTTGATAGTAACCACTCTTAAGATCAATTTTGGAAAATATAGTGGCACCACTAAGCTCATCTAGCATATCATCTAGGCGTGGAATGGGATACCTATAACAAACGGTGATAGCATTGATAGGACTACAATCGAAGCACATGCGAAAACTACCATCACGTTTTGGCACAAGAATGACCGGAATGGCACAAGGGCTCAAACTTTCACGCACATGTCCATGGTCTATGAGATGCTTTACTTGCCTTTGAATTTCTTTGGTTTCTTCGGGGTTGACGCGGTAGGGAGCTTTGTTCGGAAGTGGTGCTCCGGGGATGAGGTCGATGCGGTGCTCAATGCCTCGTAGTGGAGGTAGTCCCGGAGGTAGCTCATCAGGGAAAACATCTTGAAATTCCTGCAAAAGAGAAGACAACACTAGAGGAAGAGTCTGAGATGTCTTAGTTTGTGGTGCATTGTCCTTGCACACGAGGACGTAGTGTAGGACACTAGATGGGTTCTCACACACTTCTCTCATCTCATGTTTTGTGGCAAATAGAACTAGGTTCTTGTTTTCGCTCATCGTGGAGGCACTCAATTTGGGCTTGTGGCGCTCACTCTCTTTTTGGTGGCTCACTCTCTCACCATTCTCTCCATGATGGGTGGCTTGCTTATCGGCGATCACTTGGCTTGGAGACATAGGGCGTAACACAAACTCATTTCCTTGTATCTTGAAGCTATAGTGGTTTGTACGCCCATTGTGGACTACTCCTCTATCGAATTGCCATGTCCGTCCAAGGAGAAGATGACAAACAGTCATTGGGATGATGTCGCACTCCAAGGTGTCTTCGTAGGCGCCGATTTTTAAGGAGACTTGTACTCGGTGCTCGACTTGGATAGTACCGGAGTCACTAAGCCATTGCACTTTGTATGGATGTGGGTGCTTCGTCTTGGGCAATTGGAGCTTGGAGCAAAGTTCTTCACTTGCGAGATTGTGACAACTCCCTCCATCGATGATGACCTTGACGGATCGTCCATTGATGTCGGCCTTGGTGTGGAATATGTGGCATCGTTGCTCTTCTTCTTGGTGATGTTGGAGAGTGATGACTTTGGATACAACAAGTGTGGGACTTGAGTCTTCATCACAAAAGACTTGTTCGTCTTCATTGTTCACTTGGCGGTGCATGGCGACTTTCTCAAGGGCTTCCCTTTCTCCTTCGCTCATGGAATCATAAGTGCCATCGTCTTTGAAGATCATGGTGCGCTTGTTGGTGTACTCATAGGACTTGTGGCCTCGGCCTCCGCAAGTGAAACACTTGAAGGAACTCGTCTTGACGGTCTCATCGGTAGGGGTTGATGATGATGAAGCTCTCGGCTTGAAGTTTCTCGTATTAGGATTGCTTGTAGTTGGCGAAGCTTTCTTGGAAGTTGACTTGTCGATGTTGGAAGTAGAGGGTCTTGTAGTCAGTGTTGGAGTCGTTGAAGCTTGGTTATTGGAGAAGCCGTAGGACTTGGATGAGAACTTGGCATACTTGAAATCATCTTGCACTTGACGTTCCGCTTTGGTAGCTTGGTGCACTAGCTCGATGAGATTTGAGTATGGTTGGAAGTCGGCGATCTTCTTGATAGGATGATTGAGTCCATTCAAGAAACGTGCCATTGTTTGCTCATAATCTTCCGTCACATTGGCTCTTATCATTGCAATCTCCATCTCCTTGTAGTATTCTTCAATGCTCTTGGTTCCTTGCTTGAGTTGTTGAAGTTTCTTGAAGAGGTCGCGGTTGTATTAGTTAGGCACGAAGCGTGCTCTCATGACATCCTTCATTTGTGCCCATGTACTGATGGGTGGTTCACCTCTTGCCTCGCGGTGCTTTATGATTTGTTCCCACCAAATGAGGACATAGTCTTGGAACTCAAGGGATGCCATCGCAATCTTCTTATCTTCTTCATAATTGTGCAAACGGAAGATCTTGTCAACTTTCAATGCCCATGAAAGGTATTCTTCGGGATCGTTGCTTCCGTTGAAGTTGGGCATGGTGAACTTGAGCTTGCCGTAGCGTTTCTCTTCATTGTGTTGGGGTTGGGTATGATGACGCCCATGTTGTAGATGATTGTTCAACTCGTGGTGCTCTTGATGCGGAGGGTTGTCAACCTCGAGTTGCTCTTGTCGCGGAGGATTGTCAACCTCTTGTTGCTCTTGTCGCGGAGGATTCCCATTGTCTTCATGCTCTTGATGGACTTGATGGTCTTGGCGAGCTTGTGGAGGAGTGTGTCGAGCTCGAGGAGGAACTAGACGATGCATGCGAGCTTGAAATCGTCGTTCTTGAATTTCTTCGCGAAGTGCTTCCTCTTGTTCACGGGCTTGTCGGCCTCGGTCGGCAACGGCTCGACTCGAATCGCATAGAGCTTGTTGCGCCTCAAGAGCTTGAGCATCACGGAGTTGTTGTTCTTGACGTTGTCGATGTTCTTGCGGTCCGAGACGATGGTTTTAGGCACACCATGGAGACGCTAAATTTCCCTACAAAAGAGATTAGCAACATGTGAAGCATCGTCTATCTTGTGGCAAGAATAAAATGTGCCATTTTTGAGAAACGGTCCACAACGACAAATATGGAATCTTTCCCATTTCGAGTTCTAGGCAAACCAAGTACAAAGTTGATGTAGGGTAGAACCCTAATCGCCCAACCTTTCACGAAAGGAGTGGGTGCCTCGAAGAACGCGAAGAACCCGAGGAAGGAAACGAGGGAAAACACAAGGGGAAACACAAGAGGAACACTCAAACTAACAAGAACAAGTCACACATGTGCTAGATCCTCGGGTACATAGAACGGTACACGAATCCACGGACAACTAAGGACGATACAAAGGGTAGCCGGTTCTTCTCTGTGAGGAGGTCTTGAATCCACGGGGGGATCTTCTCCACGAGGAGGTATTGAATCCAAGTGGATCTTCTCCGAAGAGGGGCCGCGGTCTCTCTCGTGGAGTAGATCCGGATGGATGAGCGAAGCTCTTTCTCTGAGTATGAGCTAAACGAACGCTGACCCTCAAATGGTGGAGGTGGAGGAGTATATATAGTCTAGGGCCACGAATGGGTAAGTGAGGGGCAAAACAGGTACATGGGCCTTGGCCGAGAGACTCTGCTCGCAGGCAGGCCGGAAGTTCCGGGTAGGGACGGAAGGTCCGGGCTCCGGAAGTTCCGTGTGGGTTCCGGTGTAAGACGAGATTTGGCGCGGCGTAGGCTGTGCTGGAGTGGCGAGGGCCGGAGGTTCTGCGCTGGCCGGAAGGTCCGGAGGCCGGAGGTTCCGGGCTGTGGCCGGAAGGTCCGGGCCTGGCAGAAAGTCTGCACAAGTCTTGATGTCGGTTGTTCCTTCTCCTTGAGTCCTTGATTCCTGAGAACATGTAGTGTCTTGGCATTAGGTAGCAACCATGTCACAGAAGAAAGGAAAGGGAAAGGACTTAGGAATGAGTTCACCTTGTGTCCAAAGAGATCGAGGTCTCGTCATAGTGTACATGGGGATGATCGTAGGATGCTCCGCATCATCTCCCCTCCCTTGGGAAAGATCCGACCTCAGATCATGATCCTCATCACCAAGGAAACGGTCGTTGTGGATGGACAAGTAGATGGAACGAGTTGAAGACATTGCGCAATCCAAGTACTCCAAGGTGTCGCCGGAGTGGTATACATGCAAAAATAGCAAACACAAACAACACTCGGAAATACAATGGTTAGCGCACACAAAGTGTCCATCATGTAAGAAAGAGTCTGTGCGGCAAGATTGTTTGTGACAAAGCGCATGGAGCTTAGTAAGATGATATAGAATGATATGCAAAGCATTAATGGGAGCAAAAGCATTCATTGTGCACACAAATGTGTTGTGAATATGGTCAATGCAACCACGGTGCAAAATGATGTCATAATGGGACGGTGTATCAAAATAATGAACATGGCAATGGATTCTCAATATGAATGAGTTATCATGCAATTGATTGTAGGCCATATGATCATGATGTATGAATATGCCATCAAGAAAGATCACAACAAATATGCTAAGAAAATGCACAAGCTCATATATCATGGATGACATGGGGATACAAGATGCAACAAGGCAATCATAATGTGAGTCAATCCATGCATAAGATGCAAATTTGTTATGGGTGGTGTTGTACCATAGCTCAATGTTGTGGTAGAAGTGGTGGTCCGATGGTGAATCCACTAAGTCCGAGCACTCCTCAACTTGAATGTCCATGGAGCCAATCTCCCATGTCGCTCCTCCGTTCACGAGATGTATCATGTAGACAACAAGAAGGAGACAACAATGAAAGAGTGACCCATCCAATATGCGTAATTGAGAATGTCTCAAAGGGAAGGAGTTCAACTTTAGGAGATTCTCGCAAATGTTGGTGTTGCACATCGTGTATGCCTTCACATGACCAAATTGTCTCATGACGGTATCGCCTTGTGAATCCATCAAAATGAAAGAACATGACAAACACTTGGAAAAACAAATGAGGTTAGCGGAGATGCAAAACCTATCATTCGTGTGGTAAGATACCCAACAAGTGTATGAATCATGCTCATCATAAGAAAGGACAAGGGAGCATATCATAGTATGGACACATATGATGCGAGAACAACCAAATACAATAGGCGCAATCAAGCAAGCATGCATCACAAGTAATATGTCCAAGTCTCCATGATCAATAAGCATAGCAATTTGGCACTCAATACAAGGGGATATGAGAGGTGCCACTAATGGAGACAAGAGACAATGATCAAGACAAATCATGTGAGAGGCACGAGCATATATGTCATCAACCCAAGAAAGCAAGTAAGAATGGAACATGGGTGATGCGACAAAGAAAGCAATCATATGAATCAAGGCAAGCAAGCTAGTAGTGCGAAGATGCAACATACTAGAAGGAATCATGTCAAGTATGTCATGTGTGCAAATGGTTATCATGAATAATGCACAAGACATATCACAAGCATGAAGGCAAGATATGAGCAAAATATCATCAATGTATTGGTGAGAGGCCATATGTAAATAGCAACGGGACATCATGACTCTCCCAACACAACAAGCATCAATAGCACGAGGTACATGATAAACATGGCAATAGCAACAAGGATCTCCACCAAGCATCGAAATACACATAGGAGAAGCATAATGGTGAATCATGGGTAGATGCAAGCAAGGGTCACAATTGCATGGCAAAGGCATAGGAGCAAGCATAGCGTGCAAAGTGAACACGGTAAGATGAGCATGAAGCAACAAGCGGTATATAGCCCATAGCCGTGTGAGAGCCAACTGAAAGAGATGCGTGTAGTCGTTACGCAAAGAGAATGGTGGTAAGGATAGTCAACGGGATCCCAAGTCATCTTTGCTCTCAAGAGCTCGTTTCGTCAACTCTTGGGATTGAGAGGTTGACGAGTATACGTGAGTACCTACACAAAACAAAGACAAAGGGAAAATTGTGTGTGCATGGTAGATGTACACATCATCCATCATGATGCGCACATGGTTGTGTTGGGTAGCACAACATATCCAATGCTCAAATAAATGAGATGCGTGATATAGAAACATGTCATCCATCAGGATAGGTTTGTTGTTATGTATAGCATAATGGAGACTCAAATTGTGTAATGCATCACAAGAAATATGTAGAGCATTTATTCATGGAATGCATACGGTGCAAGCAATTATGAGAATCATGCAATGTATGGAATGCATCAAAATCTCTTAATATATATGAGGAAACTATGGGAGTCTCCTCATGATCTTTAATGGAAACATCACACGGAGAATATTGACAACATCCAAAACAATGCATATTTGGAACAATGTGATCATGGCATGGCATAGTAGATGAATTGCACAAATCATGTAAAGGAATCATGGCAATATCATCACATGAAAGACAAAGGCCAATGACCATCATCTCGTCATCTATGCCATAAGTGCAAATGGGATTGGTTTTAATGGGGCATGCATAGTTACTATGTTGAGATTGAAATGATGCAATATGGGTTATCTCACTCATAGCATGTGACAAGGTTAATGGATTTTCAAACATGATGTGACCAAAAGAATTTTCACATGATATCCTATGGAGCATAGCATCACAACTAGGCAAATCAACATGCTCATCATCATATTTATCATAAATAGGTAAGTCATGACATGAAGAAGTCGCACTAGCATGAAGCATGGGTATAGGTGTGTCAACATCATGCAAGAAATCATTCATAAAATAGTCCACTAGTGGGACAAGAGAAGCACCATCACCTATGTTACCTTTGGAGCATCGCTCATGTGTTGTAGGTGAGGTGTCGAAGACCGAGTCGTGGTCATCTTCATCTTGATGGAACCATGTGGGGGGTGCATCATCGTCCACCATGGCCATCATTGTCTCCATTGGAGGTATGGACACGTCGAGGGTAGGCATGTAGTCATGTAGGAGACCTAGCACCAAAGAAGAAAACACACTAGGAGTAGAGGTTAAATCATTAGAAACCAAAGTGGCCTCACATGTCGTGTCAACTACCTCACTCACTAAGTGTTGTGGCTCACTCACTCCCTCTCGGATGCTCTCACTCATATGGTTGGTGGAGTCACTCAAATGGCTCTCAACCTCACATAGGATGTGTGGCATGCTCTCAAGTGTGGGGCTAGTGGTAGTCACACTCATCCTCTCATAGGAAATGCTCTCAATGTCACGTAGGGTGGAGTCGCTCATGTCACTCATGTGGTGGTGGCTCTCCTCACATGGCAATTGGGGCATCTCGTCACATGTCATTGTCGGAGAGATGTAGGTGCAAATGTCTCCATGCTCAATCATGTCATAGTCATAGCCATGGATGAAGACCGAAGATGGCACATCATCACTCTCCTCTGAGACCAAAGATAAGGTCTCATGTGCGGTCTCGTAGCTTGACTCGGAGTATGAGTCCAATATGGGCGCCGTCGTCATGTTGTTGAAGAGGTTCATGCTCGTCGCCATTGTCGAAGGGGATGGCCCTAGCTCGACCGTCTTTGTCGCCGTCTTGTTGTTGGAGGCCCATATGATGTGGCACCTCATAGCTCGTCTCCATGACCGAAGGGAATTTCCCATGCTCGGTCATCTTCCTTGAGGGGCTTCTAAAGATGGAAGTGTCGCCCTCGCTTGTACGTGGTCGCCTTGTAGTTGAAGGTGTCGATGTAGGCAAACTCATGGGGAGTAGGCGAAGATGTCGTACGTCCAAAGGCGAAGATGCCGAAGTGGTTGGTGTAGCCGAAGCTCCGTCTTGGTGGTGCTCGTCTCGCGGTCTTCTCTTATGGTCATGATGTTTGGACTTGGCGTGAAGTAGGGCTTGTTGGGACTTGTGCATTTGCTTTTGGCGAGCATCGTCATGATGATTGTGTCGTTGTCGCACTTGAGCTCGTAGTAGATGTCGTTTGTCGTCGTCGTGCACATGTTGCTTGGAGGTGACATGCCCTCATGATGAGATGGATCACGAACGTGATGGTGGTCGCCATGGAGTTGTGGACGTGGACGACTTGCGCTTGTGTCGCTTGGGCGCTCCGAAGAGGATCGATGTGCTTGCCGCCGCCTTGAAGATGACGAAGGGGAAGTAGACTTGATCAAGGCCCGAATCTCCTCCATCCTTGCATCTTGCTCCTCCTTTTGTGCGGAAAGCTTGTTGTCGATGTAGTCCCTTTTCCTCGCTTTGGAGTGGCGAATGTCAATGGAGAGGTTCTCGATGCGCTCTCGCAATCTTGATTGTGTGCCTTGCATTTGTCATTGTAGATCGAAGATTGATGCTTTGGGGATGTAGTTGTTCACGCCGTCGTCGTTGTGGAAGACCGGAGATGAAATGCCTTGCCTATCCATCACAAGATTCGAGCCAATATGAGTGGAGAATGAGAAGAACGAATACCAAATGTACCTTGACCGAAGTTGAAAGTGGATCAATGATCACTCCAATGTGGACAAGGAAATAGCACAATTGGTACCAATTCTTGTTAGTTTCTCACACCTACATGAATAAGGCTTATGGTGGAGCTCGGTGAGGATAGTGGCACAAAATTTGATGTAAAATGTTAGCAAGAGTCAATAATGTTGAAAGAGATTCACAAATTCGCAAGTGAAACAAGTAGACCAATAGCAATATGGGTGGCACACGGAAACACACACACGGATAGATAAATGGGGTCGTGCAACCAAGGATGAGCTCAAAATGTGGAATCCACGGAAAATGCTCTTGTTGCACAACTCTAGAGAGACGCTAGCACGATTGCTCAATAGGCGGATACGACACTTGTGCACAACCTATAGGAGACAAAAATGCAACGACTTCTATCCCAAGTATGCTATGTATATATGGTTCCCGGTGTTATGGTCCAAGATGATCTTATATGAGAATGTGGTATCATGCTATGGCACTTGCTTACAAGCTCTTTGTTCACTCTTTTTCTTTGCTTAAAAGCTTTATTCTCTTTTTTTGTATGGCCACTTTTGCACAATGCACAAACCAAGATAGCTATTGTGTATATGCGGGAACAAACTTGAGGCACACGAGATGATATGATAACAAGATGATACCTATGGTATGGTATGTATGCAATGGGAGATGTAGCTCGATGATCACTAATGTGCACAATTAACGTTGCCGGCAATACTCAAATGGCTAGTCTCGATAGGCAAGTGATGCAAAATGGGCTAGGGGTTATCAATGCAATTGCAAGGGAATATACAATGGAGGGATACCACGATACCAAGATGATATGGGGGTTACCGTCCTTGTCGATGATGAGTGGCGGTGATCTTGATGGAGATACCAAGATGATGGAGACTCGTCCCTAAGTAGCTGAAACACCTTAGGAAACGAAAAAACCGCGAACTCAAAATCACAAATGTCAAAATGGTGGTAGCGAGATGCGGTGGTGGTGTTGCGGATGCTCAATGGGATTGCGGCAATGCAATGATGGGTTATGCGAGTAGGCAATGTGGAAGTGGAGGGTTATTGGGTTATGTGAGTCGGAGTTGGAAGCACGGTCCCTAAGTAGCCGAAACACCTTAGGAGACACAACTCACAACACAAGCAAAATTGGGTTAGGTTGGGGTGGCGGAAGTGTGGGGTGGGAAAAACTATGCGGAAGTTATGTTGGTAGTGGTGGTTGATGATGAAGCAACCATCCCTAAGTAGCCTAGACACCTTAGGAGACTCAAATCACTCCTCAAGCAACCACATATGCAATGGGGAACAAAATTGGTTAGGTTGCGGAAGTCGGTGGTGGTGTAGCGGATGATGTGGTGGAAGCCCTAGGCAAAGATTCGAAAATTCACAAAATTTGATGGTGTCAAAAGGTGGTGAAACTGAGGTGAGGTCCTCGGGCACATCGAGAGCTTCAAAACGAGCCAAAGAACACTCAAATCGGAGTTCGGAGTGAAAAGTTGTGATGAAAACGGTGAAGAAGGCTGATGCTGAAATTCTGTGCAATGTTTCGGGTTAGGCCGGAAGTTCCGGGCCTGGGGCCAGAAGTTCCGGGCTCCGGAAGTTCCGGGGGGTGGCCGGAAGTTCCGGGGGTCGCGGAAAAAGTCTCTGGGAAGCCGGGAAATTTTGGGTAAACTCTCTGTTTAGCCCGGAAGTTCCGGGGCTGGGACGGAAGTTCCGGGGGACGGAAGTTCCGGGGGAGTCCGGAAGTTCCGGGGGTCGTGGAATATCTTCCAGGAAGAACCCTAAATTCCAGATCTGAGAATGGGGGTGGAAAAACTCGATTTCCAAGGTCAAAATTGAGACGATTTCGTGGATGGAAATGGGGGAAAAGAAGGGGAATGCTAGATCCACTCATAACATAGTGAAACCATGGATCAAAATCAACAAAACCAACAAATCACAAAAAAATGGGGGCTATTTTTGGTGGGGATTTTCAAAATTGGGGAAGAACACAACAAAATTAGGCTAGAAAACGAAGAGGGGATGCTCCGAAATCGGGATCAATGTGGCTCATGATACCAAGATGATGTAGGGTAGAACCCTAATCGCCCGATCTTTCACGAAAGGAGCGGATCCCGCGAAGAACACGAAGAACACGAGGAAGGAAACTAGGGAAAACACAAGGGGAAACACAAGAGGAACACTCAAGCTAACAAGAACAAGTCACACATGTGCTAGATCCTCGGGTACATAGAACGATTCACGAATCCACGGACAACTAAGGACGATACAAAGGGTAGCTGGTTCTTCTCTGTGAGGAGGTCTTGAATCCACGGGGGCATCTTGTCCGCGAGGAGGTCTTGAATCCAAGTGGATCTTCTCCGAAGAGGGGCTGCAGTCTCTCTCGTGGAGTAGATCCGGATGGATGAGCGAAGCTCTATCTCTGAGTATGAGCTAAACGAACGCTGACCCTCAAATGGTGGAGGTGGAGGAGTATATATAGTCTAGGGCCACGAATGGGTAAGTGAGGGGCAAAATAGGTACATGGGCCTCGGCCCAGAGACTCTGCACGCAGGCAGGCCGGATGTAATGGGCAGGGACGGAAGGTCCGGGCTCTGGAAGTTCCGTGTGGGTTCCGGTGTAAGCCGAGAGTTGGCGCAGCGCAGGCTGTGCTGGAGTGGCGAGGGCCGGAGGTTGCGGGCTGGCCGGAAGGTCCAGAGGCCGGAGGTTCCGGGCTGTGGCCGGAAGGTCCGGGCCTGGCAGAAACTCTGCACAAGTCTTGATGCCGGCTGTTCCTTCTCCTTGAGTCCTTGATTCCTGAGAACATGTAGTGTCTTGGTATTAGGTAGCAACCATGTCTCGGAAGAATGGAAAGGGAAAGGACTTAGGAACGAGTTCACCTTGTGTCCAATGGCGTATGCTCGAGGTCGAGGTCTCGTCATAGTGTACATGGGGATGATCGTAGGATGCTCCGCATCAAAAGTCCATGCTAATGTCTTCCCATGGTTGGTATGGAATTCGAAAGGCATATAAAGACCATGAGATTGAGCTTTGGACTTAGCTTTGCGACATGTAGAACACCGGTTAGTGAAACGATTGACGTCCTGAAACATCTTTGGCCAAAAGTAGCTCTTCGAGAGCGTGGCGAACGTCTTGTCACGTCCGAAGTGTCCCATTAAGCCTCCTTCGTGCGATTCTTGCAAAAGCAACAAACGAAGAGACGACTCGGGGATGCAAAGTTTGTTAGCTCTCATAAGATAGTCGTCTTTAATGTAATAGCGTTCCCAAGATGTATTGGACAAACACTTGGCATAAGGAGTAGCAAAAGTTGAATCATGCTCATACAAGTCTTTGATATGCTCAAAGCCAATGACATCCAACTCAAGTTGCGTGACAAGCATGCATATGCAGGAAAGAGCATCCGCTACGATGTTTGATTACATAGGGAAAAAGACTCAATAAATTCACTCCATTTAGCATGACGCTTGTTCAACTTTGTTTGTCCCTTAAGATACTTGAGAGTCTCATGATCGGTATGAATGATAAAGTCATGGGGACGAAGGTAATGTTCCCATTCATGCAAAACGCGGACTAAAGCATATAGCTCTTTGTCATAGATGAGATAATTGACTTGCGCTCCGGAAAGTTTCTCACTAAAGTAAGCTACGCTTCTCTTGCGTTAACAGACCTGCCATGCCATTACCACTAGCATCACAATGAATTTCAAAAGGCTTGTCGAAGTTTGGTAAAGCAAGCACGTGAGCATGAGTAAGCAAATTCTTAAGCTCATTGAATGCGGTATCTTGGGATGGACCCCAAACAAAAGGCGCATTCTTCTTACTCAAAGCATGCAAAGGCGAAGCAATGGTGCTAAAATCCTTCACAAAGCGACGATAGAAACCCACAAGGCTAAGAAAACTATGCACTTGATGCAAGTTGGTTGGTTGCGGCCAAGTCTTAATAGCATTAATCTTGGACTCATCAACATGAACACCCTTAGAAGAAACAACAAAACCCAAGAAAACAGGCTTATCAACACCAAAAAGGCATTTCTCCATATTAGCATAGAGGCACTCTTTTCTAAGAGTTTGCAAAATGGTGCGGACATGGGTGACATGCTCTTTGATAGATTTGCTAAACACAAGAATATCATCAAAGTAGACCACAACAAATATACCAATGTAAGGGCGAAAGACATGATTCATGAGGCGCATAAAAGTGCCCGGTGCTCCTGAAAGACCCATAGGCGTGACTAACCACTCATACAAACCAAACTTGGTTTTGATGGAGGTTTTCCATTCATCACCCTCTTGTATGCGGATTTGATAGTAACCACTCTTAAGATCAATTTTGGAAAATATAGTGGCACCGCTAAGCTCATCAAGCATATCATCTAGGCGTGGAATGGGATACCTATAGCGAACGGTCATAGCACTGATAGGTCTACAATCGGAGCACATGCGAAAACTACCATCATGTTTTGGCAAAAGAATGACCGGAACGGCACAAGGGCTCAAACTTTCACGCACATGTCCATGGTCCATGAGATGCTTTACTTGCCTTTGTATTTCTTTTGTTTCGTCGGGGTTGACACGGTATGGAGCTTTGTTCGGAAGAGGTGCTCCGGGGATGAGGTCGATTTGGTGCTCAATGCCTCGTAGAGGAGGTAGACCCGGAGGTAGCTCATCGGGAAAAAATATCTTGAAATTCCTGCAAAATAGTAGATAACACTAGAGGAAGAGTGTGAGAAGTGTTAGTTTGTGGTGCATTGTCCTTGCACACGAGGACGTAGTGTAGGACACTATATGGGTTCTCACACACTTCTCTCATCTCACGTTTGGTGGCAAATAGAACTAGGTTCTTGTTTTCGCTCATCATGGAGGCACTCAATTTTGGCTTGTGGCGCTCACTCTCGTTTTGGTGGCTCGCTCTCTCACTATGATCTCCACGATGGGTGGCTTGCTTGTCGGCGATCACTTGACTTGGCGACATTGGACGGAGGACGTACTCCTTGCCCTTCATCTTGAAGATGTATTGGTTGGTTCGGCCGTTGTGTACGACTCCTCTATCGAATTGCCATGGCCGTCCAAGGAGAAGATGACAAACGGTCATTGGAACGACGTCACACTCCAAGGTGTCCTCGTAGGCACCGATCTTGAAGGAGACTTGTACTCGGTGCTCGACTTGGATAGTGCCGGAGTCACTAAGCCATTACACTTTGTATGGATGTGGATGATTCTTCTTGGCAATTGGAGCTTGGAGCAAAGTTCTTCACTTGCGAGATTATGACAACTCCCTCCATCGATGATGACCTTGACGGATCGGCCATTGATGTCGGCCTTGTTGTGGAATATGTGGCATCGTTGGTCTTCTTCTTGTTGATGTTGGAGAGTCAAGACTTTGGAGACAACAAGTGCGGGACTTGAGTCTTCATCACAAAAGACTTGTTCTTCTTCATTGTTCACTTGGTGGTTAATGGCGACTTGCTTGAGGGCTTCCATTTCGCCTTCGCTCATGGAGTCATAAGTGCCATCGTCGTTGAAGACCATGGTTTGCTTATTGGTGCACTCGTAGGACTTGTGGCCTCGGCCTCCGCAAGTGAAACACTTGAAGGAACTCGTCTTGACGGTCTCATCGGTTGGGGTTGATGATGATGAAGCTCTTGGCTTGAAGTTGCTCGTAGGAGGATGGCTTGTAGTTGACGAAGCTTTCTTGGAAGTCGACTTGTCGATGTTGGAAGTAGAAGGTCTTGTAGTCGGTGTTGGAGTCGTTGAAGCTTGGTTATTGGAGAAGACGTAGGACTTGGATGAGAACTTGGCATACTTGAAATCATCTTGCACTTGGCGTTCCGCTTTGGTAGCTTGGTGCACTACCTCGATGAGATTTGAGTATGGTTGGAAGTTGGCGATCTTCTTGATAGGGTGATTGAGTCTGTTCAAGAAATGTGCCATTGTTTGCTCATCATCTTCCGTGACATTGGCTCTTATCATTGCAATCTCCATCTCCTTGTAGTATTCATCAACATTCTTTGTTCCTTTCTTGAGTTGTTGGAGTTTCTTGAAGAGGTCGCGGTTGTAGTAGGTAGGTACGAAGCGTTCTCTCATGACATCCTTCATTTGCGCCCAAGTAGTGATGGGTGGTTCACCTCGTGCCTCTCGACGCTCGATAACTTGTTCCCACCAAATGAGCACATAGTCTTGGAACTCAAGGGATGCCATCGCGATCTTCTTCTCTTCCTCAAAATTGTGCAAATGGAAGATCTTGTCAACCTTCAATGCCCATGAAAGGTACTCTTCGGGATCGTTGCTTCTGTTGAACTTGGGCATGGTGTACTTGAGTTTGCCATAACGTTGCTCTTAATTGTGTTGGGGTCGGGGATGATGACGCTCATGTTGTTGATGGTTGTGCAACTCGTGGTGCTCTTGGCGGAGAAGGTTGTTATCGTCCTGTTGTTCTTGTCGTTGAGGATCTCCAATGTCATCATGCTCTTGATTGACTTGTTGTTCTTGGCGAGCTTGTGGAGGAGCTTTTCGAGCTCGAGGAGGAACTTGCCGATGCACGCGAGCTTGAAATCTTTGTTCTTGAATTTCTTCGCGAAATGCTTCCTCTTGTTCACGGGCTTGTCGGCTTTGGTCGGCAACGGCTCGACTCGAATCGCGTAGAGCTTGTTGCACCGCAAGTGCTTGAGCGTCACGGAGTTGTTGTTCTTGACGTTGTGCCTCGACATCTTGAGCATTTTGGTGTAGACACGCTCGCTCTTCCTCTTCATGTTGGCGTTGTCGTTGCCGTTCTCGTGCTAGCGCAAAGGCCTCTTGAGTTTGACGTTGTCAGCGCTCTTGAGAGTCGATGTTTCATAGGGGTTTGAGGCTTGCTTGACGGTCGGTGTGCGCGGCTCGACGAACATCGTTCGATGACGGTGTACTTGAGCCGGAGAGGGTGAAGTCGGAATGGCGGCTTGAACGGCTCCTTCTTGAAGTGGAAGACGAGTAGTTGAGCAACAAAGCACGAATTTCGTCCATCCTTGCGTCATTCTCTTGCTTGTGATCGTCGAGCTTGTGGTCGAAGTAGCCCCTTGTACGTTGCTCTGAAAGTCGCAAGTCGGCGGCAAGGTTGTCGATGCATTCACTCATAGATTGTTGCTCTTGATGCAAAGCACGTTGTGCACCAAAGAGGTGACTCTTGGTGACGAAGGAGTTCATGTCGTCGTCTTGCTCCATGAAGAGTGGGTTGGTAGAAGTACTTGGCCTATCCATCATTACAAGACAAATGTGAGTGGTAGAAAGAGAAGAACGAGTACCAAATGTACCTTGACCGAAGTTGAAAGTGGGTCGAGGATCACTCCAATGTGGGGCAAGGAAATAGCACAATTGGTACGAGTTCTTGTCGGTTTCTCACACCTACACAAGTAAAAGCTTTTGGTGGAGCTTGGTTAGGATGGTGGCACAAAATTTGATGCAATTGTAAGTGAGCTTCAATAATGTTGGAAAAGATTCGCAAGATGCAATGTAACAAGTACACCAAGCATATAAGGTACACGGAAACACACGCGCAAAAAGATAAGTGGGGTTGTGCAACCAAGGATGAGCCAAAATGTGGAATCCACAAAAATGCTCTTGTTGCACAACACTAGAGAGACGCTAGCACGATTGCACAATAGGCGGATACAAGAACTTGTGCACAACCTACTTAGCAAAAATGCAACGACTTCTATCCGAAATATGTTCTATGCAAGGTGTTGCTATGATATGATCCAAGATGATCAAGTATGACAATCTTAATGTTGTAAGATGCTTTGGTTCTTGCTTAAAAGCTCTTTGCTTATCTTTTCACTTTGCTTAAAAGCTTGGTTGGCTCTTTGATGTTTGAGCTCTTTTCTCAATAAATGCTTGACGAACCAAGATAGCAAGTGAGTATGCGATGAAAACTTTGTGACACAAGAGATGATACCAAGATATGCTACAATGATGTATGTATGCTATGGGAAGTATGATCACTAATGTGCACAAGTCTCGTTGCCGACAATACTCAATGGCTAGTCTCGATGGGTAAGCGACGCAAAGGAGTAAGTCTATGATGGTTATCAATGTAATGGCAAGAACGATATGTCCAATACCAAGATGAGGTTACCGGTCTTGCTTCCGGTATGGTGTCAAAATGGTGGCACGAATACCAAGATGTAGTCGAGGTGATCGTTGTTGATGACGCGTCCGTGGCGAAGATGAGCGGTGGTGATGTCGATGTCGAACCGTACCTAAATAGCAGAAACACAAAAGGATACGGTACCGCAACTCAAATTCTCAAACCTCGAAGTAGCAATTTTGTCGGACAGCGAAATGGTCCAAAAATGGTTGGGTTATGCGGAAGTGGTGGAGGTATATGATGGACACTGGAACAAAATTTGGTGGAAATTGGGGCGGTGGATGGATATGTGGCTGCCAGGGGCCAGATGTCCGGGTGGAAGGCTGAATGTCTGGGCGGGGCCGGATGTCAGGGCTCTACGGGCCGGATGTCCGGGCTCTAGATCCGGGGATGAACGAGATGAACACCGCGTGGGGAGGTTAAATCCGGGCGAAATTCGGAAGAATTTGTGGATGGAAATTGGGGGGGGGGAAGATGGGAAGCTAGATCTACTCAAAACAAAGCAAATCCACGGATCCAAACCAACAAAATCTCAACACACAAACAAATCACACAAAAAATTGGGTCTATTTTTGGTGGGGAATTTTCGAATTAGGACCAAAACCAACAAAACAAGGCTAGAAACACAACGGAGAGGCTCCAAAATCGTGGTCAACGTGGCTCTGGATACCAAGATGATGTAGGGTAGAACCCTAATCGCCCGATCTTTCATGAAAGGAGCGGATCCCGCGAAGAACACGAGGAACACAAAGAGGGAAACGAGGAACTCGAAGTAGAGCGGAGAGTGTGCGGTTTGTCGCCTCCTTTTGGCCGTCGGTTTGAGGATGGTACGCCGTGGAGAAGAGTAGCTTGACTCCGAGCTTGGCGCATAGGGTCTTCCAAAAGTAGCTAAGGAACTTGACGTCGTGGTCCGAGACAATTGTCTTTGGCACACCATGGAGACACAATATTTCCCAACAAAAGAGATTAGCAACATGTGAAGCATCTTCTATCTTGTGACAAGGAATAAAATGTGCCATTTTGGAGAAACGGTCCACAACGAAAAATATAGAATATTTCCCATTGCGAGTTTTTGGCAAACCAAGTACCAAGTCCATGCTTATGTCCTCCCAAGGTTGGTATAGAATTGGTAAAGGCATATAGAGACCATGAGATTGAGCTTTGCACTTAGCTTTGTGGCATGTAGAACACCGGTTGGTGAAATGATTGACGTCCCGAAATATCTTTGGCCAAAAGTAGCTCTTCGAGAGCGTGGCGAACGTCTTATCACGTCCAAAGTGTCCCATTAATCCTCCTCCATGCGATTCCTGCAAAAGCAATAAACGAAGGGACGACTTGGGGATGCAAAGTTTGTTAGCTCTGATAAGGTAGCCATCTTTGATGTAATAGCATTCCCACGATGTATGCGACAAACACTTGGCATAAGGAGTGGCAAAAGTTTCATCATGCGCATACAATTCTTTGATATGCTCGAAGCCAATGACATCTAACTCAAGTTGCGTGACTAGCATGCATATGCGGGAAAGAGCATCCGCTACGATGTTTTCTTTACCCTTGATGTACTTAATGACATAGGGAAAAGACTCAATGAATTCACTCCATTTAGCATGACGCTTGTTCAACTTAGTTTGACCCTTGAGATACTTGAGAGTCTCATGATCGGTATGAATGATAAACTCATGGGGACGAAGGTAATGTTCCCATTCATGTAAAATGCGGACTAAAGCATACAACTCTTTGTCATAGATGGGATAGTTGAGTTGCGCTCCGGAAAGTTTCTCACTAAAGTAAGCTATGGGGCGCTTCTCTTGCGTTAACACACCTCCTATGCCATTACTGCTAGCATCGCAATGAATCTCAAAAGGCTTGTCAAAGTTGGGTAAAGCAAGCACGGGAGCATGTGTAAGCAAATTCTTAAGCTCATTGAATGCGGTATCTTGGGATGGTCCCCAAATAAACGGCGCATTCTTCTTGCTCAAAGCATGCAAAGGCAAAGCAATGGTGCTGAAATCCTTCACAAAGCGACAATAGAAACCCGCAAGACCAAGAAAACTATGCACTTTATGCAAGTTGGTTGGTTGTGGCAAGTCGTAATAGCATTGATCTTGGACTCATCTACATGAACACCCTTAGAAGAGACCACAAAACCCAAGAAAACGAGCTTATCAACACCAAACAGGCATTTCTCCATATTAGCATAGAGACGCTCTTTCCTAAGAGTTTGCAAAACGGTGCGGACATGGGTGACATGCTCTTGGATAGATTTGCTAAACACAAGAATGTCATCAAAATAAACCACAAAAAACATACCAATGTAAGGGCGAAAGACATGATTCATAAGGCGCATAAAAGTGAATGGTGCTTCCGAGAGACCCATAGGCATGACTAACCACTCATACAAACCAAACTTGGTTTTGAATGTGGTTTTCCATTCATCACCCTCTTGTATGCGGATTTGATAGTAACCACTCTTAAGATCAATTTTGGAAAATATAGTGGCACCACTAAGCTCATCTAGCATATCATCTAGGCATGGAATGGGATACCTATAACGAACGGTGATAGCATTGATAGGTCTACAATCGGAGCACATGCGAAAACTACCGTCACGTTTTGGCACAAGAATGACCGGTACAGCACAAGGGCTCAAACTTTCATGCACATGTCCATGGTCTATGAGATGCTTTACTTGCCTTTGGATTTCTTTGGTTTCTTCGGGGTTGACGCGGTAGGGAGCTTTGTTCGGAAGTGGTGCTCCAGGGATGAGGTCTATGCGGTGCTCAATGCCTCGTAGTGGAGGTAGTCTCGGAGGTAGCTCATCGGGGAAAACATCTTGAAATTCCTGCAAAAGAGAAAACAACACTAGAGGAAGAGTGTGAGAAGTGTTTGTTTGTGGTGTATTGTCCTTGCACACGAGGATGTAGTGTAGGACACTAGATGGGTTCTCACACACTTCTCTCATCTCACGTTTGGTGGCAAATAGAACTAGGTTCTTGTTTTCTCTCATCGTGAAGGCACTCAATTTGGGCTTGTGGCGCTCACTCTCTTTTTGGTGGCTCACTCTCTCACCATTCTCTCCATGATGGGTGGCTTGCTGATCGGCGATCACTTGGCTTGGAGACATAGGTAGTAAGACAAACTCCTTTCCTTGCATCTTGAAGCTATAGTGGTTTGTACGCCCATTGTGGACGACTCCTCTATCGAATTGCCATGGCCGTCCAAGGAGAAGATGGAAAACGGTCATTGGGATGACGTCGCACTCCAAGGTGTCTTCGTAGGCGCCGATTTTGAAGGAGACTTGTACTCGGTGCTCGACTTGGATAGTGCTGGAGTCAATGCAATGGCAAGGGTATATACAATGGAGGGATACCCAAAAAAATTGGGGGCTATTTTTGGTGGGGATTTTTGAATTTAGGACAAAATCAACAAAATTAGGCTAGAAAACAAAGAGGGGAGGCTCCGAAATCGTGATCAACGTGGCTCATGATACCAAGATGATGTAGGGTAGATCCCTAGTGGCCCGATCTTTCACGAAAGGAGTGGATCCCGCGAAGAATGCGAAGAACATGAGGAGGGAAATGAGGGGAAAATCACGAGGGGAACACAAGAGAACACTCGAACCAACAAGAATGATCACACATGTGCTAGATCCATGAGCACAAAGGGAGATACAAGATCCGAAGTCAACAACGAACGATAAAAAGGTTAGCCGGTTCTTCTCCGTGAGGAGGTCTTGAATCCAAAGGGATCTTCTCCGGAGAGGCCGCAGTCTCTCGCACGGAGGAGATCTGATATGGATGAGCATAGATCTATCTCTCAAATTAGCTATCACAATGCTAACCCTAACTAGGAGGAGGTGGAGGAGTATATATAGTCTAGGTCCACGAAGGGGTAAGTGAGGGGCGAAAGGGTACATGGGCTTTGGCCCGAGTGTCTGCGCAGGCAGGGCCGGAAGTTCCTGGGACGGCCGGAAGGTCCGGGCGCCGGAGGTTCCGGGCGAAGGTCCGGGCAGGGTCTGGGCTATCCAGAGAGTTGGCACACTCTCGGACGGCTTCGGTGCAGCAGGGCCGGAAGCTCCAGGATGGCCGGAGGTTCCGGTGGCCAGAACTTCCGGGCGGTGGCCGGAAGTTCCGGGCTTTCCAGAAACTTGCCCATGCTTCTTCTTCCTTCTCTTCCACGCTTCCCTTGCGGATGGTGTAGGTGATCCTTGGCGCTTGCACTCCTCCTCGTCAGTCGTGAAGCTCCGACAATACCTATGCATGCACGATGGAGGGTCAAGTAGTATACCATCCTTGAAGGGGGCAAGTGAGCACGTGTAAAGGAGAGGATTCACCTTTTTGTATGTGAAGTAGATGTCGCACGTGTCACTTGCCGAATGAACTCTTGACATGGTGATGTCCATAGGATGCTCCGCATCACACATGTATTACGATTTCCGGATAACACAATTATAGCATGAACAATAGACAATTATCATGAACAAAGAAATATAATAATAACCATTTTATTATTGCCTCTAGGACATATTTCCAATAGTCTCCCACTTGCACTAGAGTCAATAGTCTAGTTACATTGTGATGAATCGAACACCCATGCAGTTCTGGTGTTGATCATGTTTTGCTCTAGGGAGAGGTTTAGTCAACGGATCTGCCACATTCAGGTCCGTATGTACTTTACAAATCTCTATGTCTCCATTTTGAACACTTTCACAAATGGAGTTGAAGCGACGCTTGATATGCCTGGTCTTCCTGTGAAACCTGGGCTCCTTGGCAAGGGCAATAGCTCCAGTGTTGTCACAGAAGAGATTCATCAGGCTCGACGCATTGGGTATGACTCCTAGGTCGGTAATGAACTCCTTCACCCAGATTGCCTCTTGTGCTGCCTCCGAGGCTGCCATGTACTCCACTTCACATGTAGATCCCGCCACAACGCTTTGCTTGCAACTGCACCAGCTTACTGTCCCACCATTCAAAATATACATGTATCCGGTTTGTGACTTAGAGTCATCCAAATCTATGTCAAAGCTAGCATCGACGTAACCCTTTACGACGAGCTCTTCATCACCTCCATAAACGAGAAACATATACTTAGTCCTTTTCAGGTACTTCAGGATATTCTTGACCGCTGTCCAGTGTTCCATGCTGGGATTACTTTGGTACCTTCCTACCAAACTTACGACAAGGTTTACATCAGGTCTGGTACACAGCATAGCATACATGATAGACCCTATGGCCGAGGTATAGGGGACGACACTCATCTTTTCTCTATCTTCTGCCGTGGTCGGGCATTGAGTCGTGCTCAATCTCGTACCTTGCAATATAGGCAAGAACCCCTTCTTTGACTGATCCATTTTGAACTTCTTCAATATCTTGTCAAGGTACGTACTCTGTGAAAGACCAGTGAGGTGTCTCGATCTACCTCTAGAGATCTTGATGCCTAATATATAAGTAGCTACTCCAAGGTCCTTCATTGAAAAACACTTGTTCAAGTAGGCCTTTATGCTTTCCAAGAATTCTATATCATTTCCCATCAACAGTATGTCATCCACATACAATATGAGAAATGCTACAGAGCTCCCACTCGCTTTCTTGTAAATGCAGGCTTCTCCATAAGTCCGCGTAAACCCAAACGCTTTGATCATCTCATCAAAAGGAATGTTCCAACTCCGAGATGCTTGCACCAACCCATAAATCGAGCGTTGGAGCTTGCACACCTTGTCAACATTCTTAGGATCGACAAAACCTTCCGGCTGCATCATATACAATTCTTCCTTAAGGAAACCATTAAGGAATGCCGTTTTGATGTCCATTTGACATATCTCATAATCATAGAATGCGGCAATTGCTAACATGATTCGGACGGACTTCAGCTTCGCTATGGGTGAGAAAGTCTCATCGTAGTCAACCCCTTGAACTTGTCGATAACCCTTAGTGACAAGCCGAGCTTTATAGATGGTCACATTACCATTCGCGTCTATCTTCTTCTTAAAGATCCATTTATTTTCTATGGCTTGCCGATCAACGGGCAAGTCAATCAAAGTCCATACTTCATTTTCATACATGGATCCTATCTCGGATTTCATGGCTTCCGGCCATTTGTCGGAATCCGGGCCCGCCATCGCTTCTTCATAGTTCGAAGGTTCACCGTTGTCTAACAACATGATTTCCAAGACAGGGTTGCCATACCACTCTGGTGCGGAACGCGTCCTCGTGGACCTACGAAGTTCATAGCAACTTGATCTGAAGTTTCATGATCATCATCATCAACTTCCTCTCTAGTCGGTGCAGGCACCTCAGGAACATTTCCTTGAGTTGCGCCACTTACCAGTTCAAGAGGTAATACTTCATCAAGTTCTACTTTCCTTCCACTTATTTCTTTCGAGAGAAACTCTTTCTCTAGAAAGGACCCATTCTTGGCAACAAAGATCTTGCCTTCGGATCTGAGGTAGAAGGTATACCCAATTGTTTCTTTAGGGTATCCTATGAAGACGCATTTTTCCGATTTGGGTTTGAGCTTTTCAGGTTGAAGTTTCTTGGCATAAGCATCGCATCCCCAAACTTTTAGAAACGATAGCTTAGGTTTCTTCCCAAACCATAATTCATACGGTGTCATCTCAATGGATTTTGACGGAGCCCTATTTAAAGTGAATGCGGCAGTCTCTAAAGCATAGCCCCAAAATGATAGCGGTAAATCGGTAAGAGACATCATAGATCGCACCATATCCAATAGAGTGCGATTACGACGTTTGGACACACCATTACCCTGAGGTGTTCCAGGCGGCGTGAGTTGTGAAACTATTCCACATTTCCTTAAGTGTGTGCCAAATTCGTGACTCAAGTATTCTCCCCCCGATCTGATCGCAAGAACTTGATTTTCCTGTCACGTTGATTCTCAACCTCACTCTGAAATTCCTTGAACTTTTCAAAGGTCTCAGACTTGTGTTTCATTAAGTAGACATACCCATATCTACTCAAGTCATCAGTGAGGGTGAGAACATAATGATAGCCACCGCGAGCCTCAACACTCATTGGACCGCACACATCAGTATGTATGATTTCCAATAAGTTGGTTGCTCTCTCCATTGTTCCTGAGAACAGAGTCTTGGTCATTTTACCCATGAGGCATGGTTCGCACGTGTCAAATCATTCGTAATCAAGAGACTCCAAAAGTCCATTTGCATGGAGCTTCTTCATGCATTTGACACCTATGTGACCAAGGCAGCAGTGCCACAAGTATGTGGGACTATCATTATCAACCTTACATCTTTTGGTATTCACACTATGAATATGTGTAACATTACGCTCGAGATTCATTAAGAATAAACCATTCACCAGCGGAGCATGACCATAAAACATATCTCTCATATAAATAGAACAACCATTATTCTCGGATTTAAATGAGTAGCCATCTCGAATTAAACGAGATCCTGATACAATGTTCATGCTCAAAGCTGGCACTAAATAACAATTATTGAGTTTTAAAACTAATCTCGTAGGTAAATGTAGAGGCAGCGTGCCGACGGCGATCACATCGACCTTGGAACCATTCCCGACGTGCATCGTCACCTCGTCCTTCGCCAGTCTCCGCTTATTCCGCAGCTCCTACTTTGAGTTACAAATGTGAGCAACCGCACCGGTATCAAATACCTAGGAGCTACTACGAGTACTGGTAAGGTACACATCAATTACATGTATATCACATATACCTTTAGTGTTGCCGGCCTTCTTGTCCGCTAAGTATTTGGGGCAGTTCCGCTTCCAGTGACCACTTCCCTTGCAATAAAAATACTCAGTTTCGGGCTTGGGTCCATTCTTTGGCTTCTTCCCGGCAGCTTGCTTACCGGGCGCGGCAACTCCCTTGCTGTCCTTCTTGAAGTTCTTCTTACCCTTGCCTTTCTTGAACTTAGTGGTTTTATTCACCATCAACACTTGATGTTCCTTTTTGATTACCACCTCTGATGATTTCAGCATTGAATATACCTCAGGAATGGTCTTTTCCATCCCCTGCATATTGAAGTTCATCACAAAGCTCTTGTAGCTCGGTGGAAGCGACAGAAGGATTCTATCAATGACCGCGTCATCCGGGAGATTAACTCCCAGCTGAGTCATGCGGTTATGCAACCCAGACATTTTGAGTATGTGCTCACTAACGGAACTATTTTCCTCCATCTTACGGCTAAAGAACTTGTCGGAGACTTCATATCTCTCGACCCGGGCATGATCTTGGAAAACCATTTTCAGCCCTTCGAACATCTCATATGCTCCGTGTCTCTCAAAACTCTTTTGGAGCCCTAGTTCTTAGCTGTAAAGCATGCCGCACTGAATGAGGGAGTAATCATCAGCACGTGACTGCCAAGCGTTCATAACGTCTTGGTTCTCTGGGATGGGTGCGTCACCTAGCGGTGCTTCTAGGACATAATCTTTCTTGGCAGCTATGAGGATGATCCTCAGGTTCTGGACCCAGTCCGTATAGTTGATGCCATCATCAATTCAGCTTGGTTTTCTCTAGGAACACGTTGAAGTTGAGGACAACGTGGGCCATTTGATCTACAAGACATATTGTAAAGATTTTAGACTAAGTTCATGATAATTAAGTTCATCTAATCAAATTACTCAATGAACTCCCACTCAGATAGACATCCCTCTAGTCATCTAAGTGAAACATGATCCGAGTTAACTAGGCCGTGTCCGATCATCACGTGAGACAGACTAGTCAACATCGGTGAACATCTTCATGTTGATCGTATCTTCTATACGACTCATGCTCGACCTTTCGGTCTTCTGTGTTCCGAGGCCATGTATGTACATGCTAGGCTCGTCAAGTCAACCTAAGTGTATTGCGTGTGTAAATCTGGCTTACACCCGTTGTATTCGAATGTTAGAATCTATCACACCCGATCATCACGTGGTGCTTCGAAAAAACAAACCTTCGCAACGGTGCACAGTTAGGGGGAACACTTTCTTGAAATTATTACGAGGGATCGTCTTATTTAAGCTATCGTCGTTCTAAGAAAATAAGATGTAAAACATGATAAACATCACATGCAATCAAATAGTGACATGATATGGCCAATATCATTTGCTCCTTTTGATCTCCATCTTCGGGGCTCCATGATCATCGTTGTCACCGGCATGACACCATGATCTCCATCATCATGATCTCCATCATCGTGTCTTCTTGAAGTTGTCTCGTCATCTATTACTTCTACTACTATGGCTAACGCTTTAGCAATAAAGTAAAGTAATTACATGACGTTTATGTTGACACGCAGGTCATAAATAAATAAAGACAACTCCTATGGCTCTTGTCGGTTGTCATACTCATCGACATGCAAGTCGTGATTCCTATTACAAGAACATGGTGGTTGTCTCACATAAGCGTACGTGTAAGGTCGGTCCGGGCCGCTTCATCCCACGATGCCGCCGAATCAAGATAAGACTAGTAACGACAAGCAAATTGACAATATCCACGCCCACAACTGCTTTGTGTTCTACTCGTGCATAGAAACTACGCATAAACCTGGCTCATGATGCCACTGTTGGGGAACGTAGCAGAATTTTAAAATTTTGTACGCATCACCAAGATCAATCTATGGAGTCATCTAGCAATGAGGGAGAGAGGAGTGCATCTACATACCCTTGTAGATCGCGCGCGGAAGCGTTCAAGAGAACGGGGTTGATGGAGTCATACTCGTCATGATCTAAATCACCGATGACCTAGCATCGAACGGACGGTACCTTCGCGTTCAACACACGTACGGTTGGGAAGACGTCTCCTCCAACTTGATCCAACAAGGGGGAAGGAGAGGTTGATGAAGATCCAGCAGCACGACGGCGTGGTGGTGGAAGCAACGGTGATCTCGGCAGGGCTTCGCCAAGCACATGGAGACGGAGGAGTGTCACGGGAGGGAGAGGGAGAGGCCAGGGGCTAGGGTGCAGCTTCCCTCCCTCCCCCCACTATTTATAGGACCCCTAGGGGGGCACCGGCCCTAGGAGATGCCATCTCCAAGGGGGGAGCGGCCAAGGTTGTGGCTTGCCCCCCAAGGCAAGTGGGGCGCCCCCCACCCCTAGGGTTTCCAACCCTAGGAGCAAGGGAGGCCCATGGGGGGTGCACCAGCCCACTAGGGGCTGGTTCCCCTCCCACTTCAGCCCATGGGGACCTCCGGGATAGGTGGCCCCATCCGGTGGACCCCCTGGACCCTTCCGTTAGTCCCGGTACAATACCGATTACCCCCGAAACTTTCCCGATGGCTGAAACTTGACTTCCTATATATAAATCTTCACCTATGGACCTTTCCGGAACTCCTCGTGACGTCCGTGATCTATCCGGGACTCTGAACAACTTTCGGGTTACCATATACTAATATGTCAACAACCCTAGCGTCACCGAACCTTAAGTGTGTAGACCCTACGGGTTCGGGAGACACGCAGACATGACCGAGACGACTCTCCGGTCAATAACCAATAGCGGGATCTGGATACCCATGTTGGCTCCCACATGCTCCTCGATGATCTCATTGGATGAACCACGATGTCGAGGATTCAATCAATCCATATACAATTCCCTTTGTCAATCGGTACGTTACTTGCCCGAGACTCGATCGTCGGTATAACAATACCTCATTCAATCTCGTTATAGGCAAGTCACTTTACTCGTACCGTAATGCATGATCCCGTGATCAACCACTTGGTCACATTGAGCTCATTATGATGATGCATTACCGAGTGGGCCCAGAGATACCTCTCTGTCATACGGAGTGACAAATCCCAGTCTCAATTCATGCCAACCCAACAGACACTTTTGGAGATACCTGTAGTGTACCTTTATAGTCACCCAGTAACGTTGTGACGTTTGGCACACCCAAAGCACTCCTACAGTATCCGGGAGTTGCACAATCTCATGGTCTAAGGAGATGATACTTGACGTTCGGAAAAGCTACAACAAACAAACTACACGATCTTTGAGCTATGCTTAGGATTGGGTCTTGTCCATCACATCATTTTCCTAATGATGGGATCCCCTTATCAATGACATCCAATGTCCATAGTCAGGAAATCATGACTATCTTTTGATCAACGAGCTAGTCAACTAGAGGCTCACTAGGGACGTGTTGTGGTCTATGTATTCACACATGTATTACGATTTCCGGACAACACAATTATAGCATGAACAATAGACAATTATCATGAACAAAGAAATATAATAATAACCATTTTATTATTGCTCTAGGGCATATTTCCAACATGTCGACCTTGACGATCCGACTACGAACGTGTGAGAGGTCGCGCCTTAGCAATCGCTAAACCAACTTCCGAGGGTTATTGACCACGCCGGAGCACGATCAACCTGACCACGAGGGTCTGTTTCCTGCAAGCAAACGAGCAACAAGCAAGAAACTGAGATTGCAATCTGGATATTGCGAATATAAGATGAAAGCTTTATTGATCAAGGTGGGGTTCTGTGACACCTTGGTCTGGTCGTTGAACATAAACGAAGTACGCGAAGTTGCAGCTATGGCGAACTTTTAATCTAAACAAACCCCCCCCCAAAGCCTAAACGATGCCCTAAGGGCTGTATATATGGAGGAGAGAGGGGGAATTTCGTGGCCCTTGGTGGAGGGGTCCGAAACCAACCCTAACTCCTGTTTCCCCACCCATACGGACTCTAAAAACAGCCTATACTTAAGTACTTCAAAAATACATGGGCTTGGCCCAATAATAAGGTGACGCAGCACCTAAAATAGCCTCTGGACAAAATTTATGAAGTGGCATCTTGTATTTCGACCCATGCTTCATGCACTCATTATGGTGGCTTCAGAGTCCTAGAATCATCACTTGTAACTCCGTTCTTGTTCCACTTGCGCATGCTATCATCTCCATGCTTGAACTTTCTCCAAGGTTAATCTTTCTTGTCCAAGCTAGGCCCTTCATTTGTAAGCAAAACAAATGTATCCAATTTAGGCAGCATCATATTCTCATGAACATTGGAATCGTTACCAAGAAACGAAAGTACCTGATAATTCAACTGGCATGCGCGAGCTCTAGTAATCAGTCAAGTATGTATAGTAGTAGGGGCTGTGGGTGTAACAATGGTATTCATGCCCTCATCATCCTCCCCTTCTTGAAATGAAGTCGTCCTCGACGAAAGTTCATCGTCCTCACCCAAATAAGGCTTCAAATCTGCAATGTTAAAAGTGGCACTAACCCCAAAATCTGCAGGTAGCTCAAGTTTATATGCATTATCATTTATTTTCTCTAACACCTTAAAACGACCATCAGCACGTGGCATTAGCTTTGATTTGCGCAAATTAGGAAATCTATCCTTACGCAAATGTAACCAAACAAGATCTCCTGGTGCAAACACAACATGTTTTCTACCCTTATCTCCAGCAAGTTTATATTTAGCATTCATACGCTCAATGTTTTCCTTAGTTAACACATGCATTTTTAAAATCAATTCAGCACATTCTTTAGCATCAAAATTAACCTTCTCCGAAGATGGAAGAGGCAACAAATCAATAGGTGCACGAGGTAGGAAACCATACACAATTTCAAAAGGGCACATCTTAGTAGTAGAATGCAATGAACGATTATAAGCAAATTCAATATGAGGCAAGCATTCTTCCCACATTTTCTTGTTATTCTTCAAAACAGCCCTAAGCATAGTAGACAATGTTCTATTGACTACTTCAGTTTGTCCATCAGTTTGGTGGTGACAAGTAGTACTAAAAAGCAGCTTAGTCCCCAACTTAGCCCATAAACATCTCCAAAAGTGGCTAAGAAATTTAGTATCATGATCTGAAACAATAGTATTTGGCACACCATGCAAGCGAATAATTTCACGAAAGAACAAATTAGCAACATTAACAGCATCATCGCTTTTATGACAAGGTATAAAGTGTGCCATTTTCAAGAACCTATCCACAACAACAAATATGCTATCCCTCCCCTTCTTTGTTCGAGGTAAACCTAAAACAAAGTCCATAGATATATCCTCCCAAGGAACATTAGGTACAGGCAAAGGCATATATAAACCATGAGGATTGAGTCATGACTTAGCTTTTTGACATGTAGTGCAGCAAGCAACAAAACGCTCAACATCCCGTCTCATCTTTGGCCAAAAGAAATGTGTAGCAAGTATATCCTCCTTCTTCTTGATGCCAAAGTGTCCCATTAATCCTCCTCCATGCGCCTCCTGCAACAACAAAAGACGAACGGAGCTAGCTGGAATGCATAGCTTGTCAGCACAAAACACAAATCCATCGTTAAGAACGAACTTGTTCCAAGTTCTCCCTTCCTTACAATTCTGCAATACATCTTTAAATTCAGCATCCTGAACATATTGATCTTGGATGGTCTCCAAACCAAATATTTTAAAGTCAAGTTGTGAAAGCATAGTATAACGACAAGACAATGCATCAGCAATAACATTTTCTTTACCCTTCTTGTGTTTAATGACGTAAGGGAAAGTCTCAATGAATTCAACCCATTTAGAATGTCTACGGTTCAGTTTTGCTTGACTTTTAATGTGTTTCAAAGATTCGTGATCAGAATGTATAACAAATTCCTTGGGCCATAAATAATGTTGCCATGTTTCTAAGGTCCGAACAAATGCATATAATTCTTTATCATAAGTAGAATAGTTCAGACCAGGCCCACTCAATTTTTCAGAAAAGTATGCAACAGGTTTGCCATCTTGTAATAACAGACCTCCTAATCCAATTCCACTAGCATCACATTCAAGCTCAAAAGTCTTATTGAAATTAGGAAGTTGGAGTAAAGGAGCATGTGTCAACTTATCTTTCAATACCGTGAAGGCTTCTTCCTGTGCGGTACCCCAAACAAAAGGCACATCCTTCTTTGTAAGCTCGTTGAGAGGTGCAGCAATGGTGTTGAAATATCTCACGAAACGCCTATAGAAAAGAGCGAGCCCAAGGAAACTCCTCACTTGTGTGACCGTTTTGGGCTTCGGCCAACTCTCAATAGCTTCAATCTTGGCTTTATCAACTTCAATTCCCTGTGGAGTAACAACATAGCCAAGAAAAGATACTCGGTCGGTGCAAAAGGTGCACTTTCCAAGGTTACCAAACAAACGTGCATCACGTAGAGCAATAAAAACAGCACGTAAATGTTCCAAATGTTCCTCCAAAGATTTGCTATAAATCAATATGTCATCAAAGTAACTACCACAAATCGTCCAATGAAAGCACGTAAAACTTCGTTCATTAACCTCATGAAAGTACTAGGTGCATTAGTTAACCTGATAGAGGAAAAGGTGTCCCGATGTTTCGATGAGATGGTGGCTATCGTTTTCTGTGGGAGTCAACCTTGACGATCCGACTACGAACGTGCGAGACGTCGCGCCTTAGCAATCGCTAAACCAACTTCCGAGGGTTATTGGTCTGGTCGTTCAACACAAACGAAGTACGCGAAGTTGCAGCTAAGGCGAACTTTTAATCTAAACAAAACCCAAAGCCTAAACGATGCCCTAAGGGATGTACATATGGAGGAGAGAGGGGGAATTTCGTGGCCCTTGGTGGAGGGGTCCGAAACCAACCGTAACTCTTGTTTTCCCACACATACGGACTCTAAAAACAGCCTACACTTAAGTACTTCGAAAATACATTGGCTTGGCCCAATAATAAGGTGACGCAGCACCTATAATAGCCTCTGGACGAAATTTATGAAGTGGTATCTTGTATATTTCGTCCCATGCTTCATGCACTCATTATGGTGGCTTCAGAGTCCTGGAATCATTACTTGTAACTGCGTTCTTGTTCCCCTTGCGCATGCCATCATCTCCATGCTTGAAGTTGCTCCAAGGTTCATCTTTCTTGTCCAAGCTAGGCCCTTCATTTGTAAGCAAAACAAATGTATCCAATTTAGGCAGCATCATATTCTCATGAACATTAGAATCGTTACCAAGAAACATAAGTACCTGATAATTCAATTGGCGTGCGCGAGCTCCAGTAATCGGTCCAGTATGTATAGAAGCAGGGGTTGTGGGTGTAACAATGGTATTGATGTCCTCATGATCCTCCCCTTCTTGAAATGAAGTCGTGCTCGACGAAAGTTCATCGTCCTCACCCAAATAAGGCTTCAAATCTGTAATGTTAAAAGTGGGACTAACACCAAAATCTGCAGGCAGCTCAAGTTTATATGCATTATCATTTATTTTCTCTAACACCTTAAAACGACCATAAGCTCGTGGCATTAGCTTTGATTTGCGCAAATTAGGAAATCTATCCTTACACAAATGTAACCAAACAAGATCTCCAGGTGCAAACACAACATGTTTTCTACCCTTATCTCTAGCAAGTTTATATTTAGCATTCATACGCTCAATGTTTTCCTTAGTTAACTCATGCATTTTTAAAATCAATTCAGCACGTTCTTTAGCATCAAAACTAACCTTCCCCGAAGATGGAAGAGGCAACAAATCAATAGGCGCACGAGGTAGGAAACCATACACAATTTCAAAAGGGCACATCTTCGTAGTAGAATGCAGTGAACGATTATAAGAAAATTCAATATGAGGCAAGCATTCTTCCCACATTTTCTTGTTACTCTTCAAAACAGCCATAAGCATAGTAGACAATGTTCTATTGACTACTTCAGTTTGTCCATCAGTTTGGGGGTGACAAGGAGTACTAAAAAGCAGCTTAGTCCCCAACTTAGCCCATAAACATCTCCAAAAGTGGCTAAGAAATTCAGTATCACGATCTAAAACAATAGTATTTGGCACACCATGCAAGCGAATAATTTCATGAAAGAACAAATCAGCAACATTAACAGCATCATCGCTTTTATGACATGGTATAAAATGTGCCATTTTCGAGAACCTATCCACGACAACAAATATGCTATCCCTCCCCTTCTTTGTTCGAGGTAAACCTAAAACAAAGTCCATAGATATATCCTCCCAAGGAACACTAGGTACAGGCAAAGGCATATATAAACCATGAGGATTGAGTCGTGACTTAGCTTTTTGACATGTAGTGCAGCGAGAAACAAAACGCTCAACATCCCGTCTCATCTTTGGCCAAAAGAAATGTGTAGCAAGTATATCCTCCATCTTCTTGACACCAAAGTGTCCCATTAATCCTCCTCCATGCGCCTCCTGCAACAACAAAAGACGAACGGAGCTAGCTGGAATGCATAGCTTGTTAGCACGGAACACAAATTCATCGTTAAGAACGAACTTGTTCCAAGTTCTCCCTTCCTTACAATTCTGCAATACATCTTCAAATTCAACATCATGAACATATTGATCTTTGATGGTCTCCAAACCAAATATTTTAAAGGCAAGTTGTGAAAGCACAGTATAACGACAAGACAATGCATAAGCATAACATTTTCTTTACCCTTCTTGGGTTTAATGACATAAGGGAAAGTCTCAATGAATTCAACCCAATTAGAATGTCTACGGTTCAGTTTTGCTTGAGTTTTAATGTGTTTCAAAGATTCATGATCAGAATGTATAACAAATTCCTTGGGCCATAAATAATGTTGCCATGTTTCTAAGGTCCGAACAAGAGCATATAATTCTTTATCATAAGTAGAATAGTTCAAACTAGGCCCACTCAGTTTTTCAGAAAAGTATGCAACAGGTTTGCCATCTTGTAATAACACACCTCCTAATCCAATTCCACTAGCATCACATTCAAGCTAAAAAGTCTTATTGAAACTAGGAAGTTGGAGTAAAGGAGCATATGTCAACTTATCTTTCAATACTGTGAAGGCTTCTTCCTGTGAGGTACCCCAAACAAAAGGCACATCCTTCTTTGTAAGCTCGTTGAGAGGTGCAGCAATGGTGCTGAAATCTCTCACAAAACGCCTATAGAAACCAGCGAGGCCAAGGAAACTCCTCACTTGTGTGACCATTTTGGGCTGCGGCCAACTCTCAATAGCTTCAATCTTGGCTTTATCAACTTCAATTCCCTATGGAGTAACAACATAGCCAAGAAAAGATACTCGATCGGTGCAAAAGGTGCACTTTCCAAGGTTACCAAACAAACGTGCATCACGTAGAGCAATAAAAACAGAGCGTAAATGTTCCAAATGTTCCTCCAAAGATTTGCTATAAATCAATATGCCATCAAAGTAAACTACCACAAATCGTCCAATGAAAGCACGTAAAACTTCGTTCATTAACCTCATGAAAGTACTAGGTGCATTAGTAAACCCAAAAGGCATGACTTACCACCTATATAATCCAAACTTAGTTTTAAATGATGTTTTCCATTCATCTCCCAATTTCATACGAATTTGATGGTATCTACTATGCAAAGCAACTTTGGAGAATATTGTAGAGCCACTCAATTCATCAAGCATATCATTTAGCCTAGGTATAGGATGACGATAACAAATAGTAATATTATTGATGCCTCTACAATCAACGCACATACGCGATGTACCATCCTTTTTCGGCACTAAAATGATAGGAAGAACACAAGAACTAAGGGATTCACGTATATAACCTTTGTCGAGCAGTTCTTGTACTTGACGCATAATCTACTTCATCTCCTCTGGATTGGTATGGTATGGTGCACGGTTGGGTAATGATGCACCGGGAATTAAGTCAATTTGATGCTCAATCCCTCGAATATGTGGTAATCCCGGTGGCACGTCTTGTGGAAAGACGTCAGCGAACTCCTGCAAAATGTTAGTGACAGCAGGAGGCAAAGAGGAAGTGATAGAGGCGAGGGTCCCGATGTTTCGATGAGATGGTGGCTATCATTTTCTGTGGGACTCAACCTTGACGATCCGACTACGAACGTGCGAGACGTCGCGCCTTAGCAATCGCTAAACCAACTTCCGAGGGTTATTGACCACACCTGAGCACGATCAACATGACTACGAGGGTCTGTTTCCTGCGAGCAAACGAAGAACAAGCAAGAAACTGTGTTTGCAATCTGGATATTGCGAACATAAGATGAAAGCTTTATTGATCAAGGTGGGATTCTATAACGTCTTGGTCTGGTCGTTGGACACAAACAAAGTACGCAAAGTTGCAGCTATGGCGAACTTTTAATCTAAACAAAACCCAAAGTCTAAACGATGCCCTAAGGGCTGTATATATGGAGGAGAGAGGGGGAATTTCGTGGCCCTTGGTGGAGGGGTCCGAAACCAACCCTAACTCTTCTTTTCCCACACATACGGACTCTAAAAATAGCCTATACTTAAGTACTTCGAAAATACATGGGCCTGGCCCAATAATAAGGTGACGCAGCACCTAAAATAGCCTCTGGACGAAATTTATGAAGTGGCATCTTGTATATTTCGTCCCATGCTTCATGCACTCATTATGGTGGCTTCAAAGTCCTGGAATTATCACTTGTAACTCCGTTCTTGTTCCCCTTGCGCATGCCATCATCTCCATGCTTCAACATGCTCCAAGGTTCATCTTTCTGGTCCAAGCTAGGCCCTTCATTTGTAACCAAAACAAATGTGTCCAGTTTAGGCAGCATCATATTCTCATGAACATTAGAATCGTTACCAAGAAACGAAAGTACCTGATAATTCAATTGGCGTGCACGAGCTCTAGTAATTGGTCTAGTATGTATAGCAGCAGGGGTTGTGGGTGTAACAATGGTATTGATGTCCTCATCATCCTCCCCTTCTTAAAATGAAGTCGTCCTCGACGAAAGTTCATCGTCCTCACCCAAATAAGGCTTCAAATCTGCAATGTTAAAAGTGGGACTAACCCCAAAATTTGCAGGCAGCTCAAGTTTATATGCATTATCATTTATTTTCTCTAACACCTTAAAAGGACCATCAGCACGTGGCATTAGCTTTGATTTGCGCAAATTAGGAAATCTATCCTTACGCAAATGTAAACCAAACAAGATCTGTAGGTGCAAACACAACATTTTTTCTACCCTTATATCCAGCAATTTTATATTTAGCATTCATACGCTCAAAAGTCTTATTGAAATTAGGAAGTTGGAGTAAAGGAGCATGTGTCAACTTATCTTTCAATACCGTGAAGGCTTCTTCCTGTGCGGTACCCCAAACAAAAGGCGCATCCTTCTTTGTAAGCTCGTTGAGAGGTGCAGCAATGGTGCTGAAATCTCTCAGAAAACGCCTATAGAAACCAACAAGTCCAAGGAAACTCCTCACTTGTGTGACCGTTTTGGGCTGCGGCCAACTCTCAATAGCTTCAATCTTGGCTTTATCAACTTCAATTCCCTGTGGAGTAACAACATAGCCAAGAAAAGATACTCGGTCGGTGCAAAAGGTGCACTTTCCAAGGTTACCAAACAAACGTGCATCACGTAGAGAAATAAAAACAGCACGTAAATGTTCCAAATGTTCCTCCAAAGATTTGCTATAAATCAATATATCATCAAAGTAAACTACCACAAATCGTCCAATGAAAGCACGTAAAACTTCGTTCATTAACCTCATGAAAGTACTAGGTGCATTAGTTAACCCAAAAGGCATGACTAACCACTCATATAATCCAAACTTAGTTTAAATGATGTTTTCCATTCATCTCCCAATTTCATACAAATTTGATGGTATCCACTACGCAAATCAACTTTGGAGAATATTGTAGAGCCACTCAATTCATCAAGCATATCATCTAGCCTAGGAAAAGGATGACGATAATGAATAGTAATATTATTAATGCATCTACAATCAACGGACATACGCGACGTACCATCCTTTTTCGGCACTAAAATGATAGGAACAACACATGGACTAAGGGATTCGCGTATATAACCTTTCTCGAGCAGTTCTTGTACTTGACGCATAATCTCCTTCGTCTCCTCTGGATTGGTATGATATGGTGCACGGTTGGTTAATGATGCACCAGGAATTAAGTCAATTTGATTCTCAATCCCTCGAATAGGTGGTAATCCCGGTGGCACGTCTTGTGGAAAGACGTCAGCGAACTCCTGCAAAATGCACACGAACAGTACGTGTTACCTTAACCTTGCCGCTGTTGTTGAACCATCGGATGTAGTAAGGATGTGGATGTGGTCTTGTGGTGAGAGATAGCTTCTCCACCATCTCCATGCTAGCCAAGTTATTGCAACTCCCTCCATCTATGATCACGCGAACAGAACGTTCCTTCACAACTCCCTTTGTATGGAACAAATTATGCCTCTGATTTTGCTCAGCTTTTGTAACCTGCACACTCAAAACATGTTGAGCAACTAAACATTCATACCTGTCAGCATCTTCAGGAGCCATGTATTCTGTCTCATGATCAGAATCATCTCCACCGTGTTCGTCACGTGTAATAAGAGCCAAAGTCTCCTCATCATAGTCACTAGCGGACTCATACCCACCATCCTCAGTAACAATCATCACACGCTTAGATAGGCATTCTCTTGCATAATGACCTCCACCCTTGCAACGTCGACAAATATTATCATGTGTTTGCCCTGTTGATGCCATGGATGAAGAAGAGCTCTTTGCAGGCCCAGAAGGTGTGCTCTTGGCAGATAGTGGTGATTGTTCCTGCTTCATTGTATCACGGTTGGAGGTGGCATCCGACGGAGGTGCCAGTGTAGCAGAACGTTTGGAAGTAGATGATGCACGTGGTGTCCATGATGAAGGTCGACCTGCAGAAAAGTTAGTCCGCGCCAATGTCTGTCGATCCTGCACTTCACGTTCAGCTTTACAAGCAAGATGGAATAAACGAGTGATATTAGTATAGTCCTTATACTCTAGAATGGTCTGAATCTCTCTATTTAATCCACCATAAAACATGCAGGCATAGCTTCATTCTCCTCAACAATACCACATCTAATCATGCCAGTTTGCAGTTCCTGATAATATTCTTCTACAGAATGTTTTCCTTGTCTTAAACGCTGCAATTTTGAAGTAATTCACGTTGATAATATGGTGGAACCCAACGAGTACGCATAGCAGTTTTCAAAGCAGCCCAAGTAGCTGGAATAGGATATAATCTACAATGTTCAGACCACCAAACACATGCAAAACTAGTGAATGCACAAACAGCAGCAGGAACATGTCTCTCCTCGGGATATTGTAAACATGTAAGTCGTTGTTCAGTTTCTAACTCCCAAGTAAGATATATATCAGGAACATATCTACCCTCAAATGATGGAATATTCAATTTTAGTTTAGGGAGATGGTCATGATCTCGTACCTAAGGGTGAGCCCTACCATTGCCATTATTTGCATGTGGATGACCTGGTGGTTGCTGTGCTGGTGGTGGCACGTAGTTCTGATTTTGATCAACCTCATCCTCGTAATCTCCGGCAAAATCATCCTCCTCCGCATCAGCAGCAGGAGCCACAGAAGTATCAACAATAGCACCAACAGTTTGGCCAGGTGCAAGAGGGAGACGGCTCGCTCGGCGGAGGCCTGTTTCCCGATGTGTAGGTAGTCGTTGTTCTTGTTGTTGTAGAGGTGCGTTAGGTGCAGCCGGTGGTGGTGGTGGAAGACGCGCGAGCAATTCATTAAACTTGTTATCGAGCTTTGTTTCGAACGTCTTCTCCATGCCATCTATCTTCTCCATGGCCTCTTCAAATCTGTTTAGCACATCTTGCACTTGTCCACTCATCATTTGCTGAAATTTATCATGCAACTCCTTATTCGTCATGTTCTCCTAGTCAGTCTTGTCGGCTTGTGATCCTGCCATGGTTAGCAACAATAGAAACATACAAGAATATGATCCTACAGAATACTAACAAGAGGTGGTGGTGGTGTCACAAATCCATCAAGCCAATCTCAAATTCTTACCAGTTCTTACCCAGCAGCAGGCGGTGATCGGCAACCGTCGTAGTCAAAACTCTCAAAGCTTGGATAGAGCAATTACTAGGGAGAGTCAAACGCACGACGTAGATGTATGTCGAGCTGGGAAGGCTTATAATATGGTAGCAAAAAGGGTCAGCAATAATCAATTCAGAGATGCAAAGTTGAATAAACGCTCAACAACGGTACTGTGCTGGTCCTAGGCTAGACCGTGCTAGAGACGCGAGCCTAGAACACTAACAAAATCACGGCGCTGCACGTAAACAATGGAGGAGCACACTCTGAATTTTTTCCTTTTTTCACTTTTTTTGCACTTTTTTCCCTCTTTTTTTTGCGCCGCAACAATTTTTTTTCAAAAAAGTCCACAAATGGTCTAAAAACTGCCTAGCCAGAATTTTCTAGACTTAGTTTTTTTTTGAGTTTGGAACTATTTTTCTTTTGCGGGTAGCACGGAATCTCGGAAGTCCTACTCTGTCATGACTCGGAGTATGGCGTGATCTGGAACTCGAAAACAATGCAAGAATTACTGGACTCAGACTAGGACTGGTGGCGGAGATGAATCTGGTGGAAACTCGGACTGGTGGCGGCGATGAATCTGGTGGAAATCGGACTGGTGGCGGATATATGTTGCAGGTGAACTCGGATTGGCGTGATGCGGCGGATATGTGGTTGCATATATGGACTCGGATTGGTGGTGAATATGGCAGCGACGATGAAGTTGGTGTGGTGGTGGTATATGGTAGCAGCGATGATGATGATGCGGTGGTGATATATGGCAGCGGCGACGTGAAAACCTGTGAACAGAACTCTTTTGGCTTTTTCGTGGACTATAGGTACGAAGAATAGACTCGATCTAAACTACGAAAAACTGTAAAATCTCACCGAGCAACCTGAAAATCTGATACCACTTGATAGAGGCAAAGGTGTCCCGATGTTTCGATGAGATGGTGACAATCATTTTCTGTGGGAGTCGACCTTGACGATCCGACTACGATAGTGCGAGACGTCACGCCTTAGCAATCGCTAAACCAACTCAAGGGTTATTGACCACGCCGGAGCATGATCAACCTGACCACGAGGGTCTGTTTCCTGCAAGCAAATGAAGAACAAGCAAGAAACTAAGATTGCTATCTGGATATTGCGAATATAAGATGAAATCTTTATTGATCAAGGTGGGGTTCTATGACGCCTTGGTCTGGTCATTGAACACAAACGAAGTACGAGAAGTTGCAGCTATGGCGAACTTTTAATCTAAACAAAATCCAAAGCCTAAATGATGCCCTAAGGGTTGTATATATGGAGGAGAGAGGGGGAATTTCGTGGCCCTTGGTGGAGGGGTCCGAAACCAACCCTAACTCTTGTTTCCCCACAGATACGGACTCTGAAAACAGCCTATACTTAAGTACTTAAAAAATACATGGGCCTGGCCCAATAATAAGGCGACGCAGCACCTAAAATAGCCTCTGGACGAAATTTATGAAGTGGCATCTTGTATATTTCGTCCCATGCTTCATGCACTCATTATGCTGGCTTCAGAGTCCTGGAATCATCACTTGTAACTCTGCTCTTGTTCCCCTTGCGCATGCCATCATCTCCAAGCTTGAACTTGCTCCAAGGTTCATCTTTCTTGTCCAAGCTAGGCCCTTCATTTGTAAGCAAAACAAATGTATCCAATTTAGGCAGCATCATATCCTCATGAACATTAGAATCGTTACCAAGAAACGGAAGTACCTGATAATTCAATTGGCGTGCGCGAGCTCTAGTAATCGGTCCAGTATGTATTGCAACAGGGGTTGTGGGTGTAACAATGGTATTGATGTCCTCATCATAACCCAAAAGGCATGACTAACCACTCATGTAATCCAAACTTAGTTTTAAATGGTGTTTTCCATTCATCTCCCAATTTCATATGAATTTGATGGTATCCACTACGCAAATCAACTTTGGAGAATATTGTAGAGCCACTCAATTCATCAAGCATATCATCTAGCCTAGGAATAGGATGACAATAACGAATAGTAATATTATTAATGCCTCTACAATCAATGCACATACGCGACGTACCATCCTTTTTCGGCACTAAAATGATAGGAACAGCACAAGGACTAAGGGATTCGCGTATATAACCTTTGTCTAGTAGTTCTTGTACTTGACGCATAATCTCCTTTGTCTCCTCTGGATTGGTACGGTATGGTGCACGGTTGGGTAATGATGCATCGGGAATTAAGTCAATTTGATGCTCAATCCCTCGAATAGGTGGTAATCCCGGTGGCACGTCTTGTGGTAAGACGTCATTGAACTCCTGCAAAATGTTAGTGACAGCAGGAGGCAAAGAGGAAGGCACGTCCTTGAATGAAAATAATGCCTTTTTGGACACAAAAGCATAGCCAACAGATTTGCTAAAATCTAGGTCATCAATATCAGATTTGGTGGCAAGTAAACATGCACTTTTCAATTTAATTTCAGAAGCAACACTAGATTGTTTATTATTAGGCTGCATTTGTTGCTCAAATTCTTTTGCCACAATCTGATTTTCACTCTTATTTTTCTCCTGTTTTTCTTTATTAGCTCTATTAATATCATCTTTCAAATTGGAATCAGGAATCATAGGAAGCAAAGTAATAGTTTTATCCTTATGAACAAGAGTATACTGATTGTTTCTACCATGGTGTACAGAATTTTTATCAAATTGCCATGGTCTACCAAGTAATAAGGAACATGCTTGCATAGGTACCACATCACAATCAACATAATCAGCATATGTAGAGATACTAAAATTCACACGAACAGTACGTGTTACCTTAACCTTGCCGCTGTTGTTGAACCATTGGATGTAGTAAGGATGTGGATGTGGTCTTGTGGTGAGAGATAGCTTCTCCACCATCTCCATGCTAGCCAAGTTATTGCAGCTCCCTCCATCTATGATGACGCGAACAGAACGTTCCTTCACAAATCCCTTTGTATGGAACAAATTATGCCTATGATTTTTCTCAGCTTGTGTAACCTGCACACTCAAAACACGTTGAGCAACTAAACATTCATACATGTCAGCATCTTCAGCAGCCATGTATTGTGTCTCATGATCAGAATCATCTCCACCGTGTTCTTCACGTGTAATAAGAGCCAAAGTCTCCTCATCATAGTCACTAGCGGACTCATACCCACCATCCTTAGTAGCAATCATCACACGCTGAGATTGGCATTCTCTTGCAAAATGTCCTCTTCCCTTACAATGACGACAAATAATATCACTTGTGTGCCCTGTTGATGCCATGGAAGAAGAAGAGCTCTGCACAGGTCCAGCAGGTGTGCTCTTGGCAGATAGTGGTGGTTGTGCGTGCTTTCTTGTATCACGGCTGGAAGTGGCACCTGATGGAGGTGCTGGTGGATTGGAAGTAGAGGATGCACGTGGTGTCCACGATGAAGATCGGCCTGCAGAAAAGTTAGTTCGTGCCAATGCCTGTCGATCCTGCACTTCACGTTCAGCTTTACAAGCAAGATGGAATAAACGATTGATATTATTATACTCCTTATACTTTAGGATGGTCTGAATCTCTCTATTTAATCCATCCATAAAACGTGCAAGCATAGCTTCATTCTCCTCAACAATACCACATCTAATAATGCCAGTTTGTAATTCCTGATAATATTCTTCTACAGAATTTTTTCCATGTCTTAAACGTTGCAATTTTTGAAGTAATTCACGTTGATAATATGGTGGAACCCAACGAGTACGCATAGCAGTTTTCAAAGGAGCCCAAGTAGCTGGAATAGGATATAATCTACAATGCTGAGACCACCAAACACATGCAAAACTAGTGAATGCACAAACAGTAGCAGGAACACGTCTCTCCTCGGGATATTGTAAACATGTAAATTGTTGTTCAGTTTCTAACTCCCAAGTAAGATATATATCAGGAAAAAAACTACCCTCAAATGGTGGAATATTCAATTTTAGTTTAGGGAGATGGTCATGATCTCGTACCTGAGGGTGAGCCCTACCATTGCCATTATTTGCATGTGGATGACATGGTGGTTGTTGTGCTGGTGGTGGCACGTAGTTTTGATTTTGATCAACCTCATCCTCGTAATCTCCGGCAAAATCATCCTCCTCCGCATCAGCAGCAGGAGCCACAGAAGTATCAACAATAGCACCAACAGTTTGTCCAGGTGCAAGAGGGAGACGGCTCGCTCGGTGGAGGGCTGTTTCACGGTGTGTAGGTAGTCATTGTTGTTGTTGTTGTAGAGGTGCGTTAGGTGCAGGCGATGGTGGTGGTGGAAGACACGCGAGCAATTCATTAAACCTGTTATCGAGCTTTGTTTAGAACGTATTCTCCATGCCATCTATCTTCTCCATGGCCTCTTCAAATTTGTTTAGCACATCTTGCACCTGTCCACTCATCATTTGCTGAAATTTATCATGCAACTCCTTATTCGTCATGTTCTCCCAGTTAGTCTCGTCGGCTTGTGATCCTGCCATGGTTAGCAACAATAGAAACACACAAGAATATGATCCTACAGACTACTAACAAGAGGTGGTGATGGTGTCACAAATCCGTCAAGCAAATCTCAAATTCTTACCAGTTCTTACCTAGCAGCAGGCGGTGATCGGCAATCGTCGTAGTCAAAACTCCCAAAGCTTGGATAGAGCGATTACCAGGGAGAGTCAAACGCACGACGTAGATGTATGTGGAGCTGGGAAGGCTTATAATATGGTAACAAAAAGGGTCAGCAATAATCAATTCGGAGATGCAAAGTTGAATAAACGCTCAACAACGGTACTGTGCTGGTCCTAGGCTAGACCGTGCTAGAGACGCGAGCCTAGAACACTAACAAAATCACGGCGCTGCACGTAAACAATAGAGGAGCACACTCTATTTTTTCCATTTTTTTTCACTTTTTTGCACTTTTTTCCCACTTTTCTTTTTGCCCCGCAACAAATTTGTTTCGAAAAAGTCTACAAATGGTCTAAAAACTGCCTAGCCAGAATTTTCCAGACTTAGTTTTTTTTTTTGAGTTTGGATCTATTTTTCTTCTACGGGTAGCACGGAATCTCGGGAGTCCTACTCTGTCATGACTCGGAGTATGGCGTGATCTGGAACTCGAAAACAATGCAACAATTACTGGACTCGGACTAGGACTGTTGGCGGAGATGAATCTAGTGAAATCTCGGACTGGTGGCGGCGATGAATCTGGTGGCAATCGGACTGGTGGCGGATATATGTTGCAGGTGAACTCGGATTGGCATGATGGCGGCGGATATGTGGTGGCGTATATGGACTCGGACTGGTGGTGAATATGGCAGCCACGATGAAGTTGGTGTGGTGGTGGTATATGGCAGCAGCGATGATGATGATGCGGTGGTGATATATGGCAGCAGCGACGTGACAACCTGTGAACAGAACTCAAAACTCTAAAGGACTAGACACTAAGACCAGCAACTTGACACGACGATGCAACCGCAAATTCAACAAAGCAAATACAGAAAAGATTATGCAAAGGCTCAGATCAGTTCGGATAGGATGAACAAACCCTAATTTTTTTTGGCTTTTTAGTGGACTATAGGTACAAAGAATAGACTCGATCTAAACGACGAAAAACTGTAAAATCTCACCGAGCAACCTGAAAATCTGATACCAATTGATAGAGGCAAAGGTGTCCCGATGTTTCGATGAGATGGTGCCTATCGTTTTCTGTGGGAGTCGACCTTGACGATCCGACTACGAATGTGCGAGACGTCGTGCCTTAGCAATCGCTAAACCAACTTCCGAGGGTTATTGACCACGCCGGAGCATGATCAACTTGACCACTAGGGACTGTTTCCTGCAAGCAAACGAAGAACAAGTAAGAAACTGAGATTGCAATCTGGATATTGTGAATATAAGATGAAAGCTTTATTGATCAAGGTGGGGTTCTATGATGCCTTGGTCTGGTCGTTGAACACAAAAGAAGTACGCGAAGTTGCAGGTATGTCGAACTTTTAATCTAAACAAAACCCCCCAAAGCCTATACGATGCCCTAAGGGCTGTATATATGGAGGAGAGAGGGGGAATTTCGTCGCCCTTGGTGGAGGGGTACGAAACCAACCCTAACACTTGTTTCCCCACACATACGGACTCTAAAAACAGCCTATACTTAAGTACTTTGAAAATACATGGGCCTGGCCCAATAATAATGTGATGCAACACCTAAAATAGCCTCTAGACGAAATTTATGAAGTGGCATCCTGTACATTTCGTCCCATGCTTCATGCACTCATTATGGTGGCTTCAGAGTCCTGGAATCATCACTTGTAACTCCGTTCTTGTTCCCCCTGCGCATGCCATCATCTCCATGCTTGAACTTGCTTCAAGGTTCATCTTTCTTGTCCAAGCTAGGCCCTTCATTTGTAAGCAAAACAAATGTATCCAATTTAGGCAGCATCATATTCTCATGAACATTAGAATCGTTACCAAGAAACGAAAGTACCTGATAATTCAATTGGCGTGCGCGAGCTCTAGTAATCGGTCCAATATGTATAGCAGCAGGGGCTGTGGGTGTAACAATGGTATTGATGTCCTCATCACGAGGGGTTATTGACCACGTCGGAGCACGATCAACCTGACCACGATGGTCTATTTCCTGCGAGCAAACGAAGAACAAGCAAGAAACTGAGATTGCAATCTGGATATTGCGAATAAAAGAGGAAAGCTTTATTAATGAAGGTGGGGTTCTGTGACGTCTTGGTCTGATCGTTGGACACAAACGAAGTACGCGAAATTGCAGCTATGGCGAACTTTTAGACTAAACAAAACCCAAAGTCTAAACGATGCCCTAAGGGTTGTATATATGGAGGAGAGAGGGGGAATTTCGTGGCCCTTGGAGGAGGGGTCCGGAATCAACCCTAACTCTTGTTTCCACACACATACGGACTCTAAAAACAGCCTATACTTAAGTATTTCGAAGATACATGGGCCTGTCCCAATAATAAGGTGACGCAGCACCTATAATAGCCTCTGGACGAAATTTATGAAGTGGCATCTTGTATATTTCGTCCAAGGCTTCATGCACTCCTTATGATGGCTTCAATGTCCTGAAATTATCACTTGTAACTCCATTCTTGATCCCCTTGCGCATGCCATCATCTCCATGCTTGGTCTTGCTCCAGTGTTCATCCCTCTTATCCATGCCAGGCCCTTCATTTGTAAGCAAAACAAATGTATCCAATTTAGGCACCATCATATTCTCATGAACATTAGAATCATTACCAAGAAACTAAAGTACCTAATAATTTAATTGACGTGCGCGAGCTCTAGTTATTGGTCCAGTATGTATAGTAGCAGGGGCTGTAGGTGTAACAATGGTATTGATGTTCGAATCATCCTCCCCTTCTTGAAATGAAGTCATCCTCGATGGAAGCTCATCTTCCTCACCCAAATAAGGCTTCAAATCTGCAATGTTAAAAGTGGGACTAACCCCAAAATCTGTAGGCAGCTCAAGTTTATATGCTGATAGAGGCAAAGGTGTCCCGTCTTTCGATGAGATGGTGGCTATCATTTTGGAGGAAGTCGACTTTGACGATCCGACTACGAACGTGCGAGGACGTCGCGCCTTAGCAATCGCTAAACCAACTCCGAGAGGTTATTGACCATGCCGGAGCACGATCAACCTGACCACGAAGGTCTGTGTCCTGTAGGCAAATGAAGAACAAGCAAGAAACTGAGATTGCAATCTGGATATTGCGAATATAAGATGAAAGCTTTATTGACCAAGGCTGGGTTCTTTGACGCCTTAGTCTGGTCGTTGAACACAAACGAAGTACGCGAAGTTGCAGCTATGGCGAACTTTAATCGAAACAAAACCCAAAGTCTAAATGACGCCCTAAGGGCTGTATATATGGAGGAAGAGGGGGGATTTCGTGGCCCTTGGACGAGGGGTCCGAAACCAACCCTAACTCTTGTTTCCCCACACATACGGACTCTAAACACAGCCTGTACTTAAGTATTTCAAAAATACGTGGGCCTGGCCCAATAATAAGGTGATGCAGCACCTAAAATAGCCTCTGGACGAAATTTATGAAGTGGCATCTTGTATATTTCATCCCATGCTTCATGCACTCATTATGGTGGCTTCAAAGTCCTGGAATCATCACATGTAACTCCGTTCTTGTTCCCCTTGCGCATGCCATCATCTCCATGTTTGAACTTGCTCCAAGGTTCATCTTTCTTGTCCAAGATAGGCCCTTCATTTGTAAGCAAAAAAAATTTATCCAATTTAGGCAGCATCATATTCTCATGAACATTAGAATCGCTACCAAGAAACGAATGTACCTGATAATTCAATTGGTGTGCGCGAGCTCTAGTAATTGGTCCAATATGTATAGCAGCAGGGGCTGTGGGTGTAACAATGGTATTGATGTCCTCATCATCCTCCCCTTCTTGAAATGAAGTCATCCTTGACGAAAGTTCATCGTCCTCACCCAAATAAGGCTTCAAATCTGCAATGTTAAAAGTGGGACTAACCCCAAAATCTGCAGGCAGCTCAAGTTTATATGCATTATCATTTATTTTCTCTAACACCTTAAAATGACCATCGGCACGTGGCATTAGCTTTGATTTGCGCAAATTAGGAAATCTATCCTTACGCAAATGTAACCAAACAAGATCTCCAGGCGCAAACACAACATGTTTTCTACCCTTATCTCCAGCAAGTTTATATTTAGCATTCATACGCTCAATGTTTCCCTAGTTAACTCATGCATTTTTAAAATCAATTCAGCACATTCTTTAGCATCAAAATTAACCTTCTCCAAAGATGGAAGAGGCAACAAATCAATTGGTGCACGAGGTAGGAAACCATACACAATTTCACAAGGGCACATCCTTCTTTGTAAGATCGTTGAGAGGTGCAGCAATGGTGCTGAAATCTCTCACAAAATGCCTATAGAAACCAGCGAGGCCAAGGAAACTCCTCACTTGTGTGACCGTTTTGGGCTGCGGCCAACTCTGAATAGCTTCAATCTTGGCTTTATCAACTTCACTTCCCTGTGGAGTAACAACATAGCCAAGAAAATATACTCGGTCGGTGCAAAAGGTGCAGTTCCCAAGGTTACCAAACAAACGTGCATCACGTAGAGCAATAAAAACAGCACGTAAATGTTCCAAATGTTCCTCCAAAGATTTGCTATAAATCAATATGTCATCAAAGTAAACTACCACAAATCGTCCAATGAAAACACGTAAAACTTCGTTCATTAATCTCATGAAAGTACTAGGTGCATTAGTTAACCCAAAAGGCATGACTAACCACTCATATAATCCAAACTTAGTTCTAAATGCTGTTTTCCATTTGTCTCCCAATTTCATACGAATTTGATGGTATCCACTACGCAAATCAACTTTGGAGAATATTGTATAGCCACTCAATTCATCAAGCATATCATCTAGCCTAGGAATAGGATGACGATAACGAATAGTAATATTATTATTGCCTTTACAATCAACGCACATACGCGACATACCATCCTTTTTCGGCACTAAAATGTTAGAAACAGCACAAGGACTAAGGGATTCGCGTATATAACCTTTGTCGAGCAGTTCTTGTACTTGACGCATAATATCCTTCATATCCTCTGGATTGGTACGGTATGGTGCATAGTTGGGTAATGATGCACCGGGAATTAAGTCAATTTGATGCTCAATCCCTCGAATAGGTGGTAATCCCGGTGGCACGTCTTGTGGAAAGACGTCAGCGAACTCCTGCAAAATGTTAGTGACAGCGGGAGGCAAAGAGGAAGGCACATCCTCGAATAAAAATAATGCCTCTTTGCACACAAAAGCATAGCAAACAGATTTGCTAAAATGTAGCTCATCAATATCAGATTTTGTGGCAAGTAAACATGCACTTTTCAATTTAATTTCAGAAGCAACACTAGATGGTTTGTTATTAGGTTTCATTTGTTGCTCAAATTCTTTTGCCACAATCTGATTTTCATTCTTATTTTTCTCCTGTTTTGCTTTATTAGCTCTATTAATATCATCTTTCAAAATGGATTCAGGAGTCGTAGGAAGAAAAGTAATATTTTTATCCTTATGAACAAGAGTATATTGATTGTTTCTACCATGGTGTACAGAATTTTTATCAACTTTCCATGGTCTACCAAGTAATAAGGAACATGCTTTCATAGGTACGACATCAAAATCAACATAATCAACATATGTAGAGATACTAAAATGCACACGAACAGTATGTGTTACCTTAACCTTGCCGCTGTTGTTGAACCATTGGATGTAGTAAGGATGTGGATGTGGTCTTGTGGTGAGAGATAGCTTCTCGACCATCTCCATGCTAGGCAAGTTATTGTAGCTCCCTCCATCTATGATGACACAAACAGAACGTTCCTTCACAACTCATTTTGTATGGAACAAATTATGCCTCTGATTTTGCTCAGCTTGTGTAATCTGCACACTCAAAACACGTTGAGCAACTAAACATTCATACCTGTCAGCATCTTCAGCAGCCATGTATTGCGTCTCATGATCAGAATCCTCTCCACCGTGATGAGGACATCAATACCATTGTTACACCCATAGTCCCTACTGCTATACATACTGGACCAATTACGAGAGCTCGCGCACGCCAATTGAATTATCAGGTACTTCTGTTTCTTGGTAATGATTCTAATGTTCATGAGAATATGATGCTGCCTAAATTGGATACATTTGTCTTGCTTACATATGAAGGGCCTAGCTTGGACAAGAAAGATGAACCTTGGAACAAGTTCAAGCGTGCAGATGATGGCATGCGCAAGGGGATCTAGAAAGGAGTTACAACTGATGATTTCAGGACATTGAAGCCACCATAAGGAGTGCATGAAGCCTTGGACGAAATATACAAGATGCCACTCCATAAATTTCATCCAGAGGCTATTTTAGGTGCTGCGTCACCTTATTATTGGGCCAGGCCCATGTATTTTCGAAATACTTAAGTGCTATTTTTAGAGTCCGTATGTGTGGGGAAACAAGAGTTAGGGTTGGTTTCGGAGCCCTCCTCCAAGGGACACGAAATTCCCCCCTCTTCCTCCATATATACAGCCCTTAGGGCGTCGTTTAGACTTTGGGTTTTGTTTACATTAAAATTTCTCCATAGCTGCTACTTTGCGTACTTCGTTTGTGTCCAACGACCAGACTAAGACGTCACAGAACCCCACCTTGATCAATAAAGCTTTCATTTTATATTCGCAATATCGAGATTGCAATCCCAGTTTCTTACTTGTTCTTCGTTTGCTTGCAGGAAACAGGCCCTCGTGGTCAGGTTGATCATGCTCCGGCGTGGTCAATAACCCCTCAGAGTTGGTTCAGCGATTGCTAAGGCGCGACGTCCTCGCACGTTCGTAGTCGGATCATCAAAGTCGACTTCCTCTAAAACGATAGCCACCATCTCATCGAAAGACGGGACACATTTGCCTCTATCAAGTGGTATCAGATTTTTAGGTTGCTCGGTGAGATTTTCCAGTTTTCATAGTTTAGATCGAGTCTGTTCTTAATACCTACAGTCCACGAAAAAAGCCAGCAAAAAAATTAGGGTTAGTTCATCATATCCGAACCAATCTGAGCCTTTGCATAGTCTTTTTAGAGTTTTGCTTTGTTGAATTTGCGGTTGCATCATCGTGTCGAGTTGCTGGTCTTAGTGTCTAGTCCCTTAGAGTTTCGAGTTCTATTCATAGGTTGTCACGCCGCCGCACCATCATGATCATCCTTGCCATATACCACCACCCCACCATATACATCGCCGCTGCCATATACCACCACCAATCTGAGTCCAGATATACCATCGCCATATACCACCACCAATCCGAGTCCACATATACCATCGCCATATACAATCACCAATCCGAGTCCACATATACCATCACCATATACAACCACCAGTCCGAGTTCCATCAGATTCATCGCCGCCACCAGTCTGAGTTCCACCAGATTCATCTCCGCTACCAGTCCTAGTCCGAGTCCAGTATTTATTGCTTTGTTTTCGAGTTCCGGATCACGCGATACTTCGAGTCGTGACAGAGTAGGACTCCTGAGATTCCGTGCTACCCGCAAAAGAAAAATAGTTCCAAACTCGAAAAAAAATTGTTGCGAGTTTTTAGACCATTTGTAGACTTTTTCGAAAAACATTTGTTGCGAAGCAAAAAAAGAGGAAAAAAAGTGCAAAAAAGTGAAAAAAAAAAGAAAAAAAATCAGAGATTGCCCCTCCCTTGTTTACGTGCCGCGCCATGATTTTGTTCGTGTTCTAGGCTCGTGTCTCTAGTACGATCTAGCCTAGGACCAGCACAGTACCGTCGTTGAGCGTTTATTCAACTTTGCATCTCTGAATTGATTATTGCTGACCCTTTTTGCTACCATATTATAAGCCTTCCGAGCTCCATATACATCTACGCCATGCGTTTGACTCTCCCTGGTAATCGCTCTATCCAAGCTTTGAAAGTTTTGACTACGACGGTTGTCGATCACCGCCTGCTGCTGGGTAAGAACTGGTAAGAATTTGAGATTTGCTTGATGGATTTGTGACACCACCACCACCTCTTGTGTGTTTCTATTGTTGCTAACCATGGCAGGATCACAAGCCGACGAGACTGACTGGGAGAACATGACGAATAAGGAGTTGCATGATAAATTTTAGCAAATGATGAGTGGACAGGTGCAAGATGTGCTAAACAGATTTGAAGAGGCCATGGAGAAGATAGATGGCATGGAGAAGCCGTTCGAAACAAAGCTCGATAACAGGTTTAATGAATTGCTCGCGCGTCTTCCACCATCACCACCGGCTGCACCTAAGGCACCTCTACAACAACAACAATGACTACCTACACATCGTGAAATAGCCCTCCGCCGAGCGAGCCGTCTCCCTCTTGCACCTGGCCAAACTGTTGGTGCTGCTGTTGATACTTTTGTGGCTCCTGCTGCTAATGCGGAGGAGGATGATTTTGCCGGAGATTACGAGGATGAGGTTGATCAAAATCAGAACTACGTGCCACCACCAGCACAACAACCACTAGGTCGTCCACATGCAAATAGTGGCAATGGTAGGGCTCACCCTCAGGTACGAGATCATGACCATCTCCCTAAACAAAAATTGAATATTCCACCATTTGAGGGTAGATATGTTACTGATATATATCTTACTTGGGAGTTAGAAACTGAACAACGATTTACATGTTTACAATATCCCGAGGAGAGACGTGTTCCTGCTACTATTTGTGCATTCACTAGTTTTGCATGTGTTTGATGGTCTGAGCATTGTAGATTATATCCTATTCCAGCAACTTGGGCTGCTTTGAAAACTGCTATGCGTACTCATTGGGTTCCACCAAATTATCAACATGAATTACTTCAAAAATTGCAGCGTTTAAGACAAGGAAAAAATTCTGTAGAAGAATATTATCAAGAATTGCAAACTGGCATGATTAGATGTGGTATTGTTGAGGAGAATGAAGCTATGCTTGCACGTTTTATGGGTGGATTAAATAGAGAGATTCAGACCATCCTAGAGTATAAGGAGTATAATAATATCAATCGTTTATTCCATCTTGCTTGTAAAGCTGAACGCGAAGTGCAGGATCGACAGGCATTGGTGCGAACTAACTTTTCTGCAGGTCGATCTTCATCATGGACACCACGTGCATCCTCTACTTCCACTCCACCAGCACCTCCATCAGCACCTCCAGCCGTGATATAAGAAAGCAGGCACAACCACCACTATTTGCCAAGAGCACATAAGTGATATTAACAGGGCAAACAAGTGATATTATTTGTCGTCGTTGTAAGGGAAGAGGAAATTTTGCGAGAGAATGCCAATCTCAGCGTGTGATGATTGGTAATGAGGATGGTGGGTATGAGTCCGCTAGTGACTATGATGAGGAGACATTGGCTCTTATTACAAGTGAAGAACACGGTGGAGATGATTCTGATCATGAGACGCAATACATGGCTGCTGAAGATGCTGACAGGTATGAATGTTTAGTTGCTCAACGTGTTTTGAGTGTGCATGTTACACAAGCTGAGCAAAATCAGAGGCATAATTTATTCCATACAAAGGGAGTTGTGAAGGAACGTTCTGTTCACATCATCATAGATGGAGGGAACGACAATAACTTGGCTAGCATGGAGATGGTGGAGAAGCTATCTCTCACCACAAGACCACATCCACATCCTTACTACATCCAATGGTTCAACAACAGCGGCAAGGTTAAGGTAACACGTACTGTTCGTGTGCATTTTAGTATCTCTACATATGCTGATTATGTTGATTATGATGTGGTACCTATGCAAGCATGTTCCTTATTACTTGGTAGACCATGGCAATTTGATAAAAATTCTGTACACCATGGTAGAAATAATCAGTATACTCTTGTTCATAAGGATAAAAATATTACTTTGCTTCCTGTGACTCCTGATTCCATTTTGAAAGATGATATTAATAGAGCTAATAAAGCAAAACAGGAGAAAAATAAGAGTGAAAATCTTATGAGGACATGACTACCTTGGATACGACCAAAAATATTGCATACATGCATATTTGTCAGGTGATTTCTAATGCAAACTATTCAATAATCTATTTATGTTATCCAGAACAAAAATACTTCACACACTTTTGTGTTTTGTCTAATTGCAGGTGTATGGGACATTTGTACAATCCACATATGAAGATAAGGGAAAAGGAGAAGTTTAGGTTGTGTTCAAAAAGTCCTCTCACGTCACTTTTGAGCCAAGAGAAGATAGAGTCCAAGTCTCCCATGTTCTGGATTCAGATTCGGACTGCACAGGCATACCTGACTCAAAATGCCAAAAACTTTTTCATATGGACTCCTAATTGGGTGATTCTTTTTTTGTTGGAAACTAGACTTCGTGCTCTTTCCAACCCAATTAGATTCACCTTCAAATTCGTCCGGAGCATTGAGTTACCGACGAAACAATCTGACGTTGCAGCAGAATCCGAGTCAAACTACAAGCCCAAAGGTGTTGCATCACCTTCACTTGGGCCCATGAGCCTTGTACGACCTAGGGTTAGTTTTAGGCTGCCTTGGGACGTCCTCCCACCTCCTTGGCCGCCACCCCTTGCTCCTATATAAGTAGATCCATCTAGTAGCTTTTTGCTTGGGATTTGTTTAGTTAAAACTTAGCCATTGCAACTTCGTGTACTTCGTTTGTGTCCAACGACCAGACCAAGACCGCTTCCGGATCCCCACCATTATCAATACTTCATATATATTTGCGATATTCAGATTGCTTTATCATATTCTTGCTCATTCTTCGATTGCTTGCAGGAATAGACCTTCGTGGTCAGGCTGACTGTGCTTCCAGCATCGTCAGTAACCTCAGGAGAATGGTTTAGCGGTTTCTAAGGCGCAACGTCGTGCACGTTTGTAGTCGGATCGTCAAAGTTGCCTCCACCAAATCGATAGTTATCATCTCATCGAAAGATCGGGACCCTCGCCTCTATCAAGCGGTATCAGTTTTGAGGTTGCTCGATGAGAATTTCCAGTTTTCATAGATTAGATTTATTTTCTTACCTATTGTCCAAGAAAAAGCCACAAAAAAGAGTTAGATCTATTCATCCTTGGTCCAAGCCTGTCTGAGCCTTTGCAATTTTCTTTTCATTGCTTGCATATTTGAATTATCGGTTGCATCGTCATCTCGAGTTGCTGGTCTTAGTGTCTAGTTCGTTTAGAGTTTCGAGTTCTGTTCACATCAGTCACGCCACCGCTACATCATTATCTCTTCCGCTGTCCACCACCCATCCATCAATTTCCAGCACGTGCTACCCACCATTCATTGCATAATAATAGTTGAGATTGTTCACATCTTCGCTTGATCTAATCTGCATCTTATCTAGTTTATTTTGGAAAGAGGGAGAAAAAAAGAGAGAAAAAAAGAGAGAGAAAAAAGAGAAAAAAAGTCAGAGAAAAAAAGGAGAGAAAGAAAAAAAGTGTGAGGAAAAAAAAGAGAAGAAAAAAAACAAAATTCGGATCTTTTTAGACTCAATCTCGTAGTTGAATTCGGATTGGAATCTGTTTTGTGCACTGTTCAGTAAAACAGGCATAACTTCCTCATACGAAGTCCGTTTTGCCTCCGCGAGTACTCAAACGAAAGCTAGCGACGTGCCGCATCTAAATAGTTGAAGAAGCTAGTTAAATATTTGGCACCTCAAAATCGGCTTCTAAATAGGTCTTTTTGCCCTCCGAAGTTCATGAACACAGCTTATTCCAGTTTTTCAGGCCAGTTTTTGAATTTTTTGACTCATCATATCAACTCGGAATTGAGTGATTACTTTTGTGTTTGAAAGCTTGAGTCAATACCATTCTTGAAAAAAAGTAATCAAAAAATCGGCACAAACTTTTTCAGAGGAAAGTTGGAGACAAAGTTGTTGATATATCCTGCTTGGCTGTTGTTTCACATCATTATCTTTACTGCCGTTGTGATCTTCACTTATATCTTGCTGTCCAGAACTACTTAGTATCCTTCATTGATGCTAGTTGTGCTACGACGTGACCTCATTAGTGTTCTAGGCTCGCGTCTCTAGTTCGGTCTAGCCTAGGACCAGCATAGTATCGTCGTTGAGCGTTTATTCAACATTGCATCTCTGAATTGATTATTGCTAATCTTTTGCTACCATATATAGCCAACCCAGCTCCACATATTTCTACACCGTGTATACGCACGTTTCCCTGGCAATCGCTTTACACAATCTTCGGAGTTATTTGACACCGCTGGTTGCCTGTCACCACCTGCCGCATGGTAAGAACTTGTAAGATATTGATATTTGCTTTACTGTGAGCACTTTACAACCACATCCTAGTAGTTCATAGGAACATTATTCTTGAATTTTGGTTCTTGTTTCTACTAATTATGACAGGTTCCAGAGATAGAAGTTCTTGGACGACGGACACATCTTCACCATCACGAGAGTTGGGACAACACACACAAGCATATGGTCAGGTTATCTCTTTACTATCATTTGAGGGTAGATTTAATCCTGCTATTTATCTAGCTTGGGAGCTTGAAGTAGAACAAGTTTTTAGTCACCAAGATTTTTCTGAACTTGAGAGAGTATGAGCTACCATTAGATCATTTACTGGTTTTGCTTCTGTTTGGTGGAGTGTACATTGTAAGAAAAACATTGATAACTAACCCACAACTTGGAAAGTTTTGAAAGCTGTAATGAGACAACAATTTTTTCATCCTTACTATCGTCGTGAATTGCATCGCAAATTGGAGCAATTAAAACAAGGCAGTAACACTGTTCATGCTTACCACCAAGAGTTCAAATCTTATATGCATCATTGTGACATAGAAGAATCTGAGGATGATACAATGAATAGATTTTTTGGTGGTTTGAACAATGATATTCAGGCAAGATTTCAGTATATTCCTCGTTGCATTACTGGTATGTATGTCCGTGCTTGTACCTTTGAGAGACAGATACAGGAGGATGCATTGGGTGACTACAACAACTACTATTCCAGTTCATGCTCACCACCGCCGGTTGGTTACTCCACTATTGCACCTACTAGAGCAGCCCCACCTCGGATTGTGAGCGCGATATCATCTCAAGAGTATGGTACATTGTTAATGTTCGTACCTATATCAGCTACATCTCTGCGAGGTAACAGTAAAGGTATGGATGATATAACTTCACATGAGAATGAAGCATGCCTAGTTAACTTGAATGCATCATGTGTTGAGTTACCTGTTGATTTGAGCACACCACCTATTTTAGAGAATCTTGTTACTGTCATGAATGCGTCATGTGATCAAACAACTGAAATATCAACAATTTTTAGTGCACCCATTGAATTAACTGTTGATGCAAAAGAACTAATGTTTAATCATTTTGATATGGTCTCCAATCTTGGTGATGATTCTGTGTCCAATGACTTATTGCATGTTTGCTTATTTAAGCATGTTGTAGCATGTAAATTTGTTGCAAGTAAGGTTTATTCACCAAAGTTGGGATGGTTTAATGATGAACATTGCGAATCTATTGAAATGAATAAGAGCTTAACTTATATGTGCAAACTGAGTTCTAATATTTTCATGCCTTCTACTTCTTGTGATAATTTTTTAGCTTTAGTTTTTATGAACTATGAAAGTTACTCATGTATACATGTGTCATACGTGCAAAAATCAAGGAAAGTTAAACTGGATGACATATACATATACAATATGTACACCTTGTCTCTTTTGTTAGCCACATTTCAGATTAAGCAACGCCGAGGACGGCTTTGTTTTCAAAAAGGGAGGATGATGAGGACATGACTACCTTGGATACTACCAAAAATATTGCATACATGCATATTTGTCAGGTGATTTCTAATGCAAACTATTCAATAATCTATTTATGTTATCCAGAACAAAAATACTTCACACACTTTTGTGTTTTGTCTAATTGCAGGTGTATGGGACATTTGTACAATCCACATATGAAGATAAGGGAAAAGGATAAGTTTAGATTGTGTTCAAAAAGTCCTCTCACATCACTTTTGGGCCAAGAGAAGATAGAGTCCATGTCTCTCACGTTCTGGATTCAGATTCGGACTACACAGACATACCTGACTCAAAACGCCAACAACTTTTTCATACGGACTCCAAATTGGGTGATTCTTTTTTTGTTGGAAACTAGATTTCGTGCTCTTTCCAACACAATTGGATTCACCTTCAAATTCGTCAGGAGCATTGAATTACGTACGAAACAATCTGACGTTGCAGCAGAATCCGAGTCAAACTACAAGCCCAAAGGTGTTGCATCACCTCCACTTGGGCCCATGAGCCTTGTACGACCTAGGGTTAGTTTTAGGCTGCCTTGGGACATCCTCTCACCTCCTTGGCCTCCACCCCTTGCTCCTATATAAGTAGATCCATCTAGTAGCTTTTTGCTTGGGATTTATTTAGTTAAAAGTTAGCCATTGCAACTTCGTGTACTTCGTTTGTGTCCAACGACCAGACCAAGACCGCTTCCGGATCCCCACCATTATCAATACTTCATATATATTTGCGATATTCAGATTGACTGATCATATTCTTGCTCGTTCTTCGATTGCTTGTAGGAATAGACCTTCGTGGTCAGGCTGACCGTGCTCCAGCATCGTCAGTAACCTCACGTGATTGGTTTAGCAGTTGCTAAGGCGCAACGTCGTGCACGTTTGTAGTCGGATCGTCAAAGTCGTCTTCACCAAATCGATAGCTATCATCTCATCGAAAGATCGGGACCCTCGCCTCTATCAAAACCAGATTGTGGCAAAAGAATTTGAGCAACTGATGAGGACATCAATACCATTGTTACATCCACATCCCCTACTGTTACATATACTGGACCAATTACTAGAGCTCGCGCACGCCAATTAAATTACCAGGAACTTTCATTTTTTGGTAATGATTCTAATGTTCATGAGAATATGATGCTGCCTAAATTGGATACATTTGTCTTGCTTACAAATGAAGGGCCTAGCTTGTAGAAGAATGAACATTGGAGCAAGAACACGCATGGAGTTGATGGCATGCGCAAGGGGATCAAGAACGGAGTTTCAAGTGATGATTTCAGGACTTTGAAGCCAACATAAGGAGTGCATTAAGCCTTGGACGAAATATACAAGATGCCACTTCATAATATTCGTCCATAGGCTATTCTAGGTGCTGCGTCACCTTATTATTGGGCCAGGCCCATGTAATTTCGAAATACTTAACTATAGGCTATTTTTAGAGTCCGTATGTGTGGGGAAACAAGAGTTAGGGTTGGTTTCGGACCCCACCCTCAAGGGCCACGAAATTCCCCCCTCTTCCTCCATATATACAGCCCTTAGGGCGTCATTTAGACTTTGGGTTTTGTTTAGATTAAAAGTTTGCCATAGTTGCAACTTCTCATACTTCGTTTGTATCCAACGACTAGACCAAGACGTCACAGAACCCCACCTTGATCAATAAAGCTTTCATCCTATATTCGCAATATCCAGATTGCAATCTCAGTTTCTTGCTTGTTCTTTGTTTGCTTGCAGGAAACAGACCCTCGTGGTCAGGTTGATCGTGCTCCGGCGTGGTCAATAACCCCTCGGAAGTTGGTCTAGCGATTGCTAAGGCGCGACGTCTCGCACGTTCGTAGTCGGATCGTCAAGGTCGACTCCCACAGAAATGATAGCCACCATCTCATCAAAACATCGAGACACCTTTGCCTCTATCAAGTGGTATCAGATTTCAAGGTTGCTCGGTGAGATTTTACAGTTTTTCGTAGATTAGATCGAGTCTGTTCTTCATACCTACAGTCCACCAAAAAGCCACAGAAAAATTAGGGCTAGTTCATCATATCCGAACCAATCTGAGCCTTTGCATAATCTTTTTAGGGTTTTTGCTTTGTTGAATTTGCGGCTGCATCGTCGTGTCAAGTTGCTGGTCCTAGAGTCTAGTCTTTTAGAGTTTCGAGTTCTGGTCATAAGTTGTCACGCCGACGCCCCACCATCGTCATCGCCTTGCCATCTACCACCATTGCTTATCCGCCACCGCTCTGAATCCGTATCCATATACCACCACCACTCCGTATCCATATACCACCACCAATCTGTATCCATATACCACCAATGCTACCATATACCACCACCGCTGCCATATACCACAACCATATATCCACCACCAATCCGAGTTCTTCTCATATTTGGTTTCTTTTTGAGATCAATCTAAATTCCGGTTCGTGTTTCCTTGCCTGCGTAGGTCTCGAAAAAAAAGAGACCCCCGGGCAGTTTTTAGGCCAAAATTTCGGCGACCCCCGGGCAGTTTTTAGGCCAAAATTTCGGCGACCAAAAATATTTTTTCCCTATCCTATTTTTAGGCTTTTCAGAGTCTTTTGAGCCATGTGCCATCATAGTGATTTTTTGTCGCACTTTTTCGTCGTCGCTGCCCTAATTTCCGGAAGAAAAAAAAGTCGAAAAAAAAATTTCATGCCCATCCTATAAGTTTGACGAGGGAAGAGTTTTGAGACACTCTCCATTATAGTGATTTTTCACAAAAAAAAGAGGAGCGCAAAAAAAAGAGCAAAAAACAAATTTCCAGAGTGTGCTTTTCCCTTGTTTACGTGCAGCGCCGTGATTTTGTTAGTGTTCTAGGCTCGCGTCTCTAGCACGGTCTAGTCTAGGACCAGCATAGTCCCATCGTTGAGCGTTTATTCAACTTTGCATCTCTGAATTGATTATTGCTGACCCTTTTTGCTACCATATTATAAGCCTTCCGAGCTCCACATACATCTACGCCGTGCGTTAGACTCTCCCTGGTAATCGCTCTATCCAAGCTTTGAGAGTTTTGACTATGACGGTTGTCGATCACCGCCTGCTGCTGGGTAAGAACTAGTAAGAATTTGAGATTTGCTTGACGGATTTGTGACACCCGCCACCACCACTACTTGTTAGTAGTCTGTAGGATCATATTCTTGTGTATTTCTATTGTTGCTAACCATGCCAGGATCACAAGCCAACGAGACTGACTGGGAGAACTTGACGAACAAGGAGCTTCATGATAAGTTTCAGCAAATGATGAGTGGACAGGTGCAAGATGTGCTAAACAGATTTGAAGAGGCCATGGAGAAGATAGATGGCATGGAGAAGATGTTTGAAACAAAGCTCGATAACAAGTTTGCTGAATTGCTTTCGCGTTTTCCACCACCACCACCGGCTGCTCCTGCCGCACCTCTGCAACAACAGCAACAACACCGACTACCTCCACGTCGGGAAACAGCCCTCTGCCGAGCGAGCCGTGTCCCTCTTCAGCCGTGCCAAACTGCTGGTGCTACTGTTGATTCTTCTGTGGCTCCTACTGCTGATGTGGAGGAGGTTGATTATGTGGGAGATTACGAGGATGAGGTTGATCAAAATCAGAACTACGTGCCACCACTAGCACAACAACCACCAGGTCGTCCACATGCAAATAATGGCAATGGTAGGGCTCACCCTCAGGTACGAGATCATGACCATCTCCCTAAACTAAAATTGAATATTCCACCATTTGAGGGTAGATATGTTCCTGATATATATCTTACTTGGGAGTTAGAAACTGAACAACGATTTACATGTTTACAACATCCCGAGGTGAGACGTGTTCCTGCTGCTGTTTGTGCATTCACTAGTTTTGCATGTGTTTGGTGGTCTGAGCATTGTAGATTATATCCTATTCCAGCTACTTGGGCTGCTTTGAAAACTGCTATGCATAATTGTTGGGTTCCACCATATTATCAACGTGAATTACTTCAAAAATTGCAGCTTTAAGACAAGGAAAAAATTCTGTAGAAGAATATTATCAGGAATTACAAACTGGCATGATTAGATGTGGTATAGTTAGGAGAATGGAGCTATGCTTGCACGTTTTATGGGTGGATTAAATAGGGAGATTCAGACCATTCTAGAGTATAAGGAGTATACTAATATCACTCGTTCATTCCATCTTGCTTGTAAAGCTGAACGTGAAGTGCAGGATCGACAGGCATTGGCGCGCACTAACTTTTCTGCAGGTCGACCTTCATCCTGGACACCACGTGCATCATCTACTTCCACATGTTCTGCTACACTGGCACCTCCGTCGGCTGCCACCTCCAACCGTGATGCAATAAAGCAGGCACAATCACCACTATCTGCCAAGAGCACACCTTCTGGGCCTGCAAAGAGCTCTTCTTCATCCATGGCATCAACAGGGCAAACACATGATATTAGTTGTCGACGTTGCAAGGGTGGAGGTCATTATGCGAGAGAATGCCCATCTAAGCATGTGATGATTGTTACTGAGGATGGTGGGTATGAGTCCGCTAGTGACTATGATGAGGAGACTTTGGCTCTTATTACACGTGACGAACACGGTGGAGACGATTCTGATCATGAGACGTAATACATGGCTCCTGAAGATGCTGAAAGGTATGAATGTTTAGTTGCTCAACGTGTTTTGAGTGTGCAGGTTACACAAGCTGAGCAAAATCAGAGGCATAATTTGTTCCATACCAAGGGAGTTGTGAAGGAACGTTCTGTTCGCGTCATCATAGATGGAGGGAACGACAATAACTTGGCTAGCATGGAGATGGTGGAGAAGCTATCTCTCACCACAAGACCACATCCACATCCTTACTACATCCAATGGTTTAACAACAGTGGCAAGGTTAAGGTAACACGTACTGTTCGTGTGCATTTTAGTATCTCTACATATGCTGATTATGTTGATTGTGATGTGGTACCTATGCAAGCATGTTCCTTATTACTTGGTAGACCATGGCAATTTGATAAAAATTCCGTACACCATGGTAGAAACAATCAGTATACTCTTGTTCATAAGGATAAAAATATTATTTTGCTTCCTATGACTCCTGATTCCATTTTGAAAGATGATATTAATAGAGCTAATAAAGCAAAACAGGAGACAAATAAGAGTGAAAATCAAATTGTGGAAAAAGAATTTGAGCACCAAATGAAGCCTAATAATAAACCATCTACTGTTGTTTCTGAAATTAAATTGAAAAGTGCATGTTTACTTGCCACAAAATCTGATATTGATGAGCTAGATTTTAGCAAATCTGTTTGCTATGCTTTTCTGTGCAAAGAGGCATTATTTTCATTCAAGGACGTGCCTTCCTCTTTGCCCCCTGCTGTCACTAACATTTTGCAGGAGTTCGTTGACGTCTTTCCACAAGACGTGCCACCGGGATTACCACCTATTCGAGGGATTGAGCATCAAATTGACTTAATTCCCGGTGCTTCGCTACCCAACCGTGCACCATACCGTACCAATCCAGAGGAGACGAAGGACCTTATGCGTCAAGTACAGGAGCTGCTCGACAAAGGTTATATACGCGAATCCCTTAGTCCTTGTGCTGTTCCTATCATTTTAGTGCCGAAAAAGGATGGTACATCGCGTATGTGCGTTGATTGTAAAGGCATTAATAATATTACTATTCGTTATCGTTATCCTATTCCTAGGCTAGATGATATGCTTGATGAATTGAGTGGCTCTACAATATTCTCCAAAGTTGATTTGCGTAGTGGATACCATCAAATTCGTATGAAATTGGGAGACGAATGGAAAACAGCATTTAAAACTAAGTTTGGATTATATGAGTGGTTAGTCATGCCTTTTGGGTTAACTAATGCACCTAGTACTTTCATGAGATTAATGAACGAAGTTTTACGTGTTTTCATTGGACGATTTGTAGTAGTTTACTTTGATGACATATTGATTTATAGCAAATCTTTGGAGGAACATTTGGAACATTTACGTGCTGTTTTCATTGCTCTACGTGATGCACGTTTGTTTGGTAACCTTGGGAACTGCACCTTTTGCACCGACCGAGTCTCTTTTCTTGGCTATGTTGTTACTCCACAGGGAATTGAAGTTGATAAATCCAAGATTGAAGCTATTGAGAGTTGGCCGCAGCCCAAAACGGTCACACAAGTGAGGAGTTTCCTTGGCCTCGCTGGTTTCTATATGCGTTTTGTGAGAGATTTCAGCACCATTGCTGCACCTCTCAACGAGCTTACAAAGAAGGATGTGCCTTTTGTTTGGGGTACCGCACAGGAAGAAGCCTTCACGGTATTGAAAGATAAGTTGACACATGCTCCTTTACTCCAACTTCCTGATTTTAATAAGACTTTTGAGCTTGAATGTGATGCTAGTGGAATTGGATTAGGAGGTGTGTTATTACAAGATGGCAAACCTGTTGCATACTTTTCTGAAAAATTGAGTGGGCCTAGTCTGAACTATTCTACTTATGGTAAAGAATTATATGCTCTTGTTCGGACTTTAGAAACATGGCAACATTATTTATGGCCCAAAGAATTTGTTATACATTCTGATCATGAATCTTTGAAACACATTAAAAGTCAAGCAAAACTGAACCATAGACATGCTAAATGGGTTGAATTCATTGAGACTTTCCCTTATGTCATTAAACACAAGAAGGGTAAAGAAAATGTTATTGCTGATGCATTGTCTCGTCGTTATACTATGCTTTCACAACTTGACTTTAAAATATTTGGTTTGGAGACCATCAAAGATCAATATGTGCATGATGCTGAATTTCAAGATGTATTGCAGAATTGTAAAGAAGGTAGAACATGGAACAAGTTCGTTGTTAATTATGGATTTGTGTTTCGTTCTAACAAGCTATGCATTCCAGCTAGCTCCGTTCGTCTTTTGTTGTTGCAGGAGACGCATGGAGGAGCACTAATGGGACACTTTGGCGTGAAGAAGATGGAGGACGTACTTGCTACGCATTTCTTTTGGCCAAAGATGAGATGGGATGTTGAGCGTTTTGTTGCTCGCTGCACTACATGTCAAGAAGCTAAGTCACGACTCAGTCCTCATGGTTTATATATGCCTTTGCCTGTACCTAGTGTTCCTTGGGAGGATATATCTATGGACTTTGTTTTAGGTTTACCTCGAACAAAGAAGGGGAGGGATAGCATATTTGTTGTCGTGGATAGATTCTCGAAAATGGCACACTTTATACCATGTCATAAAAGCGATGATGCTGTTAATGTTGCTGATTTGTTCTTTCGTGAAATTATTCGCTTGCATGGTGAGCCAAATACTATTGTTTCAGATCGTTATACTAAATTTCTTAGCCACTTTTGGAGATGTTTATGGGCTAAGTTGGGGACTAAACTACTTTTTAGTACTACTTGTCACCCCCAAACTAATGGACAAACTGAAGTAGTCAATAGAACATTGTCTACTCTACTTAGGGCTGTTTTGAAGAATAATAAGAAAATGTGGGAAGAATGCTTGCCTCATATTGAGTTTACTTATAATCGTTCATTGCATTATACTACTAAGATGTGCCCTTTTGAAGTTGTGTATGGTTTCCTACCTCGTGCACCTATTGATTTGTTGCCTCTTCCATCTTCGGAGAATGTTAATTTTGATGCTAAAGAACGTTCTGAATTGATTTTAAAAATGCATGAGTTAACTAAGGAAAACATTGAGCGTATGAACGCTAAATGTAAACTTGCTGGAGATAAGGGTAGAAAACATGTTGTGTTTGCACCTGGAGATCTTGTTTGGTTACATTTGCGTAAAGATAGATTTCCTAATTTGCACAAATCAAAGCTAATGCCACGTGCCGATGGTCCTTTTAAGGTGTTAGAGAAAATAAATGATAATGCATATAAACTTGAGCTACCTGCAGATTTTGGGGTTAGTCCCACTTTTAACATTGCAGATTTGAAGCCTTATTTGGGTGAGGAAGATGAGCTTTCGTCGAGGATGACTTCATTTCAAGAAGGGGAGGATGATGAGGACATCAATACCATTGTTACATCCACATCCCCTACTGTTACATATACTGGACCAATTACTAGAGCTCGCGCACGCCAATTAAATTACCAGGTACTTTCGTTTCTTGGTAATGATTCTAATGTTCATGAGAATATGATGCTGCCTAAATTGGATACATTTGTTTTGATTACAAATGAAGGGCCTAGCTTGGAGAAGGATGAACATTGGAGCAAGAACACGCATGGAGTTGATGGCATGCGCAAGGGGATCAAGAACGGAGTTACAAGTGATGATTTCAGGACTTTGAAGCCACCATAAGGAGTGCATGAAGCCTTGGAAGAAATATACAAGATGCCACTTCATAATATTCGTCCATAGGCTATTCTAGGTGCTGCGTCACCTTATTATTGGGCCAGGCCCATGTAATTTCGAAATACATAAGTATAGGCTATTTCTAGAGTCCGTATGTGTGGGGAAACAAGAGTTAGGGTTGGTTTCGGACCCCACCCTCAAGGGCCATGAAATCCCCCCCCCCTCTTCCTCCATATATACAGCCCTTAGGGCATCGTTTAGACTTTGGGTTTTGTTTAGATTAAAAGTTCACCATAGCTGCAACTTCTCGTACTTCGTTTGTGTCCAACGACCAGACCAAGACGTCACAGAACCCCAACTTGATCAATAAAGCTTTCATCCTATATTCGCAATATCCAGATTGCAATCTCAGTTTCTTGCTTGTTCTTCGTTTGCTTGTAGGAAACAGACCCTCGTGGTCAGGTTAATCATGCTCCGGCGTGGTCAATAACCCCTCGGAAGTTGGTTTAGCGATTGCTAAGGCGCGACATCTCTCACGTTCGTAATCGGATCATCAAGGTCGACTCCCACAGAAACGATAGCCACCATCTCATCGAAACATCGGGACACCTTTGCCTCTATCAGCAACAAATGCAGCCTAATAATAAACAATCTAGTGTTCCTTCTGAAATTAAATTGAAAAGTGCATGTTTACTTGCCACCAAATCTGATATTGATGATCTAGATTTTAGCAAATCTGTTTGCTATGCTTTTGTGTGCAAAGAGGCATTATTTTCATTCGAGGACGTGCCTTCCTCTTTGCCTCCTGCTGTCACTAACATTTTGCAGGAGTTCGCTGACGTCTTTCCACAAGACGTGCCACTGGGATTACCACCTATTTGAGGGACTGAGCATCAAATTGACTTAATTCCCGGTGCATCATTACCCAACCGTGCACCATACCGTACCAATCCAAACGAGACGAAGGAGATTATGTGTCAAGTACAAGAACTTCTCGACAAAGGTTATATACGCGAATCCCTTAGTCCCTGTCCTATTCTTATCATTTTAGTGCCGAAAAAGGATTGTACGTCGCGTATGTGCGTTGATTGTAGAGGCATTAATAATATTACTATTCGTTATCGTCATCCTATTCCTAGGCTAGATGATATGCTTGATGAATTGAGTGGCTCTACAATATTCTCCAAAGTTGATTTGCGTAGTGGATACCATCAAATTCATATGAAATTGGGAGATGAATGGAAAACAGCATTTAAAACTAAGTTTGGATTATATGAGTGGTTAGTCATGCCTTTTGGGTTAACTAATGCACCAAGTACTTTCATGAGGTTAATGAACGAAGTTTTACGTGCTTTCATTGGACGATTTGTGGTAGTTTACTTTGATGACATATTGATTTATAGCAAATCTTGGAAGGAATATTTGGAACATTTACGTTTTGTTTTTATTGCTCTAGGTGATGCACGTTTGTTTGGTAACCTTGGAAAGTGCACCTGTTGCACCGACCGAGTATCTTCTCTTGGCTATGTTGTTACTCCATAGGGAATTGAAGTTGATAAAGCCAAGATTGAAGCTATTGAGAGTTGGCTGCATGAAACGCCCTCGATGCGGCTATATCTCCAACGTGTCGAAGCATGAGTTAGAGGCATAACCGCATTGAAAGCACTGTCGCAAGTGAGGTAATCTTCGCAAACAACCCATGTAATACATAAGGGAAAGAGATACATAGTTGGATTACACTCGCCACTTCACACAATTACAGGAATAAAGCATTACAACATCCAAACACAATCAAGGTCCTACTACGGAACCAGAATAAAAGAACAACCCCAAATGCGATAAGGTCCCCAATCGACCCCAACTGGGCTCCACTACTGATCAACTAGAAAGAAACAACACAAAGGACGAGATCTTCATCGAGCTCCTCCTTGAGCTTGGTTGCGTCACCTGCTCGGTTCAACGGCACCTGCAAACTAGTTTTGGAATTATCTGTGAGTCATGGGGACTCAGCAATCTCACACCCTCGCGATCAAGACTATTTAAGCTTATGGGTAACGCAAAGGTATGAGGTGGAGCTACAGCAAGCGACTAGCATATATGGTGGCTAACATACACAAATGAGAGCGAGAAGAGAAGGCAAAGCACGATCGAGAAACTATGATCAAGAAGTGATCCTAGAACAACCTACGTCAAGCATAACTCCAACACCATGTTCACTTCCCGGACTCCGCCGGAAAGAGACACCACGGTTACACACGCGGTTGGTGCATTTTAATTAAGGTCAACTTCAGGTTTTCTACAACCGGACATTAACAAATTCCCATCTGCCCATAACCGCGGGCACGGCTTTCGAAAGTTCAAATCCCTGCAGGGGTGTCCCAACTTAGCCCATAACAAGCTCTCATGGTCAACGAAGGATATTCCTTCTAGCGGGAAGACCCGATCAGACTCGGAATCCCGGTTACAAGACATTTCGACAAGCTAAAACTAAACCAGCAACACTGCCCGAATGTGCCGACAAATCCCGATAGGAGCTGCACATATCTCTTTCTCAGGGCACACTCAGATTGTCTTAGGTACGGGTAGGCCAACCCAGAGTTTCCCCTGGTGGCCACCGACAACTGACAGGTTGGACCAACACTCAGAGGAGCACTGGCCCGGGGGTGTTAAAATAAAGATGACCCTTGAGTCTGCAGAACCCAAGGGAAAGAAAAGGCTAGGTGGCGAATGGTAAAACCAATGTTGGGCATTGCTGGAGGAGTTTTACTCAAGGCGAACTGTCAAGGGGTTCCCATTATAACCCAACCGCGTAAGGAACGCAAAATCCGGGAACATAACACCGATATGACGGAAACTAGGGCGGCAAAAGTGGAACAAAACACCAGGCATAAGGCCGAGCCTTCCACCCTTTACCAAGTATATAGATGCATTAATTAAATAAGAGATATTGTGATATCCCAACAAGTAAACATGTTCCAACAAGGAACAACATCTCCATGTTCCAACAAGGAACAAACTTCAATCTTCACCTGCAACTAACAACGCTATAAGAGGGGCTGAGCAAAGCGGTAACATAGCCAAACAATGGTTTGCTAGGACAAGGTGGGTTAGAGGCTTGGTTCAACAATATGGGAGGCATGATAAGCAAGTGGTAGGTATCGCAGCATAGGCATAGCAAAAGAGCGAGCAACTGGCAAGCAAAGATAGAAGTGATTTCGAGGGTATGATCATCTTGCCTGAAAACCCGCGAGGAAGAAGAACGAGTCCGTGAAGAGACAAACGGACGTAGACGAACGTGTCCTCACAAACGCGATGTTATCGAATCCAACCTGAAGAAGCAAACACCGGAAAGAAGCACACAACATAGTAAACAACCAACACATGAACATGGCATGATGCACAACCAAGTTTGATGCATGTCCGGTTTAATGATTCATGGCATGGCAAAGTGCACAAGCAAAACTACAAGTTAAGTGGAGCTCAATATGCAACGAGTTGCATAGTGACGAAACACCACAACAAGTTATTTAGTTTGATCTCATTTATGTACCCAACAATATTAAATGTTGATTAACGTGGCAAGAGGTGAAGCAAATGAAAACTACCTATCTAGGCAAGTTTAAATGAGGCCGGAACAACAAACAACAAATTCCAGTAAATCCCCATATGCATATTTTAGATTTGGTGTTGTTCTGCCCTAAACCATATTTTAGAGTTGTTAAACATGCAAAGTAAGGCCACCATGATAAACTAGGCAAAATTCTACCCCATTTACATATAAAGATTATTTAATTCGGAGTTACAGTTATTTAGTTATGAATTAAAGCATTTTAACATGGCATAGGAGCAAATTTAAACAAACAACATTTTAGATATTTTAAACATGGATGAGAACGACAAATTATTAAACTAGATGAAAAACTAAGCAAGTTTCATATACAACATGTTTCATTTGGATGCAAGGATATTTAGGTATGAGCAATGCAATTTTAATGACATTTCTGAAAATATGCATGCATTGGATATATGACAGAATCACAGAATGAAAAAAACATCTACGGGCCGAATGCAACTCTACAAGTACAGAAAAAGGGTCCCCTGGGATTCGAACCCCAGACCTGCTGGATCGATGCACACTATGAAGACCACTGGGATACCAGTGCAATGCTGATAAGAGAGCGGCTAGCCGCAACATGAAGAAGGATAAGGGCTTGATCTGAGTGAGCCAAAATTGGTGCAAAAAGTTGATGAAAAAGAACCAGGGGCGCCTGGGATTTGATCCTGAGACCCCTCCGTTACATGCATGCGCTGTTAACCAGATGGGCTATGATAGAACTCTGCTAACGAATGCCTTATGCTCAACATGAACTATGCTCTGGCGTTGATCTGAACGTGGTTGGACGCAAACGAGCAGCGAAACTTGCTGATGCAGCAAGGGTGAGTGTGCATGTGGAATAACTGAAACAACAACAACAAAAATGAAAAGGGAGGGAGAGCTGGGTTTGAACCCAGGACCTAACGGATGGATGCAGCGTGGAGCGAACCACTGCACTGCCACGGCTTCTGTTGATAGGAAAGGGCGCGGCCTTCTAAGAGATAGCCCAGGGTCGAGCTTCTCTGTTTAGACAGAGAAGACGACGGCTGCGACGACAGCGCCGGCGAGGGCAGCCGTGGCAATGGCGGGGGTTGAGAGGCCGCGACGGGCGTGCAGAATAGGCTAAGGAGGTGCATGTGCGTGCGGAGGGCTGCGGGAGGAGTCCAGAGCATGAGCCTCGAGAAGAAGCTCGTCTCAGGCCACGGCGAATCGCGGCGATGCAGCGGCGAAGCAGGGTGCGGCGAGGCGAAACAGAGGGGCGGCGGCTGAGTGCGTGTGAGGATGCATGCAAGGTGAAGCGAGAAGGGCCTAGAACACGAGCTTGGACTCGCTGCCATGGTCGTCCATGGCGGACATGGCCTCTGAGGCGACGGGATCGGCGACCACAATGATAGAATCGAACCGGAGAGGGGCTGGGAGGAATGGCTGCTCACCTAGGTCCCGTAGGAGAAGATGAGGATGCCGGAGATGTGGTGCAGCCAGGGCGAGGACGCGGTGAATGGCGGCTTCGGGTCCGTGACGAAGAGGAAGACGAAGGCGATGGCGACATAGTGGAGGCGACCTAGGGTGGGGAAGACCTCTGAACGGAAGTAGTCGAAGTCGAGGAAGAAGATGGACATGCTGGAGATGACCGTGGTGGCCTCCGTCCACGCAGGCAAAGGCGAAGCTCTCGGTGGTGCCCTCTGTTATCTGACTCTTGAGGAAGAAGGAAAAACAGGGGAAGGGAAAGGGTGGCGGCGGCGAGAGGGAAACCCTAGGGGGCGTGGGTTGCTAGATTTATAGGAGGGGGCTAAATGGCGTGACCTCGACGTCCGTGAAGGAGCTCACGGCGCAACTGTGAGCTCTGTATCTAAGGCAGAGACGGCGAGCAGAACGGGACAGGTGGCCATGAACAGGTTTTGGGCCAGCTGGAAGAGGCCGAGGTGGGCTGCGGTGGCTACAGGGAGGCCTTCTCCCTTTTCTTAAAATCTGTAGATTCAAATTCCCAGATGGAGAAAAGAAAAATGCAAGGTGTTACAGGAAGAAAGAGAAGTAAGTAAAAATATACTTAAGCTCCTGGATTTATGCACAAATAAAGAAAAGTGGTGTGGAGATTTTGCAGACTATAAATTTAAACATGTTCGAATTTAATTCAAACTTGCATTAATTTATAACCTAACCAAACCGAATCCAAATGGGCTGAAATCTTATAGGATGACCCTACATAATATGTATGATTTGTGGGCACAAGATGAGCATTTATGGAGGAATTAAGAAAACCAACATAATGAATTAAGTTCAATATGTTGAATTTCGAAAACCCTATCAAATGAGTTCTGGTTGGGATGAAATTTGAGAGGGTGGCTGGACATATATAAAAATGAAATATGACCAAGGTTTGGGTAAGGGTTGAGAAGTGAAAATGCCAATCAAATAGAGGAAGAATAGGGAAAGAAGGAAGTAGCACTTTGGGGATTTGGAAACTTGGGTGAAACCAAGTTGAAGTTGAGCAATGAGTAAAATACGAAGGATCAAAGAGAAGAAGGAGTTGCAATGCACATGATGCTCGTGGCAACAACATGAATGGCCAAATGCAATATGACAAGAGATAGGCATGGCAATGCAATACAAACAATGATGAACATGATGCAAGAAGAAAATATGAGAATGGCACTCATCATGATCATGGTATAAGCATATAGGAATGAAATATGCAAAACAATTATGATAACGCAACAAACACAAAACAACATACGGCAACAACTAAAATAAAAGGAAGGCAACTCGAGCATCGGATCCGGGGCGTTACAACTCTCCTCCACTAACAGAAGATCTCGTCCCGAGATCTAGAATGGCACCGGAGGGACAACGGAAAAGAAAGAGAATAGGTAAAACTAAGTTGCTTCTTTGATGAATGAGTGAAACCAAAGAACCTTGAAAAGGTTAAGCCATTTCGAGAAAAGAATACAGTGGAGATGAACAAAGTTGAAAGTACTCCGTTAATAAAGAGGAAAAAGAAAGAACCGATACGGGTAGCACTTCGGTTGAAAAGGGATGAAGCCTTGCTAAAATGAAAGAGCTTGAGCAAAAGGGGCATAATACTCCGATTAAATGGATAAGTACGAAAGGGACATGATCTTAGACAACACGAGATGAAGGTTGAAAAGAACAACATCGCAGTGCCTCCGGGACGAAAGAATAGAAGATAGATAATTGAAATAGGAGAATTGTGAAGAAAATGCCATCTTATGCCACAAGAGAGCTTGATAAGGCATCCTTAGGAGACGGGTCGAGCGGAGTTGTTGGAACACCAACAATGAAAAGAATAACCTTGATATGGTCTTATGGAATACATCTCAAATTATGAGGTGACAACCTGCCACTCACGGGAAAAAATTAGATTGATAAGAACAAGGAGACGAGAAATTTATCTCACCGAGAGGATAAATGAAGAACTTGGATCATATATGAGTACCATAAGTAGCAACAATCCTTAGGGAAGGCTTTAGGTGAAATATAACCCAAGATAACTCCAATGACGAGATTGATGGATTTAAAATATCTCATTCTTGACACCATGTGAATCATGAAAACATGAACTCAAATTATCAAGAATGACCTAATACCACCTCCAATAATACGGAAGAAAGAATTGCACTCCGGATAGCAAGATGAAGAATGCTTGAGCACCTCTGAAAAGAAACTTGATGAACACTTCAAGAAGGAATTAAATCCTTGATGAACCATAACGTAGAACCTTCATGCAGAACTCCGGTAACAAAAGGATGATCAAAACAGAATGAAGGAGGAGTTGAAAACACAAGTAGAATCCTTGCAATGATTAGATGGATCTTCATGACGAGAAAAAATTGAAAAGGGCTTGGAACTCGGGACAAAGAGAAGATGAAACAATTTAAATCGGGAATTTGATGAGCCTCCAGAATTAGGAATTAATCACTTGGATGAAAACAAGAGTAAGAATTACATTATGCTTATCCTTCGCCAATTCAAATTGATGACCAACAATGGATTTGGCATACTACTTATTCTCGTAGAAAGGATTAAGATAGATATGGCGCAAACTTGGGAAGGTCTTCCACGAACCACCGGTAGGATTGAAACAACGAATGAATTGATATAAAAACAAAGGAAGAGAAATCTTGAACAAACCACCGTAAGAATTGAAAAAGAACAAAGAAAAGAGAAGAATCACCAGTAAGAATTAGAAAACAACTGAAGGTACTTGAGGGAATTTAGATACAAGAGAATGAATAGATCATGAGCTGACTAGAGGATATTTAAGCGATGCACCGGTAAGATTTGGTGAATGTTAGCTGAAAGCTGACATGAATAATTTGAGATGATGTGCTCCAGAGAAACAAACTGAGAAGACTCTTGAATTGCTCTGGATAGGTGAAAAGAATTTTCACAATCGAAAACAATTATGAGAGGATGGTATCAAGCTTGAACCACGAATCTTGAGGAGAGTGGAGCAAGATTGAGAGAAAAAAATCTTCTTCGGTCTTCAAGTGTTGTGAAAGACGATGAGAGACACCACCGTGAATTATTGAGGCACGCCAGAATGAAGAATGGAAAAGTTGAGCCAACGATGAAAATAATTTGACAGACCTTGGAGAAAGACATTTGACTGATGACAGTTCATTCTTATGTCAAACTTCGAAAAGAATTTTATGGATATCTCCGGGAGAATTAGAAGAGTCAGGTAAGATCCTGGAAAAAGACCTGTGGGTTAGGGCCCACTCAAAAGAAACACCGTAGAATGATTGCTTGAAAAGAGAGATTCCACCGGTTGAAATAAATGGCTTGAATGAGGGAACATCCTCGAAAGATCTTGAACGAATGCAGAGTGAAAACATGAATCTCCGAGATATCTACAGCACTCTGGAACAATTGAATAGCAAGAAGTGGATGGTAATGAGGTGCACCGGCATGATAAAATATTTGAAACAAGAAAAGGAATATGATAAACACTACAAAACTTGAATTGAAACCACCGGAGAAGAAAAAGAACGAATAATGATGAGCTTGAAGCTCCATTAGAAGCTTCATGAGAATCACCGGATAAGAACATTGGCGGAAAAAGGAATGAAGAGACTTCACAACAATAAAATGGATACTTGATTAAAAAATCTGAATCGTTGAAGAAAAAGGGTGGGTGGGCGGGAAAAACAAAGGCAACTTGGAGACCCGTGGAACAAAAACCGTTGAGAAGAACTGATACTTGATCTTGCGGATGTTTAAATGATCGGATCCACTTGAAGAGAAGCACACCGGTTAAAAAGGATTGACATGACAAACTTGATGATCGAGAAGGATTAGTATTCACATAGAAATATGAGAACACCGCTTAGGAAAAGTATGGAATCAACACTTGACTTCGAAGCAACTCGAATACCACAACTCAAAACAAAACAAAGGATTGGCTAGCAGAATAAGCCGGAACAAACATATGATAGAGATTTCATCCAAAGTTTTTGTGGTGGGGCCTACACGGGCTCGATCGTACAGCACCATCATGTACAAGGCAGTGCACATGACATATGAAGCGTCCCCGAGTCGGCATAGCCAAGGACCCTTTAAGACACAACGAGACCACTGTAAAACCGACCGTGAATAGGCGGACCACTAGACGTCGAACCCCAATTTTGTATCATACATCTGTCGAAAAGATATCCTAAGAGCTACTTGAATCCCCACATATAAACTACCGAAATTTTCCGGTTATGCAATCAGGTGTTGGGGATACAGGGGAAGCATAATATCTCACCCAAAACTAGCAAATCCTACATCCAGCTGTATCCATCCTTCAACACATAACCAAGAAACCTTCGGAAATCGTCTACCTCAACCTTCGAAAAGCATCCGTTATACGAGTTATGGAAATACTCCCGAACTCCCGCCCCAGTACTGGGTGGCGTCGAGGTTATCTCACCAACAACTGCATAAAAGAGATTTTCGATGTCGGCGAACTAAACTCAGGTATCCCAGAACTGCAACGATAAAATTGTGATGACAACACCTCGGAGCTCAACTCCCTGGGACACTACCACAACCCCAAATGATAGGAGGCACCAACAACAATGTTCTCGTCACAAATCAATCGGAATGATTCCAAGATACCCGCGTGATCCTAAAAATTTTTTAGTGAAATTTGAGAAGAGAAGAGTCAAAACTCTATGTCAGGATGCCTTACCAGAGCGATGAAGGGACTGGGGAGTAAAAAGAATTCCTAAACTCTCCGATATATAATTACTAAATGACTCAAAACATTTTTCTAGACTCAACTCGTCCGCTAATTGGATCAAGCAATGGGCTCCTAAGGTCGGGGAAGGCTCTGATTACCAACTTGAAACGCCCTCGATGCGGCTATATCTCCCACGTGTCGAAGCACGACATAGAGGCATAACCGCATTGAAAGCAATGTCGCAAGTGAGGTAATCTTCGCAAACAACCCATGTAATACATAAGGGAAAGAGATACATAGTTGGCTTACACTCGCCACTTCACACAATTACAGGAATAAAGCATTACAACATCCAAATACAATCAAGGTCCAACTACGGAACCAGAATAAAAGAAGAACCCCAAATGCGACAAGGTCCCCGATCGACCCCAACTGGGCTCCACTACTGATCAACTAGAAAGAAACAACACAAAGGACGAGATCTTCATCGAGCTCCTCCTTGAGCTTGGTTGCGTCACCTGCTCGGTTCAACGGCACCTGCAAACTGGTTTTGGAAGTACCTGTGAGTCACGGGGACTCAGCAATCTCACACCCTCGCGATCAAGACTATTTAAGCTTATGGGTAAGGCAAAGGTATGAGGTGGAGCTGCAGCAAGCGACTAGCATATATGGTGGCTAACATACACAAATGAGAGCGAGAAGAGAAGGCAAAGCACGATCGAGAAACTATGATCAAGAAGTGATCCTAGAACAACCTACGTCAAGCATAACTCCAACACCATGTTCACTTCCCGGACTCCACCGGAAAGAGACCATCACGGTTACACACGCGGTTGGTGCATTTTAATTAAGGTCAACTTCAGGTTTTCTACAACCGGACATTAACAAATTCCCATCTGCCCATAACCACGGGCACGGCTTTCGAAAGTTCAAATCCCTGCAGGGGTGTCCCAACTTAGCCCATAACAAGCTCTCACGGTCAATGAAGGATATTCCTTCTAGCGGGAAGACCCGATCAGACTCGGAATCCCGGTTACAAGACATTTCGACAAGGTAAAACTAAACCAGCAACACCGCCCGAATGTGCTGACAAATCCCGATAGGAGCTGCACATATCTCTTTCTCAGGGCACACTCAGATTGTCTTAGGTACGGTTAGGCCAACCCAGAGTTTCCCCTGGTGGCCACCGGCAGCTGACAGGTTGGACCAACACTCAGAGGAGCACTGGCCCGGGGGGGTTAAAATAAAGATGACCCTTGAGTCTGCAGAACCCAAGGGAAAGAAAAGGCTAGGTGGCGAATGGTAAAACCAATGTTGGGCATTGCTGGAGGAGTTTTACTCAAGGCGAACTGTCAAGGGGTTCCCATTATAACCCAACCGCGTAAGGAACGCAAAATCCGGGAACATAACACCGATATGATGGAAACTAGGGCGGCAAAAGTGGAACAAAACACCAGGCATAAGGCTGAGCCTTCCACCCTTTACCAAGTATATAGATGCATTAATTAAATAAGAGATATTGTGATATCCCAACAAGTAAACATGTTCCAACAAGGAACAACATCTCCATGTTCCAACAAGGAACAAACTTCAATCTTCACCTGCAACTAACAACGCTATAAGAGGGGCTGAGCAAAGCGGTAACATAGCCAAACAATGGTTTGCTAGGACAAGGTGGGTTAGAGGCTTGGTTCAACAATATGGGAGGCATGATAAGCAAGTGGTAGGTATCGCAGCATAGGCATAGCAAAAGAGCGAGCAACTAGCAAGCAAAGATAGAAGTGATTTCGAGGGTATGATCATCTTGCCTGAAAACCCGCGAGGAAGAAGAACGAGTCCATGAAGAGACAAACGGACGTAGACGAACGTGTCCTCACAAACGCGATGTTATCGAATCCAACCCGAAGAAGCAAACACCGGAAAGAAGCACACAACATAGTAAACAACCAACACATGAACATGGCATGATCCACAACCAAGTTTGATGCATGTCCGGTTTAATGATTCATGGCATGGCAAAGTGCACAAGCAAAACTACAAGTTAAGTGGAGCTTAATATGCAACGAGTTGCATAGTGACGAAACACCACAACAAGTTATTTAGTTCGATCTCGTTTATGTACCCAACAATATTAAATGTTGATTAACATGGCAAGAGGTGAAGCAAATGAAAACTACCTATCTAGGCAAGTTTAAATGAGGCCGGAACAACAAACAACAAATTCCGGTAAATCCCCATATGCATATTTTAGATTTGGTGCTGTTCTGCCCTAAACCATATTTTAGAGTTGTTAAACATGCAAAGTAAGGCCACCATGATAAACTAGGCAAAATTCTACCCCATTTACATATAAAGATTATTTAATTCGGAGTTACAGTTATTTAGTTATGAATTAAAGCATTTTAACATGGCATAGGAGCAAATTTAAACAAACAGAATTTTAGATATTTTAAACATGGATGAGAACGACAAATTATTAAACTAGATGAAAAACTAAGCAAGTTTCATATACAACATGTTTCATTTGGATGCAAGGATATTTAGGTATGAGCAATGCAATTTTAATGACATTTCTGAAAATATGCATGCATTGGATATATGACAGAATCACAGAATGAAAAAAAACGTCTACGGGCCGAATGCAACTCTACAAGTACAGAAAAAGGGTCCCCTGGGATTCGAACCCCAGACCTGCTGGATCAATGCACACTATGAAGACCACTGGGATACCAGTGCATTGCTGATAAGAGAGCGGCTAGGCGCAACATGAAGAAGGATAAGGGCTTGATCTGAGTGAGCCAAAATTGGTGCAAAAAGTTGATGAAAAAGAACCAGGGGTGCCTGGGATTTGATCCCGAGACCCCTCCGTTACATGCATGCGCTGTTAACCAGATGGGCTATGATAGAACTCTGCTAACGAATGCCTTACGCTCAACATGAACTATGCTCTGGCGTTGATCTGAACGTGGCTGGACGCAAACGAGCAGCGAAACTTGCTGATGCAGCAAGGGTGAGTGTGCATGTGGAATAACTGAAACAACAACAACAAAAATGAAAAGGGAGGGAGAGCTGGGTTTGAACCCAGGACCTAACGGATGGATGCAGCGTGGAGCGAACCACTGCACTGCCACGGCTTCTGTTGATAGGAAAGGGCGCGGCCTTCTAAGAGATAGCCCAGGGTCGAGCTTCTCTGTTTAGACAGAGAAGACGACGGCTGCGACGACGGCGCCGGCGAGGGCAGCCGTGGCGATGGCGGGGGTTGAGAGGCCGCGACGGTCGTGCAGAATGGGCTAAGGAGGTGCGCGTGCGTGCGGAGGGCTGCGGGAGGAGTCCAGAGCATGAGCCTCGAGAAGAAGCTCGTCTCAGGCCACGGCGAATTGCGGCGATGCAGCGGTGAAGCAGGGTGCGGCGAGGCGAAACAGAGGGGCGGCGGCTGAGTGCGTGTGAGGATGCATGCAAGGTGAAGCGAGCAGGGCCTAGAACACGAGCTTGGACTCGCTGCCATGGTCGTCCATGGCGGACATGGCCTCTGACGCGATGGGATCGACGACCACAACGATAGAATCGAACCGGAGAGGGGCTGGGAGGAATGGCTGCTCACCTAGGTCCCGTAGGACAAGATGAGGATGCCGGAGATGTGGTGCATCCAGGGCGAGGACGCGGTGAATGGAGGCTTCGGGTCCGTGACGAAGAGGAAGACAAAGGCGACGACGACGTAGTGGAGGCGACCTAGGGCGGGGAAGACGTCTGAACAGAAGTAGTCGAAGTCGAGGAAGAAGATGGACATGCCGGAGATGACCGTGGTGGCCTCCGTCCATGCAGGCAAAGGCGAAGCTCTCGGTGGTGCCCTCTGTTATCTGACTCTTGAGGAAGAAGGAAAAAACAGGGGAAGGGAAAGGGTGGCGGCGACGAGAGGGAAACCCTAGGGGGCGCGGGTTGCTGGATTTATAGGAGGGGGCTAGACGGCGCGACCTCGGCGTCCGTGAAGGAGCTGACGGTGCGACTGTGAGCTCTGTATCTAAGGCAGAGACGGCGAGCAGAATGGGACAGGTGGCCGTGAACAGGTTTTGGGCCAGCTGGAAGAGGCCCAGGTGGGTTGCGATGGCTACAGGGAGGCCTTCTCCCTTTTCTTAAAATCTGTAGATTCAAATTCCCAGATGGAGAAAAGAAAAAGGCAAGGTGTTACAAGAAGAAAGAGAAGTAAGTAAAAATATACTTAAGCTCCTGGATTTATGCACAAATAAAGAAAAGTGGTGTGGAGATTTTACAGACTATAAATTTAAACATGTTCGAATTTAATTCAAACTTGCATGAATTTATAACCTAACCAAACCGAATCCAAATGGGCTGAAATATTATAGGATGACCCTACATAATAGGTATGATTTGTGGGCACAAGATGAGCATTTATGGAGGAATTAAGAAAACCAACATAATGAATTAAGTTCAATATGTTGAATTTCGAAAACCCTCTCAAATGAGTTCTGGTTGGGATGAAATTTGAGAGGGTGGCTGGACATATATAAAAATGAAATATGACCAAGGTTTGGGTAAGGGTTGAGAAGTGAAAATGCCAATCAAATAGAGGAAGAATAGGGAAAGAAGGAAGTAGCACTTTGGGGATTTGGAAACTTGGGTGAAACCAAGTTGAAGTTGAGCAATGAGTAAAATACGAAGGATCAAAGAGAAGAAGGAGTTGCAATGCACATGATGCTCGTGGCAACAACATGAATGGACAAATGCAATATGACAAGAGATAGGCATGGCAATGCAATACAAACAATGATGAACATGATGCAAGAAGAAAATATGAGAATGGCACTCATCATGATCATGGTATAAGCATATAGGAATGAAATATGCAAAACAATTAGGATAATGCAACAAACACAAAACAACACACGGCAACAACTAAAATAAAAGGAAGGCAACTCGAGCATCGGATCCGGGGCGTTACACCGCAGCCCAAAACGGTCACACAAGTGAGGAGTTTCCTTGGCCTCGCTGGTTTCTATAAGCGTTTTGTGAGAGATTTTAGCACCGTTGCTGCACCTCTCAACGAGCTTACAAAGAAGGATGTGCCTTTTGTTTGGTGTACCGCACAGGAAGAAGCCTTCACGCTATTGAAAGATAAGTTGACACATGCTCCTTTAGTCCAACTTCCTAATTTCACTAAGACTTTTGAGCTTGAATGTGATGCTAGTGGAATTGGATTAGGAGGTGTGTTATTACAAGAAGGCATACCTGTTGCATACTTTTCTGAAAAATCGAGTGGGCGTAGTCTGAACTATTCTACTTATGATAAAGAATTATATGCTCTTGTTCGGACCTTAGAAACATGGCAACATTATTTATGGCCCAAGGAATTTGTTATACATTCTGATCATGAATCTTTGAAACACATTAAAAGTCAAGCAAAACTGAACCGTAGACATGCTAAATGGGTTTAATTCATTGAGACTTTTCCTTATGCCATTAAACACAAGAAGGGTAAAGAAAATGTTATTGTTGATGCTTTGTCTCGTTGTTATACTGTGCTTTCATAACTTGAGTTTAGAATATTTGGTTTGGAGACCATCAAAGATCAAATTGTGCATGATGCTGAATTTAAAGATGTATTGCAGAATTGTAAGGAAGGGAGAACTTGGAACAAGTTCGTTCTTAATGATGGATTTGTGTTTCGTGCTAACAAGCTATGCATTCCAGCTAGCTCCGTTCGTCTTTTGTTGTTGCAGGAGGCGCATGGAGGAGGATTAATGGGACACTTTGGCGTCAAGAAGACGGAGGATATACTTGCTATACATTTCTTTTGGCCAAAGATGAGACGGGATGTTGAGCATTTTGTTGCTCACTGCACTACATGTCAAAAAGCTAAGTCACGACTCAATCCTCATGGTTTATATATGCCTTTGCCTGTACCTAGTGTTCCTTGGGAGGATATATCTATGGACTTTGTTTTAGGTTTACCTCGAACAAAGAAGGGGAGGGATAGCATATTTGTTGTCGTCGATAGGTTCTCGAAAATGGCACACTTTATACCATGTCATAAAAGCGATGATGCTGTTAATGTTGCTGATTTGTTCTTTCGTGAAATTATTCGCTTGCATGGTGTGCCGAATACTATTGTTTCAGATCGTGATACTAAATTTCTTAGCCACTTTTTGAGATGTTTATGGGCTAAGTTGGGGACTAAACTGCTTTTTAGTACTACTTGTCACCCCCAAACCGATGGACAAACTGAAGTAGTCAATAGAACATTGTCTACTATGCTTAGGGTTGTTTTGAAGAATAACAAGAAATTGTGGGAAGAATGCTTGCCTCATATTGAATTTGCTTATAATCGTTCATTGCATTCTATTACTAAGATGTGCCCTTTTGAAATTGTGTATGGTTTCCTACCTCGTGCACCTATTGATTTGTTGCCTCTTCCATCTTCGGAGAAGGTTAATTTTGATGCTAAAGAACGTGCTGAATTGATTTTAAAAATGCATGAGTTAACTAAGGAAAATATTGAGCGTATGAATGCTAAATATAAACTTGCTGGAGATAAGGGTAGAAAGCATGTTGTGTTTGCACCTGGAGAGCTTGTTTGGTTACATTTGCGTAAGGATAGATTTCCTAATTTTCACAAATCAAAGCTAATGCCATGTGCTGATGGTCCTTTTAAGGTGTTAGAGAAAATAAATGATAATGCATAAAACTTGAGCTGCCTGTAGATTTTGGGGTTAGTCCCACTTTTAACATTGCAGATTTGAAGCCTTATTTGGGTGAGGACGATGAACTTTCATGGAGGACGACTTCATTTCAAGAAGGGGAGGATGATGAGGACATCAATACCATTGTTACACCCACAGCCCCTGCTGCTATATATACTGGACCAATTACTAGAGCTCGTGCATGCCAATTGAATTATCAGGTACTTTCGTTTCTTGGTAACGATTCTAATCTTCATGAGAATATGATGCTGCATAAATTGGATACATTTGTTTTGCTTACAAATGAAGGGCCTAGCTTGGACAAGAAAGATGAACCTTGGAGCAACTTCAAGCATGGAGATGATGGCATGCGCAAGGGGAACAAGAACGTAGTTACAAGTGATGATTCCAGGACTCTGAAGCCACCATAATGAGTGCATGAAGCATGGGACGAAATATACAAGATGCCACTTCATAAATTTCGTCTAGAGGCTATTTTAGGTGCTGTGTCACCTTATTATTGGGCCAGGCCCATGTATTTTCGAAGTACTTAAGTATAGGCTGTTTTTAGAGTCCCTATGTGTGGGGAAACAAGAGTTAGGGTTGGTTTCGGACTCCTCCACCAAGGGCCACGAAATTCCCCCTCTCTCCTCCATATATACAGCCCTTAGGGCCTCGTTTAGGCTTTGGGTTTTGTTTAGATTAAAAGTTCGCCATAGCTGCAACTCCGCGTACTTCATTTGTGTTCAACGACCAAACCAAGGCCTCACAGGACCCCACCTTGATCAATAAAGCTTTCATCTTATATTCGCAATATCCAGATTGCAATCTCAGTTTCTTGCTTGTTCTTCGTTTGCTTGCAGGAAACAAACCCTCGTGGTCAGGTTGATCGTGCTCCGGTGTGGTCAATAACCCTCGGAAGTTGGTTTAGCGACTGCTAAGGCGTGACATGTCGCACGTTCGTAGTCGGATCGTCAAGGTCGACTCCCACAGAAAACGATAACCACCATCTCATCGAAACATCGGGACACCTTTGCCTCTATCACTAGATGATATGCTTGATGAATTGAGTGTTTCTATAATATTCTCCAAAGTTGATTTGTGTAGTGGATACCATCAAATTCATATGAAATTGGGAGATGAATGGAAAACAACATTTAAAATTAAGTTTGGATTATATGATTGGTCAGTCATGCCTTTTGGGTTAACTAATGCACCTAGTACTTTCATGAGGTTAATGAACAAAGTTTTACGTGCTTTCATCGGACGATTTGTGGTAGTTTACTTTGATGACATATTGATTTATAGCAAATCTTTGGAGGAACATTTACGTGCTATTTTTAATGCTCGATGTGATGCACGTTTGTTTGGTAACCTTGGAAAGTGCACCTTTTGCACCGACCGAGTATCTTTTCTTGGCTATGTTGTTACTCCACAGGGAATTGAAGTTGATAAAGTGTGACACCCCAAGACCGGAGCTTCAGATGCCTTCCAGGGTTTCCAGGTTTCGTCGTGTGATTTGTTTGGTTCTTTGCATTCATCATTGCATCATGTGCATTGTCATCATGCCATCATGCCATTTACTTTTCTTAAATCAACTAAACAAATGGCATGGATCTTTGATCCATTTAAATCGAGGGAATTCACATGGTGATTCTCTTTACAACTTATCCTCTCGATATTTAGAGAGCTATAGTAATTATTCCAATTATGTGGAATTACCTTAACACACTTGCAAAAATCCCAATGCCTTTTATTATTTCAACTCTTGGCCTCTAACTTTGCCACATGTCCTTTCATCATTTTTCCGGAGCTCCACCTAATTTCTCAACATTTTTGGGCACTTTGAAAAAAACATGTCCTAGTTCAAACGTTTTGAATTAAGTTCAAAGGAATTTGAATTTAATCTTTCAAACTTGACATTTTCTATTTTCCCGGACCGTGCACATTTTTCTGAGTCCGTGAAAATTATCCCTGTGCCCAAATTCTTCCTCTAACCTTCTCTTCTCTCTTTTCCCTTCTCTTATTTCTTTGTTCTTTTTGTAAAGAGAAGGAGATGGGAGAGAGAGAGAGAAGAGCCGGCTGGCCCTCCCAGCCCAGCTGCAACCTACCCAGCTCGCTCACTATCCCCACGGCCCATCTGCACCTAGGCTACCCGCACCAGTGACCAAGGCCCAGCCGCCCCACCAGCTTCTCTAACCCTAGGCCCGACCAACCTCACCTCGTCCTCTCCCTCACTCTCCTCGATCTCTCTCTCGCGCCGCCAGGGAGCCCGACTCCCTCATCTCCCTCATCTCCCTCGATCCCACTCCTCTCCCTCTCATCCTCCCATGCCCGATCCAGTTCTTTCCCTCTCCTCGATCTCCCTCTCGATTCCCAGGACCGCGCCATCGCCATCTCCCTCGGCCCTCTGCTTGAGGAGCCCTCACCCTCTCCCCTCGCGTGTGAGTTTGACCCCGAGCGCCGGAGAAGCTCTCCTCTCCCCTGCAGCCTCTCTCTCGGTCCATGGTGCTCGCGCCCCATCTCGCTCCAGGGAGAGGAACTCCTAAACGTGTCACCTTCCTCGCGCCCGTCCAGCAAGCCCCCGTGTCGCCGCCTTGCTGCCGCCTCCCCGTCTCTGACGAGCGCCGTCCTCTGCTTCCTCTACGGCGACCAGGAGCCACCTCGCCGTGTGTCTCCTCCACCAGTAGCCTACAACGCCAGAGGGGAGTTGAGCTCCTCCCGGTCCCCATGGTCACTGCTTCCCCTACCCCGAGCTTCTCTGCAGCCAGCGTCCAAGTCCCGTGCCCCACGACTTCGCTGCACCTCGCGCTGCTGCTCTGCCTCGCCTCACTCCTTCCACGCCCAAGCTTCACCCACGATTCGTAGGCGTCCTCCCCTGCTGTCGTTGCCGATTGAGAGCCACGGCTGCAGCTTGTCCTCTGCCGCTGGTTTCGTGCACCTCCGCTGCCGGTTTCATGGACACCAATGTCCCCTTCATTTTGCCAAGACGCGACAACCAGGAATGCCCAAGGACGCCTTCATGGATTTTGCCAAGTGCGACCACCGCTGAACAAAGGGTTTTTGCCTTGCTCATTTTGGATACACCAAGTTCCTCTTCAAAACGTACGACTACTCGGTGTTGCGTCAAATACCCCGATGGCCGGAGCCCTCGGATCCGTCAAGTTCGTCTATGAACCGAGAACAACTACCGTCTCCGAAGAACCGTGTAACAGAACCGTCAAGTTCGACTATGACTCGTGTACGACTACGCGGGATTCCTCGAACGCCAAGTTCAACGATGCATCAAGTTCCTCGCCGTGACCCCGAACATCTACGGAAACTCGCGCAACGATAAACATGTACCACTACCGTCGCCGAGATTGCGAGAACCTCTACCGTCCACCCTAGAGCATGCGAGAACGACTACTTCCACTACGAACGTCCCGAAAATGTCTACTTCCCCTACACCGCATCGAACTCGAACCGCTCCGATAACGCACGCTTCTAAGGTGTAACCCCGAGACGACCGCCCGTGAACGAATGCATGTGTGATGTATGAGATGCTCATGCTTGCTCCGTGCTCGAATTGTCGGTGCATGTTGCCCCCCTTTTACCTTGTCACCGTCGTCGACCCGTGGGAACCCGGTAACCGGGATCACCCCACCATCTTTTGCATGCTCCTGTCACACTTCCTTTGCACCGATATCTCCATGATCTACCGGAACCGTTATGTTGCTGGGGCATCATTTTCAGAATTGTTGTCGTGGCACCCCCTTCGTTTCCGCCACGATGACAAATGCCTCATATCTTATCATGTCAACATTTTCTTAAAAATTGCATAAACTTGAACATGTCATCCGCATCATGTTAACAACATTAAGATGTTTAAAATTGTTGTTTGCTTTAAATTGCTAATGCACATGAGGATATACCGGAATTGTTGTTTGATGTTTCCGGCCTCATTTAAAATGCCTAACTATGTTTTCACTCATGCTTCACCCCTTGCCATGTTAATCAACATTTAATATTGTTGGGTACATAAACGAGATCAAACTAAATAACTTGAATGCATTTTGAGCTCCACTTAATTTGTAGTATTGTTGTGCACTTTGCCATGCCATGCTTCATTAAACCGGACATGCATCATACTTGATTGTGCATCATGCCATGATTATGTGGTGGTTGTTTACTATGTTGTTTGCTTCTTTCTGGTGTTGCTTCTTCGGGTTAGATCCGGTAACGTCGTGTTTGTGAGGATCCGTTGGCTACGTCTGTTTGTCTTCTTCATGGACTCGTTCTTCTTCCTTGCGGGATCTCAGGCAAGATGACCTACCACTTGCTTATCATGCCTCCCATATTGTTGAACCAAGCCTCTAACCCACCATGTCCTAGCAAACCGTTGTTTGGCTATGTTACTACTTTGCTCAGCCCCTCTTATAGCGTTGTTAGTTGCAGGTGAAGATTGGAGTTTGTTCCATGTTGGAACATGGATATTTTGTTGGGATATCACAATATCTCTTATTTAATTAATGCATCTATATACTTGGTAAAGGGTGGAAGGCTCGGCCTTATGCCTGGTGTTTTGTTCTACTCTTGCCGCCCTAGTTTCCGTCATATCGGTGTTATGTTCCCGGATTTTGCGTTCCTTACGCGGTTGGGTTATAATGGGAACCCCTTGACAGTTCGCCTTGAATAAAACTCCTCCAGCAATGCCCAACATTGGTTTTACCATTTGACACCTAGCCTTTTCTTTTCCTTGGGTTCTGCAGACTCAAGGGTCATCTTTATTTTAACCCCCCAGGGCCAGTGCTCCTCTGAGTGTTGGTCCAAACTAGAGCCCCTTGCAGTGCCACCTCGGGGAAACTCGAGGGCTGGTTTTAGTTGTACGGACTGCTCATCTGAGTGTGCCCTGAGAACGAGATATGTGCAGCTCCTATCGGGATTTGTCGGCACATTCGGGCGGTGTTGCTGGACTTGTTTTACCATTGTCGAGGATGTCTTGTAACCGGGATTCCGAGCCTGATCGGGTCTTCCCACTAGAAGGAATATCCTTCGTTGACCGTGAGAGCTTTTGATGGGCTAAGTTGGGACACCCCTGCAGGGATTTGAACTTTCGAAAGCCGTGCCCGCAGTTATGGGCAGATGGGAATTTGTTAACGTCCGGTTGTAGAAAACCTAAAGTTGATCTTAATTAAAATACATCAACCGCGTGTGTAACCGTGATGGTCTCTTTCCCGCGGAGTCCGGGAAGTGAACACGGTGTTGGAGTTATGTTTGACATAGGTTGTTCTAGGATCACTTCTTGATCGTAGTTTCTTGACCGTGCTTTGCCTTCTCTTCTCGCTCTCACTTGCGTATGTTAGCCACCATATATGCTAGTCGCTTGCTGCAGCTCCACCTCATACCTTTACCTTACCCATAAGCTTAAATAGTCTTGATCGCGAGGGTGTGAGATTGCTGAGTCCCCGTGACTCATAGATACTTCCAAAACCAGCTTGCAAGTGTCGATGAGTCTGTGCAGATGACGCAACCAAGCTCAGGAGGAGCTTGATGAAGATCTTGTCCTTTATGTTGTTTCATTCTAGTCGATCAGTAGTGGAGCCCAGTTGGGGTCGATCGGGGATCTGTGTAGCTCTTGGGGTAGTCTTCTTTTATTTTGGTTCCGTAGTCGGACCTTGATTGTATCTGGATGATGTAATGATTTATTCATGTAATTGTGTGAAGTGGCGATTGTAAGCCAACTATGTATCTTTTCCTTTATGTATTACAAGGGTTGTGTGAAGATTACCTCACTTGCGACATTGCTTTCAATGCGTTTATGCCTCTAAGTCGTGCTTCGACACGTGGGAGATATAGACGCATCGAGGGAGTTACATAAAGCCAAGATTGAAGCTATTGAGACTTGGCCGCAGCCCAAAAAGGTCACACAAGTGAGGAGTTTCCTTGGCCTCGCTGGTTTCTATAGGCGTTTTGTGAGAGATTTCAGCACAATTGCTGCACCTCTCAACGAGCTTACAAAGAAGGATGTACCTTTTGTTTGGGGTACCGCACAGGAAGAAGCCTTCACGGTATTGAAAGATAAGTTGACACATGCTCCTTTACTCCAACTTCCTGAATTTAATAAGACTTTTGAGCTTGAATGTGATGCTAGTGGAATTGGATTAGGAGGTGTGTTATGACAAGATGGCAAACCTATTGCATACTTATCTGAAAAATTGAGTGGGCCTAGTCTGAACTATTCTACTTATGACAAAGAATTATATGCTCTTGTTCGGACCTTAGAAACATTGCAACATTATTTATGGCCCAAGGAATTTGTTATACATTCTGATGATGAATCTTTGAAACACATTAAAAGTCAAGTAAAACTGAACCGTAGACATGCTAAATGGGTTGAAATCATTGAGACTTTTCCTTATGCCATTAAACACAAGAAGGGTAAAGAAAATGTTATTGTTGATGCTTTGTCTCGTTGTTATACTGTGCTTTCATAACTTGAGTTTAGAATATTTGGTTTGGAGATCATCAAAGATCAAATTGTGCATGATGCTGAATTTAAAGATGTATTGCAGAATTGTAAGGAAGGGAGAACTTGGAACAAGTTCGTTCTTAATGATGGATTTGTGTTTCGTGCTAACAAGCTATGCATTCCAGCTAGCTCCGTTCGTCTTTTGTTGTTGCAGGGGGCGCATGGAGGAGGATTAATGGGACACGTTGGCGTCAAGAAGACAGAGTATATACTTGCTACACATTTCTTTTGGCCAAAGATGAGACGGGCTGTTGAGCGTTTTGTTGCTCGCTGCACTACATGTCAAAAAGCTAAGTCACGACTCAATCCTCATGGTTTATATATGCCTTTGCCTATACCTAGTGTTCCTTGGGAGGATATATCTATGGAGTTTGTTTTAGGTTTACCTCGAACAAAGAATGATAGAGGCGAGGGTCCCAATCTTTTGATGAGATGATAACTATCGATTTGGTGGAGACGACTTTGACGATCCGACTACAAACGTACACGACGTTGCGCCTTAGCAATCGCTAAACCAACTCCGAAAGGTTATTGACCACGCCGGAGCACGATCAACCTGACCACGAAGGTCGATTCCTGCAAGCAATCGAAGAACACACAAGAATATGATTAAGCAATCTGAATATTGCGAATATGGATGAAGTATTGATGAAAGTGGGGTTTCATAAGCGGTCTTGGTCTGGTCGTTGGACACAAACGAAGTACACGAAGTTGCAGCGATGGCTAACTTTTAACTAAATAAAACCCAAGTCTAAGCGATGCCTTAAGGGCTATATTTATAGGGAAAAGAGAGGGGATTTCGTCCACCCTTGGCAAGGTGGGACTAAAACACCTCCTAAGTCGTTTCCCCTACAAAACGGACTCTAAAAAATAGATTACTTGGGCCTGGACCAAAATAAGGTGGCGCAACACCAATAATAAGCTATGGACGAAATTTATGAAAGGCCATCTTGTATATTTTGTCCATCTTCTCGTATGTCATCATGGTGGCTTCAAAGTCCGAAAATTTGCACTAGAACCTTCGTTCTTGTTCTCTTCGCACGCACCTTCATCTCCATACTTGCTCATGCTCCAATGTCCATCCTTCTTGTGTGTGCTAGGCCCTTCAATTGCAAGCGACACAAATGTATTTAAGTTAGGCAGCATCATATTCTCATGAACACTAGAAACATTACCAAGAAACGAAAGTACCTGGTAATTTAACTGGCATATGCGATCTCTAGCAATTGTTCCACCGCCCCTTGCGAGATGAGGGACCAGATGCCGCATCCTGATTCCCGATGAGGGGGTTGGGAGCGTGTTTTGGTGTGACGCCCAGGCAGGCGTGCCCTCGGCCGAGTGGCCTCGGGTACAACTTGCGTTCAAAGACTCGATGGTTTGCGGGATTCTGCAATTCACACCAGGTATCGCATTTCGCTACGTTCGTCATCGATGCAAGAGCCGAGATATCCGTTGCCGAGAGTCATGTGGATTAAATATCTTTGCAACACGAGGGATGACTAGCAAGCTAGCCATGCCCCCGGGTTAGGCACAGTGTTCCTTGACGCCTTCGGCACCGTGGGTTCTTTTACCCCAAGCCCCCACCCACTCCGAGGAGGGGAGGTGGTCGAGGCATTGGCCGAGCGACGGACAATGCCGTTGCCGATGGATTGGATGACGCGTGCACGGTCTGTTTTGGTCAGGGTCACGACAATGATCCTTCCGCAGGTTCACCAATGGAAACCTTGTTATGACTTCTCCTTCCTCTAAATGATAAGGTTCAATGGACTTCTCGCGACGTCGGGGGCGGCGAACCGCCCCCGTCGCCGCGATCCGAACACTTCACCGGACCATTCAATCGGTAGGAGCGACGGGCAGTGTGTACAAAGGGCAGGGACGTAGTCAACGTGAGCTGATGACTCGCGCTTACTAGGCATTCCTCGTTCAAGACCAACAATTGCAATGATCTATCCCCATCACGATGAAATTTCCCAAGATTACCCGGGCCTGTCGGCCAAGGCTATATACTCGTTGAATACATCAGTGTAGCGCGCGTGCGGCCCAGAACATCTAAGGGCATACAGCAGGGGATATGGGTGTAACTGTGGTAGCCATGTCCTCATCATCCTCCCCTTCTTGAAAACAAAGCCGTCCTCGGCGTTGCTTAACCTGAAATGTGGCTAACAAAAGAGACAAGGTGTACACGTTGTATATGTATATGTCATCCATTTTGACTGATCTCAGTTGTGGCACTTGTGAGACAGTTATACAAGAGCACCCTTCTAAAGTCGTGAAATATAAAACCAATATATTATCAGAAGAAGTCAAATGCATAAAAATATTGCAACTCAGTTTGCACATATAAGTGAAGCTCTTAATCGTACCAAAAGATTGGCAATGCTCATCATTAAACCATCCCAACCTTGATGAACCATCATCAAGATTAGAGGTCATATCAAAATGATTAAAGATTGGCACAACTGTTTTCAAACATATTTGATCCAAATCTGATTTATTACCTGATTGACATGGTTCTTTCGCATCAATAGTTAATTCAGTGGGTTCACTCAAATTTTTTTGATCACATGGCAAAGTCAAATCATGAACATAGTCTTCTAAAATAGCTTGTGTGATCATAGTAGTGGGTAGCTCCTCGTATGGTTCATTGAAATTGACAAGGCATTCATCATACTCATGTGGAGGTGGGAGATCAGTACCTTTGTCATTACCTCTTATGATCAACTCAGATGTAAGCACTATCGATGGTGCTGTGTCACATGGTGGAGGTGATGCAACAACGGATGTGGTTGTCATAGCACACCTAGTAGTTGAAGGAACAACCGTATCATCTCTTGGAATGTGCACCTTGTGCTTGTTCTCTTTGAGGGCAACACGTCGTCTTATTTCCTGTTCAGCTTTACAAGAAAGATGAAACAAATGATCCATAGGATAACACTCTTCATGAATTAGTATCTCCTGAATATCACAGTTCAAAGCTCCCCAAAATCTATCCATAAAATCTTCTTCACTTTTTTCTAAAGAGGAATGCAACAAGGTAGTTTGTAAAGGATCATAATATTTTGATACGGTGTCACTACCTTGTTTTAAATGTTGCAACTTTTTAATCATGTCACGAGTATAATAAGCGAAAACGAATGTATGTCGCATGGCAAGTTTCAAATCATCCCAAGTAGAAGGTATATCATTAGGGTGTAACCAACAATATTTAATTCACCAAACTAAAGCATAACCAGTGAAAGCACCAACCGCAACCTTAACTTTTTTACGTTCATCAAAATTATGGGAAGCAAATATATTATTTATGTCGAACTCCCATTAAATATATAAAGCAGGTCTAAAACGGGCATTAAATGGTGGTATAGAAACATTAACCTGATCATGGGCATCTGGATGTTTGTGCACCTCTCGTGACGGTTGTGATATTTGCATAGGTGGTGGCACGTCTCCCACGATCGACAAAGCCCATGAACCGACTCTAGATCCTGTCATGATTAGTAGAAACAAAAACAAAATCCAAAAATAATGTTCCTATGAACTACTGAGATGTGATGGTAAAGCACTCATAGTACAACAAATCAAAGTCTTACAAGTTCTTACCATGCAGCAGGTGATGACCGGCAACCAGCAGTGTCAAATAACTCCAAAAGTTGGGTAAAGCGATTGCCAGGTGAACGTATGTATACACGGTGTAGAAATATGTGGAGCTGGGTTGGCTTGATATATATGGTAAAAAATGCTACAACCATGTTAATTAATGCAAGCTGAAAATTCGCTCAAAGTGGTCGAGTGCTGGCCCTAGGCTAGACCGTGATAGAGACGCGAGCCTAAGACACAGACGAATTCACAAGATGTTGCCAACATCACACTTTGGTACAAGCCTCCTTCCACTTTTTTTTCCACTCCAAAGTAATTAGTGCGTACTCTTTATAGCACAACAAAGCACCACTAATTTTTTTCTCTCTCTCCAAAGTCCAAACGTGTCCACTAGGATTCTCCAAAAGAAAAACAAATCTGAACTACACGTACACCTTTCTGGGGAATCCAAACCGAATCAGCCAACTTGCAATCCTTCCTTTTTTATCTCCAACGTGATGCTCAACTCCAAGGCAACAAATCCCCATGCACTTCCTTTTTTTTCTTCCTTACTACTCTCTCTAATATCTCGTTGAATTATTCTATTTTTTTATTAGACTTGCCTTTTCAACAGGACCGAACGTACCCTTCCAAGAAACCCAATAGCACAAAAAATCGCAGCAATTATGGCAGAATCTTTCCAAATCTCTCTCAATTTTCTCTTTTATCTTTCCTTGTTGGCAACGTCCCAAAAAGACAACTGATCTGCTATAATTCCTCCTCTCTTTTTTTAAGCGATCCAAACCTTCCAAATTTCTTACATTATCTCTTTTTTTTGAGACACGGCCAGACTTGGAAACCTCCAACCGAAATTTGGTTTTCCTTTTTTTTCTTCCAACAACCTCACGCCAACAACCTCAATATCGAAGCCACTATTCGCAATGTCTTCCAATCGAACCGATTGGCAGTTGCCTTTTTTTATATACTAATCCGAACCTTCCAAGTATCCAAAGTTTCTTTCCTTGTACGGGGCAAGAGATCTGAACATAATTCTCTCTCCTTTCCTGCCGAAAATAACAAGGCACAAACGTAGCAGCTAATTAAAACATCCAAATACAAACAAGCGATGGACAAACTTCCTCCTTTTAATCTCTTTTCTTTCTCAATTTTTTTCTTGACTATTCGGATCAGCTCTAATAATTGACCGGTCAGATTTTTTTTTACTTCCAAATCCAAACGTGGCAGCTAGGATTATGAGGCGGTCAATAAACCAGATTTTTTTTCAACAAAGGGATCAAACCCCCCAAATCCAAACGTGGCAGCTTGTCTTTCACGTTCCTTTTTCTTTACTTCTTTCCATGCGAATATCTCCTGCTATATTTTTTAGACTTTTTTCTTACCACCTTCCAAAAAATGTCAGCAAATAGATCTGCGGTTGGCCTTTTCTTTTCAGCCTATTCTTTATGTCTTTCCAAACAACACAACATATCTCTTTCCCAAAGATAAAGCAACGTGGGAAACAAGTCCAAAGCCAAAAGTGGCAACCACCAGTTCTTTTAACTTCTCTCGCCCTTTGCTTTTGTCTGCTATGTGACATACACAAAGATGAATATGATGACGGTGAATGGAGTCAGCGGCGATCGAAATAATATGTGACAGCGGAATATGACAATGAAGTGGGCAATGGTGTATGTGGATGTGGTGTGAACAAAACGTGACTAGAACTTGAAACTCTAAAAGTTTAGACACTAAAACCAGCAACTCAACACACGATGCAACCAAAAATTCAACGATGCAAAAACAAAGTGGTAATAGCGAAAAGGCTCAGACTGTCTGGGACATGGATGAACTAGTCTAACTTTTTTTGTGGCTTGTTTTTTGGACTCTAGGTATGAAGAACAAATGCGATCTAAACTATGAAAAAATCGAAAATCTCACCGAGCAACCTGAAAACTGATACCACTTGATAGAGGCGAGGGTCCCGATCTTTCGATGAGATGATAACTATCGATTTGGTGGAGACGACTTTGATGATCCGACTGCAAACGTGCACGACATTGCGCCTTAGCAATCACTAGACCAACTCCGAAAGGTTATTGACCACGCCGGAGCACGATCAACCTGACCACGAAGGTCGATTCCTGCAAGCAATCGAAGAACACACAAGAATATGATTAAGCAATCTGAATATTGCGAATATGGATGAAGTATTGATGAAAGTGGGGTTTCATAAGCGGTCTTGGTCTGGTCGTTGGACACAAACGAAGTACACGAAGTTGCAGCGATGGCTAACTTTTAACTAAATAAAACCCAAGTCTAAGCGATGCCTTAAGGGCTATATTTATAGGGGAAAGAGAGGGGATTCCGTCCACCCTTGGCAAGGTGGGACTAAAACACCTCCTAAGTCGTTTCCCCTACAAAACGGACTCTAAAAAATAGATTACTTGGGACTGGCCCAAAATAAGGTGGCGCAACACAAATAATAAGCTATGGACGAAATTTATGAAAGGCCATCTTGTATATTTTGTCCATCTTCTCGTATGTCATCATGGTGGGTTCAAAGTCCGAAAATCTCCACTAGAACCTTCCTTCTTGTTCTCTTCGCACGCACCTTCATCTCCGTACTTGCTCATGCTCCAATGTCCATCCTTCTTGTGTGTGCTAGGAACTTCAATTGCAAGCGACACAAATGTATCTAAGTTAGGCAACATCATATTCTCATGAACACTAGAAACATTACCAAGAAACGGAAGTACCTGGTAATTTAACTTGCATATGCGATCTCTAGCAATTGTTCCAAGAGGTAAAACAGCAGGGGGTACGGGTGTAACTATGGTAGCCATGTCCTCATCAAAGAAGGGGAGGGATAGCATATTTGTTGTCATGGATAGGTTCTTGAAAATGGAACACTTTATACCATGTCATAAAAGCGATGATGCTGTTAATGTTGCTGATTTGTTCTTTCATGAAATTATTCGCTTGCATGGTGTGCCAAATACTATTGTTTCAGATCGTGATACTAAATTTCTTAGCCACTTTTGGAGACGTTTATGGGCTAAGTTGGGGACTAAGCTGGTTTTTAGTACTACTTGTCACCCCCAAACCAATGGAGAAACTGAAGTAGTCAATAGAACATTGTCTACTATGCTTAGGGCTGTTTTGAAGAATAACAAGAAAATGTGGGAAGAATGCTTGCCTCATATAGAATTTGTTTATAATCGTTCATTGCATTCTACTACTAAGATGTGCCCTTTTGAAATTGTGTATGGTTTCCTACCTCGTGCACCTATTGATTTGTTGCCTCTTCCATCTTCGGAGAAGTTTAATTTTGATGCTAAATAACGTGCTGAATTGATTTTAAAAATGCATGAGTTAACTAAGGAAAACATTCAGCGTATGAATGCTAAATATAAACTTGCTGGAGATAAGGGTAGAAAACATGTTGTGTTTGCACCTGGAGATCTTGTTTGGTTACATTTGCGTAAGGATAGATTTCCTAATTTGCGCAAATCAAAGCTAATGCCACGTGCTGATGGTCCTTTTAAGGTGTTAGAGAAAATAAATGATAATGCATATAAACTTGAGCTGCCTGCAGATTTTGGGGTTAGTCCCACTTTTAACATTGCAGATTTGAAGCCTTATTTGGGTGAGGACGATGAACTTTCGTCGAGGACGACTTCATTTCAAGAAGGGGAGGATGATGAGGACATCAATACCATTGTTACACCCACAACCCCTGCTGCTATACACACTGGACCAATTACTAGAGCTCGCGCACGCCAATTGAATTATCAGGTACTTTCGTTTCCTGGTAACGATTCTAATGTTCATGAGAATATGATGCTGCCTAAATTGGATACATTTGTCTTGCTTACAAATTAAGGGCCTAGCTTGGACAAGAAAGATGAACCTTGGGATAAGTTCAAGCGTGGAGATGATGGCATGCGCAAGGGGATCCAGAACGGAGTTACAAGTGATGATTTCAGGACTTTGAAGCCACCATAAGGAGTGCATGAAGCCTTGGACGAAATATACAAGATGCCACTTCATAAATTTCGTCCAGAGGCTATTTTAGGTGCTGCATCACCTTATTATTGGGCCAGGCCCATGTATTTTCGAAATACTTAAGTATAGGCTGTTTTTAGAGTCCGTATGCGTGGGGAAACAAGAGTTAGGGTTGGTTTCGTACCCCTCCTCCAAGGGCCAGGAAATTCCCCCCTCTTCCTCCATATATACAGCCCTTAGGGCGCCGTTTAGACTTTGGGTTTTGTTTAGATTAAAATTTCGCCATAGCTGCAACTTCGCGTACTTCGTTTGTGTCCAACGACCAGACCAAGACGTCACAGAACCCCACCTTGATCAATAAAGATTTCATCTTATATTCGCAATATCCAGATTGCAATCTCAGTTTCTTGCTTGTTCTTCTTTTGCTCGCAGGAAACAGATCCTCATGGTCAGGTTGATCGTGCTCCGGCGTGGTCAATAACCCCTCGGAAGTTGGTTTAGCGATTGCTAAGGTGCGACGTCTCGCACGTTCGTAGTCTTAATAGCATTGATCTTGGACTCATCTACATGAACACCCTTAGAAGAGACAACAAATCCTAAGAAAACGAGCTTATCAACACCAAAAAGGCTTTTCTCCATATTAGCATCGAGACGCTCTTTCCTAAGAGTTTGCAAAGCGGTGCGGACATGGGTGACATGCTCTTGGATAGATTTGCTAAACACAAGAATATCATCAAAGTAGACCACAACAAATATACCAATGTAAGGGCAAAAGACATGATTCATGAGGCGCATAAAAGTGCCCGGTGCTTCCGAAAGACCCATAGGCATGACTAACCACTCATACAAACCAAACTTGGTTTTGAAGGCGGTTTTCCATTCATCACCCTCTTGTATGCGGATTTGATAGTAACCACTCTTAAGATCAATTTTGGTAAATATAGTGGCACCGCTAAGCTCATCAAGCATATCATCTAGGCGTGGAATGGGATACCTATAATGAACGGTGATAGCATTGATAGGTCTACAATCAGAGCACATGCGAAAACTACCATCACGTTTTGGCACAAGAATGACCGGAACGGCACAAGGGCTCAAACTTTCACGCACATGTCCATGGTCTATGGGATGTTTTACTTGCCTTTGAATTTCTTTGGTTTCTTCGGGGTTGACGCGGTAGGGAGCTTTGTTTGGAAGTGGTGCTCCGGGAATGAGGTCAATTCGGTGCTCAATGCCTCGTAGAGGAGGTAGTCCCGGAGGTAGCTCATCAGGAAAAACATCTTGAAATTCCTGCAAAAGAGAAGACAACACTAGAGGAAGAGTTTGAGAGGTGTTAGTTTGTGGTGCATTGTCCTTGCACACGATGACGTAGTGTAGGACACTAGATGGGTTCTCACGCACTTCTCTCATCTTACGTTTGGTGGCAAATAGAACTAAGTTCTTGTTTTCGCTCATCGTGGAGGCACTCAATTTGGGCTTGTGGCGCTCACTCTCTTTTTGATGGCTCACTCTCTCACCATTCTCTCCACGATGGGTGGTATGTTTGTCGGTGATCACTTGACTTGGTGACATTGGACAGAGGACGTACTCCTTGCCCTTCATCTTGAAGATATAGTGGTTCATTCGACCATTGTGGACGACTCCTCTATCGAATTGCCATGGCCGTCCAAGGAGAAGATGACAAACGGTCATTGGAACAACGTCGCACTCCAAGGTGTCTTCGTATGCGCCGATCTTGAAGGAGACTTGTACTCGGTGCTCGACATGGATGGTGCCGGAGTCACTAAGCCATTGCACTTTGTAAGGATGTGGATGCTTCGTCTTAGGCAATTGGAGCTTGGAGCAAAGTTCTTCACTTGCGAGATTGTGACAACTCCCTCCATCGATGATGACCTTGACGGATCATCCATTGATGCCGGCCTTGGTGTGGAATATGGTGCATCTTTGGTCTTCTTCTTGGTGATGTTGGAGAGTCAAGACTTTGGAGACAACAAGTGCGGGACTTGAGTCTTCATCACAAAAGACTTATTCTTCTTCATTGTTCACTTGGCGGTGCATGGCGACTTTCTCAAGTGCTTCCATTTCACCTTCACTCATGGAGTCATAAGTGCCATCATCATTGAAGACCATGGTCCACTTGTTGGTGCACTCGTAGGACCTGTGGCCTCGGCCTCTGCAAGTGAAACACTTGAAGGAACTCGTCTTGACGGTCTCATCCATTGGGGTTGATGATGATGAAGCTCTCGGCTTGAAGTTGCTCGTAGGAGGATGGCTTGTAGTTGACGGAGCTTTCATGGAAGTCGGCTTGTCTATGTTCAAAGTAGACGTTCTTATAGTCAGTGTTGGAGTCGTTGAAGCTTGGTTATTGGAGAATCCGTAGGACTTGGATGAGAACTTGGCGTACCTGAAGTCATCTTGCACTTGGCGTTCCGCTTTGGTAGCTTGGTGCACGAGCTCGATGAGATTTGAGTATGGTTGGAAGTCGGCGATCTTCTTGATGGGATGATTGAGTCCATTCAAGAAACGTGCCATAGTTTGCTCATCATCTTCCGTTACATTGGCTCGTATCATGGCAATCTCCATCTCCTTGTAGTACTCTTCAACGCTCTTGGTTCCTTGCTTGAGTTGTTGGAGTTTCTTGAAGAGGTCGCGGTTCTAGTAGGTAGGCACGAAGCATGCTCTCATGACATCCTTCATTTGTGCCCAAGTAGTGATGGGTGGATCACCTCTTGCCTCGCGGCGCTCGATGACTTGTTCCCACCAAATGAGGACATAGTCTTGGAACTCAAGGGATGCCATCGCGATCTTCTTCTCTTCTTCATAATTGTGCAAACGGAAGATCTTGTTAACTTTCAATGCCCATGAAAGGTATTCTTCGGGATCGTTGCTTCCGTTGAACTTGGGCATGGTGAACTTGAGCTTGCCGTAGCGTTTCTCTTCATTGTGTTGGGGTCGGGGATGATGACGCCCATGTTGTAGATGATTGTTCAACTCGTGGTGCTCTTGTCGTGGAGGGTTGTCAACCTCGTGTTGCTCTTGTCGCGGAGTATTCCCATTGTTTTCTTGCTCTTGATGAACTTGATGGTCTTGGCGAGCTTGTGGAGGAGCGTGTCGAGCTTGAGGAGGAATTTGACTATGCATGCGAGCTTGAAGTCGTCCTTCGTGAATTTCTTCACGAAGTGCTTCCTCTTCTTCACGGGCTTGACTGCCTCGGTCGGCAACGGCTTGACTCGCATCGCATAGAGCTTGTTGCGCCTCAGGTGCTTGAGCGTCACGGAGTTGTTGTTCTTTACGTTGAGCCTCGGCATCCTGTGCATTTTGGTGTAGACGCGCGCGTTCTTCCTCTTCATGTTGGCGTTGTTGTTGCCGTTCTCGAGCTAGCACAAAGGCTTCTTCAGCTTGACGTCGTCGGCGCTCTTGAGAGTCGGTGTCTCGAAGTGGATTGAGGTTTGCTTGACGGTCGGTGTGCGCAGCTCGACGAAGAGTGATGCGGAGCATCCTTTGGACATCACCATGTCAAGAGCTCATTCGGCAAGTGACACGTGCGGCATCTACTTCACATACATAAAGGTGAATCCTCTCCTTTACACGTGCTCACTTGACGCCTTCAAGGATGGTATACTTTGACCCTCCATCGTGCATGCATAGGTATTGTCGGAGCTTCACGGATGACGAGGAGGAGTGCAAGCGCCAAGGATCACCTACACCATCCGCGAGGGAAGCCTGGAAGAGAAGATGCAAGAAGAAGAGTTGTCGCAGAAGCTCCAGCCACCGGACGACCGGTCAGGTCCGGACGTCCGGCGCCGGAAGATCCACCGGACGACCGGTCCAGACCGGACGACCGGTCCAGACCGGACGACCGGTGTCCCTACACCCGAGCCAAACGAGCGGACGTCCGACGCCACGAGACGACCGGCGACCGGACGACTGGTCCGGAACGGAAATCCGCTACACTAGCATCCGACCGGACAACCGGCCCATTCCGGACGTCCGGCTGCGCATGAGCCACCGGACGACCGGTCCCCAGCGGACGTCCGGTACCTGGCTGTGTCCAGTTGCGGGCTGAGGCCCATGTACCCCTTCACTTCACCCCCATTTGCACTAAGACTATAAATAGACCTCTCCCTCCTCCTTTCTAGGGTTAGCGTTGTGACAGCTCATTTGAGAGATAGAGCTACACTCATCCATTACGGATCTACTCCACGAGAGAGACCGCGGCCCCTCAACGGAGAAGATCCCCTTGGATTCAAGACCCCCTCTTGGGTGGCCCCATCAAGACCTCCTCACGGAGAAGAACCGGTTACCATGTATCGTCCGTTCTTGACTTTCGATCTTGTATCTCTGTTTGTGTTTCGAGGATCTAGCACATGTGTGATCTATTTCTTGTTGGTTGAGTGTTTCTCCTGTGTTTCCCCTCGTTTTCCCCCTCGTGTTCTTCGTGTTCCTCATAGGGATCCGCTCCTTTTGTGAAAGATCGGCCATCTAGGGTTCCACCCTACATCATCTTGGTATCAAAGCTTAGGTTTATCATGAATTTGGAGCCTCCCCATTGTGTTTTGTAGCCTAATTTTGTTGTGTTCTTCCCCAATTTCGAAAATCCCCACCAAAAATAGCCCAATTTTTTTTGTGATTTGTTGGTTTGATGATGTTTTGTTGATTTTGATCAATGGATTTGCTTGGTTTCGAGTGGATCTAGAATTTCCCCAATTTTCCCCACTTTCCATCGACGAAATCTCATCAATTTTGACCCCAAAATCCCCAAATTCTGCCCAAAATCACGTCCCGGATCTGAAATCCCGCGTTGACCCCGACCACCGGATGACCGTCACTTTACCGGATGTCCGGAGCCCCTGGAATGACCGGACGACCGGAACCTCTAACCCGAATGGAAATTAGTGGATTTCCAAGCTCACCAGATGTCCGGCCACCGGACATCCGTCCATTAGCTGACGTCCGCTACCTGTAAAAACTGACTTCGGCTGATTTTTGTTTCGGCCATAACTAATTCATCCGAACTCCGATTTTGACGTTCTTTAGCTCGTTTTGAAGCTCTTGACATCCTCCTTCCCACAAAAATACAACCAACATCTTTTTACTCCATAAAAGTTTGACAATTTTGGCATCTTTGCCTAGGGCTTCCACCACATCATCCGCTACACCATCTCCGACTTCCGCAACCTATCCAATTTTGTTCCCCATCACATTAGTGGTTGCTAGAGGAGTGATTTGAGTCTCCTAAGGTGTCTAGGATACTTAGGGATGGTTGCTTCTTCTTCAACCACCACCACCACTTCCGCATAGGCTTGACCACTATACACTTCCGCCACCCCAACTTAACCCAATTTTGTTTGTGTTGTGAGTTGTGTCTCCTAAGGTGTTTCGGCTACTTAGGGAACGTGCTTTCAACTCCGACACCGTGTATAGTCCACCACCATAACCTCCACTTCCGCATTTCCTAGTGCAACACCACAGCATTCCGCTACCACCATTTTGACATTTGACGTTTGAGATTTTGAGTTCGCGGTTTTTCCGATTCCTAAGGTGTTTCGGCTACTTAGGGACGAGTCTCCATCATCTTGGTATCTCCATCAAGATCACCGCCACTCATCATCACCGCGGACGGTAACCTCCATATTATCTCGATATCGTGGTATCCCTCCATTGTATATTCCCTTGCCATTGCATCGATAACCCCTAGCCCATTTTGCGTTACTTGCCTATCGAGACTAGCCATTTGAGTATTGCCGGCAACGTTACTTGTGCACATTAGTGATCTACACCATACATTGCATACATACCATATCATATTGGTATCATCATATCATCTCGTGTGCCTCAAGTTTGTTCCCGCATATATACAATTGCTACCTTGGTTTGTGCATTTCGCAAAGTGGCCATATAAAAAAAGAGAATAAGCTTTTAAGCAAAAGAGAAAGAACAAAGAAGCTTGTAAGCAAGTGCCATAGCATCATACCACATTGTCATATAAGATCATCTTGGATCATAACACCGGGAACCATATATACATAGCATACTTGGGATAGAAGTCGTTGCATTTTTGTCTCCAATAGGTTGTGCACTAGTGTCGTTTCCGCCTATTGAGCAATCGTGCTAGCGTCTCTCTAGAGTTGTGCAACAAGAGCATTTTCCATGGATTCCACATTTTGAGCTCATCCTTGGTTGCATGACCCCATTTATGTATCCGTGTGTGCGTTTTTGTGTGCCACATATTGCTAGTGGTCTACTTGTTACACTTGCAAATTTGTGAATCTCTTTCAACATTATTGACTCTTGCTAACATTTTGCATTAACTTTTTGTGCCACTATCCTCACCGAGCTCCACTATAAGCCTTACTTGTGTAGGTGTGATAAACCGACAAGAATTGGTACCAATTGTGCTATTTCCTTGTCCACATTGGAGTGATCATTGATCCATTTTCAACTTCGGTCAAGGTACATTTGGTATTCGTTCTTCTCTTTCTCCTCTCATATTGCCTCGAATCTTGTGATGGATAGACAAGGCATTTCATCTCCGGTCTTCCGCAACAATGACGGAGTGCACAACTACATCAACAACAAGCTTTCTGCACAAAAGGAGGAGCAAGATGCAAGGATGGAGGAGATTCGGACCTTGTTGATCAACCGTTCTTCCCCTTCATCATCCTCAAGGCGGCGACGTTCAAGTCACAAGTCTTCGGAGCGCAAAAAAGATGCAAGCGCAAGTCGTCCTCGTCCACATCTCCATGGAGACCACCATCATGTTTGTGATCCACCTCATCATGAAGGGCAAGTCACCTCCAAGCAACATGTGCATGACGACAACGAACGACATCTACATCGAGCTCAAGCACGACAACGACAACATCATTATGATAATGCTCCACAAGCGCCTACCTACAAGTCGCAACAAGCCCTACTTCACAGCAAGTCCAAACTTCATGACCACAAGAGAAGACCGCGAGACAAGCACCACCAAGACGGAGCTACGGCTACACCAACCACTTTGGCATCTTCGCCAAGCGACTTCAAGGCATCTTCGCCTTTGGATATATGGCATCTTCGCCAACAAGCACCTCAAGACTACGCTCAAGAGAAGCTCCCCAAGCTCAAGTCCGCGACTTCCACGAGCTACTACGACCTCGACATCGACCACACGATTCCTTTCTATGGGACTCAAGAACCCGAGGAGTATCTCGAGTGGGAGCGTTTGATGGACGACTACCTCAAGCTACATCAAGTTCCTCCCGAAGATCAAGTGAAGTGCGCCACAAGGAACTTCCACGACTACGCGTCCACATGGTGGCTTCACGCACCTTCGGAGACCTACGACATGAGGTTGCCCAAGACGAAGAGAGCTTTGCGGCGAGAGTTTGTGCCTCCAACCTACACGGAACAACTTCAACGCCAATTGGAGAACACTATCCAAGGATCCAAGTCCATCGACGAGTACTTCAAGGAGATGAAGATTGCCTTGCGACGAGCCGGCGTGGACGACCCCATTTCGATGAAGTTCCACTTCATGATGGGATTCCACAACGACATCTCCAAGACGATCTTCCTCAAGAACTACAAGTCCCTCAACGACAACTACATTGGTGCTCTCAAGGCGGAACAAGGACTCATGAAGGCCAAAGTTTCTCCACCCCAAGCTCACTTCGCGACGACTAAGCTCCATGAGAACGAGCATGAGGATAGTACCACCAAGATGTCCAAGCCCGACGAGCTACAAGACGATACTCCCAAGTTCGACGCCATCCCTCTTTGTGGCATTGATGATGCCGAGTCCTCCATGACTCTTTTTCAAGACGGTGCAGCAATGAGTACGACTACGGAGACCCTCAAGGACCAAGCTTTGGAGGCGAGCGACACGGTGGCGAGCAAGGATGATGCTTCCATCTTAGGAGGCAAGAGTGATGATGTGCCATCTTCGGCCTTCTTCCACGGCGAGAGTGATGTTCTGCCATCTTCGGCCTTCATCCATGACGACGACTACGAGGCAGTTGAGCATGGGATTTTCCCTTCGACCACGGTGACATGTGATGACTTGAGTGACTTTAGCCACCATATTGAGAGGGAGTGTGATTTCACCACTAGCCCCATATATGATGTGTTTCCACTATTCCCATGTGAGGAGAGCCACAACCCCCACCTCTTGAGTGAGATGAGTGACTCCACCATATGTGAGTTTGAGTGCACCTATTTTGAGGGAGTGAGTGAACCACCACATAGAGAGAGTGAGATAGTTGATAGGTCATGTGAGGCTACTTTTAACACTAACGAGTTGACCTCTTCCTCTATTGTGTCTTCTCATTTGGTGCTAGGTCCTTTATATGATGGCGCGCCGATTCTCGACGACTTCGTCCTAACTTTGGACAAGACGATGGCCATGGTGGAATATGATGCACCCCCACATGGTTCCATCACAATGATGATCTTGACCACCATTCAGTCTTACCCACCTCACCTACACCACGTGAGTGGAATGACAAAGGTAACATAGGTGAAGGTGATGCTCTTGTCCCACTAGTGGACTATCATGACATTGATTGCTTGCATGATGTTGATCCCCCTATTGACATGCTTCATGCTAGTATGATTTCCCCATGTGATGATTTACCCATTTACGATGAGTATGATGATTGGCATGTGGAGTCTCTTAGTTGTGATGCCATGTTACATAGGATTTCTTGTGCTAATTCTCTCGGTCACATCATGTTTGCCAATCTGCTTGACTTGTCATATGCTATGCATGAGATCGACCACATGTCATATTTGCAATCTCTTCACAGTGACTATGCATATGCCATTAAGATTAACCCAATTTGCACTTATGGCATAGATGACAAGCCCATGGTTATTGGCATTTGTTTCTCTTGTGATGATATTGATATGCCCCCTTTGCATCATTTATCTCATATGCCATGCCATGACCACCTAGCTTCGGATATGCATTGTTTTGGATGTTGTCCATTTTCTCCGTATGATGTTTCCAATATTGCTCATGGGGAGACCCCCATAGTTTCCTCATACATTTTAGGAGACTTTGATTCATCCCATCCATTGCATGATCCCAATACTTGTGTGCACCATATGCTTCCCATGCATAAACATGCTATTGATGTGCCATATACTTGTATGCTCAATTTGCATCCCCATCGTGTTATATACAATAACTATTCTTTCATGATGGATGACATGTTCTTATACCATGCATCAAATTTCTTTGAGCGATGCTTATCTTGTGCTAACTTTCACCTGCACATACACATCATGATGGATGATGTGTACATTTACCACACACACAATTTCTTTCGTTTCTGTTTCTTTTGTGTAGGTACCCATGAATACTTGTCAACCTCGCAATCCCACGAGTTGACAAAACAAGCTCTAGAGAGCAATGATGACTTGGGATCCCATGGATTGCCTTTCCCACCGCTCTCTTCGCGCAAATACTTCGCGCATTTCTTCTACATGGCCCTCACTTGGCTATGGGTTGTTGTCCATTATATATCGTTTGCCCATCTTGCCATGTTCACTTTGCATGATATGTTCATTCATATGCTTTTGCCATGCATTTGTGACCCATGCTTTGCATTACACATGATGATTGATTCTCATACTTGTATGTGTATTTGCAAGCTTGGTGGAGATATTGCTTGTTATTGCGATGTTTGGTTTGTACCCCATGCCTATGATGATACTTTCATCTTGCTTTGTGTTTGTGCTTGCGATATGTCATGTGCATTTCCTATTCCTATTATTTTCTCTCATGACATGATTGCCATGATTTACTGTAGTATGTTGCATCTTCGCACTACTAGCTTGCAGGACTTGATTACTATGATTGACTTGATTGCCTCGCACATGATGAACAATTGCTCTTTCTATTGTGTTGAGTGCCACACTATATTCACTACACCACATGCACATTATGCTTGGATTGTCTTGCACTTGACCCATGTGTTTAGACACTTCATTTTACTTGGTGTTGTGAATGATTCATATGCCTACCATCGACCTTACATTGAGCAATTTGTGAATGCTTGCTATGAACTTGAGGTAGATGCTTCTTCTCTTGTCACACATATTTGCATCACTACCTCACATTCACAAGCTTGTTTCCATGATGTCCTTCTTTGTGCTCAATTTATGTGCTTACATACCATGTCACAATCCTTTGTCACACCATATGCTATGCTTGATGACAACACTTGTTGGGTGAATCACCTCTTGAATGCTTGGTTTTGCACTAACGCTAACCGCATTTGTTTTTCCAAGTGTTTGTTCTCCTTTCTCCTTTTGAAGGACTCATGAGACAGTGCGACATTGAAGAGTGCCCATTTCAAGCTTCAAGATGATGAGAACTTGGTGATCGACCACTACTACACGGCAATGCCATCTCTTTCCCATGGTGATTTGGATTTCGATCCGCGGTCTGATCTTTCCCAAGGGGGAGGGGATGATGCGGAGCATCCTATGGACATCACCATGTCAAGAGTTCATTCGGCAAGTGACACGTGCGACATCTACTTCATATACATAAAGGTGAATCCTCTCCTTTAGACGTTCTCACTTGACCCCTTCGAGGATGGTATACTACTTGACCCTCCATCGTGCATGCATAGGTATTGTCGGAGCTTCACAGATGACCAGGAGGAGTGCAAGCGCCAAGGATCACCTACACCATCCGCGAGGGAATCCTGGAAGAGAAGACGCAAGAAGAAGAGCTGTCGAAGAAGCTCCAGCCACCGGACGACAGGTCGGGTCCAGACGTCCGGCGCCTGAAGATCCACCGGACGACCGGTCTAGACCGGATGACCAGTGTCCCTGCACCCGAGCCAAATGAGCGGACGTCCGACGCCACCAGACGACTGGCGACCGGACGACCGGTCCGGACCGGAAATCCGCTACACCAGCATCCGAGCCAGAACGAGCGGACAACCGGCCCCTTCCGGACGACCGGTCCCCAGCGGACGTCCGGTACCTGGCTGTGTCCAGTTGCGGGATGAGGCCCATGTACCCCTTCACTTCACCCCCATTTGCACTAAGACTATAAATAGACCTCTCCCTCCTTCTTTCTAGGGTTAGCGTTGTGATAGCTCATTTGAGAGATAGAGCTACGCTCATCCATTACGGATCTACTCCACAAGAGAGATCGCGGCCCCTCTACGGAGAAGATCCCTTTGGATTCAAGACCCCCTCTTGGGTGGCCCAATCAAGACCTCCTCACGGAGAAGAACCGGTTACCGTGTATCGTCCGTTGTTGACTTTGGATCTTGTATCTCTCTTTGTGTTTCGAGGATCTAGAACATGTATGATCTATTTCTTGTTGGTTGAGTGTTTCTCTTGTGTTTCCCCTCGTTTTCCCCCTCGTGTTCTTCATGTTCCTCATAGGGATCCGCTCCTTTCGTGAAAGATCGGCCATCTAGGGTTCCACCCTACATCAAAGAGTGTTCGATGTCGGTGTGCTTGAGCCGGAGAGGGTAGAGTCGGAATGGCGACTTGAACGGCTCCATCTTGAAGTGGAAGAAGAGCGGTTGAGCAACAAAGCGCGAATGTCGTCCATCCTTGCGTCATTCTCTTGCTTGTGATCATCGAGCTTGTGGTCGAAGTAGTCCCTTGTACGTTGCTCGGAAAGTCGCAAGTCGGCGGCAAGGTTGTCGATGCGTTCACTCATAGCTTGTTGCTCTTGATGCAAAGCACGTTGTGCACCAAAGAGGTGACTCTTGGTGACGAAGGAGTTCATGTCGTCGTCTTGCTCCATGAATAGTGGGTTGGTAGAAGTACTTAGCCTATCCATCATTCCAAGACAAATGTGAGTGGTAGAAAGAGAAGAACGAGTACCAAATGTACCCTGACCGAAGTTGAAAGTGGATCGAGGATCACTCCAATGTAGGACAAGGAAATAGCACAATTGGTACGAGTTCTTGTTGGTTTCTCACACCTACACAAGTAAAATCTTTTGGTGGATCTTGGTTAGGATGGTGGCACAAAATTTGATGTAATTGTAAGTGAGCTTCAATAATGTTGGAAAAGATTCGCAAGATGCAATGTAACAAGTAGACCAAGCATATAAGGTACATGGAAACACACACGCAAAAAGATAAGTGGGGTTGTGCAACCAAGGGTGAGCCAAAATGTGGAATCCACGAAAATGCTCTTGTTGCGCAACACTAGAGAGACGCTAGCACGATTGCACGATAGGCGGATACAAGAGCTTGTGCACAACCTACTTAGCAAAAATGTAACGACTTCTATCCCAAATACTTTGTATGCAAGGTGTTGTTATGATATGATCCAAGATGATCGAGTATGACAATCTTAATGTTGTATGATGCTATGATTCTTGCTTAAAAACTCTTTGCTTATATTTCCTCTTTGCTTAAAAGCTTGTTTGGCTCTTTGATGTTTGAGCTCTTTTCTCATGCAATGCTTGACGAACCAAGATAGCAAGCGAGTATGCGATGACAACTTTGTGACAAAAGAGATGATACCAATGCAGGCAACAATGATGTATGTATGCTATGGGATGTATGATCACTAATGTGCACAAGTCTTGTTGCCGGCAATACTCAATGGCTAGTCTCGATGGGTAAGCAACACAAAGGAATTAGGCTATGATGGCTATCAATGTAATGGCAAGAGTGATATGTCTAATACCAAGATGTGGTTACCGGTCTTGCTTCCAGTATGGTGTCAAAATGGTGACACGAATACCTAGTCGTAGTCGAGGTGGTCGTTGTTGATGACGCGTCCGTGGCAAAAATGAGCAGCGGTGATGCTGATGTCGAACCGTACCTAGATAGCCGCAACACAAATGGATACGGTACCGCAACTCAAATTCTCAAACCTCAAAGTAGCAATTGTGTCGGAGAGCGTCTAAAAATAGTTGGGTTATGCGGAATGGTGGAGGTATGCGGAAGTATATATGGTATATGGTGAGCACCGGAACAAAATTTGGTGGAATTTGGGCGGAGATGTGGAAGTAGCGCAAACTTTCTGTCGAAGCCGGAAGTTCCGAGCAAGACGGAGGGTCCGGGGTCCGGAGGTTCCGGGAAGGCCGGAAGGTCCGGGGGCCGGAATGTCCGGGCTATACCGGAAGTTCCGGTTGTCGGGATTCTGCCAAGAACAGAGACTTGGGGATCGTGGATTTGGACGGAAAAACATGGGGAAAAGCCCAAATCCGAAGGGGAAAAAAGAAAATGGAGGAAAAGAAGGTGGGGAGGCTAGATCTACGAGCCACGCACAAACTTCGCGGATCAAAACCAACAAAATCTCAACACACAAACAAATCACAAAAAAATTTGGGGCTATTTTTGGTGGGGATTTTCAGATTAGGACGAAAAACAACAAAATTAGGCAAGAAACACAACGGTGGCTCATGATACCAAGATGATGTAGGGTGGAACCCTAGACGGTCGATCTTTCACGAAAGGAGCGGATCCCAACGATGAACAAGAAGAACACGGGAAAGAAGACGAGGGGAAACACAAGAGAATCACTCAAACCAAACAAGAACAAGTCACACATGTGCTAGATCCTCGTATACATAGAACGATACACGAATCCACGGACAACTAAGGACGATACAAAAGGGTAGCCGGTTCTTCTCCGAGAGGAGGTCTTGAATCCACAAGGGGATCTTCCCGTAAAGGGGTCTTTTATCCAAGGTGGATCTTCTCCATAGAGGGGCCGCGGTCTCTCTCGTGGAGTAGATCCGATATGGATGAGCAATGCTCTATCTCTCAATGAGCTAAACCAATGCTAACCCTAGAAAGTTGTACGGGATAATATGTATATAGTCTAGGTAACAAAAGGGTACACGGGCCTCGGCCCAAGTGGCTGCGTGCAGGCAGGGCCGGAAGTTCCGGGCGCCGGAGGTTCCGGGGAGGGTCCGGCCAACCAGAGAGTTGGCGCGGTGGAGCTGTGCTGGTATCCGGGGGCCGGAAGGTCAGGGCAGGTTGGAAGTTCCGGGCGCCGGAAGGTCCGGGGCGGGGTCTGGGCTAACCCGAGAGTTGGCACGCCTGGGCTGGTCGAAGTCGTTGGTGGCCGGAAGCTCCGAGTTGGCCGGAAGGTCCGGGGGCCGGAAGTTCCGGGCTGTCCAGAGTGTTGACGCCTGTCTCTTCTTCTACAGTCCTCAGCTCCGAGTCTTGAGCGTTGTACCTGGTGACACATAGTATCTCGGACTTAGGCAGTAGCCATGTCTCACTTGAAGAGGGGGAAAACTCAAGTAGGAGTGATGTCACCTTGGATTGAATAGCACGTGCCCTAGCCCTTGTCATTGGTCCACTTGGAGCTTGGATAGCTGAGGTGGCGTCCATGTGGATGGTCGTGGGATGCTCCACATCAACTAGCCCCACACTTGAGAGCATGCCACACATCCTATGTGAGGTTGAGAGCCATTTGTGTGACTCCACCAACCATATGAGTGAGAGCATCCAAGAGGGGGTGAGTGAGGCCAGTTTGATTTCTAACGACTTAACCCCTACTCCTAGTGTGTTTTCTTCTTTGGTGCTAGGTCTCCTACATGACGACACGCCTATCCTCGATGAGTCCATACCTCCAATGGAGACAGCGATGGCCATGGTGGAAGAAGATCTCCTACATGATGACACGCCTATCCTCGACGAGTCCATGCCTCCAATGGAGACAACGATGGCCATGGTGGAAGAATATGCACCACCCACATGGTTCCATCACGATGAAGATGACCACGACTTGGTCTTCGACACCTCACCTACAACACATGAGCGATGCCCCATAGGTAACATAGGTGATGGTGCTTCCCTTGTCCCACTAGTGGACTATCTCACCAATGATTGCTTGCATGATGTTGATCCACCTATTCCCATGCTTCATGCTAGTGAAACTTCTTCATGTCATGACTCACCTATTTATGATAAATATGATGATGAGCATGTTGATTTTCCTAGTTGTGATGCTATGCTCCATAGGATATCATGTGAAAATTCTATTGGTCACATCATGTTTGACAATCCATTAACCTCGTCATATGCTATGAGTGAGATATCCCATATTGCATCATTTCAATCTCAACATAGTGACTATGCATGCACCGTTACAATAAATCCCATTTGCACTTATGGCATAGATTATGAGATGATGGTCATTGGCTTTTGTTTTTCTTGTGATGATATTGACATGCTTCCTTTACATGATTAGCGCAATTCATCCACTATGCCATGCCATGATCACATTGTTCCAAATATGCATTGTTTTGGATGTTGTCAATATTCTCCATGTGATGTTTCCACTAATGATCATGAGGATACCCCCATAGTTTCCTCATGCGTATTAGGAGATTTTGATGCATTCCATACATTGCATGATTTCCATAATTGCTTGTACCATATGCATTCCATGAACAACAATGCTCTACATATTTCTTGTGATGCATTACACAATTTGCGTCTCCATTATGCTATACATAAGAACAAACCCCTCATGATGGATGACATGTTTCTATATCACGCATATCATTTATTCGATCATTGGATATTTTGTGCTAACCAACACAAGCACGTGCGCATCATGATGGATGATGTGTACATCTACCACGCACACACAATTTTCCCTTTGTCTTTGTTTTGTGTAGGTACTCACATATACTCGTCAACCTCTCAATCCCAAGAGTTGACAAAACGAGCTCTTGAGAGCATAGATGAATTGGGATCCCATGAACTATCCTTCCCACCGCTCTCTTCGCGCAACGACTACGCGCATCTTTCTCATTTGGCTCTCACACGGCTATGGGCTATATACCGCTTCTCGCTTCTAGCTCATTTTACCATGTTCACTTTGCATGCTATGCTTGCTTCTTTGCCTTTGCCATGCAATTGTGACCCTTGCTTGCATCTACCCATGATTCACCATTATGCTACTTCTATGTGTATTTGCATGCTTGGTGGAGATCCTTGTTGCTATTGCCATGTTTATCATGTGCCTCATGCTATTGATGCTATTTTGCTCATATCTTGCATTCATGCTTGTGATGTGTCTTGTGCATTATTCATGACTACCATTTGTACACATGACATACTTAACATGATTCCTTCTAGTACGTTGCATCTTTGCACTACTAGCTTGCTTGCCTTGATTCATATGATTGCTTGCTTTGTTGCATCGCCCATGTTCAATTATTGCTTGCTTTCTTGGATTGATGACGTATATGTTCATGCCTCTCACATGATACATCTTGTGATGCATGCTTGCTTACTTGCGCCTATTCTATTTGGTTGTTCTCACATCATATGCCTCCATACTATGAAATGCTCCCTTGTCCTTTCTTATGATGAGCATGATGCATCCACTTGTTGGGTATTTTACCGCACGAATGATAGGTTTTCCGCTAACCTCATTTGTTTTTCCGAGTGTTTGTCATGTTCTTTCATGTTAAAGGATTCACAAGGCGATACCGTCATGACACAATTTGGTCATGTGAAGGCATACACGATGTGCAACACCAACATTTACGAGAATCTCGTAAAGGTGAACTCCTTCCCTTTGAGCCATCCTCAAATATGCATATTGGATGGGTAACTCTTTCATTGTTGTTTCCTTCTTCTTGTCTACATGTTACATCTATTGGATGGAGGACCGACATTGGAGATGGAACCCATGGACCTTCAAGTTGAGGAGTGCTCAGATTTATTGGATGCACCTTCGAATCTCCACTCATGCCACGATATCGAGCATTGGTATACGAACACCTCCATATTTGTTGATTGTGTGCACACATGTCATGCTCGATGGACATATCATACACATGACAAATTTGCATCTTATGCATGGATTGACTCACATCATGATTGCCTTGTTGCATCTTGTATTCCCATGTCATCCATGATATATGAGCTTGTGCATTTCATTAGCAAATTTGTTGTGATATACCTTGATAGCATATTCATACATCATGATCTTATTGCCTACCATCAATTGCATGATCACATCACAATGAGCATCCATTACCATATTCATGCTATTGATAAACCGTCTCACTATGACATCATTTTGCACCGTGGTTGCATTCATCATATTCTTGCTTTTGCTACCATGAATGTTGTGCATACATTTCCATATCTTTTGGATAAGCTTCATGCACCTTGTCATGATCAATCTTGTTGCACGGACTCATTCTTACGTGATGGACACTTTGTGTGCTCTAACCATTGTATTTATGAGTGTCATTTGTGTTTGCTCTTTTTGCATGTATACCACTCCGGCGACACCTTGGAGTACTTGGATTGTGCAATGTCTTCCACTCCGTCCAACTACAAGTCCGTCCACGACTACCGTTTCCATGGTGATGAGGATCACGATCCGAGGTCGGATATTTCCCAAGGGGCGGGGAGATGATGTGAAGCATCCCGCGTTCATCCCCATGTACACTCCGACTACCCTCCAAGTCCCAAGGATACATAAGTTGAGATCTCGACTATTCGCCATTGGACGCAAGGTGAACTCGCTCCTCTTCGAACCATCACTTTCCATACGTGAGACATGGCTACTACCTCAAACATGTGTGCTATGCATGACCAGGAACCAGGAGGACGCCCATGAACAAGGAGGCGAGGACACCAAGTGCGAGGAACGAGAAGAAGAACTGCGGAAGAAGCTCCAGCCATGGGACAACCGGTCGGGACCGGACGTCCGACGCCTGAAGACCCACCGGGCGTTCGGCCAGGACCGGACAACCGGCGCGACTGCACCCGAGCCAACATCAGCGGAAGTCTGAAGCTACCGGACGTCCGGCACCCCCATCATAGATCAGATCCAGCGGACGTCTGAAGGAGACCGGACGACCGGTCGCTCATGAGACACCGGACGACCGGTCCCTAGCGGACAGCCGGTACCTGGCTGTGTCCAGTTTCGGGACGAGGCCCATGTACCCCTTCACTTCGCCCCCATTTGCACTTAGACTATAAATAGACGCGCTATTCCTTCTAGCTAGGGTTAGCGTTGTGATAGCTCATTTGAGAGATAGACCTACGCTCATCCATATCGGATCTCCTCCTTGCGAGAGACCGCGGCCTATTCGGAGAAGATACCTTTGGATTCAAGCCCGCTTTCTAAGGGAAGATCCCCCCGTGGATTCAAGACCTCCCCATGGAGAAGACCGGCTACCATTGTATCATCCTTAATTGTCCGTGGATCGTGTATCTTCTCTTATGTATTCAAGGATCTAGAACATGTGTGACTATTTCTTGTTGGTTGAGTGATTCTCTTGTGTTTTCCCCTTGTTTCCCTCCTCGTGTTCTTGGTGTTCATCGTGGGATTCGCTCCTTTCGTGAAAGATCGGGCCACTAGGGTTCTACCCTACATCATTCTCCCTTCCTTACAATTCTGCAATACATCTTTAAATTCAGCATCATGCACATATTGATCTTTGATGGTCTCCAAACCAAATATTTTAAAGTCAAGTTGTGAAGGCATAGTATAATGACGAGACAATGCATCAGCAATAACATTTTCTTTACCCTTCTTGTGTTTAATGACATAAGGGAAAGTCTCAATAAATTCAACCCATTTAGTGATGAGGACATCAATTGATGTCGGGTAGAACCCTAGTGGCCTGATCTTTCACGAAAGGAGCGGATCCCGCGAAGAACACGAGGAGGGAAACGAGTGGAAAATCACAAGGGGAACACAAGAGAACACTCAAACCAACAAGTATGATCACACATGTGCTAGATCCTCGAAACACAAAGAGAGGTACAAGATCCAAAGTCAATAACGGACGATACAAGAGGTAACCGGTTCTTCTCCGTGAGGAGGTCTTGAATCCACAAGGGGATCTTCTCCGCAAGGAGGTCTTGAATTCAAGGTGGATCTTCTATGAAGAGGGGCCGCGGTCTCTCTCAAGGAGTAGATCCGATATGGATGAGCGTAGCTCTATCTCTCAAATGAGCTATCACAACGCTAACCCTAGAAAGTTTGTACGGGATAGAGTATATATAGTCTAGGTGACGAAAGGGTACACGGGCCTCGGCCCAAGTGGCTGCGCGCAGGCAGGGCCGGAAGTTCCAGGCTAGGCTGGAAGTTCCGGGCGCCGGAGGTTCCGGGGAGGGTCCGGCCTAACCAGAGAGTTGGCGCGGAGGAGATGTGCTGGCATCTGGGGGCCGGAAGGTCCGGGACGGGGTCTGGTCTAACCCGAGAGTTGGCACGCATGGGCTGGTCGAAGTCATCAGCGGCGGGAAGCTCCGGGTCGGCCGGAAGGTCCGGAGGCCGGAGGTTCCGGGCTCTAGCCGGAAGTTCCGGGCTGTCCAGAGTGTTGACGCCTGTCTCGTCATCTACAGTCCTCGGCTCCGAGTCTTGAGCTTTGTACCTGATGACACGTAGTATTTCGGACTTAGGCAGTAGCCATGTCTCACTTGAAGAGGGAGAAAACTCAAGTAGGAGTGATGTCATATCGAATTGAATAGCACGTGCCCTAGCCCTTGTCATTGGTCCACTTGGAGCTTGGATAGTTGACGTGGCGTCCATGGGGATGGTCGTGGGATGCTCCGCATCATCTCCCCTCCCTTGGGGAAGATCCGTCCTCGGATCGAATTCTTGATCACCATGGAAGGGAGAGAGATCTTTGATGTTGAAGATGTCGCTCATGTTGTACTTGTCGTGCGGGAGGTCGATCTGGTAAGCATTGTCGTTGTAGCATGCGAGCACCTTGAAGGGTCCATCTGCCCATGGTCGAAGCTTAGACTTGCGTTCTTGTGGAAGGCGCTCCTTGCGAAGGTGTAGCCACACGAGATCACCAATGTTGAAGACCTTATGTTGCCTGTTGACGTTGAGCTTGGTCACAAGGCATTGTACTTGGCGCTGTATGGTGTGTCTTGTATCTTCATGCACCTTCTTGAGATGGGTCACTTGTGCACTTGCATCCAAATTGATTCGCTCTTGGAGTGGAAGAGGTAGAATATCCAATGGTGACAAGGGGTTGAATCCGTAGACGACCTCGAAAGGGGACTTGCCGGTTGTTGAGTGTCTTGCTCGGTTGTAGGTGAACTCGGTGATGGGTAGACACTCTTCCCACTCCTTGATGTTCTTCTTGATGAGTACTGGAAGTAGAGCGGAGAGTGTTCGGTTTGTCACCTCCGTTTGGCCGTCGGTTTGAGGATGGTACGCCGTGGAGAAGAGTAGCTTGATTCCGAGCTTGGCGCATAGGGTCTTCCAAAAGTAGCAATGGAACTTGATGTCGTGGTCCGAGACAATTTTCTTTGGCACACCATGGAGACTCAATATTTCCCTACAAAAGAGATTAGCAACATGTGAAGCATCGTCTATCTTGTGACAAGGAATAAAATGTGCCATTTTGGAGAAACGGTCCACAACGACAAATATGGAATCTTTCCCATTTCGAGTTCTAGGCAAACCAAGTACAAAGTCCGTGCTAATGTCTTCCCAAGGTTGTTATGGAATCGGTAAAGGCATATAGAGACCATGAGATTGAGCTTTGGACTTAGCTTTGCGACATGTAGAACACCGGTTGGTGAAACGATTAACATCCCGAAACATCTTAGGCCAAAAGTAGCTTTTCGAGAGCGTGGCGAACGTCTTGTCGCGTCCGAAATGTCCCATTAAGCCTCCTCCATGAGATTCCTGCAAAAGCAACAAACGAAGAGAGGACTCGGGAATGCGAAGTTTGTTAGCTCTCATAAGGTAGCCATCTTTGATTTAATAGCGTTTCCAAGATGTATTCGACAAACACTTGGCATACGGAATGGCAAAAGTTGTATCATGCTCATATAAGTCTTTGATATGCTCGAAGCCAATGACATCTAACTCAAGTTGCGTGACAAGCATGCAAATGCGGGAAAGAGCATCCGCTACTATGTTTTCTTTACCCTTGATGTACCTGATGATAGAGGCAAAGGTGTCCCGATGTTTCGATGAGATGGTGGCTATCGTTTTCTATGGGAGTCGACCTTGACGATCCAACTACGAACGTGCGAGACGTCGCGCCATAGCAATCGCTAAACCAACTTCCGAGGGTTATTGACCACGCCGGAGCACGATCAACCTGACCACGAGGGTCTGTTTCCTGCAAGCAAACGAAGAACAAGCAAGAAACTGAGATTGCAATCTGGATATTGCAAATATAAGATGAAAGCTTTATTGATCAAGGTGGGGTTCTGTGACGTCTTGGTCTGGTCGTTGGACACAAACGAAGTACGTGAAGTTGCAACTATGGCGAACTTTTAATCTAAACAAAACCCTAAAGTCTAAACGATGCCCTAAGGATTGTATATATGGAGGAGAGAGGGGGAATTTCGTGGCCCTTGGTGGAGGGGTCCGAAACCAACCCTAACTCTTGTTTCCCCACATATACGGACTCTAAAAACAGCCTATACTTAAGTACTTCGAAAATACATGGGCCTGGCCCAATAATAAGGTGACGTAGCACCTAAAATAGCCTCTGGACGAAATTTATGAAGTGGCATCTTGTATATTTCGTCCCATGCTTCATGCACTCATTATGGTGGATTCAAAGTCATGGAATCATCACTTGTAACTCCGTTCTTGTTCCCTTGCGCATGCCATCATATCCATGCTTGAACTTGCTCCAAGGTTCATATTTCTTGTCCAAGCTAGGACCTTCATTTGTAAGCAAAACAAATGTATCCAATTTAGGCAGCATCATATTCTCATGAACATTAGAATCGTTACCAAGAAACGAAAGTACCTGATAATTCAATTGTTGTGCGCGAGCTCTAGTAATCGGTCCAGTATGTGTAGCAGCAGGGGCTGTGGGTGTAACAATGGTATTGATGTCCTCATCATCCTCCCCATCTTGAAATGAAGTCGTCCTCGACAAAAGTTCATCATCCTCACCCAAATAAGGCTTCAAATCTGCAATGTTAAAAGTGGGACTAACCCCAAAATCTTCATGCAGCTCAAGTTTATATGCATTATCATTTATTTTCTCTAACACCTTAAAAGGACCATCAGCACGTGGCATTAGCTTTGATTTGCGCAAATTAGGAAATCTATCCTTACGCAAATGTAACCAAACAAGATCTCCAGGTGCAAACAAAACATTTTTTCTATCCTTATCGCCAGCAAGTTTATATTTATCATTCATACCCTCAATGTTTTCCTTAGTTAACTCATGCATTTTTAAAATCAATTCAGCACGTTCTTTAGCATCAAAATTAACCTTCTTCGAAGATGGAAGAGGCAACAAATCAATAGGTGCACAAGGTAGGAAACCATACACAATTTCAAAAAGGCACATCTTAGTAGTAGAATGCAATGAACGATTATAAGCAAATTCAATATGAGGAAAGCATTCTTCCCACATTCTCTTGTTATTCTTCAAAACAGCCCTAAGCATAGTAGACAATGTTCTATTGACTACTTCAGTTTGTCCATCAGTTTGGGGGTGACAAGTAGTACTAAAAAGCAGCTTAGTCCCTAACTTAGCCCATAAACATCTCCCAAAGTGGCTAAGAAATTTAGTATCATGATCTGAAACAATAGTATTTGGCACACCATGCAAGCGAATAATTTCACGACAGAACAAATCAGCAACATTAACAGCATCATCGCTTTTATGACATGGTATAAAGTGTGCCATTTTCGAGAACCTATCCACGACAACAAATATGCTATCCCTCCCCTTCTTTGTTCGAGATAAAGCTAAAACAAAGTCCGTAGATATAGCCTCCCAAGGAACACTAGGTACAGGCAAAGGCATATATAAACCATGAGGATTAAGTCGTGACTTAGCTCTTTGACATGTAGTGCAGCGAGCAACAAAACGCTCAACATCCCATCTCATCTTTGGCCAAAAGAAATGTGTAGCAAGTATATCCTCCGTGTTCTTGACGCCAAAGTGTCCCAGTAATCCTCCTCCATGCGCCTCCTGCAACAACCAAAGACGAACGGAGCTAGCTGGAATGCATAGCTTGTTAGCACGAAACACAAATCCATCGTTAATAACGAACTTGTTCCAAGTTCTCCCTTCCTTACAATTCTGCAGTACATCTTTAAATTCAGCATCATGAACATATTGATCTTTGATTGTCTCCAAACCAAATATTTTAAAGTCAAGTTGTGAAAGCATAGTATAACGACGAGACAATGCATCAGCAATAACATGTTCTTTACCCTTCTTGTGTTTAATGACATAAGGGAAGGCCTCAATGAATTCAACCCATTTAGCATGTCTACGGTTCAGTTTTGCTTGACTTTTAATGTGTTTCAAAGATTCATGATCAGAATGTATAACAAATTCCTTGGGCCATAAATAATGTTGCCATGTTTCTAAGGTCCGAACAAGAGCATATAATTCTTTATCATAAGTAGAATAGTTCAGACTAGGCCCACTCAATTTTTCAGAAAAGTATGCAACATGTTTGCCATCTTGCAATAACACACCTCTTACAATTCCACTAGCATCACATTCAAGCTCAAAAGTCTTATTGAAACTAGGAAGTTGGAGTAAAGGAGCATGTGTCAACTTATCTTTCAATACCGTGAAGGCTTCTTCCTGTGCGGTACCCCAAACAAAAGGCACATCCTTCTTTGTAAGCTCGTTGAGAGGTGCAACAATGGTGCTGAAATCTCTCACAAAACGCCTATAGAAACCAGCGAGGCCAAGGAAACTCCTCACTTGTGTCACCATTTTGGGCTGCGGCCAACTCTCAATAGCTTCAATCTTGGCTTTATCAACTTCAATTCCCTGTGGAGTAACAACATAGCCAAGAAAAGATACTTGGTCGGTGCAAAAGGTGCACTTTCCAAGGTTACCAAACAAACGTGCGTCACGTAGAGAAATAAAAACAGCACGTAAATGTTCCAAATGTTCCTCCAAAGATTTGCTATAAATCAATATGTCATCAAAGTAAACTACCACAAATCGTCCAATGAAAGCACATAAAACTTCGTTCATTAACCTCATAAAAGTACTAGGTGCATTAGTTAACCCAAAAGGCATGACTAACCACTCATATAATACAAACTTAGTTTTAAATGCTGTTTTCCATTCATCTCCCAATTTCATACGAATTTGATGGTATCCACTACGCAAATCAACTTTGGAGAATATTGTAGAGCCACTCAATTCATCAAGCATATCATCTAGCCTAGGAATAGGATGATGATAACGCATAGTAATATTATTAATGCCTCTACAATCAACGCACATATGCGACGTGCCATCCTTTTTCGGCACTAAAATGATAGGAACAGCACAAGGACTAAGGGATTCGTGTATATAACCTTTGTCGAGCAGTTCTTGTACTTGAGGCATAATCTCCTTCGTCTCCTCTGGATTGGTACGGTATGGTGCACGGTTGGGTAATGATGCACCGGGAAATAAGTCAATTTGATGCTCAATCCCTCGAATAGGTGGTAATCCCGGTGGCATGTCTTGTGGAAAGACGTCAGCGAACTCCTGCAAAATGTTATTGACAGCAGGAGGCAAAGAGGAAGGCACGTCCTCGAATGAAAATAATGCCTCTTTGCACACAAAAGCATAGCAAACAGATTTGCTAAAATCTAGATCGTCAATATCAGATTTGGTGGCAAGTAAACATGCACTTTTCAATTTAATTTCAGAAGCAACACTAGATTGTTTATTATTAGGCTGTATTTGTTGCTCAAATTCTTTTGCCACAATCTGATTTTCACTCTTATTTTTCTCCTATTTTGCTTTATTAGCTCTATTAATATCATCTTTCAAAATGGAATCAGGAGTCATAGGAAGCAAAGTAATATTTTTATCCATATGAACAAGAGTATACTGATTGTTTCTAACATGGTGTACATAATTTTTATCAAATTGCCATGGTCGACCAAGTAATAAGGAACATGCTTGCATAGGTACCACATCACAATGAATATAATCAGCATATGTAGAGATACTAAAATGCACACGAACAGTACATGTTACCTTAACCTTGCCACTGTTGTTGAACCATTGGATGTAGTAAGGATGTGGATGTGGTCTTGTGGTGAGAGATAGCTTCTCCACGATCTCCAGGCTAGCCAAGTTATTGCAACTCCCTCCATCTATGATCACATGAACAGAATGTTCCTTCACAACTCCATTTGTATGAAACAAATTATGCCTCTGATTTTGCTCAGCTTGTGTAACCTGCACACTCAAAACACGTTGAGCATCTAAACATTCATACCTATCAGCATCTTCAGGAGCCATGTATTGCGTCTCATGATCAGAATCGTCTCCACCGTGTTCGTCACGTGTAATAAGAGCCAAAGTCTCCTCATCATAGTCACTAGCGGACTCATACCCACCATCCTCAGTAACAATCATCACACGCTTAGATGGGCATTCTCTCGCATAATGACCTCCACCCTTGCAACGTCGACAAATAATATCATGTGTTTGCCCTATTGATGCCATGGATGAAGAAGAGCTCTTTGCAGGCCCAGAAGGTGTGCTCTTGGCAGATAGTGGTGATTGTGCCTGCTTTATTGTATCATGGTTGGAGGTGGCAGCCGACGGAGGTGCCGGTGTAGCAGAACATGTGGAAGTAGATGATGCACGTGGTGTGCATGATGAAGGCCGACCTGCAGAAAAGTCAGTCTGCGCCAATGCCTGTCGATCCTGCACTTCACGTTCAGCTTTACAAGCAAGATGGAACAAATGAGTGATATTAATATACTCCTTATACTCTAGAATGGTCTGAATCTCTCTATTTAATCCACCCATAAAACGTGCAAGCATAGCTTCATTCTCCTCAACAATACCACATCTAATCATGCCTGTTTGCAATTCCTAATAATATTCTTCTATCGAATTTTTTCCTTGTCTTAATCGCTGCAATTATTGAAGTAATTCACGTTGATAATATGGTGGAACCCAACGAGTATGCATAGCAGTTTTGAAAGCAGTCCAAGTAGCTGGAATAGGATATAATCTACAATATTCAGACCACCAAACACATGCAAAGCTAGTGAAAGCACAAACAGTAGCATGAACACGTCTCTCCTCAGGATATTGTAAACATGTAAATAGTTGTTCAGTTTCTAACTCCCAAGTAAGATATATATCAGGAACATATCTACCCTCAAATGGTGGAATATTCAATTTCAGTTTAGGGAGATGGTCATGATCTCATACCTGAGGGGGAGCCCTAACATTGCCATTATTTGCATGTGGAAGACCTGGTGGTTGTGGTACTGGTGGTAGCACGTAGTTCTGATTTTGATCAACCTCATCCTCGTAATCTCCCACATAATCCTCCTCCTCCATATCAGTAGTAGGAGCCACAGAAGTATCAACAGCAGCACCAGTAGTTTGGACAGGGTGAAGAGGGACACGGCTTGCTCGGCGGAGGGCTGTTTCCCGACGTGGAGGTAGTCGGTGTTGTTGCTGTTGGTGCAGAGGTGCGGCAGGAGCAGCCGGTGGTAGAAAACGTGAAAGAAATTAAGCAAACTTGGTATCAAGCTTTGTTTCAAACGTCTTCTCCATGCCATCTATCTTCTCCATGGCCTGTTCAAATCTGTTTAGCACATCTTCCTCCTGTCCACTCATCATTTGCTGAAACTTAAAATGTAACTCTTTGTTCGTCATGTTCTCCCAGTCAATCGCGTCGGGTTGTGATCCTGCCATGGTTAGCAGCAATAGAAACACACAAGAATATGAACCTACAGACTACTAGAAAACGGCGGTGGTGGAGTGTCACAAATCCGTCAAGCAAATCTCAAATTCTTACTAGTTCTTACCCAGCAGCAGGCGATGATCGGCAACCGTCGTAGTCAAAACTCTCAAAGCTTGGATAGAGCGATTACCAGGGAGAGTCAAACGCACGACGTAAATATATGTGGAGCTAGGAAGGCTTATAATATGGTAGCAAAAGGGGTCAGCAATAATCAATTCAGAGATGCAAAGTTGAATAAACGCTCAAAGATGGTACTGTGCTGGTCCTAGGCTAGACCGTGCTAGAGACGCGAGCCTAGAACACTAACAAAATCACGGCGCTGCACGTAAACAAGGGAAAAGCACATTCTGGAACTTTTTTCCCTCTTTTTTTTGCGCTCCTTTTTTTTTCAAAAAATCACTATAATGGCGAGTGTCTCAAAACTCTTCCCTCGTCAAACTGATAGGATGGGCACGAAATTTTTTTTCACTTTTTTTTGCGGAAATCAGGGCAGCGACGACGAAAAAGTGCGACAAAAAATCACTATGATGGCACGTGGCTCAAAAGACTCAGAAAAGCCTAAACATAGGATAGGGAAAAATATTTTTGGTCGCCGAAATTTTGGCCTAAAAACTGCCCGGGGGTCTCCAAACTCTTTTTTTCCAAGACCTACGCAGGCAAGGAAACACGAATCAGAATTTAGATTGATCTCAAAAACAAACCTAATATGAGAAGAACTCGGATTGGTGGTGGATATATGGTTGTGGTATATGGCAGCGGTGGTGGTATATGGTAGCGGTGGTGGTATATGGATACTGATTGGTGGTGGTATATGGATACGGATTGGTGGTGGTATATGGATACATATTCAGAGCAGTGGCGGATAAGCAATGGTGGTAGATGGCAAGGCGATGATGATGGTGCGGCGGCGGCGTGACAACTTATGACCAGAACTCGAAACTCTAAAAGACTAGACTCTAAGACCAGCAACTTGACATGACGATGCAACCGCAAATTCAACAAAGCAAAAACCCTAAAAAGATTATGCAAAGGCTCAGATTGGTTCGGATATGATGAACTAACCCTATTTTTTGTGGCTTTTTCGTGGACTGTAGGTCTGAAGAACAGATTCGGTCTAATCTACGAAAAACTATAAAATCTCACCGAGCAACCTAGAAATCTGATACCACTTGATAGAGGCAAGGGTGTCCCGATGTTTCGATGAGAAGGTGGCTATCGTTTTCTGTGGGAGTCGACCTTGATGATCCGACTATGAACGTGCGAGACGTCGCGCCTTAGAAATCGCTAAACCAACTTCTGAGGGTTATTGACCACGCCGGAGCACGATCAACCTGACCACGAGGGTCTGTTTCCTGCAAGCAAACGAAGAACAAGCAAGAAACTGAGATTGCAATCTGGATATTGCGAATATAAGATGAAAGCTTTATTGATCAAGGTGGGGTTCTGTGACGTCTTGGTCTGGTCGTTGGACACAAACGAAGTACGCGAAGGTGCAGCTATGGCGAACTTTTAATCTAAACAAAAACCCAGAGTCTAAACGATGCCCTAAGGGCTATATATATGGAGGAGAGAGGGGGAATTTCGTGGCCCTTGGTGGAGGGGTCCGAAACCAACCCTAACTCTTGTTTCCCCACACATGCGGACTCTAAAAACAGCCTATACTTAAGTACTTCGAAAATACATGGGCCTGGCCTAATAAGAAGGTGACGCAGCACCTAAAATAGCCTCTGGACGAAATTTATGAAGTGGCATCTTGTATATTTCGTCCCATACTTCATGCACTCATTATGGTGGATTCAAAGTCATGCAATCATCACTTGTAACTCCGTTCTTGTTCCCCTTGCGCATGCCATCATCTCCATGCTTGAACTTGCTCCAAGGTTCATCTTTCTTTTCCAAGCTAGGCCCTTCATTTCTAAGCAAAACAAATGTATCCAATTTAGGCAGCATCATATTCTCATGAACATTAGAATCATTACCAAGAAACGAAAGTTCCTGATAATTGAATTGGCGTGCGCGAGCTCTAGTAATCGGTCCAGTATGTATAGAAGCAGGGGTTGTGGGTGTAACAATGGTATTGATGTCCTCATCACCTGATGACATAGGGAAAAGACTCAATAAATTCACTCCATTTAGCATGACGCTTGTTCAACTTAGTTTGTCCCTTAAGATACTTGAGAGTCTCATGATCGGTATGAATGATAAATTCATGGGGACGAAGGTAGTGTTCCCATTCATGCAAAATGCAGACTAAAGCATATAGCTCTTTGTCATAGATGGGATAATTGAGTTGCGCTCCGGAAAGTTTCTCACTAAAATAAGCTATGGGGCGCTTCTCTTGCGTTAACACACCTCCTATGCCATTACTACTAGCATCGCAATGAATTTCAAAAGGCTTGTCGAAGTTGGGTAAAGCAAGCACGGGAGCATGAGTAAGCAAATTCTTAAGTTCATTGAATGCGGTTCTTGGGATGGTCCCCAAATGAACGGTGCATTCTTCTTGCTCAAAGCATGCAAAGGCGAAGCAATGGTGCTAAAATCCTTCACAATGCGACGATAGAAACCCGCAACACCAAGAAAACTACGCACTTGATGCAAGTTGGTTGGTTGCGGCCAAGTCTTAATAGCATTGATCTTGGAGTCATCTACATGAACACCCTTAGAAGAGACCACGAAACCCAAGAAAACGAGCTTATCAACACCAAAAAGGCATTTCTCCATATTAGCATAGAGACGCTCTTTCCTAAGAGTTTGCAAAACAGTGCGGACATGGGTGACATGCTCTTGGATAGATTTGCTAAACACAAGAATGTCATCGAAGTAAACCACAACAAATATACCAATCTAAGGGCGAAAGACATGATTCATAAGGCGCGTAAAAGTGCCCGGTGCTTCCAAGAGACCCATAGGCATGACTAACCACTCATACAAACCAAACTTGGTTTTGAATGCGGTTTTCCATTCATCACCCTCTTGTATGCGGATTTGATAGTAACCACTTTTAAGATCAATTTTAGAAAATATAGTGGCACCGCTAAGTTCATCAAGCATATCATCTAGGCATGGAATGGGGTACCTATAGCGAACGGTGATAGCATTGATAGGTCTACAATCGGAGCACATGCGAAAGCTACCGTCACGTTTTGGCACAAGAATGACCGGTACGGCACAAGGGCTCAAACTTTCACGCACATGTCCATGGTCTATGAGATGCTTTACTTGCCTTTGAATTTCTTTGGTTTCTTCGGGGTTGACGCGGTAGGGAGCTTTGTTTGGAAGCGGTGCTCCGGGGATGAGGCCGATGCGGTGCTCAACGCCTCGTAATGGAGATAGTCCCGGAGGTAGCTCATCGGGGAAAACATCTTGAAATTCCTGCAAAAGAGAAGACAACACTAGAGGAAGAGTGTGAGAAGTGTTAGTTTGTGGTGCATTGTCCTTGCATGCGAGGATGTAGTGTAGGGCACTAGATGGGTTCTCACACACTTCTCTCATCTCACGTTTGGTGGAAAATAGAACGAGGTTCTTGTTTTCGCTCATCGTGGAGGCACTCAATTTGGGCTTGTGGCGCTCACTCTCTTTTTGGTGGCTCACTCTCTCACTATTCTCTCCACGATGGGTGGCTTGCTTATTGGCGATCACTTGGCTTGGAGACATAGGTCGTAACACAAACTCCTTTCCTTGCATCTTGAAGCTATAGTGGTTTGTACGCCCATTGTGGACGACTATTCTATCGATATGCCATGGTCGTCCAAGGAGAAGATGGAAAACGGTCATTGGGATGACGTTGCACTCCAAGCTGTCTTCATAGGCGCCGATTTTGAAGGAGACTTGTACTCGGTGCTCTACTTGGATAGTGCCGGAGTCACTAAGACATTGCACTTTGTATGGATGTGGATGCTTCGTCTTGGGTAATTGGAGCTTGCAGCAAAGTTCTTCACTTGTGAGATTGTGACAACTCCCTCCATCGATGATGACCTTAATGGATCGTCCATTGATGCCGGCCTTGGTGTGGAATATGGTGCATCTTTGGTCTCCATCTTGGTGATGTTGGAGAGTCAAGACTTTGGAGACAACAAGTGCGGGGCTTGAGTCTTCATCACAAAAGACTTGTTCTCCTTCATTGTTCACTTGGCGGTGCATGGCGACTTGCTCAAGGGCTTCCATTTCTCCTTCGCTCATGGAATCATAAGTGCCATCGCCGTTGAAGATCATGGCGCTCTTTTTGGTGCACTCATAGGACTTGTGGCCTCGGCCTCCGCAAGTGAAGTCGACTTGAAGTTGATGATGATGAAGCTCTAGGCTTGAAGTTGCTAGTAGTAGGCGAAGCTTTCTTGGAAGTCGACTTGTCGATGTTGGAAGTAGACTGTCTTGTAGTCGGTGTTGGAGTCATTGAAGCTTGGTTATTGGGGAAGCCGTAGGACATGGATGAGAACTTGGCATACTTGAAATCATCTTGCACTTGGCGTTCCTCTTTGGTAGCTTGGTGCACGAGCTCGATGAGATTTGAGTATGGTTGGAAGTCGGCGATCTTCTTGATAGGATGATTGAGTCCATTCAAGAAACGTGCCATAGTTTGCTAATCATCTTCCATCACATTGGCTCGTATCATTGCAATCTCCATCTCCTTGTAGTATTCTTCAATGCTCTTGGTTCCTTGCTTGAGTTGTTGGAGTTCACGGTTGTAGTAGGTAGGCACGAAGCGTGCTCTCATGACATCCTTCACTTGTGCCCAAGTAGTGATGGGTGGATCACCTCTTGCCTCGCGGCGCTCAATGACTTGTACCCACCAAATGAGGACGTAGTCTTGGAACTCAAGGGATGCCATCACGATCTTCTTCTCTTCTTCATAATTGTGCAAACGGAAGATCTTGTCAACTTTCAATGCCCATGAAAGGTATTCTTCGGGATCGTTGCTTCCGTTGAACGTGGGCATGGTGAACTTGAGCTTGCCGTAGCGTTGCTCTTCATTGTGTTGGGGTCGGGGATGATGACGCCCATGTTGAATATGATTGTCCAACTCATGGTGCTCTTGACGTGGAGGGTTGTCAACCTCGTGTTGCTCTTGTCGCGGAGGATTCCCATTGTTTTCATGCTCTTGATGAACTTGATGGTCTTGGCGAGCTTGTGGAGGAACACGTCGAGCTCGAGGGGGAACTAGACGATGCATGCGAGCTTGAAATCGTCGCTCGTGAATTTCTTCGCGAAGTGCTTCCTCTTCTTCACGGGATTGTCAGCCTCGCTCGGCAACGGCTCGACTCGCATCGCGTAGAGCTTGTTGCGCCTCAAGTGCTTGAGCGTCACGGAGTTGTTGTTCTTGACGTTGAGCCTCGGCATCTTGTGCATTTTGGTGTAGACGCACGCATTCTTCCTCTTCATGTTGGCGTTGTTGTTGCTGTTCTCGAGCTAGAGCGAAGGCTTCTTCGGCTTGACGTCGTCGGCGCTCTTGAGAGTTTGTATCCCGAAGCAGATTGAGGTTTGCTTGACGGTCGGTGCGCGCGGCTTGACGAAGAGTGTTCGATGTCGGTGTACTTGAGTCGGAATGGTGACTTGAACGGCTCCTTCTTGGAGTGGAAGAAGAGCGGTTGAGCAACAAAGCGCGAATCTCGTCCATCCTTGCGTCATTCTCTTACTTGTGATCATCGAGCTTGTGGTCAAAGTAGTCCCTTGTACGTTGCTCAGAAAGTCGCAAGTCGGCGGCAAGGTTGTCGATGCGTTCACTCATAGCTTGTTTCTCTTGATGCAAAGCACGTTGTGCACCAAAGAGATGACTCTTGGTGACGAAGGAGTTCATGTCGTCGTCTTGCTCCATGAAGAGTGGGTTGGTAGAAGTACTTGGCCTATCCATCATTCCAAGACAAATGTGAGTGGTAGAAAGAGAGGAACGAGTACCAAATGTACCTTGACCAAAGTTGAAAGTGGATCGAGGATCAATCCAATGTAGGAGAAGGAAATAGCACAATTGGTACGAGTTCTTGTCGGTTTCTCACACCTACTCAAGTAAAAGCTTTTGGTGGAGCTTGGTTAGGATGGTGGCACAAAATTTGATGCAATTGTAAGTGAGCTTCAATAACGTTGGAAAAGATTCGCAACATGCAATGTAACAAGTAGACCAAGCATATGAGGTACAGGGAAACACACACGCAAAAAGATAAGTGGGGTTGCGCAACCAAGGGTGAGCCAAAATGTGGAATCCACAAAAATGCTCTTGTTGCATAACACTAGAGAGACGCTAGCATGATTGCATGACAGGCGGATACAAGAACTTGTGCACAACCTACTTAGCAAAAATGCAACGACTTGTATCCCAAATATTTTGAATGCAAGGTGTTGCTATGATATGATCCAAGATGATCGAGTATTACAATCTTAATGTTGTATGATGCTATGGTTCTTGCTTAAAAGTTCTTTGCTTATCTTTCCTCTTTGCTTAAAAGCTTGGTTGGCTCTTTGATGTTTGAGCTCTTTTCTCATGCAATGCTTGACGAACCAAGATAGCAAGTGAGTATGCGATGACAACTTTGTGACACAAGAGATGATACCAATATAGGCAACAATGATGTATGTATGTTATGGGAAGTATGATCACTAATGTGCACAAGTCTCATTGCCGACAATACTCAATGGCTAGTCTCGATGGGTAAGCAACGCAAAGGAGTAAGGCTATGATCACTATCAATGTAGTGGCAAGAGTGATATGTCCAATACCAAGATGAGGTTAACGGTCTTGCTTCCGGTATGGTGTCAAAATGGTGGCACGAATACCAAGTCATAGTCGAGGTGGTCGTTGTTGATGACGCGTCCGTGGCGGAGATGAGCAGCGGTGATGTCATGTCGAACCGTACCTAGATAGCCGAAACACAAAACAATACGGTACCGCAACTCAAATTCTCAAACTTCAAAGTAGCAATTGTGTCAGAGAGCAAAACGGTCTAAAAATAGTTGGGTTATGCGGAAGTGGAGGAGGTATGAGGAAGTATATATGGTATATGGTGAGCACGGGAACAAAATTTGGTGGAATTTTGGTGGAGTTGTGGAAGTAGTGCGAACTTTCTGTCGAAGTCGGAAGTTTCGGGCAAGACGGAGGGTCCGGGATCCGGAGGTTCCGGGGAAGGCCGGAAGGTCCGGGGGCGGAAAGTCCGGGCTGGACTGGAAGTTCTGGTGGTCGGGATTTTGCCAAGAACAGAGACTTCGGGATCGTGGATTCGGGCGGAAAAACTGCGGGAAAGGCCCAAATCTGAAGGGGGAAAAGAAGAAATTGGAGGAAAAGAAAGGTGGGGAGGCTAGATCTACGAGCCACACACAACATTCACGGATCAAAACCAACAAAATCTCAACACACGAACAAATCACAAAAAAAATTTGGGGGCTATTTTTGGTGGGGATTTTCGGATTAGGACGAAAAACAACAAAATTAGGCTAGAAACACAATGGGGAGGCTCCGAAATCGTGATCAACCTTTCTCTAGATACCAAGATGATGTAGGGTAGAACCCTAGTGGCCTAATCTTTCACGAAATGAGCGGATCCCGCGTAGAACGCGAAGAACACGAGGAGGGAAATGAGGGGAAAATCACGAGGGGAACACAAGAGAACACTCAAACCAACAGGTATGATCACACATGTGCTAGATCCTCAAAACACAAAGAGAGGTACAAGATCCAAAGTTAACAACGGACGATACAAGAGGTAAATGGTTCTTCTCCATGAGGAGGTCTTGAATCACAAGGGGATCCTCCCGTAAAGGGGTCTTGAATCCAAGGTGGATCTTCTCCGAAGAGGGGCCGCGGTCTCTCTCAAGGAGTAGATCCGATATGGATGAGCGTAGCTCTATCTCTCAAATGAGCTATCACAACGCTAACCCTAGAAAGTTGTACGGGATAGAGTATATATAGTCTAGGTGACGAACGGGTACATGGGCCTCGGCCCAAGTGGCTGCGCACAGGCAGGGCCGGAAGTTCCGGGCGCCGGAGGTTCTGGGGAGGGTCTGGCCAAACCAGAGAGTTGGCACGGAGGAGATGTGCTGGCATCCGGGGGCCGGAAGGTCCGGGCCGGCCGGAGGCTCCGGGCGCCGGAATGTCCGGGACGGGGTCCGGGCTAACCCGAGAGTTGGCACGCCTGGGCTGGTCGAAGTCATCGGCGGCCGGAAGCTCTGGGTCGGCCGGAAGGTCCGGGGGCCGGAAGTTCCGGGCTGTCAAGAGTGTTGACGTATGTCTCTTCATCTTCAGTCCTCGGCTCCGAGTCTTGAGCATTGTACCTGACGACACATAGTATTTCGGACTTAGGCAGTAGCCATGTCTCACTTGAAGAGGGAGAAAACTCAAGTAGGAGTGATGTCACCTCGGATTGAATAGCACGTGCCCTAGCCCTTGTCATTGGTCCAATTGGAGCTTGGATAGTTGATGTGGCGTCCATGGGGATGGTCGTGGGATGCTCCGCATCATCAATACCGTTGTTACACCCACAGCCCCTGCTGCTATACATACTGGACCAATTACTAGAGCTCGCGCAAGCCAATTGAATTATCAAGTACTTTTGTTTCTTGGTAACGATTCTAATGTTCATGTGAATATGATGCTGCCTAAGTTGGATACATTTGTTTTGCTTACAAATGAAGGGCCTAGCTTGGAAAAGAAAGATGAACCTTGGAGCAAGTTCAAGCATGGAGATGATGGCATGCGCAAGGGGAACAAGAACGGAGTTACAAGTGATGATTCCAGGACTCTGAAGCCACCATAATGAGTGGATGAAGCATGGGACGTAATATACAAGATGCCACTTCATAAATTTCGTCCAGAGGCTATTCTAGGTGCTGCGTCACCTTATTATTGGGCCAGGCCCATGTATTTTTGAAGTACTTAAGTATAGGCTGTTTTTGGAGTCCGTATGTGTGGGGAAACAAGAGTTGGGGTTGGTTTTGGACCCCTCCTCCAAGGGCCACGAAATTTCCCCCTCTTCCTCCATATATACAGCCCTTAGGGCGTCGTTTAGACTTTGGGTTTTGTTTAGATTAAAAGTTTTCCATAGCTGCAACTTCGTGTACTTCGTTTGTGTCCAACGACCAGACCAAGACGTCACACAACCCCACCTTGATCAGTAAAGCTTTCAGCTTATATTCGCGATATCCAGATTGCAATCTTAGTTTCTTGCTTGTTCTTCGTTTCCTCGCTAGAAACAGGCCCTCGTGGTCAGGTTGATCGTGCTCCGGCGTGGTCAATAACCCCTCGGAGTTGGTTTAGCGATTGCTAAGGCGCGACGTCCTCGCACATTCGTAGTCGGATCGTCAAAGTCTACTTCCTCTGAAACGATAGCCACTATCTCATCGAAAGATGGGACACCTTTGCCTCTATCAAGTGGTATTAGATTTCCAGGTTGCTCGCTGAGATTTTATAGTTTTTCGTAGTTTAGGTCGAGTTTGTTCTTCATACCTATAGTCAACGAAAAAGCCAAAAAAAATTTTAGGGTTAGGTCATCATATCCGAACCAATCTGAGCCTTTGCATAGTCTTTTTAGAGTTTTGCTTTGTTGAATTTGCGGTTGCATCGTCGTGTCGAGTTGCTGGTCTTAGCGTCTAGTCCCTTAGAGTTTTGAGTTCTGTTCACAAGTTGTCACGCCGCCGCCGCACCATCATCATCATCATTACCATATACCACCACTCCACCATATACATCGCCGCTGCCATATACCACCACCAATCTGAGTCCAGATATACCATCGCCATATACCACCACCAATCCGAGTCCACATATACCATCATCATATACCACCACCAATCCGAGTCCAGATATACCACCACAGTCCGAGTTCCACCAGATTCATCTCCGCCACCAGTCCTAGTGTGAGTCCAGTATTTTTTGCTTTGTTTTCACGTTCCAGATCACGCCATACTCCGAGTCGTGACCGAGTAGGACTCCCGAGATTATGTGCTACCCGCAGAAGAAAAATAATTCCAAACCCAAAAAGAAAAGAGGAAAAAAAGTGCAAAAAAAGTGAAAAAAAGAAAAAAAATTTAGAGTGTGCTCCTCCATTGTTTACGTGCAGCGCCGTGATTTTGTTAGTGTTCTAGGCTCGCGTCTCTAGCACGGTCTAGCCTAGGACCAGCACTGTACCGTCGTTGAGCGTTTATTCAACTTTGCATCTCTGAATTGATTATTGCTGACCCTTTTTGCTACCATATTGATGTAGGGTGGAACCCTAGATGGCCGATCTTTCACGAAAGGAGCGGATCCCTACGAGGAACACGAAGAACACGAGGGGGGAAACGAGGGGAAACACAAGAGAAACACTCAACCAACAAGAAATAGATTACACATGTGCTAGATCCTCGAAACACAAAGAGAGATACACGATGATCCAAGGTCAACAACGGACGATACACGATAACCGGTTCTTCTCCGTGAGGAGGTCTTGATGGGGCCACCCAAGAGGGAGTCTTGAATCCAAGGGGATCTTCTCCGTAGAGGGGCCCCGGTCTCTCTCGTGGAGTAGATCCGTAATGGATGAGCGTAGCTCTATCTCTCAAATGAGCTATCACAACGCTAACCCTAGCTAGGATGAATGGGGGGTCTATTTATAGTCTAAGTGCAAAAGGGGGGCGAAGTGAAAGGGTACATGGGCCTCGGGCCTGAATCTGGACGCAGCCAGGTACCGGACGTCCGCTGGGGACCGGTCGTCCGGTGTCTCAGGAGCGGCCGGACGTCCGGTGTCCTCCGATCGTCCGCTGGTTCTGCTCGGTGATGGGGGTGCCGGACGTCCGGTAGCTCCGGACTTCCGCTGATGTTGGCTTGGGTGCTGGTGCGCCGGTCGTCCGGTCCGGACCGGACGTCCGCTCGTTCGCTTCTGGTGCAGGGGCACCGGTCGTCCGGTCTGGGCCGGACATCCGCTCGCTGGGGTTCGGCTGAGGCTTCAGGCGTCGGACGTCCGGTCCCGGCCGGTCGTCCGGTGGCTGGGACTTTTCCTGCATCCCTTCTTCTTCTCCGTCTTCTCGTCCATCTTCCTCTTCTTCTTGTCCTTGCTACTTAGCTTCTCCATTGTATCGGAGTATGCACAAACTATCCATATGAGGTAGTAGCCATGCTTCATGCGCATCGAAGTGGAATTGTGAGAGGAGAGATGTCACCTCGGTTTCAAGGGCTCTTGCACGTGATCGAGTCATGGGTCCGGTAGGCATTTGATGAGACGATGGTAGGTCCATGGGGATGACCTTGGGATGCTCCGCATCATCTCCCCTCCCTTGGGGAAGATCCGTCCTCGGATCAAAATCTTCATCACCATGGAAAGGAGAGAGATCTTTGACGTTGAAGATGTCGCTCACGTTGTACTTGTCGCACGGGAGGTCGATCTTGTAAGCGTTGTCGTTGTAGCGTGCAAGCACCTTGAAGGGTCCATCAACTCGTGGATGAAGCTTAGATTTGCGTTCTTGTGGGAAGCGGTCCTTGCGAAGGTGTAGCCACACTCGATCGCCAATGTTGAAGTTGAGCTTGGTTGCAAGGCGTTGAACTTGGCGCTCGATGGTGTTTCTTGTATCTTCATGCATCTTCTTGAGATGTGTCACACACGCACTTGCGTCCAAATTGATGCGCTCTTGGAGTGGTAGAGGAAGAATGTCTAATGGTGACAATGGGTTGAATCCGTAAACGACCTTGAAAGGCGACTTGCCGGTTGTTGAGTGTCTTGCTCGGTTGTAGGCGAACTCGGCGATAGGTAGGCACTCCTCCCACTCCTTGATGTTCTTCTTGATGAGTACTCGAAGTAGAGCGGAGAGTGTGCGGTTTGTCACCTTCGTTTGACCGTCGGTTTGAGGATGGTACGCCGTGGAAAAGAGTAGCTTGATTCTGAGCTTGGCGCATAGAGTCTTCCAAAAGTAGCTAAGGAACTTGACGTCGCGGTCCGAGACAATTGTCTTTGGCACACCATGGAGACGCAATATTTCCCTACAAAAGAGAGTAGCAACATGTGAAGCATCGTCTATCTTGTGACAAGGAATAAAATGTGCCATTTTGGAGAAACAGTCCACAACGACAAATATGGAATATTTCCCATTCCGAGTTTTTGGCAAAACAAGTACAAAGTCCATGCTTATGTCCTCCCAAGGTTGGTATGGAATTGGTAAAGGCATATAGAGACCATGAGATTGAGCTTTGGACTTAGCTTTGCGGCATGTCGAACATCGGTTGGTGAAGCGATTGACGTCGCAAAACATCTTTGGCCAAAAGTAGCTCTTCTAGAGTGTGGCGAACATCTTGTCGCGTCCGAAATGTCCCATTAATCCTCCTCCATGCGATTCCTGCAAAAGCAATAAAAGAAGGGACGACTTGGGGATGCAAAGTTTGTTAGCTCGCATAAGGTAGCCGTCTTTGATGTAATAGCGCTCCCATGATGTATTCCACAAGCACTTGGCATAAGGGGTGGCAAAAGTTTCATCATGCGCATACAAATCTTTGATATGCTCGAAGCCAATGACATCTAACTCGAGTTCCGTGACTAGCATGCATATGCGGGAAAGAGCATCCGCGATGATGTTTTCTTTACCCTTGATGTACTTGATGACATAGGGAAAAGACTCAATGAATTCACTCCATTTAGCATGACGCTTGTTCAACTTAGTTTGACCCTTGAGATACTTGAGGGTCTCATGATCGGTATGAATGATAAACTCATGGGGACGAAGGTAATGTTCCCATTCATGTAAAACGCGGACTAAAGCAATAGCTCTTTGTCATAGATGGGATAGTTGAGTTGCGCTCCGGAAAGTTTCTCACTAAAGTAAGCTATGGGGCGCTTCTCTTGCGTTAACACACCTCCTATGCCATTACCGCTAGCATCGCAATGAATCTCAAAAGGCTTGTTGAAGTTGGGTAAAGCAAGCACGGGAGCATGAGTAAGCAAATTCTTAAGCTCATTGAAAGCAATATCTTGAGATGGTCCCCAAACAAAAGACGTGTTCTTCTTGCTCAAAGCACGTAAAGGCGAAGCAATGGTGTAAAATCCTTCACAAATCTACGGTAGAAACCGGCTAAACCAAGAAAACTACGCACTTGTTGCAAATTGGTTGGTTGGGGCCAAGTTTTAATAGCATTGATCTTGGACTCATCTACATGAACACCCTTAGAAGAGACAACAAATCCTAAGAAAATGAGCTTATCAACACCAAAAAGGCATTTCTCCATATTAGCATAGAGACGCTCTTTCCTAAGAGTTTGCAAAACAGTGCGGACATGGGTGACATGATCTTGGATAGATTTGCTAAACACAAGAATGTCATCGAAGTAAACCACAACAAATATACCATTGTAAGGGCGAAAGACATGATTCATAAGGCGCATAAAAGTGCCCGGTGCTTCCGAGAGACCCATAGGAAGGACTAACCACTCATACAAACCAAACTTGGTTTTGAAGGCGGTTTTCCATTCATCACCCTCTTGTATGCAGATTTGATAGCAACCACTCTTAAGATCAAATTTGGAAAATATAGTGGCATCACTAAGTTCATCAAGCATATCATCAAGGCGTGGAATGGGGTACCTATATCTAACGGTGATAGCATTGATAGGTCTACAATCGGAGCACATGCGAAAGCTACCGTCACGTTTTGGCACAAGAATGACCGATACGGCACAAGGACTCAAACTTTCACGCACATGTCCATGGTCTATGAGATGCTTTACTTGCCTTTGTATTTCTTTGGTTTCTTCGGCATTGACGCGGTATGGAGGTTTGTTGGGAAGCAGCGCTCCGGGGATTAGATCGATTCGGTGCTCAATGCCTCGTAGTGGAGGTAGACCCGGATGTAGCTCATCGGGGAAAACATCTTGGAATTCTTGCAATAGAGAAGATAACACCAAAGGTAGATCGTGAGAGTTGTTAGTTTGTGTGACCTCGTCCCTGCACAATAGGACATAGTGTAGGACACGTGATGGGTTCTCACACACTTCTCTCATCTCACATTTGGTGGCAAAGAGAACTAAGTTTTTCTTGTCGCTCATCATGGAGTCACTCAATTTGGGCTTGTGGCGCTCACTCTCTTTTTGGTGGATCGCTCTCTCACTATTTTCTCCACGATGGGTGGCTTGCTTGTCGCCGAGCACTTGGCTTGGAGACATAGGACGTAGCACGAACTCTTTCCCTTTCATCTTGAAGCTATAGTGATTTGTACGCCCATTGTGAATGACACATCGGTCAAATTGCCAGGGCCGTCCAAGGAGGAGGTGGCAAACGGTCATCGGAAGGACATCACATTCTAATGTGTCTTCATAGGCGCCAATCTTGAAAGAGACTTGTACTCTATGCTCGACTTGTATGGTGCCGGTGTCGCTTAGCCATTGAACCTTGTAGGGGTGAGGGTGCTTCATCTTGACCAATTGGAGCTTGGAGCATAGTTCTTCACTTGCTAAGTTGTGGCAACTCCCTCCATCGATGATGACCTTGACGGATCGTCCATTGATGCCGGCCTTGGTGTGAAAGATATGGCATCTTTGATCTTTGTCTTGTTGATGTTGAAGAGTCAAGACCTTGGAGACAACAAGAGCGGGGCTTGAATCTTCATCGCAAAAGACTTGGTCATCTTCATCTTCATTGTTCACTTGTCGGTGCATGGCCACTTGCTCAAGAGCTTCCATTTCTCCTTCACTCATGGAGTCATAGGTTCCGTCGTCGTTGAGGATCATGGTGCGCTTGTTTGTGCACTCGAAGGACTTGTGGCCTCGGCCGCCGCATGTGAAGTATTTGATAGAACTTGTCTTGATGGTCTCATCAGGTGGAGTAGATGATGATGGAGCTTTCTTGAAGTTGCTTGTAGTAGGAGGACGACTTGAGCTTGTCGAAGCTTTCTTGTAACTTGACTTGTCGCCGTTGCTTGTAGGAGGCTTGGTTGAGGTAGAAGGTGTTGGAGTTGTCGAAGCTTGATTGTTGGAGAGGCCATAGGACTTGGATGAGAACTTGGCATACTTGAAGTCGTCTTGTACTTGCCGTTCCGCTTTGGTAGCTTAATGCACTAGCTCGATGAGGTTCGAGTATGGTTGGAAGTCGGCGATCTTCTTGATAGGATGATTGAGTCCATTCAAGAACCTTGCCATAGTTTGCTCATCATCTTCTTTGACATTGGCTCGTATCATGGCAATCTCCATTTCCTTGTAGTACTCTTCAACGCTCTTGGTTCCTTGCTTGAGTTGTTGGAGTTTCTTGAAGAGGTCGCAGTTGTAGTAGGTAGGCACGAAGCATGCTCTCATGACATCCTTCATTTGTGCCCAAGTAGTGATGGGTGGATCACCTCTTGCCTCGTGGCGCTCAATGACTTGTTCCCACCAAATGAGGACATAGTCTTGGACCTCAAGGGATGCCATCGCGATCTTCTTCTCTTCTTCATAATTGTGCAAACGGAAGATCTTGTCAACTTTCAATGCCCATGAAAGGTATTCTTCGGGATCATTGCTTCCGTTGAACTTGGGCATGGTGAACTTGAGCTTGCCGTAGCGTTGCTCTTCATTGTGTTGGGGTCGGGGATGATGACCCCCATGTTGTAGATGATTGTCCAACTCATGGTGCTCTTGACGAAGTTGGAAGTCTTCCTCATGTTGCTCTTTGCGAGGATTGGGTCCATTGTCTTCTTGTTCTCGATGGACTTGGTGTTCTTTGTCTCGCTTGAGGGGGAGCTTATCTATCTTGACGAGGCGCTTGTCTATCTGGACGAGGAGCTTGTTGACGCACACGTCTGTGATAAATTCTTTCTTGAGCTTCATCGTGAAGTGCTTCTTGATGTAGTCGAGCTTGTCGGCCTCGGTCGGCTACGGCATGACTTGATTCATGAAGGGCATGTTGCGTTTCAAGTGCTTGAGCTTCACGTAGTTGTTGTTCTTGGCGTTCCACCTCGGCGTCTTGTGCATCTGATGTTGTCGCGCTCGCTCCTCTTGTTCGTGTTGACGTTGGCATTGCCGTTCCCGAGCTAGCGCAAAGGCCTGTTAGGCTTGACGTCGTCGATGTTCTTGCGAGTCGGTGTCTCGAAGTGGATTGAGGTTTGCTTGACGCTCGTTGCACGCGGATCGTCGAAGAGTGTTCGATGTAGGTGTACTTGAACGGGAGATGGTGTTGTCAGAGTGTTGACTTGAACGCCTCCTTCTTGAAGTGGAAGAAGAGCGGTTGAGCAAAAAACCGCGAATCTCGTCCGTCCTTGCGTCATTCTCTTGCTTGTGATCGTCGAGCTTGTTGTCAAAGTAGTCCCTTGTACGTTGCTCGGAAAGTCGCAAGTCGGCGGCAAGGTTGTCAATGCGTTCACTCATAGCTTGTTGCTCTTGATGCAAAGCACGTTGTGCACCAAAGAGGTGACTCTTGGTGACGAAGGAGTTCATGTCGTCGTCTTGCTCCATGAAGAGTGGGTTGGTAGAAGTACTTGGCCTATCTATCATTTCAAGACAAGTGTGAGTGGAAGAAAGGGAAGAACCAATATCAAATGTACCTTGACAGATGTTGACAATGGATCAAAGATGACTCCAATGTGTAACAAGGAAATAGCACAATTGGTACCAATTCTTGTCGGTTCTCACACCTACTCAAGTAAAAGCTTTTGGTGGAGCTTTGTTAGGATGGTGGCACAATTTTTAATGTGAATGTAAGCAAGATTCAATAATGTTGGAAAAGATTCGCAAGATGCAATGTAACAAGTAGACCAAGCATATATGGTACACGGAAACACACACACAAAAAGATAAGTGGGGTTGTGCAACCAAGGGTGAGCCAAAATGTGGAATCCACAAAAATGCTCTTGTTGCACAACACTAGAGAGACGCTAGCACGATTGCACGATAGGCGGATACAAGAACTTGTGCACAACCTACTTAGCAAAAATGCAACGACTTCTATCCCAAATATGTTTTATGCACGGTGTTGCTATGATATGATCCAAGATGATCGAGTATGACAATCATAATGTTGTATGATGCTATGGTTCTTGCTTAAAAGCTCTTTGCTTATCTTTCCACTTTGCTTAAAATCTTGTTTGGCTCTTTGATGTTTGAGCTCTTTTCTCATGCAATGCTTGACGAACCAATATAGCAAGTGAGTATGCGATGACAGCTTTGTGACACAAGAGATGATACCAAAATAGGCAACAATGATGTATGTATGTATGCTATGGGAAGTATGATCACTAATGTGCACAAGTCTCGTTGCCCGCAATACTCAATGGCTAGTCTCGATGGGTAAGCAACGCAAAGGAGTAAGGCGATGATGGCTAACAATGTGATGGCAAGAGTGATATGTCCAATACCAAGGTGAGGTTACCGGTCTTGCTTCCGGTATGGTGTCAAAATGGTGGCACGAATACCAAGTCATAGTCGAGGTGGTCGTTGTTGATGACCGGTGTTGATGATGCGTCCGTGGCGAAAATGAGCGGCGGTGGTGTCGATGTCGAACCATACCTGGATAGCCGAAACACAAAAGGATACGGTACCGCAACTCAAATGCTCAAAACCAAAGGAAACCAAAATCGTCGAAGTAGGTGGCGGTTAGGTGGTGGTGTGGGTAGGGATATTGGGACGGTTTTGCGGAAGTTGGAGGTGGTGTAGCGGATGATGTTGTGGAAGTAGCAGCCGTCCGGGCGCGGACGGATGTCCGGTCGCCGGTTATCCGGTAACGTCGGACGTCCAGTGCTTCCTGGGTCGCTGGACGTCCGGTGATGGGACGGTCGTTCGGTGCTCGGGGTTAATGCGAGTTTTTAGATCCGGGAGGTGATTTTGCAGGGAATATGGGGAATTTGGGAGGGATTTCGAGGTGGAGATGGCGGGGGAAGGCTAGATCTACTTGCAACGCAACAAATTCATGGATCAAAACCAACAAAACATCATCAAAACTCACAAAACACAAGAATTTTTTTGGGGGCTATTTTTGCTGGGGATTTTCGGATTAGGACGAAAAACAACAAAATCAAGATAGAAAAACGAAGAGGGGGCTCCGAAATCATGATCAACCTTGCTCATGATACCAAGATGATGTAGGGTGGAACCCTAGATGGCCGATCTTTCCCGAAAGGAGCGGATCCCTATGAGGAACACGAAGAACACGAGGGAAAAAACAAGGGGAAACACAAGAGAAATACTCAACCAATAAGAAATAGATCACACATGTGCTAGATCCTCGAAGCACAAAGAGAGATACACGATGATCCAAGGTCAACAACGGACGATACATGGTAACCGGTTCTTCTCCATGAGGAGGTCTTGATGGGGCCATCCAAGAGGGGGTCTTGAATCCAAGGGGATCTTCTCCGTAGAGGGGCCGCAGTCTCTCTCATGGAGTAGATCCATAATGGATGAGCGTAGCTCTATCTCTCAAATGAGCTATCACAATGCTAACCCTAGCTAGGATGAATGGGGGGTATATTTATAGTCTAAGTGCAAAATGGGGGCAAAGTGAAAGGGTACATGGGCCTCGGGCCCGAATCTGGATGCAGCCAGGTACCGGACGTCCGCTGGGGACCGGTCATCTGGTGTCTCAAGAGCGGCCGGATGTCCAGTGTCCTCCGGTCGTCCGCTGGTTCTGCTCGGTGATGGGGGTGCCGGACATCCGGTAGCTCCGTACTTCCGCTGATGTTGGCTCGGGTGCTGGTGCGCCGGTCGTCCGGTCCGGGCCGGACGTCCGCTTGTTCTCTTCGGATGCAGGGGCACCGGTCGTCCGGTCTGGGCCAGACGTCCACTCGCTGGGGTTCGGTTGAGGCTTCAGGCGCCGGACGTCCGGTCTCGGCCGGTCGTCCGGTGGCTGGGACTTTTCCTGCATCCCTTCTTCTTCTCCGTCTTCTCGTCCATCTTCCTCTTCTTCTTGTCCTTGCTCCTTTGCTTCTCCATTGTACCAGAGTATGCACAAAGTATCCATATGAGGTAGTAGCCATGCCTCATATGCATCGAAGTGGAATTGTGAGAGGAGAGATGTCACCTCGGTTTCAAGGGCTCTTGCACGTGATCGAGTCATGGGTCCGGTAGGCACTTGATGAGACGATGGTAGGTCCAGGGGGATGACCTTGGGATGCTCCACATCACATATTATAAGCCTTCCCAGCTCCACATACATCTACGTCATGTGTTTGACTCTCCCTGGTAATTGCTCTGTCCAAGCTTTAAGAGTTTTGACTACAACGGTTGCCGATCACCGCCTGCTGCTGGGTAAGAACTGGTAAGAATTTGAGATTTGCTTGATGGATTTTGACACCACCACCACCTCTTGTTAGTAGTCTGTAGGATCATATTCTTGTGTGTTTCTATTGCTGCTAACCGTGGCAGGATCACAAGCCGACGAGACTGACTGGGAGAACATGACGAATAAGGAGTTGCATGATAAATTTCAGCAAATGATGAGTGGACAGGTGCAAGATGTGCTAAACAGATTTGAAGAGGCCATGGAGAAGATAGATGGCATGGAGAATACATTCGAAAGAAAGCTCGATAACAGGTTTAATGAATTGCTCGCGCGTCTTCCACCACCACCACCGGCTGCACCTAATGCACCTCTACAACAACAACAACGACTACCTACACATTGCGAAATAGCCCTCCGCCGAGCGAGCCGTCTCCCTCTTGCACCTGGCCAAACTGTTGGTGCTACTGTTGATAGTTCTGTGGCTCCTGCTACTGATGCAGAGGAGGATGATTTTGCGGGAGATTACGAGGATGATTTTGTGGGAGATTACGAGGATGAGTTTGATCAAAATCAGAACTACGTGCCACCACCAGCACAGGAACCACCAGGTCGTCCACATGCAAATAATGGCAATGGTAGGGCTCACCCTCAGGTACGAGGTCATGACCATCTCCCTAAACTAAAATTGAATATTCCATCATTTGAGGGTAGATATGTTCCTGATATATATCTTACTTGGGAGTTAGAAACTGAACAACGACTTACATGTTTACAATATCCCGAGGAGAAACGTGTTCCCACTGCTGTTTGTGCATTCACTAGTTTTGCATGTGTTTGGTGGTCTGAGCATTGTAGATTATATCGTATTCCAGCAACTTGGGCTGCTTTGAAAACTGCTATACGTACTCGTTGGGTTCCACCATATTATCAACGTGAATTACTTCAAAAATTGCAGCGTTTAAGACAAGAAAAAAATTCTGTAGAAGAATATTACCAGGAATTACAAACTGGCATGATTAGATGTGGTATTGTTGAGGAGAATGAAGCTATTCTTGCACATTTTATGGGTGGATTAAATAGAGAGATTCAGACCATTCTAGAGTATAAGGAGTATACTAATATCACTCGTTTATTCCATCTTGCTTGTAAAGCTGAACGTGAAGTGAAGGATCGATAGGCATTGGCGCGAACTAACTTTTCTGTGGGTCAATCTTCATCATGGATACCATGTGCATCCTCTACTTCCACTACACCAGCACCTCCATCAGGTGCCACCTCCAGCCGTGATACAAGAAAGCAGGCACAACCACCACTTTCTGCCAAGAGCACACCTCCTAGGCCTGCGCAGAGTTCTTCTTCTTCCATGGCATCAACAGGGCACACAAGTGATATTATTTGTCGTCATTGTAAGGGAAGAGGACATTTTGCGAGAGAATGCCAATCTCAGCGTGTGATGATTTCTACTGAGGATGGTGGGAATGAGTCTGCTAGTGACTATGATGAGGAGACTTTGGCTCTTATTACACGTGAAGAACACAGTGGAGATGCAATACATGGCTCCTGAAGATGCTGACAGGTATGAATGTTTAGTTGATCAACATGTTTTGAGTGTGCAGGTCACACAAGCTGAGCAAAATCAGAGGCATAATTTGTTCCATACAAAGGGAGTTGTGAAGGAACATTCTGTTCGCGTCATCATAGATGGAGGGAGATGCAATAACTTGGCTAGCATGGAGATGGTGGAGAAGCTCTCACTCACCACAAGACCACATCCACATACTTACTACATCCAATGGTTCAACAACAGTGGCAAGGTTAACGTAACACGTATTGTTCATGTGCATTTTAGTATCTCTACATATGCTGATTATGTTGATTGTGATGTGGTACCTATGCAAGCATGTTCCTTATTACTTGGTAGACCATGGAAATTTGATAAAAATTCTGTACACCATGGTAGAAACAATCAGTATACTCTTGTTCATAAGGATAAAAATATTACTTTGCTTCCTATGACTCCTGATTCCATTTTGAAAGATGATATTAATAGAGCTAATAAAGCAAAACAGGAGAAAAATAAAAGTGAAAATCAGATTGTGGCAAAAGACTTTGAGCAACAAATGCAACCTAATAATAAACCATCTATTGTTGCTTCTGAAATTAAATTGAAAAGTGCTTGTTTAATTGCCACCAAATCTGATATTGATGAGCTAGATTTCAGCAAATCTGTTTGCTATGCTTTTGTGTGCAAAGAGGCATTATTTTCATTCGAGGACGTGCCTTCCTCTTTGCCTCCTGCTGTCACTAACATTTTGCAGGAGTTCGCTGACGTCTTTCCACAAGACGTGCAACCGGGATTACCACCTGTTCGAGGGATTGAGCATTAAAATTGACTAAATTCCCAGCGCATCATTACCCAACCATGCACCATACCGTACCATTCCAGAGGAGATGAAGGAGATTATGCGTCAAGTACAAGAACTGCTCGACAAAGGTTATATACGCGAATCCCTTAGTCCTTGTGCTGTTCCTATCAATTTAGTGCCGAAAAAGGATGGTACGTCGCGTATGTGCGTTGATTGTAGAGGCATTAATAATATTACTATTCGTTATCGTCATCCTATTCCTAGGCAAGATGATATGCTTGATGAATTGAGTGGCTCTACAATATTCTCCAAAGTTAATTTGCGTAGTGGATACCATCAAATTCGTATGAAATTGGGAGATGAATGGAAAACAACATTTAAAACTAAGTTTGGATTATATGAGTGGTTAGTCATGCCTTTTGGGTTAACTAATGCACCTAGTACTTTCATGAGGTTAATGAATGAAGTTTTACGTGCTTTCATCAGACGATTTGTGGTAGTTTACTTTGATGACATATTGATTTATAGCAAATCTTTGGAGGAACATTTGGAACATTTACGTGCTGTTTTTATTGCTCTACGTGATGCACGTTTGTTTGGTAACCTTGGAAAGTGCACCTTTTGCACCAACTGAGTATCTTTTCTTGGCTGTGTTGTTACTCCACAGGGAATTGAAGTTGATAAAGCCAAGATTGAAGCTATTGAGAGTTGGCCGCAGGCCAAAACGGTCACACAAGTGAGGAGTTTCCTTGGCCTCGCTGGTTTCTATAGGCGTTTTGTGAGAGATTTCAGCACCATTGCTGCGCCTCTCAACGAGCTTACAAAGAAGGATGTGCCTTTTGTTTGGGGTACCGCACAGGAAGAAGCCTTCACGGTATTGAAAGATAAGTTGACACATGCTCCTTTACTCCAACTTCCTGATTTTAAAAAGACTTTTGAGCTTGAATGTGATGCTAGTGGAATGGATTAGGAGGTGTGTTATTACAAGATGGCAAACCTGTTGCATATTTTTCTGAAAAATTGAGTGGGCCTAGTCTGAACTATTCTACTTATGACAAAGAATTATATGCTATTGTTTGGACCTTAGAAACATGTCAACATTATTTATGGCCCAAGGAATTTGTTATACATTCTGACCATGAATCTTTGAAACACATTAAAAGTCAAGCAAAACTGAATCGTAGACATGCTAAATGAATCGTAGACATGCTAACGATGGGACACTTTGGGAGGATATATCTATGGACTTTGTTTTAGGTTTACCTTGAACAAAGAAGGGGAGGGATAGCATATTTGTTGTCATGGATAGGTTCTCGAAAATGGCACACTTTATACCATGTCATAAAAGCGATGATGTTGTTAATGTTGCTGATTTGTTCTTGCGCTAAATTATTCGCTTGCATGGTGTGCCAAATACTATTGTTTCAGATCGTGATACTAAATTTCGTAGCCACTTTTGGAGATGTTTATGGGCTAAGTTGGGGACTAATATGCTTTTTAGTACTACTTGTCACCCCCAAACTGATGGACAAACTGAAGTAGTCAATAGAACATTGTCTACTATGCTTAGGGCTGTTTTGAAGAATAACAAGAATGTGGGAAGAATGATTTCCTCATATTGAATTTGCTTATAATCGTTCATTGCATTCTACTACTAAGATGTTCCCTTTTGTAATTGTGTATGGTTTCCTACCTCGTGCACCTATTGATTTGTTGCCCCTTCCATCTTCGGAGAAGGTTAATTTTGATGCTAAAGAACATGTTGAATTGATTTTAAAAATGCATGAGTTAAATAAGGAAAACATTGAGCGTATGAATGCTAAATATAAACTTGCTGAAGATAAGGGTAGAAAACATGTTGTGTTTGCACCTGGAGATCTTGTTTTGTTACATTTGCGTAAGGATAGATTTCCTAATTTGCGCAAATCAAAGCTAATGCCATGTGCTGATGGTCCTTTTAAGGTGTTAGAGAAAATAAATGATAATACATATAAACTTGAGCTACCTGCAGATTTTGAGGTTAGTCCCACTTTTAACATTGCAGATTTGAAGCCTTATTTGGGTGAGGATGATGAATTTTCGTCGAGGACGACTTTATTTCAAGAAGGGGATGATGATGAGGACATCAATACCATTGTTACACCCACATCCCCTACTGCTATCCATACTGGACCAATTACTAGAGCTTGCGCATGCCAATTGAATTATCAGGTACTTTCGTTTCTTGGTAATGATTCTAATGTTCATGAGAATATGATGCTGCCTAAATTGGATACATTCGTCTTGCTTACAAATGAAGGGCCTAGCTTGGACAAGAAAGATGAACCTTGGAACAAGTTCAAGCGTGGAGATGATGGCATGCGCAAGGGGATCCAGAACGGAGTTACATGTGATGATTTCAGGACTTTGAAGCCACCATAAGGAGTGCATGAAGCCTTGGACGAAATATACAAGATGCCACTTCATAAATTTCGTCCAGAGGCTATTTTATGTGCTGCATCACCTTATTATTGGGCCAGGCCCATGTATTTTCGAAATACTTAAGTATAGGCTGTTTTTAGAGTCCGTATGTGTGGGTAAACAAGAGTTAGGGTTGGTTTCGGACCCCTCCTCCATGGGTCACGAAATTCCCCCCTCTTCCTCCATATATACAGTCCTTAGGGCGTCGTTTAGACTTTGGGTTTTGTTTAGATTAAAACTTCGCCATAGCTGCAAATTCGCGTACTTCTTTTGTGTCCGACGACCAGACCAAGACGTCACAGAACCCCACCTTGATCAATAAAGCGTTCATCTTATATTCACGATATCCAGATTGCAATCTCAGTTTCTTGCTTGTTCTTCGTTTGCTCGCAGGAAATAGGCCCTCGTGGTCAGGTTGATCGTGCTCCGGCGTGGTCAATAACCCCTCAGAGTTGGTTTAGCGATTGCTAAGGCGCGACGTCCTCGCACGTTCGTAGTCGGATCGTCCAAGTCGACTTCCTCTAAAACGATAGCCACTATCTCATCGAAAGACGGGACACCTTTGCCTCTATCATTTAGCATGTCTACGCTTCAGTTTTGCTTGACTTTTAATATGTTTCAATGATTCATGGTCAGAATGTATAACAAATTCCTTGGGCCATAAATAATGTTTCCATGTTTCTAAGGTCAGAACAAGAGCATATAATTCTTTATCGTAAGTAGAATAGTTCAGACTAGTCCCACTCAATTTTTCAGAAAAGTATGCAACGGGTTTGCCATCTTGTAATAACACACCTCCTAATCCAATTCCACTAGCATCACATTCAAGCTCAAAAGTCTTATTAAATTAGGAAGTTGGAGTAGAGGAGCATGTGTCAACTTATCTTTCAATACCATGAAGGCTTCTTCCTGTGCGGTACCCCAAACAAAAGGCACATCCTTCTTTGTAAGCTCATTGAGAGGTGCAACAAGGTTCTGAAATCTCTCACAAAACGCCTATAGAAACCAGCAAGGCCAAGGAAACTCCTCACTTGTGTGACCGTTTTGGGCTGCGGCCAACTCTCAATAGCTTCAATCTTGGCTTTATCAACTTCCAATTCCCTGTGGAGTAACAAAATAGCCAAGAAAAGATACTCGGTCGGTGCAAAAGGTGCACTTTCCAAGGTTACCAAACAAACGTGCATCACGTAGAGCAATAAAAACAGCACGTAAATGTTTTAAATGTTCCTCCAAAGATTTACTATAAATCAATATGTCATCAAAGTAAACTACCACAAATCGTCCGATGAAAGCACGTAAAACTTCGTTCATTAACCTCATGAAAGTAATAGGTGCATTAGTTAACCCAAAAGGCATGACTAACCACTCATATAATCCAAACTTAGTTTTAAATGCTGTTTTCCATTCATCTCCCAATTTCATACGAATTTGATGGTATCCACTACGCAAATCAACTGTGGAGAATATTGTAGAGCCACTCAATTCATCAAGCATATCATCTAGCCTAGGAATAGGATTACGATAACAAATAGTGATATTATTAATGCCTCTACAATCAACACACATATGTGACGTACCATCCTTTTTCGGCACTAAAATGATAGGAACGACACAAGGACTAAGGGATTCGTGTATATAACCTTTGTCGAGCAGGTCTTGTACTTGACGAATAATCTCCTTTGTCTCCTCTGGATTGGTATGGTATGGTGCATGGTTGGGTAATGATGCACCGGGAATTAAGTCAATTTGATGCTCAATCCCTCGAATAGGTGGTAATCCCAGCGGCACGTCTTGTGGAAAGACGTCAGTGAACTCCTGCAAAATGTTAGTGACAGCAGGAGGCGAAGAGGAAGGCACGTCCTCGAATGAAAATAATGCCTCTTTGCACACAAACGCATAGCAAACAGATTTGCTAAAATCTAGATCTTCAATATCATATTTGGTGGCAAGTAAACATGCACTTTTCAATTTAATTTCAGAAGCAACACTAGATGGTTTATTATTAGGCTTCATTTGTTGCTCAAATTCTTTTGCCACAATCTGATTTTCACTCTTATTTTTCTCCTGTTTTGCTTCATTAGCTCTATTAATATCATCTTTCAAAATGGAATCAGGAGTCATAGGAAGCAAAGTAATATGGCTATCCTTATGAAGAAGAGTATACTGATTATTTCAACCATGGGGTACAGAATTTTTATCAAATTGCCATGGTCTACCAAGTAATAAGGAACATGCTTGCATGGGTACCACATCACAGTCAACATAATCAACATATGTCGAGATACTAAAATGCACACGAACAGTACGTGTTACCTTAACCTTGCCGCTATTGTTGAACCATTGGATGTAGTAAGGATGTGGATGTGGTCGTGTGGTGAGAGAGAGCTTCTCCACCATCTCCATGCTAGCCAAGTTATTGCAGCTCCCTCCATCTATGATGACGCGAACAAAATGTTTCTTCACAACTCCCTTTGTATGGAACAAATTATGCCTCTGATTTTGCTCAGCTTGTGTAACCCGCACACTCAAAACACGTTGAGCAACTAAACATTCATACATGTCAGCATCTTCAGGAGCCATGTATTGTGTCTCATGATCAGAATCATCTCCACCATGTTCTTCATGTGTAACAAGAGCCAAAGTCTCCTCATCATAGTCACTAGCGGACTCATACCCACCATCCTCAGTAGCAATCATCACACGCTGAGACTTGCATTCTCTCGCAAAATGTCCTCTTCCCTTACAACGATGACAAATAATATCACTTGTGTGCCCTGTTGATGCCGTGGAAGAAGAAGAGCTTCGCGCAGGCCTGGCAGGTGTGCTCTTGGCAGATAGTGGTGGTTGTGCCTACTTTCTAGTATCACGGCTGGAGGTGGCACCTAATGGAGGTGCTGGTGTAGCGGAAGTAGAGGATGCACGTGGTGTCCATGATGACGATTGACCAACAAAAAAGTTAGTTCGCACCAATGCCTGTCGATCCTGCACTTCACGTTCAGCTTTACAAGCAAGATGGAATAAACGAGTGATATTAGTATACTCCTTATACTCTAGAATGGTCTGAATCTCTCTATTTAATCCGCCCATAAAACGTGGAAGCATAGCTTCATTCTCCTCAACAATACCACATCTAATCATGCCAGTTTGCAATTCCTGATAATATTCTTCTACAAAAAAATTTCCTTGTCTTAAACGCTGCAATTTTTGAAGTAATTCACGTTGATAATATGGTGGAACCCAACGAGTGCGCATAGAAATTTTCAAAGCAGCCCAAGTAGATGGAATAGGATATAATCTACAATGTTCAAACCACCAAACACATGCAAAGCTAGTGAAAGCACAAACAGCGGCGGGAAGACGCCTCTCCTTAGGATATTGTAAACATGTAAATCGTTGTTCAGTTTCTAACTCCCAAGTAAGATATATGTCAGGAACATATCTACCCTCAAATAGTGGAATGTTCAATTTCAGTTTAGGGAGATGGTCATGATCACGTACCTAAGGTGGATGTGCAGCCCTACCATTGCGATGATATGCAAGAGGACGACCTGGTGGCGGTGGTGCTGGTGGTTGCACGTAGTTATGATTTTGATCAACCTCATCCTCGTAATGGTCCTCCACCTCTACAGTAGCAGCAGGAGCTACAGAAGCATCAATAGCGGCACCAGAATTTTGACCAAGCTCAAGGGGAATGCGCAGTGCCCGTCCCACTTGATTTGGAAGGAGATGTTGTTGTTGTTGTTGTTGTTGTTGTAGAGGTTCGTTAGGTGCAGCCGGTGGTGATGGTGGAAGACGCGCGAGCAATTCATTAAATTTGTTATCGAGCTTTGTTTCGAATATCTTGTCCATGCCATCTATCTTCTCCATGGCCTCTTCAAATCTGTTTAGCACATCTTGCACCTGTCCACTCATCATTTGCTGAAATTTATCATGTAGCTCTTTGTTCGTCATATTCTCCAAATTTGTCTCATCGGCTTGTGATCCTGCCATGGTTAGCAGCAATAGAAACACACAAGAATATGATCCTATAGACTACTAGGAAGTGGTTGTGGTGGTGGTGGTGTATCACAAATTCGGCAAGCAAATCTCAAATTATTACCAATTCTTACCCAGCAGTAGGTGGTGATCGGCAACCGTCGTAGTCAAAACTCTCAAAGATTGGATAGAGTGATTGTCAGGTTGTGTCAAACGCACGATGTAGATGTATGTGGAGCTGGGAAGCCTTATGACATGGTTGCAAAAATGTCAGCAATAATCAATTCAGAGATGCAAAGTTGAATAAACGCTCAACGACGGTACTGTGCTAGTCCTAGGCTAGACCGTATTAGAGACGCAAGCCTAGAACACGAACAAAATCACGGCGCGGCACGTAAACAAGGGAGGAGCACACTCTGAATTTGTTTTCCATTTTTCACTTTTTTGCACTTTATTTTCCTTTTTTTGCTCCGCAACAATTTTTTTCGAAAAAGTCTACAAATGGTCTAAAAACTGCCTAGCCAGAATCTCCGCCACAATTTTTTTTTTGAGTTTGGAACTATTTTTCTACTGCGGATATCACGAAAGTTGGGGAGTCCGACTTGGTCACGACTCGAAGTATCGCATGATCTAGAACTCGAAAACAAAGCAACAAATACTGGACTCGGACTAGGACTGGTGGGGGAGATGAATCTGGTGGAACTCGGACTGGTGGTTGTATATGGCGATGGTATATCTGGACTCGGATTGGTGGTGGTATATGGCGATGGTATATGTGGCCTCGGATTGGTGGTTGTATATGGCAGCGGTGATGTATATGGTGGGGTGGTGGTATATGGCAATGATGATGACGATGGTGCGGCCGCGGTGTGACGACCTGTGAACAGAACTCGAAACTCTAAGGGACTAGATGCTAAGACCAGCAACTCGACACGATGATGCAACCGCAAATTCAACAAAGCAAAACTCTAAAAAGACTATGCAAAGGCTCAGATTGGTTCGGATATGATGACCTAACCCTAATTTTTTTGGCTTTTTTGAGGACAATAGGTATGAAGAACAGACTCGACCTAAACTACGAAAAACTGTAAAATCTCACCAAGCAACCTGGAAATCTGATACCACTTGATAGAGGCAAAGGTGTCTCGTCTTTCGATGAGATAGTGGTCATCGTTTTTGAGCAAGTCGACTTTGACGATCCGACTACGAATGTGCGAGGACGTCGCGCCTTAGCAATCACTAAACCAACTCCGAGGGGTTATTGACCACGCCGGAGCACGAACAACCTGACCACGAGGGTCTGTTTCCTGCGAGCAAACAAAGAACAAGCAAGAAACTGAGATTGCAATCTGGATATTGCGAATAAAAGAGGAAAGCTTTATTAATGAAGGTGGGGTTCTGTGACGTCTTGGTCTGATACGGCGCCCTATGGTCTGTATATATGGAGGAAGAGGGGGAAGTTCGTGGCCCTTGGAGGAGGGGTCCGAAACCAACCCTAACTCTTGTTTCCCCACACATACGGATTCTAGAAACAACCTATACTTAAGTATTTCTAAAATACATGGGCCTGGCCCCATAATAAGGTGACGCGACAACTAAAATAGCCTCTGGACGAAGTTTATGATGTGGCATCTTGTGTATTTCATCCAAGGCTTCATGCACTCCTTATGGTGGCTTCATAGTCCTGAAATCATCACTTGTAACTCTGCTCTTGATCCCCTTGCGCATGCCATCATCTCCATGCTGGAACTTGCTCCAAGGTTCATCTTTCTTGTCCAAGCTAGGCCCTTCATTTGTATGCAAAACAAATGTATCCAATTTAGGCAGCATCATATTCTCATGAACATTAGAATCGTTACCAAGAAACGAAAGTACCCGATAATTCAATTGGCATGCGCGAGGTCTAGTAATTGGTCCAGTATGTATAGCAGCAGGGGCTGTGGGTGTAACAATGTTATTGATGTCCTCATCAGATCAATAGTTAGGCCGAATCCGCTCCCTTGTATTGATCTCCAAAGAAATAAGAAAACAAGCAGGAAGTAGGCTATTACCTCAATCATGAGGGACCGAACTTAGGTAAACTCGCGTCTCTCAATTTCGTTCAACCCTGACAAGATAATCACCTAGTTGCGATGGCCTCACGTCTAAGTCCTCACCCTAGGACGTCTGCCGTGACAAAACCACAACAGTTGGCGCCCACCGTGGGGCCAGTGCACGGTAGTTTCAAGTTCTTGAAGGGCTCCTTCATAGGGATACGCCGTTGGTAGGATGACCAAGAGTCACCGCGGCAAGCTCTACATCGCCGATGCCGGTTGGGGCCCTGAGGCCCACTCAATCGAGTACGGGTACTGGGTCCCCTTCGGCGGAATCCATGTCTTCATCGGAAAAATTGGTGGATCTGAGCCTAAGCCAGACATCTACACTGACCTCGTCGAGCCGGCTCAGAGCGCGCAATCCACCCAGATCTAAGTCGACCGGAAGCATGTATTCATCGGCTTCACACGGGGCGTAGAACTCATGGAGAATTCTGTATCCGAAGGAGATACTCTCATCTACTCAGGTGATGCGTGAGACGAAGTCCATCTACTAGCTTCAAGATGGCGGGCTTGGGGGCTGTTCCCATGGCAACAATATCCTGGACCCCTACGAACCGCTGTGTTGAGCCGCCATCTTCATGGCGGGGATAGCACTGGCTCTCAACACTACTACGGACGGGGCAATGGTGACCAATGACCCCTTAGCATCCGGCTCAGCCTGGCTGCCGGCTCATGTTCTATCTTAGTGGATGAATACTTTGACGACCTTACTGGCAACCGAGGTCACACCGGAAAATCAGGCAGAACACAATACAGAGATTGCGAAGCTTTAGGAGCAGATGACCAAGGCCCAGGAGGATATCAATGCGGAAAATGCCCGGACAGCTGAGCTGCAGGCTCAGATTAATGTAGAGGCGGAACGTCTGAAGACAAAGGCTTGGCGCCTAAACCTTGAGTAGAACACCTCCAATGTAGTCTGATACGTGTCCAATGTATCTAGAATTTATGAAGTCTTCATGCCATGTTTACAACAATTTTATATGGTTTTGGTATGATTTGCATGGAACTAACCTGGACTGACGCTGTTTTCAACAGAACTACTGTGGTGTTGCTTTTGTGCAGAAATGAAAGTTCTCCGAATGAGCTAAAACTTTTAGATGATTTTTTGGAACAAAAGAGGCACTAGCAGCTTCGTGGGAGGGCCAAAAGAGCCACGAGGTGGCCACAACCCACCAGGGTGCGCCAGCCCCCTCTAGCACGCTCTGGTGTCTTGTGGGCCCCTCATGGCCCATCTTCGAGTGAAACCAAGGCCAAAAACCCTAGAAATAGAGAAACCCCAGAAATAACCCTAGCTCAGAAGTTTCACCGCCGCAAGCCTGATGTAGGGTAGAATCCTAATCGCCCGATCTTTCACGAAAGGAGCGGATCCCGCGAAGAACACGAGGAACACAAAGAGGGAAACGATGGAAAACGAGGGAAACACAAGGGGGGAACACAAGAGGAACACTCAAACTAACAAGAACAAGTCACGCATGTGCTAGATCCTCGGATACATAGAACGATACACGAATCCACGGACAACTAAGGACGATACAAGGGTAGCCGGTCCTTCTCCGTAAGGAGGTCTTGATATTCTTCTCCAAAAGGAGGTCTTGAATCCAAAGGGATCTTCTCTGAAGAGGTCGCGGTCTCTCACGAGGAGTAGATTGATGTGGATGAGCGAAGCTCTATCTCTAAGTATGAGCTAAACCAATGCTAACCCTAGAACGTTGTACAGGATAGAGTAGTCTAGATGACGAAAGGGTACACGGGCCTCGGCCCAAGTGGCTGCGGTGGAGATTCCGGGGAGGGTCCGGCCTAACCAGAGATTTGGCGCGGTGGAGATGTGTTAGCATCCGGGGGCCGGAAGGTCCGGGCAGGCTGGAGGTTCCAGGCGCCAGAAGGTCCGGGACGGGGTCTGGGCTAACCCGAGAGTTGGCACGCCTGGGCTGGTCGAAGTCATCGGCGGCCGGAAGCTCTGGGTCGGCCGGAAGGTCCGGGGGCCGGAAGTTCCGGGCTCTGGCCGGAGGTTCCGGGCTGTCCAGAGTGTTGACGCTTGTCTCTTCTTCTACAGTCCTCGGCTCCAAGTCTTGAGCATTGTACCTGATGACACATAGTATCTCGGACTTAGGCAGTAGCCATGTCTCACTTGAAGGGGGGGGGGGAACTCAAGTAGGAGTAATGTCACCTCAGATTGAATAGCACGTGCCCTAGCCCTTGTCATTGGTCCACTTGGAGCTTGGATAGTTGAGGTGGCGTCCATGGGGATGGTCGTGGGATGGTCCGCATCATCTCCCCTCCCTTGGGGAAGATCCATCCTCGTATCGAATTGTTCATCACCATGGAAGGGAGAGATATCTTTGATGTTGAAGATGTCGATCACGTTGTATTTGTCGCGCGGGAGGTAGATCTTGTAAGCGTTGTCGTTGTAGCATGCGAGCACCTTGAAGGGTCCATCTGCTCGAGGTCGAAGCTTAGACTTGTGTTCTTGTGGAAAGCGCTCCTTGCGAAGGTGTAGCCATACGAGATCACCAATGTTGAAGACCATAAGTTGCTTGTTGACGTTGAGCTTGGTCGCAAGGCGTTGTACTTGGCGCTTGATGGTGTGTCTTGTATCTTCATGCACCTTCTTGAGATGGGTCGCTCGTGCACTTGCATCCAAATTGATTCGCTCGTGGAGTGGTAGAGGTAGAATATCCAATGGTGAGAAAGGGTTGAATCTGTAGACGACCTCGAAAGGTGACTTGCCGGTTGTTGAGTGTCTTGCTCGGTTGTAGGCGAACTCGGTGATGGGTAAACACTCCTCCCACTCCTTGATGTTCTTCTTGATGAGTACTCGAAGTAGAGCGGAGAGTGTGCGGTTTGTCACCTCCGTTTGGCCGTCGGTTTGAGGATGGTACACCGTGGAGAAAAGTAGCTTGATTCCGAGCTTGGCGCATAGGGTCTGCCAAAAGTAGCTAAGGAACTTGACGTCGCGGTCGGAGACGATAGTCTTTGGCACACCATGTAGGTGCAATATTTCCCTACAAAAGAGATTAGCCACATGTGAAGCATCGTCTATCTTGTTACCAGGAATAAAGTGTGCCATTTTTGACAAAACGGTCCACAACGACAAATATGGAATCTTTCCCATCGCGAGTCCTAGGCAAACCAAGTATAAAGTCCATGCTAATGTCTTCCCAAGGTTGGTAGGGAATTGGTAAAGGCATATAGAGACCATGAGATTGAGCTTTGGACTTAGCTTTGCGACATGTAGAACACCGGTTGGTGAAACGATTGACATCCCGAAACATCTTAGGCCAAAAGTAGCTCTTCGAGAGCGTGGCGAACGTCTTGTCGCGTCCGAAGTGTCCCATTAAGCCTCCTCCATGAGATTCCTGCAAAAGCAACAAACGAAGAGAGGACTCGGGAATGCATAGTTTGTTAGCTCTCATAAGATAGCCATCTTTGATGTAATAGCGTTCCCAAGATGTATGATGTAGGGTAGAACGCTAGTGGCCCGATCTTTCACGAAAGGAGCGGATCCCGCGAAGAACGTGAAGAACACGAGGAGGGAAACGAGGGGAAAATCACGAGGGGAACATAAGAGAACACTCAAACCAACAAGTATGATCACACATGTGCTAGATCCTCGAAACACAAAGAGATATACAAGATCCAAAGTCAACAACGGATGATACAAGAGGTAACCGGTTCTTCTCCGTGAGGAGGTCTTGAATCCACAAGGGGATCTTCCCGTGAGGGGTCTTGAATCCAAGGTGGATCTTCTCCGTAGAGGGGTCGCGGTCTCCCTCGTGCAGTAGATCCCATATGGATGAGGGAAGCTCTATCTCTCAAATGAGCTATCACAAGGCTAACCCTAATTAGGAGGAGGTGGAGGAGTATATATAGTCTAGGTCCACGGAGGGGTAAGTGGGAGAGGATACATGGGACCTTGGCCCGTTCTCTGCGCGCAGGCAGGGGCCAGATGTCCGGGCTAGGGGCCGGGTGTCCGGGGCTTCGGGATGGGCCGGATGTCCGGGCTGGCCTGGGTCTTCCAGATTCATTCGGTGATGGAGGGGCCGGATTTCCAGGCGAAGGGGGCCGGATGTCCGGGGCTTCGGGAGGAGCCAGATGTCTGGGGTGATGGCCAGATGTCCGGGCTGCGGTTAACGTTTGCTGTTCTCTCTGGATGGCCGATGCCAGATTTCCAGGGCTCGGGCCGGATGTCCGGGCTGGGGCCGGATGTCTGGCCGCTGTAGCAGCTGGCCCTTCTTCCTTCTCCTTCCTTCACTTCCGTGCACGCTTGGCCTTGGTCCTTGGGCTCTCCATGGTCTCCTAGGGTGTACCTATGTATGCACAATGTCCGCGCTTGAAGTAGCATCCATGTCTTACATGCGGAAAGGGAAGATTCAAAAAGGAGCGAGTTCACCTTGTGTCCAATGGCGTATGCTCGAGTGTACATGGGGATTATCGTAGGATGCTCCGCATCATCTCCCCTCCCTTGGGAAAGATCCAACCTCGGATCGTGATCCTCATCACCATGGAAACAGTTGTTGTGGACGGACTTGTAGTTGGACGAAGTTGAAGACATTGCGCAATCCAAGTACTCCAAGGTGTCGCCGGAGTGGTATACATGCAAAAAGAGCGAACACAAACGACACTCGGAAATACAATGGTTAGCGCACACAAAGTGTCCATGAAATAAGAAATAGTCCGTGCAATAAGATTGGTCATGACAAGGTGCATGAAGCTTATCCAAAAGATATGGAATGGTATGCAAAGCATTCATGGGAGAAAAAACATTCATTGCACACACAAATGTGTGGTGAATATGATCAATGCAACCATGGTGCAAAATGATGTCATGGTGAGACGGTTTATCAATAGCATGAATATGGTAATGGATGCTCAATGTGATGTGATCATGCAATTGATGGTAGGCAATAAGATCATGATGTATGAATACGCCATCAAGAAAGATCACAACAAATTTTTCATGGATGACATGGGAATACAAGATGCAACAAGGCAATCATGATGTGAGTCAATCCATGCATAAGATGCAAATTTTTCATGTGTATGATATGTCCATCGAGCATGACATGTGTGAACACAATCAACAAATATGGAGGTGTTGGTATACCAATGCTCGATGTCGTGGCATGAGTGGAGGTTCGAAGGTGCATCCAGTAAGTCAGAGCGCCCCTCAACTTGAAGGTCCATGGGTTCCATCTCCAATGTCGGTCCTCCATCCAATAGATGTAACATGTAGAAAAGAAGAAGGAAACAACAATGAAAGAGTGACCCATCCAATATGCATATTTGAGGACGGCTCAAAGGGAAAGAGTTCACCTTTAGGAGATTCTCGCAAATGTTGGTGTTGCACATCGTGTATGCCTTCACATGAACAAATTGTGTCATGACGGTATCGCCCTGTGAATCCTTCAACATGAAAGAACATGACAAACACTCGGAAAAACAAATGAGGTTAGCGGAGATGCAAAACCTATTATTCGTGTGGTAAAATATCCAACAAGTGTATGCATCATTGATAGAGGCAAAGGTGTCCCGATGTTTCAATGAGATGGTGGCTATCGTTTTTGTGGGAGTCGACCTTGACAATCGCTAAACGAGCTTCCGAGGGGTTATTGACCATGCCGGAGCACGATCAACCTGACCACGAGGGTCTGTTTCCTGCAGGCAAACGAAGAACAAGCAAGAAACTAAGATTGCAATTTGGATACTGCGAATATAAGATGAAAGCTTTATTTATCAAGGTGGGGTTCTGTGACGTCTTGGTCTGGTCGTTGGACACAAACGAAGTACGCGAAGTTGTAGCTATGGCGAACTTTTAATCTAAACAAAACCCAAAGTCTAAACGACGCCCTAAGGGATGTATATATGGAGGAGAGAGGGGGAATTTCGTGGCCCTTGGTGGAGGGGTCCGAAACCAACCCTAACTCTTGTTTCCCCACACATACGGACTCTAAAAATAGCCTATACTTAAGCACTTCAAAAATACATGGGCATGGCCCAATAATAAGGTGACGCAGCACCTAGAATAGCCTCTGGACGAAATTTATGAAGTGGCATCTTGTATATTTTGTCCCATGCTTCATGCACTCATTATGGTGGCTTCAGAGTCCTGGAATCATCACTTCTAACTCCGTTCTTGTTCCCCTTGCGCATGCCATCATCTCCATGCTTGAACTTGCTCCAAGGTTCATCTTTCTTGTCCAAGCTAGGCCCTTCATTTGTAAGCAAAACAAATGTAACCAATTTGGGCAGGATCATATTCTCACGAACATTAGAATCGTTACCAAGAAATGAAAGTACCTGATAATTCAATTGGCGTGCGCGAGCTCTAGTAATTGGTCCAGTATGTATAGCAGCAGGGCATGTCGGTGTAACAATGGTATTGGTGTCCTCATCAATCATGCTCATCACAAGAAAGGACAAGGGAGCACTTCATAGTATGGAGGCATATGATGATGCGAGAACAACCAAATACGATAGGCTCAATCAAGCAAGCATGCATCACAAGTAAAGTGTCCAAGTCTCCACGATCAATAGATGCAACAATTGGAGGCAAGTGACAATGAACAAAATATATCATGTGAGAGGCATGAACATATATGTCATCGACCCAAGAAAGCAAGTAAGAGTGTAACATGGGTGATGCGACAAAGCAAGCAATCATATGAATCAAGGCAAGCAAGCTAGTAGTGCGAAGATGCAAAATACTAGAGGGAATCATAGCAAACATGTCATGGGTGCAAATAGCGTGCATGAATAATTCACATGACATAGCACAGGCATGAGAGCAAGATATGAGAAATTTATCATCATAGTATTGGCAAGAAGTCCTACGTAAATAGCAATGGAACATAATGACTCTCCCAACACAAGAATCAACAATAGCATGAGGCACATGATAAACATGGCAATAGCAATAAGGATCTCCACCAAGCATGCAAATACACATAGGAGTAGCATAATTGTGAATCATGGGTAGATGCAAGCAAGGGTCACAATTGCATGGCAAAGGCATAGAAGCAAGCATAGCATGCAAACAAGTGATATATAGCCCATAGTCGTGTGAGAGCCAAGTGAGAGAGATGCACGTAGTCGTTGCGCGAAAGGAACGGTGGTAAGGATAGTTCACGGGATCCCAAGTCATCTTTGCTCTCAAGAGCTCGTTTCGTCAACTCTTGGGATTGAGAGGTTGACGAGTATACGGGAGTACCTACACAAAACAAAGAGAAAGGGAAAATTGTGGGTGCATGGTATCTGTACACATCATCCATCATGATGCGCACGTGCACGTGTTGGTTAGCACAAAATAGCCAATGCTCAAATAAATGAGATGCGTGATGTAGAAACATGTCATCCATCATGATAGGTTTGTTGTTATGTATAGCATAATGGAGACTCAAATTGTGTAATGCATCACGAGAAATATGTAGAGCATTGTTATTCATGGAATGCATACGGTGCAAGCAATTATGAGAATCATGCAAAGTATCGAATGCATCAAAATCTCCTAATATGTATGAGGAAACTATGGGGGTCTCCTCATGAGCATTAATGGAAACATCACACGGAGAATATTGACAACATCCAAAACAATGCATAATTGGAACAATGTGATCATGGCGTGGCATAGTAGATGAATTGCACAAATCATGTAAAGGAAGCATGGCAATATCATCACATGAAAAAATAAAGCCAATGACCATCATCTCGTCATCTATGCCATAAGTGCAAATGGGATTTATGGTAATGGGGCATGCATAGTCACTATGTTGAGATTGAAATGATGCAATATGGGATATCTCACTCATAGCATATGACAAGATTAATGGATTGTCAAACATGATGTGACCAAAAGAATTTTCACATGATATCCTATGGAGCATAGCATCACAACTAGGCAACTCGACATGCTCGTCATCATATTCATCATAAATAGGTAAGTCGTGACATGAAGAAGTCGCACTAGCATGAAGCATGGGTATAGGTGTGTCAACATCATGTGAGCAATCATTCATAAAATAGTCCACTAGTGGGACAAGAGAAGCACCATCACCTATGTTACCTTTGGAGACTCGCTCATGTGTTGTAGGTGAGGTGTCGAAGACCAAGTCATGGTCATCTTCATCTTGATGGAACCATGTGGGGGGTGCATCATCGTCCACCATGGCCATCGTTGTCTCCATTGGAGGTACGGAGTCGTCGAGGATAGGCGTGTCATCATGTAGGAGACCTAGCACCAAAGAAAACACACTCGGAGTAGAGGTTAAGTTGTTAGAAAACATAGTGGCCTCACGTGTCGTGTCAACTACCTCACTCACTAAGTGTGGTGGCTCACTCACTCCCACTTGGATGCTCTCAAGTGTGTTGCTAGTGGTTGTCGCACTCATCCTCTCATAGGAAATGCTCTCAATGTCATGTTTGGTGGAGTCACTCATGTCACTCATGTGTTGGTGGCTTTCCTCACATGGCAATTGGGGCATCTCATGGCATATGGGTGTCGAAGAGATGTAGGTGCAAATGTCTCCATGCTCAATCATGTCGTGGTCGTAGCCGTGGATGAAGGCCGAAGATGGCACATCATCACTCTGTTCTAAGACCAAAGATAAGGTCTCATGTGCGGTCTCGTAGCTTGACTCGGAGAATGAGTACTTTTGGGGCACCATCTTCATGTAGTTGAAGAGGTTCATGCTCGTCGTCGTGGTCGAAGGGGATGGCCCTTGCTCGACCTTCTTGTCACCGTATTGTTGTAGGAGGCCCATATGATGTGGCACCTCGTAGCTCGTCTCCATGACCGAAGGGAATGTCCCATGCTCGGCCATCTTCCTTGGGAGGCTTCCGAAGATGGAAGTGTCGCCCTCGCTCGTAGTTGGTCGCCTTGTACTTGATGATGTTGATGTAGACGAACTCACGGGAGGTAGGCGAAGATGCCGTACGTCCAAAGGCAAAGATGCCTTGATAGCACTTGGCGAAGATGCCAAAGTGGTGGTGGTGGTATCCGTAGCGCCATCTTGGTGGTGCTCGTCTCACGGTCTTCTCTTGTGCTCATGAAGTTTGGACTTGGCGTGAAGTAGGGCTTGTTGGGACATGTAGGTAGGCGCATCTCGAGCATCTTCATGTTAATGGTGTCGTTGTCGTGCTTGAGCTCGGTGGCGTTCGTCGTCATCGTGCACATGATGCTTGGAGGTGACTTGCCCTTCATGACGAGGTGGATCACGAATGTGATGGTGGTCGCCATGGAGATGTGGACGTGGACGACTTGCGCTTGCATCCTTTTTGCGCTCCGAACACTTGTGACTTGAACGTCGCCGCCTTGAGGATGATGAAGGGGAAGAACGGTTGATCAACAAGGTTCGAATCTCCTCCATCCTTGCATCTTGCTCCTCCTTTTGTGCGGAAAGCTTGTTGTCGATGTAGCCCCTTTTCCTTGCTTCGGAGTGGCGAATGTCAATGGAGAGCTTCTCGATGCGCTCTCGCAATCTTGATTGTGCGCCTTTAATTTGTCTTTGTAGATCGAAGATTGACACTTTGGTGATGTACTTGTTCACGCCGTCGTTGTTGTCGAAGACCGGAGATAAAAATGTGAGTGGTAGAAAGAGAAGAACGAATACCAAATGTACCTTGACCGAAGTTGAAAGTGGATCAATGATCACTCCAATGTGGACAAGGAAATACCACAATTGGTACCAATTCTTGTCATTTTCTGACACCTACACAAATAAGGCTTACGGTGGAGCTCGGTGAGGATAGTGGCACAAAAATTTGATGTAAAATGTTAGCAAGAGTCAATAATGTTGAAAGAGATTCACAAATTCGCAAGTGTAACAAGTAGACCAATAGCAATATGTGTGGCACACGGAAACGCACAAACGGATATATAAATGGGGTCGTGCAACCAAGGATGAGCACAAAATGTGGAATCCACGGAAAACGTTCATGTTGCACAACTCAAGAGAGATGCTAGCACGATTGCTCAATAGGCGGATACGACACTTGTGCACAACCTATAAGATGCAAAATGTATGAACTTCTATCCCAAGTATACTATGCATATGATGTTCCGGTGGTATGATCCAAGATGATCGAATATGACAATCTTATGCAATGTGGTATGATGCTAGGGCACTTGCTTACAAGCTTCTTTGCTCTTTCTATTTTGCTTAAAAGATTTATTCTTTTTTTGTATATGGCCACTTTGCGAAATGCACAAACCAAGATATCTATTGTGTATATGTGGGAACAAACTTGAGGCACAAGGGACGATATGATACCGATATGATATGGTATGTATGCAATGTATGGTGTAGATCACTAATGTGCACAAGTAACGTTGCCGACAATACTCAAATGGCTAGTCTCGATAGGCAAGTGACGCAAAATGGGCTAGGGGTTATCAATGCAATTGCAATGGAATATACAATGGAGGGATACCATGATACCAAGATGATATGGAGGTTACCGTCCTTGGCGATGATGAGTGGCGGTGGTCTTGATGGAGATACCAAGATGATGGAGACTCGTCCCTAAGTAGCCGAAACACCTTAGGAAACGGAAAAACCACAAACTCAAAAATCTCAAACGTCAAATGGTGGTAGCGGGAATGTGGTGGTGGTTTTGTGGAAGTGCAATGATGGGTTATACGAGTAGGCAATGCGGAAGTGGAGGGTAAGGTGGTGTACTATACATGGTGTCGGAGTTGAAAGCACGGTCCCTAAGTAGCCGAAACACCTTAGGAGACACAACTCACAACACTAATAAAATTGGGTTAAGTCGGTGTGGAAGAAGTGTATGGTGGCCAAGCCTATGCGGAAGTTATGGTGCTGGTGGTGGTTGATGAAGAAGCAATCGTCCCTAAGTAGCCTAGACACCTTAGGAGACTCAAATCACTCCTCAAGCAACCACTAATGTGATGGGGGACAAAATTGGTTAGGTTGCGGAAGTCGGTGGTGGTTATGCGGAGGTTGTAGTGGAAGGCAAAGATGCCAAAGTCGGTGGTGGTTATGCGGAGGTTGTAGTGGAAGACGAAGACGCGCAGGCAGGGGCCGGATGCCGGGCTAGGGGCCGGATGTCCGGGCTGGAGGGGCCGGATGTCCGGGCTGGCCTGGGTCTTCCAGATGCATTCGGTGATGGAGGGGCCGGATTTCCGGGCGAAGGGGGCCGGATGTCCGGGGCTTCGGTAGGAGCCGGATGTCCAGGGTGATCGCCAGATGTCCGGGCTGCGGTGGACCTTTGTGGTTCTCTCTGGATGGCCGATGCCGGATTTCCGGGGCTCGGGCCGGATGTCCGGGCAGGGCTGGATGTCCGGGCTGGGGCCGGATGTCCGGCCACTGTAGTAGCTGGCCGTTCTTCCTTCTCCTTCCTTCACTTCCGTGCACGCTTGGCCTTATTCCTTGGGCTCTCCATGGTCTCCTCGGGTGTACCTGTGTATGCACAAGGTCCGCGCTTGAAGTAGCATCCATGTCTTACATGCGGAAAGGGAAGATTCAGAAAGGAGCGAGTTCACCTTGTGTCCCATGGCGTATGCTCGAGTGTACATGGGGATGATCATAGGATGCTCCACATCAATGTATTTGACAAACACTTGGCATAAGGAATGGCAAAAGTTGCATCATGCCCATACAAGTCTTTGATATGCTCGAAGCCAATGACATCTAACTCAAGTTGCGTGACAAGCATGCATATGCGGGAAAGAGCATCGGTTACAATGTTTTCTTTACCATTGATGTACTTGATGACATAGGGAAAAGACTCAATAAATTCACTCCATTTATCATGACGCTTGTTCAACTTGGTTTGACCCTTAAGATACTTGAGGGTCTCATGATCGGTATGAATGATAAACTCATGGGGACAAAGGTAATGTTCCCATTCATGCAAAACGCGGACTAAAGCATATAGCTCTTTGTCATAGATGGGATAATTGAGTTGGGCTCCGGAAAATTTCTCACTAAAGTAAGCTATGGGGCGCTTCTCTTGCTTTAACACACCTCCTATGCCATTACCACTAGCATCGCAATGAATCTCAAAAGGCTTGTCGAAGTTGGGTAAAGCAAGCACGGGCGCATGAGTAAGCAAATTCTTAAGCTCATTGAATGCGATATCTTGGGATGGTCCCCAAATAAAAGGTGCATTCTTCTTGCTCAAAGCATGTAAAGGCGAAGCAATGGTGCTAAAATCCTTCACAAAGCGACGATAGAAACCCGCAAGGCCAAGAAAACTACGCACTTGATGCAAGTTGGTTGGTTGCGGCCAAGTCTTAATAGCATTGATCTTGGACTCATCTACATGAACACCCTTAGAAGAAACAACAAAACCTCAGAAAACGAGCTTATCAACACCAAAAAGGCATTTCTCCATATTAGCATAGAGGCGCTTTTTTCTAAGAGTTTGCAAAACGGTGCGGACATGGGTGACATGCTCTTTGATAGATTTGCTAAACACAAGAATTTCATCAAAGTAGACCACAACAAATATACCACTGTAAGGGCGAAAGACATGATTCATAAGGCTCATAAAAGTGCCCGGTGCTTCTCAGAGACCCATAGGCATGACTAACCACTCATACAAACCAAACTTGGTTTTGAATGCGGTCTTCCATTCATCATCCTCTTGTATGCGTATTTGATAGTAACCACTCTTAAGATCAATTTTGGAAAATATAGTGGCACCACTAAGCTCATCTAGCATATCATCTAGGCGTGGAATGGGATACCTATAGCAAACAGTGATAGCATTGATAGGTCTACAATCGGAGCACATGCGAAAGCTACCGTCACGTTTTGGCACAAGAATGACCGGTACGGCACAAGGGCTCAAACTTTCACGCACATGTCCATGGTTTATGAGATGCTTTACTTGCCTTTGAATTTCTTTGGTTTCTTCGGGGTTGATACGATAGGGAGCTTTGTTCGAAAGCGGAGCTCCGGGGATGAGGTCGATGCGGTGCTCAATGCCTCGTAGTAGAGGTAGTCCCAGAGGCAGCTCATCGGGGAAAACATCATGAAATTCCTGCAATAAAGAAGATAACACCAATGGTAGATTGTGAGAGGTGTTAGTTTGTGGTTCCTTGTTCTTGCACAATAGGACATAGTGTAGGACACTCGATGGGTTCTCACACACTTCCCTCATCTCACGTTTGGTGGCAAATAGAACTAAGTTTTTCTTGTCGCTCATCATGGAGGCACTCGATTTTGGCTTGTGTCGCTCACTCTCTTTGTGGTGGCTCGCTCTCTCCCTATGATCTCCACGATGGGTGGTTTGCTTGTCGGCGATCACTTGACTTGGCGACATTGGATGGAGGACGTACTGCTTGGCCTTCATCTTGAAGATGTAGTGGTTCGTTCGGCCATTGTGGACGACCCCCTATCGAATTGCCATGGCCGTCCAAGGATAAGATGACAAACGGTCATTGGAACGACGTCGCACTACAAGGTGTCTTCGTAGGCGCCGATCTTGAAGGAGACTTGTACTCGGTGCTCGACTTGGATAGTGCCAGAGTCACTACGCCATTGCCCTTTGTATGGATGTGGATGCTTCGTCTTGGGCAATTGGAGCTTGGAGCAAAGTTCTTCACTTGCGAGATTGTGACAACTCCCTCCATCGATGATGACCTTGACAGATCGTCCATTGATGTCGGCCTTGGTGTGGAATATGTGGCATCGTTGGTCTTCTTCTTGGTGATGTTGGAGAGTCAAGACTTTGGAGACAACAAGTGCGGGACTTGAGTCTTCATCACAAAAGACTTGTTCTTTTTCATTGTTCACTTGGCGGTGCATGGCGACTTGCTCTAGGGCTTCCATTTTGCCTTCGCTCATGGAGTCATAAGTGCCATCATCGTTGAAGACCAGGGTTCACTTGTTGGTGCACTCGTAGGACTTGTGACCTCGGCCTCCGCAAGTGAAACACTTGAAGGAACTCGTCTTGACGGTCTCATCGTTTGGGGTTGATGATGATGAAGCTCTCGGCTTGAAGTTGCTCATAGTAGGATTGCTTGTAGTTGGCAAAGCTTTCTTGGAAGTCGACTTGTCGATGTTGGAAGTAGGAGGTCTTGTAGTCGGTGTTGGAGTCGTTGAAGCTTGGTTATTGGAGAAGCTGTATGACTTGGATGAGAACTTGGCATACTTGAAATCATGTTGCACTTGGCGTTCTACTTTGGTAGCTTGGTGCACTAGATCGATGAGATTTGAGTATGGTTGGAAGCCGGCGATCTTCTTGATAGGATGATTGAGTCCATTCAAGAAACGTGCCATTGTTTGCTCATCATCTTCTGTGACATTGGCTCTTATCATTGAAATCTCCATCTCCTTGTAGTATTCTTCAACGCTCTTGGTTCCTTGCTTGAGTTGTTGGAGTTTCTTGAAGAGATCGTGGTTGTAGTAGGTAGGTACGAAGCGTGCTCTCATGACATCCTTCATTTGCGCCCAAGTAGTGATGGGTGGTTCACCTCTTGCCTCTCGGCGCTCAATGACTTGTTCCCGCCAAATGAGCACATAGTCTTGGAACTCAAGGGATGCCATTGCGATCTTATCTTCTTCATAATTGTGCAAACGAAAAATCTTGTCAACTTTCAATGCCCATGAAAGGTACTCTTTGGGATCGTTGCTTCCGTTGAACTTGGCCATGGTGAACTTGAGCTTGCCGTAGCGTTGCTCTTCATTGTGTTGGGGTCGGGGATGATGACACCCATGTTGTAGATGATTGTTCAACTCGTGTTGCTCTTGGCGCGGAGGGTTGTTATCCTCATGTTGCTATTGTCGTGGAGGATTTCCATTGTCTTCATGCTCTCGATGAACTGGATGGTGTTGGCGAGCTTGTGGACGATCTTCGCGAGCTCGATGAGGAACTTGATGATGCACGCGAGCGTGAAATCTTTGTTCTTGAATTTTTTCACGATGTGCTTCCTCTTGATCACGGGCTTGTCGGCTTCGGTCGGCAACGGCTCGACTCGAATCGCGTAGAGCTTGTTGCGCCGCAAGTGCTTGAGCGTCACGGAGTTGTTGTTCTTGACGTTGTGCCTCGGCATCTTGGGCATTTTGGTGTAGACGCGCTCGCTATTCCTCTTCATATTGGCGTTGTCGTTGCCGTTCTCGTGCAAGCGCAAAGGCTTCTTGAGTTTGACGTTGTTGGCACTCTTGAGAGTCGGTGTCTCTTAGGGGATTGAGGCTTGCTTGACGGTCGGCGCGCGCGGCTCGACAAAGCACGAATTTCGTCCATCCTTGCGTCATTCTCTTGCTTGTGATCGTTGAGCTTGTGGTCGAAGTAGTCCTTTGTACGTTGCTCAGAAAGTCGCACGTTGGCGGCAAGGTTGTTGATGCGTTCACTCATCGCTTGTTGCTCTTGATGCAAAGCACATTGTGCACCGAAGAGGTGACTCTTGGTGACGAAGGAGTTCATGTCGTCGTCTTGCTCCATGAAGAGTGGGTTGGTAGAGGTACTTGGCCTATCCATCATTCCAAGACAAATGTGAGTGGTAGAAAGAGAAGAACGAGTACCAAATGTACCTTGACCGAAGTTGAAAGTGGATCAAGGATTAGTCCAATGTAGGACAAGGAAATAGCACAATTGGTACGAGTTCTTGTCGGTTTCTCACACCTACACAAGTAAAAGCTTTTGGTGGAGCTTGGTTAGGATGGTGGCACAAAATCTGATGCAATTGTAAGTGAGCTTCAATAATGTTGGAAAAGATTCGCAAGATGCAATGTAACAAGTAGACCAAGCATATAAGGTACACAGAAACACACGCGCAAAAAGATAAGTGGGGTTGTGCAACCAAGGGTGAGCCAAAATGTGGAATCCACAAAAATGCTTTTGTTGCACAACACTAGAGAGACGCTAGCACGATTGCACAATAGGCGGATGCAAGAACTTGTGCACAACCTACTTAGCAAAAATGCAATTACTTCTATCCCAAATATGTTCTATGCAAGGTGTTGCTATGATATGATCCAAGATGATCGAGTATGACAATCTTAATGTTGAAAGATGCTATGGTTCTTGCTTAAAAGCTCTTTGCTTAAAAGCTTGTTTGGCTCTTTGATGTTTGAGCTCTTTTGTCATGCAATGCTTGACAAACCAATATAGCAAATGAGTATGCGATGACAACTTTGTGACACAAGAGATGATACCAATATAGGCAACAAAGATGTATGTATGCTATGGAAAGTATGATCACTAATGTGCACAAGTCTCGTTGCCGGCAATACTCAATGGCTAGTCTCGATGGGTAAGCAACGCAAAGGAGTAAGGCTATGATGGCTATCAATGTAATGGCAAGAATGATATGTCCAATACCAAGATGAGGTTACCGGTCTTGCTTCCGGTATGGTGTCAAAATGGTGGCATGAATATAAAGTCGTAGCCATTGTGGTCGTTGTTGATGACGCGTTCGTGGCAAAGATGAGTGGCGGTGATGTCAATGTCGAACCGTACCTAGATAGCCGAAACACAAAAGGATACGGTACCGCAACTCAAATTCTCAAACCTCGAAGTAGCAATTGTGTCGGAGAGCGACAACCAAGCCAAAGCTATCGAAGATAAGGTGAACTCACTCCTCTCCGAACTTCCACTCTCTATGCATGAGACATGGCTACTACCTAAGTCCGAGATGTTGTGCATGATTAGGTACCAAGAGGGTCCTCCCGAAGATACGCATGAAGACGGACAAGTCCCCAAGTCCACAGATGAGGAGAACCAACGGAAGGAGCCAAGAACATCTCCCAGGCCCCGGACATCCGGCCAAGGCCCCGGACATCCGGCCCCTGGAACACCTTCCTATACATCTTCTCAACCACCAAGTACCTACAGGCCCCGGACATCGGGCCCCGCAAGCCCGGACATCCGGCACTTCCCGAGGTCCCAGATATCCGGCCCCCTGCCAGAAATCCGGACCCCCTCGAACCCGAGTGCAACATGGCCAGCTTCACCAGCCCGGACATCCGGCCTCCACAGCCCGGACATCCGGCCCTCTGCGAACGCCCGGACATCAGGCCCGACGCCCGGATGTCCGGCCTCCCTGTCTGCGAATAGTAAAGGGCCGAGGCCCATGTACCCCTTCTACCCCCTAGACTATATATACTCTATCCTGTATAACTTTCTAGGGTTAGCGTTGGTTTAGCTCATACTTCAAGATAGAGCTTCGCTCATCCATCCGGATCTACTCCACGAGAGAGACCGCAGCCCCTCTTCGGAGAAGATCCAGTTGGATTCAAGACCTCCTCACGGAGAAGATCCCCTTGTGGATTCAAGACCTCCTCACAGAGAAGAACCGGCTACCCTTGTATTGTCCTTATTTGTCCGTGGATTCGTGTATCTCTCCCTATGTACTCGAGGATCTAGCCCATGTGCGACATGTTCTTGTTAGGTTGAGTGTTTCTCTCGTGTTTCCCCTCGCGATTTCCCTCGTTTTCCTCTCGTGTTCCTCGTGTTCTTCACGGGATCCCCTCCTTTTGTGAAAGATCGGGCGATTAGGGTTCTACCCTACATCATCTTGGTATCTAGAGCAAGGTTCATCACGATTTCGGAGCCTCCCCATTGTGTTTCTAGCCTAATTTTGTTGTTTTTCGTCCTAATTCGAAAATTCCCCACCAAAAATAACCCCAAATAATTTTTGTGATTTGTTGGTGTGTCGAGATTTTGTTGGTTTGGATCCGTGGATTTGCTTTGTTTTGAGTGGATCTAGCTTCCCATCCTTTTTCCCCAATTTCCATCCACAAATTCCTCCGAATTTCGCCCGAATTTAACCTCCCCACGCGGTATTCATCCCATTCGTCCCCGGATCCAGAGCCTGGACATCCGGCCCGCAGAGCCCGGACATCCGGCCCCTGGTAGCAACTTCTCCATCCACCGCCCCATATTTCCGCCCAATTTCCACCAATTTTTGTTCCGGTGTTCACCATATTGATAGAGGCAAAGGTGTCCCGATGTTTCATTGAGATGGTGGCTATCGTTTTCTATCGGAGTCGACCTTGACGATACGACTACGAACGTGCGAGACATCGCGCCTTAGCAATCGCTAAACCAACTTCCAAGGGTTATTGACCACACCGGAGCACGATCAACCTGACCACGAGGGTCTGTTTCCTGCAAGCAAACGAAGAACAAGCAAGAAACTGAGATTGCAATCTGGATATTGCGAATATAAGATGAAAGCTTTATTGATCAAGGTGGGGTTCTATGACGCCTTGGTCTGGTCATTGAACACAAACAAAGTACGCGAAGTTGCAGCTATGGCGAACTCTTAATCTAAACAAAACTCCCAAAGCCTAAACGATGCCCTAAGGGCTGTATATATGGAGGAGAGATGGAGAATTTCGTGGCCCTTAGTGGAGGGGTCCGAAACCAACCCTAACTCTTGTTTCCCCACACATACGGACTCTAACAACAGCCTATACTTAAGTACTTCAAAAATACATGGGCTGGCCCAATAATAAGGTGATGCAGCACCTAAAATTGCCTCTGGATGAAATTTATGAAGTGGCATCTTGTATATTTCGTCCCATGCTTCATCCACTCATTATGGTGGCTTCAGAGTCCTGGAATCATCACTTGTAACTCCGTTCTTGTTCCCCTTGCGCATGCCATCATCTCCATGCTTGAACTTGCTCGAATGTTCATCATTCTTGTCCAAGATAGGCCCTTCCTTTGTAAGCAAAACAAATGTATCCAATTTAGGCAGCATCATATTCTCATGAACATTAGAATCGTTACCAAGAAACGAAAGTACCTAATAATTCAATTGGCGTGTGTGAGCTCTAGTAATCGGTCCAGTATGTATAGCAGTAGGGGCTGTGGGTGTAACAATGGTATTGATGTCCGCATCATCCTCCCCTTCTTGAAATGAAGTTGTCCTCGACGAAAGTTCATCGTCCTCACCCAAATAAGGCTTCAAATCTGCAATGTTAAAAGTGGGACTAACCCCAAAATCTGCAGGCAGCTCAAGTTTATATGCATTATCATTTATTTTCTCTAATACCTTAAAAGGACCATCAACACGTGGCATTAGCTTTGATTTGCGCAAATTAGGAAATCTATCCTTACGCAAATGTAACCAAACAAGATCTCCAGGTGCAAACACAACATGTTTTCTACCCTTATCTCCAGCAAGTTTATATTTAGCATTCATACGCTCAATGTTTTCCTTAGTTAACTCATGCATTTTTAAAATCAATTCAGCACGTTCTTTAGCATCAAAATTAACCTTCTCCGAAGATGGAAGAGGCAACAAATCAATAGGTGCACGAGGTAGGAAACCATACACAATTTCAAAAGGGCACATCTTAGTAGTAGAATGCAATGAACGATTATAAGCAAATTCAATATGAGGCAAGGATTCTTCCCAGATTTTCTTGTTATTCTTCAAAAGAGCCCTAAGCATAGTAGACAATGTTTTATTGACTACTTCAGTTTGTCCATCAGTTTGGGGGTGACAAGTAGTACTAAAATTCATCTTAGTCCCCAACTTAGCCCATAAACATCTCCAAAGGTGGCTAAGAAATTTAGTATCACAATCTGAAACAATAGTATTTGGCACACCATGCAAGCGAATAATTTCATGAAAGAACAAATCAGCAACATTAACAGCATCATCGCTTTTATGACATGGTATAAAGTGTGCCATTTTCGAGAACCTATCCACGACAACAAATATGCTATCCCTCCCCTTCTTTCTTCGAGGTAAACCTAAAACAAAGTCCATAGATATATCCTCCCAAGGAACACTAGGTACAGGCAAAGGCATATATAAACCATGAGGATTGGGTCGTGACTTAGCTTTTTTACATGTAGTGCAGCGAGCAACAAAACGCTCAACATCCTGTCTCATCTTTGGCCAAAAGAAATGTGTAGCAAGTATATCCTTCGTCTTCTTGACGCCAAAGTGTCCCATTAATCCTCCTCCATGCGCCTCCTGCAACAAGAAAAGATGAAAGGAGCTAGCTGGAATGCATAGCTTGTTAGCATGAAACACAAATCCATCGTTAAGAACGAACTTGTTCCAAGTTCTCCCTTCCTTACAATTCTGCAATACATCTTTAAATTCAGCATCATGAACATATTGATCTTTGATGGTCTCCAAACCAAATATTTTAAAGTCAAGTTGTGAAAGCATAGTATAACAATGAGACAATGCATCAGCAATAACATTTTCTTTACCCTTCTTGTGTTTAATGACATAAGGGAAAGTCTCAATGAATTCAACCCATTTAGCATGTCTATGGTTTAGTCTTGCTTGACTTTTAATGTGTTTCAAAGATTCATGATCAGAATGTATAACAAATTCCTTGAGCCATAAATAATGTTGCCATGTTTCTAAGGACCGAACAAGAGCATATAATTCTTTATCATAAGTAGAATAGTTTAGACTAGGCCCACTCAATTTTTCAGAAAAGTATGCAAAAGGTTTGCCATCTTGTAATAACACACCTCCTAATCCAATTCCACTAGCATCACATTCAAGCTCAAAAGTCTTATTGAAATTAGGAAGTTGGAGTAAAGGAGGATGTGTCAACTTATCTTTCAATACCGTGAAGGCTTCTTCCTGTGCGGTACCCCAAACAAAAGGCACATCCTTCTTTGTAAGCTCGTTGAGAGGTGCAGCAATGCTGCTGAAATCTCTCACAAAACGCCTATAGAAACCAGCGAGGCCAAGGAAACTCCTCACTTCTGTGACCATTTTGGGCTGCGCCAACTCTCAATAGCTTCAATCTTGGCTTTATCTACTTCAATTCCCTGTGGATTAACAACATAGCCAAGAAAAGATACCCGGTCAGTGCAAAAGGTGCACTTTCCAAGGTTACCAAACAAACGTGCATCACATAGAGCAATAAAAACAACACATAAATGTTCCAAATGTTCCTCCAAAGATTTGCTATAAATCAATATGTCATCAAAGTAAACTACCACAAATTGTCCAATGAAAGCACGTAAAACTTTGTTCATTAACCTCATGAAAGTACTAGGTGCATTAGTTAACCCAAAAGGCATGACTAACCACTCATATAATCCAAACTTAGTTTTAAATGTTGTTTTCCATTCATATCCCAATTTCATACGAATTTTATGGTATCCACTACGCAAATCAACTTTGGAGAATATTGTGGAGCCACTCAATTCATCAAGCATATCATCTAGCCTAGGAATAGGATGACGATAACGAATAGTAATATTATTAATGCCTATACAATAAACGCACATACGCGACGTACCATCCTTTTTCGGCACTAAAATGATAGGAACAACACAAGGACTAAGGGATTCGCGTATATAACCTTTTTCGAGCAGTTCTTGTACTTGACGCATAATCTCCTTAGTCTCCTCTGGATTGGTACGGTATGGTGCACGGTTGGTTAATGATGCACTGGGAATTAAGTCAATTTGATGCTCAATCCCTCGAATAGGTGGTAATCCAGGTGGCACGTCTTGTGGAAAGACGTCAGCGAACTCCTGCAAAATGTTAGTGACAGCAGGAGGCAAAGAGGAAGGCACGTCCTCGAATGAAAATAATGGCTCTTTGCACACAAAAGTATAGCAAACAGATTTGCTAAAATCTAGATCATCAATATCAGATTTGGTGGCAAGTAAACATGCACTTTTCAATTTAATTTCAGAAGCAACACTAGATTGTTTATTATTAGGCTGCATTTGTTGCTCAAATTCTTTTGCCACAATCTGATTTTCACTCTTATTTTTATACTGTTTTGCTTTATTAGCTCTATTAATATCATCTTTCAAAATGGAATCAAGAGTCATAGGAAGCAAAGTAATATTTTTATCCTTATGAACAAGAGTATACTGATTGTTTCTACCATGGTGTACATAATTTTTATCAAATTGCCATGGTCTACCAAGTAATAAGGAACATGCTTGCATAGGTACCACATCACAATCAACATAATCATCATATGTGGAGATACTAAAATGCACACGAACAGTACGTGTTACCTTAACCTTGCCGCTGTTGTTGAACCATTGGATGTAGTAAGGATGTGGATGTGGTCTTGTGGTGAGAGATAGCTTCTCCACCATGTCCATGATAGCCAAGTTATTGCAGCTCCCTCCATCTATGATGACGCGAACGGAACGTTCCTTCACAACTCCCTTTGTATGGAACAAATTATGCCTCTGATTTTGCTCAGCTTGTGTAACATGCACATTCAAAACACGTTGAGCAACTAAACATTCATACCTGTCAGCATCTTCAGCAGCCATGTATTGCGTCTGATGATCAGAATCATCTCCACCGTGTTCTTCACGTGTAATAAGAGCCAAAGTCTCCTCATCATAGTCACTAGCGAACTCATACCCACCATCCTCAGTAGAAATCATCACACGCTGAGATTGGCATTCTCTGGCAAAATGTCCTCTTCCCTTACAACGATGACAAATAATATCACTTGTGTGCCCTGTTGATGCCATGGAAGAAGAAGAGCTCTGCGCAGGTCCAGCAGGTGTGCTCTTGGCAGATAGTGGTGGTTGTGCCTGCTTTCTTGTATCATGGCTGGAGGTGGCACCTGATGGAGGTGCTGGTGGAGTGGAAGTAGAGGATGCACGTGGTGTCCATGATGAAGATCGACCTGTAGAAAAGTTAGTTCGCGCCAATGCCTGTCGATCCTGCACTTCACGTTCAGCTTTACAAGCAAGATGGAATAAACAAGTGATATTATTATACTCCTTATACTCTAGGATGGTCTAAATCTCTCTATTTAATCCACCCATAAAACGTGCATGCATAGCTTCATTTTCCTCAACAATACCACATCTAATCATGCCAGTTTGTAATTCCTAATAATATTCTTCTACAAATTTTTTTCCTTGTCTTAAACGCTGCAATTTTTGAAGTAATTCACGTTGATAATAAGGTGGAACCCAACGAGTACGCATAGCAGTTTTCAAAGCAGCCCAAGTAGCTGGAATAGGATATAATCTAAAATGCTCAGACCACCAAACACATGCAAAACTAGTGAATGCACAAACAGCAGCAGGAACACGTCTCTCCTCGGGATATTGTAAACATGTAACTCGTTATTCAGTTTCTAACTCCCAAGTAAGATATATATCAGGAACATATATACCCTTAAATGCTGGAGTATTCAATTTTAGTTTAGGGAGATGGTCATGATCTTGTACCTGAGGGTGAGCCCTACCATTGCCATTATTTGCATGTGGACGACCTGGTGGTTGCTGTGCTGGTGGTGGCACGTAGTTCTGATTTTGATCAACCTCATCCTCGTAATCTCCGGCAAAATCATCCTCCTCCACATCAGCAACAGGAGCCATAGAAGTATCAACAGCAGCACCAACAGTTTTGCCAGGTGCAAGAGGGAGACGGCTCGCTCGGCGGAGGGCTGTTTCATGATGTGTAGGTAGTCGTTGTTGTTGTTGTTGTAGAGGTGCGTTAGGTGCAGCCGGTGGTGGTGGTGGAAGACGCGCAAGCAATTCATTAAACTTGTTATCGAGCTTTTTTCAAATGTCTTCTCCATGCCATCTATCTTCTCCATGGCCTCTTCAAATCTGTTTAGCACATCTTGCACCTGTCCACTCATCATTTGCTGAAATATATCATGCAAGTCCTTATTCGTCATGTTCTCCCAGTCAGTCTTGTCGGCTTGTGATCCTGCCATGGTTAGCAACAATAGAAACACACAAGAATATGATCCTACAGACTACTAACAAGAGGTGGTGGTGGTGTCACAAATCCGTCAAGCAAATCTCAAATTCTTAGCAGTTCTTACCCCGTAGCAGGCGGTGATCGGCAACCGTCGTAGTCAAAACTCTCAACGCTTGGATAGAGCGATTACCAGGGAGAGTCAAACGCACGACGTAGATGTATGTGGAGCTGGGAAGGCTTATAATATGGTAGCAAAAAGGGTCAGCAATAATCAATTCAGAGATGCAAAGTTGAATAAACGCTCAACGACGGTACTGTGCTGGTCCTAGGCTAAACCGTGCTAGAGACGCGAGCCTAGAACACTAACAAAATCACGAGTTTCACGTAAACAATGGAGGAGCACACTCTGATTTTTTTTCCTGTTTTTCACTTTTTTTTGCTCTGCAACAATTTTTTTTTCGAAAAAGTCTACAAATGGTCTAAAAACTACCTAGCCAGATTTTTTTTTTGAGTTTGGAACTATTTTTCTTCTGTGGGTAGCACGGAATCTCGGTAGTCCTACTCTGTCACGACTCGGAGTATCGCGTGATCTGGAACTCGAAAACAATGTAACAATTACTGGACTCAGACTAGGACTGGTGGCGAAGATGAATCTGGTGGAATCTCGGACTGGTGGTGGCGATGAATTTGGTGGAAATCGGACTGGTGGCGGATATATGTTGCAGGTGAACTCGGATTGGCTGATGGCAGCGGATATGTGGTGGCATATATGGACTCAGATTGGTGGTGAATATGGCAGCGACGATGAAGTTGGTGTGGTGGTGGTATATGGCAGCAGTGATGATGAAGATGCGGTGGTGATATATGGCAGCGGTGACGTGACAACCTGTGAACAGAACTTGAAACTCTAAAGGACTAGACACTAAGACAAGCAACTTGACACGACGATGCAACCACAAATTCAACAAAGCAAATACAGAAAAGATTATACAAAGGCTCAGATTGGTTTGGATAGGATGAACTAACCCTAATTTTTTTGGCTTTTTCGTGGACTATAGGTACGAAGAATAGACTCGATCTAAACTACAAAAAACTGTAAAATCTCACCAAGCAACCTAAAAATCTGATACCACTTGATAGAGGCAAAGGTGTTGATGTAGGGTGGAACCCTAGATGGCCGATCTTTCACGAAAGGAGCGGATCCCTATGAGGAACACAAAGAACACGAGGGGGAAACGAGGGGAAACACAAGAGAAACACTCAACCAACAAGAAATAGATCACACATGTGCTAGATCCTCGAAACACAAGGAGAGATACAAGATCCAAAGTCAACAACGGACGATACACAGTAACCGGTTCTTCTCCGTGAGGAGGTCTTGATGGGGCCACCCAAGAGGGGGTCTTGAATCCGAGGGGATCTTCTCCGTAGAGGGGCCGCGGTCTCTCTCGTGGAGTAGATCCGTAATGGATGAGCGTAGCTCTATCTCTCAAATGAGCTATCACAACGCTAACCCTAACTAGGAGGAGGTGGAGGAGTATATATAGTCTAGGTCCACGAAGGGGTAAGTGGGAGAGGGATACATGGGCCTCGGGCCCAATCTCTGTACGCAGACCGGTACCGGACGTCCGCTGGGGACCGATCGTCCGGTGGCTCGTGGGCTTCCAGGCGTCCGGTAGTCGCAGACTTCCACTCACTTTGGCTCGGTTGAGGTGGCACCGGACGTCCGGTAGCTGGCGGTCGTCCGGTCGCCGGTCGTCCGGTGTCGCGGGTCTTCCACTTATTTGGCTCGGGTGTAGATGTGCCGGTCGTCCGGTGGGGGCCGGACGTCCGCTCGCTGAGAGGGGCCGGTCGTCCAGTGTCGTCCGGACGTCCGCTCGCTGGAGCTTCTTTGGCAGCTCTTCTTCTTGCGTCTTCGTTTCCAAGCTTCCGTCACGGATGGTGTAGTTGTACACTTGCGCTTTCACTCCTCCTCGTCGTCCATAGCGTTCCGACAATACCTATGCATGCACACGAGTGGAGTGTCAAGTAGTATAGCATCCTCGAAGGGGTCAAGTGAACACGCGTAAAGGAGATGATTCACCTATGTGTATGTGAAGTGGATGTCGAATGTGTCACTTGCCAAATGGACTCTTGACATGGTGATGTCCGTAGGATGCTCTGCATCATCTCCCCTCCCTTGGGAAAGATCCGACCACGGATCGAAATCCAAATCACCATGGGAAAGAGATGGCGTCGCCATGTAGGAGTGGTCGATCACCAAGTTCTCGTCATCTTGAAGCTCGAAATGGGCACTCTCCAATGTCGCACCGTCTGTGATTCCTTCAAAAGGAGCAAGGAGAACAAACACTTGGAAAAACAAATGTGGTTAGCGTTAGTGCAAAACCAAGCATTCAAGAGGTGATTCACCCAACAAGTGTTGTCATCAAGCATAGCATATGGTGTGACAAAGGATTGTGACATGGCATGTAAGCACATAAATTGAGCATAATCAAGGATATCATGGGGACAAGCATGTAAATGTGAGGTAGTGATGCAAATATGTGTAACAAGAGAATAAGCATCTACCTCAAGATCGTAGCAAGCATGGGCAAATTTCTCAATGAAAGGTTTATGGTAGGCATAGGAATCATTCACAACACCAAATAAAATGAAGTGTCTAAACACATGGGTCAAGTGCAAGACAATCCAAGCATAATGTGCATTGGGTGGAGTGAATATCGTGTGGCACTCAACACAATGGAAAGAGCAATTGTTCATCATGTGTGAGGCAATCAAGGCAAGCATGTAGCAGTCAATGGGACATGGCATATGTGAAGTGATGACATTGTTGCAACCAAACATGTGATAGGAGCAAGTAATCCAAGAATTGGATGCAACACACAAGGCATATATATCATGATGCATGGAATTGTGAAAATGACAAGTGGAAGCAAGATCTCTAACATGTGCGCATGAAAGGGGTCCAAGATGACAAATAAGTCGCATGGTGCAAGCAACACAAGTAGTATGATCCACAATATGCATGCTCATGGTTTGGGGGTTCTCAAAAGAGAAGGATATCACCTTTAAAGCATGTTCTTGTGCGTCCTTCACAATGCCGAAGTACAAGCAAGTGCGATGTAGAATCGTCGTGGTAGAAGGTGGTTCGCTCTCAAGAGCTCGGATTGTCAACTCACATGATGTGGAAGTTGACGCGAAGTCCAAGTATCCTACACATGCACACAACAAAAGAAAGAATGCATGTGCATGGTAGATAAACACATCATCCATCATGATGGTTCTCTTCTCTTGCACATAACCATTAGAAGCACAAGTGCGTGAAGAATATGATGCAAAAATGGCAATATTCATGGCACTAGGTATATGGTGCAAAGAGGTAAGACAAGCATGCTTCATAAGGAATATGTCAAAATCTCCAAATATATGTGAGAATGCTATGGGGGCAAACTCATTATCAAGACTAAATGCATAATTGCACTCAATACATGGCAAATCATCTAGCATGAGAGAGGCAACATATGGAGAGATATGGCAAGAAGTAATAACAATCATGTCGTGCAAACTAGTGGAGCGAAGATGCAACACACTAGAGGAAATTATGGCAATGATGTCATGTGAGTAAATAATAGGCATAGGCAATGCACATGACATATCGCAAGCACGAACACAAAGCAAGATCATAGTATAATCATAAGCATGGGGCACAAAGCAAACATGGCAATAACAAGTGATATCGCCACCAAGCTTGCAAATACACATACAAGTATGAGAATCAATCATCATGTGTAATGCAAAGCATGGGTCACAAATGCATGGCAAAAGCATGTGAATGAGCATATCATGCAAAGTGAACATGGCAAGATGGGCAAAGGATATATAATGGACAACAACCCATAGCCAAGTGAGGGCCATGTAGAAGAAATGCGCAAAGAGAGCGGTGGGAAAGACACTCCATGGGATCCCAAGCCATCATTGCTCTCTAGAGCTCGTTTTGTCAACTCATGGGATTGCGAGGTTGACAAGAATTCATGGGTACCTACACAAAAGAGACAAAAATGGAAGAAATTGTGTGTGTGGTAAATGTACACATCATCCATCATGATGTGTATGTGCACGTGAGAGTTAGTACAAGATAAGCATCGGTCAAAGAAATTTTATGCATGGTATATGATAGAGGCAAAGGTGTCGCGATGTTTCGATGAGATGGTGGCTATCGTTTCTGTCAGAGTCGACCTTGACGATCCGACTACGAACGTGCGAGACGTCGCGCCTTAGCAATCGCTAAACCAACTTCCGAGGGGTTATTGACCACGCCTGAGCACAATCAACCTGACCACGAGGGTCTGTTTCCTGCAAGAAAACAAAGAACAAGCAAGAAACTGAGATTGCAATATGGATATTGCGAATATAGGATGAAAGCTTTATTGATCAAGGTGGGGTTCTGTGACGTCTTGGTCTAGTCATTGGACACAAATGAAGTACGAGAAGTTGCAGCTATGGCGAACTTTTAATCTAAACAAAACCCAAAGTCTAAACAACGCCCTAAGGGCTGTATATATGGAGGAAGAGGGGGGGAATTTCGTGGCCCTTGAGGGTGGGGTCCGAAACCAACCCTAACTCTTGTTTCCCCACACATACGGACTCTAAAAATAGCCTATACTTAAGTATTTCGAAATTATATAGGCCTGGCCCAATAATAAGGTGACGCAGCACCTAGAATAGCCTATGGACGAATATTATGAAGTGGCATCTTGTATATTTCGTCCAAGGCTTCATGCACTCCTTATGGTGGCTTCAAAGTCCTGAAATCATCACTTGTAACTCCGTTCTTGATCCCCTTGCGCATGCCATCAACTCCATGCGTGTTCTTGCTCCAATGTTCATCCTTCTCCAAGCTAGGCCCTTCATTTGTAAGCAAAACAAATGTATCCAATTTAGGCAGCATCATATTCTCATGAACATTAGAATCATTACCAAGAAACGAAAGTACCTGGTAATTTAATTGGCATGCGTGAGTTCTAGTAATTGGTCCAGTATATGTAACAGTAGGGGATGCGGGTGTAACAATGGTATTGATGTCCTCATCAGTATAAGAACATGTCATCCATCATGAAAGAATAGTTATTGTGTATAACATGATGGGGATGCAAATTGAGCATACAAGTATATGGCACATCAAGAGCATGTTTATTCATGGGAAGCATATTGTGCACATAAGTATGAGGATCATGCAGTGGATGGGAGTGATCAAAATCTCCTAAAATGTATGAGGAAACTATGGGGGTCTCCTCTTGAGAAATATTGGAAACATCATATGGAGAAAATGGGCAACACCCAAAACAATGCATATCCGAAGCTAGGTGGTCATGGCATGGCATATGAGATAAATGATGGAAAGGAAGCATATCAATATCATCACAAGAAAAACAAATGCCGATAACCATGGGCTTGTCATCTATGCCATATGTGCAAATTGGGTTCATTTTTATAGCATATGCATAGTCACTATGAAGAGATTGCAAATATGACATGTGGTCGATCTCATGCATAGCATATGACAAGTCAAGTGGATTGGCAAACATGATGTGACCGAGAGAATTAGCACAAGAAATCCTATGCAACATGGCATCACAACTAATAGACTCCACATGGCAATTATCATACTCATCATAAATGGGTAAATCATCACATGGGGAAATCATACTAGCATGAAGCATGTCAATAGGGGGATCAACATCATGCAAGCAATCAATGCCATGAATGTCCACTAGTGGGACTAGAGCATCACCTTCACCTATGTTACCTTGTTCATTCCACTCAAGTGGTGTAGGTGAGGTGGGAATGACCAAATGGTGGTCATCTTCATCTTGATGGAACCATGTGGGGGTGCATCATATTCCACCATGGCCATCATCTTTTCCAAAGGTAGGACGAAGTCGTCGAGAATCGGCGCGTCATCATATAAGAGACCTAGCACCAAATGAGAAGACACAATAGAGGTAGAGGTCAAGTCGTTAGTGTTAAAAGTGGCCTCACATGACCTATCAACTATCTCACTCTCTCAATGTGGTGGTTCAGTCACTCCCTCAAAATAGGTGCACTCAAACTCACATATGGTGGAGTCACTCATCTCACTCAAGCGGTGGGGGTTGTGGCTCTCCTCACATGGGAATTGGGGTAACACATCTATGGGGCTAGTGGTGAAGTCACTCTTACTCTCAATATGGTGGCACAAGTCACTCAAGTCTTCATACGTCGCCGTGGTCGAAGGGAAAATCCCATGCTCAACCATCTCGTTGTTGTCGCCGTGGATGAAGGCCGAAGATGGCACATCATCACTCTCGCCTCCTAAGATGGAAGCATCATCCTTGCTCGCCACCGTGTCGCTCGCCACCAAAGCTTGGTCCTTGAGGGTGTCCGTAGTCGTACTCGTTGCTGCACCGTCTTGAAAAAGAGTCATGGAGGACTCGGCATCGTCAATGCCACAAAGAGGGATGGCATCGAACTTGGGAGTACCGTCTTGGATCTCGTCGGGCTTGGACATCTTGGTGGTACTATCCTCATGCTCGTTCTCATGGAGCTTGGTCGTCGCGAAGTGAGCTTGGGGTAGAGAAACTTTGGCCTTCATGAGTTCTTGTTCCGCCTTGAGAGCACCAATGTAGTTGTCGTCGAGGGACTTGTAGTTCACGAGGAAGATCGTCTTGGAGATGTCGTTGTGCAATCCCATCATGAAGTGGAACTTCATCGAAATGGGGTCGTCCACGTTGGCTCGTCGCAAGGCAATCTTCATCTCCTTGAAGTACTCATCGATGGACTTGGATCCTTGGATGGTGTTCTCCAATTGGCGTTGAAGTTGTTCCATGTAGGTTGGAGGCACAAACTCTCCCCGCAAAGCTCTCTTCGTCTTGGGCCAACTCATGTCGTAGCTCTCCGAAGGTGTGTGAAGCCACCATGTGGACGCATAGTCGTGGAAGTTCCTTGTGGCGCACTTCACTTGATCCTCGGGGGGGACTTGATGTAGCTTGAGGTAGTCGTCCATCAAATGCTCCCACTCGAGATACTCCTCGGGTTCTTGAGTCCCATAGAAAGGAATCGCCTGGTCGATGTCGAGGTCGTAGTAGCTCGTGGAAGTCGCGGACTTGAGCTTGGGGAGCTTCTCTTGAGCGTAGTCTTGAGGTGCTTGTTGGCAAAGATGCCATATATCCGAAGGCGAAGATGCCTTGAAGTCGCTTGCTAAGATGCCAAAGTGGTTGGTGTAGCCGTAGCTCCGTCTTGGTGGTGGTTGTCTCGCGGTCTTCTCTTGTGGTCATGAAGTTTGGACTTGGCGTGAAGTAGGGCTTGTTGCGACTTGTAGGTAGGCGCTTGTGGAGCATTATCATGATGATGTTGTCGTTGTCGTGCTTGAGCTCGATGTAGATGTCGTTCGTCGTCGTCTTGCACATGTTGATTCGAGGTGAATTGCCCTTCATGACAAGGTGGATCACAAACATGATGGTGGTCGCCATGGAGATGTGGATGTGGACGACTTGAGCTTGCATCATTTTTGCGCTCCGAAGACTTGTGACTTGAACGTCGCCGCCTTGAGGATGATGAAGGGGAAGAACGGTTGATCAAAAATGTCCGAATCTCCTCCATCCTTGCATCTTGCTCCTCCTTTTGTGCGGAAAGCTTGTTGTTGATGTAGTTGTACACGCCGTCGTTGTTGTGGAAGACCGGAGATGAAATGCCTTGCCTATCCATCACAAGATTCGAGCCAATATGAGTGGAGAAAGAGAAGAACGAATACCAAATGTACCTTGACCAAAGTTGAAAGTGGATCAATGATCACTCCAATGTGGAACAAGGAAATAGCACAATTGGTACCAATTCTTGTTGGTTTCTCACACCTACACAAATAAGGCTTATGGTGGAGCTCGGTGAGGATAGTGGCACAAAAATTTAATGAAAAATGTTGGCAAGAGTCAATAATGTTGAAAGAGATTCACAAATTTGCAAGTGTAACAAGTAGACCAATAGCAATATATGGCACACGGAAACACACACACGAATAGATAAATGGGGTCGTGCAACCAAGGATGAGCACAAAATGTGGAATCCACGGAAAACGCTCGTGTTGCACAACTCAAGAGAGACGCTAGCACGATTTCTCTATAGGCGGATACGACACTTGTGCACAACCTATGATATGCAAAATGGATAAACTTTCTATCCCAAGTATGCTATGTATGTATGGTTCCCGGTGTTTGATCCAAGATGATCGGATATGACAATCTTATGCAATGTCGTGGATGCTATGGCTATTGCTTACAAGCTCTTTGTTCACTCTTTTTCTTTGCTTAAAAGCTTTATTCTCTTTTTTTGTTGTATGGCCACTTTGCGAAATGCACAAACCAAGGTAGAAATTGTATATATGCGGGAACAAACTTGAGGCACACGAGATGATATGATAACAAGATGATACCTATGGTATGGTATGTATGCAATGGGAGGTGTAGGTCGATGATCACTAATGTACACAAGTAACGTTGTCGGCAATACTCAAATGGCTAGTCTCGATAGGCAAGTGACGCAAAATGGGCTAGGGGTTAACAATGCAATTGCAAGGGGAATGTACAATGGAGGGGTACCACGATACCAAGATGATATGGAGGTTACCGTCTGCGGTGATGATGAGTGGCGGTGATCTTGATGGAGATACCAAGATGACGGAGACTCGTCCCTAAGTAGCCGAAACACCTTAGGAAACGGAAAAACCACGAACTCAAAATCTCAAATGTTAAATGGTGGTAGCGAAATGTTGTGGTGTTGCACTAGGCAATGCGGAAGTGGAGGTTATGGTGGTGGACTATACACGGTGTCGGAGTTGAAAGCACGGTCCCTAAGTAGCCGAAACACCTTAGGAGACACAACTCACAACACAAACAAAATTGGGTTAAGTTGGGGTGGCGGAAGTGTATAGTGGTCAAGCCTATGCGGAAGTGGTGGTGGTGGTTGAAGAAGAAGCAACCGTCCCTAAGTAGCCTAGACACCTTAGGAGACTCAAATCACTCCTCTAGCAACCACTAATGCGATGGGGAACAAAATTGGTTAGGTTGCGGAAGTCGGAGATGGTGTAGCGGATGATGTGGTTGAAGCCCTAGGCAAAGATGCCAAAATTGTCAAAATTTGATGGAGTCAAAAGATGTTGGTGGTATTTTTGTGGGAAGGAGGATGTCAAGAGCTTCAAAACGAGCTATAGAACGTTAAAACGGAGTTCGGATGAATTAGTTATGGCCGAAACAAAATCAGCCGAAGTCAGTTTTTACAAGTAGCGGACGTCCGCTAATGGACGGATGTCCGGTGGCCGGACGTCCGTTGAGCTCGGAAATCCACTAATTTCCATCCGGGTTAGGGGTTCCGGTCGTCCGGTGGATGACGGACGTCCGGTCGTTCCAGGGGCTCCAGACGTCTGGTAAAGTGATGGTCATCTAGTGGTCGGGGTCAATGCGAGATTTCAGATCCGGGACGCGATTTTGGGCAGAATTTGGGGATTTTGGGGTCAAAATTGATGAGATTTCGTGGAAGGAAAGTGGGTAAAATTGGGGAAATTCTAAATTCACTCGAAACCAAGCAAATCCATGGATCAAAATCAACAAAACATCATCAAACCAACAAATCACAAAATAAAATTGGGGCTATTTTTGGTGGGGATTTTCGATAGTGGGGAAGAACACAACAAAATTAGGCTAGAAAACACAACGGGGAAGGCTCCAAATTCGTGATAAACCTAAGCTCTGATGCCAAGATGATGTAGGGTGGAACCCTAGATGGCCGATCTTTCACGAAAGGAGCGGATCCCTACAAGGAACACGAAGAACACGAGGGGGAAAACGAGGGGAAACACAAGAGAAACACTCAACCAAGAAGAAATAGATCACACATGTGCTAGATCCTCGAAACACAAGGAGAGATACAAGATACAAAGTCAACAACGGACGGTACATGGTAACTGGTTCTTCTCCGTGAGGAGGTCTTGATAGGACCACGCAAGAGGGGGTCTTGAATCCAAGGGGATCTTCTCCGTAGAGGGGCCGCGGTCTCTCTCGTGGAGTAGATCCGTAATGGATGAGCGTAGATCTATCTCTCAAATGAGCTATCACAACGCTAACCCTAACTAGGAGGAGGTGGAGGAGTATATATAGTCTAGGTCCACGAAGGGGTAAGTGGGAGAGGGATACATGGGCCTCGGGCCCAATCTCTGTACGCAGACAGGTACCGGACGTCCGCTGGGGACCGGTCGTCCGGTGGCTCGTGGGCTTTCGGACGTCCGGTAGTCGCCGGACTTCCGCTCACTTTGGCTCCGTTGAGGTGGCACCGGACGTCTGGGAGCTGGCGGTCGTCCGGTCACCGGTCGTCCGGTGTCACCGGTCTTCAACTGATTTGGCTCGGGTGTAGATGTGTCGGTCATCCGGTGGGGGCCGGACGTCCGCTCGCTGAGAGGGGCCGGTCGTCCGGTGTCGTCTGGACGTCCGCTCGCTGGAGCTTCTTTGGCAGCTCTTCTTCTTGCGTCTTCGTTTCCAAGATTCCGTCGTGGATGGTGTAGTTGTACACTTGCGCTCGCACTCCTCCTCGTCGTCCATAGCGTTCCAACAATACATATGCATGCACACGAGTGGAGTGTCAAGTAGTATACCATCCTCGAAGGGGTCAAGTGAACACGCATAAAGGAGATGATTCACCTTTGTGTATGTGAAGTGGATGTCGAACGTGTCACTTGCCAAATGGACTCTTGACATGGTGATGTCTGTAGGATGCTCCGCATGAGGTGTCCCGATGTTTCGATGAGATGGTGGCTATCGTTTTCTGTGGGAGTCGACCTTGACGATCCGACTACAAATGTGCGAGACGTCGCGCCTTAGCAATCGCTAAACCAACTTCCGAGGGTTATTGACCACGCCGGAGCACGATCAACCTGACCACGAGGGTCTTTTTCCTGCAAGCAAACAAAGAACAAGCAAGAAACTGAGATTGCAATCTAGATATTGCGAATATAAGATGAAAGCTTTATCAAGGTGGGGCTCTGTGACGCCTTGGTCTAGTCGTTGAACACAAACGAAGTACGCGAAGTTGCAGCTATGGCGAACTTTTAATCTCAACAAAACCCCCAAAGCCTAAACGATGCCCTAACGGCTGTATATATGGAGGAGAGACGAGGAATTTCGTGGCCCTTGGTGGAGGGGTCCGAAACCAACCCAAACTCTTGTTTCCCCGCACATACGGACTCAAAAACAACCTATACTTAAGTACATCGAAAATACATGGGCCTGGTGCAATAATAAGGTGACGCAGCACCTAAAATAGCCTCTGGACGAAATTTACAAAGTGGCATCTTGTATATTTCGTCCCATGCTTCATGCACTCATTATGTTGTCTTCAGAGTCCTGGAATCATCACTTGTAACTCCCTTCTTGTTCCCCTTGCGCATGCCATCATCTCCATGCTTGAACTTGTCCAAGGTTCATCTTTCTTGTCCAAGCTAGGCCCTTCATTTGTAAGCAAAACAAATGTATCCAATTTAGGCAGCATCATATTCTCATGAACATTATAATCGTTACCAAGAAACGAAAGTACATGATAATTCAATTGGCGTGCGCGAGCTCTAGTAATCGGTCCAGTATGTATAGCAGCAGGGGATGTGGGTGTAACAATGGTATTGATGTCCTCATCACATATACCATATATACATCCGCATACCTCCAACACTTCCGCATAACCCAACCATCCTTGGAACGTTTCGCTCTCCGACACAATTGCTACTTCGAGGTTTGAGAATTTGAGTTGCGGTACCGTATCCTTTTGTGTTTCGGCTATCTAGGTACGGTTTGACATTGACATCACCGCCACTCATCTTTGCCACGAACGCGTCATCAACAACGACCACCATGGCTACGACTTGGTATTGATGCCACCATTTTGACACCATACCGGAAGCAAGACCGGTAACCTCATCTTGGTATTGGACATATCATTCTTGCCATTACATTGATAGCCATCATAGCCTTACTCCTTTGCGTTGCTTACCCATCGAGACTAGCCATTGAGTATTGCCAGCAACGAGACTTGTGCACATTAGTGATCATACTTTCCATAGCATACATACATCTTTGTTGCCTATATTGGTATCATCTCTTGTGTCACAAAGTTTTCATCGCATACTCATTTGCTATATTGGTTTGTCAAGCATTGCATGACAAAAGAGCTCAAACATCAAAGAGTCAAACAAGATTTTAAGCAAAGAGCTTTTAAGCAAGAACCATAGCATCTTTCAACATTAAGATTGTCATACTCGATCATCTTGGATCATATCATAGCAACACCTTGCATAGAACATATTTGGGATAGAAGTCATTGCATTTTTGCTAAGTAGGTTGTGCACAAGTTCTTGTATCTGCCTATTGTGCAATCGTGCTAGCGTCTCTCTAGTGTTGTGCAACAAAAGCATTTCTGTGGATTCCACATTTTGGCTCACCCTTGGTTGCACAACCCCACTTATCTTTTTGCGCGTGTGTTTCTGTGTACCTTATATGCTTGGTCTACTTGTTACATTGCATCTTGCGAATCTTTTCCAACATTATTGAAGCTCACTTACAATTGCATTAGATTTTGTGCCACCATCCTAACCAAGCTCCACCAAAAGCTTTTACTTGTGTAGGTGTGAGAAACCGACAAGAACTCGTACCAATTGTGCTATTTCCTTGTCCTACATTGGACTAATCCTTGATCCACTTTCAACTTCGGTCAAGGTACATTTGGTACTCGTTCTTCTCTTTCTACCACTCACATTTGTCTTGGAATGATGGATAGGCCAAGTACCTCTACCAACCCACTCTTCATGGAGCAAGACGACGACATGAACTCCTTCGTCACCAAGAGTCACCTCTTTGGTGCACAACGTGCTTTGCATCAAGAGCAACAAGCTATGAGTGAACGCATTGACAACCTTGCCGCCGACTTGCGACTTTCCGAGCAACGTACAAGGGACTACTTCGACCACAAGCTCGACGATAACAAGCAAGAGAATGACCCAAGGATGGACGAAATTCGTGCTTTGTTGCTCAACCGCTCATCTTCCACTTCAAAAAGGAGCCGTTCAAGCCGCCATTCCGATTTCACCCTCTCCGGCTCAAGTACACCGACATCGAACACTCTTCGTCGAGCCGCGCGCACCGACCGTCAAGCAAGCCTCAATCCCCTATGAGACACCGACTCTCAAGAGCACCGGCGAAGTCAAAATCAGAAGTGATGCGGAGCATCCCATGACCATCCACATGGCCGCCACATCAACAATCCAAGCTCCATGTGGACCAATGACAAGGGCTAGGGCACGTGCTATTCAATCCGAGGTGACATCACTCCTACTTGAGTTTTCCCCCTCTTCAAGTGAGACATGGCTACCGCCTAAGTCCGAGATACTATGTGTCATCAGGTACAACACTCAAGACTTGGAGCTGAGGACTGTAGAAGAAGAGACAGGCGTCAACACTCTGGACAGCCCGGAACTTCCGGCCAGAGCCTGAAACTTCCGGCCCCCGGACCTTCCAGCCGACCCGGAGCTTCCGGCCACCGATGACTTCGACCAGCCCAGGCGTGCCAACTCTCGGGTTAGCCCGGACCCCGTCCCGGACCTTCCGGTGCCCGGAACCTCCGGCTTGCCCGGACCTTCCGTCCCCCGGATGCCAGCACATCTCCACCGCGCCAACTCTCTGGTTAGGCCGGACCCTCCCCAGAACCTCCGGCGCCCGGAACTTCAAGAAACTCCAACAACTCAAGCAAGGAACCAAGAGCGTTGAAGAGTACTACAAGGAGATGGAGATTGCCATGATACGAGCCAATGTCACGGAGGATGATGAGAAAACAATGGCACGTTTCTTGAATGGACTTCATCATCATCATCCCCAACCGATGAGACCGTCAAGACGAGTTCCTTCAAGTGTTTCACTTGCGGAGGCTGAGGCCACAAGTCCTACGGGTGCACCAACAACCGGACCATGGTCTTCAACGACGATGGCACTTATGACTCCATGAGTGAAGGTGAAATGGAAGCACTTGAGCAAGTCGCCATGCACCGCCAAGTGAACAATGAAGAAGAACAAGTCTTTTGTGATGAAGACTCAAGTCCCGCACTTGTTGTCTCAAAAGTCTTGACTCTCCAACATCACCAAGAAGAAGACCAACGATGCCACATATTCCACACCAAGGCTGGCATCGATGGACGATCCGTCAAGGTGATCATCGATGGAGGGAGTTGTCACAATCTCGCAAGTGAAGAACTTTGCTCGATGCTCCAATTGCCCAAGTCGAAGCATCCACATCCATACAAAGTGCAATGGCTTAGTGACTCCGGCACCATCCAAGTCGAGCACCGAGTACAAATCTCCTTCAAGATCGGCGCCTATGAAGACACCTTGGAGTGCGACGTCGTTCCAATGACCGTTTGTCATCTTCTCCTTGGACGACCATGGCAATTCGATAGAGGAGTCGTCCACAACGGTCGAACGAACCATACATCTTCAAGATGAAGGGCAAGGAGTACGTCCTCCGTCCAATGTCGCCAAGTAAAGTGATCGCCGACAAGAATACCTCCCATCGTGGAGAGAATGGTGAGAGAGTGAGCCACCAAAAAGAGAGTGAGCACCACAAGCCCAAATTGAGTGCCTCCACGATGAGCGAAAACAAGAACCTAGTTCTATTTGCCACCAAACGTGAGATGAGAGATGTGTGTGAGAACCCATCTAGTGTCCTACACTACGTCATCGTGTGCGAGGACAATGCACCACAAACTAACACCTCTCACACTCTTCCTCTAGTGTTGTCTTCTCTTTTGCAGGAATTTCAAGATGTTTTTCCCGATGAGCTACCTCCGGGACTACCTCCTCTACGAGGCATTGAGCACCGAATGGACCTCATCCCCGGAGCACCACTTCCAAAAAAATCTCCCTACCGCGTCAACCCCGAAGAAACCAAAGAAATTCAAAGGCAACTAAAACATCTCATAGACCATAGACATGTGCGTGAATGTTTGAGCCCTTGTGCCGTTCTGGTCATTCTTGTGCCAAAACGTAACGGTAGTTGTCGCATGTGCTCCGATTGTAGACCTACCAATGCTATCACCGTTCGTTATAGGTATCCCATTCCACTCCTAGATGATATGCTTGATGAGCTTAGCGGTGCCACTATATTTTCCAAAATTGATCTTAAGAGTGGTTACTATCAAATCCGCATACAATAGGGTGATGAATGGAAAACCGCCTTCAAAACCAAGTTTGGTTTGTATGAGTGGTTAGTCAGGCCTATGGGTCTTTCGGAAGCACCGGGCACTTTTATGTGCCTCATGAATCATGTCTTTCGCCCTTACATTGGTATATTTGTTGTGGTCTACTTTGATGATATTCTTGTGTTTAGCAAATCTATCCAAGAGCATGTCACCCATGTCCGCACCGTTTTGCACACTCTTAAGAAAGAGCGTCTCTATGATAATATGGAGAAATGCCTTTTTGGTTTTGATAAGCTCGTTTTCTTTGGATTTGTTGTCTCTTCTAAGGGTGTTCATGTAGATCAGTCCAAGATCAATGCTATTAAGACTTGGCCGCAACCAACCAACTTGCATCAAGTGCGTAGTTTCCTTGGCCTTGCGGGTTTCTATCGTCGCTTTGTAAAGGATTTTAGCACCATTGCTTCGCCTTTGCATGCTTTGAGCAAGAAGAATGCGCCTTTTGTTTGGGGACCATCCCAAGATACCGCATTCAATGAGCTTAAGAGTTTGCTTACTCATGCTCCCATGCTTGCTTTACCCAACTTCGACAAACCTTTTGAAATTCATTGCGATGCTAGTGGTAATGGCATAGGAGGTGTGTTAACGCAAAAGAAGCGCCCCATAGCTTACTTTAGTGAGAAACTTTCCGGAGCGCAACTCAACTACCCCATCTATGACAAAGAGCTATATGCTCTAGTCCGTGTTTTGCATGAATGGGAACACTACCTTCATCCCCATGAGTTTATCATTCATACCGATCATGAGACTCTCAAGTATCTTAAGCGACAAACTAAGTTGAACAAGCATCATGCTAAATGGAGTGAATTTATTGAGTCTTTTCCTTATGTCATCAAGTACATCAAAGGTAAAGAAAACATAGTAGCAGATGCTCTTTCCCGCATTTCCATGCTTGTCACGCAACTTGAGTTAGATGTCATTGGCTTCGAGCATATCAAAGACTTATATGAGCATGATACAACTTTTGCCATTCCTTATGCCAAGTGTTTGTCGAATACATCTTGGGAACACTATTACATCAAAGATGTCTACCTTATGAGAGCTAACAAACTTTGCATTCCCGAGTCCTCGCTTTGTTTGTTGCTTTTGCAGGAATCTCATGGAGGAGGCTTAATGGGACACTTCGGACGCGACAAGGCGTTCGCCACACTCTCGAAGAGCTACTTTTGGCCAAAGATGTTTCGGGACGTCGATCGCTTCACCAACCGGTGTTCTACATGTCGCAAAGCTAAGTCCAAAGCTCAATCTAATGGTCTCTATATGCCTTTACCGATTCCGTCCCAGCCTTGGGAAGACATTAGCATGGACTTTGTACTTGGTTTGCCTAGGACTCGCAATGGGAAAGATTCCATATTTGTCGTTGTGGACCATTTCTCAAAAATGGCACACTTTATTCCTTGTAACAAGCTAGACGATGCTTCACATGTGGCTAATCTCTTTTGTAGGGAAATATTGCGTCTACATGGTGTGCCAAAGACTATCGTCTCGGACCACAATGTCAAGTTCCTTAGCTACTTTTGGAAGACCCTATGCGCCAAGGTAGGAATCAAGCTACTCTTCTCCACGGCATACCATCCTCAAACCGACGGCCAAACGGAGGTGACAAACCGCACACTCTGTGCTCTACTTCGAGTACTCATCAAGAAGAACATCAAGGAGTGGGAGGAGTGTCTACCCATCGCCGAGTTCTCCTACAACCGAGCAAGACACTCAACAACCGGCAAGTCCCCTTTCGAGGTCGTCTACGGATTCAACCCTTTGTCACCATTGGATATTCTACCTCTACCACTCCAAGAGCGAATCGATTTGGACGCAAGTGCACGAGCGACCCATATCAAGAATGTGCATGAAGATACAAGAAGCACCATCGAGCGCCAAGTACAACGCCTTGCGACCAAGCTCAACGTCAACAAGCAGCCTGTGGTCTTCAACATTGGTGATATGGTGTGGCTACACCTTCGCAAGGAGCGCTTTCCACAAGAACACAAGTCTAATCTTCAACCTGGAGATAATGGACCCTTCAAGGTGCTCGCACGCTTCAACGACAACGCTTACAAGATCGACCTCCCACGGGACAAATACAACGTGAGCGACATCTTCAACATCAAAGATCTCTCTCCCTTCCATGGTGATGAAGAACTCGATCCGAGGACGGATCTTCCCCAAGGGAGGGGAGATGATGTGGAGCATCCCACGACCATCCACATGGACGCCACCTCAACTATCCAAGCTCCACGTGGTCCAATGACAAGGGCTAGGGCACGTGCTATTCAATCCGAGGTGACATCACTCCTACTTGAGTTTTCCCCCTCTTCAAGTGAGACATGGCTACTGCCTAAGTCTGAGATACTATGTGTCATCAGGTACAACGCTCAAGACTCGGAGATGAGGACTGTAGAAGAAGAGACAGTCGTCAACACTCTGGACAGCCCGGAACTTCCGGCCCCCGGGCCTTCCGGCCGACCCGGAGCTTCCGGCCGCCTATGACTTCGACCAGCCCAGGTGTGACAACTCTCCGGTTAACCCGGACCCCGTCCCGGACCTTCCGGCGCCCGGAACCTCCGGCCTGCCCGGACCTTCCGGCCACCAGATGCCAGCACATCTCCACTGCGCCAACTCTCTGGTTAAGCCGGACCCTCCCCGGAACCTCCGGCGCGGAACCTCCGGCGCCCGGATCTTCCGGCCTAGCTCGGAAGTTCCGGCGCTGCCTGCGCGCAGCCACTTGGGCCGAGGCCCGTGTAACCTTTCGTCGCCTAGACTATATATACTCTATCCCGTACAACTTTCTAGGGTTAGCATTGGTTTAGCTCATTGAGAGATAGAGCATTGCTCATCCATATCGGATCTACTCCACGGGAGAGACCGCGACCCCTCTACGGAGAAGATCCACCTTGGATTCAAGACCCCTTTACGGGAAGATCCCCTTGTGGATTCAAGACCTCCTCATGGAGAAGAACCGGCTACTCTTTTGTATCGTCCTTAGTTGTCCGTGGATTCGTGTATCGTTCTATGTACCCGAGGATCTAGCACATGTGTGACTTGTTCTTGTTAGTTCGAGTGTTCCTCTTGTGTTTCCCCTTGTGTTTTCCCCCGTTTTTCCTCATTCCCCTCTTCGTGTTCATCGTGTTCTTCGCGGGATCCGCTCCTTTCGTGAAAGATCGGGCCGTAGGGTTGTACCCTACATCAGGAAGCCTTTGCGCTAGCACGAGAACGGCAACGACAACGCCAACATGAAGAGGATGAGCGAGCGCGTCTACAACAACATGCACAAGATGCCGAGGCACAACGTCAACAACAACAACTCTGTTACGCTCAAGCACTTGTGGCGCAACAAGCTTTACGCGATTCGAGTCGAGCCGTTGCCGACCGAGGCCGTCAAGTCCGTGAACAAGAGGAAGCACATCGCGAAGAAATCCAAGAACAATGATTTCAAGCTCATGTGCATCATCAAGTTCCTCCTCGAGCTCGCGAAGTTTCCCCACAAGCTCGCCAACACCAGCAAGTTCAACGAGAGCATGACGACAATGGAAATCCTTCCACGACAAGAGCAACATGAGGTTGACAACCTTCCGCGTCAAGAACACCACGAGTTGAGCAATCATCTACAACATGGGCGTCATCATCCCCGACCCCAACACAATGAGGAGCAACACTACGACAAGCTCAAGTTCACCATGCCCAAGTCCAACGGAAGCAACGACCCCGAAGAGTACCTTTCATGGACATTGAAAGTTGAGAAGATCTTCCGGTTTGCACAATTATGAAGAAGAGAAGAAGATCGCGATGGCATCCCTTGAGTTCCAAGACTATGTCCTCATTTGGTGGGAACAAATCATAGAGCACCGAGAGGCAAGAGGTGAACCACCCATCACTACTTGGGCGCAAATGAAGGATGTCATGAGAGCACGCTTCGTACCTACCTACAACAATCGCGACCTCTTCAAGAAACTCCAACAACTCAAGAAAGGAACAAAGAGCGTTGAAGAATATTACAAGGAGATGGAGATTGCAATGATAAGAGCCAATGTCATGGAAGATGATGAGCAAACAATCGCACGTTTCTTGAACGGACTCAATCACCCTATCAAGAAGATCGCCGACTTCCAACCATACTCAAATCTCATCGAGCTAGTGCACCAAGCTACCAAAGTGGAACGCCAAGTGCAAGATGATTTCAAGTATGCCAAGTTCTCATCCAAGTCCTATGTCTTCTCCAATAACCAAGCTTCAATGACTCCCACACTGACTACAAGACCTTATACTTCCAACATCGACAAGTTGACTTCCAAGAAAGCTTCGTCAACTACAAGCCATCCCCCTACGAGCAACTTCAAGCCGAGAGCTTCATCATCATCAACCCCAACCGATGAGACTGTCAAGACGAGTTCCTTCAAGTGTTTCACTTTCGGAGGCCGAGGCCACAAGTCCTACGAGTGCACCAACAAGCGAACCATGGTCTTCAACGACGATGGCACTTATGACTCCATGAGCGAAGGCGAAATGGAAGCCCTCGAGCAAGTCGCCATGCACCGCCAAGTGAACAATGAAGAAGAACAAGTCTTTTGTGATGAAGACTCAAGTCCCGCACTTGTTGTCTCCAAAGTCTTGACTCTCCAACATCACCAAGAAGAGGACCAACGATGCCACATATTCCACACTAAGGCCGGCGTCAATGGACGATCCGTCAAGGTCATCATGGATGGAGGGAGTTGTCATAATCTCGCAAGTTAACAACTTTGCTCCAAGCTCCAATTGCCCAAGACAAAGCATCCACATCCATACAAAGTGCAATGACTTAGTGACTCCGGCACTATCCAAGTCGAGCACCGAGTACAAGTCTCCATCAAGATCGGCGCCTACGAAGACACCTTGGAGTGCGACGTCGTTCCAATAATCATTTGTCATCTTCTCCTTGGACGGCCATGGCAATTCTATAGAGGAGTCGTACACAACGGTTGAATGAACCACTACATCGATGAAGGGCAAGGAGTACGTCCTCCGTCCAATGTCGCCAAGTCAATGATCGCCGACAAGCAAGCCACCCATCATGGAGATCATAGTGAGAGAGCGAGCCACCAAAAATAGAGTGAGCGCCACAAGCCAAAATTGAGTGCTTGCACGATGAGCGAATACAAGAACCTAGTTCTATTTGCCACCAAACGTGAGATGAGAGAAGTGTGTGAGAACCCATCTAGTGTCCTACACTATGTCCTAGTGTGCAAGGACAATACACCACAAACTAACACTTCTCACACTCTTCCTCTAGTGTTGTCTTCTCTTTTGCAGGAATTTCAAGATGTTTTCCCGGATGAGCTACCTTCGGGTCTACCTCCTCTACGAGGCATTGAGCACTGAATCGACCTCATCCCTGGAGCACCTCTTACAATCAAAGCTCCATACCGTGTCAACCTCGACGAAACAAAAGAAATACAAAGGCAAGTAAAGCATCTCATAGACCATGGACATGTGCGTGAAAGTTTGAGCCCTTGTGCCATTCCAGTCATTCTTGAGCCAAAACGTGATGGCATTTTTCGCATGTGCTCCGATTGTAGACCTATCAATGCTATCACCGTTCGCTATAGGTATCCCATTCCACGCCTAGAAGATATGCTTGATGAGCTTAGCGGTGCCACTATATTTTCCAAAATTGATCTTAAGAGTGGTTACTATCAAATCCGCATACAAGAGGGTGTTGAATGGAAAACCGCCTTCAAAACAAAGTTTGGTTTGTATGAGTGGTTAGTCATGCCTATGGGTCTTCCGGAAGCACCGGGCACTTTTGTGCACCTCATGAATCATGTCTTTCGCCCTTGCATTGGTATATTTTTTATGGTTTACTTTGATGACATTCTTACGTTTAGAAAATCTATCAAAGAGCATGACACCCATGTCCGCACCATTTTGCAAACTCTTAGAAAAGAGCGCCTCTATGCTAATATGGAGAAATGCCTTTTTGGTGTTGATAAGCTTGTCTTCTTGGGTTTTGTTGTTTCTTCTAAGGGTGTTCATGTAGATGAGTCCAAGATCAATGTTGTTAAGACTTGGCCGCAACCAACCAACTCGCATCAAGTGCGTAGTTTTCATGGCCTTGCGGGTTTCTATCGTCCCTTTGTGAAGGATTTTAGCACCATTGCTTCGCCTTTGCATGCTTTGAGCAAGAAGAATGCGCCTTTTGTTTGGGGACCATCCCAAGATACCGCATTCAATGAGCTTAAGAATTTTCTTACTCATGCTCCCGTGCTTGCTTTACCCAACTTCAACAAGCCTTTTAAAATTCATTGTGATGCTAGTGGTAATGGCATAGGAGGTGTGTTAATGCAAGAGAAGCACCCCATAGCTTACTTTAGTGAGAAACTTTCTAGAGCGCAACTCAATTATCCCATCTATGACAAAGAGCTATATGCTTTAGTCCGCGTTTTGCGTGAATGGGAACATTACCTTCGCCCCCATGAGTTTATCATTCATACCGATCATGAGACTCTCAAGTATCTTAAGAGACAAACAAAGTTGAACAAGCGTCATGCTAAATGGAGTGAATTTATTGAGTCTTTTCCCTATGTCATCAAGTACATCAAGGGTAAAGAAAACATAGTAGCGGATGCTCTTTCCCGCATATGCATGCTTGTCATGCAACTTGAGTTAGATGTCATTGGCTTCGAGCATATCAAAGACTTGTATGAGCATGATGCAACTTTTGCTACTCCTTATGCCAAGTGTTTATCGAATACATCTTGGGAACGCTATTACATAAAAGACGGCTATCTTATGAGAGCTAACAAACTTTGCATCCCCGAGTCATCTCTTCGTTTGTTGCTTTTGCAGGAATCACATGGAGGAGGCTTAATGGGACACTTCGGACGCGACAAGACGTTCGCCACGCTCTCGAAGAACTACTTTTGGCCAAAGATGTTTCGGGACGTCAATCGCTTCACACACCGTTGTTCTACATGTCGCAAAGCTAAGTCCAAAGCTCAATCTCATGGTCTCTATATGCCTTTACCAATTCCATATCAACCATGGGATGACATTAGCATGGACTTTGTACTTGATTTGCCTAGAACTCAAAATGGGAAAGATTCTATATTTGTCGTTGTGGACCATTTCTCAAAAATGGCACATTTTATTCCTTGCCACAAGATAGACGATGCTTCTCATGTTGCTAATCTCTTTTGTAGGGAAATTTTGCGTCTCCATGGTGTGCCAAAAACATCGTCTCGGACCGCGACGTCAAGTTCCTTAGCTACTTTTGGAAGACCCTATGCGCCAAGCTCGGAATCAAGCTACTCTTCTCTATGGCGTACCATCCTCAAACCAACGGCCAAACGGAGGTGACAAACCGCACACTCTACGCTCTACTTTGAGTACTCATCAAGAAGAACATCAAGGAGTGGGAGGAGTGTCTACCCATCGCCGAGTTCGCCTACAACCGAGCAAGACACTCAACAACCGGCAAGTCCCCTTTCGAGGTCGTCTACGGATTCAATCCTTTGTCACCATTGGATATTCTACCTCTACCACTCCAAGAGTGAATCAATTTGGACGCAAGTGCAAGAGCGACCCATCTCAAGTAGGTGCATGAAGATACAAGAAACACCATCGAGCGCCAAGTACAATGCCTTGTGACCAAGCTCAATGTCAACAAGCAACCTATGATATTCAACATTGGAGACCTCGTGTGGCTACACCTTCGCAAGGACTGCTTTCCCCAAGAACGCAAGTCCAAACTTCGACCACGCGCGGACGGACAATTCACGGTGCTTGCACGCTACAACAACAACACTTACAAGATCGACATTCCTCGTGACAAGTACTCCGTGAGCGACATCTTCAACATCAAAGATCTCTCACCCTACCATGGTGATGAGGATTTCGATCCGAGGACAGATCTTCCCCAAGGGAGGGGAGATGATGTGGAGCATCCCAAGATCATCCCCATGGATGCACCCACACCTCCAACGGCACCACTCAGACCAATGACACGAGCCTGAGCCAAAGCTATCGAAGATAAGGTGAACTCACTCCTCTCCGAACTTCCACTTTCTATGCATGAGACATGGCTACTACCTAAGTCCGAGCTGTTGTGCATGATTAGGTACCAACACGGTCCTCCCGAAGATAAGCATGAAGACGGACAAGTCCCCAAGTCCATGGATGACGAGAACCAACGGAAGGAGCCAAGAACATCTCCCAGGCCCCGGACATCGGGCCCCTGGAACGCCTTCCTCTACAACTGCTCAACCACCAAGTACCTACATGCCCCGGACATCCGGCCCCGCAAGCCCGGACATCCGCCACTTCCCGAGGTCCCGAATATCCGACCCCCTACTCGGAAATCCGGACCCCCTCGAACCCGAGAGCAACATGGCCAGCTTCACCAGCCCTAACATCCGGCCTCCACAGCCCGGACATCCGGCCCTCCGCGAACGCCTGGACATCTGGCTCGACGCCCGGATGTCCGGCCTCCCTGTCTGTGAACAGTAAAGGGCCGAGGCCCGTGTACCCCTTCTACCCCCTAGACTATATATACTCTATCCCGTACAACTTTCTAGGGTTAGCATTGGTTTAGCTCATACTTCAAGATAGAGCTTTGCTCATCCATCCGGATCTACTCCACGAGAGAGATCGCGGCCTCTCTTCGGAGAAGATCCACTTGGATTCAAGACCTCCTCGCGGAGAAGATCCCCTTGTGGATTCAAGACCTCATCACAGAGGAGAACATCAAGACCTTCTCATGGCGAAGAACTGTCTACCCTTGTATCGTCCTTAGTTGTCTGTGGATTCGTGTATATCTCCCTATGTACTCGAGGATCTAGCCCATGTGTGACTTGTTCTTGTTAGGTTGAGTGTTTCTCTTGTCTTTCCCCTCGTGATTTCCCTCGTTTTCCCCTCGTGTTCCTCGTGTTCCTCGCGGGATCCGCTCCTTTCGTGAAAGATCGGGCTATTAGGGTTCTACCCTACATCAACTTGTGCACAACCTACTTAGCAAAAATGCAACGACTTCTATCCCAAATATTTTGTATGCAAGGTGTTGATATGATATGATCCAAGATGATCGAGTATGACAATCTTAATGTTGTATGATGCTATGGTTCTTGCTTAAAAGCTCTTTGCTTATCTTTCTTCTTGGCTTAAAAGCTTGGTTGGCTCTTTGATGTTTGAGCTCTTTTCTCATGCAATGCTTGATGAACCAAGATCGCAAGTGAGTATGCGATGACAACTTTGTGACAAGAGATGATACCAATATAGGAAACAATGATGTATGTATGCTATGGGAATTATGATCACTAATGTGCACAAGTCTCGTTGCCGGCAATAATCAATGGCTAGTCTCAATGGGTAAGCAACGCAAAGGAGTAAGGCTATGATGGCTAACAATGTAATGGCAAGAGTGATATGTCCAATACCAAGATGAGGTTACCAGTCTTGCTTCCGGTATGTTGTGAAAATGGTGGCACAAATACAAAGATGTAGTCGAGGTGGTTGTTGTTGATGACGCGTCCGTGGCAAAGATGAGCGGCGGTGATGTCGATGTCGAACCGTACCTAGATAGCCGAAACACAAAAGGATACGGTACCGCAACTAATATTCTCAAACGTCGAAGTAGCAATTGTGTCGGAGAGCGAAATGGTCCAAAAAAAAGTTGGGTTATGTGGAAGTGGTGGAGGTATGTGGAAGTATATATGGTATATGGTGAGCACCGAAACAAAATTTGGTGGAAATTGGGCGGAGTTGTGGAAGTAGTGCGAACTTTCTGTCTAAGCCGGAAGTTCCGGCAAAGACGAAAGGTCCGGGGAAGGCCGGAAGGTCAGGGGGCCGGAATGTCCGGGCTGGACCAGAAGTTCCTGTGGTCGTGATTCTGCAAAGAACAAAGACTTCGGGATCATGGATTTGGGTGGAAAAACTTGGGGAAAAGCCCGAATCCGAAGGGGAAAAAGATGAAATTGGAGGAAAAGAAAGGGTGGGGGGAGGCTAGATCTACGAGCCATACACAAAATTCACGGATCAAAACCAACAAAATCTCAACACACCAACAAATCACAAAAAAAATTGGGGCTATTTTTGGTGGGGATTTTCGGATTAGGACGAAAAACAACAAAATTAGGCTACAAAACGAAGAGGGGCTCCGAAATCGTGATCAACCTTGCTCTAGATACCAAGATGATGGAGGGTAGAACCCTAATCGCCCGATCTTTCACGAAAGGAGCAGATCCCACGAAGAACACGAGGAACACAAAGAGGGAAATGATTGAAAACGAGGGAAAACACAAGGGGGAAACACAAGAGGAACAGTCAAACTAACAAGAACAAGTCACACATGTGCTAGATCCTCGGATACATAGAATGATACACGAATCCACGGACAACTAAGGACGATACAAGGGTAGCCGGTGCTTCTCTGTAAGGAGGTCTTGATGTTCTTCTCCAAAAGAAGGTCTTGAATCCAATGGGATCTTCTCTGAAGAGGCCGCGGTCTCTCACGAGGAGTAGATCCGATGTGGATGAGCGAAGCTCTATCTCTAAGTATGAGCTAAACCAACGCTAACCCTAGAAAGTTGTTCGGGATAGAGTATATATAGTCTAGGTGACGAAAGGGTACTCGGGCCTCGGCCCAAGTGGCTGCGCGCAGGCAGTGCTGGAAGTTCCAGGCTAGGCCGGAAGTTTCAGGCACCGGACGTTCCAGGGAGGGTCTGGCCTAACCAGAGAGATGGTCCCGTGGAGATGTGTTGGCATCCGGGGGTCGGAAGGTCCGGGCAGGCCGGAGGTTCCGGGCGCCGGAAGGTCCGGGACGGGGTCCGGGCTAACCAGAGAGTTGGCACGCCTGGGTTGGTCGAAGTCATCAGCGGCCGGAAGCTCCGGGTCGGCCGGAAGGTCCGGGGGCCGGATGTTCTGGGCTCTAGACGGAGGTTGCGGGCTGTCCAGAGTGTTGACGCCTGTCTCTTCTTCTATGGTCCTCGGCTCCGAGTCTTGAGCATTGTACCTGATGACACATAGTATCTCGGACTTAGGCAGTAGCCATGTCTCACTAGAAGAGGGGGAAAACTCAAGTAGGAGTGATGTCACCTCGGATTGAATAGCACGTGCCCTAGCCCTTGTCATTTGTCCACTTGGATCATGGATAGTTGAGGTGGCGTCCATGGGGATGGTCGTGGGCTGCTCCGCATCCAAGCCTCTGTAGTCATGAAAAACCAATCTAGACCCTGTTCCAGCACCCTGCCGGAGGAGGAAATCATCATCGGTGGCCATCTTCATCATTCGGGCGGCCACCATGATGAGGAGGGAGTGGTCCACCCTTGGGGCTGAGTGTTTGTATTAGTAGGTATGTGTTTAATCTCTCTCTCTCTCTCTCTCTCTCTCTCTCTCTCTCTCACTCTCTCATTCTTGAGATGGCACGATATTGATGTATCATGGGCTTTGTTTATATAGTTGGATCATATGGTGTTTTCCCCTCTCTATCTTGTTGTGATGAATTGAGTTTTCCCTTTTGAGATTTCGTTCCTATCAGATAGAATACTTTTATGGATTTGAGAACACATGATATATGTCTTGCTATGTGTTTTGGCACTCAACTCGCGGATTCCCGAGGTGACATTGGGGTAATCTATGCATAGGGGTTTGATACATCTCAAACGTATCTATAATTTTTGATTGTTTCATGCTGTTATATTATCAATCTTGGATGTTTTATAATCATTTTATATCATTTTTTGGTACTAAGCTATTGACATAGTGCCAAGTGCCAGTTCCTGTTTTTCCATGTTTTTTACATCGTCGAAAATAAATATCAAACGGAGTCCAAATGCCACAAAACTTTACGGAGATTTTTTATGGGCCACACTAGTACAACGAGCTCCTAAACAAACGGTGTAAAACCCATTTCTGTGACGGCATCTGGAACCGTCGCCAAGTGAGTGTGGGCGATAGGGGGGTCCTGCCCACACGACCCAGAAACCGTCGGGGATATGCCCTCCTGGCACACACGTTCGGCAAAATGAGGTCGTGTGCGACCGGCGAGCGCTCAAATATAGAAATATGTACAATAGAGCTAAAAAATACAATTATACGGTGAAATTGTTTCCGATCGCAAGTACACCCCACATAGTCAGTCCCCGCTAAACGTTTCTGTTCATATGTACATCCCACGCAGTCGCTCGAAGGAAAACATTTCCGTTCATAGGTACATCTCACACAATTTTTCCCATTAAATCGCTTGCGTTATTGATGTAGGGTAGAGACCCTAATCGGCCGATCTTTCACGAAAGGAGCGGATCCCGGGGAAATCACGAAGAACACGAGGAGGAACGGAGAGGAAACGCAACAAGAAACACGAGAGGAAACACTAAACCGACATGAATAAGTCACACATGGGCTAGATCCTCGAGTACATACGGGGAGATACACGAATCCACGGACAACTAAGGACGATACACGATAACCGGTCTTCTCCGTGAGGAGGTCTTGATGTTGTTCCCTCAAGAGGGGTCTTGAATTCTCTTGGGGTATCTTCTCCGGTGGAGGCTCGAATCTCCGAGGAGAAGGTAACCAAGTGGATGAGCAAAGCTCTGTCACAAATATGAGCTAAACATTTGCTAACCCTAGTACGGGGCTAAGGAACAAGTATATATAGTCTAAATCCACGAAAGGGTAAGTGACGAGGGGATACATGGGCCATAGGCCCGTTCTCTGCGCACAGGCAGGGCGGTAGTACCGGGCAACGGGTGGTAGTACCGCTCAAAGCGGTAGTGCCGCTGGTACAGGCGGTAGTACCGGACCCGGGTCATGAGAACAGAGGGATTTGTCAGGTTGAGCGGCAATGGAGTGGATGCCCGGCGGCAGTACCACTCGTCCTGGCATGTGCGGCTCCTCTTCGGGCTCTTGACGTCCATCTCATTCTGTAGCTCATTCCAGGCTGGTTCCTTGGTACCTAATGACACAAAACATCTCCGTTTGAGGTAGTAACCATGTCTCAAGTGGATCGGAGTGGAATTATGGGAGGAGAGATGTCACCTTGGTTTCAAGAGCTCTTGCACGTGCTCGTGTCGTGGGTCCAAGAGGTGTTGTAGTAGATGTAGTTGGGTCCATGGGGATGTCCTTGGGATGCTCCGCATCATCGCCCCTCCCTTGGGGAATATCCGTCCTCGGATCAAATTATTCATCACCATGGAAGGGAGAGAGATCTTTGATGTTCAAGATGTCGCTCACGTTGTACTTGTCGCATGGTAGGTCGATCTTGTAAGCGTTGTCGTTGTAGCGTGCAAGCACCTTGAAGGGTCCATCCGCTCGTGGTCGAAGCTTGGACTTGCGTTCTTCTGGAAAGCGGTCCTTGCCAAGGTGAAGCCACACGAGATCACCAATGTTGAAGACCATAGGTTGCTTGTTCAAGTTGAGCTTGGTCGCAAGGCGTTGAACTTGGCGCTCGATGGTGTTTCTTGTATCTTCATGCACCTTCTTGAGATGTGTCACATGCGCACTTGCATCCAAATTGATGCGCTCTTCGAGTGGTAGAGGAAGAATGTCCAATGGTGACAATGGGTTGAATCCGTAAACAACCTCGAAAGGAGACTTTCCGATTGTTGAGTGTCCTGCTCGGTTCTAGGCGAACTCGGCAATAGGTAGGCACTCCTCCCACTCCTTGATGTTCTTCTTGATGAGTACTTGAAGTAGAGTGGAGAGTGTGCGGTTTGTCACCTCCGTTTGGCCGTCGGTTTGAGGATGGTACGCCATGGAGCAGAGTAGCTTGATTCTGAGCTTAGTGCATAGGGTCTTCCAAAAGTAGCTAAGGAACTTGATGTCGCGGTCCGAGACAATTGTCTTTGGCACACCATGGAGACGCAATATTTCCCTACAAAAAAGATTAGCAACATGTGAAGCATCGTCTATCTTGTGACAAGGAATAAAATGTGCCATTTTGGAGAAACGGTCCACAACGACAAATATGGAGTCTTTTCCATTTAGAGTTCTAGGCAAACCAAGTACAAAGTCCATGCTCATGTCTTCCCAAGGTTGGTATGGAATTGGTAAAGGCATATAGAGACCATGAGATTGAGCTTTGGACTGAGCTTTGCGACATGTAGAACACCGGTTGGTGAAACGATTGGCGACCCGAAACATCTTTGGCCAAAAGTAGCTCTTCGAGAGCGTGGCGAACGTCTTGTCGCGTCCGAAGTGTCCCATTAAGCCTCCTGCATGCGATTCCTGCAAAAGCAAACAAACGAAGGGACGACTCGAGGATGCAAAGTTTGTTAGCTCTCATAAGATGGCCGTCTTTGATGTAATAGCGTTCCCAAGATGTATTCGACAAACACTTGGCATAAGGAGTAGCAAAAGTTGCATCATGCTCATACAAGTCTTTGATATGGTCGAAGGCAATGACATCTAACTCAAGTTGCGTGACACGCATGCATATGCGGGAAAGAGCATCCGCTACTATGTTTTCTTTACCCTTGATGTACTTGATGACATAGAGAAAAGACTCAATAAATTCACTCCATTTAGCATGATGCTTGTTCAACTTAGTTTGTCCCTTAAGATACTTGAGAGTCTCATGATCGGTATGAATGATAAACTCATGGGGACAAAGGTAATGTTCCCATTCATGCAAAACGCGGACTAAAGCATATAACTCTTTGTCATAGATGGGATAATTGATTTGCGCTCCGGAAAGTTTCTCACTAAAGTAAGCTATGGGGCGCTTCTGTTGCGTTAACACACCTCCTATGCCATTACTACTAGCATCGCAATGAATTTCAAAAGGCATGTCGAAGTTTGGTAAAGCAAGCACGGGAGCATGAGTAAGCAGATTCTTAAGCTCATTGAATGTGGTATCTTGGGAAGGTCCCCAAACAAAAGGCGCATTCTTCTTGCTCAAAGCATGCAAAGGCGAAGCAATGGTGCTAAAATCCTTCACAAAGCGACGATAGAAACCCACAAGGCCAAGAAAACTACGCACTTGATGCAAGTTGGTTGGTTGCGGCCAAGTCTTAATAGCATTGATCTTGGACTCATCAACATGAACACCCTTAGAAGAAACAACAAAACCTAAGAAAACGATATTATCAACACCAAAAAGGCATTTCTCCTTATTAGCATAGAGGCGCTCTTTTCTAAGAGTTTGCAAAACGGTGCAGACATGGGTGACATGCTCTTTGATAGATTTGCTAAACACAAGAATGTCATCCAAGTAAACCACAACGAATATACCAATGTAAGGGCGAAATACATGATTCATAAGGCGCATAAAAGTGCCCGGTGCTTTCCAAAGACCCATAGGCATGACTAACCACTCATACAGAGCAAACTTGGTTTTGAAGGCGGTTTTCCATTCATCACCTTCTTGTATGCGGATTTGATAGTAACCACTTTTAAGATCAATTTTGGAAAATATAGTGGCACCGCTAAGCTCATCTAGCATATCATCTAGGCGTGGGATGGGATACCTATAGCGAACGGTGATAGCATTGATAGGTCTACAATCGGAGCACATGCGAAAGCTACCATCACGTTTTGGCACAAGAATGACCGGAACGGCACAAGGGCTCAAACTTTCACGCACATGTCCCTGGTCTATGAGATGCTTTACTTGCCTTTGTATTTCTTTTGTTTCGTTTGGGTTGACACGGTATGGAGCTTTGTTTGGAAGAGGTGCTCCGGGGATGAGGTCGATTCGGTGCTCAATGCCTCGTAGAGCAGGTAGACCCGGAGGTAGCTCATCGGGAAAAACATCTTGAAATTCCTGCAAAAGAGAAGAAAACACTATAGGAACAGTGTGAGAAGTGTTAGTTTGTGGTGCATTGTCCTTGCACACGAGGACGTAGTGTAGGACACTAGATGGGTTCTCACACACTTCTCTCATCTCACGTTTGGTGGAAAATAGAACTAGGTTCTTGTTTTCGCTCATCGTGGAGGCACTCAATTTTGGCTTGTGGCGCCCACTCTCTTTTTGGTGGCTCGCTCTCTCACTATGATCTCCATGATGGGTGCCTTGCTTGTCAGCGATCACTTGACTTGGCGACATTGGAAGGCGGACGTACTCCTTGCCCTTCATCTTGAAGATGTAGTCGTTCGTTCGGCCGTTGTGTACGACTCCTCTATCGAATTGCCATGGCCATCCAAGGAGAAGATGACAAACGGTCATTGGAACGATGCCGCACTCCAAGTTGTCTTCGTAGGCGCCGATCTGGAAGGAGACTTGTACTCGGTGCTCGACTTGGATAGTGCCGGAGTCACTAAGCCATTGCACTTTGTATGGATGTGGATGCTTCGGCTTGGGAATTGGAGCTTGGAGCAAAGTTCTTCACTTGCGAGATTATGAGAACTCCCTCCGTCGATGATGACCTTGACGGATCGTCCATTGACGTTGGCCTTAGTGTGGAATATGTGGCATCGTTGGACTTCTTCTTGGTGATGTTGGAGAGTCAAGACTTTGGAGAAAACAAGTGCGGGACTTGAGTCCTCATCACAGAAGACTTGTTCGTCTTCATTGTTAATTTGGCGGTGCCTGGCGACTTGCTCGAGGGCTTCCATTTCGCCTTTGCTCATGGAGTCATAAGTGCCATCGTTGTTTAAGACCATGGTTCGCTTGTTGGTGCACTTGTAGGACTTGTGGCCTCGGCCTCCGCAAGTGAAACACTTGAAGGAACTCGTCTTGACGGTCTCATCGGTTGGGGTTGATGATGATGAAGCTCTTGGCTTGAAGTTGCTCGTAGCAGGATGGCTTGTAGTTGACGAAGCTTTCTTGGAAGTCGACTTGTCGATGTTGGAAGTAGAAGGTCTTGTAGTCGGTGTTGGAGTCGTTGAAGCTTGGTTATTGGAGAAACCATAGGACTTGGATGAGAACTTGGCATACTTGAAATCATCTTGCACTTGGCATTCCGCTTTGGTAGCTTGGTGCACTAGGTCGATGAGATTTGAGTATGGTTGGAAGTCGGCGATCTTCTTCATGGGATCATTGAGCCCATTCAAGAAGCGAGCCATTGTTTGCTCATCATCTTCCGTGACATTGGCTCTTATCATTGCAATCTCCATCTCCTTGAAGTATTCTTCAACGCTCTTGGTTCAACGCTCTTCTTCATGGTTGTAGTAGGTAGGTACGAAGCGTGCTCTATTGACATCCTTCATTTGCACCCAAGTAGTGATGGGTGGTTCACCTTGTGCCTCTCGGCGCTCGATAACTTGTTCCCACCAAATGAGCACATAGTCTTGGAACTCAAGGGATGCCATCGCGATCTTCTTCTCTTCTTCATAATTGTGCAAACGAAAGATCTTGTCAACTTTCAATGCCCATGAAAGGTATTCTTCGGGATCGTTGCTTCCGTTGAACTTGGGCATGGTGAACTTGAGCTTGCCATAACGTTGCTCTTCATTGTGTTGGGGCCGGGGATGATGACACACATGTTGTAGATGATTGTTCAACTCGTGGTGCTCTTGGCGCGGAGGGTTGTTATCCTCATGTTGCTCTTGTCGTGGAGGATTTGTGTTGTCTTCACGATGTTGATTGACTTGTTGTTCTTGGAGAGCTTGTGGAGGAGCTTGTCGAGCTCGCGGAATAACTTGCCGATGCACGCGAGCTTGAAATCTTCGTTCTTGAATTTCTTCGCGAAATGCTTCCTCTTGTTCACGGGCTTGTCGGCTTCGGTCCGCAACGGCTCGACTCGAATTGCGTAGAGCTTGTTGCGCTGCAAGTGCTTGAGCGTCACGGAGTTGTTGTTCTTGATGTTGTGCCTCGGCATCTTGAGCATTTTGGTGTAGACGCGCGTGTTCTTCCTCTTCTTGTTGGCGTTGTCGTTGCCATTCTCGTGCTAGCGCAAAGGCTTCTTGGGTTTGACGTCGTCGATGCTCTTGCGAGTCGGTGTCGCATGGAGGATTGAGGTTTGTGTTATGTTCGTTGCGCGCAGCACGTCAAAGAGTGTTCGAAGACGGTGTACTTGAGCCGGAGAGGGTGAAGTCGGAGTGGCGGCTTGAACGGCTCCGTCTTGAAGTGGAAGACGAGCGGTTGAGAAACAAAGCACGAATTTCGTCCATCCTTGCGTCATTCTCCTGCTTGTGATCGTCGAGCTTGTGTTCGAAGTAGTCCCTTGTACGTTGCTCGGAGAGTTGCAAGTCGGCGGCAAGGTTGTCGATGCGTTCACTCATAGCTTGTTGCTCGTGATGCAAAGCGCGTTGTGCGCCAAAGAGGTGACTCTTGGTGACGAAGGAATTCATGTCGTCGTCTTCCTCCATGAAGAGTGGGTTGGTATAAGTACTTGGCCTATCCATCATTCCAAGACAAATGTGAGTGGTAGAAAGAGAAGAACGAGTACCAAATGTACCTTGACCGAAGTTGAAAGTGGATCGAGGATCACTCCAATGTAGGACAAGGAAATATCACAATTGGTACTAGCTCTTGTCGGTTTCTCACACCTACACAAGTAAAAGCTTATGGTGGAGCTTGGTTAGGATGGTGGCACAAAAATTTGATGCAATTTGTAAGTGAGCTTCAATAATGTTGGAAAAGATTCACAAGATGCAATGTAACAAGTAGACCAAGCATATAAGGTACACAAAAACACACGCGCAAAAAGATAAGTGGGGTTGTGCAACCAAGGGTGAGCCAAAATGTTGAATCCAAAAAAATGCTCTTGTTGCACAACACTAGAGAGACGCTAGCACGATTGCACGATAGGCGGATACAAGAACTTGTGCACAATCTACTTAGCAAAAATGCAACGACTTCTATCCCAAATATTTTGTATGCAAGGTGTTGCTATGATATGATCGAAGATGATCGAGTATGACAATCTTAATGTTGTATGATGCTATGGTTCTTGCTTAAAAGCTCATTGCTTATCTTTCCTCTTTGCTTAAAAGCTTGTTTGGCTCTTTGATGTTGGAGCTCTTTTCTCATGCAATGCTTGACGAACCAAGATAGCAAGTGAGTATGCGATGACAACTTTGTGACACAAGAGATGATACCAATATAGGCAACAATGATGTATGTATGCTATGGGAAGTATGATCACTAATGTGCACAAGTCTTGTTGCCGGCAATACTCAATGGCTAGTCTCGATGGGTAAGCAACGCAAAGGAGTACGGCTATGATGGATATGAATGTAATGGCAAGAGTGATATGTCCAATAACAAGATGAGGTTACCGGTCTTGCTTCCGGTATGGTGTCAAAATGGTGGCACGAATACCACGGTGTAGGCGAGGTGGTCATTGTTGATGACACGTCCATGGCGAAGATTAGCGGCAGTAGTGTCGATGTCGAACCGTACCTAAATAGCCGAAACACAAAAGGATACGGTACCACAACTCAAATTCTCAAACCTCGAAGTGGCAGCACGTGTCAGAGTGCGAAACGGGCACAATGGGGGTAGTATGCGGAAGTGGTGATGGTGTATAAGTGGTGGAGGCAAAAATGCCAATCGGATGGGCGGAAACTGGGCGGAACGGAAGTACCGCTGGAACAGGAGGTTGTACCGCTGGTGATACTTAAGCGGTAGTGCCGCTCGGTGAGGCGGTAGTACCGCTGGTGTCGGAAAAAATCGCAAGATCTGGATCGGGGTGAATTTTGGGGCAGAAAAGGATGATTTCGAGGTCAAAATTCGAGCGATTTCGTGGATGGAAAGAGGAGAAAATTGGGGAGATGCTAGATCCACTTGAAACCTAGCAAATCTACGGATCAAATCCAACAAAACTTCGTCAAACCAACAAATCAGAATAAAATTTGGGGCTATTTTTGGTGGGGATTTTCGAATTTTAGGACCAAAAACAACAAAATAAGGCTAGCAACACAATGGGGAGGCTCCGAAATCGTGATCAACGTGGCTCTTGATACCAAGATGATGTAGGGTAGAGACCCTACTCACCCGATCTTTCATGAAAGGAGCGGATCCCGGGGAAATAACGAAGAACATGAGGAGGAACGGAGAGGAAACACAACAAGAAACACGGGAGGAAACACTAAACCGACATGAATAAGTCACTCATGGGCTAGATCCTCGAGTACATACGGGGAGATACACGAATCCACGGACAACTAAGGATGATACACGGTAACCGGTCTTCTCCGTGAGGAGGTCTTGACGTTCTTCCCTCAAGAGGGGTCTTGAATCCGCTTGGGGGATCTTCTCCGGTGGAGGCTCGAATCTCCGAGGAGAAGGTAACCAAGTGGATGAGCAAAGCTCTCTCACAAATATGAGCTAAACATTTGCTAACCCTAGTACGGGGCTAAGGAACAAGTATATATAGTCTAAATCCACGAAAGGGTAAGTGACGAGGGGATACATGGGCCCTAGGCCCGTTCTCTGCGCACAGGAAGGGCGGTAGTACCGAGAAACGGGCAGTAGTACCGCTCAAAGTGGTAGTGCCGCTGGTACAGGCAGTAGTACCGGACCCGGGTCGTCCGAAGACAGGGATTTTTCGGGTTGAGCGGCAGTGGAGCGGATGCCCGGCGGCAGTACCGCTTGAAGGGCTTCAGCGGTAGTACCGCTCGCCAGCGGTAGTACCGCTCGTCCTGGCGTGTGCGGCTCCTCTTCAGGCTCTTGACGTCCATCTCGTTCCGTAGCTCCTTCCAGGCTGGTTCCTTAGTACCTAATGACACAAAACATCTCCGTTTGAGGTAGTAACCATGTCTCAAGTGGATCGGAGTCGAATTGTGAGAGGAGAGATGTCACCTTTCAAGAGCTCTTGCACGTGCTGGTGTCATGGGTCCAAGAGGTGTCGTAGTAGATGTAGTTGGGTCCATGGGGATGGCCTTGGGATGCTCCGCATCAGTTATTGAATATATCACACACAGTCCGTTGAAGAAACTATGTGGCAAAGGTTGTCCATCAGATACCATTTTTATGTGGTAAACGTTTGCGGAAGGTGGCCTAACGCAAACAGTTTTCAAGACAAGGTCGTTCGTGATTGTTCATTGATCCAACACGGCTTATTCCTAGAAACTGTGTGCGTTGCCTAAGGTCATCGCCCACGGTATTTTTTTAACAACCATTTTCAATAGCAAAACCCAATTAGCAAGCTTGATGTAGGGTAGATGATGAGGACATCAATACCATTGTTACACCCACAGCCCCTGCTGCTATACATACTGGACCAATTACTAGAGCTCGCGCACGCCAATTGAATTATCAGGTACTTTCGTTTCTTGGTAAAGATTCTAATGTTCATGAGAATATGATGTTGCCTAAATTGGATACATTTGTCTTGCTTACAAATGAAGGGCCTATCTTGGACAAGAAAGATGAACCTTGGAACAAGTTCAAGCGTGGAGATGATGGCATGCGCAAGGGGATCCAGAACGGAGTTACAAGTGATGATTTCAGGACTTTGAAGCCACCATAAGGAGTGCATGAAGCCTTGGACGAAATATACAAGATGTCACTCCATAAATTTCATCAAGAGGCTATTTTAGGTGTTGCGTCACCTTATTATTGGGCCAGGCTCATGTATTTTCGAAATACTTAAGTATAGGCTGTTTTTAGAGTCTGTATGTGTGGGGAAACAAGAGTTAGGGTTGGTTTCGGAACCCTCCACCAAGGGCCACGAAATTCCCCCTCTCTCCTCCATATATACAGACCTTAGGGCATCGTTTAGACTTTGGTTTTTGTTTAGATTAAAAGTTCGCCATAGCTGCAACTTCGCGTACTTCGTTTGTGTCCAACGACCAGACCAAGACGTCACAGAACCCCACCTTGATCAATAAAGCTTTCATCTTATATTCGCAATATCCAGATTGGAATCTCAGTTTCTTGCTTGTTCTTCGTTTGCTCGTAGGAAACAGGCCCTCGTGGTCAGGTTGATCGTGCTCTGGCATGGTCAATAACCCCTCGGAGTTGGTTTAGCGATTGCTAAGGCGCAACATCCTCGCATGTTCGTAGTCGGATCATCAAAGTCGACTTCCTCTAAAATGATAGCCCCTATCTCATTGAAAGATGGGACACCTTAGCCTCTATCAAGTGGTATCAGATTTCCAGGTTGCTCGATGAGATTTTACAGTTTTTCGTAGTTTAGGTCGAGTCTGTTCTTCATACCTATAGTCCACGAAAAAGCCAAAAAAAATTTAGGGTTAGGTCCTCATATCCGAACCAATCTGAGCTTTGCATAGTCTTTTTAGAGTTTTGCTTTGTTGAATTTGCGGTTGCATCGTCGTGTCGAGTTGCTGGTCATAGCGTCTAGTCCCTTAGAGTTTCGAGTTTTGTTCACAGGTTGTCACGCCGCCGCCGCACCATCGTCATCATCATTACCATATACCACCACCCACCCATATACATCGCCGCTGCCATATACAACCACCAAACTGAGTCCACATATACCATCGCCATATACGACCATCAATCCGAGTCTAGAAATACCATCGCCATATTCCACCACCAATCCGAGTCCAGATATACCACCACAGTCCGAGTTCCACCATATTCATCTCCGCCACCAGTCCTAGTCCGAGTCCAGTATTTGTTGCTTTTCTTTCGAGTTCCAGATCACGCCATACTCCGAGCCGTGACAGAGTAGGACTCCCGAGATTACGTGCTACCCGCAGAAGAAAAATAGTTCCAAACTAAAAAAAAATTGTTGCGGAGCAAAAGAAAATTCCAGAAAAAAATTTGGAAGTTTTTAGAAAATTCTGGCTAGGCAGTTTTTGGAAAATTTTTTTGGAAGTTTTAGAAAAAATTTGGAAGTTTTTAGAAAATTCTGGCTAGGCAGTTTTTAGACCATTTGTAGACTTTTTCGAAAAAAAATTGTTGCGGAGCAAAAAAAAGAGGAAAAAAGTGCAAAAAAGTGAAAAAAAGAAAAAAATTCAGAGAGTGCTCCTCCATTGTTAGTGTTCTAGGCTCGCGTCTCTAGCACGGTCTAGCCTAGGACCAGCACCATACCGTCGTTGAGAGTTTATTCAACTTTGCATCTCTGAATTGATTATTGCTGACCCTTTTTGCTACCATATTATAAGCCTTCCCAGCTCCACATACATCTACGTCGTGCGTTTGACTCACCCTGGTAATCGCTCTATCCAAGCTTTGAGAGTTTTGACTACGACGGTTGCCGATCAACGCCTGCTGCTGGGTAAGAACTGGTAAGAATTTGAGATTTGCTTGACGGATTTGTGACACCACCACCACCTCTTGTTAATAGTCTGTAGGATCATATTCTTGTGTGTTTCTATTGTTGCTAACCATGGCAGGATCACAAGCCGACGAGACTGACTGGGAGAACATGACGAATAAGGAGTTGCATGATAAATTTCAGCAAATGATGAGTGGACAGGTGCAAGATGTGCTAAACAGATTTGAAGAGGCCATGGAGAAGATAGATGGCATGGAGAAGACGTTCGAAACAAAGCTCGATAACAGGTTTAATGAATTGCTTGCGCGTCTTCCACCACCACCACCACCGGCTACACCTAACGCACCTCTACAACAACAACAACAACGACGACTACCTCCACATCGCGAAACAACCCTCCGCTGAGCGAGCCATCTCCCTCTTGCACCTGGCCAAACTGTTGGTGTTGCTGTTGATACTTCTGTGGCTCCTGCTGCTGATCCGGAGGAGGATGATTTTGCAGGAGATTATGAGGATGAGGTTGATCAAAATCAGAACTACGTGCCACCACCAGCACAGCAACCACCAGGTCGTCCACATGCAAATAATGGCAATGGTAGGGCTCACCCTCAGGTACGAGATCATGACCATCTCCCTAAACTAAAATTGAATATTCCACCATTTGAGGGTAGATGTGTTCCTGATATATATCTTACTTGGGAGTTAGAAACTGAACAACGATTTACATGTTTACAATATCCCGAGGAGAGACGTGTTCCTGCTGCTGTTTGTGCATTCACTGGTTTTGCATTTGTTTGGTGGTCTGAGTGTTGTAGATTATATCCTATTCCAGCTACTTAGGCTGCTTTGAAAACTGCTATGCGTACTCGTTGGGTTCCACCATATTATCAACGTGAATTACTTCAAAAATTGCAGCGTTTAAGACAAGGCAAAAATTCTGTAGAAGAATATTATCAGGAATTACAAACTGGCATGATTATATGTGGTATTGTTGAGGAGAATGAAGCTATGCTTGCATGTTTTATGGGTGGATTAAATAGAGAGATTGATGTAGGGTAGAACCCTAGTGGCCCAATCTTTCACGAAAGGAGCGGATCCCGCAAAGAACACGATGAATACGAAGAGGGGAATGAGGAAAAATGGGGGAAAACACAAGGGGAAACACAAGAGGAACACTCAAACTAACAAGAACAAGTCACACATGTGCTAGATCCTCGGGTACATAGAACGATACACGAATCCACGGAAAACTAAGGACGATACAAAAGGGTAGCCGGTTCTTCTCCGTGAGGAGGTCTTGAATCCACAAGGCGATCTTCCCGTAAAGGGGTCTTGAATCCAAGGTGGATCTTCTCCGTAGAGGGGCCGCGGTCTCTCTCGTGGAGTAGATCCGATATGGATGAGCGAAGCTCTATCTCTGAGTATGAGCTAAACCAATGCCAACCCTAGAAAGTTGTACGGGATAGAGTATATATAGTCTAAATGACGAAAGGGTACACGGACCTCGGCCCAAGTGGCTGCGCATAGGAGGGCCGGAAGTTCCGGGCGCCGGAGGTTCCTGCGAGGGTCCGGCCTGTGTTGGCATCCGGGGACTGGTCGAAGTCATTAGCGGCCGGAAGCTTCAGGTCGGTCAGAAGGTCCGGGAGCCGGAAGTTCCAGGCTCTGGCCGGAAGTTCCGGGCTGTCCAGAGTGTTGACGCCTATCTCTTCTTCTACAGTCTTCAGCTCCGAGTCTTGAGTGTTGTACTTGATGACACATAGTATCTCAGACTTAGGCAGTAGCCATGTCTCACTTGAAGACGGGGAAAACTCAAGTAGGAGTGATGTCACCTTGGATTGAATAGCACATTCCCTAGCCCTTGTCATTGGTCCACTTGGAGCTTGGATAGTTGAGGTGGCCTCCATGTGGATGGTCGTGGGATGCTCTGCATCATCTCCCCTCCCTTGGGGAAGATCCGTCCTTGGATCGAGTTCTTCATCACCATGGAAGGGAGAGAGATCTTTGATGTTGAAGATGTTGCTCACGTTGAATTTGTCCCGTGGGAGGTCGATCTTGTAAGCGTTGTCGTTGTAGCGTGCGAGCACCTTGAGGGGTCCATCAGCTCGAGGTCGAAGCTTAGACTTGCGTGCTTGTGGAAAGCACACCTTGCGAAGGTGTAGCCACACGAGATCACCAATGTTGAAGACCATAGGTTGCTTGTTGACATTGAGCTTGGTCGCAAGGCGTTGTACTTGGCGCTCGATGGTGTTTCTTGTATCTTCATGCACCTTCTTGATATGGGTCGCTCGTGCACTTGCGTCCAAATTGATTCGCTCTTGGAGTTGTAGAGGTAGAATATCCAATGGTGACAAAGGGTTGAATCCGTAGACGACCTCGAAAGGGGACTTGCCGGTTGTTGAGTGTCTTGCTCGGTTGTAGGCGAACTCGGCAATGGGTAGACACTCCTCCCACTCCTTGATGTTCTTCTTGATGAGTACTCGAAGTAGAGCGGAGAGTGTGCGGCTTTTCACCTCCGTTTGGCCGTCGGTTTGAGGATGGTATGCCGTGGAGAAGAGTAGCTTGATTCCGAGCTTGGCGCATAGGGTCTTCCAAAAGTAGCTAAGGAACTTGACGTCGCGGTCCGAGACGATAGTCTTTGGCACACCATGTAGACGCAATATTTCCCTACAAAAGAGATTAGCCACATGTGAAGCATCGTCTAGCTTGTTACAAGGAATAAAGTGTGCCATTTTTGAGAAACAGTCCACAACGACAAATACGGAATCTTTCCATTGCGAGTCCTAGGCAAACCAAGTACAAAGTCCATGCTAATGTCTTCCCAAGGTTGGTATGGAATCGGTAAAGGCATATAGAGACCATGAGATTGAGCTTTGGACTTAGCTTTGCGACATGTAGAACACCGGTTGGTGAAGCGATTGACGTCCCGAAACATCTTTGGCCAAAAGTAGCTCTTCGAAAGCGTGGTGAATGTCTTGTCGCGTCCGAAGTGTCCCATTAAGCCTCCTCCATGAGATTCCTGCAAAAGCAACAAACGAAGCAAGGACTCGGGAATGCAAAGTTTGTTATCTCTCATAAGGTAGCCATCTTTGATGTAATAGCGTTCCCAAGATGTATTCGACAAACACTTGGCATAAGGAATGGCAAAAGTTGTATCATGCTCATATAAGTCTTTGATATGCTCAAAGCCAATGACATCTAACTCAAGTTGCGTGACAAGCATGCAAATGCGGGAAAGAGCATCCGCTACTATGTTTTCTTTACCTTCGATGTACTTGATGACATAAGGAAAAGACTCAATAAATTCACTCCATTTAGCATGACCCTTGTTCAACTTAGTTTGTCCCTTAAGATACTTGAGAGTCTCATGATCGGTATGAATGATAAACTCATGGGGACGAAGGTAGTGTTCCCATTCATGCAAAAGGCGGACTAAAGCATATAGCTCTTTGTCATAGATGGGGTAGTTGAGTTGCGCTCCGGAAAGTTGCTCACTAAAGTAAGCTATGGGGAGCTTCTCTTGCGTTAACACACCGCCTATGCCATTACCACTAGCATCGCAATGAATTTTAAAAGGTTTGTCAAAGTTGGGTAAAGCAAGCACGGGGGGCATGAGTAAGCAAATTCTTAAGCTCATTGAATGCGGTATCTTGTGATGGTCCCCAAATAAACGACGCATTCTTCTTGCTCAAAGCATGCAAAGGCGAAGCAATGGTGCTAAAATCCTTCACAAAGCGATGATAGAAACCCACAAGACCAAGAAAACTACGAACTTGATGCAAGTTGGTTGGTTGCGGCCAAGTCTTAAGAGCATTAATCTTGGACTGATCAACATGAACACCCTTAGAAGAAACAACAAAACCCAAGAAAACGAGCTTATCAACACCAAAAAGGCATTTCTCCATATTAGCATAGAGGCGCTCTTTTTGAAGAGTTTGCAAAACGGTGAGGACATGGGTGACATGCTCTTTAATAGATTTGCTAAAGACAAGAATATCATCAAAGTAAACCACAACAAATATACCAATGTAAGGGCGAAAGACATGATTCACGAGGCGCAAAAAAGTGCCCGGTGCTTCCGAAAGACCCATAGGCATGACTAACCACTCATACAAACCAAACTTGGTTTTGAAGGCGGTTTTCCATTCATCACCCTCTTGTATGCGGATTTGATAGTAACCATCTTTAGATCAATTTTGGAAAATGTAGTGGCACCACTAAGCACATCAAGCATATCATCTAGGCGTGGAATGGGATACCTATAACGAACGGTGATAGCATTGATAGGTCTACAATCGGAGCACATGCGAAAACTACCGTCACGTTTTGGCACAAGAATGACCGGAACGGCACAAGGGCTCAAACTTTCATGCACATGTCCATGGTCTATGATATGTTTTACTTTCCTTTGAATTTCTTTGGTTTCTTCGGGGTTGACGCGGTAGGGAGCTTTGTTTGGAAGTGGTGCTCCGGGGATGAGGTCGATTCGGTGCTCAATGACTCGTAGAGGAGGTAGTCCCGGAGGTAGCTCATCGGGAAAAATATCTTGAAATTCTTGCAAAAGAGAAGACAACACTAGAGGAAGGGTGTGAGAGGTGTTAGTTTGTGGTGCATTGTACTTTCACACGATGACGTAGTGTAGGACACTAGATGGGTTCACACACACTTCTCAAATCTCACGTTTGGTGGCTAATAGAACTAGGTTCTTGTTTTCGCTCATCATGGAGGCACTCAATTTGGGCTTGTGGCGCTCACTCTCTTTTTGGTGGCTCACTCTCTCACCATTCTCTCCACGATGGGTGGTATGCTTGTTGGCTATCACTTGACTTGGCGACATTGGACGGAGGACGTACTACTTGCCCTTCATCTTGAAGATGTAGTGGTTCGTTCGACCGTTGTGGACGACTCCTCTATCGAATTGCCATGGCCGTCCAAGGAGAAGATGACAAATGGTCATTGGAACGACGTCACTCTCCAAGGTGTCTTCGTAGGCGCCGATCTTGAAGGAGACTTGTACTCAGTGCTCGACTTAGATGGTGCCGGAGTAACTAAGCCATTGCACTTTGTACGGATGTGGATGCTTCGTCTTGGGCAATTGGAGCTTGGAGCAAAGTTGTTCACTTGCGAGATTGTGACAACTCCCTCCATCGATGATGACCTTGACGGATCGTCCATTGATGCCGGCCTTGGTGTGGAATATGTGGCATCGTTGGTCTTCTTCTTGGTGATGTTGGAGAGCCAAGACTTTTTAAACAACAAGTCCGGGACTTGAGTCTTCATCACAAAATACTTGTTCTTCTTCATAGTTCACTTGGCTGTGCATGGCGACTTTCTCAAGTGCTTCCATTTCACCTTCACTCATGGAGTCATAAGTGCCATCGTCGTTGAAGACCATGGTCCGCTCGTTGGTGCACTCGTAGGACTTGTGGCCTCAGCCTCCGCAAGTGAAACACTTGAACGAACTCGTCTTGACGGTCTCATCGGTTGGTGTTGATGATGATGAAGCTCTCGGCTTGAAGTTCTCCGTAGTAGGGTTTCTTGTAGTTGGTGAAGCTTTCTTGGAAGTCAACTTGTCTATGTTGGAAGTAGAAGGTCTTGTAGTCGGTGTTGGAGTCGTTGAAGCTTGGTTATTGGAGAAGCCGTGGGACTTGGATGAGAACTTGGCGTACTTGAAATCATCTTGCACTTGGCGTTCCGCTTTGGTAGCTTGGTGCACTAGCTCGATGAGATTTGAGTATGGTTGGAAGTCGGCGATCTTCTTGATAGGATGATTGAGTCCATTCAAGAAACGTGCCATTGTTTGCTCATCATCTCCCGTGACATTGGCTCGTATCATGACAATCTCCATCTCCTTGTAGTACTCTTCAACGCTCTTGGTTCCTTGAAGAGGTCGCGGTTGTAGTAGGTAGGCACGAAGCGTGCTCTCATGGCATCCTTCATTTGTGCCCAAGTAGTGATGGGTGGTTCACCTCCTGCCTCCCTGCGCTCTATGATTTGTTCCCACCAAATGAGGACATAGTCTTGGAACTCAAGGGATGCCATCGCGATCTTCTTCTCTTCATAATTGTATAAACGGAAGATCTTGTCAACTTTCAATGCCCATGAAAGGTATTCTTCGGGATCATTGCTTCCGTTGAACTTGGGCATGGTGAACTTGAGCTTGCCATAGCGTTGCTCTTCATTGTGTTGGGGTCGGGGATGATGACGCCCATGTTGTAGATGATTGTTCAACTCGTGGTGCTCTTGTCGCGGAGGGTTGTCAACCTCGTGTTGCTCTTGTCATGGAGGATTCACATTATTTTCATGCTCTTGATGAACTTGATGGTCTTGGTGAGCTTGTGGAGGAGAGCGTCGAGCTCAAGGAGGATTTAGACGATGCATGTGAGCTTGAAACCGTCGTTCGTGAATTTCTTCGCGAAGTGCTTCCTCTTCTTCACGGGCTTGACGGCCTTGGTCGGCAACGGCTTGACTCGCATCACGTAGAGCTTGTTGCGCCTCAAGTGCTTGAGCGTCACGGAGTTGTCGTTCTTGACGTTGAGCCTCGGCATCTTGTGCGTTTTGGTGTAGACGCGCGCGTTCTTCCTCTTCATGTTGGCATTGTTGTTGTCGTTCTCAAGCTAGCGCAAAGGCTTCTCCGGCTTGACGTCGTCGGTGCTCTTGAGAGTCGGTGTCCTGACGTGGATTGAGGTTTGCTTGACGGTCGGTGCGCGCGGCTCAACGAAGAGTGTTCGATGTCGGTGTACTTGAGCCGGAGAGGGTAAAGTCGGAATGGCGACTTGAATGGCTCCTTCTTGATGTGGAAGAAGAGCGTTTGAGCAATAAAGCATGAATCTCGTCCATCCTTGCATCCTTCTCTTGCTTGTGATCGTCGAGCTTGTGGTCAAAGTAGTCCCTTGTATGTTGCTCGGAAAGTCGTAAGTCGGCGGCAAGGTTGTCGATGCATTCACTCATAGCTTGTTGCTCTTGATGCAAAGCGCGTTGTGCACCAAAGAGGTGACTCTTGGTGGCGAAGGAATTCATGTCGTCGTCTTGCTCCATGAAGAGTGGGTTGGTAGAAGTACTTGGCCTATCCATCATTCCAAGAAAAATGTGAGTGGTACAAAGAGAAGAACGAGTACCAAATGTACCTTGACCGAAGTTGAAAGTGGATCGAGGATCACTCCAATGTAGGACAAGGAAATAGCACAATTGGTACGAGTTCTTGTCGGTTTCTCACACCTACACAAGTAAAAGCTTTTGGTGGAGCTTGGTTAGGATGGTGGTACAAAATTTGATGTAATTATAAGTGAGCTTCAATAATGTTCGAAAAGATTCGCAAGATGCAATGTAACAAGTAGACCAAGCATATAAGGTACACGGAAACACACACGCAAAAAGATAAGTGGGGTTGTGCAACCAAGGGTGAGCCAAAATGTGGAATCCACGAAAATGCTCTTGTTGCACAACACTAGAGAGACGCTAGCACGATTGCACGATAGGCGGATACAAGAACTTGTGCACAACCTACATAGCAAAAAATGTAACGACTTCTATCCCAAATACTTTGTATGCAAGGTGTTGTTATGATATGATCCAAGATGATCGAGTATGTCAATCTTAATGTTGTATGATGCTATGGTTCTTGCTTAAAAGCTCTTTGCTTATCTTTCCTCTTTCCTTAAAAGCTTGTTTGGCTCTTTGATGTTTGAGCTCTTTTCTCATGCAATGCTTGATGATCCAAGATAGCAAGTGAGTATGCGATGACAACTTTGTGACACAAGAGATGATACAAATATAGGCAACAATGATGTATGTATGCTATGGGAAGTATGATCACTAATGTGCACAAGTCTTGTTGCCGGCAATACTCAATGTCTAGTCTCGATGGGTAAGCAACGCAAAGAAATAAGGCTATGATGGCTATCAATGTAATGGCAAGAGTGATATGTCCAATACCAAGATGAGGTTACCGGTCTTGCTTCCGGTATTGTGTCAAAATGGTGGCACGAATACCAAGTCTTAGTCGAGGTGGTCGTTGTTGATGACGCGTCTGTGGCGAAGATGAGCGGCAGTGATGTTGATGTCGAACCGTACCTAGATAGCCGAAACACAAAAGGATACGGTACCACAACTCAAATTCTCAAACCTCAAAGTAGCAATTGTGTCGGAGAGCGAAACGGTCCAAAAATAGTTGGGTTACGCGGAAGTTGTGGAGGTATGCGGAAGTATATATGGTATGTGGTGACACCGGAACAAAAGTTGGTGGAATTTGGGCGGAGGTGTGGAAGTAGTGCGAACTTTCTGTCAAAGCCAGAAGTTCCGGGCAAGGCGGAGGGTCAGGGGTCCGGAGGTTCCGAGGAAGGCCGGAAGGTCTGGAGGCCGGAATGTCCGGGATGGACCGGAAGTTCCGGTGGTCGGGATTCTGCCAAGAACAGAGACTTGGGGATCGTGGATTTAGGCGGAAAAACATGGGGAAAATCCCAAATCCGAAGGGGAAAAAGAAGAAATTGGAGGAAAAGAAGGTGGGGAGGCTATATCTACGAGCCACACACAAACTTCACGGATCAAAACCAACAAAATCTCAACACACGAACAAATCACAAAAAAAATTGGGGCTATTTTTGGTGGGGATTTTTGTATAAGGACGAAAAACAACAAAATTAGGCTAGAAACACAATGGGGAGGCTCCGAAATCGTGATCAACGTGGCTCTGATACCAAGATGATGTAGGGTAGAACTCTAGTGGCCCGATCTTTCACGAAAGGAGCGGATCCCACGAAGAACACGATGAACATGAAGAGGGGAACAAGGAAAAACGGGGGAAAACGGCGGAAAACAGAAGGGGAAACACAAGAGGAACACTCAAACTAACAAGAACAAGTCACACATGTGCTAGATCCTCGGGTACATAGAATGATACACGAATCCACGGACAACTAAGGACGATACAAAAGGGTAGCCGGTTCTTCTCCGTGAGGAGGTCTTGAATCCACAAGGGGATATTCCCGTAAAGGGGTCTTGAACCCAAGGTGGATCTTCTTCGTAGAGGGGCCGTGGTCTCTCTCGTGGAGTAGATCCGATATGGATGAGCGAAGCTCTATCTCTGAGTATGAGCTAAACCAACGCTAACCCTAGAAAGTTGTACGGGATAGAGTATATATAGTCTAGGTGACGAAAGGGTACACGGGCCTCGGCCCAAGTGGCTGCGCGTAGGCAGGGCCAGAAGTTCCGGGCTAGGCCGGAAGTTCCGGGCGTCGGAGGTTCCAGGGAGGGTCCGGCCTAACCAGAGAGTTGGCGCGGTGGAGATGTGTTGGCATCCGGGGGCCGGAAGGTCTGGGCAGGCCCGAGGTTCCGGGCGCCGGAAGGTCCGGGACGGGATCCGGGCTAACCTGAGAGTTGGCACGCCTGGGTTGGTCGAAGTCATCGGCGGCCGGAAGCTCCGGGTCAGCCGGAAGGTCCAGGAGCCGGAAGTTCCGGGCTCTGGCCGGAAGTTCCAGGTTGTCCAGAGTGTTGACGCCTGTCTCTTCTTATACAGTCCTCAGCTCCGAGTCTTGAGCGTTGTACCTGATGACACATAGTATCTCGGACTTAGGCAGTAGCCATGTTTCACTTGAAGAGGGGGAAAACTCAAGTAGGAGTGATGTCACCTCGGATTGAATAGCACGTGACCTAGCCCTTGTCATTGGTCCACTTGGAGCTTTGATAGTTGAGGTGGCGTCCATGTGGATGGTCGTGGGATGCTCCGCATCAGAGATTCAGACCATTCTAGAGTATAAGGAGTATACTAATATCACTCGTTTATTCCATCTTGCTTGTAAAGATGAACGTGAAGTGCAGGATCGACATGCATTGGCGCGAACTAACTTTTCTGCTGGTCAATCTTCATCATGGATACCATGTGCATCCTCTACTTCCACTACACCAGCACCTCCATCAGGTGCCACCTCCAGCCGTGATACAAGAAAGTAGGCACAACCACCACTATCTACCAAGAGCACACCTGCTGGACCTGCGCAGAGCTCTTCTTCTTCCATGGCATCAACAGGGCACACAAGTGATATTATTTGTCGTCGTTGTAAGGGAAGAGGACATTTTGCTAGAGAATGCCAATCTCAGTGTGTGTTGATTGCTACCGAGGATGGTGGGTATGAGTCCGCTAGTGACTATGATGAGGAGACTTTGGCTCTTATTACACGTGAAGAACACGGTGAAGATGATTCTGATCATGAGACGCAATACATGGCTGCTGAAGATGCTGACAGGTATGAATGTTTAGTTGCTCAACGTGTTTTGAGTGTGCATGTTACACAAGCTGAGCAAAATCAGAGGCATAATTTGTTCCATACAAAGGGAGTTGTGAAGGAACGTTCTGTTCGCATCATCATAGATGGAGGGAGCTGCAATAACTTGGCTAGCATGGAGATGGTGGAGAAGCTATCTCTCACCACAAGACCACATCCACATCCATACTACTTCCAATGGTTCAACAACAGCGGCAAGGTTAAGGTAACACGTACTGTTCGTGTGCATTTTAGTATCTCTACATATGCTGATTATGTTGATTGTGATGTGGTACCTATGCAAGCATGTTCCTTATTACATGGTAACCATGGCAATTTGATAAAAATTCTATAAACCATGGTAGATACAATCAGTATACTCTTGTTCATAAGGATAAAAATATTACTTTGCTTCCTATGACTCCTGATTCCATTTTGAAAGATGATATTAATAGAGCTAATAAAGCAAAACATGAGAAAAATAAGACTGAAAATCAGATTGTGGCAAAAGAATTTGAGCAACAAATGCATCCTAATAATAAACAATCTAGTGTTGCTTCTGAAATTACATTGAAAAGTGCATGTTTACTTGCCACCAAATCTGATATTGATGATCTAGATTTTAGCAAATCTGTTTGCTATGCTTTTGTGTGCAAAGAGGCATTATTTTCATTCGAGGACGTGCCTTCCTCTTTGCCTCCTGTTGTCACTAACATTTTGCAGGAGTTCGTTGACGTCTTTCCACAAGACGTGCCACCGGGATTACCACCTATTCGAGGGATTGCGCATCAAATTGACTTAATTCCCGGTGCATCATTACCCAACCGTGCACCATACCATACCAATCCAGAGGAGACGAAGGAGATTATGCGTCAAGTACAAGAACTGCTCGACAAAGGTTATATACGCGAATCCCTTAGTCCTTGTGCTGTTCCTATCATTTTAGTGCCGAAAAAGGATGGTACGCCACGTATGTGCGTTGATTGTAGAGGCATTAATAATATTACTATTCGTTATCGTCATCCTATTCCTAGGCTAGATGATATGCTTGATGAATTGAGTGGCTCTACAATATTCTCCAAAGTTGATTTGCGTAGTGGATACCATCTAATTCGTATGAAATTGGGAGATGAATGGAAAATAGAATTTAAAACTAAATTTCGATTATATGAGTGGTTAGTCTTGCCTTTTGGGTTAACTAATGCACCTAGTACTTTCATGAGATTAATGAACAAAGTTTTACGTTCTTTCATCGGACGATTTGTGGTAGTTTACTTTGATGACATATTGATTTATAGCAAATCTTTGGAGGAACATTTGGAACATATACGTGCTGTTTTTATTGCTCTACGTGATGCATGTTTGTTTGGTAACCTTGGAAAGTGCACCTTTTGCACCGACCGAGTATCTTTTCTTGGCTATGTTGTTACTCCATAGGGAATTGAAGTTGATAAAGCCAAGATTGAAGCTATTGAGAGTTGGCCGCAGCCCAAAACGGTCACACAAGTGAGGAGTTTCCTTGGCTTCGCTGGTTTCTGTAGGCGTTTTGTGAGAGATTTAAGCACCATTGCTGCACCTCTCAACGAGCTTACAAAGAAGGATGTGCCTTTTGTTTGGGGTACCGCACAGGAAGAAGCCTTCACGGTATTGAAAGATAAGTTGACACATGCTCCTTTACTCCAACTTCCTGATTTCAATAAGACCTTTGAGCTTGAATGTGATGCTAGTGGAATTGGATTAGGAGGTGTGTTATTACAAGATGGCAAACCTGTTGCATACTTTTCTGAAAAATTGAGTGGGCCTAGTCTGAACTATTCTACTTATGATAAAGAATTATATGCTCTTGTTCGGTTGCCAAGTTTCTAAGGTCCAAACAAGACCATATAATTCTTTCTCATAAGTAGAATAGTTCAGACTAGGCCCACTCAATTTTTCAGAAAAGTATGCAACAGGTTTGCCATCTTGTAATAACACACCTCCTAATCCAATTCCACTAGCATCACATTAAAGCTCAAAAGTCTTATTAAAATCAGGAAGTTTGAGTAAAGGAGCATGTGTCAACTTATCTTTCAATACCGTGAAGGCTTCTTCCTGTGTGGTACCCCAAACAAAAGGCACATCCTTCTTTGTAAGCTCGTTGAGAGGTGCAACAATGGTGCTGAAATCTCTCACAAAACGCCTATAGAAACCAGCGAGGCTAAGGAAACTCCTCACCTGTGTGACCGTTTTGGGCTGCGGCCAACTCTCAATAGCTTCAATCTTGGCTTTATCAACTTCAATTCCCTATGGAGTAACAACATAGCCAAGAAAAGATAGTCGGTCTATGCAAAAGGTGCACTTTCCAAGGTTACCAAACAAACGTGCATCACGTAGAGAAATAAAAACAGCACGTAAATGTTCCAAATGTTCCTCCAAAGATTTGCTATAAATCAATATGTCATCAAAGTAAACTACCACAAATCGTTCAACGAAAGCACGTAAAACTTCGTTCATTAACCTCATGAAAGTACTAGGTGCATTAGTTAACCCAAAAGGCATGACTAACCACTCATATAATCCAAACTTAGTTTTAAATTTTGTTTTCCATTCATCTCCCAATTTCATACGAATTTGATGGTATCCACTACGCAAATCAACTTTGGAGAATATTGTAGAGCCACTCAATTCATCAAGCATATCATCTAGCCTTGGAATAGGATGACGATAACGAATAGTAATATTATTGATGCCTCTACAATCAACGCACATACACGACGTAACATCCTTTTTCGGCACTAAAATGATAGGAACAACACAAGGACTAAGGGATTCGCGTATATAACCTGAAAGGATCGATATGGTTGACTAGAGGGGGGGTGAATAGGCAACTAACAATTTTTAGCTTTTCTTTAACAATTTAAACTTTGCATCAAAGCTAGGTTGTCTAGATATGCAACTAGGTGAGCAACCTATATGATGCAACAAGGATAGGAACACAAGCAAGCAAGATATATGAAACAAATAAGCTTGCACAAGTAAAGGCACAAGATAACCAAGAGTGGAGACGGTGGGGACGAGGATGTGTTGCCGAAGTTCCTTCCCTTTGAGAGGAAGTATGTCTCCGTCGGAGCGGTGTGGAGGCACAATGCTCCCCAAGAAGCCACTAGGGCCAACGTATTCTCCTCACGCCCTCACACAATGTGAGATGCCGTGAACCCACTATTGGTTCCCTTGGAGGCGGCGACCGAACCTTTACAAACTAGGTTGGGGCAATCCCCACAACTCAATTAGAGACTCCCAACGACACCATGAAGCTTCACCACAATGGACTATGGCTTCACGATGACCTCAACCGTTTAGGATGCTCAAACACCAGAGAGTAACAAGATCCGCAAGGGATTAGTGAGGGGAATCAAATATCTCTTGGTGGAAGTGTAGATCGAGGCCTTCTCAACCACTCCCAAGCAAATCAACAAGTTTGGTCGGCTAGGGAGTGAGATCGGGCAAAAATGGAGTTTAGAGCAATAATGGAGCTTAGGGGTGGAAGAGGTGAGTCAACGGGGAAGAAGGGGACCCCTTATATAGTGTGGGAAAAGGATCCAACCGTTACCCACCAACCAGCCCGCGGCCAGCGGTACTACCGCTCCTGGCTAGCGGTACTACCGCACGGCTGTTCGATACTACTGTACCGACCCACGGTACTGCCGCAACCCCAGCGAAAGAAAAGATAAACAGACGCGCAGGAGCTGGGGCGGTACTTCCGCACGCGCGGTACTACCGCGCCCCCCATGCGGTACTACCGCAAGGCAAAAACCCCCAGCCAGGGGGAAGGGAACTTCCGTGCCTACTTCCGCAAAGAAACGGAAGTAGCAAAAACCCAACACAGTAGTACCGCCGAGGGGCGATACTACTTCCTGACTGCATAGCGTGGTACTACCGCTTGGCGAAAATGGTACTACCGCGGTAGGTGCGGATGTAAAAAATTACATCCGCCCCTACTACCGCAAAGGGGTGGCACTATCCTGGTGGGCAGTGGTAGTGCAGCTCCAGGGGAGCGGTACTACCGTGGGCACCTGCGGTACTACCGCGCCACAGCGCGGTACTACCGCGGATGCCTACGGTACTACTGTTTTCCTGGGAGCAGTACTACCGCGACCAACCACAGTAGCCAGACAAGGGAGGCAAGAAAACGGAGAAAGCTCCAAGGAAAAAAAGGAGGGGACAAGAAGGAGACGTGTACGTGATGATTCCACCCAAACATTTCCAACACGGACCCCCTCTTAATAGTACGGCTTTCCTACGACTCAAATCCACCAAAAAGAAATGTAGAAAAGACGCCGTCTTCATCAGTCTTCGAGGGGCACCCAATCGTCTTGTGCCTAGCAATGAAGTGTCTGGAATACTCAAGGCACACGATTAGTCCGCAAATGCGTTGTCATCATTCACCAAAACACTTAGGGATAAATATGCCCTTACAATCTCCCCCTTTTTGGTGGATTGATGACAATACGGGATTTGCACAAGGAAAATAAAATTAAGTAAATGCAAACCCCTCCTCTCTAGAATATAGACGGGCTCCCCCTAGATGTGTGCCACCTAGACGAGTGCTTTGGACTGCACGGCACACGAATACTAGGATCAAAGCTCCCCCTATATTATAGAGACAAGGCATATCTATCAATAAACAAGATAGCACACACATAAGTTAACTATGATAGATAAAGTGCATATGTCTTACACCATATGAGGAAAGGTCTTGAAAGCACAAACCAAACAAGAGCAAACAAGCACAAACGAGGTCCAAAAGACAAAGCAAATAAACGCACCAAGCACGACACAACGCAAATCCCTACACTCTCTCCCCCTTTGGCATCAAGACGCCAAAAAGGCAGAGAGGACACCTACACACACGGGGTGGCTCAGGCAAAGAAGTCGTCCCACTGCTCCTCGTCAGACTCAGCGGCGGGGATAGTCTCCTCGAAGTCATCCTCTAAACTGGTCCACTTGTATCCCTGCTTTGACATCCTCAGACCCACCAGACACATCCTCTCCAAAGAGCCTCATAACCTTCTTGTCACGGCGGTGACTCTCCTTGTCTGCCACGTGAGCCCTATACTGTCCCTTTGCCTGCATGCAGAAGAGAGTCTTCATCTTTTCCTTTAGCTTCTTGTCCCATGACGGCTCAGAAGAAGGAGTGGTGGACCTAGCAACACGGTCCTCAACAACATTCTTGGTGCCTCTGAGCACAGCCCGAGGAGTCACATAGGGATTGATCCTCCGGCGTTCGACATACTCAGAGACAGAAATCTTGTCCATGTCCTTAGCAGGTTCCTTTTTCTTGCTGGCAGTGGTCTTGACATTGCGCTTGGGGGCATTGGAGCCCTCTGGGGCTTCATCTTGGGGGTTGCGCAGACGCTTGGAGCGAGTGTCACGACTGGGATTGGAACAGCGAGAGCCACCACCTGAGACACAAAAACGCAAAACACCCACAACAACCAAGAGGGATTAATGCAAAGACCACAACAAAGCAAGAGAAACAAGCAGAAAGCACACATGATAAATGCCTAGAGAGAGATTTGATCCCTACGGTAGTACTGCCAAGTGCTGCGAAGCTAAGATAGTAGTACTGCTCTTAGACGCGGTAGTACCGTGCAAGGTCACGGTAGTACGACCATAGCGCCTCGGCTAGTGCGGTAGTACCGCGTCTGCTAAGCGGTAGTACCGCACGAGCTAGCACGGTAGTACTGCACCTGACGGGCGGTAGTACCGCAAGAGCGGTAGTACCGCACCGCGTCAGATCTGAACAAGTTCAAACCATGGCGGTACTATGGTTGGACAAAGCTACCACAAGACAGCATATCAAGTATGATTCCTACGCATCACGACTCTCCTACATCCTACTCTTGCATAGATTTGGCCTAAAATCTCAAGAACAACAAGTTTCTCCTCAAAAACCTAGAAGCAAGAGAACAACCAAGAAAAAGAGGGATTTGGGGAAAAACATTGGTCCATGGCAAGAGGAAGTGGTGGGGAACGATCCATCCGGTCAGAATCCGAGGAGAGTTGCTGGAGACCGGGATCTGGCGAGGGCCTCCGGCGCCGTTCTTGAGCGAGAGAGAGAGACGTGGGGAGAGAGACAAATGAATTGGTATGGGGAGTTGGAACTCCCCTGCTCGAGTCATAACCCCCACGCTCCCTTGACGGCGCGGTAGTACGATGCCCCAACGTGGTAGTACCGCCCGGCGCGGTACTTCCGAAGTACCGCACCTGAGCGGTAGTACCGTGCTGTGGCGCAGTAGTACCGTGCCTGCCAAAGCAGTAGTACCGCGGCCAGCCGCGGTAGTACCGTGAGCTCAAGAAGATGCACGTTTCGAGCACACGAAAAACTGGGTCTTTACACAAACACTCCGAGCCAACACGACACCACAAGACCACGCAACACACAAAGCCACAAAGGCACATGACAAACGAAACAACCACGAGACACCACCTCTCCAAAGAGAGGGCGGTGGCCGTAGCCACCTATTTTTGAGTCAATTGGTATGGCACCGCGAAGAATTATCCTTGGGTCCATGACCAAAACTCGTCTTTGAAGCACAAGTACCATCAAACATGGCTAATGTGAAAGACTTGATCGATTTATGCATAATGGGGGGAGGGAGAGTTCATTGAGAGAACATCACTCCCCCTATGTCCATGCCTACATCTAAACAGGACAACACGTTGAGTATGGTGGGGTGTGCAAGGGTTCAAGCAACATTGCTCGAATCAATGATATTTAGCTCATGCCTTAACTCGTGAAATCTGGCTTCATCCAAGGGCTTTGTGAAGATATCTGCAAGGTTATCATGAGTGTTGACATAGTTGAGCTCGATCTCTCCTCGCCTAATGTGATCCCGGATGAAGTGATACCGAATCTCAATATGCTTCATCTTGAAGTGTTGCACTGGGTTGAGAGAGATCTTGATGGCACTTTCATTGTCACACCAAAGAGGCACTTTGTCACAAATGACACTATAGTCCTTTAAAGTTTGCCTCATCCATAAGAGTTGTGCACAACAACTACCGGCCGCCACATACTCCGCTTCGGTGGACAAGAGAGACAAACAACTTTGCTCTTTGGAAGACTAACTCACCAAAGAGCAACCAAGAAATTGGCACCCTCCGGAAGTGGACTTCCTATCCACTTTGTCTCCCGCCCAATCGGAATCCGAATACCCTACAATCTTGAAGTTTGCTCCTCTTGGGTACCATAGGCCAAAGTTTGGGGTATGAGCCAAATATCGAAAGATTCGTTTGACCGCCACATAGTGACTTTCCTTAGGTGCGTCTTGAAAACATGCACAAATTCCCACACTCAACATGATATCCGGTCTAGATGCACAAAGGTAAAGCAAGGAACCTATCATGGAGCAATATACCTTTTGATCCACCGCTTTACCATTGGGATCTATGTCAAGTTGGCACTTGGTGGGCATGGGAGTGGAAACCGGCTTGACATCACTTAGCTTGAATCTTTTGAGCATGTCTTGAATATATTTGGCTTGATTGATGAAGGTTCGTTCTCTTCTTTGCTTCACTTTGAACCCTAGAAAGAACTTCAACTCTCCCATGGAAGACATCTCGAACTTTGAGGTCATGAGAGCGGCAAATTCCTCATTGAAAGCTTTGTTAGGGGAACCAAAGATAATATCATCAACATATAATTGGCACACAAACAACTCCCCTTTGACCTTCTTAGTAAAAAGAGTTGGGTCGATTAGCCCAACTTCGAAACCACTGTCTTGTAACAACTCGGTAAGGTGGTCATACCACGCACGTGAGGCTTGTTTAAGGCCATAGAGTGCCTTATCGAGTTGATACACATGATCGGGAAAGTAGGGATCCTCGATCCCGGGGGGTTGCCTGACATAAACCAATTCATTAATGGGACCATTAAGAAAAGCACTCTTCACACCCATTTGTTGTAACTTAAAGTTATGATGAGAAGCATAGGCAATCAACATGCGAATAGATTCAAGACGAGCAACGGGAGCAAAGGTTTCACCATAGTCGATACCCTGGACTTGGGAGTAGCCTTGTGCTACCAAACAAGCCTTGTTGCGAATGATAATCCCATGGGCATCTTGCTTGTTATTAAATATCCACTTGGTTCCAGTGACATTGTGGTTCCCCGTCGGTCTTGGCACCAATCTCCATACTTTGTTGTGCTCGAACTTGTTGAGTTCTTCATGCATGGCATTGAGCCAATCCGGATCTTCTAGCGCCTCATAGACATTGTGGGGTTCCACACAAGAGACAAACGCGTGATGCTCACAATAATTTGCTAATTGTCTACGAGTGCTTACCCCCTTTCGTAAGCTTCCAAGCACATTCGTCATGAGATGATCCTTGGTGGAGAGCTTGGAAGCAACCTTGGCGGCACGACGCTCTAATTCCTCCTCGGGGGTGAGACGAGGAGTGGTCACTTGATCATCTTGAGCGTCGTCTTGAGCTTGTTCTTGTTCTTGAATTGCTCGGAGGAGAGAACTTGACCTTGGGCATCACTAGATGTGTCAACACCGTCTTGAGTGTGATCTTGCGCTTGGTCATGTTCTTGAGGATGAGGGCCTTCATGTTGTTCTTCGGAAGCGTGTGGGCCTTGGGTTGGTGATGGCTCCGCTTGAGTGGAGCTTTGTCCTTCTCCTTCGGCCACAAGGGGTTCCTCAATGGGTAGGATAAAGCAGACACCCATTCTTCTTATGGCTTCAGGAGGAATTCCATCACCTACATCACAAGTGCCACTTTGCTCCACTTGGGAGCCGTTATTCTCATCAAACTCCACGTTACACGTCTCCTCAATAAGTCCCGTGGATTTATTGAGGACTCTGTAAGCATGAGAGTTTGTAGCATAACCAACAAATATGCCCTCATAAGCTCTAGCCTCAAATTTAGACAACCGAACACCTTTCTTGAGAATGCAACACTTACACCCGAACACCCGGAAGTACTTGAGGTTGGGCTTGTTACCGTTGAGTATCTCATATGGAGTCTTGTTCAAGCCCTTGCGGAGGTAGAGCTGATTGGAAGCATGACACGCGGTGTTGATGGCTTCGGTCCAAAAGTTGTACGGAGACTTGAACTCCGCCATCATGGTCCTTTCCGCATCCACCAATGTCCGGTTCTTCCTCTCCGCAACACCGTTTTGTTAAGGGATGTAAGGTGCAGAATATTGATGCTTGATCCCCTCGTCACTAAGAAACTCATCCAAGGTGTAGTTCTTGAACTCGGTGCCGTTGTCACTTCTTATTGTCAAGATCTTTGCATTGTATTGACGTTGTGCTTCATTTTCAAAGTCAATGACTGTTTGTTGGGTCTCGCTCTTCCTCTTGAAGAAATACACCCACGTGTACCTTGAGTAGTCATCCACAATCACCAAGCAATACTTCCTACCTCCAAGACTATCGAAGGATGGAGGCCCAAAGAAATCCATGTGAAGGAGCTCCAAAGGCCTCTTTGAATAAATGATAGTCATGGGAGGGTGAGCCTTCTCATGTAGCTTTCCTTTGATACAAGCACTGCAAGCATGATCTTTAGCAAAACTAACATTTGTTAGTCCACGGACATGGTCCCCCTTCAGGAGACTTTGCAAAGATCTCATACTGACGTGGGCTAAACGGTGATGCCAAAGCCATCCCACATCAACTTTAGCCATTAGGCACGTCGCGGTCTTAGTGGGTCGCTCCGAAAAGTTAATCACATATAGACCGTTCTCGACATGCCCAACAAAGGCTACTTTAAGAGTCTTGCTCCACAAGTGGGCCACGGTACCGATATCAAAGAAAGTGGCAAAGCCCATGGTTGCAAGTTGACGAACGGAAAGTAAATTGTATGCAAGGGACTCAATAAGCATGACCTTCTCGATCGTGAGATCATGAGAGATGACCACCTTGCCAAGTCCCAATACCTTAGAAGATGAGGCGTCACCCCACTCGACATTGGTGGGCATAGATGGAACCTTGTGCACATCCACCACCATGTCCTTGCTTCCAGTCATATGATTTGTAGCTCCGCTATCGAGCAACCATGATCCCCCATCGGAAGCAAACACCTACAAGAGATCAATGCTTGGTTTTAGGTACCCATTTTGTAATGGGTCCTTTGATGTTAGTAACAAGGGTCTTTGGAACCCAAATAGACCATTCAATGTATTCATGAAGAGAACCAACAAATTTGGCATAAACATGCCCATCACTACCAGGGCATAACACATAAGAAGGATTAAAATCGCCGGCTTTGTTGGGAGGGGTGGCATTGCCCTTCTTGACATTGCCACCCTTTGCATTGTTCTTCTTCTTCTCCTTGGAGGCACTCTCTCCCTCCTTCGCGAAGGTTTGCATGAGAGGAGGAGGTCGTTTGGTCTTGTCATTCTTCTTCTTGATCTTGGAGTCGGGCACGTACCCAACCCCTTCCTTGGCCACAACTCCCTTTTGGTTGATCAAGAGATCGTTGAGGTTCTTCTTGCCTTGTATGCAAGTCGCAAGACCTATCTCAAGTTGCCCCTTTAGCTTAGCGTTCTCCTCAACGAGATGCACATGCTCACAACATGGGTTAGTAGCATTTGCATTATCAATTAACATCATACGAGGGAAAGTGGCTTTTTCCTTGGTTAGCTTTACTTGAAGTTGATCATGAGGCTAGCATGAGCACCCTTCAAGACCTTGTGAGCCTTGTCAAGTAGATCAAACTCCTCTTTGAGTCTAGCAAAATCAACCTGAAGTTCGGCCTTCTCAGAGTTTAGCACATGAGAAACAATAATAACATGATCATAATCTTTCTTTAACTTAGCATGATCAACGTTGTGTGACTCCTCAAGAGCCAAACGAAGACCACGCTCTTCCTCAAGAGCATTGGAAAGATCCGAAATCTCATCGGCATAGTCACGAGTATGCCCTTCCATCTTAGTGATGGTGTTTTCGTGAGCCTCGATCATGTCATTGGCTTCACCAAGTTGTTCCAAGAGAGCAACAAAGTGCTTCTTGGATTTTCCCTTGAGTTTGCCCATAAAGGCCTCAAACTCATTAGCCTCCACATTAGCTTCCTCAAGTTCATTAATGCTATCCGTCGGAGAAGGATGATTAATGATGGTAGTTTTGATGTTGGAGGTTACCTTGTTGGTGGCTTTAGCCATGAGGCACTTGGTGGTGATGCTCTCATTGGGTGAGTCGAAGAGAGACACCCGTGGAGTCATCGCAATGGCAACGGAGGCCATGGCAACCGACTCATCACTTTCATCATTGTCATCATCCTCATTGTACTCTTCTTGTACCACCAATGCCTTGGGAGGAGTCTTCTTGGTGAAGTTGCTCTTGTTGGGGAACGACTTGGCCTTGTCCTTTCAGATGAGCTTGCCACCATTGTTTTCCCTCTTCTCATACGGGCACTCCGCAACAAAATGACTCACGTTGACACAATTGTAGCAAGTCCTTACACGTTGCTTGCTCTTCGTGCCACTTGAGTTGTTTTTGCTAAAGTTTGGCCTCGAGTTTTTCTTGCTCCAAAATTGCCTTGAAGTAAGTGCCATGTGTTCATGATACGCATACTTCGTATCTTCGGGGATGCTCTCCTCTTCTTCCTCTTCTTCTTCTTCAACGGTGAGCTTGGCCTTCAATGCAAGGTTAGGCTTCTTTGCCCTTTGAGAACGAAGCACTGCATTGTCGGCGGTCTTGTCCAAAATGTGCATGGCCACAAACTCATCCAACACTTCGCTTGAGGTCAAAGTGTGGAAGTCCGGTCTTTGACGAATGACAGAGGACATGGCCTTGTGATAGGGCATCATTGCCTTGATGAATTTTTGCTTGATCCAATTGTCATCCGTGTCCTTGCTCCCGTGATCTCGTAGTGAGACCGCGAGTTTGGTTACTCTCCGATAAAGCTCGCGAGGTTCTTCATCTTCTTTCATTGCAAACTCATCGGCCTCATCTTGCACCACTTCATAGTTGGAGCGTTGAATGCTTGCGCTTCCCCGTTAGAGAGAGACAACATAATGCCATGCATCTTTGGCCAAGGCGAAGGGACGAAGATGAGGTAGGTCTTCGGGTGGAATTACATCTTGAATGATGAAGAGAGCATTCTCATTGAATTGATTGTCCGCGGCTTATCGAGGAGTGAAGTTGCTTGGATCATGTGGATAGAAACCTTCTTCAATGATTCTCCAAAGGTTAGTGTTCACATGATTTAACTGACGTTTAAAGCGGTAAACCCAAGAATCAAAGTCCTCATTTTTCACAATCTTAGGGGGAGGACCGGCATGATTCAAATGAGTGGAAGGAACCGGTCCACCATAAACAAGTGGTGGTTCCACATGAGCAAGATGCTGGTGCCATTTTTAGCACAAGAAGAAGGAGCCTTTTCACTACTAGCTTCCCCTTTGTCGGGGATAGCGTCCGTCACCTTGTCGGTGGGGTCACCCACTTTCAACGGTGCGGTGGATAGTTTAAGCCCCTCAAGAAATTTAGTAAACATGCTTTCAACTTTGGTCGTCATGGAGGTTTTCAATGTCTCCAAGGCCACATTGAACTCCTCACGAGAGACCAAGGTTCCCCCATCGCCCGTAGACGAGGTCAGATTCACACTGGAGTGTTCCTCCACACCGTCTACGCTATCAACCATACTCTTTGGACGGTAAAGTCCTTAATAAAGAGACGAGGCTCTGATACCAATTGAAAGGATCGATATGGTTGACTAGAGGGGGGTGAATAGGCAACTAACAATTTTTAGCTTTTCTTTAACAATTTAAACTTTGCATCAAAGTAGGTTGTCTACATATGCAACTGGGTGAGCAACCTATACGATGCAACAAGGATAGGAACACAAGCAAGCAAGATATATGAAACAAATAAGCTTGCACAAGTAAAGAGAAGAGGATGTGTTGCCGAAGTTCCTTCCCTTTGAGAGGAAGTACGTCTCTGTTGGAGCAGTGTGGAGGCACAATGCTCCCCAAGAAGCCACTAGGGCCACCATATTCTCCTCACGCCCTCACACAATGCGAGATGCCGTGATTCCACTATTGGTTCCCTTGGACGTGGCGACCGAACCTTTACAAACTAGGTTGGGGCAATCTCCACAACTCAATTGGAGGCTCCCAACGACACTACGAAGCTTCAACACAATGAACTATGGCTTCGCGGTGACCTCAACCGTCTAGGATGCTCAAACACCCAAGATTAACAAGATCCGCAAGGGATTAATGGGGGGAATCAAATATCTCTTGGTGGAAGTGTAGATTGAGGTCTTCTCAACCACTCCCGAGCAAATCAACAAGTTTGGTCGGCTAGGGAGTGACATCGGGCGAAAATGGAGCTTAGAGCAATAATGGAGCTTAGGGGTGGAAGAGGTGAGTCAACGGGGAAGAAGGGGACCCCTTATATAGTGTGGGAAAAGGACCCAGCCGTTACCCACCAACCAGTCCACGGCCAGTGGTACTACCGCACCTGGCCAACGGTACTACCGCAAGGCCGCGCGGTACTACTGCTTGCAACCAAGCGGTACTACCGCACGGCTGTGCGGTACTACCATACCGACCCACGGTACTGCCGCAACCCCAGCGACAGAAAAGATAAACAGACGCGCAGGAGCAGGGGGCGGTACTTCCGCATGCGCGGTACTACCACGCCCCACATGCGGTACTACCACAAGGCAAAAACCCCCACCCAGGGGGAAGGGAACTTCCGTGCCTACTTCCGCAAAGAAACAGAAGTAGAAAAAACCCGACACAGTAGTACCGCCGAGGGGCGGTACTACTTCCTGACTGCATAGCGCGGTACTACCGCTCGGCGAAAATGGTACTACCGCGGTAGGTGCAGATGTAAAAAATTACATCCGCCCCTACTACCGCAAAGGGGCGGCACTAGCCTGGTGGGCGGCGGTAGTGCGGCTCCAGGGGAGCGGTACTACCGTGGGCACCTGCGGTACTACCGCGCCACAGCGCGGTACTACCGCGGATGCCTACGGTACTACCGTTTTCCTGGCAGCAGTACTATCACGACCAACCACAGCAGCCAGACAAGGGAGGCAAGAAAACGGAGGAAGCACCAAGGAAAAAAAGGAGGGGACAAGAAGGAGACGTGTACGTGATGATTCCACCCAAACCTTTCCAACGCGGACCCCCTCTTAATAGTACGGCTTTCCTACGACTCAAATCCACCAAAAAGAAACATAGAAAAGACGTCGTCTTCATCAGTCTTCGAGGGGCACCCAATCGTCTTGTGCCTAGCAATGAAGTGTCTGGAATACTCAAGGCACACGATTAGTCCACAAATGAGTTGTCATCAATCACCAAAACACTTAGGGATAAATATGCCCTTACATAACCTTTGTCGAGCAGTTCTTGTACTTGATGCATAATCTCCTTCGTCTCGTCTGGATTGGTACGGTATGGTGCACGGTTGGGTAATGATGCACCGAGAATTAAGTCAATTTGATGCTCAATCCTTCGAATAGGTGGTAATCCCGGTGGCACGTCTTCTGGAAAGACGTTGGCAAACTCCTGCAAAATGTTAGTGACAGCAGGAGGCAAAGAGGAAGGCACGTCCTCGAATGAAAATAATGCCTCTTTGCAAACAAAAGCATAGCAAACAGATTTGCTGAAATCTAGATCATCAATATCAGATTTTGTGGCAAGTAAACATGCACTTTTCAATTTAATTTCAGAAGCAACACTAGATGGTTTATTATTAGGTTTCATTTGTTGCTCAAATTCTTTTGCCACAATCTGATTTTCACTCTTATTTTTCTCCTGTTTTGCTTTATTAGCTCTATTAATATCATGTTTCAAAATGGATTTAGGAGTCATAGGAAGCAAAGTAATATTTTTATCCTTACGAACAAGAGTATACTTATTGTTTCTACCATGGTGTACAGAATTTTTATCAAATTGCCATGGTCTACCAAGTAATAAGGAACATGCTTGCATGGGTACCACATCACAATCAACATAATCAGCATATGTAGAGATACTAAAATGCACATGAATAGTATGTGTTACCTTAACCTTGCCGCTGTTGTTGAACCATTGGATATAGTAAGGATGTGGATCTGCTCTTATGGTGAGAGATAGCTTCTCCACCATCTCCATGATAGCCAAGTTATTGCAGCTCCCTCCATCTATGATGACGCGAACAGAACATTCCTTCACAATGCCCTTTGTATGGAACAAATTATGCCTCTGATTTTGCTCAGCTTGTGTAACCTGCACACTCAAGACATGTTGAGCAACTAAACATTCATACCAGTCAGCATCTTCAGCAGCCATGTATTGTGTCTCATGATCAGAATCCTCTCCACCGTGTTCTTCATGTGTAATAAGAGCCAAAGTCTCCTCATCATAGTCACTAGCGGACTCATACCCACCATCCTCAGTAGCAATCATCACGTGCTTAGATTGGCATTCTCTCACAAAATGTCCTCTTCCCTTACAACGACGACAAATAATATCACTTGTGTGCCCTGCTGATGCCACGGAAGAAGAAGAGCTCTGCACAGGTCCGGCAGTTGTGCTCTTGGCAGATAGTGGTGGTTCTACCTGCTTTCTTGTATCACGGCTGGAGGTGGCACCTGATGGAGGTGCTGGTGGAGTGGAAGTACAGGATGCACGTGGTGTCCATGATGAAGATCGACCTGCAGAAAAGTTAGTTCGCGCCAATGCTTGTCGATCCTGCACTTCACGTTCAGCTTTACAAGCAAGATGGAATGAAAGAGTGATATTAGTATACTCCTTATACTCTAGAATGGTCTGAATCTTCCCAATTAGTCCACCCATAAAACGTGCAAGCATAGCTTCATTCTCCTCAACTATACCACATCTAATCATGCCTGTTTGTAATTCGTGATAATATTCTTCTACAGAATTTTTTCCTTGTCTTAAAGCTGCAATTTTTGAAGTAATTCACGTTGATAATATGGTGGAACCCAACAAGTACGCATAGCAGGTTTCAAAGCAGCCCAAGTAGCTGGAATAGGATATAATCTACAATGTTCAGACCACCAAACACATGCAAAGCTAGTGAAAGCACAAACAGCAGCAGGAACACGTCTCTCCTCAGGATATTGTAAACATGTAAATCGTTGTTTAGTTTCTAACTCCCAAGTAAGATATATATCAGGAACATATCTACCCTCAAATGGTGGAATATTCAATTTTAGTTTAGGGAGATGGTCTTGTACCTCAGGTGGTGGTGCAGCCCTACTGTTGCGATGATATGCATGAGGACGACCTGGTGGTGCTGGTGCTGGTGGTTGCACGTAGTTCTGATTTTGATCAACCTCATCATCATAATGGTCTTCCACCTCGGCAGTAGCAGCTGGAGCGACAGAAGCACCAACAGTAGGTATAGCAGCACCAGAAGTTTGACCAGGCTCAATGGGAACGCGTTGTGCTCGTCCCACGTGATTTGGAAGACGATGTTGTTGTTGTTGTTGTAGAGGTGCGACAGGTGCAGCGGGCGGTGGAAGACGCGCGAGCAATTCATTAAACTTGTGATCGAGCTTTGTTTCGAACGCCTTCTCAATGCGATCTATCTTCTCCATGTCCTCTTCAAATCTTTTTAGCACATCTTCCACCTGTCCACTCATCATTTGCTGAAACTTATCATGTAACTCTTTGTTCATCTTGTTCTCCCAGTCAGTCTCATCGGCTTGTGATCCTGCCATGGTTAGCAGCAATAGAAACACACAAGAATATAATCCTACAGACTACTAGTAAATGGTGGACAATCACAAATCCATCAAGCAAATCTCAAATTCTTACCAGCCCTTACCCAGCAGCAAGCGGTGATCGGCAACCGTCATAGTCAAAACTCTCAAAGCTTGGATAGAGTGATTACTAGGGAGAGTCAAATGCACGACGTAGATGTATGTGGAGCCGGAAAGGTTTATAATATGGTAGCAAAAAGGGTCAGCAATAATCAATTCAGAGATGCAAAGTTGAATAAATGCTCAACGACGGTACTGTGCTGGTCCTAGGCTAGACCGTACTAGAGACGCGAGCCTAGAACACTAACAAAATCACGGCGCTTCACGTAAACAAGGGAGGAGAACACTTTTAATTATATTTTCACTTCTTTCCTCTTTTTTTCCTCCGCAACAATTTTTTTTGAAAAAGTCTACAAATGTCCTAAAAACTGCCTAGCCAGAATTTTCCAGACTTAGTTTTTTTGAGAATGGAACTATTTTTCTTCTGCGGGTGGCTCGAAAGTTGGGGAGTCCTACTCTATCACGACTCGGAGTATCGCGTGATCCAGAAATCAAAAACAATGCAACAATTACTGGACTCGGACTAGAACTGGTGGCGGAGATGAATCTGGTGGAATCTCAAACTAGTGGCGGCGATGAATCTGGTGGAAATTAGACTGGTGGCGGATACATGTTGCAGGTGGACTCGGATTGGCGTGATGGCGGCGGATATGTGGTGGCGTATATGGACTTGGATTGGTGGTGAATATGGCAGCAGCAATGATGATGATGCGGTGGTGATATATGGCTGCGGCGACGTGACAACCTGTGAACAGAACTCAAAACTCTAAAGGACTAGATGCTAAGACCAGCAACTTGACACGACGATTTAACCGCAAATTCAACAAAGCAAATACAGAAAAGATTATGCAAAGGCTCAGATTGGTTCCGATAGGATGAACTAACCCTATTTTTTTGGCTTTTTCATGGACTATAGGTACGAAGAACAGACTCGATCTAAACTACGAAAAACTATAAAATCTCACCGAGCAACCTGGAAATCTGATACCACTTGATAGGGGCAAAGGTATCCCGTCTTTCGATGAGATGGTGGCTATCATTTTGGAGGAAGTCGACTTTGACGATCCGACTACGAACGTGCGAGGACGTCACGCCTTAGCAATCGCTAAACCAAATCCGAGAGGTTATTGACCACGCCGGAGCATGATCAACCTGACCACGAAGGTATGTTTCCTGCAGGAAAACAAAGAACAAGCAAGAAATTGAGATTGCAATCTGGATATTGCGAATATAAGATGAAAGCTTTATTGATCAAGGTGGGGTTCTGTGACGTCTTGGTCTGGTCGTTGGACACAAACGAAGTACGCGAAGTTGCAGCTATGGCGAACTTTTCATCTAAACAAGACCCAAAGTCTAAACGATGCCCTAAGGGCTGTACATATGGAGGAAGAGGGGGGAATTTCGTGGCCCTTGGAGGAGGGGTCCGAAACCAACCCTAACTCTTGTTTCCCCACACATACGGACTCTAAAAACAGCCTATACTTAAGTATTTCGAAAATACATGGGCCTGGCCCAATAATAAGGTGACGCAACACCTAAAATAGCCTCTGGACGAAACTTATGAAGTGGCATCTTGTATATTTCGTCCAAGGCTTCATGCACTCCTTATGGTGGCTTCAAAGTCCTGAAATCATCATTTGTAACTCCGTTCTTGATTCCCTTGCGCATGCCATCATCTCCATACTTGATCTTACTCCAAGGTTCATCTTTCTTGTCCAAGCTAGGCCCTTCATTTTTAAGCAAAACAAATGTATCCAATTTAGGCAGCATCATATTCTCATGAACATTAGAATCATTACCAAGAAACGAAAGTACCTGATAATTCAATTGGCGTGCGCGAGCCCTAGTAATTGCTCCAGTATGTATAGCAACAGGGGCTGTGGGTGTAACAATGGTATTGATGTCCTCATCACATTTTGATCATGAATCATTGAAACACATTAAAAGTCAAGCAAAACTGAACCGTAGACATGCTAAATGGGTTGAATTCATTGAGACTTTCCCTTATGTCATTAAACACAAGAAGGGTAAAGAAAATGTTATTGCTGATGCATTGTCTCGTCGTTATACTATGCTTTCACAACATGACTTTAAAATATTTGGTTTGGAGACCATCAAAGATCAATATATGCATGATGCTGAATTTAAAGATGTATTGCAGAATTGTAAGGAAGGGAGAACTTGGAACAAGTTCGTTCTTAACGATGGATTTGTGTTTCATGCTAACAAGCTATGCATTCCAGCTAGCTCCGTTCGTCTTTTGTTGTTGCAGGAGGCGCATGGAGGAGGATTAATGGGACACTTTGGCATCAAGAAGATGGAGGATATACTTGCTACACATTTCTTTTGGCGAAAGATGAGACGGGATGTTGAGCGTTTCGTTGCTCGCTGCACTACATGTCAAAAAGCTAAGTCGTGACTCAATCCTCATGTTTTATATATGCCTTTGCCTGTACCTTGTGTTCCTTGGAAGGATATATCTATGGACTTTGTTTTAGGTTTACCTCGAACAAAGAAGGGGAGGGATAGCATATTTGTTGTCGTGGATAGGTTCTCGAAAATGGCACACTTTATACCATGTCATAAAAGAGATGATGTTGTTAATGTTGTTGGTTTGTTCTTTTGTGAAATTATTCGCTTGCATGGTTACATTTGCGTAAGGATAGATTTCCTAATTTGCGCAAATCAAAGCTAATGCCACGTGCTGATGGTCCTTTTAAGGTGTTAGAGAAAATAAATGATAATGCATATAAACTTGAGTTGCCTGCAGATTTTGGGGTTAGTCCCACTTTTAACATTGCAGATTTGAAGCCTTATTTGGGTGAGGATGATGAACTTTCGTGGAGGACGACTTCATTTCAAGAAGGGGAGGATGATGAGGACATCAATACCATTATTACACCCACAGTCCCTACTGCTATACATACTGGACCAATTACTAAAGCTCGCGCACGCCAATTAAATTATCATGTACTTTCGTTTCTTGGTAACGATTCTAATGTTCATGAGAATATTATGCTGCCTAAATTGGATACATTTGTCTTGTTTACTAATGAAGGGCCTAGCTTGGACAAAAAATGATGTAGGGTAGAATCCTAGTGTCCCGATCTTTCACGAAAGGAGCGGATCCCGCGAAGAACGCGAAGAACACGAGGAGGGAAACGAGGGGAAAATCACAAGGGGAAGACAAGAGAACACTCAAACCAACAAGAATGATCACACATGCGCTAGATCCATGATCACAAAGGGAGATAGAAGATCCAAAGTCAACAACGGACGATACAAGAGGTAGCCGGTTCTTCTCCGTGAGGAGGTCTTGAATCCACAAGGGGATCTTCTCCGCAAGGAGGTCTTGAATCCAAGGTGGATCTTCTCCGAAGAGGGGCCGCGGTCTCTCTCAAGGAGTAGATCCGATATGGATGAGCGTAGCTCTATCTCTCAAATGAGCTATCACAACGCTACCCTAGAATGGAGGAGCTGCAGGAGTATATATAGTCTAGGTCCACGAAGGGGTAAATGAGGGGCGAAAGGGTACATGGGCTTCAGCCCGAGTGTCTGCGCGCAGGCAGGGCTAGAAGTTCTGGGGACGGCCGGAAGGTCCGGACGCCGGAGGTTCCGGGCGAAGGTCCGGGTAGGGTCCGGGCTATCCAGAGAGTTGGCACACTCTTGGACGGCTTCGGTGCAGCAGGGCCGGAAGCTCCGGGATGGCCGGAGGTTCCGGTGGCTGGAAGTTCCGGGCTTTCCAGAAACTTGTCCAAGCTTCTTCTTCCATCTCTTCCACACTTCGCTCGCGGATGGTGTAGGTGATCCTTGGCGCTTGCACTCCTCGCCGTCATTCGTGAAGCTCCGACAATACCTATGCATGCACGATGGAGGGTCAAGTAGTATACCATCCTTGAAGGGGTCAAGTGAGCACGTGTAAAGGAGAGGATTCACCTTTATGTATGTGAAGTAGATGTCGCACATGAACTCTTGACATGGTGATGTCCATAGGATGCTCCACATCATCCCCTCCCCCTTGGGAAAGATCCGACCTTGGATCGAAATCCAAATCACCATGGGAAAGAGATGGTGTCGCCGTGTAGTAGTGGTCGATCACCGAGTTCTCGTCATGTTGAAGCTTGAAATGGGAACTCTCCAATGTCGCACCGTCTCGTGATTCCTTCGAAAGGAGCAAGGAGAACAAACACTTGGAAAAACAAATGCGGTTAGCATTAGTGCAAAACCAAGCATTCAAGAGGTGATTCACCCAACAAGTGTTGTCATCAAGCATAGCATATGGTGTAACAAAGGATTGTGACATGGCATCTAAGCACATAAATTGAGCACAAAGAAGGGCATCATGGACACAAGCATGTGAATGTGAGGTAGTGATGCAAATATGTGTGACAAGAGAAGAAGCATCTACCTCAAGTTCATAGCAATCATTCACAAATTGCTCAATGTAAGGTCGATGGTAGGCATGTGAATCATTCACAACATCAAGTAAAATGAAGTGTCTAAACACATGGGTCAAGTGCAAGACAATCCAAGCATAATGTGCATGGGGTGTAGTGAATATAGTGTGGCACTCAACACAATAGAAAGAGCAATTGTTCATCATGTGTGAGGCAATCAAGTCAAGCATAGTAATCAAGTCATGCAAGCTAGTAGAGCGAAGATGCAACATACTAGAGTAAATCATGGCAATCATGTCATGTGAGCAAATAATAGGCATATGCAATGCACATGACATATCGCAAGCACGAACACAAAGCAAGATGAAAGTATCATCATAGGCATGGGGTACAAAGCAAACATAGAAATAGTAAGCAATATCTCCACCAAGCTTGCAAATACACATACAAGTATGAGAATCAATCATCATGTGTAATGCAAAGCGTGGGTCACAAATGCATGGCAAAGGCATAGTAATGAGCATATCATGCAAAGTGAACATGGCAAGATGGGCATAGAGTATGTAGTGGACAATAACCCATAGCCAAGTGAGGGTCATGTAGAAGAATTGCGCGAAGTCTTTGCGCGAAGAGAGCGGTGGGAAAGACAATCCATGGGATCCCAAGTCATCGTTGCTCTCTAGAGCTCGTTTGGTCAACTCGTGGGATTGCGAGGTTGACAAGTATTCATGGGTACCTACACAAAAGAAACACAAACGAAAGAGATTGTGTGTGTGGTAAATGTACACGTCATCCATCATGATGTGTATGTGCACGTGAGAGTTAGCACAAGATAAGCATCGCTCAAAGAAATTTGATGCATGGTATAAGAACATGTCATCCATCATGAAAGAATAGTTATTGTGTATGACACGATGGGGATGCAAATTGAGCATACAAGTATAAGGATCATGCAATGGATGGGATGAATCAAAATCTCCTAAAATGTATGAGGAAACTATGGGGGTCTCCTCCTGAGCAATATTGTAAACATCACATGGAGAAAATGGACAACATCCAAAACAATGTATATCCGAAGCTAGGTGGTCATGGCATGGCATATGAGATAAATGATGCAAAGGGAGCATATCAATATCATCACAAGAGAAACAAATGCCAATAACCATGGGCTTGTCATCTATGCCATAAGTGCAAATTGGGTTAATTTGAATGGCATATGCATAGTCACTACGAAGAGATTGCAAATATGACATATGATTGATCTCATGCATAGCATATGACAAGTCAAGCGGATTGGCAAACATGATGTGACCGAGAGAATTAGCACAAGAAATCCTATGTAACATGGCATCACAACTAATAGACTCCACATGGCAATCATCATACTCATCATAAATGGGTAAATCATCACATGGGGAAATCATACGACCATGAAGCATGTCAATAGGGGGCTCAACATCATGCAAGCAATCAATGTCATGAATGTCCACTAGTGGGACTAGAGCATCACCTTCACCTATGTCACGATGTTCATTCCACTCTAGTGGTGTAGGTGAGGTGGGAAAGACCAAATGGTGGTCATCTTCATCTTGATGGAACCATGTCAGTGGTGCAACATATTCCACCATGGCCATCGTCTTGTCCAAGGGGAGGACGAAGTCATCGCGAATCGGCGCGTCATCATAGATGGGACCTAGCACCAAATGAGAAGACACAATAGAGGTAGAGGTTATGTCATTAGAAATCATAGTGGCGTCACATGACCTAACAACTATCACTCTCTCTCCATGTGGTCATTCACTCACTCCCTCAAAATAGGTGCACTCAAACTCACATATGGTGGAGTCACTCATACCACTCAAGAGGTGGGGGTTGTGGCTCTGCTCACATGGGAATAGTGGAAACACATCATATATGGGGCTAGTGGTGAAATCACTCTCACTCTCAATATGGTGGCTAAAGTCACTCAAGTCATCACATGTCGTTGTCGGAGAGATGTTGGTGCAAACGTCTCCATGCTCAATCATGTCATGGTCGTAGCCGTGGATGAAGGCGGAAGATGGCACATCATCACTCTCCTCGAATACCAAAGATAAGGTGATGTAGGGTAGAACCCTAATCGCCTGATCTTTCACGAAAGGAGCGGATCCCGCGAAGAACACGAGGAAAACGAGGGGGAAATGAGGGCAAGACAAGGGGAAACACAAGAGAATCACTCAACCAACAAGAACAAGTTACACATGCGCTAGATCCTCGAATACATAGAACGATACACGAATCCACGGACAACTAAGGATGGTACAAAAGGGTAGCCGATTCTTCTCCGTGAGGAGGTCTTGTATCCACGAGGGGATCTTCTCTGTGAGGAGGTCTTGAATCCAAAGGTATCTTCTCTGTAGAGGCTGCGGTCTCTCACGAGGAGTAGATCCGATGTGGATGAGCGAAGCTCTATCTCTAAGTATGAGCTAAACCAATGCTAACCCTAGAAAGTTGTACGGGATAGAGTATATATAGTCTAGGTGACGAAAGGGTACACGGGCCTCGGCCCAAGTGGCTGCGCGCAGGCAGGGCCGTAAGTTCCGGGCTAGGCCGAAGTTCCGGGCGTCGGAGGTTCCAGGGAGGGTCCGGCCTAACCAAAGAGTTGGCACGGAGGAGATGTGCTGGCATCCGGGGGCCGGAAGGTCCGGGCCGGCCGGAGGTTTCGGGCGCCGGAAGGTCCGGGACGGGGTCTGTGCTAACCCGAGAGTTGGCACGCCTGGGCTGGTCGAATTCATCGGCGGCCAGAAGCTTCGGGGCGGCCGGAAGGTCCGGGGACCGGAAGTTCAAGGCTTTGGCCGGAAGTTCCGGGCTGTCGAGAGTGTTGACGCCTGTCTCTTCTTCTACAGTCCTTGGCTCCAAGTCTTGAGCGTTGTACTTGATGGCACATAGTATCTCGGACTTAGGCAGTAGCCATGTCTTACTTGAAGAGGGAGAAAACTCAAGTAGGAGTGATGTCACCTCGGATTGAATAGCACGTGCCCTAGCCCTTGTGATTGGTCCACTTGGAGCTTGGATAGTTGAGGTGGCGTCCATGGGGATGGTCGTGGGATGCTCCGCATCATCTCCCCTCCCTTGGGGAAGATCCATCCTCGGATCGAGTTCTTCATCACCATGGAAAGGAGAAAGATCTTTGCTGTTGAAGATGTTGCTCACGTTGTATTTGTCACACGGGAGGTCGATCTTGTAGGCATTGTCATTGTATCGTGCGAGCACCATGAAGGGTCCATCTGCTCAAGGTCGAAGCTTAGACTTGCGTTCTTGTGGAAAGCGCTCCTTGCGAAGGTGTAGCCACATGAGATCACCAATGTTGAAGACCATAGGTTGCTTGTTGATGTTGAGCTTGGTCGCAAGGCGTTGTACTTGGCGCTCGGTGGTGTTTCTTGTATCTTCATGCACCTTCTTGATATGGGTCACTCTTGCACTTGCATCCAAGTTGATTCGCCCTTGGAGTGGTAGAGGTAGAATATCCAATGGTGACAAAGGGTTGAATCCGTAGACGACCTCGAAAGGGGACTTGCCGGTTGTTGAGTGTCTTGCTTGGTTGTAGGCGAACTCGGCGATGGGTAGACACTCTTCCCACTCCTTGATATTCTTCTTGATGAGTACTCGAAGTAGAGCGGAGAGTGTGCGGTTTGTCATCTCCGTTTGGCCGTCGGTTTGAGGATGGTAAGCCGTGGAGAAGAGTAGCTTGATTCCGAGCTTGGCGCATAGGGTCTTCCAAAAGTAGCTAAGGAACTTGACGTCGCAGTCCGAGAAGATGGTTTTGGGCACACCATGGAGATGCAAAATTTCCCTACAGAAGAGATTAGCAACATGTGAAGCATCGTCTATCTTGTGGCAAGGAATAAAATGTGCCATTTTTGAGAAATGGTCCACAATGACAAATATAGAATCTTTCCCATTTCGAGTTCTAGGCAAACCAAGGACAAAGTCCATGCTAATGTCTTCCCAAGGTTGGTATGGAATAGGTAAAGGCATATAGAGACCATGAGATTGAGCTTTGGACTTAGCGTTGCGACATGTAGAACACCGGTTGGTGAAACGATTGACATCTCGAAACATCTTAGGCCAAAAGTAGATCTTCGAGAGCGTGAAGAACGTCTTGTCGCGTCCGAAGTGTCCCATTAAGCCTCCTCCATGAGATTCCTGCAAAAGCAACAAATGAAGCGAGGACTCATGAATGCAAAGTTTGTTAGCTCTCATAAGGTAGCCATATTTGATGTAATAGCGTTGCCAAGATGTATTCGACAAACACTTAGCTTAAGGAATGGCGAAAGTTGTATCATGCTCATATAAATCTTTGATATGCTCGAAGCCAATGACATCTAACTCAAGTTGCGTGACAAGCATGCAAATGTGGGAAAGAGCATCCGTTACTATGTTTTCTTTACCCTTGAGGTACTTGATGACATAGGGAAAAGACTGAATAAATTCACTCCATTTAGCATGACGCTTGTTCAACTTAGTTTGTCCCTGAAGATACTTGAGAGTCTCATGATCGGTATGAATGATAAACTCATGGGGACGAAGGTAGTGTTCCCATTCATGCAAAACGCGGATTAAAGCATATAGCTCTTTGTCATAGATGGGATAATTGAGTTGCACTCTGGAAAGTTTCTCACTAAAGTAAGCTATGGGGCGCTTCTCTTGCGTTAACACACCTCCTATGCCATTACCACTAGCATCGCAATGAATTTCAAAAGGCTTGTCGAAGTTGGGTAAAGCAAGCATGGGAGCATGACTAAGCAAATTCTTAAGCTCATTGAATGCGGTATCTTGGAATGGTCCCCAAATAAACAACGCATTCTTCTTGCTCAAAGCATGCAAAGGCAAAGCAATGGTGCTAAAATCCTTCGCAAAGCGACGATAGAAACCCGCAAGACCAAGAAAACTACGAACTTGATGCAAGTTGGTTGGTTGCGGCCAAGTCTTAATAGCATTGATCTTGGACTCATCTACATGTACACCCTTAGAAGAGACCACAAAACCCAAGAAAATGAGCTTATCAACACCAAAAAGGCATTTCTCCATATTAGCATGGAGACGCTCTTTCCTAAGAGTTTGCAAAACGGTGCGGACATGGGTGACATGCTCTTGGATAGATTTGCTAAACACAAGAATGTCATCGAAGTAAACCACAACAAATATACCAATGTAAGGGCGAAAGACATGATTCATAAGGCGCATAAAAGTGCCCGGTGCTTCCGAGAGACCCATAGGCATGACAAACCACTCATACAAACCAAACTTGGTTTTGAAGGCAGTTTTCCATTCATCACCCTCTTGTATGCGGATTTGATAGTAACCACTTTTAAGATCAATTTTAGAAAATATAGTGGCATCGCTAAGCTCATCAAGCATATCATCTAGGCGTGGAATGGGATACCTATAGAGAATGGTGATAGCATTGATAGGTCTACAATCAGAGCACATGCGAAAACTACCATCACGTTTTGGCAGAAGAATGACCGGAACAACACAAGGGCTCAAACTTTCGTGCACATGTCCATGGTCTATGAGATGCTTTACTTGCCTTTGTATTTCTTTTGTTTCGTCGGGGTTGACGCGGTAGGGAGCTTTGTTTGGAAGTGATGCTCCGGGGATGAGGTCCATGCGGTGCTCAATGCCTCGAAGTGGATGTAGTCCCGGAGGTAGCTCATCGGGGAAAACATCTTGAAATTCCTGCAAAAGAGAAGACAACACTAGAGGAAGAGTGTGAGAAGTGTTAGTTTGTGGTGCATTGTCCTTGCACACGAGGACGTAGTGTAGGACACTAGATGGGTTCTCACACACTTCGCTCATCTCACGTTTGGTGGCAAATAGAACTAGGTTCTTGTTTTCGCTCATCGTGGAGGCACTCAAATTTGGCTTGTGGCGCTCACTCTCTTTTTGGTGGCTCGCTCTCTCACTATGATCTCGATGATGGGTGGTATGCTTGTCAGCGATCACTTGACTTGGCGACATTGGACGGAGGACGTACTCCTTTCCCTTCATCTTGAAGATGTAGTGGTTCGTTTGGCTGTTTTGGACGACTCCTCTATCGAATTGCCATGGCCGTCCAAGGAGAAGATGGCAAACTGTCATTGGGATGACGTCGCACTCTAAGGTGTCTTCGTAGGCGCCGATTTTGAAGGAGACTTGTACTCGGTGCTCGACCTGGATAGTGCCGGAGTCACTAAGCAATTGCACTTTTATGGATGTGGATGCTTCGTCTTGGGCAAATGGAGCTTGGAGAAAAGTCCTTCACTTGCGAGATTGTGACAACTCCCTCCATCGATGATGACCTTGACGGATCATCTATTGATGCCGGCCTTGGTGTGGAAATATGGTGCATCTTTGGTCTTCATCTTGGTGATTGATGAAGGGTAGAACCCTAGTGGCCCAATCTTTCACGAAAGGAGCGGATCCCACGAAGAACACGATGAACTCGAAGAGGGGAACGAGGAAAAACAGGGGAAAACACAAGGGGAAACACAAGAGGAACACTTAAACTAACAAGAACAAGTCACACATGTGCTAGATCCTCGGGTACATAGAACGATACACGAATCCACGGACAACTAAGGATGATACAAAAGGGTAGCCGGGTCTTCTCCGTGAGGAGGTCTTGAATCCACAAGGGGATCTTCCCGTAAAGGGGTCTTGGATCCAAGGTGGATCTTCTCCGTAGAGGGGCCGTGGTCTCTCTCGTGGATTAGATCCGATATGGATGAGCAATGCTCTATCTCTCAATGAGCTAAACCAATGCTAACCCTAGAAAGTTGTACGGGACAGAGTATATATAGTCTAGGTGACGAAAGGGTACACGGGCCTCGGCCCAAGTGGCTGCGCGCATGCAGGGCCGGAAGTTCCGGGCTAGGACGGAAGTTCCGGGCGCCGGAGGTTCCGGGGAGGGTCCGGCCTAACCAGAGAGTTGGTGCGGTGGAGATGTGCTGGCATCCGGGGGGCGGAAGGTCCGGGAAGGCCGGAGGTTCCAGGCGCCGGAAGGTCCGGGACGGGATCCGGGCTAACCCGAGAGTTGGCACGCCTGGGCTGGTCGAAGTCATCGGCGGCCGGAAGCTCCGGGTCGGCCGGAAGGTCCGAGAGCCGGAAGTTCCGGGCTCTGGCCGGAAGTTCCGGGCTGTCCAGAGTGTTGACGCATGTCTCTTCTTCTACAGTCCTCAGCTCCGAGTCTTGAGCGTTGTACCTGATGACACATAGTATCTCGGACTTAGGCAGTAGCCATGTCTCACTTGAAGAGGGGGAAAACTCAAGTAGGAGTGATGTCACCTCGGATAGAATAGCACGTGCCCTAGCCCTTGTCATTGGTCCACTTGGAGCATGGATAGTTGAGGTGGCATCCATGTGGATGGTCGTGGGATGCTCCGCATCATCTCCCCTCCCTTTGGGTAGATCCGTCCTCGGATCGAGTTCTTCATCACCATGGAAGGGAGAGAGATCTTTGATGTTGAAGATGTCACTCATGTTGTATTTGTCCCGTGGGAGGTCAATCTTGTAAGCGTTGTCATTGTAGCGTGCGAGCACCTTGAAGAGTCCATCGGCTCGAGGTCGAAGCTTAGACTTGCGTGCTTGTGGGAAGCGCTCCTTGCGAAGGTGTAGCCACACGAGATCACCAATGTTGAAGACCATAGGTTTCTTGTTGACGTTGAGCTTGGTCGCAAGGCGTTGTACTTGGTGCTCGATGTTGTTTCTTGTATCTTCATGCAACTTCTTGATATGGGTCGCTCGTGCACTTGCGTCCAAATTGATTCGCTCTTGGAGTGGTAGAGGTAGAATATCCAATGGTGACAAAGGGTTGAATCCGTAGATGACCTCGAAAGGGGACTTGCCGGTTGTTGAGTGTTTTGCTCGGTTGTAGGCGAACTCGGCGATGGGTAGACACTCCTCCCACTCCTTGATGTTCTTCTTGATACGTACTCGAAGTAGAGTGGAGAGTTTGCGGTTTGTCACCTCCATTTGGCCGTCGGTTTGAGGATGGTAAGCCATGGAGAAGAGTAGCTTGATTCCGAGCTTGGCGCATAGGGTCTTCTAGAAGTAGCTAAGGAACTTGACGTCGTGGTCCGAGACAATGGTTTTTGGCACACCATGTAGACGCAATATTTCCCTACAAAAGACATTAGCAACATGTGAAGCATCGTCTATCTTGTGGCAAGGAATAAAATGTGCCATTTTTGAGAAATGGTCCACGACGACAAATATAGAATCTTTCCCATTTCGAGTTCTAGGCAAACCAAGGACAAATTCCATGCTAATGTCTTCCCAAGGTTGGTATGGAATAGGTAAAGGCATATAGAGACCATGAGATTGAGCTTTGGACTTTGCTTTGCGACATGTAGAACACCGGTTGGTGAAACGATTGACATCCCGAAACATCTTAGGCCAAAAGTAGCTCTTCGAGAGCGTGGAGAACATCTTGTCGCGTCCGAAGTGTCCCATTAAGCCTCCTCCATGAGATTTCTGCAAAAGCAACAAGCGAGGACTCGGGAATGCAAAGTTTGTTAGCTCTCATAAGGTAGCCATCTTTGATTTAATAGCGTTCCCAAGATGTATTCGACAAACACTTTGCATAAGGACTGGCAAAAGTTGCATCATGCTCATATAAGTCTTTGATATGCTCGAAGCCAATGACATCTAACTCAAGTTGCATGACAAGCAATCAAATGCAGGAAAGAGCATCCGCTACTATGTTTTCTTTACCCTTGATGTACTTGATGACATAGGGAAAAGACTCAATAAATTTACTCCATTTAGCATGACGCTTTTTCAACTTAGTTTGTCCCTTAAGATACTTGAGAGTCTCATGATCGGTATGAATGATAAACTCATGGGGACGAAGGTAGTGTTCCCATTCATGCAAAACGCGGACTAAAGCATATAGCTCTTTGTCATAGATGGGATAATTGAGTTGCGCTCTGGAAAGTTTCTCACTAAAGTAAGCTATGGGGCGCTTGTCTTGTGTTAACACACCACCTATGCCATTACCATTAGCATCGCAATGAATTTCAAAAGGTTTGTCGAAGATGGGTAAAGCAAGCACGGGGGCATGAGTAAGCAAATTCTTAAGCTAATTGAATGCGGTATCTTGGCATGGTCCCCAAATAAATGACGCATTCTTCTTGCTCAAAGCATGCAAAGGCGAAGCAATGGTGCTAAAATCCTTCACAAAGTGACGATAGAAACCCGCAAGACCAAGAAAACTACGAACTTGATGCAAGTTGGTTGGTTGCGGCGAAGTCTTAATAGCATTAATCTTGGACTCATCAACATGAACACCCTTAGAAGAAAAAACAAAACCCAAGAAAACGAGCTTATCAACACCAAAAAGGCATTTCTCCATATTAGCATAGAGGCGCTCTTTTTGAAGAGTTTGCAAAACGGTGCGGACATGGGTGACATGCTCTTTAATAGATTTGCTAAACACAAGAATATCATCAAAGTAAACCACAATAAATATACCAATCTAAGGGTGAAAGACATGATTCATAAGGCGCATAAAAGTGCCCGGTGCTTCCGAGAGACCCATAGGCATGACTAACCACTCATACAAACCAAACTTGGTTTTGAAGGCGGTTTTCCGTTCATCACCCTCTTGTATGCGGATTTGATAGTAACCTGACGAGGACATCAATACCATTGTTACACCCACAGCCCCTACTGTTACATATACTGGACCAATTACTAGAGCTCGCGCACGCCAATTAAATTACCAGGTACTTTCGTTTCTTGGTAATGATTCTAATGTTCATGAGAATATGATGCTGCCTAAATTGGATACATTTGTTTTTCTTACAAATGAAGGGCCTAGCTTGGAGAAGGATGAACATTGGAGCAAGAACACGCATGGAGTTGATGGCATGCGCAAGGGGATCAAGAATGGAGTTACAAGTGATGATTTCAGGACTTTCAAGCCACCATAAGGAGTGCATGAAGCCTTGGACGAAATATACAAGATGCCACTTCATAATATTCGTCCATAGGCTATTCTAGGTGCTGCGTCACCTTATTATTGGGCCAGGCCCATGTAATTTCGAAATACTTAAGTATAGGCTATTTTTAGAGTCCGTATGTGTGGGGAAACAAGAGTTAGGGTTGGTTTCGGACCCCACGCTCAAGGGCCACGAAATTCCCCCCTCTTCCTCCATATATACAGCCCTTAGGGCGTCGTTTAGACTTTGGGGTTTTGTTTAGATTAAAAGTTCGCCATAGCTGCAACTTCTCGTACTTCGTTTGTGTCCAATGACCAGACCAAGACGTCACAGAACCCCACCTTGATCAATAAAGCTTTCATCTTATATTCGCAATATCCAGATTGCAATCTCAGTTTCTTGCTTGTTGTTCATTTGCTTGCAGGAAACAAACCCTCGTGGTCAGGTTGATCGTGCTCCGGCGTGGTCAACAACCCCTCGGAAGTTGGTTTAGCAATTGCTAAGGCGCAACATCTCGCACATTCGTAGTCGGATCGTCAAGGTCGACTCCCACAGAAACGATAGCCACCATCTCATCAAAACATCGGACACCTTTGCCTCTATCATAACCACTTTTAAGATCAATTTTAGAAAATATAGTGGCACCGCTAAGCTCATCAAGCATATCATCTAGGCGTGGAATGGGGTACCTATAGCGAACGGTGATAGCATTGATAGGTCTACAATCGGAGCACATGCGAAAGGTACCGTCACGTTTTGGCACAAGGGCTCAAACTTTCACGCACATGTCCATGGTCTATGAGGTGCTTTACTTGCCTTTGTATTTCTTTGGTTTCTTCGGGGTTGATGCGGTAGGGAGCTTTGTTCGGAAGCGGTGCTCCGGGGATGAGGTCGATGCGGTGCTCAATGCGTCAAAGTGCAGGTAGTCCCGGAGGTAGCTCATCGGGGAAAACATCTTGAAATTCCTGCAAAAGAGAAGACAACACTAGAGGAAGAGTGTGAGAGGTGTTAGTTTGTGGTGCATTGTCCTTGCACACGATGACGTAGTGTAGGACACTAGATGGGTTCTCACACACTTCTCTCATCTCACGTTTGGTGGAAAATAGAACTAGGTTCTTGTTTTCGATCATCGTGGAGGCACTCAATTTGGGCTTGTGGCGCTCACTCTCTTTTTGGTGGCTCACTCTCTCACCATTCTCTCCATGATGGGTGGTATGCTTGTCGGCGATCACTTGACTTGGCGACATTGGATGGAGGACGTACTCCTTGCCCTTCATCTTGAAGATGTAGTGGTTCGTTCGACCGTTGTGGACGACTCCTCTATCGAATTGCCATGGCCGTCCAAGGAGAAGATGACAAACGGTCATTGGAACGACGTCGCACTCCAAGGTGTCTGCGTAGGCGCCGATCTTGAAGGAGACTTGTACTCGGTGCTCGACTTGGATGGTGCCGGAGTCACTAAGCCATTGCAGTTTGTATGGATGTGGATGCTTCGTCTTGGGCAATTGGAGCTTGGAGCAAAGTTCTTCACTTGCGAGATTGTGACAACTCCCTCCATCGATGATGACCTTGACAGATCGTCCATTGATGCCGGCCTTGGTGTGGAATATGTGGCATCGTTGGTCTTCTTCTAGGTGATGTTGGAGAGTCAAGACTTTTGAGACAACAAGTGCGGGACTTGAGTCTTCATCACAAAAGACTTGTTCTTCTTCATTGTTGACTTGGCGGTGCGTCGCGACTTGCTCAAGTGCTTCCATTTCACCTTCACTCATGGAGTCATAAGTGTCATCGTCGTTGAGGACCATGGTCCGCTTGTTGGTGCACTCGTAGGACTTGTGGCCTCGGCCTCCGCAAGTGAAACACTTGAAGGAACTCGTCTTGACGGTCTCATCGGTTGGGGTTGATGATGATGAAGCTCTCAGCTTGAAGTTGCCCGTAGTAGGGTTGCTTGTAGTTGGCGAAGCTTTCTTGGAAGTCGACTTGTCGATGTTGGAAGTAGAAGGTCTTGTAGTCGGTGTTGGAGTCGTTGAAGCTTGGTTATTGGAGAAGCCGTAGGACTTGGATGAGAACTTGGCGTACTTGAAATCATCTTGCACTTGGCGTTCCGCTTTGGTAGCTTGGTGCACTAGCTCGATGAGATTTGAGTATGGTTGGAAGTCGGCGATCTTCTTGATAGGATGATTGAGTCCATTCAAGAAACGTGCCATTGTTTGCTCATCATCTTCCGTGACATTGGCTCGCATCATGGCAATCTCCATCTCCTTGTAGTACTCTTTAACGCTCTTGGTTCCTTGCTTGAGTTGTTGGACTTTCTTGAAGAGGTCGCGGTTGTAGTAGGTAGGCACGAAGCGTGCTCTCAAGACATCCTTCATTTGTGCCCAAGTAGTGATGGGTGGTTCACCTCTTGCCTCCCGGCGCTCTATGATTTGTTCCCACCAAATGAGGACATAGTCTTGGAACTCAAGGGATGCCATCGCGATCTTCTTCTCTTCTTCATAATTGTGCAAACAGAAGATCTTGTCAACTTCCAATGCCCAAGAAAGGTATTCTTCGGATCGTTGCTTCCGTTGAACTTGGGCATGGTGAACTTGATCTTGACGTAGCGTTGCTTTTCATTGTGTTGGGGTCGGGGATGATGACGCCCATGTTGAAGATGATTGTCCAACTCGTTGTGCTCTTGATGTGGAGGGTTGTCAACCCCGTGTTGATCTTGTCGCAGAGGATTCCCATTATTTTCATGCTCTTGATGAACTTGATGGTCTTGGCGAGCTTGTGGAGGAACGCGTCGAGCTTGAGGGGGCACTAGATGATGCATGTGAGCTTGAAACCGTCGCTCGTGAATTTCTTCGCGAAGTGCTTCCTCTTCTTCACGGGCTTGTCGGCCTCGGTCATCAATGGCTGGACTCGCATCGCGTAGAGCTTGTTGCGCCTCAAGTGCTTGAGCGTCACAGAGTTGTTGTGCTTGAAGTTGAGCCTCGGCATCGTGTGCATTTTGGTGTAGACGTGCGCGTTCTTCCTCTTCATGTTGGCGTTTTTGTTGTCGTTCACGAGCCAGCGCAAAGGCTTCTTCGGCTTGACGTCGTCGGCGCTCTTGAGAGTCGGTATCCCGAAGCAGATTGATGTTTGATTGACGGTCGGTGCACGCAGCTCGACGAAGAGTGTTCGATGTCGGTGTACTTGAGTCGGAATGGCGACTTGAACGGCTCCTTCATGAAGTGGAAGAAGAGCGGTTGAGGAACAAAGCGCGAATCTCGTCCATCCTTGTGTCATTCCCTTGCTTGTAATCGTCGAGCTTGTGGTCAAAGTAGTCCCTTGTATGTTGCTCGGAAAGTCGCAAGTCAGCGGCAAGGTTGTCGATGAATTCACTCATAGCTTGTTGCTCTTGATGCAAAGCACGTTGTGCACCAAAGAGGTGACTCTTGGTGACGAAGGAGTTCATGTCGTCGTATTGCTCCATGAAGAGTGGGTTGGTAGAAGTACTTGGCCTATCCATCATTCCAAGACAAATGTGAGTGTGATGAGGACATCAATACCATTGTTACACCCAAGCCCCTGCTGCTATACATACTGGACTGATTACTAGAGCTCGCGCACGCCAATTGAATTATCAGGTACTTTTGTTGCTTGGTAACGATTCTAATGTTCATGAGAATATGATGCTGCCTAAATTGGATACATTTGTTTTGCTTAAAAATGAAGGGCCTAGCTTGGACAAGAAAGATGAACCTTGGAGCAAGTTCAAGCATGGAGATGATGGCATGCGCAAGGGGATACATTTGATTCTAGGACTCTGAAGCCACCATAATGAGTGCATGAAGCATGGGACGAAATATACAAGATGCCACTTCATAAATTTCCTCCAGAGGCTATTTTAGGTGCCGCGTCACCTTATTATTGGGCCAGGCCCATGTATTTTCGAAGTACTTAAGTATAGGCTGTTTTTAGAGTCCGTATGTGTGGGGAAACAAGAGTTAGGGTTGGTTTCGGACCCCTCCACCAAGGGCCACAAAATTCCCCCTCTCTCCTCCATATATACAGCCCTTAGGGCATCGTTTAGGCTTTGGGTTTTGTTTAGATTAAAAGTTCGCCATAGCTGCAACTTCGCGTACTTCATTTGTGTTCAACGACCAGACCAAGGCGTCACAGAACCCCACCTTGATCAATAAAGCTTTCATCTTATATTCGCAATGTCCAGATTGAAATCTCAGTTTCTTGCCTGTTCTTCGTTTGCTTGCAGGAAACAGACCCTCGTGGTCAGGTTGATCATGCTCCGGCGTGGTCAATAACCCTCGAAAGTTGGTTTAGCGATTGCTAAGGCGTGACGTCTCGCACGTTCGTAGTCGGATCGTCAAGGTCGACTCCCATAGAAAACGTTAGCCACCATCTCATCGAAACATCGGGACACCTTTGCCTCTATCAAGTGGAATCAGATTTTCAGGTTGCTCGGTGAGATTTTACAGTTTTTCGTAGTTTAGATCGAGTCTATTCTTTGTAACTATAGTCCACGAAAAAGCCAAAAAATTAGGTTAGTTCATCCTATCCGAACCAATGTGAGACTTTGCATAATCTTTTCTGTATTTGCTTTGTTGAATTTGCGGTTGCATCATCGTGTCAAGTTGCTGGTCTTAGCATCTAGTCCTTTAGAATTTCGAGTTCTGTTCACAGGTTGTCACGTCGTCGCTGCCATATATCACCACCGCATAATCATCATCGCTGCTGCCATATACCACCACCACACCAACTTCATAGTTGCTGCCATATTCACCACCAATCCGAGTCCATATATGCCACCACATATCCGCCGCCATCACGCCATTCCATGTTCACCTGCAACATATATCGGCCACCAGTCCGATTTCCACCAGATTCATCGCCGCCACCAGTCCGAGATTCCACCAGATTCTTCTCTGCCACCAGTCCTAGTCCGAGTCCAGTAATTGTTGCATTGTTTTCGAGTTCCAGATCACGCCATACTCTGAGTCATGACAGAGTAGGACTCCCGAGATTCCGTGCTACCCGCAGAAGAAAAATAGTTCAAAACTCAAAAAAAAAAATCTGGCTAGGCAGTTTTTAGACCATTTGTAGACTTTTTAAAAAAAAATTGTTGCGGAGCAAAAAAAAGGGAAAAAAGTGCAAAAAAAGTAAAAAAAAGGAAAAAAAATTCAGAGTGTGCTCCTCCATTGTTTACGTGCAGCGCCGTGATTTTGTTAGTGTTCTAGGCTCGCGTGTCTAGCACGTCTAGCCTAGGACCAACACAATACCAACGTTGAGCGTTTATTCAACTTTGCATCTCTGAATTGATTATTGCTGACCCTTTTTGCTACCATATTATAAGCCTTCCCAGCTCCACATACATCTACATCATGTGTTTGACTCTCCCTAGTAATCGCTCTATCCAAGCTTTGAGAGTTTTCACTACGACGGTTGCCGATCACCGCATGCTGCTGGATAAGAACTGGTAAGAATTTGAGATTTGCTTGACGGATTTGTGACACCACCACCACCTCTTGTTATTAGTCTATAGGATCATATTCTTGTGTGTTTCTATTGTTGCTAACCATGGCAGGATCACAAGCTGACGAGACTGACTGGGAGAACATGACGAATAAGGAGTTGCATGATAAATTTCAGGAAATGATGAGTGGACAGGTGTAGGATGTGCTAAACAGATTTGAAGAGGCCATGGAGAAGATAGATGGCATGGAGAAGACGTTCGAAACAAAGCTCGATAACAGGTTTAATGAATTGCTCGCGCGTCTTCCACCACCACCACCGGCTGCACCTAACGCACCTCTACAACAACAACAACAACAACGACTACCTACACATCGTGAAACAGCCCTCCACCGAGCGAGCCGTCTCCCTCTTGCACCTGCCCAAACTGTTGGTGCTGCTGTTGATACTTCTGTGGCTCCTGCTGCTGATGCAGAGGAGGAGGATTTTGCCGGAGATTACGAGGATGAGGTTGATCAAAATCAGAACTACGAGCCACCACCAGCACAGCAACCACCAGGTCGTCCACATGTAAATAATGGCAATGGTAGGGCTCACCCTCAGGTACGAGATCATGACCATCTTCCTAAACTAAAATTGAATATTCCACCATTTGAGGTTAGATATGTTCCTGATATATATCTTACTTGGGAGTTAGAAACTGAACAACGATTTACATGTTTACAATATCCCGAGGAGAGACGTGTTCCTACTGTTGTTTATGCATTCACTAGTTTTGCATGTGTTTGGTGGTCTGAGCATTGTAGATTATATCCTATTCCAGCTACTTGGGCTGCTTTGAAAACTGCTATGCGTACTCGTTGGGTTCCACCATATTATCAATGTGAATTACTTCAAAAATTGCAGCGTTTAAGACAAGGAAAAAATTTTGTACAATAATATTATCAAGAATTACAAACTGGCATGATTAGATGTGGTATTGTTGAGGAGAATGAAGCTATGCTTGCACGTTTTATGGGTGGATTAAATAGAGAGATTCAGACCATCCTAGAGTATAAGGAGTATAATAATATCACTCGTTTATTCCATCTTGCTTGTAAAGTTGAACGTGAAGTGCAGGATCGACAGGCATTAGCGCGAACTAACTTTTCTGCAGGTCGATCATCATCATGGACACCACGTGCATCCTCTACTTCCACTCCACCAGCACCTCCAGCCATGATACAAGAAAGCAGGCACAACCACCACTATCTGCCAAGAGCACACCTGCTGGACCTGCGCAGATCTCTTCTTCTTCCATGGCATCAACAGGGCACACAAGTGATATTATTTGTCGTTGTTGTAAGGGAAGAGGACATTTTGCGAGAGAATGCCAATCTCAGCGTGTGATGATTGCTACTGAGGATGGTGGGTATGAGTCTGCTAGTGACTATGATGAGGAGACTTTAGCTCTTATTACACGTGAAGAACACGGTGGAGATGATTCTGATCATGAGACGCAGTACATGGCTGCTGAAGGTGCTGACAGGTATGAATGTTTAGTTGCTCAACGTGTTTTGAGTGTGCAGGTTACACAAGCTGAGCAAAATCAGAGGCATAATTTGTTCCATACAAAGGGAGTTGTGAAGGAACGTTCTGTTCGCGTCATCATAGATGGAGGGAGCTACAATAACTTGGCTACCATGGAGATGGTGGAGAACCTATCTCTGACCACAAGACCACATCCACATCCTTACTACATCCAATGGTTCAACAACAACGCCAAGGTTAAGGTAACACGTACTGTTCATGTACATTTTAGTATCTCTACATATGCTGATTATGTTGATTGTGATGTGGTACCTATGCAAGCATGTTCCTTATTACTTGGTAGACCATGGCAATTAGATAAAAATTCTGTACATCATGGTAGAAACAATCAGTATACTCTTGTTCATAAGGATAAAAATATTACTTTGCTTCCTATGACTCCAAATTCCATTTTGAAAGATGATATTAATAGTGCTAATAAAGCAAAACAGGAGAAAAAAAGAGTGAAAATCAGATTGTGGCAAAAGAATTTGAGCAACGAATGCAGCCTAATAATAAACAATCTAGAGTTGCTTCTGAAATTAAATTGAAAAGTGCATGTTTACTTGCCACCAAATCTGATATTGATGATCTAGATTTTAGCAAATATGTTGCAGGAGGCATTATGTTCATTCGAGGACGTGCCTTCCTCTTTGCCTCCTGCTGTCACTAACATTTTGCAGGAGTTCGCTGACGTCTTTCCACAAGACGTGCCACCGGGATTACCACCTACTCGAGGGATTGAGCATCAAATTGACTTAATTCTCGGTGCATCATTACCCAACCGTGCACCATACCGTACCAATCCAGAGGAGACGAAGGAGATTATGCGCCAAGTACAAGAACTGCTCGACAAAGATTATATATGAGAATCCCTTAGTCCTTGTGATGTTCCTATCATTTTAGTGCTGAAAAAGGATAGTACGTCGCGTATGTGCATTGATTGTAGAGGCATTAATAATATTACTATTCATTATCGTCATCCTATTCCTAGGCTAGATGATATGCTTGATGAATTGAGTGGCTCTACAATATTCTCCAAAGTTGATTTGCATAGTGGATACCAGCAAATTCGTATGAAATTGGGAGATGAATGTAAAACAACATTTAAAACTAAGTTTGGATTATATGAGTGGTTAGTCATGCCTTTTGGGTTAACTAATGCACCTAGTACTTTCATGAGGTTAATGAATGAAGTTTTACGTGCTTTCATTGGACGATTTGTGGTAGTTTACTTTGATGACATATTGATTTATAGCAAATCTTTGGAGGAACATTTGGAACATTTACGTGATGTTTTTATTGCTCTACGTGATGCACGTTTGTTTGGCAACCTTGGAAAGTGCACCTTTTGCACCAACCGAGTATCTTTTCTTGGCTATGTTGTTACTCCACAGGGAATTGAAGTTGATAAAGCCAAGATTGAAGCTATTGAGAGTTGGCCGCAGCCCAAAACGGTCACACAAGTGAGGAGTTTCCTTGGCCTCGCTGGTTTCTATAGGCGTTTTGTGAGAGATTTCAGCACCATTGCTGCACCTCTCAACGAGCTTACAAAGAAGGATGTGCCTTTTGTTTGGGGTACCGCACAGGAAGAAGCCTTCACGGTATTGAAAGATAAGTTGACACATGCTCCTTTACTCCAACTACTTAATTTCAATAAGACTTTTGAGCTTGAATGTGATGCTAGTGGAATTGGATTAGGAGGTGTGTTATTACAAGATGGCAAACCTGTTGCATACTTTTCTGAAAAATTGAGTGGGCCTAGTCTGAACTATTCTACTTATGAGAAAGAATTATATGCTCTTGTTCGGACCTTAGAAACATGGCAACATTATTTATGGCCCAAGGAATTTGTTATACATTCTGATCATGAATCTTTGAAACACATTAAAAGTCAAGCAAAACTGAACACAAGAAGGGTAAAGAAAATGTTATTGCTGATGCATTGTCTCGTTGTTATACTATGCTTTCACAACTTGACTTTAAAATATTTGGTTTGGAGACCATTAAAGATCAATATGTTCATGATGCTGAATTTAAAGATGTATTGCAGAATTGTAAGGAAGGGAGAACTTGGAACAAGTTCGTTCTTAACGATGGATTTGTGTTTCGTGCTAACAAGCTGTGCATTACAGCTAGCCCCGTTCGTCTTTTGTTGTTGCAGGAGGTGCATGGAGGAGGATTAATGGGACACTTTGGCGTCAAGAAGACGGAGGATATACTTGCTACACATTTATTTTGGCCAAAGATGAGACGGGATGTTGAGCGTTTTGTTGCTCGCTACACTACATGTCAAAAAGCTAAGTCACGACTCAATCCTCATGGTTTATATATGCCTTTTCCTGTACCTAGTGTTCCTTGGGAGGATATATCTATGGACTTTGTTTTAGGTTTACCTCGAACGAAGAAGGGGAGGGATAGCATATTTGTGTCCTGGATAGGTTCTCGAAAATGGCACACTTTATACCATGTCATAAGAGCGATGATGCTGTTAATGTTGCTGATTTGTTCTTTCGTGAAATTAATAGCTTGCATGGTGTGCCAAATACTATTGTTTCAGATTGTGATACTAAATTTCTTAGCCACTTTTGGAGATGTTTATGGGCTAAGTTGGGGACTAAGCTGCTTTTTAGTACTACTTGTCAACCCCAAACTGATGGACAAACTGAAGTAGTCAATAGAACATTGTCTACTATGCTTAGGGCTGTTTTGAAGAATAACAAGAAAATGTGGGAAGAATGTTTACCTCATATTGAATTTGCTTATAATCGTTCATCGCATTCTACTACTAAGATGTGCCCTTTTGAAATTGTGTATGGTTTCCTACCTCGTGCACCTATTGATTTGTTGCCTCTTCTGATGTAGGGTGGAACCGTAGATGGCCGATCTTTCACGAAAGGAGCGGATCCCTACGAGGAACACGATAAACATGAGGGGGGAAACGAGGGGAAACACAAGAGAAACACTCAACCAACAAGAAATAGATCACACATGTGCTAGATCCCTGAAACACAAACAGATACACGATGATCCAAGGTCAACAAAGGACGATACAAGTAACCGGTTCTTCTCCTAGAAGGAGGTCTTGATGGGGCCGCCCAAGAGGGGGTCCTAAATCCAAGTTGATCTTCTCCGAAGAGGGGCCGTAGTCTCTCTCGAGGAGGAGATCGGTATGGATGAGCGAAGCTCTATCTCGAAGTATGAGCTAAACCAATGCTAACCCTAGCTAGGATGAATGGGGGGTTTATTTATAGTCTAAGTGCAAAAATGGGCGAAGTGAAGGGGTACATGGGCTCGGGCCCGAATCTGAACGCAGCCAGGTACCGGACATCTGCTGGGGGCCGGTCGTCCGGTGTCTCAGGAGCTGCCGGACGTCCCATGTCCTCCGGTCGTCCGCTGGTTCTGCTCTGTGATGGGGATGCCAGACGTCTGGAGGCTCCGGACTTCCGCTGATGTTGGCTCGGATGCTGGGGCACCGGTCGTCCGGTGCAGAGCGGACGTTCGCTCATTCGCTTCGGGTGTAGGGGCACCGGTCGTCCGGTCTAGGCCGGACATCCGCTGGCTGGAGCTCCGCTGACGTTTCAGGCGCCGGACGTCCGGTCCCAGCCGGTCGTCCGGTGGCTGGGAAATTTCCTGCAACTCTTCTTCTTCTCCGTCTTCTCGTCCATCTTCCTCTTCTTCTTGTCCTTGATCCTTAAATTCTCCATTGTACCTGAGTATGCATAATGTATCCATATGAGGTAGTAGCCATGCTTCATATGCATCGGAGTAGAATTGTGAGAGGAGAGATGTCACCTCGGTTTCAAGGGCTCTTGCACGTGATTGAGTCTTGGGCCCGGTAGACACTTGGTGAGACGATGGTAGGTCCATGGGGATGACCTTGGGATGCTCCGCATCATCTCCCCTCCCTTGGGGAAGATCCGTCCTCGGATCAAAATCTTCATCACCATGGAAAGGAGAGAGATCTTTGACATTGAAGATGTCGCTCACGTTGTACTTGTCGCGTGGAAGTTCGATCTTGTAAGCGTTGTTGTTGTAGCATGTAAGCACCTTGAAGGGTCCATCCGCTCGTGGACGAAGCTTGGATTTGTGTTCTTGTGGGAAGCGGTCCTTGCGAAGGTGTAGCCACACTTGATCACCAATGTTGAAGACCATAGGTTGCTTGTTGAAGTTGAGCTTGGTCGCAAGGCGTTGAACTTGGCGCTCGATGGTGTTTCTTGTATCTTTATGCATCTTCTTGAGATGTGTCACACGCGCACTTGCGTCCAAATTGATGCGCTCTTGGAGTGGTAGAGGAAGAATATCCAATGGTGACAAAGGGTTAAATCCGTAGACGACCTCGAAAGGGGACTTGCCGGTTGATGAGTGTCTTGCTCGGTTGTAGGCGAACTCGGCGATGGGTAGACATTCCTCCCACTCCTTGATGTTCTTCTTGATGAGTACTCGAAGTAGAGCAGAGAGTGTGCGGTTGGTCACCTCCGTTTGGCCGTCGATTTGAGGATGGTATGCCGTGGAGAAGAGTAGCTTGATTCCGAGCTTTGCGCATAGAGTCTTCCAAAAGTAGCTAAGGAACTTGACGTTCCGGTCCGAGACGATAGTCTTTGCCACTCCATGAAGGCGCAAGATTTCCCTACAAAAAAAATTTGCAATATGTGAAGCATCGTCTATCTTGTTGCAAGGAATGAAATGAGCCATTTTGGAGAAACGATCCATGACAACAAAAACTGAATCCTTGCCATTTCGAGTTTTAGGTAAACCAAGCACAAAGTCCATGCTAATATCTTCCCATGGTTGGTATGGAATTGGTAGAGGGATATAGAGGCCATGAGATTGAGCTTTGGACTTAGCTTTGCGGCATGTCGAACATCGGTTGGTGAATCGATTGACGTCCCGAAACATCTTTGGCCAAAAGTTGCTCTTCGAGAGCGTGGCGAACGTCTTATCGCTTCCAAAGTGTCCCATTAATCCTCCTCCATGCGATTCCTGCAAAAGCAATAAACGAAGGGACGACTTGGGGATGCAAAGTTTGTTAGCTCTCATAAGGTAGCCGTCTTTGATGTAATAGCGTTCCCACGATGTATGCGACAAACACTTGGCATAAGGAATGGGAAAAGTCTCATCATGCGCATACAATTCTTTGATATGCTCGAGGCCAATGACATCTAACTCAAGTTGCGTGACTAGCACGCATATACGGGAAAGCGCATCCGCCACAACATTTTCTTTACCCTTAATGTACTTGATGACATAAGGAAAAGACTCAATAAATTCACTCCATTTAGCATGACGCTTGTTCAACTTAGTTTGACCCTTAAGGTATTTAAGTGTTTCATGGTCGGTATGGATGATGAACTCATGTGGGCGGAGGTAATGTTCCCATTCATGTAAAACGCGGACTAAAGCATATAGCTCTTTGTCATAGATGGGATAGTTGAGTTGTGCTCCGAAAAGTTTCTCACTAAAGTAAGCTATGGGGCGCTTCTCTTGCGTTAACACACCTCCTATGCCATTACCGCTAGCATCGCAATGAATTTCAAAAGGCTTTTCGAAGTTGGGTAAAGCAAGCACAGGAGCATGAGTAAGCAAATTCTTAAGCTCATTGAAAGCAATATCTTGAGATGGTCCCCAAACAAAAGGCGCGTTCTTCTTGCTCAAAGCATGCAAAGGTGATGCAATGGTGCTAAAATCCTTCACAAATCTATGGTAGAAACTGGCTAAACCAAGAAAACTACGCACTTGTTGCAAATTGGATGGTTGGGGCCATGTTTTAATAGCATTGATATTAGATTCATCAACATGAACACCCTTAGAAGAGACCACAAAACCGAAGAAAATGAGCTTATCAACACCAAATAGGCATTTCTCCATATTAGCATAGAGACGCTCTTTTCTAAGAGTTTGCAAAATAGTGCGAACATGGGTGACATGTTCTTGGATAGATTTGCTAAACACAAGAATGTCATCGAAGTAAACCACAACAAATATACCAATGTAAGGGCGAAAGACATGATTCATAAGGCGCATAAAAGTGCTCGGTGCTTCCGAGAGACCCATAGGCATGACTAACCACTCATACAAACCAAACTTGGTTTTGAAGGAAGTTTTCCATTCATCACCCTCTTGTATGCGGATTTGATAGTAACCACTCTTAAGATCAATTTTGGAAAATATAGTGGGACCGCTAAGTTCATCAAGCATATCATCAAGGCGTGGAATGGGGTACCTATATCTAACGGTGATAGCATTGATAGTTCTACAATCGGAGCACATGCGAAAGCTACCGTCACGTTTTACCACAAGAATGACCGGTACGGCACAAGGACTCAAACTTTCACGCACATGACCATGGTCTATGAGATGCTTTACTTTCCTTTGTATTTCTTCGGTTTCTTCGGGGTTGACGCGGTATGGAGCTTTGTTGGGAAGCGGCGCTCCGGGGCTGAGATCAATTCGGTTCTCAATGCCTCGTAGTGGTGGGAGACCCGGAGGTAGCTCATCAAGGAAAACATCTTGGAATTCCTGCAATAGAGAAGATAACACCAAAGGTAGATCGTGAGAGTTGTTAGTTTGTGTGACCACATCCTTGCACAATAGGACATAATGTAGGACACTTGATGGGTTCTCACACACTTCTCTCATCTCATGTTTGGTGGCAAAGAGAATGAAGTTTTTCTTGTCGTTCATCGTGGAGTCACTCAATTTGGGCTTGTGGTGCTCACTCTCTTTTTGGTGGATCGCTCTCTCACTATTTTCTCCATGATGGATGGCTTGCTTGTCGGCGAGCACTTGGCTTGGAGACATAGGACGTAGCACGAACTCTTTCCCTTTCATCTTGAAGCTATAGTGATTTGTACGCCCATTGTGAATGACACCTCGGTCAAATTGCCATGGCCGTACAAGGAGGAGGTGGCAAACGGTCATCGGAAGGACATCACATTCCAATGTGTCTACATAGGCGCCGATCTTGAAAGAGACTTGTACTCTATGCTCGACTTGTATGGTGCCGGTGTCGCTTAGCCATTGAACCTTGTAGGGGTGAGGGTGCTTCATCTTGACCAATTGGAGCTTGGAGCATAGTTCTTCACTTGCTAAGTTGTGGCAACTCCCTCCATCGATGATGACCGTGACGGATCGTCCATTGATGCCGGGCTTTGTGTGGAATATGGTGCATCTTTGGTCTTCTTCTTGTTGATGTTGGAGAGTCAAGACTTTTGAGACAACAAGTGCGGGACTTGAGTCTTCATCACAAAATACTTGTTCTTCTTCATTGTTCACTTGGCGGTGCATGGTCACTTGCTCAAGGGCTTCCATTTCTCCTTCGCTCATGGAATCATAAGTGCCATCATCGTTGAAGATCATTGTGCGTTTGTTGGTGCACTCGAAGGACTTGTGGCCTCGGCCGCCGCATGTGAAGCATTTGTTAGAACTTGTTTTGATGGTCTCATCGGGTGGAGTAGATGATGATGGAGCTTTCTTGAAGTTGCTTGTAGTAGGAGGACGACTTGAGCTTGTCGAAGCTTTCTTGTAACTTGACTTGTCGCCATTGCTTATAGAAGGCTTGGTTGAGGTAGAAGGTGTTGGAGTCGTCGAAGCTTGATTGTTGGAGAGGCCATAGGACTTGGATGAGAACTTGTCATACTTGAAGTTGTCTTGTACTTGCCGTTCCACTTTGGTATCTTGATGCACTAGTTCGATGAGGTTCGAGTATGGTTGGAAGTCGGCGATCTTCTTGATAGGATGATTGAGTCCATTCAATAACCTTGCCATAGTTTGCTCATCATCTTCTTTGACATTGGCTCGTATCATGGCAATCTCCATTTCCTTGTAGTACTCTTCAACACTCTTGATTCCTTGCTTGAGTTGTTGGAGTTTCTTGAAGAGTTCGCGGTTGTAGTAGGTAGGCATGAAGCGTGCTCTCATGACATCCTTCATTTGTGCCCAAGTAGTGACGGGTGGATCACCTCTTTCCTCGTGGCGCTCAATGACTTGTTCCCACCAAATGAGGACATAATCTTGGAACTCAAGGGATGCCATCGCGATCTTCTTATCTTCTTCATAATGGTGCAAATGGAAGATCTTGTCAACTTTCAATGCCCATGAAAGGTATTCTTCAGGATCGTTGCTTCCATTGAACTTGGGCATGGTGAACTTGAGCTTGCCGTAGCATTGCTCTTCATTGTGTTGGGGTCGGGGATGATGATGCCCATGTTGTAGATGATTGTCCAACTCGTGGTACTCTTGACGCGGAGGGTTGTCAACCTCGTGTTGCTCTTGCCGCGGAGGATTCCCATTGTTTTCATGGTCTTGGTGAACTTGATGGTCTTGGCGAGCTTGAGGGGGAGCTTGTCTATCTTGACGAGGTGCTTGTGTATCTTGATGAGGAGCTTGTTGACGCACATGTCTTTGGTAAATTCTTTCTTGAGCTTCATCGCGAAGTGCTTCTCGATGTAGTCGAGCTTGTCGGCCTCGGTCAGCTACGGCACGACTTGATTCATGAAGGGCTCGTTGCGCTTCAAGTGATTGAGCTTCACGTAGTTGTTGTTCTTGGCGTTCCGCCTCGGCGTCTTGTGCATCTTGATGTTGTCGTGCTCGCTCCTCTTGTTCGTGTTGACGTTGGCGATGCCGTTCTCGGGCTAGCACAAAGGCTTGTCCGGCTTGACGTCGTCGATGTTCTTGCGAGTCGGTGTCTCGAAGTGGATTGAGGTTTGCTTGACGCTCGTTGCGCGCGGCTCGTCGAAGAGTGTTCGATGTCAGTGTACTTGAACCGGAGATGGTGTCGTTGGAGTGTCGACTTGAATGGCTCCTTCTTGAAGTGGAAGAAGAACGGTTGAGCAACAAAGCGCGAATCTCGTCCATCCTTGCATCATTCTCTTGCTTGTGATCGTCGAGCTTGTTGTCAAAGTAGTCCCTTGTATGTTGCTCGGAAAGTCGCAAGTCGGTGGCAAGGTTGTCGATGCGTTCACTCATAACTTGTTGCTCTTGATGCAAAGAACGTTTTGCACCAAAGAGGTGACTCTTGGTGACGAAGGAGTTCATGTCATCGTCTTGCTCCACGAAGAGTGGGTTGGTAGAAGTACTTGGCCTATCCATCATTCCAAGACAAGTGTGAGTGGAAGAAAGGGAAGAACCAATATCAAATGTACCTTGACCGATGTTGACAATGGATCAAAGATGACTCCAATGTGTAACAAGGAAATAGCACAATTGGTACCAATTCTTGTCGGTTCTCACACCTACACAAGTAAAAACTTCTGGTGGAGCTTGGTTAGGATGGTGGCACAATTTTTAATGTGAATGTAAGCAATAGTCAAGAATGTTGGAAAAGATTCGCAAGATGCAATGTAACAAGTAGACCAAGCATATACGGTACACGGAAACACACACGCAAAAAGATAAGCAGGGTTGAGCAACCAAGGGTGACCCAAAATGTGGAATCCACAAAAATGCTCTTGTTCCACAACACTAGAGAGACGCTAGCACGATTGCACGATAGGCGGATACAAGAACTTGTGCACAACCTACTTAGCAAAAATGTAGGAGCGGATACCTACGAGGAACACGATGAACACGAGGGGGAAAACAAGGGGAAACACAAGAGAAACACTCAACCAACAAGAAATAGATCACACATGTGCTAGATCCCCGAAACACAAATAGATACATGATGATCCAAGGTCAACAAAGGACGATACAAGTAACCGGATCTTCTCCTAGAAGGAGGTCTTGATGGGGCCGCCCAAGAGGGGGTCTTGAATCCAAGTTGATCTTCTCCGAAGAGGGGCCGCAGTCTCTCTCGAGGAGGAGATCGGTATGGATGAGCGAAGCTCTATCTCGAAGTATGAGCTAAACCAACGCTAACCTTAGCTAGGATGAATGGGGGGTCTATTTATAGTCTAAGTGCAAAAAGGGGCGAAGTGAAGGGGTACATGGGCCTCGGGCCCGAATCTGGACACAGCCAGGTACCGGACGTCCGCTGGGGGCCGGTCGTCCGGTGTCTCAGGAGCTACCGGACGTCCGGTGTCCTCCGGTCGTCCGCTGGTTCTGCTCTATGATGGGGGTGCCGGACGTCCGGAGGCTCCGGACTTCCGCTGATGTTGGCTCGGGTGCTAGGGCGCCGGTCGTCCGGTCTAGACCGGACGTCCGCTCGTTCGCTTCGGGTGCAGGGGCGCCGATCGTCCGGTCTAGGCCGGACGTCCGCTGGCTGGAGCTCGGCTGACGCTTCAGGCGTCGGACGTCCGGTCCCGGCCGGTCGTCCGGTGGCTGGGAAATTTCCTGCAACTCTTCTTCTTCTCCGTCTTGTCGTCCATCTTCCTCTTCTTCTTGTCCTTGCTCCTTAGATTCTCCATTGTAACTGAGTATGCATAATGTATCCATATGAGGTAGTAGCCATGCTTCATGTGCATCGGAGTAGAATTGTGAGAGGAGAGATGTCACCTCGGTTTCAAGGGCTCTTGCACGTGATCGAGTCATGGGCCCGGTAGCCACTTGGTGAGATGATGGTAGGTCCATGGGGATGACCTTGGGATGCTCCGCATCATCTTCCATCTTCGGAGAAGGTTAATTTTGATGCTAAAAATCGTGCTGCATTGATTCTAAAAATGCATGAATTAACTAAGGAAAACATTGAGCGAATGAATGCTAAATATAAACTTGCTGGAGATAAGGGTAGAAAACATGTGTTTACACCTGGATATCTTGTTTGGTTACATTTGCGTAAGGATAGATTTCCTAATTTGCGCAAATCAAAGCTAATGCCACGTGCTGATGGTCCTTTTAAGGTGTTAGAGAAAATAAATGATAATGCATATAAACTTGAGCTACCTGCAGATTTTGGGGTTAGTCCCACTTTTAACATTGCAGATTTGAAGCCTTATTTGGGTGAGGACGATAAACTTTCGTCGAGGACGACTTCATTTCAAGAAGGGGAGGATGATGAGGACATCAATACCATTGTTACACCCACAGTTTATGCTGTTTTTAGAGTCCGTATGTGTGGGGAAACAAGAGTTAGGGTTGGTTTTGGACCCCTCCACCAAGGGCCACGAAATTCCCCCTCTCTCCTCCATATATACATCCCTTAGGGAATCATTTAGGCTTTGGGTTTTGTTTAGATTAAAAGTTCGCCATAGCTGCAACTTCGCGTACTTCGTTTGTGTTCAACGACCAGACCAAGGCGTCACAGAACCCCACCTTGATCAATAAAGCTTTCATCTTATATTCGCAATATCCAGATTGCAATCTCAGTTTCTTGCTTGTTCTTTGTTTGCTGGTAGGAAACATACCCTCGCGGGCAGGTTGATCGTGCTCCGGCGTGGTCAATAACCCTCGGAAGTTGGTTTAGCGATTGCTAAGGCGCGACGTCTCGCACGTTCGTAGTCGGATCGTCAAGGTCGACTCCCACAGAAAATGATAGCCACCATCTCATCAAAACATCGGGACACCTTTGCCTCTATCAGAGTGGTAGAAAGAGAAGAACGAGTACCAAATGTACCTTGACCAAAGTTGAAAGTGGATCAAGGATCACTCCGATGTAGGACAAGGAAATAGCACAATTGGTACGAGTTCTTGTCGGTTTCTCACACCTACACATGTAAAAGCTTTTGGTGGAGCTTGGTTAGGATGGTGGCACAAAATTTGATGTAATTGTAAGTGAGCTTCAATAATGTTGGAAAAGATTCGCAAGATGCAATGTAACAAGTAGACCAAGCATATAAGGTACACGGAAACACACACGCAAAAAGATAAGTGGGGTTGTGCAACCAAGGGTGAGCCAAAATGTGGAATCCACGAAAATGCACTTGTTGCACAACACTAGAGAGATGCTAGCACGATTGCACGATAGGCGGATACAAGAACTTGTGCACAACCTACTTAGCAAAAATGTAACGACTTCTATCCCAAATACTTTGTATGCAAGGTGTTGTTATGATATGATCCAAGAGGATCGAGTATGACAATCATAATGTTGTATGATGCTATGCTTCTTGCTTAAAAGCTCTTTGCTTATCTTTCCTCTTTGCTTAAAAGCTTTTTTGGCTCTTTGATGTTTGAGCTCTTTTCTCATGCAATGCTTGACGAACCAACATAGCAAGTGAGTATGCAATGACAACTTTGTGACACAAGAGATGGTACAAAATATAGGCAACAATGATGTATGTATGCTATGGGAAGTATGATCACTAATGTGCACAAGTCTTGTTGCCGGCAATACTCAATGGCTAGTCTCGATGGGTAAGCAACAAAAAGGAGTAAGGCTATGATGGCTATCAATGTAATGGCAAGAGTGATATGTGCAATACCAAGATGAGGTTACCGGTCTTGCTTCCGGTATGGTGTCAAAATGGTGGCACGAATACCAAGTCGTAGTCGAGGTGGTCATTGTTGATGACGTGTCCGTGGCGAAAATGAGCAGTGGTGATGTCGATGTCGAACCGTACCTAGATAGCCGAAACACAAAAGGATACGGTACCGCAACTCAAATTCTCAAACCTCAAAGTAGCAATTGTGTCGGAGAGCGTCCAAAAATAGTTGGGTTATGCGGAAATGGTGGAGGTATGCGGAAGTATATATGGTATATGGTGAGCACCGAAACAAAATTTGGTGGAATTTGGGCGGAGATGTGGAAGTAGTGCAAACTTTCTGTCGAAGCCGGAAGTTCCGGGCAAGACGGAGGGTCCGGGGTCCGAAGGTTCCGGGGAAGGCCGGAAGGTCCGGGAGCCGGAATGTCCGGGCTGGACCGGATGTTCCGGTGGTCGGGATTCTGCCAAGAACAGAGACTTGGAGAACGTGGGTTTGGGCGGAAAAACTTGGGGGAAAAGCCCAAATTCGAAGGGGAGAAAGAAGAAATTGGAGGAAAAGAAGGGTGGGGAGGCTAGATCTACGAGCCACACACAAAATTCACGTATCAAAACCAACAAAATCTCAACACACGAACAAATCACAAAAAAAATTGGGGCTATTTTTGGTGGGGATTTTTGGATTAGGATGAAAAACAAAAAAATTAGGCTAGAAACACAACGGGGAGGCTCCGAAATCGTGATCAACCTTGCTGTAGATACCAAGATGATGTAGGGTAGAACCCTAATCGCTCGATTTTTTACGAAAGGAGCAGATCCCGTGAAGAACACGAAGAACACGAGGAGGAAAACGAGGGAAATCACGAGGTAAAACACGAGAGAATCACTCAACCAACAAGAAATAGTCACACATGTGCTAGATCCTCGAAACACAAAGAGATACATGATCCAAATCCAACAAAGGACAATACATAGGGTAACTGGTTCTTCTCCATGAGGAGGTCTTGAATCCACAAGGGGATCTTCCCGTAAAGGGGTCTTGAATCCAAGGTGGATCTTCTCCGAAGAGGGGCCACGGTCTCTCTCAAGGAGTAGATCCGATATGGATGAGCGAAGCTCTATCTCTCAAATGAGCTATCACAACGCCAACCCTAGAAAGTTGTACGGGATAGAGTATATATAGTCTAGGTGACGAAAGGGTACACGGGCCTCGGCCCAGGTGGCTGCGCGCAGGCAGGGCCGGAAGTTCCGGGCGCCGGAGGTTCCGGGGAGGGTCCGGCCTAACCAGAGAGTTGGCGCGGAGGAGATGTGCTAGCATCCGGGGGCCGGAAGGTCCGGGCCGGCCGGAGGTTCCGGGCGCCGGAAGGTCCGGGACGGGGTTCAGGCTAACCTGAGAGTTGGCATGCCTGGGCTGGTCGAAGTCATCGGCGGCCGGATGTTCCGGGCTCTGGCCGGAAGTTCCGGGCTGTCCAGAGTGTTGACGCATGTCTCTTCATCTACAGTCCTCAGCTTCGAGTCTTGAGCGTTGTACCTGATGACACATAGTATCTCGGACTTAGGCAGTAGCCATGTCTCAATTGAAGAGGGAGAAAACTCATGTAGGAGTGATGTCACCTCGGATTGAATAGCACGTGTCCTAGCCCTTGTCATTGGTCCACTTGGAGCTTGGATAGTTGAGGTGGCGTCCATGGGGATGGTCGTGGGATGGTCCGCATCAGGATCCGGGCTAACCCGAGAGTTGGCACGCCTGGGCTGGTCGAAGTCATCGGCGGCCGGATGCTCCGGGTCGGCCGGAAGGTTCGGGAGCTGGAAGTTCCGGGCTCTGGCCGGAAGTTCCGGGTTGTCCAGAGTGTTGACGCCTGTCTCTTCTTCTACAGTCCTCAACTCCGAGTCTTGAGCGTTGTACCTAATGACACATAGTATCTCAGAGTTAGGCAGTAGCCACGTCTCACTTGAAGAGGGGGAAAACTCAAGTAGGATTGATGTCACCTCGGATTGAATAGCACGTGCCCTAGCCATTGTTATTGGTCCACTTGGAGCTTGGATAGTTGAGGTGGCGTCCATGTGGATGGTCGTGGGATGCTTCGCATCAGTGATGTTGGAGAGTCAAGACTTCGGAGACAACAAGTGCGGGGCTTGAGTCTTCATCACAAAAGACTTGGTCTTCTTCATTGTTCACTTGGCGGTGCATGGCAACTTGCTCAAGGGCTTCCATTTCTCCTTCGCTCATGGAATCATAAGTGCCATCGTCGTTGGAGATCATGGTGCGCTTGTTGGTGTACTCATAGGACTTGTGGCCTCGGCCTCCGCAAGTGAAACACTTGAGGGAGCTCATCTTGACGGTCTCATCGGTAGGGGTTGATGATGATGAAGCTCTCGTCTTGAAGTTCCTTGTAGTAGGCGAAGCTTTCTTGGAAGTCGACTTGTCGATGTTGGAAGTAGACGGTCTTGTAGTCGCTGTTGGAGTCGTTGAAGCTTGGTTATTGGAGAAACCGTAGGACTTGGATGAGAACTTGGCATACTTGAAATCATCTTGCACTTGGCGTTCCGCTTTGGTAGCTTGGTGCACGAGCTCGATGAGATTTCAGTATGGCTGGAAGTCGGCGATCTTCTTGATAGGATGATTGAGTCCATTCAAGAAACGTGCCATAGTTTGCTCATCACCTTCCGTCACATTGGCCCTTATCATTGCAATCTCCATCTCTTTGTCGTATTCTTGAACGCTCTTGGTTCCTTGCTTGAGTTGTTGGAGTTTCTTGAAGAGGTCGCGGTTATAGAAGGTAAGCACGAAGCGTGCTCTCATGACATCCCTCCTTTGTGCCCAAGTAGTGATGGGTGGATCTCCTCTTGCCTTGCGGCGCTCAATGACTTGTTCCCACCAAATGAGGACGTATTCTTGGAACTCAAGGATGCTATCGCGATCTTCTTCTCTTCTTCATAATTGTGCAAACAGAAGGTCTGGTCAACTTTCAATGCCCATGAAAGGTATTCTTCAGGATCGTTTCTTCCGTTGAACTTGGGCATGGTGAACTTGATCTGGCCGTAGCGTTGCTCTTCATTGTGTTGGGCTCGGGGATGATGACGCCCATGTTGAAGATGATTGTCCAACTCGTGGTGCTCTTGATGCGGAGGGTAGTCAACCTCGTGTTGATCTTGTCGTGGAGGATTCCCATTGTTTTCATGCTCTTGATGAACTTGATGGTCTTGGCGAGCTTGTGGAGGAACGTGTCGAGCTCGAGGGGGCACTAGATGGTGCCTGCGAGCTTGAAATCGCCACTCGTGAATTTCTTCGCGAAGTGCTTCCTCTTCTTCACAGGCTTGTCGGCCTTAGTCGGAAACGGCTCGACTCGCATCGCGTAGAGCTTGTTGCGCCTCAAGTGCTTGAGCGTCACGGAGTTGTTGTGCTTGACGTTGAGCCTCGGCCTCGTGTGCATTTTGGTGTAGACGCGCGCGTTCTTCCTCTTCATGTTGGCATTGTTGTTGTCGTTCGCGAGCCAGCGCAAAGGCTTCTTTGGCTTGACGTTGTCGGCGCTCTTGAGAGTCGGTATCCTGAAGCGGATTGAGGTTTGCTTGACAGTCGGTGCACGCAACTTGACGAAGAGTGTTCGATGTCGGTGTACTTGAGTCGGAATGGCGACTTGAATGGCTCCTTCTTGAAGTGGAAGAAGAGCGGTTGAGCAACAAAGCGTGAATCTCGTCCATCCTTGCGTCATTCTCTTGCTTGTGATCGTCGAGCTTGTGGTCAAATTAGTCCCTTGTACGTTGCTCGTAAAGTTGCAAGTCGGTGGCAAGGTTGTCGATGCGTTCACTCATAGCTTGTTGCTCTTGATGCAAAGAACGTTGTGCACCAAAGAGGTGACTCTTGGTGACAAAAGAGTTCATGTCGTCGTCTTGCTCCATGAGGAGTGGGTTGGTAGAAGTAATTGGACTATCCATCATACCAAGACAAATGTGAGTGGTAGAAAGAGAGGAACGAGTACCAAATGTACCTTGACCGAAGTTGAAAGTGGATTGAGGATCACTCCAATGTAGGACAAGGAAATAGCACAATTGGTACGAGTTCTTGTCGGTTTCTCACACCTAAACACGTAAAAGCTTTTGGGTGGAACTTGGTTAGGATGGTGGCACAAAATTTGATGCAATTGTAAGTGAGCTTCAATAATGTTGGATAAGATCCGCAAGATGCAGTGTAACAAGGAGACCAAGCATATAAGGTACACGGAAACACACACGCAAAAAGATAAGTGGGGTTGTGCAACCAAGGGTGAGCCAAAATGTGGAATCCAAAAAAATGCTCTTGTTGCACAACACGAGAGAGACTCTAGCACGATTGCACGATAGGCAGATACAAGAACTTGTGCACAACCTACTTAGCAAAAATGCAACGACTTCTATCCCAAATATTTGAATGCAAGGTGTTGCTATGATATGATCCAAGATGATCGAGTATGACAATCTTAATGTTGTATGATGCTATGGTTCTTGCTTAAAAGCTTGGTTGGCACTTTGATGTTTGAGCTCTTTTCTCATGCAATGCTTGACGAACCAAGATAGCAAGTGATTATGCGATGACAACTTTGTGACACAAGAGATGATACCTATATAGGCAACAATGATGTATGTATGTTATGGGAAGTATGATCGTTAATGTGCACAAGTCTCGTTGCCGGCAATACTCAATGGCTAGTCTCGATGGGTAAGCAACGCAAAGGAGTAAGGCTATGATGGCTATCAATGTAGTGGTAAGAGTGATATGTCCAATACCAAGATGAGGTTACCGGTCTTGCTTCCGGTATGGTGTCAAAATGGTGGCACGAATACAAAGTCATAGTCGAGGTGGTCGTTCTTGATGATGCGTCCGTGGCGGAGATGAGCAGCGGTGATGTCAATGTCGAACCGTACCTAGATAGCCGAAACACAAAAGGATACGGTACCACAACTCAAATTCTCAAACTTCAAAGTAGCAATTGTGTCGGAGAGCGAAACGGTCTAAAAATAGTTGGGTTATGCGGAAGTGGAGGAGGTATGAGGAAGTATATATGGTATAAGGTGAACACCGGAACAAAATTTGGTGGAATTTGGGCGGAGTTGTGGAAGTAGTGCGAACTTTCTGTCGAAGCCAGAAGTTTCGGGCAAGACGGAGGGTCCGGGGTCCAAAGGTTCCGGGGAATGCCGGATGGTCTGGGGGCCGGAATGTCCGGGCTGGACCGGAAGTTACACATGCTCTAGATCCTCCAATACAGAGACTTTGGGATCATGGACTTGGGCGGAAAAACTTGGGGAAAAAGCCCAAATCCGAAGGGGAAAAAGAAGAAATTGGAGGAAAAGAAGGGTGGGGAGGCTAGATCTATGAGCCACACACAAAATTCACGGATCAAAACCAACAAAATCTCAACACACGAACAAATCACAAAAAAATTTGGGGCTATTTTTGGTGGGGATTTTCGGATTAGGACGAAAAACAACAAAATTAGGCTAGAAACACAACGGGGAGGCTCCGAAATCGTGATCAACCTTGCTCCGATACCAAGATGATGTAGGGTAGAACCCTAATCACCCGATCATTCATGAAAAGAGCGAATCCCGCGAAGAACACGAGGAACACGAGGGGGAAACGAGGGAAACACAACGGGAAACACAAGAAAATCACTCAACCAACAAGAACAAGTTACACGTACGCTAGATCCTCGAATACATAGAACGATACACGAATCCATGGACAACTAAGAATGGTACAAAAGGGTAGCCGGTTCTTCTCCCTGAGGAGGTCTGTCTCCACGAGGGGATCTTCTCCGCGAGGAGGTCTTGAATTTGAAGGGATCTTCTCCAAAGAGGCCGCTGTCTCTCACGAGGAGTAGATCTGGTGTGGATGAGCGAAGCTCTATCTCTAAGTATGAGCTAAACCAACGCTAACCCTAGAAAGTTGTACGGGATAGAGTATATATAGTCTAGGTGACGAAAGGGTACACGGGCCTCGGCCCAAGTGGATGCGCGCAGGCAGGGCCGGAAGTTCCGGGCGCCGGAGGTTCCGGGGAGGGTCCGGCCTAACCAGAGAGTTGGCGCGGAGGAGATGTGCTGGCATCCGGGGGCTGGAAGGTCCGGGCCTGCCGGAGGTTTCGGGCGCCGGAAGGTCCGGGACGGGGTCCGGGCTAACCCAAGAGTTGGCACGCCTGGGCTGGTCGAAGTCATCGGCGGCCGGAAGCTCCGGGTCGGCCGAAAGGTCCGGGGGCTAGAAGTTCCAGGCTGTCCAGAGTGTTGACGCCTGCCTCTTCTTCTACAGTCCTCGGCTCCGAGTCTTGAGCGTTGTACCTGATGACACATAGTATCTCGGACTTAGGCAGTAGCCATGTCTCACTTGAAGAGGGAGAAAACTCAAGTAGGAGTGATGTCACCTCAGATTGAATAGCACGTGCCCTAGCCCTTGTCATTGGTCCACTTGGAGCTTGGATAGTTGAGGTGGCGTCCATGAGGATGGTCATGGGATGCTCCGCATCATAAGGTCTCATGAGCGGTCTCGTAGCTTGACTTGGAGTATGAGTCTAATATGCGCGCCGTCTTCATGTTGCTGAAGAGGTTCGTGCTCATCGCCGTGGTCGAAGGGGATGGCCCTAGGTCGACCTTCTTGTCGCCGTCTTGTTGTAGGAGGTCCATATGATGTGGCACCTCATAGCTCGTCTCCATGACCGAAGGGAAATTCCCATGCTCGGCCATCTTCCTTGAGGGGCTTCCGAAGATGGAAGTGTCACCCTCACTTGTAGGTGGTCACCTTGGACTTCATGAAGTCAATGTAGGCGTACTCGTGGGAAGTATGCGAAGATGCCGTACATCCAAAGGCAAAGATGCCTTGATAGCACTTGGCGAAGATGCCGAAGTGGTTGTTGTAGCCGTAGCGTGCTCTTGGTGGTGCTTGTCTCGCGGTCTTCTCTTGTGGTCATGAAGTTTGGACTTGGCGTGAAGTAGGGCTTGTTGGGAATTGTAGGTAGGCGCATCTCGAGCATCTTCATGTTGATGGATACGTTGTCGCACTTGACCTCGTAGTAGATGCCGTTCGTCATCATCGTGTACATGTTGCTTGGAGATGACATGCCCTTCATGACGAGATGGATCACGAATGTGATGGTGGTCGCCATGGAGTTGTGGACGTGGACGACTTGCGCTTGTGTCGCTTGGGTGCTCCGAAGAGGATCGATGTGCTTGTCACTGCCTTGAAGATGACGAAGGAGAAGTAGACTTGATCAAGGCCCGAATCTCCTCCATCCTTGCATCTTGCTCCTCCTTTTGTGTGGAAAGCTTATTGTCGATGTAGTCCCTTTTCCTCGCTTCGGAGTGGCGAATGTCAATGGAGTGGTTCTCGATGCGCTCTCGCAATCTTGATTGTGTGCCTTGCATTTGTCATTGTAGATCAAAGATTGACGCTTTGGTGATGTAGTTGTTCACGCCGTCGTTGTTGTTGAAGACCGGAGATGAAATGCCTTGCCTATCCATCACTCCAAGAGGAAAGTGTGAGTGGTAGAAAGAGAAGAACGAATACCAAATGTACCTTGACCGAAGTTGAAAGTGGATCAATGATCACTCCAATGTGGACAAGGAAATAGCACAATTGGTACCAATTCTTGTCGGTTTCTCACACCTACATAAATAAGGCTTATGGTGGAGCTTGGTGAGGATAGTGGCACAAAAAAATTTATGCAAAATGTTAACAAGAGTCAATAATGTTGAAAGAGATTCAAAAATTCGCAATTGAAACAAGTAGACCAATAGCAATATGTGGCACACGGAAACACACTGATAGAGGCAAAGGTGTCCCGATGTTTCGATGAGATGGTGGCTATCGTTTCTGTGGGAGTCAACCTTGACGATCCGACTACGAACGTGCGAGACGTCGCGCCTTAACAATCGCTAAACCAACTTCCGAGGGGTTATTGACCACGCCAGAGCACGATCAACCTGACCACGAGGGTCTGTTTCCTGCAAGCAAACGAAGAACAAGCAAGAAACTGAGATTGCAATCTGGATATTGCGAATATAGGATGAAAGCTTTATTGATCAAGGTGGGGTTCTGTGACGTCTTCGTCTGGTCGTTGGACACAAACGAAGTACGAGAAGTTGCAGCTATGGTGAACTTTTAATCTAAACAAAACCCGAAGTCTAAACAACGCCCTAAGGGTTGTATATATGGAGGAAGAGGGGGGGGGGGATTTCGTGGCCCTTGAGGGTGGGGTCCGAAACCAACCCTAACTCATGTTTCCCCACACATACGGACTCTAAAAATAGCCTAAGTATTTCGAAATTACATGGGCCTGGCCCAATAATAAGGTGACGCAACACCTAGAATAGCCTATGGACGAATATTATGAAGTGGCATCTTGTATATTTCATCCAAGGCTTCATGCACTCCTTATGGTGGCTTCAAAGTCCTGAAATCATCACTTGTAACTCCGTTCTTGATCCCCTTGCACATGCCATCAACTCCATGCGTGTTCTTGCTCCAATGTTCATCCTTCTCCAAGCTAGGCCCTTCATTTGTAAGCAAAACAAATGTATCCAATTTAGGCAGCATCATATTCTCATGAACAATAGAATCATTACCAAGAAACGAAAGTACCTGGTAATTTAATTGGCATGCGCGAGCTCTAGTAATTGGTCCAGTATATGTAACAATAGGGGATGTGGATGTAACAATGGTATTGATGTCCTCATCATCCTCCCCTTCTTGAAATGAAGTCGTCCTCGACGGAAGCTCATCTTCCTCACCCAAATAAGGCTTCAAATCTGCAATGTTAAAAGTGGGACTAACCCCAAAATCTACAGGTAGCTCAAGTTTATATGCATTATCATTTATTTTCTCTAACACCTTAAAAGGACCATCAGCACGTGGTATTAGCTTTGATTTGCGCAAATTAGGAAATCTATCTTTACGCAAATGTAACCAAACAAGATCTCCAGGTGCAAACACAACATGTTTTCTACCCTTATCTCCAGCAAGTTTATATTTAGCATTCATACGCTCAATGTTTTCCTTAGTTAACTCATGCATTTTTAAAATCAATTCAGAACATTCTTTAGCATCAAAATTAACCTTCTCCGAAGATGGAAGAGGCAACAAATCAATAGGTGCACGAGGTAGGAAACCATACACAATTTCAAAAGGGCACATCTTAGTAGTAGAATGCAATGAACTATTATAAGAAAATTCAATATGAGGCAAGCATTCTTCCCACATTTTCTTATTATTCTTCAAAAACAGCCCTAAGCAGAGTAGACAATGTTCTATCGACTACTTCAGTTTTCCATCAGTTTGGGGGTGACAAGTAGTACTAAAAAGCAGTTTAGTCCCCAACTTAGCCCATAAACATCTCCAAAAGTGGCTAAGAAATTTAGTATCACGATCTGAAACAATAGTATTTGGCACACCATGCAAGCGAATAATTTCACGAAAGAACAAATCAGCAACATTAACATCATCATCGCTTTTATGACATGGTATAAAGTGTGCCATTTTCAAGAAACTATCCACGACAACCAATATGCTGTCCCTCCCCTTCTTTGTTCAAGGTAAACCTAAAACAAAGTCCATAGATATATGCTCCCAAGGAATACTAGGTACAGGCAAAGGCATATATAAACCATGAGGATTGAGTCGTGACTTAGCTTTTTGACATGTAGTGCAGCGAGCAACAAAACGCTCAACATCCCGTCTCATCTTTGGCCAAAAGAAATGTGTAGCAGGTACGTCCTCCGTCTTCTTCACGCCAAAGTGTCCCATTATTCCTCCTCCATGCGCCTCCTGCAACCACAAAAGACGAATGGAGCTAGCTGGAATGCATAGCTTGTTAGAACGAAACACTAGTCCATTATTAACAACGAACTTGTTCCTTGTTCTACCTTCTTTACAATTCTGCAATACATCTTGAAATTCAGCATCATGCACATATTGATCTTTGATGGTCTCCAAACCAAATATTTTAAAGTCAAGTTGTGAAAGCATAGTATAACGACGAGACAATGCATCAGCAATAACATTTTCTTTACCCTTCTTGTGTTTAATGACATAAGGGAAAGCCTCAATGAATTCAACCCATTTAGCATGTCTACGGTTCAGTTTTGCTTGACTTTTAATGTGTTTCAAAGATTCATGATCAGAATGTATAACAAATTCTTAGGGCCATAAATAATGTTGCCATGTTTCTAAAGTCCGAACAAGAGCATATAATTCTTTATCATAAGTAGAATAGTTCAGACTAGGCCCACCCAATTTTTCTGAAAAGTATGCAACAGGTTTGCCATCTTGTAATAACACACCTCCTAATCCAATTCCACTAGCATCACATTCAAGCTCAAAAGTCTTATGAAAATCAGGAAGTTGGAGTAAAGGAGCATGTGTCAACTTATCTTTCAATACCGTGAAGGCTTCTTCCTATGAGGTACCCCAAACAAAAGGCACATCCTTCTTTGTAAGCTCGTTGAGAGGTGCAGCAATGGTGCTGAAATCTCTCACAAGATGCCTATAGAAACTAGCGAGGCCAAGGAAACTCCTCACTTGTGTGACCATTTTGGGCTGCGGCCAACTCTCAATAGCTTCAATCTTGGCTTTATCAACTTCAATTCCCTGTGGAGTAACAACATAGCCAAGAAAAGATACTCGATCGGTGCAAAAGGTGCACTTCCCAAGGTTACCAAACAAACATGCATCACGTAGAGCGATAAAAACAACACGTAAATGTTCCAAATGTTCTTCCAAAGATTTGATATAAATCAGTATATCATCAAAATAGACTACCACAAATCGTCCAATGAAAGCACGTAAAACTTCGTTCATTAGTCTCATAAAAGTACTAGGCGCATTAGTTAACCCAAAAGGCATGACTAACCACTCATATAAACCAAACTTAGTTTTAAATGCTGTTTTCCATTCATCTCCCAATTTCGTACGAATTTCATGGTATCCACTACGCAAATCAACTTTGGAGAATATTGTAGAGCCACTAAATTCATCAAGCATATCATCAAGCATAGGAATAGGATGACGATAACGAATAGTAATATTATTAATGACTCTACAATCAACACACATACGCGACGTACCATCCTTTTTAGGCACTAGTATAATAGGAACAACAAAAGGACTAAGAGATTCACGTATATAAACTTTGTCGAGCAGCTCCTGTACTTGACACATAATCTCCTTCGTCTCCTCTGGATTGGTACGGTATGGTGCACGGTTGGGTAGCGAAGCACCGGGAAATTAAGTCAATTTGATGCTCAATCCCTCGAATAGGTGGTAATCCCGATGGCACGTCTTGTGGAAAGACGTCAGCGAACTCCTGGAAAATGTTAGTGACAGCAGGGGGAAAAGAGGAAGGCACGTCCTCGAATGAAAATAATGCCTCTTTGCACACAAAAGCATAGCAAACAGATTTGCTAAAATCTAGCTCATCATTATCAGATTTGGTGGCAAGTAAACATGCACTTTTCAATTTAATTTCAGAAACAACAGTAGATGGTTTATTATTAGGCTTCATTTGGTGCTCAAATACTTTTGCCACAATCTGATTTTCACTCTTATTTGTCTCCTGTTTTGCTTTATTAGCTCTATTAATATCATCTTTCAAAATGGAATCAGGAGTCGTAGGAAGCAAAGTAATATTTTTATCGTTATGAAAAACAGTATACTGATTGTTTCTACCATGGTGTACAGAATTTTTATCAAATTGCCATGGTCTACCAAGTAATAAGGAACATGCTTGCATAGGTACCACATCACAATCAACATAATCAGCATATGTAGAGATACTAAAATGCACACGAATAGTACATGTTACCTTAACCTTGCCGCTGTTGTTGAACCATTGGATGTAGTAAGGATGTGGATGTGGTCTTGTGGTGAGAGATAGCTTCTCCACCATCTCCACGCTAGCCAAGTTGTTGCAACTCCCTCCATCTATGATCACGCGAACAAAACATTCCTTCACAACTCCCTTGGTATGGAACAAATTATGCCTCCGATTTTGCTCAGCTTGTGTAACCTGCACACTCAAAACACGTTGAGCAACTAAACATTCATACCTGTCAGCATCTTCAGGAACCATGTATTGCGTCTCATGATCAGAATCGTCTCCACCGTGTTCGTCATGTGTAATAAGAGCCAAAGTCTCCTCATCATAGTCACTAGCGGACTCATACCCACCATCCTCAGTAACAATCATCACACGCTTAGATGGGCATTCTCTCGCATAATGACCTCCACCCTTGCAACGTCGACAAATAATATCATGTGTTTGCCCTGTTGATGCCATGGATGAAGAAGAGCTCTTTGCAGGCCCAGAAGGTGTGCTCTTGGCACATAGTGGTGATTGTGCCTGCTTTATTGTATCATGGTTGGGGGTGGCAGCCGACAGAGGTGCCGGTGTAGCTGAACGTGTGGAAGTAGATGTTGCACGTGGTGTCTAGGATGAAGGTCGACCTGCAGAAAAGTTAGTACGCGCCAATGCCTGTCGATCCTGCACTTCACGTTCAGCTTTACAAGCAAGATGGAATAAACGAGTGATATTAGTATACTCCTTATACTCTAGAATGGTCTAAATCTCTCTATTTAATCCACCCATAGAACGTGCAAGCATAGCTTCATTCTCCTCAACAATACCACATCTAATCATGCCAGTTTGCAATTCCTGATAATATTCTTCTACAGAATTTTTTCATTGTCTTAATCGCTCCAATTTTTGAAGTAATTCACGTTGATAATATGGTGGAACCCAACGAGTACGCATAGCAGTTTTCAAAGCAGCCCAAGTAGCTGGAATAGGATATAATCTACAATGCTCAGACCACCAAACACATGCAAAACTAGTGAATGCACAAACAGCAGCAGGAACACGTCTCTCCTCGGGATATTGTAAACATGTAAATCGTTGTTCAGTTTCTAACTCCCAAGTAAATATATATCATGAACATATCTACCCTCAAATGGTGGAATATTCAATTTTAGTTTAGGGAGATGGTCATGATCTCGTACCTGAGGGTGAGCCCTACCATTGCCATTATTTGCATGTGGATGACCTGGTGGTTGCTGTGATCGTGGTGGCACGTAGTTCTGATTTTGATCAACCTCATCCTCGTAATCTCCCACATAATCATCCTCCTCCACATCAGCAGTTTGGCCCAGCTGAAGAGGGACACGGCTCGCTCGGTGGAGGGCTGTTTCCGGACGTGGAGGTAGTCGGTGTTGTTGCTGTTGTTGCAGAGGTGCGGCAGGAGCAGCTGGTGGTGGTGGTGGAAAACGCAAAAGCAATTCAGCAAACTTGTTATCGAGCTTTGTTTCAAACGTCTTCTCCATGGCCTCTTCAAATCTGTTTAGCACATCTTGCACCTGTCCACTCATCATTTGCTGAAACTTATCATGAAGATCCTTGTTCGTCAAGTTCTCCTAGTCAGTCTCGTCGGCTTGTGATCTTGGCATGGTTAGCAGCAATAGAAACACACAAGAATATGATCCTACAGACTACACACGAGAATATGGTGGTGGCGGGTGTCACAAATCCATCAAGCAAATCTCAAATTCTTACCAGTTCTTACCCAGCAGCAGGCGTTGATCAGCAACCTTTGTAGTCAAAACTCTCAAAAGCTTGGATAGAGCGATTGCCAGGGAGAGTCAAACGCACGACGTAGATGTATGTGGAGCTGGGAAGGCTTATAGTATGGTAGCAAAAAGGGTCAGCAATAATTAATTCAGAGATGCAAAGTTGAATAAATGCTCAACGACGGTACTGTGCTAGTCCTAGACTAGACCGTGCTAGAGACGCGAGCCTAGAACACTAACAAAATGACGGCGCTGCACGTAAACAAAGGGAAAATTACACTATGAAAAAAAATTCGCTCTTTTTTTGCGCTCCTCTCTTCTTTTTGCGACAAATCACTATAATGGAGAGTGTCTCAAAACTCTTCCCTCGTCAAACTGATAGGATGGGCACAAAATTTTTTTTTCGACTTTTTTTTCCGGAAATCAGGGCAGCGACGACGAAAAAGTGCGACAAAAAATCACTATAATGGCACGTGGCTCAAAAGACTCAGAAAAGCCTAAAAATAGGATAGGGAAAAATATTTTTGGTCGCCGAAATTTTGGCCTAAAAACTGCCCGGGGGTCTCCAGACTCGTTTTTTTTCCGAGACCTACGCAGGCAAGGAAACACGAATCGTAATTTAGATTGATCTCAAAAACAAACCTAATATGAGAAGAACTCGGATTGGTGGTGGATATATGGTTGTGGTATATGGCAGCGGTGGTGGTATATGGTAGCAGTGGTGGTATATGGATACAGATTGGTGGTGGTATACGGATACGGATTGGTGGTGGTATATGGATACGGATTCAGAGCAGTGGCGGATAAGCAATGGTGGTAGATGGCAAGGCGATGATGATGGTGCGGCGGCGGCGTGACAACTTGTGACCAGAACTCGAAACTCTAAAAGACTAGATTCTAAGACCAGCAACTTGACACGACGATGCAACCGCAAATTCAAGAAAGCAAAAACCCTAAAAAGATTATGCAAAGGCTCACATTAGTTCGGATATGATGAACTAACCCTATTTTTTTTGTGGCTTTTTCGTGGATTGTAGGTATGAAGAACAAACTCGATCTAATCTACGAAAAACTGTAAAATCTCACAGAGCAACCTGGAAATCTGATACCACTTGATAGAGGCAAAGGTGTCCCGATGTTTCGATGAGATGGTGGCTATCGTTGCTGTGGGAGTCGACCTTGACGATCCGACTACGAACATGCAAGACGTCGCGCCTTAGCAATCGCTAAACCAACTTCCGAGGGGTTGTTGACCATGCCGGAGCACGATCAACCTGACCACGAGGGTCTGTTTCCTGCAAGCAAACGAAGAACAAGCAAGAAACTGAGATTGCAATCTGGATATTGCGAATATAGGATGAAAGCTTTATTGATCAAGGTGGGGTTCGGTGACGTCTTCGTCTGGTCGTTGGACACAAACGAAGTATGAGAAGTTGCAGCTATGGTGAACTTTTAATCTAAACAAAACCCAAAGTCTAAACGACGCCCTGAGGGCTGTATATATGGAGGAAGAGGGCGGGGAATTTCGTGGCCCTTGAGGGTGGGGTCCGAAACCAACCCTAACTCTTGTTTCCCCACACATACGGACTCTAAAAATAGCCTATACTTAAGTATTTCGAAATTACATGGGCCTGGCCCAATAATAAGGTGACACAGCACCTAGAATAGCCTATGGACGAATATTATGAAGTGGCATCTTGTATATTTCGTCCAAGGCTTCATGCGCTCCTTATGGTGGCTTCAAAGTCCTGAAATCATCACTTGTAACTACGTTCTTGATCCCCTTGCGCATGTCATCAACTCCATGCATGTTCTTGCTCCAATGTCCATCCTTCTCCAAGCTAGGCCCTTCATTTGTAAGCAAAACAAATGTATCCAATTTAGGCAGCATCATATTCTCATGAACATTAGAATCATTACCAAGAAACGAAAGTACCTTGTAATTTAATTGGCGTGCACGAGCTCTAGTAATTGGTCCAGTATATGTAACCGTAGGGGATGTGGATGTAACAATGGTATTGATGTCCTCATCACACACACACGGATAGATAAATGGGGTCGTGCAACCAAGGATGAGCTCAAAATGTGGAATCCACGGAAAATGCTCTTGTTGCACAATTCTAGAGAGACGCTAGCACGATTGCTCAATAGGCGGATACGACACTTGTGCACAACCTATAGGAGACAAAAATGCAACGACTTCTATCCCAAGTTTGCTATGTATATGATGTTCCGGTGGTATGATCCAAGATGATCGGATATGAAAATCTTATGCAACGTGGTATGATGCTATGGCACTTGCTTAAAAGCTTCTTGCTCTCTCCTTTTCTTTTCTTAAAAGCTTATTGTTTTTTTGTATGGCCACTTTTGCACGATGCACAAACCAAGATAGCTATTGTGTATATGCGGGAACAAACTTGAGGCACACGAGATGATATGATAACAAGATGATACCTATTGTATGGTATGTATGCAATGGAAGGCGTAGACCACTAATGTGCACAAGTAACGTTGCCGGCAATACTCAAATGGCTAGTCTTGATAGGCAAGTGACGCAAAATGGTCTAGGGGTTATCAATGCAATTGTAAGGGAATATACAATGGAGGGATACCACGATACCAAGATGATATGGAGGTTACCGTCCTTGTCGATGATGAGTGGTGGTGATCTTGATGGAGATATCAAGATGATGGAGACTCGTCCCTAAGTAGCTGAAACACCTTAGGAAACGGAAAAACCGCGAACACAAAATCTGAAATGTCAAAATGGTGGTAGTGGGATGCGGTGGTGGTGTTGCGGAAGCTCAATGGGATTGCGACAATGCAATGATGGGTTATGAGAGTAGGCAATGCGGAAGTGGAGGGTTATTGGGTTATGTGAGTCGGAGTTGGAAGCACGGTCCCTAAGTAGCCGAAACACCTTAGGAGACACAACTCACAACACAAACAAAATTGGGTTAAGTTGGGGTGGAAGAAGTGTATGGTTGGTAAGCCTATGCGGAAGTTATGGTGGTGGTGGTGGTTGATGAAGAAGCAACCGTCCCTAAGTAGCCTAGACACCTTAGGAGACTCAAATCACTCCTCAAGCAACCACATATGCGACGGGGAACAAAATTGGTTAGGTTGCGGAAGTCTGCGGAGGTGTAGCGGATGAAACCCTAGGCAAAGATGCCAAAATGCACAAAATTTGATGGTGTCAAAAGGTCATTAAACCAAGGTGAGGTCCTCAGGCACGTCGATAGCTTCAAAACGAGCCAAAGAACACTCAAATCGAAGTTCGGAGCGAAAAGTTGTGACCAAAACGGTGAAAGAGCCTGATGCTGAAATTTCGGGGAATGTTTCTGGTTAGGCCGGAAGTTCCGGGCCTAGGGCCGGATGTTCCGGGGGTTGGCCGGAAGTTCCGGGCTCCGGAAGTTCCGGGGGGTGGCCGGAAGTTCTGGGGGTCGCGGAAAAAGTCTCGGGGAAGCCGGGGGATTTTGGGTAAACTCTCTGTTTAGCCCGGAAGTTCCGGGGCTGGGACGGAAGTTCCGGGGGTCGTGGAATTTCTTCCGGGACGAACCCTAAATTCCAGATCTGAGAATGTGGGCAGAAAAACTCGATTTACAGGGTCAAAATTGGGAAGATTTCATGGATATAAATGGGGGAAAAGATGGGGAATGCTAGATCCACTTGAGACACAACGAATCCATGGATCAAAATCAACAAAACATCATCAAAACCAACAAATCACAAAAATATTTGGGGCCATTTTTGGTGGGGACTATCGAATATAGGACGAAATCAACAAAATTAGGCTAGCAAACAAAGAGGGGAGGCTCTAAATTCGTGATCAATGTGGCTCATGATACCAAGATCATGTAGCATAGAACCCTAGTGGCCCGATCTTTCACGAAAGGAGCGGATCCCGCGAAGAACGCGAAGAACACGAGGAGGGAAACGAGGGGAAAATCACGAGGGGAAGACAAGAGAACACTCAAACCAACAAGAATGATCACACATGCGCTAGATCCATGATAACAAAGGGAGATACAAGATCCAAAGTCAACAACGGACGATACAAGAGGTAGCCGGTTCTTCTCTATGCGGAGGTCTTGAACCCACAAGGGGATCTTCTCCGCAAGGAGGTCTTGAATCCAAGGTGGATCTTCTCCGAAGAGGGGCCGCGGTCTCTCTCAAGGAGTAGATCCGATATGGATGAGCGTAGCTCTATCTCTCAAATGAGCTATCACAACGCTACCCTAGAAAGGAGGAGGTGGAGGAGTATATATAGTCTAGGTCCACGAAGGGGTAAGTGAGGGGCGAAAGGGTACATGGGCTTCAGCTTGAGTGTCTGCGTGCAGGCAGGGACGGAAGTTCCGGGGACGGCCGGAAGGTCCGGGCGCCGGAGGTTCCAGGCGAAGGTCCGGGTAGGGTCCGGGCTATCCAGAGAGTTGGCACACTCTCGGACGGCTTCGTTGCAGCAGGGCCGGAAGCTCCGGGATGGCCGGACGTTCCGGTGGCCGGAAGTTCCGGGCTTTCCAGAAACTTGTCCAAGCTTCTTCTTCCTTCTCTTCCACGCTTCCAGGTGATCCTTGGCGCTTGCACTCCTCGTCATCCGTGAAGCTCCAACAATACCTATGCATCCACGATGGAGGGTCAAGTAGTATACCATCCTTGAAGTGGTCAAGTGAGCACGTGTAAAGGAGAGGATTCACCTTTATGTATGTGAAGTAGATGTCGCACGTGTCACTTGCCGAATGAACTCTTGACATGGTGATGTCCATAGGATGCTCCGCATCAAGAAAGATGAACCTTGGAACAAGTTCAAGCGTGGAGTTGATGGCATGCGCAAGGGGATCCAAAACGAAGTTACAAGTGATGATTTCAGGACTTTGAAGCCACCATCAGGAGTGCATGAAGCCTTGGACGAAATATACAAGATGCCACTTCATAATATTCGTCCAGAGGCTATTTTAGGTGTTGCATCACCTTATTATTGGGCCAGGCCCATGTATTTTCGAAATACTTAAGTATAGGCTATTTTTAGAGTCCGTATGTGTGGGGAAACAAGAGTTAGGGTTGGTTTTGGACCCCTCCTCCAAGGGCCACGAAATTCCCCCCCTCTTCCTCCATATATATAGCCCTTAGGGCGTCGTTTAGACTTTGGGTTTTGTTTAGATTAAAAGTTCGCCATAGCTGCAACTTCGCGTACTTCGTTTGTGTCCAACGACCAGACCAAGACGTCACAGAACCCCACCTTGATCAATAAAGCTTTTATCTTATATTCGCAATATCCAGATTGCAATCTCAGTTTCTTGCTTGTTCTTCGTTTGCTCGCAGGAAACAAACCCTCGTGGGCAGGTTGATCGTGCTCCGGCGTGGTCAATAACCCTCGGAAGTTGGTTTAGCTATTGCTAAGGCGCGACGTCTCTTACATTCATAGTCGGATCATCAAGGTCGACTCCCACAGAAAACGATAGCCACCATCTCATCGAAACATCAGGACACCTTCGCATCTATCACATGTGCAAAGCATGAAGATGGTTGTCATCAACCACATGAAACGAGCAAGTTTGAGACATCGGAGATGCAACATAAGCAATCATAGTAATCAAGTTGTGCAAGCTAGTAGTGCGAAGATGCACCATACTAGAGGAAATCATGACAATCATGTCATGTGTGCAAATAATAGGCATAAACAATGCACATGACATATCGCAAGCACGAACACAAAGCAAGATCATAGTATCATTATAGGCATGGGGCACAAAGCAAACATGGCAACAGCAAGGAATATCTCCACCAAGCTTGCAAATACATATACAAGTATGAAAATCAATCATCAGGTGTAATGCAAAGCATGGGTCACAAATGCATGGCAAAGGCATAGGAATAAGCATATCATGCAAAGTGAACATGGCAAGATGGGCATAGAATGATATATAATGGACAATAACCCATAGCCAAGTGAGGGTCATGTAGAGGAAATGTGCGAAGAGAAACAAATGCCAATAACCATAGGCTTGTCATCTATGTCATATGTGCAAATTGGGTTAATTTTAATGGCATTTGCATAGTCTCACTACGAAGAGATTGCAAATATGACATATGATTGATCTCATGCATAGCATATGATAAGTCAAGCGGATTGGCAAACATTATGTGACCGAGAGAATTAGCACAAGAAATCCTATGTAACATGGCATCACAACTAATAGACTCCACATGGCAATCATCATACTCATCATAAATGAGTAAATCATCGCATGGGGAAGTCACACTAGCATGAAGCATGGAAATAGGTTGATCAACATCATGCAAGCAATCAATGTCAAGAATGTCCACTAGTGGGACTAGAGCATCACCGTCACATATGTTACCGTTTTCATTCCACTCAAGTGTTGTAGGTGAGGTGGGAAAGACCAAATGGTGGTAATCTTCATCTTGATGGAACCATGTGGGGGGTGCATCATATTCCACCATGGCCATCATCTTGTCCAAAGGGAGGACGAAGTCATCGCGAATCGGTGCGTCATCATAGATGGGACCTAGCACCAAATGAGAAGACACAATAGAGGTAGAGGTCAAGTCGTTAGTGTTGAAAGTTGCCTCACATGACCTATCAACTCTCTCACTCTCTCTATGTGGTGGTTCACTCACTCGCTCAAGGTAGGTGCACTCAATGTCACATATGGTGGAATCACTCATCTCACTCAAGTGGTGGGGGTTGTGGCTCTCTGGTGTAGGGTAGAGACCCTAATCGCCCGATCTTTCATGAAAGAAGCGGATCCCGGGGAAAACACGAAGAACACGGGGAAGAACGGAGGGAAAACACAAGAGGAAATCACTAAACCGACAGGAATAAGTCACACATGGGCTAGATCCTCGAGTACATAGGTAGAGATACACGAATCCATGGACAACTAAGTACAATACACGGTAACCGGTTCTTCTCCGTGAGGATGTCTTGAATCCACAAGGGGATCTTCCCGTAAAGGGGCCTTGAATCCGCTTGGGGGATCTTCTCCGGTGGAGGCTCGAATCTCCGAGGAGAAGGTAACCAAGTGGATGAGCAAAGCACTCTCACATCTATGAGCTAAACATTTGCTAACCCCAGAAAGGAGGTGGGAGAGGTATATTTATAGTCTAAGTGCAAATGGGGGAGAAAGTAGGGGTACATGGGCCTCGGTACCGGACGTCCGCTGGTGGCCGGTCGTCCGGTGTCTCAAGAGCGGCCAGTCGTCCGGTGTCCTCCGGACATCCGCTAGTTCTGCTCTATGATGGGGGTGCCGGACGTCCGGAAACATCGGACTTCCGCTGATGTTGGTTCAGATGTAGGTGCGCTGGTCGTCCGGTCCGGACCGGACGTCCGGTCGTTTGCTTCAGGTGCCGGGGCACCGGTCGTCCGGTCTGGACCGGACGTCCGCTCGCTGGGGCTCGGCTGACGCTTCAGGCGCCGGACGTCCAGTCCCGGCCGGTCGTCCAGTGGCTGGGACTTTTCCTTCAACCTTCCTTCCTCTCCGTCTTCTCGTCCATCTTCCTCTTCTTCTTGTCCCTGCTCCTTAGCTTCTCCATGGTACCTTAGTATGCACAAAGTGTCCATATGAGGTAGTAGCCATGCTTCATGTGCATCGAAGTGGAATTGTGAGAGGAGAGATGTCACCTCGGTTTCAAGAGCTCTTGCACATGATCAAGTCATGGGTCCACTAGGCACTTGATGAGATGATGTTAGGTCCATGGGGATGACCTTGGGATGCTCTGCATCATCTCCCCTCCCATGGGGAAGATCCGACCTCGGATCGAAATCCTCATCACCATGGTATGGGGAGAGATCGTTGACATTGAAGATGTCGCTCACAGAGTACTTGTCACGTGGGATGTCGATCTTGTATGCGTTGTTGTTGTAGCGTGCAAGCACCTTGAAGGGTCCATCCGCTCGTGGTCGAAGCTCGGACTTGCGTTCTTGTGGAAAGCGGTCCTTGCGAAGGTGTAGCCACACGAGATCACCAATGTTGAGGACCATAGGTTGCTTGTTGAAGTTGAGCTTGGTCGCAAGGCATTGAACTTGGCGCTCGATGGTGTTTCTTGTATCTTCATGCACCTTCTTGAGATGTGTCACATGCGCACTTGCGTCCAAATTGATGCGCTCTTGGAGTGGTAGAGGAAGAATGATCAATGGTGACAATGGGTTGAATCCATAAATGACCTCGAAAGGAGACTTGCCAGTTGTTGAGTGTCTTGCTCGGTTGTAGGAGAACTTGGCGATAGGTAGGCACTCCTCCCACTCCTTGATGTTCTTCTTGATGAGTACTCGAAGTAGAGCGGAGAGTGTGCGGGTTTTCACCTCCGTTTGGCCGTCGGTTTGAGGATGATACGCCGTGGAGAAGAGTAGCTTGATTCCGAGCTTGGCGCATAGGGTCTTCCAAAAGTAGCTAAGGAACTTGATGTCGCGGTCCGAGACAATTGTCTTTGGCACACCATGGAGACGCAATATTTACCTACAAAAGAGATTAGCAAAATGTGAAGCATTGTCTATCTTGTGACAAGGAATAAAATGTGCCATTTTGGAGAAACGGTCCACAACGAAAAATATGGAGTCTTTCCCATTTGCGAGTCCTAGGCAAACCAAGTATGAAGTCCATGCTAATGTCTTCCCATGGTTGGTATGGAACCGATAGAGGCATATAGAGGCCATGAGATTGAGCTTTGGACTTAGCTTTGCGGCATGTCGAACATCGGTTGGTGAAGCGATTGACGTCCCGAAACATCTTTGGCCAAAAGTAGCTCTTCGAGAGCGTGGCGAATGTCTTGTCGCGTCCGAAATGTCCCATTAAGCCTCCTCCATGTGATTCCTACAAAAGCAATAAATGAAGGGACGACTTGGCGATGCAAAGTTTGTTAGCTCTCATAAGATAGCCGTCTTTGATGTAATAGTGTTCCCAAGATGTATTCAACAAACACTTCACATAAGGAGTGGCAGAAGTTTCATCATGCTCATACAATTCTTTGATATGCTCGAAGCCAATAACATCTAACTCAAGTTGCTTGACAAGCATGCAAATGCGGGAAAGGGCATCCGCTACAATGTTTTCTTTATCCTTGATGTACTTGATGACATAGGGAAAAGACTCAATGAATTCACTCCATTTAGCATGACGCTTGTTCAACTTAGGTTGACCTTTAAGATACTTGAGAGTCTCATGATCGGTATGAATGGTAAACTCATGGGGGGACGAAGGTAATGTTCCCATTCATGTAAAATGCGGACTAAAGCATATAGCTCTTTGTCATAGATGGGATAGTTAAGTTGCGCTCTGGAAAGTTTCTCACTAAAGTAAGCTATGGGGCGCTACTCTTGCGTTAACACACCTCCTATGCCATTACCGCTAGCATCGCAATGAATCTCAAAAGGCTTGCCAAAGTTGGGTAAAGCAAGCACGGTAGCATGAGTAAGCAAATTCTTAAGCCCATTGAATGCGGTATCTTGGGATGGTCCCCAAACAAACGGCACATTCTTCTTGCTCAAAGCATGCAAAGGTGAAGCAATGGTGCTAAGATCCTTCACAAAGCGACGATAGAAACCCGCAAGACCAAGGAAACTACACACTTGATGCAAGTTGGTTGGTTGCGGCTAAGTCTTAATAGCATTGATCTTGGACTCATCTACATGAACACCCTTAGAAGAGACAACAAAACCCAAGAAAACGAGCTTATCAACACCAAAAAGGCATTTCTCCATATTAGCATAGAGACGCTCTTTCCTAAGAGTTTGCAAAACGGTGCGGACATGGGTGACATGCTCTTTGATAGATTTGCTAAACACAAGAATGTCATCGAAGTAAACCACAACAAATATACCAATGTAAGGGCAAAAGACATGATTCATAAGGCGCATAAAAGTGCCCGGTGCTTCCGAGAGACCCATAGGCATGACTAACCACTCATACAAAGCAAACTTGGTTTTGAAGGCGGTTTTCCATTCATCGCCCTGTTGTATACGGATTTCATAGTAACCACTCTTAAGATCAATTTTGGAAAATATAGTGGCACCACTAAGTTCATTAAGCATATCATCTAGGCGTGGAATGGGGTACCTATAGCAAACGGTGATAGCATTGATAGGTCTACAATCGGAGCACATGCGAAAACTAGCGTCACCTTTTGGCACAAGAATGACCGGTACGGCACAAGGGCTCAAACTTTCACGCACATGTCCATGGTCTATGGGATGCTTTACTTGCCTTCGAATATCTTTGGTTTCTTCGGGGTTGATGCGGTAGGGAGCTTTGTTCGGAAGCGGTGCTCCGGGGATGAGGTCGATGCGGTGCTAATTGCCTCATAGTGGAGGTAGTCCCGGAGGTAGCTCATCGGGAAAAACATCTTGAAATTCCTACAAGAGAGAAGACAACACTAGAGGAAGAGTGTGAGAAGTGTTAGTTTGTGGTGCATTGTCCTTGCACACGAGGACGTAGTGTAGGACACTAGATGGGTTCTCACATACTTCTCTCATCTCACGTTTGGTGGCAAATAGAATGAGGTTCTTGTTTTTGCTCATCGTGGAGGCACTCAATTTGGGCTTGTGGCGCTCACTCTCTTTTTGGTGGCTCACTCTCTCACCATTCTCTCCATGATGGGTGGCTTGCTTATCGGTGATCACTTGGCTTGGGGACATAGGTCGTAACACAAACTCCTTTCCTTGCATCTTGAAGCTATAGTGGTTTGTACGCCCATTATGGACGACTCCCCTATCGAATTGCCATGGCCGTCCAAGGAGAAGATGACAAACGGTCATTGGGATGACGTCGCACTCCAAGGTGTCTTCGTAGGCGCCGATCTTGAAGGAGACTTGCACTCGGTGCTCGACTTGGATGGTACCGGAGTCACTAAGCCATTGCACTTTGTATGGATATGGATGCTTCGTCTTGGGAAATTGGAGCTTAGAGCAAAGTTCTTTAGTTGCGAAATTATGAAAACTCCCTCCATCGATGATGACCTTGACAGATCATCCATTGATGCCGGCCTTGGTGTGGAATATGTGGCATCGTTGGTCTTCTTCTTGGTGATGTTGGAGAGTCAAGACTTTGGAGACAACAAGTGCGGGACTTGAATCTTCATCACAAAAGACTTGTTCTTCTTCATTGTTCACTTGGAAGTGCATGGCGACTTGCTCAAGGGCTTCCATTTCTCCTTCGCTCATGGAATCATAAGTGCCATCGTCGTTGAAGATCATGGTGCGCTTGTTGGTGCACTCATAGGACTTGTGGCCTCGGCCGCCGCAAGTGAAACACTTGAAGGAGCTCGTCTTGACGGTCCCATTGGTAGGGTTTGATGATGATGAAGCTCTCGGCTTGAAGTTGTTCGTATTAGGATTGCTTGTAGTTGGCGAAGCTTTCTTGGAAGTCGACTTGTCGATGTTGGAAGTAGAGGGTCTTGTAGTCGGTGTTGGAGTCGTTAAAGCTTGGTTATTGGAGAAACCGTAGGACTTGGATGAGAACTTGGTATACTTGAAATCATCTTGCACTTGGCGTTCTGCTTTGGTAGCTTGGTGCACGAGCTCGATGAGATTTGAGTATGGTTGGAAGTCAGCGATCTTTTTGATAGGATGATTGAGTCCATTCAAGAAACGTGCCATTGTTTGCTCATCATCTTCCGTCAAATTGGCTCTTATCATTGCAATCTCTATCTCCTTGTAGTATTCTTCAACGCTCTTGGTTCCTTGCTTGAGTTGTTGGAGTTTCTTGACGAGGTCGCGGTTGTAGTAGTTAGGCACGAAGCGTGCTCTCATGACATCCTTCATTTGTGCCCAATTAGTGATGGGTGGTTCACCTCTTGCCTCGCGGCGCTCTATGATTTGTTCCCACCAAATGAGGACATAGTCTTGCAACTCAAGGGATGCCATCACGATCTTCTTATCTTCTTCATAATTGTGCAAACGGAAGATTTTGTCAACTTTCAATGCCCATGAAAGGTATTCTTCGGGATCATTGATTTCGTTGAACTTGGGCATGGTGAACTTGAGCTTGCGGTAGCATTGCTCTTCAATGTGTTGGGGTCGGGGATGATGACGCCCATGTTGTAGATTATTGTTCAACTCGTGGTGCTCTTGACGCGGAGGGTTGTCAACCTCGTGTTGCTCTTGTCGCGGAGGATTCCCATTGTCTTCATGCTCATGATGAACTTGATGGTCTTGGCGAGCTTGTGGAGGAGCATGTTGAGCACGAGGAGGAACTAGACGATGCAGGCGAGCTTGAAATCGTCGTTCATGAATTTCTTCGCGAAGTGCTTCCTCTTGTTCACGGGCTTGTCGGCCTCAGTCGGCAACGGCTCAACCCGAAACGCGTAGAGCTCGTGGTGCCTCGAGTGCTTGAGCGTCACAGAGTTGTTGTTCTTGACGTTGAGCCTCGGCATCTTGTGCATTTCGGTGTAGACGCGCGTGTTCTTCCTCTTCATGTTGGCGTTGTTGTTGCCGTTCTCGAGCTAGCGCAAAGGCTTCTTCGGCTTGACGTCGTCGATGTTCTTGCGAGTCGGTGTCTCGAAGTGGATTGAGGTTTTCTTGACGCTCGTTGAGCGCGGCACGTCGAAGAGTGTTTGAAGACGGGGTACTTGAGCCGGAGAGGGTAAAGTCGGAATGGTGACTTGAACGGCTCCTTCTTCAAGTGGAAGAAGAGCGGTTGAGCAACAAAGCACGAATCTCGTCCATCCTTGCATCATTCTCTTGCTTGTGATCATCAAGCTTGTTGTCGAAGTAGTCCCTTGTACGTTGCTCGGAAAGTCGCAAGTCAGCGGCAAGGTTGTCGATGCGTTCACTCATAGCTTGTTGCTCTTGATGCAAAGCACGTTGTGCACCAAAGAGGTGACTCTTGGTGACGAAGGAGTTCATGTCGTCGTCTTGCTCCATGAACAGTGGGTTGGTAGAACTACTTGGCCTATCCATCATTCCAAGACAAATGTGAGTGGTAGAAAGAGAAGAACGAATACCAAATGTACCTTGACCGAAGTTGAAAGTGAATCGATGATCACTCCAATGTAGGACAAGTAAATAGCCCAATTGGTATGAATTCTCGTCGTTTTCTCACACCTACACAAGTAAAAGCTTATGGTGCAGCTTGGTTAGGATGGTGGCACAATTTTTAATGTGAATGTAAGCAAGATTCAATAATGTTGGGGAAGATTCGCAAGATGCAATGTAACAAGTAGACCAAACATATAAGGTACACGGAAACACACGCGCAAAAAGATAAGTGGGGTTGTGCAACCAAGGGTGAGCCAAAATGTGGAATCCACAAAAATGCTCTTGTTGCACAACACTAGAGAGACGCTAGCACGATTGCACGATAGGGAGATACAAGAACTTGTGCACAACCTACTTAGCAAAAATGCAACGACTTGTATCCCAAATATGTTCTATGGAAGGTGTTGCTATGATATGATCCAAGATGATCAAGTATGACAATCTGTTGTATGATGCTATGGTTCTTGCTTAAAAGCTCTTTGCTTATCTTTCCTCTTTTCTTAAAAGCTTGTTTGGCTCCTTGATGTTTGAGCTCTTTTCTCATGCACTGCTTGACGAACCAAGATAGCGAGTGAGTATGCGGTGAAAACTTTGTGACACAAGAAATGATACCAATATAGGCAACAATGATGTATGTATGCTATGGGAAGTATGATCACTAATGTGCACAAGTCTCGTTCCCGGCAATACTCAATGGCTAGTCTCGATGGGTAAGCAATACAAAGGAGTAAGGCTATGATGGCTATCCATGTAATGGCAAGAGTGATATGTCCAATACCAAGATGAGGTTATGGGTCTTGCTTCCGGTAAGGTGTCAAAATGGTGGCACGAATACCAAGTCGTAGTCGAGGAGGTCGTTGTTGATGACGCGTCCGTGGCGAAAATGAGCGGCGGTTATGTCGATGTCGAACCGTACCTAGATAGCCGAAACACAAAAGGATATGGTACCGCAACTCAAATTCTCAAAACCAAGGGCGACCAAAAGCGTTGGAGTAGGTATGGCGGTGTGGGTTGGGATATTGGAAATGTTTGCGGAAGTCGGTGGTGGTGTAGCGGATGATGTGGTGGAAGCCTAAACAAAAATTTGTGCGAAATCAGTTTTTGGAGTAGCGGTCGTCCGGAAAAGGACGGATGCCCAGTCGTCGGACGTCCGGTAGGGTCGGAAATCCGCTAATTTCAGCTCGGTTTAGAGGTTCCGGTCGTCCGGTAAGGTCGGACGTCCGGTGGTTCCTGCGGCTCCGGACGTCCGGTAAGTTGCGGTCGTCCGGTGGGTCAGGGTCAAAATTGATATGCTTTCGTGGATTTTGGATGGATGTCGAGGTGGAGATGGTGGGGGAAAGGCTAGATCCACTTGCAACACAACAAATTCACGGATCAAAACCAACAAAACATCGTCAAAACTCACAAAACACAAGAAATATATTTGGGGCTATTTTTGTGGGGATTTTCGGATTAGGACGAAAAACAACAAAATCAAGCTAGAAAACAAAGAGGGGGCTCCGAAATCATGATCAACCTTGCTCTGATACCAAGATGGTGTAGGGTAGAGACCCTAATCGCCCGATCTTTCACGAAGGGAGCGGATCCCGGGGAAAACACGAAGAACACGGGGAAGAATGGAGGGAAAACACAAGAGGCAATCACTAAACCGACACGAATAAGTTACACATGGGCTAGATCCTCGAGTACATAGGTAGAGATACACGAATCCATGGACAACTAAGGATGATACACGGTAATCGGTTCTTCTCTGTGAGGAGGTCTTGAATCCACAAGGGGATTTTCCCGTAAAGGGGCCTTGAATCCGCTTGGGGGATCTTATCCGGTGGAGGCTCGAATCTCCGAGGAGAAGGTAACCAAGTGGATGAGCAAATCTCTCTCACAACTATGAGCTAAACATTTGCTAACCCTATAAAGGAGGTGGGAGAGGTTTATTTATAGTCTAAGTGCAAACGGGGGCGAAAGTAGGGGTACATGGGCCTCGGGCCCGAATCTGGACGCAGCCAGATATCGGACGTCCGCCGGTGGCCAGTCGTCCAGTGTCTCAGGAGCGGCCGGTCGTCCGGTGTCCTCCGGATGTCCGCTGGTTCTGCTCTGTGATGGGGGTGCTGGACATCCGGAAACGTTGGACTTCCGCTGATGTTGGTTCGGATGCAGGTGCACCGGTCGTCCGGTCCGGACCGGACGTCCGCTCGTTTGCTTCGGGTGTCGAGGCACCGGTCGTCCGGCCTGGACCGAACGTCCGCTCGCTGGGGCTCAGCTGACGCTTCAGGCGCCGGATGTCCGGTCCCGGCCGGTCGTCCGGTGGCTGGGACTTTTCCTTCAGCCTTCCTTCCTCTCCGTCTTCTCGTCCATCTTCCTCTTCTTCTTGTCCCTGCTCCATAGCTTCTCCATGGTACCTGAGTATGCACAAAGTGTCCATATGAGGTAGTAGCCATGCTTCATGTGCATCGAAGTGGAATTGTGAGAGGAGAGATGTCACCTCGGTTTCAAGAGCTCTTGCACGTGATCGAGTCATGGGTCCACTAGGCACTTGATGAGATGATGGTAGGTCCATGGGGATGACCTTGGGATGCTCCGCATCACTCTCCTCACATGGGAATCGTGGCAAGACATCATATATCGGGCTAGTGGTGAAGTCCCGCTCACTCTCAATATGGTGGCACAAGTCACTCAAGTCATCATACATCACCGTGGTCGAATGGAAAATCCCATGCTCAACCATCTCGTTGTTGTCGCCGTGGATGAAGGCCGAAGATGGCACATCATCACTCTCGCCTCATAAGATGGAAACATCATCCTTGCTCGCCACCTTGTCGCTCGCCTCCAAAGCTTGGTCCTTGAGGTTCTCCGTAGTCGTACTTGTTGCCGCACCATCTTGAAAAAGAGTCAAAGTAGACTCGGCATCATCAATGCCACAAAGAGGGATGGTGGTGAAGTTGAACTTGGGAGCATCGTCTTGTAGCTCGTCGGGCTTGGACATCTTTGTGGTACAATCCTCATGCTCTTCTTCTTGGAGCTTGGTCTTCGAGAAGTGTGCTTGGGGTCGAGAAGCCTTGGCCTTCACAAGTTCTTGTTCCGCCATGAGAGCACCAATGTAGTTGTCGTCGAGGGACTTTTAGTTCTCGAGGAAGATCGTCTTGGAGATGTCGTTGTGCAATCCCATCATGAAGTGGAACTTCATCGAAATGGGGTCGTCCACGCCGGCTCGTCGCAAGGCTTTCTTCATCTCCTTGAAGTACTTGTCGATGGACTTGGATCCATGGATGGTGTTCTCCAATAGGTGTTGAAGTTGTTCCGTGTAGGTTGGAGGCACGAACTCTCACCGCAAAGCGCTCTTCGTCTTGGGCCTACTCAAGTCGTAGGTCTTCGAAGGTGCGTGAAGCCACCATGTGGACGCGTAGTCGTGGAAGTTCCTTGTGGCGAACTTCACTTGATCTTCGGGAGGAACTTGATGTAGCTTGAGGTAGTCGTCCATCAAACCCTCCCACTCGAGATACTCCTCGGGTTCTTGAGTCCCATAAAAAGGAATTGCATGGTCGATGTCGAGGTCATAGTAGCTCGTGGAATACGCGGACTTGAGCTTGGGGAGATTCTCTTGAGGTGCTTGTGGGCGAAGATGTCGTATGTCCATAGGTGAAGATGCCTTGAAGTCGCTTGGCGAAGATGCCAAGGGCGATGTTGAAGTCGTTGAGCGATTGCTGGTGTTGAGCCCTTGACCTTCACGTTCAGGGTGGTGATGGTGTCGATGCCGATGTGACCTTGTCGGAGATGGTAGCTCGGAGGCATGTGCTCTTGAACGTCTTCCCGAAGATGAGGAAGACCGCTTATAGGACTTGATGAGGGCTTTGATGTCCTCCATTTGAGCTTGCATCTTGGTGTCAGTGGAGTTGTTCGCGGCATCGAACACGTCGTTGTTGTTGTAGACCTCATGAGGACATCAATACCATTCACAGCCCCTGCTGCTATACATACTAGACCAATTACTAGAGCTCGCGCATGTCAATTGAATTATCAGGTACTTTCGTTTCTTGGTAACGATTCTAATGTTCATGAGTATATGATGTTGCCTAAATTGGATACATTTGTTTTGCTTACAAATGAAGGGCCTAGCTTGGACAAGAAAGATGAACTTTGGAGCAAGTTCAAGCATGGAGATGATGGCATGCGCAAGGGGAACAAGAACGGAGTTACAAGTGATGATTCCAGGACTTTGAAGCCACCATAATGAGTGCATGAAGCATGGGACGAAATATACAAGATGCCACTTCATAAATTTCGTCCAGAGGCTATTCTAGGTGCTGCGCCACCTTATTATTGGGCCAGGCCCATGTATTTTCGAAGTACTTAAGTATAGGCTGTTTTTAGAGTCCGTATGTGTGGGGAAACAAGAGTTAGGGTTGGTTTCGGACCCCTCCACCAAGGGGCCACGAAATTCCCCATCTCTCCTCCATATATACAGCCCTTAGGGCATCGTTTAGACTTTGGTTTTTGTTTAGATTAAATGTTTGCCATAGCTGCAACTTCGCGTACTTCATTTGTGTCCAACGACCAGACCAAGACGTCACAAAACCCCCACCTTGATCAATAAAGCTATCATCTTATATTCGCAATATCCAGATTGCAATCTCAGTTTCTTGCTTGTTCTTCGTTTGCTCGTAGGAAACAGACCCTTGTGGTCAGGTTGATCGTGCTCCGGCGTGGTCAATAACCCCTCGGAAGTTGGTTTAGCGATTGCTAAGGCACGACGTCTCGCACGTTCGTAGTCGGATCGTCAAGGTCGACTCCCACAGAAATGATAGCCACCATCTCATCAAAACATCGGGACACCTTTGCCTCTATCAAGACCGAAGATGAAACTCCTTGCCTATCCATCACAAGAGCGAGCAAATATGAGTGGGAGAAAGAGAAGAACGAATACCAAATGTACCTTGACCGAAGTTGAAAGTGGATCATTGATCACTCCAATGTGGACAAGGAAATAGCACAATTGGTACCAATTCTTGTCGGTTTCTCACACCTACACAAATAAGGCTTATGGTGGAGCTCGGTGAGAATAGTGGCACAAAGATTTGATGCAAAATGTTAGCAAGAGTCAATAATGTTGAAAGAGATTCACAAATTCGCAAGTGTAACAAGTAGACCAACAGCAATATGGGTGGCACACGGAAACGCACACACGGATAGCTAAATGGGGTCGTGCAACCAAGGATGAGAACAAAATGTGGAATCCACGAAAAATGCTCGTGTCGCACAGCTCAAGAGAGACGCCAGCATGATTGCTCAATAGGCGGATACGACAGTTGTGCACAACCTATAAGATGCCAAATGTATGAACTTTCTATCCCAAGTATGCTATATATGTATGATGTTCCGGTGGTATGATCCAAGATGATCGGATATGACAATCTTATGCAATTGGTATGATGCTATGGCGCTTGCTTACAAGCTTCTTTGCTTAAAAGCTTATTCTTTTTTTTGTATGGCCACTTTTGCACAATGCACAAACCAAGATAGCAATTGTGTATATGCAGGAACAAACTTGAGGCACACGAGATGGTATGATACCAATATGATATGGTATGTATGCAATGTATGGTGTAGATCACTAATGTGCACAAGTAACGTTGCCGGCAATACTCAAATGGCTAGTCTCGATAGGCAAGTAACGCAAAATGGGCTAGGGGTTAACTGATGTAGGGTAGAACCCTAATAGTCCAATCTTTCACGAAAGGAGCGGATCCCGCAAAGAACGCGAAGAACACGAGGAAGGAAACGAGGGAAAACACAAGGGGAAACACAAGAGGAACACTCAAACTAACAAGAACAAGTCACACATGTGCTAGATCCTCGGGTACATAGAACGATACACGAATCCACGGACAACTAAAGACGATACAAAGGGTAGCCGGTTCTTCTTCGTGACGAGGTCTTGAATCCACGGGGGGATCTTCTCCGCAAGGAGGTCTTGAATCCAAGTGGATCTTCTCCGAAGAGGGGCCGTCATCTCTCTCGTGGAGTAGATCCGGATGGATGAGCGAATCTCTATCTCTGAGTATGAGCTAAACCAATGCTAACCCTAGAAAGTTGTATGGGATAGAGTATATATTGGTGACGAAAGGGTACACGAGCCTCGGCCCAAGTGGCTGCGCTCAGGCAGGGCCGGAATTTCCGGGCGCCGGAGGTTCCAGGGAGGGTCCGGCCTAACCAGAGAGTTGGCGCGAAGGAGATTTGCTGGCATCCGGGGGTCGGAAGGTCCGGGCCGGCCGGAGGCTCCGGGCGTCGGAAGGTCCGGGACGGGGTCCGGGCTAACCCGATAGTTGGCACGCCTGGGCTGGTCGAAGTCATCGGCGGCCGGAAGCTCCGGGTCGGCTAGAAGGTCCCGGGGCCAGAAGTTCCGGGCTCTAGCCGAAGTTCCGGGCTGTCTAGAGTGTTGACGCCTGTCTCTTCATCTACAGTCCTCGGCTCCATGTCTTGAGCGTTGTACCTGATGACAAATAGTATCTCGAATTTAGGCAGTAGCCATGTCTCACTTGAAGAGGGAGAAAACTCAAGTAGGAGTGATGTCACCTCGGATTGAATAGCACGTGCCCTAGCCCTTGTCATTGGTCCACTTGGAGCTTGGATAGTTGATGTGGCGTCCATGGGGATGGTCGTGGGATGCTCCGCATCATCTCCCCTCCCTTGGGGAAGATCCGTCCTCGGATCGAGTTCTTCATCACCATGGAAGGGAGAGAGATCTTTGATGTTGAAGATGTCGCTCATGTTGTACTTGTCGCGCGGGAGGTTGATCTTGTAAGTGTTGTCGTTGAAGCGTGCGAGCACCTTGAAGGGTCCATCTGCTCGTGGTCGAAGCTTAGACTTGCGTTCTTGTGGAAAGCGCTCCTTGCGAAGGTGTAGCCACACGAGATCACCAATGTTGAAGACCTTAGGTTGACTGTTGACATTGAGCTTGGTTGCAAGGCGTTGTACTTGGCGCTCGATGGTGTGTCTTGTATCTTCATGCACCTTCTTGAGATGGGTCACTCATGCACTTGCGTCGAAATTGATTCGCTCTTGGAGTGGAAGAGGTAGAATATCCAATGGTGACAAAGGGTTGAATCCGTAGACGATCTCAAAAGGGGACTTGCCGGTTGTGGAGTGTCTTGCTCGGTTGTAGGCGAACTCAGCAATGGGTAGACACTCCTCCCACTCCTTGATGTTCTTCTTGATGAGTACTCGAAGTAGAGCGGAGAGTGTTCGATTTGTCACCTCCGTTTGGCCGTCGGTTTGAGGATGGTACACCGTGGAGAAGGGTAGCTTGATTCCGAGCTTGGCGCATAGGGTCTTCCAAAAGTAGCTAAGGAACTTGACGTCGCTGTCCGAGACAATTGTCTTTGGCACACCATGGAGACGCAATATTTCCCTACAAAAGAGATTAGCAACATGTGAAGCATCGTCTATCTTGTGACAAGGAATAAAATGTGCCATTTTGGAGAAAAGGTCCACAACAACAAATATGGAATCTTTCCCATTTCAAGTTCTAGGCAAACCAAGTACAAAGTCCATGCTAATTTCTTCCCAAGGTTGGTATGGAATCGGTAAAGGCATATAGAGACCATGAGATTGAGCTTTGGACTTAGCTTTGCGACATGTAGAACACCGGTTGGTGCAACGATTGACATCCCGAAACATCTTAGGCCAAAAGTAGCTTTTCGAGAGCGTGGCGAATGTCTTGTCGCGTCCGAAGTGTCCCATTAAGCCTCCTCCATGAGATTCCTGCAAACGCAACAAACGAAGAGAGGACTCGGGAATGCAAAGTTTTTTAGCTCTCATAAGGTAGCTATCTTTGATGTAATAGCGTTCCCAAGATGTATTCGACAAACACTTGGCATAAGGAATTGCAAAAGTTGTATCATGCTCATATAAGTCTTTGATATGCTCGAAGCCAATGACATCTAACTCAAGTTGTGTGAGAAGCATGCAAATGCGGGAAAGAGCATCCGCTACTATGTTTTCTTTACCCTTGATGTACTTGATGACATAGGGAAAAGACTCAATAAATTCACTCCATTTAGCATGACGCTTGTTCAACTTAGTTTGTCCCTTAAGATACTTGAGAGTCTCATGATCGGTATGACTGATAAACTCATGGGGACGAAGGTAGTGTTCCCATTCATGCAAAACACGGACTAAAGCATATAGCTCTTTGTCATAGATGGGATAATTGAGTTGCGCTCCGGAAAGTTTCTCACTAAAGTAAGCTATGGGGCGCTTCTCCTGCGTTAACACACCTCCTATGCCATTACTACTTGCATCGCAATGAATTTCAAAAGGCTTGTCGAAGTTGGGTAAAGCAAGCACGGGAGCATGAGTAAGAAAATTCTTAAGCTCATTGAATGCAGTATCTTGGGATGGTCCCCAAATAAACGGCGCATTCTTCTTGCTCAAAGCATGCAAAGGCGAAGCAATGGTGCTAAAATCCTTCAGAAAGCGATGATAGAAACCCACAAGACCAAGAAAACTACGCACTTGATGCAAGTTGGTTGGTTGCGGCCAAGTCTTAATAGCATTGATCTTGGACTCATCTACATGAACACCCTTAGAAGAGACCACAAAACCCAAGAAAACAAGCTTATCAACACCATAAAGGCATTTCTCCATATTAGCATAGAGACGCTCTTTCCTAATAGTTTGCAAAACGGTGCGGACATGGTTGACATGCTCTTGGATAGATTTGCTAAACACAAGAATGTCATCGAAATAAACCACAACAAATATACCAATGTAAGGGCGAAAGACATGATTCCTAAGGCGCATAAAATTGCCCGGTGCTTCCGAGAGACCCATAGGCAGTACTAACCACTCATACAAACCAAACTTTGTTTTGAATGCGGTTTTCCATTCATCACCCTCTTGTATGCGGATTTGATAGTAACCACTTTTAAGATCAATTTTAGAAAATATAGTGGCACTGCTAAGCTCATCAAGCATATCATCAAGCGCGTGGAATGGGGTACCTATAGCGAACAGTGATTGATGAGGACATCAATACCATTGTTTCACCCATAGCCCCTGCTGCAATACATACTGGACCGATTACTAGAGCTCGCGCACGCCAATTGAATTATCAGGTACTTCCGTTTCTTGGTAACGATTCTAATGTTCATGAGAATATGATGCTGCCTAAATTGGATACATTTGTTTTGCTTACAAATGAAGGGCCTAGCTTGGACAAGAAAGATGAACCTTGGAGCAAGTTCAAGCATGGAGATGATGGCATGCGCAAGGGGAACAAGAATGGAGTTACAAGTGATGATTCCAGGACTCTGAAGCCACCATAATGAGTGCATGAAGCATGGGACGAAATATACAAGATGCCACTTCATAAATTTCGTCCAGAGGCTATTTTAGGTGATGCGTCACTTTATTATTGGGCCAGGCCCATGTATTTTCGAAGTACTTATGTATAGGCTGTTTTTAGAGTCTTTATGTGTGGGGAAACAAGAGTTAGGGTTGGTTTCAGACCCCTCCACCAAGGGCCACGAAATTCCCCCTCTCTCCTCCATATATACAGCCCTTAGGGCATCGTTTAGGCTTTGGGTTTTGTTTAGATTAAAAGTTCGCCATAGCTGCAACTTTGCGTACTTCATTTGTGTTCAACGACCAGATCAAGGCATCACAGAACCCCACCTTGATCAATAGAGCTTTCATCTTATATTTGCAATATCCAGATTGCAATCTCAATTTCTTGCTTGTTCTTCGTTTGCTTGCAGGAAATAGACCCTCGTGGTGAGGTTGATCGTGCTCCGGCGTGGTCAATAACCCTCGGAATTTGGTTTAGCGATTGCTAAGGCGCGACGTCTCGCACATTCGTAGTCAGATCGTCAAGGTCGACTCCCACAGAAAACGGTAGCCACCATCTCATCGAAACATCGGGACACCTTTGCCTCTATCAAGTGGTGTCAAATTTTCAAGTTGCTCGTTGAGATTTTATAGTTTTTTGAAGTTTAGATCGAGTCTATTCTTCGTACCTATAGTCCACAAAAAAGCCACAAAAAATTAGGGTTAGTTCATCCTATCCAAACCAATCTGAGCCTTTGCATAATCTTTTCTGTATTTGCTTTGTTGAATTTTTGGTTGCATCGTCGTGTCAAGTTGCTGGTCTTAGCATCAAGTCCTTTAGAGTTTCGAGTTTTGTTCACAGGTTGTCACGTCGCCGCTGCCATATATCACCACTGCATCATCATCATCGCTCCTGCCATATACTACCACCACACCCAACTTCATCGTCGCTACCATATTCACCACCAATCCGAGTCCATATACGCCACCACATATCCGCCGCCAACACGCCAATCCGAGTTCACCTACAACATATATCCACCACCTGTCCGATTTCCACCAGATTCATCTCCGCCACCAGTCCTAGTCCGAGTCCAGTAATTGTTGCATTGTTTTCGAGTTCCAGATCACGACATACTCCGAGTCGTGACAGAGTAGGACTCCCGATATTCCATGCTACTCGCAGAAGAAAAATAGTTCCAAACTTAAAAAAAACTAAGTCTGGAAAATTCTGGCTAGGCAGTTTTTAGACCATTAGTAGACTTTTTCGAAAAAAAATTGTTGCGGAGCAAAGAAAAGAGGAAAAAAAGTGCAAAAAGAAGTGAAAAATGAAAAAAATTCAGCGTGTGCTCCTCCATTGTTTACGTGCCGCGCCATGATTTTGTTAGTGTTCTAGGCTCGCGTCTCTAGCACGGTCTAGCCTAGGACCAGCATAGTACGTTCGTTGAGCGTTTATTCAACTTTGTATCTCTAAATTGATTATTGCTGACTGATAGAGGCAAAGGTGTCCCAATGTTTCGATGAGATGGTGGCTATCGTTTTCTGTTGGAGTCGACCTTGACGATCCGACTACGAACGTGCGAGACGTCGCGCCTTAGCAATCGCTAAACCAACTTCCGAGGGGTTATTGACCACGCCGGAGCACGATCAACCTGACCACGAGGGTTTGTTTCCTGTGAGCAAACGAAGAACAACCAAGAAACTGAGATTGCAATCTGGATATTGCGAATATAAGATGAAAGCTTTATTGATCAAGGTGGGGTTCTATGACGTCTTGGTCTGGTCGTTGGACACAAACGAAGTACGAGAAGTTGCAGCTATGGCGAACTTTTAATCTAAACAAAACCCAAAGTCTAAACGACGCCCTAAGGGCTGTATATATGGAGGAAGAGGGGGGACTTTCGTGGCCCTTGAGGGTGGGGTCCGAAATCAACCCTAACTCTTGTTTCCCCACACATACGGACTCTAAAAATAGCCTATACTTAAGTATTTTGAAATTACATGGGCCTGGCCCATTAATAAGGTGACGCAGCACCTAGAATAGCCTATGGACGAATATTATGAAGTGGCATCTTGTATATTTCATCCAAGGCTTCATGCACTCCTTATGGCGGCTTCAAAGTACTGAAATCATCACTTGTAACTCCGTTCTTGACCCCCTTGCGCATGCCATCAACTCCATGTGTGTTCTTGCTCCAATGTTCATCCTTCTCCAAGCTAGGCCCTTCATTTGTAAGCAAAACAAATGTGTCCAATTTAGGCAGCATCATAATCTCATGAACATTAGAATCATTACCAAGAAACGGAAGTACCTGGTAATCTAATTGGCGTGCGCGAGCTCTAGTAATTGGTCCAGTATATGTAACAGTAGGGGCTGTGGGTGTAACAATGGTATTGATGTCCTCATCATCCTCCCCTTTTTGAAATGAAGTCGTCCTCGACGGAAGCTCATCTTCCTCACCCAAATAAGGCTTCAAATCTGCAATGTTAAAAGTGGGACTAACCCCAAAATCTGCAGGTAGCTCAAGTTTATATGCATTATCAGTTATTTTCTCTAACACCTTAAAAGGACCATCAGCACGTGGCATTAGCTTTGATTTGCGCAGATTAGGAAATCTATCTTTACGCAAATGTAACCAAACAAGATCTCCAGGCGCAAACACAACATGTTTTCTACCCTTATCTCCAGCAAGTTTATATTTAGCATTCATACGCTCAATGTTTTCCTTAGTTAACTCATGCATTTTTAAAATCAATTAAGAACGTTCTTTAGCATCAAAATTAACCTTCTTTGAAGATGGAAGAGGCAACAAATCAATAGGTGCACGAGGTAGGAAACCATACACAATTTCAAAAGGGCACATCTTAGTAGTAGAATGCAATGAACGATTATAAGCAAATTCAATATGAGGCAAGCATTCTTCCCACATTTTCTTATTATTCTTCAAAACAGCCCTAAGCATAGTAGACAATGTTCTATTGACTACTTCAGTTTGTCCATCAGTTTGGGGGTGACAAGTAGTACTAAAAAGCAGTTTAGTCCCCAACTTAGCCCATAAACATCTCCAAAAGTGGCTAAGAAATTTAGTATCACGATCTGAAACAATAGTATTTGCCACACCATGCAAGCGAATAATTTCACGAAAGAACAAATCAGCAACATTAACAGCATCATCGCTTTTATGACATGGTATAAAGTGTGCCATTTTCGAGAATCTATCCACGACAACAAATATGCTACCCCTCCCCTTCTTTGTTCGAGGTAAACCTAAAACAAAGTCCATAGATATATCCTCCCAAGGAACACTAGGTACAGGCAAAGGCATATATAAACCATGAGGATTGAGTCGTGACTTAGCTTTTTGACATGTAGTGCAGCGAGCAACAAAACGCTCAACATCCCGTCTCATCTTTGGCCAAAAGAAATGTGTAACAAGTATATCCTCCGTCTTCTTCACGCCAAAGTGTCCCATTAGCCCTCCTCCATGCGCCTCCTGCAACAACAAAAGATGAACGGAGCTAGCTGGAATGCATAGCTTGTTAGAACGAAACACAAATCCATCATTAACGACGAACTTGTTCCATGTTCTACCTTCTTTACAATTCTGCAATACATCTTTAAATTCAGCATCATGCACATATTGATCTTTGATGGTCTCCAAACCAAATATTTTAAAGTCAAGTTGTGAAAGCATAGTATAACGACGAGACAATGCATCAGCAGTAACATTTTCTTTACCCTTCTTGTATGTAATGACATACGGGAAAGTCTCAATGAATTCAACCCATTTAGCATGTCTACGGTTCAGTTTTGCTTGACTTTTAATGTGTTTCAATGATTCATGATCAGAATGTATAACAAATTCTTTGGGCCATAAATAATGTTGCCATGTTTCTAAAGTCCGAACAAGAGCATATAATTCTTTATCATAAGTAGAATAGTTGATACTAGGCCCACTCAATTTTTCGGAAAAGTATGCAACAGGTTTGCCATCTTGTAATAACACACCTCCTAATCCAATTCCACTAGAATCACATTCATGCTCAAAAGTCCTATTAAAATCAGGAAGTTGGAGTAAAGGAGCATGTGTCAACTTATCTTTCAATACCGTGAAGGCGTCTTCCTGTGCGGTACCCCAAACAAAAGGCACATCCTTCTTTGTAAGCTCGTTGAGAGGTGCAGCAATGGTGCTGAAATCTCTCACAAAACGCCTATAGAAACCAGGAAGGCCAAGGAAACTCCTCACTTGTGTGACCATTTTGGGCTGCGGCCAACTCTCAGTAGCTTCAATCTTGGCTTTATCAACTTCAATTCCCTATGGAGTAACAACATAGCCAAGAAAAGATACTCGGTCGGTGCAAAAGGTGCACTTCCCAAGGTTACCAAACAAACGTGCATCACGTAGAGCAATAAAAACAGCACGTAAATGTTCCAAATGTGCTTCCAAAGATTTGCTATAAATCAGTATATCATCAAAATAGACTACCACAAATCGTCCAATGAAAGCACGTAAAACTTCGTTCATTAATCTCATGAAAGTACTAGGCGCATTAGTTAACCCAAAAGGCATGACTAACCACTCATATAACCAAACTTAGTTTTAAATGCTGTTTTCCATTCATCTCCCAATTTCATACGAATTTGATGGTATCCACTACGCAAATCAACTTTGGAGAAAATTGTTGAGCCACTCAATTCATCAAGCATATCATCAAGCCTAGGAATAGGATGACGATAACGAATAGTAATATTATTAATGCCTCTACAATCAACACACATACGCGACGTACCATCCTTTTTAGGCACTAGTATAATAGGAACAGCACAAGGACTAAGAGATTCGCGTATATAACATTTGTCGAGCAGCTCCTGTACTTGACACATAATCTCCTTCGTCTCCTTTGGATTGGTACGGTATGGTGCATGGTTGGGTAGCGAAGCACCGTGAATTAAGTCAATTTGATGCTCAATCCCTAGAATAGGTGGTAATCCCGGTGGCACGTCTTGTGGAAAGACGTCAGCGAACTCCTGCAAAATGTTAGTGACAGCAGGGGGCAAAGAAGAAGGCACGTCCTCGAATGAAAATAATGCCTCTTTGCACACAAAAGCATAGCAAACAGATTTGCTAAAATCTAGCTCATCAATATCAGATTTGGTGGCAAGTAAACATGCACTTTTCAATTTAATTTCAGAAATAACAATAGATGGTTTATTATTAGGCTTCATTTGGTGCTCAAATTCTTTTGCCACAATCTGATTTTCACTCTTATTTGTCTCCTGTTTTGCTTTATTAGCTCTATTAATATCATCTTTCAAAATGGAATCAGGAGTCATAGGAAGCAAAGTAATATTTTTATCGTGATCAACAAGAGTATACTGATTGTTTCTACCATGGTGTACAGAATTTTTATCAAATTGCCATGGTCTACCAAGTAATAAGGAACATGCTTGCATAGGTACCACATCACAATCAACATAATCAGCATATGTACAGATACTAAAATGCACACGAACAGTACGTGTTACCTTAACCTTGCCGCTGTTGTTGAACCATTGGATGTAGTAAGGATGTGGATGTGGTCTTGTGGTGAGAGATAGCTTCTCCACCATCTCCATGCTAGCCAAGTTGTTGCAACTTCCTCCGTCTATGATCACGCGAACAGAACGTTCCTTCACAACTCCCTTTGTATGGAACAAATTATGCCTCTGATTTTGCTCAGCTTGTGTAACCTGCACACTCAAAACACGTTGAGCAACTAAACATTCATACCTGTCAGCATCTTCAGGAGCCATGTATTGCGTCTCATGATCAGAATCGTCTCCACCGTGTTCGTCACGTGTAATAAGAGCCAAATTCTCCTCATCATAGTCACTAGCGGACTCATACCCACCATCCTCAGTAACAATCATCACACGCTTAGATGGGCATTCTCTCGCATAATGACCTCCACCCTTGCAACGTCGACAAATAATATCATGTGTTTGCCCTGTTGATGCCATGGATGAAGAAGAGCTCTTTGCAAGCCCAGAAGGTGTGCTCTTGGCAGATAGTGGTGATTGTGCCTCCTATATTGTATCACGGTTGGAGGTGGCAGCCGACGAAGGCGCCGGTGTAGCAGAACGTGTGGAAGTAGATGATGCACGTGGTGTCCATGATGAAGGTCGACCTGCAGAAAAGTTAGTCCGCGCCAATGCTTGTCGATCCTGCACTTCACGTTCAGCTTTACAAGCAAGATGGAATAAACGAGTGATATTAGTATACTCCTTATACTCTAGAATCGTCTGAATCTCTCTATTTAATCCACCCATAAAACGTGCAAGCATAACTTCATTCTCCTCAACAATACCACATCTAATCATGCCAGATTGTAATTCCTGATAATACAGAATTTTTTCCCTGTCTTAAGTGCTGCAATTTTTAAAGTAATTCACGTTGATAATATGGTGGAACCCAACGAGTACGCATAGCAGTTTTCAAAGCAGCCCAAGTAGCCGGAATAGGATATAATCTACAATGCTCAGACCACCAAACACATGCAAAACTAGTGAATGCACAAACAGCAGCAGGAACACGTCTCTCCTTGGGATATTGTAAACATGTAAATCGTTGTTCAGTTTCTAACTCCCAAGTAAGATATATATCAGGAACATATCTACCCTCAAATGGTGGAATATTCAATTTTTGTTTAGGGAGATGGTCATGATCTCGTACCTGAGGGTGATCCCTACCACTGCCATTATTTGCATGTGTACGACCTGGTGGTTGCTGTGCTGGTGGTGGCACGTAGTTCTGATTTTGATCAACCTCATCCTCATAATCTCCCACATAATCATCCTCCTCCACATCAGCAGTAGGAGCCACAGAAGTATCAACAGCAGCACCAGCAGTTTGGCCCTGCTGAAGAGGGACACGGCTCGCTTGGCGGAGGGCTGTTTCCCGATGTGGAGGTAGTCAGTGTTGTTGCCGTTGTTGCAGAGGTGCGGCAGGAGCAGCCGGTGGTGGTGGTGGAAAACGCGAAAGCAATTCAGCAAACTTGTTATCGAGCTTTGTTTCAAATGTCTTCTGCATGCCATCTATCTTCTCCATGGCCTCTTCAAATCTGTTTAGCACATCTTGCACCTGTCCACTCATCATTTGCTGAAACGTATCATGAAGCTCCTTGTTTGTCAAGTTCTCCCAGTCAGTCTCGTCGGCTTGTGATCCTGGCATGGTTAGCAGCAATAGAAACACACAAGAATATGATCCTACAGGCTACTAACAAGTGGTGGTGGTGGCGGGTGTCACAAATCCGTCAAGCAAATCTCAAATTCTTACCAGTTCTTACCCAGCAGCAGGCGGTGATCGGCAACCGTTGTAGTCAAAACTCTCAAAAGCTTGGATAGAGCGATTGCCAGGGAGAGTCAAACGCACGACGTAGATGTATGTGGATACAAGACCTCCTCATTGAGAAGAACCGGTTACCGTGTATCGTCCCTAGTTGTCCGTGGATTCTTGTATCATTCTATGTACTCGAGGATCTAGCCCATGTGTGACTTATTCGTGTTGGTTTAGTAATTTCCTCTTGTGTTTTCCTTCCGTTCATCCTCGTGTTCTTCGTGTTTGTCCCCGGGATCCGCTCCTTTCGTGAAAGATCGGGCTATAGGGTTCCTACCCTACATCATATGTGGAGCTGGGAAGGCTTATAATATGGTAGCAAAAAGGGTCAGCAATAATCAATTCAGGGATGCAAAGTTGAATAAATGCTCAACGACGATACTGTGCTGGTCCTAGGCTAGACCGTGCTAGAGACGCGAGCCTAGAACACTAACAAAATCACGGCGCTGCACGTAAATAAGGGAAAAGCACACTCTGGAACTCTTTTTTTTCGCTCATTTTTTTGCGCTCCTTTTTTTTGCGCTCCTCTTTTTTTGCGAAAAATCACTATAATGGCGAGTGTCTCAAAACTCTTCCCTCGTCAAACTGATAGGATGGGCACAAATTTTTTTTTCACTTTTTTTCGGAAATAAGGGCAGCGACGACGAAAAAGTGCGACAAAAAATCACTACGATGGCACGTGGCTCAAAAGACTCAGAAAATCCTAAAAATAGGATAGGGAAAAAAAATTTGCCCGTGAAAATTTTGGCCTAAATTTTTTTTTCGAGACCTACACAGGCAAGGAAACACGAATCGGAATTTAGATTGATCTCAAGAACAAACCTAATATGAGAAGAACTCGGATTGGTGGTGGATATATGGTTGTGGTATATGGCAGCGGTGGTGGTATATGGTAGCGGTGGTGGTATATGGATACAGATTGGTGGTGGTATATGGATACGGATTGGTGGTGGTATATGGATATGGATTCAGAGCGGTGGCGGATAAGCAAAAGTGGTAGATGGGCGATGATTATGGTGCGGCGGCGGCGTGACAACTTATGACCAGAACTCGAAACTCTAAAAGACTAGACTCTAAGACCAGCAACTTGACACGACGATGCAACCGCAAATTCAACAAAGCAAAAACCCTAAAAAGATTATGCAAAGGCTCAGATTGGTTCGGATATGATGAACTAACCCTAATTTTTTTGTGGCTTTTTCATGGACTGTAGGTATGAAGAACAGAATCGATCTAATCTATGAAAAACTGTAAAATCTCACCGAGCAACCTGGAAATCTGATACCACTTGATAGAGGCAAAGGTGTCCCGATGTTTCGATGAGATGGTGGCTATCGTTTTCTGTGGGAGTTCACCTTGACGATCCGACTACGAACGTGCAAGACGTCGCACCTTAGCAATCGCTAAACCAACTTCCGAGGGGTTATTGACCACGCCGGAGCACGATCAACCTGACCACGAGGGTCTGTTTCCTGCGTGCAAATGAAGAACAAGCAAGAAACTGAGATTGCAATCTGGATATTGCGAATATAAGATGAAAGCTTTATTGATCAAGGTGGGGTTCTGTGACGTCTTGGTCTGGTCGTTGGACACAAACGAAGTATGAGAAGTTGCAGCTATGGCGAACTTTCAATCTAAACAAAACCCAAAGTCTAAACGACGCCCTAAGGGCTGTATATATGGAGGAAGAGGGGGGACTTTCGTGGCCCTTGAGGGTGGGGTCCGAAACCAACCCTAACTCTTGTTTCCCCACACATACAGACTCTAAAAATAGCCTATACTTAAGTATTTCGAAATTACATGGGCCTGGCCCATTAATAAGGTGACGCAGCACCTAGAATAGGCCATGGACGAATATTATGAAGTGGCATCTTGTATATTTCGTCCAAGGCTTGATGCACTCCTTATGGCGGCTTCAAAGTCCTGCAATCATCACTTGTAACTCCGTTCTTGATCCCCTTGCGCATGACATCAACTCCATGCGTGTTCTTGCTCCAATGTTCATCCTTCTCCAAGCTAGGCCCTTCATTTGTGAGCAAATCAAATGTATCCAATTTAGGCAGCATCATAATCTCATGAACATTAGAATCATTACCAAGAAACGAAACTACCTGGTAATTTAATTGGCGTGCGCGAGCTCTAGTAATTGGTCCAGTATATGTAACAGTAGGGGCTGTGGGTGTAACAATGATATTGATGTCCTCATCACTGACCCTTTTTGCTACCATATTATAAGCCTTCCCACCTCCACATACATCTACGTCGTGTGTTTGACTCTCCCTGGTAATCGCTCTATCCAAGCTTTGAGAGTTTTGACTAAGGCGATTGCCGATCACCGCCTGCTGCTGGGTAAGAACTGGTAAGAATTTGAGATTGGCTTGATGGATTTGTGACACCACCACCACCTCTTGTTAGTAGTCTATAGGATCATATTCTTGTGTGTTTCTATTGTTGCTAACCATGGCAGGATCACAAGCCGACGGGACTGACTGGGAGAACATGACGAATAAGGAGTTGCATGATAAATTTCAACAAATGATGAGTGGACAGGTGCAAGATGTGCTAAACAGATTTAAAGAGGCCATGGAGAAGATAGATGGCATGGAGAAGACATTCGAAACAAAGCTCGATAACAGGTTTAATGAATTGCTCGTGCGGCTTCCACCACCACCATCGGCTGCACCTAACGCACCTCTACAACAACAACAACTACGACTACCTACACATCGTGAAACAGCCCTCCGCCGAGCGAGCCGTCTCCCTCTTGCACGTGGCCAAACTGTTGGTGCTGCTGTTGATACTTCTGTGGCTCCTGCTGCTGATGCGGAGGAGGATGATTTTGCCGGAGATTACGAGGATGAGGTTGATCAAAATCAGAACTACGTGCCACCACCAGCACAGCAACCACCAGGCCGTCCACATGCAAATAATGGAAATGGTAGGGCTCACCCTCAGGTACGAGATCATGACCATCTCCCTAAACTAAAATTGAATATTCCACCATTTGAGGGTAGATATGTTCCTGATATATATCTTACTTGGGAGTTAGAAACTGAACAACGATTTACATGTTTACAATATCCCGAGGAGAGATGTGTTCCTGCTGCTGTTTGTGCATTCACTAGTTTTGCATGTGTTTGGTGGTCTGAGCATTGTAGATTATATCCTATTCCAGCTACTTGGGCTGCTTTGAAAACTGCTATGCGTACTTGTTGGGTTCCACCATATTATCAACGTGAATTACTTCAAAAATTGCAGCGTTTAAGACAAGGAAAAAATTCTGTAGAAGAGTATTATCAGGAATTACAAACTGTCATGATTAGATGTGGTATTGTTGAGGAGAATGAAGCTATGCTTGCACGTTTTATGGGTGGATTAAATAGAGAGATTCATACCATCCTAGAGTATAAGGAGTATAATAATATCACTCGTTTATTCCATCTTGCTTGTAAAGCTGAACGTGAAGTGCAAGATCGACATGCATTGGCGCGAACTAGCTTTCCTGCAGGTCGATCTTCATCATGGACACCACGTGCATCCTCTACTTCCACTCCACCAGCACCTCCATCAGGTGCCACCTCCAGCCGTGATACAAGAAAGCAGGCACAACCACCACAATCTGCCAAGTGCACACCTACTGGACCTGCGTAGAGCTCTTCTTCTTCCATGGCATCAACAGGGCACACAAGTGATATTATTTGTCGTTGTTTTAAGGGAAGAGGACATTTTGCGAGAGAATGCCAATCTCAGCGTGTGATGATTGCTACTGAGGATGGTGGGTATGAGTCCGCTAGTGACTATGCTGAGGAGACTTTGGCTCTTATTACACATGAAGAACACGATGGAGATGATTCTGATCATGAGACGCAATACATGGCTGCTGAAGACGCTGACAGGTATGAATGTTTAGTTGCTAAACGTGTTTTGAGTGTGCAGGTTACACAAGCTGAGCAAAATCAGAGGCATAATTTGTTCCATACAAAGGGAGTTGTGAAGGAACGTTCTGTTCACGTCATCATAGATGGAGGGAGCTGCAATAACTTGGCTAGCATGGAGATGGTGGAGAAGCTATCTCTCACCACAAGACCACATCCACATCCTTACTACATCCAATGGTTCAACAATAGCGGCAAGGTTAAGGTAACACGTACTGTTCGTGTGCATTTTAGTATCTCTACATATGCTGATTATGTTGATTGTGATGTGGTACCTATGCAAGCATGTTCCTTATTACTTGGTAGACCATGGCAATTTGATAAAAAATCTGTACACCATGGTAGAAACAATCAGTATACTCTTGTTCATAAGGATAAAAAAATTACTTTGCTTCCTATGACTCCTGATTCCATTTTGAAAGATGATATTAATAGAGCTAATAAAGCAAAACAGGAGAAAAATAAGAGTGAAAATCAGATTGTGGCAAAAGAATTTGAGCAACAAATGCAGCCTAATAATAAACAATCTAGTGTTGATTCTGAAATTAAATTGAAAAGTGCATGTTTACTTGGCACCAAATCTGATATTGATGATCTAGATTTTAGCAAATCTGTTTGCTATGCTTTTGTGTGCAAAGAGGCATTATTTTCATTCGAGGATGTGCCTTCCTCTTCGCATCCTGCTGTCACTAACATTTTCCAGGAGTTCGCTGACGTCTTTCCACAAGACGTGCCACCAGGATTACCACCTATTTGAGGGATTGAGCATCAAATTGACTTAATTCCCGGTGCATCGTTACCCAACCATGCGCCATATCGTACCAATCCAGAGGAGACAAAGGAGATTATGCGTCAAGTACAGGAGCTGCTTCACAAAGGTGATATATGTGAATCCCTTAGTCCTTGTGCTGTTCCTATCATTTTAGTGACGAAAAAGGATGGTACATTGTGCACGTGTGTTGATTGTAGAGGCATTAATAATATTACTATTCGTTATCGCCATCCTATTCCTAGGCTAGACGACATGCTTGATGAATTGTGTGGCTCTACAATATTCTCCAAAGTTTATTTGCTAGTGGATACCATCAAATTCGTATGAAATTGGGAGATGAATGGAAAACGGCATTTAAAACTAAGTTTGGTTTATATGAGTGGTTAGTCATGCCTGTTGGGTTAACTAATGCACCTAGTACTTTCATGAGACTAATGAACGAAGTTTTACGTGCTTTCATTGGACGATTTGTGGTAGTCTATTTTGATGATATACTGATTTATAGCAAATCTTTGGAGGAACATTTGGAACATTTACGTGCTATTTTTATTGCTCTATGTGATGCACGTTTGTTTGGTAATCTTTTCTTGGCTATGTTGTTACTCCACAGGGAATTGAAGTTGACAAAGCCAAGATTGAAGCTATTGAGAGTTGGCCGCAGCCCAAAACGGTCACACAAGTGAGGAGTTTCCTTGGCCTCACTGGTTTCTATAGGCGTTTTGTGAGAGATTTCAGCACCATTGCTGCACCTCTCAACGAGCTTACAAAAAAGGATGTGCCTTTTGTTTGGGGTACCGCACAGGAAGAAGCCTTCACGGTATTGAAATATAAGTTGACACATGCTCCTTTACTCCAACTTCCTAATTTCAATAAGACTTTTGAGCTTGAATGTGATGCTAGTGGAATTGGATTAGGAGGTGTGTTATTACAAGATGGCAAACCTATTGCATACTTTTCTGAAAAATTGAGTGGGCCTAGTCTGAACTATTCTTCTTATGATAAATAATTATATGCTCTTGTTCGGACCTTAGAAACATGGCAACATTATTTATGGCCCAAGGAATTTGTTATACATTCTGATCATGAATCTTTGAAACACATTAAAAGTCAAGCAAAACTGAACCGTAGACATGCTAAATGGGTTGAATTCATTGATACTTTCTGTAGCGACCCGACCTGAATGGATCAAGTCTCTGTGCTTAAGTGTCATCCCTGGATCGGTATGCTGACACACACAGTACTCGAGGTTTTATAACAGAGGTAAATCACATGTATAAGTAATGTAAGATACTATTACCTCAATCCAAAATAGCGGAAGTAACAAGGTTGTGGATTCCCATCAACACCAACGGCAAAGTTGAGTGTAGAAATCGTAACCCTAACGTATCACTTACTCGTCGTAAGAAATCCTGGAACATGAGATGTTGCAGTCACAGAGGGTCAGTACATTGAATGTACTGGGAAATTCACACCATAGAGAATGATGAACAATGGCTATCACTACATGCATATATGGCTCGTGGAAAAGCTCTATGGTTATATGGTTTTTGTGAAAAGCCAATTTTTCCCTACTACAAAGGAATACATTTTATTTAACTATCATAGTGGTTGTTGAACATTGAGAATGGTTGACAGCATTCTCAATCCCAATTAAGTAACATCATTAAACAAAACCCAACAAAATTAAATTTTAGAGTAACATGTTGAGATTCACATGATAATCCAGGTTTGCGCAATTTTCCCCACAAGACTCGATCGCCTCCGTTTGGTTTCTTGCACTACATGGTGTTTGAGAAGACGGATAACCGAGACATAGTCTTTCAGAAGCGCTAGCACCTTACCATGGATAGACCGTTACACCTATTTCCCCTACATCTGCTAGTCTACCCTGTAAGAGTTCGCACGACTTAATCAACTATGCTAGAGCCCATAATAGCTTGTGGCTGCACACGGAAGTTTCTAGTATGAAAAATCTCATGATCCCTTTGAGCCTGGGTGGCGGTCCATAAAAAAAACAGGCAATCCTGGTCTACCCAGGTGCCTAGACAGGCAATCCTGGAATACCCAGGTACCTCAATCCACCCAGATGTGTGTTTAAGTTGCCACCTTAAGTAAACCATTAATTAACAAACTCACATCTGTCATGAATACTCTCAAAACCAATCCACGTCTACGAGCATAGCATGGCAATATAAGCATAACGTAATAGTAACTCCCAAGGTTTGAATGCATGGCAATAGGTTCCTACCTCATCAACTACTTCCCAATACCCACATTGATGCGGAGCATCCCAAGGTCATCCCCATGGACCTACCATCGTATCATCAAGTGCCTACTAGACCCATGACTCGATCACGTGCAAGAGCCCTTGAAACCGAGGTGACATCTCTCGTCTCACAATTCCACTTCGATGCGCATGAAGCATGTCTACTACCTCATATGGATACTTTGTGCATACTCAGGTACAATGGAGAAGCTAAGGAGCAAGGACAAGGAGAAGAGGAAGATGGACGAGAAGACGGAGAAGAAGAAGGGATGCAGGAAAAGTCCCAGCCACCAGACGACCGGCCGAGACCAGACGTCCGGCGCCTGAAGCCTCAGTCGAACCCCAGCGAGCGGACGTCCGGCCCAGACCGGACGACCGGTGCCCCTGCACCCGAAGCGAACGAGCGGACGTCCGGTCCGGACTGGACGACCGGCGCACCAGCACCCGAGCCAACATCAGCGGAAGTCCGGAGATACCGGACGTCCGGCACCCCCATCACAGAGCATAACCAGCAGAGGACCGGAGGACACCGGACGTCCGGCAGCTCCTGAGACACCGGACGACCGGTCCCCAGCGGACGTCCGGTACCTGGCTGTGTCCAGATTCGGGCCCGAGGCCCATGTACCCTTTCACTTCGCCCCCCCCTTTTGCACTTAGACTATAAATAGACCCCCCATTCATCCTAGCTAGGGCTAGCGTTGGTTTAGCTCATACTTCGAGATAGAGTTTCGCTCATCCATACCGATGTCCTCCTCGAGAGAGACGGCGGCCCCTCTTCGGAGACGATCAACTTGGATTCAAGACCCCCCTCTTGGGTCGCCCCATCAAGACCTCCTTCTAGGAGAAGAACCGGTTACTCTGTATCGTCCTTTGTTGACCTTGGATCATCGTGTATCTCTCTGTGTTTCAAGGATCTAGCACATGTGCGATCTATTTCTTGTTGGTTGAGTGTTTCTCTTGTGTTTCCCCTCATTTTCCCCCTCGTGTTCTTCATGTTCCTCGTAGGGATCCGCTCCTTTCGTGAAAGATCGGCCATCTAGGGTTCCACCCTACATCATCTTGGTATCATGAGCAAGGTTGATCACGATTTCGGAGCCCCCCTCTTCGTTTTTCTAGCTTGATTTTGTTGTTTTTCGTCCTAATCCGAAAATCCCCACCTAAAATAGCCCCAAAAATTTTCTTGTGTTTTGTGAGTTGTGATGATGTTTTGTTGGTTTTGATCTGTGAATTTGTTGCGTTGCAAGTAGATCTAGCCTTCCCCCACCATCTCCACCTCGAAATCCCTCCCAAATTCCACATATTCCCCCGAAAATGACCTCCCGGATCTAAAATCTCGCGTTGACCCCGACCACGGGACGACTGTCACATCACCGGACATCCGGCGACCCAGGAAGCACCGGACGTCTGACGTTACCGGACGACCGGCGACCGGACATCCGTCCGCACCCGGACGACCGCTACTTCCACAACATCATCAGCTATACCACCTCCAACTTCCGCAAAACCGTCCCAATATCCCTACCCACACCACCACATAACTGCCACCTACTCCGATGATTTTGGTCGCCTTTGGTTTTGAGAATTTGAGTTGCGTTCCGTATCCTTTTGTGTTTCGGCTATCTAGGTACGGTTTGACATCGACATCACCGCCGCTCATTTTCGCCACGGACGCGTCATCAACACCGTTCATCAACAATGACCACCTGGACTATGAATTAGTTTTCGTGCCACCATTTTGACACCATACTGGAAGCAAGACCGGTAACCTCAACTTGGTATTGGACATATCACTCTTGCCATTACATTGATAGCCATCATCGCCTTACTCCTTTGTGTTGCTTACCCATAGAGACTAGCCATTGAGTATTGCCGGCAACGAGACTTGTGCACTTTAGTGATCATACTTCCCCATAGCATACATACATACATCATTGTTGCCTATATTGGTATCATCTCTTGTGTCACAAAGTTGTCATCGCATACTCACTTGCTATCTTGGTTCATCAAGCGTCACATAAGAAAAGAGCTCAAACATCAAAGAGTCAACCAAGGTTTTAAGCAAAGAGGAAAGATAAGCAAAGAGCTTTTAAGCAAGAACCATATCATCATACAACATTAAGATTGTCATACTTGATCATCTTGGATCATATCACAGCAACACCTTGCATAAAACATATTTGGGATAGAAGTCGTTGCATTTTTGCTAAGTAGGTTGTGCACAAGTTCTTGTATCCGCCTATCGTGCAATTGTGCTAGCGTCTCTCTAGTGTTGTGCAACAAGAGCATTTTTGTGGATTCCACATTTTGGCTCACCCTTGGTTGCTCAACCCCACTTATCTTTTTGCATGTGTGTTTCCGTGTACCGTATATGCTTGGTCTACTTGTTACATTGCATCTTGTGAATCTTTTCCAATATTATTGAATCTTGCTTACATTCACATTAAAAATTGTGCCACCATCCTAACCAAGCTCCACCAAAAGCTTTTACTTGTGTAGGTGTGAGAACCGACAAGAATTGGTACCAATTGTGCTATTTCCTTGTTACACATTGGAGTCATCTTTGATCCATTGTCAACATCGGTCAAGGTACATTTGATATTGGTTCTTCCCTTTCTTCCACTCACACTTGTCATGGAATGATGGATAGGCCAAGTACTTCTACCATCCCGCTCTTCATGGAGCAAGACGACGACATGAACTCCTTCGTCACCAAGAGTCACCTTTTTGGTGCACAACGTCCTTTGCATCAAGAGCAACAAGCTATGAGTGAACGCATCGACAACCTTGCCGCCGACTTACAACTTTCCGAGCAACGTACAAGGGACTACTTTGACAACAAGCTCGACGATCACAAGCAAGAGAATGATGCAAGGATGTACGAGATTCACGCTTTGTTGCTCAACCGCTCTTCTTCCACTTCAAGAAGGAGCCGTTCAAGTCGACACTCTGACGACACCATCTCCGGTTCAAATACACCGTCATCGAACACTCTCCGTCGAGTCGCGCGCAACAAGCATCAAGCAAACCTCAATCCACTTCGAGACACCGACTCGCAAGAACATCGATGACGTCAAGCCGAAGAAGCCTTTGCGCTATCTCGGGAATGGCAACGCCAACGTCAACACAAACAAGAGGAGCGAGCGCGACAACATGAAGATGCACAAGACGCCGAGGCAGAATGCCAAGAACAACAACTACGTGAAGCTCAAGCACTTGAAGCGCAACGTGCCCTTCATGAATCAAGTCGTGCCGTAGCCGACCGAGGCCAACAAGCTCGACTACATCAAGAAGCACTTCGCGATGAAGCTCAAGAAAGAATTTATCAAAGACGTGTGCGTCAACAAGCTCCTCGTCCAGATAGACAAGCGCCTCATCAAGATAGACAAGCTCCCCCTCAAGCGAGACAAGAACATCAAGTCCATCAAGAACAAGAAGACAATGGACCCAATCCTCGCCAAGAGAAACATGAGTAAGACTTCCAACTTCGTCAAGAGCACCACGAGTTGGAAAATCATCTACAACATGGGCGTCATCATCCCCGACCCCAACACAATGAAGAGCAACGCTACGGCAAGCTCAAGTTCACCATGCCCAAGTTCAACGGAAGCAACGATCCCAAAGAATACCTTTCATGGGCATTGAAAGTTGACAAGATCTTCCGTTTGCACAATTATGAAGAAGAGAAGAAGATCGCGATGGAATCCCTTGAGTTCCAAGACTATGTCCTCATTTGGTGGGAACAAGTCATTGAGCGCCGCGAGGCAAGAGGTGAACCACCCATCACCACTTGGGCACAAATGAAGGACGTCATGAGAGCACAATTCGTGCCAAACTACTACAACTGCGACCCGTTCAAGAAACTTCAACAACTCAAGCAAGGCACCAAGAGCGTTGAAGAGTACTACAAGGAAATGGAGCTTGCCATGATACGAGCCAATGTCAAAGAAGATGATGAGAAAACTATGGCAAGGTTCTTGAATGGACTCAATCATCCTATCAAGAAGATCGCCGACTTCCAACCATACTCGAACCTCATCGAGCTAGTGCATCAAGCTACCAAAGCGGAATGGCAAGTACAAGATGACTTCAAGTATGCCAAGTTCTCATCCAAGTCCTATGGCCTCTCCAACGATCAAGCTTTAACGACTCCAACACCTTCTACCTCAACCAAGCCTTCTACAAGCAACAGCAACAATTCAAGTTACAAGAAAGCTTCGACAAGCTCAAGTCGTCCGCCTACTACAAGCAACTTCAAGAAAGCTCCATCATCATCTACTCCACCCAATGAGACCATCAATACAAGTTCTATCAAATGCTTCAGATGCGGCGGCCGAGGCCACAAGTACTTCGAGTGCACAAGCAAGTGCACCATGATCTTCAACGACGACGGAACCTATGACTCCATGAGTGACGGAGAAATGGAAGCTCTTGAGCAAGTGGCCATGCACCGACAAGTGAACAATGAAGATGAAGATGACCAAGTCTTTTGCGATGAAGATTCAAGCCCCGCTCTTGTTGTCTCCAAGGTCTTGACTCTTCAACATCAACAAGACGAAGATCAAAGATGCCATATCTTTCAGACCAAGGCCGGCATCAATGGACGATCCGTCAAGGTCAAGATGAAGCACCCTCACCCCTACAAGGTTCAATGTCTAAGCAACACCGGCACCATACAAGTCGAGCATAGAGTACAAGTCTCTTTCAAGATCAGCGCCTATGAAGACACATTAGAATGTGATGTCCTTCCGATGACCGTTTGCCACCTCCTCCTTGGACGGCCATGGCAATTTGACCGAGGTGTCATTCACAATGGGCGTACAAATCAATATAGCTTCAAGATGAAAGGGAAAGAGTTCGTGCTACATCCTATGTCTCCAAGCCAAGTGATCACCGACAAGCAAGCCACCCATCGTGGAGAAAATAGTGAGAGAGCGATCCACCAAAAAGAGAGTGAGCGCCACAAGCCCAAATTGAGTGACTCCACGATGAGCGACAAGAAAAACATAGTTCTCTTTGCCACCAAACATGAGATGAGAGAAGTGTGTGAGAATCCATCAAGTGTCCTACACTATGTCCTATTGTGCAAGGACGAGGTCACACAAACTAACAACTCTCACGATCTACCTTTGGTGTTGTCTTCTCTATTGCAGGAATTCCAAGATGTTTTCCCCGATGAGCTACCTCCGGGTCTACCTCCACTATGAGGCATTGAGCACCGAATTGATATCATCCCCGGAGCGCCGCTTCCCAACAAAGCTCCATACCACGTCAACCCCGAAGAAACCAAAGAAATACAAAGGCAAGTAAAGCATCTCATAGACCATGGACATGTGCGTGAAAGTTTGAGTCCTTGTGCCATACCGGTCATTCTTGTGCCAAAACGTGACGGTAACTTTCGCATGTGCTCCGATTATAGACCTATCAATGCTATCACCGTTAGATATAGGTAACCCATTCCACGCCTAGATGATATGCTAGATGAGCTTAGTGGTGCCACTATATTTTCCAAAATCGATCTTAAGAGTGGTTACTATCAAATCCGCATACAAGAGGGTGATGAATGGAAAACCGCATTCAAAACCAATTTTGGTTTGTATGAGTGGTTAGTCATGCCTATGGGTCTCTCGGATGCACCGGGCACTTTTATGCGCCTTATGAATCATGTCTTTCGCCCTTACATTGGTATATTTGTTGTGGTTTACTTCGATGACATTCTTGTGTTTAGCAAATCTATCCAAGAACATGTCACCCATGTCCGCACCGTTTTGCGAACTCTTAGAAAAGAGCGGCTCTATGCTAATACGGAGAAGTGCCTTTTTGGTGTTGATAAGCTCGTTTTCTTAGGATTTGTTGTCTCTTCTAAGGGTGTTCATGTAGATGAGTCCAAGATCAATGCTATTAAAACTTGGCCCCAACCAACCAATTTGCAACAAGTGCGTAGTTTTCTTGGTTTTGCCGGTTTCTATCGTAGATTTGTGAAGGATTTTAATTGCTTCACCTTTTCATGCTTTGAGCAAGAAGAACACGCCTTTTGTTTGTGGACCATCTCAATATATTGCTTTCAATGAGCTTAATAATTTGCTTACTCATGCTCCCGTGCTTTCTTTACCCAACTTCGACAAGCCTTTTGAGATTCATTGCGATGCTAGCGGTAATGGCATAGGAGGTGTGTTAACGCAAGAGAAGCGCCCCATAGCTTACTTTAGTGAGAAACTTTCCGGAGCGCAACTCAACTATCCCATCTATGACAAAGAGCTATATGCTTTAGTCTGTGTTTTACATGAATGGGAACATTACCTTCGTCCCCATGAGTTTATCATTCATACCGATCATAAGACCCTCAAGTATATCAAGGGTGAAACTAAGTTGAACAAGTGTCATTCTAAATGGAGTGAATTCATTGAGTCATTTCCCTATGTCATCAAGGGTAAAGAAAACATCGTCGCGGATGCTCTTTCCCGCATATGCATGCTAGTCATGCAACTCGAGTTAGATGTCAATAGCTTCGAGCATATCAAAGATTTGTATGTGCATGATGAAACTTTTGCCACCCCTTATGCCAAGTGTTTGTCGAATACATCGTGGGAGCGCTATTACATCAAAGACGGCTACCTTATGCGAGCTAACAAACTTTGCATCCCCAAGTCGTCCCTTCGTTTATTGCTTTTGCAGGAATCGCATGGAGGAGGATTAATGGGACACTTTGGACGCGATAAGACATTCGCCATGCTCTCGAAGAGCTACTTTTGGCCAAAGATGTTTTGGGACGTCAATCGCTTCACCAACCGATGTTCGACATGCCGCAAAGCTAAGTCCAAAGCTCAATCTCATGGCCTCTATATCCCTCTACCAATTCCATACCAACCATGGGAAGATATTAGCATGGACTTTGTGCTTGGTTTACCTAAAACTCGAAATGGCAAGGATTCAGTTTTTGTTGTCATGGACCGTTTCTCCAAAATGGCTCATTTCATTCCTTGCAACAAGATAGACGATGCTTCAGATATTGCAAATTTGTTTTGTAGGGAAATCTTGCGCCTTCATGAAGTGCCAAAGACTATCGTCTCGGACCGTGATGTCAAGTTCCTTAGCTACTTTTGGAATACTCTATGCGCCAAGCTCGGAATCAAGCTACTCTTCTCCATGGCATACCATCCTCAAACCGACAGCCAAACGGAGGTGACAAACCGCACACTCTCCGCTCTACTTCAAGTACTCATCAAGAAGAACATCAAGTAGTGGGAGGAGTGTCTACCCATCGCCGAGTTCGCATACAACCGAGCAAGACACTCAACAACCGGCAAGTCCCCTTTCGAGGTCGTCTACGGATTCAACCCTTTGTCACCATTGGATATTCTTCCTCCACCACTCCAAGAGCGCATCAATTTTGACGCAAGTGCGCGTGTGACACATCTCAAGAAGATGCATGAAGATACAAGAAACACCATCGAGCGCCAAGTTCAACGCCTTGCGACCAAGCTCAACTTCAACAAGCAACCTATGGTCTTCAACATTGGTGATCAAGTGTGGCTACACCTTCGCAAGGACCGCTTCCCACAAGAACGCAAATCCAAGCTTCATCCACGAGCGGATGTACCCTTCAAGGTGCTTGCACGCTACAACGACAACGCTTACACGATCGACCTTCCACGCGACAAGTACAACGTGAGCAACATATTCGACGTCAAAGATCTCTCTCCTTTCCATGCTGATGAAGATTTTGATCCGAGGACGGATCTTCCTGAAGGGAGGGGAGATGATGCAGAGCATTCCAAGTTCATCCCCATGGACCTACCATCGTCTCATCAAGTGCCTACCGGACCCATGACTCGATCACGTGCAAGAGCCCTTGAAACTCAGGTGACATCTCTCCTCTCACAATTCCACTTTGATGCGCATGAAGCATGGCTACTACCTCATATGGATACTTTGTGCATACTCAGGTACAATGGAGAAGCTAAGGAGCAAGGCCAAGAAGAAGAGGAAGATGGACGAGAAGACGGAGAAGAAGAAGGGATGCAGGAAAAGTCCCAGCCATCGGACGATAGGCCGGGACCGGACATCCGGCGCCTGAAGCCTTAGCCGAACCCCAGCGAGGGGACGTCCGGCCCAGACCGGACGACCGGTGCCCCTGCACCCGAAGCGAACGAGCGGACGTCCGTTCCGGCCCGGACGACCGGCGCACCAGCATCCGAGCCAACATCAGCGGAAGTCCGGAGATACCGGACGTCCGGCACCTCCAACACAGAGCAGAACCAGCGGACGACCGGAGGACACCGGACGTCTGGCAGCTCCTGAGACACCGGACGACAGGTCACCAGCGGACGTTCGGTACCTGGCTGCGTCCAGATTCGAGCCCGAGGCCCATGTACCCTTTCACTTTGCCCCCCCCTTTTGCACTTAGACTATAAATAGACCCCCCATTCATCCTAGCTAGGGCTAGCGTTGGTTTAGCTCATACTTCGAGATAGAGCTTCGCTCATCCATACCGATCTCCTCCTCGGGAGAGACTGCGGCCCCTCTTCAGAGAAGATCAACTTGGATTCAAGACCCCCCTCTTGGGCGGCCCCATCAAGACCTCCTTCTAGGAGAAGAATCGGTTACTATGTATCATCCTTTGTTGACCTTGGATCATCGTGTATCTCTCTATGTTTCAAGGATCTAGCACATGTGTGATCTATTTCTTGTTGGTTGAGTGTTTCTCTTGTGTTTCCCCTCGTTTTCCCCCTCGTGTTCTTCATGTTCCTCGTAGGGATCCGCTCCTTTCGTGAAAGATCAGCCATCTAGGGTTCCACCCTACATCACACATGTTATCAATCCTACTCACGCAATGTTTGAGGGTGAAACTAATGCATAAAAAACTGGGTGATAAAGGGGATATGATCAAAGTGTGAACTTGCCTGCAATGTTGATGAAGATGACGCGCACTCAAAACTCTTGATATTTCTACTCGTCACACTCCGGTCAATCTATCGTAAGAAAGCACTAGTAACCACACATAAGCAATCACTCAGAGATCGGAGAGAACAAAGAAAACAATTCGGAAAACGTCAAAACCAAGCAAATAACTCTTGCAACATAAAACAATTTCTAACAGTACCAAAATTATATGAATTTGGCCTTATCAGAAAGTTTAGGTCAAGAGCTTCGATTAGCAAAAAGAATGAACTCAAACGGAGCTACGAAACTCAAGTTATGATCAAACGAAGTTTGAATCTAAATCTGAAAATTTAAAATTTCAAAAACATGTTTGAGTTGTTTATCTGGATAGAGGAGATCATAACGAAGACGTGAGCGTTGGTTTCATTGGATTTGGACTAGCGAGCAAAAAGTTGTGATAGATTGAAGATCAGGGACTAAACCGTGAAGAAACTAAATACATACGGGTCCCTGGCTAAAATTAAAAGAAAAAAGAAAAAGACTAAATAACGAACGTTCGCTACACAGATCTACAGAACGAAAACGTTCACTAAAACTAGTTAAACAGAAAATGTTCGTTAACAAATAAACCTAGGAAAAAAATAAACCTAGGGTTTTTTTGGAAAAAAACGAACAAAAAGGAAAACCGAGAAAACCGGGCAGCGGTTATACCGGTTCGCAACGGGTTTGACGTCGGCGGTGGTTTACCGTGGTGGTGGGAATCCGGCGAGGGGCGGCGGATTGGGCGGCAGCGAGGCGAGGTGGCTCCGGCGCAGTGGCTCGGCTTCGGGCGCGGGGCAAGGCGCGGGCGGCGCGCATGCGAGCGGTGGGGGTGCAGCGGTGGGGGTGCAGCGGCGGCGGCGCAGTGTGGCGAATCTCCCTGGCGGCGGCGAGATGCGAGCGCCGGTGACGGTGATGCGGCAGCAGGCGGCGAAAGAGGAGAGAAAGGGATCCGGGTGACGCTTATAAAGGAGGAGGGGAGGTTGAGGCGTGGAGGAGGGGGCACGGAGGCCGAGGCGGTCACGGCGCGGCGGTGGAATCGTGCGGCGGCGGGTCTCCCGCTCGGGAGCTCGGGGATGGCGGCGGCATGGGCTGGGCCGTGGCCTGGCTGGGAGCGGGGCCGGCCCAGTTGGCGGGTATTTTTTATTTTATTTTATTTTTTTATAAAGATTTTCCAGGCAACAGAAAAAAAACAAAATAAATAAAAATTTTATATAATCATATAATATACCAAAATTTGAAGAAAAATATTTTCTACAACATGGACATTTTTATAATGCCAAATAAAATCCACACAAATTCAGATAATTCAAAGAGTGCTACTGGTCTAGTAAAATCCAATAAAATCATTTTAAAAATACCAAAATGATTTCAAATAAATTTTTCTCCAATTTTCTATTGTAGGGAATCATGTTACCTATTTTCCATGTATTTTGTTTTTGGAGAAAAATAATTTTAATAAAACTCAAATAACCCAAATTGAAAAATAATTATTTCAAATGGATTTTAAATTTGAGTTTCTTTGAAACTCCTAACTCATATTTCATATGTTTCGAAGAATTCATTTTATCTTCTCTCATGAAAATCATTGAGTTGCATAAAGTTTCTAAATTGGAAAATATTTTCCAAATGAAATTCAAATATTTTCAAACACCCCTTTCATTTATTGAAATGGAAGAAGTCATGTCATCTTCTCTCTAGGGTTTTGTATTTGAAAAGACTTTGAATTCACGGAGATCAAAATGCAAAAGGTGAAGGTTTGGGAAAGTCCTTTTATTCCCTCTCATTTAACTTTCAAAAAGTTTCGAATTTCACTCAATCAATCACACAACAATCAAACAAACAATCAATCTATCTATTTATTATAACATTCCAAAATTTAGAATTTTGGGATGTTACAAACCTACCACCCTTAAAATGAATCTCGTCCTCGAGATTCGGAGAGGCTAGAAAGAAATAGGTTAGGGTTTGGGGTGTCCTCAAAATCCATCGATCATCACACGGGGTCTGGGGTGCTACCACCCTTAGAAGCATGGTTACGGTTCCATCAAAACTCCTATACTCCATCCTTATTCTTGACAGTGTCGGTCTTCTCAGATCGTAAGGATGATTCCATCTCTGGGCTCTTCCGGTAGTGGCATAACCTTTTCCTCAATTCTTCTGTCCTTTCCTCTTGGTAAGGTTATTCCGAGATTGGGTCTTCTTAGCTGACAGGTCTAGCGCCAATACTAAACAACTATTGATATCTCATGGTGGTCAACAATTTATGGTTCCATCTGTAGGAAATGCGTCTGGTTGATTCTCACCATATAACCTACGGTTGGCAAAAGCTTCCTTGTACAAGGGGAAAAATTCTTATACCATTGTAAGATTTAAACAGGGTTTTGATCGCCATCTCTTTACTATAGGTAGGTCACTCAGATTTACCTTCCCACATAGCAAGGCGAATAATAAGAGTAAGTCGGTATGGTGATCAATCCATCCCGCACCCAAATCATTACCTTGTATACGGTTTAGCGAATCCCGCATTCTAACAATCGGTCATCCTCACAAGTATTGCAAAATTTCTCTTGTAGATGAACCAAGTTCGGATATATCCATAGATTCTGCAGGCCAGACATCCAGCGTTTCTTCACAACTCTCAGGTTTTGCGTTACTCCTATAAAATCGTATGTCGATAAACGTCGTATCTTCCTCCAGTGCTTTTCCTTCAGCAAGAGTGTGCTTTCTTCTTGGCAGGTCCTGGGGCCTGTGGGTTATGGCCCATATCATTACTTGTAATCCTTAAACTCATCATCGGGCAACTGATCATTATTCCAACATCCAACTTCCAGCTTCCTAGCATACTTAAAATCCATCCAATTGTATTGTCTCCCTTCCTTCTATTTGCACCAAACTAAGACGTGATTACTCAGACTCATCCTGGAATTTCCCTTGATCCATATTTCCACCATCATACCTCCTTTATATCCAATAGTAATTCATCTCTTCATCCTCGTGGGATATCCCTCATATCGAGATAAAACTTATACTTATGAAGTCCATATTCCACTTCATGGAACATCATTATCCTTTCCAAGTTCAAGCATCCTTACAGGGGAATATTAGCCATCTCTGCATGGCACTTCTTCAACTGGGAAAACATGAAACACAACATGAACTCCTGACAGTCCTTTGGGTGACTCCAACTTGTTGGCCACTTCTCCTATACGCTCCAAAACTCGGTATGGTCCTACAAATCTCGGGGCTAACTTTCCCTTAACTCCAATTCGTTTAACTCCTCGCAGGGGGGGGGGGGGCACACGAAGACATGCTCTTTCTCCAATTTCATAGACTACCTCCTTGCATTTTTTAGTCTGCATAACTCTTCTGCCTGGACTGAGCTACCTTCAGTCTATCACGAATCAACTTAACATTCTCTTCTGACTCGTTGATCACATTTGGTCCAAACAACTGACGGTCTCCAACTTTATCCCACATAGTCTTGGGGTGTCACACATATCGAGACAAAACTCGTATTCATTTTGTCCGAAATCCACTCAGTGGAGTATCCTTATCTTTTCCAGGGCTCAAGGGTTCTTACAGGGTACTACCACCCTTAAAATGCACAAATCTACCATAGACCATATTTCTCATATCCTTAGAAATTGTCAAAATCCTTCTTCATAGAGTATCAACTCATAAAATCCATATCAGTACCAATGATGCTAACTTTATTCATTCTCAAATGATTTCAATCTCTCGCTTTTACATTACATGTCTCAACTCAATACCTCAATATAAAGGAAAATGTTCTCACTTCTACTACTCCATTTCTTTTGTTGCAAACTCAACTATCTAGCACAAGTTTCCTTCTCCTTGGGGCATTCTCTGGCAAAGTGCCCTGCTCCATTACAACTAAAACATATTACTTCTGACAAGTATCGACGTTTCCTTTTTGGGCAACTGTTGAGGTAGTGCCCTGACTCCTTGCACCTGTAATAGGTGATATGACTCAGGTCCCTCCTGGGCTCCAATCGGTTTCTCTTCCTGGACTTTTCCATTCCAATGAGGGCTTCTATTTCCTGTGGGTCATACTCTACTTCCTCTGTCGGGAATTCTACTAGATCCCCATTAAAAAAATTTGGGAGATGTGTCCTTCTTCTCCATATGAATAGCAAGTCTTAGTGCAGGGTTTAATTGGTTCTTTTTTGGGTGTGTTCCCAACATCTTCCTTCATCACGGGTTCTTCTAAAATTTCCATGAGGGCTCCTTTCATTACTTCTTTCTTCTGCTGGATGGTTCGTTGTACCATCGGGTAAATGCGACAGAGCAGGATAGTGGGTAGTCCCTTCACACAAGAAACAAGTAATCTGCCTAGTTGGCCATTCTTCAACTGGGTGACTTCCTTCACAATTAGGGCATTCATCCTTCTTTTCTTTATGGGTGTGTCCTATTTCTCCACAAATCTTGCATGCACAAGGTTTCCTCATATCCTTTCCATAAGGCTTCAACTTCTGGGACACAAGCCGAGACATTGGCTGAGTCAACTTTAATTCTCTCCAAGTGGTTACTCCTTGCCATCCATTCATGGTTTGGTACATCCTCCACCAAGTAGCAGCACCTCTTTCAAAGCACTGAAGAGCATGCTGTGTCATATCATTTCCAACTATAGGGTTATACTCCATGTGATCCTCCATGTTCTAAATCCATCGGTCTGTCTCCAACTGACTCATATTCTCATGAACATTAGAATCGTTACCAAGAAACGAAAGTACCTGATAATTCAATTGGCGTGCACGAGCTCTAGTAATTGGTCCAGTATGTATAGCAGCAGGGGCTGTGGGTGTAACAATGGTATTGATGTCCTCATCATCCTCCCCTTCTTGAAAGGAAGTCGTCCTCGACGAAAGTTCATCGTCCTCACCCAAATAAGGCTTGAAATCTGCAATGTTAAAAGTGGGAGTAACCCCAAAATCTACAGGCAGCTCAAGTTTATATGCATTATCATTTATTTTCTCTAACACCTTAAAAGGACCATCAGCACGTGGCATTATCTTTGATTTGCGCAAATTAGGAAATCTATCCTTATGCAAATGTAACCAAACAAGATCTCCAGGTGCAAACACAACATGTTTTCTACCCTTATCTCCAGCAAGTTTATATTTAGCATTCATACGCTCAATGTTTTCCTTAGTTAACTCGTGCATTTTTAACATCAATTCAGCACGTTCTTTAGCATCAAAATTAACCTTCTCAGAAGATGGAAGAGGCAACAAATCAATAGGTGCACGAGGTAGGAAACCATACACAATTTCAAAAGGGCACATCTTAGTAGTAGAATGCAATGAACGATTATAAGCAAATTCAATATGAGGCAAGCATTCTTCCCACATTTTCTTGTTATTCTTCAAAACAGCCCTAAGCATAGTAGACAATGTTCTATTGACTACTTTAGTTTGTCCATCAGTTTGGGGGTGACAAGTAGTACTAAAAAGCAGCTTAGTCCCCAACTTAGCCCATAAACATCTCCAAAAGTGGCTAAGAAATTTAGTATCACGATCTGAAATAATAGTATTTGGCACACCATGCAAGCGAACAATTTCACGAAAGAACAAATCAGCAACATTAACAACATCATCGCTTTTATAACCTGGTATACAGTGTGCCATTTTCGAGAACCTATCCACGACAACAAATATGCTATCCCTCCCCTTCTTTGTTCGAGGTAAAACTAAAACAAAGTCCATAGATATATCCTCCCAAGGAACGCTAGGTACAGGAAAAGGCATATATAAACCATGAGGATTGAGTCGTGACTTAGCTTTTTGACATGTAGTGCAGCGAGCAACAAAACACTCAATATCCCGTCTCATCTTTGGCCAAAAGAAATGTGTAGCAAGTATATCCTCCAACTTCTTGACGCCAAAGTGTCCCATTAATCCTCCTCCATGCGCCTCCTGCAACAACAAAAGACGAACGGAGCTAGCTGGAATGCATAGCTTGTTAGCACGAAACACAAATACATCGTTAAGAACGAACTTGTTCCAGTTTCGCCCTTCCTTACAATTCTGCAATATATCTTTAAATTCAGCATCAGGAACATATTGATCTTTGATGGTATACAAACCAAACATTTTAAAGTCAAGTTGTGAAAGCATAGTATAACGACGAGACAATGCATCAGCAATAACATTTTCTTTACCCTTCTTATGTTTAATGACATAAGGGAAAGTGTCAATGAATTCGACACATTTAGCATGTATACGGTTTAGTTTTGCTTGACTTTTAATGTGTTTCAAAGATTCATGATCAGAATGTATAACAAATTCCTTGGGCCATAAATAATGTTGCCATGTTTCTAAGGTCCGAACAAGAGCATATAATTCTTTATCATAAGTAGAATAGTTCAGACTAGGCCCACTCAATTTTTCAGAAAAGTATGCAACAGGTTTGCCATCTTGTAATAACACACCTCCTAATCCAATTCCACTAGCATCACATTCAAGCTCAAAAGTCTTATTGAAATTAGGAAGTTGGAGTAAAGGAGCATGTGTCAACTTATCTTTCAATACCGTGAAGGCTTCTTCCTATGCGGTACCCCAAACAAAAGGCACATCCTTCTTTGTAAGCTCGTTGAGAGGTGCAGCAATGGTGCTGAAATCTCTCACAAAACGCCTATAGAAACCAGCGAGGCCAAGGAAACTCCTCACTTGTGTGACCGTTTTGGGCTGCGGCCAACTCTCAATAGCTTCAATCTTGGCTTTATCAACTTTAATTCCCTATGGAGTAACAACATAGCCAAGAAAAGATACTCGGTCGGTGCAAAAGGTGTTTTTCCAAGGTTACCAAACAAACATGCATCATATAGAGCAATAAAAACAGCACGCAAATGTTCCACATGTTCCTCCAAAGATTTGATATAAATCAGTATATCATCAAAATAGACTACCACAAAACGTCCAATGAAAGTACGTAAAACTTCGTTCATTAGTCTCATGAAAGTACTAGTTGCATTAGTTAACCCAAAAGGCATGACTAACCACTCATATAAACCAAACTTAGTTTTAAATGCCGTTTTCCATTCATCTCCCAATTCCATACGAATTTGATGGTATCCACTACGCAAATCAACTTTGGAGAATATTGTAGAGCCACTCAATTCATCAAGCATGTCGTCTAGCCTAGGAATAGGATGACGATAACGAATAGTAATATTATTAATGCCTCTACAATCAACACACATACACGACATACCATCCTTTTTCGTCAATAAATGATAGGAACAGCACAGGGACTAAGGGATTCACGTATATAACCTTTATGAAGTAGCTCCTGTACTTGACGCATAATCTCCTTCGTCTCCTCTGGATTGGTACAGTATGGAGCATGGTTGGGTAATGATGCACCGGGAATTAAGTCAATTTGATGCTCAATCCCTCGAATAGGGGGTAATCCCGGTGGCACGTCTTGTGGAAAGACGTCAGCGAACTCCTGCAAAATGTTAGTGACAGCAGGAGGCAAAGAGGAAGGCACGTCCTCGAATGAAAATAATGCCTCTTTGCACACAAAAGCATAGAAAACAGATTTGTTAAAATCTAGATCATCAATATCAGATTTGGTGGCAAGTAAACATGCACTTTTCAATTCAATTTCAGAAGCAACACTAGATGGTTTATTATTAGGCTTCATTTGTTGCTCAAATTCTTTTGCCACAATCTGATTTTCACTCTTACTGTTCTCCTGTTTTGCTTTATTAGCTCTATTAATATCATATTTCAAAATAGAATCAGGAGTCATAGGAAGCAAAGTAATATTTTTATCCTTATGAACAAGAGTATACTGATTGTTTCTACCATTGTGTACAGAATTTTTATCAAATGGCCATGGTCTACCAAGTAATAAGGAACATGCTTGCATAGGTACCAGATCACAATCACCATAATCAGCATATGTAGCGATACTAAACTGCACACGAACAGTACGTGTTACCTTAACCTTGCCGCTGTTGTTGAACCATTGAATGTAGTAAGGATGTGGATGTGGTCTTGTGGTGAGAGATAACTTCTCCACCATCTCCATGCTAGCCAAGTTGTTGCAGCTCCCTCCATCTATGATGACGTGAACAGAACATTCCTTCACAACTCCCTTTGTATGGAACAAATTATGCCTCTGATTTTGCTCTGCTTGTGTGACCTGCACACTCAAAACACGTTGAGCAACTAAACATTCATACCTGTCAGCATCGTCAGGAGCCATGTATTGCGTCTCTTGATCAGAATCATCTCCACCGTGTTCTTCACATTCATACCTGTCAGCATCATAGTCACTAGCGGACTCATACCCACCATCCTCAGTAGCAATCATCACACGTTGAGATTGGCATTCTCTCACAAAATTTCCTCTTCCCTTACAACGACGACAAATAATATCACTTGTGTGCCCTATTGATGCCATGGAAGAAGAAGAGCTCTGCGCAGGTCCAACAGGTGTACTCTTGGCAGATAGTGGTGGTTGTGCCTGCTTTCTTGTATCACGGCTCGAGGTGGCACCTGATGGAGGTCCTGGTGGAGTGGAAGTAGAGGATGCACGTGGTGTCCATGATGAAGATCGACCTGCAGAAAAGGTAGGTCGCACCAATGCCTGTCGATCCTGCACTTCACGTTCAGCTTTACAAGCAAGATGAAATAAATGAGTGATATTAGTATACTCATTATACTCTAGAATGGTCTGAATATCTCTATTTAATCCACCCATAAAACGTGCAAGCATAGCTTCATTCTCCTCAACAATACCACATCTAATCATGCCAGTTTGTAATTCCTGATAATATTCTTCTACAAAAAAATTTCCTTGTCTTAAACACTGCAATTTTTGAAGTAATTCACGTTGATAATATGGTGGAACCCAACGAGTATGCATAGCAGTTTTCAAAGCAGCCCAAGTAGCTGGAATAGGATATAGTCTACAATGTTCAGACCACCAAACACATGTAAAGCTAGTGAAAGCACAAACAGCAGCAGGAACGCGTCTCTCCTCAGATAGAGCGATATTGTAAACATGTAAATCGTTGTTCAGTTTCTAACTCCCAAGTAAGATATATATCAGGAACATATCTACCCTCAAATGGTGAAATATTCAATTTTAGTTTAGGAAGATGGTCATGTACCTCAGGTGGTGGTGTAGCCCTACCGTTGCGATGATATGCATGAGGACGACCTGGTGGTGGTGGTGCTGGTGGTTGCACGTAGTTCTGATTTTGGTCAACCTCATCCTCGTAATGGTCCTCCATCTCTGTAGTAGTAGCAAGAGCGGCAGAAGCATCAACAGCGGCACCAGAAGTTTTCCCAGGGTCAATGGGAATGCGTTGTGCTCGTCCCACTTGATTTGGAAAGCGGCGTTGTTGTTGTTGTTGTTGTTGTTGTTGTTGTTGTTGTTGTTGGAGAGGTGCGTTAGGGGGCAGCCGGTGGTGGTGCTGGAAGATGCGCGAGCAATTCATTAAACTTGTTATCAAGCTTTGTTTCGAACGTCTTCTCCATGCCATCTATCTTCTCCATGGCCTCGTCAAATCTGTTTAGCATATCTTGCACCTCTCCACTCATTATTTGCTGAAATTTATCATGCAACTCCTTATTCGTCAGGTTGTCCCAGTCAGTCTAGTCGGCTTGTGATCCTGCCATGGTTAGCAGCAATAGAAACACACAAGAATATGATCCTACAGACTACTAACAAGAGGTGGTGGTGGATGTCACAAATCCGTCAAGCAAGTCTCAGATTCTTACCAGTTCTTACCCAGCAGCAGGCGGTGATCAGCAACCGGCGGAGTCAAAACTCTCAAAGCTTGGATAGAGCGATTACCTGGGAGAGTCAAACGCACAACGTAGATGTATGTGGAGCTAGGAAGGCTTATAATATGGTAGCAAAGAGGGTCAGCAATAATCAATTCAAAGATGCAATGTTGAATAAATGCTCAATGACGGTACTGTGCTGGTCCTAGGCTAGACCGTGCTAGAGACGCGAGCCTAGAACACTGACAAAATCACGGCGCTGCACGTAAACAAGGGAGGAGCACTCTGTGATTTTTTTTTCTTTTTTCACTTTTTTTGCACTTTTTTCCTCTTTTTTTGCTGCGCAACAATTTTTTTCGAAAAAGTCTAGAAATGGTCTAAAAACTGCCTAGCCAGAATTTTAGAGACTTAGTTTTTTTTGAGTTTGGAACTATTTTTCTTCTACGGGTTGCTGGGCATCTCATGAGTCCTATTCTGTCACGACTCGAAGTATCGCGTGATCCGGAAATTCAAAACAATGCAACAATTACTGGACTCGGACTAGGACTGGTGGCAGAGATAAATCTGGTGGAATCTCGGACTGGTGGCGGCGATGAATCTGGTGGAAATCGGACTGGTGGCGGATATATGTTGTAGGTGGACTCGGATTGGCGTGATGGCGGTAGATATCTGGTGGCGTATATGGACTCAGATTGATGGTGAATATGTGGTGGTGAATATGACAGCGACGATGAAGTTGGTGTGGTGGTGGTATATGGCAGCAGCGATGATGATGATGCGGTGGTGATATATGGCAGCGGCGACGTGACAACCTGTGAACAGAACTCGAAACTCTAAAGGGTTGTATATATGGGTTTCGAGTTCTGTTCACAGGTTGTCACGTCGCCGCTGCCATATATCACCACCGCATCATCATCATCGCTCCTGCCATATACCACCACCACACCAACTTCATCGTCGCTGCCATATTCACCACCAATCCGAGTCCATATACGCCACCACATATCCGCCGCCATCACGCCAATCCGAGTTTACCTGCAACATATATCCGCCACCAGTCCGATTCCCACCAGATTCATCGCCGCCACCAGTCCGAGATTCCACCAGATTCATCTCCGCCACCAGTTCGAGTCCAGTAATTGTTGCATTGTTTTCAAGTTCCAGATCACGCCATACTCCGAGTCGTGACAGAGTAGGACTCCCGAGATTCCGTGCTACCCGCAGAACAAAAATAGTTCCAAACTCAAAAAAAAACTAAGTCAGGAAAATTCTGGCTAGGCAGTTTTTAAACCATTTGTAGACTTTTTCGAAAAAAATTGTTGCGGAGCAAAAAAAAGAGGAAAAAAAGTGAAAAAAAAGGAAAAAAATTAAGAGTGTGCTCCTCCATTGTTTACGTGCAGCGCCGTGATTTTGTTAGTGTTCTAGGCTCACGTCTCTAGCATGGTCTAGCCTAGGACCAGCATAGTACCGTCATTGAGCGTTTATTCAACTTTGCATCTCTGAATTGATTATTGCTGACCCTTTTTGCTACCATATTATAAGCCTTCCCAGCTCCACATATGATGTAGGGTAGGAACCCTATAGCCCGATCTTTCACGAAAGGAGCGGATCCCAGGGACAAACACGAAGAACACGAGGATGAACGGAAGGAAAACACAAGAGGAAATTACTAAACCGACACGAATAAGTCACACATGGGCTAGATCCTCGAGTACATAGAATGATACAAGAATCCACGGACAACTATGGACGATACACGGTAACCGGTTCTTCTCAATGAGGAGGTCTTGTATCCACAAGGGGATCTTCCCTTGAAATGTGGTCTTGAATCCAAGGTGGATCTTCTTCGAAGAGGGGCCGCGGTCTCTCTTGAGGAGTAGATTCGATATGGTTGAGCAATGCTCTATCTTTCAAATGAGCTAAACCAGTGCTAACCCTAACTAGGAGGAGGTGGAGAGTATATATAGTCTAGGAGAATGAAAGGGTCAGTGGCTTCGGCCCAACACACGGGCGGGCGCACAGGCGTCGGACGTCCGACAGGTACCGGACGTCCGGTGGCTCGCGAGGGTCCGGTCGTCCGGTGCATGTCGGACGTCCAACGTTTTGGCTCTGGACAGGTGGTGTCGGACGTCCGGTCGGCGTCGGTCGTCCTGGCGCTGGAGAGTGTTGGACGTCCGGTGTCTCCGGTCGTCCGTAGATTCGGCTCGGGTCCTCAGGGGCCGGACGTCTGGGCTGGGCCGGTCGTCCAGTGGCTGTAGCTTCGCGCAACTTCTTCTCTGGGTCCTTGTACTTGGCGTCCTCGCTAGATGTTCCGTTGGATGTGGTGGCTTCGTGGCTTTCCTCCATGTACCTGAGCATGCATAGAACACACGTTGGAGGCAGTAGCCATATCTCACATGTAGAAAGTGATGGTTCGTAGAGGAGCGAGTTCACCTTGTGTCCAATGACGTATGTTCGAGGTCTCGTCATATGTCCACTTTGGGGTTTGGAGAGTAGTCGGAGTGTACATGGGGATGAACGTGGGATGCTCCGCATCATCTCCCCTCCCTTGGGAAAGATCCGACCTTGGATCGTGATCCTCATTACCATGGAAACGGTTGTCGTAGACGGACATAGCTCGGTGTCATGGCACTCCTCAACTTGAAGGTCCATAGGGTCCATCTCCAATGTCGGTCCTCCATCAAATATATGTATCATGTAGATAAGAAGAAGGAAACAACAATGAAAGTATGGCCCATCCAATATGCATATTTGAAGATGGCTCAAAGGGAAGGAGGTAACCTTTAGGAGGTTCTCAAGGATGATGGAGTTGCGCATCTTGTATGCCTTCACATAACCAAGTTGTCTCGTGATGTTACCGCCTTGTGAATCCTCCAAAATGAAAGAACATGACAAACACACAGAGAAACAAATGAGGTTAGCGGAAGTGCAAAACCTATCATTCGTGTGGTAAGATACCCAACAAGTGTATGCATCATGCTCATCATGAGAAAGGACAAGGGAGCATTTCATAGTATGGAGGCATATGATGCGATAACAACCAAATGCAATAGGCTCAATCAAACAAGCATGCATCACAAGTGAAGTGTCCAAGTCTCCAAGATCATTAAGCATAGAGGCAACTATAGGAGGCAAGCGACAATAAACAAGATATATCATGTGAGAGGCATGAACATATATGTCATCAACCCAAGAAAGCAAGTGATAGTGGAACATTGGTGATGCAACATAGCAAGCAATCATAGCGATCAAGTCAAGCAAGCTAGTAGTGCGAAGATGCAACATACTAGGAGGAATCATGGCAAGCATGTCATTGGTGCAAATAGTTGGCATGAGTAAATCACATGACATAGCACAAACATGAAAGCAAGATATGAGCAAAATAGCATCAATAGCATGGGGCACATGATAAACATGGCAATAGCAACAAGGATCTCCACCAAGCATGCAAATACACATAGGAGTATCATAAAGGTGAATCATGGGTAGATGCAAGCAAGGGTCACAATTGCATGGCAAAGGTATAGAAGCAAGCATAGCATGCAAAGTGAACACTGTAAAATGAGCATGAAGCGACAAGTGATATATAGCCCATAGCCATGTGAGAGCCAAGTAGAAGAGATGCGCGTAGTCCTTGCATGAAGGGAATGGTGGTAATGATAGTCCACGGGATCCCAAGTCATCGTTGCTCTCAAGAGCTCGCTTCGTCAACTCTTGGGATTGAGAGGTTGACGAGTATACATGAGTACCTACACAAGACAGAGACAAAGGAAAAATTGTGTGTGCGTGGTAGATGTACACATCATCCATCATGATGCGCACGTTCTTGTGTTGGTTAGCACTAAATAGCCAATGCTCAAATGAATGAGATGCGTAATATAGAAACATGTCATCCATCATGAGAGGTTTGTTGTTAAGTATAGCATAATGGAGATTCAAAATGTGTAATGCATCACAAGAAATATGTAGAGCATTGTTGTGCATGCCATGCATATGGTGCACGCAATTATGGGAATCATGCAAGGTATGAAATGCATCAAGATCTCCTAATATGTATGAGGAAACTATGGGGGTCTCCTCATGAGCATTTATGGAAACATCACATGGAGAATATTGAAAACATCCAAAACAATGCATATGTGGAACATTGTGATCATGGCATGGCATAGTAGATGAATTGCGCAAATCATGTAAAGGAAGCATGGCAATATCATCACAAGAAAAAGAAAAGCAAATGACCATCATCTCGTCATCTATGCCATAAGTGCAAATGGGATTTATCTTAATGGGGCATGCATAGTTACTATGTTGAGATTGAAATGATGCAATATGGGAGATCTCACTCATAGCATATGGCAAGTTCAAAGGATTGTCAAACATAATGTGACCAATAGAATTTTCACAAGATATCCTATGAAGCATAGCATCACAACTAGGCAACTCAACATGCTCATCATCATATTCATCATAAATAGGTAAGTCAAGGCATGAAGAAGTCTAGCTAGCATGAAGCATGGTAATAGGTAGGTCAACATCATGGGAGCAATCGATGTCAAGATAGTCCACTAGTGGGACAAGAGAAGTACCATCACATGTGTTACCTTTGGAGCGTCGCTCATGTGTTGTAGGTGAGATGTTGAAGATCGTCTCGTTGTCATCTTAATCTTGATGGAACCACGTGGGGGGTGCACCATCGTCCACCATGGCCATCGTCATCTCCATTGGAGGTATGGACTCGTCGAGGATAGGCATGTCGTCATGTAGGAGACCTAGCACCAAAGAAGAAAACACACTAGGAGTAGAGGTTAAGTCGTTAGAAATCAAAGTGGCCTCACATGTCGTCTCAACTACCTCACTCACTAAGTGTTGTGTCTCACTCACTCCCTCTTGGATGCTCTCATTCGTATGGTTAGTGGAGTCACTCAAATGGCTCTCAATCTCACATAGGATGTGTTGCATTCTCTCAAGTGTGGGGATAGTGGTGGTCACACTCATCCTCTCATAGGAAATGCTCTCAATGTCACGTGTGGTGGAGTCACTCATGTCACGCATGTGTTGGTGGCTCTCCTCACATGGCAATTGGGGCATCTCGTCACATGTCGTTGTCGGAGAGATGTTGGTGCAAATGTCTCCATGCTCAATCATGTCGTGGTCGTAGCCGTGGATGAAGGCCGAAGATGGCACATCATCACTCTCCTCGAAGACCAAAGATAAGGTCTCATGAGCAGTCTCGTAGCTTGACTCGGAGTATGAGTCCAGTAGTGGCGCCGTCTTCATGTTGTTGAAGAGGTTTGTGCTCGTCGCCATGGTCGAAGAGGATGGCCCTTGCTCGACCTTCTTGTCGCTGTCTTGTTGTTGGAGGCCCAAATGATGTGGCACCTCGTAGCTCGTCTCCATGACCGAAGGGAAATTCCCATGCTTGGCCATCTTCCTTGAGGGGCTTCCGAAGATGGAAGTGTCGCCCTCGCTCGTAGGTAGTCACCTTGGACTTGATGAAGTCGATGTAGGCGTACATGTGGGAAGTAGGCGAAGATGTCGTACGTCCAAAGGCGAAGATGCCTTCAGAACACTTGAGATGCCGAAGTGGTTGATGTAGCCGTAGCACCGTCTTTGTGGTGGTCGTCTCGCGGACTTCTTTTGTGCTCATGAAGCTTCGACTTGGTGTGAGTTAGGGCTTGTTGGGACTTGTGCACTTGCGCTTATGGAGCATCTTCATGATGATGATGTCGTTGTCATTCTTGAGCTCGTAGTAGATGTCGTTCGTCGTCGTCGTGCACATGATGCTTGGAAGTGACTTGCCCTTCATGACGATGTGGACGTGGACGTGGACGTGGACGACTTGCGCTTGCATCGCCTGGGCGCTCCGAAGACTTGTGACTTTAATGTCGCCGCCTTGAGGATGATGAAGGGGAAGTAGACTTGATCAAGGCCCGAATCTCCTCCATCCTTGCATCTTGCTCCTCTTTATGTGCGGAAAGCTTCTTGTCGATGTAGTCCCTTTTCCTTGCTTCGGAGTGACGAATGTCGATGGAGATGTTCTCGTTGCGCTCTCGCAGTCTTGATTGTGCGCCTTGCATTTGTCGCTGTAGATCGAAAATTGCGCTTTGGTGATGTAGTTGTTCACGCCGTCGTTGTTGTGGAAGATCGGAGATGAAATGCCTTGCCTATCCATCACAAGATTCGAGGCAAAATGAGTGGAGAAAGAGAAGAACGAATACCAAATGTACCTTGACCGAAGTTGAAAGTGGATCAATGATCACTCCAATGTGGACAAGGAAATAGCACAATTGGTACCAATTCTTGTCGGTTTCTCACACGTACACAATTAAGGCTTATGGTGGAGCTCGGTGAAGATAGTGGCACAAAAATTTAATGCAAAATGTTAGCAAGAGTCAATAATGTTGAAAGAGATTCACAAATTCGCAAGTGTAACAAGTAGACCAATAGCAATATGTGGCACACGGAAACACACACAGGGATAGATAAATGGGGGCTTGCAACCAAGGATGAGCACAAAATGTGGAATCCACGGAAACGCTCGTGTTGCACAACTCAAGACAGACGCTAGCACGATTTCTCTATAGGCGGATATGACACTTGTGCACAACCTATAAGATGCAAAATGGATAAACTTTCTATCGCAAGTATGCTATGTATGTATGGTTCCCGGTGTTTGATCCAAGATGATCGAATATGACAATCTTATGCAATGTGGTGGATGCTATGGCTATTGCTTACAAGCTTCTTTGCTCTTTCTTTTTTCTTTGCTTAAAAGCTTATTCTCTTTTTTTTGTATGGCCACTTTGCGAAATGCACAAACCAAGATAGCTATTATGTATATGCGGGAACAAACTTGAGGCACACGAGATGATATGATACCAATACGGTATGGTATGTATGCAATGTATGGTGTAGATCACTAATGTGCACAAGTAACGTTGCCGACAATACTCAAATGACTAGTCTCGATAGGCAAGTAACGCAAAATGGGCTAGGGGTTATCAATGCAATGGCAAGGGAATATACAATGGAGGGATACCACGATATCGAGATGATATGGAGGTTACCGTTCGTGGCGATGATGAGTGGCAGTGATCTTGATGGAGATACCAAGATGATGGAGACTCGTCCCTAAGTAGCCGAAACATCTTAGGAATCGGAAAAACCGCGAACTCAAAATCTCAAATGTGAAAATGGTGGTAGCGGGATGTGGTGGTGGTTATGAAAATGCAATGATGGGTTTTGCGAGTAGGCAATGCGGAAGTGGAAAGTAAGGTGGTGAACTATACATGGTGTCGGAGTTGGAAGCACGGTCCCTAAGTAGCCGAAGCACCTTAGGAGACACAACTCACAACACAAACAAAAATGGGTTAAGTTGGGGTGGCGGAAATGTACGGTGGGCTATGCCTATGCGGAAGTGGTGGTGGTGGTTGAAGAAGAAGAAACCATCCCTAAGTAGCCTAGACACCTTAGGAGACTCAAATCGCTCCTCAAGCAACCACTAATGCGATGGGGAACAAAATTCGTTAGGTTGCGGAAGTTGGTGGTGGTGTAGCGGATGATGTGGTGGAAGCCCTAGGAAAAGATGCCAAAATTCACAAACTTTGATGGAGTCAAAAGGTGTTGGTGGTATTTCTGTGGGAAGGGGGATGTCAAGAGCTTCAAAACGAGCTAAAGAACGTCAAAATCAGAGTTCGGATGAATTAGTTATGGCCGAAACAAAAATCAGCCGAAGTTGATATCTACAGGTAGCGGACGTCCGAAAAAAACTGTCGTCCGATCGCCGGACGTCCGGTCGGGTCGGAAATCCGGTGATTCTGCTCAGGTTAGGGAGTTCCGGTCGTTCGGTAAGATCGGACGTCCGGTGGTTCCTGCGGCTCCGGACGTCCGGTAAAGGGCCGGTCGTCCGGTGTATCGGGGTCAACTCGAGATTCGAGATTCAGGACGCGATTTTGGGCGGAATTTGGGGATTTGGGGATCAAAATTGATGAGATTTCGTGGATTAAAGATGGGGAAACTTGGGGAGATGCTAGATCCACTCGAAACCAAGCAAATCCATGGATCAAAATCAACAAAACATCATCAAACCAACAAATCACAAAAAAAATTGGGGCTATTTTTGGTGGGGATTTTCGAATTTAGGACGAAATCAAGCAAAAGAAGGCTAGAAAACGGTCGGGGAGGCTCCGAAATCGTGATCAACGTGGCTCATGATACCAAGATGATATCATGAGACAAGCTGGCTCTGATACCAAGATGATGTAGGGTAGGAACCCTATAGCCCGATCTTTCACGAAAGGAGTGGATCCTGTGGATAAACACGAAGAACACGAGGATGAACAAAAGGAAAACACAAGAGGTAATCACTAAAATGACACGAATAAGTCACACATGGGCTAGATCCTCGAGTACATAGAACGATACACGAATCCACGGACAACTAGGGACGATACACGGTAACCGGTTCTTCTCCGTGAGGAGGTCTTGTATCCACAAGGGGATCTTCCCTTGAAAAGGGGTCTTGAATCCAAGGTGGATCTTCTTTGAAGAGGGGCCGCGGTCTCTCTTGAGGAGTAGATCCGATATGGTCGAGCAATGCTCTATCTCCCAAATGAGCTAAACCAATGCTAACCCTAACTAGGAGGAGGTGGAGAGTATATATAGTCTAGGCGAATGAAAGGGTAAGTGGCTTCGGCTCAACACACGGGCGAGCGCACAGGCGTCGGACGTCCGACAGGTACCGGACGTCCGGTGGCTCGCGAGGGTCCGGTCGTCCGGTGCATGTCGGACGTCCAGCGTTTTGGCTCTGGACAGGTGGGGTCGGACGTCCGGTCGGCGTCGGTCGTCCGGGCGTTGGAGAGTGTCGGACGTCCGGTGTCTCCGGTCGTCCGTAGATTCGGCTCGGGTCCTCAGGGGCCGGACGTCCGGGCTGGGCCGGTCGTCCGGTGGCTGTAGCTTCGCGCAGCTTCTTCTCTGGGTCCTTGTACTTGGCGTCCTCGCTAGATGTTCCGTTGGATGTGGTGGCTTCGTGACTTTCCTCCAAGTACCTGAGCATGCATAGAACACACGTTGGAGGTAGTAGCCATAACTCACATGTAGAAAGTGATGGTTCAGAGAGGAGCGAGTTCACCTTGTGTCCAATGGCATATGTTCGAGGTCTCGTCATATGTCCACTTTGGGGTTTGGAGAGTAGTCGGAGTGTACATGGGGATGAACGTGGGATGCTCCGCATCAACATACATCTACGTCGTGCGTTTGACTCTCCCTGGTAATCGCTCTATCCAAGCTTTCAGAGTTTTGACTACAACGGTTGCCGATCACCGCCTGCTTCTGGGTAAGAACTGGTAAGAATTTGAGATTTGCTTGACGGATTTGTGACACCACCACCACCTCTTGTTAGTAGTCTGTAGGATCATATTCTTGTGTGTTTCTATTTTTGCTAACCATGGCTGGATCACAAGCCGACGAGACTGACTATGAGAACATGACGAATAAGGAGTTGCATGATAAATTTCAGCAAATGATGAGTGGACAGGTGCAAGATGTGCTAAATAGATTTGAAGAGGCCATGGAGAAGATAGATGGCATGGAGAAGACGTTCGAAACAAAGCTCGATAACAGGTTTAATGAATTGCTCACGCGTCTTCCACCACCACCACTGGCTGCACCTAACGCACCACTACAACAACAACAACGACTACCTACATATCGTGAAACAGCCCTCCGCCGAGCGAGCCATCTCCCTCTTGCACCTGGCCAAACTATTGGTGCTGCTGTTGATACTTCTGTGGCTCCTGCTGCTGATGCGAAGGAGGATGATTTTGCCGGAGATTACGAGGATGAGGTTGATCAAAATCAGAACTACATGGCACCACCAGCACAGCAACCACCAGGTCATCCACATACAAATAATGCCAATGGTAGGGCTCACCCTGAGGTACGAGATCATGACCATCTCCCTAAACTAAAATTGAATATTCCACCATTTGAGGGTAGATATGCTCCTGATATATATCTTACTTGGGAGTTAGAAACTGAACAACAATTTACATGTTTACAATATCCCGAGGAGAGACGTGTTCCTGCTGCTATTTGTGCATTCACTAGTTTTGCATATGTTTGGTCGTCTGAGCATTATAGATTATATCCTATTCCAGCTACTTGTGCTGCCTTGAAAACTGCTATGCGTACTCGTTGGGTTCCACCATATTATCAACGTGAATTACTTCAAAAATTGCATCGCTTAAGACAAGGAAAAAATTCTGTAGAAGAATATTATCAGGAATTACAAACTGGCATGATTAGATGTGGTATTGTTGAGGAGAGTGAAGCTATGCTTGCATGTTTTATGGGTGGATTAAATAGACAAATTCAGACCATTCTAGGGTATAAGGAGTATACTAATATCACTTGTTTATTCCATCTTGCTTGTAAAGCTGAATGTGAAGTGCAGGATCGACAGGCATTGGCGCGAACTAACTTTTCTGCAGGTTGATCTTCATCATGGACACCACATGCATCCCCTACTTCCACTCCACCAGCACCTCCATCAGGTGCCACCTCCAGCCGCGATACAGGAAAGCAGGCACAACCACCACTATCTGCCAAGAGCACACCTGCCGGACCTGCGCAGAGCTCTTCTTCGTCCATGGCATCAGCAGGGCACACAAGTGATATTATTTGTCATCGTTGTAAGGGAAGAGGACATTTTGCGAGAGAATGCCAATCTCAGCGTGTGATGATTGCTACTGAGGTTGGTGGGTATGAGTCCGCTAGTGACTATGATGAGGAGACTTTGGCTCTTATTACACGTGAAGAACACGATGGAGATGATTCTGATCATGAGACGCAATACATGGCTCCTGAAGATGCTGACAGGTATGAATGTTTAGTTGCTCAACGTGTTTTGAGTGTGCAGGTCACACATGCTGAGCAAAATCAGAGGCATAATTTGTTCCATACAAAGGGAGTTGTGAAGCAACGTTCTGTTCGCGTCATCATAGATGGAGGGAGCTGCAATAACTTGGCTAGCATGGAGATGGTGGAGAAGCTATCTCTCGCCACAAGACCACATCCACATCCTTACTACATCCAATGGTTCAACAACAGCGGCAAGGTTAACGTAACACGTACTGTTCGTGTGCATTTTAGTATCTCTACATATGCTTATTATTTTGATTGTGATGTGGTACCTATGCAAGCATGTTCCTTACTACTTGGTAGACCATGGCAATTTGATAAAAAATCTGTACACCATGGTAGAAACAACCAGTATACTCTTGTTCATAAGGATAAAAATATTACTTTGCTTCCTATGACTCTTGAATCCATTTTGAAAGATGATACTAATAGAGCTAATAAAGCAAAATAGGAGAAAAATAAGAGTGAAAATCAGATTGTGGCAAAAGAATTTGAGCAACAAATGCAGCCTAATAATAAACAATCTAGTGTTGCTTGTGAAATTAAATTGAAAAGTGCATGTTTACTTGCCACCAAATCTGATATTGATGATCTAGATTTCAGCAAATATATTTGCTATGCTTTTGTGTGCAAAGAGGCATTATTTTCATTTGAGGACGTGCCTTCCTCTTTGCTTCCTGCTGTCACTAACATTTTGCAGGAGTTCGCTGACGTCTTTCCAGAAGACGTGCCACTGGGATTACCACCTATTCGAGGTATTGAGCATCAAATTGACTTAATTCCCGGTGCATCATTACCCAACCGTGCACCATACCGTACCAATCCAGCGGAGACGAAGGAGATTATGCGTCAAGTACAAGAACTGCTTGACAAAGGTTATATACGCGAATCCCTTAGTCCTTGTGCTATTCCTATCATTTTGGTGCTGAAAAAGGATGGTACGTCACGTATGTGCGTTGATTGTAGGGGCATTAATAATATTACTATTTGTTATCTTCATCCTATTCCTAGGCTAGATGATATGCTTGATGAATTGGGTGGCTCTACAATATTCTCCAAAGTTGATTTGCGTAGTGGATACCATCAAATTTGTATGAAATTGGGAGATGAATGGAAAACAGCATTTAAAACTAAGTTTGGATTATATGAGTGGTTAGTCATGCATTTTGGGTTAACTAATGCACCTAGTACTTTCGTGAGGTTAATGAACGAAGTTTTACGTGCTTTCATTGGACGATTTGTGGTAGTTTACTTTGATGACATATTGATTTATAGAAAATCTTTGGAGGAACATTTGGAACATTTGCGTGCTGTTTTTATTGCTCTACGTGATGCACGTTTGTTTGGTAACCTTGGAAAGTGCACCTTTTGCACCGACCGAGTACCTTTTCTTGGCTATGTTGTTACTCCACAGGGAATTGAAGTTGATAAAGCCAAGATTTAAGCTATTGAGAGTTGGCCGCAGCCCAAAACGGTCACACAAGTGAGGAGTTTCCTTTGCCTCGCTGGTTTCTATAGGCGTTTTGTGAGAGATTTCAGCACCATTGTTGCACCTCTCAACGAGCTTACAAACAAGGATGTGCCTTTTGTTTGGGGTACCGCACATGAAGAAGCCTTCACGGTATTGAAAGATAAGTTGACACATGCTCCTTTACTCCAACCTCCCAATTTTAATAAGACTTTTGAGCTTGACTGTGATGCTAGTGGAATTGGATTAGGAGGTGTGTTATTACAAGATGGCAAACCTGTTGCATACTTTTCTGAAAAATTGAGTGGGCCTAGTCTGAACTATTCTACTTACGATAAAGAATTATATGCTCTTGTTCGGACTTTAGAAACTTGGCAACATTATTTATGCCCCAAAGAATTTGTTATACATTCTGATCATGAATCTTTGAAACACATTAAAAGTCAAGCAAAACTGAGCCGTAGACATGCTAAATGGTTTGAATTCATTGAGACTTTCCCTTATGACATTAAACACAAGAAGGGTAAAGAAAATGTTATTGCTGATGCATTGTCTCGTTGTTACACTATGCTTTCACAACTTGACTTTAAAATATTTGGTTTGGAGACAATCAAAGATCAATATGTGCATGATGTTGAATTTAAAGATGTATTGGAGAATTGTAAAGAAGGTAGAACATGGAACAAGTTCGTCGTTAATGATGGATTTGTGTTTCGTTCTAGCAAGCTATGCATTCCACCTAGCTCCAAATTCGTCTTTTGTTGTTGCAGGAGGCACATGGAGGAGGACTAATGGGACACTTTGGCGTGAAGAAGACGGAGGATATACTTGCTACACATTTGTTTTGGCCAAAGATGAGACGGGATGTTGAGCGTTTTGTTGCTCGCTGCACTACATGTCAAAAAGCTAAGTCACAACTCAATCCTCATGGTTTATATATGCCTTTGCCTGTACCTAGTGTTCCTTGGGAGGATATATCTATGGACTTTGTTTTAGGTTTACCTCGAACAAAGAAGGGGAGGGATAGCATATTTGTTGTCGTGGATAGATTCTCGAAAATGGCACACTTTATACCATGTCATAAAAGCGATGATGCTGTTAATGTTGCTGATTTGTTCTTTCGTGAAATTATTCGCTTGCATGGTGTGGCAAATAATATTGTTTCAGATCGTGATACTAAATTTCTTAGCCACTTTTGGAGATGTTTATGGGCTAAGTTGGGGACTAAACTGCTTTTTAGTACTACTTGTCACCCCCAAACTGATGGACAAACTGAAGTAGTCAATAGAACATTTGTCTACTCTGCTTAGGGCTGTTTTGAAGCATAATAAGAAAATGTGGGAAGAATGCTTGCCTAATATTGAATTTCCCTATAATCGTTCATTGCATTCTACTACTAAGATGTGCCCTTTTGAAATTGTGTATGGTTTTCTACCTCATGCACCTATTAATTTGTTGCCTCTTCCATCTTCGGAGAATGTTAATTTTGATGCTAAAGAAAGTTCTGAATTGATTTTAAAAATGCATGAGTTAACTAAGGAAAACATTGAGCGTATGAATGCTAAATATAAACTTGCTGGAGATAAGGGTAGAAAACATGTTGTGTTTGCACCTGGAGATCTTGTTTGGTTACATTTGCGTAAAGATGGATTTCCTAATTTGCGCAAATCAAAGCTAATGCCACGTGCTGATGGTCCTTTTAAGGTGTTAGAGAAAATAAATGCTAATGCATATAAGCTTGAGCTACCTGCAGATTTTTGGGTTAGTCCCACTTTTAACATTGCAGATTTGAAGCCTTATTTGGGCGAGGAAGATGAGCTTCCATCGAGGACGGCTTCATTTCAAGAAGTGGAGGATAATGAGGACATCAATACCATTGTTACACCCACAACCCCTACTGTTACATATACTGGACCAATTACTAGAGCTCGCGCACGCCAATTAAATTTCCAGGTACTTCCGTTTCTTGGTAATGATTCTAATGTTCATGAGAATATGATGCTGCCTAAATTGGATATATTTGTTTTGCTTACAAACGAAGGGCCTAGCTTGGAGAAGGATGAACATTGGAGCAAGAACACGCATGGAGTTGATGGCATGCGCAAGGGGATCAAGAACGGAGTTACAAGTGATGATTTCAGGACTTTGAAGCCACCATCAGGAGTGCATGAAGCCTTGGACGAAATATACAAGATGCCACTTCATAATATTCGTCCATAGGCTATTCTAGGTGTTGCGTCACCTTATTAATGGGTTAGGCCCATGTAATTTCGAAATACTTAAGTATAGGCTATTTTTGGAGTCCGTATGTGTGGGGAAACAAGAGTTAGGGTTGGTTTCGGACCCCACCCTCAAGGGACACGAAATTCCCCCTTCTTCCTCCATATATACAGCCCTTAGGGCGTCGTTTAGACTTTGGGTTTTGTTTAGATTAAAAGTTCGCCATAGCTGCAACTTCGCGTACTTCGTTTGTGTTCAACGACCAGACCAAGGCGTCACAGAACCTCACCTTGATCAATAAAGCTTTCATCTCATATTCACAATATCCAGATTGCAATCTCAGTTTCTTGCTTGTTCTTCATTTGCTTGCAGGAAACAGACCCTCGTGGTCAGGTTGATCATGCTCCGGCGTGGTCAATAACCCTTGGAAGTTGTTTTAGCGATTGCTAAGGCGCGACGTCTCGCACATTCGTAGTCGGATCGTCAAGGTCAACTCCGACAGAAAACGATAACCACCATCTCATCGAAACATCGGTACACCTTTGCCTCTATCACGCTAAGACCAGCAACTTGAGATGACGATGCAACTGCAAATTCAACAAAGCAAATACAGAAAAGATTATGCAAAGGCTCAGATTGGTTCGGATAGGATGAACTAACCCTAATATTTTTTTGGATTTTTCGTGGACTATAGGTATGAAGAATAGACTCGATCTAAACTATGAAAAACTGTAAAATCTCACCGAGCAACCTGGAAATCTGATACCACTTGATAGAGGCAAAGTTGTCCTCTCTTTCGATGAGATACTGGCTATCGTTTTAGAGGAAGTCGACTTTGACGATCCGACTACGAACGTGCGAGGACGTTGCGCCTTAGCAATCGCTCAACCAACTCCGAGGGGTTATTGACCACGCGGAGCACGATCAACCTGACCACGAGGGCCTGTTTCCTGCGGGCAAATGAAGAACATGCAAGAAACTGAGATTGCAATCTGGATATTGCGAATATAAGATGAAAGCTTTAGTGATCAAGGTGGGGGTCTGTGACGTCTTGGTCTGGTCGTTGGACACAAACGAAGTATGCGAAGTTGCAGCTATGGCGAACTTTTAATCTAAACAAAACCCAGAGTCTAAACGATGCCCTAAGGGCTGTATATATGGAGGAGAGAGGGGGAATTTCGTGGCCCTTGGTGGAGGGGTCCGAAACCAACCCTAACTCTTGTTTCCCCACACATACAGACTCTAAAAACAGCCTATACTTAAGTACTTCGAAAATACATGGGCCTGGCCCAATAATAAGGTGACGCAGCACCTAAAATAGCCTCTGGATGAAATTTATGAAGTGGCATCTTTTATATTTTGTCCCATGCTTCATGCACTCATTATGGTGGCTTCAGAGTCCTGGAATCATCACTTGTAACTCCGTTCTTGTTCCCCTTGCGCATGCCATCATCTCCATGCTTGAACTTGCTCCAAGGTTCATCTTTCTTGTCCAAGCTAGGCCCTTCATTTGTAAGCAAAAGAAATGTATCCAATTTAGGCAGCATCATATTCTCATGAACATTAGAATCGTTACCAAGAAACGAAAGTACCTGATAATTCAATTGGCGTGCGCGAGCTCTAGTAATTGGTCCAGTATGTATAGCAGCAGGGGCTGTGGGTGTAATAATGGTATTGATGTCCTCATCAGCAAGGGAATATACAATGGAGGGATACCACGATACCAAGTTGATATGGAGGTTACCGTCCTTGGCGATGATGAGTGGCAGTGTCCTTGATGTAGATATCAAGATGATGGAGACTCGTCCCTAAGTAGCCGAAACACATTAGGAAACAGAAAAATCGCGAACTCAAAATCTCAAATGTCAAATGGTGGTAGCGGGAATGCGGTGGTGGTTGCGTAAGCTCAAAGGGATTGTGGAAATGCAATGATGGTTTGTGGAGTACGCAATGCGGAAGTCGAGAGTCAGGTGGTGGACTATACACGGTGTCGGAGTTGGAAGCACAGTCCCTAAGTAGCCAAAACACCTAAGGAGACACAAATCACAACACAAACAAAATTGGGTTAACTTGGGATGGTGGAAGTGTATGGTGGGCAAGCCTATGTGGGAGTTATGGTGGTGGCGGTGGTTGATGAAGAAGCAACTGTCCCTAAGTAGCCTAGACACCTTAGTAGACTCAAATCACTCCTCAAGCAACCACTAATGCGATGGGGAACAAAATTGGTTAGGTTGCAGAAGTCGGTGGTGGTTATGCGGAGGTTGTGGTGGAAGCCCTAGGCAAAGATGCCAAAGTTCCAAAAATTTGATGGAGTCAAATGGTTATGGTAGTATTTTTGTTGGAAGGGGGATGTCAAGAGCTTTTCAACGAGTTAAAGAACGTCAAAAACGGACTCCGGATGAATTAGTTATGGACAAAACGGTGAAACGGGGGAAGCTGAAATCCTAGGGGCCGGATGTCCGGGGTGGAGCCGGGATTTCCGGGGCTGTCTGTCCAGAACCGAGCAGATTTGGTGCTCCAGGAGCCGGATGTCCGGCTTGGGGCCCAGATGTCCGGCCCGACGAATCCAGATCTAATTTAGGGCGGAAATTTTCGAATTGAGGTGGAAATTGATGATTCCAAGCGCAAAATTTGATGGATTTAGAGGATGGAAAGTGGGGAAACTTGGGGATATGCTAGATCCACTCGAAACCAAGCAAATCCATGGATCAAAATCAACAAAACATCATCAAATAAACAAATCACAAAAAAAAATTGGGGCTATTTTTGGTGGGGATTTTTGAATTTAGGACGAAATCAAGCAAAGAAGGCTAAAAAAAGAGGGGTGGGGGCTCCAAATTCGTGATCAACCTTGCTCTGATCCAAGATGATGTAGGGTAGAACCCTAGTGGCCCAATGTATCATGGAAGGTGCGGATCCCGCGATGAACACGAAGAACACGAGGGGGAAAACGAGGGGAATCACGAGGGGAAACACGAGAGAACACTCAAACCAACAAGAATGATCACACATGCGCTAGATCCAAGAACACAAAGGGAGATTGATGCGGAGCATCCCACGTTCATCCCCGTGTACACTCCGACTACTCTCCAAACCCCAAGTGGACATATGATGAGACCTCGAACATACGCCATTGGACACAAGGTGAACTCGCTCCTCTCCGAACCATCACTTTCTACATGTGAGATATGGCTACTACCTCCAACGTGTGTTCTATGCATGATCAGGTACTTGGAGGAAAGCCACGAAGCCACCACATCCAACAGAACAGCTAGCGAGGACGCCAAGTACAAGGACCCAGAGAAGAAGCTGCACGAAGCTACAGCCACCGGACGACCGGCCCAGCTCGGACGTCCGGCCCCTGAGGACCCAAGCCGAATCTACGGACGACCAGAGACACCGGACGTCCGACACTCTCCAGCGCCCGGACCACCGACGCCGACCGGACGTCCGACACCACATGTCCAGAGCCAAAACGCCGGACGTCCGACATGCACCGGACGACCGGACCCTCGCGAGCCACCGGACGTCTGGTACCTGTCGGACGTCCGACGGCTGTGCACCCACCCGTGTGTTGGGCCGAAGCCACTTACCCTTTCATTCGCCTAGACTATATATACTCCTCCATCTCCTCCTAGTTAGGGTTAGCGTTGTGTTAGCTCATTTGTGAGATAGAGCTTCGCTCATCCATATCGGATCTACTCCTTGAGAGAGACCACGGCCCCTCTTCGGAGAAGATCCACCTTGGATTCGAGACCCCTGTACGGGAAGATCCCCTAGTGGATTCAAGACCTCCTCACGGAGGAGAACCGGCTACCCTTTGTATCGTCCCTTGTTGGATTTGGATCGTGTATCTCCTTGTGTTTCGAGGATCTAGCGCATGTGTGATCATACTTGTTGGTTTGAGTGTTCTCTTGTGTTCCCCTCGTAATTTTCCCCTCGTTTCCCTCCTCGTGTTCTTCGCGTTCTTTGTGGGATCCGCTCCTTTCGTGAAAGATCGGGCCGCTAGGGTTCTACCCTACATCAGAGATACAAGATCCAAAGTCAACAACGGACGATACAAGAGGTAACCGGTTCTTCTCCACGAGGAGGTCTTGAATCCACAAGGGGATCTTCTCGTGAGGGGTCTTGAATCCAAGGTGGATCTTCTCCGTAGAGGGGCCGCGGTCTCTCTCGTGGAGTAGATCTGATATGGATGAGCGTAGCTCTATCTCTCAAATGAGCTATCACAACGCTAACCCTAAAACGTAGGTGGAGGGGGAGCATATATAGTCTAAGGGGCGAAGGGGTACATGGGCCACGGCCCAGATGCACTGCACACAGGCAGGGGGGCTGGATGTCCGGGCGTCGGGCCAGATGTCCGGGCCTTCTTGAGACGCTGAATGTCCGGGCGCTGGGACCGGATGTCCGGGCTGGCAGGGTCCAACCTTGTTGCTCTCTGGAATGGCGGGGTCCGGATTTCCGGGCTGGAGGCCGGATGTCCGGGGGCTCGGGACGCGCCAGATGTCCAGGCTGGTTGCCGGATGTCTGGGCCCTGTAGACTTGGCCGATGGCTCCTTGCTGCTGGTGACACATCCAGGGGCCGCATGTTCGGGCCAGGGCCGGATGTCCGGGTCCTGGAAGCTGTCTCCGTCTTCTTCCGTCGTCGCTTCCAAGCTTCCCTCGCGGATGGTGTAGTTGTTCCTTGGCGCTTGCACTCCTCCTCGTCGTCCTTAGTGTTCTGACAATACCTATGCATGCAAACGAGAGGGGTGTCAAGTAGCATACCATCCTCGAAGGGGTCAAGTGAGCACGTGTAAAGGAGATCATTCACCTTTATGTATGTGAAGTAGATGTCGCACGTGTCACTTGCCAAATGACTTAGAGACATAACTGCATTGTAGGCATGTCGCAAGAGGGGTACTCTTTACACATCCCATGTACTGAATAAGAAAGAGGTACAGAGTTGGCTTACAATCGCCACTTCACACAATACATAAATATAGCATTACATCATCCAGAATACAATCAAGGTCCGACTACGGAACCAAAATAAAGACAACCCCAAATGCATAAGATCCCCGATCGCCCCAACTGGGCTCCACTACTGATCGTCTGGAAAGGAAACATAGTAACGTCCTGAATCCTCGTCGAACTCCCACTTGAGTTCGGTCGCATCCCCTGGAATGGCATCATCGGCACCTGCATCTGGTTTTGGAAGTAATCTGTGAGTCACGGGGACTCAGCAATCTCACACCCTCGCGATCAAGACTATTTAAGCTCATGGGTAGGAAAAGGTAGTGAGGTGGAGCTGCAGCAAGCACTAGCCTATATGGTGGCTAACATACGCAAATGAGAGCGAGAAGAGAAGCATAGCATGGTCGATAAACTATGATCAAGAAGTGATCCTAGAACTACTTACGGTCAAGCATAACACGAGACCGTGTTATCTTCCCGGACTCCACCGAAAAGAGACCATCACGGTTACACACGGTGTTGATTCATTTTAATTAAGTTAAGTGTCAGGTTTTGTACAACCGTACATTAACAAATTTCCATCTGCCCATAACCGCGAGCACGGCTTTCGAAAGTTCAAAACCCTGCAGGGGTGTCCCAACATAGCCCATCACAAGCTCTCACGGTCAACGAAGGATATTCCTTCTCCCAGGACAACCCGATCAGACTCGGAATCCCGGTTACAAGACATTTCGACAATGGTAAAACAAGGCCAGCAAAGCCACCCGAATGTGCCGACGAATCCCGATAGGAGCTGCACATATCTCGTTCTCAGGGCACACCAGATTGTCCATGATTCTAGTAGGCCAACCCAGAGTTACCCCTGGTGGCCACCGGCTACTGACAGGTTGGACCAACACTCAGAGGAGCACTGGCCCGGGGGTTTAAAATAAAGATGACCCTTGAGTCCGCGGAACCCAAGGGAAAAAGGCTTAGCTGGAAAATGGTAAAACCAAGGTTGGGCCTTGCTGGAGGAGTTTTATTCAAGGCGAACTGTCACGGGGTTCCCATTATAACCCAACCGCGTAAGGAACGCAAAATCAAGGAACATAACACCGGTATGACGGAAAACTAGGGCGGCAAGAGTGAAACAAAACACCAGGCATAAGGTCGAGCCTTCCACCCTTTACCAAGTATATAGATGCATTAAAGTAGACAAGGTATAACAATGATATCCCAACAATAATCATGTTCCAACAGGGAACAAACTCCAATCTTCACCTCCAACTAGCAACGCTATAAGAGGGGCTGAGCAAAGCGGTAACATAGCCAAACAACGGTTTGTTTGGACAAGGTGGGTTAGAGGCTTGACATGGCAATATGGGAGGCATGATAAAGCATGTGGTAGGTGTCACGGTATAGGCATAGCAATAGAGCGAGCAACTAGCAAGCAAAGATAGAAGTGATTTCGAGGGTATGGTCATCTTGCCTGCAAAGTTCTCCGAGTTGACGTAAGCTTGATCCTCGTAAGCGTACTCAACGGGTTCCTCGATCACGTACTCGTCTCCCGACTCTATCCAAGGCAAGAACACAAGCAAAAGAAGCCACAATCAACCACGGTGCAATGCGCAAGCAACATGATGCAAAACATGGCATGATATGCGGGATGTAATATGCAATGCATATGCGTGCACCGGAAGGAAAAAATAGAACCAGGACTCAACTTGGCAAACCAAGTGCGCCGCTGGAAAGATGAGTTGATTACGGTCGAAATCGACATAAAGATCACCGAAATCGGATGCACGGTTTGCAAATGGCAAGCAAAACAATAATGGCACTATTCTCCGATTAACAACACGATGTCGTCTAAAATGCAACAAGAAAATGAGCTACTGCACTCTAACATAGCAACAAAGCACATGGAGGTGATCTAATCAAGATGCTTGACAAAAGATGAACACTGAGCTACGGCTAATTCACACAATAGCAGGTTCAAACAAGCATGGCAAAAGTGCAAAAGATAACAGCATCTGAGACTTAGTGAAAATAACATCATGTCAGGATTTAACATCAGGAAGCAATGTTTGGAGAAAGATAACAACATGCTACAGGAACATATCATGGAAAAGCAAGGCATGGCATGAAACTACTCAAAGCATATAACAAAAGTCCCTTACTGACCATAAGCCAAAAGGGCACAGAAAACAAGATGGCACCCATGTAAACATAGCAAGTTTCATTAACAGATTCAGACTTAGCAGAAAACTGGACATGGCATAAACAAAGTTAAGTAGGCACGTTTGCGAGCTCGATGCACTCAACACAAGGCCTTGCATGACAAACTAAGCATACTATCGGCAAGAAGACATGATCAAGAAACTAAACATGGCAAGAACAATCTCATAGCATGCATCGATCAACTACAACAACCTTGGCAAAATTGATTAACACGTAAACAATCTGCCAGGAACATTTTATAGCAAAAGTAGAGCAAGATTGAGTCATGCTGGGTTACTCCATAAATGCAAACAAAGACATGGATGGATAGAGCACAACCATATGCCCAAATCATCCTTACTGAACATACTCAAAAGAGGCATGGATCTCTCTATAGCAACAAGAATACATGGCATAAAAATAACATCAGGGAAATGACTTAGAAGAATTCTAAGTCCCTGAAATCAGCAACATCACGAGAGCTACTTTGCATGCTTGTGCTAGTCACCACATTGATCACAAAAATACATGGCATACACCCCTGTAAAGATGGCATGGCATAGCCCAAAACAAACCTAGGGCTCAAGTTCATAGGAGGCACACAATAATTATTTCAAAAATGACAAATGCTCATACTCTGTTACGAAACAGAAACTAACATTTTATAGCACTCTTGCAACAGCATTTTAGGCATCAAGATGGACTCAACCAAGCATGGTGCAATGGAACAAAATGAAGAGGGCATCATGATGAACATTTTGATATGCCACACGCACGATATCGAGCTACGAGCACAAAGTTATGATGCAATGAACATGCCATGAAAATGTTAGGGACTTGGGGGAAAGTCACCTCCGAATCCCAGATCTAGGGTTTCGGGCACGTGGATCGAGGTTCATTGGAGTTGGATCTCGCGGTGGCCGGAGTTGAGGAAGGCTGCTGGAGGCTCGCCGGAGAGGGAGGGACGCGGTGGCCGGAGCTGGCGCGGCGGCAGCCGGGGAAGGCGCGGGCGGTGGCGGCCAGGGGCGCGGCCGGCGTGCTGCGGCCGTGGACGGCCGCGGTCGCCGGCAGCGTGGAGGGGAGCGGCGAGGTACGGGCGAGGTGGCTGGCGAAGGTGGCGGCCGGCAACGGGGACTCGGGCGCGCGGCGTGGGAGGAGACGGCAGCGGCGGAGATCGGGCTGGAGGGCGGCGCGATGGGCTCGGGGGAGGGGGGTGGGGAGAAGTGGGGCTCGCCGGGGCGGCGGCGCTGACACGTGGCGAGCCCCGATTGGGCGCGGGCGGCGGCGGATGCGTGTCTGGCGCGGAGAGGGGAAGTTTTTAGGGTTTCATCTGCGATTTTGAACGGGAAGACCTATTTACACATAGGAGGAGGTAGGAGAGTCCAAATGGAGTGCGGTTTTCGGCCACGCGATCGTGATTGAACGACCGAGAGGATGGAGGGGGTTTGGATGGGTTTTGTGCCACTTTGGAGGGGTGTTGGGCTGCAACACACACGAGGCCTATACGGTTCCTCGGTTAACCATTGGAGTATCAAACGGACTCCAAATGGCACGAAACATGACAGGCGGTCTACCAGTGGTTTACCAAGGCCGCTTGGAAAATCTCGGTCCAATCCTAGAACGTTTAACACCCGCACACGGAAAGTGGCAAAAGGGGACACCGGAGGACGTAGGAGTGCCGGAATGCAAAACGGACAACGGGGAAAATGCTCGGATGCATGAGACGGACACGTATGCAAATGCGATGCACATGATGACATGATATGAAATGCATGACATGAACAAAATGCAAATCGAAGACAAAACCCAACCACGAGGGAATAACATAACTTAGAGCCGAAAATGGCAAGAGTTGGAATACAAATACGGCAAGTTACATACGGTGCGTTACAACACTCCACCACTACGAAAGGATATCGTCCCGAGATCTAGGACTGGAAAAACTCCAGATATTCAGAACGGAGGTGGTCCTCGCGTTCCCGGGTGGCTTCACGGTTGGAATGATGTGACCACTTCACTTTTAGAAATTTGATAGACTTGTTGCGAGTCTTGCGCTCAGTTTCTTCAAGAATAGCAATGGGATGCTCATGATAAGACATGTCTTCTTGGAGATCAATCTCTTCGAAGTTGATGGTGCGGTCAGGATTCTTGAAACACTTGTGAAGCTGTGACACATGAAACACGTCATGCACGTTTGTAAAAATGGACGGAAGCTCAAGTTGATAGGCGAGGTCGCCTCTTTTGCCAATGATCTTGAAAGGACCCATGTATCTAAGGGCAAGCTTCCCTTTGATACCGAAGCGACGAGTACCTTTCATTGGAGAGACGCGGGGGTAAACATGGTCTCCGATCTCGAAAGCCAAGTCACAATGCTTGCTATCATAGTAACTTTTCTGGCGCGATTCCACGGCTTTGAGATTTTCACGAATGACTTTGCACATTTCTTCAGCCTCTGTGATCAAGTCATTGCCCAGAAGTTGGCGTTCACCAGTCTCTGACCAGTTAAGAGGAGTACGACACTTTCTGCCATAGAGAATCTCGAATGGGGCCTTGCCCGAACTTGCTTGGAAGCTATTGTTGTAGGAGAACTCGGCATATGGAAGACAATCTTCTCACTTCATACCGAAAGAAATGACACAAGCCCTGAGCATATCTTCAAGAATTTGATTTACTCGCTCGACTTGGCCACTAGTTTGAGGGTGAAAAGCTGTGCTGAAGCGAATGCTGGTGCCCATGGCCTTCTAAAAAGAATCCCAGAACTTAGAGGTAAAGATGCTTCCACGATCTTAAGATATCAACTGCGGAATGTCATGCAAAGAGACAATCTTGGAGGTATATAGCTCTGCCAACTGAGCTGATGTGATAGATTCTTTGATAGGAAGAAAATGAGCCACTTTAGTAAGCTTGTCGATGACAACAAAGATAGCATCATTGCCATGCTTGGACTTGGGGAATCCAGTCACGAAGTCCATCTCAATATGGTCAAACTTCCATTCTGGAATGGCAAGAGGTTGGAGGAGACCAACTGGTCGTTGGTGTTATGCTTTCACTCTTCTGCAGACATCAATTCATTCACGAACTGAGCAATCTCATGCTTCATTCAAGTCCACCAATACGACTGCTTGAGGTCATGGTACATCTTTGTACTTCCAAGATGAATAGATAGGAGTGAATTGTGAGCCTCGTTCATAATGACTTTACGACGATCACCCTTAGGAACAACAATGCGATCCTCGAAGAATAGAGTATCTTTGTGATCAAGGCGATAGCACTTGTACTTGGCTTGGCTCTTGGCAATCCCAATCTTCACCTTCTTCACCATGGCATCAAGAAGTTGAGCCTCACGAATCTGATCTTCCAAAGTAGAAGAGACTTGGAGGTTGCAAGGAATCCTTGAGGAACAACTTGGAGATTAAGTTTGCGGAAAGCTTCACAAAGATCCGGTTGGAAGGGCTTAAGAATCAAACTATTGCAGTAAGCCTTCCTGATCAAAGCGTCTGCATTGACATTGGCCTTTCCTGGAGTATATTCGATACTCGGATTATACTCTTGAATCATCTTGACCCAACGAGTCTGCCTGAGGTTGAGGTTGGGCTGAGTGAAGATGTACTTGAGACTCTTATGATCAGTGAAGATGTCCAATTTCCTTCCCAACAAGAGATGTTTCCATGTTAAAAGAGCATGGACAACTGCCGCCAACTTGAGGTCATGAGTGAGGTAGTTCTTTTTGTTGGGCTTCAACTCCCGAGAGGTATAGGCCACAACTTTCTTCTCTTGCATTAACACAGCACCGAGACCTTGAAGGGAAGCATCACAGAAAACCTCAAATGGTTTGGATTCATCAGGAGGAGTCAGAACTGGAGCTGTGACTAACTTCTCTTTGAGGGTGTTGAAAGCCACGTCACATTCAGGCGTCCAGACATACTTCACATGCTTCTGGAGGAGGTTGGAAAGAGGCTTCGCGATCTTAGAGAAATTCTCAACGAATCTTCGACAATAGCTTGCAACCCAAGAAAGCTGCGGAGCTGCTTCACATTCTGAGGCGATTCCCAATTCACAATTACAGACACCTTCTCGGGATTAACAGCTATGCCCTTGGCGAAGATGATATGGCCAAGGTAGAGAACCTCATCGAGCCAAAACTCGCACTTTGAAAACTTCACGTAGAACTGATGTTCTCTGAGTTTGTCCAGCACCAATCTCAAATTCTTGGCATGATCCTCTTTGTTCTTGGAAAAGACCAAAATGTCATCGAGATAGACCAAGACGAAGTCATTTGTGTAAGGGTTGAAGATGAAGTTCATCATGTGAGAGAATGTTGGAGGAGCATTGACAAGGCCGAAAGACATGACAGTGTATTCATAGGAACCATAGCTTGTTCTGAATGCTATCTTGGGGATATCTTGTTCACGAATGCGAATCTGATGATAGCCCATATGGAGGTCAAGCTTGGAGAATACTTGAGCACCTTTGAGTTGTTCGAATAGCTCATTGATGTTGGGAAGTGGGTACTTGTTCTTTATGGTCTTCTTGTTCAATGGGCGGTAGTCGACACAAAGTCGGTTCGTGCCATCCTTCTTCTTGACAAAAAGAACACCACAACCCCATGGAGAAGAACTTGGTCGGATCAGACCCATACGCTCTTGTATATCAAGTTGTTTCTTCAGCTCCTTCAACTCTTCTGGTCCAAGCTTGTAAGGACGTTTACAAACAGGTTCCGTGCCAGGCTCAAGATCGATGACGAATTCAACTGGCCGGTGAGGAGGCATTCTTGGAAGCTCTTCTGGAAAGACGTCTTGCTTTTCACAAACGACTGGAATCTGAGAGATGGCATCCAACTCGCCCTTCTCGTTGAGAGAAAACAGTCGAATGGTATCATCACGAGCGGCAAAGACGATCACATCCTCAGATGAGTGTGTCAATTGAATCTGCCTGGCAGCACAATCAAGTTGAGCCTTGTGCTTAGAAAGCCAGTCCATGCCGAGAATTAGATCAATATCCGAGTCACCAAGAACAATTGGAGAGGACAGAAACTTATAGTCGCCCATCTTGATAGAAACATCTGGGACGCAATTGTTGGATGTCATTTTCTTGCCCGGGGACACAATCTTCAACGGGAAAGGAATCTTTTCGGTCACAAACTCATGCTTGGCAACAAAAGGTCTTGAAATGAAAGAAAGCGATGCACCCGTATCAAAAAGAACTTTTGCAGGAATATCGTTAACAGGAAGGTTACCCATGATCACTTCTGAAGAGTCCTCTACCTGAGCTGTGTTCATCATGTTGACCTTTGCAAACTTGGGATTATGCTTGACCACTGCATTGCTGGCAGATCTCACAGGAGGAGGAGGCGGAAGATGCATCTGGTTGAAGCATTTGTTTGCATAGTGACCCTTCTCCTGACACTTGTTGCACGTAACCTCTGAGAGCGGACGGTTATACACAGCACTTGACCTTGGAGCATGAGACGAAGTTTTGTTTTGAAAGCCTGGGTTGGGTGGGTGGGAAGATCCATTGCCACCTTTGCTCTTCTACTGATAAGGCTGACAGAACGGAGAAGGAGGAGGCAACCAGTACTTTTGCTGCTTAGCTTCCAACTGAGTTGAAGAAGAAGAAGGAGTTGCATCCCCAACTCTCTTCTTGGAAGCATCGCACTTGAGCTGAGCGGCCTCTTGCTTTAATGTCATGTTGTACAACTCATCATACTTTTTTGGCTCAAAAAGCACGAGGGCTAGTAGCAGATCTTCTCTGAGGCCACCTCTGAATTGATAAATCATGCTCTTCTCGCCAGGGACGTCTTGCTTGGCGAAATGAGCGAGCCTCTAGAACATGATGTTGTATTGGTAAATAGACAAGCTGCCTTGCTTCAGATTGCAGAACTCCTCACGCTTACTCTCAACAACACTCTGAGGAATGTGGTGAGCTTTGAAGTCTTGGCAGAAATCATCCCAAGTAATCACACGACCTCCTCTCGAATCTTTGTATTATTGATACCACTCAGCAGCTTGGTCTTTGACTTGGAACAAAGCAAACTTGACAAAGTCCTCAGGCCTGACATTGCTACACTCAAAATGTTTGCAGGTATCCACGAGCCAATCTTCGGCGCCTGTGGCCTCGACACAGTTATTGAAAGACTTCGGTTGGTTTGCGAGGAACTGGTTGAGGGTAGCAAACTGAGATTGATTGTTGCCATGGCCTTGATTTCCTTGGATGCGCTCTAGAAAGATTTGCAAAAGCGTCTGCGTGTTGGCATTGGTGGAGGCCATCACAGCTTGCCATGCCTCCGGAGGTGGAGGTGGTGGCGGAGGTTCCGGATTTTGACCCTTTGGAGGAGCCATCCTGAAGAGGGTGACATCCGTTAGCATCTTGAAAGACATATATTCGAGCTGAATCAATGTGTTGAAATTGCAACATATAACCTTAACATTCGAACAAGAATGAACGAATGAATTCCAAAATAAATGATCACACTTCCATAAATTGAGAAGCCACTTAGATAGAGGTAGAAGAATAAAACAACAAGGTACGGACATGAATAAATACTTGGTAAGGATTACCCAATCACAAACCAAATATCTGTGGAAGAAATACTAGAGCTACATGAATTCCCACCTATAAAACTCCCGAAATTTTCCGGTTATGCAATTAGATGTTGGGGATACAGGGGAAGCATAATATCTCGCCCAAAACTAGCAAATCCTACATCCAGCTGTATCCATCCTTCAACACATAACCAAAAACCTTCAGAAATCATTTACCTCAACCTTCCAAAAGCATCCGTTATACGAGTTATGGCGATACTCCCGAACTACCACCCCAGTACTGGGTGGCGTCGAGGTTATCTCACCAACAACTTCATAAAAGAGATTTTTGATGTCGGCAAAACTCAGGTATTCCAGAGCTGCAACGATAAAATTGTGATGACAACACCTCGGAGCTCAACTCCCTGGGACACTGCCACAACCCCTAAATGTCAAGAGGCACCAAGAACAATGTTCTCGTCACAAAACCATAGGAACAATTCCAAGATACCCGCGTGATCCTAAATTTTTTTAATGAAAGTTTAGGAGAGAAGATTCAAAACTCTACGTCAGGAGGCCTCACCAGAGCGACGAAGGAACTGAGGAGTAAAAATAATCCTAGTCTCCAATATATATAATCCTATAAGATTCAAAACATTTTTCTAGACTCAACAACGCTAGCGATTCGATCAAGCAGGGGGCTCCTAAGTCGGGGAAGGCTTTGATTACCAACTTGTAACACCCACGATGCGGCTATATCCCCCATGTGTCGGAGCACGACTTAGAGGCATAACCGCATTGTAGGCATGTCGCAAGAGAGGTAATCTTTACACATCCCATGTACTGAATAAGAAATAGGTACAGAGTTGGTTTACAATCGCCACTTCACAAAATACATAAATATAGCATTACATCATCCAGAATACAATTAAGGTTCGACTACGGAACCAAAATAAAGACAACCCCAAATGCATAAGATCCCCGATCGCCCCAACTGGGCTCCACTATTGATCGTCTGCAAAGGAAACATAGTAACGTCCTGAATCCTTGTCGAACTCCCACTTGAGTTCGGTCACATCCCCTGGAATGGCATCATCTGTACCTGCATCTGGTTTTGGAAGTAATTTGTGAGTCACGGGGACTCAGCAATCTCACACCCTCGCGATCAAGACTATTTAAGCTCATGGGTAGGAAAAGGTAGTGAGGTGGAGCTGCAGCAAGCACTAGCCTATATGGTGGCTAACATACGCAAATGAGAGCGAGAAGAGAAGCAAAGCACGGTCGATAAACTATGATCAAGAAGTGATCCTAGAACTACTTACGATCAAGCATAACACGAGACCGTGTTCTCTTCCCAGACTCTGCCGAAAAGAGACAATCACGGTTACACACGCTGTTGATTCATTTTAATTAAGTTAAGTGTCAGGTTTTCTAAAACCGGACATTAACAACTTCCCATCTGCCCATAACCGCGGGCACGGCTTTTGAAAGTTCAAAACCCTACAGGGGTGTCCCAACTTAGCCCATCAGAAGCTCTCAGGGTCAATGAAGGATATTCATTCTCCCAGGACGACCCGATCAGACTCGGAATCCCAGTTACAAGACATTTCGACAATGGTAAAAGAAGACCAGCAAAGCCGCCCGAATGTGCCGACAAATCCCGATAGGAGCTACACATATCTCGTTCTCAGGGCACACCGGATTATCCAAGATTCCGGTAGGCCAACCCAGAGTTGCCCCTGGTGGCCACCGGCTACTGACAGGTTGGACCAACACTCAGAGGAGCACTGGCCCGGGGGTTTAAAATAAAGATGACCCTTGAGTCCGCGGAACCCAAGGGAAAAAGGCTTAGGTGGCAAATGGTAAAACCAAGGTTGGGTGATGAGGACATCAATACCATTGTCACACCCACAACCCCTGCTGCTATACATACTGGACCAATTACTAGAGCTCGCACACGCCAATTGAATTATCAGGTACTTCCGTTTCTTGGTAACGATTCTAATGTTCATGAGAATATGATGCTGCCTAAATTGGATACATTTGTTTTGCTTACAAATGAAGGGCCTAGCTTGGACAAGAAAGATGAACCTTGGAGCAAGTTCAAGCATGGAGATGATGGAATGCACAAGGGGAACAAGAACGGAGTTACGAGTGATGATTCTATGACTCTAAAGCCACCAGAATGAGTACATGAAGCATGGGACGAAATATACAAGATGTCACTTCATAAATTTCGTCCATAGGCTATTCTAGGTGCTGCGTCACCTTATTATTGAGCCAGGCCCATGTATTTTCGAAGTACTTAAGTATAGGCTGTTTTTAGAGTCCGTATGTGTGGGGAAACAAGAGTTAGGGTTGGTTTCGGACCCCTCCACCATGGGCCACGAAATTCCCCCTCTCTCCTCCATATATACAACCCTTAGGGAATCGTTTAGATTTTGGGTTTTGTTTAGACTAAAAGTTCGCCATAGCTGCAACTTCGCGTCCTTCGTTTGTGTCCAACGACCAGACCAAGATGTCACAGAACCCCACCTTCATTAATAAAGCTTTCCTTTTTTATTTGCAATATCCAGATTGCAATCTTAGTTTCTTGCTTGTTCTTCGTTTGCTCGCAGGAAATAGACCCTCGTGGTCAGGTTGATCGTGCTCCGGTGTGGTAAATAACCCTTGGAAGTTGGTTTAGAGATTGCTAAGGCGCGACGTCTTCGCACGTTCGTAGTTGGATCGTCAAAGTCGACTCCCACAAAAAACGATATCTATCTTATCGAAACATCGGGACACCTTTGCCTCTATCGAGTGGTATCAGATTTTCAGGTTGCTCGGTGAGATTTTCCAGTTTTTCATAGTTTAGATCGAGTCTGTTCTTCATACCTACAGTCTACGAAAAAAGCCAAAAAAAATTAGGGTTAGTTCATCATATCCTAACCAATCTGAGCCTTTGCATAGTCTTTTCGGTATTTTGCTTTGTTGAATTTGCGGTTGCATCGTCATGTCTAGTTGCTGGTCTTAGAGTCTAGTCTTTTAGAGTTTCGAGTTCTGGTCATAAGTTGTCACGCCGCCGCCGCACCATCATCATCGCTCCTGCCATCTACCACCACCGCTTATCCGCCATCGATCCATATCCATATACCACCACCAATCCGTCTCCATATACCATCACCAATCCGTATCCATATACCACCACCAATCCGTATCCATATACCACCACCAATCCGTCTCCATATACCATCACCAATCTGTATCCATATACCACCACCAATCCGTATCCATATACCACCACTGCTGCCATATCCTACCATCATATATCCACTACCAATTCGAGTTACTTTCATATTAGGTTTGTTTTCGAGGTCCGTCTAATTTCCGATTCGTGTTTCCTTGCCTGAGTAGGTCTCGGAAAAAAATATTCACAGGCAAAAACATTTTTCCCTATCCTATTTTTAGGCTTTTCTGAGTCTTTTGAGCCACGTGCCATCATAGTGATTTTTTGTCGCACTTTTTCGTCGTCGCTGCCCTGATTTCCGAGAAAAAGTCAAAAAAAAATCCGTGCCCATCCTATCAGTTTGACGAGGGAAGAGTTTTGAGACACTCACTATTATAGTGATTTTTTGCAAAAAAAAAGGAGCGCAAAAAAAAGAGCGAAAAAAGTTCCAGAGTGTGCTTTTCTCTTGTTTATGTGCAGCGCCGTGATTTTGTTAGTGTTCTAGGCTCGCGTCTCTAGCACGGTCTAGCCTAGGACCAGCACAGTATCGTCGTTGAGCGTTTATTCAACTTTGCATCTCTGAATTAATTATTGCTGACCCTTTTTGCTACCATATTATATGCCTTCCCAGCTCCACATACATCTACTCGTGCGTCTAACTCTCCCTGGTAATCGCTCTATCCAAGCTTTGAGAGTTTTGACTACGACGGTTGCCGATCACTGCCTACTGCTGGGTAAGAACTGGTAAGAATTTGAGATTGGCTTGACGGATTTGTGACATCCACCACCACCTCTTGTTAGCAGTCTCTAGGATCATATTCTTGTGTGTTTCCATTGCTGCTAACCATGGCAGGATCACAGGCCGACGAGACTGACTGGGAGAACCTGACGAAAGGAGTTGCATGATAAATTTCAACAAATGATGAGTGGACAGGTGCAAGATGTGCTAAACAGATTTGAAGAGGCCATTGAATATATAGATGGCATGGAGAAGACGTTCGAAACAAAGCTCGATAACAGGTTTAATGAATTGCTCGTGCGTCTTCCACCACCACCGGCTGCCCCTAACGCACCTCTACAACAACAACAACGTCGCTTTCCAAATCAAGTGGGACGAGCATAGCGCATTCCCATTGACCCTGGGCAAAATATTGGTGCCGCTGTTGATGCTTCTGCCACTACTGCTACTACTGCAGAGGTGTGATAGAGGCAAAGGTGTCCTGATGTTTCAATGAGAAGGTGGCTATCGTTTTCTATGGGAGTCGACCTTGACAATCCGACTACGAACGTGCGAGACGTCGCGCCTTAGCAATAGCTAAACCAACTTCCGAGGGTTATTGACCACGCCGAAGCAAGATCAACCTGACCACGAGGGCCTGTTTCCTGCGAGCAAACGAAGAACAAGCAAGAAACTAAGATTGCAATTTTGATATTGCGAATATAAGAGGAAAGCTTTATTAATGAAGGTGGGGTTCTGTGACGTCTTGGTCTGGTCGTTGGACACAAACGAAGTACGCGAAGTTGCAACTATGGAAAACTTTTAATCTAAACAAAACCCAAAGTCTAGACGATGCCCTGAGGGCTGTATATATGGAGGAGAGAGGGGGGATTTCGTGGCCCTTGGTGGAGGGTCCGAAACCAACCCTAACTCTTGTTTCCCCACACATACGGACTGTAAAAACAGCCTATACTTAAGTACTTTGAAAATACATGGGCCTGGCCCAATAATAAGGTGACGCAGCACCTAAAATAGCCTCTAGACGAAATTTATGAAGTGGCATCTTGTATATATCGTCCCATGCTTCATGCACTCATTATCGTGGCTTCAGAGTCCTGGAATCATCACTTGTAACTCCATTCTTGTTCCCCTTGCGCATGCCATCATCTCCATGCTTGAACTTGCTCCAACGTTCATCTTTCTTGTCCAAGCCAGGCCCTTCATTTGTAAGCAAAACAAATGTATCCAATTTAGGCAGCATCATATTCTCATGAACATTAGAATCGTTACCAAGAAACGAAAGTACCTGATAATTCAGTTGGCGTGTGCGAGCTCTAGTAATTGGTCCAGTATGTATAGCAGCAGGGGCTGTGGGTGTAACAATGGTATTGATCATCATCCTCCCCTTCTTGAAATGAAGTCGTCCTCGACGAAAGTTCATCGTCCTCACCCAAATAAGGCTTCAAATCTACAATGTTAAAAGTGGGACTAACCCCAAAATCTGCGGGCAGCTCAAGTTTATATGCATTATCATTTATTTTCTCTAACACCTTAAAAGGACCATCAGCACGTGGCATTAGCTTTGATTTACGCAAATTAGGAAATCTATCCTTACGCAAATGTAACCAAACAAGATCTCCAGGTGCAGACACATCATGTTTTCTACCCTTATCTCCAGCAAGTTTATATTTAGCATTCATACGCTCAATGTTGTCCTTAGTTAACTCATGCATTTTTAAGATCAATTCAGCCCATTGTTTAGCATCAGAATTAACCTTCTCCGAAGATGGAAGAGGCAACAAATCAATGGGTGCACGAGGTAGGAAACCATACATAATTTCAAAAGGGCACATCTTAGTAGTAGAGTGCAATGAACGATTATAAGCAAATTCAATATGAGGCAAGCATTCTTCCCACATTTTCTTGTTATTCTTCAAAACAGCCCTAAGCATAGTAGACAATGTTCTATTGACTACTTCAGTTTGTCCATCAGTTTGGGGGTGACAAGTAGTACTAAAAAGCAGTTTAGTCCCCAACTTAGCCCATAAACATCTCCCAAAGTGGCTAAGAAATTTAGTATCACGATCTGAAACAATAGTATTTGGCACACTGATGTAGGGTGGAACCCTAGATGGCCGATCTTTCACGAAAGGAGCGGATCCCAACAATGAACACGAAGAACACGAGAGAGAAAACGAGGGGAAACACAAGAGAATCACTCAAACCAACAAGATTCGATTACACATGCGCTAGATCCAAGAACACAAAGGGAGATACACGATCCAAAGTCAACAACGGACGATACACGGTAACCGGTTCTTCTCCGTGAGGAGGTCTTGATGTTCTTCCCTAAAGAGGGGTCTTGAATCCGCTTGGGGGATCTTCTCCGGTGGAGGCCCGAATCTCCAAGGAGAAGGTAACCAAGTGGATGAGCAAAGCTCTCACACAAAATATGAGCTAATCCTTTGCTAACCCTCAAACGTAGGTGGAGGGGAGTATATATAGTCTAAGGGGTAAAGGGGTACATGGTCCACGGCCCAGATGCGCTGCACGCAGGCAGGGGGGCCGGATGTCCGGGCGTTGGGCCGGATGTCCGGGCCTTCCGGAAACGCCGGATGTCCGGGCGCATGGGCCGGACGTCCGGGCTGGCAGGGTCCAACCTTGTTGCTCTTTGGAATGGCGGAGTCCGGATTTCCGGGAAGGAGGCCGGATGTCCGGGGGCTCGGGACATGCCGGATGTCCGGGCTGGTCGCCGGATGTCCGGGGGCTCGGGAACGGCCGGATGTCCGGGCTGGCGAGGCCGGATGTCCGGGGCCTGGGAGCTTTTCTCCGTCTTCTTCCGTCGTCGCTTCCATGCTTCCCTCGCGGATGGTGTAGTTGTTCCTTGCCGCTTGCACTCCTCCTCAACATCCGTGAAGCTCCGACAATACCTATGCATGCACACGGGAGAAGTGTCAAGTAGTATACCATCCTCGAAGGGGTCCAGTGAGCATGTGTAAAGGAGATGATTCACCTTTATGTATGTGAAGTAGATGTCGCACGTGTCACTTGCCAAACGGACTCTTGACATGGTGATGTCCGTAGGATGCTCCGCATCATCTCCCCTCCCTTGGGAAAGATCCGACCTCGGATCGAAAACCAAATCACCATGGGAAAGAGATGGCTTCACCATGTAGAAGTGGACGTTCACCAAGTACTTGTCATCTTGAAGCTCGAAATGGGCACTCTACAATGTCGCACCATCTTGGGATTCCTTCAAAAGTATCAAAGACAACAAACACTTGGAAAAACAAATGTGGTTAGCGTTAGTGCAAAACCAAGCATTCAAGAGGTGATTCACCAAACAAGTGTCGTCATCATGCAAAGAATATGGTTTGACAAAGGATTGCGACATGGCATATAAGCATATAAATTGAGCACAATCAAAGATATCATGGGGACAAGCATGTAAATTTGAGGTAGTGATGCAAATGTGTTTGACAAGAGAATAAGCATCTACCTCAAGATCATAGCAAGCATGGGAAAATTGCTCAATGAAAGGTCGATGGTAGGCATAGGAATCATTCACAACACCAGATAAAATGAAGTGTCTAAAGACATGGGTCAAGTGCAAGAGAATCCAAGCATAATGTGCATTGGGTGTAGTGAATATCGTGTGGCACTCAACACAAAGCAAGATCATAGTATCATCATAGGAATGGGGCACAAAGCAATCATGGCAATAACAAACAATATCTCCACCACGCTTGCAAATACACATAAAAGTATGAGAATCAATCATCATGTGTAAAGCAAATCATGGGTCACAAATGCATGGCAAAAGCATAGGAATACGCATATCATGCAAAGTGAACATGGCAAGATGGGCATATGATATGTAATGGACAATAACCCATAACCATGTGAGGGCCAAGTAGAAGAAATGCACGAAGTATTTGCACGAAGAGAGCAGTGGGAAAGGAAATCCATGGGATTCCAAGTCATCATTGCTCTCTAGAGCTCGTTTTGTCAACTCGTGGGATTGTGAGGTTGACAAGAATTTGTGGGTACCTACACAAAAGGGACACAAACGAAAGAGATTGTGTGTGTGGTAAATGTACACATCATACATCATGATGTGTATGTGCACGTGAGAGTTAGCACAAGATAAGCATCGCTTAAAGAAATTTGAAGCATGGTATAAGAACATGTCATCCATCATGAAAGAATAGTTATTGTGTATGACACGATGGGGATGCAAATTGAGCATACAAGTATGAGGATCATGCAATGGATGGGATGAATCAAAATCTCCTAGAATGTATGAGGAAACTATGGGGGTCTCCTCATGAGCAATATTGTAAACATCACATGGAGAAAATGGAAAACATCCAAAATAATGCATATCCGAAGCTAGGTGGTCATGGCATAGCATATGAGATAAAGGATGCAAAGGGAGCATATCAATATCATCAGAAGAAAAACAAATGCCGATAACCATGGGCTTGTCATCTATGCCATAAGTGCAAATTGGGTTAATCTTAATGGCATATGCGTAGTCACTATGAAGAGATTGCAAATATGGCATGTGGTCGATCTCATGCATAGCATATGACAAGTCAAGCGGATTGGCAAACATGATGTGACCGAGAGAATTGTCACAAGAAATCCTATGTAACATGGCATCACAACTAAGAGACTCCACGTGGCAATCATCATACTCATCATAAATGGGTAAATCATCGCATGGGGAAATCATACTAGCATGAAGCGTGTCAATAGGGGGGTCAACATCATGAAAGCAATCAATGTCAAGAATGTCCACTGGTGGGACTAGAGCATCACTGTCACCTATGTTACCGTTTTCATTCCACTCAAGTGGTGTAGGTGAGGTGGGAAAGACCAAATGGTGGTCATCTTCATCTTGATGGAACCATGTGGGGGGTGCATCATATTCCACCATGGCCATCGTCTTGTCCAAGGGGAGGACGAAGTCATCACGAATCGGCGCATCATCATATAAGGGACCTAGCACCAAATGAGAAGGCATAATAGAGGTAGAGGTCAAGTCATTAGTTTTGAAAGTGGCCTCACATGACCTATCAACTATCTCACTCTCTCTATGTGGTGGTTCACTCACTCCCTCAAAATAGGTGCACTCAAACTCACATATGGTGGAGTCACTCATCTCACTCAAGTGGTGGGGGTTGTGGCTCTCCTCACATGGGAATTGTGGCAACACATATATGTGGCTAGTGGTGAATTCACTCTCACTCTCAATATGGTGGCACAAGTCACTCAAGTCATCATACGTCAACATGGTCGAAGGGAAAATCCCATGCTCAACCATCTCGTTGTTGTCGCCGTGGATGAAGGCCGAAGATGGCACATCATCACTCTCGCCTCCTAAGATGGAAGCATCCTCTGTGCTCGTCACCATGTCGCATGCCTCCCAAGCATGTTCCTTGATTGGCTCCATAGTCGTAGTCCTCACCGCACCGTCTTGAAAAAGAGTCATGGAGGACTCGGCATCATCAATGCCATAAAGAGGGATGGTGGTGAAGTCAAACTTGGGAGCATCATCTTGGAGCTCATAGGGCTTGGACATCTTGGTGGTACTAGCCTCATGCTCATCTTCTTGGAGCTTGGTCTTCGAGAAGTGTGCTTGGGGTCGAGAAGCCTTGGCCTTCATGAGTTCTTGTTCCGCCTTGAGAGCACCAATGTAGTTGTCGTTGAGGGACTTGTAGTTCTCGAGGAAGATCGTCTTGGAGATGTCATTGTGTAATCCCATCGTGAAGTGGAACTTCATCAAAATGGGGTCGTCCATGCCGGCTTGTCACAAGGCTTTCTTCATCTCCGTGAAGTACTCGTCAATGGACTTGGATCCTTGGATGGTGTTCTCCAATTGGCGTTGAAGTTGTTCCGTGTAGGTTGGGGGCACAAACTCTCGTTGCAAAGCTCTCTTCGTCTTGGGCCAACTCATGTCGTAGGTCTCCGAAAGTGCGTGAAGCCACCATGTGGATGCGTAGTCGTGGAAGTTCCTTGTGGCGCACTTCACTTGATCTTCGGGAGGAAGTTGATGTAGCTTGAGGTAGTCGTCCATCAAACGTTCCCACTCGAGATACTCCTCGGGTTCTAGAGTCCCATAGAAAGGAATCTCATGGTCGGTGTCGAGGTCGTAGTAGCTCGTGGAAGTCGCGAACTTCAGCTTGGGGAGCTTCTCTTGAGCGTAGTCTTGAGGTGCTTGTTGGCGAACATGCCATATATCCAAAGGCGAAGATGCCTTGAAGTCGCTTGGCGAAGATGCCAAGGGAGATGGTGAAGTCATTGAGCGGTTGGTGGTGTTGAGCTCTTGACCTTCACGTACTTGGTGGTGATGGTGTCGATGCCGATGTGACCTTGCCGGAGATGGTAACTTAGAGGCATGTGCTCTTGAGCGTCTTCTCGAAGATGAGGAAGACCGCTTGTAGGACTTGATGAGGGCTTTGATCTCCTCCATTTGAGCTTGCATCTTGGCGTTGTTGGAGTTGTGCGTGGCATCGAACTTGTCGTTGTTGTTGTAGACCGAAGATGAAATGCCTTGCCTATCCATCACTCCAAGAGAAAAATGTGAGTGGTAGAAAGAGAAGAACGAATACCAAATGTACCTTGGCCGAAGTTGAAAGTGGATCAATGATCACTCCAATGTGGACAAGGAAATAGCACAATTGGTACCAATTCTTGTCGGTTTCTCACACCTACACAAGTAAGGCTTATGGTGGAGCTCGGTGAGGATAGTGGCACAAATATTTAATGCAAAATGTTAGCAAGAGTCAATAATGTTGAAAGAGATTCACAAATTCGCAAGTGAAACAAGTAGACCAATAGCAATATGCGGCACATGGAAACACACACATGGATAGATAAATGGGATCGTGCAACCAAGGATGAGCACAAAATGTGGAAACCACGGAAAACGCTCGTGTTGCACAACTCAAGAGAGACTCTAGCACGATTGCTCTATAGGCGGATACGACACTTGTGCACAACCTATGATATGCAAAATGGATAAACTTTCTATCCCAAGTATGCTATGTATATGATGTTCCGGTGGTATGATCCAAGATGATCGGATATGACAATGAGGTATGATGCTATGGCTATTGCTTACAAGCTTCTTTGCTTTTTCTCTTTTGCTTAAAAGCTTATTCTCTTTTTTTGTATGTATGGCCACTTTGCGAAATGCACAAACCAAGATAGCAATTGTGTATATGCGGGAACAATCTTGAGGCACAAGGGATGATATGATACCGATATGATATGGTATGTATGCAATGTATGGTGTAGATCACTAATGTGCAGAAGTAACATTGCCGGCAATACTCAAATGGCTAGTCTCGATAGGCAAGTAATGCAAAATGGGCTAGAGGTTAACAATGCAATGGCAAGGGATTATATACAATGGAGGGATACCACGATACCGAGATGATGTGGAGGTTACTGTCCTTGGTGATGATGAGTGGCGGTGATCTTGATGGAGATACCAAGATGATGGAGACTCGTCCCTAAGTAGCCGAAACACCTTAGGAAACGGAAAGAACGCGAACTCAAAATCTCAAATGTCAAATGTCAAATGGTGGTAGCGGGAAAGCGGTGGTGGTTACGGAAGTGCAATGATGGGGTTCGGAGTACGCAATCTGGAAGTCGAGGGTTAGGTGGACTATACACGGTGTCGGAGTTGGAAGAACAGTCCCTAAGTAGCCGAAACACCTTAGGAGACACAACTCACAACATGAACAAAATTGGGTTATATGGGTTGGCGGAGGTGTATGGTGGGCAAGCCTATGCGGAAGTTATGGTGGTGGTGGTGGTTGATGAAGAAGCAACCGTCCCTAAGTAGTCGAAACACCTTAGGAGACTCAAATCACTCCACAAACAACCACTAATGCAATGGGGAACAAAATTGGTTAGGTTGCGGAAGTCGGCGGTGGTTATGCGGAGGTTGTGGTGTTAGACCTAGGCAAAGATGCCAAAGTTCCAAAAATTTGATGGAGTCAAATGGTTATGGTAGTATTTTTGTGGGAAGGGGGATGTCAAGAGCTTTTCAACGAGCTAAAGAACGTCATAATCGGACTCCGGATGAATTAGTTATGCACAAAACGGTGAAATGGGAAAAGCTGAAATACCAGGGGTCGGACATCCGGGGCTCGGGCCGGATATCCGGGACCTGATGTCCAGAACCGCGCGCGAAATGCGCTCCAGGAGCCGGATGTCCGGGCTAATGGCCGGATTTCTGGGGTGGCCAGATGTCCGGGGCTCGGGCCGGATGTCCGGGCTCCAAATCCGAGGATGAACTCGAGGAACTCGATTTGGGGGCGGAAATTGATGATTTCAAGGTCAAAATTGGAGAGATTTCGTGGATGGAAAGTGGGGAAACTTGGGGAGAAGCTAGATCTACTCAAGACACAACGAATCCATGGATCAAAATCAACAAAACATCATCACAACAACAAATCACAAAAAAATTGGGGCTATTTTTGGTGGGGATCTTCGAAATTGGGGAAGAACACAACAAAATTAGGCTAGAAAACACAACGGGGAGGCTCCAAAATCATGATCAACCTTGCTCTGATACCAAGATGATGTAGGGTGGAACCATAGATGGACGATTTTTCACGAAAGGAGCGGATCCCAACGATGAACACGAAGAACACGGGAGAGAAAACAAGGGGAAACACAAGAGAATCACTCAAACCAACAAGATTCGATTACACATGCGCTAGATCCAAGAACACAAAGGGAGATACACGATCCAAAGTCAACGGACGATACACGGTAACCGATTCATCTCCGTGAGGAGGTCTTGATTGTCTTCCCTAAAGAGGGGTCTTGAATCCGCTTGGGGGATCTTCTCCGGTGGAGGCCCGAATCTCCAAGGAGAAGGTAACCAAGTGGATGAGCAAAGCTCTCACACAAAATATGAGCTAATCCTTTGCTAACCCTCAAACGTAGGTGGAGGGGAGTATATATAGCCTAAGGGGTGAAGGGGTACATGGGCCACGGCCCAGATGCGCTGCACGCAGGCAGGGGGGCCGGATGTCCGGGCGTCGGGCCGGATGTCCGGGCCTTCCGGAGACGCCGGATGTCCGGGCGCTGGGGCCGGATGTCTGGGCTGGCAGGGTCCAACCTTGTTGCTCTCTAGAATGGCGGGGTCCGGATTTCCGGGAAGGAGGCCGGATGTCCGGGCTGGTCGCCGGATGTCCGGGGGCTCGGGAACGGCCGGATGTCCGGGCTGGCGAGGCCGGATGTCCGGGGCCTGGGAGCTTTTCTCCGTCTTCTTCCGTCGTCGCTTCCATGCTTCCCTCGCGGATGGTGTAGTTGTTCCTTGGCGCTTGCACTCCTCCTCAACATTCTTGAAGCTCCGACAATACCTATGCATGCACACGGGAGAAGTGTCAAGTAGTATACCATCCTCAAAGGGGTCAAGTGGGCACGTGTAAAGGAGATGATTCACCTTTATGTATGTGAAGTAGATGTTGCACGTGTCACTTGCCAAACGGACTCTTGACATGGTGATGTCCGTAGGATGCTCCGCATCACACACCATGCAAGCGAATAATTTCATGAGAGAACAAATCAGCAACATTAGCAACATCATCGCTTTTATGACATGGTATAAAATGTGCCATTTTCGAGAACCTATCCACGACAACAAATATGCTATCCCTCCCCTTCTTTCTTCAAGGTAAACCTAAAACAAAGTCCATAGATATATCCTCCCAAGGAACACTAGGTACAGGCAAAGGCATATATAAACCATGAGGATTGAGTCGTGACTTAGCTTTTTGACACGTACTGCAGCGAGCAACAAAACGCTCAACATCTCGTCTCATCTTTGGCCAAAAGAAATGTGTAGCAAGTATATCCTCCGTCTTCTTGATGCCAAAGTGTCCCATTAATCCTCCTCCATGCGCCTCCTGCAACAACAACAAAAGACGAACGGAGGTAGCTAGAATGCATAGCTTGTTAGCGCGAAACCCAAATCCATCGTTAAGAACGAACTTGTTCAAAGTTCTCCCTTCCTTACAATTCTGCAATACATCTTTAAATTCAGCATCATGCACATATTGATCTTTGATGTTCTCCAAACCAAATATTTTCAAGTCAAGTTGTGAAAGCATAGTATAACGATGAGATAATGCATCAGCAATAACATTTTCTTTACCCTTCTTGTGTTTAATGACATAAGGGAAAGTCTCAATGAATTCAACCCATTTAGCATGCCTACGGTTCACTTTTGCTTGACTTTTAATGTGTTTCAAAGATTCAAGATCAGAATGTATAACAACTTCCTTGGGCCATAAATAATGTTGCCATGTTTCTAAGGTCCGAACAAGAGCATATAATTCTTTATCATAAGCAGAATAGTTCAGACTAGAAAAGTATGCAACAGGTTTGCCATCTTGTAATAACACACCTCCTAATCCAATTCCACTAGCATCACATTCAAGCTCAAAAGTCTTATTGAAATTAGGAAGTTGGAGTAAAGGAGCATGTGTCAACTTATCTTTAAATTCCGTGAAGGCTTCTTCCTGTGTGGTACCCCAAACAAAAGGCACATCCTTCTTTCTAAGCTTGTTGAGAGGTGCAGCAATGGTGCTGAAATCTCTCACAAAACGCCTATAGGAACCAGCGAGGCCAAGGAAACTCCCCACTTGTGTGACCGTTTTGGGCTGTGGCCAACTCTCAATAGCTTCAATCTTGGCTTTATCAACTTCAATTCCCTGTGGAGTAACATAATAGTCAAGAAAAGATACTCGGTCGGTGCAAAAGGTGCACTTTCCAAGGTTACCAAACAAACGTGCATCACGTAGAGCAATAAAAATAGAACATAAATGTTCCAAATGTTCCTCCAAAGATTTGCTATAAATCAGTATATCATCAAAATAGACTACCACAAATCGTCCAATGAAAGCACGTAAAACTTCGTTCATTAGTCTCATGAAAGTACTAGGTGCATTAGTTAACCCAAAAGGCATGACTAACCACTCATATAAACCAAACTTAATTTTTAATGCCATTTTCCATTCATCTCCCAATTTCATACGAATTTGATGGTATCCACTACGCAAATGAACTTTGGATAATATTGTAGAGCCACTCAATTCATCAAGCCTGTCGTCTAGCCTAGGAATAGGATGACGATAACGAATAGTAATATTATTAATGCCTCTACAATCAACGCATATACACGACGTACCATCCTTTTTCGGCACTAAAATGACAGGAATAGCACAAGGACTAAGGATTCGCGTATATAACCTATGTCGAGCAGTTCTTGTACTTGATGCATACTTTCCTTCGTCTCCTCTGGATTGGTATGGTATGGTGCACGGTTGGGTAATGATGCAACGGGAATTAAGTCAATTTGATGCTCAATCCCTCGAATAGGTGGTAATCCCGGTGGCACGTCTTGTGGAAAGACATCAGCAAACTCCTGCAAAATGTTAGTGACAGCAGGAGGCAAAGAGGAAGGCATGTCCTTGAATGAAAATAATGCCTCTCTACACACAAAAGCATAGCAAACAGATTTGCTAAAATCTAGATCATCAATATCAGATTTGGTGGCAAGTAAACATGCACTTTTCAATTTAATTTCAGAAGCAACACTAGATTGTTTATTATTAGGCTACATTTGTTGCTCAAATTCTTTTGCCACAATCTGATTTTCACTCTTATTTTTCTCCTGTTTTGCTTTATTAGCTCTATTAATATCATCTTTCAAAATGGAATCAGGAGTCATAGGAAGCAAAGTAATATTTTTATCCTTATGAACAAGAGTATACTGATTGTTTCTACCATGGTGTACAGAATTTTTATCAAATTGCCATGGTCTACCAAGTAATAAGGAACATGCTTGCATAGGTACCACATCACAATCAACATAATCAGCATATGTAGAGATACTAAAATGCGCACGAACAGTACCTGTTACCTTAACCTTCCCGCTGTTGTTGAACCATTAGATGTAGTAAGGATGTGGATGTGGTCTTGTGGTGAGAGATAGCTTCTCCACCATCTCCATGCTAGCCAAGTTATTGCAGCTCCCTCCATCTATGATGACGCGAACAGAACGTTCCTTCACAACTCCCTTTGTATGGAACAAATTATGCCTCTGATTTTGCTCAGCTTGTGTAACCTGCACACTAAAAACACGTTGAGCAACTAAACATTCATACCCGTCAGCATCTTCAGCAGCCATGTATTGCGTCTCATGATCAGAATCATCTCCATCATGTTCTTCACATGTAATAAGAGCCAAAGTCTCCTCATCATAGTCACTAGCGGACTCATACCCACCATCCTCAGTAGCAATCATCACACGCTGAGATTGGCATTCTCTCGCAAAATGTCCTCTTCCCTTACAACGACGACAAATAATATCACTTGTGTGCCCTGTTGATGCCATGGAAGAAGAAGAGCTCTACGTAGGTCCATCAGGTGTGCTCTTGGCAGATAGTGGTGGTTGTGCCTACTTTCTTGTATCACGGCTGGAGGTGGCACCTAATGGAGGTGCTGGTGGAGTGGAAGTAGAGGATGCACGTCGTGTCCATTATGAAGATCGACCTGCAGAAAAGTTAGTTCACGCCAATGCCTATCGATCCTGCACTTCACGTTCAGCTTTACAAGCAAGATGGAATAAACGAGTGATATTATTATACTTCTTATACTCTAGGATGGTCTAAATCTCTCTATTTAATCCACCCATAAAACGTGCAAGCATAGCTTCATTCTCCTCAACAATACCACATCTAATCATGCCAGTTTGTAATTCCTGATAATATTCTTCTACAGAATTTTTTCCTTATCTTAAATGCTGCAATTTTTAAAGTAATTCACGTTGATAATATGGTGGAACCCAACGAGTACGCATAGCAGTTTTCAATGCAGCCCAAGTAGCTGGAATAGGATATAATCTACAATGCTCAGACCACCAAACACATGCAAAACTAGTGAATGCACAAATAGCAGCAGGAACACGTCTCTCCTCGGGATATTGTAAACATGTAAATCGTTGTTTAGTTTCTAACTCCCAAGTAAGATATATATCAGGAACATATCTACCCTCAAATGGTGGAATATTCAATTTTAGTTTAGGGAGATGGTCATGATCTCGTACCTGAGGGTGAGCCCTACCATTGCCATTCTACCATTGCCATTATTTGCATGTGGACAACCTGGTGGTTGCTGTGCTGGTGGTGGCACATAGTTCTGTTTTTGATCAACCTCATCCTTGTAATCTCCGGCAAAATCATCCTCCTCTGCATCAGCAGCAGGAGCTACGAAAGTATCAACAGCAGCACCAACAGTTTGGCCAGGTGCAAGAGAGAGATGGCTCGCTCGGCGGAGGGCTGTGTCACGATCTGTAGGTAGTCATTGTTGTTGTTGTTGTAGAGGTGCGTTAGGTGCAGCCGGTGGTGGTGGTGGAAGACGCGCGAGCAATTCATTAAACCTGTTATCGAGCTTTGTTTCGAACGTCTTCTCCATGGCCTCTTCAAATCTGTTTAGCACATCTTGTAACTATCCACTCATCATTTGCTGAAATTTATCATGCAACTCCTTATTCGTCATGTTCTCCCAGTCAGTCTCATCGGCTTGTGATCCTGCCATGGTTAGCAACAATAGAAACACACAAGAATAAGATCCTACAGACTACTAACAAGAGGTGGTGGTGGTGTCACAAATCCGTCAAGCAAATCTCAAATTCTTACCAGTTCTTACCCAGCAGCAGGCGATGATCGGCAATCGTCGTAGTCAAAACTCCCAAAGCTTGGATAGAGCGATTACCAGGGAGAGTCAAACGCACGACGTAGATGTATGTGGAGCTGGGAAGGCTTATAATATGGTAGCAAAAAGGGTCAGCAATAATCAATTCAGAGATGCAAAGTTGAATAAATGCTCAACGACGTTATTGTGCTGGTCGTAGGATAGCCCGTGCTAGAGACGCGAGCCTAGAACACTAACAAAATCACGGCGCTGCACGTAAACAATGGAGCAGCACACTCTGAATTTTTTGCATTTTTTTCACTTTTTTTGCACTTTTTTCCCCTTTTTTTTGCGCCGCAACAATTTTTTTTCGAAAAAGTCTATAGATGGTCTAAAAACTGCCTAGCCAGAATTTTCCAGACTTAGTTTTTTTGAGTTTGGAACTATTTTTCTTCTGCGGGTAGCACGGAATCTCGGGAGTCCTACTCTTTCATGACTCGGAGTATGGCGTGATCTGGAACTCGAAAACAATGCAACAATTACTGGACTTGGACTAGGACTGGTGGCGGAGATGAATCTGGTGGAATCTCGGACTGGTGGGGCGATGAATCTGGTGGAAATCGGACTGATGGCGGATATATGTTGCAGGTGAACTCGGATTGGCGTGATGGCGGCGGATATGTGGTGGCATATATGGACTCGGATTGGTGGTGAATATGGCAACAACGATGAAGTTGGTGTGGTGGTGGTATATGGCAGCAGCGATGATGATGATGCGGTGGTGATATATGGCAGCGGTGACGTGACAACCTATGAACAGAACTCGAAACTCTAAAGGACTAGACGCTAAGACCAGCAACTTGACACGACAATGCAACCGCAAATTCAACAAAGAAAATACAGAAAAGATTATGCAAAGGCTCAGATTGGTTCGGATAGGATGAACTAACCCTAATTTTTTTTTGGCTTTTTCGTGGACTATAGGTACGAAGAATAGACTTGAACTAAACTACGAAAAAGTGTAAAATCTCATCGAGAAACCTGAAAAATCTGATACCACTTGATAGAGGCAAAGGTGTCCCGATGTTTCGATGAGATGGTGGCTATCGTTTTCTGTGGGAGTCGACCTTGACGATCCGACTACGATCGTGCGAGACGTCGCGCCTTAGCAATCGCTAAACCAACTTCCGAGGGTTATTGACCACGCCGGAGCACGATCAACCTGACCACGAGGGTCTGTTTCCTACAAGCAAACGAAGAACAAGCAAGAAACTGAGATTGCAATCTGGATATTGTGAATATAAGATGAAAGCTTTATTGATCAAGGTGGGGTTCTGTGACGCCTTGGTCTGGTCGTTGAACACAAATGAAGTACGCGAAGTTGCAGCTATGGCGATCTTTTAATCTAAACAAAACCCAAAGCCTAAACGATGCCCTAAGGGTTGTATATATGGAGGAGAGAGGGGGAATTTCATGGCCCTTGGTGGAGGGGTCCGAAACCAACCCTAACTCTTGTTTCCCCACACATACGGACTCTAAAAACAGCCTATACTTAAGTACTTCAAAAATACGTGGGCCTGGCCCAATAATAAGGTGACGCAGCACCTAAAATAGCCTCTGGATGAAATTTATGAAGTGGCATCTTGTATATTTCGTCCCATGCTTCATGCACTCATTATGGTGGCTTCAGAGTCCTGGAATCATCACTTGTAACTCCGTTCTTGTTCCCCTTGCGCATGCCATCATATCCATGCTTGAACTTGCTCCAAGGTTCATCTTTCTTGTTCAAGCTAGGCCCTTCATTTGTAAGCAAAAGAAATGTATCCAATTTAGGCAGCATCATATTCTCATGAACATTAGAATCGTTACCAAGAAATGAAAGTACCTGATAATTCAATTGGCGTGCGCGAGCTCTAGTAATCGGTCCAGTATGTATAGCAGCAGGGGTTGTGGGTGTAATAATGGTATTGATGTCCCCATCAGAATATAGATGAAGTATTGATAAAGGTGGGGATCCGAAAGCGGTCTTGGTCTGGTCGTTGGACACAAACGAAGTACACGAAGTTGCAATGGCTAACTTTCACCTAAACAAATCCCAAGGAAAAAGCTACTAGATGGATCTACTTATATAGGAGCAAGGGATGGCGGCCAAGGAGGTGGGAGGACATCTCAAGGCAGCCTAAAACTAACCCTAGGTTGTACAAGGCTCATGGGTCCAAGTGGAGGTGATGCAACACCTTTGGGCTTGTAGTTTGACTCGAATTCTGCTGCAACGTCAGATTGTTTCGTCCATAACTCAACGCTCCGGACGAATTGAAGGTGAATCCAATTGGGTTGGAAAGAGCACGAAATCTAGTTTTCTACACAAAAAAGAATCACCCAATCGGAGTCCGTATGAAAAAGTTGTTGGCGTTTTGAGTCAGGTATGTCTCTGCAGTCCGAATCTGAATCCAGAACGTGAGAGACTTGGACTCTATCTTCTCTTGCCCAAAAGTGACGTGAGAGAACTTTTTGAACAGAACCTAAACTTCTTCTTTTCCCTTATCTTCATATGTGGATTGTACAAATGTTCCATACACCTGCAATTAGACAAAACACAAAAGTGTGTGAAGTATTTTTATTTTGGATAACATAAATAGATTATTGAATATTTGGCATTAGAAATCACCTGACAAATATGCATGTTTGCAATATTTTTGGTCGTATCCAAGGTAGTCATGTCCTCATCATCCTCCCCTTCTTGAAAACAAAGCCGTCCTCGGCATTGCTTAATCTGAAATGTGGCTAACAAAAGAGACAAGGTGTACATGTTGTATATGTATATGTCATCCATTTTAACTTCCCTTGATTTTTGCACATATGACACTTGTATACATGAGTAACTTTCATAGTTCATAAAATCTAAAGCCAAAAAATTATCACAAGAAGTAGAAGGCATGAAAATATTGCAACTCACTTTGCACATATAAGTGAAGCTCTTATTTGTTTCAAAAGATTGGCAATGTTCATCATTAAACCATCCTAACTTTGATGAATAAACCTTACTTGCATCAAATTTACATGCTACAACATGCTTAAATAAGCAAACATGCAATAAGTCATTGGACACAGAATCATCATCAAGATTAGAGGTCATATCAAAATGATTAAACATTGGTTCTTTTGCATCAACAGTTAATTCAATGGGTGCACTCAAAATTGTTGATATTTCAATTGTTTGATCACATGACGCATTCATGACAGTAACAAGATTCTCTAAAATAGGTGGTGTGCTCAAATCAACAGGTAACTCAACACATGATGCATTCAAGTTAACTAGGCATGCATCATTCTCATGTGAAGTTATATCATCAATACCTTTACTGTTACCTTGTCGCAGAGATGTAGCTGATGTAGGTACAGACGTTGACAATGTACCATATTCTTGAGATGATGTCGCGCTCACAATCCGAGGTGGGGCTACTCTAGTAGGTGCAAGGGTGGAGTAACCAACCGGCGGTGGTGAGCATGAACTGGAATAGTAGTTGTTGTAGTCACGCAATGCATCCTCCTGTATCTATCTCTCAAAGGTACAAGCACAGACATACATACCAGTAATGCAACGAGGAATATACTGAAATCTTGCCTGAATATCATGGTTCAAACCACCAAAAAATCTATTCATTGTGTCATCCTCAGATTCTTCTAGGTCACAATGATGCATATAAGATTTGAACTCTTGGTAGTAAGCATGAACAGTGTTGTTGCCTTGTTTAAATTGTTCAAATTTGCGAAGCAATTCACGACGATAGTAAGGAGGGAAAAATTGTTGTCTCATTATAGCTTTCAAAACTTTCCAAGTTGTGGGTTGGTTATCAATGTATTTCTTACAATGTACACTCCACCAAACAGAAGCAAACCAAGTAAATGCTCTAGTGGTAGCTCGTACTCTCTCAAGTTCAGAAAAATCATGGTGACTAAAAACTTTTTCTACTTCAAGCTCCCAAGCTAGATAAATAGAAGGATTAAATCTACCCTCAAATGATGGTAAAGAGATAACCTGACCATATGCTTGTGTGTATTGTCCCAACTCTTTTGATGGTGAAGATGTGTCCGTCGTACAAGAACTTCTATCTCCGGAACCTGTCATGATTAGTAGAAACAACAAACAAAATTCAAGAATAATGTTCCTATGAACTACTAGGGTATGGTGGTAAAACACTCACAGTATAACAAATATCTGATGAGGACATGACTACCTTGGATACGACAAAAAATATTGCATACATGCATATTTGTCAGGTGATTTCCAATGCAAACTATTCAATAATCTATTTATGTTATCTAGAACAAAAATACTTCACACACTTTTGTGTTTTGTCTAATTGCAGGTGTATGGGACATTTGTACAATCCACATATGAAGATAAGGGAAAAAGAGAAGTTTAGGTTGTGTTCAAAAAGTCCTCTCACGTCACTTTTGGGCCAAGAGAAGATAGAGTCCAAGTCTCTCACGTTCTGGATTCAGATTCGGACTGCACAGACATACCTGACTCAAAACGCCAACAACTTTTTCATACGGACTCCAAATTGGGTGATTGTTTTTTTGTTGGAAACTAGATTTCGTGCTCTTTCCAACCCAATTGGATTCACCTTCAAATCGTCCGGAGCATTGAGTTACGGATGAAACAATCTGACGTTGCAGTAGAATCCGAGTCAAACTACAAGCCCAAAGGTGTTGCATCACCTCCACTTGGGCCCATGAGCCTTGTACGACCTAGGGTTAGTTTTAGGCTTCCTTGAGACGTCCTCCCACCTCCTTGGCCGCCACCCCTTGCTACTATATAAGTAGATCCATATAGTAGCTTTTTCCTTGGGATTTGTTTAGTTAAAAGTTAGCCATTGGAACTTCGTGTACTCCGTTTGTGTCCAACGACCAGACCAAGACCGCTTCCGGATCCCCACCATTATCAATACTTCATATATATTTGCGATATTCAGATTGCTTTATCATATTCTTGCTCGTTCTTCGATTGCTTGCAGGAATAGACCTTCGTGGTCAGGCTGACCGTGCTTCCAGCATTGTCAGTAACCTCAGGAGATTGGTTTAGCGGTTGCTAAGGCGCAACGTCATGCACGTTTGTAGTCGGATCGTCAAAGTCGTCTCCACCAAATCGATAGTTATCATCTCATCGAAAGATCGGGACCCTCGCCTCTATCAAGTGGTATCAGTTTTCAGGTTGCTCGGTGAGAATTTCCAGTTTTCCTAGATTAGATTTATTTTCTTACCTATTGTCCAAGAAAAAGCCACAAAAAAGAGTTAGATCTATTCATCCTTGGTCCAAGCCAGTCTGAGCCTTTGCAATTTTCTTTTCATTGCTTGCATAGTTGAATTATCAGTTGCATCGTCGTGTCGAGTTGCTGGTCTTAGTGTCTAGTTCGTTCAGAGTTTCGAGTTCTGTTCACATTAGTCACGCCACCGCTGCATCATTATCTCTTCAGCTGTCCACCACCCATCCATCAATTTCCACCACGTGCTACCCACCATTCATTGTCATAATAATAGTTGAGATCGTTCACATCTTCGCTTGATCCAATCTGCATCTTATCTAGTTTGTTTTGGAAAGAGGGAGAAAAAAAGAGAGAGAAAAACGAGAGAGAAAAAGAGAAAAAAAGTCAGAGAAAAAAGGGAGAGAAAGAAAAAAAAGTGTGAGGAAAAAAAGAGAGAAGAAAAAACAACAAAATTCGGATCTTTTTAGACTCAATCTCGTAGTTGAATTCGGATTGGAATCTGTTTTGTGCACTGTTCAGTAAAACAGGCATAACTTCCTCATACGAAGTCCGTTTTGCCTCCGCGAGTACTCAAACGAAAGCTAGCAACGATCCGCATCTAAATAGTTGAAGAAGCTAATTCAATATTTGGCACCTCAAAATCGGCTTCTAAATAGGTCTTTTTGCCCTCCGAAGTTCATGAACACAGCTTATTCCAGTTTTTCAGGCCAGTTTTCGAATTTTTTGACTCCTCATATCAACTCGGAATTGAGTGATTCATTTTGTGTTTTAAAGCTTGAGTCAATACCATTCTTGAAAAAAAAATTAAAAAAATCGGCACAAACTTTTTTAGAGGAAAGTTGGAGACAAAGTTGTTGATATATCCTGCTTGGCTGTTGTTTCACATCATTATCTTTACTGTCGTTGTGATCTTCACTTATATCTTGCTGTATACAACTACTTAGTATCCTTCATTGATGCTAGTTGTGCTACGACGTGACCTCATTAATGTTCTAGGCTCGCGTCTCTAGTTCGGTCTAGCCTAGGAGCAGCACAGTACCGTCGTTGAGCATTTATTCAACATTGCATCTCTGAATTGATTATTGCTAATCTTTTGCTACCATATATAGCCAACCCAGCTCCACATATTTCTACACCGTGTATACGCACGTTCCCCTGGCAATCGCTTTACACAATCTTCGGAGTTATTTGACACCGCTGGTTGCCTGTCACCACCTGCCGCATGGTAAGAACTTGTAAGATATTGATATTTGCTTTACTGTGAGCACTTTACAACCACATCCTAGTAGTTCATAGGAACATTATTCTCGAATTTTGGTTCTTGTTTCTACTAATCATGACAGGTTTCAGAGATAGAAGTTCTTGGACGACGGACACATCTTCACCATCACGAGAGTTGGGACAACACACACAAGCATCTGGTCAGGTTATCTCTTTACCATCATTTGAGGGTAGATTTAACCCTGCTATTTATCTAGCTTGGGAGCTTGAAGTAGAACAAGTTTTTAGTCACCATGATTTTTCTGAACTTGAGAGAGTACGAGCTACCATTAGAGCATTTACTGGTTTTGCTTCTATTTGGTGGAGTGTACATTGTAAGAAAAACATTGATAACAAACCCACAACTTGGAAAGTTTTGAAAGCTGTAATGAGACAACAATTTTTCCTCCTTACTATCATCGTGAATTGCGTCGCAAATTGGAGCAATTAAAACAAGGCAGTAACACTGTTCATGCTTACTACCAAGAGTTCAAATCTTATATGCATCATTGTGACATAGAAGAATCTGAGGATGATACAATGAATAGATTTTTTGGTGGTTTGAACCATGATATTCAGGCAAGATTTCAGTATATTCCTCGTTGCATTACTGGTATGTATGTCCGTGCTTCTACCTTTGAGAGACAGATACAGGAGGATGCATTGGGTGACTACAACAACTACTATTCCAGTTCATGCTCACCACCGCCGGTTGGTTACTCCACTATTGCACCTACTAGAGCAGCCCCACCTCGGATTGTGAGCGCGATATCATCTCAAGAGTATGGTACATTGTCAACGTCCGTACCTACATCAGCTACATCTCTTCGAGGTAACATTAAAGGTATTGATGATATAACTTCACATGAGAATGAAGCATGCCTAATTAACTTGAATGGATCATGTGTTGAGTTATCTGTTGATTTTAGCACACCACCTATTTTAGAGACTCTTGTTACTATCATGAATGCGTCATGTGATCAAAAAACTGAAATATCAACAATTTTGAGTGCACCCATTGAATTAACTGTTGATGCAAAAGAACCAATGTTTAATCATTTTGATATGACCTCTAATCTTAATGATGATTCTGTGTCCAATGACTTATTGCATGTTTGCTTATTTAAGCATGTTGTAGCATGTAAATTTGATGCAAGTAAGGTTTATTCATCGAAGTTAGGATGGTTTCATGATGAACATTGCCAATCTTTTGAAGTGAATAAGAGGTTCACTTATATGTGCAAACTGAGTTGCAATATTTTCATGCCTTCTACTTCTTGTGATAATTTTTTGGCTTTAGATTTTATGAACAATGAAAGTTACTCATGTATATATGTGACATATGTGCAAAAATCAAGGGAGGTTAAAATGGATGACATATACATATACAACATGTACACCTTGTCTCTTTTGTTAGCCACATTTCAGATTAAGGAATGCCGAGGACGTCTTTGTTTTCAAAAAGGGGAGGATGATGAGGACATGACTACCTTGGATACGACCAAAAATATTGCATACATGCATATTTGTCAGGTGATTTATAATGCAAATTATTCAATAATCTATTTATGTTATCAAGAACAAAAATACTTCACACACTTTTGTGTTTTGTCTAATTGCAGGTGTATGGGACATTTGTACAATCCACATATGAAGATAAGGGAAAAGGAGAAGTTTAGGTTATGTTCAAAAAGTCCTCTCACGTCACTTTTGCGCCAAGAGAAGATAGATTCCAAGTCTCTCACGTTCTGGATTCAGATTCGGACTGCACAGACATACCTGACTCAAAACGCCAACAACTTTTTCATACGGACTCCGAATTGGGTGATTCTTTTTTTGCTGGAAACTACATTTCGTGCTATTTCCAACCCAATTGGATTCACCTTCAAATTCGTCCGGAGCGTTGAGTTACGGATGAAACAATCTGACGTTGCAGCAAAATCCGAGTCAAACTACAAGCCCAAAGGTATTGCATCACCTCCACTTGGGACCATGAGCCTTGTACGATCTAGGGTTAGTTTTAGGATGCCTTGAGACGTCCTCACACCTCCTTGGCCGCCACCCCTTGCTCTTATATAAGTAGATCCAGCTAGTAGCTTTTTCCTTGGGATTTGTTTAGTTAAAAGTTAGCAATTGCAACTTCGTGTACTCCGTTTGTGTCCAACGACCAGACCAAGACTGCTTCCGGATCCCCACCATTATCAATACTTCACATATATTTGCGATATTCAGATTTCTTTATCATATTCTTGCTCGTTCTTCGATTGCTTGCAGGAATAGACCTTCATGGTCAGGCTGACCGTGCTTCCAGCATCGTCAGTAACCTCAGGAGATTGGTTTAGCGGTTGCTAAGGCGCAATGTCATGCACGTTTGTAGTCGGATTGTCAAAGTCGTCTCCACCAAATCGATAGTTATCATCTTATCAAAAGATTGGGACCCTCGCCTCTATCAATATCAATATCTTACAAGTTCTTACCATGCAGCAGGTGGTGATAGGCAACCAACAGTGTCAAATAACTCCGAAGATTGTGTAAAGTGATTGCGAGTGGAATGTACGTATACACTATGGAGAAATATGTGGAGCTGGGTTGGCTATATATGGTAGCAAAAGATTAGCAATAATCAATTCAAAGATGTAATGTTGAATAAACGCTCAACGACGGTACTGTGCTGGTCCTAGGCTAGACCGAACTGGAGACGCGAGCCTAGAACACTAATGAGGTCACGCTGTAGCACAATAGCATCAATAAAGGATATGAAGTAGCTCTGGACAACAAGATATAAGTGAAGATCACAATAGCAGTAAAGATAATGATATGAAACAACAACCAAGCAGGATATATCAACAACTTTCTCTCCAACTTTCCTCTGGAAAAGTTTGTGCCAATTTTTTTGATAATTTTTCAAGAATGGTATTGACTCAAGCTTTCAAACGCAAAAGGAATCACTCAATTCCAAGATGATATGAGGAGTCAAAAAATTCTAAAACTTGCCTGAAAAACTGGAATAAGCTATGTTTGTGAACTTCGGAGGGCAAAAGACCTATTTATAAGCCGATTTTGAGGTGCCAAATATTAAACTTGTTTCTGCAACTATTTAGATGAAGATCGTCTCTAGCTTTCATTTGAGTACTCGCGGAATCAAAACGGACTTCGTATGAGGAAGTTATGTCTGTTTTACTGAACAGTGCACAAAACAGATTCCAATCCGAATTCAACTACGAGATTGAGTCTATAGATCCGAATTTTGTTTTTTTTCTTCTCTCTTTTTTTTCTCTCTTTTTTTCCTCACACTTTTTTCTTTTTCTTTTTTTTCTGTGACTTTTTTTTTTACTTTTTTTCTCTTTTTTTCTCTCTCCCTCTTTCCAAACAAACTAGATAAGATGCAGATTGGATCTAGCGAAGATGTGAACGATCTCAACTATGATTATGACAATGAACGGTGGGTAGAACGTGGAGGAAATTGATGGATGGGTGGTGGACAGCGGAAGGGATAACGATGCAGGGGTGGCGTGACTAATGTGAATAGAACTCGAAACTCTAAACGAACTAGACACTAAGACCAGCAACTCGACACGACGATGCAACCGATAATTCAACTATGCAAGCAACGAAAAGAAAATTGCAAAGTCTCAGATTGGCTTGGACAAAGGATGAATAGATCTAACCTTTTTTGTGTCTTTTTCTTGGACAATAGGTAAGAAAATAAATCTAATCTAGGAAAAACTGGAAATTCTCACCGAGCAACCGGAAAACTGATACCACTTGATAGAGGCGAGGGTGTCCCAATATTTCGATGAGCTGATAACTATCGATTTGGTGGAGACGACTTTGACGATCCGACTACAAACGTGCACGACGTTGCGCCTTAGCAATCGCTAAACCAATCTCCCGAGGTTACTGACGATGCCGGAAGCACGGTTAGCCTGACCACGAAGGTCTATTCCTACATGCAATCAAAGTAGAAGCAAGAATATGATAATGCAATCTGAATATTATGAATATAGATCAAGTATTGATAAAGGTGGGGATCCGAAAGTGGTCTTGGTCTGGTCGTTGGACACAATTGAAGTACACGAAGTTGCAATGGCTAACTTTCAACTAAACAAATCCCAAGGAAAAATCTACTAGATGGATCTACTTATATAGGAGCAAGGAATGGCGGCCAAGGAGGTGGGAGGACATCCCAAGGGAGCCTAAAACTAACCCTAGGTTGTACAAGGCTCATGGGCCCAAGTGGAGGTGATGCAACACCTTTGGGCTTGTAGTTTGACTCGGATTCTGCTGCAACGTCAGATTGTTTCATCCATAACTCAACGCTCCAGACAAATTGAAGGTGAATCCAATTGGGTTGGAAAGAGCACGAAATCTAGTTTCCAACACAAAAAGAATCAACCAATTCGGAGTCCGTATGAAATAGTTGTTGGCGTTTTGAGTCAGGTATGTCTTTGCAGTCCGAATCTGAATCCAGAACGTGAGAGACTTCGACTCTATCTTCTCTTGGCCCAAAAGTGACGTGAGAGGACTTTTTGAACAGAACCTAAACTTCTTCTTTTCCCTTATCTTCATATGTGGATTGTACAAATGTTCCATACACCTGCAATTAGACAAAACACAAAAGTGTGTGAAGTATTTTTGTTCTGCATAACATAAATAGATTATTGAATAGTTTGCATTAGAAATCACCTGAAAAATATGCATGTATGCAATATTTTTTGTCGTAACCAAGGTAGTCATGTCCTCATCAAAATCTCATATTCTTACCAGTTCTTACCCAGCAGCAGGCGGTGATCAGCAACCGTCGTAGTCAAAACTCTCAAAGCTTGGATAGAGCGATTACCAGGGAGAGTCAAACACACGACGTAGATGTATGTGGAGCTGGGAAGGCTTATAATATGGTAGCAAAAAGGGTCAGCAATAATCAATTCAGACATGCAATGTTGAATAAACGCTCAACGGCGGTACTATGCTGGTCCTAGGCTAGACCGTGCTAGAGACGCGAGCCTAGAACACTAACAAATTCACGGCGCTGCACGTAAGCAAGCGAGGAGCACTCTCTGAATTTTTGTCTTTTTTTTCGCTTTTTTTTGCACTTTTTCCTTTTTTTGCTCCGCAACAATTTTTTTTAAAAAGTCTACAAATGGTCTAAAAACTGCCTAGCCAGAAATTTTTTTGAGTTTGGAACTATTTTTCTTCTGCGGGTAGCTCGGAATCTCAGGAGTCCTATTCTGTCACGACTCGAAGTATCGCGTGATCCGGAAATCGAAAACAATGCAACAATTACTGGACTTAGACTAGGACTGGTGGCGGAGATGAATCCGGTGGAATCTCGGACTGGTGGCGGCGATGAATCTGGTGGAAATCAGACTAGTGGCGGATATATGTTGCAGGTGGACTAGGATTGGCGTGATGGCGGTGGATATGTGGTGGCATATATGGACTCGGATTGATGGTGAATATGTGGTGGTGAATATGCCAGCGACGATGAAGTTAGTGTGGTGGTGGTATATGGCAGCAGCGATGATGATGATGCGGTGGTGATATATGGCAGCGACGACGTGACAACCTGTGAATAGAACTCGATACTCTAAAGAACTAGACGCTAAGACCAGCAACTTGACACGACGATGCAATCACAAATTCAACAAAGCAAATACAGAAAAGATTATGCAAAGGCTCAGATTGGTTCGGATAGGCCGCATCATATTCTCATGAACATTAGAATCATTACCAAGAAACGAAAGTACCTGATAATTCAGTTGGCGTGCGCGAGCTCTAGTAATTGGTCCAGTATGTATAGCAGCAGGGGTTGTGGGTTCTTGTTTCCCTTGCGCATGCCATCATCTCCATGCTTGAACTTGCTCCAAGGTTCATCTTTCTTGTCCAAGCTAGGCCCTTCATTTTTAAGCAAAACAAATGTATCCAATTTAGGCAGCATCATATTCTCATGAACATTAGAATCGTTACGAAGAAACGAAAGTACCTGATAATTCAATTGGCGTGCGCGAGCTCTAGTAATCGGTCCAGTATGTATAACAGCAGTGGCTGTGGGTGTAAGAATGGTATTGATGTCCTCATCAGCAATAAGAGGCAATGGATATCGTTTCGTTCCCAAAGGTGGGACGTTCCCTACCGAAACCGTCATGCTTGTTGTGAGAAGCTCTGGTTTGTGAGAAGCATATACCGAAACCTGCCCCGTATGGGACAAACTTTGTAATACGACATGTTGATGCCGGTCCATGATAGCATGCCAAGTTTCATGAATTTCAGACGAGTTTTGGATTTACTAGAATTTAAAAACCAGGCATCTCAATGTTTTTCCGGCAATCAACGGTGCCTCGGTGTTTGAAATTCATTCCCATTTCTTGCATGGGACCTAAGCATGCACCCAAGGACATAGATTTGATTTTTCAACCAATTTATATGCACTAGAGCATGTGCATGTAGTTAAAATTTGAATGATGGACATAAAATGCATTAAAAACTTAGTTAATACATAAAAATGTCCAAACAAACCCTGAATATTTCCAATTCTTTTGTGATCACTGCAATAAAAGGTCTAGCAATTCAAACACCGTCCATGGCCACCGTGACCCCATTATGTAATTCAAATCAAGACCAAAAATCAAGTATATCCCGCACAGTTTATTATAACCAATTGTGTGAGATGCAACACAAAATATCTTCGGAACATGTCTGAATAAGGGACCGTGTCTGATGACACTTTGCGTGCCAGCTTTTTAGCTGAAGCGTTTCCAAATTTTCGGTTTTCGTGGAAATATCTACCTCCCCGCCCCCTTATAAAAAGCCATATTTCCCCCCTTTTCGCCTTCCTTTCCAAGTTGAAACCTTCACTCCGTGCTTGCAGCGCCGCCGCCTCCTCGCCGGCGACCCTCCTTCACGTTGCTCGGCCTCGCCTATCCGGCTAGGTAATCCACACCCGACCCCCATCCTCCTCCTCCTTCCACATCCCACCTGGCCCGACCGCTGGCGCGAGCGCGACACCTTCCACCCAAATCACCGACCCCTCCACCAAATAAGCGCTGGCGTAAGCCATGGTGCATGTAGTATAGCCAGAACCTCAAGGAGCATTTGGCAGCGGAGAACCAAATCGGTCACACGCGCGGATGAGGTCGCGATGGCTGCCATTCGTGCTGACCCCTAGATCTTGAAGAAGCACCTTGCCATTTGCTAGCTACGCCAGTTATGCATGCTCGGTTTACCCGTTGCGTGTGCTGCTCCTGCCTTTCCTTCACAAATTCTAGTGAATTGTGCTATCTAATTTTACCATGCAATCTGTTGCTCTAGTGTATATGTTCTATATGTCGTGCAGTGTGGTGCTCACTTAGTTATTGTTTGGTTAATTAGTTGTCGTCTTTAGTTAACTATTTGGTTCAAATATGCAAATGTGATGTTGAATTCTTCAGGCTATAATTTTGTATTGTCTTCCATGTGAGAAATAAATCAAATTTATCTTTACAAAATTGTGGGTGCATTCTGTTATTGTATACCATGTGAGGAATAAATTGAATTTGGCTGTAGTAAATACATGAGAAACAAATACAATTGCTACAATTGGCTATAGTTAACTGTTTGGTCAACTATCTGATCTTCTATTAGGAGTATGTTATATTGTGCAATGTGGTGCTCAGTTAATGTTTGGTTCATTTGTTGTGGTGTTTAGTTAACTGCTTGGTTCAATGTTATATTGTGCAATGTGGTCCTCAGTTAATGTTTGGTTCATTTGTTGTGGTGTTTAGTTAACTGCTTGGTTCAATTCTGCTATGCGAGTCCAATTGTCATGGGTACAATTTTGTATTGTTGTGCATGTGAGGAATAAATCGAATTGGCTGCACTTAATACATGAGAAACATATACAAGTGCTATATTTCCTAGTTCTTAATCATGTTTGGTTTGGATAAATGGGTTTTCCCTGTGGCTTAAATTAATTTGATGAATCTGCAATGTGATTATTTTTCATCAACATATTTTACTGATAGCATGCGAACCCTTACTTAACCTGATGACTAACTACCTTATATGTGTTGCAGGGAGACAATGGGAAGCACTGAGGTTTACAATCGAGGTTAGCACGTGCATGGTCCATTGTCTAATAGCACATTATTGTGCAATTGCAGGAACCATTCTCATATTTAGGTTCTTAACAATTTGGTCTTGCACATGTAGGTCCTGCTGTTAGAGGTTTTGACCCACTATTCGACCCTTTTTGCATATGGGGAAATGAGTTGTCCATGAATATCAGTCAAGTCAAGAAACTCATAAAGATTGTTAGGATAAAGAAATTAGCGACAAAAAACAAAATGATCTATGTCTGTACAATGAAGAAGACATCAGTTCACTACAGGATGGTACTAACTATTATACCTTGCCATTTTTTATTTCTTTGCCTCATTTCCAATATAGAGAAGATATTTGTGCACATCCTTGTTTTCAGGCCTTTCCAAAGTAGTTCACTGAATATTACCTCTCAAACCATCTCTATGGTCAGGAGGCGAGGAAGGTATTCATACAACCCCCATGGTTCAATATTGAAGTGTTCCTGAACAGGACGAAGGATGGACGGTCAATCATCCACAGGCACTGACCTAAAGTTACAAAGACCTTCAACATCAATGAAGGCTCAATATCCGCCTTCTGTTTCAACAGTTTTGCAGATGAGATACATCTGCCTATGTACCGTCTATGATGCCAATTTCGAAAGGTTATAGATGCTGCATGCGGAACTTGGTCCTCGTGTAGTTGTGTAATGGGGTCGCTGAGTGCTGAAGCTATATGATGTTGTACTCTAATGTATTTCAATTATGAAAATGAAATATATTGTGTGGTTAATATGAACTGTCAATTAGATTAATAAATGGATTATGAATAATTTGATAATTATCCTGCTAGTGGTGAATGTAATGCCCCGTATGTAACTTGCCATATTTGTATTCCAACTCTTGCCATTTTTGGCTCTAAGGTATGTTATTCCCTCGTGGTTGGGTTTTGTATTCGTTTTGCATTTTGTTCAGGTCATGCATTTCATATCATATCATCATGTGCATCGCATTTGCATACGTGTTCGTCTCATGCATCCGAGCATTTTCCCCATTGTCCGTTTTGCATTCCGGCACTCCTACGTCCTCCGGTGTCCCCTTTTGCCTCTTTCCGTGTGCGGGTGTTAAACGTTCTCGAATTGGATCGAGATTTGCCAAGCGGCCTTGGTACACCACCGGTAGACCGCCTGTCAAGTTTCGTGCCATTTGGAGTACGTTTAATACTCCAACGGTTAACCGAGGAACCGTATAGGCCTCGTGTGTGTTGCAGCCCAACACCCCTCCAAAGTGGCCCAAAACCCATCCAAACCCCGTCTATACTCTCGGTCGTTTGATCACGATCGCGTGCCGAAAACCGCACTCCATTTAGACTCTCCTCGCTCCTTCTATGTATAAATAGGTCTTCCCCGTTCAAAATCACAGATGAAACCCTAAAAACTTCCCCTCTCCACGCCGGACGTGTCCGCCCGCCGTCCAGTGTAGTTTTGATTTTGGTCAACCTCATCCTCGTAATGGTCCTCCACCTTGATGAGGACATCAATACCATTGTTACACCCACAACCCCTGCTACTATACATACTGGACCAATTACTAGAGCTCGCGCACGCCAACTGAATTATCAAGTACTTTCATTTCTTGGTAATGATTCTAATGTTCATGAGAATATGATGCTGCCTAAATTGGATACATTTGTTTTGCTTACAAATGAAGGGCCTAGCTTGGACAAGAAAGATGAACCTTGGAGCAAGTTCAAGCATGGAGATGATGCCATGCGCAAGGGAAACAAGAACGGAGTTACAAGTGATGATTCCAGGACTCTGAAGCCACCATAATGAGTGCATGAAGCATGGGACGAAATATACAACATGCCACTTCATAAATTTCGTCCAAAGGCTATTTTAGGTGCTGCGTCACCTTATTATTGGGCCAGGCCCATGTATTTTCGAAGTACTTAAGTATAGGCTGTTTTTAGAGTTTGTATGTGTGGGGAAACAAGAGTTAGGGTTGGTTTCAGACACCTCCACCAAGGGCCACGAAATTCCCCCTCTCTCCTCCATATATACGGCCCTTAGGGCATCGTTTAGACTTTGGGGGTTTTGTTTAGATTAAAAGTTCTCCATAGCTGCAACTTCGCGTACTTCGTTTGTGTTCAACGACCAGACCAAGGCGTCACAGAACCCCACCTTGATCAATAAACCTTTCATCTTATATTCGCAATATCCAGATTGCAATCTCAGTTTCTTGCTTGTTCTTCGTTTGCTCGCAGGAAACAGACCCTCGTGGTCAGGTTGATCGTGCTCCGGCGTGGTCAATAACCCTCGGAAGTTGGTTTAGCGATTGCTAAGGCGCGACATATCGCACGTTCGTAGTTGGATCGTTAAGGTCGACTCCCACAGAAAACGATAGCCACCATCTCATCGAAACATCGGGACACCTTTGCCTCTATCAAGTGGTATCAAATTTTCAGGTTGCTCGGTGAGATTTTACAGTTTTTCGTAGATTAGATCTAGTCTGTTCTTCATACCTACAGTCCACGAAAAAGCGAAAATAATTAGGGTTAGTTCATCCTATCCGAACCAATCTGAACCTTTGCATAATCTTTTCTGTATTTGCTTTGTTTAATTTGCGGTTGCATCGTCATGTCAAGTTGCTGGTCTTAGCGTCTAGTCCTTTAGAGTTTCGAGTTCTGTTCACAGGTTGTCACGCCGCCGCCGCACCATCGTCATCTTCATTACCATATACCACCACCCCACCATATACATCACCGCTGCCATATACTACCACCAATCAGAGTCCACATATACCGTCGCCATATACCATCACCAATCCAAGTCCAGATATTCCATCGCCATATACCACCACCAATACGAGTCCAGATATACCACCACAGTCCGAGGTCCACCAGTTTCATCTCCGCCACCAATCCTAGTCCGAGTCCAGTATTTGTTGCTTTGTTTTCGAGTTCCAGATCACGCCATACTCCGAGTCGTGACAGAGTAGGACTCCTGAGATTATGTGCTACCCGCAGAAGAAAAATAGTTCCAAACTAAAAAAATCTGGCTAGGCAGTTTTTAGACCATTTGTAGACTTTTTCGGAAAAAAATTGTTGTGGAGCAAAAAAAACAAAAAAAGAGGAAAAAAGTGCAAAAAAAAGTGAAAAGAAAAAAAATTCAGAGTGTGCTCCTCCATTGTTTACATATAGCGCCGTGATTTTGTTAGTGTTCTAGGCTCGCGTCTCTAGCACGGTCTATCCTAGGACCAATACAATAACGTCGTTGAGCGTTTATTCAACTTTGCATCTCTGAATTGATTATTGCTGACCCTTTTTGCTACCATATTATAAGCCTTCCCAGCTCCACATACATCTACGTCGTGCGTTTGACTCTCCCTGGTAATCGCTCTATCCAAGCTTTGAGAGTTTTGACTACGACGGTTGCCGATCACCGCCTGCTGCTGGGTAAGAACTGGTAAGAATTTGAGATTTGCTTGACGGATTTGTGACACCACCACCACCTCTTGTTAGTAGTCTGTAGGATCATATTCTTGTGTGTTTCTATTGTTGCTAACCATGGCAGGATCACAAGCCGACGAGACTGACTGGGAGAACATGACGAATAAGGAGTTGCATGATAAATTTCACCAAATGATGAGTGGACAGGTGCAAGATGTGCTAAACAGATTTGAAGAGGCCATGCAGAAGATAGATGGCATGGAGAAGATGTTCGAAACAAAGCTCGATAACATGTTTAATGAATTGCTCGCGCGTGTTCCACCACCACCACCGGCTGCACCTAACGCACCTCTACAACAACAACAACAACAACGACTACCTACACATCATGAAACAGCCCTCCGCCGAGCGAGCCGTCTCCCTCTTGCACCTGGCCAAACTGTTGGTCCTGCTGTTGATACTTCTGTGGCTCCTACTGCTGATGCGGAGGAGGATGATTTTGCCGGAGATTACGAGGATGAGGTTGATCAAAATCAGAACTACGTGCCACCACCAGCACAGCAACCGCCAGGTTGTCCACATGCAAATAATGGCAATGGTAGGGCTCACCCTCAGGTACGAGATCATGACCATCTCCCTAAACTAAAATTGAATATTCCACCATTTGAGGGTAGATATGTTCCTGATATATATCTTACTTGGGAGTTAGAAACCGAACAACGATTTACATGATTACAATATCCCGAGGAGAGACGTGTTCCTGCTGCTATTTGTGCATTCACTAGTTTTGCATGTGTTTGGTGGTCTGAGCATTGTAGATTATATCCTATTCCAGCTACTTGGGCTGCTTTGAAAACTGCTATGCGTACTCGTTGGGTTCCACCATATTATCAACGTGAATTACTTCAAAAGTTGCAGTGTTTAAGACAAGGAAAAAATTCTGTAGAAGAATATTATCAGGAATTACAAACTGGCATGATTTGATGTGGTATTGTTGAGGAGAATGAAGCTATGCTTGCACGTTTTATGGGTGGATTAAATAGAGAGATTCAGACCATCCTAGAGTATAAGGAGTATAATAATATCACTAGTTTATTCCATCTTGCTTGTAAAGCTGAACGTGAAGTGCAGTATCGACAGGCATTGGCGCGAACTAACTTTTCTGCAGGTCGATCTTCATCATGGACACCATGTGCATCCTCTACTTCCACTCCACCAGCACCTCCATTAGGTGCCACCTCCAGCCGTGATACAAGAAAGCAGGCACAACCACCACTATCTGCCAAGAGCACACCTGCTGGACCTGCGCAGAGCTCTTCTTCTTCCATGGCATCAACAGGGCACACAAGTGATATTATTTGTCGTCGTTGTAAGGGAAGAGGACATTTGCAAGAGAATGCCAATCTCAGCGTGTGATGATTGCTACTGAGGATGGTGGGTATGAGTCCGCTAGTGACTATGATGAGGAGACTTTGGCTCTTATTACACGTGAAGAACACGGTGGAGATGATTCTGATCATGAGACGCAATACATGGTTGCTGAAGATGCCGACAGGTATGAATGTTTAGTTGCTCAACGTGTTTTGAGTGTGCAGGTGACACAAACTGAGCAAAATCTGAGGCATAATTTGTTCCATACAAAGGGAGTTGTGAAGGAACGTTCTGTTCGCGTCATCATAGATGGAGGGAGCTGCAATAACTTGGCTAGCATGGAGATGGTGGAGAAACTATCTCTCACCACAAGACCACATCCACATCCTTACTACATCCAATGGTTCAACAACAGCGGCAAGGTTAAGGTAACACATACTATTTGTGTGCATTTTAGTATCTCTACATATGCTGATTATGTTGATTGTGATGTGGTACCTATGCAAGCATGTTCCTTATTACTTGGTAGACCATGGCAATTTGATAAAAATTCTGTACACCATGGTAGAAACAATCAGTATACACTTGTTCATAAGGATAAAAATACTACTTTGCTTCCTATGACTCCTGATTCCATTTTGAAAGATGATATTAATAGAGCTAATAAAGCCAAACAAGAGAAAAACTAGAGTGAAAATCATATTGTGGCAAAAGAATTTGAGCAACAAATGCAGCCTAATAATAAACAATCTAGTGTTGCTTCTGAAATTAAATTGAAAAGTGCATGTTTACTTGCCACCAAATCTGATATTGATGATCTAGATTTTAGCAAATCTGTTTCCTATGCTTTTGTGTGCAAAGAGGCATTATTTTCATTCGAGGACGTACCTTCCTCTTTGCCTCCTGCTGTCACTAACATTTTGCAGGAGTTCGCTGACGTCTTTCCACAAGACGTGCCACCAGGATTACCACCAATGCGAGGGATTGAGCATCAAATTGACTTAATTCCCGGTGCATCATTACCCAACCATGCACCATACCATAACAATCCAGAGGAGACAAAGGAGATTATGCGTCAAGTACAAGAACTGCTCGACAAAGGTTATATACGCGAATCCCTTAGTCCTTGTGCTGTTCCTATCATTTTAGTGCCGAAAAAGGATGGTACGTCACGTATGTGCGTTGATTGTAGACCCCCGGGCAGTTTTTAGGCCAAAATTTCAGCGACCAAAAATATTTTTCCCTATCCTATTTTTAGGCTTTTCTGAGTCTTTTGAGCCACGTGCCATCATAGTGATTTTTTGTCGCACTTTTTCGTCGTCGCTGCCCTGATTTCCGGAAAAAAAAGTCAAAAAAATATTTCATGCCCATCCTATCAGATTGACGAGGGAAGAGTTTTGAGACACTCTCCATTATAGTGATTTTTCGCAAAAAAAAGAGGAGCGCCAAAAAAAGGAGCGCAAAAAAAAGAGCGAATTTTTTTTCCAGACTGTGCTTTTCCCTTGCTTACGTGCAGCGCCGTGATTTTGTTAGTGTTCTAGGCTCGCGTCTCTAGCACGGTATAGCCTAGGACCAGCACAGTACCGTCGTTGAGCGTTTATTCAACTTTGCATTTCTGAATTGATTATTGCTGACCCTTTTTTCTACCATACTATAAGCCTTCCCAGCTCCACATACATCTACGTCGTGCGTTTGACTCTCCCTGGCAATCGCTCTATCCAAGCTTTTGAGAGTTTTGACTATAACGGTTGCCGATCACCGCCTGCTGCTGGGTAAGAACTGGTAAGAATTTGAGATTTGCTTGACGGATTTGTGACACCCGCCACCACCACTACTTGTTAGTAGTCTGTAGGATCATATTCTTCTGTGTTTCTATTGCTGCTAACCATGCCAGGATTACAAGCCAACGATACTGACTGGGAGAACTTGACGAACAAGGAGCTTCATGATAAGTTTTAGCAAATGATGAGTGGACAGGTGCAAGATGTGGTAACCAGATTTGAAGCGGCCATGGAGAAGATAGATGGCACGGAGAAGACGTTTGAAACAAAGATCGATAACAAGTTTGCTGAATTGCTTTCGCATTTTCCACCACCACCACCGGCTGCTCCTGCCGCACCTCTATAACAACAGCAACAACACTGACTACCTCCATGTCAGGAAACAGCCCTCCGCCGAGCGAGCCGTATCCCTCTTCAGCCGGGCCAAACTGCTGGTGCTGCTGTTGATACTTCTGTGGCTCCTACTGCTGATGTGGAGGAGGATGATTATGTGGGAGATTACGAGGATGAGGTTGATCAAAATCAGAACTACGTGCCACCACCAGCACAGCAAACACCAGGTCGTCCACATGCAAATAATGGCAATGGTAGGGCTCACCCTCAGGTACGTGATCATGACCATCTCCCTAAACTAAAATTAAATATTCCACCATTTGAGGGTAGATATGTTCCTGATATATATCTTATTTGGGAGTTAGAAACTGAACAACGATTTACATGTTTACAATATCCCGAGGAGAGACGTGTTCCTGCTGCTGTTTGTGCATTCACTAGTTTTGCATGTGTTTGGTGGTCTGAGCATTGTAGATTATATCCTATTCCAGCTACTTGGGCTGCTTTGAAAACTTCTATGCATACTCGTTGGGTTCCACCATATTATCAACGTGAATTACTTCAAAAATTGCAACGGTTAAGACAAGGAAAAAATTATGTAGAAGAATATTATCAGGAATTGCAAACTGGCATGATTAGATGTGGTATTGTTGAGGAGAATGAATCTATGCTTGCATGTTTTATGGGTGGATTAAATAGAGAGATTCAGACCATTCTAGAGTATAAGGAGTATACTAATATCACTCGTTTATTCCATCTTTCCTGTAAAGCTGCACGTGAAGTGCAGGATCGATAGGCATTGGCGTGTACTAACTTTTTTGCAGGTCGACCTTCATCCTGGACACCACGTGCATCATCTACTTCCACACATTCTGCTACACCGGCACCTCCGTCGGCTGCCACCTCCAACCGTGATACAATAAAGCAGGCACAATCACCACTATCTGCCAAGAGCACACCTTCTGGGCCTGCAAAGAGCTCTTCTTCATCCATGGCATCAACAGGGCAAACACATGATATTATTTGTTGACGTTGCAAGGGTGGAGGTCATTATGCGACAGAATGCCCATCTAAGCGTGTGATGATTGTTACTGAGGATGGTGGGTAAGAGTCTGCTAGTGACTATGATGAGGAGACTTTGGCTCTTATTACACGTGACGAACACGGTGGAGACGATTCTGATCATGAGACGCAATACATGTCTCCTGAAGATGCTGACACATATAAATGTTTAGTTGCTCAACGTGTTTTGAGTGTGCAGGTTACACAACTTGAGCAAAATCAGAGGCATAATTTGTTCAATACCAAGGGAGTTGTGAAGGAACGTTCTGTTCGCATGATCATAGATGGAGGGAGTTGCAACAACTTGGCTAGCATGGAGATGGTGGAGAAGCTATCTCTCACCACAAGACCACATCCACATCCTTACTACATCCAATGGTTCAACAACAGCGGCAAGGTTAAGGTAACACGTACTGTTCGTGTGCATTTTAGTATCTCTACATATGCTAATTATGTTGATTGTGATGTGGTACCTATGCAAGCATGTTCCTTATTACTTGGTAGACCATGGCAATTTGATAAAAATTCTGTACACCATGGTAGAAACAATCAGCATACTCTTGTTCATAATGATAAAAATATTACTTTGCTTCCTATGACTCCTGATTCCATTTTGAAAGATGATATCAATAGAGCTAATAAAGCAAAATAGGAGACAAATAAGAGTGAAAATCAAATTGTGGCAAAAGAATTTGAGCACCAAATGAAGCCTAATAATAAACCATCTTCTGTTGTTTCTGAAATTAAATTGAAAAGTGCATGTTTACTTGCCACCAAATCTGATATTGATGAGCTAGATTTTAGCAAATCTGTTTGCTATGCTTTTGTGTGCAAAGAGGCATTATTTTCATTCGAGGACGTGCCTTCCTCTTTGCCCCCTGCTGTCACTAACATTTTGCAGGAGTTCGCTGACGTCTTTCCACAAGACGTGCCACCGGGATTACCACCTATTCGAGGGATTGAGCATCAAATTGACTTAATTCCCGGTGCTTCGCTACCCAACCGTGCACCATACCGTACCAATCCAGAGGAGACGAAGGAGATTATGCATCAAGTACAGGAGCTGCTCGACAAAGGTTATATACGCGAATCTCTTAGTCCTTGTGCTGTTCCTATTATACTAGTGCCTAAAAAGGATGGTACGTCACGTATGTGTGTTGATTGTAGAGGCATTAATAATATTACTATTTGTTATCGTCATCCTATTCCTAGGCTTGATGATATGCTTGATGAATTGAGTGGCTCTACAATATTCTCCAAAGTTGATTTGCATACTGGATACCATCAAATTCGCATGAAATTGGGAGATGAATGGAAAACAGCATTTAAAACTAAGTTTGGTTTATATGAGTGGTTAGTCATGCCTTTTGGGTTAACTAATGCGCCTAGTACTTTTATGAGACTAATGAACGAAGTTTTACGTGTTTTCATTGGATGATTTGTGGTAGTCTATTTTGATGATATACTGATTTATAGAAAATCTTTGGAAGAACATTTGGAACATTTACGTGCTGTTTTTATCGCTCTACGTGATGCACGTTTGTTTGGTAACCTTGGGAAGTGCACCTTTTGCACCGACCGAGTATCTTTTCTTGGGTATGTTGTTACTCCACAGGGAATTGAAGTTGATAAAGCCAAGATTGAAGCTATTGAGAGTTGGCCGCACCCCAAAACGGTCACATAAGTGAGGAGTTTCCTTGGCCTCGCTGGTTTCTATAGGCGTTTTTTGAGAGATTTCAGCACCATTGCTACACCTCTCAACAAGCTTACAAAGAAGGATGTGCCTTTTGTTTGGGGTACCGCATAGGAAGAAGCCTTCACGGTATTGAAAGATAAGTTGACACATGCTCCTTTACTCCAACTTCCTGATTTTAATAAGACTTTTGAGCTTGAATGTGATGCTAGTGGAATTGGATTAGGAGGTGTGTTATTACAAGATGGCAAACCTGTTGCATACTTTTCTGAAAAACTGAGTGGGCCTAGTTTGAACTATTCTACTTATGATAAAGAATTATATGCTCTTGTTCGGACTTTAGAAACATGGCAACATTATTTATGGCCCAAAGAATTTGTTATACATTCTGATCATGAATCTTTGAAACACATTAAAAGTCAAGCAAAACTGAACCGTAGACATGCTAAATGGGTTGAATTCATTGAGACTTTCCCTTATGTCACTAAACACAAGAATGGTAAAGAAAATGTTATTGCTGATGCATTGTCTCGTCGTTATACTATGCTTTCACAACTTGACTTTAAAATATTTGGTTTGGAGACCATCAAAGATCAATATGTGCATGATGCTGAACTTCAAGATGTATTGCAGAATTGTAAAGAAGGTAGAACATGGAACAAGTTCGTTGTTAATAATGGATTTGTGTTTCGTTCTAACAAGCTATGCATTCCAGCTAGCTCCGTTCGTCTTCTGTTGTTGCAGGAGGCGCATGGAGGAGGACTAAAGGGACACTTTGGCGTGAAGAAGACGGATGACGTACTTGCTACACATTTCTTTTGGCCAAAGATGAGACGGGATGTTGAGCGTTTTGTTGCTCGCTGCACTACATGTCAAAAAGCTAAGTCACGACTCAATCCTCATGGTTTATATATGCCTTTTCCTGTACCTAGTGTTCCTTGGGAGGATATATATGTGGACTTTGTTTTAGGTTTACCTCGAACAAAGAAGGGGAGGGATAGCATATTTTTTTGTCGTGGATAGCTTCTCGAAAATGGCACACTTTATACCTTGTCATAAAATCAATGATGCTATTAATGTTGCTAATTTGTTCTTTCGTGAAATTATTCGCTTGCATTGTGTGCCAAATACTATTGTTTCAGATCGTGATACTAAATTTCTTAGCCACTTTTGGAGATGTTTATGGGCTAAGTTGGGGACTAAACTGCTTTTTAGTACTACTTGTCACCCCCAAACTGATGGACAAACTGAAATAGTTAATAGAACATTGTCTACTCTGCTTAGGGCTGTTTTGAAGAATAATAAAAAAATGTGGGAAGAATGCTTGCCTCATATTAAATTTGCTTATAATCGTTCATTGCATTCTACTACTAAGATGTGCCCTTTTGAAATTGTGTATGGTTTCCTACCTCGTGCACCTATTGATTTTTTGCCTCTTCCAACTTCGGAGAAGGTTAATTTTGATGCTAAAGAACATTCTGAATTGATTTTAAAAATGCATGAGTTAAGTAAGGAAAACATTGAGCGTATGAACGCTAAATATAAACTTGCTGGAGATAAGGGTAGAAAACATGTTGTGTTTGCACCTGGAGATCTTGTTTGGTTACATTTGCGTAAAGATAGATTTCCTAATTTTCGCAAAGCAAAGCTAATGCCACGTTCTGATGGTCCTTTTAAGGTGTTAGAGAAAATAAATGATAATGCATATAAACTTGAGCTACCTGCAGATTTTGGGGTTAGTCCCACTTTTAACATTGCAGATTTGAAGCCTTATTTGGTTGAGGAAGATGAGCTTCCGTCGAGGGCGACTTCATTTCAAGAAGGGGAGGATGATGAGGACATCAATACCATTGTTACATCCACATCCCCTACTGTTACATATACTAGACCAATTACTAGATCTCGCACACGCCAATTAAATTACCAGGTACTTTCGTTTCTTGGAAATGATTCTAATGTTCATGAGAATATGATGCTTCCTAAATTGGATACATTTGTTTTGCTTACAGATGAAGGGCCTAGCTTGGAGAAGGATGAACATTGGAGCAAGAACACGCATGGAGTTGATGGCATGCGCAAGGGGATCAAGAATGGAGTTACAAGTGATGATTTCAGGACTTTCAAGCCACCATAAGGAGTGCATGAAGCCTTGGATGAAATATACAAGGTGCCACTTCATAATATTCGTCCATAGGCTATTCTAGGTGCTGCGTCACCTTATTATTGAGCCAGGCCCATGTAATTTCGAAATACTTAAGTATAGGCTATTTTTAGAGTCCGTATGTGTGGGGAAACAAGAGTTAGGGTTGGTTTCGGACCTCACCCTCAAGGGCCACGAAATCCCCCCCCCCCGCTTCCTCCATATATACAGCCCTTAGGGCGTCGTTTAGACCTTGGGTTTTGTTTAGATTAAAAGTTCGCCATAGCTGCAACTTCTCGTACTTCGTTTGTGTCCAATGACCAGACCAAGACGTCAGAGAACCCCACCTTGATCAATAAAGCTTTCATCCTATATTCCCAATATCCAGATTGCAATCTCAGTTTCTTGCTTATTCTTCGTTTTCTTGCAGGAAACAGACCCTTGTGGTCAGGCTAATCGTGCTCTGGTGTGGTCAATAACCCCTCGGAAGTTGGTTTAGCGATTGCTAAGGCGCGACGTCTCGCACGTTCGTAGTCGGATCGTCAAGGTCGACTCCCACAGAAATGATAGCCACCATCTCATCGAAACATCGGGACACCTTTGCCTCTATCATTAATAATATTACTATTCGTTATCGTCATCCTATTCCTAGGCTAGATGATATGCTTGATGAATTGAGTGGCTCTACAATATTCTCCAAAGTTGATTTGCGTAGTGGATACCATCAAATTCATATGAAATTGGAGATGAATGGAAAACAACATTTAAAACAAAGTTTGGATTATATGAGTGGTTAGTCATGCCTTTTGGGTTAACTAATGCACCTAGTACTTTCATTAACCAAGTTTTACGTGCTTTCATTGGACGATTTGTGGTAGTTTACTTATATGACATATTGATTTATAGAAAATCTTCGGAGGAACATTTGGAACATTTACGTGCTGTTTTTATTTCTCTACGTGATGCACATTTGTTTGGTAACCTTGGAAAGTGCACCTTTTGCACCGACCGAGTATCTTTTCTTGGCTATGTTGTTACTCCATAGGGAATTGAAGTTGATAAAGCCAAGATTTAAGCTAATGAGAGTTGGCCGCAGCCCAAAATGGTCACACAAGTGAGGAGTTTCCTTGGCCTCGCTGGTTTCTATAGGCGTTTTGTGAGAGATTTCAGCACCATTGCTGCACCTCTGAACGAGCTTACAAAGAAGGATGTGCCTTTTGTTTGGGGTACCGCACAGGAAGAAGCCTTCACGGTATTGAAAGATAAGTTGACACATGCTCCTTTACTCCAACTTCCTAATTTCAATAAGACTTTTGAGCTTGAATGTGATGCCAGTGGAATTGGATTAGGAGGTGTGTTATTACAAGATGGCAAACCTGTTGCATACTTTTCCGAAAAATTGAGTGGGCCTTGTCTGAACTATTCTACTTATGATAAAGAATTATATGCTCTTGTTGGGACCTTAGAAACATGGCAACATTATTTATGGCCCAAGGAATTTGTTATACATTCTGATCATGAATCTTTGAAACACATTAAAAGTCAAGCAAAACTGAACTATAGACATGCTAAATGGGTTGAATTCATTGAGACTTCCCCTTATGTCACTAAACACAAGAAGGGTAAAGAAAATGTTATTGCTGATGCAATGTCTCGTCGTTATACTATGCTTTCACAACTTGACTTTAAAATATTTGGTTTGGAGACCATCAAAGATCAATATGTTCATGATGCTGAATTTAAAGATGTATGGCAGAATTGTAAGGAAGGGAGAACTTGGAACAAGTTCGTTCTTAACGATGGATTTGTGTTTCATGCTAACAAGCTATGCATTCCAGCTACCTCCTTTCGTCTTTTGTTGTTGCAGGAGGCGCATGGAGGAGGATTAATGGGACACTTTGGCATCAAGAAGATGGAGGATATACTTGCTACACATTTCTTTTGGCCAAAGATAAGACGGGATTTGAGTGTTTTGTTACTCGCTGCACTACATGTCAAAAAGCTAAGTCACGACTCAATCCTCATGGTTTATATATGCCTTTGCCTGTACCTAGTGTTCCTTGGGAGGATATATCTATGGACTTTGTTTTAGGTTTACCTCGAAGAAAGAAGGGGAGGGATAGCATATTTGTTGTCGTGGATAGGTTCTCCAAAATGGCACACTTTATACCATGTCATAAAAGTGATGATGCTGTTAATGTTGCTGATTTGTTCGTTCGTGAAATTATTCGCTTGCATGGTGTGCCAAATACTATTGTTTCAGATCGTAATACTAAATTTCTGAGCCACTTTTGGAGATGTTTATGGGCTAAGTTGGGGACTAAGCTGCTTTTTAGTACTACTTGTCACCCTCAAACTGATGGACAAACTGAAGTAGTCAATAGAACATTGTCTACTATGCTTAGGGCTGTTTTGAAGAATAACAAGAAAATGTGGGAAGAATGCTTGCCTCATATTGAATTTGCTTATAATCGTTCATTGCATTCTACTACTAAGATGTGCCCTTTTGAAATTGAGTATGGTTTCCTACCTCGTGCACCTATTGATTTGTGGCCTCTTCCATCTTCGGAGAAGGTTAGTTTTGATGCTAAAGAACGTGCTAAATTGATTTTAAAAATGCATCAGTTAACTAAGGAAAACATTGAGCGTATGAATGCTAAATATAAACTTGTTGGAGATAAGGGTAGAAAAAATGTTGTGTTTGCACCTGGAGATCTTGTTTGGTTACATTTGCGCAAGGATAGATTTCCTAATTTGCGCAAATCAAAGCTAATGCCACGTGCTGATGGTCCTATTAAGGTGTTAGAGAAAATAAATGATAATGCATATAATCTTGAGTTGCCTGCAGATTTTGGGGTTAGTCCCACTTTTAAGATTGCAAATTTGAAGCCTTATTTGGGTGAGGACGATGAACTTTCGTCGAGGACGACTTCCTTTCAAGAAGGGGAGGATGATGAGGACATCAATACCATTGTTACACCCACAGCCCCTGCTGCTATACATACTGGACCAATTACTAGAGCTCGCGCACGCCAATTGAATTATCAGGTACATTCGTTTCTTGGTAACGATTCTAATGTTCATGAGAATATGATGCTGCCTAAATTGGATACATTTGTTTTGCTTACAAATGAAGGGCCTAGCTTGGACAAGAAAGATGAACCTTGCAGCAAGTTCAAGCATGGAGATGACGGCATGCGCAAGGGAAACAAGAGCGGAGTTACAAGTGATGATTCCAGGACTTTGAAGCCACCATAATGAGTGCATGAAGCATGGGATGAAATATATAAGATGCCACTTCATAAATTTCGTCCAAAGGCTATTTTAGGTGCTGCGTCACCTTATTATTGGGCCAGGCCCATGTATTTTTCGAAGTACTTAAGTATAGGCTGTTTTTAGAGTCCGTATGTGTGGGGAAACAAGAGTTAGGGTTGGTTTCGGACCCCTCCACCAAGGGCCACGAAATTCCCCCTCTCTCCTCCATATATACAGCCCTTAGGGCATCGTTTAGACTTTGGGGGTTTTGTTTAGATTAAAAGTTCGCCATAGCTGCAACTTCGCGTACTTCATTTGTGTTCAACGACTAGACCAAGGCGTCACAGAACCCCACCTTGATCAATAAAGCTTTCATTTTATATTCGCAATATCTAGATTGCAATCTCAGTTTCTTGCTTGTTGTTCGTTTGCTCGCAGGAAACAGACCCTCGTGGTCAGGTTGATCGTGCTCCGGCGTGGTCAATAACATCTCGCACGTTCGTAGTCGGATCGTCAAGGTCGACTCCCACAGAAAACGATGGCCACCATCTCATCGAAACATTGGGACACCTTTGCCTCTATAAATTGCTATCAAATTTTTTTCTCGTGTCAACATAGAACAACAGGAGTGTTGTGTGAATTTTTGTGATTTTTCGGGGTTCGTTTGGACAATTTTATGCATTAACCGAGTTTTCACTGCATTTTATGTGCATAATTCAAATTTGAACTACATGCGCACTCTCGAGTGCATATAAATTGGTTGAAAAATCAAATCTGTGTCCTTGGGTGCGTGCTTAGGTCCCATGCAAGAAATGGGCATGAATTTCGAACACCAGGGCACCGTTGATTGCCGGCAAAATGATGAGAAGCATCCCACGACCATCCCCATGGATGCCACCTCAACTATCCAAGCTCGAGGTGACATCACTCCTACTTGAGTTTTCCCCCTCTTCAAGTGAGACAGGGCTACTGCCTAAGTCCGAGATACCATGTGTCATCAGGTACAACGCTCAAGACTCGGAGCCAAGGACTGTAGAAGAAGAGACAGGCGTCAACACTCTGGATAGCCTGGAACTTCCGGCCAGTGCTCGGAACTTCCGGCCGACCTGGAGCTTCCGGCCGCCGATGACTTAGACCAGCCCAGGCATGCCAACTCTTGGGTTAGCCCGGACCCCGTCCCGGACCTTCCGGTGCCCAGAACCTCCGGCCTGCCCGGACCTTCCGGCCCCCGGATGCCAGCACATCTCCACCGCGCCAACTCTCTGGTTAGACCGGACCCTCCCCGGAACCTCTGGTGCCCGGAACTTCCGGCATATCCCTAAACTTCCGGCCCTGCCTGCGCGCAGCCACTTGGGCCGAGGCCCGTGTACCCTTTCGTCACCTAGACTATATATACTCTATCCAGTACGACTTTCTAGGGTTAGCGTTGTGATAGCTCATTTGAGAGATAGAGCTTCGCTCATCCATATCGGATCTACTCCTTGAGAGAGACCGCGCCCCTCTTCGGAGAAGATCCACCTTTGATTCAAGACCCCTTTACGGGAAGATCCCCTTGTGGATTCAAGACCTCCTCACGGAGAAGAACCGGTTACCCTATGTATCGTCCTTTGTTGGATTTGGATCGTGTATCTCTTTGTATTTCGAGGATCTAGCACATGTGTGACTATTTCTTGTTGGTTGAGTGATTCTCTTGTGTTTCCCCTCGTGATTTCCCTCGTTTTCCCGCTCGTGTTCCTCGTGTTCTTCGCGGGATCTGCTCCTTTCGTGAAAGATCGGGCCACTAGGGTTCTACCCTACATCATCTTGGTATCTAGAGCAAGGTTGATCACGATTTCGGAGCCTCCTCGTTGTGTTTCTAGCCTAATTTTGTTGTTTTTCGTCCTAATCCAAAAATCCCCACCAAAAATAGCCCCATATTTTTTTGTGATTTGTTCATGTGTTGAGATTTTGTTGGTATTGATCCGTGAATTTTGTGTGTGGCTCGTAGATCTAGCCTCACCACCCTTCTTTTCCTCCAATTTCTTCTTTTTCCCCTTCGGATTTGGGCTTTTCCCCCAAGTTTTTCCGCTCAAATCCACGATCCCGAAGTCTCTGTTCTTGGCAGAATCACGACCACCGGAACATCCGGTCCAGCCCAGACATTCCGCCCCCCGGACCTTTCGGCCTTCCCCGGAACCTCCGGACCCTGGAACCTCCGTCTTGCCCGGACTTCCGGCTTCGACAGAAAGTTCGCACTACTTCCACAACTCCACCCAAAATTACACCAAATTTTGTTCCGGTGCTCACCATATACCATATATATTTCCGCATACCTCCACCACTTCCGCATAACCCACCATTTTTGGACCTTTTTGCTATCCGACACAATTGCTACTTTGAGGTTTGAGAATTTGAGTTGCGGTACCGTATCCTTTTGTGTTTCGGCTATCTAGGTACGGTTCGACATCGACATCACCACTGCTCATCTTCGCCACGGACGCGTCATCAACAACGACCACCTCGACTATGACTTGGTATTCGTGCCACCATTTTGACACCATACCGGAAGCAAGACCGGTAACCTAATCTTGGTATTGGACATATCATTCTTGCCATTACATTGATAGCCATCATAGCTTTACTCCTTTGCCTTGCTTACCCATCGAGACTAGCCATTGAGTATTGCCGGCAACAAGACTTGTGCACATTAGTGATCATACTTCCCATAGCATACATACATACATCATTGTTGCCTATATTGGTATCATCTCTTGTTTCACAAACTTGTCATCGCATACTCACTTGCTATCTTGGTTCGTCAAACATTGCATGAGAAAAGAGCTCAAACATCAAAGAGCCAACCAAGCTTTTAAGCAAAGAGGAAAGATATGCAAAGAGCTTTTAAGCAAGAACCATAGCATCATACAACATTAAGATTGTCATACTCGATCATCTTGGATCATATCATAGCAACACCTTGCATACAAAGTATTTGGGATAGAAGTCGTTGCATTTTTGCTATGTAGGTTGTGCACAAGTTATTGTATCCGCCTATCGTGCAATCGTGCTAGCGTCTCTCTAGTGTTGTGCAACAAGAGTATTTTCGTGGATTCCACATTTTGGCTCACCCTTGGTTGCACAAACCCACTTATCTTTTTGTGTGTGTGTTTCCGTGTACCTTATATGCTTGGTCTACTTGTTACATTGAATCTTGCATATCTTTTCCAACATTACTGAAGCTCACTTACAATTGCATCAAATTTTCTGCCACCATCCTAACAAAGCTCCACCAAAACCTTTTACTTGTGTAGGTGTGAGAAACCGACAAGAACTCGTACCAATTGTGTTATTTCCTTGTACTACATTGGAGTGATCCTCGATCCACTTTCAACATCGGTCAAGGTACATTTGGTACTCGTTCCTCTCTTTCTACCACTCACATTTGTCTTGGAATGATGGATAGGCCAAGTACTTCTACCAACCCACTCTTCATGGAGCAAGACGATGACATGAACTCCTTCATCACCAAGAGTCACCTCTTTGGTGCACAACGTGCTTTGCATCAAGAGCAACAAGCGATGAGTGAACGCATCGACAACCTTGCCGCCGACTTGCAACTTTCCGAGCAACGTACAAAAGACTACTTCGACCAGAGGCTCGACGATCACAGGCAAGAGAATGACGCAAGGATGGACGAAATTCGTGCTTTGTTGCTCAATAGCTCGTCTTCCACTTCAAGAAGGAGCCGTTCAAGCCGCCACTCCGACTTCACCCTCTCCGGCTCAAGTACACCGACATCGAACACTCTTCGTCGAGCTGCGCGCGCCGACCATCAAGCAAGCCTCAATCCCCTAAGAGACACCGACTCTCAAGAGCGTCGACAATGTCAAACTCAAGAAGCCTTTGCGCTTGCACGAGAACGGCAACGTCAACGCCAACATGAAGTGGAAGAGCGAGCGCGTCTACACCAAAATGCCCAAGATGCCGAGGCACAACGTCAAGCACAACAACTCCGTGACGCTCAAGCACTTGCGGCGCAACAAGCTCTACGCGATTCGAGTCGAGGCATTGACGACCGAAGCCGACAAGCCTGTGAACAAGAACAAGCACATCGCGAAGAAATTCAAGAACAAAGATTTCACGCTCGCGTGCATCGTCAAGTTCCTCTTCGAGCTCGTGAAGATCCTCCACAAGCTCGCCAACACCATCAAGTTCATCGAGAGCATGAAGACAATGGAAATCCTCCACAAAAAGAGCAACATGAGGATAACAACCCTCCGCGTCAAGAGCACCACGAGTTGAACAATCATCTACAACATGGGCGTCATCATCCCCAACCCCAACACAATGAAGAGCAACGCTACGGCAAGCTCAAGTTCACCATGCCCAAGTTCAACGGAAGCAATGATCCCGAAGAGTACCTTTCATGGGCATTGAAAGTTGACAAGATTTTCCGTATGCACAATTATGACGAAGAGAAGAAGATCGCAATGGCATCCCTTGAGTTCCAAGACTATGTGCTCATTTGTTGGGAACAAGTCATTGAGCGCCAAGAGGCAAGAGGTGAACCACCCATCACTACTTGGGCGCAAATGAAGGATGTCATGAGAGCACACTTCGTACCTACCTACTACAACCGCGATCTCTTCAAGAAACTCCAACAACTCAAGCAAGGAACCAAGAGCATTGAAGAGTACTACAAGGACATGGAGATTGCCATGATACGAGCCAATGTCATGGAAGATGATGAGCAAACAATGGCACGTTTCTTGAATGGACTCAATCATCCTATCAAGAAGATCGCCGACTTCCAACCATACTCAAATCTCATCGAGCTAGTGCGCCAAGCTACCAAAGCGGAACGCCAAGTGCAAGATGATTTCAAGTATGCCAAGTTCTCATCCAAGTCCTACGGATTCTCCAATAACGAAGCTTCAACGACTCCAACACCGAGTACAAGACCTTCTACTTCCTACATCGACAAGTCGACTTCCAAGAAAGCTTCGCCAACTGCAAGCAACCCTACTACGGGCAACTTCAAGCCGAGAGCTTAATCATCATCAACCCCAACCGATGAGACCATCAAGACGAGTTCCTTCAAGTGTTTCACTTGCGGAGGCCGAGGCCACAAGTCCTACGAGTGCACCAACAAGCGAACCATGGTCTTCAACAAAGATGGCACGTATAACTCCATGAGCAACGGTGAAATGGAAGCCCTCGAGCACGTCGCCATGCACCGCCAAGTGAACATTGAAGAAGAACAAGTCTTTTGTGATGAAGACTCGAGTCCCGCACTTGTTGTCTCCAAAGTCTTGACTCTCCAACATCACCAAGAAGAAGACCAACGATGCCACATATTCCACACCAAGGCCGGCATCAATGGACGATCAGTCAAGGTCATCATCGATGGAGGGAGTTGTCACAATCTTGCAAGTGAAGAACTTTGCTCCAAGCTCCAATTACCCAAGACGAAGCATCCACATCCATACAAAGTGCAATGGCTTAGTGATTCCGGCACTATCCAAGTCGAGCACCGAGTACAAGTCTCCTTCACTAGAGGAAGAGTGTGAGAGGTGTTAGTTTGTGGTGCATTGTCCTTGCACACGAGGACATAGTGTAGGACACAAGATGGGTTCTCACACACTTCTCTCATCTCGCGTTTGGTGGCAATTAGAACTAGGTTCTTGTTTTCGCTCATCGTGAAGGCACTCGATTTTGGCTTGTGGCGCTCACTCTCGTTTTGGAGGCTCGCTCTCTCACTATGATCTCCACGATGGGTGGCTTGCTTGTCGGCGATCACTTGACTTCGCGACATTGGACGGAGGATGTATGATGTAGGGTGGAACCCTAATCGCTCGATCTTTCACGAAAGGAGCGGATCCCGTGAAGAACGCGAAGAACACGAGGAGGGAAACAAGGGAAAACACAAGGGAAAACACAAGAGGAACACTCAAACTAACAAGAACAAGTCACACATGTGCTAGATCCTCGGGTACATAGAATGATACACGAATCCACGGACAACTAAGGATGATACAAAAGGGTAGCCGGTTCTTCTCCGTGAGGAGGTCTTGAATCCATGGGGGGATCTTCTCCGCGAGGAGGTCTTGAATCTAAGTGGATCTTCTCCGAAGAGGGGCCGTGGTCTCTCTCGTGGAGTATATCCGAATGGATGAGCGAAGCTCTATCTCTGAGTATGAGCTAAACCAACGCTAACCCTAGAAAGTCATATGGGATAGAGTATATATAGTATAGGTGATGAAAGGGTACACGGGCCTCAGCCCAAGTGGCTGCGCGTTGGCAGGGTGGGAAGTTCCGGGCTAGGCCAGAAGTTCCGGGCACCGGAGGTTCTGGGGAGGGTCCGGCCTAACCAGAGAGTTGGCGTGGTGGAGATGTGGTGGCATCCGGGGGCCGGAAGGTCCGGGCAGGCCGGAGGTTCCGGGCGCCGGAAGGTCCGGGACAGGGTCTGGGCTAACCCGAGAGTTGGCACGCCTAGGCTGGTCAAAGTCATCGGCGGCCGGGACCTCCGGGTCGGCCAGAAGGTCCGGGGGCCGGAAGTTCCGGGCTCTGGCCGGAAGTTCCGGGCTGTCTAGAGTGTTGACGCATGTCTCTTCTTCTACAGTCCTCGGCTCTGAGTCTTGAGCGTTGTACCTGATGACACATAGTATCTCGGACTTAGGCAGCATCCATGTCTCACTTGAAGAGGGAGAAAACTCAAGTAGGAGTGATGTCACCTCGGATTGAATAGCACGTGCCCTAGCCCTTGTCATTGGTCCACTTGGAGCTTGGATATTTGAGGTGCCGTCCTTGGGGATGGTCGTGGGATGCTCCACATCATCTCCCCTCCCATGGGGAAGATCCGTCCTCGGATCGAGTTCTTCATCACCATGGAAAGGAGAGAGATCTTTGATGTTGAATATGTTGCTCACTATGTATTTGTCGCGCGGGAGGTCGATCTTGTAAGCGTTGTCATTGTATCGTGCGAGCACCTTGAAGGGTCCATCTGCTCGATGTCGAAGCTTAGACTTGCGTTCTTGTGGAAAGCGCTCCTTGCGAAGGTGTAGCCACACGAGATCACCAATGTTGAAGACCATAGGTTGCTTGTTGACGTTGAGCTTGGTCGCAAGGCGTTTATAACACCCTCGATGCGACTATATCTCCCACGTGTCGAGGCATGACTTAGAGGCATAATCGCATTGAAGGCATATGTCGCAAGTTAGGCAATCTTCACAACATCCCATGTAATATGATAATAAAAGGGGAGATAACATAGTTGGCTTACACTCGCCACGTCAATCAAGTACATAAATAACATTACATCATCCAAACACTCATGGCCCGACTACGGCGCCAAAATAAAAGAGAACCCAACAAGTGACACGGTCCCGATCACCCTCAACTGGGCACCACAACTGATCATCAGGAAAGGAAACATAGTAACATTGAGTGTCCTCGTCGAACTCCCACTTGAGCTCATGCGCGTCTCCTGGAGCGGAATCATCAGACCCTGCATCTGGTGTAATAGTAATCTGTGAGCCACAGGGACTCAGCAATCTCGCGCCCTCGCGATCAAGACTATTTAAGCTTATAGGTATGGCAAGGTAAAATATGGAGCTGCAGCAAGCGACTAGCGAATATGGTGGCTAACTTATTCACAAAGAGAGCGGGAAGAGGAGGCAAAGCGCGAGCGAGAAACTAGAGAGCAACCTGCGCAAACATAACTCCAACACCGTGTCCACTTCCTGGACTACGCTGAGAAGAGGCCATCACGGTAACACACTCAGTTGATTCATTTTAATTAGTTAAGGTTAAAGTTATCTACAACCGGGAATTAACAAATTCTCATCTGCACATAACCGCGGGCACGGCTTTCGAAAGTTCAAATCCCTGCAGGGGAGTCCCAACTTAGCCCATGACAAGCTCTCACGGTCAACGAAGGAATAGACCTCCTCCCAAGACGTTCCGATCAGACTCGGTATCTCGGTTTTTCAAGACACTTCGACAGGTTAAAACAAGACCAGCAACACCGCCCGAACGTGCCGACAAATCCTGATAGGAGATGCACATATCTCTTTCTCAGGGCACACTCAGATTGTCTAAACTTCCGGTAGGACAGCCCAGAGTTGCCCCTGGTAGCCACCGGCGGCTGACAGTTTGGACCAACACTCAGAGGAGCACTGGCCCGGGGGGGGGGGTTAAATAAGATGACCCTCGGGCTCCGGAAACCCAAGGGAAAAGCGGCTAGGTGGCAAATGGTAAAACCAAGGTTGGGCATTGCTGGAAAATCTTTAATCAAGGCGAACTATCAAGGGGTTCCCATTATAACCCAACCGCGTAAGGAACGCAAAATCCGGGAACATAACACCGATATGACGGAAACTAGGGCGGCAAGAGTGGAACAAAACACTAGGCGAGAGGCCGAGCCTTCCACCCTTTACCAAGTATATAGATGCATTAAGATAACAAGATAATATAATGATATCCCAACAAGTAAATAAATGTTCCAACAAGGAACGGCCTCCAATCTTCACCTGCAACTAGCAACGCTATATGAGGGGCTAAGCAAAGCGGTAACATAGCCAATCAACGGTTTGCTAGGACATGGTGGGTTAGAGGTTTGACATGGCAATTTGGGAGGCTTGAAAGCAAGTGGTAGGCATCGTAGCATTGGCATAGCAAAAGAGCGAGCAAACTAGCATAGCAAAGATAGTAGTGATTTCGAGGGTATGATCATCTTGCCTGCAAAGTTGTCAGAGTTGACTGGATCCTCGAAAGCAAACTCAACGGGCTCCTCGTTAGCAAACTCGTCTCCCGGCTCTACCCAAACAAGACAAACAAGCAACAAGGACACAAATCAACCACGTGCAAGGATCAAGCAAAATGATGCAAAGATGGTATGCTATGCGGGATGCGATGCGGGATGCATATGCAAGATGTGACAAGGAATGCATGACCCTGGCCTCAACTTGGGAATCCAAGTGTGCCACTGGAAAGAAGAGATGAAATCGCTTGAAAACGATATAAAGAACGCCGGAATCGGAGTTACGGTTTGGAAATGGCAAGCGATTCAAATATGACACCGGTCTGCGATTTACAGCAAGTAGCCATCTAAATGCAACGAAATGAACATGCTACAGCACCCAAACATGATAACAAAATACATGGCAGGGATGCATTCAATATGCTTAACAAAAGTCTAGCACTGAGCTACGGCCAATTCATCCATTAACAGGTTCAAAGAAGCATGGCAAAAAATGCATATGGCAAACAGATTTCAGACTTAGTGAAATTAACACTTGTCTGGAATTTCAGATCAGGTAGCACTCTTCGGAGCAACAAAACTACATGCTACAGGACCTGAACATGGCAAAGTAAAGCATGGCATGGAGCTACTCAAAGAGCTTAACAAAAGTCCCTTAGTGACCTTGAGCCAAAAGGGATCAGAAAATACAATTGCAAGCATGTGAACATAGCAAAAACATAATCAGATCACAGACTTAGTGAAAACTGGAGCATGCTGAAAACAGATATCAAGTAGGCATGTTTACGAGCTCGATGCACTCAATACAGAGCAAGACATGATAAGCTAAGCATACATCTATCAAGAACACACAAAATGCAAGCTAGACATGGCAAGAATAATAGCATAGCATGCACGGATCAACTACAACATCATCGGCAAAATTGCAAACAAGTTGTCAATCTGCCCAGATTCACAAAGTAGCAAAAGTAGAGCTCGATTGAGTCAAGATAGGGTGCTCCATAATTGCAAACAAAGACATGGATGGATAGAGCACTACAAGATTAACAAAACATCCTTACTGATCATCCTCAAGAGAGGCATGGATCACTAGAAAACAACATGAACATATGGCCATATGAGATAAACAGCTCAAGGACTCAGTGGAAATGCTAAGTCCCTGAAATCAGAATTACCAAGAGCCTCACTTTGCAAGCTTGTGTTAGTCACCACACACATCACCAAAATACATGGGTTGCACCTCTAGAAAGATGACAAAACCCTTAACAAAACATATGTAGAACTCATGGTCATAACATGCACACAATAATCATGGCAAAAATGACAAAAAGCTAAATGGAGCAGCAGATCTGACAAATATCTCAAGTAGCCCTCTTCTAACAGCATTTCGGGCATCAAGATGAACTCAAAAGAAAATGATGCAATGGAATTAAATGATGTACTCTCTGAGATGAACATTTCGATACGCTATATGCATGAATCGGAGCTACGGATGCAAAGTTATAGCATGATGAAGATGGGCACATGACCTAGGGACTTAGGGGGAAAAACGGGGTCAACCCTAATATTTCAAATCTGGATCGGGGCACATGGAATGAGGTCTGCCGGAGCACTGTTCACCGGTGCCGGAGTTCGTCGGAGCCGGCGTGACGGCGGAGAGGCGACGGGGTCGAGGCCGGTCGCTGGAGCGGGTTCCGGCCGGCGAGCGCGGCAGCTTGGCGAGGCGGGGAGGGAGCCGGGCGGCGAGCTGGTGTGGCGGCGGTGATGCACGGCGCCAGCGATGGGCGGCGATGGCGCCACGGCGGTGCGGCGGCGCCGGACGGCGGGGCGAGGGGCGGCGCAGCGAGGCGCCCGGGAGGAGGAGGCGAGGCCCGGGCGCGGACGGAGGGGGCCGGCCTTGGGCCTCGGTGGCGGCGCGGGCAGGAGCCGCCACATGGCGTGCCCTGGTTCACCGCGGGCGGCGGCGGCGGCTTGTCCGGCCGGCACGGACGTGTCCGGCGCGGCGGTAGATTTTTTTAGGGTTAGGGGTGGAGAGGACCCGGAATTTTGGAGGAGGGCTAGTTTTATAGGTAGAGGGAGCTAGGAGAGTCCAAATGAGGTGCGGTTTTCGGCCACGCGATCGTGATCGAACGATCTAGATGATGGAGAAGGCTTAGGTGGGTTTTGGGTCAAATTAGAGGGGCGTTGGGCTGCAACACACATGAGGACTTTTCGGTCCCTCGGTTAACCGTTGGAATATCAAACAAAGTCCAAATGATACGAAACTTGACAGGCGGTCTACCGATAGTAAACCAAGGCCGCTTGGCAAGTCTCGGTCCAATCCGGAAATGTTTAATCCTCACACACGAAAGAAAGGTAGAAATGACCACCGGAGGAGAACGAAGCGCCGGAATGCAAAACGGACAACGGGGAAAATGCTCGAATGCATGAGATGAACATGTATGCAAATGCAATGCACATGATGACATGATATGAGATGCATGACAACGAGAACAACACACGGAGACAAAACCCGAACCCGAGAAAATAAAATAACTTAACGCCGGAAACGGCAAGAGTTGGAGTACAAATTGGGAAAGTTACATCCGGGGTGTTACAACACTCCACCACTACGAAAGGATCTCGTCCCGAGATCTAGGACTGAAAGAACGCCGGGTATTCAGAACGGAGGTGATCCTCGCGTTCCCTGGTAGCTTCACGGTCGGAATGATGTGACCACTTGACTTTGAGAAATTTGATTGACTTGTTGCGAGTCTTGCGTTCAGTCTCTTCAAGAATAGCAACTGGGTGCTCACGATAAGAGAGATCTTCTTGGAGCTCAATGTCCTCGAAGTTGACGGTGCGGTCAGGAGTCTTGAAGCACTTTCGGAGCTGAGAGACATGGAACACGTCATGAACATTAGCAAAGTTTGCAGGAAGCTCGAGTTGATAGGCGAGGTCGCCTCTCTTGCTGACAATCTTGAAAGGTCCCACGTATCTAGGGGCAAGCTTCCCTTTGATATGGAAGCGACGAGTACCTTTCATAGGAGAGACGCGGAGGTAAACATGATCTCCGATCTCGAAAACCAAATCACGGTGCTTACTATCATAGTAGCTCTTCTGGCGGGATTGGGCTGCTTTGAGGTTATCTCGAATGACTTTGCACATTTCCTCTGCCTCTGTGATTAAGTCATTACCCAAAAGCTGACGTTCACCGGTTTCAGACCAGTTGAGAGGGGTACGGCACTTCCTGCCATACAGAATTTCAAATGGGGCCTTGCCCGAACTTGCTTGAAAACTGTTGTTGTAGGAGAATTCAGCATAAGGAAGACAATCCTCCCACTTCATGCCGAAGGAGATCATACAAGCCCTGAGCATATCTTCAAGAATCTGGTTGACACGCTCGACTTGACCGCTAGTTTGAGGATGGAAAGCTGTGCTGAAGCGGATGTTGGTGCCCATGGCCTTCTGAAAAGAATCCCAAAACTTGGATGTAAAGATGCTGCCACGGTCTGAAGAGATCACTTGTGGAATACCGTGCAGAGAGACAATCCGAGAGGTATAGAGTTCCGCCAATTGAGCTGCAGTGATTGACTCTTTGATAGGCAGAAAGTGAGCCACTTTGGTGAGTTTGTCGATGACAACGAATATAGCATCATTGCCACGCTTGGACTTTGGAAACCCAGTCACGAAGTCCATCTCAATGTGGTCAAACTTCCATTCTGGAATGGCAAGAGGTTGGAGGAGACCAGCTGGCCTTTGGTGTTCTGCCTTCACTCTTCTGCAGACATCACATTCATTCACGAATTGAGCAATCTCGCGCTTCATTCGAGTCCACCAATAAGCCTGCTTAAGGTCCTGATACATCTTCGTGCTCCCAGGGTGGATGGAGAGGAGAGAATTGTGAGCCTCGTTCATGATCACTTTACGGAGGTCACCTTTGGGTACAACAATACGATCCTCGAAGAAGAGAGTATCTTTGTCATCAAGGCGGTAGCACTTGTACTTGGGTTGACTCTTGGCAATCCCAATCTTCACCTTTTTCACCATAGCATCAAGAAGCTGGGCTTGGCGAATCTGGTCTTCCAAGGTAGGAGAGACTTGAAGGTTGGCGAGGAAACCTTGAGGAACAATTTGCAGATTAAGTTTGCGGAAAGCTTCACAAAGCCCGGGTTGGTAAGGCTTAAGAATCAGACTGTTGCAATAAGCTTTTCTGCTCAATGCGTCAGCAATCACATTGGCCTTGCCTGGAGTATACTCGATACTCGGATTATACTCTTGAATCATTTCGACCCATCGAGTTTGCCTGAGGTTGAGATTAGGCTGAGTGAAGATGTACTTGAGACTCTTGTGATCAGTGAAAATGTCCACTTTTCTTCCCAATAAGAGATGTCTCCAAGTCAAAAGAGCATGCACAACTGCCGCCAACTCGAGATCATGAGTGGGGTAGTTCTTCTCATTAGGCTTCAACTGGCGAGAGGTATAACCAAGAACTTTCTTCTCTTGCATCAAAACTGCGCCAAGACCTTGAAGAGAGGCATCACAAAAGACCTCGTACGGCTTGGATTCATCAGGCGGAGTCAGAACTGGAGCAGTGATCAATTTCTCTTTCAAAGTGTTAAAAGAAATGACACACTCCGGAGACCAAACGTACTTGACGTGCTTCTGGAGAAGATTCGAGAGATGCTTCACGATCTTAGAAAAGTTTTCAACGAATCTTCGGCAATAGCTTGCGAGACCGAGGAAGCTACGGAGTTGCTTCACGTTCTGAGGAGGTTCCCAATTCACAATTGCAGACACCTTCTCAGGATTCACAACAATGCCCTTGGCCGAGATGATATGACCAAGATAAAGAACCTCATCAAGCCAAAATTCGCACTTGGAGAACTTGGCATAGAACTGGTGTTCGCGCAGCTTATCAAGAACCAAACGCAAGTGCTTGGCATGATCTTCCTTGTTCTTCGAGAAAACCAGAATGTCGTCGAGATATACCAAAACGAAGTCATTGGTGTAGGCATTGAAGATGAAGTTCATCATACGAGAGAACGTCGGAGGAGCATTGACGAGGCTAAAAGACATGACAGTGTACTCATATGAACCATAGCTTGTCCTGAAAGCCGTATTGGGAATATCGTGCTCACGGATTCGAATCTGATGATAACCCATACGGAGATCAAGCTTGGAGAATACTTGGGCACCTTTGAGTTGTTCGAACAGCTCGTTGATGTTAGGAAGTGGGTATTTGTTCTTGATGTTCTTCTTGTTCAATGGACGGTAATCAACACAAAGTCGGTCCGTTCCATCCTTCTTCTTCACAAAAAGAACACCACAACCCCACGGAGAAGAACTAGGCCGGATGAGACCCATTTTCTCTTGAATATCGAGTTGCTTCTTCAGCTCCTTCAACTCTTCAGGTCCGAGCTTGTAAGGACGCTTGCACACAGGTTCCGTGCCAGGCTCAAGATCAATAACGAATTCAACTGGCCGGTGCGGAGGCATTCCTGGAAGCTCTTCTGGAAAGACATCTTGATATTCGCAAACGAATGGAATTTGAGAGATAGCATCCAGTTCACCCTTCTCATTGAGAGAAAACAGACGGATAGTATTATCCCGAGCGGCAAAGATAATTACATCCTCAGACGAATGAGTCAATTGAATCTGCCTGGCTGCACAATCAAGCTGAGCCTTGTGCTTAGAAAGCCAATCCATTCCGAGAATAAGATCAATATCCGAGTTACCAAGGATCATTGGAGAAGCCAGAAACTTGAAATCACCCATCGAGATAGAAATATCCGGAACTTCGTAGTTAGCAAGCAAGCATCTACCCGGAGAGACAACTGCTAATGGCTTATGCATAACTTGAGAAAACCACCCATGCTTAGATGCAAAAGGTCTTGAGATAAAACAATGCGATGCACCAGTGTCAAAAAGAACTTTTGCAGGAACATCGTTAACAGGAAGGTTACCCATGATGACATCTGAAGAATCCTCTGCCTGAGCTGCATTCACCATATTGACCTTGGCGTACTTGGGGTTATGCTTGACCACAGCTGTACTTGCCGATCTGACAGGAGGAGGAGGAGGAAGACGCCTCTGGTTGAAACACTTGTTGGCATCGTGACCCTTCTGTTGGCACTTGTTGCAGGTGACCTCTGAAAGCGGACGGTGATACGGAGCACTCGATCTTGGAGCTTGAGACGAAGTCTTGTTCTGAAAGCCAGGGTTGGGTGGGTGGGAAGATCCACTGCCACCTTTGCTCTTCTGCTGATACGGCTAACGGAAAGGAGGAGGAGGAAGCCAATACTTCTGCTGCTTGGCCACTTGAGTAGAGGAAGAAGGAGTAACATCTCTGACTCACTTCTTGGAAGCATCACACCTCAGCTGAGCAGCCTCTTGCTTCAATGCCATGTTGTAGAACTCATCGTATCTCAAGGGCTCGAAAAGAACAAGAGCTAGCTGAATTTCTTCTCTGAGACCACCCCTGAACAGGTATATCATGCTCTTCTCATCAGGAATGTCCTGCTTGGCAAAGCGGGCAAGCTTCTGGAACAACTTGTTGTAGTCATAGACAGACAAAGAGCCTTGCTTCAGGTTGCGGAATTCCTCACGCTTGCTTTCAACCACGCTCTGAGGAATATGATGAGCTCGGAAATCTCGACGGAATTCATCCCAAGTGATAACACGTCTACCTCTGGAATCCTTGTATTGCTGGAACCATTCTGCAGCTTGATCTTTGAGTTGGAAGGAAGCGAACTTGACAAAGTCCTCAGGCCTGACGTTACTGCACTCGAAATGCTTGCACAGATCCACAAGCCAATCGTCAGCATCGGTTGCCTCAACACAATTGCTGAAAGTCTTTGGCCCGTTAGCAAGGAACTGGTTGAGTGAAGCAAAGTGATTCTGATTGTTGCCTTGGTTCCCTTGGTTGCCTTGATTGCGCTCTTGGAGAATTTGCATGATCAACTGTGTGTTTGCATTGGTTGTGGCCATCACAGCTTGCCATGCCTCCGGAGGAGGTGGAGGTGGTGGCGGATCAGGATTCGGAGTCGTGCGCGTTGGAGGAGCCATCCTGAAGAGGTTGACATCCATTAGCACATTGATAGACAAATATTGAAGCTGAATCCAACGGAATGAAAATTGCAACATATAGTCTTCACATCCGAACAAAATGAACGAATGCATTCCTCTTGAAATGGTCACATATCCATAAATTGAGAAGCCACGTAGAATTTAGGTAGAGAAATAAATCAACAAGGTACGGATCAAGAACGAATAATCGGTAAGAAATCCCAATCTCAAACCAATATCCGTGGAAGAAGAACTAGAGCTACTAGAATTCCCACCTATGAAACTCCCGAACCTTTCCGGTTATGCAATCAGGTGTTGGGGATACAGGGGAAGCATAATATCTCACCCAAACTAGCAAATCCTACATCCAGCTGTATCCATCCTTCAACACATAACCGAGAAAAACTTCGGAAACCATCTACCTCAACCTTCGAAAAGCATCCGTTATACAAGTTATGGCGATACTCCCGAACTCCCGCCCCAGTACTGGGTGGCGTCGAGGTTATCTCACCAACGAACTGCATAAAAGAGATTTTCGATGTCGGCGTACTAAATTCAGGTATTCCAGAACTGCAACGATAAAATTATGACGACAACACCTCAGAGCTCAACTCCCCGGGACACTTCCACAAAACCCCTGACAGGAGGCACCAAGACAATGTTCTCATCATAACACCATCGGAACGATTCCAAGATACCCGCGTGATCCTAAAATTTTTTAGTGAAATTTGAGAAGAGAAGAGTTAAAACTCTACGTCAGGATGCCTTACCAGAGCGATGAGGAGGCTGGGAAGTAAAAAGAATTCCTAAACTCTCCGATATATAATTCCTAAATGATTCAAAACATTTTTCTAGACACAACTCGGCCGCTAAAAACGATCAAGCAATGGGGCTCCTAAGGTCGGGGAAGGCTCTAATTACCAACTTGTCACACCCTCGATGCGACTATATCTCCCCCGTGTCGAGGCACGACTTAGAGGCATAATCGCATTGAAGGCATATGTCGCAAGTTAGCCAATCTTCACAACATCCCATGTAATATGATAATAAAAGGGGAGATAACATAGTTGGCTTACACTCGCCACGTCAATCAAGTACATAAATAACATTACATCATCCAAACACTCATGGCCCGACTACGGCGCCAAAATAAAAGAGAACCCAACAAGCGACACGGTCCCGATCACCCCCAACTGGGCACCACTACTGATCATCAGGAAAGGAAACATAGTAACATTGAGAGTCCTCGTCGAACTCCCACTGGAGCTCAAGCGCGTCTCCTGGAGCGGAATCATCAGGCCCTGCATCTGGTGTAATAGTAATCTATGAGCCACAGGGACTCAGCAATCTTGCGCCCTCGCGATCAAGACTATTTAAGCTTATAGGTATGGCAAGGTAAAAATGGAGCTGCAGCAAGTGACTAGCGAATATGGCAGCTAACTTATTCGCAAAGAGAGCGGGAAGAAGAGGCAAAGCGCGAGCGAGAAACTAGAGAGCAACCTGCGCAAACATAACTCCAACACCGTTTCCACTTCCCGGACTCCGCCGAGAAGAGGCCATCATGGTAACACACTCAGTTGATTAATTTTAATTAGTTAAGGTGAAATTTATCTACAACCGGGCATTAACAAATTCCCATCTGCCCATAACCGCGGGCACGGCTTTCGAAAGTTCAAATCCCTGCAGGGGAGTCCCAACTTAGCCCATGACAAGCTCTCACGGTCAACGAAGGAATAGACCTCCTCCCAAGACGTTCCGATCAGACTCGGTATCTCGGTTCTTCAAGACACTTCGACAGGTTAAAACAAGACCAGCAACACCGCCCGAACGTGCCGACAAATCCCGATAGGAGCTGCACATATATATTTCTTAGGGCACACTCAGATTGTCTAAACTTCCAGTAGGCCAGCCCAGTGTTGCCCCTGGTAGCCACCGACGGCTGACAGTTTGGACCAACACTCAGAGGAGCACTGGCCCGGGGGGGGGGGTTAAATAAGATGACCCTCGGGCTCCGGAAACCCAAGGGAAAAGAGGCTAGGTGGCAAATGGTAAAACCAAGGTTGGGCATTGCTGGAAAAGCTTTAATCAAGGTGAACTATCAAGGGGTTCCCATTATAACCCAACCGTGTAAGGAACGCAAAATCCGGGAACATAACACCGATATGACGAAAACTAGGGCGGCAAGAGTGGAACAAAACACTAGGCGAGAGGCCGAGCCTTCCACCCTTTACCAAGTATATAGATGCATTAAGATAAGATAATATAATGATATCCCAACAAGTAAATAAATGTTCCAACAAGGAACGGCCTCCAATCTTCACCTGCAACTAGCAACGCTATAAGAGGGGCTAAGCAAAGCGGTAACATAGCCAATCAACGGTTTGCTAGGACATGGTGGGTTAGAGGTTTGACATGGCAATTTGGGAGGCTTGAAAGCAAGTGGTAGGCATCGTAGCATTGGCATAGCAAAAGAGCGAGCAAACTAGCATAGCAAAGATAGTAGTGATTTCGAGGGTATGATCATCTTGGCTGCAAAGTTGTCAGAGTTGACTGGATCCTCAAAAGCAAAATCAACGGGCTCCTTGTTAGCAAACTCGTCTCCTGGCTCTACCCAAACAAGACAAACAAGCAACAAGGACACAAATCAACCATGTGCAAGGATCAAGCAAAATGATGCAAAGATGGTATGCTATGCGGGATGTGATGCGGGACGCATATGCAAGATGTGACAAGGAATGCATGACCCTGGCCTCAACTTGGGAATCCAAGTGTGCCACTGGAAAGAAGAGATGAAATCGCTTGAAAACGATATAAAGAACGCCGGAATCAAAGTTACGGTTTGGAAATGGCAAGCGATTCAAATATGACCCCGGACTACGATTTACAGCAAGTAGCCATCTAAATGCAACAAAATGAACATGCTACAACACCCAAACATGATAAAAAAATACATGGAAGGGATGCATTCAAGATGCTTAACAAAAGTCTAGCACTGAGCTACGGCCAATTCATCCATTAACAGGTTCAAACAAGAATGGCAAAAATGCATATAGCAAACTTATTTCAGACTTGGTGAAATTAACACTTGTCTGGAATTACAGATCAGGTAGCACTCTTCGGAGCAACAAAACTACATGCTACAGGACCTGAACATGGAAAAGTAAAGCATGGCATGGAGCTACTCAAAGAGCGTAACAAACGTCCCTTAGTGACCTTGAGCCAAAAGGGATCAGAAAATACAATTGCAAGCATGTGAACATAGCAAAAAGATAATCAGATCACAGACTTTGTGAAAACTGGAGCATGCTGAAAACAGATATCAAGTAGGCATGTTTACGAGCTCAATGCACTCAATACAGAGCAAGACATGATAAGCTAAGCATATATCTATCAAGAACACACAAAATTCAAGCTAGACATGGAAAGAATAATAGCATAGCATGCACGGATCAACTACAACATCATCGGCAACATTGCGAACAAGTTGACAATCTGCCTAGATTCACAAAGTAGCAAAAGTAGAGCTCGATTAACTCAAGCTAGGGTGCTCCATAATTGCAAACAAAGACATGGATGGATAGAGCACTACAAGATTAACAAAACATCCTTACTGATCATCCTCAAAAGAGGCACGGATCACTAGGAAACAACATGAACATATGGCCATATGAGATAAACAGCTCAAGGACTTAGTGGAAATGCTAAGTCCCTGAAATCAGAATAACCAAGAGCCTCACTTTGCAAGATTGTGCTAGTCACCACACACATCACCAAAATACATGGGTTGCACCTCTGGAAAAATGACAAAACCTTTAACAAAACATATGTAGAACTCATGGTCATAACATGCACACAATAATCATGGCAAAAATGACAAAAAGCTAAATGGAGCAGCAGATCTGACAAATATCTCAAGTAGCCCTCTTCTAATAGCATTTCGGGCATCAAGATGAACTCAAAAGAAAATGATGCAATGGAATGGAATGATGTACTCTCTGAGATGAACATTTTGATATGCTATATGCATGAATCGGAGCTACGGATGCAAAGTTATAGCATGATGAAGATGGGCACATGAGCTAGGGACTTAGGGAAAAAACGGGGTCAACCCTGATATTTCAGATCTGGATTGGGGCACACAGAACAAGGTCCGCCGGAGCACTGTTCACCGGTGCCGGAGTTCGTCGGAGCCGGCATGACGGCGGAGAGGCCGGTCGCCGGAGCGGGTTCCGGCCGGCGGGTGCGGCGGCTTGGCGAGGCGGGGAGGGAGCCGGGCAGCGAGCTGGTGTGGCGGCGGTGATGCACGGCACGGGCGACGGGCGGCGGTGGCACCACGGCGGCGCCGGACGGCGGGGCGAGGGGCGGCACGGTAGGCGCCCGGGAGGAGGAGGCGAGGCCCGAGCGCGGGACGGAGGAGGGCGGCCTGGGGCCCGGCGGGACTCGGCGGCGGCGCGGGCAGGAGCCGCCACATGGCGTGCCCTGGTTCGCCGCGGGCGGCGGCAGCGACTTGTCCGGCCGGCACGGACGTGTCCGGCGCGGCGCGGTAGATTTTTTTTAGGGTTAGGGGTGGAGAGGACCCGGAATTTTGGAGGAGGGGCTAGTTTTATAGGTAGAGGGAGCTAGGAGAGTCCAAATGAGGTGCGGTTTTCGGCCACGCGATCGTGATCGAACGATCTAGATGATGGAGAAGGCTTAGGTGGGTTTTGGGCCAAATTGGAGGGGTGTTGGGCTGCAACACACACGAGGCCTTTTCGATCCCTCGGTTAACCTTTGGAGTATCAAACGAAGTCCAAATGGTACGAAACTTGACAGGCGGTCTACCGGTAGTAAACCAAGGCCGCTTGGCAAGTCTCGGTCCAATCTGGAAATGTTTAATCCTCACACACGGAAGAAAGGTAGAAATGACCACCGGAGGAGAACGAAGCACCGGAATGCAAAATGGACAACGGGGAAAATGCTCGAATGCATGAGATGAACACGTATGCAAATGCAATTCACATGATGACATGATATGAGATGCATGACAACGAGAACAACACACAGAGACAAAACCCGAACCCGAGAAAATAAAATAACTTAACGCCGGAAACGGCAAGAGTTGAAGTTAATCCGGGGTGTTACAGTTGTACTTGGCGCTCGATGGTGTTTCTTGTATCTTCATGCACCTTCTTGATATGGCTTGCTCTTGAACTTGCGTCCAAATTGATTCGCTCTTGGAGTGGTAGAGGTAGAATATCCAATGGTAACAATGGGCTGAATCCATAGACGACCTCGAAAGGGGACTTGCCGGTGGTTGAGTGTCTTGCTCAGTTGTAGGCGAACTTGGCGATGGGTAGACACTCCTCCCACTCCTTGATTTTCTTCTTGATGAGTACTCGAAGTAGAGCGGAGAGTGTGCGGTTTGTCACCTCTGTTTGGCCGTCGGTTTGAGGATGGTAAGCCGTGGAGAAGAGTAGCTTGATTCCGAGCTTGGCACATAGGGTCTTCCAAAAGTAGCTAAGGAAATTGACATCGCGGTCCGAGACGGTGGTTTTTGGCACACCATGGAGATGCAAAATTTCCCTACAAAAGAGATTAGCAACATGTGAAGCATCGTCTATCTTGTGGCAAGGAATAAAATGTGCCATTGTTGAGAAACGGTCCACAACGACAAATATAGAATCTTTCCCATTTCGAGTTCTAGGCAAACCAAGGACAAAGTCCATGCTAATGTCTTCCCAAGGTTGGTATGGAATAGGTAAAGGCATATAGAGACCATGAGATTGAGCTTTGGACTTAGCTTTGCGACATGTAGAACACCGGTTGGTGAAACGATTGACATCCCGAAACATCTTAGGCCAAAAGTAGCTCTTCGAGAGCGTGGAGAACGTCTTGTCGCGTCTGAAGTGTCCCATTAAGCCTCCTCCACGAGATTCCTGCAAAAGCAACAAATGAAGCGAGGACTCGGGAATGCAAAGTTTGTTAGCTCTCATAAGGTAGCCATCTTTGATGTAATAGTGTTCCCAAGATGTATTCGACAAATACTTAGCATAAGGAATGGCAAAAGTTGTATCATGCTCATATAAGTCTTTGATATGCTCGAAGCCAATGACATCTAACTCAAGTTGCATGACAAGCATGAAAATGCAGGAAAGATCATCCACTACTATGTTTTCTTTACCCTTGATGTACTTGATGACATAGGGAAAAGACTCAATAAATCCACTCCATTTAGCATGACGCTTGTTCAACTTAGTTTGTCCCTTAAGATACTTGAGAGTCTCATGATCGGTATGAATGATAAACTCATGGGGACGAAGGTAGTGTTCCCATTCATGCAAAACACGGACTAAAGCATATAGCTCTTTGTCATAGATGGGATAATTGAGTTGCGCTCCGGAAAGTTTCTCACTAAAGTAAGCTATGGGGCGCTTCTCTTGCGTTAACACACCTCTAATGCCATTACCACTAGCATCGCAATGAATTTCAAAAGGTTTGTCGAAGTTGGGTAAAGCAAGCACGGGGGCATGAGTAAGCAAATTCTTATGCTCATTGAATGCGGTATCTTGGCATGGTCCCCAAACAAAAGGCCCATTCTTCTTTCTCAAAGCTTGCAAAGGCGAAGCAATGGTGCTAAAATCCTTCACAAAGCGACAATAGAAACCCGCAAGACCAAGAAAACTATGAACTTGATGCAACTTTGTTGGTTGCGGCCAAGTCTTAATAGCATTGATCTTGGACTCATCTACATGAACACCCTTAGAAGAGACCACAAAACCCAAGAAAACGAGCTTATCAACACCAAAAAGGTATTTCTCCATATTAGCATAGAGACGCTCTTTCCTAAGAATTTGCAAAATGGTGCAGACATGGGTGACATGCTCTTGGATAGATTTGCTAAACACAACAATGTCATCGAAGTAAACCACAACAAATATACCAATGTAAGGGTGAAAGACATGATTCATAAGGCGCATAAAAGTGCCCGGTGCTTCTGAGAGACCCATAGGCATGACTAACCACTCATACAAACCAAACTTGGTTTTGAAGGCGGTTTTCCATTCATCATCCTCTTGTATGCGGATTTGATAGTAACCACTTTTAAGATCAGTTTTAGAAAATATAGTGGCACCGCTAAGCTCATCAAGCATATCATCTAGGCGTGGAATGGGATACCTATAGCGAACGGTGATAGCATTGATAGGTCTACAATCGGAGCACATGCGAAAACTACCATCACGTTTTGGCACAAGAATGACCGGAACGGCACAAGGGCTCAAACTTTCACGCACATGTCCATGGTCTATGAGATGCTTTACTTGCCTTTGTATTTCTTTTGTTTCATCGGGGTTGATGCGGTAGGGAGCTTTGTTTGGAAGTGGCGCTCCAGGGATGAGGTCGATGCGGTGCTCAATGCCTCGAAGTGGAGGTAGTCCCGGAGGTAGCTCATCGGGGAAAACATCTTGAAATTCCTGCAAAAGAGAAGACAACACTAGAGGAAGAGTGTGAGAAGTGTTAGTTTTTGGTGCATTGTCCTTGCACACGAGGACGTAGTGTAGGACACTAGATGGGTTCTCACACACTTCTCTCATCTCACATTTGGTGGCAAATAAAACTAGGTTCTTGTTTTCGCTCATCGTGGAGGCACTTGAATTTGGCTTGTGGCGCTCACTCTCTTTTTGGTGGCTCGCTCTCTCACTATGATCTCCACGATGGGTGGTATGCTTGTCGGCGATCACTTGACTTGGCGACATTGGACGGAGGACGTACTCCTTGCCCTTCATCTTGAAGATGTAGTGGTTCGTTCGACCGTTGTGGACGACTCCTCTATCGAATTGCCGTGGCCGTCCAAGGAGAAGATGAAAAACGGTCATTGGAATGACGTGCACTCCAAGGTGTCTTCGTAGGCGCCAATTTTGAAGGAGACTTGTACTCGGTGCTCGACTTGAATAGTGCCGGAGTCACTAAGCCATTGCACTTTGTATGGATGTGGATGCTTCATCTTGGCCAATTGGAGCTTGGAGCAAAGTTCTTCACTTGCGAGATTGTGACAACTCCCTCCATCGATGATGACCTTGATGGATTGTCCATTGATGTCGGCCTTGGTGTGGAATATGGTGCATCTTTGGTCTTCATCTTGGTGATGTTGGAGAGTCAAGACTTTGGAGACAACAAGTGCAGGGCTTGAGTCGTCATCACAAAAGACTTGTTCTTCTTCATTGTTCACTTGGCGGTGCATGACGACTTCCTCAAGGGCTTCCATTTCTCCTTCGCTCATGGAATCGTAAGTACCATCGTCGTTGAAGATCATGGTGCGCTTGTTGGTGCACTCATAGGACTTGTGGCCTCGGCTTCCGGACGTGAAACACTTGAGGGAGCTCGTCTTGACGGTCTCATCGGTAGGGGTTGATGATGATGAAGCTCTCGGCTTTAAGTTGCTTGTAGTAGGCGAAGCTTTCTTGGAAGTCGACTTCTCGATATTGGAAGTAGATGGTCATGTAGTCGGTGTTGCAGGAGTTGAAGCTTGATTATTGGAGAAACCGTAGGACTTGGATGAGAACTTGGCATACTTGAAATCATCTTGCACTTGGCGTTCTGCTTTGGTAGCTTGGTGCATGAGCTCGATGAGATTTGAGTATGGTTGGAAGTCGGCGATCTTCTTGATAGGATGACGAAGTCCATTCAAGAAAGGTGCCATAGTTTTCACATCATCTTCGGTCACATTGGCTCTTATCATTGCAATCTCCATATCCTTGTAGTATTCTTCAACACTCTTGGTTCCTTGCTTGAGTTGTTGGAGTTTTTGAAGAGGTCGCGGTAGTAGTAGGTAGGCACGAAGCGAGCTCTCATGACATCCTTAATTTGTGCCCAAGTAGTGGATCACCTCTTGCCTCGCGGCGCTCAATGACTTGTTCCCACCAAATGAGGACGTAGTCTTGGAACTCAAGGGATGCCATCGCGATCTTCTTCTCTTCTTCATAATTGTGCAAACGGAAGATCTTGTCGACTTTCAATGCCGATGAAAGGTATTCTTCGGGATCGTTGATTCCGTTGAACTTGGGCATGGTGAACTTGAGCTTGCCGTAGCGTTGTTCTTCATTGTGTTGGGGTCGGGGATGATGACGCCCATGTTTAAGATGATTGTACAACTCGTGGTGCTCTTGATGCGGAGGGTTGTCAACCTCATGTTGATCTTGTCACGGCGGATTCCCATTGTTTTCATGCTCTTGATGAACTTGATGGTCTTGGCGAGCTTGTGGAGGAACGCGTCGAGCTCGAGGTGGCACTAGATGATGCATGCGAGCTTTAAATCGTCGCTCGTGAATTTCTTCGCGAAGTGCTTCCTCTTCTTCACGGGCTTGTTGGCCTCAGTCGGCAACGGCTCGACTCGCATCGCATAGAGCTTGTTGTGCCTCAAGTTCTTGAGCGTCACGGAGTTGTTGTGCTTGACGTTGAGCCTCGGCATCGTGTGCATTTTGGTGTAGACGCGTGCATTCTTCCTCTTCATGTTGGCGTTGTTGTTGTCGTTCGCGAGCCAGCGCAAAGGCCTCTTAGGCTTGACGTCGTCGGTGCTCTTGAGAGTCAGTATCCCAAAGCGGATTGAGGTTTGCTTGACGGTCGATGCGCGCGGCTCGACGAAGAGTGTTCGATGTTGGTGTACTTGAGTCAGAATGGCGACTTGAACGACTCCTTCTTGAAGTGGAAGAAGAGCGGTTGAGCAACAAATCGCGAATGTCGTCCATCCTTGCGTCATTCTCTTGCTTGTGATCGTCGAGATTGTGGTCAAAGTAGTCCCTTGTACGTTGCTCGGAAAGTCGCAAGTCGGCGGCAAGGCTGTCGATGCGTTCACTCATAGCTTGTTGCTCTTGATGCAAAGCACGTTGTGCACCAAAGAGATGACTCTTGGTGACGAAGGAGTTCATGTCGTCGTCTTGCTCCATGAAGAGTGGGTTGGTAGAAGTACTTGGCCTATCCATCATTCCAAGACAAATGTGAGTGGTAGAAAGAGAGGAACGAGTACCAAATGTACCTTAACCGAAGTTGAAAGTGGATCGCGGATCACTCCAACGTAGGATAAGGAAATAGCACAATTGGTACGAGTTCTTGTCGGTTTCTCACACCTACACAAGTAAAAGCTTTTGTTGGAGCTTGGTTAGGATGGTGGCACAAAATTTGATGCAATTGTAAGTGAGCTTCAGTAATGTTGGAAAAGATTTGCAAGATGCAATGTAACAAGTAGACCAAGCATATAAGGTACACGGAAACACACACGCAAAAAGATAAGTGGGGTTGTGCAAACAAGGGTGAGCCAAAATGTGGAATCCACAAAAATGCTCTTGTTGCACAATGCTAGAGAGATGCTAGCACGATTGCACGATAGGCGGATACAAGAACTTGTGCACAACCTATTTAGCAAAAATGCAACGACTTCTATCCCAAATATTTTGAATGCAAGGTGTTGATATGATATGATCCAAGATGATCGAGTATTACAATCGTAATGTTGTATGATGCTATGGTTCTTGCTTAAAAGCTCTTTTCTTATCTTTCCTCTTTGCTTATAAGCTTGGTTGGCTCTTTGATGTTCTAGCTCTTTTCTCATGCAATGCTTGACGAACCAAGATAGCAAGTGAGTATGTGATGACAACTTTGTGACAAAAGAGATGATACCAATATAGGCAACAATGATGTATGTATGCTATGGGAAGTATGATCACTAATGTGCACAAGTCTCGTTGCTGGCAATACTCAATGGCTAGGCTCGATGGGTAAGCAACGCAAAGGAGTAAGGCTATGATGGCTATCAATGTAGTGGCAAGAGTGATATGTCCAATACCAAGATGAGGTTACCGGTCTTGCGTCCGGTATGGTGTCAAAATGGTGGCACGAATACCAAGTCGTAGTCGAGGTGGTCGTTGTTGATGACGCGTCATTGGCGAAGATGAGCGGCGGTGATGTTGATGTCGAACCGTACCTAGATAGCCGAAACACAAAAGGATACGGTACCGCAACTCAAATTCTCAAACCTCAAAGTGGCATTGTGTCGGAGAGCAAAACGGTCCAAAGATGGTGAGTTATGGGGAAGTGGTGGAGGTATGCGGAAATATATATGGTATATGGTGAGCACCGGAACAAAATTTGGTGGAATTTTGGCGGAGTTGTGGAACTAGTGCGAACTTTCTGTCAAAGCCGGAAGTTCCAGGCAAGACGGAGGGTCCGGGGTCCGGAGGTTCCGGCGAAGGCCGGAAGGTCCGAGGGCCGGAATGTCCGGGCTAGACTGGAAGTTCCGGTGGTCGGGATTCTGCCAAGAACAGAGACTTTGGGATCGTGGATTTGGGCGGAAAAACTTGGGGAAAAAGCCCAAATCCCAAGGGGAAAAAGAAGAAATTGGAGGAAAAGAAGGGTGGGGAGGCTAGATCTATGAGCCACACACAAAATTCACGGATCAAAACCAACAAAATCTCAACACACGAACAAATCACAAAAAAAAATTGGGGCTATTTTTGGTGGGGATTTTCGGATTAGGACGAAAAACACCAAAATTAGGCTAGAAACACAACGGGGAGGCTCCGAAATCGTGATCAACCTTGCTCTAGATACCAAGATGATGTAGGGTGGAACCCTAATCGCCCGATCTTTCATGAAAGGAGCGGATCCCGTGAAGAACGCGAAGAACACGAGGAGGGAAACGAGGGAAAACACAAGGGAATACACAAGGGGAACACTCAAACTAACAAGAACAAGTCACACATGTGCTAGATCCTTGGGTACATAGAACGATACACGAATCCACGGACAACTAAGGATGATGCAAAAGGGTAGCTGGTTCTTCTCCGTGGGGAGGTCTTGAATCCATTGGGGGATCTTCTCCACGAGGAGGTCTTGAATCCAAGTGGATCTTCTCCGAAGAGGGGCCGCGGTCTCTCTCGTGGAGTAGATCCGGATGAATGAGCGAAGCTCTATCTCTGAGTATGAGCTAAACCAACACTAACCCTATCCCGTACGACTTTTTAGGGTTAGCGTTGGTTTAGCTCATACTCAGAGATAGAGCTTCGCTCATCCATCTGGATATATTCCACGAGAGAGACCGCGGCCCCACTTTGGAGAAGATCCACTTGGATTCAAGACCTCCTCGCGGAGAAGGTCCCCTCGTGGATTAAAGACCTCCTCACAGAGAAGAACCGGCTACCCTTTTGTATCGTCCTTAGTTGTCCGTGGATTCATGTATTGTTCTATGTACCCGAGGATCTATCACATGTGTGACTTGTTCTTGTTAGTTTGAGTGTCCCTCTTGTGTTTTCCCTTGTGTTTTCCCTCGTTTCCCTCCTCGTGTTATTTGCGTTCTTCGCGGGATCCGCTCCTTTCGTGAAAGATCGGGCGATTAGGGTTCCATCCTACATCATCTTGGTATCTAGAGCAAGGTTGATCACGATTTCGGAGCCTCCCCGTTGTGTTTCTAGCCTAATTTTGTTGTTTTTCGTCCTAATCTGAAAATCCCCACCAAAAATAGCCCCAATTTTTTTTGTGATTTGTTCGTGTGTTGAGATTTTGTTGGTTTTGATCCGTGAATTTTTTGTGTGGCTCGTAGATCTAGCCTCCCCACCCTTCTTTTCCTCCAATTTCTTCTTTTTCCCCTTCAGATTTGGGCTTTTTCCCCAAGTTTTTTCGCCCAAATCCACGATCCCGAAGTCTCTATTCTTGGGAGAATCACGACCACCGGAACTTCCGGTCTAGCGCGGACATTCCGGCCCCCGGACCTTCCGGCCTTCCCGGAACCTCAGGACCCCGAACCCTCCGTCTTGCCCGGAACTTCCGGCTTTGATAGAAAGTTCGCACTAATTCCACAACTCCGCCCAAATTCCACCAACTTTTGTTCCAGTGCTCACCATACACCATATATACTTCCGCATAGCTCCACCACTTCCGCATAACTCACCATCTTTGGACCGTTTTGCTCTCCGACACAATTGCCACATTGAGGTTTGAGAATTTGAGTTGCGGTACCGTATCCTTTTGTGTTTCGGCTATCTAGGTACGATTCGACGTCAACATCACCGCCGCTCATCTTCGCCACGGACGCGTCATCAACAACGACCACCTCGACTACGACTTGGTATTTGTGCCACCATTTTGACACCATACCAGAAGCAAGACCGGTAACCTCATCTTGGTATTGGACATATCACTCTTGCCACTACATTGATAGCCATCATAGCCTTACTCCTTTGCGTTGCTTACCCATCGAGACTAGCCATTGAGTATTGCCAGCAACGAGACTTGTGCACATTAGTGATCATACTTCCCATAGCATACATACATCATTGTTGCCTATATTGGTATCATCTCTTGTGTCACAAAGTTGTCATCGCATACTCACTTGCTATCTTGGTTCGTCAAGCATAGCATAAGAAAATAGCTCAAACATCAAAGAGCCAACCAAGCTTTAAGCAAAGAGGAAAGATAAGCAAAGAGCTTTTAAGCAAGAACCATAGCATCATACAACATTATGATTGTCATACTCGATCATCTTGGATCATATCATAGCAACACCTTGCATTCAAAATATTTGGGATAGAAGTCGTTGCATTTTTGCTATGTAGGTTGTGCACAAGTTATTGTATCCGCCTATCGTGCAATCGTGCTAGCGTCTCTCTAGTGTTGTGCAACAAGAGCATTTTTGTGGATTCCACATTTTGGCTCACCCTTAGCTGCAACCCCACTTATCTTTTTGTGTGTGTGTTTCCGTGTACCTTATATGCTTGGTCTACTTGTTACATTGCATCTTGCGAATCTTTTCCAACATTATTGAAGCTCACTTACAATTGCATCAAATTTTTGCCACCATCCTAACCAAGCTCCACCAAAAGCTTTTACTTGTAGGTGTGAGAAACCAACAAGAACTCGTCCAACTTTGCTATTTCCTTGTCCTACATTGGAGTGATCCTCGATCCACTTTCAACTTCGGTCAAGGTACATTTGGTACTCGTCCCTCTCTTTCTACCACTCACATTTGTCTTGGAATGATGGATAGGCCAAGTACTTCTACCAACCCACTCTTCATGGAGCAAGACGACAACATGAACTCCCTCATCACCAAGAGTCATCTCTTTGGTGCACAACGTGCTTTGCATCAAGAGCAATAAGCTATGAGTGAACGCATCGACAACCCTACCGCCGACTTGCGACTTTCCGAGCAACGTACAAGGGACTACTTCGACCACAAGCTCGACGATCACAAGCAAGAGAATGACGCAAGGATGGATGAGATTCACGCTTTGTTGCTCAACCGCTCTTCTTCCACTTCAAGAAGGAGTCGTTCAAGTCGCCATTCTGACTCAAGTACACTGACATCAAACACTCTTCGTCGAGCCACGCGCACTGACCGTCAAGCAAACCTCAATCCGCTTCGGGATACCGACTCTCAAGAGCGCCAACGACGTCAAGCCGAAGAAGCCTTTGCGCTGGCTCGTGAACGGCAGCAACAACACCAACATGAAGAGGAAGAACGCGCGCGTCTACACCAAAATGCACACGATGCTGAGGCTCAACGTCAAGCACAACAACTCCGTGACGCTCAAGCACTTGAGGCGCAACAAGCTCTGCACGATGCGAGTCGAGCCATTGCCGACCGAGGCCGACAAGCCCGTGAAGAAGAGGAAGCACTTCGTGAAGAAATTCACGAGCGACGATTTCAAGCTCGCATGCATCATCTAGTGCCACCTCGAGCTCGACGCGTTCCTCCACAAGCTCGCCAAGACTATCAAATTCATCAAGAGCATGAAAACAATGGGAATCCTCCGCGACAAGATCAACACGAGGTTGACAACCCTCTGCATCAAGAGCACCATGAGTTGGACAATCATCTTCAACATGGGCGTCATCATCCCCGACCCCAACACAATGAAGAGCAACGCTACGGCAAGCTCAAGTTCACCATGCCCAAGTTCAACGGAAGCAACGATCCTGAAGAATACCTTTCATGGGCATTGAAAGTCGACAAGATCTTCCGTTTGCACAATTATGAAGAAGAGAAGAAGATCACGATGGCATCCCTTGAGTTCCAAGACTACGTCCTCATTTGGCGGGAACAAGTCATTGAGCGCCGCGAGGCAAGAGGTGATCCACCCATCACTACTTGGGCACAAATGAAGGATGTCATGAGAGCACGCTTCGTGCCTACCTACTACAACCGCGACCTCATCAAGAAACTCCAACAACTCAAGCAAGTAACCAAGAGCGTTGAAGAATACTACAAGGAGATGGAGATTGCAATGATAAGAGCCAATGTGACAGAAGATGATGAGCAAACTATGGCACGTTTCTTGAATGGACTCAATCATCCTATCAAGAAGATCATCGACTTCCAACCATACTCAAATCTCATCGAGCTCGTGCACCAAGCTACCAAAGCAGAACGCCAAGTGCAAGATGATTTCAAGTATGCCAAGTTCTCATCCAAGTCCTATGGTTTCTCCAATAACCAAGCTTCAACAACTCCAACACCGACTACAAGACCGTCTACTTCCAACATCGACAAGTGGACTTCCAAGAGAGCTTCGCCTACTACAAGCAACTTCAAGCTGAGAGCTTCATCATCATCAACCCCTATCGATGAGACCGTCAAGACGAGCTCCCTCAAGTGTTTCACGTGCGGAGGCCGAGGCCACAAGTCCTATGAGTGCACCAACAAGCGCACCATGATCTTCAACGACAATGGTACTTATGATTCCATGAGCGAAGGAGAAATGGAAGCCCTTGAGCAAGTCGCCATGCACCGCCAAGTGAACAATGAAGAAGAACAAGTCTTTTGTGATGAAGACTCAAACCCCGCACGTGTTGTCTCCAAAGTCTTGACTCTCCAACATCACCAAGATGAAGACCAAAGATGCACCATATTCCACACCAAGGCCGGCATCAATGGACGATCCGTCAAGGTCATCATCGACGGAGGGAGTTGTCACAATATCGCAAGTGAAGAACTTTGCTCTAAGCTCCAATTTCCCAAGACGAAGCATCCACATCCATACAAAGTGCAATGTCTTAGTGACTCCGGCACTATTCAAGTCGAGCACCGAGTACAAGTCTCCTTCAAAATCGGCGCCTACGAAGACACATTGGAGTGCGACATCATTCCAATGACCGTTTGTCATCTTCTCCTTGGAAGGCCATGGCAATTCGATAGAGGAGTCGTCCACAACGGCCGAACGAACCACTACATCTTCAAGATGAAGGGCAAGGAGTACGTCCTCCGTCCAATGTCGCCAAGTCAAGTGATCGCCGACAAGCATACCACCCATCATGGAGATCATAGTGAGAGAGCGAGCCACCAAAAAGAGAGTGAGCGCCACAAGCCAAATTCGAGTGCCTCCACGATGAGCGAAAACAAGAACCTAGTTTTATTTGCCACCAAACGTGAGATGAGAGAAGTGTGTCAGAACCCATCTAGTGTACTACACTACGTCCTCGTGTGCAAGGACAATGCTCCACAAATTAACACTTCTCACACTCTTCCTCTAGTGTTGTCTTCACTTTTGCAGGAATTTCAAGATGTTTTCCCCGATGAGCTACCTCCGAGACTACCTCCACTTCGAGGCATTGAGCACCGCATCGACCTCATCCCCGGAGCGCCACTTCCAAACAAAGCTCCCTACCGCGTCAACCCAGACGAAACAAAAGAAATACAAAGGCAAGTAAAGCATCTCATAGACCATGGACATGTGCGTGAAAGTTTGAGCCCTTGTGTCGTTCCGATCATTCTTGTGCCAAAACGTGATGGTAGTTTTCGCATGTGCTCCGATTATAGACCTATCAATGCTATCACCGTTCGCTATAGGTATCCCATTCCACAACTAGATGATCTGCTTGATGAGCTTAGCGGTGCCACTATATTTTCTAAAATTGATCTTAAAAGTGGTTACTATCAAATCCGCATACAAGAGGGTGATGAATGGAAAACCGCCTTCAAAACCAAGTTTGGTTTGCATGAGTGGTTAGTCATGCCTATGGGTCTCTCGGAAGCATTGGGCACTTTTATGCGCCTTATGAATCATGTCTTTCGCCCTTACATTGGTATATTTGTTGTGGTTTACTTCGATGACATTCTTGTGTTTCGCAAATCTATCCAAGAGCATGTCACCCATGTCCGCACCGTTTTGCAAACTCTTAGGAAAGAGCGTCTAAGGGAGTCCTGGATTAGGGGGTGTCCGGATAGCCGGACTATACCTTCGGCCGGACTCCTGTACTATGAAGATACAAGATTGAAGACTTTTGTCCCGTGTACGGAAGGGACTTTCCTTGGCATGGAAGGCAAGCTTGGCGATACGAATATGTAGATCTCCTACCAATGTAACCGACTTTGTGTAACCCTAGCCCTCTCCGGTGTTTATATAAACCGAAGGGTTTTAGTCCATAGCACGAACAACAATCATACCATAGGCTAGCTTCTAGGGTTTAGCCTCTTCGATCTCGTGGTAGGTCTAGTCTTGTACTACCCATATCATCAATATTAATCAAGCAGGACGTAGGGTTTTACCTCCATCAAGAGGGTCCGAACCTGGGTAAAACACCGTGTTCCCTGCCTCCTGTCACCATCCGCGTAGACGCACAGTTCGGGACCCCCCTACCCGAGATCCGCTGGTTTTGACACCGACATTGGTGCTTTCATTGAGAGTTCCTTTGTGCCATCGCCATCAGGAAGGATGCCTCATCCCGTCTTTAAAGACGACACCGTTGCTAAGGGAGCTTTGGTTGTCGGCCAAACTCTCAGGCTAGGTGGTTTCCTTATGACAACCCGTTCGGCTGCTGCGCCGACGATGACCTCTCGGGTCATCGAAAGCAATCTTCACGTCAGCTCGGAATTCGCCGAGCGGCTAGATCCAATGGAGCTCTCTTCCCTAAACGAGCTCTTGGATCGCTTCGCCGCCCTAGGAGTCGCTACGGATTACCACCAGATTGGGCCTAAACCCGATCTGAGAGAGATTAACTCTCCCCAGGTCACCCATCACGTCGCCGTGGTTGAGGGACAGTGCGGTGACCCTTCATCTATCTTAAGGACTAGCTATGTCCGGATTCCCGATCCCTCCAAGCCGGATACCCGCGGAGGGAGGACATCACAAAAGACCTGAACTTAAAATCAGGCGACGGGCTAGATTCATTGGACAGCATCCAAGAATCCAAACTTCCGAGTTCGGAAACTCCTTGGCCCCTGGGTCTCAGATTGGGTAAGGTTTCGGATTTGATTCCACCCACCCACCTGTACATAAGCGATCTATCCCAAATTAGGCAAGCGCCCGAAGAAACAGTACATCATTACTGGGCCAGATTCCTCCTGGTTATGAACAGGATAAAGGACTGTCGTGAGGAAGACGCAATTTCATTCTTCCGCAATAATTGCACGGACAAGGGGATCCTCAACGCCATAAGTCACTATGATATTACATGCTTCGCTGTCTTGGCGTCCATAGTACGAAAGTACTGTGCGTTGGAAAGCGCTTGGAAAACCGAAATAAAATTTTGGGACAATCCGGCCCTGAATACAAACCCAGTCCGAAATAAAAGGGTGCACCATCACCAGACACCCGGGTTCAATACCAAAAAGCAAAAGCCCTCTACAGGGCACGGAACCGTACTGGAAGGATGGCTTAATGGACCCTGTAAAATTCACAGTGCAGAGGGCGCCACACCAACTCACAGCCTTAGAGCATGTTGGATACTCCGGCAGGTGGCGAAAATTGGCGAAGATCTTCTAATTCCAGAAGCCGTAGAAAGCCACCCTAGAGACACTAGTACGGTATTAACAGTCTTCGAGACTTTCGCATCAAATAATATGCGAAAAAGAACACTCCGCAGCCTTGCCAAAGTCTACCAAGTAGCAACAATAAACCCATGGAGTGACACGGCTATTACTTTTAACGCCAGTGATGAACCTAAATTCCAAACAGCTCGAGCACCAGCCGCATTGGTCTTCAGTCCAATAGTGGACGGCTTTCGTCTTACCAAGGTACTCATGGATGGCGGCAGCAGATTGAACCTCATTTATGAGGAAACCCTTCAAAAAATGGAAATAGACTGGAACCGCATTGAGTGAAGCAGCACAACCTTTAGAGGAATAATCCCCAGTCGGGAAGCGCGCTGTACAGGAAAAATCACACTAGATGTGGTGTTCGGCACACCAGATAATTACAGGTCCGAAGAGGTCACGTTCCAAGTGGCCCCATTCAGTAGAAGATATCACGCTCTGCTAGGGCGGGAAGTGTTTACAATCTTCCAAGCAATACCCCATTACGGGTACATGAAGCTCAAGATGCCTGGGCCTAACGGAATCATCACTCTCGCTAGTGATCCGCACATAGCACTCCATGCCGAAAACAAGACAGCCGCACTGGCCCTCAAGGCGCTATCCGAAGCCCTAGCAGCTGAGGAACTGACTGCGCTACGCTCCATGGTGAATAGGGACGATGTGATACTCGACAAAAGATTTAAGTCCACCTCCTTTAAACCGGCGGACGAAATAGTCAAATTCCAGGTCCATCCAACGGACCCCAATAAAACAGCTTCCATCGTGGCATAGTTAAACCCTGATGTAAACGCCGCACTGCAAGAGTTCCTACGAGAGAACTGGGACATTTTTGCCTGGCACCCTTCAGACATGCCAGGAATCCCACGCAGGCTGGCCGAACACAGCTTAAATATCCTAAAAGGATTCAAGCCAGTCAAACAGGCTCTTCGGCGTTTTTCCGAACCTAAGAGACAGGCCATGGGAGAGGAACTAGCCAAGCTATTGGAGGCCGGATTCATCAAAGATATAAAACACCTGGAATGGCTAGCAAACCTGGTGATGGTACCAAAGAAGGACAAATCCTAGCGCCTGTGCGTTGATTTTAAAGACCGTAACAAGGCTTGCCCAAAGGATCCCTTCCCTCTCCACCGCATTGATCAAATTATCGATGCTACCGCAGGACATGATTCGTTGTGTTTCCTCGACGCATACTCCGGCTACCATCAAATAAAGATGGCAGAGTCAGACCAAGCCGCAACGGCATTCATCACACCATACAACCCATTCTGCTTCAACACAATGCCCTTCGGGCTCAAAAACGCCGGCGCAACATATCAGCGCATGATTCAGACATGTCTGGCAAACCAGATCGGCAAAACAGTGGAGGTATACGTAGATGATGTGGTCGTTAAAACAAGACATGTCGAATCTCTAGTAGACGACTTGAGGCTAACATTCGATAACCTCCGAACATACGACATCAAGCTCAACCTGGAAAAATGCGTCTTCGGCGTTCCAGCCGGAAAGCTCTTGGGCTTCATTGTATCCGATAGAGGAATTGAAGCAAATCCAACCAAGATCCGAGCTCTGTCACAATTGGATATCCCGAAGGACCTCAAACAAATACAAAAATTAACCGGATGCGTGGCGGCTCTAAGCCGCTTTATCTCCCGCTTGGGAGAAAAGGCCCTACCCCTTTACCGCCTCCTTCGGCGCACTGAACACTTCGAGTGGACGGATGCAACCACGACCGGACTCGACGAAATAAAAGCCATCTTGGCAACAAACCCAGTCCTGGCCGCGCCAAACATTGGCGAACCAATGCTATTATACATTGCAGCAACCCATCAGGTCGTAAGAGTAGTGCTCGTCGTCGAACGAGAAACGGACGGACACAAATTCCCCCTTCAAAAGCCGGTCTGCTATGTGTCCACTGTCCTTACTCCATGCAAGTCATGGTACCCGCATTATCAAAAGATTGCGTACGCGGTAGTTATGGCATCCCGGAAGCTGCGACACTACATTCAAGAGTGTTCAATAATAGTAGCCTCGGAAGTGCCACTTAACGATATTATAAACAACCGCGACGTGACGGGCCGGATTGCAAAATGGGCCATTGAGCTCCTCCCGTTCGACATAACTCACAAGCCACGGCGAGCTATCAAGTCGCAAGTTTTGGCCGACTTCGTCGCAGAATGGACGGAGGCCGAACTCCCTAAAGAATACGGCACATATTCAAACTGGGTCATGCACTTCGACGGCTCCAAAATGTTGGCCGGTCTAGGGGCTGGCGTCGTTTTGACGTCCCCCACAGGAGACACAGTTCAATACGTACTCTAGATAATGTACACAGACTCCAACAATGTAGCCGAATATGAGGCCCTTTTACATGGTCTCCGGATGGCAGTATCCATGGGCATTCAACGCCTAGAGGTCCAAAAATGGAGACTTTGATGCCCGGGGTCCAAAAATGGCAGCTTATTGCAACGTCGTCCTAACAATGTCAACTCGGTTCGAAGGGCTCGAATTTCACCATATAGCCCGGGAAAATAATCAGGCGGCAGAGGTCCTGGCACGCATCGGCGCAAAATGCGATGTAGTCCCCTCCAACATCTTCTTGGAAAGGCTGTTCAAGCCATCCGTAGTATGGGAAGGGGAACCCGGCAATAACAGCCCGGACCCAACCGCACTGCCCGACACCGAATACTCTGACATAATTGGAGGCTCTGCCAATGAAATAACACCTTCAGCCCATGTAATAATGGTTGTCATCGCCCCATGGACAAAACCATTCCTCGCCTACCTTACTAGGCAGGAACTCCCTGAGGACCAAAATGAGGCACGCTGCATAGTGCAGCGATCTAAAGCCTATAAAGTCCATGAGGGAGAGCTTTATAAGAAAAGCGTACCGGAGTCCTTCAAAGGTGCATCTCCGAAGAGGAAGGGCGGAACCTCCTGGCTGAAATTCATGCCGGACTCGGTGGTCATCACGCTGCAGCTCGGTCCCTTGTAAGCAAGGCCTTCCGTACAGGCTTTTATTGGCCGACGGCCCGGGTAGACGCCCAGGACTTAGTCCAACGATGCGTCGGTTGCCAGCTTTTTGCAAACCAAAGCCATATGCCACCCACCGCCCTCCAAACTATCCCCATCACTTGGCCCTTCGCGGTCTGGGGGCTTGACATGGTTGGACCCCTTAAAGGCGGAACCCACAAGAAAAAATACTTACTAGTCATGGTGGATAAGTTTACCAAATGGATAGAAGCCAAGCATGTTAAGACGGCTGAATTCGGACCGGTGATAGACTTTATATCCGGGGTTGTACACCGTTACGGCGTCCCCCACAACATCATCACTAATAACAGCACGAACTTTATGGTCGACGAGGTAAAACTCTGGTGCAAAAACATGGGCATCAAGCTCGATTATGCTTCCGTCTATCACCCACAAACTAACGGCCAGGTTGAACGTGCAAATTGTCTTATCATGAGTGGCATCAAACCCAGATTAGTGCGGTCCCTTAAGGAATCTAATACACACTGGGTAGAGGAGCTCGACTCCATACTCTGGGGGCTGCGGACCACGCCGAATCGCACCACCGGATACACACCATTCTTCATGGTGTACGGCGCAGAGGCAGTTTTGCCCTGCGAAATAATTCATGACTCACCTCGAGTGCGCATGTACGAAGAAAGAGAAGCCAAGCTCGATCGGCAGGACAGTTTGGACGCCTTGGAGGAAGAGCGTGACGTGGCAAAAGCCCGCTCCGCATTCTATCAACAGCAGGCTCGAAGATACCAAAGCAGAGAAGTACGGGCCAAAACTTACAACGTTGGCGAATTAGTTCTACGTCTGCCGGACAAGAAAAAGGACAAACTCGAGCCCAAGTGGGAAGGTCCCTTCATAATTGACCAAGTCCTGACTGGTGGAGCGTACCGCCTGCGAGATGCATCGGATAACCGACTCGAGCCGAACCAATGGAACACAGCCCGTCTCCGAAGATTCTATGCCTAGCACCAGACTCTGTGTTCGTCTCCTTCCTCTATCCATTTTTTATATACATTCTGTCTTACATTTCTCTCATTCTCCTCTCTCTCTCTCTCTTATAGCCTTTAAAGGCTCATAAAGTGACACTCTATCCGCGCTCATTAAACCTGGGGGCTTCTTTAAACAGAAGCTTATTTATACGGGCTTCATTCCCAACACATGTGTGACACTTCCGCATGTACCTTTTATTCACCATTATATGCATCGATATGACTTAAGTTTTGGCCAAGCTGGGTTGCCTGGCTCATGTGCTTACCCCTACGTTCCCGATTGTTCGGCTAGGTGGTAAAGGGAGCACCTCTGCGATTGTTACTGCCGGGTCAGCCGGATGTGTACCTCAGACTGGGTAAAGCCGAAAGCTAGCGTTCTTAAGGGAATATTCGGTCCGTGAACTAAAGATGATATTTTTTCACTTATTTATCTATACGCCCTCAGATGTTTTTCCTGCGTCTCTTTTCGCACAATGGACATGCACTTTAGGGCATGCCTCCCAGGGAAAGGAACCCCTAACGGAACTATTATCCCTGGAAGATGTTTCTTACTTACCATGTAATATAACATAAATAGTTGGGCACTTGTCTGTTCAAGCACTAATGACCCCTACGCCTAGTCTCCATGTGTACCCCAGTTCTTATATAACCGCGAGGGTATTCGGACACACTCCGGACCGTCAGGTCCCGAGGTTCAAGCGAAAAGGTCGGCCATGACAAACGATCTACAATCCGGCTAGAAGGCATTACACATGTCAATTAGAATTACATAGTCAATCTGACTGATTATATTCCTCTTCAATACCATCTAACAGGCTGTCTAGCTTACAGTCCTGTTGGGAATACTTTGCGGCCAATTCTACATGGCTGTATACTAAGCTCACAGGGATCTCCTTCCCATCGGGACCCACGGGTCCGACCTCGGCCATGTGGTTTGGGTCACCCTTGACGGCAGGCCAACATCTTCCACAATCGGAAGCGCCACCGCGCTCCCTTCATCTTATCTACAAGCCCTCCAAGGCCTTCAGGCATGGAGACGGATGGCCACAAGGCCTGGGCAACGCCTTGCATCACCTGCCGAACTCGCTCGTGCAGTTGTGAGAGCTCGGGAAGAAGGTTACCCATAGAACCGGGCATTTCCTCCGCAGGACGACCTGTTAGCATACCTACAGACATTACTCTTTTAGTCGACTTCCTCGCCGAACTCTTTTTTCAAAGTTCGTTTAAGCACTTACTAAATATGCCGTGTAGAAGCCGCTGATTCTCCTTAACGGAGTCCAACAGCTAGGCACGAACATCCTTCAGTTCAACGCCCAGCTTGGTGTTGGCATCTTGGAGATCGTTCTTCTCCCGCCTCACCTTTGTCAGCACGCTCTCACCAGCCTTCAGCTGGCGTAGGAGTCATTGCTCTTCCAGATTTAATCCGGCGCCATCTGCAATTTCCTTTGTCAGATTTGCACCCACGCCGCACTTCGCAAAATACTTATCTTTCGAAGCGTATATTACCAGAGGGGGTCTCCTTGGGATCCCCTAGCGTGGCTAGTGTGGCCTCAAGTTGGGCTTTGCACTCTTCCAGGTCCTGGGACAGTATGGTATTCTTTTCTGTAAGAACCTGCATAAGAAATGATCATTAAATCAGTTATTCTAACTGTTTCAAGTCTCGTGGGCTAATGGTATATATATAATTACCAAAATTTTCTTACCCGTATGTCTTTTACATATTGCTCCGTGGCTCGGGCTAGACCATTTTGAGCGGCACGGAGGTACGCATCTCCCGAATTGAAGGCATCCAATGCCTCTTGGGAGAAACAAGCATCGCGAAGAATTGTCCGGCGACGCTTGTGGTTCATGGCACTCTCCACCTCGGAATTGGTGGCAGACAGCCTGTCCGCATCCTCTATCGGAGGAGCGTCCGGTGCGCGCCTTGTGTCCACCTCTTCTTCCGGACCAGGCTTTGGAGCCTGGCTGGTGGAGGCGCGATTGGCACCCTCTCCGGATATAGTCCAGCGAGGTCTCTTCGTCCTGAAGAGAGCACGAGCATTAATATGCCTTGAAGGAATAATACCTGGGAATAAGATGGCACGCTATACCTTTGCGCCGGTGTCTCAGTCCGGACCGCACTTCTTTTCAGCCCACGGGGCCTTGCCGCCCCTCATTGGCTAGTCGCCGCAGTCTCGGCCTCCCGTCTCAAGGACCTCCCCTGCAAAACACGGTTGTCATACGGCAATCGAAAACACGCGAGGATAAATCCCTTTTCAAAAGTGTTGGGACTTCGGTCTCAGTTACCTGTGAGGCTGGGAGTAGCCCTGGGTAATCGGCCGTAATGGTCACCAAGGCATTATCCTTGATCAATTGATGAAACACCCCATCAATCAGCTCCACAGATAAGTCCGGATCCTCTTGAGAGGCTGGGTCGAGGGACCGTCCCGGATCCACCGGTTGTGGAGAAGGGCTGTTTATTTCTTTAACAGCCTGGCGCAATTCCTGCGTTAAAGTCGTTAGACTGAATATTTAACGACGGGAATATAAAGCGGATGGGCAAGTAAAAGTGTCCACTTACCCAACTTGGGGGATTGTACATGGAAAATCCACCCTGTGGGTTGACGCGGAGAAATTCCTCCTTTTCTCCCTTGTACAAAGCGGACAGGGTCTTTATTAGAGCAGCAGCCGAATCCGGCCCCTTACGGCCGTGGCGGGTGGCGTCGTCCTCCCTGTTGAAGTCCCACATGGGGTGGCCTCTATACTGGAGCGGCTGCACCCCTCGCATGATGCATGCGGCCATGACCCCGATCATGGTCAGTCCGGAATGAGCTAACAATCTTATCCGGCCCATCAGGTAAAGAACGTCCTTGTCGCTTTCCCTCTGAGGGCTCCGTGGATGCCAGCTTAGGCGCTTCTTTAGGGGAGCACTGTCGAACCCAGGGAGGCCGATCCGAACAGGATTCGGCAGCGGGACGTCCTCTATACAAAACCATTCCGAAGGCCAGTCCTCGGACGCCTTCTTTGGGGTTCCAGATAGATATCCGGTCCCGGCAATGCGCCACACCTCGGCTCCGCCCACTTGATATATTGACCCCTTCTGAGAATGGGGCACAAGGCAGAATAGCCTTTTCCACAACGCGAAATGAGCCTCGTAGCCCAAAAACAGCTCGCAAAGGGCTATGAAGCCCGCGATATGCAATATGGAGGCAGGCGTGAGGTTGTGCAGCTGAAGGCCATAGAACTCTAGGAGCCCCCGGAGAAACGGGTGAATTGGAAATCCGAGCCCTCTTATTAAGTAAGGGACAAGGCATACCCGGTCTCCTTTGGAGGGATTGGGGGCGCTCTGCGCTTGCTCTCCACCATTATAGCTGGCAAGTCCGGCTCGAACCGGGACCATGCCGGGGGGAGAAATCCCTTGGTCTGGAGCGTCACTAGCTCGCTGTGCAGGATGGAGCATCTCTTCCAATCTCCAGGCTGAGGTCTGGAAGGGCGAGAGGAGGAGCTGTGGCGGCCGGCCATGATAGAATGGACCTCTGTCGGATACGCTCTGATGAATACTCGTGGAGGGGAGAAGGTGTGGTTTGGATCTAAATCCTCGTCCCCTTAAATAGGCGGCTCATTCACATGGCTAGGGGTGTAAATATAAAAACACCCTGACTTTTCGTATTCATTTAACACGTGGAAGACGGCCATTATTGGGCGTAGAAGCCAAGGAGCGCTACATTTACAAGAAACCGGACATTATTCAACAGGTACATGGAATTTGGAGGAGAACCCGCCTTGCAATGCCGAAGACAATTTGCACGCCAGACTCGTCGTCATTGAAGCCTGGTTCGGGGGCTACTGAGGGAGTCTTGGATTAGGGGGTGTCCGGATAGCCGGGCTATACCTTCGGCCGGACTCCTGGACTATGAAGATACAAGATTGAAGACTTCGTCCCGTGTACGGAAGGGACTTTCCTTGGCATGGAAGGCAAGCTTGGCGATACGAATATGTAGATCTCCTACCATTGTAACCGACTCTATGTAACCCTAGCCCTCTCTGGTGTCTATATAAACCGGAGGGTTTTAGTCCATAGGACGAACAACAATCATACCATAGGCTAGCTTCTAGGGTTTAGCCTCTCCGATCTCGTGGTAGATCTACTCTTGTACTAGCCATATCATCAATATTAATCAAGCAGGACGTAGGGTTTTACCTCCATCAAGAGGGCCCGAACCTGGGTAAAACATCATGTCCCCTGCCTCCTGTTACCATCCGCCTAGACGCATAGTTTGGGACCCCCTACTCGAGATCCGCCGGTTTTGACACCGACAGCGTCTCTATGCTAACATGGAGAAATGCCTTTTTGGTGTTGATAATCTCGTTTTCTTGGGTTTTGTGGTCTCTTCTAAGGGTGTTCATGTCGATGAGTCCAAGATCAATGCTATTAAGACTTAGCCGCAACCAACCAACTTGCATCAAGTTCGTAGTTTTCTTGGTCTTGTGGGTTTCTATCATGGGACAATTGCATTTTTACCCCTAGTTGGTTCCTACCCACGGGTTTTGCCCTTACTTTTCGAGCTTGCTCAGTTTTGCCCTTACTTTTTCCATCAAGGTCCCTCGAATGCCCTTTGACCGTTTGACCAAAACTTTGAAAATTCATAACTAATTCATATGAACTCAGAAAAATGCAAATAAGATATCAAAATGTTCAGATAAACATTACCTTTATGGGCATATCATTTGCATTCAGGACAAAATCATCATTTAAACTACCCGAGGTAATTAATGTTATTAACATTATTAAAAATAAATAGGTACAAACAATATTTTTTCATGAATAAAAATTACATGCAAATGTAGGTGATGTTTTCTGAACATCCTGATAACTTATTTGCATTTTTTTGAGTTTGTATCAACTTGTTATGAATGTTCTAATGACTTTGACCATTACTTGGAAACTTCATAACAAGTTGATACGAACTCAGGAAAATGCAAATAAGGTATTAGGATGTTTAGAAAACATCACCTACATTTGCATATAATTTTTATTCACGAAAAAAATATTGTTTATACCTATTTATTTTTAATAATGTTAATAACATTAATTACCTCGGGTAGTTTAAACGATGCTTTTGTCCTGAATGCAAATGATATGCCCATAAAGGTAATGTTTATCTGAACATTTTGATATCTTATTTGCATTTTTCTGAGTTCATAGGAATTAGTTATGAATTTTCAAAGTTTTGGTCAAACGGTCAAAGGGCATTCGAGGGATCTCGACGGAAAAAGTAAGGGCAAAACTGAGCAAGCTCGAAAAGTAAGGGCAAAACCCGTGGGTAGGAACCAACTAGGGGTAAAAATGCAATTGTCCCTTCTATCATCGCTTTGTGAAGGATTTTAGCACCATTTCTTCGCCTTTGCATGCTTTGAGCAAGAAGAATGCGCCTTTTGTTTAGGGACCATCCCAAGATACCGCATTCAATGAGCTTAAGAATTTGCTTACTCATGCCCCCGTGCTTGCTTTACCCAACTTCGACAAACCTTTTGAAATTCATTGCGATGCTAGTGGTAATGGCATAGGAGGTGTGTTAACGCAAGAGAAGCGCCCCATAGCTTACTTTAGTGAGAAACTTTCTGGAGCGCAACTCAATTATCCCATCTATGACAAAGAGTTATATGCTTTAGTCCGCGTTTTGCATGAATGGGAACACTACCTTCGTCCCCATGAGTTTATCATTCATACCGATCATGAGACTCTCAAGTATCTTAAGGGACAAACTAAGTTGAACAAGCGTCATGCTAAATGGAGTGAATTTATTGAGTCTTTTCCCTATGTCATAAAGTACATCAAGGGTAAAGAAAACATAGTAGCGTATTCTCTTTCCCGCATTTGCATTCTTGTCATGCAACTTGAGTTAGATGTCATTGGCTTCGAGCATATCAAAGACTTATATGAGCAAGATACCACCTTTGCCATTCCTTATGCTAAGTGTTTGTCGAGTACATCTTGGGAACGCTATTACATCAAAGATGGCTACCTTATGAGAGCTAACAAACTTTGCATTCCCGAGTCCTCGCTTCGTTTGTTTCTTTTGTAGGAATCTCATGGAGGAGGCTTAATGGGACACTTCGGACGCGACAAGACGTTCTCCACGCTCTCGAAGAGCTACTTTTGGCCTAAGATGTTTCAGGATGTCAATCGTTTCACCAACCGGTATTCTACATGTCACAAAGCTAAGTCAAAAGCTCAATCTCATGGTCTCTATATGCCTTTACCTATTCCATACCAACCTTGGGAAGACATTAGCATGGACTTTGTCCTTGGTTTGCCTAGAACTCAAAATGGGAAAGATTCTATATTCGTCGTTGTCGACCGTTTCTCAAAAATGGCACATTTTATTCCTTGCCTCAAGATAGACGATGCTTCACATGTTGCTAATCTCTTTTGAAGGGAAATTTTGCGTCTCCATGGTGTGCCAAAAACCATCGTCTCGGACCGTGACGTCAAGTTCCTTAGCTACTTTTGGAAGACCCTATGCGCCAAGCTCGGAATCAAGCTACTCTTCTCCACAGCTAAAACCATCGTCTCGGACCGTGACGTCAAGTTCCTTAGCTACTTTTGGAAGACCCTATGCGCCAAGCTCGGAATCAAGCTACTCTTCTCCACGGCTTACAATCCACAAACCGACGGCCAAACAGAGGTGACAAACCACACAGTCTCTGCTCTACTTCGAGTACTCATCAAGAAGAACATCAAGGAGTGGGAGGAGTGTCTACCCATCGTCGAGTTCGCCTACAACCGAGCAAGACACTCAACAACGGGCACGTCCCCTTTCGAGGTCGTCTACGGATTCAACCCTTTGTAACCATTCGATATTCTACCTCTACCACTCCAAGAGCGAATCAATTTGGACGCAAGTGCAAGAGCGACCCATATCAAGTATGTGCATGAAGATACAAGAAACACCATCGAGCGCCAAGTACAACGCCTTGTGACCAAGCTCAACGTCAACAAGCAACCTATGGTCTTCAACATTGGTGATCTCGTGTGGCTACACCTTCACAAGGAGCGCTTTCCACAAGAACGCAAGTCTAAGCTTCAACCTCGAGTAGATGGACCCTTCAAGGTGCTCGCACGATACAATGACAACGCTTACAAGATCGACCTCCCGCGCGACAAATACAATGTGAGCGACATCTTCAACATCAAAGATCTCTCTCCTTTCCATGGTGATGAAGAACTCGATCCGAGGACAGATCTTCCCCAAGGGAGGGGAGATGATGCGGAGCATCCCTCGACCATCCCCATGGACGCCACCTCAACTATCCAAGCTCCAGGTGGACCAATGACAAGGGCTACAGCACGTGCTATTCAATCCGAGGTGACATCACTCCTACTTGAGTTTTCTCCCTCTTCAAGTGAGACATGGCTGCTGCCTAAGTCCGAGATACTATGTGTCATCAGGTACAACGCTCAAGACTCGGAGTCGAGGACTGTAGAAGAAGAGACACGGGTCAACACTCTGGACAGCCCGGAACTTCCGGCCAAAGCCCGGAACTTTCGGCCCCTGGACCTTCCGGCCGACCCGGAGCTTCCGGCCGCCGATGAATTCGACCAGCCCAGACGTGCCAACTCTCGGGTCAGCCCGGACCCCGTCCCGGACCTTCCGGCGCCCGGAACCTCCGGCCTGCCCGGACCTTCCGGCCCCCGGATGCCAGCACATCTCCACCATGCCAACTCTCTGGTTAGGCCGGACCCTCCCTAGAACCTCCGGCGCCCGGAACTTCCGGCCCTGCCTGCGCGCAGCCACTTGGGCCGGGGCCCGTGTACCCTTTTGTCACCTAGACTATATATACTCTATCCCGTATGACTTTCTAGGGTTAGCGTTGGTTTAGCTCATACTCAGAGATAGAGCTTCGCTCATCCATCCGGATCTACTCCATGAGAGAGACCGCGGCCCCTCTTCGGAGAAGATCCACCTGGATTCAAGACCTCCTCGTGGAGAAGATCCCCCCGTGGATTCAAGACCTCCTCACGGAGAAGAACTGGCTACCCATTTGTATCATCCTTAGTTGTCTGTGGAGTCGTGTATCGTTCTATGTACCCGAGGATCTAGCACATGTGTGACTTGTTCTTGTTAGTTTGAATGTTCCTCTTGTGTTTTCCCTTGTGTCTTCCCTCATTTCCCTCCTCGTGTTCTTCGCGTTCTTCACGGGATCCGCTCCTTTCGTGAAAGATCGGGCGATTAGGGTTCCACCTCCGTCCAATGTCGCCAAGTCAAGTGATCGCCGACAAGCAAGCCAACCATCGTGGAGATCATAGTGAGAGAGCGAGCAACCAAAACAAGAGTGAGCGCCACAAGCCAAAATCGAGTGCCTCCACGATGAGCGAAAACAAGAACCTAGTTCTAACTGCCACCAAACGTGAGATGAGAGAAGTGTGTGAGAACCCATCTAGTGTCCTACACTACGTCCTCGTGTGCAAGGACACTGCACCATGAACTAACACCTCTCACACTCTTCCTCTAGTGCTGTCTTGTCTTTTGTAGGAATTTCAAGATGTTTTCCCCGATGAGCTACCTCCCGGACTACCTCCACTTCGAGGCATTGAGCACCTCATCGACCTCATCCCCGGAGCGCCACTTCCAAACAAAGATCCCTACCGCATCAACCCCGACGAAACAAAAGAAATACAAAGCCAAGTAAAGCATCTCATAGACCATGTGATGCGGAGCATCCCAAGGTCATCCCCATGGACCTACCATCGTCTCATCATGTTCCTACCGGACCCATCACTCGATCACGTGCAAGAGCCCTTGAAACCGAGGTGACATCTCTCCTCTCACAATTCCACTTCGATGCGCATGAAGCATGGCTACTACCTCATATGGATACTTTGTGCATACTCAGGTACAATGGAGAAGCTAAGGAGCAAGGACAAGAAGAAGAGGAAGATGGACGAGAATAAGGAGAAGAAGAAGGGATGCAGGAAAAGTCCCAGCCACCGGACGACCGGCCGGGACCGGACGTCCGGCGCCTGAAGCCTCAGCCGAGCCCCAGCCAGCGGACGTCCGGCCCAGACCGGACGACCGGTGCCCCTGCACCCGAAGCGAACAAGCGGACGTCCGGTCCGGACCGGACGACCGGCGCACCAGCACCCGAGCCAACATCAGCGGAAGTCCGGAGCCTCCGGACGTCCGGCACCCCCATCACAGAGCAGAACCAGCGGACGACGGGACACGGACCGACAGCCTGAGACACCGGACGTCCGGCAGCTCCTGAGACACCGGACGACCGGTCCCCAGCGGACGTCCGGTACCTGGCTGCGTCCAGATTCGGGCCCGAGGCCCATGTACCCCTTCACTTCGCCCCCTTTTGCACTTAGACTATAAATAGACCCCCATTCATCCTAGCTAGGGTTAGCGTTGGTTTAGCTCATACTTCGAGATAGAGCTTCGCTCATCCATACCGATCTCCTCCTCGAGAGAGACTGCGGCCCCTCTTCGGAGAAGATCAACTTGGATTCAAGACCCCCTCTTGGGCGGCCCCATCAAGACCTCATCTAGGAGAAGAACCGGTTACTTGTATCGTCCTTTGTTGACCTTGGATCATCATGTACCTCTTTGTGTTTCGAGGATCTAGCACATGTGTAATCGAATCTTGTTGGTTTGAGTGATTCTCTCGTGTTTTCCCTCGTGAATCCCCTCGTGTTCTTCGTGTTTCTCTTTGGGATCCGCTCCTTTCATGAAAGATCGGCCATCTAGGGTTTCACCCTACATCATCTTGGTATCATGAGCAAGGTTGATCACGATTTCGGAGCCCCCTCTTCGTTTTTCTAGCTTGATTTTGTTGTTTTTTGTCCTAATCCAAAAAACCCCACCAAAAATAGCCCCAAAGTTTTTCTTGTGTTTTGTGAGTTGTGATGATGTTTTGTTGGTTTTGATCCGTGAATTTGTTGCGTTGCAAGTAGATCTAGCCTTCCCCCACCATCTCCACCTCGAAATCCCTCCCAAATTCCCCATATCCCCCCCAAAATCACCTCCCGGATCTAAAATCTCGCGTTGACCCCGACCACCGGACGACCGTCACATCACCGGACGTCCGGCGACCCAGGAAGCACCGGACGTCCGACGTTACCGGACGACCAGCGACCGGACATACGTCCACGCCCGGACGACCGCTACTTCCACAACATCATCCGCTACACCACCTCCAACTTCCGCAAAACCGTTCCAATGTCCCTACCCACACCACCACCTACCCGCTACCTACTCCGACGATTTTGGTCGCCTTTGGTTTTGAGAATTTGAGTTGCGGTACCGTATCCTTTTGTGTTTCGGCTATCTAGGTACGGTTCGACATCGACATCACCGCCGCTCATTTTCGCCACGGACGCGTCATCAACACCGGTCATCAACAACGACCACCTCGCCTACGACTTGGTATTCGTGCCACCATTTTGACACCATACCGGAACCAAGACCGGTAACCTCATCTTGGTATTGGACATATCACTCTTGCCATCACATTGTTAGCCATCATCGCCTTACTCCTTTGCGTTGCTTACCCATCAAGACTAGCCATTGAGTATTGCCGGCAATGAGACTTGTGCACATTAGTGATCATACTTCCCATAGCATACATACATACATCATTGTTTCCTATATTGGTATCATCTCTTGTGTCACAAAGTTGTCATCACATACTCACTTGCTATCTTGGTTCGTCAAGCATCGCATAAGAAAAGAGCTCAAACATCAAAGAGCCAACCAAGCTTTTAAGCAAAGAGGAAAGATAAGCAAAGAGCTTTTAAGCAAGAACCATAGCATCATACAACATTAAGATTGTCATACTCGATCATCTTGGATCATATCATAGCAACACCTTGCATAAAACATATTTGGGATAGAAGTCGTTGCATTTTTGCTAAGTAGGTTGTGCACAAGTTCTTGTATCCGCCTATCGTGCAATCGTGCTAGCGTCTCTCTAGTGTTGTGCAACAAGAGCATTTTTGTGGATTCCACATTTTGGCTCACCCTTGGTTGCACAACCCCACTTATCTTTTTGCGTGTGTGTTTCCGTGTACCGTATATGCTTGGTCTACTTGTTACATTGCATCTTGCGAATCTTTTCCAACATTATTGAATCTTGCTTACATTCACATTAAAAATTGTGCCACCATCCTAACCAAGCTCCACCAAAAGCTTTTACTTATGTAGGTGTGAGAAACCGACAAGAATTGGTACCAATTGTGCTATTTCCTTGTTACACATTGGAGTCATCTTTGATCCATTGTCAACATCGGTCAAGGTACATTTGCTATTGGTTCTTCCCTTTCTTCCACTCACACTTGTCTCGGAATGATGGATAGGCCAAGTACTTCTACCAACCCGCTCTTCATGGAGCAAGACGACGGCATGAGCTCCTTCATCACCAAGAGTCACCTCTTTGGTGCACAACGTGCTTTGCATCAAGAGCAACAAGCTATGAGTGAACGCATCGACAACCTTGCCGCCGACTTACGACTTTCCGAGCAACGTACAAGGGACTACTTTGACAACAAGCTCGACGATCACAAGCAAGAGAATGACGCAAGGATGGACGAGATTCGCGCTTTGTTGCTCACCGCTCTTCTTCCACTTCAAGAAGGAGCCGTTCAAGTCGACACTCCGACGACACCATCTCCGGTTCAAGTACACCGTCGTCGAACACTCTCCGTCGAGCCGCGCGCAACGAGCATCAAACAAACCTCAATACACTTCGCGACACCGACTCGCAAGAACATCGACGACGTCAAGCCGAAGAAGCCTTTGCGCTAGCTCGGGAACGGCAACGCCAACATCAACACGAACAAGAGGAGCGAGCGCGACAACATCAAGATGCACAAGACGCCGAGGCGGAACGCCAAGAACAACAACTACGTGAAGCTCAAGCACTTGAAGCGCAACGTGCCCTTCATGAATCAAGTCATGCCGTAGCCGACCAAGGCCGACAAGCTCGACTACATCAAGAAGCACTTCGCGATGAAGCTCAAGAAAGAATTTATCAAAGACGTGTGCGTCAACAAGCTCCTCGTCCAGATAGACAAGCGCCTCGTCAAGATAGGCAAGCTCCCCCTCAAGCGAGACGAGAATATCAAGTTCATCAAGAGCATGACGATAATGGGAATCCTCCATGACAAGAGCAACACGAGGTTGACAACCCTCCGCGTCAAGAGAACCACGAGTTGGACAATCATCTACAACATGGGAGTCATCATCCCCGACCCTAACACAATAAAGAGCAACGCTACGGCAAGCTCAAGTTCACCATGCCCAAGTTCAACGGAAGCAACGATCCCGAAGAATACCTTTCATGGGCATTGAAAGTTGACAAGATCTTCCGTTTGCACAATTATGAAGAAGAGAAGAAGATCGCAATGGCATCCCTTGAGTTCCAAGACTATGTCCTCATTTGGTGGGAACAAGTCATTGAGCACCGCGAGGCAAGAGGTGAACCACCCATCACTACTTGGGCACAAATGAAGGATGTCATGAGAGCATGATTCGTGCCAAACTACAACAACCGCGACCTCTTCAAGAAACTTCAACAACTCAAGCAAGGAACCAAGAGCGTTGAAGAGTACTACAAGGAAATGGAGATTGCCATGATACGAGCCAATGTCAAAGAAGATGATGAGCAAACTATGGCAAGGTTCTTGAATGGACTCAATCATCCTATCAAGAAGATCGCCGACTTCCAACCATACTCGAACCTCATCGAGCTAGTGCATCAAGCTACCAAAGCGGAACGGCAAGTACAAGACGACTTCAAGTATGCCAAGTTCTCATCCAAGTCCTATGGCCTCTCCAACAATCAAGCTTCGACGACTCCAACACCTTCTACCTCAACCAAGCCTTCTACAAGCAACGGCGACAAGTCAAGTTACAAGAAAGCTTCGACAAGCTCAAGTCGTCCTCCTACTACAAGCAACTTCAAGAAAGCTCCATCATCATCTACTCCACCCGATGAGACCATCAAGACAAGTTCTATCAAATGCTTCACATGCGGCGGCCGAGGCCACAAGTCCTTCGAGTGCACAAACAAGCGCACCATGATCCTCAACGACGACGGAACCTATGACTCCATGAGTGAAGGAGAAATGGAAGCTCTTGAGCAAGTGGCCATGCACCGACAAGTGAACAATGAAGATGAAGATGACCAAGTCTTTTGCGATGAAGATTCAAGCCCCGCTCTTGTTGTCTCCAAGGTCTTGACTCTTCAACATCAACAAGACGAAGATCAAAGATGCCATATCTTTCACACCAAGGCCGGCATCAATGGACGATCCGTCAAGGTCATCATCGATGGAGGGAGTTGCCACAACTTAGCAAGTGAAGAACTATGCTCCAAGCTCCAATTGGTCAAGATGAAGCACCCTCACCCCTACAAGGTTCAATGGCTAAGCGACACCGGCACCATACAAGTCGAGCATAGAGTACAAGTCTCTTTCAAGATCGGCGCCTATGAAGACACATTGGAATGTGATGTCCTTCCGATGACCGTTTGCCACCTCCTCCTTGGACGGCCATGGCAATTTGACCGAGGTGTCATTCACAATGGGCGTACAAATCACTATAGCTTCAAGATGAAAGGGAAAGAGTTCGTGCTACGTCCTATGTCTCCAAGCCAAGTGCTCGCCGACAAGCAAGCCACCCATCATGGAGAAAATAGTGAGAGAGCGATCCACTAAAAAGAGAGTGAGCGCCACAAGCCCAAATTGAGTGACTCCACGATGAGCGACAAGAAAAACTTAGTTCTCTTTGCCACCAAACGTGAGATGAGAGAAGTGTGTGAGAACCCATCAAGTGTCCTACACTATGTCCTATTGTGCAAGGACGAGGTCACACAAACTAACAACTCTCACGATCTACCTTTGGTGTTATCTTCTCTATTGCAGGAATTCCAAGATGTTTTCCCCGATGAGCTACCTCCGGGTCTACCTCCACTACGAGGCATTGAGCACCGAATTGATCTCGTCCCCGGAGCGCCGCTTCCCAACAAAGCTCCATACCGCATCAACCCCGAAGAAACCAAAGAAATACAAAGGCAAGTAAAGCATCTCATAGACCATGGACATGTGCGTGAAAGTTTGAGTCCTTATGCCGTACCGGTCATTCTTGTGCCAAAACGTGACGGTAGCTTTCGCATGTGCTCCGATTGTAGACCTATCAATGCTATCACCGTTAGATATAGGTACCCCATTCCAGGCCTAGATGATATAGTAGATGAGCTTAGTGGTGCCACTATATTTTCCAAAATCGATCTTAAGAGTGGTTACTATCAAATCCGCATACAAGAGGGTGATGAATGGAAAACCGCATTCAAAACCAAGTTTGGTTTGTATGAGTGGTTAGTCATGCCTATGGGTCTCTCGGAAGCACCGGGCACTTTTATGCGCCTTATGAATCATGTCTTTCGCCCTTACATTGGTATATTTGTTGTGGTTTACTTTGATGACATTCTTGTGTTTAGCAAATCTATCCAAGAGCATGTCACCCATGTCTGCACCGTTTTGCAAACTCTTAGGAAAGAGCGTCTCTATGCTAATATGGAGAAATGCCTTTTTGGTGTTGATAAGCTCATTTTCTTAGGATTTGTTGTCTCTTCTAAGGGTGTTCATGTAGATGAGTCCAAGATCAATGCTATTAAGACTTGGCCGCAACCAACAAACTTGCATCAAGTGCGTAGTTTCCTTGGTCTTGCGGGCTGCTATCGTTGCTTTGTAAAGGATTTTAGCACCATTGCTTCGCCTTTACATGATTTGAGAAAGAAGAATGTGCCTTTTGTTTGGGGACCATCCCGATATATCACATTCAATGAGCTTAAGAATTTGCTTACTCATGCTCCCGTGCTTGCTTTACCCAACTTCGACAAGCCTTTTGAGATTCATTGCGATGCTAGCGGTAATGGCATAGGAGGAGTGTTTACGCAAGAGAAGCGCCCCATAGCTTACTTTAGTGAGAAACTTTCCGGAGCGCAACTCAACTATCCCATCTATGACAACGAGCTATATGCTTTAGTCCGTGTTTTACATGAATGGGAACATTACCTTTGTCCCCACGAGTTTATCATTCATACCGATCATGAGACCCTCAAGTATCTCAAGGGTCAAACTAAGTTGAACAAGCGTCATGCTAAATGGAGTGAATTCATTGAGTCTTTTCCCTATGTCATCAAGTACATCAAGGGTAAAGAAAACATCGTCACGGATGCTCTTTCCCGCATATGCATGCTAGTCACGCAACTCGAGTTAGATTTCATTGGCTTCGAGCATATCAAAGATTTGTATGCGCATGATGAGACTTTTCCACTCCTTATGCCAAGTTTTTGTCGCATACATCATGGGAACGTTATTACATCAAAGACGGCTACCTTATGAGAGCTAACAAACTTTGCATCCCCAAGTCGTCCCTTCGTTTATTGCTTTTGCAGGAATCGCATAGAGGAGGATTAATGGGACACTTTGGATGCGATAAGACGTTCGCCACGCTCTCGAAGAGCTACTTTTGGCCAAAGATGTTTCGGGACGTCAATCGTTTCACCAACTGATGTTCGACATGCCGCAAAGCTAAGTCCAAAGCTCAATCTCATGGCCTCTATATGCCTCTACTGATTCCATACCAACCATGGGAAGATATTAGCATGGACTTTGTGCTTGGTTTGCCTACTCGAAATGGCAAGGATTCTGTTTTTGTTGTCGTGGACCGTTTCTCCAAAATGGCTCATTTCATTCCTTGCAACAAGATAGATGATGCTTCACATATTGCAAATTTGTTTTGTAGGGAAATCTTGCGCCTTCATGGAGTGCCAAAGACTATCGTCTCGGACCGCGACATGAAATTCCTTAGCTACTTTTGGAAGACTCTATGCGCCAAGCTCGGAATCAAGCTACTCTTCTCCACGGCGTACCATCCTCAAACCGACGGCCAAACGGAGGTGAAAAACCGCACACTCTCCGCTCTACTACGAGTACTTATCAAGAAGAACATCAAGGAGTGGGAGGAGTGTCTACCCATCGCCGAGTTCGCATAGAACCGAGCAAGACACTCAACAACCGGCAAGTCCCCTTTCGAGGTCGTCTACGGATTCAACCCTTTGTCACCATTGGATATTCTTCCTCTACCACTCCAAGAGCGCATCAATTTGGACGCAAGTGCGCGTGTGACACATCTCAAGAAGATGCATGAAGATACAAGAAACACCATCGAGCGCCAAGTTCAACGCCTTGCGACCAAGCTCAACTTCAACAAGCAACTTATGGTCTTCAACATTGGTGATCAAGTGTGGCTACACCTTCGCAAGGACCGCTTGCCACAAGAACGCAAATCCAAGCTTCGTCCACGAGCGGATGGACCCTTCAAGGTGCTTGCACGCTACAACGACAACGCTTACAAGTCCGACCTTCCACGCGACAAGTACAACGTGAGCGACATCTTCAACGTCAAAGATCTCTCTCCTTTCCATGGTGATGAAGATTTTGATCCGAGGACGGATCTTCCCCAAGGGAGGGGAGATGATGCGGAGCATCCCAAGGTTATCCCCATGGACCTATCATCGTCTCATCAAGTGCCTACCGGACCCATGACTCGATCACGTGCAAGAGCCCTTGAAACCGAGGTGACATCTCTCCTCTCACAATTCCACTTCAATGCGCATGAAGCATGGCTACTACCTCATATGGATACTTTGTGCATACTCAGGTACAATGGAGAAGCTAAGGAGCAAGGACAAGAAGAAGAGGAAGATGGACGATAAGACGGAGAAGAAGAAGGGATGCAGGGAAAGTCCCAGCCACCGGACGACTGGCCGGGACCGGACGTCCGGTGCCTGAAGCCTCAGCCGAGCCCCAGCCAGCGGACGTCCGGCCCAGACCGGACCACCGATGCCCCTACACCCGAAGCGAACGAGCGGACGTCGGTCCAGACCGGACGACCGTCGCACCAGCACCCGAGCCAACATCAGCGGAAGATCGGAGCCTCCGGACATCCGGCACCCCATCACAGAGCAGAACCAGCGAACGACCGTAGGACACCGGACGTCCGGGAGCTCCTGAGACACCGGACGACCGGTCCCCAGCGGACGTCCGGTACCTGGCTGCGTCCATATTCGGGCCCGAGGCCCATGTACCCCTTCACTTCGCCCCCTTTTGCACTTAGACTATAAATAGACCCCCCATTCATCCTACCTAGGGTTAGCGTTGGTTTAGCTCATACTTCGAGATAGAGCTTCGCTCATCCATACCGATCTCCTCCTCGAGAGAGACTGCGGCCCCTCTTCGGAGAAGATCAACTTGGATTCAAGACCACCTCTTGAGCGGCCCCATAAAGACCTCCTTCTAGGAGAAGAACAGGTTACTTGTATCGTCCTTTGTTGACCTTGGATCATCGTGTATGTCTTTGTGTTTCGAGGATCTAGCACATGTGTAATTGAATCTTGTTGGTTTGAGTGATTCCCTCATGTTTTCCCTCGTGAATCCCCTCGTGTTCTTCGTGTTTCTCTTTGGGATCCGCTCCTTTCGTGAAAGATCAACCATCTAGGGTTTCACCCTACATCACCATGGACATGTGCGTGAAAGTTTGAGCCCTTGTGCCGTTCCGGTCATTCTTGTGCCAAAACGTGATGGTAGTTTTCGCATGTGCTCCGATTGTAGACCTATCAATGCTATCACCGTTCGCAATAGGTATCCCATTCCACGCCTAGATGATATGCTTGATGAGCTTAGTGGTTCCACTATATTTTCTAAAATTGATCTTAAAAGGGGTTACTATCAAATCTGCATACAAGAGGGTGATGAATGGAAAACCGCCTTAAAAACCAAGTTTGGTTTCGGAAGCGCCCAGCACTTTTATGCGCCTTATGAATCATGTCTTTCGCCCTTACATTGGTATATTGTTGTGGTTTACTTCGATGGCATTCTTGTGTTTAGCAAATCTATTATGGAGCATGTCACCCATGTCCGCACCGTTTTGGAAACTCTTAGAAAAGAGCGACTCTATGCTAATATGGAGAAATGCCTTTTTGGTGTTGGTAAGCTAGTTTTCTTGGGTTTTGTTCTTTCTTCTAAGGGTGTTCATGTTGATGAGTCCAAGAATAATGCTATTAACACTTGGCTGCAACCAACCAACTTGCATCAAGTGCGTAGTTTTCTTGGCCTTGCGGGTTTCTATCGTCGCTTTGTAAAGGATTTTAGCACCATTGCTTCGCCTTTGCATGCTTTGAGCAAGAAGAATGTGCCTTTTGTTTGGGGACCATCCCAAGATACCGCATTCAATGAGCTTAAGAATTTGCTTACTCGTGCTCCCGTGCTTGCTTTACCCAACTTCGACAAGCCTTTTGAAACTCATTGCGATGCTAGTGGTAATGGCATAGGAGGTGTGTTACCGCAAGAGAAGCGCCCTGTAGCTTACTTTAGTGAGAAACTTTCTAGAGTGCAACTCAATTATCCCATCTATGACAAAGAGCTATATGACTTAGTCTGCGTTTTGCATGAATGGGAACACTACCTTCGTCCCCATGAGTTTATCATTCATACCGATCATGAGACTCTCAAGTATCTTAAGGGACAAACTAAGTTGAACAAGCATCATGCTAAATGGAGTGAATTTATTGAGTCTTTTCCCTATGTCATCAAGTACATCAAGGGTAAAGAAAACGTAGTAGCAGATGCTCTTTCCCGCATTTGCATGCTTGTCACGCAACTTGAGTTAGATGTCATTGGCTTCGAGCATATCAAAGACTTATATGAGCATGATGCAACATTTGCCATTCCTTATGCCAAGTGTTTGTCGAATACATCTTGGGAACACTATTACATCAAAGATGGCTACCTTATGAGAGCTAACAAACTTTGTATTCCAGAGTCCTCTCTTCGTTTGTTGCTTTTGCAGGAATCTCATGGAGGAGGCTTAATGGGACGTTTCGGAACCGACAAGACGTTCGCCACGCTCTCGAAAAGCTACTTTTGGCCTAAGATGTTTCGGGATGTCAATCGTTTCACCAACCGGTGTTCTACATGTCACAAAGCTAAGTCCAAAGCTCAATCTCATGGTCTCTATATGCCTTTACCAATTCCATACCAGCCTTGGGAAGACAATAGCATGGACTTTGTACTTGGTTTGCCTAGGACTCGCAATGGGAAAGTTTCCATATTTGTCGTCGTGGACCGTTTCTCCAAAATGGCACATTTTATTCCTTGTCACAAGATAGACGATGCTTCACATGTTGCTAATCTCTTTTGTAGGGAAATATTGCGTCTCCATGGTGTGCCAAAGACAATTGTCTCGGACCGCGACGTCAAGTTCCTTAGCTACTTTTGGAAGACCCTATGCGCCAAGCTCGGAATCAAGCTACTCTTTTCCACGGTGTACCATCCTCATACCCACGGCCAAACGGAGGTGACAAACCGCACACTCTTCGCTCTACTTCGAGTACTCATCAAGAAGAACATCAAGGAGTGGGAGGAGTGTCTACCCATCGCCGAGTTCGCCTACAACCGAGCAAGACACTCAACAACCGGCAAGTCCCCTTTCGAGGTCGTCTACGGATTCAACCCTTTGTCACCATTGGATATTCTACCACTTCCACTCCAAGAGCGAATCAATTTGGACGCAAGTGCACGAGTGACCCATCTCAAGAAGGTGCATTAAGATACAAGAAACACCATCGAGCACCAAGTACAACGCCTTGCAACAAATCTCAACGTCAACAGGCAACCTATGGTCTTCAACATTGGTGATCTCGTGTGGCTACACCTTCGCAAGGAGCGCTTTCCACAAGAACGCAAGTCTAAGCTTCGACCACGAGCAGATGGACCCTTCAAGGTGCTCGCACGCTAAAACGACAACGCTTACAAGATCGACCTCCCGCGCGACAAGTACAATGTGAGGGACATCTTCAACATCAAAGATCTCTCTCCCTTCCATGGTGATGAAGAACTCGATATGAGGATGGATCTTCCCCAAGGGAGGGGAGATGATGTGGAACATCCCATGACCATCCCCATGGATGCCACCTCAACTATCCAAGCTCCAAGTGGACCAATGACAACGGCTAGGGCACATGCTATTCAATCTGAGGTGACATCACTCCTACTTGAGTTTTCCCCCTCTTCAAGTGAGACATGGCTACTGGCTAAGTCCGAGATACTATGTGTCATCAGGTACAGCGCTCTAGAATTGGAGCCGAGGACTGTAGAAGAAGAGACAGGCGTCAACACTCTGGACAGCCCGGAACTTCCGGCCAGTGCCTGGAACTTCTGGCCCCCGGACCTTCCGGTCGACCCGGATCTTCCGGCCGCCGATGACTTCGACCAGCCCAGGCGTGCCAACTCTCTGGTTAGCCCGGACCCCGTCCCGGACCTTCCGGCGCTCGGAACCTCCGGCCTTCCCGGACCTTCCGGCCCCCGGATGGCAGCACATCTCCACCGTGCCAACTCTCTGGTTAGGCCGGACCCTCCCTGGAACATTCGGCGCCCGGAACTTCCGGCCTAGCCCGGAACTTCTGGCCCTGCTAGCGCACAGCCACTTGGGCCGAGGCCCGTGTACCCTTTCTTCACCCAGACTATATATACTCTATCTCGTACGACTTTCTAGGGTTAGCGTTGTGATAGCTCATTTGAGAGATAGAGCTTCACTCATCCATATCGGATCTACTCCTTGAGAGAGACCGCGACCCCTCTTCGGAGAAGATCCACCTTGGTTTCAAGACCCCTTTACGGGAAGATCCCCTTGTGGATTCAAGACCTCCTCACGGAGAAGAACCGGTTACCCTATGTATCGTCCTTTGTTGGATTTGGATCGTGTATCTCTTTGTGTTTCGAGGATCTAGCACTTCTGTGACTATTTCTTATTGGTTGAGTGATTCTCTCGTGTTTCCCCTCGTGATTTCCCTCATTTCCCCCCTCGTGTTCCTCGTGTTCTTCGCGGGATCCGCTCTTTTCGTGAAAGATCGGGCCACTAGGGTTCTACCGTACATCACAAAACACTGAGATGCATGGTTTTTAAATTCTAGTAAATCCAAAACTGGTCTGAAATTCATGAAACTTGGCATGCTATCATGGAGCGGCATCAACATGCCGTGGTACAAATTTTATCCCACATCGGTCAGGTTTGGGTATATGCTTCTCACAAACCAGAGCTTCTCACAACAAGCATCATAGTTTTCGGTAGGGAACGTCCCACCTTTGGGGACGAAACGATATCCATTGCCTCTTACTGCTTTCTATTTTTTTTCTCGTGTCCACATAGAACAACAGGAGTGTTGTGTGAATTTTTGTGATTTTTCGGGGTTCGTTTGGACATTTTTATGCATTATCTGAGTTTTCAATGCATTTTATGTGCATAATTCAAATTTGAACTACATGCAGTCCATTGCATATAAATTGGTTGAAAAACCAAATCTGTGTCCATGGGTGCATGCTTAGGTCCCATGCAAGAAATGGGCATGAATTTCAAACACCGGGTCACCGTTGATTGCCGACAAAACATTGAGATGCATGGTTTTTAAATTCTAGTAAATCCAAAACTCGTCTGAAATTCATGAAACTTGGCATGCTATCATGGAGCGGCATCAACATGTCGTGGTACAAATATTGTCCCATATGGGGCAGGTTTGGGTATATGCTTCTCACAAACCGGAGCTTCTCACAACAAACATGATGGTTTTCGGTAGGGAACGTCCCACCTTTGGGGACGAAACGATATCCATTGCCTCTTATTTCTTTCAAATTTTGTTCTCGTGTCAACATAGAACAACAGGAGTGTTGTGTGAAATTTTTTGATTTTCGGGGTCCGTTTGGACATTTTTATGCATTAACTGAGTTTTTAATGCATTTTATGTGCATAATTCAAATTTGAACTACATGCACATGCTCAAGTGCATATAAATTGGTTGAAAAATCAAATTGGTGTCCTTGGGTGCATGCTTAGGTCCCATGCAAGGAATGGGCATGAATTTCAAACACTAGGGCACCGTTGATTGCAGGGAAAACATTGAGATGCATGGTTTTTAAATTCTAGTAAATCCAAAACTCGTCTGAAATCCATGAAACCTGGCATGCTATCATGGAGCGGCATCAACATGCCTTGGTACAAATTTTGTCCCATATGGGGCAGGTTTGGGTATATGCTTCTCACAAACCGGAGCTTCTCTAATGTAGGGTAGGAACCATATGGGCTGATATTTCACGAAAGGAGTGGATCACGCGAAGAACACGAAGAACACGAGGGGAAACACGAGGGGAACATGAGGAGAAACGCGAGAGAATCACTCAAACCAACAAGAACGATAACACATGTGCTAGATCCTCGAAACACAAAGAGAGATACAAGATCCAAAGTCAACAACGGAGGATACAAGAGGTAACTGGTCTTCTCCTTGAGGAGGTCTTAAAGTTCTTCTCCACAAGGAGGTCTTGAATCCAAAGGGATCTTCTCCATAGAGGCCGCGGTCTCTCTCGTGGAGTAGATCCTATGTGGATGAGCAATGCTCTATCTCTAAATGTGAGCTAAACCAATGCTAACTCTCAAATGGTGGAGGTGGAGGAGTATATATAGTATAGGGCCACGAAAGGGTAAGTGAGGGCGAAGGGATACATGTGCTCGGCCCGATACACTCTGCACAGACAGGCCTCGGACGTCCGACAGGTACCGGACGTCCAGTGGCTCGCGAGGGTCTGGTCGTCCAGTACTTGTCGGACATCCGGTGTTTTGGCTCGGGAAAGCCATCGTCGGATTTCCGGACGGGGTTGGTCGTCCGGGCGCTGGAGGCTGTCGGACATCCGGTCAGCGTCGGTCGTCCGACCGCTGTAGGTCTCGCTGGCTTGGACTTGGGCTGGCTGGTGAAGACTCCAGGCGTTGGACGTCCGGTCTAGGCCGGTCGTCCGGTGGCTGTAGATTTCTGGCAGCTTCTTCTCTTGGTCCTTGTACTTGGCGTCCACGCTAGCTCGTCCGTTGGATGTGGTGGCTCCATGGCTTTCCTCTAAGTACCTGATCATGCGTAGCACACACGTTGGAGGTAGTAGCCATGTCTCACATGTAGAAAGTGAAAGTTAGGAGAGGAGCGAGTTCACCTTGTGTCCAATGGCGTATGTTCGAGGTCTCGTCATATGTCCTCTTGGGGCTTGGAGAGTGGTCAGAGTGTACATGGGGATGAACGTGGGATGCTCCGCATCATCTCCACCCCCCCCCTGGGGAAGATCCAACCTCAGATCGTGATCCTCATCACCATGGAAACGGCTGTCGTGGACGGCCTTGTAGTTGGACGGAGTTGAAGGCATGGTGCAATCCAAGTACTCCAAGGTGTCTCTGGTATGTGGTACATGCAAAATGAGCAAACACGAAGTACACTTGGAAATACAATGGTTAGCGCACACAAAGTGTCCATCAAGTAAAAATGTGTCCGTGTGACAATATTGATCATGAAAAGTTTCATGAAGCTTATCAAAAAGATATGGAAATGTATGCACAATATTCATGGGAGCAAAAGCAAGAATATGATCAATGCAACCAGGGTGAAAAATGATGTCATAGTGAGACGGTTTATCAATAGCATGAATATGGCAATGGATGCTCAATGTGATGTGATCATGCAATTGATAGTAGGCACTAAGATCATGATGTATGAATATGCTATCAAGAAATATCACAATAAATTTGCTAAGGAAATGCACAAGCTCATATATCATGGATGACATGGGAATACAAGATGCAACAAGGCAATCATAATATGAGTCAATCCATGCATAAGATGCAAATTTGTCATGTGTATGATATGTCCACCGAGCATGACATGTGAGAGCACAATCAACAAATATGGAGGTGTTGGTGTACCAATTCTCGATGTCGTGGCATGAGTGGAGGTTCGAAGGTGCATCCAAGAAGTCCGAGCACTCCTCAATGTGAAGGTCCATAGAGCCAATCTCCCATGTCGCTCCTCCGTTCGCGAGATGTATCATGTAAACAAGAAGAAGGAGACAACAATGAAAGAGTGACCCATCCAATATGCATATTTTAGGATGGCTCGAAGGGAAAGAGTTCACCTTTAGGAGATTGTCGCAAATGTTGGTGTTGCACATCTTATATGCCTTCACATGACCAAATTGTGTCATGGAGGTATCGCCTTGTGAATCCTTCAATATGAAAGAACATGACAAACACTCGGAAAAACAAATGAGGTTAGTGGAGATGCAAAACCTATCATTTGTGTGGTAAAATACCCAAGAAGTGTATGCATGATGCTCATCATAAGAAAGGAAAAGGGAGCATTTCATAGTATGGCGGCATATGACACGAGAACAACCAAATACAATAGGCTCAAGTAAACAATCATGCATCACAAGTAATATGTCCATGTCTCCGAGATCAATAAGCATAGATGCAACAATTGGAGGCAAGCGACAATGAACAAGATCTATCATGTGAGAGGTATGAACATATATGTCATCAACCCAAGAAAGCAAGTAAGAGTGTAACATGGGTGATGCGACAAAGCAAGCAATCATATGAATCAAGGAAAGCAAGCTAGTAGTGCAAAGATGCAACGTACTAGAAGGAATCATGTCAAGTATGTCATGTGTGCAAATAGTGTGTATGAATAAATCACATGACATAGCACAAGCATGAAAGGAGGATATGAGCAAAATAGGATCAATAGCATGAGGCACATGATAAACATGGCAATAGCAACAAGGATCTCCACCAAGCATGCAAATACACATAGGAGTAGCATAATGGTGAATCATGGGTAGATGCAAGCAAGGGTCACAATTGCATGGCAAATTCATAGAAGCAAGCATAGCATGCAAAGTGAACACGGTAAAATGAGCATGAAGCGACAAGCGGTATATAGCCCATAGCCGTGTGAGAGCCAAGTGAGAGAGATGCGCATAGTCATTGTGATAGAGGCAAATGTGTCCCGATGGTTCAATGAGATGGTGGCTATCGTTTTCTGTGGGAGTCGACCTTGACGATCCGACTACGAACGTGCGAGACATCGCGCCTTAGCAATCGCTAAACCAACTTCCGAGGGTTATTGACCACGCCGGAGTACGATCAACCTGACCACGAGGGTATGTTTCCTGCGAGCAAACGAAGAACAAGTAAGAAACTGAGATTGCAATCTGGATATTGCGAATATAAGATGAAAGCTTTATTGATCAAGGTGGGGTTCCGTGACGTCTTGGTCTGGTCATTGGACACAAACGAAGTACGCGAAGTTGCAGCAATGGCGAATTTTTAATCTAAACAAAACCCAAAGTCTAAACGACACCCTAAGGGCTGTATATATGTAGGAAGAGGGGGGAATTACGTGGCCCTTGGAGGAGGGGTCCGAAACCAACCCTAACTCTTGTTTCCTCACACATACGGACTCTAAAAACAGCCTATACTTAAGTATTTCGAAAATACATGGGCATGGCCCAATAATAAGGTGACGCAGCACCTAAAATAGCCTCTGGATGAAATTTATGAAGTGGCATCTTGTATATTTCGTCCAATGCTTCATGCACTCCTTATGGTGACTTCAATGTCTTGAAATCATCACTTGTAACTCCGTTCTGGATCCCCTTGCGCATGCCATCATCTCCACTCTTGAAGTTGTTCCAAGGTTCATCTTTCTTGTCCAAGCTAGTCCCTTCATTTGTAAGCAAGACAAATGTATCCAATTTAGGCAGCATCGTATTCTCATGAACATTAGAATCGTTACCAAAGAACGAAAGTACCTGATAATTCAATTGGCATGTGCGAGCTCTAGTAATTGGTCCAGTATGTATAGCAGCAGGGGCTATGGGTGTAACAATGGTATTGATGTCCTCATCATCCTCCCCTTCTTGAAATGAAGTCATCCTCGACGAAAGTTCAACGTCCTCACCCAAATAAGGCTTCAAATCTACAATGTTAAAAGTGGGACTAACCCCAAAATCTGCAGGCAGCTCAAGTTTATATGCATTGTCATTTATTTTCGCTAACACCTTAAAAGGACCATCAACACGTGGCATTAGCTTTGATTTGCGCAAATTAGGAAATCTATCCTGACGCAAATGTAACCAAACAGGATCTCCAGGTGCAAACACAACATGTTTTCTACCCTTATCTCCAGCAAGTTTATATTTAGCATTCATACGCTCAATGTTATCCTTAGTTAACTCATGCATTTTTATAATCAATTCAGCACGTTCTTTAGCATCAAAATTAACCTTCTCCGAAGATGGAAGAGGCAACAAATCAATAGGTGCATGAGGTAGGAAACAATACACAATTTCAAAAGGGCACATCTTAGTAGTAGACCGCAATGAACGATTATAAGCAAATTCAATATGAGGCAAGCATTCTTCCCACACTTTCTTGTTATTCTTCAAAACAGCCCTATGCATAGTAGACAATGTTCTATTGACTACTTCAGTTTGTCCATTAGTTTGGGCGTGACATGTAGTACTAAAAAGCAGTTTAGTCCCCAACTTAGCCCATAAACATCTCCAAAAGTGGCTAAGATATATAGTATCATGATCTGAAACAATAATATTTGGCACACCATGCAAGCGAATAAATTCAGGAAAGAACAAATCAGCAACATTAACAACATCATCGCTTTTATGACATGGTATAAAGTGTGCCATTTTCGAGAACCTATCCATGACAACAAATATGCTATCCCACCCCTTCTTTGTTCGAGGTAAACCTAAAACAAAGTCCATAGATATATCCTCCCAAGGAACACTAGGTACAGGCAAAGGCATATATAAGCTATGAGGATTGAGTCTTGACTTCGCTTTTTGACATGTAGTGCAGCGAGCAACAAAGCGCTCAACATCCCGTCTCATCTTTGGCCAAAAGAAATGTATAGCAAGTATAGCCTTCGTCTTCTTGACACCAACGTGTCCCATTAATCCTCCTCCATGCGCCTCCTGCAACAACAAAAGATGAACGGAGCTAGCTGGAATGCATAGCTTGTTAGCACGAAACACAAATCCATCGTTAAGAACGAACTTGTTCCATGTTCTCACTTCCTTACAATTCTGCAATACATCTTTAAATTCAGCATCATGCACATATTGATCTTTCATGGTCTCCAAACCAAATATTTTAAAGTCAAGTTGTGAAAAAATAGTATAACGATGAGACAATGCATCAGCAATAACATTTTATTTACCCTTGTTGTGTTTAATGATGTAAGGGAAAGTCTCGATGAATTCAACCCATTTAGCATGTCTACGGTTCAGTTTTACTTGACCTTTAATGTGTTTCAAAGATTCATGATCAGAATGTATAACAAATTACTTGGCCCATAAATAATGTTGCCATGTTTCTAAGGTCCGAACAAGAGCATATAATTCTTTATCATAAGTAGAATAGTTCAGACTAGGCCCACTCAATTTTCAGAAAAGTATGCAACAGGTTTGCCATCTTGTAATAACACACATCCTAATCCAATTCCACTAGCATCACATTCAAGCTCAAAAGTCTTATTAAAATCAGGAAGATGGAGTAAAGGAGCATGTGTCAACTTATCTTTCAATACCGTGAAGGCTTCTTCCTGTGCGGTACCCCAAACAAAAGGCACATCCTTCTTTATAAGCTCGTTGAGAGGTGCAGCAATGGTGCTGAAATCTCTCACAAAACGCCTATAGAATCCAGAGAGGCCAAGGAAACTCCTCACTTGTGTGACCATTTTGGGCTGCGGCCAACTCTCAATAGCTTCAATCTTGGCTTTATCAACTTCAATTCCCTATGGAGTAACAACATAGCCAAGAAAAGATACTCAGTCTAATGAGGACACCAATACCATTGTTACACCCACAACCCCTGCTGCTATACATACTGGACCAATTACTAGAGCTCGCGCACGCCAATTGAATTATCAAGTACTTCCGTTTCTTGGTAACGATTCTAATGTTCATGAGAATATGATGCTGCCTAAATTGGATACATTTGTTTTGCTTATAAATGAAGGGCCTATCTTGGACAAGAAAGATGAACCTTGGAACAAGTTCAAGCGCGGAGATGATGGCATGCGCAAGGGGATCCAGAACGGAGTTACAAGTGATGATTTCAGGACTTTGAAGCCACCATAAGGAGTGCATGAAGCCTTGGACGAAAAATACAAGATGACACTTCATAAATTTCGTCCAGAGACTATTTTAGGTGCTGCGTCACCTTATTATTGGGCCAGGCCCATGTATTTTCGAAGTACTTAAGTATAGGCTGTTTTTAGAGTCCGTATGTGTGGGGAAACAAGAGTTAGGGTTGGTTTCGGACCCCTCCTCCAAGGGCCACGAAATCCCCCCCTCTTCCTCCATATATACAGCCCTTAGGGCGTCGTTTAGACTTTGGGATTTGTTTAGTTAAAAGTTGGCCATTGCACCTTCGTGTACTTCGTTTGTGTCCAACGACCAGACCAAGACCGCTTACGGATCCCCACCATTATCAATACTTCATATATATATTCGCGATATTCAGATTGCTTTATCATATTCTTGCTCGTTCTTCGATTGCTTGCAGGGATAGACCTTTGTGGTCAGGTTGACTGTGCTTCCGGCATTGTCAGTAACATCAGGAGATTGGTTTAGCGATTGCTAAGGTGCAACGTCTTACACGTTTGTAGTTGGATCGTCAAAGTCAACTCCACCAAATCGATGGTTATCATCTCATCAAAAGATCGGGACCCTCGCCTCTATCATGTGGTAACAGATTTTCAGGTTCCTCAATGAGATTTTACAGTTTTTCGTATTTTAGATCGAGTCTATTCTTCATACCTACAGTCCACGAAAAAGCCAAAAAAAATTATGGTTAGTTCATCATATCCAAACCAATCTGAGCCTTTGCATAATCTTTTTAGGGTTTTGCATTGTTGAGTTTGCGGTTGCATAATCGTGTCTAGTTGCTGGTCTTAGTGTCTAGTCCTTTAGAGTTTCGAGTTCTGTTCACAAGTAGTCACGCCACCGCCGCATCATCATCATCACTGCTGCTATATACCCATCATCATCGCCGTTGCCATATACTACATATCCACCGCCATCACGCCAATCCGAGTTCACCTGCAACATATATACGCCACCAGTCCGAGTTCCACCAGATTCATCGCCGCCATCAGTCCGAGTTCCACCAAATTCATCTCCGCCACCAGTCCTAGCCCGAGTCCAGTATTTTGTTACTCTGTTTTGGATTTCCAGATCACGCGATACTCCGAGTCGTGACAGAGTAGGACTCCCGAACTTTCGTGCTACCCGCAGAAGAAAAATAGTTCCAAACTCAAAAAAACAATGTCTAGAAAATTCTGGCTAGGCAGTTTTTAGACCATTTGTAGACTTTTCCGAAAAAAAATTGTTGTGGAGCAAAAAGAAGAGGAAAAAAAGTGAAAAAAGGAAAAAAAATATATTCAGGGAGTGCTCCTCCCTTGTTTACGTGTCGTGCCGTGATTTCATTCGTGTTCTAGGCTCGCGTCTCTAGTATGGTCTAGCCTAGGACAAGCACAGTATCGTCGTTGAGCGTTTATTCAACTTTGCATCTTGGAATTGATTATTGCTGACCCTTTTTGCTACAATATTATATGCCTTCCTAGCTCCACATGTATCTACGTGGTGCGTTTGACTCTCCCTGGTAATCGCTCTATCCAAGCTTTGAGAGTTTTGACTACGACGGTTGCCGATCACCGCCTGTTGCTGGGTAAGAACTGGTAAGAATTTGAGATTTTCTTGACGGATTTGTGACATCCACCACCACCTCTAGTTAGTAGTCTGTAGGATCGTATTCTTGTGTGTTTCTATTTCTGCTAACCATGGCAGGATCACAAGCCGACGAGACTGACTGGGAGAACATGACGAATAAGGAGTTGCATGATAAATTTCAGCAAATGATGAGTGGACAGGTGCAAGATGTGCTAAACATATTTGAAGAGGCCATGGAGAAGATAGATGGCATGGAGAAGACGTTCGAACCAAAGCTCGATAACAAGTTTAATGAATTGCTCGCGCGTCTTCCACCACCACCACCGGCTGCCCCTAACGCACCTATACAACAACAACAACAACAACAACAACAACAACAACAACAACAACAACAACAACAACAACAACAACAACAACAACGTTGCTTTGCAAATCAAGTGGGACGAGCACAGCGCGTTCCCATTGACCCTGGGCAAAATTCTGGTGCCGCTGTTGATGCTTCTACCACTCCTGCTGCTACTGCAGAGGTAAAGGACCATTACGAGGATGTGGTTGATCAAAATCAGAACTACGTGCAACCACCAGCACCACCACCACCAGGTCGTCCTCATGCATATCATCGCAACGGTAGGGCTGCACCACCACCTGAGGTACATGACCATCTTCCTAAACTAAAATTGAATATTCCACCATTTGAGGGTAGATATGTTCCGGATATATATCTTACTTGGGAGTTAGAAACTAAACAATGATTTACATGTTTTGATGAGGACATGACTACCTTGGATACGACCAAAAATATTGCATACATGCATATTTGTCAGGTGATTTCTAATGCAAACTATTTAATAATCTATTTATGTTATCCAGAACAAAAATACTTCACACACTTTTGTGTTTTGTGTAATTGCAGGTGTATGGGACATTTGTACAATCCACATATGAAGATAAGGGAAAAGGAGAAGTTTAGGTTCTGTTCAAAAAGTCCTCTCACGTCACTTTTGGGCCAAGAGAAGATAGAGTCCAAGTCTCTCACGTTCTGGATTCAGATTCGGACTGCACAGACATACCTGACTTAAAACGCCAACAACTTTTTCATACGAACTCCGAATTGGGTGATTCTTTTTTTGTTGGAAACTAGATTTCGTGCTCTTTCCAACCCAATTGGGTTCACCTTCAAATTCTTCCGGAGCGTTGAGTCATAGATGAAACAATCTGACGTTGCAGCAGAATCCGAGTCAAACTACAAGCCTAAAGGTGTTGCATCACCTCCACTTGGGCCCATGAGTCTTGTACGACCTAGGGTTAGTTTTAGGCTGCCTTGGGACATCGTCTCACCTCCCTGGCCGCCACCCCTTGCTCCTATATAAGTAGGTCCATCTAGTAGCTTTTTGCTGGGGATTTGTTTAGTTAAAAGTTAGTCATTGCAACTTTGTGTATTTCGTTTGTGTCCAACGACCAGACCAAGACGCTTACGGATCCCCACCTTTATCAATACTTCATCTATATTCGCAATATTCAGATTGCATTATCAAATTCTTGCTTGTTCTTCGATTGCGTGTAGGAATAGACCTTCGTGGTCAGGCTGATCATACTTCCAGCATAGTCAGTAACCTCGGGAGATTGGTTTAGCGATTGCTAAGGCGCAACATCGTGCACGTTTGTAGTCGGATCGTCAAAGTCATCTCCACCAAATCGATAGTTATCATCTCATCGAAAGATCAGGACACCTTCGCCTCTATCAAGTGGTATCAGTTTTCAGATTGCTCGGTGAGAATTTCCAGTTTCCCCTAGATTAGATTTATTTTCTTACCTATTGTCCAAGAAAAAGCCACAGAAAGTTAGAACTATTCTTCCTTTTGTCCAAGAAAGTATGATCCTTTGCAATTTTCTTTTCATTGTTTGCATTATTGAAGCATCGGTTGCATCACCGTGTCGAGTTGCTGGTCTTAGTGTCTAGTTCGTTTAGAGTTTCAAGTTCTGTTCACATTAGTCACGCCGCCGCTGCATCGTTATCCCTTCCGCTGTCCACCACACCATCCAGCAATTTGCACCACGTGCTACCCATAGTTCATTGTCACAATCATAGTTGAGGTCATTCACATCTTCGCTTGATCCAATCTGCATCTTATCTAGTTTTTCTTGGAAAGAGGGAGAGAAAAAAAAGACAGAGAAAAAAGAGAGAGAGAAAAAGAAAAAAAAGTCAGCAAAAAAAAAGAGAGAAAGAAAAATAAAAAAATTTATGAGGAAAAAAAGAGAAGAAAAAAACAAAATTAGGATCTATCTAGACTCAATCTTGTAGTTGAATTCTGTTTTGTGCACTGTTCAGTAAAACATGCATAACTTCCTCATACGAAGTCCGATTTGGCTCTGCGACTCAAATAAAAGCTAGCGACGAGCCACATCTAAATAGTTGCAGAAGCTAGTTCAATATTTGGCACCTGAAAATTAGCTTCTAAATAGGTCTTTTTGCCCTCCGAAGTTCACGAACACAGCTTATTCCAGTTTTTCACGCCAGTTTTAGAATTTTTTGACTCCTCATATCAACTCAGAATTGAGTGATTCCTTTTGTGTTTGAAAGCATGATTCAATACCATTCTTGAAAAAAAGTAATCAGAAAATTGGCTAAAACTTTTCTAGAGGAAAGTTGGAGAGAGAGAGAGAGTTGTTGTATATCCTGCTTGGCAGTTGTTTTTCATCATTATCTTTACTGTCGTTGTGATCTTCACTTATATCTTGCTATCCAGAGCTACTTAGTATCCTTCATTGATGCTATTTGTGCTACGTCGTGACCTCATTAATGTTCTAGGCTCGCGTCTCTAGTCCGGTCTAGCCTATGACCAGCACAGTACCGTCATTGAACATTTATTCAACATTGCATCTTTGAATTGATTATTGCTAATCTTTTGCTACCATATATAGCCAACCCAGCTCCACATATTTCTACACCGTGTATACGTACGTTCCCCTGGCAATCGCTTTACACAATCTTTAGAGTTACTTGACACCGCTGGTTGCCTGTCACCACCTGCTGCTTGGTAAGAACTTGTAAGGTATTGATATTTGCTTTACTATGAGCGCTTTACCACCACACCCTAGTAGTTCATGGGAACATTATTCTTGAATTTTGTTTCTTGTTTCTACTAGTCATGACAGGTTCCAAAGATAAAACTTCTTGGACGACGAACACATCTTCACCATCACGAGAGTTGGGACAACACACACAAGCACATGGTCAGGTTATCTTTTTACCGTCATTCGAGGGTAGATTTAATCCTACTACTTATCTAGCTTGGGAGCTTGAAGTAGAACAAGTTTTTAGTCGCCATGACTTTTCTAAACTTGAGCGAGTGCGAGCAGCCACTAGAGCATTTACTGGTTTTGCTTCTGTTTGGTTGAGTGTACATTGTAAGAAAAACATTGAAAACCAACCCACAACTTGGAAAGTTTTGAAAGCTATAATGAGACAACAATTTTTCCCTCCTCACTATCAACGTGAATTGCTTCGCAAATTTGAACAATTTAAACAAGGCAACAACATTGTTGATGCTTACTACCAAGAGTTCAAATCTTATATGCATCATTGTGACATAGAAGAATCTGAGAATGATACAATGAATAGATTCTTTGGTGGTTTGAACCATGATATTCAGGCAAGATTTCAGTATATTCCTTGTTGCATTACTGGTATGTATGTCCGTGCTTGTACCTTTGAGAGACAGATACAGGAGGATGCATTAGGTGACTACAACAACTACTATTCCAGTTCATGCTCACCATCGCCGGTTGGTTCCTCCACCGTTGCACCTCGGATTATGAGCGCGGCATCATCTCAAGGGTATGGTACATTGTCAACGTCCATACCTACATCATCTACATCTTTGCGACAAGGTAACAGTAAAGGTATTGATGATATAACTTCACATGAGAATGATGCATGCCTAGTTAACTTGAATGCGTCATGTATTGAGTTACCTGTTGATTTGAGAACATCACCTATTTTAGAGAATCTTGTTACTGTCATGAATGTGTCATGTGATCAAACAACTGAAACATCAATAATTTTGAGTGCACCCATTGAATTAACTATTGATTCAAAAGAACCAATGTTTAATCATTTTGATATGACCTCCAATTTTGGTGATGATTCTGTGTCCAATGAGTTATTGCATGTTTGCTTATTTAAGCATGTTGTAGCATGTAAATTTGATGCAAGTAAGGTTTATTCACCAAAGTTGGGATGGTTTAATGATGAACATTGTCAATCTTTTGAAATGAATAAGAGCTTTCTACTTCTTGTGATAATTTTTTGTCTTTAGATTTTATGAACTATGAAAGTTACTCATGTATACATGTGTCATATGTGCAAAAATCAAGGGAAATTAAAATGGATGACATATACATATACAACATGTACACCTTGTCTCTTTTGTTAGCCACATTTCAGATTAAAAAACGCCGAGGACGGCTTTGTTTTCAAAAAGGAGAGGATGATGAGGACATGACTACCTTGGATACGACCAAAAATATTGCATACATGCATATTTGTCAGGTGATTTCTAATGCAAACTATTCAATAATCTATTTATGTTATCCAGAACAAAAATACTTCACACACTTCTGTGTTTTGTGTAATTGCAGGTGTATGGGACATTTGTACAATCCACATATGAAGATAAGGGAAAAGGAGAAGTTTAGGTTCTGTTCAAAAAGTCCTCTCACGTCACTTTTGGGCCAAGAGAAGATAGAGTCCAAGTCTCTCACGTTCTGGATTCAGATTCGGATTGCACAGACATACCTGACTCAAAACGCCGACAACTTTTTCATATGGACTCCGAATTGGGTGATTCTTTATTTGTTGGAAACTAGATTTCGTGCTCTTTCCAACCCAATTGGATTCACCTTCAAATTCGTCCGGAGCGTTGAGTTATAGACGAAACAATCTGCCGTTACAGCAGAATCCGACTCCGAATTGGGTGATTCTTTTTTTTGTTGGAAACTAGATTTCGTGCTCTTTCCAACCCAATTGGATTCACCTTCAAATTCGTCCGGAGCGTTGAGTTATGGACGAAACAATCTGGCATTACAGCAAAATCCGAGTCAAACTACAAGCCCAAAGGTGTTGGATCACCTCCACTTGGGCCCATGAGTCTTGTATGACCTAGGGTTAGTTTTAGGCTGCCTTGGGACATCCTCCCACCTCCTTTGCCTCCACCCCTTGCTCCTATATAAGTAGATCCATCTAGTAGCTTTTTGCTGGGGATTTGTTTAGTTAAAAGTTAGGCATTGTAACTTCGTGTACTTCGTTTGTGTCCAACGACCAGACCAAGACCGCTTACGGATCTCACCATTATCAATACTTCATATATGTGTTCACAATATTCAGATTGCTTTATCATATTCTTGCTTGTTCTTCGATTGCTTGCAGGAATAGACCTTCGTGGTCAGGCTGACCGTGCTTCCGGCATCGTCAGTAACCTCAGGAGCTTGGTTTAGCGATTGCTAAGGTGCAACGTCTTACACGTTTGTAGTCGGATCGTCAAAGTCAACTCCACCAAATCGATAGTTATCATGTCATCGAAAGATCGAGACCCTCGCCTCTATCATGGCCGGTGCAAAAGGGTGACGATAACAAATAGTAATATTATTAATGCCTCTACAATCAACGCATATACGCGACGTACCATCCAGGAAGTTTGAGTAAAGGAGCATGTGTCAACTTATCTTTCAATACCGTGAAATCTTCTTCCTCTGCAGTACCCCAAACAAAAGGCACATCCTTCTTTATAAGCTCGTTGAGAGGTGCAGCAATGGTGCTGAAATCTCTCACAAAATGCCTATAGAATCCAGAGAGGCCTAGGAAACTCCTCACTTGTGTGACCGTTTTGGGCTGCGGCCAACTCTCAATAGCTTCAATCTTGGCTTTATCAACTACAATTCCCTGTGGAGTAACAACATAGCCAAGAAAAGATACTCGGTCGGTGCAAAAGGTGAAAAATGGGATCTATCAAGCACATTCAGGATATGCCCTACTATAAAATCACTTAGTCATATTTTTTCTTCCTTTTGGTATTCGAGTTGAAGAAGTACGAGAATTCTATAACTACCAAAAACTTTCAATCTTTTCATTGGAATAGTTTATTTAGTTATTATAGTTAATTGTTTTTGGTACTGAAAAAATATATTACTACTAGAATTCTAATTCTAGTAATTAAATTAATTAAAGTTTTTTGGAGGTTGATAGTTTATGTATTGAGGAAGAGTCAATCCTTCTTTTCTCACTTCAAGATTGATCATTCCAAGGTTACCAAACAAACGTGCATCACGTAGAGCAATAAAAACAGCACGTAAATGTTCCAATTGTTCTTCCAAAGATTTGCTATAAATCGATATGTCATCAAAGTAAACTACCACAAATCGTCCAATGAAAGCACGTAAAACTTCGTTCATTAACCTCATGAAAGTACTAGGTGCATTAGTTAACCCAAAAGGCATGACTAACCACTCATATAATCCAAACTTAGTTTTAAATACTGTTTTCCATTCATCTCCCAATTTCATACGAATTTGATGGTATCCACTACGCAAATCAACTTTGGAGAATATTGTAGAGCCACTCAATTCATCAAGCACATCATCTAGACTAGGAATAGGATGATGATAACAAATAGTAATATTATTAATGCCTCTACAATCAACGCACATACGCGACGCACCATCCTTTTTTGGCACTAAAATGATAGGAACATCACAAGGACTAAGGGATTCGCGTATATAACCTTTGTCGAGAAGTTCTTGTACTTGACGCATAATCTTCTTCATCTCCTCTAGATTGGTACAGTATGGTGCACGGTTGGGTAATGATGCACCGGGAATTAAGTAAATTTGATGCTCAATCCCTCTAATAGATGGTAATCCCGGTGGCACGTCTTGTGGAAAGACGTCAGCGAACTCCTGCAAAATGTTAGTGACAATAGGAGGCAAAGAGGAAGGCACGTCCTCGAATGAAAATGATAGAGGCGAGGTGATAGAGGCAAAGGTGTCCCGATGTTTCGATGAGATGGTGGCTATCGTTTCTGTGGGAGTCGACCTTGACGATCCGACTACGAACGTGCGAGACGTCGTGCCTTAGCAATCGCTAAACCAACTTCCGAGGGGTTATTGACCACACCGGAGCACGATCAACCTGACCACGAGGGTCTATTTCCTGCGAGCAAACGAAGAACAAGCAAGAAACTGAGATTGCAATCTAGATATTGCGAATATAAGATGAAAGCTTTATTGATCAAGGTGGGGTTCTGTGACGTCTTGGTCTGGTCGTTGGACACAAACGAAGTACGCGAAGTTGCAGCTATGGCAAACTTTTAATATAAACAAAACCCAAAGTCTAAACGATGCCCTAAGGGCTATATATATGGAGGAGAGGACGGGAATTTTATGGCCCTAGGTGGAGGGGTCCGAAACCAACCCTAACTCTTGTTTCCCCACACATACGGACTCTAAAAATAGCCTATACTTAAGTACTTCAAAAATACATGGGCCTGGCCCAATAATAAGGTGACGCAACACCTAGAATAGCCTCTGGACGAAATTTATTAAGTGGCATCTTGTATATTTCGTCCCATGCTTCATGCACTCATTATTGTGGCTTTAGAGTCCTGGAATCATCACTTGTAACTCTGTTCTTGTTCCCCTTGCGCATGCCATCGTCTCCATGCTTGAACTTGCTCCAAGGTTCATCTTTCTTGTCCACACTAGGCCCTTCATTTGTAAGCAAAACAAATGTATCCAATTTAGGCAGCATCATATTCTCATGAACATTAGAATAGTTACCAAGAAACGAAAGTACTTGATAATTCAATTGGCGTGCGTGAGCTCTAGTAATTGGTCCAGTATGTATAACAATAGGGGTTGTGGGTGTAACAATGGTATTGATGTCCTCATCATCCTCCCCTTCTTGAAATGAAGTCGCCCTCGACGAAAGTTCATCGTCCTCACCCAAATAAGGCTTCAAATCTGCAATGTTAAAAGTGGGACTAACCCCAAAATCTGCAGGCAGCTCAAGTTTATATGCATTATCATTTATTTTCTCTAACACCTTAAAAGGACCATCAACACGTGGCATTAGCCTTGATTTGCGCAAATTAGGACATCTATCCTTACGCAAATGTAACCAAACAAGATCTCCAGGTGCAAACACAACATATTTTCTACCCTTATCTCTAGCAATTTTATATTTAGCATTCATACGCTCAATGTTTTCCTTAGTTAACTCATGCATTTTGAAAATCAATTCAACACATTCTTTAGCATCAAAATTAACCTCTCCGAAGATGGAAGAGGCAACAAATCAATAGGTGCACGAGGTAGGAAACCATACACAATTTCAAAAGGGCACATCTTAATAGTAGACTGCAATGAACGATTATAAGCAAATTCAATATGAGGCAAGCATTCTTCCCACATTTTCTTATTATTCTTCAAAACAGCCCTAAGCATAGTAGACAATGTTCTATTGACTACTTCAGTTTGTCCATCAGTTTGGGGGTGACAAGTAGTACTAAAAAGCAGTTTAGTCCCCAACTTAGCCCATAAACATCTCCAACAGTGGCTAAGAAATTTAGTATCACGATCTGAAACAATAGTATTTGGCACACCATGCAAGCGAATAATTTCATGAAAGAACAAATCAGCAACATTAACAGCATCGTCGCTTTTATGACATGGTATAAAATGTGCCATTTTCGAGAACCTATCCACGACAACAAATATGCTATCCCACCCCTTATTTGTTCGAGGTAAACCTAAAACAAAGTCCATAGATATATCCTCCCAAGGAACACTAGGTACAGGCAAAGGCATATATAAACCATGAGGATTGAGTCGTGACTAAGCTTTTCAACATGTAGTGTAGCGAGCAACAAAATGCTCAACATCCCGTCTCATCTTTGGCCAAAAGAAATGTGTAGCAAGTATATCCTCTGTCTTCTTGACGCCAAAGTGTCCCATTAATCCTCCTCCATGCGCCTCCTGCAACAACAAAAGACGAACGGTGCTAGCTGGAATGCATAGCTTGTTAGCACGAAACACAAATCCATCGTTAAGAACGAACTTGTTCCAAGTTCTCCCTTCCTTACAATTCTGCAATACATCTTTAAATTCAGCATCATGCACATATTGATCTTTGATGGTCTCCAAACCAAATATTTTAAAGTCAAGTTGTGAAAAAATAGTATAACGACGAGACAATGCATTAGCAATAACATTTTCTTTACCCTTCTTGTGTTTAATGACGTAAGGGAAAGTCTCAATGAATTCAACCCATTTAGCATCTCTATGGTTCAGTTTTACTTGACTTCTAATGTGTTTCGAAGATTCATGATCAGAATGTATAACAAATTACATGGGCCATAAATAATGTTGCCATGTTTCTAAGGTCCGAACAAGAGCATATAATTCTTTATCATAAGTAGAATAGTTCAGACTAGGCCCACTCAATTTTTCAAAAAAGTATGCAACAAGTTTGCCATCTTGTAATAACACACCTCCTAATCCAATTACACTAGCATCACATTCAAGCTCAAAAGTCTTATTAAAATCAGGAAGATGGAGTAAAGGAGCATGTGTCAACTTATCTTTCAATACCGTGAAGGCTTCTTCCTGTGCGGTACCCTAAACAAAAGGCACATCCTTCTTTATAAGCTCGTTGAGAGGTGCAGCAATGGTGCTGAAATCTCTCCCAAAATGCCTATAGAATCCATAGAGGCCAAGGAAACTCCTCACTTGTGTGACCGTTTTGTGCTGCGGCCAACTCTCAATAGCTTCAATCTTGGCTATATCAACTTCAATTCCCTGTGGAGTAACAACATAGCCAAGAAAAGATACTCGGTCGGTGGAAAAGGTGCACTTTCCAAGGTTACCAAACAAACGTGCATCACGTAGCAATAAAAACATCACGTGAATGTTCCAAATGTTCCTCCAAAGATTTGCTATAAATCAATATGTCATCAAAGTAAATTACCACAAATCGTCCAATGAAAGCACGTAAAACTTTGTTCATTAATCTCATGAAAGTACTAGGTGCATTAGTTAACCCAGAAGGCATGACTAACCACTCATATAATCCAAACTTAGATTTAAATGCTGTTTTCTATTCATCTCCCAATTTCATACGAATTAGATGGTATCCATTACGCAAATCAACTTTTGAGAATATTGTAGAGCCACTAAATTCATCAAGCATACCATCTAGCCTAGGAATAGGATGACGATAACGAATAGTAATATTATTAATGCCTCTACAATCAAAGCATATACACGACGTACCATCCTTTTTCGGCACTAAAATGACAGGAACAGCACAAGGACTAAGGGATTCGCGTATATAACCTATGTCAAGTAGTTCTTGTACTTGATGCATAATCTCCTTCGTCTCCTCTGGATTGGTACGGTATGGTGCACGGTTTCGTAATGATGCACCGGGAATTAAGTCAATTTGATGCTCAATCCCTCTAATAGATGGTAATCCTGGTGGCATGTCTTGTGGAAAGACGTCAGCGAACTCCTGCAAAATGTTAGTGACAACAGTAGGCAAAGAGGAAGGCACGTCCTCGAATAAAATTGATAGAGGTGAGGTGATAGAGGCAAAGGTGTCCTGATGTTTCGATGAGATGGTGGCTATCATTTTTGTGGGAGTCGACCTTGACGATCCGACTACGAACGTGCGAGACGTCGCCCCTTAGCAATCGCTAAACCAACTTCCAGGAGTTATTGGCCACGCCGGAGCACGATCAACCTAACCACGAGGGTCTTTTTTCTGTGAGCAAACGAAGAACAAGCAAGAAACTAAGATTGCAATCTGGATATTGCGAATATAAGATGAAAGCTTTATTGATCAAGGTGGGGTTCTGTGACGTCTTGGTCTGGTCGTTGGACACAAACGAAGTACGCGAAGTTGCAGCTATGGCGAACTTTTAGTCTAAACAAAACCCAAATTCTAAACGATGTCCTAAGGGCTGTATATATGGAGGAGAGAGGGTGATGCGGAGCATCCTATGGACATCACCATGTCAAGAGTTCATTCTGCAAGTGACACGTGCGACATCTACTTCACATACATAAAGGTGAATCCTCTCATTTACACGTGCTCACTTGACCCCTTCGAGGATGGTATACTACTTGACGCTCCATCGTGCATGCATAGGTATGGAGCTTCACAGATGATGAGGAGGAGTGCAAGTGCCAAGGATCACCTACACCATCCGCGAGGGAAGCCTGGAAGAGAAGACGCAAGAAGAAGAGCTGTCGAAGAAGCTCCAGCCACCGGACGACCGGTCGGATCCGGACGTCTGGCGCCTGAAGATCCATCGGACGACCGGTCCAGACCGGACGACCGGTGTCCATGCACCCGAGCCAAACGAGCGGACGTCCGACGCCACCGGACGACCGGCGACCGGACGACCGGTCCATACCGGAAATCCGCTACACCAGCATCCGAGCCAGATCGAGCGGATTCTCATTTGTGTCTTCTCATTTGGTGCTAGGTCCCTTATATGATGACGTGCCGATTCTCGACGACTTCGTCCTACCTTTGGACAAGACGATGGCCATGGTGGAATATGATGCACCCCCGACATGGTTCCATCACAATGATGATCTTGACCACCATTCGGTCTTACCCACCTCACCTACACCACATGAGTGGAATGACAAAGGTAACATAGGTGAAGGTGATGCTCTTGTCCCACTAGTGGACTATCATGACATTGATTGCTTGCATGATGTTGATCAACCTATTTCCATGCTTCATGCTAGTATGACTTCCCCATACGATGATTTACCCATTTGTGATGAGTATGATGATTGCCATGTGGAGTCTATTAGTTGTGATGCCATGTTACATAGGATTTCTTGTGCTAATTCTCTCGGTCACATCATGTTTGCCAATCCACTTGACTTGTCATATGCTATGCATGAGATCGACCACATGTCATATTTGCAATCTCCTCATAGTGAATATGCATATGCCATTAAGATTAACCCAATTTGCACTTATGGCATAGATGACAAGCCCATGGTTATTGGCATTTGTTTCTCTTGTGATGATATTGATATGCTCCCTTTGCATCATTTATCTCATATGCCATGCCATGACCACCTACCTTCGGATATGCATTGTTTTGGATGTTGTCCATTTTCTCCATATGATGTTCCCAACATTGCTCATGAGGAGACCCCCATAGTTTCCTCATACATGTTTGGAGATTTTGATCACTCACATCCATTACATCATCCCAATACTTATGTGCACAATATGCTTCCCATGAATAAACATGCTATTGATGTGCCATATACTTGTATGCTCAATTTGCATCCCCATCATGTTATACACAATAACTATTCTTTCATGATGGATGACATGTTATTTTACCATGCATCAAATTTCTTTGAGCGATGCTTATCTTTTACTAACTCTCATGTGCACATACACATCATGATGGATAATGTGTACATTTACCACATGCACAATTTCTTTCGTTTGTGTTTCTTTTGTGTAGGTACCCTTGAATACTTGTCAACCTCGCAATCCCACGAGTTCACAAAATGAGCTCTAGAGAGCAATGATGACTTGGAATCCCATGGATTTCCTTTCCCACCGCTCTCTTCGCGCAAATACTTCGCACATTTCTTCTACTTGGCCCTCACTTGGCTATGGGTTATTGTCCATTACATATTATATGCCCATCTTGCCATGTTCACTTTGCATGATATGCTCATTCCTATGCCTTTTGCCATGCATTTGTGACCCATGCTTTGCATTACACATGATGATTGATTCTAGAACTTCTATATGTATTTGCAAGCTTGGTGGAGATATCACTTATTATTGCCATGTTTGCTTTGTGCCCCATGCCTATGATTATACTATGATCTTGCTTTGTGTTCGTGCTTGCGATATGTCATGTGCATTGCCTATGCCTATTATTTACTCACATGACATCATTGCCATGATTTCCTCTAGTGTGTTGCACCTTCGCTCCACTCGTTTGCACCACATGATTGTTATTGCTTCTTGTCATATCTCTCCATATGTTGCCTCTCTCATGCTAGATGATTTGCCATGTATTGAGTGCAATTATGCATTTAGTCTTGATAATGAGCTTGCCCCCATAGCATTCTCACATATATTTGGAGATTTTGACATATTCCTTATGAAGCATGCTTGTCTTACCTCTTTGCACCATATACCTAGTGCCATGAATATTGCCATTTTTGCATCATATTCTTCACACACTTGTGCTTCTAATGGTTATGTGCAAGAGAAGAGAACCATCATGATGGATGATGTGTTTATCTACCATGCACATACATTCTTTATTTTGTTGTGTGCATGTGTAGGATACTTGGACTTCGTGTCAACTTCCACGTCACGTGAGTTGACATTCCAAGCTCTTGAGAGCGAACCACCTTCTACCACGACGATTCTACATCGCACTTGCTTGTACTTCGGCATTGTGAAGGACGCACAAGAACATGCTTTCAAGGTGATATCCTTCTCTTTTGAGAACCCCCAAACCATGAGCATGCATATTGTGGATCATACTACTTGTGTTGCATGCACCATGTGACTTATTTGTCATCTTGGACCCCTTTCATGCGCACATATTAGAGATCTTGCTTCCACATGTCATTTTCACAATTCCATGCATCATGATATATATGCCTTGTGTGTTCCATCCAATTCTTGGATTACTTGCTCATATCACATGTTTGGTTGCAACAATGTCATCACTTCACATATGCCATGTCCCATTGACTGCTACATGCTTGCCTTGATTGCCTCACACATGATGAACAATTGCTCTTTCCATTGTGTTGAGTGCCACACGATATTCACTACACCCCATTGTCTTGCACTTGACCCATGTGTTTAGACACTTCATTTTACTTGGTGTTGTGAATGATTCATGTGCCTACCATCGACCTTACATTGAGCAATTTGTGAATGCTTGCTATGAACTTGAGGTAGATGCTTCTTATCTTGTCACACATATTTGCATCACTACCTCACATTCACATGCTTGTTTCCATGATGTCCTTCTTTCTGCTCAATTTATGTGCTTACATGCCATGTCACAATCCTTTGTCACACCATATGCTATGCTTGATGACAACACTTGTTGGGTGAATCACCTCTTGAATGCTTGGTTTTGCACTAATGCTAACCACATTCGTTTTTCCAAGTGTTTGTTCTCCTTGCTCCTTTTGAAGGACACACGAGATGGTGCGACATTGAAGAGTGCCCATTTCAAGCTTCACAATGACGAGAACTTGGTGATCGACCACTACTACACGGTGATGCCATCTCTTTCCCATGGTGATTTGGATTTCGATCCGAGGTCAGATCTTTCCCAAGGGGGAGGGGATGATGCGGAGCATCCTATGGACATCACCATGTCAAGAGTTCATTCGGCAAGTGACACGTGCGACATCTACTTCACATACATAAAGGTGAATCCTCTCATTTACACGTGCTCACTTGACCCCTTCGAGGATGGTATACTACTTGACCCTCCATCGTGCATGCATAGGTATTCTCGGAGCTTCACGGATGACGAGGAGGAGTGCAAGCGCCAAGGATCACCTACACCATCCGCGAGGGAAGCCTGGAAGAGAAGACGCAAGAAGAAGAGCTGTCAAAGAAGCTCCAGCCACCGGACGACCGGTCGGGTCTGGACGTCCGGCGCCTGAAGATCCACCAGACGACCGGTGTCCCTGCACCCGAGCCAAACGAGCGGACGTCCGACGCCACCGGATGATCGGCGACCGGACGGCCTGTCCAGGCCGGAAATCCACTACACCAGCATCCGAGCCAGATCGAGCGGACGAACGGCCCCTACCGGACGTCCGGCCGCCCACGAGCCACCGGACGACCGGTCCCCAGCGGACGTCCGGTACCTGGCTGTGTCCAGTTGCGGGCTGAGGTCCATGTACCCCTTCACTTTCCCCCCATTTGCACTAAGACTATAAATAGACCTCTCCCTCCTTTCTAGGGTAGCGTTGTGATAGCTCATTTGAGAGATAGAGCTACGCTCATCCATTACGGATCTACTACACGAGAGAGACCGCGGCCCCTCTACGGAGAAGATCCCCTTGGATTCAAGACCCCCTCTTGGGTGGCCCCATCAAGACCTCCTCACGGAGAAGAACTGGTTACCGTCTATCGTCCGTTATTGACTTTGGATCTTGTATCTTTCTTTGTGTTTCGAGGATCTAGCACATGTGTGATCTATTTCTTGTTGGTTGAGTGTTTCTCTTGTGTTTCCCCTTGTTTTCCCCTCGTGTTCTTCGTGTTCCTCGTAGGGATCCGCTCCTTTCATGAAAGATCGGCCATCTAGGGTTCCACCCTACATCAGAGGGGGAATTTCGTGGCCCTAGGTGGAGGGGTTCGAAACCAGCCCTAACTCTTGTTTCCCCACACATACGGACTCTAAAAACAACCTATACTTAAGTACTTCGAAAATACATGGGCCTGGCCCAATAATAAGGTGACGCAGCACCTAGAATAGCCTCTGGATGAAATTTATGAAGTGGCATCTTGTATATTTCGTCCCATGCTTCATGCACTCATTATGGTGGCTTCAGAGTCCTGGATTCATCACTTGTAACTCCGTTCTTTTCCCCTTGCGCATGCCATCATCTCCATGCTTGAACTTGCTACAAGGTTCATCTTTCTTGTCCACGCTAGGCCCTTCATTTGTAAGCAAAACAAATGTATCCAATTTAGGCAGCATCATATTCTCATGAACATTAGAATAGTTACCAAGAAACGAAAGTACCTGATAATTCAATTGGCGTGCACGAGCTCTAGTAATTGGTCCAGTATGTATAGCAGCAGGGGCTGTGGGTGTAACAATGGTATTGAGGTCCTCATCATCCTCCCCTTCTTGAAATGAGGTCGTCCTCGATGAAAGTTCATCGTCCTCACCCAAATAAGGCGTCAAATCTGGAATGTTAAAAGTGGGACTAACCCCAAAATCTACAGGCAGCTCAAGTTTATATGCATTATCATTTATTTTCTCTAACACCTTAAAAGGACCATCAACACGTGGCATTAGCTTTGATTTTTGCAATTTAGGAAATCTATCCTTACACAAATGTAACCAAACAAGATCTCCAGGTGCAAACACAACATGTTTTCTACCCTTATCTCCAACAATTTTATATTTAGCATTCATATGCTCAATGTTTTCCTTAGTTAACTCATGCATTTTTTAAATCAATTTAGCACGTTCTTTAGCATCAAAATTAACCTTCTCCGAAGATGGAAGAGGCAACAAATCAATAGGTGCATGAGGTATGATGTAGAGTGGAACCCTAGATGGCCGATCTATCACGAAAGGAGCGGATCCCAAAGAGAAACACGAAGAACACGAGGGGGTTCACGAGGGAAAATGCGAGAGAATCACTCAAACCAACAAGATTCGATTACACATGTGCTAGATCCTCAAAACACAAAGAGATACACGATGATCCAAGGTCAACAAAGGACGATACAAGTAACCGGTTCTTCTCCTAGAAGGAGGTCTTGATGGGGCCGCCCAAGAGGGGGTCTTGAATCCAAGTTGATCTTCTCTGAAGAGGGGCCGCAGTCTCTCTCGAGGAGGATATCGGTATGGATGAGCGAAGCTCTATCTCGAAATATGAGCTAAACCAACGATAACCCTAGCTAGGATGAATGGGGGTCTATTTATAGTCTAAGTGCAAAAGGGGGGCGAAGTGAAAGGGTACATGGGCCTCGGGCCCGAATCTGGACGCAGCCAGGTACCGGACGTCCGCTGGGGACCGGTCATCCGGTGTCCTCCGGTCGTCCGCTGGTTCTACTCTGTGATGGGGGTGCCGGACGTCCGAAGGCTCCGGACTTCCGCTGATGTTGGCTCGGGTGCTGGCGTGCCGGTCGTCCGGTCCGGACCGGACGTCAGCTCGTTCGCTTCGGGTGCAGGGGCACCGGTCCTCCGGTCTGGGCCGGACGTCCGCTGGCTGGGGCTCGGCTGACGCTTCAGGCGCCGGACATCCGGTCCCGGCCGGTCGTCCGGTGGCTGGGACTTTCCCTGCATCCCTTCTTCTTCTCCGTCTTCTCGTCCATCTTCCTCTTCTTCTTGTCATTGCTCCTTAGCTTCTCCATTGTACCTGAGTATGCACAAAGTATCCATATGAGGTAGTAGCCATGCTTCATGCACATCGAAGTGGAATTGTGAGAGGAGAGATGTCACCTCGGTTTCAAGGGCTCTTGCACGTGATCGAGTCATGGGTCCGGTAGGCACTTGATGAGACAATGGTAGGTCCATGGCAATGACCTTGGGATGCTTCGCATCATCTCCCCTCCCTTAGGGAAGATCCGTCCTCGGATCAAAATCTTCATCACCATGGAAAGGAGAGAGATCTTTGACGTTGAATATGTCGCTCACGTTGTACTTGTCGCCTGGAAGGTCGATCTTGTAAGCGTTGTCATTGTAGCGTGCAAGCACCTTGAAGGGTCCATCCGCTCGTGGACGAAGTTTGGATTTGCGTTCTTGTGGGAAGCGGTCCTTGCGAAGGTGTAGCCACACTTGATCACCAATGTTGAAGACCATAGGTTGCTTTTTGAAGTTGAGCTTGATCGCAAGGCATTGAACTTGGCGCTCGATGGTGTTTCTTGTATCTTCATGCATCTTCTTGAGATGTGTCACACGCGCACTTGCGTCCAAATTGATGCGCTCTTGGGGTGGTAGAGGAAGAATATCCAATGGTGACAAAGGGTTGAATCCGTAGACGACCTCGAAAGGGGACTTGCCGGTTGTTGAGTGTCTTGCTCGGTTGTATGCGAACTCGACGATGGGTAGACACTCCTCCCACTCCTTGATGTTCTTCTTGATGAGTACTCGAAGTAGAGCGGAGAGTGTGCGGTTTGTCACCTCCGTTTGGCCGTCGGTTTGAGGATGGTATGCCGTGGAGAAGAGTAGCTTGATTCCGAGTTTGGCGCATTGGGTCTTCCAAAAGTAGCTAAGGAACTTGACGTCGCGGTCCGAGACGATAGTCTTTGGCACTCCATGAAGGCGCAAGATTTCCCTACAAAACAAATTTGCAATATGTGAAGCATCGTCTATCTTGTTGCAAGGAATGAAATGAGCCATTTTGGAGAACGGTCCACGACAACAAAAACGGAATCCTTGCCATTTCGAGTTCTAGGCAAACCAAGCACAAAGTCCATGCTAATATCTTCCTATGGTTGGTATGGAATCGGTAGAGGCATAAAGAGTCCATGAGATTGAGATTTGGAATTAGCTTTGTGGCATGTCGAACATCAGTTGGTGCAGCGATTGACGTCCCAAAACATCTTTGGCCAAAAGTAGTTCTTCGAGAGCGTGGCGAACGTCTTATCGCGTCCAAAGTGTCCCATTAATCCTCCTCTACGCGATTCCTGCAAAAGCAATAAACGAAGGGACGACTTGGGGATGCAAAGTTTGTTAGCTCGCATAAGGTAGCCGTCTTTGATGTAATAGCGCTCCCACGATGTATTCGACAAACACTTGGCATAAGGGGTGGCAAAAGTTTCATCATGCGCATACAATTCTTTGATATGCTCGAAGCTAATGACATCTAACTCAAGTTGCATGACTAGCATGCATATGCGGGAAAGAGCATCCGCGACGATGTTTTCTTTACCCTTGATGTACTTGATGACATAGGGAAAAGACTCAATGAATTCACTCCATTTAGCATGACGCTTGTTCAACTTAGTTTGACCCTTGAGATACTTGAGGGTCTCATGATCGGTATGAATGATAAACTCATGGGGACGAAGGTAATGTTGCCATTCATGTAAAACGCGGACTAAAGCATATAGCTCTTTGTCATAGATGGGATAGTTGAGTTGCACTCCGGAAAGTTTCTCACTAAAGTAAGCTATGGGGCGCTTCTCTTGCGTTAACACACCTCCTATGCCATTACCGCTAGCATCGCAATCAATCTCAAAAGGCTTGTCGAAGTTGGGTAAAGCAAGCATGGGAGCATGAGTAAGCAAATTCTTAAGCTCATTGAATGTGATATCTTGGGATGGTCCCCAAACAAAAGGCGCGTTCTTCTTGCTCAAAGCATGCAAAGGTGAAGCAATGGTGCTAAAATCCTTCACAAATCTAGTAGAAACCGGCTAAACCAAGAAAACTACGCACTTGTTGCAAATTGGTTGGTTGGGGCCAAGTTTTAATAGCATTGATCTTGGACTCATCTACATGAACACCCTTAGAAGAGACAACAAATCCTAAGAAAACGAGCTTATCAACACCAAAAAGGCATTTCTCCATATTAGCAAAGAGACGCTCTTTTCTAAGAGTTTGCAAAACGGCGCGGACATGGGTGACATGTTCTTGGATAGATTTGCTAAACACAAGAATGTCATCGAAGTAAACCACAACAAATATACCAATGTAAGGGCGAAAGACATGATTCATAAGGCGCATAAAAGTGCCTGGTGCTTCCGAGAGACCCATAGGCATGACTAACCACTCATACAAAACAAACATGGTTTTGAAGGCGGTTTTCCATTCATCACCCTCTTGTATGCGGATTTGATAGTAACCACTCTTAAGATCAATTTTGGAAAATATAGTGGCACCGCTAAGTTCATCAAGCATATCATCAAGGCGTGGAATGGGGTACCTATATCTAACGATGATAGCATTGATAGGTCTACAATCGGAGCACATGCGAAAGCTACCGTCACGTTTTGGCACAAGAATGACCGGTACGACACAAGGACTCAAACTTTCACGCACATGACCATGTTCTATGAGATGCTTTACTTGCCTTTGTATTTCTTTGGTTTCTTCGGGGTTGACGCGGTATGGAGCTTTGTTGGGAAGCGGCGCTCCGGGGATGAGATCAATTCGGTGCTCAATGCCTCGTAGTGGAGGTAGACCCGGAGGTAGCTCATCGGGGAAAACATCTTGGAATTCCTGCAATAGAGAAGATAACACCAAAGGTAGATCGTGAGAGTTGTTAGTTTGTGTGACCTCGTCCTTGCACAATAGGACATAGTGTAGGACACTTGATGGGTTCTCACACACTTCTCTCATCTCACGTTTGTGCCAAAGAGAACTAAGTTTTTCTTGTCGCTCATCGTGGAGTCACTCAATTTGGGCTTGTGGCGCTCACTCTCTTTTTGGTGGATCGCTCTCTCACTATTTTCTCCATGATGGGTGGCTTGCTTGTCGGCGAGCACTTGGCTTGGAGACATAGGACGTAGCACGAACTCTTTCCCTTTCATCTTGAAGCTATAGTGATTTGTACACCCATTGTGAATGACACCTTGGTCAAATTGCCATGGCCGTCCAAGGAGGAGGTGGCAAACGGTCATCGGAAGGACATCACATTCCAATGTGTCTTCATAGGCGCCGATCTTGAAAGAGACTTGTACTCTATGCTCGACTTGTATGGTGCCGGTGCCGCTTAGCCATTGAACCTTGTAGGGGTGAGGGTGCTTCATCTTGACCAATTGGAGCTTGGAGCATAGTTCTTCACTTGCTAAGTTGTGGCAACTCCCTCCATCGATGATGACCTTGATGGATCGTCCATTGATGCCGGCCTTGGTGTGAAAGATATGGCATCTTTGATCTTCGTCTTGTTGATGTTGAAGAGTCAGACCTTGGAGAACAAGAGCGGGCTTGAATCTTCATCGCAAAAGACTTGGTCATCTTCATCTTCATTGTTCACTTGTCGGTGCATGGCCACTTGCTCAAGAGCATCCATTTCTCCTTCACTCATGGAGTCATAGGTTCCGTCGTCGTTGAGGATCATGGTGCGCTTGTTTGTGCACTTGAAGGACTTGTGGCCTTGGCCGCCGCATGTGAAGCATTTGATAGAACTTGTCTTGATGGTCTCATCGGGTGGAGTAGATGATGATGGAGCTTTCTTGAAGTTGCTTGTAGTAGGAGGACGACTTGAGCTTGTCGAAGCTTTCTTGTAACTTGACTTGTCGCCATTGCTTGTAGAAGGCTTGTTGATGTAGAAGGTGTTGGAGTCGTTGAAGCTTGGTTATTGGAGAAGCCGTAGGACTTGGATAAGAACTTGGCGTACTTGAAGTCATCTTGCACTTGGCGTTCCGCTTTGGTAGCTTGGTGCACGAGCTCGATGAGGTTCGAGTATGGTTGGAAGTCGGCGATCTTCTTGATAGGATGATTGAGTCCATTCAAGAACCTTGCCATAGTTTGCTCATCATCTTCTTTGACATTGGCTCGTATCATGGCAATCTACATTTCCTTGTAGTACTCTTCAACGCTCTTGGTGCATTGCTTGTGTTGTTGAAGTTTCTTGAAGAGGTCGCGGTTGTAGTAGTTTGGCACGAATCGTGCTCTCATGACATCCTTCATTTGTGCCCAAGTAGTGATGGGTGGTTCACCTCTTGCCTCGCGGCGCTCAATGACTTGTTCCCACCAAATGAGGACATAGTCTTGGAACTCAAGGGATGCCATCGCGATCTTCTTCTCTTCTTCATAATTGTGCAAATGGAAGATCTTGTCCACTTTAAATTCCCATGAAAGGTATTCTTCAAGATCGTTGCTTCCGTTGAACTTGGTCATGGTGAACTTGAGCTTGCCGTAGCGTTTCTCTTCATTGTGTTGGGGTCGGGGAAAATGACGCCCGTGTTGTAGATGATTGTTCAACTCGTGATTATCTTGACGCGGAGGGTTGTCAACCTCGTGTCGCTCTTGTCGTGGAGGATTCCCATTATCATCATTCTCTTGATGAACTTGATGTTCTTGTCTCGCTTGAGGGGGAACTTGTCTATCTTGACGAGGCGCTTGTCTATCTTGACGAGGAGCTTGTTGACCCACACGTCTTTGGAAAATTCTTTCTTGAGCTTCATTGCGAAGTGCTTCTTGATGTAGTCGAGCTTGTCGGCCTCGGTCGGCTACGGCACAACTTGATTCATGAAGGGCACGTTGCGCTTCAAGTGCTTGAGCTTCACGTAGTTGTTGTTCTTGGTGTTCTGCCTCGGCGTCTTGTGCATCTTGATGTTGTCGTGCTCGCTCCTCTTGTTCGTGTTGACATTGGCGTTGTCATTCCCGAGCTAGCACAAAGGCTTGTTTGGCTTGACGTCGTCGATGTTCTTGCGAGTCGGTCTCTCGAAGTGGATTGAGGTTTGCTTGACGCTCGTTGCGCGCGACTCGTCGAAGAGTGTTCGATGTCGGTGTACTTGAACCAGAGATGGTGTCGTCGGAGTGTCGACTTGAACAGCTCCTTCTTGAAGTGGAAGAAGAGCGGTTGAGCAACAAAGCACGAATCTCATCCATCCTTGCGTCATTCTCTTGCTTGTGATTGTCGAGCTTGTTGTCAAAGTAGTCCCTTGTCGTTGCTCGGAAAGTCGCAAGTCGGCGGCAAGGTTGTCAATGCGTTCACTCATAGCTTGTCGCTCTTGATGCAAAGCACATTGTGCACCAAAGAGGTGACTCTTGGTGACGAAGGAGTTCATGTCGTTGTCTTGCTCCATGAAGAGCGGGTTGGTAGAAGTACTTGGCCTATCCATCATTCCAAGAGAAGTGCGAGTGGAAGAAAGGGAAGAACCAATATCAAATGTACCTTGACCGATGTTGATAATGGATCAAAGATGACTCCAATGTGTAACAAAGAAATAGCACAATTGGTACTGATTCTTGTCGGTTTCTCACACCTACACAAGTAAAAGCTTATGGTGGAGCTTGGTTAGGATGGTGGCACAATTTTTAATGTGAATGTAAGCAAGATTCAATAATGTTGGAGAAGATTCGCAAGATGCAATGTAACAAGTAGACCAAGCATATACGGTACACGAAAACACACGCAAAAAGATAAGTGGGGTTGAGCAACCAAGGGTGAGCCAAAATGTGGAATCCACAAAAATGCTCTTGTTGCACAACACTAGAGAGACGCTAGCACGATTGCACGATAGGCGGATACAAGAACTTGTGCACAACCTACTTAGCAAAAATGCAACGACTTCTATCCCAAATATGTTTTATGCAAGGTGTTGCTATGATATGATCCAAGATGATCGAGTATGACAATCTTAATGTTGTATGATGCTATGGTTCTTGCTTAAAAGCTCTTTGCTTATCTTTCCTCTTTGCTTAAAAGCTTGGTTGGCTCTTTGATGTTTGAGCTCTTTTCTTATGCGATGCGTGATGAAGCAAGATAGCAAGTGAGTATGCGATGACAACTTTGTGACACAAGAGATGATACCAATATAGGCAACAATGATGTATGTATGTATGCTATGGGAAGTATGATCACTAATGTGCACAAGTCTCGTTGCCGACAATACTCAATGGCTAGTCTCGATGGGTAAGCAACGCAAAGGAGTAAGGCGATGATGGCTATCAATGTAATGGCAAGAGTGATATGTCCAATACCAAGATGAGGTTACCGGTCTTACTTCCAGTATGGTGTCAAAATGGTGGCACGAATACCAAGTCGTAGTCGAGGTGGTCGTTGTTGATGACCGGTGTTGATGACGCGTCCGTGGCGAAAATGAGCGGCGGTGATGTCAGATGTCGAACCGTACCTAGATAGCCGAAACACAAAAGGATACGGTACCGCAACTCAAATTCTCAAAACAAAAGGCGACCAAAATCGTCGGAGTAGGTGGCGGTTAGGTGGTGGTGTGGGTAGGGATATTGGAATGGTTTTGCGGAAGTTGGAGGTGGTGTAGAGGATGATGTTGTGGAAGTAGCGGTCGTCCGGGCATGGACGGATGTCTGGTCGCCGGTCGTCCGATAACATCAGACGTCCGGTGCTTCCTGGGTCGCCGGACGTCCGGTGATGTGACGGTCGTCCGGTGGTCGGGGTCAATGCGAGATTTTAGATCTGGGAGGTGATTTTGGGGGGAATATGGGGAATTTGGGAAGGATTTCGAGGTGGAGATGGTGGGGGAAGGCTAGATCTACTTGCAACGCAACAAATTCACGGATCAAAAGCAACAAAACATCATCAAAACTCACAAAACACAAGAAAAACTTCTGGGGCTATTTTTGGTGGGGATTTTCGGATTAGGACGAAAAACAACAAAATCAAGCTAGAAAACGAAGAGGGGGGCTCCGAAATCGGGATCAACCTTGCTCCTGATTCCAAGATGATGGTATCAAGAGACAAGCTGGCTCTGATCCAAGATGATGTAGGGTGAAACCCTAGATGGCCGATCTTTCACGAAAGGAGCGGATCCCAAAGAGAAACACGAAGAACACGAGGGGATTCACATGGGAAAACACGAGAGAATCACTCAAACCAACAAGATTCGATTACACATGTTCTAGATCCTCGAAACACAAAGAGGTACATGATGATCCAATGTCAACAAAGGACGATACAAGTAATCGGTTCTTCTCCTAGAAGGAGGTCTTGATGGGGCCACCCAAGAGGGGGTCTTGAATCCAAGTTGATCTTCTCCGAAGAGGGGCCGCAGTCTCTCTCGAGGAGGAGATCGGTATGGATGAGCGATACTCTATCTCGAAATATGAGCTAAACCAACGCTAACCCTAGCTAGGATGAATGGGGGGTCTATTTATAGTCTAAGTGCAAAAGGGGGGGCGAAGTGAAAGGGTACATGGGCCTCGGGCCCGAATCTGGATGCAGCCAGGTACCAGACATCCGCTGGGGACCGGTCGTCCGGTGTCACAGGCGCTGCCGGACGTCCGGTGTCCTCTGGTCGTCCGCTGGTTCTGCTTTGTGATGGGGGTGTCGGACGTCCGGAGGCTCCGGACTTCCGCTGATGTTGGCTCGGGTGCTGGTGCGCCGGTTGTCCGGTCTGGACCGGACGTCTGCTCGTTCACTTCGGGTGCAGGGGCACCGGTCGTCCGGTCTGGGCCGGACATCCGCTCGCTGGGGTTCGGCTGAGGCTTCAGGCGCCGGACGTCCGGTCCCGGCCGGTCGTCCATGGCTGGGACTTTTCATGCATCCCTTCTTCTTCTCTGTCTTCTCGTCCATCTTCCTCTTCTTCTTGTCCTTGCTCCTTAGCTTCTCCATTGTACCTGAGTATGCACAAAGTATCCATATGAGGTAGTAGCCATGCTTCATGCGCATCAAAGTGGAATTGTGAGACGAGAGATGTCACCTCGGTTTCAAGGGCTCTTGCACGTGATCGAGTCATGGGTCCAGTAGGCACTTGATGAGACGATGGTAGGTCCATGGGGATGACCTTGGGATGCTCCCCATCATTAGCTCTATTAATATCATCTTTCAAAATGGATTCAGGAATCATAGGAAGCAAAGTAATATTTTTATCCTTATGAACAAGAGTATACTGATTGTTTCTACCATGGTGTACAGAATTTTTATCAAATTGCCATGGTCTACCAACTAATAAGGAACATGCTTGCATAGGTACCACATCACAATCAACATAATCAGCATATGTAGAGATACTAAAATGCACACGAACTGTACGTGTTACCTTAACCTTGCCACTGTTGTTGAACCATTGGATGTAGTAAGGATGTGGATGTGGTCTTGTGGTGAGAGATAGCTTCTCCACCATCTCCATGCTAGCCAAGTTATTGCAGCTCCCTCCATCTATGATGACGCGAATAGAACGTTCCTTCACAACTCCCTTTGTATGGGTGGCTCTCTGTTGGAAAGGCATATATAAACCGGATTGAGTCGTGACTTAGCATTTCGACATGTAGTGCAGCAAGCAACAAAATGCTCAACATCCCGTCTCATCTTTGGCCAAAAGAAATGTATTGCAAGTATATCCTCCGTCTTCTTGACGCTAAAGTGTCCCATTAATCCTCCTTCATGCGTCCTCACAAGAAAAGACGAAAGCTAGCTGGAATGGATAGCTTGTTAGCACGAAACACAAATCCATCGTTAAGAACGAACTTGTTCCAAGTTCTCCCTTCCTTACAATTCTGCAATACATATTTAAATTCAGCACCATGAACATATTGATCTTTGATGGTCTCCGAACCAAATATTTTAAAGTCAACTTGTGAAAGCATAGTATAACGACGAGACAATGCATCAGCAATAACATTTTCTTTACCCTTCTTGTGTTTAATGACATAAGGGAAAGTCTCAATGAATTCAAACCATTTAGCATGTCAACGGTTTAGTTTTGCTTGACTTCTAATGTGTTTCAAAGATTCATGATCGGAATGTATAATAAATTCCTTGGGCCATAAATAATGTTGCCATGTTTCTAAGGTCCGAACAAGAGCATATAATTCTTTATCATAAGTAGAATAGTTCGGACTAGGCCCACACAATTTTTCAGAAAAGTATGCAACAGGTTTGCCATCTTGTAATAACACACCTCCTAATCCAATTCCACTAGCATCACATTCAAGTTCAAAAGTCTTATTAAAATCAAGAAGTTGGAGTAAAGGAGCATGTGTCAACTTATCTTTCAATACCGTGTAGGCTTCTTCCTGTGCGGTACCCCAAACAAAAGGCACATCCTTCTTTTGTAAGCTCGTTGAGAGGTGTAGCAATGGTGCTGAAATCTTTCACAAAATGCCTATAGAAACCAGCGAGGCCAAGGAAACTCCTCACTTGTGTGACCGTTTTGGGCTGCGGCCAACTCTCAATAGCTTCGTTATATGTGGAGCTAGGAAGGCTTATAATATGGTAGCAAAAGAAAACTAAGTGGGTGTGCTTCCAACTTGCTTGCTCGTGTAGACCTCGGTATTTGAGGAAGGCCATCATCCGGATATACAAGTCAAGTTCTATAATGAAAAATCCCACTAGTTATATGAAAATGAAAGCATAGGAGACTATCTATATGAAAACATGGTGCTACTTGCAGCACAAGTGTGGAAAGGATAGTAACATTGCCCCTTCTCTCTTTTTCTCTCATTTTCTTTTTTCTTCTTTTGTTACTCTTTTTTCCTTTTTTCCTTTTCTCTTTTTTCTCTTTTTTCTTGGGGCTGTTTTTGGCATCTTTATTTCTTTTTTCATCCGGTGTTCTCATCCTGAGTTGTGGGCAATCATAGTCTCCATCATGCTTTCCTCACTTGGGACATGCTCTTAAAATGAATAATGATGATCATCACACTTCTATTTACTTACAACTCAAAAAATTACAATTTTGATACTAGAAAAAAATATGACTCTATAGGAATGGCTCTCGCAGTGTACTAGTATGTCCAATGATCCAACATAACATGCATAAGAATGATGAATGGTGGCTGAGCAACAATACTATGGCTATATGATCAATGCAAAGCAATATGGCAATGATGATGTGTGTCATAAAAACGGAACGGTGGAAGTTGCATGGAAATATATATCAAAATGGCTATGGAAATGCCATAATAGGTTGGTATGCTAGCTGTTTTGAGAAATATATAAGGAGGCTTATGTGTGATAGAGAGTATCATATCACGGGGTGTGGATGCACCACATCTCTAGGCGAGAAAGTTGCAATGCATGGTACCCAAGATGATGAGGACATCAATACCATTGTAACACCCACAGCTCCTGCTGCTGTACATACTGGACCAATTACTAGAGCTCACGCATGCCAATTGAATTATCAGGTACTTTCGTTTCTTGGTAACGATTCTAATGTTCATGTGAATATGATGCTTCCTAAGTTGGATACATTTGTTTTGCTTACAAATGAAGGGCCTAGCTTGGACAAGAAAGATGAACCTTGGAGCAAGTTCAAGCATGGAGATGATGGCATGCGCAAGGGGAACAAGAACGGAGTTACAAGTGATGATTCCAGGACTCTGAAGCCACCATAATGAGTGCATGAAGCATGGGACGAAATATACAAGATGCCACTTCATAAATTTCGTCCAGAGGCTATTCTAGGTGCTGCGTTACCTTATTATTGGGCCAGGCCCATGTATTTTCGAAATACTTAAGTATAGGCTATTTCAGAGTCTGTATGTGTGGGGAAACAAGAGTTAGGGTTGGTTTCGGACCCCTCCTCCAAGGGCCACGAAATTCCCCACTCTTCCTCCATATATACAGCCCTTAGGGCGTCGTTTAGACTTTGGGTTTTGTTTAGATTAAAAGTTCGCCATAGCTGCAACTTCGCGTACTTCGTTTGTGTCCAACGACCAGACCAAGACGTCACAGAACCCCACCTTGATCAATAAAGCTTTCATCTTATATTCGCAATATCCAGATTGTAATCTCAGTTTCTTGCTTGTTCTTTGTTTGCTCGCAGGAAACAGACCCTCGTGGTCAGGTTGATCGTGCTCCGGCGTGGTCAATAACCCCTCGGAAGTTGGTTTAGCGATTGCTAAGGCGCGACGTCTCGCACGTTCGTAGTCGGATCGTCAAGGTCGACTCCCACAGAAAAGATAGCCACCATCTCATCGAAACATCGGGACACCTTTGCCTCTATCAAGTGGTATCAGATTTCCAGGTTGCTCTTTGAGATTTTACAGTTTTTCGTAGTTTAGATCGTGTCTATTCTTCGTACCTATAGTCCACGAAAAGCCCAAAAAAAATTAGGGTTAGTTCATCCTATCCGAGCCAATCTGAGCCTTTGCATAATCTTTCCGTATTTGCTTTATTGAATTCGTGGTTGCATCGTCGTGTCAAGTTGCTGTTCTTAGCGTCTAGTCCTTTAGAGTTTTGAGTTCTGTTCACAGGTTGTCACGTCGTCGCTGCCATATATCACCACCGCATCATCATCATCATCGCTGCTGCCATATACCACCACCACACCAACTTCATCGTCGCTGCCATATTCACCACCAATCCGAGTCCATATACGCCACCACATATCCGCCGCCATCACGCCAGTCCGATTTCCACCAGATTCATCGCCGCTACCAATCCGAGATTCCACCAGATTCATCTCCGCCACCAGTCCGAGTCCAGTCAATATTTGTTGCTTTGTTTTCGAGTTCCAGATCACGCGATACTCCCAGTCATGACAGACTAGGACTCCCCAACTTTCGAGCCATCCGTAGAAGAAAAATAGTTCCAAACTCAAAAAAAAGTCATTGAGCAAAAAAAAGAAAAGTCTGGAAAATTCTGGCTAGGCAGTTTTTAGACCATTTGTACACTTTTTCAAAAAAATTTGTTGCGGAGCAAAAAAAAGAGGAAAAAAGTGCAAAAAAAGTGAAAAAAAGAAAAAAAATTAGAGCGTGCTCCTCCCTTGTTTACGTGCAGCGCCATGATTTTGTTAGTGTTCTAGGCTCGCGTCTCTAGCACGGTCTAGCCTAGGACCAGCACAGTATCGTCGTTGAGCGTTTATTCAACTTTGCATCTCTGAATTGATCATTGCTGACCCTTTTTGCTACCATATTATAAGCCTTCCCAGCTCCACATACATCTACGTCGTGCGTTTGACACTCCCTGGTAATCTCTCTATCCAAGCTTTGACAGTTTTGACTACGACGGTTGCCAATCACCGCCTGCTACTGGGTAGGAACTGGTAAGAATTTGAGATTTGCTTGACGGATTTATGACACCACCACCACCTCTTGTGTAGGATCATATTCTTGTGTGTTTCTATTGTTCCTAACCATGGCAGGATCACAAGCCGACGAGACTGACTGGGAGATCATGACGAATAAGGAGTTGCATGATAAATTTTAGCAAATGATGAGTGGACAGGTGCAAGATGTGCTAAACAGATTTGAAGAGGCCATGGAGAAGATAGATGGCATGAAGAAGATGTTCGAAACAAAGCTCGATAACAGGTTTAATGACTTGCTCGTGCGTCTTCCACCACCACCACTAGCTGCACCTAACGCACCTCTACAACAACAACAATAACGACTACCTCCACATCGCGAGCCGTCTCCCTCTTGCACCTGGCCAAACTATTGGTGCTGTTGTTGATACTTCTATGGCTCCTGCTGTTGATGCGGAGGAAGATGATTTTGCGAGAGATTACGAGGATGAGGTTGATCAAAATCAGAACTACGTGCCACCACCAGCACCGCAACCACCAGGTCGTCCACATGCAAATAATGGCAATGGTAGGGCTCACCCTCAGGTACGAGATCATGACCATCTCCCTAAACTAAAATTGAATATTCCAGCATTTGAGGGTAGATATGTTCCTGATATATATCTCACTTGGGAGTTAGAAACTGAACAACGATTTACATGTTTACAATATCCTGAGGAGAGACGTGTTCCTGCTGTTGTTTGTGCTTTCACTAGCTTTGCATGTGTTTGGTGGTCTGAACATTGTAGATTATATCCTATTCCAGCTACTTGGGCTGCTTTGAAAACTGCTATGCGTACTCGTTGGGTTCCACCATATTATCAACGTGAAATACTTCAAAAATTGCAGCGTTTAAGACAAGGAAAAAATTCTGTAGAAGAATATTTTCAGGAATTACCAATTGGCATGATTAGATGTGGTATTGTTGAGGAGAATGAAGCTATGTTTGCACGTTTTATGGGTGGATTAAATAGAGAGATTCAGACCATTCTAGAGTATAAGGAGTATACTAATATTACTCATTTATTCCATCTTGCTTGTAAAGCTGAACGTGAAGTGTAGGATCGACAGGCATTGGTGCGAACTAACTTTTCTGCGGGTCGATCTTCATCATGGATACCACATGCATCCTCTACTTCCACTACACCAGCACCTCCATCAGGTGCCACCTCCAGCCGTGATACAAGAAAGCAGGCACAACCACCACTATCTGCCAAGAGCACACCTCCCGGGCCTGCAAAGACTTCTTCTTCTTCCATGGCATCAACAGGGCACACAAGTGATATTATTTGTGGTCGTTGTAAGGGAAGAGGACATTTTGCGAGAGAATGAAAATCTCAGCTTGTGATGATTGCTACTGAGGATGGTGGGTATGAGTCTGCTAGTGACTATGACGAGGAGACTTTGGCTCTTATTACACTTGAAGAACACGGTGGAAATGATTTTGATCATGAGACACAATACATGGCTCCTAAAGATGCTGACAGGTATGAATGTATAGTTTCTCAACGAGTTTTAAGTGTGCATGTCACACAAGCTGAGCAAAATCAGAGGCATAATTTGTTCCATACCAAGGGAGTTGTGAAGGAACGTTATGTTCGCGTCATCATAGATGGAGGGAGCTGCAATAACTTGGCTAGCATGGAGATGGTGGAGAAGCTATCACTCACCACAAGACCACAACCACATTCTTACCACATCCAATGGTTCAACAACAGCGGCAAGGTTAAGGTAACACGTAGTGTTCGTGTGCATTTTAGTATCTCTACATATGCTGATTATGTTGATTGTGATGTGGTACCTATGCAAGCATGTTCCTTATTACTTGGTAGACCATGGCAATTTGATAAAAATTATGTACACCATGGTAGAAACAATCAGTATACTCTTTTTCATAAGGATAAAAATATTACTTTGCTTCCTATGACTCCTGATTCCATTTTGAAAGATGATATTAATAGAGCTAATAAAGCAAAACAGGAGAAAAATAAGATTGAAAATCAGATTGTGTCAAAAGAATTTGAGCAACAAATGCAGCCTAATAATAATAATAAACAATCTAGTGTTGCTTCTGAAATTAAATTGAAAAGTGCATGTTTACTTGCCACCAAATCTAATATTGATGATCTAGATTTTAGCAAATCTGTTTGCTATGCTTTTGTGTGCAAAGAGGCATTATTTTCATTCGAGGACGTGCCTCCCTCTTTGCCTCCTGCTATCACTAACATTTTGCAGGAGTTCGCTGACGTCTTTCCACAAGACGTGCCACCGGGATTACCACCTATTTGAGGGATTGAGCATCAAATTGACTTAATTCTCGGTGCATCATTACCCAACCGTGCACCATACCGTATCAATCCAGAGGAGACGAAGGAGATTATGCGTCAAGTACAAGAACTGCTCGACAAAGGTTATATACGCGAATCCCTTAGTCCTTGTGTTGTTCCTATCATTTTAGTGCCGAAAAAGGATGGTACGTCGCGTATGTGCGTTGATTGTAGAGGCATTAATAATATTACTATTCGTTATCGTCATCCTATTCCTAGGCTAGATGATATGCTTGATGAATTGAGTGGCTCTACAATTTTCGCCAAAGTTGATTTGCGTAGTGGATACCATCAAATTCGTATGAAATTGGGAGATGAATGGAAAACAGCATTTAAAACTATGTTTGGATTATATGAGTGGTTAGTCATGCCTTTTGGGTTAACTAATGCACCTAGTACTTTCATGAGGTTAATGAACGAAGTTTTACGTGCTTTCATTGGACGATTTGTGGTAGTTTACTTTGATGACATATTGATTTATAGCAAATCTTTGGAGGAACATTTGGAACATTTACGTGCTGTTTTTATTGCTCTACGTGATGCACGTTTGTTTGGTAACCTTGGAAAGTGCACCTTTTGCACCGACCGAGTATCTTTTCTTGGCTATGTTGTTACTCCACAGGGAATTGAAGTTGATAAAGCCAAGATTGAAGCTATTGAGAGTTGGCCGCAGCCCAAAACGGTCACACAAGTGAGGAGTTTCCTTGGCCTCGCTGGTTTCTATAGGCGTTTTGTGAGAGATTTCAGCACCATTGCTGCACCTCTCAACGAGCTTACAAAGAAGGATGTGCCTTTTGTTTGGGGTACCGCACAGGAAGAAGCCTTCACGGTATTGAAAGATAAGTTGACACATGCTCCTTTACTCCAACTTCCTAATTTCAATAAGACTTTTGAGCTTGAATGTGATGCTAGTGGAATTGGATTAGGAGGTGTGTTATTACAAGATGGCAAACCTGTTGCATACTTTTCTGAAAAATTGAGTGGGCCTAGTCTGAACTATTCTACTTATGATAAAGAATTATATGCTCTTGTTCGGACCTTAGAAACATGGCAACATTATTTATGGCCCAAGGAATTTGTTATACATTCTGATCATGAATCTTTGAAACACATTAAAAGTCAAGCAAAACTGAACCGTAGACATGCTAAATGGGTTGAATTCATTGAGACTTTCCCTTATGTCATTAAACACAAGAAGGGTAAAGAAAATGTTATTGCTGATGCATTGTCTCGTCGTTATACTATGCTTTCACAACTTGACTTTAAAATATTTGGTTTGGAGACCATCAAAGATCAATATGTTCATGATGCTGAATTTAAAGATGTATTGCAGAATTGTAAGGAAGGGAGAACTTGGAACAAGTTCGTTCTTAACGATGGATTTGTGTTTCGTGCTAACAAGCTATGCATTCCAGCTAGCTCCGTTCGTCTTTTGTTGTTGCAGGAGGCGCATGGAGGAGGATTAATGGGACACTTTGGCGTCAAGAAGACGGAGGATATACTTGCTACACATTTCTTTTGGCCAAAGATGAGACGGGATGTTGAGCGTTTTGTTGCTCGCTGCACTACATGTCAAAGAGCTAAGTCACGACTCAATCCTCATGGTTTATATATGCCTTTGCCTGTACCTAGTGTTCCTTGGGAGGATATATCTATGGACTTTGTTTTAGGTTTACCTCGAACAAAGAAGGGGAGGGATAGCATATTTGTTGTCGTGGATAGGTTCTCGAAAATGGCACACTTTATACCATGTCATAAAAGCGATGATGCTGTTAATGTTGCTGATTTGTTCTTTCGTGAAATTATTCGCTTGCATGGTGTGCCAAATACTATTGTTTCAGATCGTGATACTAAATTTCTTAGCCACTTTTGGAGATGTTTATGGGCTAAGTTGGGGACTAAGCTGCTTTTTAGTACTACTTGTCACCCCAAACTGATGGACAAACTGAAGTAGTCAATAGAACATTGTCTACTATGCTTAGGGCTGTTTTGAAGAATAACAAGAAAATGTGGGAAGAATGCTTGCCTCATATTGAATTTGCTTATAATCGTTCATTGCATTCTACTACTAAGATGTGCCCTTTTGAAATTGTGTATGGTTTCCTACCTCGTGCACCTATTGATTTGTTGCCTCTTCCATCTTCGGAGAAGGTTAATTTTGATGCTAAAGAACGTGCTGAATTGATTTTAAAAATGCATGAGTTAACTAAGGAAAACATTGAGCGTATGAATGCTAAATATAAACTTGCTGGAGATAAGGGTAGAAAACATGTTGTGTTTGCACCTGGAGATCTTGTTTGGTTACATTTGCGTAAGGATAGATTTCCTAATTTGCGCAAATCAAAGCTAATGCCACGTGCTGATGGTCCTTTTAAGGTGTTAGAGAAAATAAATGATAATGCATATAAACTTGAGCTGCCTGCAGATTTTGGGGTTAGTCCCACTTTTAACATTGCAGATTTGAAGCCTTATTTGGGTGAGGACGATGAACTTTCGTCGAGGACGACTTCATTTCAAGAAGGGGAGGATGATGAGGACATCAATACCATTGTTACACCCACAGCCCCTGCTGCTATACATACTGGACCAATTACTAGAGCTCGCGCACGCCAATTGAATTATCAGGTACTTTGTTTCTTGGTAATGATTCTAATGTTCATGAGAATATGATGCTGCCTAAATTGGATACATTTGTTTTGCTTACAAATGAAGGGCCTAGTTGGACAAGAAAGATGAACCTTGGAGCAAGTTCAAGCATGGAGATGATGGCATGCGCAAGGGGAACAAGAACGGAGTTACAAGTGATGATTCCAGGACCCTGAAGCCACCATAATGAGTGCATGAAGCATGGGACGAGATATACAAGATGCCACTTCATAAATTTCGTCCAGAGGCTATCTTAGGTGCTGCGTCACCTTATTATTGGGCCAGGTCCATGAATTTTCGAAGTACTTAAGTATAGGCTGTTTTTAGAGTCCGTATGTGTGGGGAAAGAAGAGTTAGGGTTGGTTTCGGACCCCTCCACCAAGGGCCACGAAATTCCCCCTCTCTCCTCCATATATACAGCCCTTAGGGCATCGTTTAGGCTTTGGGTTTTGTTTAGATTAAAAGTTCGCCATAGCTGCAACTTCGCGTACTTCGTTTGTGTCCAACGACCAGACCAAGACGTCACAGAACCCCACCTTGATCAATAAAGTTTTCATCTTATATTCGCAATATCCAGATTCTAATCTCAGTTTCTTTGCTTGTTCTTTGTTTGCTCGCAGGAAACAGACCCTCGTGGTCAGGTTGATCGTGCTCCGGCATGGTCAATAACCCTCGGAAGTTGGTTTAGCGATTGCTAAGGCGCGACGTCTCGCACGTTCGTAGTCGGATCATCAAGGTCGACTACCACAAAAAACGATAGCCACCATCTCATTGAAACATCGGGAAACCTTTGCCTCTATCAAGTATAGTCTTGTTCATAAGGATAAAAATATTACTTTGCTTCCTATGACTCCTGAATCCATTTTGAAAGATGATATTAATAGAGCTAATAAAGCAAAACAGGAGAAAAATAAAGAGTGAAAATCAGATTGTGGCAAAAGAATTTGAGCAACAAATGAAACCTAATAATAAACCATCTAGTGTTGCTTCTGAAATTAAATTAAGAAGTGCATGTTTACTTGCCACAAAATCTGATATTGATGATCTAGATTTCAGCAAATCTATTTGCTATGCTTTTGTGTGCAAAGAGGCATTATTTTCATTCGAGGACGTGCCTTCCTCTTTGCCTCCTGCTGTCACTAACATTTTGCAGGAGTTCGCTGACGTCTTTCCCGAAGACGTGCCACCGGGATTACCACCTATTCGTGGGATTGAGCATCAAATTGACTTAATTCCCGGTGCATCATTACCCAACCGTGCACCATACCGTACCAATCCAGAGGAGATGAAGGAGATTATGCGTCAAGTACAAGAACTGCTCGACAAAGGTTATATACGCGAATCCCTTAGTCCTTGTGTTGTTCCTATCATTTTAGTGCCGAAAAAGGATGGTATGTTATGTGTGTGCGTTGATTGTAGAGACATTAATAATATTACTATTCGTTATCGTCATCCTATTCCTAGGCTAGATGATATGCTTCATGAATTGAGTGGCTCTATAATATTCTCCAAAGTTGATTTGCGTAGTGGATACCATCAAATTTCGCATGAAATTGTGAGATGAATGGAAAACAACATTTAAAACTAAGTTTGGATTATATGAGTGGTTAGTCATGTGTTTTGGGTTAACTAATGCACCTAGTACTTTCATGAGGTTAATGATCGAAGTTTTACATGTTTTCATCGGACGATTTGTGGTAGTTTACTTTCGGGACATATTGATTTATAGAAAATCTTTGGAGGAACATTTGAAACGTTTACGTGTTGTTTTTATTGCTCTACGTGATGCACGTTTGTTTGGTAACCTTGGAAAGTGCACCTTTTGCACCGGTCGAGTATCTTTTCTTGGCTATGTTGTTACTTCACAGGGAATTGAAGTTGACAAAGCCAAGATTGAAGCTATTGAGAGTTGGCCGCAGCCCAAAACGGTCACACAAGTGACGAGTTTCCTTGGCCTCGCTGGTTTCTATAGGCGTTTTGTGAGAGATTTCAGCATCATTGCTGCACCTCTCAACGAGCTTACAAAGAAGGATGTGCCTTTTGTTTGGGGTACCGCACAGGAAGAAGCCTTCATGGTATTGAAAGATAAGTTGACACATGCTCCTTTACTCCAACATCCTGATTTTAATAAGACTTTTGAGCTTGAATGTGATGCTAGTGGAATTGGATTAGGAGGTGTGTTATTACAAGATGGAAAAACCGTTGCATACTTTTCTGAAAAATTGAGTGGGCCCAGTCTGAACTATTCTACTTATGACAAAGAATTATCTGCTCTTGTTCGAACCTTAGAAACATGGCAACATTATTTATGGCCCAAGGAATTTGTTATACATTCTAATCATGAATCTTTGAAACATATTAAAAGTCAAGAAAAACTGAACCATAGACATGCTAAATGGGTTGAATTCATTGAGACTTTCCCTTATATCATTAAACACAAGAAGGGTAAAGAAAATGTTATTGCTGATGCATTGTCTCGTCGTTATACTATGCTTTCACAACTTGACTTTAAAATATTTGGTTTGGAAACCATCAAAGATCAATATGTGCATGATGCTGAATTTAAAGACGTATTGCAAAATTGTAAGGAAGGGAGAACCTGGAACAAGTTCGTTCTTAACGATGGATTTGTGTTTCATGCTAACAAGCTATGCATACCAGCTAGCTCTGTTCGTCTTTTGTTGTTGCAGGAGGCGCATGGAGGAGGATTAATGGGACACTTTGGCGTCAAGAAGATGAAGGATATACTTGCTACACATTTCTTTTGGCCAAAGATGAGACGGGATGTTGAGCGTTTTGTTGCTCGCTGCACTACATGTCAAAAAGCTAAGTCACTACTCAATCCTCATTGTTTATATATGCCTTTGCCTGTACCTAGTGTTCCTTGGGAGGATATATCTATGGACTTTGTTTTAGGTTTACCTCGAACAAAGAAGGGGAGGGATAGCATATTTGTTGTCGTGGATAGGTTCTCGAAAATGGCACACTTTATACCATGCTGTGCCAAATACTATCGTTTCAGATCGTGATACTAAATTTATTAGCCACTTTTGGAGATGTTTATGGCCTAAGTTGGGGACTAAAGTGCTTTTTAGTACTACTTGTCACCCCCAAACTGATGGACAAACTGAAGTAGTCAATAGAACATTGTCTACTATGCTTAGCGCTGTTTTGAAGAATAACAAGAAAATGTGGGAAGAATACTTGCCTCATATTGAATTTTCTTATAATCGTTCATTGCATTCTACTACTAAGATGTGCCCTTTTGAAATTGTGTATGGTTTCCTACCTCGTGCACCTATTGATTTGTTGCCTCTTCCATCTTCGGAGAAGGTTAATTTTGATGCTATAGAACGTGCTGAATTGATTTTAAAAATGCATGAGTTAACTAAGGAAAACATTGAGCATATGGATGCTAAATATAAACTTGCTGGAGATAAGGGTAGAAAACATGTTGTGTTTGCACCTGGAGATGTTGTTTGGTTACATTTGCGTAAGGATAGATTTCCTAATTTGCGCAAATCAAAGCTAATGCCACGTGCTGATGGTCCTTTTAAGGTGTTAGAGAAAATAAATGATAATGCATATAAACTTGAGATGCCTGCAGATTTTGGGGTTAGTCCCACTTTTAACATTGCCGATTTGAAGCCTTATTTGGGTGAGGACGATGAACTTTGGTCGAGGACGACTTCATTTCAAGAACGGGAGGATGATGAGGACATCAATACCATTGTTAGACCCACAGCACCTGCTGCTGTACATCCTGGACCAATTACTAGAGCTCGCGCATGCCAATTGAATTATCAGGTACTTTCATGATGTAGGTTAGAACCCTAGTGGCCCGATCTTTCACGGAAGGAGCGGATCCCGCAAAGAACACGATGAACACGAAGTGGGGAACAAGGAAAAACGGGGGAAAACACAAGGGGAAACACAAGCAGAACACTCAAACTAACAAGAACAAGTCACACATGTGCTAGATCCTCGGGTACATAGAACGATACACGAATCCACGGACAACTAAGGACGATACAAAAAGGGTAGCCGGTTCTTCTCCGTGAGGAGGTCTTGAATCCACAAGGGGATCTTCCCGTAAAGGGGTCTTGAATCCAAGGTGGATCTTCTCCGTAGAGGGGCCGCGGTCTCTCTCATGGAGTAGATCCGATATGGATGAGCAATGCTCTATCTCTCAATGAGCTAAACCAATGCTAACACTAGAAAGTTGTATGGGATAGAGTATATATAGTCTAGGTGACGAAAGGGTACACGGGCCTCGGCCCAAGTGGCTGCGCGCAGGCAGGGCCGGAAGTTCCGGGCGCCGGAGGTTCCGGGGAGGGTCCGGCCTAACCAGAGAGTTGGCACGGTGGAGATGTGCTGGCATCCGGGGGCCGGAAGGTCCGGGCAGGCCGGAGGTTCCGGGCGCCAGAAGGTCCGAGATGGGGTCCGGGCTAACCCGAGAGTTGGCACGCCTGGGCTGGTCGAAGTCATCGGTGGCCGGAAGGTCCGGCTCGGCCGGAAGGTCCGGGGGCCGGAAGTTCCGGGCTGTCCAGAGTGTTGACGCCTGTCTCTTCTTCTACAGTCCTCAGCTCCGAGTCTTGAGCGTTGTACCTGATGACACATAGTATCTCGGACTTAGGCAGTAGCCATGTCTCACTTGAAGAGGGGGAAACTCAAGTAGGAGTGATGTCACCTCGGATTGAATAGCACGTGCCCTAGCCCTTGTCATTGGTCCACTTGGAGCTTCGATAGTTGAGGTGGCGTCCATGTGGATGGTCGTGGGATGCTCCGCATCATCTCCCCTCCCTTGGGGAAGATCCATCCTCGGATCGAGTTCTTCATCACCATGGAAGGGAGAGAGATCTTTGATGTTGAAGATGTCGCTCATGTTGTATTTGTCCCGTGGGAGGTCGATCTTGTAAGCGTTGTCATTGTAGCGTGCGAGCACCTTGAAGGGTCCATCGGCTCGAGGTCGAATCTTAGACTTGCGTTCTTGTGGAAAGCGCTCCTTGCGAAGGTGTAGCCACACGAGATCACCAATGTTGAAGACCATAGGTTGCTTGTTGACGTTGAGCTTGGTCGCAAGGCGTTGTACTTGGCGCTCGATGGTGTTTCTTGTATCTTCATGCACCTTCTTGATATGGGTCGCTCGTGCACTTGCGTCCAAATTGATTCGCTCTTGGAGTGGTAGAGGTAGAATATCCAATGGTGACAAAGGGTTGAATCCGTAGACGACCTCGAAAGGGGACTTGCCGGTTGTTGAGTGTCTTGCTCGGTTGTAGGCGAACTCGGCGATGGGTAGACACTCCTCCCACTCCTTGATGTTCTTCTTGATGAGTACTCGAAGTAGAGCGGAGAGTGTGCGGTTTGTCACCTCCGTTTGGCCGTCGGTTTGAGGATGGTACGCCGTGGAGAAGAGTAGCTTGATTCCGAGCTTGGCGCATAGGGTCTTCCAAAAGTAGCTAAGGAACTTGACGTCGCGGTCCGAGACGATAGTCTTTGGCACACCATGTAGACGCAATATTTCCCTACAAAAGAGATTAGCCACATGTGAAGCATCGTCTATCTTGTTACAAGGAATAAAGTGTGCCATTTTTGAGAAACGGTCCACAATGACAAATATGGAATCTTTCCCATTGCGAGTCCTAGGCAAACCAAGTACACAGTCCATGCTAATGTCTTCCAAAGGTTGGTATGGAATCGGTAAAGGCATATAGAGACCATGAGATTGAGCTTTGGACTTAGCTTTGCGACATGTAGAACACCGGTTGGTGAAGCGATTGACGTCCCGAAACATCTTTGGCCAAAAGTAGCTCTTCGAGAGCGTGGCGAACGTCTTGTCGCGTCCGAAGTTTCCCATTAAGCCTCCTCCATGAGATTCCTGCAAAAGCAACAAACGAAGCAAGGACTCGGGAATGCAAAGTTTGTTAGCTCTCATAAGGTAGCCGTCTTTGATGTAATAGCGTTCCCAAGATGTATTCGACAAACACTTGGCATAAGGAATGGCAAAAGTTGTATCATGCTCATATAAGTCTTTGATATGCTCGAAGCCAATGACATCTAACTCAAGTTGCGTGACAAGCATGCAAATGCGGGAAAGAGCATCCGCTACTATGTTTTCTTTACCTTTGATGTACTTGATGACATATGGAAAAGACTCAATAAATTCACTCCATTTAGCATGACGCTTGTTCAACTTAGTTTGTCACTTAAGATACTTGAGAGTCTCATGATCTGTATGAATAATAAACTCATGGGTACGAAGGTAGTGTTCCCATTCATGCAAAACATGGACTAAAACATATAGCTCTTTGTCATAGATGGGGTAGTTGAGTTGCGCTCTGGAAAGTTTCTCACTAAAGTAAGCTATGGGGCGCTTCTCTTGCGTTAACACACCTCCTATGCCATTACCACTAGCATCGCAATGAATTTCAAAAGGTTTGTCGAAGTTGGGTAAAGCAAGCACGGGAGCATGAGTAAGAAAATTCTTAAGGTCATTGAATGCGGTATCTTGGGATGGTCCCCAAACAAAAGGCGCATTCTTCTTGCTCAAAGCATGCAAAGGCGAAGCAATGGTGCTAAAATCCTTTACAAAGCGACGATAGAAACCTGCAAGGCCAAGGAAACTACACACTTGATACAAGTTGGTTGGTTGCGGCCAAGTCTTAATAGCATTGATCTTGGACTCATCTATATGAACACCCTTAGAAGAGACAACAAATCCTAAGAAAACGAGCTTATCAACACCAAAAAGGCATTTCTCGATATTAGCATAGAGACGCTCTTTCCTAAGAGTTTGCAAAACGGTGCGGACATGGGTGACATGTTGTTGGATAGATTTGCTAAACACAAGAATATCATCAAAGTAGACCATGACAAATATACCAATGTAAGGGTGAAAGACATGATTCATGAGGCGCATAAAAGTGCCCGGTGCTTCCGAAAGACCCATAGGCATGACTAACCACTCATACAAACCAAACTTGGTTTTGAAGGCGGTTTTCCATTCATCACCCTCTTGTATGCGGATTTGATAGTAACCACTCTTAAGATCAATTTTGGAAAATATAGTGGCACCGCTAAGCTCATCAAGCATATCATCTAGGCGTGGAATGGGATACCTATAACGAATGGTGATAGCATTGATAAGTCTACAATCGGAGCACATGCAAAAACTACCGTCATGTTTTGGCACAAGAATGACCGGAACGGCACAAGGGCTCAAACTTTCACGCACATGTCCATGGTCTATGAGATGTTTTACTTGCCTTTGAATTTCTTTGGTTTATTCGGGGTTGACGCGGTAGGGAGCTTTGTTTGGAAGTGGTGCTCCGGGGATGAGGTCGATTCGGTGCTCAATGCCTCGTAGAGGAGGTAGTCCCGGAGGTAGCTCATCAGGAAAAACATCTTGAAATTCCTACAAAAGAGAAGACAACACTAGAGGAAGAGTGTGAGAGGTGTTAGTTTGTGGTGCATTGTCCTTGAACACGATGACGTAGTGTAGGACACTAGATGGGTTCTCACACACTTCTCTCATCTCACGTTTGGTGGCAAATAGAACGAGGTTCTTGTTTTCGCTCATCGTGGAGGCACTCAATTAGGGCTTGTGGCACTCACTCTCTTTTTGGTGGCTCACTCTCTCACCATTCTCTCCATGATGGGTGGTATGTTTGTCGGCAATCACTTGACTTGGTGACATTGGACGGAGGACATACTCCTTGCCCTCCATCTTGAAGATGTAGTGGTTCGTCCGACCGTTGTGGACGACTCCTCTATCGAATTGCCATGGCCGTCCAAGGAGAAGATGACAAACGGTCATTGGAATGACTTCGCACTCCAAGATGTCTTCATAGGCGCCGATCTTGAAGGAGACTTGTACTCGGTGCTCGACTTGGATGGTGCCGGAGTCACTAAGCCATTGCACTTTGTATGGATGTGGATGCTTCGTCTCGGGAAATTGGAGCTTGGAGCAAAGTTCTTCACTTGCGAGATTGTGACAACTCCCTCCATCGATGATGACCTTGATGGATCGTCCATTGATGCCGGCCTTGGTGTGGAATATGTGGCATCGTTGGTCTTCTTCTTGGTGATGTTGGAGAGTCAAGACTTTTGAGACAACAAGTGCGGGACTTGAGTCTTCATCACAAAAGACTTGTTCTTCTTCATTGTTCACTTGGCAGTGCATGGCGACTTGCTCAAGTGCTTCCATTTCACCTTCACTCATGGAGTCATAAGTGCCATCGTCATTGAAGACCATGGTCCGCTTGTTGGTGCACTCATAGGACTTGTGGCCTCGGCCTCCGCAAGTGAAACACTTGAAGGAACTCATCTTGATGGTCTCATCGGTTGGGGTTGATGATGATGAAGCTCTCGGCTTGAAGTTGCCCGTAGTAGGGTTTCTTGTAGTTGGTGAAGCTTTCTTGGAAGTCGACTTGTCGATGTTGGAAGTAGAAGGTCTTGTAGTCGGTGTTGGAGTCGTTGAAGCTTGGTTATTGGAGAAGCCATAGGACTTGGATGAAAACTTGGCGTACTTGAAATCATCTTGCACTTGGCGTTCCGCTTTGGTAGCTTGGTGCACTAGCTCGATGAGATTTGAGTATGGTTGGAAGTCGGCGATCTTCTTGATAGGATGATTGAGTCCATTCAAGAACCTTGCCATAGTTTGCTCATCATCTTCTTTGACATTGGCTCGTATCATGGCAATCTCCATTTCCTTGGAGTACTCTTCAACGCTCTTGGTACCTTGCTTGAGTTGTTGGAGTTTCTTGAAGAGGTCGCGGTTGTAGTAGGTAGGCACGAAGCGTGCTCTCATGACATCCTTCGTTTGTGCCCAAGTAGTGATGGGTGGTTCACCTCTTGCCTCACGGCGCTCTATGATTTGTTCCCACCAAATGAGGACATAGTCTTGGAACTCAAGGGATGCCATCGCGATCTTCTTCTCTTCTTCATAATTGTGCAAACGGAAGATCTTGTCAACTTTGAATGCCCATGAAAGGTATTCTTCGGGATCGTTGCTTCCGTTGAACTTGGGCATGGTGAACTTGAGCTTGCCGTAGCATTGCTCTTCATTGTGTTGGGGTCGGGGATGATGCGCCCATGTTGTAGATGATTGTTCAACTCGTGGTGCACTTGTCGCGGAGGGTTTTCAACCTCGTGTTTCTCTTGTCACGGAGGATTCCCATAATTTTCATGCTCTTGATGAACTTGATGGTCTTGGCGCGCTTGTGGAGGAGCGCGTCGAGCTCGAGGAGGAATTAGACGATGCATACAAGCTTGCATCCGTGACGCTCGAGGAGGAGTGCTTCCTCTTCTTCACGGGCTTGACGGCCTCAGTCGGCACCGGCTCGACTCGCATCGCATAGAGCTTGTTGCGCCTCAAGCGCTTGAGCATCATGGAGTTGTTGTTCTTGACGTTGAGCCTCGGCATCTTGTGCATTTTGGTGTAGACGCGCGCGTTCTTCCTCTTCATGTTGGCGTTGTTGTTGTCATTCTCGAGCTAGCGCAAAGGCTTCTTCGGCTTGGCGTCGTCGGTGCTCTTGAGACTCGGTGTCCCGACGTGGATTGAGGTTTGCTTGACTGTCGGTGCACGCGGCTCGACGAAGATTGTTCGATGTCGGTGTACTTGAGCCGGAGAGGGTAAAGTTAGAATGGCGACTTGAACGGCTCCTTCTTGAAGTGGAAGAAGAGTGGTTGAGCAACAAAGCACGAATCTCGTCCATCCTTGCGTCATTCTCTTGCTTGTGATCATCGAGCTTGTGGTCAAAGTAGTCCCTTGTACGTTGCTCGGAAAGTCGTAAGTCGGCGGCAAGATTGTCGATGCGTTCACGCATAGCTTGTTGCTCTTGATGCAAATCACGTTGTGCACCAAAGAGGTGACTCTTGGCGACGAAGGAGTTCATGTCGTCGTCTTGCTCCATCAAGAGTGGGTTGGTAGAAGTACTTGGCCTATCCATAATTCCAAGACAAATGTGAGTGGTAGAAAGAGAAGAACGAGTACCAAATGTACCTTGACCGAAGTTGAAAGTGGATCGAGGATCACTCCAATGTAGGACAAGGAAATAGCACAATTGGTACGAGTTCTTGTCGGTTTCTCACACCTACACAAGTAAATGCTTTTGGTGGAGCTTGGTTAGGATGGTGGCATAAAATTTGATGTAATTGTAAGTGAGCTTCAATAATGTTGGAAAAGATTCGCAAGATGCAATGTAACAAGTAGACCAAGCATATAAGGTACACGGAAACACACACGCAAAAAGATAAGTGGGGTTGTGCAACCAAGGGTGAGCCAAAATGTGGAATCCACGAAAATGCTCTTGTTGCACAACACTAGAGAGACGCTAGCACGATTGCACGATAGGCGGATACAAGAACTTGTGCACAACCTACATAGGAAAAATGTAACGACTTCTATCCCAAATACTTTGTATGCAAGGAGTTGTTATGATATGATCCAAGATGATCGAGTATGACAATCTTAATGTTGTACGATGCTATGGTTCTTGCTTAAAAGCTCTTTGCTTATCTTTCCTCTTTGCTTAAAAGATTGTTTGGCTCTTTGATGTTTGAGCTCTTTTCTCATGCAATGCTTGACGAACCAAGATAGAAAGTGAGTATGCGATGACAACTTTGTGACACAAGAGATGATACCAATATAGGCCGCAATGATGTATGTATGCTATGGGAAGTATGATCACTAATGTGCACAAGTCTTGTTGCCGGCAATACTTGATGGCTAGTCTCGATGGGTAAGCAACGCAAAGGAGTAAGGCTATGATGGCTATCAATGTAATGGCAAGAGTGATATGTCCAATACCAAGATGAGGTTACCGGTCTTGCTTCCGGTATGGTGTCAAAATGGTGGGACGAATACCAAGTCATAGTCGAGGTGGTCGTTGTTGATGACGCATCCGTGGCGAAAATGAGCAGCGGTGATGTCGATGTCAAGCCGTACCTAGATAGCCGAAACACAAAAGGATACGGTACCACAACTCAAATTCTCAAACCTCAAAGTAGCAATTGTGTCAGAGAGCGTCCAAAAATAGTTGGGTTATGCAGAAATGGTGGAGGTATGCTGAAGTATATATGGTATATGGTGAACACGATGAACACGAAGAGGGAAACGAGGAAAAACAGGGGAAAACACAAGGGGAAACACAAGAGGAACACTCAAACTAACAAGAACATGTCACACATGTGCTAGATCCTCGGGTACATAGAACGATACACAAATCCACGGACAACTAAGGACGATACAAAAGGGTAGCCGGTTCTTCTCCGTGAGGAGGTCTTGAATCCACAAGGGGATCTTCCCGTAAAGGGGTCTTGAATCCAAGGTGGATCTTCTCCGTAGAGGGGCCGCGGTCTCTCTCGTGGAGTAGATCCGATATGGATGAGCAATGCTCTATCTCTCAATGAGCTAAACCAATGCTAACCCTAGAAAGTTGTACGGGATAGGGTATATATTGTCTAGGTGACGAAAGGGTACACGGGCCTTGGCCCAAGTGGCTGCGCGCAGGCAGGGCCGGAAGTTCCGAGGAGGGTCCGATCTAACCAGAGAGTTGACGCGGTGGAGATGTGCTGGCATCCGGGGGCCGGAAGGTCCGGGCAGGCCGGAGGTTCTGGGCGCCGGAAGGTCCGGGACGGGGTCCGAGCTAACCCGAGAGTTGGCACGCCTGGGCTGGTCGAAGTCATCGGCGGCCGGATGCTCCGGGTCGGCCGGAATGTCCGGGGGCCAAAAGTTCCGGGCTCTGGCCGGAAGTTCCAGGTAGTCCAAAGTGTTGACGCCTGTCTCTTCTTCTACAGTCCTCAGCTCCGAGTCTTGAGCGTTGTACCTGATGACACATAGTATCTCGGACTTAGGCAGTAGACATGTCTCACTTGAAGAGGGGAAAACTCAAGTAGGAGTGATGTCACCTCAGATTGAATAGCACGTGCCCTAGCCCTTGTCATTGGTCCACTTGGAGCTTGGATAGTTGAGGTGGCGTCCATGTGGATGGTCGTGGGATGCTCCACATCATTTCGTTTCTTGGTAACGATTCTAATGTTCATGTGAATATGATGTTGCCTAAGTTGGATACATTTGTTTTGCTTACAAATGAAGGGCCTAGCTTGGACAAGAAATATGAAACTTGGAGCAAGTTCAAGCATGGAGATGATGGCATGCGCAAGGGGAACAAGAACGGAGTTACAAGTGATGATTCCAGGACTCTAAAGCCACCATAATGAGTGCATGAAGCATGGGACGAAATATACAAGATGCCACTTCATAAATTTCGTCCAGAGCTATTCTAGGTGCTGCGTCACCTCATTATTGGGCCAGGCCCATGTATTTTCAAAATACGTAAGTATAGGCTGTTTTTAGAGTCCGTATGTGTGGGGAAACAAGTGTTAGGGTTGGTTTCGGACCCCTCCTCCAAGGGCCACGAAATTCCCCCTTCTTCCTCCATATAAAGCCCTTAGTGCGTCATTTAGACTTCGGGTTTTGTTTAGATTAAAAGTTCGCCATAGCTGCAACTTCGCATACTTTGTTTGTGTCCAACGACCAGTCCAAGATGTCACAGAACCCCACCTTGATCAATAAAGCTTTCATCTTATATTCACAATATCCAGATTGCAATCTCAGTTTCTTGCTTGTTCTTCGTTTGCTCGCAGGAAACAGACCCTCGTGGTCAGGTTGATCGTGCTCCGGCGTGGTCAATAACCCCTCGGAAGTTGGTTTAGCGATTGCTAAGGCGCGACGTCTCGCACGTTCGTAGTCGAATCGTCAAGGTCGACTCCCACAGAAACGATAGCCACCATCTCATCGAAACATCGGGACACCTTTGCCTCTATCATCTCCTAGAGGAGGTATTGAAGATAGTCTTCTCCTAGAGGAGGTCTTGAAATCCAATAGGATTTGTCGGTGTACAAAAAGAGGGGTACGCCTTTTGTAACCCTATAGCTGTGCACGGGCAGTCTGAGCCACCGGCACCACCACACTTAGCAAGGCAAGGGAGGTGAGCCAAGGTAAGGCCGAAGCTCAGGAGAAGCAGAACGACGCCAAGACCAAGACCACAAAGAGCGAAGGGGACGAAGCGGACCCCCCCCCCCCCGACAAGATCCTTGCCGGGAGGCGGTTTTAGCAAACCCGGCAAGACCCTTGCCGTGGCAGCTCGCCCCACACCTACGGAGTGAGTCACCCTTGAGTCCACTGCCCCCATGGGGCAAGGATTCGGGAGACATCCCCGTGGTGGCATGCAGATCTTTGTGAAGACATTCAAGATCAGATACACTCTTTAGAAGATGATGATCCTTTGCGGGATCCCAGCCAAGGAGGACCACAAGGCCCCCGGCAAGAGCCTTGCCGGGGATGACAGCAGGCGCCACGGCAAGACCCTTGCCAGGGCCCCGGCAAGGCCCTTGCCAAGAACACCCGTAGGGCCACCATCAGGCCCACGCTAGTCAAACCTCCACTGCCGTTCGCATGCAGCTGCCGACGCAACCAGCTAGGCAGGCACCTACGTGGCGGCATGCAGATCTTTGTGGAGACCCACCACTACGCCACCTCAGCTGCCTGCCTGCCTACATGGCACTGCGGGCGCCGCTGGCCAGGGCGCGTGTCGACGCGAGAGGGAGTGGCGACGGACGAGACAGGGCTTTCCCCCGTCCCCAATAAAGCAAGGACACCTGGGCAAGATGCATTAAATGCGCCTTGTCATGTAATGCGAGGGATAACCTCACATCACTGTCCCCAATAAAGCGAGGAGGGGGATTCGGCTTTTTGGAGCTCCTCACGCCCCATAGCTAGCTCAAGAACACAGATATACAATCCACCAAAGCAGGAGTAGGGTTTTACGTATCCTCGCGGCCCGAACCTAGATAAACGAACCGTATGCTATTTGTTTGATCCGCTCTTCTCACGACCCCATGCCCCACAATCGTAGTAGGGATTCTTGTGATCCCATAGGTGTCGTTCCCACCGACATCTTTGGGCGCCAGGTAGGGGGCGCAGTTGTGAGAATCGGCTTTAGTAGTTAGTTCGACGCTTCTTCATCGTCATGGCACCCAAGAAGAAGACGACGGTGGCGGTTGGCCCGTCGGAAGCCGGACATCCTGTCCCGACGCGGGCGAGCAGTGGACCGGTCGCAGAAAGGACCCTAGGCGCCGTTCGCGAACACCAACACCGTCCCAGCAGCCGGAGATTGGGAGGCGGCGATGTTTGTGCGCCTGGTAATGGGCCACGCGCCGCCAAATCCAAAGACGGAGCCAGGCCTCCACGGGTGGCGCGGGGCCTTCCAAGATCGCTAACGCCCCGCCCGAAGGCGATGCAAGGGCCTCCAAGACTCCCACGCCGGCGCTGACGGCACGCTCCTCTCAAGCAGCGCACGACGAACGGCACAATCATGCCGAAGACCTCGGGCGTCGCTGCTGGAAGAGCCCCGAGCGCACTCCCAGGAGGTTGAAGACCTGCCCGCTCGGCGAGGCGCTGGTGAAGATGGCATGCGACCGCGGGGTCGTGATAGAGCTCCTTCTGACATGGTCAGAAGTCGAAGCGCATCGCGATCCGTGCAGGTTTCGCTGCCACCAACGCCAGCAGAAGCCCTGGCGCACGCACAGTTGCTCCTCGATTTTCCTCCCACTACGGGGAAACTCGACGAATGGAGAGCCACTATTCGAAGCCCTGTTGCGGTGGCCAACAAAGACGAACAGAGTCCGGTGGAGCTCCCGGGTCGACGCTCCGACGGAGTCCCATGCACCAGTGGCAGGAAAGCCGGCGGCGCCGCGACCATGATGCACTCGCCTCCTCCTTGCCCGGTACCGCGGACGCCAGCCCGTCGCGACGTTGCGGGCGACAAAATCTCCATAGCATCGTCCGACCTGCGGACCCACTGTGACCAGCGCCAAGTCCTTTGGGAACGAGAACACGAAGACGCTCGAAGCACTATTGAGCGCAGGCACGGACCGCGCCACCAGTCAGACAGGCGAGCAGGGCCTGCTGCGAACCACTCGGCACCGGAGAGCCCTAGAGGCCTACCTTACGAGGTATGTGTCCGGCTTTTACCTGTGAGCTGCGGCAGTTCCAGTGGCCCACTCACCGCACCTTCAAACCTGACGTGGGCAAAAAGTACAGCGGCAAGACCCACCAGTCCGAGTTCCTCAGCATCTACACCATTGCGATGCAAGCTGCCAGAGCCCGCGACGATAAGGTTCTTGCGAATTACTTTCCGTTGGCTCTTAAACCCAATGCCATGTCATGGTTGATGCACTTGTCGGTAGACTCTATTTCCTCCTGGTCGGATTTGTGCCATGAGTTTGTGGGCGCCTTTACTGGAGGCCACCAAGCCCATGGCCAAGCGAGCGACCTGCACGTCATTCCCCAGAAGGGAGGCGAGAGTCTCCGCAAGTATATACAGAGGTTCAGCCGGATACAGTACAATATCCCTGATGTTCACCCTGCCGCCATCATCAGCGTGTTCCATCAGAACGTGCGTAACCTCAAGATGCGTGAAGAGCTGGCAATGAACAAGGTGAAAGATGTAGCAGAACTCTATGTTCTTGCTGACAGATGTGCCCGGGCTGAAGAGGGAAGGAAGTTCCTCGGCGAAGACACCGGCGTGGAAACCGACTCCTCGGATGAAGATACTGCCGCCCCGGCGAAGAAGGGCCGGCGCCGCAACAAGAAGCGCAAAGGTAAAGCTGTGCTTGCCGTCAAGTGATCTGATGACACCGGCTCCACCAAGAAAACCAAGGCAGATGACCCCGGAAAGGAAATTTCCGGATGTGTCGCCTGCCGGGCCTTGGCGGTTGCCAAGAAGCCAGGAAACTCCGACAAGCGATACTGCAAGATCCATCGCACCAAAGGCCATGCTCTCCAAGACTGCCGACAGGTTGAGCTCCTCGCTGAGAAGCAGAGGGATGAATATGAGAGGCGGGACAAGGAGAAGGGCCAAGACGGTGCTAAGGGGTCCGACAAGAAGCGTGACGGCCAGGCGGGCCATCACGGCAAGGATAAACAACAAGAGAGGCCCGCCCGGGGCCGTGACAAAAAGCCAGAAGACGACGATCACGAGGAGGACGACGAATCCGGCAACCAAGAGTTTCAGAAAGCTACAGAGGCCATGTGCATCGACGGCGGTGCCTCGCTGCATACTTCTCACCGCCAGCTTAAACAGTGGTCGCGAGAGATTACAGCGGCAGAGTCGTCGTTTGATGCCCAAAGGCCGCTGAAGTGGTCCAGCACACCTATCATTTTTTACACTGAGGATCACCCTGATCGCACTACTGCGGTCGGGTGCTTGCCATTGTTGGTTTGACCAACAATACACAACCTCAAGGTGACAAAGATGCTAGTCGATGGCGGGGCCGGTCTGAACTTGATCTCGCCTGCCGTGATCGAGAAACTGCAGATTCCTGATGGAGACCTCGAAGAAACGGGCACGTTTCAGGGGGTCAACCCGGGAAGAAGCCAACCTAAGGGAAAGGTCACGCTAACCGTGACTTTTGGAAGCGATCTGAACTACAGGACAGAGAGGATCGTGTTTGATGTTGCCAAGATCCCCTTGCTGTACAACGGGATCCTTGGCCGCCCAGCGATGGCCAAGTTCATGGCGGCGTCACACTATGCCTACAACACCCTGAAGATGCCAGGACCTGTGACGATCATCACCATCCCCTCCGATAAGAAAGATGCGCTGATTTGCGCTGACCAACTATACCAGCAAGCAGTTGCAGCAGCTACCGCCACTAGGGCACTTGCTCCTGCCGTTGGGAGCCCGGGAGGGAAGAAGAAGAAGAAGATCGGTGAGACTTCGGACACCCACTCCGGCAAGCGCACCTCTTCGGAGTGTAGCGCTCCCGTCGAGGACGTGCCAGAGAGCTCCACCGGCGGAAACAAGAAGCCCAGGGCCATACCGCCGGGAACCAAGAAGGTTTCTGTCAATGAGGACGGCACGGGAGGGGCTTTCACCATAAGCTCCACCCTTGACGACAAATAGGAAGACGCGCTCGTCACCTTCCTGCGGGCGAATGTCGATGTGTTTGCATGGCAAGCTTCCGACATCCCCGGCGTTCCCAGGGAGGTGATTGAGCACCACCTTGCTGTCTGTCCTCATGCGCGGCCCGTCAAGAAGAAGGTCAGAAAGCAAGCTTTGGAACGACAAGATTTCATCATAGAGGAGATCCAGAAACTGGGAGCAGCGGGTTTGGTAAGAGGAGTGCTCCATCCAACGTGGTTGGCCAATCCGGTCGTAGTGCGCAAGGCTAATGGGAAGTGGAGGTTGTGTATTGATTACACAGATATCAATAAGGCTTGTCCTAAGGACCCCTTCCCGTTGCCGCGCATCGACCAGATTGTTGACTCCACAGCTGGGTGTGATTTGTTGTCATTCCTCGATGCCTACTCCGGCTACCACCAGATCTTCATGACAAGAGAAGACGAAGAGAAAACATCATTCATCACCCCATGTGGTACGTATTGTTTCATGCGGATGCCTTTCGGGTTGAAGAGTGCTAGTTCGACGTTTGCAAGGACGGTCCAGATTGGTTTTGAACCCAAGCTCCATAGAAATATGGAAGCTTATATGGATGACATAGTGGTCAAAACCAAGGACAGGGCAACCCTCATACCGGATTTGCAAGAAACATTTGCAAACCTGCGCAAGATCAATCTCAAGCTGAACCCTGAGAAGTGCGTCTTTGGCGTCCCGTCTGGCAAGCTTCTCGGGTTCTTTGTGTCACAGCGTGGGATAGAGGCCAATCCGGACAAGATCAAAGCTATAGAGCAGATTGAAGCACCCAAGCGAATCAAGGATGTGCGTCGGCTTGCTGGTTGCGTCGCCGCCATGGGCAGATTCATTTCCAAGTCTGCCGAGCGCGCCCTTCCCTTTTTCAAGATCCTGAAAAAGGCGGGCCCGATGGAGTGGACGCCAGAAGCCGAAGCAGCATTGCAAGATTTGAAGAAGTACCTCTCCTCCACGCCAATACTAGTTGCGCCTAGGCCACATGAGCCGTTGCTGCTATACCTGGCGGCAACGAACCAGGTGGTCAGTGCCGCACTAGTGGTGCAGAGAGAGGTTGACGACGAGGTAATGGCAGCGACAGAGCCTGACACCTCCAATGCAGAGACGACACAGCCAGTTGAAGTGCCGCCGAAGAAGAAAATGATGCAGCACCCGGTCTACTTTGTTAGTTCCCTCCTGCAGGGAGCTAGATCAAGGTACTCCGGCATGCAGAAACTGCTCTTCGGCCTTCTTATGGCCTCGAGGAAGCTGCGTCACTACTTCTAGGTACACGAGATCACTGTCGTCACTCGCCTTCCTCTGCAACGGATATTGCACAATCCAGATGCAACGGGAAGAATTGTGGAATGGGCACTGGAGCTGTCCAGCTTTGGCCTCAAGTTTCAAAGTACTTCGATGATCCAGAGCCGAGTCCTGGCGGAGTTCATTGCAGAATGGACCGCAACGCCTGACGAAGAAGCCCAAGAGACTGCTCTCCCCGAAAAGGAGGCAAGTTGCAGTTGGATCATGTACTTTGATGGAGCTTTCTCCTTACACTGCGCCGGGGCTGGCATACTGCTTGTCGCGCCCACCAGAGAGCACCTCATGTACGTGATCCAGAAGCACTTCCCCAGGGAGGTGTCAACAAACAATACGACAGAGTACGAAGGGCTGCTCGCCGGTCTTAGGATCGCGGCGGACCACGGAATCAAGAAGCTCATCGCCAGGGGCGACTCGCAGCTCGTCGTCAAGCAAGTCAACAAGGACTACCAGAGCCCGTTGATGAAGGCCTACGTCAATGAAGTGAGAAAGCTGGAAGAGCGTTTCGACAGTATATAGGCTGAATACGTTCCCCGAGCGGAGAACGATATCGCCGATTACCTGTCAAAACGCGCTGCCCTCAAGCTACCTGTGGAACCAGGTACCTTTGTGCTCCAGCTAACTCAGCCATCCGTTGATCCATCAACAGAGCTGAATAAGAGAAGGAAATTAGGACCCGGCAAGTACTTTCCCGCCGAGCTCCCCGGAGTCGCCGGCAAGGATGTTGCCGGGGACACTGAGCCCACCACGGGACGGCTAGCTCCGGCGGAGCGTCAAGCTCTTGCCATCGAGACAGCCGCTCCTATAGCGGAGGAAATGCCTTTAGTCCTCGCCTTCGAGCCCCAGGCTCCAGCATGGGCACATCATACCGTCCGATTCCTCCAAACAGGGGAACTTCCTGAAGAGCAGGAAGAAGCGGAAAAAGTAGCCCGTCGCTCTGCCATGTACCAGTTCGTCGATGACGTCCTGTACAGAAAGAGGCCGAACGACGTGAAATTGAAGTGTATCCCTCGGGAGGAAGGACTGGAGCTGTTGGCGGAGATACACGGAGGCATATGTGGATCCCACATCGGGTCAAGGGCCCTTGCCGGCAAGGCATTTCGACAAGGTTTCTTCTGGCCCACTGCCCTCCAGGATGCGACGACACTAGTCACCAGGTGTGAAGCGTGTCAGTTCCATTCAAAGAAGCTTCATCAGCCAGCTCAAGCCCTTCAAACCATTCCTCTCTCCTGGCCCTTCTCGATCTGGGGGCTCGACATACTGGGCCCTTTCCCCCGCGCTGTAGGGGGCTTTGAGTACTTGTACGTTGCAATCGACAAGTTCACAAAGTGGCCGGAAGTGGAGGCAGCGAGGAAGGTCACAGCTCAGTCAGCCATCAAGTTCTTCAAAGGACTAGTGTGCTATTTTGGTGTACCTAACAGGGTCATCACCGACAACGGCACACAGTTCACAAGCCGCACCTTCATGCAATATATCCAAGACCTCGGCAGCAAAGTCTGTTTCGCTTCCGTTGCTCACCCACGAAGCAATGTTCAAGCTGAGAGGGCAAACGCTGAAGTACTGCGAGGCTTAAGGACCAAGACCTTTGATAGGCTGCATAAGAGTGGAAGGCGCTGGATTGATGAACTGCCCACGGTTCTTTGGTCGATCAGGACGATGCCAAATCGAGCCACCGGACAGACACCCTTTGCCCTAGTATACGGGGCAGAAGCAGTTCTCCCCACTGAACCCATATATGGGTCACCTCGAGTGCCCGCTTATGATGAGCTTGAGCAAGAGCAACTGCGGCAAGATGACGCAATGCTCCTTGAGGAAGATCATCTTCGGGCGGCTGTGAGAGCAGCACGCTACCAACAAGCCTTGCGCCGCTACCATAGCCGTGAGGTTCATGCCCGAAGCCTTGAGGAAGGCGACCTTGTCCTTCGGCGCGTTCAATCGGCCAAGAATTCCAACAAGTTTACGCCAAAGTGGGAAGGCCCTTATCGGGTAATATGAGTCACCAGGCCCGGCGCAGTCCACCTGGAGATCGAAGATGCCGTTCCAGTGAGTAACTCCTGGAACATTGTGCATCTTCGCAAGTTTTACCCGTGAGGCGCGGCTTGCCGGGCCCCCCGGCAAGCCACCTTTTGTACAAGCATTGCCGATGATGCATGTAACCCTTTGTACAAAGCCTGGCGCGGACCCTGAGCACAAGTAAATGAAGCGCTGGCGCCCTAAGTTATAGCATGCATGCTAGGTCGAGTCTCGTCCTTGGTTAGGGTTGATAGTGCTTAGCGGCGACTAACCCCTAGCTTAGAGGTCGAGTGTGCGTCTCTTTGTCTTTCTTTTGTCTTCTTTGGTTCATAGGACGCATGGATATCTGTGCCGAACCACTTGGGGAGGAAAAGAAGATGAACAGACTAGCATCTAGCCCCCTGCAAGCCAGCATTGCCAGGGGCTGCAAGAGCAAAGATTCACCCACGGCAAACCAGAGTTTCCGGGGGCTGCATCTTCAGATAAGTTCTTCATCCCTTATCATGCATTCCATTATGGACTGAGGTATGTGAAACCTCGTTTTCCCCTAAGCTACCGTGCTCCCATAACTCAAGGCCCTAGGGCTCGTTCCTGGGGCCAAGTTTGGTCGTAGTTGCGACAGCGAAAGGATGAAACAAGGAGCCAGAACCCGCCTCATCCCTGCCTCCGCCAAAGGCGTGAGGAAGGTCGAGCGAAGTGGGAAGACGGCAAGGCCTGTTGCCGGGCAAGGAAATGTTAATCTTGAAGATATCAAGGATTTACTCCTTGTCGTGGGTTCTACCCACAAACAAATGACCCGGCAAGCATCCCTTTTTCATTAAAAACATTCCACTCAGGTACAGTCCATAGGGAATGAAAAACATGAATGATGGGATTACAAGTTTTAAATTCAGCTAAGTCCTGAAGGCTTACAAACTAAAAAGAGATAAGGTGCCCGTAATCCCTTTCTTGTCCCTCTCCTCAGGAGGCAGGTCAAGGAGGCGAAAAGGGCAAAAGACACCAAGAGAACATCTCGGTGGCCGTCCGAAGGCTGGATGGTGATGGCGACGCCGAAAGCAGAGCTCAAAGACGAGGCGCAGGACATCACCACGCGTCAAAGGCGTCGGTGCCCGCATACTCCGACTTGACGGCCTTGCCGCCCACCCTCTTCCTCTTCTGTAGCCTCCCAACGCCAGCCGCCCAAGGAGACGACCCCGGGAAGTTCAGGGAGCCGGCGACGCGGATGATGGGGTCGCCGGTGCCGCACGGAGAGGCACCCGACACCTAATCGGACCCGTCATCCGGCCGCCTACTACCCTCGTCGTTGCTGCCGCTGTCCTCCTCGTCACTCCCGCCCGAGGAGGAGTCTTCACTATCAGAAGAGCTCTCCACGCAGCATCTTGCACGGGTTCCAAAGCACCCAAAGACCTTGACGAAGAGAAGGCCACCCTCCATCAGCTTAAAATGGAGAGTAAGCCCCTCCGTCAAGGGGTGGATATGGGCAAACATCTTCCATCCCCGACGGAGATACATCACGTGAGGGGCGGGGAAATCGACGCGGGCCCGCGGGCCACTGATCATGCAGCCTGATGAGGACATGACTATCTTGGATATGACCAAAAATATTGCATATATGCATATTTGTCAGGTGATTTCTAGTGCAAATTATTCAATAATCTATTTATGTTATCCAGAACAAAAATACCTCACACACTTTTGTGTTTGGTCTAATTGCAGGTGTATGGGACATTTGTACAATCCACATATGAAGATAAGGAAGAAAGAGATGTTTATTTGCTATCCAAAAAGTTCTCTCACGTCACTTTTGGCCCAAGAGAAGATAGAGTCCAAGTCTCTCACGTTCTGGATTCAGATTCGGACTACACAGACATACCTGACTCAAAACGCACACAAGTTTTTCATACGGACTCAGAATTGGGTGATTCTTTTTTTGTTGGAAAGTAGATTTCGTGCACTTTCCAACCCAATTGGAATCACCTTCAAATTCGTCCGGAGCGTTGAGTTGTGGACGAAACAATCTGATGCTACAGCAGAATCCGAGTCAAACTACAAGTCCAAAGGTGTTACATCACCTCCACTTGGGCCCATTGGCCTTGTACGACCTAGATTTAGTTTTAGGCTGCCTTGGGACGTCCTCCCACCTCCTTGGCCGCCACCCCTTGCTCCTATATAAGTAGATCCATCTAGTAGCTTTTCCTTGGGATTTATTTAGTTAAAAGTTAGCAATTGCAACTTCGTGTACTTCGTTTGTGTCCAACGACCAGACCAAGACCGCTTCCGGATCCCCACCATTATCAATACCTCATATATATTTGCAATATTCAGATTGCTTTATCATATTCTTGCTCGTTCTTCGATTGCTTGCAGGAATAGACCTTCGTGGTCAGGCTGACCGTGCTTCCGGCATCGTCAGTAACCTCAGGAGATTGGTTTAGCGATTGCTAAGGCGCAACGTTGTGCACGTTTGTAGTCGGATCGTCAAAGTCGTCTCCACCAAATCGATAGTTATCATCTCATCGAAAGATCGGGACACCCCGCCTCTATCAAGTGGTATCAGTTTTCAGGTTGCTCGGTGAGAATTTCCAGTTTTCCTAGATTAGATTTACTTTCTTACCTATTGTCCAAGAAAAAGCCACAAAAAAGAGTTAGATCTATTCATCCTTGGTCCAAGCCAGTCTGAGCCTTTGCAATTTTCTTTTCATTGATTGCATAATTGAATTATCGATTGCATCGTCGTGTCGAGTTGCTGGTCTTAGTGTCTAGTTCGTTTAGAGTTTCGAGTTCTGTTCACATTAGTCACGCCACCGCTGCATCATTATCTCTTCCGCTGTCCACCACCCATCCATCAATTTCCACCACGTGCTACCCACCATTCATTGTCATAATAATAGTTGAGGTCACTCACATCTTCGCCTGATCGAATCTGCATCTTATCTAGTTTGTCTTGGAAAGAGGGAGAAAAAGAATATAAGGAAAAAAAAAGAGAGAAAAAAGGAAAGAAAAAAAAAGAAAAAGAGGGAGAAGAAAAAGAAAAAAAAGCGTGAGAAAAAAAAGAGAGAAGAAAAAAAATTGGATCTATCTAGAATCAATCTCGTACCTGAATTCGGATTGGAATCTGTTTTGCGCACTGTTCAGTAAAACAGGCGTATCTTCCTCATACGAAGTCCGTTTGGGCTCCGTGAGTACTCAAATTGAAGATAGCGACGAGCCGCATCTAAATAGTTGCAGAAGCTTGTTCAATATTTGACACCTCAAAATCGGATTCTAAATAGGTCTTTTTGCCCTCCGAAGTTCGTGAACACAGCTTGTTCCAATTTTTTAGGCCAGTTTTAGAATTCTTTGACTCCTCATATCAACTCGGAATTGAGTGATTCTTTTTGCATTGGAAAGCTTGAGTTAGTAGCATTCTTTGAAAGAATTTATCAGAAAATTGTCTCAAACTTTTCAAGAGGAAAGTTGGAGAGAGAGTTGTTGTATATCCTGCTTGGCAGTTGTTTTTCATCATTATCTTCACTGCCGTTGTGATCTTCACTTATATCTTGTTGTCAAGTGCTACGTAGTATCCTTCATTGATGCTAGTTGTGCTACGCCGTGACCTCATTAGTGTTCTAGGCTCGCGTCTCTAGTCCGGTCTAGCCTAGGACCAGCACAGTACCGTCGTTGAGCGTTTATTCAACATTGCATCTTTGAATTGATTATTGCTAATCTTTTGCTATCATATATAGCCAACCCAGCTCCACATATTTCTACACTGTGTATACGTACGCTCCCCTGGCAATCGCTTTACTCAATATTCGGAGTTACTTAACACCGCTGGTTGCCGATCACTGCCTGCTGCATGGTAAAAACTTGTAAGACATTGATATTTGCTTTACTGTGAGCGTTTTACCACCACATCCTAGTAGTTATAGGAACATTATTTTTGGGTTTTGTTTCTTCTTCTACTAATCATGACAGGATCCAGAGTCAATTCATGGGCTTTGTCGATCGCGGGAAATGTGCCACCACCTTTGCAAATACCACAACCGTCACGAGAGGTGCACAAACATCCAAATGCACATGATCAGGTTAATGTATCTATACCACCATTTAATGGCCGTTTTAAACCTGCTTTATATATTGAATGGGAGTTCGACATAAAAAATATATTTGCTTCCCATAATTTCAATGAACATAAAGAGGTTAAGGTTGCGGTTGGTTCTTTCACTGGTTATGCTTTGGTTTGGTGGAGTGAATATTGTCGGTTACACCCTGATTATATACCTACTACTTGGGATGATTTGAAACTTGCCATGCGATATACTTTTGTCCCTGCTTATTATACTCGTGACATGATTAAGAAGTTGCAACACTTAAAACAAGGTAGTGAAACTGTAACAAAATATTATGATGATTTACAAACTACCTTGTTGCATTCCTCTTTAGAAGAAAGTGAAGATGATTTTATGGATAGATTTTGGGGAGGATTAAACTGTGATATTCAAGAGATACTAATTCATGAAGAGTGTTATCCTATGGACCATTTGTTTCATCTTGCTTGCAAAGCTGAACAGGAAATAAAACGACGTGTTGGCCATGAGGAGAACAAGCGCACGGTGCACATTCCAAGAGTTGATATGATTGTTCCTTCAACTACTAGGCATACTATGACAACCACATCCGTTGTTATCAGGACTACATCGCCTCCACCATGTGACACATCGGCCCCGAGAGTGGCTACATCATCTGAGTTGATCATAAGAGGTAATGACAAAGGTACTGATCTTCCATCTCTACATGAGAATGATGAATGCCTTGTCAATTTGAATGCACCATCTGATGAGCTACCCACTACTTTGATCACACCACCTATTTTAGAGGACTACATTGATAATTTGACTTTGCCATGTGATCAAACAACTGAAATACCAACAATTTTGAGTGCACCCATTGAATTAACTATTGATGCAAAAGAACCAATGTTTAATCATTTTGATATGACCTCTAATCTTGGTGATGATTCTGTGTTGAATGACTTATTGCATGTTTGCTTATTTAAGCATGTTGTAGCATGTAAATTTGATGCAAGTAAGGTTTATTCACCAATGTTGGGATGGTTTAATGATGAACATTGTCAATCTTTTGAAATGAGTAAGAGCTTCACTTATATGTGCAAACTGAGTTGCAATATTTTCATGCCTTCTACTTCTTGTGCTAATTTTTTGGCTTTAGATTTTATGAACTATGCAAGTTACTCATCTATTCATGTGTCATATATGCAAAAATCAAGGCAAGTAAAAATGGATGACATATACATATACAACATGTACACCTTGTCTCTTTTGTTAGCCACATTTCAGATTAAGCAACGCCGAGGACGGCTTTATTTTCAAGAAGGGGAGGATGATGAGGACATGACTATCTTGGATATGACCAAAAATATTGCATATATGTATATTTGTCAGGTGATTTCTAGTGCAAACTATTCAATAATCTATTTATGTTATCCCGAATAAAAATACTTCACACACTTTTGTGTTTTGTCTAATTGCAGGTGTATGGGACATTTGTACAATCCACATATGAAGATAAGGAAGAAAGAGATGTTTATTTGCTGTCCAAAAAGTTCTCTCACGTCACTTTTGGCCCAAGAGAAGATAGAGTCCAAGTCTCTCACGTTCTGGATTCAGATTCGGACTGCACAGACATACCTGACTCAAAACGCACACAAGTTTTTCATACGGACTCCGAATTGGGTGATTCTTTTTTTGTTGGAAACTAGATTTCGTGCACTTTCCAAACCAATTGGAATCACCTTCAAATTCGTCCGGAGCGTTGAGTTGTGGATGAAACAATCTGATGCTGCAGCAGAATCCGAGTGAAACTACAAGTCCAAAGGTGTTACATCACCTCCACTTGGGCCCATTGGCGTTGTACGACCTAGATTTAGTTTTAGGCTGCCTTGGGACGTCCTCCCACCTCCTTGGCCGCCACCCCTTGCTCCTATATAAGTAGATCCATCTAGTAGCTTTTCCTTGGGATTTATTTAGTTAAAAGTTAGCAATTGCAACTTCGTGTACTTCGTTTGTGTCCAACGACCAGACCAAGACCGCTTCCGGATCCCCACCATTATCAATACCTCATATATATTTGCAATATTCAGATTGCTTTATCATATTCTTGCTCGTTCTTCGATTGCTTGCAGGAATAGACCTTCGTGGTCAGGCTGACCGTGCTTCCGGCATCGTCAGTAACCTCAGGAGATTGGTTTAGCGATTGCTAAGGCGCAACGTCGTGCACGTTTGTAGTCGGATCGTCAAAGTCGTCTCCACCAAATCGATAGTTATCATCTCATCGAAAGATCGGGACACCCCGCCTCTATCACAGCCCCTCATGTGCAGCCACAACGACTCCGGTAGATCCAGCTCCATCTCCCACGCGAAGGGAGTCAGGAGACGAAGGCGACGGCGAGGCGGCCGGCGTAGCCTGACGACGAACTCACAAGGGTCATCCCCAACGTGGCCCTCCACGGGGGGAAGAACTTCTGGCGGAGGCGAGGTGATGCGGAGCATCCCAAGGTCACCCCCATGGACCTACCATCGTCTCACCAAGTGCCTACCGGGCCCATGACTCGATCACGTGCAAGAGCCCTTGAAACCGAGGTGACATCTCTCCTCTCACAATTCCACTCTGATGCGCATGAAGCATGGATACTACCTCATATGGATACATTATGCATACTCAGGTACAATGGAGAATCTAAGGAGCAAGGACAAGAAGAAGAGGAAGATGGACGAGAAGACGGAGAAGAAGAAGAGCTGCAGGAAAATTCCCAGCCGCCGGACATCCGGTGCCTGAAGCGTCAGCCGAGCTCCAGCCAGCGGACGTCCGGCCCGGACCGGATGACCGGTGCCCCTGCACCTGAAGCTAACAAGCGGATGTCCGGTCCGGACCGGACGACCGGCGCACCAGCACCCGAGGCAACATCAGCGGAAGTCCGGAGCCTCCGGACCTCCGGCGCCCCCATCACAGAGCAGAACCATCGGACGACCGGAGGACACCGGACGTCCGGCAGCTCCTGAGACACCGGACGACCGGTCCCCAGCGGACGTCCGGTACCTAGCTGCGTCTAGATTCGGGCCCGAGGCCCATGTACCCCTTCACTTCGCCCCCTTTTGCACTTAGACTATAAATAGAGCCCCCCATTCATCCTAGCTAGGGTTAGTGTTTGTTTAGCTCATATTTCGAGATAGAGATTCGCTCATCCATACTGATCTCCTCCTCGAGAGAGACTGCGGCCCCTCTTCAGAGAAGATCAACTTGGATTCAAGACCCCCCTCTTGGGCGGTCCCATCAAGACCTCCTTCTAGGAGAAGAACCGGTTACTTGTATCGTCCTTTGTTGACCTTGGATCATCGTGTATTTGTTTGTGTTTCGGGGATCTAGCACATGTGTGATCTGTTTCTTGTTGGTTGAGTGTTTCTCTTGTGTTTCCCCTCGTTTTCCCCCTCGTGTTCTTCGTGTTCCTCTTAGGGATCCGCTCCTTTCGTGAAAGATCAGCCATCTAGGTTTCCACCAAACATCATCTTGGTATCAGAGCAAGGTTGATCACGATTTCGGAGCCCCCTCTTCGTTTTTCTAGCTTGATTTTGTTGTTTTTCGTCCTAATCCGAAAATCCCCACAAAAATAGCCCCAAAAATGTTTCTTGTGTTTTGTGAGTTTTGATGATGTTTTGTTGGTTTTGATCCGTGAATTTGTTGCGTTGCAAGTAGATCTAGCCTTCCCCCAGCATCTCCACCTCGAAATCCCTCCCAAATCCCCCAGATTCCCTCCAAAATTACCTCCCGGATCTAAAATCTCGCGTTCACCCCGACCACCGGATGACCGTCACATCACCGGACGTCCGGCGACCCAGGAAGCACCTGACGTCCGACGTTACCGGGCGACGGGCGACCGGACATCCATTCGCGCCCGGACGAACGCTACTCCCACCATTTCACCCGCTACACCACCACCGACTTTCCGCACTCTTTGACATTATCCCAACCCACACCACCACCTAACCGCCACCTACTCCGACGATTTTTGTCGCCTTTGGTTTTGAGAATTTGAGTTGCGGTACCGTATCCTTTTGTGTTTCGGCTATCTAGGTACGGCTTGACAACGACATCACCGCTGCTCATTTTCGCCATGGACCCGTCATCAACACCGGTCAACAACAACGACCACCTCAACTACGACTTGGTATTCATGCCACCATTTTGACACCATACCAGAAGCAAGCCGGTAACCTCATCTTGGTATTGGACATATCACTCTTGCCATCATATTGTTAGCCTTCATCGCCTTACTCCTTTGCGTCGCTTACCCATCGATACTAGCCATTGAGTATTGCCGGCAACGAGACTTGTGCACATTTGATCATACTTCCCATAGCATACATACATACATCATTGTTGCCTATATTGGTATCATCTCTTGTGTCACTAAGTTGTCATCGCATACTTGCTATATTGGTTCGTCAAGCATCGCATAAGAAAAGAGCTCAAACATCAAAGAGCCAACCAATCTTTTAAGCAAAGAGGAAAGATAAGCAACGAGCTTTTAAGCAAGAACCATAGCATCATACAACATTAAGATTGTCATACTCGATCATCTTGGATCATATCATAGCAACACCTTGCATAAAACATATTTGGGATAGAAGCCGTTGCATTTTTGCTAAGTAGGTTGTGCACAAGTTATTGTATCCGCCTACCGTGCAATCGTCTTAGCGTCTGTTGTGCAACAAGAGCATTTTTGTGGATTCCACATTTTGGCTCACCCTTGGTTGCTCAACCCCACTTATATTTTTGCGTGTGTGTTTCCGTGTACCGTATATGCTTGGTCTACTTGTTACATTGCATCTTGCGAATCTTTTCCAACATTATTGAATCTTGCTTACATTCACATTAAAAATGGTGCCACCATCCTAACCAAGCTCCACCAAAAGCTTTTACTTTTGTAGGTGTGAGAACCGACAAGAAATGGTACCAATTGTGCTATTTCCTTGTTACACATTGGAGTCATCTTTGATCCATTGTTAACATCGGTCAAGGTACATTTGATATTGGTTCTTCCCTTTCTTCCACTCACATTTGTCTTGGAATGATGGATAGGCCAAGTACTTCTTCCAACCCGCTCTTCATGGAGCAAGACGACGACATGAACTCCTTGGTCACCAAGAGTCACCTCTTTGGTGCACAGTGTGCGTTACATCAAGAGCAACAAGCTATGAGTGAACGCATCGACAACCTTGCCACCGACTTACGACTTTCCGAGGAACGTACAAGGGACTACTTTGACAACAAGCTCGACGATCACAAGCAAGAGAATGACGCAAGGATGGACGAGATCCGCGCTTTGTTACTCAACCGCTCTTCTTCCACTTCAAGAAGGGGCCGTTCAAGTCGACACTCCGACGACACCATCTCCAGTTCAAGTACACCGACATCGAACACTCTTCGACGAGCCACGTGCAACGAGCGTCAAACAAACCTCAATCCACTTCGAGACACCGACTCGCAAGAACATCGACAACGTCTAGCCGAACAAGCCTTTGTGCTAGCCCGAGAACGGCATCGCCAATGTCAACACGAACAAGAGGAGCGAGCGCGACAACATCAAGATGCACAAGACGCCGAGGCGGAACGCCAAGAATAACAACTACGTGAAGCTCATGCACTTGAAGCGCAACGTGCCCTTCAGGAATCAAGTCGTGTCGTAGCCGACTGAGGCTGACAAGCTCGACTACATCAAGAAGCACTTCGTGATGAAGCTCAAGAAAGAATTCATCAAAGACGTGTGCGTCAACAAACTCCTCGTCAAGATAGACAAGCGCCTCGTCAAGATAGACAAGCTCCCCCTCAAGTTCACCAAGAGCAAGAAAACAATGGGAATCCTCCGCGGCAAGAGCAACACGAGGTTGACAACCCTCCGCGTCAAGAGTACCACGAGTTGGACAATCATCTACAACATGGGCGTCATCATCCCCGACCCCAACACAATGAAGAGCAATGCTACGGCAAGCTCAAGTTCACCATGCCCAAGTTCAACGGAAGCAGCGATCCCGAAGAATTCCTTTCATGGGCATTGAAAGTTGACAAGATCTTCCGTTTGCACAATTATGAAGAAGAGAAGAAGATCGCGATGGCATCCCTTGAGTTCCAAGATTATGTCCTCATTTGGTGGGAACAAGTCATTGAGCGCCACGAGGCAAGAGGTGATCCACCCATCACTACTTGGGCACAAATGAAGGATGTAATGAGAGCTTGCTTCGTGCCTACCTACTACAACTGCGACCTCTTCAAGAAACTCCAACAACTCAAGCAAGGAATCAAGAGCGTTGAAGAGTACTACAAGGAAATGGAGATTGCCATGATACGAGCCAATGTCAAAGAAGATGATGAGCAAACTATGGCAAGGTTCTTGAATGGACTCAATCATCCTATCAAGAAGATCGTTGACTTCCAACCATACTCGAACCTCATCGAACTAGTGCATCAAGCTACCAAAGCGGAACGACAAGTACAAGACGACTTCAAGTATGCCAAGTTCTCATCCACGTCCTATGGCCTCTCCAACAATCAAGCTTCGACGACTCCAACACCTTCTACCTCAACCAAGCCTTCTACAAGCAACGGCGACAAGTCAAGTTACAAGAAAGCTTCGACAAGCTCAAGTCGTCCTCCTACTACAAGCAACTTCAAGAAAGCTCCATCATCATCTACTCCACCTGATGAGACCATCAAACCAAGTTCTATCAAATGCTTCACATGCGGCGGCCGAGGCCACAAGTCCTTCGAGTGCACCAACAAACGCACAATGATCTACAACGACGATGGCACTTATGATTCCATGAGCGAAGGAGAAATGGATACCCTTGAGCAAGTGGCCATGCACCGCCATGTGAACAATGAAGAAGAACAAGTCTTTTGTGATGAAGACTCAAGTCCTGCACTTGTTGTCTCAAAAGTCTTGACTCTCCAACATCAACAAGAAGAAGACCAAAGATGCACCATATTCCACACAAAGCCAGCATCAATGGACGATCCGTCAAGGTCATCATCGATGGAGGGAGTTGCCACAACTTAGCAAGTGAAGAACTATGCTCCAAGCTCCAATTGGTCAAGATGAAGCACCCTCACCCCTACAAGGTTCAATGGCTAAGCGACACCGGCACCATACAAGTCGAGCATAAAGTACAAGTCTCTTTCAAGATCGGCGCCTATGAAGACACATTGGAATGTGATGTCCTTCCGATGACCGTTTGCCACCTCCTCCTTGGATGGCCATGGAAATTTGACCGAGGTGTCATTCACAATGGGCGTACAAATCACTATAGCTTCAAGATGAAAGGGAAAGAGTTCGTGCTACGTCCTATGTCTCCAAGCCAAGTGCTCGCCGACAAGCAAGCCACCCATCATGGAGGAAATAGTGAGAGAGCGATCCACCAAAAAGAGAGTGAGCCACAAGCCCAAATTGAGTGACTCCATGATGAGCGACAAGAAAAACTTAGTTCTCTTTGCCACCAAACGTGAGACGAGAGAAGTGTGTGAGAACCCATCAAGTGTCCTACACTATGTCCTATTGTGCAAGGACAAGGCCACAACAACTAACAACTCTCACGATCTACCTTTGGTGTTATCTTCTCTCTTGCAGGAATTCCAAGATGTTTTCCCCGATGAGCTAACTCCAGGTCTACCTCCACTACGAGGCATTGATCACCGAACTGATCTCATCACCGGAGCGCCGCTTCCCAACAAAGCTCCATACCGCGTCAAACCCGAAGAAAACAAAGAAATACAAAGGCAAGTAAAGCATCTCATAGACCATGGTCATGTACGTGAAAGTTTGAGTCCTTGTGCCATACCGGTCATTCTTGTGCCAAAACGTGATGGTAGCTTTCGCATGTGCTCTGATTGTAGACCTATAAATGATATCTCCGTTAGATATAGGTACCCCATTCCACGCCTTGATGATATGCTTGATGAACTTAGCGGTGCCACTATATTTTCCAAAATTGATCTTAAGAGTGGTTACTATCAAATTCGCATACAAGAGGGTGATGAATGGAAAACCACCTTCAAAACCAAGTTTGGTTTGTATGAGTGGTTAGTCATGCCTATGGGTCTCTCGGAAGCACCGGGCACTTTTATGCGCCTTATGAATCATGTCTTTGGCCCTTACATTGGTATATTTGTTGTGGTTTACATCGATGACATTCTTGTGTTTAGCAAATCTATCCAAGAACATGTCACCCATGTCCGTACCATTTTGCAAACTCTTAGAAAAGAGCGTCTCTATGATAATATGGAGAAATGCCTATTTGGTGTTGATAAGCTCGTTTTCTTGGGTTTTGTGGTCTCTTCTAAGGGTGTTCATGTTGATGAATCTAAGATCAATGCTATTAAAACTTGTCCCCAACCAACCAATTTGCAACAAGTGCGTAGTTTTCTTGGTTTAGCCGGTTTCTACCGTAGATTTGTGAAGGATTTTAGCACCATTGCTTCACCTTTACATGCTTTGAGTAAGAAAAATGCACCGTTTGTTTGGGGAACACCTCAAGATATTGCTTTCAATGAGCTTAAGAACTTGCTTACTCATGCTCCCGTGCTTGCATTACCCAACTGCAACAAACCTTTTGAGATTCATTGCGATGCTAGCGGTAATGGCATAGGAGGTGTGTTAACGCAAGAGAAGCGCCCCATAGCTTACTTTAGTGAGAAATTATTCGGTGCGCAACTCAATTACCCCATCTATGACAAAGAGCTATATGCTTTAGTGCGAGTTTTGCATGAATGGGAACATTACCTTCGCCCACATGAGTTCAACATCCATACCGACCATGAAACACTTAAATACCTTTTGGGTCAAACTAAGTTGAACAAGTGTCATGCTAAGTGGAGTGAATTTATTGAGTCTTTTCCTTATGTCATCAAGTACATTAAGGGTAAATAAAATGTTGTGGCGGATGCGCTTTCCCGTATATGCATGCTTGTCACTAACCTTGAGTTGAATGTCATTGGTTTTGAGCATATCAAAGACTTGTATGAACATGATCCTACATTCGCCATACCTTATGCCAAGTGTTTGATGCATACTTCTTGGGATCGATACTACATCATAGATGGATATCTTATGAGACCTAACAATCTTTGCATCCCCGAGTCCCCTTTCCGTTTGTTTCTTTTGCAGGAATCTCATGGAGGCGGACTGATGGGACACTTTGGACGCGGCAAAACATTTGCTACGCTCTCCAAGAATTACTTTTGGCCCAAGATGCATCGCGACGTCAATCGCTTCACCAACCGTTGTTCTACATGTCACAAAGCTAAGGCTAAAGCCCAATCTCATGGTCTCTATATGCCACTTACAATTCCATATCAACCATGGGAAGATATTAGCATGGATTTTGTGCTTGGTTTGCCTAGAACTCGAAATGGAAAGGATTCCGTTTTTGTTGTCATGGACCGTTTCTCCAAAATGGCTCATTTCATTCCTTGCAACAAGATAGACGATGCTTCACATATTGCAAATTTGTTTTGTAGGGAAATCTTCCCCCTTCATGGAGTACCAAAGACTATCGTCTCGGACCGCGACGTCAAGTTCCTTAGCTACTTTTGGAAGACTCTATGCGCCAAGCTCGGAATCAAGCTACTCTTCTCCACGACATACCATCCTCAGACCGACGGTTAAACGGAGGTGACAAACCGCACACTCTCCGCTTTACTTCGAGTACTCATCAAGAGGAACATCAAGGAGTGGGAGGAGTGCCTACCTATCGCCGAGTTCGCCTACAACCGAGCAAGACGCTCAACAACCGGCAAGTCGCCTTTTGAGGTCGTTTACGGATTCAACCCATTGTCACCATTGGACATTCTTCCCCTACCACTACAAGAGTGCATCAATTTGGATGCAAGTGCGCGTGTGACACATCTCAAGAAGAAGCATGAAGATACAAGAAACACCATCGAGCGCCAAGTTCAATGCCTTGCGACAAAGCTCAACTTCAACAAGCAACCTATGGTCTTCAACATTGGTGATCAAGTATGGCTACACCTTCGCAAGGACCGCTTCCCACAAGAACGCAAATCCAAGCTTCGTCCACGAGCGGATGGACCCTTCAAGGTGCTTGCATGTTACAATGACAACGCTTACAAGATCGACCTCCCGTGCGACAAGTACAACGTTGGTGACATCTTCAACGTCAAAGATCTCTCTCCTTTCCATGGTGATGAAGATTTTGATCCGAGGACGGATCTTCCCCATGGGAGGGGAGATGATGCGGAGCATCCCAAGGTCACCCCCATGGACGTACCATCGTCTCACCAAGTGCCTACCGGGCCCATGACATGATCACGTGCAAGAGCCCTTGAAACCGAGGTGACATCTCTCCTCTCACAATTCCACTCCGATGCGCATGAAGCATGGCTACTACCTCATATGGATACATTATGCATACTCAGGTACAATGGAGAATCTAAGGAGCGAGGACAAGAAGAAGAAGAAGATGGACGAGAAGACGGAGAAGAAGAAGAGCTGCAGGAAAATTCCCAGGCACCGGACGTCCGGCGCCTGAAGCGTCAGCCGAGCTCCAGCCAGCGGACGTCCGGCCCGGACCAGACGACCGGTGCCCCTACACCCGAAGAGAACGAGCGGATGTCCGGTCCTGACCGGACGACCGGCGCACCAGCACCCGAGGCAACATCAGCGGAAGTCCGAAGCCTCCGGACGTTCGGCACCCCCATCACAGAGCAGAACCAGCGGACGAACGGAGGACACCGGAAGTCGGGCAGCTCCTGAGACACTGGACGACCGGTCCCCAGCGGACGTCCGGTACCTAGCTGCGTCCAGATTCAGGCCCGAGGCCCATGTACCCCTTCACTTCGCCCCCTTTTGCACTTAGACTATAAATAGACCCCCCATTCATCCTAGCTAGGGTTAGCGTTGGTTTAGCTCATATTTCGAGATAGAGCTTCGCTCATCCATACCGATCTTCTCCTCGAGAGAGACTGCGGCCCCTCTTCGGAGAAGATCAACTTGGATTCAAGACCCCCCTCTTGGGCGGCCCCATCAAGACCTCCTTCTAGGAGAAGAACCGGTTACTTGTATCGTCCTTTGTTGACCTTGGATCATCGTGTATCTCTTTGTGTTTTGAGGATCTAGCACATGTGTAATCGAATCTTGTTGGTTGAGTGTTTCTCTTGTGTTTCCCCTCGTTTTCCCCCTCGTGTTCTTCGTGTTCCTCGTAGGGATCCGCTCCTTTCATGAACGATCATCCATCTAGGGTTCCACCCTACATCACGAGGCCGGCCCGCCGCCCCGTCCTCCTCTTCCTCGAGCGCCTCGGCCTTGCCCACGGCCTCGCCCCCTCCCCCTTCCCCTCGCGGCTGGCTCTTCCACCATGGGTGCAGGAGAAGGAGGGACGCGTTGTCAAGTGGCGACCCTTGCCGCCACCGTTGAAGGACCAGGATTCCCTCTCTCCATGATGGATGGAAGGGGGGAGCAGAAGCTGAAGAAAGGAGGAGATGAAGGAATGCAGGATGCCACCCCCTCCCGCTCTTTATAAAGGAACGGGGTGGGGGCTCGGCCGCCCCGCTCATCCAATCAAGACACGGAAGGCGCAGGGAACTGGGACCAACCCGCCGCCCCAGCCCGCGGCGGCCCGGTTTCCCGCCTCCACCGTTCACCATCCCAAGCGCATGAGAGCCACGCGGCGGGCGTGCAGGACCGAGGCGACGGGTGAGGCGACCTCTCCCCACCCCATGATTGTGGGGAGTGGACGCCTTGAAGACCATGCCTCGGCCCCGTTCAGTAAATGGGCCGCGCCTCCATGCCTCCCTCCGTTTTTGGGGAAGGCGCAAACCGCCCCCTTTACTACGACGTGATGCATGCATGCAGAGCTCAGCCCCACGCATGCCGCCCACGTCACAAATGCCTCCCCACGCTGCGCCACGCGCGGGAAGCATGGGAAGCACAGCACGCGAAGAGACTTACCGCGGTAAAAACCACCCCGCCTGCCCGCGCACTGTTTTTGGGCCTAGCCCAACGACGCGATTGCGCTTACGTGTGGCCCAGGCCCGGGGGCTCCTGTTGGTGTACAAAAAGAGGGGTACGCCTTTTGTACCCCTATAACTATGCACGGGCAGTCTGAGCCACCGGCACCACCACACTGAGCAAGGCAAGGGAGGTGAGCCAAGGTAAGGCCAAGGCTCAGGAGAAGCAGAACGACGCCAAGACCAAGACCACAAAGAGCGAAGGGGACGAAGCGGACCCCCCCCCCCCGGCAAGATCCTTGCCGGGAGGCGGTTTTAGCAAACCCGGCAAGACCCTTGCCGTGGCAGCTCGCCCCACACCTATGGAGTGAGTCACCCTTGAGTCCACTGCCCCCATGGGGCAAGGATTCGGGAGACATCCCCGTGGTGGCATGCAGATCTTTGTGAGGACATTCAAGATCAGATACACCCTTTAGAAGATGATGATCCTTGGCGGGATCCCAGCCAAGGAGGACCACAAGGCCCCCGGCAAGAGCCTTGCCGTGGATGACAGGATGCGCCACGGAAAGACCCTTGTCGGGGCCCCGGCAAGGCCCTTGCCAAGAACACCCGTAGGGCCACCATCGGGCCCACGCCAGTCAAACCTCCACCGCTGTTCGCATGCAGCTGCCGACCCAACCAGCTGGGCAGGCACCTGCGTGGCGGCATGCAGATCTTCATGGAGACCGACCACTGCGCCACCTCAACTGCCTGCTTGCCTACATGGCACCGCGGGCGCCGCTGGCCAGGGCGCGTGTCGACGCGAGAGGGAGCGGAGATGGACGAGATAGGGCTCTCCCCCATCCCCGATAAAGCAAGGACACCTGGGCAAGACGCATTAAATGCGCCTTGTCATGTAATGCGAGGGATAACCTCACATCACTGTTCCCTTTCCACCTCCTGTGTGCCACTGTGGCAACCCCTTTCCTATAAAAGGAGGCCCGAGGCGACCAGGAGGGGGATTCGGCTTTTTGGAGCTCCTCGCGCCCCATAGCTAGCTCAAGAACACAGATATACAGTCCACCAAAGCAGGAGTAGGGTTTTACGCATCCCCGCGTCCCGAACCTGGATAAACGAACCGTGTGCTATCTGTTTGATCCGCTCTTCTCACGACCCCGCGCCCTGCAATCGTAGTAGGGATTCTTGTGATCCCATAGGTGTCATTCCCACCGACAGGATTCTTCCCAAAAGGGGCCTTGATTCCACAAGTGGGAAGGTAGAAGGAGCAAAGCTCACAAATATCTAATCTCATACTTTGCTAACCCTAAACATAGCCCTAGGTACAGTTCATATAGTCTTGGGGTCGAAAGAGATGAAGAGGGGCTTGGTTTGGGGATCTCAGCCGTCCATCCTGGGAGGCCCATGCGCACGGGGTAAGTTGGGCCCGTGTGCACGGGGGTCCCGTGGGCATGGTACAGGCCCGTGCGCACGGGGTGCTCCAGCGCCAACTTCCTGGATAGCCCGTGGGCACAGGGTCTCGGGGGCCCGTGCGCATGAGGTCACCTCGGACTTCCAGTTTTGCTGTTGCTGTTGCACTCTGTCTTGGTCCGCGTGGCCTTGGGATGATTCCTCTTCGCCTTGAGGGTGCTCCTGAGCCTCTTGGTGGTGTTCCTCTTCGTACCTAATGAGACATAGCGTATCTTGGTGAGGTAGCAACAATGTTCCATTCATATCCATATGCAAGCTAAGTAGGAAGGAGTTCACCTTGGTTTCAAAAGCACGTGCTCTCGCTCTTGTCATAGGTCCACGTGGGGCTTGATGTGTCGGTGTAGAGTCCATGGGGATGATGGAAGGATGCTCCGCATCATCTCCCCCCTTGGGAGATATCCGTCCATGGATCATGATCTTCATCACCATGGCACTTGGCCAAGTCTTTGACATTGAATGTGTGATGAGGACATCAATACCATTGTTACACCCACAACCCCTCCTGCTATACATACTGGACCAATTACTAGAGCTTGTGCACACCAATTGAATTATCAGGTACTTTCGTTTCTTGGTAACGATTGTAATGTTCATGAGAATATGATGCTGCCTAAATTGGATACATTTGTTTTGCTTACAAATGAAGGGCCTAGCTTGGACAAGAAAGATGAACCTTGGAGCAAGTTCAAGCATGGAGATGATGGCATGCACAAGGGGAACAAGAACGGAGTTACAAGTGATGATTCCAGGACTCTGAAGCCACCATAATGAGTGCATGAAGCATGGGACGAATATACAAGATGCCACTTCATAAATTTCGTCCAGAGGCTATTCTAGGTGTTGCGTCACCTTATTATTGGGCCAGGCCCATGTATTTTCGAAGTACTTAAGTATAGGCTGTTTTTAGAGTCTGTATGTGTGGGGAAACAAGAGTTAGGGTTGGATTCGGACCACTCCACCAAGGGCCACGAAATTCCCCCTCTCTCCTCCATATATATAGCCCTTAGGGCATCGTTTACACTTTGGGTTTTGTTTAGACTAAAAGTTCGCCATAGCTGCAACTTCGCATCCTTCGTTTGTGTCCAACGACCAGACCAAGACGTCACAGAACTCCACCTTCATTAATAAAGCTTTCCTCTTTTATTCGCAATATCCAGATTGCAATCTCAGTTTCTTGCTTGTTCTTCATTTGCTCGTAGGAAATAGACCCTCATGGTTAGGTTGATCATGCTCCAGCGTGGTCAATAACCCTCGGAAGTTGGTTTAGCGATTGCTAAGGCGCAACGTCTTCGCACGTTCGTAGTCGGATCATCAAAGTCGCCTCCCACAGAAAATGATATCTATCTCATCGAAACATCGGGACACCTTTGCCTCTATCAAGTAGTATCAGATTTCCAGGTTGCTCGTTGAGATTTTTACAGTTTTTCGTAGTTTAGATCGAGTCTGTTCTTCATACCTATAATCCACAAAAAAGCCAAAAAAAATTAGGGTTAGTTCATCCTATCCGAACCAATCTGAGCCTTTGCATAATCTTTTCTGTATTTGCTATGTTGAATTTGTGGTTGCATCGTCGTGTCTGGTTGCTGGTCTTAGTGTCTAGTCCTTTAGAGTTTCGAGTTCTGTTCACAAGTAGTCACGCCGCCGCCGCATCATCATCATCACCGCTGCCATATACCACCATCGTCATCACCGCTGCCATATACCACCATCGTCATCACCACTGCCATATACCACATATCCACTGCCATCACGATAATCCGAGTCCACCTCCATCACCGATTCGCCACCAGTCCGAGTTCCACCATCCTACATATATCTGCCACCAGTCTGAGTTTCCACCAGATTCATCTCCGCCACCAGTCCTAGTCCGAGTCCAGTATTTGTTGCTTTGTTTTCGAGTTCCAGATCACGTGATACTCCGAGTCGTGACAGAATAGGACTCCTGAGATACCGTGCTACCCGCATAAGAAAAATAGTTCCAAACTCAAAAAAAACTAAGTCTGGAAAATTCTGGCTAGGAAGTTTTTAGACCATTTGTAGACTTCTTCGAAAAAATTTGTTGTGGAGCAAAAGAAAGAGAAAAAAAAGAAAAAAATGTGAAAAAAAGAAAAAAATTCAGAGCATGCTCCTCCCTTGTTTACGTGCAGTGCCGTGATTTTGTTAGTGTTCTAGGCTCGCGTCTCTAGCACAGTCTAGCCTAGGACCAGCACAGTATCGTCGTTGAGCGCTTATTCAACTTTGCATCTCTGAATTGATTATTGCTGACCCTTTTTGCTACCATATTATAAGCCTTCCCAGCTCCACATACATCTAGTCGTGCGTTTGACTCTCCCTAGTAATCGCTCTATCCAAGCTTTGAGAGTTTTGACTACGACGATTGCCGATCACCACCTACTGCTGGGTAAGAACTGGTAAGAATTTGAGATTTGCTTGACGAATTTGTGACATCCACAACCACATGTTTAGCAGTCTGTAGGATCATATTATTGTGTGTTTATATTGCTGCTAACCATGGCAGGATCACAAGCCGATGAGACTGACTGGGAGAACATGACGAACAAAGAGTTACATGATAAGTTTCAGCAAATGATGAGTGGACAGGTGGAATATGTGCTAAACAGATTTGAAGAGGCCATGGAGAAGATAGATGGCATTGAGAAGGCGTTCAAAACAAAGCTCGATATCAAGTTTAATGAATTGCTCACGCGTCTTCCACCGCCCGTTGTGCCTGTTGCACCTCTACAACAACAACATCATCTTCCAAATCAAGTGGGACGAGCACAACACGTTCCCATTGAGCCTGGTCAAACTTCTGGTGCTGCTATACCTACTGTTGGTGCTTCTGTCGCTCCTGATCCTACTGCAGAGGTGGAGGACCATTATGAGGATGAGGTTGATCAAAATCAAAACTACGTGCAACCACTAGCACCACCACCACCAGGTCGTCCTCATGCATATCATTGCAATGGTAGGGCTGCACCACCACCTGAGGTACATGACCATCTTCCTAAACTAAAATTGAATATTCCACCATTTGAGGGTAGATATGTTCTAGATATATATCTTACTTGGGAGTTAGAAACTGAACAATGATTTACATGTTTACAATATCCTGAGGAGAGACGTGTTCCTGCTGATGTTTGTGCTTTCACTAGATTTGCACGTGTTTGGTGGTCGGAACATTGTAGATTATATCCTATTCCAGCTACTTTGGCTGCTTTGAAAACTACTATGCGTACTCGTTGGGTTCCACCATATTATCAACGTGAATTACTTCAAAAATTGCAGCGCTTAAGACAAGGAAAAAATTCTGTAGAAGAATATTATCAGGAATTACAAACTGGCATGATTAGATGTGGTATTATTGAGAAAATGAAGCTATGCTTGCATGTTTTATGGGTGGATTAAATAGAGAGATTCAGACCATTCTAGAGTATGAGGAGTATACTAATATCACTCATTTATTTCATCTTGCTTGTAAAGCTGAACGTGAAGTGCAGGATCGACAGGCATTGGCGCGAACTAACTTTTCTGCAGGTCGATCTTCATCATGGACACCACGTGCATCCTCTACTTCCACTCCACCAGCACCTCCATCAGGTGCCACCTCCAGCCGTGATTCAAGAAAGAAGGCACAACCACCACTATCTACTAAGAGCACACTTGCCGGGCATCAACAGGGTACACAAGTGATATTATTTGTCGTCGTTGTAAGGGAAGAGGACATTTTGCGAGAGAATGCCAATCTCAGCGTGTGATGATTGCTACTGAGGATGGTGGGTATGAGTCCTCTAGTGACTATGATGAGGAGACATTGGCTCTTATTACATGTGAAGAACACGGTGGAGATGATTCTGATCACGAGACACAATACATGGCTCCTGAAGATGCTGACAGGTATGAATGTTTAGTTGCTCAACGTGTTTTGAGTGTGGAGGTCACACAAGCTGAGCAAAATCAGAGGCATAATTTGTTCCATACAAAGGGGGTTGTGAAGGAACGTTTTGTTCGCGTCATCATAGATGGAGGGAGCTGCAACAACTTGGCTAGCATGGAGATGGTGGAGAAGCTATCTCTCACCACAAGACCACATCCACATCCTTACTACATCCAATGGTTCAACAACAGCGGCAAGGTTAAGGTAACTGATGTGGAGCATCCTATGGACATCACCATGTCAAGAGTTCATTCGGCAAGTGACACGTGCGACATTTACTTCACATACATAAAGGTGAATCCTCTCCTTTACACGTGCTCACTTGACCCCTTCGAGGATGGTATACTACTTGACCCTCCATCGTGCATGCATAGGTATTGTCGGAGCTTCACGGATGACGAGGAGGAGAGCAAGCGCCAAGGATCACCTACACCATCCGCGAGGGAAGCGTGGAAGAGAAGGAAGAAGAAGCCTGGACAAGCTTCTGGAAAGCCCAGAACTTCCGGCCGCTGCCCGGAACTTCCGGCCACCGGAACCTCCGGCCATCCTGGAGCTTCCGGCCCTGCTGCACCGAAGCTGTCCGAGGGTATGCCAACTCTCTGGATAGACCGGACCCTTCCTGGACCTTCGCCCGGAACCTCCGGGGCCCGGACCTTCCGGCCGTCCCCGGAACTTCCGGCCCTGCCTGCACGTAGACACTCGGGCCAAAGCCCATGTACCCTTTCGCCCCTCACTTACTCCTTCGTGGACCTAGACTATATATACTCCTCCACCTCCTCCTTTCTAGGGTAGCGTTGTGATAGCTCATTTGAGAGATAGAGCTACGCTCATCCATATCGGATCTCCTCCTTGCGAGAGACCGCGGCCTCTTCGGAGAAGATCCACTTGGATTCAAGACCTCCTCGCGGAGAAGATCCCCTCGTGGATACAAGACCTCCTCGCAGAGAAGAACCGACTACCTTTGTATCGTCCTTAGTGGAAGACGGACAACGAAGAATGATACAAAGGTAACCGGTCTTCTCCGCGAGGAGGTCTTGATTCCATGGGGGGATCTTCCCTTAGAAAACGGGCTTGAATCCAAAGGGATCTTCTCCGAAGAGGCCGCGGTCTCTCACGAGGAGTAGATCCGATGTGGATGAGTGAAGCTCTGTCTCTAAGTATGATCTAAACCAACGCTAACCCTAGAAAGTCGTACGAGATAGAGTATATATAGTCTAGGTGATGAAAGGGGTACACGGGCCTCGGCCCAAGTGGCTGCGCGCAGGGAGGGCCGGAAGTTCCGGGCTAGGCCGGAAGTTCCAGGCACCGGAGGTTCCGGGGAGGGTCCGGCCTAACTAGAGAGTTGGCACGGTGGAGATGTGCTGGCATCTGGGGGCCGGAAGGTCTGGGCAGGCCGGAGGTTCCGGGCGCCAGAAGGTCCGGGATGGGGTCCGGGCTAACCCGAGAGTTGGCACGCCTGGGCTGGTCGAAGTCATCGGCGGCCGGAAGGTCCGGGTCGGCCGGAAGGTCCGGGGGCCGGAAGTTCCGGGCTTTGGCCGGAAGTTTCGGGCTGTCCAGAGTGTTGATGCCTATCTCTTCTTCTACAGTCCTCAGCTCCGAGTCTTGAGCGTTGTACCTAATGACACATAGTATCTCGGACTTAGGCAGTAGCCATGTCTCACTTGAAGAGGGGGAAACTCAAGTAGGAGTGATGTCACCTCGGATTGAATAGCACGTGCCCTAGCCCTTGTCATTGGTCCACTTGGAGCTTGGATAGTTGAGGTGGCGTCCATGTGGATGGTCGTGGGATGCTCCGCATCATCTCCCCTCCCTTGGGGAAGATCCGTCCTCGGATCGAGTTCTTCATCACCATGGAAGGGAGAGAGATCTTTGATGTTGAAGATGTCGCTCACGTTGTATTTGTCCCGTGGGAGGTCGATCTTGTAAGCGTTGTCGTTGTAGCGTGCGAGCACCTTGAAGGGTCCATCGGCTCGAGGACGAATCTTAGACTTGCGTTCTTGTGGAAAGCGCTCCTTGCGAAGGTGTAGCCACACGAGATCACCAATGTTGAAGACCATAGGTTGCCTGTTGACGTTGAGATTTGTCGCAAGGCGTTGTACTTGGCGCTCGATAGTGTTTCTTGTATCTTCATGCACCTTGTTGAGATGGGTCACTCATGCACTTGCGTCCAAATTGATTCGCTCTTGGAGTGGAAGAGGTAGAATATCCAATGGTGACAAAGGGTTGAATCCGTAGACGACCTCGAAAGGGGACTTGCCGGTTGTTGAGTGCCTTGCTCGGTTGTAGGCAAACTCGGTGATGGGTAGACACTCCTCCCACTCCTTGATGTTCTTCTTGATGAGTACTCGAAATAGAGCGGAGAGTGTGCGGTTTGTCACCTCCGTTTGGCCGTCGGTTTGTGGATGGTATGCCATGGAAAAGAGTAGCTTGATTCCGAGCTTGGCGCATAGGGTCTTCCAAAAGTAGCTAAGGAACTTGACGTCGCGGTCCGAGACAATTGTGAAGCATCGTCTATCTTGTGACATGGAATAAAATGTGCCATTTTGGAGAAACGGTCCACAACGACAAATATGGAATCTTTCCCATTGCGAGTCCTAGGCAAACCAAGTACAAAGTCCATGCTAATGTCTTCCCAAGTCTGGTATGGAATTGGTAAAGGCATATAGAGACCATGAGATTGAGCGACTTAGCTTTGCGACATGTAGAACACCGGTTGGTGAAACGATTGACATCCCGAAACATCTTAGGCCAAAAGTAGCTTGTCGAGAGCGTGGCGAATATCTTGTCGCATCCGAAATGTCCCATTAAGCCTCCTCCATGAGATTCCTACAAAAGCAGCAAACGAAGCGAGGACTCGGGAATGCAAAGTTTGTTGGCTCTCATAAGGTAGTCATCTTTGATGTAATAGCGTTCCAAAGATGTATTCGACAAACACTTGGCATAAGGAATGGCAAAAGGTGCATCATGCTCATATAAGTCTTTGATATGCTCGAAGCCAATGACATCTAACTCAAGTTGCGTGACAAGCATGCAAATGCGGGAAAGAGCATCCGCTACTATGTTTTCTTTACCCTCGATGTACTTGATGACATAGGGAAAAGACTCAATAAATTCACTCCATTTAGCATGACGCTTGTTCAACTTAGTTTGTCCCTTAAGATACTTGAGAGTCTCATGATCGGTATGAATGATAAACTCATGGGGACGAAGGTAATGTTCCCATTCACGCAAAACGCGGACTAAAGCATATAGCTCTTTGTCATAGATGGGATAATTGAGTTGCGCTCCGGAAAGTTTCTCACTAAAGTAAGCTATGGGGCGCTTCTCTTGCATTAACACACCTCCTATGCCATTACCACTAGCATCACAATGAATTTCAAAAGGCTTGTCGAAGTTGGGTAAAGCAAGCACGAGAGCATGAGTAAGCAAATTCTTAAGCTCATTGAATGTGGTATCTTGGGATGGTCCCCAAACAAAAGGCGCATTATTCTTGCTCAAAGCATGCAAAGGCGAAGCAATGGTGCTAAAATCCTTTACAAAGCGACAATAAAAACCCGCAAGGCCAAGAAAACTACGCACTTGATGTAAGTTGGTTGATTGTGGCCAAGTCTTAATAGCATTAATCTTGGACTCATCAACATGAACACCCTTAGAAGAAACAACAAAACCCAAGAAAACGAGCTTATCAACACGAAAAAGGCATTTCTCCATATTAGCATAGAGTCGCTCTTTTCTAAGAGTTTGCAAAACGGTGCGGACATGGGTGACATGTTCTATAATAGATTTGCTAAACACAAGAATGTCATCGAAGTAAACCACAACAAATATACCAATGTAAGGGCGAAATACATGATTCATAAGGCGTATAAAAGTGCCAAGTGCTTCCGAGAGACCCATAGGAATGACTAACCACTCATACAAACCAAACTTGGTTTTGAAGGCGGTTTTCCATTCATCACCCTCTTGTATGCGGATTTGATAGTAACCACTCTTAAGATCAATTTTGGAAAATATAGTGGCACCACTAAGCTCATCAAGCATATCATCTAGGCGTGGAATGGCATACCTATAGCGAACGGTGATAGCATTGATAGGTCTACAATCGGAGCACATGTGAAAACTACCATCACGTTTTGCCAAAAGGATGATCGATACGGCACAAGGGCTCAAACTTTCACGCACATGTCCATGGTCTAGGAGATGCTTTACTTGACTTTGTATTTCTTTTGTTTCGTCGGGGTTGATGCGGTAGGGAGCTTTGTTTGGAAGTGCCGCTCTGGGGATGAGGTCGATGCGGTGCTCAATGCCTCGAAGTGGAGGTAGTCCCGGAGGTAGCTCATCGGGGAAAACATCTTGAAATTCCTGCAAAAGAGAAGACAACACTAGAGGAAGAGTGTGAGAGGTGTTAGTTTGTGGTGCATTGTCCTTGCACATGAGGACATAGTGTAGGACACTAGATGGGTTCTCACACACTTCTCTCATCTCACGTTTGGTGGCAAATAGAACAAGGTTCTTGTTTTCGCTCAATTTGGGCTTGTGGCGCTCACTCTCTTTTTGGTGGCTCACTCTCTCACTATTCTCTCCACGATGGGTGTTTTGCTTGTCGGCGATCACTTGACTTGGCGACATTGGACGGAGGACGTACTCCTTGCCCTTCATCTTGAAGATGTAGTGGTTCGTTCGGCCGTTGTGGACGACTCCTCTATCGAATTGCCATGGCCGTCCAAGGAGAAGATGACAAACGGTCATTGGAACGACGTCGCACTCCAAGGTGTCTTCGTAGGCGCCGATCTTGAAGGAGACTTCTACTTGGTGCTCGACTTGGATAGTGCCGTAGTCACTAAGCCATTGCACTTTGTATGGATGTGGATGCTTCGTCTTGGGCAATTGGAGCTTGGAGCAAAGTTCTTCACTTGCGAGATTGTGACAACTCCCTCCATTGATGATGACCTTGACGGATCGTCCATTGATGCCGGCCTTGGTGTGGAATATGTGGCATCATTGGTCTTCTTCTTGGTGATGTTGGAGCGTCAAGACTTTGGAGACAACAAGTGTGGGACTTGAGTCTTCATCACAAAAGACTTGTTCTTCTACATTGTTCACTTGGCGGTGCATGGCGACGTGCTCGAGGGCTTCCATTTCGCCGTTGCTCATGGAGTCATACGTGCCATCGTCGTTGAAGACCATGGTTCGCTTGTTGGTGCACTCGTAGGACTTGTGGCCTCGGCCTCCGCAAGTGAAACACTTGAAGGAACTCGTCTTGATGGTCTCATCGGTTGGGGTTGATGATGATGAAGCTCTCGGCTTGAAGTTGCCCGTAGTAGTGTTGCTTGTAGTTGGCGAAGCTTTCTTGGAAGTCGACTTGTCGATGTTGGAAGTAGAAGGTCTTGTAGTCGGTGTTGGAGTCGTTGAAGCCTGGTTATTGGAGAAGCCGTAGGACTTGGATGAGAACTTGGCATACTCGAAATCATCTTGCACTTGGCGTTCCTCTTTGGTAGCTTGGTGCACTAGCTCGATGAGATTTGAGTATGGGTGGAAGTCGGTGATCTTCTTGATGGGATGATTGAGTCCATTCAAGAAACGTTCCATTGTTTGCTCATCATCTTCCGTGACATTGGCTCGTATCATGGCAATCTCCATCTCCTTGTAGTACTCTTCAACGCTCTTTGTTCCTTGCTTGAGTTGTTGGAGTTTCTTGAAGAGATCGAGGTTGTAGTAGGTAGGTATGAAGCATGCTCTCATGACATCCTTCATTTGCACCCAAGTAGTGATGGGTGGTTCACCTCTTGCCTCTCTGCGCTCAATGACTTGTTCCCACCAAATGAGCACATAGTCTTGGAACTCAAGGGATGCCATTGCGATCTTCTTCTCTTCGTCATAATTGTGCAAACGGAAAATCTTGTCAACTTTCAATGCCCATGAAAGGTACTCTTCGGGATTGTTGCTTCCGTTGAACTTGGGCATGGTGAACTTGAGCTTGCCGTAGCATTGCTCTTCATTGTGTTGGGGTCGGGGATGATGAGGCCCATGTTGTAGATGATTGTTCAACTCGTGGTGCTCTTGACGCGGAGGGTTGTTATCCTCATGTTGCTCTTGTCATGGAGGATTTCCATTGTCTTCATGCTCTCGATGAACTTGATGGTGTTGGCGAGCTTGTGGAGGATCGTCGCGAGCTTGAAGAGGAACTTGACGATGCACGCGAGCGTGAAATATTTGTTCTTGAATTTCTTCGCGATGTGCTTCCTCTTGTTCACGGACTTGTCGGCTTCGGTCGGCAATGGCTCGACTCCAATCGCGTAGAGCTTGTTGCGCCGCAAGTGCTTGAACATCATGGAGTTGTTGTGCTTGACGTTGTGCCTCGGCATCTTGGGCATTTTGGTGTAGACGCGCTCTCTCTTCCTCTTCATGTTGGCATTGACGTTGCCGTTCTCATGCAAGCGCAAAGGCTTCTTGAGTTTGACGTTGTCGGCGCTCTTGAGAGTCGGTGTCTCTTAGGGGATTGAGGCTTGCTTGATGGTCGGCGCACGCGGCTCGACGAAGAGTGTTCGATGTTAGTGTACTTGAGGCGAAGAGGGTGAAGTCGGAGTGGCGGCTTGAACGACTCCTTGAAGTGGAAGATGAGCGGTTGAGCAACAAAGCATGAATTTCGTCCATCCTAGCATCATTCTCTTGCTTGTGATCGTCGAGCTTGTGGTCGAAGTAGTCCTTTGTACGTTGCTCGGAAAGTCGCAAGTCGGCGGCAAGGTTATCGATGCGTTCACTCATCGCTTGTAGCTCTTGATGCAAAGCACGTTGTGCACCAAAGAGGTGACCCTTGGTGATGAAGGAGTTTATGTCGTCGTCTTGCTCCATGGAGAGTGGGTTGGTAGAAGTACTTGGCCTATCCATCATTCCAAGACAAATGTGAGTGGTAGAAAGAGAAGAACGAGTACCAAATGTACCTTGACCAAAGTTGAAAGTGGAGCGAGGATCACTCCAATGTAGGATAAGGAAATAGCACAATTGGTACGAGTTCTTGTCGGTTTCTCACACCTACACAAGTAAAAGCTTTTGGTGGAGCTTGGTTAGGATGGTGGCAGAAAATTTGATGCAATTGTAAGTGAGCTTCAATAATGTTGGAAAAGATTCGCAAGTGGCAATGTAACAAGTAGACCAAGCATATAAGGTACACGGAAACACACATGCAAAAAGATAAGTGGGGTTGTGCAACCAAGGGTGAGCCAAAATGTGGAATCCACAAAAATGCTCTTGTTGCACAACACTAGAGAGACGCTGGCACGATTGCACAATAGGCGGATACAAGAACTTGTGCACAACCTACTTAGCAAAAATGTAACGACTTCTATCCCAGATACTTTGTATGCAAGGTGTTGCTATGATATGATCCAAGATGATCGATTATGACAATGTTAATGTTGTATGATGCTATGGTTCTTGCTTAAAAGCTCTTTGCTTATCTTTCCTCTTTGCTTAAAAGCTTGGTTGGCTCTTTTATGTTTGAGCTCTTTTCTCATGCAATGCTTGACGAACCAAGATAGCAAGTGAGTATGCAATGACAACTTTGTTACACAAGAGATGATACGGATATAGGCAACAATGATGTATGTATGCTATGGGAAGTATGATCACTAATGTGCACAAGTCTCGTTGCCGGCAATACTCAATGGCTAGTCTCGATGGGTAAGAAACGCAAAGGAGTAAGGCTATGATGGCTATCAATGTAATGGCAAGAGTGATATGTCCAATACCAAGATGAGGTTACCGGTCTTGCTTCCGGTATGGTGTCAAAATGGTGGCACGAATACCAAGTCATAGTCGAGGTGGTCGTTGTTGATGACGCGTCCGTGGCGAAGATGAGCAACGGTGATGTCGATGTCGAACCGTACCTAGATAGCCGAAACACAAAAGGATACGGTACCGCAACTCAAATTCTCAAACCTCAAAGTAGCAATTGTGTCGGAGAGAGAAACGGTCCAAAAATGGTGCGTTATGCGGATCTGGTGGAGGTATGTGAAAATATATATGGTATATGGTGAGCAGCGGAACAAAATTTGGTGGAATTTTGGGTGGAGTTGTGGAAGTAGTGCGACCTTTCTTTCGAAGCCGGAAGTTCCGGGCAAGACGGAGGGTCCGGGGTCCGGAGGTTCCGGGGAAGGCCGGAAGGTCCGGGGGCCGGAATGTCCAGGCTGAACCGGAAGTTCCGGTGGTCGTGATTCTGCCAAGAACAGAGACTTCGGGATCGTGGATTTGGGTGGAAAAACTTCGGGGGAAAAGCCCAAATCCGAAGGGGAAAAAGAAGAAATTGGAGGAAATGAAGGGTGGGGAGGCTAGATCTACGAGCCACACACAAAATTCACGGATCAAAACCAACAAAATCTCAACACACGAACAAATCACAAAAAAAAATTGGGGCTATTTTGGTGGGGATTTTCGGATTAGGACGAAAAACAACAAAATTAGGCTAGAAACACAACGGGGAGGCTCTGAAATCGTGATCAACCTTGCTCTAGATACCAAGATGATGTAGGGTGGAACCCTAATCGCCAGATCTTTCACGAAAGGAGCGGATCCAGCGAAGAACGCGTAGAACACGAGGAGGGAAACGAGGGAAAACACAAGAGGAACACTCAAACTAACAAGATCAAGTCACACATGTGCTAGATCCTCGGGTACATAGAATGATACACGAATCCACGGACAACTAAGGACGATACAAAGGTAGCCGGTCTTCTCCGTGAGGAGGTCTTGAATCCAAGGGGGGATCTTCCCTTAGAAAGGGGGCTTGAATCCAAAGGGATCTTCTTCAAAGAGGCCGCGGTCTCTCACGAGGAGTAGATCCCATGTGGATGAGCGAAGCTCTATCTCTAAGAACGAGCTAAACCAACGCTAACCCTAGAAAGTCGTACGGGGTAGAGTATATATAGTCTAGGTGACGAAAGGGGTACACGGGCCTCGGTCAAAGTGGCTGCGTGCAAGCAGGGCTGGAAGTTCCGGGCACCGGAGGTTCCGGGTAGGGTCCGGCCTAACCAGAGAGTTGGCGCGGTGGAGATGTGCTGGCATCCGGGGGCTGGAAGGTCCGGGCAGGCCGGAGGTTCCGGGCGCCGGAAGGTCCGGGACGGGGTCCGGGCTAACCCGAGAGTTGGCACGCCTGGGCTGGTCGAAATCATCGGCGACCGGAAGCACCGGGTCGGCCGGAAGGTCTGGGGGCCGGAAGTTCCCGGCTCTGGCCGGAAGTTCTAGGATGTCCAGAGTGTTGACGCCTGTCTCTTCTTCTACAGTCCTCGGCTCCGAGTCTTGAGCGTTGTACCTGATGACACATAGTATCTCGGACTTAGGCAGTAGCCATGTCTCACTTGAAGAGGGGGAAAACTCAAGTAGGAGTGATGTCACCTCGGATTGAATAGGATGTGCCCTAGCACTTGTCATTGGTCCACATGGAGCTTGGATAGTTAAGGTGGCATCCATGGGGATGGTTGTGGGATGCTCCGCATCATTGACTTTAAAATATTTGGTTTGGAGACCATCAAAGATCAATATGTGCATGACGCTGCATTTAAAGATGTATTGCAGAATTGTAAGGAAGGGAGAACTTGGAACAAGTTCGTTCTTAACGATGGATTTGTGTTTTGTGCTAACAAGCTATGCATTCCAGCTAGCTCCATTCGTCTTTTGTTGTTGCAGGAGGCGCATGGAGGAGGACTAATGGGACACTTTGGCGTGAAGAAGACGGAGGACGTACTTGCTACACATTTCTTTTGGCCAAAGATGAGACGGGATGTTGAGCGTTTTGTTGCTCGCTGCACTACATGTCAAAAAGCTAAGTCATGACTCAATCCTCATGGTTTATATATGCCTTTGCCTGTACCTAGTGTTCCTTCGGAGGATATATCTATGGACTTTGTTTTAGGTTTACCTCGAACAAAGAAGGGGAGGGGTAGCATATTTGTTGTCGTCGATAGGTTCTCGAAAATGGCACACTTTATACCATGTCATAAAAGTGATGATGCTGTTAATGTTGCTGATTTGTTCTTTCGTGAAATTATTCGCTTGCATGGTGTGCCAAATACTATTGTTTTAGATCGTGATACTAAATTTCTTAGCCACTTTTGTAGATGTTTATGGGCTAAGTTGGGGACTAAACTACGTTTTAGTACTACTTGTCACCCCCAAAGTGATCGACAAACTGAAGTAGTTAATAGAACATTGTCTACTATGCTTAGGGATGTTTTGAAGAATAACAAGAAAATGTGGGAAGAATGCTTGCCTCATATTGAATTTGCTTATAATCGTTCATTGCATTCTACTACTAAGATGTGCCCTTTTGAAATTGTGTATGGTTTCCTACCTCGTGCACCTATTGATTTGTTGCCTCTTCCATCTTCGGAGAAGGTTAATTTTGACGCTAAAGAACGTGCTGAATTGATTTTAAAAATGCATGAGTTAACTAAGGAAAACATTGAGCGTATGAATGCTAAATATAAACTTGCTGGAGATAAGGGTAGAAAACATGTTGTGTTTGCACCTGGAGATCTTGTTTGGTTACATTTGCGTAAGGATAAATTTCCTAATTTGCGCAAATCAAAGCTAATGCCATGTGCTGATGGTCCTTTTAAGGTGTTAGAGAAAATAAATGATAATGCATATAAACTTGAGCTGCCTGCAGATTTTGGGGTTAGTCCCACTTTTAACATTGCAGATTTGAATCCTTATTTGGATGAGGACGATGAACTTTCGTCGAGGACGACTTCATTTCAATAAGGGGAGGATGATGAGGACATCAATACCATTGTTACACCCACAATCCCTGCTTCTATACATACTGGACCAATTACTAGAGCTCGCGCACGCCAATTGAATTATCAGGTACTTTCGTTTCTTTGTAACGATTCTAATGTTCATGAGAATATGATGCTGCCTAAATTGGATACATTTGTTTTGCTTACAAATGAAGGGCCTAGCTTGGACAAGAAAGATGAACCTTGGAGCAAGTTCAAGCATGGAGATGATGGCATGCGCAAGGGGAACAAGAACGGAGTTACAAGTGATGATTCCAGGACTCTGAAGCCACCATAATGAGTGCATGAAGCATGGGACGAAATATACAAGATGCCACTTCATAAATTTCGTCCAGAGGCTATTTTAGGTGCTGCGTCACCTTATTATTGGGCCAGGCCCATGTATTTTCGAAGTACTTAAGTATAGGCTGTTTTTAGAGTCCGTATGTGTGGGGAAACAAGAGTTAGGGTTGGTTTCGGACCCCTCCACCAAGGGCCACGAAATTCCCCCTCTCTCCTCCATATATACAGCCCTTAGGGCATCGTTTAGACTTTGTGTTTTGTTTAGACTAAAAGTTCGCCATAGCTACAACTTCGCGTCCTTCGTTTGTGTCCAACCACCAGACCAAGACGTCACAGAACCCCACCTTCATTAATAAAGCTTTCCTCTTTTATTCGCAATATCCAGATTGCAATCTCAGTTTCTTGCTTGTTCTTCGTTTGCTCGCAGGAAATAGACCTCGTGGTCAGGTTGATCATGCTCCGACGTGGTCAATAACCCTCGGAAGTTGGTTTAGCGATTGCTAAGGCGCGACGTCTTCGCACGTTCGTAGTCGGATCGTCAAAGTCGCCTCCCACAGAAAACGATATCTATCTCATCGAAACATCAGGACACCTTTGCCTCTATCAATGTGTCTCTCACATTGTACTTGTCTCGTGGGATGTCGACCTTGTAGGCGTTGTCGTTGTAGCGTGCGAGTAGCTTGAATGGGCCATCGACTCTTGGAAGTAGCTTGGACTTGCGCTCCTTGGGAAAACGATCCTTGCGGAGATGTACCCAAACTAGGTCACCCGGTTGGAACACCATTGGGGACTTGTTGGCATTGCGCTTGGTCGCGAGTCGTTGTACTTGGCGCTCTATGGTGTGCCTTGTATGTTCATGCATCTTCTTGAGGTGGTTCACTCGGTCGCTCGCGTCCATGCTGATGCACTCTTGTAGTGGTAGAGGAAGAATGTCCAATGGGGACAATTGGTTGAATCCATAGACAACCTCGAAGGGGGACTTGCCGGTAGTCAAATGTCATGCACGGTTGTAGGCGAACACGGCGATTGGGAGACACTCCTCCCACTCCTTGATGTTCTTCTTGATCAAGACTCGTAGTAGAGTGGAGAGTGTATGGTTCGTCACCTTCATTTGGCCATCGGTTTGAGGGTGGTACACCGTGGAGAAGAGTAACTTGATTCCGAGCTTGGCGCATAAGGTCTTCCAAAAGTAACTCAAGAACTTGACATCACGATTCGATACAATTGTCCTTGGCATTCCATGAAGACGTAATATTTCCCTACGAAACAAATTTGCAACATGTGAAGCATCGTCTATCTTGTTGCAAGGAATGAAATGAGCCATTTTGGTGAAATGGTCCACAACAACAAACAAAGAGTCCTTGCCATTTTGAGTTCTAGGCAAACTAAGCACAAAGTCCGTGCTAATGTCTTCCCAAGGTTGGTATGGAATTGGTAAAGGCACATAGAGGCCATGAGATTGAGCTTTGGACTTAGCTTTGTGACATGTAGAACACCAGTTGGTGAAACGATTGACGTCCCAAACCATCTTTGGCCAAAAGTAGCTCTTCGAGAGCGTGGTGAACGTCTTGTCGCGTCCGAAGTGTCCAATTAAGCCTCCTCCATGCGATTCCTGCAAAAGCAACAAACAAAGGGACGAGTCGGGGATGCAAAGTTTGTTAGCTCTCATAAGATATCCGTCTTTTAGGTAATAGAGTTCCCAAGATGTATGCGACAAACACTTGGTATAAGGAGTAGCAAAAGTTGCATCATGCTCATACAAGTCTTTGATATGCTCGAAGCCAATGACATCTAACTCAAGTTGCGTGACAAGCATGCATATGCGGGAAAGAGCATCCCCTATGATGTTTTCTTTGCCCTTGATGTACTTTATGACATAGGGAAAATACTCAATAAATTCACTCCATTTAGCATGACGCTTGTTCAACTTTGTTTGTCCCTTAAGGTACTTGAGAGTCTCATGATCGGTATGAATGATAAACTCATGGGGACGAAGGTAATGTTCCCATTCATGCAAAACATGGACTAAAGCATATATCTCTTTGTCATAGATGGGGTAATTGAGTTGCGCTCTGGAAAGTTTCTCACTAAAGTAAGCTATGGGGTGCTTCTCTTGCGTTAACACACCTCCTATGCCGTTACCACTACCATTGCAATGAATTTCAAAAGGTTTGTCGAAGTTGGGTAAAGCAAGCACGGGAGCATGATTAAGCAAATTCTTAAGCTCATTGAATGCGGTATCTTGGGATGGTCCCAAATAAAAGGCGCATCCTTCTTGCTCAAAGCATGCAAAAGCAAAACAATGGTGCTAAAATCTTTCACAAAGCATTGATAGAAACCAGCTAAACCAGGAAAACTACGCACTTGTTGCAAATTGGTTGGTTGGAGCCAATTATTAATAGCATTGATCTTAGATTCATCAACATGAACACCCTTAGAAGAGACAACAGAAGCCAAGAAAACAAGCTTATCAACACCAAAAAGGCATTTCTCCATATTAGCATAGAGGCTCACTTTTCTAAGAGTTTGCAAAACGGTGCGGACATGGGTGACATGCTCTTTGATGGATTTGCTAAACACAAGAATGTCATCGAAGTAAACCACAACAAATATACCAATGTAGGGGCGAAAGACATGATTCATAAGGCGCATAAAAGTTCCCGGTGCTTCTGAAAGACCCATAAGCATGACTAACCACTCATACAAACCAAACTTGGTTTTGAAGACGGTTTTCCATTCATCACCCTCTTGTATGCGGATTTGATAGTAAGCACTCTTAAGATCAATTTTGGAAAATATAGTGGCACCACTAAGTTCATCTAGCATATCATCTAGGCGTGGAATGGGATATCGATAGCGAACGGTGATAGCATTTATAGGTCTAAAATCGGAGCACATGCAAAAGCTACCGTCATGTTTTGGCACAAGAATGACCGGTACGGCACAAGGGCTCAAACTTTCACGCACATGTCCATGGTCTATGAGACGCTTTACTTGGCTTTGAATTTCTTTGGTTTCTTCGGGGTTGACGCGGTAGGGAGCTTTGTTTGGAAGTGGCGCTCCGGGGATGAGGTTGATGCCGTGCTCAATGCCTCGTAGTGGAGGTAGTCCTGGAGGTAGTTAATCGGGGAAAACATCTTGAAATTCTTGCAACAGAGAAGATAACACCAAAGGTAGATTGTGAGAGGTGTTAGTTTTTGGTGCCTCGTCCTTGCACAATAGGACATAGTGTAGGACACTTGATGGGTTCTCACACACTTCTCTCATCTCACATTTGGTGGCCACTTGGACTAAGTTTTTCTTGTCGCTCATCATGGAGTCACTCAATTTGGGCTTGTGGTGCTCACTCTCTTTTTGGTGGCTCACTCTCTCACTATTCTCTCCACGATGGGTGTTTTGCTTCTCGGCGAGCACTTGGCTTGGAGACATAGGACGTAGTACAAACTCTTTCCCGTTCGTTTTGAAGCTATAGTGATTGGTACGCCCATTGTGAATGACACCTCGGTCAAATTTCCATGGCCACCCTAGAAGGAGGTGGGAAACGGTCATCGGAAGGACATCACACTCCAAAGTGTCTTCGTAGGTGCCGATCTTGAAAGAGACTTGTACTCGATACTCGACTTGTATGGTGCCGGTGTCACTTAGTGATGTAGGGTAGGAACCCTAGGGGCCGATCTTTCACGAAAGAAGCGGATCCCGTCCAAGAACGCGAAGAACACGAGGGGAAAACAAGGGAAAACACAAGAGGAAACATGAGAGAATCACTCAACCAACAAGAATAGATCACACATGCGCTAGATCGATGAACACAAAGGTGAGATACAAGATCCAAATTCAACAACGGACGATACAAAGGTAGCCGGTCTTCTCCATGAGGAGGTCTTGATGTTCTTCTCCAAAAGGAGGTCTTGAATACAAAGGGATCTTCTCCGAAGAGGCCGTGGTCTCTCACGAGGAGTAGATCCGATGTGGATGAGCGAAGCTCTATCTCTAAGTATGAGCTAAACCAACGCTAACCCTAGCTAGAAGGAATAGGGGGTCTATTTATGGTCTAAGTGCAAATGGGGGTGAAGTGAAGGGGTACATGGGCCTCGGCCCGAAACTGGACATAGCCAGGTACCGGACGTCCACTAGGGACCGGTCGTCCGGTGTCTCATGAGCGTCCGGTCGTCCGGTTACCTCCGGACGTCCGCTGGATCCATTCTGTGATGGGGGTGCCGGACGTCCGGTAGCTTTAGACTTCCGCTGATGTTGGCTCGGGTGCGGTCGCGGCGATCATCCGGTCCGGGCCGGACGTCCGGTGGGTCTTCAAGCATCGGACGTCCGGTCCCGACCGGTCGTCCGGTGGCTGGAGTTTCTTCCGCAGCTCTTCTTCTCGTTCCTCGCGCTTGGTGTCCTCGCCTCCTTGTTCATGGGCTTCCTCTTGGTTCCTGGTCATGCATAGCACACATGTTTGAGGTAGTATCCATGTCTCACATATGGAAAGTGATGGTTCGAAGAGGAGCGAGTTCACCTTCCGTCCAATGGCGAATAGTCGAGGTCTCAACTTATGTATCCTTTGGACTTGGAGGGTAGTCGGAGCGTACATGGGGATTGGCGTGGGATGCTCCGCATCATCTCCCCCCCCCCTTGGGAAAGATCCGACCACTGATCGTGATCCTCATCACCATGGAAACGGTAGTCGTGGATGGACTTGTAGTTGGACGGAGTGGAAGACGTTGCGCAATCCAAGTACTCCAAGGTGTCGCCGGAGTGGTATACATGCAAAAAGAGCAAACACAAACGACACTCGGAAAATACAATGGTTAGAGCACACAAAGTGTCCATCATGTAAGAATGAGTCCGTGCAACAAGATTGATCCTGACAAGGTGCATGAAGCTTATCCAAAAGATATGGAAATGTATGCACAACATTCATGGTAGCAAAAGCAAGAATATGATGAATGCAACCACGGTGCAAAATGATGTCATAGTGAGATGGTTTATCAATAGCATGAATATGGCAATGGATGCTCAAGATGAGTATGTGATCATGCAATTGATGATGGGCACTATGATCATGATGTATGAATATGCCATCAAGAAAGATCACAACAAATTTGCTAAGGAAATGCACAAGCTCATATATCATGGATGACATGGGAATACAAGATGCAACAAGGCAATCGTAATGGGAGTCAATCCATGCATGAAATGCAAATTTGTCATGTGTGTAAGATGTCCAATGAGCATGACAAGTGTGAGAACAATCAACAAATATGGAGGTGTTGGTGTACCAATGCTCGATGTCATGGCATGAGTGGAGGTTCGAAGGTCCATCCAATAAGTCTGAGTGCTCCTCAATACGAAGGTCCATAGAGCCAATCTTCAATGTTGGTCCTCCATCCAATAGGTGTAACATGTAGACGAGAAGAAGGAAACAACAGTGAAAGAGTGACCCATCCAATATGTGTATTTGAGGATGGCTCAAAGGGAAGGAGTTCACCTTTAGGAGATTGTCGCAAAAGTTGGTGTTTGACATCGTGTATGCCTTCGCATGACCAAGTGGTCGCATAACGGCACCGTATTGTGAATCCTTCAAAATGAAAGAACATTGACAAACACTTGGAAAAACAAATGAGGTTAGCGGAAGTGCAAAACCTAGCAACCGTGTGGTAAAATACCCAACAAGTGTATGCATCATGCTCATCATAAGAAAGGACAAGGGAGAATTTCATAGTATGGAGGCATATGACGCGAGAACAACCAAATACAATAGGCGTAATCAAGCAAGCATGCATCACAAGTAAGGTGTACAAGTCTCCACGACCAATAAGCATAGATGCAACAATTGGAGGCAAGCGACAATGAGCAAAATATATCATGTGAGAGGCATGAACATATACGTCATCAACCCAAGAAAGCAAGTAAGAATGGAACATGGGTGATGCGACAAAGCAAGCAATCATGGTGATCAATTCAAGCAAGTTAGTAGTGCGAAGATGCAACATACTAGAAGAAATCATGGCAAGCATGTCATGGGAGCAAATAGTGTGCATGAATAATTCACATGACATAGCACAAGCATGAAAGCAAGATATGAGCAAAATAGCATCAATGGCATGGGGCACATGATAAACATGGCAATAGCAACAAGGATCTCCACCAAGAATGCAAATACACATAGGAGTAACATAATTGTGAATCATGGGTAGATGCAAGCAAGGGTCACAAATGCATGGAAAAGGCATAGAAGCAAGCATAGCATGCAAAGTGAACACGGTAAAATGAGCAAGAAACGAGAAGTGGTATATAGTCCATAGCCATGTGAGATCCAAGTGAAAGAGATGCGCGTAGTCGTTGCGCGAAGAGAGTGGTGGAAAGGATAGTTCACATGATCCCAAGTCATCTTTGCTCTCAAGAGCTCGTTTCGTCAACTCTTGGGGTTGAGAGGTTGACGAGTATACGGGAGTAGCTACACAAAACAAAGACAAAGGGAAAATTGTGTTTGCATGGTAGATGTACACATCATCCATCATTATGCGCACGTGCTCGTGTTGGTTAGCACAAAATAGACAATGCTCAAATAAATGAGATTCGTGATATATAAACATGTCATCCATCATGATAGGTTTGTTGTTATGTATAGCATAATGGGGACTCAATTTATGTAATTCATCATGGAAAATATCTAGAGCATTGTGAGGAATGGTATGCATATGGTGCACACACGGGATGTAATCATGCGATACACAATAATTTTCATGGCATGGCATATGAGATGAATTGTGCAAATCATGTAAATGAAGCATATCAATATCATGACATGAAAAACAAAAGCCAATGACCATCATCTCGTCATCTATGCCATAAGTGTAAATGGTATTTATTTGAATGGGGCATGCATAGTCACTATGTTGAGATTGAAATGATGTAATATGGGATATCTCACTCATAGCATATGACAAGGTTAATGGATTGTCAAACATGATGTGACCAAAAGAATTTTCACATGATATCCTATGGAGCATAGAATCACAACTAGGCAACTCGACATGCTCATCATCGTATTCATCATAACTAGGTAAGTCGTGACATGAAGAAGTCGCACTAGCATGAAGCATGGGAATAGGTGGATCAACATCATGCAAGCAATCATTTGTAAAATAGTCCACTAGTGGGACAAGAGAAGCACCATCACCTATGTTACCTTTGGAGCATCGCTCATGTGTTGTAGGTGAGGTGTCGAAGAGCGAGTCGTGGTCATCTTCATCTTGATGGAACCATGTGGGGGTCCATCATTGTCCATCATGGCCATCGTTGTCTCCATTGGAGGCATGGACTTGTCGAGGATAGGCGTGTCGTCATGTAGGAGACCTAGCACCAAAGAATAAAACACACTAGGAGTAGAGGTTAAGTCGTTAGAAATCAAAGTGGCCTCACATGTCATGCCAACTACCTCGCTCACTAAGTGTTGTGGCTCACTCACTCCCTCTCGGATGCTCTCACTCATATGGTTGGTGGAGTCACTCAAATGGCTCTCAACCTCACATAGGATGTGTGGCATGCTCTCAAGTGTGGGGCTAGTGGTGGTCACACTCATCCTCTCATAGGAAATGCTCTCAATGTCACGTGTGGTGGAGTCACTCATGTCACTCATGTGGTGGTGGCTCTCCTCACATGGCAATTGGGGCATCTCGTCACATGTCGTTGTCGGAGAGATGTTGGTGCAAATGTCTCCATGCTCAATCATGTCGTGGTCGTAGCCGTGGATGAAGGCCGAAGATGGGACATCATCACTCTCCTCAAAGACCAAAGATAAGGTCTCATGAGCGGTGTCGTAGCTTGACTCGGTGAGTCCAATATTGGCGTCGTCTTCATGTTGTTGAAGAGGTTCGTGCTCGTCGCCGTGGTCGAAGAGGATGGCCCTTGCCCGACCTTCTTGTCGCCGTCTTGTTGTTGGAGCCCCAAATGATGTGGCACCTCGTAGCTCGTCTCCTTGACCGAAGGGAAATTCCCATGCTCGGCCATCTTCCTTGATGGGCTTCCAAAGATGGAAGTGTCTCCCTCGCGTGTAGTTGGTCGCCTTGTAGTTGGAGATGTCGATGTAGGTGAACTCACGGGAAGTAGGCAAAGATGCCGTATGTCCAAAGGCGAAGATGCCTTGATAGCACTTGGCGAAGATGCCGAAGTGGTTGGTGTAGCCGTAGCTCCGTCTTGGTGGTGCTCGTCTCGCGGTCTTTTCTTGTGCTCATGAAGTTTGGACTTGGTGTGAATTAGGGCTTGTTGGGACTTGTAGGAAGGCGCTTGTGGAGCATCATCATGATGATGGTGTCGATCTTGTGCTTGAGCTCGTAGTAGATGTCGTTCGTCGTCGTCCTGCACATGTTTCTTGGAGGTGAATTGCCCTTCATGACGAGGTGGATCACGAACGTGATTGTGGTTGCCATCAAGATGTGGACGTGGAAGACTTGTGCTTGCATCTTGTTTGCGCTCCGAAGACTTGTGACTTGAATGTCGCCTCCTTGAGGATGATGAAGGGGGAAGCAGACTTGATCAAGGCCCGAATCTCCTCCATCCTTGCATCTTGCTCCTCCTTTTGTGCGGAAAGCTTGTTGTTGATGTAGTCCCTTTCCCTCGCTTCGGAGTGACGAATGTCGACGGAGAGGTTCTCGATGCGCTCTTGCAATCTTGATTGTGCGCCTTGCATTTGTCATTGTAGATCGAAGATTGACGCTTTGGTGATGTAGTTGTTCACGCCGTGGTTGTTGTGGAAGACCGGAGATGAAATGCCTTGCCTATCCATCACAAGATTCGAGCCAATATGAGTGGAGAAAGAGAAGAATGAATACCAAATGTACCTTGACCGAAGTTGAAAGTGGATCAATCATCACTCCAATGTGGACAAGGAAATAGCACAATTGGTACCAATTCTTGTCGGTTTCTCACACCTACACAAGTAAGGCTTATGGTGGATCTCAGTGAGGATAGTGGCACAAAAATTTAATGCAAAATGTTAGCAAGAGTCAATAATGTTGGAAGAGATTCACAAATTCGCAAGTGTAACAAGTAGACCAATAGCAATATGTGGCACATGGAAACACACACACGGATAGATAAATGGGGTCGTGCAACCAAGGATGAGCACAAAATGTGGAATTCACGGAAAAATCTCGTGTTGCACAACTCAAGAGAGACGCTAGCACGATTTCTCAATAGGCGGATACGACACTTGCGCACAACCTATAAGATGCAAAATGGATAACTTTCTATCCCAAGTATGCTATGTATGTATGGTTCCCGGTGTTTGATCCAAGATGATCGGATATGACAAGCTTATGGAATGTGGTAGGATGCTATGGCTATTGCTTACAAGCTTCTTTGCTCTTTCTCATTTGCTTAAAAGCTTATTGTCTTTCTTTTTTTGTATGGCAACTTTGCGAAATGCGCAAACCAAAATAGCAATTATGTATATGCGGGAACAAAATTGAGGCACACAAGATGATATGATACCAATATGATATGGTATGTATGCAATGTATGGTGTAGATCACTAATGTGCACAAGTAACGTTGCCGGCAATACTCAAATGGCTAGCCTCGATATGTAAGTAACGCAAAATGGGCTAGGGGTTATCAATGCAATGGTAAGGGAATATACAATGGAGGGATACCATGATACCAAGATGATATGGAGGTTACCGTCCTTCGCGATGATGAGTAGCGGTGTTCTAGATGTAGATACCAAGATGATGGAGACTCGTCCCTAAGTAGCCGAAACACCTTAGGAAACGGAAAAACCGTGAGCTCAAAATCTCAAACGTCAAATGTCAAAATGGTGGTAGCGGGATGCGGTGGTGGTTGCGGAAGCTCAAAGGGATTGTGGAAATGCAATGATGGGTTGTGGAGTACGCAATGCGGAAGTGGAGGTTATGGTGGTGTACTATACATAGTGTCGGAGTTGGAAGCACGGTCCCTAAGTAGCCCAAACACCTTAGGGGACACAACTCACAACACAAACAAAATAGGGTTAATTTGGGGTAGAGGAAGTGTATGGTGGGCAAGGTTATGTAGAAGTGGTGGTGTTGTTTGATGTAGAAGCAACCGTCCCTAAGTAACCTAGACACCTTAGGAGACTCGAATCACTCCTCAAGCAACCACTAATGCTATGGGGAACAAAATTGGTTAGGTTGCGGAACTCGGTGATGGTGTAGCGGATGATGTGGTGTAAGCCCTAGGCAAAGATGCCAAAGTTCCAAAACTTTGATGGAGTCAAATGATTTTGGTGGTATTTTTGTGGGAAGGAGGATGTCAAGAGCTTTTCAACGAGCTAAATAACGTGAAAATCTGAGTTCGGATTAATTAGTTATGGCCGAAACAAAAATCAGCCAAAGGTGATATCTACAGGTAGCGGACGTCCGGAAAAAACGGTTGTCCGGTCGCCGGACGTCCGGTCGGGTCGGAAATCCGCTGATTCTGCTCGGGTTAGGGGGTTCCGGTTGTCCGGTAAGGTCGGACGTCCGGTGGTTCCTGCGGCTCCGGATGTCCGGTAAGGTGACGGTCGTCCGGTGTATCGGGGTCAACTCCAGATCCGAGATTCGGGACACGATTTTGGGCGGAATTTGGGGATTTTGCGGACAAAATTGATGAGATTTCGTGGATGAAAGATGGGGAAACTTGGGGAGATGCTAGATCCACTTGAAACCAAGCAAATCCATGGATCCAAATCAACAAAACATCATCAAACCAACAAATCACAAAAAAATTTGGGGCTATTTTTGGTGGGGATTTTTGAATTTGGGACGAAATCAAGCAAAAGAAGGCTAGAAAACGGTGGGGGAGGCTCCGAAATCGTGATCAACGTGGCTCATGATACCAAGATGATGTAGCGTAGGAACCCTAGGGGTCGATCTTTCACGAAAGAGCGGATCCCGTCCAAGAACGCGAAGAACACGAGGGGAAAACAAGGGAAAACACAAGAGGAAACATGAGAGAATCACTCAACCAACAAGAATAGATCACACATGCGCTAGAACGATGAACACAAAGGTGAGATACAAGATCCAAAGTCAACAACGAACGATACAAAGGTAGCCAGTCTTCTCCGTGAGGAGGTCTTGATGTTCTTCTCCAAAAGGAGGTCTTGAATCCAAAGGGATCTTCTCCGAAGAGGCCGCAGTCTCTCACGAGGAGTAGATCCGATGTGGATGAGCGAAGCTCTATCTCTAAGTATGAGCTAAACCAACGCTAACCCTAGCTAGAAGGAATAGGGGGTCTATTTATAGTCTAAGTGCAAATGGGGGTGAAGTGAAGGGGTACATGGGCCTCGGCCCGAAACTGGACACAGCCAGGTATCGGACGTCCGCTAGGGACCGGTCGTCCGGTGTCTCATGAGCGTCCGGTCGCCCGGTTACCTCCGGACGTCCGCTGGATCCGGTTTGTGATGGGGGTGCCGGATGTCCGGTAGCTTCAGACTTCCGCTGATGTTGGCTCGGGTGCGGTCGCACAGGTTATCCAGTCCGGGCCGGACGTCCGGTGGGTCTTCAGGCGTCGGACGTCCGGTCCCGACCAGTCGTCTGGTGGCTGGAGCTTCTTCCGCAGCTCTTCTTCTCGTTCCTCGCGCTTGGTGTCCTCGCCTCCTTGTTCATGGGCTTCCTCTTGGTTCCTGGTCATGCATAGCACACATGTTTGAGGTAGTAGCCATGTCTCACGTATGGAAAGTGATGTTTCGAAGAGGAGCGAGTTCACCTTGCGTCCAATGGCGAATAGTCGAGGTCTCAACTTATGTATCCTTGGGACTTGGAGGGTAGTCGGAGTGTACATGGGGATGAACGTGGGATGCTCCACATCACTTAGCCATTGAACCTTGTAGGGGTGAGGGTGCTTCATCTTGACCGATTGGAGTTTGGAGCATAGTTCTTCACTTGCTAAGTTGTGGCAACTACCTCCATCGATGATGACCTTGACGGACCGTCCATTGATGCCGGCCTTTGTGTGGAAGATATGGCATCTTTGATCTTCGTCTTGTTGATGTTGAAGAGTCAAGACCTTGGAGACAACAAGAGCGACACTTGAATCTTCATCACAAAAGACTTGATCATCTTCGTCTTTGTTGTTCACTTGTCGGTGCATGGCCACTTGCTCAAGGGCTTCCATTTCTCCTTCACTCATGGAGTCGTAGGTTTCGTCATCATTGAGGATCATGGTGCGCTTGTTTGTGCACTCGAAGGACTTGTGGCCTCGGCCTCCGCATGTAAAACATTTGATGGAACTTGTCTTGATGGTCTCATCGGTTGGAGTAGATGATGATGAAGCTTTTGGCTTGAAGTTGCTTGTAGTAGGAGGACGACTTGCGCTTGTCCAAGTCTTCTTGTAACTTGACTTGTCGCCGGTACTTGGTGATGCTCTAGTTGAGGTAGGAGTTGCCGAAGTCGCGGGAGCTTGATAAGAGGAGCCGTAGGTCTTGGACGAGAACTTGGCATACTTGAAATCATCTTGTACTTGGCGTTCCACTTTGGTAGCTTGGTGCACTAGCTCGATGAGATTTGAGTATGGTTGAAAGTCAGCGATCTTCTTGATGGGATGGTTGAGGCCATTCAAGAAGCGTGCCATTGTTTGCTCATCATCTTCCATGACATTGTCTCTTATCATTGCAATCTTCATCTCCTTGTAGTATTCTTCAACGCTCTTGGTTCCTTGCTTGAGTTATTGGAGTTTCTTGAAGAGGTCGCAGTTGTAGTAGGTAGGCACGAAGCATGCTCTCATGACGTCCTTCATTGGTGCCCAAGTAGTGATGGGTGGATCACCTCTTGCCTCGCGGCGCTCAATGACTTGTTCCCACAAAATGAGGACATAGTCTTGGAACTCAAGGGATGCCATCGCGATCTTCTTCTCTTCTTCATAATTCTGCAAACGGAAGATCTTGTCAACTTTCAATGCCCATGAAAGGTACTCTTCGGGATTGTTGCTTCTGTTGAACTTGGGCATGGTGAACTTAAGCTTTCCGTAGCGTTTCTCTTCATTGTATTGGGGTCGGGGATGATGACGCCCATGTTGTAGATGATTGTTCAACTTGTGGTGCTCTTGACGCAGAGGGTTGTCAACCTCATGTTGCTCTTGTCGTGGAGGATTTCCATTGTCTTCATGCTCTCGATGAACTTGATGGTGTTGGTGAGCTTGTGGGGGAGCTTTGCGAGCTCGAGGAGGAACTTGACGATGCATGCGAGCTTGAAATCTTTGTTCTTGAATTTCTTCGCGAAGTGCTTCCTCTTGTTCATGGGCTTGACGGCCTCGGTCGGCAATGGCTCGACTCGAATTGCGTAGAGCTTGTTGCACCGCAAGTGCTTTCTCGTCACAGAGTTGTTGTTCTTGACGTTGTTCCTCGGCATTTTGAGCATTTTCGTGTAGACGCACTCACTCTTCCTCTTCATGTTGGCGTTGTCGTTGCCGTTCTCGTGCTAGCGCAAAGGCTTCTTGGGTTTGACGTCTTCGATGCTCTTGCGAGTCGGTGTCGCTTAGAGGATTGAGGCTTGTGTGATGCTCGTTGCGCGCGACACGTCGAAGAGTGTTCGAAGACAGTGTACTTGAGCCGGAGAGGTTGAAGTCGGAGTGGCGGCTTGAACGGCCCCTTCTTGAAGTGGAAGACGAGCGGTTGAGCAACAAAGCACGAATTTTGTCCATCCTTGCGTCATTCTCTTGCTTGCGATCGTCGAGCTTGTGGTCGAAGTAGTCCCTTGTACGTTGCTCGAAAAGTCGCAAGTCGGCAACAAGGTTGATAAGGGGGTGGCCCGATCTTCTTAGTGAGTGGAGGATGTCGATGTTGAACTTGTAGGATAACTTGTGAGATGCTCTCGAACTCTCTGGCTGTTCCCCCGTTGCCTATGCAACAGATCTTCAACCCTATGGATATTCGCAACACCACACACTCTCACACGTAGCTGCCGACCACGAAGCGGTTCTGCAATCTCCCAATTCCCAGTGGAACGACAGATAGCACTTGACTTTCAGTAGCAAATACACCATATCGAAACAAATTTGGTGTAGGTAAATATTCCTGATCGATGCAAAGTGGAATATGAGTATAGAGGAATGCTTAAAGCAATTCAGTCTGATATGAGTTTAATCAAAACATGGTCTAACCCTAAAAGCCATGACTTACAAGGGTATATAAAGACCCCTGGACGTCCAACATAGTGTTGGGGTCGAAATCCAACTTATCTCTAACTTTCCTAACTTTAAACGAATCTATCTTGAAAAACTGGCAGAAACAACCACCATATTGTTTTGGTGACCGCGACTCGGTCACCGCGAATCGCGGGCTGTGAGTATACAATTTGGAAAGCACACGAGTCAAGCTTTCCAAATTGTATTTAAATGCCTTATTTGGAGCACGGACACGGATTCTGCATGTATATCATTTGCGGGCCTCCTGGCTGTCCATCCGAGTCTGTTTCTGATTTTCCTTCTGTTTATGTTGTGCACCTGTCTCCCTCTCCTCCCTCGTGCACTTGCTGATATTAGACATCAGTAGAAGTTCTTCTTGCTGCAATTCTTCATCTCCACGTGCCAAGCTTGCCTTCCCTTCAAATCTGATCATACAAACATGTAAAGACTTGGGCAGTATAAAATTCTGATTAACACAAATGTCAGATTCAACTAAGAGTGAATTCACCTTTTGTTCAAGTAGTTTTGCACGTGCTCTTGTAATTGGTCCAATTCTGATTTCATTGGACTTGTCTTGTGCAATATCATCTTTATTTGAAAATGATGGTAAAGGAGTAGGGATGTCCTCATCATCCTCCCCCCCTTGAAAAGGCATCGACCGCGATGCACCAAGGTCTTCTCCAGTATATGGCGTCAAATCAGCGACGTTGAACGTATTACTCATGCCAAACTCTTCAGTCGGAAGATCAATTTTGTATGCATTATTATTAATCTTGGCAAGCACTTTATATGGTCCATCACCTCTTGGTTTCAACTTGGACTTGCGCCGTTCAGGAAATCTATCTTTACGCAAGTGTACCCACACCATGTCGCCCGACTGAAACAACACCTCCTTTCTCTTCTTATTAACACGATCAGCCGTGTACTTTCCCTTCTTTTCAATGGCTTCTTTGGTCTTCTCATGTATCGTCCTCACGAAATCTGCCCTCTTGGATGCTTCCATGTTCACTCTCTCTTGAATTGGAAGGGGCAGCAAATGAAGTTGTGTAATTGGCTTAAAACCATAGACCACCTCAAATGGACAGAACTGAGTTGTGGAATATACCTCCCTGTTATATGCAAACTCCACATGCGGTAAACACTCCTCCCATTCACGCAGGTTCTTCTTTATCATGGATAGCAACAACGTGGATAGTGTGCGATTGACCACCTCAGTTTGCCCATCTGTTTGGGGATGACAAGTAGTGCTGAATAGTAACTTTGTCCCCAGCTTTCCCCAAAGTGTCTTCTAGAAATAGCTCATAAACTTCACGTCATGATCAGAAACAATCGTCTTTGGTACTCCATGTAAGCGCACGATGTCCCTAAAAACAGAGTAGCAATGTGCGACGCATCGTCGCTTTTGTGGCAGGCAATAAAATGTGCCATCTTAGAAAAACGATCAACTACCAGAAAAATTGAATCATGTCCTCTCCTGGTCCTAGGAAATCCTAACACAGTCCATGCTTATGTCTTCCCATGGTGTAGTAGGAGCAGGGAGAGGAGTATACAAACCGTGAGGTTTCAGCTTAGACTTTGCCTTATTACAAGTAATGCAACACTTCACAAATCTGTCCACATCACGCCTCATCTTAGACCAATAAAAGTGATCAACGAGCATAAGCAAAGTCTTCTCACGTCCAAAATGACCCATCAAACCGCCGGCATGTGATTCCTGCAACAATAGCAAACGCACGGACGATTCTGGAACACATAGTTTGTTAGCTCTAAACAAATAGCCATCATGTATGTGATATTTTTCCCATGCTTTTACATCTGAACACAATTTATATGGTGCTGAAAAATCAAGATCAGTGGCATATAAATCACGCAAACTCTCTAAATCAGGAACTTGAACATCCAATTGTGTCAGCAACATGTTTTTCCTAGAAAGAGCATCAACAACAACATTATCTTTACCCTTTTTGTATTTAATGATGTATGGGAAAGATTCAATAAATTCAACCCATTTTGCATGACGTTTGTTCAAATTGGATTTGATAGAGGCAAAGGTGTCCCGATGTTTCGATGAGATTGTGGCTATCGTTTTCTGTGCGAGTCGACCTTGATGATCCGACTACGAACGTGCGAGACGTCGCGCCTTAGCAATCGCTAAACCAACTTCCGAGGGTTATTAACCACGCGGGAGCCCGATCAACCTGACCACGAGGGTCTGTTCCCTGCAAGCAAACGAAGAACAAGCAAGAAACTGAGATTGCAATCTGGATATTGTGAACATAAGATGAAAGCTTTATTGATCAAGGTGGGGTTCTGTGACGCCTTGGTCTGGTCGTTGAACACAAACGAAGTACGCGAAGTTGCAGCTATGCCGAACTTTTAATCTAAACAAAACCCAAAGCCTAAACGATGCCCTAAGGGCTGTATATATGGAGGAGAGAGGGGGAATTTCGTGGCCCTTGCTGGAGTGGTCCGAAACCAACCCTAACTCTTCTTTCCCCAGACATACGGACTCTAAAAAAAGCCTATACTTAAGTACTTCGAAAATACATGGGCCTGGCCCAATAATAAGGTGACGTAGCACCTAAAATAGCCTCTGGACGAAATTTTTGAAGTGGCATCTTGTATATTTCGTCCCATGCTTCATGCACTCATTATGGTGGCTTCAGAGTCCTAGAATCATCACTTGTAACTCCGTTCTTGTTCCCCTTGCGCATGCCATCATCTCCATGCTTGAAGTTGCTCCAAGGTTCATCTTTCTTGTCCAAGCTAGGCCCTTCATTTGTAAGAAAAACAAATGTATCCAATTTAGGCAGCATCATATTCTCATGAACATTAGAATGGTTACCAAGAAACGAAAGTACCTGATAATTCAATTGGCATGCGCGAGCTCTAGTAATCGGTCCAGTATGTATAGCAGCAGGGGCTGTGGGTGTAACAATGGTATTGATGTCCTCATCATCCTCCCCTTCTTGAAATGAAGTCGTCCTCGACGAAAGTTCATCGTCCTCACCCAAATAAGGCTTCAAATCTGCAATGTTAAAAGTGGGACTAACCCCAAAATCTGCAGGCAGCTCAAGTTTATATGCATTATCATTTATTTTCTCTAACACCTTAAAAGGACCATCAGCACGTGGCATTAGCTTTGATTTGCGCAAATTAGGAAATCTATCCTTACGCAAATGTAACCAAACAAGATCTCCAGGTGCAAACACAACATGTTTTCTACCCTTATCTCCAGCAAGTTTATATTTAGCATTCATACGCTCAATGTTTTCCTTAGTTAACTCATGCATTTTTAAAATCAATTCAGCACGTTCTTTAGCATCAAAATTAACCTTCTCCGAAGATGGAAGAGGCAACAAATCAATAGGTGCACGAGGTAGGAAACCATACACAATTTCAAAAGGGCACATCTTAGTAGTAGAATGCAATGAACGATTATAAGCAAATTCAATATGAGGCAAGCATTCTTCCCACATTTTCTTGTTATTCTTCAAAACAGCCCTAAGCATAGTAGACAATGTTCTATTGACTACTTCAGTTTGTCCATCAGTTTGGGGGTGACAAGTAGTACTAAAAAGCAGCTTAGTCCCCAACTTAGCCCATAAACATCTCCAAAAGTGGCTAAGAAATTTAGTATCACGATCTGAAACAATAGTATTTGGCACACCATGCAAGCGAATAATTTCACGAAAGAACAAATCAGCAACATTAACAGCATCATCGCTTTTATGACATGGTATAAAGTGTGCCATTTTCGAGAACCTATCCACGACAACAAATATGCTATCCCTCCCCTTCTTTGTTCGAGGTAAACCTAAAACAAAGTCCATAGATATATCCTCCCAAGGAACACTAGGTACAGGCAAAGGCATATATAAACCATGAGGATTGAGTCGTGACTTAGCTTTTTGACATGTAGTGCAGCGAGCAACAAAACGCTCAACATCCCGTCTCATCTTTGGCCAAAAGAAATGTGTAGCAAGTATATCCTCCGTCTTCTTGACGCCAAAGTGTCCCATTAATCCTCCTCCATGCGCCTCCTGCAACAACAAAAGACGAACGGAGCTAGCTGGAATGCATAGCTTGTTAGCACGAAACACAAATCCATCGTTAAGAACGAACTTGTTCCAAGTTCTCCCTTCCTTACAATTCTGCAATACATCTTTAAATTCAGCATCATGAACATATTGATCTTTGATGGTCTCCAAACCAAATATTTTAAAGTCAAGTTGTGAAAGCATAGTATAACGACGAGACAATGCATCAGCAATAACATTTTCTTTACCCTTCTTGTGTTTAATGACATAAGGGAAAGTCTCAATGAATTCAACCCATTTAGCATGTCTACGGTTCAGTTTTGCTTGACTTTTAATGTGTTTCAAAGATTCATGATCAGAATGTATAACAAATTCCTTGGGCCATAAATAATGTTGCCATGTTTCTAAGGTCCGAACAAGAGCATATAATTCTTTATCATAAGTAGAATAGTTCAGACTAGGCCCACTCAATTTTTCAGAAAAGTATGCAACAGGTTTGCCATCTTGTAATAACACACCTCCTAATCCAATTCCACTAGCATCACATTCAAGCTCAAAAGTCTTATTGAAATAGGAAGTTGGAGTAAAGGAGCATGTGTCAACTTATCTTTCAATACCGTGAAGGCTTCTTCCTGTGCGGTACCCCAAACAAAAGGCACATCCTTCTTTGTAAGCTCGTTGAGAGGTGCAGCAATGGTGCTGAAATCTCTCACAAAACGCCTATAGAAACCAGCGAGGCCAAGGAAACTCCTCACTTGTGTGACCGTTTTGGGCTGCGGCCAACTCTCAATAGCTTCAATCTTGGCTTTATCAACTTCAATTCCCTGTGGAGTAACAACATAGCCAAGAAAAGATACTCGGTCGGTGCAAAAGGTGCACTTTCCAAGGTTACCAAACAAACGTGCATCACGTAGAGCAATAAAAACAGCACGTAAATGTTCCAAATGTTCCTCCAAAGATTTGCTATAAATCAATATGTCATCAAAGTAAACTACCACAAATCGTCCAATGAAAGCACGTAAAACTTCGTTCATTAACCTCATGAAAGTACTAGGTGCATTAGTTAACCCAAAAGGCATGACTAACCACTCATATAATCCAAACTTAGTTTTAAATGCTGTTTTCCATTCATCTCCCAATTTCATACGAATTTGATGGTATCCACTACGCAAATCAACTTTGGAGAATATTGTAGAGCCACTCAATTCATCAAGCATATCATCTAGCCTAGGAATAGGATGACGATAACGAATAGTAATATTATTAATGCCTCTACAATCAACGCACATACGCGACGTACCATCCTTTTTCGGCACTAAAATGATAGGAACAGCACAAGGACTAAGGGATTCGCGTATATAACCTTTGTCGAGCAGTTCTTGTACTTGACGCATAATCTCCTTCGTCTCCTCTGGATTGGTACGGTATGGTGCACGGTTGGGTAATGATGCACCGGGAATTAAGTCAATTTGATGCTCAATCCCTCGAATAGGTGGTAATCCCGGTGGCACGTCTTGTGGAAAGACGTCAGCGAACTCCTGCAAAATGTTAGTGACAGCAGGAGGCAAAGAGGAAGGCACGTCCTCGAATGAAAATAATGCCTCTTTGCACACAAAAGCATAGCAAACAGATTTGCTAAAATCTAGATCATCAATATCAGATTTGGTGGCAAGTAAACATGCACTTTTCAATTTAATTTCAGAAGCAACACTAGATTGTTTATTATTAGGCTGCATTTGTTGCTCAAATTCTTTTGCCACAATCTGATTTTCACTCTTATTTTTCTCCTGTTTTGCTTTATTAGCTCTATTAATATCATCTTTCAAAATGGAATCAGGAGTCATAGGAAGCAAAGTAATATTTTTATCCTTATGAACAAGAGTATACTGATTGTTTCTACCATGGTGTACAGAATTTTTATCAAATTGCCATGGTCTACCAAGTAATAAGGAACATGCTTGCATAGGTACCACATCACAATCAACATAATCAGCATATGTAGAGATACTAAAATGCACACGAACAGTACGTGTTACCTTAACCTTGCCGCTGTTGTTGAACCATTGGATGTAGTAAGGATGTGGATGTGGTCTTGTGGTGAGAGATAGCTTCTCCACCATCTCCATGCTAGCCAAGTTATTGCAGCTCCCTCCATCTATGATGACGCGAACAGAACGTTCCTTCACAACTCCCTTTGTATGGAACAAATTATGCCTCTGATTTTGCTCAGCTTGTGTAACCTGCACACTCAAAACACGTTGAGCAACTAAACAATCATACCTGTCAGCATCTTCAGCAGCCATGTATTGTGTCTCATGATCAAAATCATCTCCACCGTGTTCTTCATGTGTAATAAGAGCCAAAGTCTCCTCATCATAGTCACTAGCGGACTCATACCCACCATCCTCAGTAGCAATCATCACACGCTAAGATTGGCATTCTGTCGCAAAATGTCCTCTTCCCTTACAACGATGACAAATAACATCACTTGTGTGCCCTGTTGATGCATGCAAGAAGAAGAGCTCTGCGCAGGTGTGCTCTTGGCAGATAGTGGTGGTTGTGCCTGCTTTCTTGTATCACGGCTGGAGGTGGCACCTGATGGAGGTGCTGGTGGAGTGGAAGTAGTGGATGCACGTGGTGTCCATGATGAAGATCGACCTGCCAAAAAGTTAGTTCGTGCCAATGCCTGTCGATCCTGCACTTGACGTTCAGCTTTAGAAGCAAGATGGAATAAACGAGTGATATTATTATACTCCTTATAATCTAGGATGGTCTGAATCTCTCTATTTAATCCACCCATAAAACGTGCAAGCATAGCTTCATTCTCCTCAACAATACCACATCTAATCATGCCAGTTTGTAATTCCTGATAATATTCTTCTACAGAATTTTTTCCTTGTCTTAAACGTTGCAGTTTTTGAAGTAATTCATGTTGATAATATGGCGGAACCCAACGAGTACGCATAGCAGTTTTCAAAGCAGCCCAAGTAGCTGGAATAGGATATAATCTACAATGCTCAGACCACCAAACACATGCAAAACTAGTGAATGCATAAACAGCAGGAGGAACACGTCTCTCCTCGGGATATTGTAAACATGTAAATCGTTATTCAGTTTCTAACTCCCAAGTAAGATATATATCAGGAACATATCTACCCTCAAATGGTGGAATATTCAATTTTAGTTTAGGGAGATGGTCATGATCTCGTACCTGAGGGTGAGCCCTACCATTGCCATTATTTGCATGTGGACGACCTGGTGGTTGCTATGCTGGTGTTGGCACATAGTTATGATTTTGATCAACCTCATCCTCGTAATCTCCGGCAAAATCATCCTCGTCCGCATCAGCAGCAGGAGCCACAGAAGTATCAACAGCAGCACCAACAGCTTGGCCAGGTGCAAGAGGGAGACGGCTCGCTCGACGGAGGGCTGTTTCACGATGTGTAGGTAGTCGTCGTTGTTGTTGTTGTTGTATAGGTGCGTTAGGTGCAGCCGGTGGTGGTGGTGGAAGACACGCGAGTAATTCATTAAACCTGTTATTAAGCTTTGTTTCAGACGTCTTCTCCATGCCATCTATCTTCTCCATGGCCTCTTCAAATCTGTTTAGCACATCTTGTACCTGTCCACTTATCGTTTGCTGAAATTTATCATGCAACTCCTTATTCGTCATGTTCTCCCAGTCAGTCTCGTGGGCTTGTGATCCTGCCATGTTTAGCAACAATAGAAACGCACAAGAATATGATCCTACAGACTACTAACAAGAGGTGGTGGTGGTGTCACAAATCCGTCAAGCAAATCTCAAATTCTTGCCAGTTCTTACCCAGCAGCAGGCGGTGATCGGCAACCGTCATAGTCAAAATTCTCAAAGCTTGGATAGAGCGATTACCAGGGAGAGTCAAACGCACGACGTAGATGTATGTGGAGCTGGGAAGGCTTATAATATGGTAGCAAAAAGGGTCAGCAATAATCAATTCAGAGATGCAAAGTTGAATAAACGCTCAACGACGGTACTGTGCTGGTCCTAGGCTAGACCGTGCTAGAGACGCGAGCCTAGAACACTAACAAAATCACGGCGCTGCACGTAAACAATGGAGGAGCACACTCTGATTTTTTTTTCTTTTTTTCACATTTTTTTCACTTTTTTTCCTCTTTTCTTTGCTCCGCAACAAATTTTTTCGAAAAAGTCTACAAATGGTCTAAAAACTGCCTAGCCAGAATTTTCCAGACTTAGTTTTTTTTTGAGTTTGGAACTATTTTTCTTCTGCGGGTAGCACGGAATCTCAGGATTCCTACTCTATCACGACTCGGAGTATGGCGTGCTCTGGAACTCGAAAACAATGCAACAATTACTGGACTCGGACTAGGACTGGTGGCGGAGATGAATCTGGTGGAATCTCGGACTGGTGGCGGCGATGAATCTGGTGGAAATCGGACTGGTGGCGGATATATGTTGCAGGTGAACTCGGATTGGCGTGATGGCGGCGGATATGTGGTGGCGTATATGGACTCAGATTGGTGGTGAATATGGAAGCGACGATGAAGTTGGTGTGGTGGTGGTATATGGCAGCAGCGATGATGATGATGCGGTGGTGATATATGGCAGCGGCGACGTGACAACCTGTGAATAGAACTTGAAACTCTAAAGGACTAGACGCTAAGACCAGCAACTTGACACGACGATGCAACCGCAAATTCAACAAAGCAAACACAGAAAAGATTATGCAAAGGCTCAGATTGGTTCGGATAGGATGAACTAACCCTAATTTTTTTTGGCTTTTTCGTGGACTATAGGTACGAAGAATAGACTCGATCTAAACTACGAAAAACTGTAAAATCTCACCGAGCAACCTAAAAATCTGATACCACTTGATAGAGGCAAAGGTGTCTCGATGTTTTGATGAGATGGTGGCTATCGTTTTCTGTGGGAGTCGACCTTGACGATCCGACTACGAACGTGCGAGACGTCGCGCCTTAGCAATGGCTAAACCAACTTCCGAGGGTTATTGACCACGCCGGAGCACGATCAACCTGACCACGAGGGTCTGTTTCCTGCAAGCAAACGAAGAACAAGCAAGAAACTAAGATTGCAATCTGGATATTGCGAATATAAGATGAAAGCTTTATTGATCAAGGTGGGGTTCTGTGACGCCTTGGTCTGGTCGTTGAACACAAACGAAGTACGCGAAGTTGCAGCTATGGCGAACTTTTAATCTAAACAAAACCCAAAGCCTAAACGATGCCCTAAGGGCTGTATATATGGAGGAGAGAGGGGGAATTTCGTGGCCCTTGGAGGAGGGGTCCGAAACCAACCCTAACTCTTGTTTCCCCACACATACGGACTCTAAAAACAGCCTATACTTAAGTACTTCGAAAATACATGGGCCTGGCCCAATAATAAGGTGACGCAGCACCTAAAATAGCCTCTGGACGAAATTTATGAAGTGTCATCTTGTATATTTCGTCCCATGCTTCATGCACTCATCATGGTGGCTTCAGAGTCCTGGAATCATCACTTGTAACTCTGTTCTTGTTCCCCTTGCGCATGCCATCATCTCCATGCTTGAACTTGCTCCAAGGTTCATCTTTCTTGTCCAAGCTAGGCCCTTCATTTGTAAGCAAAACAAATGTATCCAATTTAGGCAGCATCATATTCTCATGAACATTAGAATCGTTACCAAGAAACGAAAGTACCTGATAATTCAATTGGCGTGCGCGAGCTCTAGTAATCGGTCCAGTATGTATAGCAGCAGGGGCTGTGGGTGTAACTATGGTATTGATGTCCTCATCAGGATTGGCTTTTCAAATAGTTCAGAGCCTCATAATCAGAATGTATGATAAATTCTTTTGGCCACAAATAATGTTGCCAAACCTCAAGGACACAAACTAGAGCATACAATTCTTTATCATAAACAGGATAGTTCAATCGTGCACCATTAAGTTTTTCAGAAAAATATGCAATCGGTTTACCCTCTTGCATCAACACACCTCCAATACCAATTCCACTAGCATCACATTCAATCTCAAATTGTTTAGTGAAATCAAGAAGTATAAGCAAAGTGCAGCAGTCAAACGACGTTTCAGCTCATCAAAAGCATTATCTTGGGCTGCGCCCCACACAAAATCAACACCTTTTTTTGTGAGCTCATTCAAAGGTGCAGCAATAGTACTGAAATCTTTTACAAAACGTCTATAGGAACCAGCAAGAACGTGAAAGCTTCGTACTTGACTAACATTCAGCGGAGTAGGCCAATTTTTAATAGCTTCTATTTTTGATTCATCTACCTCAAATCCATGCTTAGAAACAATATATCCGAGAAATATGACCTTATCTTTGCAAAATGTGCACTTATCAAGATTACCATATAATCGAGCATCACGCAACACTTGCAAAACTTGTCGAACATGATCACTATGTTCAGATTCATTGCGGCTGTAAATAAGTATATCATCAAATATACAACCACAGATTTACCAATGAAATGCCTCAAAACATGGTTCATTAATCTCATCAAAGTACTAGGTGCATTAGTTAACCCAAAAGGCATGACTAACCAGTCATATAAACCAAACTTTGTTTTAAAGGTTGTCTTCCATTCATCCCCTTCTTTCATCCTAATTTGATGATAACCACTATGCAAATCAATTTTAGAGAAAATAGCAGCACCACTCAATTCATCCAACATATCTTCTAAACGTGGAATAGGATGACGATATCGAATAGTGATGTTATTTATAGCTCTACAATCTATGCACATGCGCCATGTACCATCATTCTTAGGAACCAAAATTACAGGAACAACACAAGGACTTAAGCTCACGCGAATATAACCTTTGTCTAGAAGCTCTTGTACTTGTTTATGAATTTCCTTTGTTTCCTTGGGGTTGGTGCGGTACGGTGCTCTATTGGGCAGCGATGCTCCTGGTATCAAATCAATTTGATGCTCTATACCTCGCAATGGTGGTAAACCAGCGGGTACCTCCTCCGGAAACACATCGCTAAATTCCTACAATACATTAGAAACACCAATAGAGAGAGGGGTCATGTCGTTAGAAACCAAAATTTGACCATTGCACAACAGCACAAGTGGTACATCAGTGGGATCCTCACAAAACTCTCTCAAATCAGATTTGGTGGCTAACATAACTAAGGAATTCACTCCCTCAATTTTATTTTGACCACTCAGATTTGGCTTGTGGCACTCACTCATCGGAAGTGTAGTCTCTCGCCTATCTAATCTCTCACTCTCTTTTTCAAGATTCACTTCAATTTTTTGACGAGATTCATTTACAATTTGCTGCGGTGTCATAGGCCTCAAAGTAACCTCCTTGCCACGCCAATTTAAATGATATGGGTTGGCTCTCCCATTGTGGCGGACATCTCTATCATACTGCCATGGGCGTCCCAACAACAGGTGACACATGGTCATAGGAAACACATCACACTCAATGGTGTCTTTATATGGCCCGATCTGAAATTCCACACGCACCATGTGGCTGATCTTCATCTCTCCACTATCACTTAACCACTGAATAAAATATGGATTGGGGTGCGGTAAATATTTCAATTTCAGCTTTTGGCATAACTCCTTACTAGCCAAATTGTGACAACTACCACCATCAATTATAACCTTGCATGCCTTACCAGGACCAACAACGGCCTTTGTTTGAAACAAATTGCACCGCTGTTCTGCAGGACTAGGCGTAACACTTAGCACTTTGGGCGAGCAAACAATTGTAGGATAGTGTGTAGCATAAGCATCTATTGAACCATTTTCATCTTACTCCCAAATTTCAGAATCAGGGTCAGCATCATCACCGGTTTCATATTCTGCTGTATCCTCATTAATCAACATAACCTTTTTATTGGGACAATCTCTCTTAAAATGACCCCTTCCACCACATGTATGACAACTCATGTCCCTGTTTCTTGCTGTAGAATTAGTAGAACCAGCAGCACTAGCAGCAGGCTGCATCGGTTTCTTCACATTAGAAATCACCGAATCTGATTTGGAAGAAGTATTACCACGAAACCAGAAGTGGAACTAGGAGTAGGCTCATACGAGGTGTTGTTCGTGGTGTAAAACGTCCTCTACTCGCTCTTGTGCGTGATGTAAACTTAGCATCCTCAGCCACTTGCAATTCAGCCTCACGTGCTTGGTGTAACAAATCTGTCATGTCATAATATTGGTGAAGACGAACAATACGCTTGATGTTATAGTTCAGACCAGAGAGAAATCGCTGCATTGTTTGTTCAGGCTCTTCACGCACTCTAGCATGCTGCATAATAAGCTCCATCTCCTGAAAATATTCATCCACGGAAGAAGTACCTTGCCTCAAATTCTGCAATTTGTCATAGAGAGAACGAATATAATTGCGTGGAACAAAGCGAGCACGCATCTCTTCCTTCATAGCTCTCCATGTAACAATGGAACGTTCACCATCTTCAATTCTGGACTGTACCATATTATCCCATCAAAGCAAAGCATAGTCATCAAATTCAGAAGATGCGAGTTTTATTTTTCTGTCCTTGGTGTACTCATGCATGCGCCATAATTTTCCCACCTTCAGCTCCCAATTGAGGTACTCTTCAACATCAGTAGAACCAACAAACTTTGGGACGGTGAACTTTGGTTTGCCCAGACCATCATCATCACGGTTGGCTGGTTGTGCAAAAGCATCATTATCAAATTGACGGCGCGCACCAAGAGGAGCAAATCCACGGCCTACGGGCATTGCAGCAGCATGGCCACCACTACGGACTCCACTACGGATTAGCTTGTCGTAATTGTGCACGACGTGCCGCAACCCCTTGTACATTGGCAGCACTAGCAGCTGCAACACCCTCATTACCACCATGAACACTAGCTTCACCATCATCATCATCATGCTGCTGATTATGTTGGTGATCAACGGACTGTTGCAACGCAGCCATAGCTTGCTGCAAGTTAACTAGAGTCCCCTGAATTTCAGTAACTTGACATTGTGTAGCTGTGATGGTTTCTGTGGCATCCTTGAGGTCCAACTCCATGTTCTGCACATTCTCATTTATAGGATCGGTTGCACATTGAATTTGTCTCTGAAGATGATCACGAAGAGCTTCATATTCATTCCAATGCACCACGGATTTAGGGTCCTTTTTCTGCTATATATCAAAAGACTCGTCGGACATGATTAGGTGATTAGTACTCACAGAAAATATAGTGTATGTGGAAAACTCTCAACTCACTCAAAACCGAAAGAAACAAGGTATCTTACCGTTCCAAAGTGAATTAGAAAAGCTTACCAACTTGTATGGGCAGAACGTGCACGGATGTGATGTAGCGAATACCGAGGGTGAAAACTATCACACAACAAATAGGGCATATGGTGGAGCTTGGTTGGAATACCTATCAACACCAATTCACAAATCCTAGTGCTGATCATATGATAGAGACCCACGGAAACACACACGATGGAGATAAGTGGGGCAAATGCAACTCTCAAACTGAGCTCAAAATTCTGGAATCTCGGAGTAATGCTCGTGTTGCAAATGCACAGGAGAGACGCTAGCAAATTGCTCAATTTATACAGGCACGAGATTGCTCAATCTACTAGTGCAATGAACGTGGCAGAAAAACTGACAAACTCGCCAAAAATATATGCAACTTCCACGTATAGCTTTCTTTTCCTCCTCTTTTTTTCGTTTTCTTTTTCTTTCTCTTTTTTTCGTTTTCTTTTTCTTTCTCTTTTTTTGTTTTTTTGTATCAGTAACCTGAGAAATTAGTAACCAATCTGATTTTGCCAAAACAAAAGATGCACTCTCCAAATTCCTATATGAGCAGCTCATAGAGCAAAGGATATGCTAGTCTCAATAGGAAAGTACTACGCAAAAGAAGAAAGGCTGACTATGGTTATCAAATGAAACACAATCTGATTTGGATAGTTAATCAAACCAAAGAAAATCTGACTTGGATCAACAGACTTGACAGCAACCAAATGACTCTGACATGAGAAAAGGAAAACCTAGACAATCTACAACGACTCAGATCAGAAAGTAAGTTACGCAAATAAAAGACTACGATCAGCAACTAAAACTTGGAACCGATGCTATCTAGGCTATGGAAAAAACTCTAAACCCTAATATTTTTGTATGGCTTTTTCTGTGTAGGACGAAAACAAAACTAATCTAAGGGATTGGTGGATGCTCACCGAGATAACGCTGGAAATTTGATACCAAGATGATAAGGGGGTGGACCGATCTTCTCAGTGAGCGGAGGATGTCGATGTTGAACTTGTAGGATAACTTGTGAGATGCTCTCGAACTCTCCGGCTGTTCCCCCATTGCCAAAGCAACAGATCTTCAACCCTATGGATATTCGCAACACCACACACTTGTGCACGTAGCCGCCGACCATGAAGCGGTTCTGCAATCTCCCAATTCCTAGTGGAATGACAGATAGCACTTGACTTTCAGTAGCAAATACACCCTATCGAAACAAATTTGGTGTAGGTAAATATTCCTGATCGATGCAAAGAGGAATATGAGTACAGAGGAATGCTTCAAGCAATTCAGTCTGATATGTGTTTAATCAAAACATGGTCTAACCCTAAAATCCATGACTTACAAGGGTATATAAAGTCCCCTGGACGTCCAACATAGTGTTGGGGTCGAAATCCACTTATCTCTAACTTTCCTAACTTTAAACGAATCTATCTAGAAAAACTGGCAGAAACAACCACCGTATTGTTTTGGTGACTGCGACTCGGTCACCATGAATCGCGGGCTGCGAGTATACAATTTGGAAAGCACACGAGTCAAGCTTTCCAAATTGTATTTAAACGCCTTATTTGGAGCACGGACACGGATTCTGCACGTATATCAATTGCGGGCCTCCTGGCTGTCAATCCGAGTACGGTTCTGATTTTCCTTCTGTTTATGTTGTGCACCTACCTCCCTCTCCTCCCTCGTGCACTTGCTGATATCAGACACCATTATAAGTTCTTCTTGCTGCAATTCTTCATCTCCATGTGCCAAGCTTGCCTTCCCTTCAAATCTGATCATACAAATATGCAAAGACTTAGGTAGTATAAAATTCTGATTAACACAAATGTCAGATTCAACTAAGAGTGAATTCACCTTTGTTCAAGTAGTTTTGCACGTGCTCTTGTAATTGGTCCAATGCTGATTTCATTTGACTTGTATTGTGCAATATCATCTTTATTTGAAAATGATGGTAAAGTGATGTAGGGTGGAACCCTAGATGGCCGATCTTTCACGAAAGGAGCGGATCCCATGGATGAACACGAAGAACACGAGGGGGGAAACGAGGGGAAACACAAGAGAAACACTCAACAAACAGGAAATAGATCACACATGTGCTAGATCCTTGAAATACAAAGAGAGATACAAGATCCAAAGTCAACAACGGACGATACACGGTAACCGATTCTTCTCCGTGAGGAGGTCTTGAAGGGGCCACCCAAGGGGGGGTCTTGAATCCAAGGGGATCTTCTCCGTAGAGGGGCCGCGGTCTCTCTCGTGGAGTAGATCCGTAATGGATGAGCGTAGTTGTATCTCTCAAATGAGCTATCACAACGCTAACCCTAACTAGGAGGAGGGGGTGTCCTATTTATAGTCATAGTGCAAATGGGGGTGAAGTGAAGGGGTACATGGGCCTCAGCCGGCAACTGGACACAACCAGGGACCGGACGTCCGCTGGGCACCGGAAGTCCGGTGGTTCCAGGGGGACCGGTCGTCCGCTAGCGCCGGACGTCCGCTAGCGCCGGACGTCCGCTGAAAGTGTTCTGTGGTCGGGACACAGGACGTCCGGAAGTCTCGGACTTCCGTTAATATTGCCGGACGTCCGGTGTAGGGTCGGGCGTCCACTCGCTGGGAGGTGTGTAGCTGGCGTAGGCTGGTCTTCAGGCGCCAGTCGTCCTCCAAGGGCCGGACGTCCGCTCGCTGTGAGAGGCCGGTCGTCCGGTGTCGTCCGGACATCCGCTCGCTGGAGCTTCTTCGGCAACTCCTTCTCTTGGTCCTTGTACTTGGCGTCCTCACTAGCTCGTCTGTTGGATGTGGTGGCTCCATGGCTTTCCTCTAAGTACCTCATCATGCATAGCACACACGTAGGAGGTAGTAGCCATATCTCGCATGTAGAAAGTGAAGGTTCGGAGAGGAGCGAGTTCACCTTGTGTCCAATGGGGTATGTTCGAGGCCTCGTCATATGTCCACTTGGGGTTTGGAGAGTAGTCAGAGTGTACATGGGGATGATCGTAGGATGCTCCGCATCATCTCCCCTCCCTTGGGAAAGATCCGACCTCGGATCGTGATCCTCATCACCATGGAAACGGTAGTCGTGGATGGACATGTAGTTGGACAGAGTGGAAGCCGTTGCGCAATCCAAGTACTCCAAGGTGTCGCCGGAGTGGTATACATGCAAAAAGAGCAAACACAAACGACACTCGGAAATACATGGTTAGAGCACTCAAAGTGTCCATCATGTAAGAATGAGTCCGTGCAACAAGATTGATCATGACAAGGTGCATGAAGCTTATCCAAAAGATATGGAAATGTATGCACAACATTCATGGTAGCAAAAGCAAGAATATGATGAATGCAACCACGGTGCAAAATGATGTCATAGTGAGACGGTTTATCAAAAGCATGAATATGGCAATGGATGCTCAATATGACGTGATCATGCAATTGATGGTAGGCAATAAGATCATGATTTATGAATATGCCATCAAGGTATATCACAACAAATTTGCTAATGAAATGCACAAGCTCATATATCATGGATGACATGGGAATACAAGATGCAACAAGGCAATCATGATGTGAGTCAATCCATGCATAAGATGCAAATTTGTCATGTGTATGATATGTCCATCGAGCATGACATGTGTGAACACAATCAACAAATATGGAGGTGTTGGTATACCAATGCTCGATGTTGTGGCATGAGTGGAGGTTCTAAGGTGCATCCAATAAATCCGAGCGCTCCTCAATGCGAAGGTCCATAGAGCCAATCTTCAATGTCGGTCCTCCATCCAATAGGTGCAACATGTAGACAAGAAGAAAGACACAAAAATGAAACAATGACCCATCCAATATGCGTATTTGAGGATGACTCAAAGGGAAGGAGTTCACCTTTAGGAAATTCTCGCAAATGTTGGTGTTGCACATCGTGTATGCTTTCACATGACCAAATTGTGTCATGACGGTATCGCCTTGTGAATCCTTCAACATGAAAGAACATGACAAACACTCGGAAAAACAAATGAGGTTAGCGGAAAACCTATCATTCGTGCAGTAAAATACCCAACAAGTGGATGCATCATGCTCATCATAAGGAAGGACAAGGGAGCATTTCATAATACGGAGGCATATGACGTGAGAACAACCAAATAGAATAGGCGCAAGCAAGCAAGCATGCATCACAAGATGTATCATGTGAGAGGCATGAACATATACGTCATCAACCCAAGAAAGCAAGTAATAATGGAACATGGGTGATGCGACAAAGCAAGCAATCATATGAATCAAGGCAAGCAAGCTAGTAGTGCGAAGATGCAACATACTAGAAGGAATCATGTTAAGTATGTCATGTGTGCAAATGGTAGTCATGAATAATGCACAAGACACATCACAAGCATGAAGGAAAGATATGAGAAAAATACCATCAATAGCATGAGGCACATGATAAACATGGCAATAGCAACAAGGATCTCCACCAAGAATGCAAATACACATAGGAGTAACATAATTGTGAATCATGGGTAGATGCAAGCAAGGGTCACAAATGCATGGAAAAGGCATAGAAGCAAGCATAGCATGCAAAGTGAACACGGTAAAATGAGCAAGAAACGAGAAGTGGTATATAGTCCATAGCCATGTGAGATCCAAGTGAAAGAGATGCGCGTAGTCGTTGCGCGAAGAGAGTGGTGGAAAGGATAGTTCACATGATCCCAAGTCATCTTTGCTCTCAAGAGCTCGTTTCGTCAACTCTTGGGGTTGAGAGGTTGACGAGTATACGGGAGTAGCTACACAAAACAAAGACAAAGGGAAAATTGTGTGTGCGTGGTAGATGTACACATCATCCATCATGATGTGCACGTGCTTGTGTTGGTTAGCACAAAATAGCCAATGCTCAAATAAATGAGATGTGTGATATAGAAACATGTCATCCATCATGAGAGGTTTGTTATTATGTATAGCATAATGGAGACTCAAATTGTGTAATGCATCACAAGAAATATGTAGAGCATTGTTGTTCATGGAATGCATATGGTGCAAGCAATTATGGGAATCATGCAATGTATGGAATGCATCAAAATCTCCTAATACGCATGAGGAAACTATGGGGGTCTCCTCATGATCATTAGTTGAAACACCACATGGAGAATATTGACAACATCCAAAACAATGCATATTTGGAACAATGTGATCATGGCATGGCATAGTAGATGAATTGCACAAATCATGTAAAGGAAGCATGTCAATATCATCACAAGAAAAACAAAAGCCAATGACCATCATCTCGTCATCTATGCCATAAGTGCAAATGGGATTTATTGTAACGGGGCATGCATAGTCACTATGTTGAGATTGAAATGATGCAATATGGGATATCTCACTCATAGCATATGACAAGGTTAATGGATTGTCAAACATAATGTGACCAAAAGAATTTTCACATGATATCCTATGGAGCATAGCATCACACCTAGGCAAATCAACATGCTCATCATCATATTTATCATAAATAGGTGAGTCATGACATGAAGAAGTCGCACTAGCATGAAGCATGGGAATAGGTGTGTCAACATCATGCAAGCAATCATTTGCAAAATAGTCCACTAGTGGGACAAGAGAAGTACCATCACCTATGTTACCTTTGGAGCGTCGCTCATGTGTTGTAGGTGAGGTGTTGAAAATCGTCTTGTTGTCATCTTCATCTTGATGGAACCATGTGGGGGTGCATCATCGTCCACCATGGCCATCATTGTCTCCATTGGAGGTATGGACTCGTCGAGGGTAGGCATGTCGTCGAGTAGGAGACCTAGCACCAAAGAAGAAAACACACTAGGAGTAGAGGTTAAGTCGTTAGAAATCAAAGTGGCCTCCCATGCCATGTCAACTACCTCGCTCACTAAGTGTTGTGGCTCACTCACTCCCTCTCGGATGCTCTCACTCATATGGTTGGTGGAGTTACGCAAATGGCGCTCAACCTCACATATGATGTGTGGCATGCTCTCATGTGTGGGGCTAGTGGTGGTCACACTCATCCTCTCATAGGAAATGCTCTCAATGTCACGTGTGCTGGAGTCACTCATGTCACTCATGTGGTGGTGGCTCTCCTCACATGGCAATTGGGGCATCTCGTCACATGTCGTTGTCGGAGAGATGTTGGTGCAAATGTCTCCATGCTCAATCATGTCGTGGTCGTAGCCGTGGATGAAGGCCGAAGATGGCACATCATCACTCTCCTCGAAGACCAAAGAGAAGGTCTCATGAGCGGTCTCATAGCTTGACTCGGAGTATGAGTCCAATATGGGCGCCATCTTCATGTTGTTGAAGAGGTTTGTGCTCGTCGCCGTGGTCGAAGGGGATGGCCCTTGCTCGACCTTCTTGTCGCCGTCTTTTTGTTCGAGGCCCAAATGATGTGGCACCTCGTAGCTCGTCTCCATGAATGAAGGGAAATTCCCATGCTCGGCCATCTTCCTTGGGGGGCTTCCGAAGATGGAAGTGTCGCCCTCGCTCGTAGGTAGTTGCCTTGGACTTGATGAAGTCGATGTAGGCGTACACGTGGGAAGTAGGCGAAGATGTCGTACGTCCAAAGGCGAAGATGCCTTGAGAACACTTGGCGAATATGCCGAAGTGGTTGATGCAGCCGTAGCGTGCTCTTGGTGGTGCTTGTCTCGTGGTCTTCTTTTGTGCTCATGAAGCTTCGACTTGGCGTGAGGTAGTACTTGATGGGACTTGTGCACTTGCGCTTGTGGAGCATCTTCATGATGATGATGTCGTTGTCGTGCTTGAGCTCGTAGTAGATGTCGTTCGTCGTCGTCGTGCACATGATGCTTGGAGGTGAGTTGCCCTTCAGGATGATGTGGATCATGAACGTGATGGTGGTCACCATGGAGATATGGACGTGGACGTCTTGCGCTTGCATCGCTTGGGTGCTCCGAAGACTTGTGGCTTGAATGTCGCCACCTTGAGGATGACGAAGGGGAAGAAGACTTGATCAAGGCTCTAATCTCCTCCATCCTTGCATCTTGCTCCCCTTTTGTGCGGAAAGCTTGTTGTCGATGTAGTCCCTTTTCCTCACTTCGGAGTGACGGATGTCGATGGAGAGGTTCTCGATGCGCTCTCGCAATCTTGATTGTGCGCCTTGCATTTGTCGTTGTAGATCGAAAACTAATGATTTGCTGATGTAGTTGTTCACGCCGTTGTTGTTGTCGAAGACCGGAGATGAAATGCCTTGCGTATCCATCACAAGATTCGAGCCAATATGAGTGGAGAAATAGAAGAACGAATACCAAATGTACCTTGACCGAAGTTGAAAGTGGATCAATGATCACTCCATTGTGGACAAGGAAATAGCACAATTGGTACCAAGTCTTGTCGGTTTGTCACACCTACACAAGTAAGGCTTATGGTGGAGCTTGGTGAGGATAGTGGCACAAAAATTTGATGTAAAATGTTAACAAGAGTCAATAATGTTGAAAGAGATTCACAAATTCGCAAGTGAAACAAGTAGACCAATAGCAATAGAATGGCACACGGAAACACACACACGGATAGATAAATGGGGTCGTGCAACCAAGGAATGAGCACAAAATGTGGAATCCACGGAAAACGCTTGTGTTGCACAACTCAAGAGAGACGCTAGCATGATTGCTCAATAGGCGGATACGACACTTGTGCACAACCTATAAGATGTAGAATGGATAACTTTCTATCCCAAGTATGCTATGTATGTATGGTTCCCAGTGTTATGATCCAAGATGATCTTATATGACAATGTGGTATGATGCTATGGCACTTGCTTACAAGCTCTTTGCTCACTCTTTTTCTTTGCTTAAAAGCTTTATTCTCTTTTTTTTGTATGACCACTTTGCGAAATGCACAAACCAAGGTAGCAATTTTATATATGCGGGAACAAACTTGAGGCACACGAGATGATATGATGATACCAATATGATATGGTATGTATGCAATGTATGGTATAGATCACTAATGTGCACAAGTAACGTTGCCGGCAATACTCAAATGGCTAGTCTCGATAGGCAAGAAACACAAAATGGGCTAGGGGTTATCAATGCAATTGCAAGGGGAATGTACAATGGAGGGGTACCACGATACCAAGATGATATGGAGGTTACCTTCCACGGTGATGATGAGTGGCGGTGATCTTGATGGAGATACCAAGATGATGGAGACTCGTCCCTAATTAGCCGAAACACCTTAGGAAACGGAAAAATCGCGAACTCAAAATCTCAAACGTCAAATGGTGGTAGCGGAATGCGGTGGTATTGCACTAGGCAATACGGAAGTGGAGGTTATGGTGGTGGACTATAGACGGTGTCGGAGTTGAAAGCATGGTCCCTAAGTATCCGAAACACCTTAGGAGACACAACTCACAACACAAACAAAATTGGGTTAAGTTGGGGTGGCGGAAGTGTATAGTGGTCAAGCCTATGCGGAAGTGGTGGTGGTGGTGGTTGACGAAGAAGCAACCGTCCCTAAGTAGCCTACACACCTTAGGAGACTCAAATCACTCCTCAAGCAACCACTAACGTGATGGGGAACAAAATTGGTTAGGTTGCAGAAGTCGGAGATGGTGTAGCGGATGATGTGGTGGAAGCCCTAGGCAAAGATGACAAAATTGTCAAAATTTGATTGAGTCAAAAGATGCTGGTGGTGTTTTTTGGGAAGGAGGATGTCAAGAGCTTCAAAACGAGCTAAAGAACGTCAAAATCGGAGTTCGGATGAATTAGTTATGGCCGAAACAAAAATCAACCGAAGTCAGTTTTTACAGGTAGCGGAGTCCGGAAATGGACGGATGTCCGGTCGCCGGACGTCCGGAGAGCTCGGAAATCCGCTAATTTCCATCCGGGTGAGGGGTTCCGGTCGTCCGGTGGATGACGGATGTCCGGTCGTTCCAGGGGCTCCAGACGTCCGGTAAAGTGACGGTCGTCCGGTGGTCGGGGTCAACGCGAGATTTCAGATCCAGGACGCGATTTTGGGCGGAATTTGGGGATTTTGGGGTAAAAATTGATGAGATTTCGTGGATGGAAAGTGGGGAAAATTGGCGAAATGCTAGATCCACTCGAAACCAAGCAAATCCATGGATCAAAGTCAACAAAACTTCATCATACCTACAAATCACAAAAAAAATTGGGGCTATTTTTGGTGGGGATTTTCGAATTTGGGGAAGAACACAACAAAATTAGGCTAGAAAACACATCGGGGAGGCTCCAAATTGGTGATAAACCTAAGCTCTGATGCCAAGATGATGTAGGGTGGAACCCTAGATGGCCGATCTTTCACGAAAGGAGCGGATCCCAAGGATGAACACGAAGAACACGAGGGGGAAAACGAGGGGAAACACAAGAGAAACACTCAACCAACAAGAAATAGATCGCACATGTGCTAGATCCTCGAAACACAAAGAGAGATACAAGATCCAAAGTCAACAACGGACGATACACAGTAACCGGTTCTTCTCCGTGAGGAGGTCTTGATGGTGCCACCCAAGGGGGGTCTTGAATCCAAGGGGATCTTCTTCGTAGAGGGGCCGCGGTCTCTCTCGTGGAGTAGATCCGTAATGGATGAGCGTAGCTCTATCTCTCAAATGAGCTATCACAATGCTAACCTAACTAGGAGGAGGGGGTGTCCTATTTATAGTCATAGTGCAAATGGGGGCGAAGTGAAGGGGTACATGGGCCTCAGCCCGCAACTGGACACAGCCAGGGACCAGACGTCCGCTGGGCACCGGACGTCCGGTGGTTCCAGGGGGACCGGTCGTCCGCTAGCACTGGACGTCCGCTGAAAGTATTCTATGGTCGGGACACCGGACGTCCGGAAGTCTCGGACTTCCGTTAATATTGCCGGACATCCGGTGTAGGGTCGGGCGTCCGCTCGCTGGGAGGTGTGTAGCTGGCGTAGGCTGGTCTACAGGCGCCGGTCGTCCGCCAAGGGCCGGACGTCCGCTTGCTGTGAGAGGCCGGTCGTCCGGTGTCGTCCGGACGTCCTCTCGCTGGAGCTTCTTCGGCAGCTCCATCTCTTGGTCCTTGTACTTGGCGTCTTCACTAGCTCGTCCGTTGGATGTGGTGGCTCCGTGGCTTTTCTCTAAGTACCTGATCATGCATAGCACACACGTTGGAGGTAGTAGCCATATCTCGCATGTAGAATGTGAAGGTTCGGAGAGGAGCGAGTTCACCTTGTGTCCAATGGTGTATGTTCGAGGCCTCGTCATATGTCCACTTGGGGTTTGGAGAGTAGTCGGAGTGTACATGGGGATGATCGTAGGATGCTCTGCATCATAAAGGAGTAGGGATGTCCTCATCAAAGGTTGTCGATGCGTTCACTCATAGCTTGTTGCTCTTGATGAAAAGCACGTTGTGCACCAGAGATGTGACTCTTGGTGACGAAGGAGTTCATGTCGTCGTCTTGCTCCATGAAGAGTGGGTTGGTAGAAGTACTTGGCCTATCCATCATGAGAAAGTGGTGGTGAGTAGGAAAAATGAGAGAACAAAACCAAAGTTACCTTTTCCGAAGAGTTTGGATCTAACAAGTACGATCTCACGATGCTATAATAGGGGAATTGGTACCGGGAATTGTTTCTCACACCTACAAGTAAAAGGCTTATGGAGGAGCTCGGTTAGGATGGTGGCAAAAATTTCAAGCAAATGTTAATCAAGATATCGATAAGGTTGAGAAGATTCACAAAAATGCAAGTAAAAACAAATAGATCAAACCCAAAGATATCACTAGGAACACACACACGGAAGATAGATGGGATCCGCACAACCAAGGGGTGAGCTCAAAATGTGCAACCGCGGAAAATGCTCTTGTTGTGCAAATACTAGAGAGACGCTAGCGCGATTGCTCAAATGGGCTAGATACGCATGTGCACCAACCTATAAGAGAAACGTGTCGTCTTCAATCCCAACTATGCTACGTATGAGGTATCGAAGATGATATGCAAAAATGACTCGATGCTATTGCTTACAAGCTCTTTTTTGCTCCTCTTTTTCTTAAAAGCTTTTCTTGTTTTTTTGAAGCTAGAGCCAAGTATGATATGAGACAAGTATGTAAGATATGCACGGGAGAGACTTATGGCACTAAGATGGTAACAAGATCACTACGGTGCACAATAGCGTGGCCCGGCAATTCTCAACTTGCTAGTCTCGATGGGTAAGCGACGCGAAATGGCTCGGTTTATCAATGCAAAAGCAAGGGTGAGATATCGTCGAGGTTACCGTTATCGTACGGTAAGAATGAAGTGGGTGAAGCCGGTGTGGTGTCCGAGTTGATGATCGAGTGGTGGAGATGATGATGTCCAAATGCGCCTAAGTAGGCGAAACACCTTAGGACACAAGAGAAACCGCGGTCCGAAACTCAAACAACCACGTAAAATAGTGCGGAAGAACACGAGTGTTGGTATGGAAGCAAAATGGTGCTAACAAAAGATGGCCGAAAGTTCCTGGATTGTCCGTGCGCACGGGGTAAGTGAGGCCAGTGTGCACGGGGTCCCGTGTGCACGGGGTCACGAGGGCCCGTGTGCACGGGGTGTGCTAGGAGCGGATGACAACCTCCGGATCCATGGGGATTTTCCAAGATAGGGACAATTTCGGGGATTTGGAAGGTGGGGATGCAGGAAGATGGGTAGATCCACTTGCCAAACTCCAAATTCGTGGATCAAAACAACCAAATCTCACAAGATCCAACAAATTGCAAGAAAAAAAATTTGGGCTATTTTTGTGGGGATTTTCGAATTTGGGCGAAGAACAACAATATCAAGCTAGCAAATGGGGGATGGGACTCCAAGATGTGAATCAACCTTGCTCATGATACCAAAATGATATAGGATGAAATCCTAGAGGGGGATCTTTTCACACTTGGAGGGGGAAAAGGGCAAACTCTCAAGGACACAAAGAGGAAAAATCACTCAAATAATTCCCCAATTACACATCCACTAGAATAGCAAAACAAAATCCACAAGTCACAAACACAATCAAAGGAAAGATACAATGGCAAAGTTCTTCCCACTCCTAGGAGATGAGGTCTTGAAGATAGTCTTCTCCTAGAGGAGGTCTTGAAATCCACTAGGATTCTTCCTAAAAGGGGCCTTGATTCCACACGTGGGAAGGTAGAAGGAGCGAAGCTCACAAATATCTCATCTCATACTTTGCTAACCCTAAACATAGCCCTAGGTACGGTTTATATAGTCTTGGGGTCGAAAGAGATGAAGAGGGGCTCGGTTTGGGGATCTCAGCCGTCCATCCTGGGAGGCCCGTGCGCACGGGGTAAGTTGGTCCCGTGCGCACGAGGGTCCCGTGGGCACGGTATAGGCCCGTGCGCACGGGGTGCTCCAGCGCCAACTTCCTGGATAGCCCGTGGGCACGGGGTCTCGGGTACCCATGTGCACGGGGTCACCTGGGACTTCCAGTTTTGCTGCTGCTGCACTCCGTCTTGGTCCGCATGGCCTTGGGGTGGTTCCTCTTCTCCTTGGGGGTGCTCCTGAGCCTCTTGGTGGTGTTCCTCTTTGTACCTAATGAGACATAGCGTATCTTGGTGAGGTAACAACAATGTTCCATTCGTATCCATATGCAAGCTAAGTAGGAAGGAGTTCACCTCGGTTTCAAAAGCACGTGCTCTCGCTCTTGTCATAGGTCCACGTGGGGCTTGATGTGTCGGTGTAGAGTCCATGGGGATGATGGAAGGATGCTCCGCATCAGATTGTCATAGTATGCCTAGTAGTTGAAGGAACAATCGTATGAACTCTTGGAATGTGCACCATGCGCTTGTTCTCCTCGTGGGCAACACGTCGTTTTCTTTTCTGTTCAGCTTTGCAAGCAAGACGAAACAAATGGTCCATAGGAGAACACTCTTCATGAATTAGTATCTCTTGAATATCACGGTTTAATCCTCCCAAAAATCTATCCATAAAATCATCTTCACTTTCTTCTAAAGAGAAATGCAACAAGGTAGTTTGTAAATCATCATAACATTTCATTACAGTGTCACTACCTTGTTTTAAATGTTGCAACTTTTTAATCATGTCATGAGTATAATAAGCAGGGACGAATGTATCTCGCATGGCAAGTTTCAAATCATCCCAAGTAGTAGGTATATAATCAGGGTGTAACCGACAATATTCACTCCACCAAACCAAAGCATGACTAGTGAAAGAACCAACCACAACCTTAACTTTTTTATGCTCATCAAAATTATGGGAAGCAAATATATTTTTTATGTCGAACTCCCATTCAATATATAAAGTAGGTCTAAAACGGCTATTAAATGGTGGTATAGATACATTAACCTGATCATGTGCATTTGGATGTTTGTGCACCTCTCGTGACGGTTGTGGTAGTTGCAAAGGTGGTGGCACGTCTCACATGATTGACAAAGCCCAAGAATTAACTCTGGACTCTGTCATGAATAGTAGAAACAAGAAAAAGAATCCAAAAAAAAGTTCCTATGAACTACTTAGAAGTGGTGGTAAAACGCTCACAGTATAGCAAATCTCAATATCTTACAAGTTCTTACCATGCAGTAGGTGGTGATCGGCAACCAGCGGTGTCAAATAACTCTGAAGATTGAGTAAAGCGATTGCCAGGGGAAAGTGCATAAACACGGTGTAGAAATATGTGGAGCTTGGAAGGCTTAAGTATATGGTAGCAAAAGATTAGCAATAATCAATTCAGAGATGCAATGTTGAAGAAACACTCAAAGATGGTATTGTACTGGTCCTAGGCTAGACCGTACTAGAGACGCGAGTCTAGAACACTAATGAGGTCACGGCGTAGCGCAACTAGCATCAATAAAGGATATGAAGTATCTCTGGACAGCAAGATAGTGAAGATCACAATAGCAGTAAAGATAATGATGTGAAACAAATGCCAAATAGGATATATGAAAAACTCTCTCTCCAACTTTTCTCTGGAAAAATTTGTGCCAATTTTTCTCAAGAATGGCACTGACTCAAGCTTTCAAACGCAAAAAGAATCACTCAATTCCGAGTTGATATGATGATAGAGGCAAAGGTGTCCCGATGTTTCGATGAGATGGTGGCTATCGTTTCTGTGGGAGTCGACCTTGACGATCCGACTACGAACGTGCGAGACGTCGCGCCTTAGCAATCGCTAAACCAACTTCCGAGGGGTTATTGACCAGGCCGGAGCATGATCAACCTGACAACAAGGGTATGTTTCCTGCGAGCAAATGAAGAACAAGCAAGAAACTGAGATTGCAATCTGGATACTGCGAATATAAGATGAAAGCTTTCTTGATCAAGCTGGGGTTCTGTGACGTCTTGGTCTGGTCGTTGGACACAAACGAAGTACGCGAAGTTGCAGCTATGGCGAACTTTTAATCTAAACAAAACCCAAAGTCTAAATGATGCCCTAAGGGCTGTATATATGGACGAGAGAGGGGGAATTTCGTGGCCCTTGATGGAGGGGTCCGAAACCAACCCTAACTCTTGTTTCCCCACACATACGGACTCTTAAAACAGCCTATACTTAAGTACTTCGAAAATACATGGGCCTGGCCCAATAATAGGGTGACGCACCACCTAGAATAGCCTCTAGAAGAAATTTACGAAGTGGCATCTTGTATATTTCGTCCCAAGCTTCATGCACTCATTATGGTGGCTTCAAAGTCCTGGAATCATCACTTGTAACTCCGTTCTTGTTCCCCTTGCGCATGCCATCATCTCCATGCTTGAACTTGCTCCAAGGTTCATCTTTCTTGTCCAAGCTAGGCCCTTCATTTGTAAGCAAAACAAATGTATCCAATTTAGGGAGCATCATATTCTCATGAACATTAGAATCGTTACAAAGAAACGAATGTACCTGATAATTCAATTGGCGTGCGCAAGCTCTAGTAATTGGTCCAGTATGTATAGAAGCAGGGATTGTGGGTGTAACAATGGTATTGATGTCCTCATCATCCTCCCCTTCTTGAAATGAAGTCGTCCTCGACGAAAGTTCATCGTCCTCACCCAAATAAGGCTTCAAATCTGCAATGTTAAAAGTGGGACTAACCCCAAAATCTGCAGGCAGCTCAAGTTTATATGCATTATCATTTATTTTCTCTAACACCTTAAAAGGACCATCAAGACGTGGCATTAGCTTTGATTTGCGCAAATTAGGAAATCTATCCTTACGCAAATGTAACCAAACAAGATCTCCAGGTGGAAACACAACATGTTTTCTACCCTTATCTCTAGCAAGTTTATATTTAGCATTCATACGCTCAATGTTTTCCTTAGTTAACTTGTGCATTTTTAAAATCAGTTCAGCACGTTCTTTAGCATCAAAATTAACCCTCTCCGAAGATGGAAGAGGCAACAAATCAATAGGTGCACGAGGTAGGAAACCATACACAATTTCAAAAGGGAACATCTTAGTAGTAGAATGCAATGAACGATTATAAGCAAATTCAATATGAGGCAAGCATTATTCCCACATTTTCTTGTTATTCTTCAAAACAGCCCTAAGCATAGTAGACAATGTTCTATTTACTACTTCAGTTTGTCCATCAGTTTGGGGGTGACAGTACTACTAAAAAGCAGTTTAGTCCCCAACTTAGCCCATAAACATCTCCAAAAGTGGCTAAGAAATTTAGTATCATGATCTGAAACAATAGTATTTGGCACACCATGCAAGCGAATAATTTCACGAAAGAACAAATCAGCAACATTAACAACATCATTGCTTTTATGACATGGTATAAAGTGTGCCATTTTCGAGAACCTATCCATGACAACAAATATGCTATCCCTCCCCTTCTTTGTTCGAGGTAAACCTAAAACAAAGTCCATAGATATATCCTCCCAAGGAACACTAGGTACAGGCAAAGGCATATATAAACCATGAGGATTGAGTCGTGACTTAGCTTTTTGACATGTAGTGCAGCGAGCAACAAAACACTCAACATCCCGTCTCATCTTTGGCCAAAAGAAATGTGTAGCAAGTATATCCTTCGTCTTCTTGATGCCAAAGTGTCCCATTAATCCTCCTCCATGCGCCTCCTGCAACAACAAAAGACGAACAAAGCTAGCTGGAATGCATAGCTTGTTAGCATGAAACACAAATCCATCGTTAAGAACGAGCTTGTTCCAAGTTCTCCCTTCCTTACAATTCTGCAATACATCTTTAAATTCAACATCATGCACATATTGATCTTTGATGGTCTCCAAACCAAATATTTTAAAATCAAGTAGTGAAAGCATAGTATAACGACGAGACAATGCATCAGCAATAACATTTTCTTTACCCTTCTTGTGTTTAATAACATAAGGAAAAGTCTCAATGAATTCAACCCATTTAGCATGTCTATGGTTCAGTTTTGCTTGACTTTTAATGTGTTTCAAAGATTCATGATGAGAATGTATAACAAATTCCTTGGCCATAAATGATGTTGCCATGTTTCTAAGGTCCGAACAAGAGCATTTAATTCTTTGTCATAAGTAGAATTGTTCAGACTAGGCCCACTCAATTTTTCAGAAATGTATGCAACAGGTTTGCTATCTTGTAATAACACACCTCTTAATCCAATTCCACTAGCATCACATTCAAGCTCAAAAGTCTTATTAAAATTAGGAAGTTGGAGTAAAGGAGCATGTGTTAACTTATCTTTCAATACCGTGAAGGCTTCTTCCTGTGCGGTACCCCAAAAAAAAGGCACATCCTTCTTTGTAAGCTCGTTGAGAGGTGCAGCAATGGTGCTGAAATCTCTCACAAAACGCTTATAGAAACCAGCGAGGCCAAGGAAACTCCTCACTTGTGTGACCGTTTTGGGCTGCGTCCAACTCTCAATAGCTTCAATCTTGGCTTTATCAACTTCAATTCCCTGTGGAGTAACAACATAGCCAAGAAAAGATACTCGGTCGGTGCAAAAGGTGCACTTTCCAAGGTTACCAAACAAACGTGCATCACGTAGAGCAATAAAAACAGCACGTAAATGTTCCAAATGTTCCTCCAAAGATTTGCTATAAATAAATATGTCATCAAAGTAAACTACCACAAATCGCCAAAGAAAGCACGTAAAACTTCGTTCATTAACCTCATGAAAGTACTAGGTGCATTAGTTAACCCAAAAGGCATGACTAACCACTCATATAACCCAAACTTAGTTTTAAATGATGTTTTCCATTCATCTCCCAATTTCATACGAATTTGATGGTATCCACTACGCAAATCAACTTTGGAGAATATTGTAGAGACACTCAATTCATCAAGCATATCATCTAGCCTAGGAATAGGATGACGATAACGAATAGTAATATTATTAATCATATACAATCAACGCACATACGCGACGTACCATCCTTTTTCGGCACTAAAATGATAGGAATAGCACAAGGACTAAGGGATTCGCGTATATAACCTTTGTCGAGCAGTTATTGTACTTGACGCATAATCTCCTTCATCTCCTCTGGATTGGTACGGTATGGTGCACGGCTGGGTAATGAAGCACCGGGAATTAAGTCAATTTGATGCTCAATCCCTCTAATAGGTGGTAATCCCGGTGGCACGTCTTGTGGAAAGACATCAGCGAACTCCTGCAAAATGTTAGTGACAGCAGAAGGCAAAGAGAAAGGCACATCCTCGAATGAAAATAATGCCTCTTTGCACACAGAAGCATAGCAAACAGATTTGCTAAAATCTAGATCATCAATATCAGATTTGGTGGCAAGTAAACATGCACTTTTCAATTTAATTTCAGAAGCAGCACTAGATTGTTTATTATGAGGCTGCATTTGTTGCTAAAATTCTTTTGCCACAATCTGATTTTCACTCTTATTTTTCTCCTGTTTTGCTTTATTAGCTCTATTAATATCATCTTTAAAAATGGATTCGGGAGTCATAGGAAGCAAAGTAATATTTTTATCCTTATGAACAAGAGTATACATATTGTTTCTACCATGGTGTACATATTTCTTATCAAATTGCCATGGTCTACCAAGTAATAAGGAACATGCTTGCATAGGTACCACATCACAATCAACATAATCAGCATATGTAGAGATACTAACATGCACACGAACAATACATGTTACCTTAACCTTGCCGCTGTTGTTGAACCATTGGATGTAGTAAGGATGTGGATGTGGTCTTGTGGTGAGAGATAGCTTCTACACCATCTCCATTGATGTAGGGTGGAACCCTAATCGGCTGATGTTTCACCAAAGGAGCGGATCCCGCGAAGAACGCGAAGAACACGAGGAGGGAAACGAAGGAAAACACAAGGGGAAACACAAGATGAACACTCAAACTAACAAGAAGAAGTCACACATGTGCTAGATCCTCAGGTACATAGAACGATACACGAATCCACGGACAACTAAGGACGATATAAGGGTAGCCGGTTCTTCTCCGTGAGGAGGTCTTGAATCCACAAGGGGATCTTCCCGTATAGGAGTCTTGAATCCACGGTGGATCTTCTCCGAAGAGGGGCCGCAGTCTCTCTCAAGGAGTAGATCCGATATGGATGAGCGAAGCTCTATCTTTGAGTATGAGCTAAACCAACGCTAACCCTAGAAAGTCGTATGTGATAGAGTATATATAGTCTAGGTGACGAAAGGGTACACGGGCCTCGGCCCAAGTGGCTGCGCGCAGGCAGGGCCGGAAGTTCCGGGCACCGGAGGTTCCGGGGAGGGTCCAGCCTAACGAGAGAGTTGGCGCGGTGGAGATGTGCTGGCATCCGGGGGCCGGAAGGTCCGGGAAGGCCGGAGGTTCCAGGCGCCGAAAGGTCCGGGACGGGGTCCGGGCTAACCCGAGAGTTGGCACGCCTGGGCTAGTCGAAGTCATCGGCGGCCGGAAGCTCCGGGTCGGCCAGAAGGTCCGGGGCTGGAAGTTCCGGGCTCTGGCCGGATGTTCCGGGCTGTCCAGAGTGTTGACGCCCGTCTCTTCTTCTACAGTCCTCGGCTCCGAGTCTTGAGCGTTGTACCTGATGACACATAGTATCTCGGACTTAGACAGTAGCCATGTCTCACTTGAAGAGGGGGAAAACTCAAGTAGGAGTGATGTCACCTCGGATTGAATAGCATGTGCCCTAGCCCTTGTTATTGGTCCACTTGGAGCTTGGATAGTTGAGGTGGCATCCATGGGGATGGTCGTGGGATGCTCCGCATGATCTCCCCTCCCTTGGGGAAGATCCGTCCTCGGATCGAGTTCTTCATCACCATGGAAGGGAGAGAGATCTTTGATGTTGAAGATGTCGCTCACGTTGTACTTGTCGCGCGGGAGGTCGATCTTGTAAGCGTTGTCGTTGTAGCGTGCGAGCCCCTTGAAGGGTCCATTTGCTCGTGGTCGAAGCTTAGACATGCGTCCTTGTGGAAAGCGCTCCTTGCGAAGGTGTAGCCACACGAGATCACCAATGTTGAAGACCATAGGTTCCCTGTAGACGTTGAGCTTTATCGCAAGGCGTTGTACTTGGCGCTCGATGGTGTTTCTTGTATCTTCATGCACCTTCTTGAGATGGGTCACTTGTGCACTTGCGTCAAAATTGATTCGCTCTTGGAGTGGAAGAGGTAGAATATCCAATGGTGACAAAGGGTTGAATCCGTAGACAACCTCGAAAGGGGACTTGCCGATTGTTGAGTGTCTTGCTCGGTTGTAGGCGAACTCGGCGATGGGTAGATACTACTCCCACTCCTTGATGTTCTTCTTGATGAGTACTCAAAGTAGAGCGGAGAGTGTGCGGTTTGTCACCTCCGTTTGGATGTCGGTTTGAGGATGGTAAGTCGTGGAGAAGAGTAGCTTGATTCCGAGCTTGGCGCATAGGGTCTTCCAAAAGTAGCTAAGGAACTTGTCGTCGTGGTCCGAGATGATGGTTTTTGGCACACCATGGAGACGCAAGATTTCCCTACAAAAGAGATTAGCAACATGTGAAGCATCGTCTATCTTGTGGCAAGGAATAAAATGTGTCATTTTTGAGAAACGGTCCACAACGACAAATATGGAATCTTTCCCATTGCGAGTCCTAGGCAAACCAAGTACAAAGTCAATGCTAACGTCTTCCCAAGGCTGGCATGGAATTGGTAAAGGCATATAGAGACCATGAGATTGAGCTTTGGACTTTGCTTTGCGACATGTAGAACACCGGTTGGTGAAATGATTGACATCCCGAAACATCTTAGGCCAAAAGTAGCTCTTCGAGAGCGTGGAGAACGTCTTGTCGCGTCCGAAATGTCCCATTAAGCCTCCGCCATGAGATTCCCGCAAAAGCAACAAACGAAGAGAGGACTCGGGAATACAAAGTTTTTTAGCTCTCATAAGGTAGCCATCTTTGATGTAATAGCATTCCCAAGATGTATTCGACAAACACTTGGCATAAGGAATGGCAAAGTTGCATCATGCTCATATAAGTCTTTGATATGCTCGAAGCCAATGACATCTAACTCAAGTTGCTGACAAGCATGCAAATGCGGGAGAAGAGGCATCCGCCACGTATGTTTTCTTTACCCTTGATGTAGTTGATGACATTAGGGAAAGGACTCAAAAATTCCACTCCATTTGCATGACGCGTTGTTCAACTTAGTTTGGTCCCTTAAGATAGCTTGAGACAGTCTCATGAACGCGTTATGAGATGATAGAAACTCATGGAATGAAGTAGTGTTCCCATTCATGCAAAAATGCGGACTAAGAATTATAGCACTTTGTCATAGATGGGAATAAGTGAGTTGCGCTCCGAAGGGTTTCTCATAAAGTAAGCTATTGGGCGCGCTTCGCTTGCGGTTAACAGTACCCTCCTATTCCATTACCACTAGATCGCAATGAATGTCCAAAGGCTTGTCAAAGTTGGGTTAAAGCAAGCACTGGGAGCATGAGTAAGCAAATTCTTAAGCTCATTGAATGCGGGTCCATCTTGGATGGTCCACAAACAAAAGGCGCATTCTTCTGCTTCAAGCATGCCAAGTCGAAAGCAATGGGTGCTAAATCCTTTACAAAGCGGATGATAGAAACCCACAAGGGCCAAGAAAACTACGCACATGATGCCAAGGTTGAGTTGGTTGCGGGCCAAGTCTTAATTAGCATTAATCTTGACTCTCAACATGAAACACCCTTAGAGAAACAACAAAAACCCAAGAAAACAGCTTATCAACAACAAAAGGCATTTTCGTCCGTATTAGCATAGAGGCCCTCTTTCAAGAGTTTGCAAAATGGTGCGGAACATGGGTGACATGCTCTTTAATAGATTTGCTAAACACAAGAATATCATCAAAGAAAAACCACACCACAATATACCAATGTAAGGGCGAAAGACCATTGATTCATAAGGCGCATAAAAGTGCCCGGTGCTTCCGAGAGACCCATAGGCATGACTAACCAATCATACAAACCAAACTTGGTTTTGAAGGCGTTTTCCATTCATCACCTCTCGTATGCGGATTTGATATAAACCACTCTTAAGATCAATTTTGGAAAATATAGTGGCACCACTAAGCTCATCAAGTATATCATCTAGGCGTGGAATGGGATACCTATAGTGAACGGTGATAGCATTGATACGTCTACAATTAGAGCACATGCGAACACTACCATCACGTTTTGGCACAAGAATGACCGGAACGGCACAAGGGCTCAAACTTTCACGCACATGTCCATGGTCTAGGAGATGCTTTACTTGCCTTTTTATTTCTTTTGTTTCATCGGGGTTGACGCGGTAGGGAGCTTTGTTTGGAAGTGGCGCTCCAGGGATGAGGTCGATGCGGTGCTCAATGCCTCGAAGTGGAGGTAGTCCCTGAGGTAGCTCATCAGGGAAAACATCTTGAAATTCCTGCCAAAGAGAAGACAACACTAGAGGAAGAGTCTGAGAGGTGTTAGTTTGTGGTGCATTGTCCTTGCACACAAGGACGTAGTGTAGGACACTAGATGGGTTCTCACACACTTCTCTCATCTCACGTTTGGTGGCAAATAGAACTAGGTTCTTGTTTTCGCTCATCGTGGATGCACTCGGTTTTGGCTTGTGGTGCTCACTCTCGTTTCGGTGGCTCGCTCTCTCACTATGATCTCCACGAAGGGTGGCTTGCTTGTCGGAGATCACTTGACTTGGCGACATTGGGCGGAGGATGTACTCCTTGCCCTTCATCTTGAAGATGTAGTGGTTCGTTCGGCCGTTGTGGACGACTCCTCTATCGAATTGCCATGGCCGTCCAAGGAGAAGATGACAAACGGTCATTGGAACGACGTCGCACTCCAAGGTGTCTTCGTAGGCGCCGATCTTGAAGGAGACTTGTACTCGGTGCTCGACTTGGATAGTGCCGGAATCACTAAGCCATTGCACTTTGTATGGATGTGGATGCTTCGTCTAGGGTAATTTGAGCTTGGAGCAAAGTTATTCACTGGCGAGATTGTGACAACTCCCTCCATCGATGATGAGCTTGACGGATCGTCCATTGATGCCGGCCTTGGTGTGGAATATGTGGCATCGTTGGTCTTCTTCTTGGTGATGTTGGAGAGTCAAGACTTTGGAGACAACAAGTGCGGGACTCGAGTCTTCATCACAAAAGACTTGTTCTTCTTCGTTGTTCACTTGGCGGTGCATGGTGACATGCTCGACGGCTTCCATTTCGCCATCGCTCATGGAGTCATACGTGCCATCGTTGTTGAAGACCATGGTTCCCTTGTTGGTGCACTCGTAGGACTTGTGGCCTCGGGCTCCGCAAGTGAAACACTTGAAGGAACTCGTCCTGATGGTCTCATCGGTTGGGGTTGATGATGAAGAAGCTCTCGGCTTGAAGTTGCCCGTAGTAGGGTTGCTTGCAGTTGGCGAAGCTTTCTTGGAAGTCGACTTGTCGATGGTGGAAGTAGAAGGTCTTGTAGTCGGTGTTGGAGTCGTTAAAGCTTGGTTATTGGAGAAGCCGTAGGACTTGGATGAGAACTTGGCATACTTGAAATCATCTTGCACTTGGCGTTCCGCTTTGGTAGCTTGGTGCACTAGCTCGATGAGATTTTAGTATGGTTGGAAGTCGGCGATCTTCTTGATAGGATGATTGAGTCCATTCAAGAAACGTGCCATTGTTTGCTCATCATCTTCCATAACATTGGCTCATATCATGCCAATCTCCATCTCCTTGTAGTACTCTTCAACACTCTTGGTTCCTTGCTTGAGTTGTTGGAGTTTCTTGAAGAGATCGCGGTTGTAGTAGGTAGGTACGAAGCGTGCTCTCATGACATCCTTCATTTGCGCCCAAGTAGTGATGGGTGGTTCACCTCTTGCCTCTCGGTGCTCAATGACTTGTTCCCACCAAATGAGCACATAGTCTTGGAACTCAAGGGATACCATTGCGATCTTCTTCTCTTCGACATAATTGTGCGAATGGAAAATCTTGTCAACTTTCAATGCCCATGAAAGGTACTCTTCGGGATCGTTGCTTCCATTGAAGTTGGGCATGGTGAACTTGAGCTTGGCGTAGCATTGCTCTTCATTGTGTTGGGGTCGGGGATGATGACGCCCATGTTGTAGATGATTGTTCAACTCGTGGTGCTCTTGACGCAGAGGGTTGTTATCCTCATGTTGCTCTTGTGGTGGAGGATTTCCATTGTCTTCATGCCCTCGATGAACTTGATGGTGTTGGCGAGCTTGTGGAGGATCTTCGCGAGCTCGAAGAGGAACTTGACGATGCACACGAGCGTGAAATCTTTGTTCTTGAATTTCTTCGTGATGTGCTTCTTCTTGTTCACGGGCTTGTCGGCTTCGGTCGGCAATGGCTCAACTCGAATCGCATAGAGCTTGTTGCGCCGCAAGTGCTTGAGTGTCACAGAGTTGTTGTGCTTGACGTTGTGCCTCAGCATCTTGGGCATTTTGGTGTAGACGCGCTCGCTCTCCCTCTTCATGTTGGTGTTCACATTGCCGTTCTCGTGCAAGCGCAAAGGCTTCTTGAGTTTGACGCTGTCGGCGCTCTTAAGAGTCGGTGTCTCTTAGGGGATTGAGGCTTGCTTGACGGTCAGCGCGCGCGGCTCGACGAAGAGTGTTCGATGTCGGTGTACTTGAGCCAGAGAGGGTGAAGTCGGAGTGGCGGCTTGAACGGCTCCTTCTTGAAGTGGAAGATGAGCTGTTGAGCAACAAAGCACGAATTTCATCCATCCTTGCGTCATTCTCTTGCTTGTGATCGTCGAGCTTGTTGTCGAAGTAGTCCTTTGTACATTGCTCGGAAAGTCGCAAGTCGGCAGCAAGGTTGTCGATGCGTTCACTCATCGCTTGTTGCTCTTGATGCAAACCACGTTGTGCACCAAAGAGGTGACTCTTGGTGACGAAGGAGTTCATGTCGTCGTCTTGCTCCATGAAGAGTGGGTTGGTAGAAGTACTTGGCCTATCCATCATTCCAAGACAAATGTGAGTGGTATAAAGAGAGGAACAAGTACCAAATATACCTTGACCGAAGTTGAAAGTGGATCGAGGATCACTCCAATGTAGGATAAGGAAATAGCACAATTGGTACGAGTTCTTATCGCTTTCTCACACCTACACAAGTAAAAGCTTTTGGTGGAGCGTGGTTAGGATGGTGGCAAAAAATTTGATGCAATTGTAAGTGAGCTTCAATAACGTTGGAAAAGATTCGCAAGATGCAATGTAACAAGTAGACCAAGCATATAAGGTACATGGAAACACACGCGCAAAGAGATAAGTGGGGTTGTGCAACCAAGGGTGAGCCAAAATGTGGAATCCACAAAAATGCTCTTGTTGCACAACACTAGAGAGACGCTAGCACGATTGCATGATAGGCGGATACAAGAACTTATGCACAACCTACTTAGCAAAAATGCAATGACTTCTATCCCAAATACTTTGTATGCAAGGTGCTGCTATGATATGATCCAAGATGATCGAGTATGGCAATCTTAATGTTGTATGATGCTATGGTTCTTGCTTAAAAGCTCTTGACTTATCTTTCCTCTTTGCTTAAAAGCTTGTTTGGCTCTTTGATGTTTGAGCTCTTTTCTCATGCAATGCTTGACGAACCAAGATAGCAAGTTAGTATGCGATGACAATTTGGTGACACAAGAGATGATACCAATATAGGCAACAATGACGGATGTATGCTATGGGAAGTATGATCACTAATGTGCATAAGTCTCATTGCTGGCAATACTCAATGGCTAGTCTCGATGGGTAAGCAACGCAAAGGAGTAAGGCTATGATGGCTATCAATGTAATGGAAAGAATGATATGTCCAATACCAAGATTAGGTTACCGGTCTTGCTTCCGGTATGGTGTCAAAATGGTGGCACGAATAACAAGTCGTAGTTGAGGTGGTCATTGTTGATGACGCGTTTGTGGCGAAGATGAGCAACGGTGATGTCGATGTCGAACCGTACCTAGATAGCCGAAACACAAAAGGATACGGTACCGCAACTCAAATTCTCAAACCTCAAAGTAGCAATTGTGTCGGAGAGCGAAACGGTCCAAAAATAGTTGGGTTACGCGGAAGTAGTGGAGGTATGCGGAAGTATATATGGTATATGGTGAGCACCGGAACAAAATTTGGTGGAAAATTGGGTGGAGTTGTTGAGGTAGTGCGAACTTTCTGTCGAAACCGGAAGTTCCGGGCAAGACGGAAGGTCCGGGGTCCGGAGGTTCCGGGGAAGGCCGGAATGTCCGGGGGCCGAAATGTCCGGGCTGGACCAGAAGTTCCTGTGGTCGTGATTCTGCCAAGAACAGATACTTCGGGATCGTGGAATTTGGCGGAAAAACTTGGGGAAAAAGCCCAAATCCGAAGGGGAAAAAGAAGAAGTTGGAGGAAAAGAAGGGTGGGGAGGCTAGATATACGAGGCACACACAAAATTCACGGATCAAAACCAACAAAATCTCAACACACGAACAAATCAAAAAAAAATTGGAGCTATTTTTGGTGGGGATTTTCGGATTAGGACGAAAAAGAACAAAATTAGGCTAGAAACACAACGCGGAGGCTCCGAAATCGTGATCAACCTTTGATTCGGAGCATCCTATGGACATCACCATGTCAAGAGTTCATTCGGCAAGTGACACGTGCGACATCTACTTCACATGCATAAAGGTGAATCCTCTCCTTTACATGTGCTCACTTGACCCCTTCGAGGATGGTATATTACTTGACCCTCCATCGTGCATGCATAGGTATTGTCGGAGCTTCACGGAAGACGAGGAGGAGTGCAAGTGCCAAGGATCACCTACACCATCCGTGAGGGAAGCTTGGAAGAGAAGGAAGAAGAAGCCTGGACAAGCTTCTGGAAAGCCCGGAACTTCCGGCCACCGGAACCTCCGGCCATCCCGGAGCTTCCGGCCCTGCTGCACCGAAGCCGTCCGAGAGTGTGCCAACTCTTTGGATAGCCCGGACCCTGCCGGGACCTTCGCCCGGAACCTCCGGCGCCCGGACCTTCCGGCCGTCCCCGGAACTTCCGGCCCTGCCTACTCGCAGACACTCGGGCCGAAGCCCATGTACCCTTTCGCCCCTCACTGACCCCCCCCCCCCCCCGTGGACCTAGACTATATATATTCCTCCACCTCCTCCTTTTTAGGGTTAGCGTTGTGATAGCTCATTTGAGAGATAGAGCTTCGCTCATCCATATCGGATCTACTCCTTGAGAGAGACCGTGGCCCCTCTTCGGAGAAGATCCACCTTGGATTCAAGACCCCTTTACGGGAAGATCCCCTTGTGGATTCAAGACCTGCTCACGGAGAAGAACCAGTTACCCTATGTATCGTCCTTTGTTGGATTTGGATCGTGTATCTCTTTGTGTTTCGAGGATCTAGAACATGTGTGACTATTTCTTGTTGGTTGAGTGATTCTCTCGTGTTTCCCCTCGTGATTTCCCTCGTTTTCCCCCTCGTGTTCTTCGCGGGATCCGCTCCTTTTGTGAAAGATCGGGCCACTAGGGTTCTACCCTACATCATCTTGGTATCATGAGCCACGTTGATCACGATTTCGAAGCCTCCCCTCTTTGTTTTCTAGCCTTGTTTTGCTTGATTTCATCCTAAATTCGAAAATCCCCACCAAAAACAGCCCCCAATTTTTTTTGTGATTTGTTGGTTTGACGATGTTTTGTTGATTTTGATCCATGGATTCGTTGTGTCTCAAGTGGATCTAGCATTCCCCATCTTTTCCCCCATTTATATCCACTAAATCTTTCCAATTTTGACCTTGGAAATCGAGTTTTTCCGCCCCCATTCTCAGATCTGGAATTTAGGGTTCGTCCCGAAAGAAATTCCACGACCCCCGGAACTTCCGGACTCCCCTGGAACTTCCGGGCTAAACAGAGAGTTTACCCAAAATCCCCCGACCTCCCCGAGACTTTTTCCGCGACCCCCGGAACTTCCGGCCACCCCCCGGAACTTCCGGCACTAGGCCCGGAACTTCCGGCCTAACCCGAAACGTTACACAGAATTTCAGCATCAGCCTTCTTCACCGTTTTCGTCACAACTTTTCACTCCGAACTCCGATTTGAATGTTCTTTCGCTTGTTTTGAAGCTATCGATGTGCCCGAGGACCTCACATTGGTTTCACCACCTTTTGACACCATAAAATTTTGTGCATTTTGGCATCTTTGCCTAGGGCTTCCACCACATCATCCGCTACACCACCACAGACTTCCGCAACCTAACAAATTTTGTTCCCATCGCATATGTGGTTGCTTGAGGAGTGATTATAGTCTCCTAAGGTTTCTAGTCTACTTAGGGACAGTTTCTTCTTCATCAACCACCACCACCACTTCCGCATAGGCTTACCAACCATACACTTCTTACACCCCAACTTAACCCAATTTTGTTTGTGTTGTGAGTTGTGTCTCCTAAGGTGTTTCGGCTACTTAGGGACCGTGCTTCCAACTCCGACTCACATAACCCAATAACCCTACACTTCCGCATTGCCTACTCGCATAACCCATCATTGCATTGTCGCAATCCCATTAAGCTTCCGCAACACCACCACCGCATCCCGCTACCACCATTTTGACATTTGAGATTTTGAGTTCGTGGTTTTTCCGTTTCCTAAGGTGTTTCGGCTACTTAGGGACGAGTCTCCATCATCTTGTATCTCCATCAAGATCACCGCCACTCATCATCAACACGAACGGTAACCTCCATATCATCTCGGTATTGTGGTATCCCTCCATTGTATATTCCCTTGCCATTGCATTGTTAACCCCTGGCCCATTTTGCGTCACTTTCCTATCGAGACTAGCCATTTGAGTATTGCCGGCAATGTTACTTGTGCACATTAGTGATCTACACCATACATTCCATACATACCATACCATATCGGTATCATCTTGGTATCATACCATCCTTTGTGCCACAAGTTTGTTCCCACATATATACAATTGATATCTTGGTTTGTGCATTGTGCCAAAGTGGCCATCCATATAAAAAAGAGAATAAAGCTTTTAAGCAAAGAAAAAGAGTGAACAAAGAGCTTGTAAGCAAGTGCCATAGCATCATACCACATTGTCATATAAGATCATCTTGGATCATAACACCGGGAACCATATATACATAGCATACTTGGGATAGAAGTCGTTGCATTTTTGTCTCCTATAGGTTGTGCACAAGTGTCGTATCCGCCTATTGAGCAATCGTGCTAGCGCCTCTCTAGAGTTGTGCAACAAGAGCATTTTCCGTGGATTCCACATTTTGAGCTCATTCCTTGGTTGCACGACCCCATTTATCTGTCCGTGTGTGTGTTTCCGTGTGCCACATATTGCTATTGGTCTACTTGTTTCACTTGCGAATTTGTGAATCTCTTTCAACATTATTGACTCTTGGTAACATTTTGCATAAAACTTTTTGTGCCAATATCCTCACCGAGCTCCACCATAACCTTATTTGTGTAGGTGTGAGAAACCGACAAGAATTGGTACCAATTGTGCTATTTCCTTGTCCACATTGGAGTGATCATTGATCCACTTTCAACTTCGGTCAAGGTACATTTGGTATTCATTCTTCTCTTTCTCCACTCATATTGGCTCGAATCTTGTGATGGATAGGCAAGGCATTTCATCTCCGGTCTTCCACAACAACGGCGGCATGTACAACTACATCAACAACAAGCTTTCCACACAAAAGGAGGAGCAAGATGCAAGGATGGAGGAGATTCAGACCTTTTTGATCAACCGTTCTTCCCCTTCATCATCCTCAAGGCGGCGACGTTCAAGTCACAAGTCTTTGGAGTGCAAAAATGATGCAAGCGCAAGTCGTCCTCGTCCACATCTCCATGGCGACCACCATCACGTTGGTGATCCACCTCGTCAGGAAGGGCAAGTCACCTCCAAGCAACATGTGCACGACGACGACGAACGACATCTACATCGAGCTAAAGCACGACAATGAAAACATCATCATGAAGATGCTTGAGATGCGCCTACCTACAAGTCGCAACAAGCCCTACTTCACGCCAAGTCCAAACTTCATGACCACAAGAGAAGACCGCGAGACAAGCACCACCAAGACGGAGCTACGGCTACACCAACCACTTCGGCATCTTCGCCAAGCGACTTCAAAGCATCTTCGCCTTTGGATATATGGCATCTTCGCCAACAAGCACCTCAAGACTACGCTCAAGAGAACCTCCCCAAGCTCAAGTCCGCGACTTCCACGAGCTACTACAACCTCGACATCGACCACACGATTCCTTTCTATGGGACTCAAGAACCTGAGGAGTATCTCGAGAGGGAGCGTTTGATGGACGACTACCTCAAGCTACATCAAGTCCCTCCTGAAGATCAAGTGAAGTGCTCCACAAGGAACTTCCACGACTACGTGTCCACATGGTGGCTTCACACACCTTCGGAGAGCTACGACATGAGTTGGCCCAAGATGAAGAGAGCTTTGTGGCGAGAGTTTGTGCCTCCAACCTACACGGAACAACTTCAATGCCAATTGGAGAACACCATCCAAGGATCCAAGTCCATCGACGAGTACTTCAAGGAGATGAAGATTGCCTTGCGACGAGCCGGCGTGGACGACCCCATTTCGATGAAGTTACACTTCATGATGGGATTGCACAATGACATATCCAAGACGATCTTCCTCGAGAAATACAAGTCCCTCGACGACAACTACATTGGTGCTCTCAAGGCGGAACAAGAACTCATGAAGGACAAAGTTTCTCTACCCCAAGCTCACTTCGCGACGACCAAGCTCCATGAGAACGAGCATGAGGCTAGTACCACCACGATGTCCAAGCCCGACGAGCTCCAAGATGCTACTCCCAAGTTTGACGCCATTCCTCTTTGTGGCATTGACGATGCCGAGTCCTCCATGACTCTTTTTCAAGACGGTGCGGCGACGAGTACGACTACGGAGACCCTCAAGGACCAAGCTTTGAAGGCGAGCAACAAGGTGGCGAGCAAGGATGATGCTTCCATCTTAGGAGGCGAGAGTGATGATTTACCATCTTCGTCCTTCATCCACGGCGAGAGTGATGTTGGGCCATCTTCAGCCTTCATCCACGACGATGACTACGAGACGGTTGAGCATGGGATTTTTCCTTCGACCATGGTGACATGTGATGACTTCAGTGACTTTAGCCAGCATATTGAGAGTGAGAGTGATTTCACCACTAGCCCCATATATGATGTGTTTCCACTATTCCCATGTGAGGAGAGCCACAACCCCCACCTCTTGAGTGAGATGAGTGACTCCACCATATGTGAGTTTGAGTGCACCTATTTTGAGGGAGTGAGTGAACCACCACATAGAGAGAGTGGGATAGTTGATAGGTCATGTGAGGCCACTTTTAACACTAACGACTTGACCTCTACCTCTATTGTGTCTTCTCATTTGGTGCTAGGTCCCTTATATGATGATGCGCCGCTTCTCGACGACTTCGTCCTACCTTTGGAAAAGACGATGGCCATGGTGGAATATGATGCACCCCCACATGGTTCCATCACAATGATGATCTTGACCACCATTTGGTCTTTCGCACCTCACCCACACCACTTGAGTGGAATGAACAAGGTAGCATAGGTGAATGTGATGCTCTAGTCCCACTAGTGGACATTCATGACATTGATTGCTTGCATGATGTTGATCCCCCTATTGACATGCTTCATGCTAGTATGATTTCCCCATGCGATGATTTACCCATTTATGATGAGTATGATAATTGCCATGTGGAGTCTATTAGTTGTGATGCCATGTTACATAGGATTTCTTGTGCTAATTCTCTCGGTCACATCATGTTTGCCAATCTGCTTGACTTGTCATATGCTATGCATGAGATCCATCATATGTCATATTTGCAATCTCTTCATAGTGACTATGCATATGCCATTCAAATTAACCCAATTTGCACTTATGGCATAGATGACAAGCCCATGGTTTTTGGCATTTGTTTCTCTTGTGATGATATTGATATGCTCCCTTTGCATCATTTATCTCATATGCCATGCCATGACAACCTAGCTTCGGATATGCATTGTTTTGGATGTTGTCTATTTTCTCCATATGATGTTTCCAACATTGCTCATGAGGAGACCCCCATAGTTTCCTCATACATTTTAGGAGATTTTGATCACTCCCATCCATTGCATGATCCTCATACTTATGTGCACAATATGCTTCCCATGAATAAACATGCTATTGTTGTGCCATATACTTGTATGCTCAATTTGCATCCCCATCATGGTATACACAATAACTATTCTTTCATGATGGATGACATGTTCTTATACCATGCATCAAATTTCTTTGACGGATGCTTATCTTGTGCTAACTCACACGTGCACATACACATCATGATGGATGATGTGTACATCTACCACGTGCACAATTTCTTTGGTTTGTGTCTCTTTTGTGTAGGTACCCATGAATTCTTGTCAACCTCGCAATCCCACGAGTTGACAAAACGAGCTCTAGAGAGCAATGATGACTTGGGATCCCATGGATCGCATTTTCCGCCACTCTCTTCACACGAACTTCGCACATTTCTTCTACATGACCCTCATTTGGCTATGGGTTATTGTCCATTACATATTCTATGCCCATCTTGCCATGTTCACTTTACATGTTATGCTCATTAGTATGCTTTTGCCATGCATTCGTGACCCATGCTTTGCATTACACATGATGATTGATTCTCATACTTGTATGTGTATTTGCAAGCTTGGTGGAGATATTGCTTGCTATTCCTATGTTTTCTTTGTACCCCATGCCTATGATGATACTTTCATCTTGCTTTGCGTTCGTGCTTGCGATATGTCATGTGCATTGCCTATGCCTATTATTTGCTCTCATGACATGATTGCCATGATTTCCTCTAGTATGTTGCATCTTCGCACTACTAGCTTGCATGACTTGATTACTATGCTTGCTTATGTTGCATCCCCAATGATTCATACTTTCTCACTTCACGCGGTTGATGACAACCATCTACATGCTTATCACATGATTATTATTGCTTCTTGTCATATATCTCCATATGTTGCCTCTCTCATGCTAGATGATTTGCCATGTATTGAGTGCAACTATGCCTTTAGTCTTGCTAATGAGATTGCCCCCATAGCATTCTCGCATATATTTGGAGATTTGGACATATTTTTTGTGAAGCATGCTTGTGTTACCTCTTTGCACCATATACCTAGTGCCATGAATATTGCCATTGTTGCATCATATTATTCACGCACTTGTGCTTCTAATGGTTATGTGCAAGAGCAGAGAACCATCATGATGGATGATGTGTTTATCTACCATGCGCATATGTTCTTTGTTTTGTTGTGTGCATGTGTAGGATACTTGGACCTTGTGTCAACTTCCACGTTGCATGAGTTGACCATCCGAGCTCTTGAGAGCGAACCACCTTCTACCACGACGATTCTACAACGCACTTGCTTGTCCTTCGGCATTGTGAAGGACGCACAAGGACACGCCTACAAGGCGACATCTTTCTTGATCATGGATATGACGGATCATACCACTTGTGTTGCTTACACCATGAGACTTATTGTTCATCTTGGACCACTTGATTGCACACATGTTAGAGATCTTGCTTCCACTTGTCATTCTCACCGTTCCATGCATCATGATATATATGCCTTGTGTGTTGCATCCAATTCTTGGATTACTTGCTCCTCTCATATGTTTGGTTGCAGCAACGTCATCACTTCACATATGCAATGTCCCATTGATTGCTACATGCTTGCCTCGATTGCATCACACATGATGAACAATTGCTCTTTCCATTGTGTTGAGTGCCACACGATGTTCACTACACCCCATGCACATTATGCTTGGATTGTCTTTCACTTGACCCATGTGTTTAGACACTTTATTTTACTCGGTGTTGTGAATGATTCCTATGCCTACCATAGACCTTTCATTGAGCAATTTGTGAATGCTTGCTATGAACTTGAGGTAGATGTTTCTTCTCTTGTTACACAAATTTGCATCACTACCTCACATTTACATGCTTGTTTCCATGATGTCCTTCTTTGTGCTCAATTTATGTGCTTACATGCCATGTCACAATCCTTTGTCACACCATATGCTATGCTTGATGACAAACTTGTTGGGTGAATCACCTCTTGAATGCTTAGTTTTGCACTAACGCTGACCGCATTTGTTTTTCCAAGTGTTTGTTCTCCTTGCTCCTTTTGAAGGAATCATGAGACGGTGTGATGTTGGGTGGAGACCCTAATCGCCCGATCTTTCACGAAAGGAGCGGATCCCGGGGAAAACACGAAGAACATGAGGATGAACGGAAGGAAAACACAAGAGTAAATCACTAAACTGACACAAATAAGTCACACATGGGCTAGATCCTCGAGTACATAGAACGATACACGAATCCATGGACAACTAGGGACGATACACGGTAACTGGTTCTTCTCCATGAGGAGGTCTTGAATCCAAGAGGGGATCTTCCCTTAGAAAGGGGTCTTGAATCCAAGGTGGATCTTCTCCGAAGAGGCCGCGGTCTCTCACGAGGAGTAGATCCGATGTGGATGAGCGAAGATCTATCTCGAAGTATGAGCTATCACAACGCTAACCCTAGCTAGGATGAATGGGGGTCTATTTATAGTCTAAGTGCAAATGGGGCGAACTGAAGGGGTACATGGACCTCAGGCCCAAACACTGTGCGTAGACAGGTACCGGACGTCCACTGGGGGACCGGTCATCCGGTGTCTCAGGAGCTGCCAGACGTTCGGTGTCCTCCGGTCGTCCGCTGGTTCCGCTCTGTGATGGGGGTGCCGAACATCCGGAGGCTCCGGACTTCCGATGACTTCGGCTCGGGTGCGGTCGCGCCGGTCATCCGGTCGGGGCCGGACGTCCACTCATTTGCCAAGGGTGCAGGGGCACCGGTTGTCCGGTCTGGACCGGACGTCTGTTGGCTGGGGCTCGGCTGACGCTTCAGGCGCCAGACGTCCAGTCCCGGCCGGTCGTCTGGTGGCTGGGAATTTTCCTGCAGCCCTTCTTCTTCTCCGTCTTCTCGTCCATCTTCCTCTTCTTGTTGTCCTTGCTCCTTAGCTTCTCCATTGTACCTGAGTATGCACAAGGTATCGATATGAGGTAGTAGCCATGCTTCATGTGCATCGAAGTGGAATTGTGAGAGGAGAGATGTCACCTCGCTTCCAAGGGCTCTTGCACGTGATCGAGTCATGGGTCCGGTATGCACTTGATGAGACGATGGTAGGTCCATGGGGATGACCTTGGGATGCTCCGCATCATCTCCCCTCCCTTGGGGAAGATCCGTCCTCTGATCAAAATCTTCATTACCATGGAAGGGAGAGAGATCTTTGACGTTGAAGATGTCGCTCACGCTGTACTTCTTGCGTGGGAGGTCGATCTTGTAAGCATTGTCGTTGTAGCGTCCAAGCACCTTGAAAGGTCCATCCGCTCGTGGTCGAAGCTTGGATTTGCATTCTTGTGGGAAGCGGTCCTTGCGAAGGTGTAGCCACACTCGATCACCAATGTTGAAGACCATAGGTTGCTTGGTGAAGTTGAGTTTGGTCGCAAGGCGTTGAACTTGGCGCTCGATGGTGTTTCTTGTATCTTCATGCATCTTCTTGAGATGTGTCACACGCGCACTTGCATCCAAATTGATGCGCTCTTGGAGTGGTAGAGGAAGAATATCCAATGGTGACAATGGTTGGAATCCGTAAACGACCTCGAAAGGCGACTTGCCGGTTGTTGAGTGTCTTGCTTGGTTGTAGGCGAACTCGGCGATAGGTAGGCACTCCTACCACTCCTTGATGTTCTTCTTGATGAGTACTCGAAGTAGAGCGGAGAGTGTGCAGTTTGTCACCTCCGTTTGGCCGTTGGTTTGAGGATGGTATGCCGTGGAGAAGAGTAGCTTGACTCCCAGCTTGGCGCATAGGGTCTTCCAAAAGTAGCTAAGGAACTTGACGTCTCGGTCCGAGACAATTGTCTTTGGCACACCATGGAGACGCAATATTTCCCTACAAAAGAGATTAGCAACATGTGAAGCATCGTCTATCTTGTGACAAGGAATAAAATGTGCCATTTTGGAGAAACGGTCCACAATGACAAATATAGAATCTTTCCCATTGCGAGTTTTTGGCAAACCAAGTACAAAGTCCATGCTTATGTCCTCCCAAGGTTGGCATGGAATTGGTAAAGGCATATAGAGACCATGAGATTGAGCTTTGGACTTAGCTTTGTGGCATGTCGATCATCGGTTGGTGAAGCAATTGACGTCCCGAAAAATCTTTGGCCAAAAGTAGCTCTTCGAGAGCGTGGCGAACATCTTGTCGCGTCCTAAATGTCCCATTAAGCCTCGTCCATGTGATTCTTGCAAAAGCAACAAACGAAGGGACGACTTGGGGATGCAAAGCTTGTTAGCTCACATAAGATAGCCGTCTTTGATGTAATAGCGTTCCCATGATGTATTCGACAAACACTGGGCATAAGGAGTGGCAAAAGTGTCATCATGCTCATACAATTCTTTGATATGCTCGAAGCCAATGACATCTAACTCAAGTTGCGTGACTAGCATGCATATGCGGGAAAGAGCATCCGCGACGATGTTTTCTTTACCCTTGATGTACTTGATGACATAGGGAAAAGACTCAATGAATTCACTCCATTTAGCATGACGCTTGTTCAACTTAGTTTGACCCTTGAGATACTTGAGAGTCTCATGATCGGTATGAATGATAAACTCATGGGGACGAAGGTAATGTTCCCATTCATGTAAAACGCGGACTAAAGCATATAGCTCTTTGTCATAGATGGGATAGTTGAGTTGCGCTCCGGAAAGTTTCTCACTAAAGTAAGCTATGGGGCGCTTCTCTTGCGTTAACACACCTCCTATGCCATTACCGCTAGCATCGCAATGAATCTCGAAAGGCTTGTCGAAGTTTGGTAAAGCAAGCACGGGAGCATGAGTAAGCAAATTCTTAAGCTCATTGAATGCGGTATCTTGCGATGGTCCCTAAATAAACGGCGCATTCTTCTTGCTCAAAGCATGCAAAGGCGAAGCAATGGTGCTAAAATCCTTCACAAAGCGACGATAGAAACCCGCAAGACCAAGAAAACTACGCACTTGATGCAAGTTGGTTGGTTGCGGCCAAGTCTTAATAGCATTGATCTTGGACTCATCTACATGAACACCCTTAGAAGAGACCACAAAACCCAAGAAAACGAGCTTGTCAACACCAAAAAGGCATTTCTCCATATTAGCATAGAGACGCTCTTTCCTAAGAGTTTGCAAAATGGTGCGGACATGGGTGACATGCTCTTGGATAGATTTTCTAAACACAAGAATATCATCGAAGTAAACCACAACAAATATACCAATGTAAGGGCGCATAAAAGTGCCCGGTGCTTCCGAGAGACCCATAGGCATGACTAACCACTCATACAAACCAAACTTGGTTTTGAATGCGGTTTTCCATTCATCACCCTCTTGTATGCGGATTTGATAGTAACCACTCTTAAGATCAATTTTGGAAAATATAGTGGCACCACTAAGCTCATCTAGCATATCATCTAGGCGTGGAATGGGGTACCTATAGCGAACGGTGATAGCATTGATAGGTCTACAATAGGAGCACATGCGAAAGCTACCGTCACGTTTTGGCACAAGAATGACCGGTACGGCCCAAGGGCTCAAACTTTCATGCACATGTCCATAGTCTATGAGATGCTTTACTTGCCTTTGGATTTCTTTGGTTTCTTCGGGGTTGACGTGGTAGCGAGCTTTGTTCGGAAGCGGTGCTCCGGGAATGAGGTCGATGCGGTGCTCAATGCCTCGGAGTGGAGGTAGTCCCGGAGGTAGCTCATCTGGGAAAACATCTTGAAATTCCTGCAAAAGAGAAGACAACACTAGGGGAAGATTGTGAGAAGTGTTAGTTTGTGGTGTATTGTCCTTGCACACGACGACGTAGTGTAGGACATTAGATGGGTTCTCACACACTTCTCTCATCTCACGTTTGGTGGCAAATAGAACGAAGTTCTTGTTTTCGCTCATCGTGGAGGCACTCAATTTGGGCTTGTGGCGCTCACTCTCTTTTTGGTGGCTCGCTCTCTCACCATTTTCTCCATGATGGGTGGCTTGCTTATCGGTGATCAATTGGCTTGGAGACATAGGTTGTAACACAAACTCCTTTCCTTGCATCTTGAAGCTATAGTGGTTTGTACGCCCATTGTGGACGACTCCTCTATCGAATTGCCATGGCCGTCCAAGGAGAAGATGGCAAACGGTCATTGGGATGATGTCGCACTCCAAGGTGTCTTCGTAGGCGCCGATTTTGAAGGAGACTTGTACTCGGTGCTAGACTTGGATGGTACCGGAGTCACTAAGCCATTACACTTTGTATGGATGTGGATGCTTCGTCTTGGGCAATTGGAGCTTGAAGCAAAGTTCTTCACTTGCGAGATTGTGACAACTCCCTCCATCGATGATGACCTTGACGGATCGTCCATTGATGCCGGCCTTGGTGTGGAATATGGTGCATCTTTGGTCTTCTTCTTGATGATGTTGGAGGGTCAAGACTTTGGAGACAACAAGTGTGGAACTTGAGTCTTCATCACAAAAGACTTGTTCTTCTTCATTGTTCACTTGGCGGTGCATGGCGACTTGTTCAAAGGCTTCCATTTCTCCTTCGCTCATGGAATCATAAGTTCCATCATCATTGAAGATCATGGTGCGCTTGTTGGTGCACTCATAGGACTTGTGGCCTCGGCCTCCGCAAGTGAAACACTTGAGGGAACTCATCTTGACGGTCTCATCGGTAGGGGTTGATGATGATGAAACTCTCGGCTTGAAGTTCCTTGTAGTAGGCGAAGCTTTCTTGGAAGTCGAGTTGTCGATGTTGGAAGTAGACGGTCTTGTAGTCGGTGTTGGAGTAGTTGAAGCTTGGTTATTGGAGAAACCGTAGGACTTGGATGAGAACTTGGCATACTTGAAGTCATCTTGCACTTGGCATTCCGGCTTGGTAGCTTGGTGCACTAGCTCGATGAGATTTGAGTATGGTTGGAAGTCGGCGATCTTCTTGATAGGATGATTGAGTCCATTCAAGAAACGTGCCATAGTTTGCTCATCATCTTCTATCACATTGGCTCTTATCATTGCAATCTCCATCTCCTTGTAGTATTCTTCAACGCTCTTGGTTCCTTGCTTGAGTTATTGGAGTTTCTTGAAGAGGTCGCAGTTGTAGTAGGTAGGCACGAAGCATGCTCTCATGACGTCCTTCATTGGTGCCCAAGTAGTGATGGGTGGATCACCTCTTGCCTCGCGGCGCTCAATGACTTGTTCCCACAAAATGAGGACATAGTCTTGGAACTCAAGGGATGACATCGCGATCTTCTTCTCTTCTTCATAATTGTGCAAACGGAAGATCTTGTCAACTTTCAATGCCCATGAAAGGTATTCTTTGGGATCGTTGCTCCCGTGGAACTTGGGCATGGTGAACATGAGCTTGCCGTAGCGTTTCTCTTAATTGTATTGGGGTCGGGGATGATGACACCCATGTTGTAGATGATTGTCCAACTCGTGGTCCTCTTGACGCGGAGGGTTGTCAACCTCATGTTGCTCTTGTCGCGGAGGATTTCCATTGTCGTCATGCTCTTGATGAACTTGATGGTCTTGGCGAGCTTGTGGAGGAACGCGTCGAGCTCGAGGGGGAACTAGACGATGCAGGCGAGCTTGAAATCGTCGTTCATTAAGTTCTTCGCGAAGTGCTTCCTCTTGTTCACGTGCTTGTCGGCCTCGGTCGGCAATAGCTCGACTCGCATCACGTAGAGATTGTTGCGCCTCAAGTGCTTCAGAGTCACGGAGTTGTTGTTCTTGACGTTGAGCCTCGGCATCTTGTGCATTTTGGTGTAGACGCACGCGTTCTTCCTCTTCATGTTGGCGTTGTTGTTGCCATTCTAGAGCTAGCGCAAAGGCTTCTTCGGCTTGACGTCGTCGGTGCTCTTGAGAGTCGGTATCTCGAAGCGGATTGAGGTTTGCTTGACGGTCGGTGCACACGGCTCGACAAAGAGTGTTTGATGTCGGTGTACTTGAGTCGGAATGCCGACTTGAACGGCTCCTTCTTGAAGTGGAATAAGAGCGATTGAGCAACAAAGCGCGAATCTCGTCCATCCTTGCGTCATTCTCTTGCTTGTGATCGTCGAGCTTGTGGTCGAAGTAGTCCCTTGTACGTTGCTCGGAAAGTCGCACGTCGGCGGCAAGGTTGTCGATGCGTTCACTAATAGCTTGTTGCTCTTGATGCAAAGCACGTTGTGCACCAAAGAGATGACTCTTGGTGACGAAGGAGTTCATGTCGTCGTCTTGCTCCATGAAGAGTGGGTTCGTAGAAGTACTTGGCATATCCATCATTCCAAGACAAGTGTGAGTGGTAGAAAGAGAAGAACGAATACCAAATGTACCTTGACCGAAGTTGAAAGTGAATCGATGATCACTCCAATGTAGGACAAGGAAATAGCCCAATTGGTACGAATTCTCGTCGGTTTCTCACACCTACACAAGTAAAAGCTTATGGTGGAGCTTGGTTAGGATGGTGGCACAATTTTTAATGTGAATGTAAGCAAGATTCAATAATGTTGGAGAAGATTCGCAAGATGCAATGTAACAAGTAGACCAAGCATATACGGTACACGGGAACACACACGCAAAAAGATAAGTGGGGTTGTGCAACCAAGGGTGAGCCAGAATGTGGAATCCACAAAAATGCTCATGTTGCACAACACTAGAGAGACGCTAGCACGATTGCACGATAGGAGGATACAAGAACTTGTGCACAACCTACTTAGCAAAAATACAACGACTTCTATCCCAAATATGTTTTATGCAATGTGTTGCTATGATATGATCCAAGATGATCGAGTATGACAATCTTAATGTTGTATGATGCGATGGTTCTTGCTTAAAGGCTCTTTGCCTATCTTTCCTCTTTTCTTAAAAGCTTGGTTGGCTCTTTGATGTTTGAGCTCTTTTCTCATGCAATGCTTGACGAACCAAGATAGCAAGTGAGTATGCGATGACAACTTTGTGACACAAGAGATGATACCAATATAGGCAACAATGATGTATGTATGTATGCTATGGGAAGTATGATCACTAATGTGCACAAGTCTCATTGCCGGCAATACTCAATGGCTAGTCTTGATGGGTAAGCAACGCAAAGGAGTAAGGCGATGATGGCTATCAATGTAATGGCAAGAGTGATATGTCCAATACCAAGATGAGGTTACCGGTCTTGCTTCCGGTATGGTGTCAAAATGGTGGCACGAATACCAAGTCGTAGTCGAGGTGGTCGTTGTTGATGACGCGTCCGTGGCGAAGATGAGTGACGGTGATGTCGATGTCGAACCATACCTAGATAGCCGAAACACAAAAGGATACAGTACCGCAACTCAAATTCTCAAAACCAAAGGTGACCAAAATCGTCGAAGTATTTAGCGGGTAAGTGGTGGTGTGGGTTGGGATATTAGAACGGTTTGCGGAAGTTGGAGGTGGTGTAGCGGATGATGTGGTGGAAGTAGCGGTCGTCCGGAAGTGGACGGAGGTCCGGTCGCTGGTCGTCTGGTAACGTCGGACGTCCGGTCCTTCTTGGGTTGCCAGACGTCCGGTGAAGTCACGGTCGTTCGGTGGTCGGGGTCAACGCGAAATTTCAGATCCGGGGGGCGGTTTTGGCGGAAAATGGGGAATTTGGGAGGGATTTCGAGGTGGAAATGGTGGGGCAAGGCGAGATCCACTTGCAACACAACAAATTCACGGATCAAAACCGACAAAACATCATAAAAACTCACAAAACACAAGAAAAAATTTTGGGGCTATTTTTTGTGGGGATTTTCGGATTGGGACGAAAAACAACAAAATCAAGCTAGAAAAACGAAGAGGGGGCTCCGAAATCATGATAAACCTTGCTCTAGATACCAAGATGATGTAGGGTGGAGACCCTAATCGCCCGATCTTTCACGAAAGGAGCGGATCCCGGGGAAAACACGAAGAACACGAGGATGAACGGAAGGAAAACACAAGAGGAAATCACTAAACCGACACGAATAATTCACACATGGACTAGATCCTTGAGTACATAGAACGATACACGAATCCACGGACAACTAGGGACGATACACGGTAACCGGTTCTTCTCCGTGAGGAGGTCTTGAATCCACAAGGGGATCTTCCCTTAGAAAGGGGTCTTGAATCCAAGATGGATCTTCTCCGAAGACGCCGCGGTCTCTCACGAGGAGTAGATCCAATGTGGATGAGTGAAGCTCTATCTCTAAGTATGAGCTATCACCATGCTAACCCTAGCTAGGATGAATGGGGGGTCTATTTATAGTCTAAGTGTAAATGGGGGCGAAGTGAAGGGGTACATGGGCCTCGGGCCCGAACACTGTGCACAGACAGGTACCAGATGTCCGCTGGGGGACCGGTTGTCCGGTGTCTCAAGAGCTGTCGGACGTTCGGTGTCCTCCGGTCATCCGCTGGTTCCGCTCTGTGATGGGGGTGCCGGACGTCCAGAGGCTCTGGACTTCCGCTGACTTCGACTCGGGTGCAGTCGCGCTGGTCGTCCGGTCAGGGCCGGACGTCCGCTCATTTGCCTCGGGTGCAGGGGAACCAGTTGTCCGGTCTGGACCGGACGTCCGCTGGCTGGGGCTCGGCTGACGCTTCAGGCACCGGATGTCCGGTCCTGGCCGGTCGTCCGGTGGCTGGGAATTTTCCTGCAGCCCTTCTTCTTCTCCGTCTTCTCGTCCATCTTCCTCTTCTTCTTGTCCTTGCTCCTTAGCTTCTCCATTGTACCTGAGTATGCACAAGGTATCGATATGAGGTAGTAGCCATGCTTCATGTGCATCGAAGTGGAATTGTGAGAGGAGAGATGTCACCTCGGTTCCAAGGGCTCTTCCACGTGATCGAGTCATGGGTCCGGTAGGCACTTCATGAGACGATGGTAGGTCCATGGGGATGACCTTGGGATGCTCTGCATCACTGTGCGACATTGGAGAGTGCCCATTTCAAGCTTCAAGATGACGAGAACTTGGTGATCGACCACTACTAGATGGCGACGCCATCTCTTTCCCATGGTGATTTGGATTTCGATCCGAGGTCGGATCTTTCCCAAGGGGGAGGGGATGATGCGGAGCATCCTATGGACATCACCATGTCAAGAGTTCATTCGGCAAGTGACACATGCGACATATACTTCACATACATAAAGGTGAATCATCTCCTTTACACGTGCTCACTTGACCCCTTCGAGGATGGTATACTACTTGACCCTCCATCGTGCATGCATAGGTATTGTCGGAGCTTCACGGATGACGAGAAGGAGTGCAAGCGCCAAGTATCACCTACACCATCCGCGAGGGAAGCGTGGAAGAGAAGGAAGAAGAAGCCTGGACAAGCTTCTAGAAAGCCTGGAACTTTCGGCCGCTGCTCGGAACTTCCGTCCACTGGAACCTCCGGCCATCCCTTAGCTTCTAGCCCTGCTGCACCGAAGCCGTCCGAGAGTGTGCCAACTCTCTGGATAGCACGGACCCTGCCGGGACCTTTGCTCGGAACCTCCAGCGGCCGGACCTTCCGGTCGTCCCCGGAACTTTCGGCCCTTCCTGCGAGCAGACACTCGGGCCGAAGCCATGTACCCTTTCGCCCCTCACTTACCCCTTCGTGGACCTAGACTATATATACTCCTCCACCTCCTCCTTTCTAGGGTTAGCGTTGTGATAGCTCATTTGAGAGATAGAGCTTTGCTCATCCATATCAGATCTACTCCTTGAGAGAAACCGCGGCCCCTCTTCGGAGAAGATCCACCTTGGATTCAAGACCCCTTTACGGGAAGATCCCCTTGTGGATTCAAGACCTCCTCACGGAGAAGAACCGGTTACCCTATGTATCGTCCTTTGTTGGATTTGGATCGTGTATCTCTTTGTGTTTCGAGGATCTAGCACATGTGTGACTATTTCTTGTTGGTTGAGTGATTCTCTCGTGTTTCCCCTCGCGATTTCCCTCGTTTTCCCCCTCGTGTTCCTCATGTTCTTCGCGGGATCCGCTCCTTTCGTGAAAGATCGGGCCACTCGGGTTCTATCCTACATCAACCTTGCTCTAGATACCAAGATGATCTAGGGTGGAACCCTAATCGGCCGATCTTTCATGAAAGGAGCAGATCCCGCGAAGAACGCGAAGAACACGAGGAGGGAAACAAGGGAAAACACAAGAGGAACACTCAAACTAACAAGAACAAGTCACACATGTGCTAGATCCTCGGGTACATAGAACGATACACGAATCCACGGACAACTAAGGATGATACAAGGTTAGCCGGTTCTTCTCCGTGAGGAGGTCTTGAATCCACAAGGGGATCTTCCCGTAAAGGGTTCTTGAATCCACGGTGGATCTTCTCCGAAGAGGGGCCACGGTCTCTCTCAAGGAGTAGATCCCATATGGATGAGCGAAGCTCTATCTCTGAGTATGAGCTAAACCAATGCTAACCCTAGAAAGTCGTACGGGATAGAGTATATATAGTCTAGGTGATGAAAGGGTGCACGGGCCTCGGCCCAAGTGGCTGCGCGTAGGCAGGGCCGGAAGTTCCGGGCACCGGAGGTTCCAGGGAGGGTCTAGCCTAACCAGAGAGTTGGCGCGGTGGAGATGTGCTTGCATCCGGGGGCCGGAAAGTCCGGGCAGGCCGGAGGTTCCGGACGCCGGAAGGTCCGGGACGGGGTCCAGGCTAACCCGAGAGTTGGCACGCCTGGGTTGGTCGAAGTCATCGGCGGCCGGAAGCTCCGGGTCGGCCGGAAGGTCCGGGGGGGCGGAAGTTCCGGCCTGTCCAGAGTGTTGACGCCTATCTCTTCTTCTACAGTCCTCGGCTTGAATAGGGGGAAAACTCAAGTAGGAGTGATGTCACCTCGGATTGAATAGCACGTGCCCTAGCCCTTGTTATTGGTCCACTTGGAGCTTGGATAGTTGAGGTGGCATCCATGGGGATGGTCGTGGGATGCTCCACATCATCCATGCTAGCCAAGTTATTGCAGCTCCCTCCATCTATGATGACGCAAACAGAACGTTCCTTCACAATGCCCTTTGTATGGAACAAATTATGCCTCTGATTTTTCTCAGCTTGTGTAACCTGCACACTCAAAACACGTTGAGCAACTAAACATTCATACCTGTCAGCATCTTCTGCAGCCATGTATTGCGTTTCATGATCAAAATCCTCTCCACCGTGTTCTTCATGTGTAATAAGTGCCAAAGTCTCCTCATCATAGTCACTAGCGGACTCATACCCACCATCGTCAGTACCAATCATCACACACTGAGATTGGCATTCTCTCGCAAAATGTCCTCTTCCCTTACAACGACGACAAATAATATCACTTGTGTGCCCTGTTGATGCCATGGAAGAAGAAGAGCTCTGCGCAGGTCCGGCAGGTGTGCTCTTGGCAGATAGTGGTGGTTGTGCCTTCTTTCTTGTATCACAGCTGGAGGTGGCACCTGATGGAGGTGCTGGTGGAGTGGAAGTAGAGGATGCACGTGGTGTCCATGATGAAGATCGACCTGCAGAAAAGTTAGTTCGCGCCAGTGCCTGTCGATCCTGCACTTCACGTTCAGCTTTACAAGCAAGATGGAATAAACGAGTGATATTAGTATACTCCTTATACTCTAGAATGGTCTGAATCTCTCTATATAATCCACCCATAAAACGTGCAAGCATAGCTTCATTCTCCTCAACAATACCACATCTAATCATGCCAGTTTGTAATTCGTGATAATATTCTTCTACAGAATTTTTTCCTTGTCTTAAATGCTGTAATTTTTGAAGTAATTAACGTTGATAATATGGTGGAACCCAACGAGTACGCATAGCAGTTTTCAAAGCAGCCCAAGTAGCTGGAATAGGATATAATCTACAATGTTCAGACCACCAAACACATGCAAAGCTAGTGAAAGCACAAACAGCAGCAGGAACACGTCTCTCCTCAGGATATTGTAAACATGTAAATCGTTGTTCAGTTTCTAACTCGCAAGTAAGATATATATCAGGAACATATCTACCCTCAAATGGTGAAATATTCAATTTTAGTTTAGCAAGATGGTCATGTACCTCAGGTGGTGGTGCAGCCCTACCGTTGCGATGATATGCATGAGGACGACCTGGTGGCGGTGGTGCTGGTGGTTGCACGTAGTTCTGATTTTGATCAACCTCATCCTCGTAATGGTCCTCCACCTCTGCAGTAGCAGCAGGAGCTACAGAAGCATCAACAGCGGCACCGGAATTTTGACCAGGCTCAAGGGGAATGCGCAGCGCCCGTACCACTTGATTTGGAAGGCGATGTTGTTGTTGTTGTAGAGGTGCGTTAGGTGCAGACGGTGGTGGTGGTGGATGACGCGCGAGCAATTCATTAAACTTCTCATAGAGCTTTGTTTCGAATGTCTTCTCCATGCCATCTATCTTCTCCATGGCCTCTTCAAATCTGTTTAGCACATCTTGCACCTGTCCACTCATCATTTGCTGAAATTTATCATGCAACTCCTTATTCGTCAGGTTCTCCCAGTCAGTCTCATCGGCTTGTGATCCTGCCATGGTTAGCAGCAATAGAAACACACAAGAATATGATCCTACAGACTGCTAACAAGAGGTGGTGGTGGATGTCACAAATCCGTCAAGCAAATCTCAAATTCTTACCAGTTCTTACCCAGCAGCAGGCGGTGATCGGCAACCGTCGTAGTCAAAACTCTCAAAGCTTGGATAGAGCGATCACCAGGGAGAGTCAAGCGCACGAGTAGATGTATGTGGATCTGGGAAGGCTTATAATATGGTAGCAAAAAGGGTCAGCAATAATCAATTCAGAGATGCAAAGTTGAATAAACGCTCAACGACGGTACTGTGCTGGTCCTAGGCTAGACCGTGCTAGAGACGCGAGCCTAGAACACTAACAAAATCATGGCGTTGCACGTAAACAAGGGAAAAGCACACTCTAGAACTTTTTTTCGCTTTTTTGTGCTCCTCTTTTTTTTGCGCTCCTCTTTTTTTTGCGAAAAATCACTATAATGGCGAGTGTCTCAAAACTCTTACCTCGTCAAACTGATAGGATGGGCACGAAATTTTTTTTTGACTTTTTTTTCGGAAATCAGGGCTGCGACGACGAAAAAGTGCGACAAAAAATCACTATGATGGCACGTGTCTCAAAAGACTCAGAAAAGCCTAAAAATAGGATAGGGAAAAAATTGCCTTTGAAAATTTTGGCCTAAAAACTGCCCGGGGGTCTCCAGACTCTTTTTTTTCCTCCGAGACCTACTCAGGCAAGGAAACACAAATCGGAAATTAGACGGACCTCGAAAACAAACCTAATACGAAAGGAACTCGAATCAGTAGTGGATATATGATAGTAGGATATGGCAGCGGTGGTGGTATATGGATACAGATGAGGACATCAATACCATTGTTACACCCACAGCCCCTGCTGCTATACATACTGGACCAATTACTAGAGCTCGCGCACGCCAATTGAATTATCAGGTACTTTTGTTTCTTGGTAACGATTCTAATGTTCATGAGAATATGATGCTGCCTAAATTGGATACATTTGTCTTGCTTACAAATGAAGGTCCTAGCTTGGACAAGAAAGATGAACCTTGGAACAAGTTCAAGCGTGGAGATGATGGCATGTGCAAGGTGATCCAGAACGGAGTTACAAGTGATGATTTTAGGACTTTGAAGCCACCATAAGGAGTGCATGAAGCCTTGGATGAAATATACAAGATGCCACTTCATAAATTTCGTCCAGAGTCTATTTTAGGTGCCGCGTCACCTTATTATTGGGCCAGGCCCATGTATTTTCGAAATACTTAAGTATAGGCTGTTTTTCGAGTCCGTATGTGTGGGGAAACAAGAGTTAGGGTTGGTTTCGGACCCCTCTTCCAAGGGCCACGAAATTTCCCCCCTCTTCCTCCATATATATAGCCCTTAGGGCGTCGTTTAGACTTCGGGTTTTGTTTAGATTAAAAGTTCGCCATAGCTGCAACTTCGCGTACTTCGTTTGTGTCCAACGACCAGACCAAAACGTCACAGAACCCCACCTTGATCAATAAAGCTTTCATCTTATATTCGCAATATCCAGATTGCAATCTCAGTTTCTTGCTTGTTCTTCGTTCGCTCGCAGGAAACAGACCCTCGTGGTCAGGTCGATCGTGCTCCGGCATGGTCAATAACCCCTCGGAAGTTGGTTTAGCAATTGCTATGGCGCGACGTCTCGCAAATTCGTATTCGGATCGTCAAGGTCGACTCCCACTGAAATGATAGCCACCATCTCATCGAAACATTGGGACACCTTTGCCTCTATCAGATATGGATTGGTGGTGGTATATGGATACGGATTGGTGATGGTATATGGAGACGGATTTGTCATGGTATATGGATACGGATCGAAGGCGGATAAGCGGTGGTGGTAGATGGCAGGAGCGAAGATGATGGTGCGGCGGCAGCATGACAACTTATGACCAGAACTCGAAACTCTAAAATACTAGACTCTAAGACCAGCAACTAGACACGACGATGCAACCGCAAATTCAACAAAGCAAAATACTGAAAAGACTATGCAAAGGCTCAGATTGGTTCGAATATGATGAACTAACCCTATTTTTTTGGCTTTTTTCGTGGACTGTAGGTATGAAGAACAGACTCGATCTAAAAAATGAAAAACTGGAAAATCTCACCGAGCAACCTGAAAATCTGATACCACCTGATATAGGCAAAGGTGTCCCGATGTTTCGATGAGATGGTGGCTATCGTTTCTGTGGGAGTCGACCTTGACGATCCGACTACGAACGTGCGAGACGTCGCGCCTTAGCAATCGCTAAACCAACTTCCGAGGGGTTATTGACCACGCCGGAGCACAATCAACCTGACCACGAGGGTCTGTTTCCCGCGAGCAAATGAAGAACAAGCAAGAAACTGAGATTGCAATCTGGATACTGCGAATATAAGATGAAAGGTTTATTGATCAAGGTGGGGTTCTGTGACGTCTTGGTCTGGTAGTTGGACACAAATGAAGTACGCGAAGTTGCAGCTATGGCGAACTTTTAATCTAAACAAAACCCAAAGTCTAAACGATGCCCTATGGGCTGTATATATGGAGGAGAGAGGGGGAATTTCGTGGCCCTTGGTGGAGGGGTCCGAAACCAACCCTAACTCTTGTTTCACCACACATACGGACTCTAAAAACAGCCTATACTTAAGTACTTCGAAAATACATGGGCCTGGCCCAATAATAAGGTGACGCAGCACCTAGAATAGCCTCTGGACGAAATTTATGAAGTGGCATCTTGTATATTTCGTCCCATGCTTCATGCACTCATTATGGTGGCTTCAGAGTCCTGGAATCATCACTTCTAACTTTGTTCTTGTTCCCCTTGCGCATGCCATCATCTCCATGCTTGAACTTGCTCCAAGGTTCATCTTTCTTGTCCAAGCTAGGCCCTTCATTTGTAAGCAAAACAAATGTATCCAATTTAGGCAGCATCATATTCTCATGAACATTAGAATCGTTACCAAGAAATGAAAGTACCTGATAACTCAATTGGCATGTGCGAGCTCTAGTAATTGGTCCAGTATGTATAGCAGCAGGGGCTGTGGGTGTAGCAATGGTATTGATGTCCTCATCATATGAGGAGTCAAAAAATTCCAAAACTGGCTTGAAAAACTGGAATAAGTTATGTCCGTAAACTTCAGAGGACAAAAAGACCTATTTAGAAGCCGATTTTGAGGTGCCAAATACTGAACAAGCTTCTGCAACGATTTAGATGCGGCTCGTCTCTAGCTTTAATTTGAGTACTCACGGAGCCAAAACGGATTTCGTATGAGGAAGTTATGCCTATTTTACTGAACAGTGCACAAAACAGATTCCAACCGAATTCAGCTACAACTACAAGATTGAGTCTAGATAGATCCAAATTTTGTTTTTTTTTCTTCTATTTTTTTCCTCACATTTTTTTATTTTTCTTTCTTTTTTTCTCTGACTATTTTTTACTTTTTTCTCTCATTTTTTTCTCTGTCTTTTTTTTTCTCTCTCCCTCTTTCCAAAACAAACTAGATAAGATGTAGATTAGATCAAGCGAAGATGGGAACGATCTCAACTATGATTATGACAATGAACAGTGGGTAGCATGTGGAGGAAATTGATGGATGGGTGGTGGACAGCGGAAGGGGTAATGATGCAGCCCCGGCGTAACTAATGTGAACAGAACTCGAAACTTGAAACGAACTAGACACCAAGACAAGCAACTTGACATGACGATGCAACTTATAATTCAACTATGCAAGCAATGAAAAGAAAATTGCAAAGGCTCAGATTTGCTTGGACAAAGGATGAATAGATCTAACCTTTTTCGTGGCTTTTTCTTGGACGATAGGTAAGAAAATAAATCTAATCTAGGAAAAACTGGAAATTCTCACCGAGCAACCTGAAAACTGATACCACTTGATAGAGGCGAGGGTCTCGATCTTTCAATGAGATGATAACTATCGATTTGGTGGAGAGGACTTTGATGATCCGACTACAAACGTGCACGACATTGCGCCTTAGCAATCGCTAAACCAACTTCCGAGGGTTACTGATGATGCTGGAAGCATGGTCAGCCTGACAACTAAGGTCTATTCCTGCACGCAATCGAAGAACAAGCAAGAATATGATAATGCAATCTGAATATTGCAAATATAGATGTAGTATTGATAAAGGTGGGGATTCGGAAGCGGTCTTGGTCTGGTCGTTGGACACAAACGAAGTACACGAAGTTGCGTTGGCTAACTTTTAACTAAATAAATCCCAAGGAAAAAGCTACTAGATGGATCTATTTATATAGGAGCAAGGGGTGGCGGCCAAGGAAGTGGAAGGACGTCCCAAGGCAGCCTAAAACTAACCCTAGGTCGTACAAGGCTCATGGGCCCAAGTGGAGGTGATGCAACACGTTTGGACTTGTTGTTTGACTCGGATTCTACTGCAACGTCAGATTGTTTCGTCGATATGTCAATGCTCTAGATGAATTTGAAGGTGAATCCAACTGGGTTGGAAATAGCACGAAATCTAGTTTCCTACAAAAAAAGAATCACCCAATTCGGAGTCCGTATAAAAAAGTTGTTGGCGTTTTGAGTCAGGTATGTTTGTGCAGTCCGAATCTGAATCCAGAACGTGAGAGACTTGGACTCTATCTTCTCTTGGGCCAAAAGTGACGTGAGAGAACTTTTTAAACAACAAGTAAACATCTCTTTCTCCCTTATCTTCATATGTAGATTGTACAAATGTCCCATACACCTGCAAATAGACAAAACACAAAAGTGTGTGAAGTATTTTTGTTCCGGATAAAATAAATAGATTATTGAATAGTTTGCACTAGAAATCACCTGATAAATATGCATGTATGCAATATTTTTGGTCGTATCCAAGGTAGTCATGTCCTCCTCGGAAAATAATGCCTCTTTGCACACAAAAGCATAGCAAACAGATTTGCTAAAATCTGGATCATCAATATCAGATTTGGTGGCAAGTAAACATGCACATTTCAATTTAATTTCATAAACAACACTAGATGGTTTATTATTAGGCTTCATTTGTTGCTCAAATTCTTTTGCCACAATATGATTTTCATTCTTATTTTTCTCCTGTTTTGCTTTATTAGCTCTATTAATATCATCTTTCAAAATGGAATCGGGAGTCATGGGAAGCAAAGTAATATTTTTATCCTTATGAACAAGAGTTTACTGATTGTTTCTACCATGGTGTACAGAATTTTTATCAAATTGGCATGGTCTACCAAGTAATAAGGAACATGCTTGCATGGGTACCACATCACAATCAACATAATCAGCATATGTAGAGATACTAAAATGCACACGAACAGTATGTGTTACCTTAACCTTGCCACTGTTGTTGAACCATTTGATGTAGTAAGGATGTGGATGTGGTATTGTGGTGAGAGATAGCTTCTCCACCATCTCCATGCTAGCCAAGTTGTTGCAGCTCCCTCCATCTATGATGACGCGAACAGAACGTTCCTTCACAACTCCCTTTGTATGGAACAAATTATGCCTCTGGTTTTGCTCAGCTTGTGTAACCTGCACACTCAAAACACGTTGAGCAACTAAACATTCATACCTGTCAGCATCTTCAGCAGCCATGTATTGTGTCTCATGATCAGAATCATCTCCACCGTGTTCTTCATGTGTAATAAGAGCCAAAGTCTCCTCATCATAGTCACTAGCGGACTCATACCCACCATTCTCAGTAGCAATCATCACACGCTGAGATTTGCATTCTCTCGCAAAATGTCCTCTTCCCTTACGACGACAACAAATAATATCACTTGTGTGCCCTGTTGATGCCTTGGAAGAAGAAGAGTCGTGTGCAGGCCCGACAGGTGTGCTCTTGGCAGATAGTGGTTGTTGTGCCTGATTTCTTGTAGCATGGCTGGAGGTGGCACCTGATGGAGATGCTGGTGTAGTGGAAGTAGAGGATGCACATGGTGTCCATGATGAAGATCGACCTGCAGAAAAGTTAGTTTGCGCCAATGCCTGTGGATCCCGCACTTCACGTTCAGCTTTACAAGCAAGATGGAATAAACAAGTGATATTAGTATACTCCTTATACTCTAGAATGGTCTGAATCTCTTTATTTAATCCACCCATGAAACATGCAAGCATAGCTTCATTCTCCTCAACAATACCACATCTAATCATGCCAATTTGTAATTTCCTGATAATATTCTTCTACAGAATTTTTTCCTTGTCTTAAATGCTGCAATTTTTGAAGTAATTCACGTTGATAATATGGTGGAACCCAACGAGTACGCATAGCAGTTTTTAAAGTAGCCCAAGTAGCTGGAATAGGATATAATCTACAATGTTCAGACCACCAAACACATGCAAAGCTAGTCAAAGCACAAACAGCAGCAGGAACAGGTCTCTCCTCAGGATATTGTAAACATGCAAATCGTTATTCAGTTTCTAACTCCCAAGTAAGATATATATCAGGAACATATCTACCCTCAAATGGTGGAATGTTCAATTTCAGTTTAGGGAGATGGTCATGATCACTTACGTGAGGTGGTTGTGCAGCCCTACCGTTGCAATGATATGCATGAGGACGACCTGGTGGCGGTGGTGCTGGTGGTTGCACGTAGTTCTGATTTTGATCAACGTCATCCTCGTAATGGTCCTCCACCTCTGCAGTAGCAGCAGGAGCTACAGAAGCATCAACAGCAGCACCAGAATTTGGACTAGGCTCAAGGGGAATGCGCAGTGCCCGTACCACTTGATTTGGAAGGCGATGTTGTTGTTGTTGTTGTTGTTGTTGTTGTTGTTGTTGTTGTAGAGGTGCGTTAGGTGCAGACGGTGGTGGTGGTGGAAGACGCAGGAGAAATTCATTAAACTTGTCATCGAGCTTTGTTTTGAATGTCTTCTCCATGCCATCTATCTTCTCCATGGCCTCTTCAAATCTGTTTAGCACATCTTGCACCTATCCACTCATCATTTGCTGAAATTTATCATGTAACTCTTTGTTTGTCATGTTCTCCCAATCTGTCTCATCGGCTTGTGATCCTGCCATGGTTAGCAGTAATAGAAACACACAAGAATATGATTCTACAGACTACTAGGAAGTGGTGGTGGTGGTGGTGGTGTATCACAAATCCGGCAAGCAAATCTCAAATTCTTACCAGTTCTTACCCAGCAGAAGGTGGTGATCGGCAACCGTCGTAGTCAAAACTCTCAAAGATTGGATAGAGCGATTGCCAGGTGGTGTCAAACGCACGATGCAGATGTATGTGGTACTGGGAAGGCTTATGATATGGTAGCAAAAGGGTCAGCAATAATCAATTCAGAGATGCAAAGTTGAATAAACGCTCAACGACGGTACTGTGCTGGTCCTAGGCTAGACCGTACTAGAGAGGCGAGCCTAGAACACGAACAAAATCACGACGCGGCACGTAAACAAGGGACGAGCGCTCTCTGATTATTTTATTTTTTTCACTTTTTTGCACTTTTTTTTGCTCCGCAACAATTTTTTTTCGAAAAAGTCTACAAATTGTCTAAAAACTGCCTAGCCAGAATTTTCCAGACTTAGTTTTTTTTGAGTTTGGAACTACTTTCTACTGCGGATAGCACGGAAGTTGGGGAGTCCGACTTGATCACGGCTCAAAGTATCGCGTGATCGAGAACTCGATAACAAAGAAACAAATACTAGACTCGTACTAGGACTGGTGGCGGAGATGAATCTGGTTGAACTCGGACTGGTGGTTGTATATAGCGATGGTATATCTGGACTCGGATTGGTCGTGGTATATGGCGATGGTATATGTGGACTCAGATTGGTGGTTGTATATGGCAGCGGCGATGTATATGGTGGGGTGGTGGTATATGCTAATGATGATGACGATGGTGCGGCGGCGGCGTGACAACCTGTGAACAAAACTCGAAACTCTAAGGGACTAGACGCTAAGACCAGCAACTCGACATGACGATGCACCTGCAAATTCAACAAAGCAAAACTCTAAAAAGACTATGCAAAGGCTCAGATTGATTCGGATATGATGACCTAACCCTAATTTTTTTTGGCTTTTTCGTGGACTATAGGTATGAAGAACAGACTTGACCTAAACTACGGAAAACTGTAAAATCTCACCGAGCAACCTGGAAATCTGATACCACTTGATAGAGGGAAAGGTGTCTCGTCTTTCAATGAGATGGTGGCTATTGTTTTAGAGGAAGTCGACTTCGACGATCCGACTACGAACGTGCGAGGACATCGCGCGTTAGCAATCGCTAAACCAACTTCGAGGGGCTATTGACCACACCGGAGCACGATCAACCTGACCACGAGGGCCTGTTTCCTGCGAGCAAATGAAGAACAAGCAAGAAACTGAGATTGCAATACGGATATTGCGAATATAAGATGAAAGCTTTATTGATCAAGGTGGGGTTCTATGACGTCTTGGTCTGGTCACTGGACACAAACGAAGTACGCGAAGTTGCAGCTATGGCGAACTTTTAATCTAAACAAAACCCAAAGTCTAAACGATGCCCTAAGGGCTGTATATATGGAGGAAGAATGGGGGATTTCATGGCCCTTGGAGCATGGGTCCAAAACCAACCCTAACTCTTGTTTCCCCATACATACGGACTCTAAAAACAGCCTATACTTAAGTATTTCGAAAATACATGGGCCTGGCCCAATAATAAAGTGACGCGGCACCTAAAATAGCCTTTGGACAAAAATTTTGAAGTGGCATCTTGTATATTTCGTCCAATGCTTCATGCACTCCTTATGGTGGCTTCAAAGTCCTGAAGTCATCACTTGTAACTCCGTTCTTGATCCCCTTGCGCATGCCATCATCTCCATGCTTGAACTTGCTCCAAGGTTCATCTTTCTTGTCCAAGCTAGGCCCTTCTTTTATAAGCAAAACAAATGTATCCAATTCAGGCAGCATCATATTCTCATGAACATTAGAATCATTGCCAAGAAATGAAAGTACCTGATAATTCAATTGGCGTGCGGGAGCTCTAGTAATTGGTCCAGTATGTATAGCAGTAGGGGTTGTGGATGTAACAATGGTATTGATGTCCTCATCAATAGTGGGACAAAATTTGATGCAAAATGTTAGCAAGAGTCAATAATGTTGAAAGGGATTCACAAATTTGCAAGTGAAACAAGTAGGCCAATAGCAATATGTGGCACACGGAAACACACACACACATGGATAGATAAATGGGGTCGTGCAACCAAGGAATGAGCTCAAAATGTGAAATCCACGGAAAATGCTCTTGTTGCAGAACTCTAGACAGACGCTAGCACGATTGCTCATAGGCCGATACGACACTTGTGCACAACCTATAGGAGACAAAAATGCAACGACTTCTATGTATATGATGTTCCGGTGGTATGATCCAAGATGATCGGATATGACAATCTTATGCAATGTGGTATGATGCTATGGCACTTGCTTACAAGCTCTTTGTTCACTCTTTTACTTTGCTTAAAAGCTTATTCTTTTTTTTTTGATTGGCCACTTTGCGAAATGCACAAACCAAGATAGTAATTGTGTATACGCGGGAACAAATTTGAGGCACAAGAGATGATATGATGATACCAATATGATATGGTATGTATGAAATGTATGGTGTTGATCACTAATGTGCACAAGTAACGTTGCCGGCAATACTCAAATGGCTAGTCTCGATAGGCAAGTAACGCAAAATGGGCTAGGGGTTATCAATGCAATGGCAAGGGAATATACAATGGAGGGATACCACGATACCAAGATGATATGGAGGTTACCGCCTGTGGCGATGATGAGTGGCGGTGATCTTGATGGAGATACCAAGATGATCGAGACTCGTCCCTAAGTAGCCTAAACACCTTAGGAAACGGGAAAACCGCGAACTCAAAATCTCAAATGTCAAAATGGTGGTAGCGGGATGCGGTGGTGGTTGCGGAAGCTCAATGGGATTGCGGAAATGCAATGATGGGTTTTGCGAGTAGGCAATGCGGAAATGGAGGGTAAGGTGAAGGACTATACACGGTGTCGGAGTTGGAAGCACGGTCCCTAAGTAGCCGAAACACCTTAGGAGACACAACTCATAACACAAACAAAATCGGGTTAAGTTGGGGTGGTGGAAGTGTGAGGTGGGCAAAACTATGCGGAACTTATGGTGGTGGTGGTGGTTGATGAAGAAGCAACCGTCCCTAAGTGGCCTAGACACCTTAGGAGACTCGAATCACTCCTCAAGCAACCACTAATGCGATGGGGATCAATATTGGTTAGGTTGCGGAAGTCGGTGGTGGTGTAGCGGATGATATGGTGGAAGCCCTAGGCAAAGATGCCAAAATTCACAGAATTTGATGGAGTCAAATGATGTTGTTTGTATTTTTGTGGGAAGGGGGATGTCAAGAGCTTCAAAACGAGCTAAAGAACGCGAAAATCGGACTCCGGATCAAATTAGTTATGGTTAAAACAAAATTTGAGTGAAATCAGTTTTTACAGTTTACGGATGTCCGGACAAGGTCGGATGTCCAGGGGCCGGACGTCCGGGAGGGCTCGGAAATCCGTAAATTAGGCTCGGGTTAGGGCTTCCGGTCGTCCGGAAAAGGTCGGACGTCCGGTCGTTCCAGGGGCTCCGGATGTCCGTAAAGTGTCGGTCGTCTGGGGGTTAGTGTCAACGCGAGATGCGAGTTTCGGGACATGATTTTGGGCGGAATTTGGGGATTTGGGGGTCAAAATAGAGGGGATTTCATGGATGAAAGATGGGGCAACTTGGGGATATGCTAGATCCACTTGAAACCAAGCAAATCTATGGATCAAATCCAACAAAACTTCCTCAAACCAACAAATCACAAAAAAATTGGGGCTATTTTTGGTGGGGATTTTCGAAATTGGAGAAGAACACAACAAAATTAGGCTAGAAAACACAACGGAGAGGCTCCGAAATCATGATCAATGTGGCTCATGATACCAAGATGATGTACGGTAGGAACCCTATGGGCCGATCTTTCACGAAAGGAGCGGATCCCGCGAATAACACGAGGGGAAACACGAGTAGGAACACGAGAGAATCACTCAAACCAGCAAGAACGATCACACATGTGCTAGATCCTCGAAACACAAAGAGAGATACAAGATCCAAAGTCAACAACGGATGATACAAGAGGTAACCGGTCTTCTCCGTGAGGAGGTCTTGAAGTTCTTCTCCACAAGGAGGTCTTGAATCCAAAAGGATCTTCTCCGTAGAGGCCGCGGTCTCTCTTGTGGAGTAGATCCGATGTGGATGAGCAATGCTCTATCTCTAAATATGAGCTAAACCAATGCTAACCCTCAAATGGTGGAGGTGGAGGAGTATATATATAGTCTAGGGCCACGAAGGGGTAAGTGAGGGCGAAGGGATACATGGGCTCGGCATGATACACTGTGCACAGACAGGCGTCGGACATCCGACGGGTACTGGACGTCCGGTGGCTCGCGAGGGTCTGGTCGTCCAGTACTTGTCGGACATCCGACGTTTTGGCTTGGGAAAGCCATCGGATTTCCGGACGGGGCTGGTCGTCCGGGCGCTGAAGGATGTCGGACGACCGCTCAGCGTCGGTCGTCCGACCGCTGTAGGTCTCGCTGGCAGGGACTTGGGCTGGCTGGTGAAGACTCCACGCGTCGGACGTCCGATCCACACCGGTCGTCCGGTGGCTGTAGATTTCTGGCAGCTTCTTCTCTTGGTCCTTGTAGTTGGCGTCCTCGCTAGCTCGTCCGTTGGATGTGGTCCCTCCATGGATTTCCTCTAAGTACCTGATCATGCATAGCACACACGTTGGAGGTAGTAGCCATGTCTCACATGTAGAAAGTGAAAGTTCGGAGAGGAGCGAGTTCACCTTGTGTCCAATGGCGTATGTTCGAGCTCTCGTCATATGTCCTCTTGGGGCTTGGAGAGTGGTCGGAGCGTACATGGGGATGAACGTGGGATGCTCCACATCATTCTCACAACAAGCATGATGGTTTTCGGTAGGGAGCGTACCACCTTTGGGGATGAAACAATATCCATTGCCTCTTATTCCTTTCAAATTTTTTTCTCGTGTCAACATAGAACAACAGGAGTCTTGTGTGAAGTTTTGTGATTTTTTGGGGTTCGTTTGGACATTTTTATTCATTAACAGAGTTTTCAATGCATTTTATGTGCATAATTCAAATTTGAACTATGTGCACATGCTATAGTGCATATAAATTGGTTACAAAAATCAAATATGTGTCCTTGGGTGCATGCATAGGTCGCATGCAAGAAATGGGCATGAATTTCAAACACCGGGGCACCGTTGATTCTCGGCAAAACATTGAGATGCATGGTTTTTAAATTCTAGTAAATCCAAAACTCGTCTGAAATTCATGAAACTTGGCATGCTATTATGGAGCAGCATCAACATGTCATGGTACAAATTTTGTCACATATGGGGCAGGTTTGGGTATATGCTTCTCACAAACCGGAGCTTCTCACAACAAGCATGATGGTTTTCGGTAGGGAACGTCCCACCTTTGGGGACGAAACGATATCCATTGCCTCTTATTGCTTTCAAATTTTGTTCTCGTGTCAACATAGAACAACAGGAGTGTTGTGTGAATTTTTGTGATTTTTTGGGGTTTGTTTGGACATTTTTATGCACTAACTGAGTTTTCAATGCATTTTATGCACATAATTCAAATTTGAACTACATGCACATGCTCGAGTGCATATAAATTGGTTGAAAAATCAAATCTATGTCCTTGGGTGCATGCTAAGGTCACATGCAAGAAATGGGCATGAATTTCAAACACCGGGGCACCGTTGATTGCCGGCAAAACATTGAGATGCATGGTTTTTAAGTTCTAGTGAATCCAAAACTCGTCGGAAATTCACACAACATGCCATGGCACAAATTTTGTCCCATATGGGGCAGGTTCGGGTACATGCTTCTCATAAACCGGAGCTTCTCACAACAAGCATGATGGTTTTCGGTAGGGAGCGTCCCACCTTTGGGGACGAAACGATATCCATTGCCTCTTCGTGCTTTCAATTTTTTTTCTCATGTCAACATAGAACAATAGGAGTGTTGTGTGAATTTTTGTGATTTTTCGGGGTTCGTTTGGACATTTTTATGCATTAACTGAGTTTTCAATGCATTTTATGTGCATAATTCAAATTTGAACTATATGCACATGCTCCAGTGTATATAAATTGGTTGAAAAATCAAATCTGTGTCCTTGGGTGCATGCTTAGGTCCCATGCAAGAAATGGGCATGAATTTCAAACACCGGGGCACCGTTGATTACCGGCAAAACATTGAGATGCATGGTTTTGTAATTCTAGTAAATCACAAACTCGTCTGAAAGCCATGAAACTTGGAATGCTATCATGGAGCGGCATCAACATGCCTGGTACATATTTTGTCCCATATGGGGCAGGTTTGGGTATATGCTTCTCACAAACTGGAGCTTCTCACAACAAGCATGATGGTTTTTGGTAGGGAACGTCCCACCTTTGGGGACGAAACGATATCCATTGCCTCTTATTGCTTTCAAAAAAATTCTCGTGTCAACATAGAACAACAGCAGTGTTGTGGGAATTTTTGTGATTTTTCGGGGTTTGTTTGGACATTTTTATGCATTAACTGAGTTTTCAACGCATTTTATGTGCATAATTCAAATTTGAACTACATGCACATGCTCCAGTGCATATAAATTGGTTGAAAAACCAAATATGTGTCCATGGGTGCATGCTTAGGTCCCATGCAAGAAATTGGCATGAATTTCAAACACCGGGGCACCGTTTATTGCCGGTAAAACATTAAGATGCATGGTTTTTAAATTCTAGTAAATCCAAAACTCATCTGAAATTCATGAAACATGGAATTCTATCACGGAGCGGCATCAACATGCCATGGTACAAATTTTGTCCCATATGGGGCCGGTTTGGGTATATGCTTCTCACAAACCGGAGATTCTCACAACAAGCATGATGGTTTTCGATAGGGAACGTCCTACCTTTGGGGACGAAACGATATCCATTGCCTCATATTGCTTTTAAATTTTGTTCTCGTGTCAACATAGAACAACTCAAGTGTTGTGTGATTTTTTGTGATTTTCGGGGTTCGTTTGGATATTTTCATGTATTAACTGAATTTTTAATGCATTTTATGTGCATAATTCAAATTTGAACTACATGCACATGCTCCAGTGCATATATATTGGTTAAAAATCAAATATATGTCCATGGGTGCATGCATGGGTCCCATGCAAGAAATGGGCATGAATTTCAAACACCGGGGCACCGTTGATTGCCGGCAAAACATTGAGATACATGGTTTTCAAATTCTAATAAATCCAAAACTCGTCTGAAATCTATGAATCTTGACATGCTATCATGGAGCGGCATCAACATGTCGTGGTACAAATTTTGTCCCATATGGGGCAGGTTTGGGTATATGCTTCTCACAAAGCGGAGCTTCTCACAACAAGCTTGATGGTTTTCAGTAGGGAACATCCCACTTTTGGGGACGAAACGATATCCATTGCCTCTTATTGCTTTCAAATTTTGTTCTCGTGTAAACATAGAACAAGAGGAGTGTTGTGTGAATTTTTGTGATTTTTCGGGGTTCGTTTGGACATTTTTATGCACTAACTGAGTTTTCAATGCATTTTATGCACATAATTCAAATTTGAACTACATGCACATGCTCGAGTGCATATAAATTGGTTGAAAAATCAAATCTATGTCCTTGGGTGCATGCTAAGGTCCCATGCAAGAAATGGGCATGAATTTCAAACACCGGGGCACCGTTGATTGCCGGCAAAACATTGAGATGCATGGTTTTTAAGTTCTAGTAAATCCAAAACTCGTCGGAAATCCATGATACTTGGCATGCTATCATTGAGCGGCATCAACATGCCATGGCACAAATTTTGTACCATATGGGGCAGGTTTGGGTATATGCTTCTCATAAACCGGAGCTTCTCACAACAAGCATGATGGTTTTCGGTAGGGAGCGTCCCACCTTTGGGGACGAAACGATATCCATTGCCTCTTCGTGCTTTCAATTTTTTTTCTCATGTGAACATAGAACAACAGGAGTGTTGTGTGCATTTTTGTGATTTTTTGGGGTTCGTTTGGACATTTTTATGCATTAACTGAGTTTTCAATGCATTTTATGTGCATAATTCAAATTTGAACTACATGCACATGCTCCAGTGCATATAAATTGGTTGAAAAATCAAATATGTGCCCTTGGGTGCATGCTTAGGTCCCATGCAAGAAATGGGCATGAATTTCAAACACCGGGGCACCGTTGATTACCGGCAAAACATTGAGATGCATGGTTTTGTAATTCTAGTAAATCACAAACTCGTCTGAAAGCCATGAAACTTGGAATGCTATCATGGAGCGGCATCAACATGCCTGGTACAAATTTTGTCCCATATGGGGCAGGTTTGGGTATATGCTTCTCACAAACTGGAGCTTCTCACAACAAGCATGATGGTTTTTGGTAGGGAACGTCCCACCTTTGGGTACGAAACAATATCCATTGCCTCTTATTGCTTTCAAAAAAAATCTCGTGTCAACATAGAACAACAGCAGTGTTGTGGGAATTTTTGTGATTTTTCGGGGTTCGTTTGGACATTTTATGCATTAACTGAGTTTTCAACGCATTTTATGTGCATAATTCAAATTTGAACTACATGCACATGCTCTAGTGCATATAAATTGGTTGAAAAACCAAATATGTGTCCATGGGTGCATGCTTAGGTCCCATGCAAGAAATTGGCATGAATTTCAAACACCGGGGCACCGTTTATTGCCGGTAAAACATTGAGATGCATGGTTTTTAAATTCTAGTAAATCCAAAACTCATCTGAAATTCATGAAACTTGGAATTCTATCACGGAGCGGCATCAACATGCCATGGTACAAATTTTGTCCCATATGGGGCAGGTTTGGGTATATGCTTCTCACAAACCGGAGGTTCTCACAACAAGCATGATGGTTTTCGATAGGGAACGTCCCACCTTTGGGGACGAAACGATATCCATTGCCTCATATTGCTTTTAAATTTTGTTCTCGTGTCAACATAGAACAACTCAAGTGTTGTGTGATTTTTTGTGATTTTCGGGGTTCGTTTGGATATTTTCATGTATTAACTGAATTTTTAATGCATTTTATGTGCATAATTCAAATTTGAACTACATGCACATGCTCCAGTGCATATATATTGGTTAAAAAATCAAATATATGTCCATGGGTGCATGCATAGGTCCCATGCAAGAAATGGGCATGAATTTCAAACACCGGGGCACCGTTGATTGCCGGCAAAACATTGAGATGCATGGTTTTTAAATTCTAGTAAATCCAAAATTCGTCTGAAATCTATGAATCTTGACATGCTATCATGGAGCGGCATCAACATGTCGTGGTACAAATTTTGTCCCATATGGGGCAGGTTTGGGTATATGCTTCTCACAAAGCGGAGCTTCTCACAACAAGCATGATGGTGTTCAGTAGGGAACGTCCCACTTTTGGGGACGAAACGATATCCATTGCCTCTTATTGCTTTCAAATTTTTTTCTCGTGTCAACATAGAACAACAGGAGTGTTGTGTGAATTTTTGTGATTTTTCGGGGTTCGTTTGGACATTTTTATGCACTATCTGAGTTTTCAATGCATTTTATGCGCATAATTCAAATTGGAACTACATGCACATGCTCTAGTGCATAAAAATTCGTTGAAAAATCTAATCTATGTCCTTGGGTGCATGCTTAGTTCCCATGCAAGAAATGGGCATGAATTTCAAACACCGGGGCACCGTTGATTGCCGGAAAAACATTGAGATGCATGGTTTTTAAATTCTAGTAAATCCAAAACTCGTCTGAAAGCCATGGAACTTGGCATGCGATCATGGAGCGGCATCAACATGTCGTGGTACAAATTTTGTCCCATATGGGGCAGGTTTGGGTATATGCTTCTCACAAACCGGAGCTTCTCACATCAAGCATGATGGTTTTCGGTAGGGAACGTCCCACCTTTGGGGATGAAACAATATGCATTGCCTGTTATTGCTTTCAATTTTTCTTCTTGTGTCAACAGAGAACAACTGGAGTGTCATGCGAATTTTCGTGATTTTTTGGGGTTCGTTTGGACATTTTTATGCTATAACAGAGTTTTCAATGCATTTTATGTGCATAATTCAAATTTGAACTACATGCACATGCTCCAGTGCATATAAATTGGTTGAAAGATCAAATATGTGTCCTTGGGTGCATGCTTAGGTCCCATTCAAGAAATGGGCATGAATTTCAAACACCAGGGCACCGTTGATTGCCGGCAAAACAATGAGATGCATGGTTTTTAAATTCTAGTAAATCCAAAACTCGTCTGAAAGCCATGAAACTTGGCATGCTATCATTGAGCGGCATCAACATGCCGTGGGACAAATTTTGTCCCATATGAGGCAGGTTTGGGTATATGCTTCTCACAAACCGGAGCTTCTCACAACAAGCATGATGGTTTTCGGTAGGGAACGTCCCACCTTTGGGGACGAAACGATATCCATTGCCTCTTCTTGGTTTCAAATTTTTTTCTCGTGTCAACATAGAACAAGAGGAGTGTTGCGTAAATTTTTGTGATTTTTTGGGGTTCGTTTGGACATTTTCATGCATTAACTGAGTTTTCATTGCATTTTATGTGCATAATTCAAATTTGAACTACATGCACATGCTCAAGTGCATATAAATTCATTGAACAATCAAATTTGTGTCCTTGGGTGCATGGTTAGGTCCCACACAAGAAACGGGCATGAATTTCAATCACCGGGGCACCGTTGATTGCCGGGAAAACATTGAGATGCATGGTTTTTAAATTCTAGTAAATCCCAAACTCGTCTGAAATCCATGAAACTTGGCATGCTATCATGGAGCAGCATCAACATGCCGTGGTACAAATTTTGTCCCATATGGGATAGGTTTGGGTATATGCTTCTCACAAACCGGAGCTTCTCACAACAAGCATGATGGTTTTCTGTAGGGAACGTCCCACCTTTGGGGACGAAATGATATCCACTGCCTTTATTGCTTTCAAATTTTTTCTCATGTCAACATAGAACACCAGGAGTGTTGTGTGAATTTTTGTGATTTTTCGGGGTTCGTTTGGACATTTTTATGCATTAACTGAGTTTTCAATGCATTTTATGTGCATAATTCAGATTTGAACTACATGCACATGCTCCAGTGCATATAAATTGGTTGAAAAATCAAATCTGTGTCCTTGGGTGCATGATTAGGTCCGATGCAAGATATGGGCATGAATTTCAAACACCGGGGCACAGTTGATTGCCGGCAAAACATTGAGATGCATGGTTTTTAAATTATAGTAAATCCAAAACTCGTCTGAAATCCATGAAACTTGACATGCTATCATGGAGCAGCATCAACATGTCGTGGTACAAATTTTGTCCCATATGGGGCAGGTTTGGGTATATGCTTCTCATAAACCGGAGCTTCTCACATCAAGCATGATGGTTTTCGGTAGGGAACGTCCCACCTTTGGGGACGAAACGATATCCATTGCCTGTTATTGCTTTCAATTTTTCTTCTCGTGTCAACATAGAACAACTGGAGTGTTGTGTGAATTTTTTGTGATTTTTCGGGGTTCGTTTGGACATTTTTATGCTTTAACAGAGTTTTCAATGCATTTTATGTGCATAATTCAAATTTGAACTACATGCACATGCTCCAGTGCATATAAATTGGTTGATAAATCAAATATGTGTCCTTGGGTGCATGCTTAGGTCCCATGCAAGAAATGGTCATGAATTTCAAACACCGGGGAACCGTTGATTGCCGGCAAAACATTGACATCCATGGTTTTTAAATTCTAGTAAATCCAAAACTCGTCTAAAATCCATGAAACTTGGCATGCTATCATTGAGCGGCATCAACATGCCGTGGTACAAATTTTGTCCCATATGGGGTAGGTTTGGGTATATGCTTCTCATAAACCGGAGCTTCTCACAACAAGCCTGATGGTTTTCGATAGGGAATGTCCTACCTTTGGGGACGAAACGATATCCATTGCCTCTTATTGTTTTCTTTCGTGTCAACATAGCACAACTTGAGTGTTGTGTAATTTTTTGTGATGTTTGGGGTTCGTTTGGACATTTTGATGCATTAACTGAGTTTTTAATGCATTTTATGTGCATAATTCAAATTTGAACTACATGCACATGCTCCAGTGCATATAAATTGGTTGAAAAATCAAATATATGTCCATGGGTGCATGCTTAGGTCCCATGCAAGATATGGGCATGAATTTCAAACACCGGGGCACAGTTGATTGCCGGCAAAACATTGAGATGCATGGTTTTTAAATTATAGTAAATGCAAAACTCGTCTGAAATCCATGAAACTTGACATGCTATCATGGAGCAGCATCAACATGTCGTGGTACAAATTTTGTCCCATATGGGGCAGGCTTGGGTATATGCTTCTCATAAACCGGAGCTTCTCACATCAAGCATGATGGTTTTCGGTAGGGAACGTCCCACCTTTGGGGACGAAACGATATCCATTGCCTGTTATTGCTTTCAATTTTTCTTCTCGTGTCAACATAGAACAACTAGAGTGTTGTGTGAATTTTTTGTGATTTTTTGGGGTTCGTTTGGACATTTTTATGCTTTAACAGAGTTTTCAATGCATTTTATGTGCATAATTCAAATTTGAACTACATGCACATGCTCCAGTGCATATAAATTGGTTGATAAGTCAAATATGTGTCCTTGGGTGCATGCTTAGGTCCCATGCAAGAAATGGGCATGAATTTCAAACACCGGGGAACCGTTGATTGCCGGCAAAACATTGAGATCCATGGTTTTTAAATTCTAGTAAATCCAAAACTCGTCTAAAATCCATGAAACTTGGCATGCTATCATGAGCGGCATCAACATGCCGTGGTACAAATTTTGTCCCATATGGGGTAGGTTTGGGTATATGCTTCTCATAAACCGGAGCTTCTCACAACAAGCCTGATGGTTTTCGATAGGGAATGTCCTACCTTTGGGGACGAAACGATATCCATTGCCTCTTATTGTTTTCTTTCGTGTCAACATAGCACAACTTGAGTGTTGTGTAATTTTTTGTGATGTTTGGGGTTCGTTTGGACATTTTGATGCATTAACTGAGTTTTTAATGCATTTTATGTGCATAATTCAAATTTGAACTACATGCACATGCTCCAGTGCATATAAATTGGTTGAAAAATCAAATATATGTCCATGGGTGCATGCTTAGGTACCATGCAAGAAATGGGCATGAATTTCAAACACCGGGGCACCGTTGATTGCCGGCAAAACATTGAGATGCATGGTTTTTAAATTCTAGTAAATCCAAAACTCGTCTGAAATCCATGAAACTTGACATGCTATCATGGAGCGGCATCAACATGTCATGGTACAAATTTTGTCCCATATGGGGCAGGTTTGGGTATATGCTTCTCACAAAGCGGAGCTTCTCACAACAAGCATGATAGTTTTCAGTAGGGAACGTCCCACTTTTGGGGACGAAATGATATCTATTGCCTCTTATTGCTTTCAATTTTTTTTCTCGTGACAACATAGAACAACAGGAGCGTTGTGTGAATTTTTGTGATTTTTCGGGGTTCGTTTGGACATTTTCATGCATTAACTGAGTTTTCAATGCATTTTATGTGCATAATTCAAATTTAAACTACATGCACATGCTCCAGTGCATATAAATTCGTTGAAAAATCTAATATGTGTCCTTGGGTGCATGCTTAGGTCCCATACAAGAAATGGACATGAATTTCAAACACCGGGGCACCGTTGATTGCCGGCAAAACATTGAGATGCATGGTTTTTAAATTCTAGTAAATCCCAAACTCATCTGAAATCCATGAAACTTGGCATGCTATCATGGAGCGGCATCAACATGTCGTGGTCCAAATTTTGTCCCATATGGGGCAGGTTCAAGTCTATGCTTCTCACAAACCGGAGCTTCTCACAACAAGCATGATGGTCTTCGATAGGGAACGTCCCACCTTTGGGGACAAAACGATATCCACTGCCTTTATTGCTTTCAAATTTTTTCTCGTGTCAACATAGAACACCAGGAGTGTTGTGTCAATTTTTGTGATTTTTCGGGGTTCGTTTGGACATTTTTATGCATTAACTGAGTTTTCAATTCATTTTATGTGTATAATTCAGATTTGAACTACATGCACATGCTCCAGTGCATATAAATTGGTTTAAAAATCAAATCTGTGTCCTTGGGTGCATGCTTAGGTCCCATGCAAGAAATGGGCATGAATTTCAAACACCGGGGCACCGTTGATTGCCGGCAAAACATTGAGATGCATGGTTCTTAAATTCTAGTAAATCCAAAACTCATCTGAAATCCATGAAACTTGGCATGCGATCATGGAGCAGCATCAGCATGCCGTGGTACAAATTTTGTCCCATATGGGGCAGGTTTGGGTATATGCTTCTCATAAACCGGAGCTTCTCACATCAAGCATGATGGTTTTCGATAGGGAACGTCCCACCTTTGTGGACGAAACGATATCCATTGCCTGTTATTGCTTTCAATTTTACTTCTCGTGTCAACATAGAACAACTGGAGTGTTGTGTGAATTTTTGTGATTTTTCGGGGTTCGTTTGGACATTTTTATGCTCTAACAGAGTTTTCAATGCATTTTATGTGCATAATTCAAATTTGAACTACATGCACATGCTCCAGTGCATATAAATTGGTTAAAAAATCAAATATGTGTCCATGGGTGCATGCTTAGGTCCCATGCAAGAAATGGGCATGAATTTCAAACACTGGGGCACCGTTTATTGCCGGCAAAACATTGAGATGCATGGTTTTTAAATTCTAGTAAATCGAAAACTCATCTGAAATTCATGAAACTTGGCATTCAATCATTGAGCGGCATGAACATGCCATGGTACAAATTTTGTCCCACATGGGGCAGTTTTGGGTATATGCTTCTCACAAACCGGAGCTTCTCACAACAAGCCTGATGGTTTTCGATAGGGAACGTCCCATCTTTGGGGACGAAACGATATCCATTGCCTGTTATTGCTTTCAATTTTTCTTCTCGTGTCAACATAGAACAACTGGAGTGTTGTGTGAATTTTTGTGATTTTTCGGGGTTCGTTTGGACATTTTTATGCTTTAACAGAGTTTTCAATGCATTTTATGTGCATAATTAAAATTTGAACTACATGCACATGCTCCAGTGCATATAAATTGGTTGAAAAATCAAATATGTGTCCATAGGTGCATGCTTAGGTCCCAGGCAAGAAATGGGCATGAATTTCAAACACCGGGGCACCGTTTATTGCCGGCAAAACATTGAGATGCATGGTTTTTAAATTCTAGTAAATCGAAAACTCATCTGAAATTCATGAAACTTGGCATTCAATCATGGAGCGGCATGAACATGCCATGGTACAAATTTTGTCCCACATGGGGCAGGTTTGGGTATATGCTTCTCACAAACCGGAGCTTCTCACAACAAGCCTGCTGGTTTTCGATAGGGAACGTCCCACCTTTGGGGACGAAACGATATCCATTGCCTCTTATTGCTTTGTTTCGTGTCAACATAGCACAACTCGAGTGTTGTGTGATTTTTTGTGATTTTCGGGGTTCATTTGGACATTTTGATGCATTAACTGAGTTTTTAATGCATTTTATGTGCATAATTCAAATTTGAACTACATGCACATGCTCAAATGCATATAAATTGGTTGAAAAATCAAATATATGTCCATGGGTGCATGCTTAGGTCCCATGCAAGATATGGGCATGAATTTCAAACACCGGGGCACCGTTGATTGTCGGCAAAACATTAAGATGCATGGTTTTTAAATTCTAGTAAATCCAAAACTTGTCTGAAATCCATGAAACTTGACATGCTATCATGGAGCGGCATCAACATGTCGTGGTACAAATGTTGTCCCATATGGGGCAGGTTTGGGTATATGCTTCTCACAAACCGGAACTTCTCACAACAAGCATGATGGTTTTCGCTCGGAAACGTCCCACCTTTGGGGACGAAACGATATCCATTGCCTCTTATTGATTTTAAATTTTGTTTCGTGTCAACATAGCACAACTCGAGTGTTGTGTGATTTTTTGTGATTTTCGGGGTTCATTTGGACATTTTGATGCATTAACTGAGTTTTTAATGCATTTTATGTGCATAATTCAAATTTGAACTACATGCACATGCTCCAGTGCATATAAATTGGTTGAAAAATCAAATATATGTCCATGGGTGCATGCTTAGGTCCCATGCAAGAAATGGGCATGAATTTCAAACACCGGGGCACCGTTGATTGCCAGCAAAACATTGAGATGCATGGTTTTTAAATTCTAGTAAATCCAAAACTCGTCTGAAATCCATGAAACTTGACATGCTATCATGGAGTGGCATCAACATGTCGTGGTACAAATTTTGTCCCATATGGGGCAGGTTTGGGTATATGCTTCTCACAAAGCGGAGCTTCTCACAACAAGCATGATGGTTTTCGGTAGGGAACATCCCAATTTTGGGGACAAAATGATATCCATTGCGTCTTATTGCTTTCAAATTTTTTTTCTCGTGTCAACATAGAACAATAGGAGTGTTGTGTGAATTTTTGTGATTTTCTAGGGTTCGTTTGGACATTTTCATGCATTAACTGAGTTTTCAATGCATTTTATGTGCATAATTCAAATTTAAACTACATGCACATGCTCCAGTGCATATAAATTCGTTGAAAAATCTAATCTGTGTCCTTGGGTGCATGCTTAGGTCCCATACAAGAAATGGACATGAATTTCAAACACCGGGGCACCATTGATTGCCGGCAAAACATTGAGATGCATGGTTTTTAAATTCTAGTAAATCCGAAACTCATCTGAAATCCATGAAACTTGGCATGCTATCATGGAGCGGCATCAACATGCCGTGGTACAAATTTTGTCCCATATGGGGCAGGTTCAGGTATATGCTTCTCACAAACCGGAGCTTCTCACAACAAGCATGATGGTTTTCGGTAGGGAACGTCCCACCTTTGGGGACGAAACGATATGCACTGCCTTTATTGCTTTCAAATTTTTTCTCGTGTCAACATAGAACACCAGGAGTGTTGTGTCAATTTTGTGATTTTTCGGGGTTCGTTTGGACATTTTTATGCATTAACTCAGTTTTCAATGCATTTTATGTGCATAATTCAGATTTGAACTACATGCACATGCTCCAGTGCATATAAATTGGTTGAAAAATCAAATATATGTCCATGGGTGCATGCTTAGGTCCCATGCAAGAAATGGGCATGAATTTCAAACACCGAGGCACCGTTGATTGCCAGCAAAACATTGAGATGCATGGTTTTTAAATTCTAGTTAATCCAAAACTCGTCTGAAATCCATAAAACTTGACATGCTATCATGGAGTGGCATCAACATGTCGTGGTACAAATTTTGTCCCATATGGGGCAGGTTTGGGTATATGCTTCTCACAAAGCGGAGCTTCTCACAACAAGCATGATGGTTTTCGGTAGGGAACATCCCAATTTTGGGGACGAAGTGATATCCATTGCCTCTTATTGCTTTAAAAAAAAATTCTCGTGTCAACATAGAACAACAGGAGTGTTGTGTGAATTTTTGTGATTTTCTAGGGTTCGTTTGGACATTTTCATGCATTAACTGAGTTTTCAATGCATTTTATGTGCATAATTCAAATTTAAACTACATGCACATGCTCCAGTGCATATAAATTCGTTGAAAAATCTAATCTGTGTCCTTGGGTGCATGCTTAGGTCCCATACCAGAAATGGACATTTATTTCAAACACCGGGGCACCGTTGATTGCCGGCAAAACATTGAGATGCATAGTTTTTAAATTCTAGTAAATCCCAAACTCATCTGAAATCCATGAAACTTGGCATGCTATCATGGAGCGGCATCAACATGCCGTGGTACAAATTTTGTCCCATATGGGGCAGGTTCAGGTATATGCTTCTCACAGACCGGAGCTTCTCACAACAAGCATGATGGTTTTCGGTAGGGAACGTCCCACCTTTGGGGACGAAACGATATCCACTGCCTTTATTGCTTTCAAATTTTTTCTCGTGTCAACATAGAACACCAGGAGTGTTGTGTCAATTTTTTTGATTTTTCGGGGTTCGTTTGGACATTTTTATGCATTAACTGAGTTTTCAATGCATTTTATGTGCATAATTCAGATTTGAACTACATGCACATGCTCCAGTGCATATAAATTGGTTGAAAAACCAAATATGTGTCCATGGGTGCATGCTTAGGTCCCATGCAAGAAATGGGCATGAATTTCAAACACCGAGCCACTGTTTATTGCCGGCAAAACATTGAGATGCGTGGTTTTTAAATTCTAGTAAATCGAAAACTCATCTGAAATTCATGAAACTTGGCATTCAATCATGGAGCGACATGAACATGCCATGGTACAAATTTTGTCCCACATGGGGCAGGTTTGGGTATATGCTTCTCCCAAACCGGAGCTTCTCACAACAAGCCTGATGGTTTTCGATAGGGGACGTCCCACCTTCGGGGACGAAACGATATCCATTGCCTCTTATTGCTTTGCTTCGTGTCAACATAGCACAACTCGAGTGTTGTGTGATTTTTTGTGATTTTCGGGGTTCGTTTGGACATTTTGATGCATTAACTGAGTTTTTAATGCATTTTATGTGCATAATTCAAATTTGAACTACATGCACATGCTCAAGTGCATATAAATTGGTTGAAAAATCAAATATATGTCCATGGGTGCATGCTTAGGTCCAATGCAAGAAATGGGCATGAATTTCAAACACCGGGTCACCGTTGATTGCCGGCAAAACATTGAGATGCATGGTTTTTAAATTCTAGTAAATCCAAAACTCATCTGAAATCCATGAAACTTGACATGCTATCATGGAGCGGCATCAACATGTCGTGGTACAAATTTTGTCCCATATGGGGCAGGTTTGGGTATATGCTTCTCACAACAAGCATGATGGTTTTCGGTAGGGAACGTCCCACTTTTGGGGATGAAACGATATCCATTGCCTCTTATTGCTTTCAAATTTTTTTTCTCGTGTCAACATAGAACAACAGGAGTGTTGTGTGAATTTTTGTGATTTTTCGGTGTTCATTTGGACATTTTCATGCATTAACTGAGTTTTCAATGCATTTTATGTGCATAATTCAAATTTAAACTACATGCACATGCTCCAGTGCATATAAATTCGTTGAAAAATCTAATCTTTGTCCTTGGGTGCATGCTTAGGTCCCATACAAGAAATGGACATGAATTTCAAACACCGTGGCACCGTTGATTGCCGGCAAAACATTGAGATGCATGGTTTTTAAATTCTAGTAAATCCCAAACTCATCTGAAATCCATGAAACTTGGCATGCTATCATGGAGCGGCATCAACATGCCGTGGTACAAATTTTGTCCCATATGGGGCAGGTTTGGGTATATGCTTCTCACAAAGCGGAGCTTCTCACAACAAGCATGATGGTTTTCGGTAGGGAACGTCCCACTTTTGGGGATGAAACGATATCCATTGCCTCTTATTGCTTTCAAAAAAAATTTCTCATGTCAACATAGAACAACAGGAGTGTTTTGTGAATTTTTGTGATTTTTCGGGGTTCGTTTGGACATTTTCATGCATTAACTGAGTTTTCAATGCATTTTATGTGCATAATTCAAATTTAAACTACATGCACATGCTCCAGTGCATATAAATTGGTTGAAAAATCAAATTTATTCCCTTGGGTGCATGCTTAGGTCCCATGCAAGATATGGGCATGAATTTCAAACACCGAGGCATCGTTGATTGCCGGCAAAATATTGAGATGCATGGTTTTTAAATTCTAGTAAATCGAAAACTCGTCTGAAATCCATGAAACTTGGCATGCGATCATGGAGCGGCATCAACATGCCGTGGTACAAATTTTGTCCCATATGGGGCAGGTTTGGGTATATGCTTCTCATAAACTGGAGCTTCTCACATCAAGCATGATGGTCTTCGGTAGGGAACGTCCCACCTTTGGGGACGAAACGATATCCATTGCCTGTTATTGCTTTCAATTTTTCTTCTCGTGTCAACATAGAACAACTGGAGTGTTGTGTGAATTTTTGTGATTTTTCGGGGTTCGTTTGGACATTTTTATGCTTTAACAGAATTTTCAATGCATTTTATGTGCATAATTCAAATTTGAACTACATGCACATGCTCCAGTGCATATAAATTGGTTGAAAAATCAAATATGTGTCCTTGGGTGCATGCTTAGGTCCTATACAAGAAATGGGCATGAATTTCAAACACCGGGGCACCGTTGGTTGCCGGCAAATCATTGAGATGCATGGTTTTTAAATTCTAGTAAATCCAAAACTCGGCTGAAATCCATGAAACTTGACATGCTATCATGGAGCGGCATCAACATGTCGTGGTACAAATTTTGTCCCATATGGGGCAGGTTTGGGTATATGCTTCTCACAAAGCGGAGCTTCTCACAACAATCATGATGGTTTTCGGTAGGTAACGTCCCACTTTTGGGGACGAAACGATATCCATTGCCTCTTATTGCTTTCAATTTTTTTTTCTCGTGTCAACATAGAACAACAGGAGTGTTGTGTGATTTTTTGTGATTTTTCGGTGTTCGTTTGGACATTTTCATGCATTAACTGAGTTTTCAATGCATTTTATGTGCATAATTAAAATTTAAACTACATGCACATGCTCCAGTGCATATAAATTCGTTTCAAAATCTAATCTGTGTCCTTGGGTGCATGCTTAGGTCCCATACAAGAAATGGACGTGAATTTCAAACACCGGGGCACCGTCGATTGGCGGCAAAACATTGAGATGCATGGTTTTTAAATTCTAGTAAATCCAAAACTCGTCTGAAATCCATGAAACTTGACATGCTATCATGGAGCGGCATCAATATGTCGTGGTACAAATTTTGTCCCATATGGGGCAGGTTTGGGTATATGCTTCTCACAAAGCGGAGCTTCTCACAACAAGCATGATGGTTTTCGGTAGGTAACGTCCCACTTTTGGGGACGAAACGATATCCATTGCCTCTTATTGCTTTCAATTTTTTTTCTCGTGTCAACATAGAACAACAGGAGTGTTGTGTGATTTTTTGTGATTTTTCGGTGTTCGTTTGGACATTTTCATGCATTAACTGAGTTTTCAATGCATTTTATGTGCATAATTCAAATTTAAACTACATGCACATGCTCCAGTGCATATAAATTCGTTGAAAAATCTAATCTGTGTCCTTGGGTGCATGCTTAGGTCCCATACAAGAAATGGACGTGAATTTCAAACACCGGGGCACCGTTGATTGCCGGCAAAACATTGAGATGCATGGTTTTTAAATTCTAGTAAATCCCAAACTCATCTGAAATCCATGAAACTTGGCATGCTATCATGGAACGGCATCAACATGCCGTGGTACGAATTTTGTCCCATATGGGGCAGGTTTGGGTATATGCTTCTCACAAAGCGGTGCTTCTCACAACAAGCATGATGGTTTTCGGTAGGGAATGTCCCACTTTTGGGGACGAAACGATATCCATTGCCTCTTATTGCTTTCAATTTTTTTCTCTCGTGTCAACATAGAACAACAGGAGTGTTTTGTGAATTTTTGTGATTTTTCGGGGTTCGTTTGGACATTTTCATGCATTAACTGAGTTTTCAATGCATTTTATGTGCATAATTCAAATTTAAACTACATGCACATGCTCCAGTGCATATAAATTGGTTGAAAAATCAAATCTATGTCCTTGGGTGCATGCTTAGGTCCCATGCAAGATATGGGCATGAATTTCAAACACCGGGGCACCGTTGATTGCCGGCAAAATATTGAGATGCATGGTTTTTAAATTCTAGTAAATCCAAAACTCGTCTGAAATCCATGAAACTTGGCATGCGATCATGGAGCGGCATCAACATGCCGTGGTACAAATTTTGTCCCATATGGGGCAGGTTTGGGTATATGCTTCTCATAAACTGGAGCTTCTCACATAAAGCATGATGGTTTTCGGTAGGGAACGTCCCACCTTTGGGGACGAAACGATATCCATTACCTGTTATTGCTTTCAATTTTTCTGCTCGTGTCAACATAGAACAACAGGAGTGTTGTGTGAATTTTTGTGATTTTTTGGGGTTCGTTTGGAGATTTTTATGCTTTAACAGAGTTTTCAATGCATTTTATGTGCATAATTCAAATTTGAACTACATGCACTTGCTCCAGTGCATATAAATTGGTTGAAAAATCAAATATGTGTGCTTGGGTGCATGCTTAGGTCCTATACAAGAAATGGGCATGAATTTCAAACCCCGGGGCACCATTGATTGCCGGCAAAACATTGACATCCATGGTTTTTAAATTCTAGTAAATCCAAAACTCGTCTAAAATCCATGAAACTTGGCATGCTACCATTGAGCGGCATCAACATGTCGTGGTACAAATTTTGTCCCATATGGGGTAGGTTTGGGTATATGCTTCTCACAAACCGGAGCTTCTCACAACAAGCATGATGGTTTTTGGTAGGGAACGTCCCACCTTTGGGGACGAAACGATATCCATTGCCTCTTATTAATTTCAAAAAAATTTCTCGTGTCAACATAGAACAACACGAGTGTTGTGGGAATTTTTGTGATTTTTCGGGGTTCGTTTGAACATTTTTATGCATTAACTGAGTTTTCAATGCATTTTATGTGCATAATTCAAATTTGAACTACATGCACATGCTCCAGTGCATATAAATTGGTTGAAAATCCAAATATGTGTCCATGGGTGCATCCTTAGGTCCCATGCAAGAAATGGGCATGAATTTCAAACACCGGGGCACCGTTTATTGCCGGCAAAACATTGAGATGCGTGGTTTTTAAATTCTAGTAAATCCAAAACTCATCTGAAATTCATGAAACTTGGCATTCTATCATGGAGCGGCATGAACATGCCATGGTACAAATTTTGTCCCATATGGGGCAGGTTTGGGTATATGCTTCTCAGAAACCGGAGCTTCTCACAACAAGCATGATGGTTTTCGGTAGGGAACGTCCCACCTTTGGGGACGAAACGATATCCATTGCCTCTTATTGCTTTGTTTCGTGTCAACATAGCACAACTCGAGTGTTGTGTGACTTTTTGTGATTTTCGGGGTTCGTTTGGACATTTTGACGCATTAACTGAGTTTTTAATGCATTTTATGTGCATAATTCAAATTTGAACTACATGCACATGCTCAAGTGCATATAAATTGGTTGAAAAATCAAATATATGTCCATTGGGTGCATGCTTAGGTCCCATGCAAGAAATGGGCATGAATTTCAAACACCGGGGCACCGTTGATTGCCGGCAAAACATTGAGATGCATGATTTTTAAATTCTAGTAAATCCAAACCTTGTCTGAAATCCATGAAACTTGACATGCTATCATGGAGCGGCATCAACATGTCGTGGTACAAATTTTGTCCCATATGGGGCAGGTTTTGGTATATGCTTCTCACAAACCGGAGCTTCTCACAACAAGCATGATGGTGTTTGATCGGGAACGTCCCACCTTTGGGGACGAAACGATATCCATTGCCTCTTATTGCTTTTAAATTTTGTTTCGTGTCAACATAGCACAACTCGAGTGTTGTGTGATTTTTTGTGATTTTCGGGGTTCGTTTGGACATTTTGATGCATTAACTGAGTTTTTAATGCATTTTATGTGCATAATTCAAATTTGAGCTACATGCACATGCTCTAGTGCATATAAATTGGTTGAAAAATCAAATATATGTCCATGGGTGCACGCTTAGGTCCCATGCAAGAAATGGGCAAGAATTTAAAACACCGGGGCACCGTTGATTGCCAGCAAAACATTGAGATGCATGGTTTTTAAATTCTAGTAAATCCAAAACTCGTCTGCGATCCATGAAACTTGACATGCTATCATGGAGCGGAATCAACATGTCGTGGTACAAATTTTGTCCCATATGGGGCAGGTTTGGGTATATGCTTCTCACAAAGCGGAGCTTCTCACAATAAGCATGATGGTTTTCGGTAGGGAACATCCCACTTTTGGGGACGAAACGATATCCATTGCCTCTTATTGCTTTCAATTTTTTTTCTCGTGTCAACATAGAACAACAGGAGTGTTGTGTGAATTTTTGTGATTTTTCGGGGTTCGTTTGGACATTTTCATGCATTAACTCAGTTTGCAATGCATTTTATGTGCATAATTCAAATTTAAACTACATGCACATGCTCCAGTGCATATAAATTCGTTGAAAAATCTAATTTGTGTCCTTGGGTGCATGCTTAGGGCCCATACAAGAAATGGACATGAATTTCAAACACCGGGGCACCGTTGATTGCCGGCAAAACATTGAGATGCATGGTTTTTAAATTCTAGTAAATCCCAAACTCATCTGAAATCCATGAAACTTGGAATGCTATCATGGAGCGGCATCAACATGCCGTGGTACAAATTTTGTCCCATATGGGGCAGGTTCAGGTATATGCTTCTCACAAACCGGAGCTTCTCACAACAAGCATGATGGTTTTCGGTAGGGAACGTCCCACCTTTGGGGACGAAACGATATCCACTGCCTTTATTGCTTTCAAATTTTTTCTCGTGTCAACATAGAACACCAGGAGTGTTGTGTCAATTTTTGTGTTTTTTCGGGGTTCGTTTGGACATTTTCATGCATTAATTGAGTTTTCAATGCATTTTATCTGCATAATTCAGATTTGAACTACATGCACATGCTCCAGTGCATATAAATTGGTTGAAAAATCAAATCTGTGTCCTTGGGTGCATGCTTAGGTCCCATGCAAGATATGGGCATGAATTTCAAACACTGGGGCTCCGTTGATTGCCGGCAAAACATTGAGATGCATGGTTTTTAAATTCTAGTAAATCCAAAACTCGTCTGAAATCCATGAAACTTGGCATGCGATCATGGAGCGGCATCAGCATGCCGTGGTACAAGTTTTGTCCCATATGGGGTAGGTTTGGGTATATGCTTCTCATAAACAGGAGCTTCTCACATCAAGCATGATGGTTTTCGGTAGGGAACGTCCCACCTTTGGGGACGAAATGATATCCATTGCCTGTTATTGCTTTCAATTTTTCTTCTCGTGTCAACATAGAATAACTGGAGTGTTGTGTGAATTTTTGTGCTTTTTCGGGGTTCGTTTGGACATTTTTATGCTTTAACAGACTTTTCAATGCATTTTATGTGCATAATTTAAATTTGAACTACATGCACATGCTCCAATGCATATAAATTGGTTGAGAAACCAAATATGTGTCCATGGGTGCATGCTTAGGTCCCATGCAAGAAATGGGCGTGAATTTCAAACACCGGGGCACCGTTTACTGCCGGCAAAACATTGAGATGCGTGGTTTTTAAATTCTAGTAAATCGAAAACTCATCTGAAATTCATGAAACTTGGCATTCAATCATGGAGCGGCATGAACATGCCATGGTACAAATTTTGTCCCACATGGGGCAGGTTTGGGTATATGCTTCTCACAAACCGGAGCTTCTCACAACAAGCCTCATGGTTTTCGATAGGGAACGTCCCACCTTTGGGGACGAAACGATATCCATTGCCTCTTATTGCTTTGTTTCGTGTCAACATAGCACAACTCGAGTGTTGTGTGATTTTTTGTGATTTTCGGGGTTCGTTTGGACATTTTGATGCATTAACTGAGTTTTTAATGCATTTTATGTGCATAATTCAAATTTGAACTACATGCACATGCTCTAGTGCATATAAATTGGTTGAAAAATCAAATATATGTCCATGGGTGCATGCTTAGGTCCCATGCAAGAAATTGGCATGAATTTCAAACACCGGGGCACCGTTGATTGCCGGCAAAACATTGAGATGCATGGTTTTTAAATTCTAGTAAATCCAAAACTCGTCTGAAATCCATGAAACTTGACATGCTATCATGGAGCGGCATCAACATGTCGTGGTACAAATTTTGTCCCATATGGGGCAGGTTTGGGTATATGCTTCTCACAAAGCGGAGCTTCTCACAACAAGCATGATGGTTTTCGGTAGGGAACGTCCCACTTTAGGGGACGAAACGATATCCATTGCCTCTTATTGCTTTCAAATTTTTTTCTCGTGTCAACATAGAACAACAGGAGTGTTGTGTGAATTTTTGTGATTTTTCGGGGTTCGTTTGGACATTTTCATGCATTAACTGAGTTTTCAATGCATTTTATGTGCATAATTCAAATCTAAACTACATGCACATGCTCCAGTGCATATAAATTCGTTGAAAAATCTAATTTGTGTCCTTGGGTGCATGCTTAGGTCCCATACAAGAAATGGACATGAATTTCAAACACCGGGGCACCGTTGATTGCCGGCAAAACATTGAGATGCGTGGTTTTTAAATTCTAGTAAATCCCAAACTCATCTGAAATCCATGAAACTTGGCATGCTATCATGGAGTGGCATCAACATGCCGTGGTACAAATTTTGTCCCATATGGGGCAGGTTTGGGTATATGCTTCTCACAAAGCGAGGCTTCTCACAACAAGCATGATGGTTTTCGGTAGGGAACGTCCCACTTTTGGGGACGAAACGATATCCATTGCCTCTTATTGCTTTCAAATTTTTTTTCTCGTGTCAACATAGAACAACAGGAGTGTTTTGTGAATTTTTGTGATTTTTCGGGGTTCGTTTGTACATTTTCATGCATTAACTGAGTTTTCAATGCATTTTATGTGCATAATTCAAATTTAAACTATATGCACATGCTCCAGTGCATATAAATTGGTTGAAAAATCAAATCTATGTCCTTGGGTGCATGCTTAGGTCCCATGCAAGATATGGGCATGAATTTCAAACACCGAGGCACCGTTGATTGCCGGCAAAATATTGAGATGCATGGTTTTTAAATTCTAGTAAATCCAAAACTCGTCTGAAGTCCATGAAACTAGGCATGCGATCATGGAGCGGCATCAACATGCCGTGGTACAAATCTTGTCCCATATGGGGCAGGTTTGGGTGTATGCTTCTCATAAACCGGAGCTTCTCACATCAAGCATGATGGTTTTCTGTAGGGAACGTCCCACCTTTGGGGACGAAACAATATCCATTGCCTGTTATTGCTTTCAATTTTTCTTCTCGTGTCAACATAGAACAACTGGAGTGTTGTGTGAATTTTTGTGTTTTTTGGGGGTTTGTTTGGACATTTTTATGCTTTAGTAGAGTTTTCAATGCATTTTATGTGCATAATTCAAATTTGAACTACATGCACATGCTCCAGTGCATATAAATTGGTTGAAAACTCAAATATGTGTCCTTGGGTGCATGCTTAGGTCCTATACAAGAAATGGGCATGAATTTCAAACACCGGGGCACCGTTGATTGCCGGCAAAACATTGAGATGCATGGTTTTTAAATTCTAGTAAATCCAAAACTCGTCTGAAATCCATGAAACTTGACATGCTATCATGGAGCAGCATCAACATGTCGTGGTACAAATTTTGTCCCATATGGGGCAGGTTTGGGTATATGCTTCTCACAAAGCGGAGCTTCTCACAACAAGCATGATGGTTTTCGGTAGGGAACGTCCCACTTTTGGGGACGAAATGATATCCATTGCCTCTTATTGCTTTCAAATTTTTTTTCTCGTGTCAACATAGAACAACAGGAGTGTTGTGTGAATTTTTGTGATTTTTCGGGGTTCGTTTGGACATTTTCATGCATTAACTGAGTTCTCAATGCATTTTATGTGCATAATTCAAATTTAAGCTACATGCACATGCTCCAGTGCATATAAATTCGTTGAAAAATCTAATATGTGTCCTTGGGTGCATGCTTAGGTCCCATACAAGAAATGGACATGAATTTCAAACACCGGGGCACCGTTGATTGCCGGCAAAACATTGAGATGCATGGTTTTTAAATTCTAGTAAATCCAAAACTCGTCTGAAATCCATGAAACTTGACATGCTATCATGGAGCGGCATCAACATGTCGTGGTACAAATTTTGTCCCATATGGGGCAGGTTTGGGTATATGCTTCTCACAAAGCGGAGCTTCTCACAACAAGCATGATGGTTTTCGGTAGGGAACGTCCCACTTTTGGGGACGAAACGATATCCATTGCCTCTTATTGCTTTCAAATTTTTTTCTCGTGTCAACATAGAACAACAGGAGTGTTGTGTGAATTTTTGTGGTTTTTCGGGGTTCGTTTGGACATTTTCATGCATTAACTGAGGTTTCAATGCATTTTATGTGCATAATTCAAATTTAAACTACATGCACATGCTCCAGTGCATATAAATTCGTTGAAAAATCTAATATGTGTCCTTGGGTGCATGCTTAGGTCCCATACAAGAAATGGACATGAATTTCAAACACCGGGGCACCGTTGATTGCCGGCAAAACATTGAGATGCATGGTTTTTAAATTCTAGTAAATCCCAAACTCATCTGAAATCCATGAAACTTGGCATGCTATCATGGAGCGGCACCAACATGCCGTGGTACAAATTTTGTTCCATATGGGGCAGGTTTGGGTATATGCTTCTCATAAACCGGAGCTTCTCACATCAAGCATGATGGTTTTTGGTAGGGAACGTCCCACCTTTGGGGACGAAACGATATCCATTGCCTACTATTGCTTTCAATTTTTCTTCTCGTGTCAACATAGAACAACTGGAGTGTTGTGTGAATTTTTGTGATTTTTCGGGGTTCGTTTGGACATTTTTATGCTTTAACAGAGTTTTCAATGCATTTTATGTGCATAATTTAAATTTGAACTACATGCACATGCTCTAGTGCATATAAATTGGTTGAAAAACAAAATACGTGTCCATGGGTGCATGCTTAGGTCCCATGCAAGAAATGGGCATGAATTTCAAACACCGGGGCACCGTTTATTGCCGGCAAAACATTGAGATGCGTGGTTTTTAAATTCTAGTAAATCGAAAACACATCTGAAATTCATGAAACTTGGCATTCAATCATGGAGCGGCATGAACATGCCATGGTACAAATTTTGTCCCACATGGGGCAGGTTTGGGTATATGCTTCTCAGAAAACGGAGCTTCTCACAACAAGCCTGATGGTTTTCGATAGGGAACGTCCCACCTTTGGGGACGAAACGATATCCATTGCCTCTTATTGCTTTGTTTCGTGTCAACATAGCACAACTCGAGTGTTGTGTGATTTTTTGTGATTTTCGGGGTTTGTTTGGACATTTTCACGCATTAACTGCGTTTTTAATGCATTTTATGTGCATAATTCAAATTTGAACTACATGCACATGCTCTAGTGCATATAAATTGGTTGAAAAATCAAATATATGTCCATGGGTGCATGCTTAGGTCCCATGCAAGAAATGGGCATGAATTTCAAACACTGGGGCACCGTTGATTGCCAGCAAAACATTGAGATGCATGGTTTTTAAATTCTAGTAAATCCAAAACTCGTCTGAAATCCATGAAACTTGACATGCTATCCTGGAGCGACATCAACATGTCGTGGTACAAATTTTGTCCCATATGGGGCAGGTTTGGGTATATGCTTCTCACAAAGCGGAGCTTCTCACAACAAGCATGATGGTTTTCGGTAGGGAACGCCCCACTTTTGGGGACGAAACGATATCCATTGCCTCTTATTGCTTTCAAAAAAATTTCTCGTGTCAACATAGAACAACAGGAGTGTTGTGTGAATTTTTGTGATTTTTCGGGGATCTTTTTGACATTTTCATGCATTAACTGAGTTTTCAATGCATTTTATGTGCATAATTCAAATTTAAACTACATTCACCTGCTCTAGTGCATATAAATTCGTTGAAAAATCTAATATGTTTCCTTGGGTGCATGCATAGGTCCCATGCAAGAAATGGGCATGAATTTCAAACACCGGGGCACCATTGATTGCCGGCAAAACATTGAGATGCATGGTTTTTAAATTATAGTAAAGCCCAAACTCGTCTGAAATCCATGAAACTTGGCATGCTATCATGGAGCGGCATCAACATGCCGTGGTACAAATTTTGTCCCATATGGGGCAGGTTCAGGTATATGCTTCTCACAAACCGGAGCTTCTCACAACAAGCATGATGGTTTTCGGTTGGGAACGTCCCACCTTTGGGGACGAAACAATATCCACTGCATTTATTGCTTTCAAATTTTTTCTCATGTCAACATAGAACACTAGGAGTGTTGTGTGAATTTTTGTGATTTTTCGGGGTTCGTTTGGACATTTTTATGCATTAACTCAGATTTCAATGCATTTTATGTGCATAATTCACATTTGAACTACATGCACATGCTCCAGCGCATATAAATTGGTTGAAAAATCAAATCTGTGTCCTTGGGTGCATGCTTAGGTCCCATGCAAGATATGGGCATGAATTTCAAACACCGGGGCATCGTTGATTGCCGGCAAAACATTGAGATGCATGGTTTTTAAATTCTAGTAAATCCAAAACTCGTCTGAAATCCATGAAACTTGGCATGCGATCATGGGGTGGCATCAACATGCCGTGGTTCAAATTTTGTCCCATATGGGGCAGGTTTGGGTATATGCTTCTCACAAACCGGAGGTTCTCACCACAAGCATGATGGTTTTATGTAGGGAACGTCCCACCTTTGGGGATGAAACGATATCCATTGCCTGTTATTGCTTTCAATTTTTCTTCTCGTGTCAACATAGAACAACTGGAGTGTTGTGTGGATTTTTGTGATTTTTCGGGGTTCGTTTGGACATTTTTATGCTTTAACTGAGTTTTCAGTGCATTTTATGTGCATAATTCAAATTTGAACTACATACACATGCTCAAGTGCATATAAATTGGTTGGAAATTCAAATATGTGTCCTTGGGTGCATGCTTAGTTCCCATGCAAGAAATGGGCATGAATTTCAAACACCGGGGCACCGTTGATTGCCAGCAAAACATTGAGATCCAAGGTATTTAAATTCTTGTAAATCCAAAAGTCGTGTGAAATTCATGAAAATTGGCATGCTATCATGGAGCGGCATCAACATGTCGTGGTACAAATTTTGTCCCATATGGGGCAGGTTTGGGTATATGCTTCTCACAAACCGGAGCTTCTCACAACAATCATGATGGTTTTTGGTAGGGAACGTCCCACCTCTGGGGACGAAACGAAATCCATTGCATCTTATTGATTTCAAATTTTGTTCTTGTGTCAACATAGAACAACAGGAGTGTTGTGTGAAGTTTTGTGATTTCTCGGGGTTCGTTTGGACATTTTTATGCATTAACAGAGTTTTCAATGCATTTTATGTGCATAATTCAAACTTGAACTACATGCACATGCTCCAGTGCATATAAACTAGTTGAAAAATCAAATCTGTGTCCTTGGGTGCATGCTTAGTTCCCATGCAAGAAATGGGCATGAATTTCAAATACCGGGGCACCGTTGATTACCCGCAAAACATTGTGATCCATGGTTTTTAAATTCTAGTTAATCCAAAACTCGTTTGAAATTCATGAAACTTGGCATGCTATCATGGAGCGGCATCAACATGCTATGGTACAAATTTTGTCCCATATGGGGCAGATTTGGGTATATGCTTTTCACAAACCGGAGCTTCTCACAACAAGCATGATGGTTTTCGGTAGGGAACGTCCCACCTTTGGGGATGAAACAATATCCATTGCTTCTTATTGCTTTCAAATTTTGTTCTCGTGTTAACATAGAACAACAAGAGTGTTGTGTGAATTATTGTGATTTTTCGGGGTTCGTTTTGATGCGGAGCATCCTACGATCATCCCCATGTACACTCGAGCATACGCCATTGGACACAAGATGAACTTGCTCCTTTCTGAATCTTCCCTTTCCGCATGTAAGACATGGATGCTACTTCAAGCGTGGACCTTGTGCATACTCAGGTACACCCAAGGAGACCAAGGAGATCCCAAGTACCAAGGCCAAGTGTGCACGGGAGCAAAGGAGGGAGAAGGAAGAAGAGCCAGCTGCTACAGGCCTCGGACATCCGGCCCCAGCCCGGACATCCGGCTCCTCCCGAAGCCCCAGACATCCGGCCCCTTTGCCCGGAAATCTGGAGCACGCTAACCAGAGAGTAGAAGAATCGGGAAACTCCAGCCCGGACATCCGGCCAAAGGCCCGGACATCCGGCTCTTTGTGAGCCGCCGGACATCCGGCACCTGCCTGTGCACAGAGATCGGGCCAAGGGCCCATGTATCCCCCCTCTCACTTACCCCTTCGTGGGCTAGCACTATATATACTCCCCACCTCCTCCTAGTTAGGGTCAGCAAAGGATTAGCTCATATTTTGTGTGAGAGCTTTGCTCATCCACTTGGTTACCTTCTCCTCGGAGATTCGAGCCTCCACCGGAGAAGATCCCCCAAGCGGATTCAAGACCCCACTTTAGGGAAGAACATCAAGACCTCCTCACGGAGAAGAACTGGTTACCCTTTTGTATTGTCCCTAGTTGTCCGTGGACCGTGTATCGTTCTATGTATCCGAGGATCTAGCACATGTATGACTTGTTCTTGTTAGTTTGAGTGTTCCTCTTGTGTTTCCCCTTGTGATTTCTCTCGTTTTCCCTCGTTTCCCTCTTTGTGTTCCTCATGTTCTTCGCGGGATCCGCTCCTTTCGTGAAAGATCAAGCGATTAGGGTTCTACCCTACATCACGTTTGGACATTTTTATCCATTAACTTAGTTTTCAATGCATTTTATGTGCATAATTCAAATTTGAACTACACACAGATGCTCAAGTGCATATAAATTGGTTGAAAATTCAAATCCGTGTCCTTGGGTGCATGCTTAAGTCCCATGCAAGAAATGGGCATGAATTTCAAACACCGGGGCACCGTTGATTGCCGGCAAAACATTGAGATGCATGGTTTTTAAATTCTAGTAAATCCAAAACTCGTCTGAAATCCATGAAACTTGGCATGCTATCATGGAGCGGCATCAACATGTCGTGGTACAAATTTTGTCCCATATGGGGCAGGTTTGGGTGTATACTTCTCACAACAAGCATGATGGTTTTTGGTAGGGAACGTCCCACCTTTGGGGACGAAACGATATCCATTGCCTCTTATTGCTATCAAAAAAAATTCTCGTGTCAACATAGAACAACAGGAGTCTTGTGTGAAATTTGCGATTTTTCGGGGTTCGTTTGGACATTTTTATGCATTAATAGGGTTTTCAATGCATTTTATGATGTAGAGTAGAACCCTAGTGGCCCGATCTTTCACGAAAGGAACACGAGGGGGAAAACAAGGGAAATCACGAGGGGAAACACGAGAGAATCACTCAACCAACAAGAACAAGTGACACATACGCTAGATCCTCGAATACATAGAGTAAGATACACGATCCACGATCAACTAGGGACCATACAAAAGGGTAACCGGTTCTTCTCCGTGAGGAGGTCTTGAGGTTCTTCCCTAAAGAGGGGCTTGAATCCGCTTGGGGGATCTTCTCCGGTGGAGGCTCGAATCTCCAAGGAGAAGGTAACCAAGTGGATGAGCAAAGCTGATGAGGACATCAATACTATTGTTACACCCACAGCCCCTGTTGCTATACATACCGGACCAATTACTAGAGCTCGCGCACGCCAATTGAATTATCAGGTACTTTCTTTTCTTGGTAACGATTCTAATGTTCATTAGAATATGATGTTGCCTAAATTGGATACATTTGTCTTGCTTACAAATGAACGGCCTAGCTTGGACAAGAAAGATGAACCTTGGAACAAGTTCAAGCATGGAGATGATGGCATGCGCAAGGGGATCCAGAACGGAGTTACAAGTGATGATTTCAGGAATTTGAAGCCACCATAAGGAGTGCATGAATCCTTGGACGAAATATACAAAGTGCTACTTCATAAATTTCGCCCAGAGGCTATTTTAGGTGTTGCATCACCTTATTATTGGGCCAGGCCCATGTATTTTCGAAATACTTAAGTATAGGCTGTTTTTAGAGTCCGTATGTGTGGGGAAATAAGAGTTAGGGTTGGTTTCGGACCCCTCCTCCAAGGGCCACGAAATTCCCCCTCTTCCTCCATATATAGAGCCCTTAGGGCGTCGTTTAGACTTTGGGTTTTGTTTAGATTTAAAGTTCGCCATAGCTACAACTTCGTGTACTTCGTTTGTGTCCAACGACGAGACCAAGACGTTACAGAACGATGCGGAGCATCCCAAGGTCATCCCCATGGACCTACCATCGTCTCATCAAGTGCCTAGTGGACCCATGACTCGATCACGTGCAAGAGCTCTTGAAACGGAGGTGACATATCTCCTCTCACAATTCCACTTCGATGCACATGAAGCGTGGCTACTACCTCATATGGATACTTTGTGCATACTCAGTGATGCAGATCATGCCAAGGTCATCCCCATGGACCTACCATCGTCTCATCAAGTGCCTAGTGGCCCCATGACTCGATCACATGCAAGAGCTCTTGAAACCGAGGTGACATCTCTCCTCTCACAATTCCACTTCGATGAACATGAAGCATGGCTACTACCTCATATGGACACTTTGTGCATACTCAGGCACCATGGAGAAGCTAAGGAGCAAGGACAAGAAGAAGAGGAAAATGGACGATAAGACGGAGAAGAAGGAGGGCTAAAGGAAAAAGTCCCAGCCACCGGACGACCGGCCGGGACCGGACGTCCGGCGCCTGAAGCATCAGCCGAGCCCCAGCGAGCAGACGACCGGTGCCCCTGCACCCAAAGAAAACGAGTGGACGTCCGGTCCAGACCGGACGACCGGCACACCAGCACCCGAGCCAACATCAGCTGAAGTCCGGAGCTACAGGACGTCCGGCACCCCCATCACAGAACGGAACCAGCAGACGACCAGAGGACACCGGACGTCCGGCAGCTCCTGAGCCACCGGACGACCGGTCCCCAGCGGACGTCCGGTACTTGTCTGCGCATAGTGTTCGGGCCCGAGGCCCATGTATCCCTTCACTTCGCCCCCATTTGCACTTAGACTATAAATAGACCCCCCATTCATCCTAGCTAGGGTTAGCATTGGTTTAGCTCATTTTAGAGATAGAGCATTGCTCATCCATATCGGGTCTACTCCACGAGAGGGACCGCGGCCCCTCTACAGAGAAGATCCACCTTGGATTCAAGACCCCTTTACGGGAAGATCCCCTTGTGGATTCAAGACCTCCTCACGGAGAAGAACCGGTTACTGTGTATCATCCCTAGTTGTCCGTGGATTCATGTATCATTCTATGTACTCGAGGATCTAGCCCATGTGTGACTTATTCATGTCGGTTTAATGATTTCCTCTTATGTTTTCCTTCCGTTCTTCCTCATGTTCTTCATGATTTCCCCGGGATCCGCTCCTTTTGATAGAGGCAAAGGTGTCCCGATGTTTCGATGAGATGGTGGCTATCATTTTTTTGTGTGAGTCGACCTTGATGATCCGACTACGAACGTGCGAGACGTCGCGCCTTAGAAATCGCTAAACCAACTTCCGAGGGTTATTGACCATGCCGGAGCATGATCAACCTGACCATGAGGGTCTGTTTTCTGCGAGCAAATGAAGAACAAGCAAGAAACTGAGATTGCAATCTGGATATTGCAAATATAAGATGAAAGCTTTATTGATCAAGGTGGGGTTCTGTGACGTCTTCGTCTGGTCGTTGGACACAAACGAAGTACGCGAAGTTGCAGCTATGGCAAACTTTTAATCTAAACAAAACCCAAAGTCTAAACGACGCCCTAAGGGCTGTATATATGGAGGAAGAGGGGGTAATTTCGTGGCCCTTGATGGTGGGGTCCGAAACCAACCCTAACTCTTGTTTCCCCACACATACGGACTCTAAAAATAGCCTATACTTAAGTATTTCGAAATTACATGGGCCTGACCCATTAATAAGGTGACGCAACACCTGGAATAGCCTATGAACGAATATTATGAAGTGGCATCTTGTATATTTCGTCCAAGGCTTCATGCACTCCTTATGGTGGCTTCAAAGTCCTGAAATCATCACTTGTAATTCCGTTCTTGATCCCCTTGCGCATGCCATTAACTCCATGCGTGTTCTTGCTCCAATGTTCATCCTTCTCCAAGATAGGCCCTTCATTTGTAAGCAAAACAAATGTATCCAATTTAGGCAGCATCATATTCTCATGAACATTAGAATCATTACCAAGAAACGAAAGTACCTGGTAATTTAATTGGCGTGCGCGAGCTCTAGTAATTGGTCAAGTATATGTAACAGTAGGGGCTGTGGGTGTAACAATGGTATTGATGTCCTCACCACCTTTCGTGAAAGATTGGGCGATTAGGGTCTCTACCCTACATCATCTTGGTATCTAGACCAAGGTTGACCACGATTTTGGAGCCCCCTCTTCTTTTTCTAGCTTGATTTTGTTGTTTTTCGTCCTAATCCGAAAATCCCCATAAAAATAGCCCCAAAAAATTTTCTTGTGTTTTGTGAGTTTGATGATGTTTTGTTGGTTTTGATCCATGAATTTGTTGTGTTGCAAGTGGATCTAGCCTTCCCCCCCCCCCCACCATCTCCACCTCGAAATCCCTCCCAAAATCCCCATATTCCGCCCAAAACCGCCTCCCGGATCTGAAAATTCGCGTTGACCCCGACCCACCGGACGACTGTCACTTTACTGGACGTCCGGCGACCCAGGAAGCACTGGACGACCGTCACTGTACCGGACGACCGGCGACCGGACATCCGTCCACTTCCGGAGGACCGCTCCTTCCACCACATCATCCGCTACACCACCACCGACTTTCCGCAAACTTTGTCAATATCCCAACCCACACCAGCACTTACCCGCTACCTACTCCGACGATTTTGCTCGCACTTGGTTTTGAGAATTTGAGTTGCGGTACTGTATCCTTTTGTGTTTCGGCTATCTAGGTACGATTCGACATCGACATCACCGCCGCTCATTTTTTGCCACGGACGCGTCATCAACAACGACCACCTCGACTACGACTTGGTATCTGTGCCACCATTTTGACACCATAACGGAAGCAAGACCGGTAACCACATCTTGGTATTGGACATATCAATCTTGCCAATACATTGATAGCCACCTTAGCCTTACTCCTTTCCGTTGCTTACCCATCGAGACTAGCCATTGAGTATTGCCGGCAACGAGACTTGTGCACATTAGTGATCATACTTCCCATAGCATACATACATACATCATTGTTGCCTATATTGGTATCATATCTTGTGTCACAAAGTTGTCATCGCATACTCACTTTCTATCTTTCTTCGTCAAGCATTGCATGAGAAAAGAGCTCACACATCAAATAGCCAACCAAGCTTTTAAGCAAAGAGGAAAGATAAGCAAAGAGCTTTTAAGCAAGAACCATAGCATCATACAACATTAAGATTGTCATACTCGATCATCTTGGATCATATCATAACAACACCTTGCATACAAAGTATTTGGGATAGAAGTCGTTACATTTTTGCTAAGTAGGTTGTGCACAAGTTCTTGTATCCGCCTATCGTGCAATCGTGCTAGCGTCTCTCTAGTGTTGTGCAACAAGAGCATTTTGTGGATTCCACATTTTGGCTCAGCCTTGGTTGCACAACCCCACTTATCTATTTGCGCGTGTGTTTCCGTGTACCATATAAACTTGGTCTACTTGTTACATTGCATCTTGCGAATCTTCTCCAACATTATTGAATCTTCCTTACATTCACATGAAAAATTGTGCCACCATCCTAACCAAGCTCCACCATAAGCTCTTACTTGTGTAGGTGTGAGAAACTGACGAGAATTCGTACCAATTGGGCTATTTCCTTGTCCTACATTGGAGTGATCATCGATTCACTTTCAACTTCGGTCAAGGTACATTTGGTATTCGTTCATCTATTTCTACCACTCACATTTGTCTTGGAATGATGGATAGGCCAAGTACTTCTACCAACCCACTCTTCATGGAGCAAGACGACGACATGAACTCCTTCGTCACCAAGAGTCACCTCTTTGGTGCACAACGTGCTTTGCATCAAGAGCAAAAAGCTATGAGTGAATGCATCGATAACCTTGCCGCCGACTTGCGACTTCCAGAGCAACGTACAAGGGACTACTTCGACCACAAGCTCGATGATCACAAGCAAGAGAATGACGCAAGGATGGACGCGATTCGCGCTTTATTGCTCAACTGCTCTTCTTCCACTTCAAGAAGGAGCCGTTCAAGTCACCATTCTGACTTTACCCTCTCCGGCTCAAGTACACCGACATCGAACACTCTTCGTCGAGCCGCGTGCACTAACCATCAAGCAAACCTCAATCCACTTTGATACACCGACTCTCAAGAGCGCCGATGACGTCAAGCCAAAGAAGCCTTTGCGCTAGCTCGAGAACGACAACAACAACGCCAACATGAAGAGGAAGAATGCGCGCGTCTACACCAAAATTCACAAGATGCCGAGGCTCAATGTCAAGAACAACAACTCCGTGACGCTCAAGCACTTGAGGCGCAAAAAGCTCTACATGATGCGAGTCAAGCCGTTGCCGATCGAGGCCGACAAGCTCGTGAAGAATAGGAAGCACTTCGTGAAGAAATTCACGAACGACGATTTCAAGCTCGCATGCATCGTCTAGTTACTCCTCAAGCTTGACGCGCTCCTCCACAAGCTCGCCAAGACCATCAAGTTCATCAAGAGCATGAAGACAATGGGAATCCTCCACGACAAGAGCAACACGAGGTTGACAACCCTCCGCGTCAAGAACACCACGAGTTGAACAATCATCTACAACATGGGCGTCATCATCCCCGACCCGAACACAATGAAGAACAACACTACGGCAAGCTCAAGTTCACCATGCCCAAGTTCAATGGAAGCAACGATCCCGAAGAATACCTTTCATGGGCATTGAAAGTTGACAAGATCTTCCGTTTGCACAATTATGAAGTAGAGAGGAAGATCACGATGGCATCCCTTGAGTTCCAAGACTATGTCCTCATTTGGTGGGAACAAATCATAGAGCGCCGCGAGGCAAGAGGTGAACCACCCATCACTACTTGGGCACAAATGAAGGATGTCATGAGAGCATGCTTCGTGCCTACCTACTACAACCGCGACCTCTTCAAGAAACTCCATCAACTCAAGCAAGGAACCAAGAGAATTGAAGAATACTACAAGGAGATGGAGATTGCAATTATAAGAGCCAATGTCACGGAAGACGATGAACAAACAATGGCACGCTTCTTGAATGGCCTCAACCATCCCATCAAGAAGATCGCCGACTTCCAACCATACTCAAACCTCATCGAGCTAGTGCACCAAGCCATCAAAGCGGAATGCCAAGTGCAGGATGATTTCAAGTATGCCAAGTTCTCGTCCAAGACCTACGGCTCCTCTTATCAAGCTCCCGCGACTTCGGCAACTCCTACCTCAACTAGAGAATCACCAAGTACCGGAGACAAGTCAAGTTCCAAGAAAGCTTCGTCAACTACAAGCCATCCTCCTACGAGCAACTTCAAGTCAAGAGCTTCTTCATCATCTACCCCGATCGATGAGACCGTCAAGACGAGTTCCTTCGACTATCTCACTTGTGGAGGCCGAGGCCACAAGTCCTACGAGTGCACCAACAAGAGAACCATGGTCTTCAACGACGATGGCACTTATGACTCCATGAGCGAAGGCGAAATGGAAGCCCTCGAGCAAGTCGCCATGCACCGCCAAGTGAACAATAAAGAAGAACAAGTCTTTTGTGATGAAGACTCAAGTCCCGCACTTGTTGTCTCCAAAGTCTTGACCCTCCAACATCACCAAGAAGAATACCAAAGATGCAACATATTCCACACCAAGGCCGGCATCAATGGACGATCCGTCAAGGTCATCATCGATGGAGGGAGTTGTCACAATCTCGCAAGTGAAGAACTTTGCTCCAAGCTCCAATTGCCAAAGACGAAGCATCCACGTCCATACAAAGCACAATGGCTTAGCGACTCCGGCACTATCCAAGTCGAGCACCGAGTACAAGTCTCCTTCAAGATCGGCGCCTACGAAGACACCTTGGAGTGCGACGTCGTTCCAATGACCATTTGTCATATTCTCCTAGGATGGCCATGGCAATTCGATAGAGGAGTCGTACACAACGGCCTAACGAACCGCTACATCTTCAAGATGAAGGGCAAGGAGTACGTCCTCCGTCCAATGTCGCCAAGTCAAGTGATCACTGACAAGCACGCCACCCATCGTGGAGATCATAGTGAGAGGGCGAGCCAGCAAAAAGAGAGTGAGCGCCACAAGCCAAAATCGAGTGCCTCCACGATGAGCGAAAACAATAACCTAGTTCTATTTTACACCAAACGTGAGATGAGAGAAGTGTGTGAGAACCCATCTAGTGTCCTACACTATGTCCTCGTGTGCAAGGACAATGCACCACAAACTAACACTTCTTACACTCTTCCCCTAGTGTTGTCTTCTCTTTTGCAGGAATTCCAAGATGTTTTACCCGACGAGCTACCTCCGGGACTACCTCCACTACGAGGCATTGAGCAACGCATCGACATCATCCCCGAAGCACCGCTTCCGAACAACGATCCCTACCACGTCAAGTTCTTGAGTTACTTTTGGAAGACCTTATGCGCCAAGCTGGGAATCAAGTTACTCTTCTCCACGGCGTACCACCCTCAAACCGAAGGCCAAACGGAGGTGACGAACTGTAAACTCTCCACTGTACTACGAGTCTTAATCAAGAAGAACATCAAGGAGTGGGAAGAGTGCTTACCCATCACCGAGTACGCCTACAACCGCGCAAGACACTCAACAACCGGCAAGTCTCATTTCGACGTCGTTTACGGATTCAACCCATTGTCACCATTGGACATTCTTCCTCTACCACTCCAAGAACGCATCAACTTGGACGCAAGTGCGCGTGTGACACATCTCAAGACGGTGCATGAAGATACAAGAAACACCATCGAGCGCCAAGTTCAACGCCTTGCGACCAAGCTCAACTTCAACAAGCAACCTATGGTCTTCAACATTGGTGATCGAGTGTGGCTACACCTTCGCAAGAACCGCTTCCCACAAGCACGCGAATCCAAGCTTCGACCACGAGCGGATGGACCCTTCAAGGTGCTTTCACACTAGAACGACAACGCTTACAAGATCGACCTCCCGAGCGACAAGTCCAACGTGAGTGACATCTTCAACGTCAAAGATCTCTCTCCCTTCCATGGTGATGAAGAATTTGATCCGAGGACGGATCTTCCCCAAGGGAGGGGAGATGATGCGGAGCATCCCAAGGTCATCCCCATGGACCTACCATCGTCTCATCAAGTGCCTAGTGGACCCATGACTCGATCACGTGCAAGAGCTCTTGAAACCGAGGTGACATCTCTCCTCTCACAATTCCACTTGGATGCACATGAAGCATGGCTACTACCTCATATGGACACTTTGTGCATACTCAAGCACCATGGAGAAGCTAAGGAGCAAGGACAAGAAGAAGAGGAAAATGGACGAGAAGACGGAGAAGAAGGAGGGCTGAAGGAAAAGTCCTAGCCACCGGACGACCGGCCGGGACCGGACGTCCGGCGCCTCAAGCATCAGCCGAGCCCCAGGGAGCGGACGTCCGGTTCAGACCGGACGACCGGTGCCACTGCTCCCGAAGCAAACGAGCGGACGTCCGGTCCGGACCGGACGACCGGCGCACCAGCACCCGAGCCAACATCAGCAAAAGTCCGAAGCTACCGGATGTCCGGCACCCCCATCACAGAACGGAACCAGCGGACGACCGGAGGACACCGGACGTCCGGCAACTCCTGAGCCACCGGACGACCGGTCCCCAGCGGACGTCCGGTACCTGTCTGCGCACAGTGTTCGGACCCGAGGCCCATGTATCCCTTCACTTCGCCCCCATTTGCACTTAGACTATAAATAGACCCCCCATTCATCCTAGCTAGGGTTAGCATTGGTTTAGCTCATTTTAGAGATAGAGAATTGCTCATCCATATCAGATCTACTCCCTGAGAGAGACCGCGACCCCTCTACGGAGGAGATCCACCTTGGATTCAAGACCCCTTTACGGGAAGATCCCCTTGTGGATTCAAGACCTCCTCACGGAGAAGAACCGGTTACCGTGTATCGTCCCTAGTTGTTCGTGGATTCGTGTATCGTTCTATGTACTCGAGGATCTAGCCCATGTGTGACTTATTCATGTCGGCTTAGTGATTTCCTCTTGTGTTTTCCTTCTGTTTTTCCTCGTGTTCTTCGTGATTTCCCCGGGATCCGCTCCTTTTATGAAAGATCGGGCGATTAGGGTCTCTACCCTACTTCACTCAGGTACAATGGAGAAGCTAAGGAGCAAGGACAAGAAGAAGAGGAAGATGGATGAGAAGACGGAGAAGAAGGAGGGCTGAAGGAAAAGTCCCCGCCACCGGACGACCGGCCAGGACCGGACGTCCGGCGCCTGAAGCGTCAGCCGAGCCCCAGCGAGCGGACGTCCAGTCCAGACCGAACGACCGGTGCCCCTGCACCCGAGGCCAATGAGCGGACGTCCGGCCCCGATCGGACGACCGGCGCGACCGCACCCGAGCCAACATCAGCGGAAGTCCGGAGCCGCCGGACGTCCGGCACCCCCATCATAGAACGGAACCAGCGGACAACCGGAGGACACCGGACGTCCGGCAGCTCCTGAGACACCGGACGACCGGTCCCCAGCAGACGTCCGGTACCTGTCTGCGCACAGTGTTCGGGCCCGAGGCCCATGTACCCCTTCACTTCGCCCCCATTTGCACTTAGACTATAAATAGACCAGCCATTCATCCTAGCTAGGGTTAGCATTAGTTTAGCTCAGTTTAGAGATAGAGCATTGCTCATCCATATCGGATATACTCCACGAGAGAGACCGAGGCCCCTCTACGGAGAAGATCCACCTTGGATTCAAGACCCCTTTACGGGAAGATCCCCTTGTGGATTCAAGACCTCCTCACGGAGAAGAACCGGTTACCGTGTATCGTCCCTAGTTATCCGTGGATTCGTGTATCGTTCTATGTACTCGAGGATCTAGCCCATGTGTGACTTATTCATGTCGGTTAAGGGATTTCCTCTTGTGTTTTCCTTCCGTTCTTCCTCGTGTTCTTTGTGTTTTCCCCGGGATCCGCTCCTTTCGTGAAAGATCGGGCGATTAGGGTCTCTACCCTACATCACAGAACTCCATCGTGTTCAATAAAGCTTTCGTCTTATATTCACAATATCCAGATTGCAATCTCAGTTTCTTGCTTGTTCTTCGTTTGCTCGCAGGAAACATGCCCTCGTGGTCAGGTTGATCATGCTCCGGCGTGGTCAATAACCCCTCGGAGTTGGTTTAGCGATTGCTAAGGCACGACGTCCTCGCACGTTTGTAGTCGGGTCGTCAAAGTCGACTTCCTCTAAAACGATAGCCACCATCTCATCGAAAGATGGGACACCTTTGCCTCTATCAAGTGGTATCAGATTTCCAGGTTGCTCGGTGAGATTTTACAGTTTTGCATAGTTTAGATCGAATCTGTTCTTCGTACCTATAGTCCACGAAAAAGCAAAAAAAATTGGGTTAGTTCATCCTATCTGAACCAATCTGAGCCTTTGCATAATCTTTTCTGTATTTGCTTTGCTGAATTTGCGGTTGCATCGTCGTGTCAAGTTGCTGGTCTTAGCGTCTAGTCCTTTAGAGTTTCGAGTTCTGTTCACAGGTTGTCACATCGCCGCTGCCATATATCACCACCGCATCATCATCAGCGCTGCTGCCATATATCACCACCACATCATCATCATTGCTGCTGCCATATACCACCACCACACCAACTTCATCGTCGCTGCCATATTCACCACCTCATATTCACCACCAATCCGAGTCCATATACGCCACCACATATCCTCCGCCATCATGCCAATCCGAGTCCACCTGCAACATATATCTGCCACCAGTCTGAGATTCCACCAGATTGATCTCCGCCACTAGTCCTAGTCTGAGTCCAGTATTTGTTGCTTTGTTTTCGAGTTCCAGATCACGCCATACTCCGAGTCGTGACAGAGTAGGACTCCCGAGATTCCGTGCTACCCGCAGTAGAAAAATAGTTCCAAACTCGAAAAAAAACTAAGTCTGGAAAATTCTGGCTAGGCAGTTTTTAGACCATTTGTAGACTTTTTTGAAAAAAAATTGTTGCGGAGCAAAAAAAAGAGGAAAAAAATTGGAAAAAAGTGAAAAAAAGAAAAAAAAAATCAGAGCGTGCTCCTCCCTTGTTTACGTGCAGCGCCGTGATTTTGTTAGTGTTCTAGGCTCGCGTCTCTAGTACGGTCTAGCCTAGAACCAGCACAGTACCGTCGTTGAGCATTTATTCAACTTTGCATCTCTGAATTGATTATTGTTGACCCATTTTACTACCATATTATAAGCCTTCCCAGCTCCACATACATCTATGTCGTGCGTTCGACTCTCCCTGGTAATCGCTCTATCGAAGCTTTGAGAGTTTTTACTACGACGGTTGCTGATCACCGCCTGCTGCTGGGTAAGAACTGGTAAGAATTTGAGATTTGCTTGACAAATTTGTGACATCCACCACCACCTCTTGTTAGTAGTCTGTAGGATCATATTCTTGTGTGTTTCTATTGCTGCTAACCATGGCAGGACCACAAGCCGACGAGACTGACTAGGAGAACATGACGAATAAGGAATTGCATGATAAATTTTAGCAAATGATGAGTGGACAGGTGCAAGATGTGCTAAACAGATTTGAAGAGGCCATGGAGATGATAGATGGCATGGAGAAGACGTTCGAAACAAAGCTCGATAACAAGTTTAATGAATTGCTCACGCGTCTTCCACCACCACCACAGGCTGCCCCTAACGCACCTCTGCAACAACAACAACAACGTCGCTTTCCAAATCAAGTGGGACGAGCACAACGTGTTCCCATTGACCCTGGGAAAATTCTGGTGCCGTTGTTGATGCTTCTGCTGCTCCTGCTGCTACTGCAGAGGTGGAGGACCATTACGAGGATGAGGTTGACCAAAATCAAAACTACGTGCAACCACCGGCACCACCACCACCAGGTCGTCCCCATGCATATCATCGCAACGGTAGGGCTGCACCACCACCTGAGGTACATGACCATCTTCCTAAACTAAAATTGAATATTTCACCATTTGAGGGTAGATATGTTCCTGATATATATCTTACTTGGGAGTTAGAAACTGAACAACGATTTACATGTTTACAATATCCTGAGGAGAGATGTGTTCCTGTTGCTGTTTGTGCTTTCACTAGCTTTGCATGTGTGTGGTGGTCTGAACATTGTATATTATATCCTATTCCAGCTACTTGGGCTGCTTTGAAAACTGCTATGCGTACTCGTTGGGTTCCACCATATTATCAGCGTGAATTACTTCAAAAATTGCAGCGTTTAATACAAGGAAAAAATTATGTAGAAGAATATTATCAGGAATTACAAACTGGCATGATTAGATGTGGTATTGTTGAGGAGAATGAAGCTATGCTTGCACGTTTTATGGGTGGATTGAATAGAGAGATTCAGACCATTCTAGAGTATAAGGAGTATACTAATATAACTCGTTTATTCCATCTTGCTTGTAAAGTTGAACGTGAAGTGCAGGATCGACAGGCATTGGCGCGAACTAACTTTTCTGCAGGTCGATCTTCATCATGGACACCACGTGCATCCTCTACTTCCACTCCACCAGCACCTCCCTCAGGTGCCACCTCTAGCTGTGATACAAGAAAGCAGGCACAACAACCACTATCTGCCAAGAGCACACCTGCCGGACCTGCGAAGAGCTCTTCTTCGTCCATGGCATCAACAGGGCACACAAGTGATATTATTTGTCGTCGTTGTAAGGGAAGAGGACATTTCGCGAGAGAATGCCAATCTCAGTGTGTGATGATTGCTACTTGATAGAGGCAAAGGTGTCCCGATGTTTCGATGAGATAGATATCGTTTTCTGTGGGAGTCGACTTTGACGATCCGACTACGAACGTGCAAAGACATCGCGCCTAAGGGTTGTATATATGGAGGAGAGAGGGGGAATTTCGTGGCCCTTGGTGGAGGGGTCCTAAACCAACCCTAACTCTTGTTTCCCCACACATACGGACTCTAAAAACAGCCTATACTTAAGTACTTCGAAAATACATGGGACTGGCCCAATAATAGGGTGACACAGCACCTAGAATAGCCTCTGGACGAAATTTATGAAGTGGCATCTTGTATATTTCGTCCCATGCTTCATGCACTCATTATGGTGGCTTCAGAGTCCTGGAATCATCACTTGTAACTCTGTTCTTGTTCCCCTTGTGCATGCCATCATCTCCATGCTTCAACTTGCTCCAAGGTTCATCTTTCTTGTCCAAGCTAGGCCCTTCATTTGTAAGCAAAGCAAATGTATCCAATTTAGGCAACATCATATTCTCATGAACATTAGAATCGTTACCAAGAAACGAAAGTACCAGATAATTCAATTGGCGTGCGTGAGCTCTAGTAATTGGTCCAGTATGTATAGCAGCAGGGCCTGTGGGTGTAACAATGGTATTGATGTCCCCATCACTAATGAGGATGGTGGGCATGAGTCTGCTAGTGACTATGATGAGGAGACTTTGGCTCTTATTACACGTGAAAAACACGGTGGAGATGATTCTGATCATGAGACGCAATACATGGCTCCTAAAGATGCTAACAGGTATGAATGTTCAGTTGCTCAACGTGTTTTGAGTGTGCAGGTCACACAAGCTGAGCAAAATTAGAGGCATAAATTGTTCCATACAAATGGAGTTGTGATGGAATGTTCTGTTCGCGTCATCATAGATGGAGGGAGCTGCAATAACTTGGCTAGCATGGAGATGGTGGAGAAGCTATCTCTCACCACAAGACCACATCCACATCCTTACTACATCCAATGGTTCAACAACACTGGCAAGGTTAAGGTAACACATACTGTTCATGTGCATTTTAGTATCTCTACATATGCTGATTATGTTGATTGTGATGTGGTACCTATGCAAGCATGTTCCTTATTACTTGGTAGACCATGGCAATTTGATAAAAATTTCTATACACCATGGTAGAAACAATCAGTATACTCTTGTTCATAAGGATAAAAATATCACTTTGCTTCCTATGTCTCCTGATTCCATTTTGAAAGATGATATTAATAGAGCTAATAAAGCAAAACATGAGAAAAAGAAAAGTGAAAATCAGATTGTGGCAAAAGAATTTGAGCAACAAATGCAGTCTAATAATAAACCATATAGTGTTGCTTCTGCAATTAAATTGAAAAGTGCATGTTTAATTGCCACCAAATCTGATATTGATGATTTAGATTTTAGAAAATCTGTTTGCTATGCTTTTGTGTGCAAAGAGGCATTATTTTCATTCGAGGAAATGCCTTCCTCTTTGCCTCCTGCCGTCACTAACATTTTGCAGGAGTTCGCTGACATCTTTCCACAAGACATGCTACCGGGATTACCACCTATTCGAGGGATTGAGCATCAAATTGACTTAATTCCCGGTGCATCATTACCCAACCGTGCACCATACCGTACCAATCCAGAGGAGACGAAGGAGATTATGTGTCAAGTACAAGAACTGCTCGACAAAGGTTATATACGCGAATCCCTTAGTCCTTGTGCTATTCCTATCATTTTAGTGCCGAAAAAGGATGGTACGTCACGTATGTGCGTTGATTGTAGAGGCATTAATAATATTACTATTCGTTATCATCATCCTATTCCTAGGCTAGATGATATGCTTGATGAATTGAGTGGCTCTACAATAATCTCCAAAGTTGATTTGCGTAGTGGATACCATCAAATTCGTATGAAATTGGGAGATGAATGGAAAACAGCATTTAAAACTAAGTTTGGATTATATGAGTGGTTAGTCATGCCTTTTGGGTTAACTAATGCACCTAGTACTTTCATGAGGTTAATGAACGAAGTTTTACGTGCTTTCATCGGACAATTTGTGGAGGAACATTTGGAACATTTATGTGCTGTTTTTATTGCTCTACGTGATGCACGTTTGTTTGGTAACCTTGGAATGTGCACCTTTTGCACCGATCGAGTATCTTTTCTTGGTTATGTTGTTACTCCACAAGGAATTGAAGTTGATAAAGCCAAGATTGAAGCTATTGAGAGTTGGCCGCAGCCCAAAACAGTCACACAAGTGAGGAGTTTCCCTGGCCTCGCTGGTTTCTATAGGCGTTCTCTGAGAGATTTCAGCACCATTGCTGCACCTCTCAACAAGCTTACAAAGAAGGATGTGCCTTTTGTTTGGGGTACCGCACAGGAAGAAGCCTTCAGGGTATTGAAAGATAAGTTGACACATGCTCCTTTAGTCCAACTTCCTAATTTTAATAAGACTTTTGAGCTTGAATGTGATGCTAGTGGAATTGGATTAGGAGGTGTGTTATTACAAGATGGCAAACCTGTTGCATACTTTTCTGAAAAATTGAGTGGGCCTATTTTGAACTATTCTACTTATGACAAAGAATTATATGCTCTTGTTCGGACCTTAGAAACATGGCAACATTATTTATGGCCCAAGGAATTTGTTATACATTCTGATTATGAATCCTTAAAACACATTAAAAGTCAAGCAAAACTGAACCGTAGACATGCCAAATGGGTTGAATTCATTGAGACTTTTGCTTATGTCATTAAACACAAGAAGGGTAAAGAAAATGTTATTGCTGATGCATTGTCTCGTCGTTATACTATGCTTTCACAACTTGACTTTAAAATATTTGGTTTGGAGACCATCAAAGATCAATATGTGCATGATGCTGAATTTAAACATGTATTGCAGAAATGTAAGGAAGGGAGAACTTGGAACAATTTCGTTCTTAACGATGGGTTTGCGTTTCGTGCTAACAAGCTATGCATTCCAGCTAGCTCTGTTCGTCTTTTGTTGTTGCAGGAGGCGCATGGAGGAGGATTAATGGGACACTTTGGCGTCAAGAAGACGGAGGATATACTTGTTACACATTTCTTTTGGCCAAAGATGTGACGGGATGTTGAGCGTTTTGTTGCTCGCTGCACTACATGTCAAAAAGCTAAGTCACGACTCAATCCTCATGGTTTATATATGCCTTTGCCTGTACCTAGTGTTCCTTGGGAGGATATATCTATGGACTTTGTTTTAGGTTTACCTCAAACAAAGAAGGGGAGGGATTGCATCTTTGTTGCCGTGGATAGGTTCTCGAAAAGTGCACACTTTATACCATGTCATAAAAGTGATGATGCTGTTAATGTTGCTGATTTGTTCTTTCGTGAAATTATTCGCTTACATGGTGTGCCAAATACTATTGTTTCAAATCGTGATACTAAATTTCTTAGCCACTTTTGGAGATGTTTATGGGCTAAGTTGGGGACTAAGCTGCTTTTTAGTACTACTTGTCACCCCCAAACTGATGGACAAACTGAAGTAGTCAATAGAACATTGTCTATTATGCTTAGGGCTGTTTTGAAGAACAATAAGAAAATGTGCGAAGAATGCTTGCCTCATATTGAATTTGCTTATAATCGTTCATTGCATTCTACTACTAAGATGTGCCCTTTCGAAATTGTGTATGGTTTCCTACCTCGTGCACCTATTGATTAGTTCCCTCTTCCATCTTCGGAGAAGGTTAATTTTGATGCTAAAGAACGTGCTGAATTGATTTTAAAAATGCATGAGTTAACTAAGGAAAACATTGAGCATATGAATGCTAAATATAAACTTGCTAGAGATAAGGGTAGAAAACATGTTGTGTTTGCACCTGGAGATCTTGTTTGGTTACATTTGCGTAAGGATAGATTTCCTAATTTGCGCAAATCAAAGCTAATGCCACGTGATGATGGTCCTTTTAATGTGTTAGAGAAAATAAATGATAATGCATATAAACTTGAGCTGCCTACAGATTTTGGGGTTAGTCCCACTTTTAACATTGAAGATTTGAAGCCTTATTTGGGTGAGGACGATGAACTTTCATTGAGGACGACTTCATTTCAAGAAGGGGAGGATGATGAGGACATCAATACCATTGTTACACACACAGCCCCTGCTGCTATACATACTGGACCAATTACTAGAGCTCGCGCATGCCAATTGAATTATCAGGTACTTTCGTTTCTTGGTAATGATTCTAATGTTCATGAGAATATGATGCTGCCTAAATTGGGTACATTTGTCTTGCTTACTAATGAACGGCCTAGCTTGGACAAGAAAGATGAAGGTTGGAACAAGTTCAAGTGTGGAGATGATGGCATGCGCAAGGGGATCCAGAACGGAGTTACAAGTGACGATTTCAGGACTTTGAAGCCACCATAAAGAGTGCATGAAGCCTTGGACGAAATATACAAAGTGCCACTTCATAAATTTCATCCAGAGGCTATTTTAGGTGCTGTGTCACCTTATTATTGGGCCAGGCCCATGTATTTTCGAAATACTTAAGTATAAGCTGTTTTTAGAGTCCATATGTGTGGGGAAACAAGAGTTAGGGTTGGTTTCGGACCCCTCCTCCAAGGGCCACGAAATTCCCCCCTCTTCCTCCATATATACATCCCTTATGGCGTCGTTTAGACTTTGGGTTTTGTTTAGATTAAAAGTTCGCCATAGCTGCAATTTCGTGTACTTCGTTTGTGTCCAACGACCAGACCAAGACGTCACAGAACCCCATCGTGATCAATAAAGCTTTCATCTTATATTCGCAATATCCAGATTGCAATCTCAGTTTCTTGCTTGTTCTTCGTTTGCTCGCAGGAAATAGGCCCTCGTGGTCAGGTTGATCGTGCTCCGGCGTGGTCAATAACCCCTCAGAGTTGGTTTAGCGATTGCTAAGGCGCGACGTCCTCACACGTTCATAGTCAGATCGAGGCGACTTTGATGATCCGACTACGAACGTGCGAAGACGTCGCGCCTTAGCAATCACTAAACCAACTTCCGAGGGGTTATTGACCACGCCGGAGCACGATCAACCTGACCACGAGGGTCTATTTCCTGCGAGCGAACGAAGAACAAGCAAGAAACTAAGATTGCAATCTGGATATTGCGAATAAAAGAGGAAAGCTTTATTGATCACAATGGGGTTCTGTGACGTCTTGGTCTGGTCGTTGGACACAAACGAAGGACGCGAAGTTGCAACTATGGTGAACTTTTAATCTAAACAAAACCCAAAGTCTAAAGGATTCCCTAAGGGCTGTATATATGGAGGAAGAGGGGGGAATTTCGTGGCCCTTGGAGGAGGGGTCCGAAACCAACCCTAACTCTTGTTTCCCCACACATACGGACAACAAAAACAGCTTATACTTAAGTACTTCAAAAATACATGGGCCTGGCCCAATAATAAGGTGACGCAACACCTAGAATAGCCTCTGGACGAAATTTATGAAGTGGCATCTTATATATTTCGTCCCATGCTTCATGCACTCATTATGGTGGCTTCAGAGTCCTGGAATCATCACTTGTAACTCCGTTCTTGTTCCCCTTGCGCATGCCATCATCTCCATGCTTGAACTTGCTCCAAGGTTCATCTTTCTTGTCCAAACTAGGACCTTCATTTGTAAGCAAAACAAATGTATCCAATTTAGGCAGCATCATATTCTCATGAACATTAGAATTGTTACCAAGAAACTAAAGTACCTGATAATTCAATTGGCATGCGCGAGCTCTAGTAATTGGTCCAGTATGTATAGCAGCAGGGGATGTGGGTGTAACAATGGTATTCATGTCCTCATCATCCTCCCCTTCTTGAAATGAAGTCGTCCTCGACAAAAGTTCATCGTCCTCACCCAAATGAGGCTTCAAATCTGCAATGTTAAAAGTGGGACTAACCCCAAAATCTGCAGGCAGCTCAAGTTTATATGCATTATCATTTATTTTCTCTAACACCTTAAAAGGACCATCAGCACGTGGCATTAGCTTTGATTTGCGCAAATTAGGAAATCTATCTTTACGGAAATGTAACCAAACAAGATCTCCAGGTGCAAACACAACATGTTTTCTACCCTTATCTCCAGCAAGTTTATATTTAGCATTCATACGCTCAATGTTTTCCGTAGTTAACTCATACATTTTTAAAATCAATGCACACGTTCTTTAGCATCAAAATTAACCTTCTCCGAAGATGGAAGAGGCAACAAATCAATAGATGCACGAGGTAGGAAACCATACACAATTTCAAAAGGGCACATCTTAGTAGTAGAATGCAATGAACGATTATAAGCAAATTCAATATGAGGCAAGCATTCTTCCCACATTTTCTTGTTATTCTTCAAAACAGCCCTAAGCAAGTAGACAATGTTCTATTGACTACTTTAGTTTGTCCATTAGTTTGGGGGTGACAAGTAGTACTAAAAAGCAGTTTAGTCCCCAACTTAGCCCATAAACATCTCCAGAAGTGGCTAAGAAATTTAGTATCATGATCTGAAACAATAGTATTTGGCACACCATGCAAGCGAATAATTTCACGAAAGAACAAATCAGCAACATTAACAGCATCATCGCTTTTATGACATGGTATAAAGTGTGCCATTTTCGAGAACCTATCCACGACAACAAATATGCTATCCTTCCCCTTCTTTGTTGGAGGTAAACCTAAAACAAAGTCCATAGATATATCCTCCCAAGGAACACTAGGTACAGGCAAAGGCATATATAAACCATGAGGATTGCATCGTGACTTAGCTTTTTGACATGTAGTGCAGCGAGCAACAAAATGCTCAACATACCATCTCATCTTTGGCCAAAAGAAATGTGTAGCAAGTACGTCCTCCGTCTTCTTCACGCCAAAGTGTCCCATTAGTCCTCCTCCATGTGCCTCCTGCAAGAACAAAAGACGAATGGAGCTAGCTGGAATGCATAGCTTGTTAGCACGAAACACAAATCCATCGTTAAGAACGAACTTGTTCCAAGTTCTCCCTTCCTTACAATTCTGCAATACATCTTTAAATTCAGCATCATGCACATATTGATCTTTGATGGTCTCCAAACCAAATATTTTAAAGTCAAGTTGTGAAAGCATAGTATAACGATGAGACAATGCATCAATAATAACATTTTCCTTACCCTTCTTATGTTTAATGACATAAGGGAAAGTTTCAATGAATTCTACCCATTTAGCATGTCTACGGTTCAGTTCTTCTTGACTTTTAATTTGTTTCAATGATTTGTGATCAGAATGTATAACAAATTCCTTTGGTCATAAATAATGTTGCCATGTTTCTAAGGTCCGAACAAGAGCATATAATTCTTTATCATAAGTAGAATAGTTCAGACTAGGCCCACTCAATTTATCAGAAAAGTATGCAATAGGTTTGCCATCTTGTAATAACACGCCTCCTAATTCAATTCCACTAGCATCACATTCAAGCTCAAAAGTCTTATTGAAATCAGGAAGTTGGAGTAAAGGAGCATGTGTCAACTTATCTTTGAATACCGTGAAGGCTTCTTCCTGTGCGGTACCCCAAACAAAAGGCACATCCTTCTTTGTAAGTTCGTTGAGAGGTGCAGCAATGGTGCTGAAATCTCTCAAAAAATGCCTATAGAAACCAGCGAGGCCAACGAAACTCCTCACTTGTGTGACCGTTTTGGGCTGTGGCCAACTCTCAATAGCTTCAATCTTGGCTTTATCAACTTCAATTCCCTGTGGAGTAACAACATAGCCAAGAAAAGATACTCGGTCGGTGCAAAAGGTGCACTTCCCAAGGTTACCAAACAAACGTGCATCACGTAGAGCAATAAAAACAGCACGTAAATGTCCCAAATGTTCCTCCAAAGATTTGCTATAAATCAGTATATCATCAAAATAGACTACCACAAATCGTCCAATGAAAGAACGTAAAACTTCGTTCATTAGTCTCATGAAAGTACTAGGTGCATTAGTTAACCCAAAAGGCATGACTAACCACTCATATAAACCAAACATAGTTTTAAATGCCGTTTTCCGATCATCTCCCAATTTCATACGAATTTGATGGTATCCACTACGCAAATCATCTTTAGAGAATATTGTAGAGCCACTCAATTCATCAAGCATGTCGTCTAGCCTGGGAATAGGATGACGATAACGAATAGTAATATTATTAATGCATCTACAATCAACACACATACGCGATGTACCATCCTTTTTCGGCATTAAATGATGGGAACAGCACAAGGACTAAGGTATTCGCGTATATAACGTTTGTCGAGCAGTTCTTGTACTTGACGCATAATCTCCTTTGTCTCCTCTGGATTGGTACAGTATGGTGCACGGTTGGGTAATGATGCACCGGAAATTAAGTCAATTTGATGCTCAATCCCTCGAATAGGTGGTAAACCCGGTGGCACGTCTTGTGGAAAGACGTCAGCGAACTCCTGCAAAATGTTAGTGACAACAGGAGGCAAAGAGGAAGGCACGTCCTCGAATGAAAACAATGCCTCTTTGCACACAAAACCATAGCAAACAGATTTGCTAAAATCTAAATCATCAATATCAGATTTGGTGGCAAGTAAACATGCACTTTTCAATTTAATTTCAGAACCAACACTAGATGGTTTATTATTAGGCTGCATTTGTTGCTCAAATTCTTTTGCCACAATCTGATTTTCACTTTTATTTTTCTCCTGTTTTTCTTTATTAGCTCTATTAATATCATCTTTCAAAATGGAATCAGGAGTCATAGGAAGCAAAGTAATATTTTTATCCTTATGAACAAGAGTATACTGATTGTTTCTACCATGGTGTACATAATTTTTATCAAATTACCATGGTCTACCAAGTAATAAGGAACATGCTTGCATAGGTACCACATCACAATCAACATAATCAGCATATGTAGAGATACTGAAATGCACACGAACAGTACGTGTTACCTTAACCTTGTCGCTGTTGTTGAACCATTGGATGTAGTAAGGATGTGGATGTGGTCTTGTGGTGAGAGATAGCTTCTCCACCATCCGCATGCTAGCCAAGTTATTGCAGCTCCCTCCATCTATGATGACGCGAACAGAACGTTCCTTCACAACTCCCTTTGTATGGAACAGATTATGCCTCTGATTTTGCTCAGCTTGTGCAACCTGCACACTCAAAACACGTTGAGCAACTAAACATTCATACCTGTCAACATCTTTAGGAGCCATGTATTGCGTCTCATGATCAGAATCATCTCCACCATGTTCTTCACGTGTAATAAGAGCCAATGTCTCCTCATCATAGTCACTAGCGAACTCATACCCACCATCCTCAGTAGCAATCATCACACGCTGAGATTGGCATTCTCTCGCAAAATGTCCTCTTCCCTTACAACGACGACAAATAATATCACTTGTGTGCCCTGTTGATGCCATGGAAGAAGAAGAGTTGTGCGCAGGCCCGACAGGTGTGCTCTTAGTAGATAGTGGTGGTTGTGCCTGCTTTCTTGAATCACGGCTGGAGGTGGCACCTGATGAAGGTGCTGGTGGAGTGGAAGTAGAGGATGCATGTGGTGTCCATGATGAAGATCGACCTGCAGAAAAGTTAGTTCGCGCCAATGCCTGTCGATCCTGCACTTCACGTTCAGCTTTACAAGCAAGATGGAATAAACGAGTGATATTAGTATACTCCTTATACTCTAGAATGGTCTGAATCTCTCTATTCAATCCACCCATAAAACATGCAAGCATAGCTTCATTCTCCTCAATAATACCACATCTAATCATGCCAGTTTGTAATTCCTGATAATATTCTTCTACAGAATTTTTTCCTTGTCTTAAGTGCTGCAATTTTTGAAGTAATTCATGTTGATAATATGGTGGAACCCAACGAGTACGCATAGCAGTTTTCAAAGAAGCCCAAGTAGCTGGAATAGGATATAATCTACAATGTTCATACCACCAAACACATGCAAAGCTAGTGAAAGCACAAACAGCATCAGGAACGGGTCTCTCCTCAGGATATTGTAAACATGTAAATCGTTGTTCAGTTTCTAACTCCCAAGTAAGATATATATCAGGAACATATCTACCCTCAAATGGTGGAATATTCAATTTTAGTTTAGGAAGATGGCCATGTACCTCAGGTGGTGGTGCAGCCCTACCGTTGCGGTGATATGCATGAGGATGACCTGGTGGTGGTGGTGCTGTTGGTTGCACGTTGTTCTGATTTTGATCAACCTCGTCATCGTAATGGTCCTCCACCTCTGCAGTAGTAGCAGGAGCGAAAGAAGCACCAACAGTAGGTATAGCAGCAACCGAAGTTTGACTAGGTTCAATGGGAACGCGTTGTGCTCGTCCCACTTGATTTGGAAGACGATGTTGTTGTTGTAGAGGTGCAACAGGCGCAGCGGGCGGTGGAAGACACGCGAGCAATTCATTAAACTTGTTATCGAGCTTTGTTTCGAACGCCTTCTCAATGCCATCTATCTTCTCCATGGCCTCTTCAAATCTGTTTAGCACATTCCACCTGTCCACTCATCATTTGCTGAAACTTATCATGTAACTCTTTGTTCGTCATGTTCTCCCGTCAGTCTCGTCGGCTTGTGATCCTGCCATGGTTAGCAGCAATAGAAACACATAAGAATATGATCCTACAGACTACTAACAAGAGGTGGTGGTGGTCTCACAAATCTGTCAAGCAAATCTCAAATTCTTACCAGTTCTTACCCAGCAGCAGGCGGTGATCGGCAACCGTCGTAGTCAAAACTCTCAAAGCTTGGATAAAGCGATTACCAGGGAGAATCAAACACATGAGTAGATGTATGTGGAGCTGGGAAGGCTTATAATATGGTAGCAAAAAGGGTAATAATAAATTCAGAGATGCAAAGTTGAGTAAACGCTCAACGACGGTACTGTGCTGGTCCTAGGCTAGACCGTGCTAGAGACGCGAGCCTAGAACACTAACAAAATCACGACGCTGCACGTAAACAAGGGAGGAGCACGCTCTAATTTTATTTTATTTTTTTCACTTTTTTTTGCACTTTTTTCTCTTTTTTTTGCCCCGCAACAAAATTTTTTCGAAGAAGTCTACAAATGGTCTAAAAACTGCCTAGCCAGAATTTTCCAGACTTAGTTTTTTTTAGTTTGGAACTATTTTTCTTCTGCGGATAGCATAGAATCTCAGGAATCCTATTCTGTCATGACTCGGAGTATCGCGTGATCTGGAACTCGAAAACAAAGCAACAAATACTGGACTCGGACTAGGACTGGTGGCGGAGGTGAATCTGGTGGAAACTCAGACTGGTGGCGGATATATGCAGGATAGTGGAACTCGGACTGGTGGCGAATCGGTGATGGAGGTGGACTCGAATTATCGTGATGGCGGTGGATATGTGGTATATGGCAGTGGTGATGACGATGGTGGTATATGGCAGCGGTGATGACAATGGTGGTATATGGCAGCGGTGATGATGATGATGCGGCGGCGGTGACGTGACAACCTGTGAACAGAACTCGAAACTCTAAAGGAATAGACGCTAAGACGAGCAACTTGACGCGAGGATGCAACCGCAAATTCAACAAAGCAAATACAGAAAAGATTATGCAAAGGCTCGGATTGGTTCGGATAGGATGAACTAACCTATTTTTTGGCTTTTTTGTGCACTATAGGTACGAAGAATAGACTCGATCTAAACTACGAAAAATTGTAAAATCTCACGGAGCAACCTGAAAATCTGATACCACTTGATAGAGGCAAAGGTGTCTCGATGTTTCGATTAGATGGTGGCTATCATTTTCTGTGGGAGTCGACCTTGACGATCCGACTACGAACGTGCGAGACGTAGCGCCTTAGCAATCACTAAACCAACTTCCTAGGGTTATTGACCACGCCGGAGCACGATCAACATGACCAGAGGGTCTATTTCCTGCAAGCAAACGAAGAACAAGCAAGAAACTGAGATTGCAATCTGGATATTGCGAATATAAGATGAAAGCTTTATTGATCAAGGTGGGGTTCTGTGACGCCTTGGTCTGGTCGTTGAACAAAAACGAAGTACGCGAAGTTGCAGCTATGGCGAACTTTTAATCTAAACAAAACCCAAAGCCTAAACGATGCCCTAAGGGCTGTATATATGGAGGAGAGAGGGGGAATTTCGTGGCCCTTGGTGGAGGGGTCCGAAACCAACCCTAACTCTTGTTTTCCCACACATACGGACTCTAAAAACATCCTATACTTAAGTACTTCGGAAATACATGGCCCTGGCCCAATAATAACATGACGCAGCACCTAAAATAGCCTCTGGGCGAAATTTATGAAGTGGCATCTTCTATATTTCGGCCCATGCTTCATGCACTCATTATGGTGGCTTCAGAGTCCTGGAATCATCACTTGTAACTCTATTCTTGTTCCCCTTGCGCATGCCATCATCTCCATGCTTGAACTTGCTCCAAGGTTCATCTTTCTTTTCCAAGCTAGGCCCTTCATTTGTAAGCAAAACAAATGTATCCAATTTAGGCAACATCATATTCTCATGAACATTAGAATCATTACCAAGAAACCAAAGTACCTGATAATTCAATTGGCGTGCGCAAGCTCTAGTTATCGGTCCAGTATGTATAGCAGCAGGGGATGTGGGTGTAACAATGGTATTGATGTCCTCATCAGTCATCAAAGTAAACTACCACAAATCGTCTGATGAAAGCATGTAAAACTTCGTTCATTAACCTCATGAAAGTACTAGGTGCATTAGTTAACCCAAAAGGCATGACTAACCACTCATATAATCCAAACTTAGTTTTAAATGCTGTTTTCCATTCATCTCCCAATTTCATACGAATTTGATGGTATCCACTACGCAAATCAACTTTGGAGAATATTATAGAGCCACTCAATTCATCAAGCATATCATCTAGCCTAGGAATAGGATGACGATAACGAATAGTAATATTATTAATGCCTCTACAATCAACGCACATACGTGATGTACCATCCTTTTTTCGGCACTAAAATGATAGGAACAGCACAAGGACTAAGGGATTCACGTATATAACCTTTGTCGAGCAGTTCTTGTACTTGACGCATAATCTCCTTCGTCTCCTCTGGATTGATACGGTATGGTGCACGGTTGGGTAATGATGCACCGGGAATTAAGTCAATTTGATGCTCAATCCCTCGAATAGGTGGTAATCCCGGTGGCACGTCTTGTGGAAAGACGTCAGCGAACTCCTGCAAAATGTTAGTGACAACAGGAGGCAAAGAGGAAGGCACATCCTCGAATGAAAATAATGCCTCTTTGCACACAAAAGCATAGCAAACAGATTTGCTAAAATCTAAATCATCAATATCAGATTTGGTGGCAATTAAACATGCACTTTTCAATTTAGTTTCAGAAGCAACACTAGATGGTTCATTATTAGGCTGCATTTGTGGCTCAATGTCTTTTGCCACAATCTGATTTTCACTTTTATTTTTCTCCAGTTTTGCTTTATTAGCTCTATTAATATCATCTTTCAAAATGGAATCAGAAGTCATAGGAAGCAAAGTAATATTTTTATCCTTATGAACAAGAGTATACCGATTGTTTCTACCATGGTGTACAGAATTTTTATCAAATTTCCATGGTCTACCAAGTAATAAGGAACATGCTTGAATAGGTACCACATCACAATCAACATAATCAACATAATCACCTTAACCTTGCCACTGTTGTTGAACCATTGGATGTAGTAAGGATGTGGATGTGGTCTTGAGGTGAGAGATAGCTTCTCCACCATCTCCATGCTAGCCAAGTTATTGCAGCTCCCTCCATCTATGATGACGCGAACAGAACGTTCCATCACAACTCCGTTTGTATGGAACAAATTATGCCTCTGATTTTGCTCAGCTCGTGTGACCTGCACACTCAAAACACGTTGAGCAACTAAACATTCATACCTGTCAGCATCTTCAGGAGCCATGTATTGTGTTTCATGATAAGAATCATCTCCAACGTGTTCTTCACGTGTAATAAGAGCCAAAGTCTCCTCATCATAGTCACTAGCGGACTCATAGCCACCATCCTCAGTAGCAATCATCACATGCTGAGATTTGCATTCTCTCACAAAATGTCCTCTTCCCTTACAACAATGACAAATAATATCACTTGTGTGCCCTGTTGATGCCATGGAAGAAGAAGAACTTTGCGCAGGCCCGGGAGGTGTGCTCTTGGCAGATAGTGGTGGTTGTGCCTCCTTTCTTGTATCACGGCTGGAGGTGGCACCTGATGGAGGTGCTGGTGTAGTGGAAGTAGAGGATGCACGTGGTATCCATGATGAAGATCGACCTGCAGAAAAGTTAGTTCGCACCAATGCCTGTCGATCCTGCACTTCACGTTCAGCTTTACAAGCAAGATGGAATAAACGAGTGATATTAGTATACTCCTTATACTCTAGAATGGTCTGAATCTCTCTATTTAATCCACCCATAAAACGTGCAAGCATAGCTTCATTCTCCTCAACAATACCACATCTAATCATGCCAGTTTGTAATTCCTGATAATATTTTTCTACAGAATTTTTTCCTTATCTTAAACGCTGCAATTTTTGAAGTAATTCACGTTGATAATATGGTGGAACCCAATGAGTACGCATAGCAGTTTTCAAAGCAACCCAAGTAGTTGGAATAGGATATAATCTACAATGCTCAGACCACCAAACACATGCAAAACTAGTGAATGCACAAACAGCAGCAGGAACACGTCTCTCCTCGGGATATTGTAAACATGTAAATCGTTGTTCAGTTTCTAACTCCCAAGTAAGATATATATCAAGAACATATCTACCCTCAAATGGTGGAATATTTAATTTTAGTTTAGGGAGATGGTCATGATCTCGTACCTGAGGGTGAGCCCTACCATTGCCATTATTTGCATGTGGACGACCTAGTGGTTGCTGTGCTGGTGGTGGCACGTAGTTCTGATTTTGATCAACCTCATCCCCGTAATCTCCCGCAAAATCATCCTCCTCTTCATCAGCAGTAGGAGCCACAGAAGTATCAACAGCAGCACCAACAGTTAGGCCAGGTGGAAGAGGGAGACAGCTCGCTCGCCGGAGGGCTGTTTCCCGATGTGGAGGTAGTCGTTGTTGTTGTTGTAGAGGTGCGTTAGGTGCAGCCGGTGGTGGTGGTGGAAGACGCGCGAGTAATTCATTAAACCTGTTATCGAGCTTTGCTTCGAACATCTTCTCCATGCCATCTATCTTCTCCATGGCCTCTTCAAATCTGTTTAGCACATCTTGCACCTGTCCACTCATCATTTGCTGAAATTTATCATGCAACTCCTTATTCATCATGTTCTCCCAGTCAGTCTCGTCGGCTTGTGATCCTGCCATGGTTAGCAACAATAGAAACACACAAGAATATGATCCTATAGACTACAAACAAGAGGTGGTGGTGGTGTCACAAATCCGTCAAGCAAATCTCAAATTCTTACCAGTTCTTACCTAGCAACAGGCAGTGATCGGCAACTGTCATAGTCAAAACTCTCAAAGCTTGGATAGAGCGATTACCAGGAAGAGTCAAACGCACGACGTAGATGTATGTGGAGCTGGGAAGGCTTATAATATGGTAGCAAAAAGGGTCAGCAATAATTAATTCAGAGGTGCAAAGTTGAATAAACGCTCAACGGCGGTACTGTGCTGGTCCTAGGCTAGACCGTGCTAGAGACGCGAGGCTAGAACAATAACAAAACCACAGCGCTGCACGTAAACAATGGAGGAGGACACTCTGAATTTTTTTTTCACTTTTTTTCCTTTTTTTTGCTCCGCAACAAATTTTTTTTTCGAAAAAGTATAAAAATGGTCTAAAAACTGCCTAGCCATAATTTTCTAGACTTAGTTTTTTTTTTGAGTTTGGAACTATTTTTCTTCTGCGGGTATCACATAATCTTGGGAGTCCTACTCTGTCACGACTCGGAGTATGGCGTGATCTGGAACTCGAAAACAAAGCAACAAATACTGGACTCGGACTGGTGGCGGAGATGAATCTGGTGGAACTCGGACTGTGGTGGTATATCTGGACTCGGATTGGTGGTGGTATGTGGCGATGGTATATGTGGACTCGGATTGGTGGTTGTATATGGCAGCGGCGATGTATATGGTGGGGTGGTGGTGCATGGTAATGAAGATGATGATGGTGCGGCGGCGGCGTGACAACCTGTGAACAGAACTCGAAACTCTAAGGGACTAGACGGTATGACCAGCAACTCGACACGACGATGCAACCGCAAATTCAACAAAGCAAAACTCTAAAAAGACAATGCAAAGGCTCAGATTGGTTCGGATATGATGACCTAACCCTAATTTTTTGTTTGGCTTTTTCGTGGACTATAGGTATGAAAATAGACTCGACCTAAACTACGAAAAACTGTAAAATCTCACCGAGCAACCTGGAAATCTGATACCACTTGATAGAGGCAAATGTGTCCCGTCTTTCGATGAGATAGTGGCTATCGTTTTAGAGGAAGTCAACTTTGACGATCCGACTATGAACGTGCAAGGACGTCGCGCCTTAGCAATCGCTAAACCAACTCCGAGGGGTTATTGACCACGCCGGAGCACGATCAACCTGACCGCGAAGGCCTGTTTCCTGCGAGCAAACGAAGAACAAGCAAGAAACTGAGATTGCAATCTGGATATTGTGAATATAAGATGAAATCTTTATTGATCAAGGTGGGGTTCTGTGATGTCTTGGTCTGGTCGTTGGACACAAACGAAGTACGCGAAGTTGCAGCTATGGTGAACTTTTAATGTAAACAAAACCCAAAGACTAAACGAGGCTCTAAGGGCTATATATATGGAGGAAGAGGGGGGAATTTCGTGGTCCTTGGAGGTGGGGTCCGAAACCAACCCTAACTCTTGTTTCCCCACACATACGGACTCTAAAAACAACCTATACTTAAGTATTTCGAAAATACATGGGCCTGGCCCAATAATAAGGTGACACAGCACCTAAAATAGCCTCTGGACGAAATTTATGAAGTGGCATCTTGTATATTTCGTCCAAGGCTTCATGCACTCCTTATGGTGGCTTCAAAGTCCTGAAGTCATCACTTGTAACTCTGTTCTGGATCCCCTTGCGCATGCCATCATCTCCATGCTTGAACTTGTTCCAAGGTTCATCTTTCTTGTCCAAGCTAGGCCCTCCAATTTAGGCAGCATCATATTCTCATGAACATTAGAATCGTTACAAAGAAACGAAAGTACCTGATAATTCAATTGGCGTGCGCGAGCTCTAGTAATTGGTCCAGTATGTATACCAGCAGGGGCTATTGGTGTAACAATGGTATTGATGTCCTCATCAAGATGTGGATGCATCGTCTTGGGCAATTGGAGCTTGGAGCAAAGCTCTTCGCTTGCGAGATTATGACAACCTCCTCCATCGATGATGACCTTGACAGATTGTCCATTGATGCCGGCCTTGGTGTGGAATATGTGGCATCGTTGGTCTTCTTCTTGGTGATGTTGGAGAGTCAAGACTTTGGAGACAACAAGTGCGGGACTTGAGTCTTCATCGCAAAAGACTTCTTCTTCTTCATTGTTCACTTGGCGGTGCATGGCAACTTGCTCGAGGGCTTCCATTTCGCCTTCGCTCATGGAGTCATAAGTGCCATCGTCGTTGAAGACCATGGTTTGCTTGTTGGTGCACTCATAGGACTTGTGGCCTCGGTTGGCTTGTTGGTGCACTCATAACACTTGAAGGAACTCCTCTTGACGGTCTCATCGGTTGGGGTTGATGATGATGAAGCTCTTGGCTTGAAGTTGCTCGTAGGATGATGGCTTGTAGTTGACGAAGCTTTCTTGAAAGTCGACTTGTCGATGTTGGTAGAAGAAGGCTTTGTAGTTGGTGTTGGAGTTGTTGAAGCTTGGTTGTTGGAGAAGCCATAGGACTTGGATGAGAACTTGGCATACTTGAAATCATCTTGCACTTGGCGTTCTGCTTTGGTAGCTTGGTGCACTAGCTCGATGAGATTTGAGTATGGTTGGAAGTCGGCGATCTTCTTGATAGGATGATTGAGTCCATTCAAGAAACATGCCATTGTTTGCTCATAATCTTCCGTGACATTGGCTCTTATCATTGCAATCTGCATCTCCTTGTAGTATTCTTCAACGCTCTTTGTTCCTTGCTTGAGTTGTTGGAGTTTCTTGAAGAGGTCGCGGTTGTAGTAGGTAGGTACAAAGCGTGCTCTCATGACATCCTTCATTTGCGCCCAAGTAGTGATGGGTGGTTCACCTCTTGCCTCTCGGCGCTCTATGATTTGTTCCCACCAAATGAGAACATAGTCTTGGAACTCAAGGGATGCCATTGCGATCTTCTTCTCTTCTTCGTAATTGTGCAAATGGAAGATCTTGTTAACCTTCAATGCCCATGAAAGGTACTCTTCGGGATCGTTGCTTCCATTGAACTTGGGCATGGTGAACTTGAGTTTTCCATAACGTTGTTCTTCATTGTGTTGGGGTCGGGGATGATGACGCCCATGTTGTTGATGATTCTGCAACTTGTGGTGCTCTTGGCGCGGAGGGTTGTTATCGTCATATTGTTCTTGTCGTGGAGGATCTCTTCATGCTCTTGATTGACTTGTTGTTCTTGGTGAGCTTGTGGAGGAGCTTGTCGAGCTCGAGGAGGAACTTGACGATGCACGCGAGCATGAAATATTTGTTCTTGAATTTATTCGTGAAGTGCTTCCTCTTGTTCACGGGCTTGTCGGCTTCGGACGGCAACTGCTCGACTCGAATCGCATAGACCTTGTTGCGCCGCAAGTGCTTGAGCGTCACGGAGTTGTTGTTCTTCACGTTGTCCCTCGGCATCTTGAGCATTTTGTGTAGACGCGCTCGCTCTTCCTCTTAAAGTTGGCATTGTCGTTGCTGTTCTCATGCTAGCGCAAAGGCCTCTTAAGTTTGACGTTGTCGGCGCTCTTGAGAGTCGGTGTCTCATAGGGGATTGAGGCTTGCTTGACGGTCGGTGCGCGGCTCGACGAAGAGTGTTCGATGTCGGTGTACTTGTGCGGAGAGAGTGAAGTCTGAGTGGCGGCTTGAACGGCTCCTTCTTGAAGTGGAAGACAAGCGGTTGAGCAACAAAGCATGAATTTCGTCCATCCTTGCGTCATTCTCTTGCTTATGATCATCGAGCTTGTGGTCGAAGTAGTCCCTTGTACGTTGCTTGGAAAGTCGCAAGTTGGCGGCAAGGTTGTCGATGCAATGCAAGTAGACCAAGCATATAAGGTACATGGAAACACACACGCAAAAAGATAAGTATGGTTGTGCAACCAAGGGTGAGCCAAAATGTGGAATCCACAAAAATGCTCTTGTTGCACAACACTAGAGAGACGCTAGCACGATTGCACAATAGGCAGATACAAGAACTTGTGCACAACTACTTAGCAAAAATGCAACGACTTCTATCCCAAATATTTTGTATGCAAGGTGTTGCTATGATATGATCCAAGATGATCGAGTATGACAATCTTAAAGTTGTAAGATGCTATGGTTCTTGCTTACAAGCTCTTTGGTTATCTTTTCTCTTCTCTTAAAAGCTTGTTTGGCTCTTTGATGTTTGAGCTATTTTCTCATGCAATGCTTGATGAACCAAGATAGCAAATGAGTATGCGATGACACTTTGTGACACAAGAGATGATACCAATATATGCAACAATGATGTATGTATGCTATGGGAAGTATGATCACTAATGTGCACAAGTCTCGTTGCCGGCAATACTCAATGTGCACAAGTAGGGCTATGATGGCTATCAATGTAATGGCAAGAGTGATATGTCCAATACCAAGATGAGGTTACCGGTCTTGCTTCCGGTATGGTGTCAAAATGGTGGCACGAATACCAAGATGTAATCGAGGTGGTCGTTGTTGATGACGATGTAGGACATGTTTGTGGCGAAGATGAGCGGCGGTGATGTCAATGTCGAACCGTACCTAGATAGACGAAACACAAAAGGATACGGTACCGCAACTCAAATTCTCAAACCTCGAAGTAGCAAATGTGTCGGAGAGCGAAACGGTCCAAAAAATGGTTGGGATATGCGGAAGTGGTGGAGGTATGCGGGAGTATATATGGTATATGCTATATGGTATATGGTGTGGTGGGCACCAGAACAAAATTTGGTGGAAATTGGGCGGAAAACGGAGCGGTGGATGGAGATGTTGCTGCCAGGGGTTGGAAGTCTGGGTGGAAGGCCGGATGTCCGGGCTTGACGGGTCGGATGTCCAGGCTCTGGATCCGGGGACGAACGAGATGAACATCGCGAGGAGAGGTTAAAGTCGGGCGAAATTCAGAGGAATTTGTGGATGGAAATTGGGGGGGGAAAGGATAGGAAGCTAGATCCACTCAAAACAAAGCAAATCCACGAATCCAAACCATCAAAATCTCAACACACCAACAAATCACAAAAAAAAATTGGAGCCTATTTTTGGTGGGGAATTTTCAAATTAGGACGAAAAACAACAAAACAAGGCTAGAAACATAACGGGGAGGCTCCGAAATTGTGATCGACGTGGCTCTGATACCAAGATGATGTAGGGTAGAACCCTAGTGGCCCAATCTTTCACGAAAGGAGTGGACCCCACGAAGAACATGAGGAACACGAGGGGAAAAACGAGGGAAATCACGATGTGAAACACGAGAGAATCACTCAACCAACAAGAACAAGTGACACATGCGCTAGGTCCTCGAATACATAGAGTAAGATACACGATCCACGATCAACTAGGCACGATACAAAAGGGTAACCGGTTCTTCTCCGTGAGGAGGTCTTGAGGTTCTTCCCTAAAGAGGGGTCTTGAATCCGCTTGGGGGATCTTCTCCAGTGGAGGCTCGAATCTCCGAGGAGAAGGTAACCAACTGGATGAGCAAAGCTCTCACACAAAATATGAGCTAATCCTTTGCTAACCCTAGAAAGTTGTACGGGATGGAGTATATATAGTCTAGGGGGAGAAGGGATACACGGGCCTCGGCCCTTCACTATGCACAGATAGGGGAGGCCGGATGTCCGGGCTGGTCGGGCTGGATGTGTGGGCTTTCAGGCGACGCCAGATGTCCGGGCTGGGGGCCGGATGTCCGGGCAAGGGGCCGGATGTCCGGGCTGGAGCGGTGGCATTTGTTGCTCTCGAGCTCGGAGGGGCAGGATTTCCGGGCCGGTGGCCGTATGTCCGGGGGCTCGGAAGGGGCCGGATGTCCGGGGCCTGTAGCCTTCTACGGCCGGGCTACTGTAGAGGAAGACGCTCCAGGGGCCGGATGTCCGAGGCCTGGGAGATGCTCTTGGCTCCTTCCGCTGGTTCTCCTCATCCGTGGACTTGGGGACTTTTAAATCTTCATGCGCATCTTCGGGAGGGCCCTCTTGGTGCCTAATCATGCACAACACCTCGGACTTAGGTAGTAGCCATGTCTCATGCATAGAAAGTGGAAGTTCAGAGAGGAGTGAGTTCACCTTATCTTCAATAGCTTTGGCTCGGGCTCATGTCATTGGTCCAAGTGGTGTTGTTGGAGGTGTCGGTGCATCCATGGGAATAATCATGGCATGCTTCGCATCATTTTATGTGCATAATTCAACTTTTAACTACATGCACATGCTCCAGTGCATATAAATTGGTTGAAAAATCAAATCCGTGTCCTTGGGTGCATGCTTAGTTCCCATGCAAGAAATGGGCATGAATTTCAAACACCGGGGCACCGTTGATTGCCGGCAAAACATTGAGATCCATGGTTTTTAAATTGTAGTAAATTCAGAACTCGTCTGAAATTAATGAAACTTGGTATGCTATCATGGAGCGGCATCAACATGCCGTGGTACAAATTTTGTCCCATATGGGGCAGGTTTGGGTATATGCTTCTAACAAACCGGAGCTTCTCACAACAAGCATGATGGTTTTCGGTAGGGAACGTCCCACCTTTGGGGACGAAACGATATCCATTGCCTCTTATTGCTTTTGTTCTCGTGTCAACATAGAACAACAGCAGTGTTGTGTGGATTTTTGTGATTTTTCGGGGTTCGTTTGGACATTTTTATGCATTAACTGAGTTTTCGATGCATTTTATGTGCATAATTCAAATTTGAACTACATACACATTGATGCGGAGCATCCTATGGACATCACCATGTCAAGAGTTCATTCGGCAAGTGACACGTGCGGCATCTACTTCACATACATAAAGGTGAATCCTCTTGATGTAGGGTAGAGACCCTAATCACCCGATCTTTCATGAAAGGAGCGGATCCTAGGGAAATCACGAAGAACATGAGGAAGAACGGAAGGAAAAACACAAGAGAAAATCACTAAACTGACACGAATAAGTCACACATGGGCTAGATCCTCGAGTACATAGAACGATACACGAATCCACGGACAACTAGGGACGATACACAGTAACCGGTTCTTCTCCGTGAGGAGGTCTTGAATCCAAAAGGGTATCTTCCTACAACGGGGTCTTGAATCCAAGGTGGATCTCCTCCGAAGAGGGTCCGCGGTCTCTCTCGTGGAGTAGATCCGATATGGATGAGCAATGCTCCATCTCTCAAATGAGCTAAACCAATGCTAACCCTAGCTAGGATGAATGGGAGTCTATTTATAGTCTAAGTGCAAATGGGGGCGAAGTGAAGGGGTACATGGGCCTCGGGCCCGAACACTGTGCACAGACAGGTACCAGACGTCCGCTGGGGACCGGTCGTCCGGTGTCTCAGGAGCTGCCGGACGTCCGGTGTCCTCCGGTCGTCTGCTGGTTCTGCTCTGTGATGGGGGTGCCGAACGTCCGGAAACGTCGGTCTTCCGCTGACTTTGGTTCGGGTGCAGGTGCGCCGGTCGTCCGGTCCGGACCGGATGTCCGCTCGTTTGCTTCCGGTGTCGGGGCACCGGTAGTCCGGTCTGGACCGGACGTCCGCTGGCTGGGACTCGACTGATGCTTCAGGCGCCGGACGTCCGGTCCCGGCCGATCGTCCGGTGGCTGGGACTTTTTCTGCAGCCGTTCTTCTTCTCCGTCTTCTCGTCCATCTTGCTCTTCTTCTTGTCCTTGCTCCTTAGCTTCTCCATTGTACCTGAGTATGCACAAAGTATCCATATGAGGTAGTAGCCATTCTTCATGTGCATCGAAGTGGAATTGTGAGAGGAGAGATGTCACCTCGGTTTCAAGGTCTCTTGCACGTGATCGAGTCATGGGTCCGGTAGGCACTTGATGAGACGATGGTAGGTCCATGGGGATGACCTTGGGATGCTCTGCATCATCTCCCCTCCCTTGGGGAAGATCCGTCCTCGGATCAAAATCTTCATCACCATGGAAGGGAGAGGGATCTTTGACGTTGAAGATGTCGCTCACGTTGTACTTGTCATGCGGGAGGTCGATCTTGTAAGCGTTGTCGTTGTAGCATGCGAGCACCTTGAAGGGTCCTTCTGCCCGTGGTCGAAGCTTATACTTGCGTTCTTGTGGAAAGCGCTCCTTGCGAAGGTGTAGCCACACTCGATCACCAATGTTGAAGACCATAGGTTGCTTGTTGAAGTTGAGCTTGGTCGCAAGGCGTTGAACTTGGCACTCGATGGTGTTTCTTGTATCTTCATGCATCTTCTTGAGATGTGTCACACGTGCACTTGCATCCAAATTGATGCGCTCTTAGAGTGGTAGAGGAAGAATGTCCAATGGTGACAATGGGTTGAATCCGTAAACGACCTCGAAAGGATACTTGCCGGTTGTTGAGTGTCTTGCTCGGCTGTAGGCGAACTCAGCGATAGGTAGGCACTCCTCCCACTCCTTGATGTTCTTCTTGATGAGTACTCGAAGTAGAGCGGAGAGTGTGTGGTTTGTCACCTCCGTTTGGCCGTCGGTTTGAGGATGGTACACCGTGGAGAAGAGTAGCTTGACTCCGAGCTTGGCGCATAAGGTCTTCCAAAAGTAGCTAAGGAACTTGTCATCGCGGTATGAGACAATTGTCTTTGGCACACCATGGAGACGCAATATTTCCCTACAAAAGAGATTAGCAACATGTGAAGCATCGTCTATCTTGTGATAAGGAATAAAATGTGCCATTTTGGAGAAACGGTCCACAACGACAAATATGGAATCTTTACCATTGCGAGTTTTTGGCAAACCAGGTACAAAGTCCATGCTTATGTCCTCCCAAGGTTGGTATGGAATTGGTAAAGGCATATAGAGACCATGAGATTGAGCTTTGCACTTAGCTTTGCGGCATGTAGAACACCGGTTGGTGAAACCATTGATGTCTCGAAACATCTTTGGCCAAAAGTAGATATTCGAGAGCGTGGCGAACGTCTTATCTCGTCCAAAGTGTCCCATTAATCCTCCTCCATGCGATTCCTGCAAAAGCAATAAACGAAGGGACGACTTGGGGATGCAAAGTTTCTTAGCTCTCATAAGGTAACCGTCTTTGATGTAATAGCGTTCCCACGATGTATGCGACAAACACTTGGCATAAGGAGTGGCAAAAGTTTCATCATGCGCATACAATTCTATGATATGCTCGAAGCCAATGACATCTAACTCAAGTTGCGTGACTAGCATGCATATGCGGGAAAGAGCATCCGCGATGATGTTTTCTTTACCCTTGATGTACTTGATGACATAGGGAAAAGACTCAATGAATTCACTCCATTTAGCATGACGCTTGTTCAACTTAGTTTGACCCTTGAGATACTTGAGGGTCTCATGATCGGTATGAATGATAAACTCATGGGGACGAAGGTAATGTTCCCATTCATGTAAAATGCGAACTAAAGAATATAGCTCTTTGTCATAGATGGGATAGTTGAGTTGCGCTCCGGCAAGTTTCTCACTAAAGTAAGCTATGGGGCACTTCTCTTGCGTTAACACACCTCCTATACCATTACTGCTAGCATCACAATGAATCTCAAAAGGCTTGTCGAAGTTGGGTAAAGCAAGCACGGGAGCATGAGTAAGCAAATTCTTAAGCTCATTGAATGCGGTATCTTGGGATGGTCCCCAAATAAACGGCGCATTCTTCTTGCTCAAAGCATGCAAAGGCGAAGCAATGGTGCTAAAATCCTTCACAAAAGCGATGATAGAAACCCGCAAGACCAAGAAAACTACTGATGCGGAGCATCCCACGACCATCCCCATGGACGCCACGTCAACTATCCAAGCTCCAAGTGGACCAATGACAAGGGCTAGGGCACGTGCTATTCAATCCGAGGTGACATCACTCCTACTTGAGTTTTCTCCCTCTTCAAGTGAGACATGGCTACTGCCTAAGTCCGAGATACTATGTGTCATCAGGTACAACGCTCAAGACTCGGAGCCGAGGACTGTAGATGAAGAGACAGGCGTCAACACTCTAGACAGCCCGGAACTTCCGGCCAGAGCCTGGACCTTCCGGCCGACCCGGAGCTTCTGGCCGCCGATGACTTCGACCAGCCCAGGTGTGCCAGCTCTTGGGTTAGCCCGGACCCCATCCCGGACCTTCCGACGCCCGGAGCCTCCGGCCGGCCAAGACCTTCCGGCCCCCGGATGCCAGCACATCTCCTCCGTGCCAACTCTCTGGTTAGGCCGGACCCTCCCCGGAACCTCCGGCGCCCGAAACTTCTGGCCCTGCCTGCGCGCAGCCACTTATGCCGAGGCCCGTGTACCCTTTCGTCACCTAGAATACATATACTCTATCCCGTACAACTTTCTAGGGTTAGCGTTGGTTTAGCTCATACTTAGAGATAGAGCTTCTCTCATCCACATCGGATCTACTCCTCGTGAGAGACCGCGTCCTCTTCGGAGAAGATCCCTTTGGATTCAAGCCCCCTATCTAAGGGAAGATCCCCCCGTGGATTCAAGACCTCCTCACGGAGAAGAACTGGCTACCCTTGTATCTTCCTTAGTTGTCCATGGATTCATGTATCGTTCTATGTACCCGAGGATCTAGCACATGTGTGACTTGTTCTTGTTAGTTTGAGTTTTCCTCTTGTGTTTCCCCTTGTGTTTTCCCTCGTTTCCCTCCTCGTGTTCTTCACGTTCTTCGCGGGATCCGCTCCTTTCGTGAAAGATCGGGCGATTAGGGTTCTACCCTACATCATCTTGGTATCTAGAGCAAGGTTGATCATGATTTCGGAGCCTCCCCGTTGTGTTTCTAGCCTAATTTTTTTGTTTTTCGTCCTAATCCATAAATCCCCACCAAAAATAGCCCCAATTGTTTTTTGTGATTTGTTCGTGTGTTGAGATTTTGTTGGTTTTGATCCGTGAATTTTGTGTGTGGCTCGTAGATCTAGCCTCCCCACCTTTCTTTTCCTCCAATTTATTATTTTCCCCTTCGGATTTGGGCCTTTCCCCCAGTTTTTCCGCCCAAATCCACGATCCCGAAGTCTCTGTTCTTGGCAAAATCCCGACCACCGGAACATTCCGGCCCCCAGACTTTCCGGCCTTCCCCGGACCATCCATCTTGCCCGGAACTTCCGGCTTCGACAGAAAGTTCGCACTACTTCCACAACTCCGCCCAAATTCCACCAAATTTTGTTCCGGTGCTCACCATATACCATATATACTTCCTCATCTCTCCTCCACTTCCGCATAACCCAACTATTTTTAGACCATTTCGCTCTCCGACACAATTCCTACTTTGAAGTTTGAGAATTTGAGTTGCGGTACCGTATCCTTTTGTGTTTCGGCTATCTAGGTACGGTTCGACATCGACATCACCGCTGCTCATCTCCACCACGGACGTGTCATCAACAATGACCACCTCGACTACGACTTGGTATTCGTGCCACCATTTTAACACCATACCGGAAGCAAGACCGGTAACCTCATCTTGGTATTGGACATATCACTCTTGCCACTACATTGATAGCCATCACAGCCTTACTCCTTTCCGTTTCTTACCCATCGAGACTAGCCATTGAGTATTGCCGGCAACGAGACTTGTGCACATTAGTGATCATACTTCCCATAACATACATACATCATTGTTGCCTATATTGGTATCATCTATTGTGTCACAAAGTTGTCATCGCATACAGCATTGCATGAGAAAAGAGCTCAAACATCAAAGAGCCAACCAAGCTTTTAAGCAAAGAGGAAAGATAAGCAAAGAGCTTCTAAGCAAGAACCATAGCATCATACAACATTAAGATTGTCATAATCGATCATCTTGGATCATATCATAGAAACACCTTGCATTCAAAATATTTGGGATAGAAGTCGTTGCATTTTTGCTAAGTAGGTTGTGCACAAGTTCTTGTATCCGCCTATCGTTCAATCGTGCTAGCGTCTCTCTAGTGTTGTGCAACAAGAGCATTTTTGTGGATTCCACATTTTGGCTCACCCTTGGTTGCACAACCCCACTTATCTTTGTGCGTGTGTGTTTCCGTGTACCTTATATGCTTGGTCTACTTGTTACATTGCATCTTGCGAATCTTTTCCAACATTATTGAAGCTCACTTACAATTGCATCAAATTTTGTCCCACCATCCTAACCAAGCTTCACCAAAAGCTTTTACTTGTGTAGGTGTGAGAATCCGACAATAACTCATACCAATTGTGCTATTTCCTTGTCCTGCATTCGAGTGATCCTCGATCCACTTTCAACTTCGGTCAAGGTACATTTGGTACTCGTTCCTCTCTTTCTACCACTCACATTTGTCTTGGAATGATGGATAGGCCAAGTACTTCTACCAACCCACTCTACATGGAGCAAGACGACGACATGAACTCCTTCGTCACCAAGAGTCATCTCTTTGGTGCACAACGTGCTTTGCATCAAGACCAACAAGCTACGAGTGAACGCATCGACAACCTTGCCGCCGACTTGCGACTTTCCGACCAACGTACAAGGGACTACTTCGACCACAAGCTTGATGATCACAAGCAATAGAATGACGCAAGGATGGACGAGATTCGCGCTTTGTTGCTCAACCGCTCTTCTTCCACTTCAAGAAGGAGCCGTTCAAGTCGCCATTCCAACTCAAGTACACCGACATCGAACACTCTTCGTCGAACCGCGCGCACCGACCGTCAAGCAAACCTCAATCCGCTTCGGGATACCGACTCTCAAGAGCGCCAATGATGTCAAGCCGGAGAAGCCTTTGTGCTAGCTCGAGAACGGCAACAACAACGCCAACATGAAGAGGAAGAACGCGTGCGTCTACACCAAAATGCACAAGATGCTGAGGCTCTATGTCAAGAACAACAACTCCATGACGCTCAAGCACTTGAGGCGCAACAAGCTCTATGCAATGCAAATCGAGCCGTTGCCGACCGAGGCCGACAAGCCCGTGAAGAAGAGGAAGCACTTCGCGAAGAAATTCACGAGCGACGATTTCAAGCTCGCATGCATTGTCTAGTTCCCCCTCGAGCTCGATGCGTTCCTCCACAAGCTCGCCAAGACCATCAAGTTCATCAAGAGCATGAAAACAATGGGAATCCTCCACGACAAGAGCAACACGAGGTTGACAAGCCTCCGCATCAAGAGCACCACGAGTTGGACAATCATCTTCAACATGGGCGTCATCATCCCTGACCCCAACAGAATGAAGAGCAACGCTACGACAAGCTCAAGTTCACCATGCCCAAGTTCAACAGAAGCAACGATCCTGAAGAATACCTTTCATGGGCATTGAAAGTTGACAAGATCTTCCGTTTGCACAATTATGAAGAAGAGAAGAAGATCGCGATGGCATCCCTTGAGTTCCAAGACTACGTCCTCATTTGGTGGGAACAAGTCATTGAGCGCCGCGAGGCAAGAGGTGATCCACCCATCACTACTTGGGCACAAATGAAGGATGTCATGAGAGCACGCTTCGTGCCTACCTACTACAACCGCGACCTCTCCAAGAAACTCCAACAACTCAAGCAAGGAACCAAGAGCGTTGAAGAATACTACAAGGAGATGGAGATTGCAATGATACGAGCCAATGTGACGGAAGATGATGAGCAAACTATGGCACGTTTCTTGAATGGACTCAATCATCCTATCAAGAAGATCGCCAACTTCCAACCATACTCAAATCTCATCGAGCTCGTGCACCAAGCTACCAAAGTGGAACGCCAAGTGCAAGATGATTTCAAGTATGCCAAGTTCTCATCCAAGTCATACGGCTTCTCCAATAACCAAGCTTCAACGACTCCAACACTGACTACAAGACAGTCTACTTCCAACATCGACAAGTCGACTTCCAAGAAAGCTTCGCCTACTACAAGCAACTTCAAGCCGAGAGCTTCATCATCATCAACCCCTACCGATGAGACCATCAAGACGAGCTCCCTCAAGTGTTTCACTTGCGGAGGCCGAGGCCACAAGTCCTATGAGTGCAGCAACAAGCGCACCATGATCTTCAACGACGATGGCACTTATGATTCCATGAGCGAAGGAGAAATGGAAGCCCTTGAGCAAGTCGCCATGCACCGCCAAGTGAACAATGAAGAAGAACAAGTCTTTTGTGATGAACACTCAAGCCCCGCACTTGTTGTCTCCAAAGTCTTGACTCTCCAACATCACCAAGATGAAGACCAAAGATGCACCATATTCCACACCAAGGCCGGCATCAATGGATGATCTTATTGGAAATATGCCCTAGAGGCAATAATAAATTAGTTATTATTATTATATTTCATTGTTCATGATAATCGTTTATTATCCATGCTAGAATTGTACTAATAGGAAACTCAGATACATGTGCGGATACATAGACAACACCATGTCCCTAGTAAGCCTCTAGTTGACTAGCTCGTTGATCAATAGATGGTTACGGTTTCCTGACCATGGACATTGGATGTCATTGATAACAGGATCACATCATTAGGAGAATGATGTGATGGACAAGACCCAATCCTAAGCCTAGCACAAAGATCGTGTAGTTCGTATGCTAAAGCTTTTCTAATGTCAAGTACCATTTCCTTAGACCATGTGATTGTGCAACTCCCGGATACCGTAGGAGTGCTTTGGTTGTGCCAAACGTCACAATGTAACTAAGTGGCTATAAAGGTACACTACGGGTATCTCCAAAAGTGTTTGTTGGGTTGGCACGAATCGAGACAGGGATTTGTCACTCCGTGTAAATGGAGAGGTATCTCTTGGCCCACTCGGTAGGACATCATCATAATGTGCACAATGTGACCAAGGAGTTGATCACAGGATGATGTGTTACGGAACGAGTAAAGAGACTTGCCGGTAACGAGATTGAACAAGGTATCGGGATACCGACGATCGGATCTCGGGCAAGTATCATACTGATAGACAAAGGGAATTGTATATGGGATTGATTGAATCCTTGACATCGTGGTTCATCCGATGAGATCATCGTGGAGCATGTGGGAGCCAACATGGGTATCCAGATCCCGCTGTTGGTTATTGACCGGAGAGTTGTCTCGGCCATGTATGGATGACTCCCGAGCCCGTACGGTCTACACACTTAAGGTTCGATGATGCTAGGGTTATAGGGGAAGTATGTACGCGGTTACCGAATGTTGTTTGGAGTCCCGAATGAGATCCCGGACATCACAAGGAGTTCCGGAATGGTCAGGAGGTAAATATTGATATATAGGAAGTATGGTTTTGGCCATCGGAAGTGTTCCGGGCATCACCGGTAGTGTACCGGGACCACCGGAGGGGTCCGGGGGTCCACCGGGAAGGGCCACCAGCCCCGGAGGCCTACATGGGCCAATAGTTGGAAGGGACCAGCCCCTAGGTGGGCCGGGGCGCCTCCCACCAAGGCCCAAGAGGCCTCCTAGAGGGGAGGGGGCAAACCCTAGGGCAGGGCCTTAAGGCCCACCCTAGGTGCGCCTCCTCTCTCTCCCCCCTTGGCCGCAACCCTAAATGGGTTTTGGGGCTGCCGCCACCCCTAGGGAGGGAACCCTAGATGGGGGCGCAGCCCCTCCCCTTCCGCTATATATACTTGAGGTATTGGGGGCTGCAACATACACGAGATCATCTCCGTCTTGGCGCAACCCTACCTCTCTCCCTCCTCGTCTCTCGTAGTGCTTGGCGAAGCCCTGCTGGAGTTCCGCGCTCCTCCAGCACCACCATGCCGTCATGCTGCTGCTGGACGGAGTCTTCCCCAACCTCTCCTTCTTCCCTTGCTGGATCAAGGCATAGGAGACGTCACCGGGCTGCACGTGTGTTGAACGTAGAGGCGCTGTGGTTCGGCGCTTAGATCGGAATCAACCATGATCTGAATCACTGCGAGTATGACTCCTTCATCCACGTTCTTGCAATGCTTCCGCTTAGCGATCTACAAGGGTATGTAGATGCACTCCCCTTCCCCTCGTTGCTAGATTACTCCATAGATTGATATTGGTGATGCGTAGAAAATTTTCAATTTCTGCTACGATCCCCAACAGTGGCATCATGAGCTAGGTCTATGCATAGTTTCTATGCATGAGTGGAACACAAAGCAGTTGTGGGCATCGATATTGTCAATTTACTTGCCGTTACTAGTCTTATCTTGATTCGGCGGCATCGTGGGATGAAGCGGCCCGGACCGACCTTACACGTACTCTTACGTGAGACTGGTTCCACCGACTGACATGCACTAGTTGCATAAGGTGGCTAGCGGGTGTCTGTCTCTCCCACTTTAGTCGGATCGGATTCGATGAAAAGGGTCCTTATGAAGGGTAAATAGAAATTGGCATATCATGTTGTGGTTTTCACGTAGGTAAGAAACGTTCTTGCTAGAAACCTATAGCAGCCACGTAAAAACTTGCAACAACAATTAGAGGACGTCTAACTTGTTTTTGCAGCATGTGCCGTGTGATGTGATATGGCCAAAAGGATGTGATGAATGATATATGTGATGTATGAGATTGATCATGTTCTTGTAATAGGAATCACGACTTGCATGTCGATGAGTATGACAACTGGCAGGAGCCATAGGAGTTGTCTTAATTTATTTATGACCTGTGTGTCAACATAAACGTTATGTAATTACTTTACTTTATTGCTAAAGCATTAGCCATAGTAGTAGAAGTAATAGATGACAAGACAACTTCAAGAAGACATGGTGATGGAGATCATGATGATGGCGATCATGGTGTCATGCCGGTGACAACGATGATCATGGAGCCCCGAATATGGAGATCAAAAGGAGCAAACTGATATTGGCCATATCATGTCACTATTTGATTGCTTGTGATGTTTATCATGTTTTACATCTTATTTGCTTAGAACGACGGTAGCTTAAATAAGATGATCCCTCACTAAAATTTCAAGAAAAGTGTTCCCCCTAACTGTGCACCGCTGCGAAGGTTCATTGTTTCGAAGAACCACGTGATGATCGGATGTGATAGATTCTAACATTCGAATACAACAGGAGTTGACGAGCCTAGCATGTACAGACATGGCCTCGGGACACATGCGAAACACTTAGGTTGACTTGACGAGCCTAGCATGTACAGACATGGTGATAGAGGCGGGGTGACCCGATCTTTCGATGAGATGATAACTATCGACTTGGTGAAGATGACTTTGATGATCCGACTACAAACGTGCACGACGTTGCGCCTTAGCAATCGCTAAACCAATCTCCTGAGGTTACTGACGATGCCGGAAGCATGGTCAGCCTGACCATGAAGGTCTATTCCTGCAAGCAATCGAAGAACGAGCAAGAATATGATAAAGCAATCTGAATATTGCAAATATATATGAAGTATTGATAATGGTGGGGAACCGTAAGCGGTCTTGGTCTGGTCGTTAGACACAAACGAAGTACACGAAGTTGCAAAGGCTAACTTTTAACTAAACAAATCCCCAGCGAAAAGCTACTAGACGGATCTACTTATATAGGAGCAAGGGGTGGCGGCCTAGGAGGTGGGAGGACGTCCCAAGGCAGCCTAAAACTAACCCTAGGTCGTACAAGGCCAATGGGCCCAAGTGAAAGTGATGCAACACCTTTAGACTTGTTGTTTGACTCGGATTCTGCTGCAGCGTCTGATTTTTTCGTTGATATCACAATGCTCCGGACGAATTTAAAGGTGAGTCCAATTGGGCTGCAAAGAGCACGAAATCTAGAATCCAAGAAAAAAAGAATCACCCAATTCGGAGTCCGTATGAAAAAGTTGTTGGCGTTTTGAGTCAGGTATGTCTGTGCAGTCCGAATCTGAATTCAGAACGTGAGAGAGTTGAACTCTATCTTCTCTTGGCCCAAAAGTGACGTGCGAGAACTTTTTTGAACAGCACTTAAACATCTCTTTCTCCGTTATCTTCATATGTGAATTGTACAAATATTCCATACACCTGCAATTAGACAAAACACAAAAGTGTGTGAAGTATTTTTGTTCTGGATAACATAAATAGATTATTGAATAGTTTGCACTAGAAATCACCTGGCAAATATGCATGTATGCAATATTTTTGGTCGTATCCAAGGTATTAATGTCCTCATCATCCTCCCCTTTTTGAAAACAAAGCCGTCCTCGGCGTTGCTTAATCTGAAATGTGGCTAACAAAAGAGACAAGGTATACATGTTGTATATGTATATGTCATCCATTTTTACTTCCCTTGATTTTTGCACATATGACACATGTATACATGAGTAACTTTCATAGATCAAAAAATATGAAGCCAAAATATTATCATAAGTAGAAGGCATGAAAATATTGCAACTCAGTTTGCACATATAAGTGAAGCTCTTATTCCTATCAAAAGATTGACAATATTCATCATTAAACCATGCCAACATTGGTGAATAAACCTTACTTGCATCAAATTTACAAGCTACAACATGCTTAAATAAGAAAACATGCAGTAAGTCATTGGAAACAGAATCATCACCAAGATTAGAGGTCATATCAAAATGATTAAACATTGGTTCTTTTGCATCAATAATTAATTCAATGGGTGCACTCAAAATTGTTGGTATTTCAGTTGTTTGATCACATGATGCATTCATGATAGTAACATGATTCTCTAAAATAGGTGGCGTGCTCAAATCAATAGGTAACTCAACACATGATGTATTTAAGTTAATTAGGGATGCATCATTCTCATGTGAAGTTATATCATCAATACCTTTACTGTTACCTTGTCGCAAAGACGTAGCTGATGTCGGTATGGACAATGACAATGTACCATACACTTGAGATGATGTCGCACTCACAATCTGAGGTGTGGTTGCTCTAGTAGGTGCAACGGTGGAGGAATCAACCGATGGTAGTGAGCATGAATTGGAATAGTAGTTGTTGTAGTCACCCAATGCATCCTCCTGTAACTGTCTCTCAAAGGTACAAGCACGAACATACATACCAGTAATGCAACGAGGAATATACCTAAATCTTGCCTGAATATCATGGTTCAAACCACCAAAGAATCCATTCGTTGTATCATCCTTAGATTCTTCTATGTCACAATGATGCATATAAGATTTGAACTCTTGGTAGTAAGCATGAACAGTGTTATTGCCTTGTTTAAATTGTTCAAATTTGCGAACCAATTCACGAAGATAGTAAGGAGGGAAAAATTGTTGTCTCATTACATGTTTCAAATCTTTCCAAGTTGTGGGTTGGTTATCAATGTTTTTCTTATAATGCACACTCCACCAAACACAAGCAAAGCCAGTAAATGCTCTAGTGGCAGCTCGTACTCGCTCAAATTCAGAAAAGTCATGGTTACTAAAAACGTGTTCTACTTCAAACTCCCAAGCTAGATAAATAGCAGGATTAAATCTACCCTCAAATGACGGTAAAGAGATAACCTGACCATGTGCTTGTGTGTGTTGTCCCAACTCTCGTGATGGTGAAGATGTGTCCGTCGTCCAAGAACTTCTATCTCTGGAACCTGTCATGATTAGTAGAAACAAGAAACAAAATTCGAGAATAATGTTCCTATGAACTACTAGGATGTGGTTGTAAAGTGCTCACAGTAAAGCAAATATCAATATCTTACAAGTTCTTACCATGCGGCGGGTGGTGATAGGCAACCAGCGATGTCAAATAACTCCGAAGATTGTGTAAAGCGATTGCCAGGGGAACGTATGTATACACGGTGTAGAAATATGTGGAGCTGGATTGGCTATATATGGTAGCAAAATATTAGCAATAATCAATTCAAAGATGCAATGTTGAATAAACGATCAACGACGGTACTGTGCTGGTCCTAGGCTAGACCGGACTAGAGACGCGAGCCTAGAACACTAATGAGGTCACGGCGTAGCACAACTAGCATCAATCAAGGATACTAAGTAGCTCTGGACAGCAAGATATAAGTGAAGATCACAACGGTAGTGAAGATAATGATGAAAAACAACTGCCAAGAAGGATATATAACAACTCTCTCCAACTTTTCTCTTGAAAAGTTTGAGCCAATTTTCTGATAAATTTTTTCAAAGAATGCTACTAACTCAAGCTTTCCAATGCAAAAAGAATCACTCAATTCCTCTTTCCAAGACAAACTAGATAAGATGCAGATTGGATCAGGCGAAGATGTGAATGACCTCAACTAGGATTATGACAATGAACAGTGCGTAGCACGTGGTGGAAATTGATGGATGAGATGATGGACAGCGGAAGGGATAATGATGCAGCGGCGACGTGACTAATGTGAACAGAACTCGAAACTCCAAAGGAACTAAACACTAAGACCAGCAACTCGACACGACGATGTAACCGATAATTCAATAATGCAAACAATGAAACGAAAATTGCAAAGGCTCAGATTGGCTAGGACAAAGGATGAATAGATCTAACTTTTTTTTGTGGTTTTTTCTTTGACAATAGGTAAGAAAATAAATCTAATCTAGGGATGACTGGAAATTCTCACCGAGCAACCTGAAAACTGTTACCACTTGATAGAGGCAGGGTGTCCCGATCTTTCGATGAGATGATAACTATCGATTTGGTGAAGATGACTTTGATGATCCGACTACAAACATGCACGACGTTGCGCCTTAGCAATCGCTAAACCAATCTCCTGAGGTTACTGACGATGCCGGAAGCATGGTCAGCCTGACCATGAAGGTCTATTCCTACAAGCAATCGAAGAACGAGCAAGAATATGATAAAGCAATCTGAATATTGCAAATATATATGAAGTATTGATAATGGTGGGGATCCGTAAGCGGTCTTGGTCTGGTCGTTGGACACAAACGAAGTACACGAAGTTGCAAAGGCTAACTTTTAACTAAACAAATCCCCAGCGAAAAGCTACTAGACGGATCTACTTATATAGGAGCAAGGGGTGGCGGCCTAGGAGGTGGGAGGACGTCCCAAGGCAGCCTAAAACTAACCCTAGGCCGTACAAGGCCAATGGGCCCAAGTGAAGGTGATGCAACACCTTTAGACTTGTTGTTTGACTCGGATTCTGCTGCAGCGTCTGATTGTTTTGTTGATATCTCAACGCTCCGGACGAATTTGAAGGTGAAACCAATTGGGACGCAAAGAGCACGAAATCTAGAATCCAACAAAAAAAGAATCACCCAATTCGGAGTCCGTATGAAAAAGTTGTTGGCGTTTTGAGTCAGGTATGTCTGTGCAGTCCGAATCTGAATCCAGAACGTGAGAGAGTTGAACTCTATCTTCTCTTGGCCCAAAAGTGACGTGAGAGAACTTTTTTGAACAGCACTTAAACATCTCTTTCTCCGTTATCTTCATATGTGAATTGTACAAATATCCCATACACCTGCAATTAGACAAAACACAAAAGTGTGTGAAGTATTTTTGTTCTGGATAACATAAATAGATTATTGAATAGTTTGCACTAGAAATCACCTGACAAATATGCATGTATGCAATATTTTTGGTCGTATCCAAGGTAGTCATGTCCTCATCACATGGACTCGGAACACGGAAGACCAAAAGGTCGAACATGAGTCGTATAGAAGATACGATCAACCTGAGATGTTCACCGTTGATGACTAATCCGTCTCACGTGATGATCGGACACGGCCTAGTCGATTCGGATCATGTTTCACTTAGATGACTAGAGGGATGTCTATCTGAGTGGGAGTTCATTAAATAATTTGATTAGATGAACTCAATTATCATGAACATAGTCTAAATTGTCTTTGCAAATATGTTGTAGATAAATAACTCACGTTGTAGCTCCCTGTTTCAATACGTTCCTAGAGAAAGACCAAGTTGAAAGATATTGTAAGCAATGATGCGGACTAGGTCCGTAGTCCGAGAAGTATCCTCACTGCTACACAGAAGGCTTACGTCTTTGATGCACCGCTCGATGTGCAAACCCCTACAACGTCGTCTGTGGATGTTGTGAACACCTGACAGACACATCCTGATGACTACTTGATAGTTTAGTGCACCATACTTCACGGCTTAGAATCGGGATTCCAATGACGTTTTTGAACGCCATAAGACATATGAGATGTTCCAAGAACTGAAATTGGGATTTCAGGCTCATGCCCGTGTTGAGAGGTATGAGACCTTTGACAAGTTCTTTTGCCAACAAGATGGAGGAGAATAGCTCAGCTAGTGAGCATGTGCTCAGAATGTCTGGGTGCTACAATCACTTAAATCAAGTGGGAGTTAAACTTCCAGATAAGATAGTCATTGATAGAGTTCTCTAGCCACTATCACTGAGCTACTAGATCTTCGTGATGAACTATGACATGTAAGGGATGGAATTGATCCCGGAGCTGTTCGCGGTGCTTAAGACCGCAAAAGGTAGAAATCAAGAAGGAGCATCAAGTGTAGATGGTTTAACAAGACCACTTGTTTCAAGAAGGGCAAGGGCTAGAAGGGAAACTTCATCGATGGCAAACCAGTTGCCTCTCCAGTGAAGGAACCCAAGGTTGAACCCAAACCCAAGACTAAGTGCTTCTATTGTAAGGGGAACGGTCACTGGTAGCGGAATTACCCCAAATGCATGGTAGATAAGAAGGCTGACAACTTCAACAAAGTATATACGTGTTATTAATGTGTACCTCACTAGTACTCCTGGTAGCACCTGGGTATTGGATACCGGTTCAGTTACTATTATTGGTGACTTGAAGCAAAAGCTACGGACTAAACGGAGACTAGCTAAGGGTGAGGTGATGATGTGTGTTGGAAGTGTTTCCAAAGTTGATGAGATCACCATCGCACGCTCCATCTGCCTTCAGGATTAGTATTGAACCTAGATAAATGTTATCAGGTGTCTACGTTGAGCATGAATATGATTAGATCATGTTCATTGCAATACGGTTATTCATTTAAGTTAGAGAATAATGGTTATTCTGTTTACATGAATAATACCTTTCATGGTCATGCACCCTATGTGAATGGTTCATTGAATCTCGGTCATGGTAATACACATGTTCACGCCAAAAGATGTAGAGTTAATAATGATAGTACCACTTTCTTGTGGCACTGCTGCTTAGGAAATATTGGCGTAAGATGCATGAAGAAACTCCATGTCGATGGATGTTTGGAGTCACTTGATTTTGAATCACTTGACACATGCGAGCCATGCCTCATGGGCAGGATGACTAAGACCCCGTTTTCAGGTACAATGAAACGGGCAAGTGACTTGTTGGAAATCATATATGCTGATATGTGTGATCCAATGAGAATTGAAGCGTGCGGTGGATATCGCTATTTTCTCATCTTCACTGAAGATTTGAGTAGATATAGGTATATTTACTTAATGAAGCATAAGTCTGAAACGTTTGAAAAGTTCAAGCGATTTCAGAGTGAAGTTAAGAACCATCATAACAAGAAGATCAAATTCCTACGATCTGATCGATGAGAATTTCTGATTATGAGTTTGGCAATCACTTAAGACATTGTGGAATTGTTTCACAGTTGAAGCCACCTGGAACACCACAGGGTAATGGTGTGTCCGGACGTCATAATCGAACCCTATGAGATATGGTGCGATCTATGATGTCTCTTGCCGATCTACCATTTTCATTTTGAGGTTATGCGTTAGAGACAACTGCATTCACTTTAGATAGGGCACCATCTAAGTCCGTTGAGTCGACGTCAAACATTGGTTTGGCAGGAAACCAAAGTTGTCGTTTCTTAATGTTTGGGGCTGCGATGCTTAAGGCTTCGGCCAGAGAAGCTCGAACCCAAAGCAGACAAACACATCTTCATAGGATACCCAAAGGTGACAGTTGGGTATAACTTCTATCTCAGATCCAAGGGCAAATTGTTTGTCGCTAAGAACGGGTCCTTTCTCGAGAAGAAGTTTCTCTCGAAAGAATTGAGTGGGAGCAAGATAGAACTTGATGAGGTTGTCGAACCTTTACTTCAACCAGAGAGTGATGCAACACAGAAAGATGTTTTCTGTGGCGCGTATGTCTGTTGAATAGGAAGTTAATGGTAGTGATCATAAAGCTTCGGATCAAGTTGCTATCGAACCTCGTAGGTCGACAAGGATATGTACTACTCCTGAGTGGTATGGTAATCCTATCTTAGATATCATGTTGTTGGACAACAATGAACCTACGAGCTATGGAGAAGCGATGGTGGGCCCGTATTCCGACAAATGGTTAGAAGCCATGAAATCTGAGATAGGATCCATGTATCGGAACAAAGTATGGACTTTGCTGGACTTGCCCGATGATCGGCAAGCCATTGTGATAAATGGATCTTTAAGAAGAAGACGGACGTGGGCGGTAATGTTACCGTCTATGAAGCTCGACTTGTGGGAAAGAGTCTTTTCACAAGTTCAAGGAGTTGACTACGATGAGAATTTCTCACCCGTAGCGATGCTTAAGTCCGTTGGAATCATGTTAACATTAGCTGTATTTTTTGATTATGAAATCTTACAGATGGATGTCAAAAACAAGTTTTCTTACTAGTTTTCGTAAGAAAAGTTGTATGTGACACAATAAAAGGTTTTGTCGATCCTAAGGATGCTAAAAGTTATGCTGGCTCCAGTAATCCTTCTATGGACTAGAGCAAGCATCTCGGAATCAGAATATATGTTTTGATGGAGTGATCAAAGCTTTTAGGTTTATACAATGTTTGCTAGAAACTTGTATTTATAAGAAAGTGAGTGGGAGCACTACAATATTTCTGATAAGTATATGTGGATGACATATTGTTGATTCGAAATGATGTAGAATTTCTGGAAAGCATAAACGGTTGTTTCAAGAGTGTTTTTCAAAGGAAGACCTGGATAAAGCTGCTTACATATTGGGCATCAAGATCTATATAGATAGATCAAGATGCCTGATGATACTTTCAAAGAACGCACACCTTGACATGTTTTTGAAGGAGTTCAAAATAGATCAGTCAAAGAAGGGGTTCTTACCTGAGTTGTAAGGTGTGAAGTTGAGTAAGACTCAAAGATTGACCACGACAGAAGAAAGAGGAAGGACGAAGGTCATCCCCTATGCTTTCGTCATAGGCTCTATACGGTATGCCATGCTGAGTACCGCACCAGACGTGTGCCTTGCCACATGTCTAGCAAGAGGGTACAAAGGTGATCTAGGATAGGATCACCAGATAGCGGTCAAAATTATCCTTAGAGGAATAAGGAAATGTTTCCCGGTTATGGAGGTGATAAAGAGTTCGACATAAAGAGTTACGTCGATGCAAGCTTAACACCTATCCGGATAGCTCTGAGTAGAGATACCGGATACGTATAATGGAGCAATAATTTGGAATAGCTCCAAGTGGAACATGGTAGCAGCATCTACGATATAAAGTTTTGCGAAATACATAGGGATTTGAATATGGCAAGACCCGTTGACTACAACCTCTTTCACAAGCATAACATGATCAAACCCAGAACTCATTGAGTATGAATCACATAGTGATGTGAACTAGATTAGTGACTCTAGTAAACTCTTTGGATGTTGGTCACATGGCGATGTGCCTGTGAGTGTTAATCACATGGCGATGTGAACTAGATTATGGACTCTAGTGCAAGTGGGAGACTACTGGAAATATGCCCTAGAGGCAATAATAAATTAGTTATTATTATTATATTTCATTGTTCATTGATAATCGTTTATTATCCATACTAGAATTGTATTGATAGGAAACTTAGATACATGTGTGGATACATAGACAACACCATGTCCCTAGTAAGCCTCTAGTTGACTAGCTCGTTGATCAATAGATGGTTACGGTTTCATGACCATGGACATTGGATGTCATTGATAACGGGATCACATGATTAGGAGACTGATGTGATGGACAAGACCCAATCCTAAGCCTAGCACAAAGATCGTGTAGTTCGTATGCTAAAGCTTTTCTAATGTCAAGTATCATTTCCTTAGACCATGAGATTGTGCAACTCCCGGATACCGTAGGAGTGCTTTGGGTGTGCCCAACGTCACAATGTAACTGGGTGTCTATAAAGGTACACTACGGGTATCTCCGAAAGTGTCTGTTGGGTTGGCACGAATCAAGACTGGGATTTGTCACTCCGTGTAAACGGAGAGGTATCTCTGGGCCCAATCGGTAGGACATCATCATAATGTGCACAATGTGACCAAGGAGTTGATCACGGGATGATGTGTTACGGAACGAGTAAAAAGACTTGCCGATAACGAGATTGAACAAGGTATCGGGATACCGACCATCGAATCTCGGGCAAGTATCGTACCGATAGACAAAGGGAATTGTATACGGGATTGATTGAATCCTTGACATCGTGGTTCATCCGATGAGATCATCGTGGAGCATGTGGGAGCCAACATGGGTATCTAGATCCCGCTATTGGTTATTGATCGGAGAGTTGTCCCGGCCATGTATGGATGACTCCCGAGCTCGTAGGGTCTACACACTTAAGGTTCGATGACGCTAGGGTTATAGGGAAAGTATGTACGCGGTTACTGAATGTTGTTCGGAGTCCCGGATGAGATCCCGGACATCACAAGGAGTTAGTAAAGATTGATATATAGGAAGTATGGTTTTGGCCACCGGAAGTATTCCGGGCATCACTGGTAGTGTACCGGGACCACCGGAGGGGTCCGGGGGTCCGCCGGGAGGGGCCACCGGCCCCGGAGGCCTACATGGGCCAATAGTGGGAAGGGACCAGCCCCTAGGTGGGCTGTGGCACCTCCCACCAAGGCCCAAGGCGCCTCCTAGAGGGGAGGGGGCAAACCCTAGGGCAGATGGGCCTTAAGGCCCACCCTAGGTGCGCCTCCTCTCTCCCCCCCCCCTTGGCCGCAACCCTAGATGGGTTTTGGGGCTGCCGCCACTCCTAGGGAGGGAACCCTAGATGGGGCCACAGCCCCTCCCCTTCCCCTATATATACTTGAGGTATTGGGAGCTGCAACATACACGAGATCATCTCCCTCTTGGCGCAGCCCTACCTCTCTCCCTCCTCGTCTCTCGTAGTGCTTGGCGAAGCCCTGCTGGAGTTCCATGCTCCTCCACCACCACCACGCCGTCATTCTGCTGCTGGACGGAGTCTTCCCCAACCTCTCCTTCTTCCCTTGCTGGATCAAGGCGTAGGAGACGTCACCGGGCTGCACGTGTGTTGAACGCGGAGGTGCCATGGTTCGACGCTTAGATCGGAATCAACCGCGATCTGAATCGCTGCGAGTACGACTCCTTCATCCGCGTTCTTGCAACGCTTCCTCTTAGCGATCTACAAGGGTATGTAGATGCACTCCCCTTCCCCTCGTTGCTAGATTACTCCGTAGATTAATCTTGGTGATGCGTAGAAAATTTTAAATTTCTACTACGATCCCCAACAGATCTGTCAATGTCATCATCGATGGAGGGAGTTCTCACAATCTCGCAAGTGAAGAACTTTTCTCCAAGCTCCAATTGCCCAAGACTAAGCATCCAAATCCATACAAAGTGCAATGGCTTAGTGACTCCGGCACTATCCAAGTAGAGCACCGAGTACAAGTCTCCATCAAAATCGGCGCCTACGAAGACACCTTGGAGTGCGACGTCATCCCAATGACCCTTTGCCACCTTCTCCTTGGACGGCCATGGAAATTCGATAGAGGAGTCGTCCACAATGGGCGTACAAACCACTATAGCTTCAAGATGCAAGGAAAGGAGTTTGTGTTACGACCTATGTCTCCAAGCCAAGTGATCGCCGATAAGCAAGCCACCCATCGTGGAGAGAATGGTGAGAGAGTGAGCCACCAAAAAGAGAGTGAGCGCCACAAGTCCAAATTGAGTGCCTCCACGATGAGCGAAAACAAGAACCTCGTTCTATTTGCCACCATACGTGAGATGAGAGAAGTGTGTGAGAACCCATCTAGTGTCCTACACTACGTCCTCATGTGCAAGTACAATGCACCACAAACTAACACTTCTCACACTCTTCCTCTAGTGTTGTCTTCTCTTTTGCAGGAATTTCAAGATGTTTTTCCCGATGAGCTAACTCCGAGACTACCTCCATTACGAGGCATTGAGCACCGCATCGACCTCATCCCCGGAGCACCGCTTCCGAACAAATCTCCCTAACGCGTCAACCCCGAAGAAACCAAAGAAATTCAAAGGCAAGTAAAGCATCTCATAGACCATGGACATGTGCGTGAAAGTTTGAGCCCTTGTGCCGTACCGGTCATTCTTGTGCCAAAACGTGACGGTAGCTTTCGCATGTGCTCCGACTGTAGACCTATCAATGCTATCACCGTTCGCTATAGGTACCCCATTCCACGCCTAGATGATATGCTTGATGAGCTTAGCGGTGCCACTATATTTTATAAAATTGATCTTAAAAGTGGTTACTATCAAATCCGCATACAAGAGGGTGATGAATGGAAAACCGCATTCAAAACCAAGTTTGGTTTGTATGAGTGGTTAGTCATGCCTATGGGTCTCTCGGAAGCACCGAGCACTTTTATGCGCCTTACGAATCATGTCTTTCGCCCTTACATTGGTATATTTGTTGTGGTTTACTTCGATGACATTCTTGTGTTTAGCAAATCTATCCAAGAGCATGTCACCCATGTCCGCACCGTTTTGCAAACTCTTATGAAAGAGCGTCTCTATGCTAATATGGAGAAATTCCTTTTTGGTGTTGATAAGCTCGTTTTCTTGGGTTTTGTGGTCTCTTCTAAGGGTGTTCGTGTAGATGACTCCAAGATCAATGCTATTAAGACTTGGCCGCAACCAACCAACTTGCATCAAGTGCGTAGTTTTCTTAGTCTTGCGGGTTTCTATTGTCGCTTTGTGAAGGATTTTAGCACCATTGCTTCGCCTTTGCATGCTTTGAGCAAGAAGAATGCGCCATTTGTTTGGGGACCATCCCAAGATACCGCATTCAATGAGCTTAAGAATTTGCTTACTCATGCTCCCGTGCTTGCTTTACCGAACTTCGAGAAGCCTTTTGAAATTCATTGCGATGCTAGTAGTAATGGCATAGGAGGTGTGTTAACGCAAGAGAAGCGCCCCATAGCTTATTTTAGTGAGAACTTTCCGGAGCGCAACTCAATTATCCCATCTATGACAAAGAGCTATATGCTTTAGTCCGCGTTTTGCATGAATGGGAACACTACCTTCGTCCCGATGAATTTATCATTCATACCGATTATGAAACTCTCAAGTATCTTAAGGGACACACTAAGTTGAAGAAGTGTCATGCTAAATGGAGTGAATTTATTGAGTCTTTTCCCTATGTCATCAAGTACATCAAGAGTAAAGTAAACATAGTAGCAGATGCTCTTCCCGCATTTGCATGCTTGTCACGCAACTTGAGTTAGATGTCATTGGTTTCGAGCATATCAAAGACTTATATGAGCATGATACAACTTTTGCCATTCCTTATGCCAAGTGTTTGTCGAATACATCTTGGGAACGCTATTACATCAAAGATGGCTACCTTATGAGAGCTAACAAACTTTGCATTCCCGAGTCCTCTCTTCATTTGTTGCTTTTGCAGGAATCTCATGGAGGAGGCTTAATGGGACACTTCGGACGCGACAAGACGTTCGCCATGCTCTCGAAAAGGTACTTTTCGCCTAAGATGTTTTGGGATGTCAATCGTTTCACCAACCGGTGTTCTACATGTCGCAAAGCTAAGTCCAAAGCTCAATGTCATGGTCTCCATATGCCTTTACCGATTCCATACCAACCTTGGGAAGACATTAGCATGGACTTTGTACTTGGTTTGCCTAGAACTCGAAATGGGAAAGATTCCATATTTGTCGTTGTGGACAGTTTCTCCAAAATGGCACATTTTATTCCTTGTCACAAGATAGACGATGCTTCACATGTTGCTAATCTCTTTTTTAGGGAAATATTGCGTCTCCATGGTGTGCCAAATACAATTATCTCGGACCGCGACGTCAAATTCCTTACCTACTTTTGGAAGACCCTATGCGCCAAGCTCGGAATCAAGCTACTCTTCTCCATGGCGTACCATCCTCAAACCGACGGCCAAACGGAGGTGACAAACCGAACACTCTCCGCTCTACTTCGAGTATTCATCAAGAAGAACATCAAGGAGTGGGAGGAGTGTCTACCCATCGCCGAGTTCACCTACAACCGAGCGAGACACTCAACAACCGGCAAGTCCCCTTTCGAGGTCATCTACAGATTTAACCCCTTGTCACCATTGGGTATTTTTCCTCTTCCACTCCAAGAGCGAATCAATTTGGACGCAAGTGCATGAGTGACCCATCTCAAGAAGGTGCATGAAGATACAAGACACACCATCAAGCGCCAAGTACAACGCCTTGCGACCAAGCTCCACGTCAACAGGCAACCTAAGGTCTTCAACATTGGTGATCTCGTGTGGCTACACCTTTAGAAGGAGCGCTTTCCACAAGAACGCAAGTCTAAGCTTTGACCACGGGCAGATGGACCCTTCAAGGTGCTCGCACGCTACAACGACAATGCTTACCAGATCGACCTCCCGCGCGACAAGTACAGCGTGAGCGACATCTTCAACATCAAAGATCTCTCTCCCTTCCATGGTGATGAAGAATTCGATCCGAGGATGGATCTTCCCCAAGGGAGGGGAGATGATGTGGAGCATCCCACGACCATCCCCATGGACGCCACGTCAACTATCTAAGCTCCAAGCGGACCAATGGCAAGGGCTAGGGCACGTGCTATTCAATCCGTGGTGACATCACTCCTACTTGAGTTTTCTCCCTCTTCAAGTGAGACATGGCTACTGCCTAAGTCCGAGATACTATGTGTCATCAGGTACAATGCTCAAGACTCGGAGCCGAGGACTGTAGACGAAGAGACAGGCGTCAACACTCTGGATAGCCCGGAACTTCCGGCCACCGGACCTTCCGGCTGACATGGAGCTTCCGGCCGCCGATGACTTCGACCAGCCCAGGCGTGCCAACTCTCGGGTTAGCCCGAACCCTGTCCCGGACCTTCCGGCGCCCAGAGCCTCCGGCCGACACGGAACTTCCGGCCCCCGGATGCCAGCACATCTCCTCCGCGCCAACTCTCTGGTTAGGCCGAACCCTCCCCGGAACCTCCGGCGCCCGGAACTTCCGGCCTTGCCCGGAACTTCCGGCCCTGCCTGCGCGCAGCCACTTGGGCCGAGGCCCGTGTACCCTTTCGTCACCTAGACTATATATACTCTATCCTGTGCAACTTTCTAGGGTTAGCGTTGGCTTAGCTCATACTTAGAGATAGAGCTTCGCTCATCCACATCGGATCTACTCCTCGTGAGAGACCGCGGCCACTTCGGAGAAGATCCCTTTGGATTCAAGCCCTCTTTCTAAGGGAAGACCCCCCCGTGGATTCAAGACCTCCTCATGGAGAAGAACCGGCTACCCTTGTATCGTCCTTAGTTGTCCGTGGATTCGTGTATTGTTCTATGTACCCGAGGATTTAGCACATTTGTGACTTGTTCTTGTTAGTTTGAGTGTTCCTCTCGTGTTTCCCTTGTGTTTTCCCTCGTTTCCCTCCTCGTGTTCTTCGCGTTCTTCACGGGATCCGCTCGTTTTGTGAAAGATCGGGTGATTAGGGTTCTACCCTACATCAACTACGCACTTGATGCAAGTTAGTTGGTTGTGGCCAAGTCTTAATAGCATTGATCTTGGACTCATCTACATGAACACCCTTGGAAGAGACCACAAAACCCAAGAAAACGAGCATATCAACACCAAAAAGGCATTTCTCCATATTAGCATAGAGACGCTCTTTCCTAACAGTTTGCAAAACGGTGCAGACATGGGTGACATGCTCTTGGATAGATTTGCTAAACACAAGAATGTCATCGAAGTAAACCACAACAAATATACCAATGTAAGGGCGAAAGACATGATTCATAAGGCGCATAAAAGTGCCCGGTGCTTCCGAGAGACCCATAGGCATGACTAACCACTCATACAAACCAAACTTGGTTTTGAATGCGGTTTTCCATTCATCACCCTCTTGTATGCGGATTTGATAGTAACCACTCTTAAGATTAATTTTGGAAAATATAGTGGCACCACTAAGCTCATCTAGCATATCATCTAGGCGTGGAATGGGATACCTATAACAAATGGTGATAGCATTGATAGGTCTACAATCGGAGCACATGCGAAAACTACCGTCACGTTTTGGCACAAGAATGACCGGTACGGTACAAGGGCTCAAACTTTCACGCACATGTCCATGGTCTATGAGATGCTTTACTTGCCTTTGAATTTCTTTGGTTTCTTCGGGGTTGACGCGGTATGGAGCTTTGTTCGAAAGCGGTGCTCCGGGGATGAGGTCGATGCGGTGCTCAATGCCTCGTAGTGGAAGTAGTCCCGGAGGTAGCTCATCGGGGAAAACATCTTGAAATTCCTGCAAAAGAGAAGACAACACTAGAGGAAGAGTGTCAGGAGTGTTAGTTTGTGGTGCATTGTCCTTGCACATGAGGACGTAGTGTAGGACACTAGATGGGTTCTCACACACTTCTCTCATCTCACGTTTGGTGGCAAATAGAACGAGGTTCTTCTTTTTTCTCATCGTGGAGGCACTCAATTTGGGCTTGTGGCGCTCACTCTCTTTTTGGTGGCTGACTCTCTCACCTTTCTCTCCACGATGGGTGGCTTGCTTATCGGCGATCACTTGGCTTGGAGACATAGGTCATAACACAAACTCCTTTCCTTGCATCTTGAAGCTATAGTGGTTAGTACGCCCATGGTGGACGACTCCTGTATCAAATTGCCATGGCCGTCCAAGGAGAAGATGGCAAACGGTCATTGTGATGACGTCGCACTCCAAGGTGTCTTCGTAGGCGCCGATTTTGAAGGAGACTTATACTCGGTGCTCGACTTGGATAGTCCCGGAGTCACTAAGCCATTGCACTTTGTATGGATGTGGATGCTTCGACTTGTTCCATGTTCTACCTTCTTTACAATTCTGCAATACATCTTGAAATTCAGCATCATGCACATATTGATCTTTGATGGTCTCCAAACCAAATATTTTAAAGTCAAGTTGTGAAAGCATAGTATAATGACGAGACAATGCATCAGCAATAACATTTTCTTTACCCTTCTTGTGTTTAATGACATAAGGGAAAGTCTCAATGAATTCAACCCATTTAGCATGTCTACGGTTCAGTTTTGCTTGACTTTTAATGTGTTCCAAAGATTCATGATCAGAATGTATAACAAATTGCTTTGGCCATAAATAATGTTGCCATGTTTCTAAGGTCCGAACAAGAGCAGATAATTCTTTATCATAAGTAGAATAGTTCAGACTAGGCCCACTCAATTTTTCAGAAAAGTATGTAACAGGTTTGCCATCTTGTAATAACACACCTCCTAGTCCAATTCCACTAGCATCACATTCTAGCTCAAAAGTCTTATTGAAATTAGGAAGTTGGAGTAAAGGAGCATGTGTCAACTTATCTTTCAATACCGTGAAGGCTTCTTCCTGTGCGGTACCCCAAACAAAAGGCACATCCTTCTTTGTAAGCTCATTTAGAGGTGCAGCAATGGTTCTGAAATCTCTCACAAAACCCCTATAGAAACCAGCAAGGCCAAGGAAACTCCTCACTTGTGTGACCGTTTTGGGTTGTGGCCAACTCTCAATAGCTTCAATCTTGGCTTTATCAACTTCAGTTCCCTATGGAGTAACAACATAGCCAAGAAAAGATGCTCGGTCGGTGCAAAAGGGGCACTTTCCAAGGTTATCAAACAAACGTGCATCACGTAGAGCAATAAAAACAGCACGTAAATGTTCCAAATGTTCCTCCAAAGATTTGCTATAAATCAATATGTCATCAAAGTAAACTACCACAAATCGTCCAATGAAAGCACGTAAAACTTCGTTCATTAACCTCATGAAAGTACGAGGTGCATTAGTTAACTCAAAAGGCATGACTAACCACTCATATAATCCAAACTTAGTTTTAAATGTTGTTTTCCATTCATCTCCCAATTTCATATGAATTTGATGGTATCCACTACGCAAATCAACTTTGGAGAATATTGTAGAGTCACTCAATTCATCAAGCATATCATCTAGCCTAGTAATAGGATGATGATAACGAATAGTAATATTATTAATGCCTCTACAATCAACGCACATACGCAACGTACCATCCTTTTTCGGCACTAAAATGATAGGAACAACACAAGGACTAAGGGATTCGCGTATATAACCTTTGTCGAGCAGTTCTTGTACTTGAGGCATAATCTCCTTCGTCTCCTCTGGATTGGTACGGTATGGTGCACGGTTGGGTAATGATGCACCGGGAATTAAGTCAATTTGATGCTCAATCCCTCAAATAGGTGGTAATCCTAGTGGCACGTCTTGTGGAAAGACGTCAGCGAACTCCTGCAAAATGTTAGTGACAGCAGGAGGCAAAGAGGAAGGCACGTCTCCGAATGAAAATAATGCCTCTTTGCACACAAAAGCATAGCAAACAGATTTGCTAAAATCTAGATCATCAATATCAGATTTGGTGGCAAGTAAACATGCACTTTTCAATTTAATTTCAGAAGCAACACTAGATTGTTTATTATTAGACTACATTTGTTGCTCAAATTCTTTTGCCACAATCTGATTTTCACTCTTATTTTTCTCCTGTTTTGCTTTATTAGCTCTATTAATATCATCTTTCAAAATGGAATCAGGAGGCATAGGAAGCAAAGTAATATTTTTGTCCTTATGAACAAGAGTATACTGATTGTTTCTACCATGGTGTATAGAATTTTTATCAAATTGCCATGGTCTACCAAGTAATAAGGAACATGCTTGCATAGGTACCACATCACAATCAACATAATCAGCATATGTAGAGATACTAAAATGCACACGAACAGTACGTGTTACCTCCTTGCCGCTGTTGTTGAACCATTGGATGTAGTAAGGATGTGGATGTGGTCTTGTGGTGAGAGATAGCTTCTCCACCATCTCCATGCTAGCCAAGTTATTGCAGCTCCCTCCATCTATGATGACGCAAACAGAACATTCCTTCACAACTCCCTTTGTATGGAACAAATTATGCCTCTGATTTTGCTCAGCTTGTGTAACCTGCACACTCAAAACACGTTGAGCAACTAAACATTCATACATGTCTCATGATCAGAATCATCTCCACCGTGTTCTTCACGTGTAATAAGAGCCAAAGTCTCCTCATCATAGTCACTAGCGGACTCATACCCACCATCCTCAGTAGCAATCATCACATGCTGAGATTGGCATTCTCTCGCAAAATGTCCTCTTCCCTTACAACGACGACAAATAATATCACTTGTGTGCCCTGTTGATGCCATGGAAGAAGAAGAGCTCTGCGCAGGTCCAGCAGGTGTGCTCTTGGCAGATAGTGGTGGTAGTGCCTTCTTCCTTGTATAACGGCTGGAGGTGGCACCTGATGGAGGTGCTGGTGGAGTGGAAGTAGAGGATGCACGTGGTGTCCCTGATGAAGATCGACCTGCAGAAAAGTTAGTTCACACCAATGCCTGTCGATCCTGCACTTCACGTTCAGCTTTACATGCAAGATGGAATAAACGAGTGATATTATTATACTCCTTATACTCTAGGATGGTCTGAATATCTTTATTTAATCCACCCATAAAACGTACAAGCATAGCTTCATTCTCCTCAACAATACCACGTCTAATCATGCCAGTTTGTAATTCATGATAATATTCTTCTACAGAATTTTTTCCTTGTCTTAAACGCTGCAATTTTTGAAGTAATTCACGTTGATAATATGGTGGAACCCAACGAGTACGCATAGCACTTCTCAAAGCAGCCCAAGTAGCTGGAATAGGATATAATCTACAATGCTCAGACCACCAAACACATGCAAAACTAGTGAATGCACAAACAGCAGCAGGAACACGTCTCTCCTCAGGATATTGTAAATATGTAGATCGTTGTTCAGTTTCTAACTCCCAAGTAAGATATATATCAAGAACATATCTACCCTCAAATGGTGGAATATTCAATTTTAGTTTAGGGAGATGGTCATGATCTCGTACCTGAGGTTGAGCCCTACCATTGCCATTATTTGCATGTGGACGACCTGGTGGTTGCTGTGCTGGTGGTGGCACGTAGTTCTGATTTTGATCAACCTCATCCTCGTAATCTCCGGCAAAATCATCCTCCTCCGCATCAGCAGCAGGAGCCACAGAAGTATCAACAGCAGCACCAACAGTTTGGCCAAGTGCTAGAGGGAGACGGCTCGCTCGGCGGAGGGCTGTTTCACGATGTGTAGGTAGTCGTCGTCGTCGTTGTTGTTGTTGTTGTTGTTGTTGTTGTTGTAGTGGTGCGTTAGGTGCAGCCGGTGGTGGTGGTGGAAGACACGCGGGCAATTCATTAAACCTGTTATCGAGCTTTGTTTCGAACGTCTTCTCCATGCCATCTTTCTTCTCCATGCCCACTTCAAATCTGTTTAGCACATCTTGCACCTGTCCACTCATCATTTGCTGAAATTTATCATGCAACTCCTTATTCATCATGTTCTCCCAGTCAGTCTCGTCGGCTTGTGATCCTGCCATGGTTAGCAACAATAGAAACACACAAGAATATGATCCTACAGACTACTAACAAGAGGTGGTGGTGGTGTCACAAATCCGTCAAGCAAATCTCAAATTCTTACCAGTTCTTACCCAGCAGCAGGCGGTGATCGGCAACCGTCATAGACAAAACTCTCAAAGCTTGGATAGAGCGATTACCAGGGAGAGTCAAACGCACAACGTAGATGTATGTGGAGCTGGGAAGGCTTATAATATGGTAGAAAAAAGGGTCAGCAATAATCAATTCAGAGATGCAAAGTTGAATAAACGCTCAACGACGGTACTGTGCTGGTCCTAGGCTAGACCGTGCTAGAGACGCGAGCCTAGAACACTAACAAGATCACGGCACTGCACATAAACAATGCAGGAGCACACTTTGAATTTTTTTCCTTTTTTCACTTTTTTTGCACTTTTTTCCTTTTTTTTGCTCCGCAACAAATTTTTTTCGAAAAAGTCTACAAATGGTCTAAAAACTACCTAGCTAGAATTTTCCAGACTTAGTTTTTTTTTGAGTTTGGAACTATTTTTCTTCTGCGGGTAGCACGGAATCTCGGGAGTCCTACTCTGTCACGACTCGGTGTATGGCGTGATTTGGAACTCGAAAACAATGCAACAATTACTGGATTCAGAGTAGGACTGGTGGCGGAGATGAATCTGGTGGAATCACGGACTGGTGGCGGCAATGAATCTGGTGGAAATCGGACTGGTGGCGGATATATGTTGCAGGTGAACTCGGATTGGCGTGATGGCGGCGGATATGTGGTGGCGTATATGGACTCGGATTGGTGGTGAATATGGCAGCGACGATGAAGTTGGTGTGGTGGTGGTATATGGCAGCAGCGATGATAATGATGCGGTGGTGATATATGGCAGCGGCGACGTGACAACCTATGAACAGAACTCGAAACTCTAAAGGACTAGACACTAAGACCAACAACTTGACATTACGATGCAACCGCAAACTCAACAAAGCAAATATAGAAAAGATTATGCAAAGGCTCAGAATTGTTCGGATAGGATGAACTAACCCTAATTTTTTGGGCTTTTTCGTGGACTATAGGTACGAAGAATAGACTCGATCTAAACTACGAAAAACTGTAAAATCTCACCGAGCAACCCGAAGATTTGATACCACTTGATTGAGGCAAAGGTGTCCCGATGTTTTGATGAGATGGTGGCTATCGTTTTCTGTGGGAGTCGACCTTGTCGATCCGACTAAGAACGTGCAAGACGTCGTGCCTTAGCAATCGCTAAACCAACTTCCGAGGGTTATTGACCACGCCAGAGCATGATCAACCTGACCACGAGGGTCTGATTCCTGCAAGAAAACAAAGAACAAGCAAGAAACTGAGATTGCAATCTGGATATTGCGAATATAAGATGAAAGCTTTATTGATCAAGGTGGGGTTCTATGACACCTTGGTCTGGTCGTTGAACACAAACGAAGTACGCGAAGTTGCAGCTATGGTGAACGTTTAATCTAAACAAATCCCAAAGCCTAAGCGATGCCCTAAGGGCTGTATATATGGAGGAGAGAGGGGGAATTTCGTGGCCCTTGGTGGAGGGGTCCGAAACCAACCCTAACTCTTGTTTCCCCACACATACGGACTCTAAAAACACCCTATACTTAAGTACTTCGAAAATACATGGGCCTGGCCCAATAATAAGGTGACGCAGCACCTAAAATAGCCTCTGGACGAAATTTATGAAGTGGCATCTTGTATATTTAGTCTCATGCTTCATGCACTCATTATGGTGGCTTCAGAGTCCTGTAATCATCACTTGTCACTCCGTTCTTGTTCCCCTTGCGCATGCCATCATCTCCATGCTTGAACTTGCTCCAAGGTTCACCTTTCTTATCCAAGCTAGCCCCTTCACGTGTAAGCAAAACAAATGTATCCAATTTAGGCAGCATAATATTCTCATGAACATTAGAATCGTTACCAAGAAACGAAAGTACCTGATAATTCAATTGGCGTGCGCGAGCTCTAGTAATCGGTCCATTATGTATAGCAGCAGGGGCTGTGGGTGTAACTGTTGGGGAACGTAGTAATTTCAAAAAATTTCCTACGCACACGCAAAATCATGGTGATGCATAGCAACGAGAGGGGAGAGTGTTGTCTACGTACGCTCGTAGACCGGAAGCGGAAGCGTTAGCACAACGCGGTTGATGTAGTCGTACGTCTTCACGGCCCGACCGATCAGGCACCGAAACTACGGCACCTCCGAGTTCTAGCACACGTTCAGCTCGATGACGATCCCCGGACTCCGATACAGCAAAGTGTTGGGGATGAGTTCAGTCAGCACAACGGCGTGGTGACGATCTTGATGTTCTACCGTCGCAGGGCTTCGCCTAAGCACCGCTACAATATTATCGAGGATTATCATGGAAGGGGGCACCGCGCACGGCTAAGAGATCAATGATCAATTGTTGTGTCTAGAGGTGCCCCCCTGCCCCCGTATATAAAGGAGCAAGGGAGGAAGAGGCCGGCCCTAGGAGGGGGCGCGCCAAGTGTGGAGTCCTACTAGGACTCCCTAGTCCTAGTAGGATTCCACCTCCCATATGGAATAGGAAAAGAGGAAGGGAAAAGGAGAAGGAAGGAAGGGGGCGCCCCCCTTCCCTAGTCCAATTCGGACCAGACCAAGGGGAGGGGTGCGGCCACCCTTGAGGCCCTTTTGCTTCTTTCCCGTATGGCCCAATAAGGCCCAATACGTATTCCCGTAACTCTCCGGTACTCCAAAAAATACCCGAATCACTCGGAACCTTTCCGATGTCCGAATATAGTCGTCCAATATATCGATCTTTACGTCTCGACCATTTCGAGACTCCTCGTCATGTCCCCGATCTCATCCGGGACTCCGAACTCCTTTGGTACATCAAAACTCATAAACTCATAATATAACTGTCATCGAAACCTTAAGCGTGCGGACCCTATGGGTTCGAGAACAATGTAGACATGACCGAGACACGTCTCCGGTCAATAACCAATAGCGGAACCTGGATGCTCATATTGGCTCCCACATATTCTACGAAGATCTTTGTCGGTCAGACCGCATAACCACATACGTTGTTCCCTTTGTTATCGGTATGTTACTTGCCCGAGATTCGATCGTCGGTATCTCAATACCTAGTTCAATATCGTTACCGGCAAGTCTCTTTACTCGTTCCGTAATACATCATTCTACAACTAACTCATTAGTTGCAATGCTTGCAAGGCTTAAGTGATGTGTATTACCGAGAGGGCCCAGAGATACCTCTCCGGCAATCGGAGTGACAAATCCTAATCTCGAAATACGCCAACCCAACAAGTACCTTCGGAGACACATGTAGAGCACCTTTATAATCACCCAGTTACGTTGTGATGTTTGGTGGCACACAAAGTGTTCCTTCGGTAAACGGGAGTTGCATAATCTCATAGTCATAGGAACATGTATAAGTCATGAAGAAAGCAATAGCAACAAACTAAACGATCAAGTGCTATGCTAACGGAATGGGTCAAGTCAATCACATCATTCTCCTAATGATGTGATCCCGTTAATCAAATGACAACTCATGTCTATGGTTAGGAAACATAACCATCTTTGATCAACAAGCTAGTCAAGTAGAGGCATACTAGTGACACTCTGTTTGTCTATGTATTCACACATGTATTATGTTTCCGGTTAATACAATTCTAGCATGAATAATAAACATTTATCATGATATAAGGAAATAAATAATAACTTTATTATTGCCTCTAGGGCATATTTCCTTCAGTCTCCCACTTGCACTAGAGTCAATAATCTTGTTCACATCGCCATGTGATTTAACATCAATAGTTCACATCACCATGTGATTAACACCCATAGTTCACATCGACATGTGACCAACACCCAAAGGGTTTACTAGAGTCAATAACCTAGTTCACATCGCTATGTGATTAACACCCAAAGTGTACTGAGGTGTGATCATGTTTTGCTTGTGAGAGAAGTTTAGTCAATGGGTCTGCCGCATTCAGATCCGTAAGTATTTTGCAAATTTCTATGTCAACAATGCTCTGCATGGAGCTACTCTAGCTAATTGCTCCCACTTTCAATATGTATCCAGATTGAGACTTAGAGTCATCTGGATCAGTGTTAAAACTTGCATCGACGTAACCCTTTATGACGAACCTTTTGTCACCTCCATAATCGAGAAACATATCCTTATTCCACTAAGGATAATTTTGACCAATGTCCAGTGATCTACTCCTACATCACTATTGTACTCCTTTGCCAAACTCAGGACAGGGTATACAATAGGTCTGGTACACAGCATGGCATACTTTATAGAACCTATGGCTGAGGCATATGGAATGACTTTCATTTTCTCTCTATCTTCTACCGTGGTCGGGTTTTCAGTCTTACTCAACTTCACACCTTGTAACACAGGCAAGAACTCCTTCTTTGACTGTTCCATTTTGAACTACTTCAAAATCTTGTCAAGGTATGTACTCATTGAAAAACTTATCAAGTGTCTTGATCTATCTCTATAGATCTTGATGCTCAATATGTAAGCAGCTTCACCGAGGTCTTTCTTTGAAAAACTCCTTTCAAACATTCCTTTATGCTTTGCAGAATAATTCTACATTATCTCCGATCAACAATATGTCTTTCACATATACTTATCAGAAATGTTGTAGTGCTCCCACTCACTTTCTTGTAAATACAGGCTTCACCGCAAGTCTGTATAAAACTATATGCTTTGATAAACTTATCAAAGCGTATATTCCAACTCCGAGATGCTTGCACCAGTCCATAGATGGATCGCTGGAGCTTGCATATTTTGTTAGTACCTTTAGGATTGACAAAACCTTCTGGTTGCATCATATACAACTCTTCTTTAATAAATCCATTAAGGAATGCAGTTTTGTTTATCCATTTGCCAGATTTCATAAAATGCGGCAATTGCTAACATGATTCGGACAGACTTAAGCATAGATACGAGTGAGAAACTCTCATCGTAGTCAACACCTTGAACTTGTCGAAAACCTTTTTGCGACAATTCTAGCTTTGTAGATAGTAACACTACTATCAGCGTCCGTCTTCCTCTTGAAGATCCATTTAATCTCAATGGCTCGCCGATCATTGGGCAAGTCAATCAAAGTCCATACTTTGTTCTCATACATGGATCTCATCTCAGATTTCATGGCCTCAAGCCATTTCGCGGAATCTGGGCTCATCATCGCTTCCTCATAGTTCGTAGGCTCGTCATGGTCAAGTAACATGACCTCCAGAACAGGATTACCGTACCACTCTGGTGCGGATCTCACTCTGGTTTACCTACGAGGTTCGGTAGTAACTTGATCTGAAGTTACATGATCATCATCATTAGCTTCCTCACTAATCGGTGTAGTAGTCACAGGAACAGATTTCTGTGATGATCTACTTTCCAATAAGGGAGCAGGTACAGTTACCTCATCAAGTTCTACTTTCCTCCCACTCACTTCTTTCCAGAGAAACTCCTTCTCTAGAAAGGATCCATTCTCAGCAATGAATAACTTGCCTTCGGATTTGTGATAGAAGGTGTACCCAACATTTTCTTTTGGGTATCCTATGAAGATTTACTTCTCCGATTTGGGTTCGAGCTTATCATGTTGAAACTTTTTCACATAAGCATTGTAGTCCCAAACATTAAGAAACGACATCTTAGGTTTCTGCCAAACCACAGTTCATACGGTGTCGTCTCAATGGATTTAGATGGTGACCTTTTTAACGTGAATATAGCTGTCTCTAATGCATAACCCCAAAACGATAGTGGTAGATCGGTAAGAGACATCATAGATCGCACTATATCTAATAAAGTACGGTTATGACGTTCGGACACACCATTAGACTGTGGTGTTCCAGGTGGCGTGAGTAGTGAAACTATTTGACATTGTTTTAACTGAAGGCCAAACTCGTAACTCAAATATTTTACTTCTGCGATCATATCGTAGAAACTTTTATTTTTGTTATGATGATTCTCCACATCACTCTGAAATTCTTTGAACTTTTCAAATATTTCAGACTTTGTGTTTCATCAAGTAGATATACTCATATCTGCTCAAATCATGTGTGAAGATCAGAAAATAATGATACCTGCCACGAGCCTCAGTATTCATCGGACCACATACATCAGTGTGTATGATTTCCAACAAATCTGTTGGTCGCTCCATTGTTCCGGTGAACGGAGTCTTAGTCATCTTGCCTATGAGGCATGGTTCGCAAGCATCAACTGATTCATAATCAAGTGATTCGAAAAACCCATCAGCATGGATTTTCTTCATGTGCTTTACACCAATATGACCTAAACGGCAGTGCCACTAATAAGTTGCACTATCATTATTAACTTTGCATCTTTTGGCTTCAATATTATGAATATGTGTATCACCACGATCGAGATCCAACAAACCATTTTCATTGGGTGTATGACCATAGAAGGTTTTATTCATGTAAACAGAACAACAATTATTCTCTAACTTACATGAATAACCGTATTGCAATAAACATGATCCAATCATATTTATGCTCAACGCAAACACCAAATAACACTTATTTAGGTTCAACACTAATCCCGAAAGTATAGGGAGTGTGCGATGATGATCATATCAATCTTGGAACCACTTCCAACACACATCGTCACTTCACCCTTAACTAGTCTCTTGTTCATTCTGCAACTCCCGTTTCGAGTTACTACTCTTAGCAACTGAACTAGTATCAAATACCGAGGGGTTGCTATAAACACTAGTAAAGTATACATCAATAACATGTATATCAAATATATTTATGTTCACTTTGCCATCCTTCTTATCCGCCAATTACTTGGGGTAGTTTCGCTTCTAGTGACCAGTCCCTTTGCAGTAGAAGCACTCAGTTTCAGGCTTAGGTCCAGACTTGGGTCTTTCACTTGAGTAGCAACTTGCTTGCCGTTCTTCTTGAAGTTCCCCTTTCTTCCCTTTGTCCCTTTACTTGAAACTAGTGGTTTTGTTTACCATCAACACTTGATGTTTTTCTTGATTTCTACCTTTGTTGATTTCAGCATCACGAAGAGCTTGGAATCGTTTCCGTTATCCCTTGCATATTATAGTTCATCACGAAGTTCTACTAACTTGGTGATGGTGACTAGAGAATTCTGTCAATCACTATTTTATCTGGAAGATTAACTCCCACTTGATTCAAGCGATTGTAGTACCCAGACAATCTGAGCACATGCTCACTGCATGAGCTATTCTCCTCCATCTTTTAGCTATAGAACTTGTTGGAGACTTCCTATCTCTCAACTCGGGTATTTGCTTGAAATATTAACTTCAACTCCTGGAACATCTCATATGGTCCATGACGTTCAAAACGTCTTTGAAGTCCCGATTCTATGTCGTTTAAGCATGGTGCACTAAACTATCAAGTAGTCATCATATTGAGCTAGCGAAATGTTCATAACATCTGCATCTGCTCCTGCAATAGGTTTGTCACCTAGCGGTGCATCAAAAACATAATTCTTCTATGCAACAATGGGGATAAACCTCAGATCACGGATCCAATCCGCATCATTGCTACTAACATCTTTCAACTTAGTTTTCTCTACGAACATATCAAAAATAAAACAGGGGATCTAAACGCGAGCTATTGATCTACAACATAGATATGCTAATACTACCAGGACTAAGTTCATGATAAATTAAAGTTCAATTAATCATATTATTTAAGAACTCCCACTTAGATAGACATCCCTCTAATCCTCTAAGTGATCATGTGATCCAAATCAACTAAACCATGTCCAATCATCACGTGAGATGGAGTAGTTTCAATGGTGAACATCACTATGTTGACCATATCTACTATATGATTCACGCTCGACCTTTCGGTCTCTGTGTTCCGAGACCATATCTGTTATATGCTAGGCTCGTCAAGTTTAACCTGAGTATTCTGCGTGTGCAACTGTTTTGCAACCGTTGTATTTGAACGTAGAGCCTATCACACCTGATCATCACGTGGTGTCTCAGCACGAAGAACTTTCGCAACGGTGCATACTCAGGGAGAACACTTATACTTTGATAATTTTAGTGAGGGATCATCTTATAATGCTACCATCAATCAAAGCAAGATAAGATGCATAAAAGATAAACATCACATGCAATCAATATAAGTGATATGATATGGCCATCATCATCTTGTACTTGTGATCTCCATCTCCGAAGTACCGTCTGATCACCATCGTCACCGGCGTGACACCTTGATCTCCATCGTAGCATCGTTGTCGTTTCGCCAATCTTATGCGTCCACGACTATCGCTACCGCTTAGTGACAAAGTAAAGCATTACAACGCGATTGCATTGCATACAATAAAGCGACAACCATATGGCTCCTGCCAGTTGCTGATAACTCGGTTAGAAAACATGATCATCTCATACAATAAAATTTAGCATCATGTCTTGACCATATCACATCACAACATGCCCTGCAAAAACAAGTTAGACGTCCTCTACTTTGTTGTTGCAAGTTTTACATGGCTGCTACAGGCTTAGCAAGAACCGTTCTTACCTACGCATCAAAACCACAATGATAGTTTGTCAAGTTGGTGCTATTTTAACCTTCGCAAGGACCGGGCGTAGCCACACTCGGTTCAACTAAAGTTGGAGAAACTGACACCCGCCAGCCACCTGTGTGCAAAGCACGTCGGTAGAACAAGTCTCGCGTAAGCGTACGCGTAATGTCGGTCCGGGCCGCTTCATCCAACAATACCACCGAACCAAAGTATGACATGCTGGTAAGCAGTATGACTTATACCGCCCACAACTCACTTGTGTTCTACTCGTGCATATAACATCAACGCATAAGACCTAGGCTCGGATGCCACTGTTGGGGAACATAGTAATTTCAGAAAATTTACTACGCACACGCAAGATCATGGTGATGCATAGCAACAAGAGGGGAGAGTGTTGTCTACGTACCCTCGTAGACCGGAAGCGGAAGCGTTAGGACAACGCGGTTGATGTAGTCATACGTCTTCACGGCCCGACCGATCAAGCACCGAAACTACGGCACCTTCGAGTTCTAGCACATGTTCAGCTCGATGACGATCCCCGGACTCTGATCCAGCAAAGTGTCGGGGATGAGTTCAGTCAGCACAATGGCGTGGTGACGATCTTGATGTTCTACCGTCGCAGGGCTTCGCCTAAGCACTGCTATAATATTATCGAGGATTATCGTGGAAGGGGGCACCGCACACGGCTAAGAGATCAATGATCAATTGTTGTGTCTAGAGGTGCCCCCTGCACCCGTATATAAAGCAGCAAGGGAGGAGGAGGCCGGCCCTAGAAGGGGGCGCACCAAGTGTGGAGTCCTAATAGGACTCCCTAGTCCTAGTAGGATTCCACCTCCCATATGGAATAGGAAAAGAGGAAGGGAAAAGGAGAAGGAAGGAAGGGGGCGCCCCCCTTCCCTAGTCCAATTCGGACCAGACCAAGGGGAGGGGAGCGACCACCCTGGAGGCCCTTTTCCTTCTTTCCCGTATGGCCCAATAAGGCCTAATACGTATTCCCGTAACTCTCCGGTACTCCGAAAAATACCCGAGTCACTCGGAACCTTTCCGATGTCCGAATATTGTCGTCCAATATATCGATCTTTACGTCTCGACCATTTCGAGACTCCTCGTCATGTCCCCGATCTCATCCGGGACTCCGAACTCCTTTGGTACATCAAAACTCATAAACTCATAATATAACTGTCATCGAAACCTTAAGCGTGCGGACCCTACGGGTTCGAGAATAATGTAGATATGACCGAGACACATCTCCAGTCAATAACCAATAGCGGAACCTGGATGCTCATATTGGCTCCCACATATTCTACGAAGATCTTTATCGGTCAGACCGCATAACAACATACGTTGTTCCCTTTGTCATCGATATGTTACTTGCCCGAGATTCGATTGTCGGTATCTCAATACCTAGTTCAATCTTGTTACCGGCAAGTCTCTTTACTCGTTCCGTAATACATCATACTGCAACTAACTCATTAGTTGCAATGCTTGCAAGGCTTAAGTGAAGTGTATTACCGAGAGGGCCCAGAGATACCTCTCCGACAATCAGAGTGACAAATCCTAATCTCGAAATACGCTAACCCAACAAGTACCTTCGGAGACACCTGTAGAGCACCTTTATAATCACCCAGTTACGTTGTGACGTTTGGTGGCACACAAAGTGTTCCTCCGGTAAACGGGAGTTGCATAATCTCATAGTCATAGGAACATGTATAAGTCATGAAGAAAGCAATAGCAACAAACTAAATGATCAAGTGCTATGCTAATGGAATGGGTCAAGTCAATCAAATCATTCTCCTAATGATGTGATCCCGTTAATCAAATGACAACTCATGTCTATGGTTAGGAAACATAACCATCTTTGATCAACGAGCTAGTCAAGTAGAGGCATACTAGTGACACTCTGTTTGTCTATGTATTCACACATGTATTATGTTTCCGGTTAATACAATTCTAGCATGAATAATAAACATTTATCATGATATAAGGAAATAAATAATAACTTTATTATTGCCTCTAGGGCATATTTCCTTCAGTAACAATGGTATTGATGTCCTCATCAGAACTTGGCATACTTGAAATCATCTTGCAGTTGGCGTTCCGCTTTGGTAGCTTGGTGCACGAGCTCGATGAGATTTGAGTATGGTTGGAAATCGGCGATATTCTTGATGGGATGATTGAGTCCATTCAAGAAACGTGCCATAGTTTGCTCATCATCTTCTGTCACATTGGCTCTTAACATTGCAATCTCCATCTCCTTGTAGTATTCTTCAACGCTCTTGGTTCCTTGCTTGAGTTGTTGGAGTTTCTTGAAGAGGTCGCGGTTGTAGTAGGTAGGCATGAAGTGTGCTCTCATGACATCCATCATTTGTGCCCAAGTAGTGATGGGTGGATCACCTCTTGCCTCGCGGCGTTCAATGACTTGTTCCCACCAAATGAGGACATAGTCTTGGAACTCAAGGGATGCCATCGCGATCTTCTTCTCTTCTTCATAATTGTGCAAATGGAAGATCTTGTCAACTTTCAATGCCCATGAAAGGTATTCTTCGGGATCGTTGCTTCCGTTGAAGTTGGGCATGGTGAACTTGAGCTTGCCGTAGCGTTGCTCTTCATTGTGTTGGGGTCGGGGATGATGACGCCCATGGTGTAGATGATTGTCCAACTCGTGGTGCTCTTGACGCGGAGGGTTGTCAACCTCGTGTTGCTCTTGTCGTGGAGGATTCCCATTGTTTTCATGCTCTTGATGAACTTGATGATCTTGGCGAGCTTGTGGAGGAGCACGTCGAGCTCGAGGGGGAACTAGACGATGCAGGCGAGCTTGAAATCGTCGTTCATGAAGTTCTTCGTGAAGTGCTTCCCCTTCTTCACGGGCTTGTCGGCCTCGGTCGGCAACGGCTCGACTCGCATCACGTAGAGCTTGTTGCGCCTCAAGTGCTTGAGCACCACGGAGTTGTTGTTCTTGACGTTGAGCCTCGGCATCTTGTGCATTTTGTTGTAGACGCGCGTGTTCTTCCTCTTCATGTTGGCGTTGTTGTTGTCGTTCTCGAGCTAGCGCAAATGCTTCTTCGGCTTGATGTCGTCGGCGTTCTTGAGAGGCGGTGTCCCGAAGTGGATTGAGGTTTGCTTGATGGTCGGTGCGCGCGGCTCGGCAAAGAGTGTTCGATGTCAGTGTACTTGAGCCGGAGAGGGTGAAGTCGGAGTGGCGACTTGAACGTCTCCTTCTTGAAGTGGAAGAAGAGCGGTTGAGCAACAAAGCGCGAATCTTGTCCATCCTTGCGTCATTCTCTTGCTTGTGAGCGTCGAGCTTGTGGTCGAAGTAGTCCCTTGTACGTTTCTTGGAAAGTCACAAGTTGGCGGCAAGGTTGTCGATGCGTTCACTCATATCTTGTTGCTCTTGATGCAAAGCACGTTGTGCACCAAAGAGGTGACTCTTGGTGACGAAGGAGTTCATGTCGTCATCTTGCTCCATGAAGAGTGGGTTGGTAGAAGTACTTGGCCTATCCATCATTCCAAGACAAGTGTGAGTGGTAGAAAGAGAAGAACGAATACCAAATGTACCTTGACCGAAGTTGAAAGTGAATCGATGATCACTCCAATGTCGGACAAGGAAATAACCCAATTGGTACGAATTCTCGTTGGTTTCTCACACCTACACAAGTAAAAGCTTATGGTGGAGCTTGGTTAGGATGGTGGCACAATTTTTAATGTGAATGTAAGCAAGATTCAATAATGTTGGAGAAGATTCGCAAGATGCAATGTAACAAGTAGACCAAGCATATACGATACACGGAAACACACGCGCAAAAAGATAAGTGGGGTTGTGCAACCATGGATGAGCCAAAATGTGGTATCCACAAAAATGCTCTTGTTGCGCAACACTAGAGAGACGCTAGCACGATTGCATGATAGGCGGATACAAGAACTTGTGCACAACCTACTTAGCAAAAATGCAATGACTTCTATCCCAAATATGTTTTATAAAAAGTGTTGTTGTGATATGATCCAAGATGATCGAGTATGACAATCTTAATGTTGTATGATGCTATGGTTCTTGCTTAAAAGCTCTTTGCTTAAAAGCTTGGTTGGCTCTTTGATGTTTAAGCTCTTTTCTCATGCAATGCTTGCTGAACCAAGATAGCAAGTGAGTATGCGATGACAACTTTGTGACACAAGAGATGATACCAATATAGGCAACAATGATGTATGTATGTATGCTATGGGAAGTATGATCACTAAAGTGCACAAGTCTCGTTGACGGCAATACTCAATGGCTAGTCTCGATGGGTAAGCAACGCAAATGAGTAAGGCGATGATGGCTATCAATGTAATGGCAATAGTGATATGTCCAATATCAAGATGAAGTTACCGGTCTTGCTTCCGGTATGGTGTCAAAATGGTGGTACGAATACCAAGTCGTAGTCGAGGTGGTCGTTGTTGATGACGCGTCCGTGGCGAAAATGAGCGGCGGTGATGTCGATGTCGAACCGTACCTAGATAGCCGAAACACAAAAGGATACGGTACCACAACTCAAATTCTCAAAACCAAGGGCGAGCAAAATCGTCAGAGTAGGTAGCAGTTAAGTGGTGGTGTGGGTTGGGATATTGGAACGGTTTGCGGAAGTTGGAGGTGCAGTAGCTGATGATGTGGTGGAAGTAGCGGTCGTCCGGAAGTGGACGGATGTCCGGTCGCCGGTCGTCCGGCCAGGTCGGACGTCCGGTGCTACCTGGGTCGCCGGACATCCGATAAAGTGACGGTCATCCGGTGGTCGGGGTCAACGCGAAATTTCAGATCCGGGAGGTGATTTTGGGGATTTTGGGAGGGATTTCGAGGTGGAGATTGATGCGGAGCATCCCAAGGTCATCCCCATGGACCTACCATCGTCTCATCAAGTGCCTACCGGACCCATGACTCGATCACGTGCAAGAGCCCTTGAAACCGAGGTGACATCTCTGCTCTCACAATTCCACTTCGATGCGCATGAAGCATGGCTACAACCTCATATGGATACTTTGTGCATACTCAGGTACAATGGAGAAGCTAAGGAGCAAGGACAAGAAGAAGAGGAAGATGGACGAGAAGATGGGATGCAGGAAAAGTCCCAGCCACCGGACGACCGGCCGGGACCGGACGTCCGGCGCCTGAAGCCTCAGCCGAACCCCAGCGAGCGGACGTCCGGCCCAGACCAGACGACCGGTGCCCTTGCACCCGAAGAGAACAAGAGGACGTCCGGTCCGGACCGGACGACCGGTGCACCAGCACCCGAGCCAACATCAGCGGAAGTCCGGAGATACCGGACGTCCGGCACCCCCATCACAGAGCAGAACCAGCAGACGACCGGAGGACACCGGACGTCCGGCAGCTCCTGAGACACCGGACGACCGATCCCCAGCGGACGACCGGTACCTGGCTGCGTCCAGATTCGGGCCCGAGGCCCATGTACCCTTTCACTTCGCCCCCCCTTTTGCACTTAGACTATAAATAGACCCCCCATTCATCCTAGCTAGGGCTAGCGTTGGTTTAGCTCATACTTCGAGATAGAGCTTCACTCATCCATACCGATCTCCTCCTCGAGAGAGACTGCGGCCCCTCTTCGGAGAAGATCAACTTGGATCCAAGACCCCCCTCTTGGGCGGCCCCATCAAGACCTCCTTCTAGGAGAAGAACCGGTTACTCTGTATTGTCCTTTGTTGACCTTGGATCATCGTGTATCTCTTGGTGTTTCGAGGATCTAGCACATGTGTGATCTATTTCTTGTTGGTTGAGTGTTTCTCTTGTGTTTCCCCTCGTTTTCCCCCTCGTGTTCTTCGTGTTCCTCGTAGACGATTTTGGTCGCCTTTGGTTTTGAGAATTTGATTTGTGGTACCGTATCCTTTTGTGTTTCGTCTATCTAGGTACGGTTCGACATCGTCACCACCGCCGCTCATTTTCGCACGGACGCATCATCAACACCGGTCATCAACAACGACCACCTCGACTATGACTTGGTATTCGTGCCACCATTTTAACACCATACCGGAAGCAAGACCGGTAACCTCATCTTGGTATTGGACATACCACTCTTGCCATCACACTGTTAGCCATCATCGCCTTACTCATTTGCGTTGCTTACCCATCGAGACTAGCCATTGAGTATTGCCGGCAACGAGAGTGGTGCACATTAGTGATCATACTTCCCATAGCATACATACATACATCATTCTTGCCTATATTGGTATCATCTTTTGTGTCACAAAGCTGTCATCGCATACTCACTTGCTATATTGGTTCGTTAAGCATTGCATGAGAAAAGAGCTCAAACATCAAAGAGCCAAACAAGCTTTTAAGCAAAGAGGAAAGATAAGCAAAGAGCTTTTAAGCAAGAACCATAACATCATACAACATTAAGATTGTCATACTCGATCATCTTGGATCATATCATAGCAACACCATGCATAAAACATATTTGGGATAGAAGTCGTTGCATTTTTGCTAAGTAGGTTGTGCACAAGTTCTTGTATCTGCCTATCATGCAATCGTGCTAGCGTCTCTCTAGTGTTGTGCAACAAGAGCATTTTTGTGGATTCCACATTTTGGCTCACCCTTGGCTGCACAATCCCACTTATCTTTTTGTGTGTGTGTGTTTGTGTGTACCGTATATGCTTGGTCTACTTGTTACATTGCATCTTGCGAATCTTCTCCAACATTATTGAATCTTTCTTACATTCACATTAAAAATGGTGCCACCATCCTAACCAAGCTCCACCATAAGCTTTTACTTGTGTAGGTGTGAGAAACCGACAAGAATTGGTACCAATTGTGCTATTTCCTTGTTACACATTGGAGTCACTTTGATCCATTGTCAACATCGGTCAATGTACATTTGATATTGGTTCTTCCCTTTCTTCCACTCACACTTGTCTTGGAATGATGGATAGGCCAAGTACTTGTACCAACCCGCTCTTCATGGAGCAGGACAACGACATGAACTACTTCGTCACTAAGAGTCACCTCTTTGGTGCACAACGTGCTTTGCATCAAGACCAACAAACTATGAGTGAACGCATCGACAACCTTGCCGCCGACTTACGACTTTTCGAGCAACGTACAAGGGACTACTTTGACAACAAGTTCGACGATCACAAGCAAGAGAATGACGCAAGGATGGACGAGATTCGCGCTTTGTTGCTCAACCGCTCTTCTTCCACTTCAAGAAGGAGCCGTTCAAGTCGACACTCCGATGACACCATCTCCGGTTCAAGTACACCGTCATCGAACACTCTCCGTCGAGCCGCGCGCAACGAGCATCAAGAAAACCTCAATCCACTTAGAGACACCGACTCGCAAGAACATCGACGACATCAAGCCGAAGAAGCCTTTGCGCTAGCTCGGGAACGGCAACGCCAACGTCAACACAAACAAGAGGAGCAAGCACAACAACATCAAGGTGCACAAGACGCCGAGGCGGAACGCCAAGAACAACAACAACGTGAAGATCAAGCACTTCAAGCGCAACATGCCCTTCATGAATTAAGTCGTGCCATAGCCGACCGACGCAGACAAGCTCGACTACATGAAGAAGCACTTCGGATGAAGCTCAAGAAAGAATTTTCCAAAGACGTGTGCGTCAACAAGCTCCTCGTCAAGATAGACAAGCTCCCCCTCAAGCGAGACAAGAACATCAAGTTCATCAAGAGCATGACGATAATGGGAATACTCCACGACAAGAGCAACACGAGGTTGACAACCCTCCGCATCAAGAGAATCACGAGTTGAACAATCATCTACAACACGGGCGTCATTTTCCCCGACCCCGACACAATGAAGAGCAACGCTACGGCAAGCTCAAGTTCACCATGCCCAAGTTCAACGGAAGCAATGATCCCAAAGAATACCTTTCATGGGCATTGAAAGTTGACAAGATCTTCCGTTTGCACAATTATGAAGAAGAGAAGAAGATCATGATGGCATCCCTTGAGTTCCAAGACTATGTCCTCATTTGTTGGGAACAAGTCATTGAGCGCCGCGAGGCAAGAGGTGAACCACCCATCACTACTTGGGCACAAATGAAGGATGTCATGAGAGCATGATTCGTGCCAAACTACTACAACCGCGACCTCTTCAAGAAACTTCAACAACTCAAGCAAGGAACCAAGAGCGTTGAAGAGTACTACAAGGAAATGGAGATTGCCATGATACGAGCCAATGTGAAAGAAGATGATGAGCAAACTATGGCAAGGTTCTTGAATGGACTCAATCATCCTATCAAGAAGATCACCGACTTCCAACCATACTCGAACCTCATCGAGCTAGTGCATCAAGCTACCAAAGCGGAACGGCAAGAACAAGACGACTTCAAGTATGCCAAGTTCTCATCCAAGTCCTATGGCCTCTCCAACAATCAAGCTTCGACAACTCCAACACCTTCTACCTCAACCAAGCCTTCTACAAGCAACGGCGACAAGTCAAGTTACAAGAAAGCTTCGACAAGCTCAAGTCGTCCTCCTACTACAAAAAACTTCAAGAAAGCTCCATCATCATCTACTCCACCCGATGAGACCATCAAGACAAGTTCTATCAAATGCTTCACATGCAGCGGCCGAGGCCACAAGTCCTTCGAGTGCACAAACAAGCGCACCATGATCCTCAACGACAACGGAACCTATGACTCCATGAGTGAAGGAGAAATGGAAGCTCTTGATCAAGTGGCCATGCACCGACAAGTGAACAATGAAGATGAAGATGACCCAAGTCTTTTGCGATGAAGATTCAAGCCCCGCTCTTGTTGTCTCCAAGGTCTTGACTCTTCAACATCAACAAGACGAAGATCAAAGATGCCATATCTTTCACACCAAGGCCGGCATCAATGGACGATCCGTCAAGGTCATCAGCGATGGAGGGAGTTGCCACAACTTAGCAAGTGAAGAACTATGCTCCAAGATCCAATTGGTCAAGATGAAGCACCCTCACTCCTACAAGGTTCAATGGCTAAGCGACACCGGCACCATACAAGTCGAGCATAGAGTACAAGTCTCTTTCAAGATCGGCGCCTATGAAGACACATTAGAATGTGATGTCCTTCCGATGACCGTTTGCCACCTCCTCCTTGGACGGCCATGGCAATTTGACCGAGGTGTCATTCACAATGGGCGTACAAATAATTATAGCTTCAAGATGAAAGGGAAAGAGTTCGTGCTACGTCATATGTCTCCAAGCCAAGTGCTCGCCGACAAGCAAGCCACCCATCGTGGAGAAAATAGTGAGAGAGCGATCCACCAAAAAGAGAGTGAGCGCCACAAGCCCAAATTGAGTGACTCCACGATGAGCGACAAGAAAAACTTAGTTCTCTTTGCCACCAAACGTGAGATGAAAGAAGTGTGTGAGAACCCATCAAGTGTCCTACACTATGTCCTATTGTGCAAGGACGAGGTCACACAAACTAACAACTCTCACGATCTACCTTTGGTGTTATCTTCTCTATTGCAGGAATTCCAAGATGTTTTCCCCGATGAGCTACCTCCGGGTCTACCTCCACTACGAGGCATTGAGCACCGAATTGATCTCATCCCCGGAGTGCCGCTTCCCAACAAAGCTCCATACTGCGTCAACCCCGAAGAAACCAAAGAAATACAAAGCCAAGTAAAGCATCTCATAGACCATGGACATGTGCGTGAATGTTTGAGTCCTTGTGCCGTATCGGTCATTCTTGTGCCAAAACGTGACGGTAGCTTTTGCATGTGCTCCTATTGTAGACCTATCAATGCTATCACCGTTAGATATAGGTACCCCATTCCATGCCTAGATGATATGCTAGATGAGCTTAGTGGTGCCACTATATTTTCCAAAATCGATCTTAAGAGTGGTTACTATCAAATCCGCTTACAAGAGGGTGATGAATGGAAAACCGCATTCAAAACCAAGTTTGGTTTGTATGAGTGGTTAGTCATGCCTATGGGTCTCTCGTAAGCACCGGGCACTTTTATGCGCCTTATGAATCATGTCTTTCGCCCTTACATTGGTATATTTGTTGTGGTTTACTTCGATGACATTCTTGTGTTTAGCAAATCTATCCAAGAACATGTCACCCATGTCCACACCGTTTTGCAAACTCTTAGAAAAGAGTGTCTCTATGCTAATATGGAGAAATGCCTATTTGGTGTTGATAAGCTCGTTTTCTTGGATTTTGTGGTCTCTTCTAAGGGTGTTCATGTAGATGAGTCCAAGATCAATGCTATTAAGACTTGGCCCCAACCAACCAACTTGCATCAAGTGCGTAGTTTCCTTGGTCTTGCGGGCTTCTATCGTCGCTTTGTAAAGGATTTTAGCACCATTGCTTCGCCTTTACATGCTTTGAGCAAGAAGAATGCGCCTTTTGTTTGGGGACCATCCCAAGATGTCGCATTCAATGAGCTTAAGAATTTGCTTACTCATGCTCCCGTGCTTTCTTTACCCAACTTCGACAAGCCTTTTGAGATTCATTGCGATGCTAGCGGTAATGGCATAGGAGGTGTGCTAACGCAAGAGAAGCTCCCCATAGCTTACTTTAGTGAGAAACTTTCCGGAGCGCAACTCAACTATCCCATCCATGACAAAGAGCTATATGCTTTAGTCCGCGTTTTACATGAATGGGAACATTACCTTTGTCCCCACGAGTTTATCATTCATACCGATCATGAGACCCTCAAGTATCTCAAGGGTCAAACTAAGTTGAAAACGTGTCATGCTAAATGGAGTGAATTCATTGAGTCTTTTCCCTATGTCATCAAGTACATCAAGGGTAAACAAAACATCATCGCGGATGCTCTTTCCCGCATATGCATGCTAGTCACGCAACTCGAGTTAGATGTTATTGGCTTCGAGCATATCAAAGATTTGTATGCGCATGATGAAACTTTTGCCACCCCTTATGCCAAGTGTTTGTCGAATACATCGTGGGAGCGCTATTACATCAAAGACGGCTACCTTATGCGAGCTAACAAACTTTGCATTCCCAAGTCGTCCCTTCGTTTATTGCTTTTGCAGGAATCGCATGGAGGAGGATTAATGGGACACTTTGGACACGATAAGACGTTCGCCACACTCTCGAAGAGCTAGTTTTGGCCAAAGATGTTTCAGGACGTCAATCGCTTCACCAACCGATGTTCGACATGCCGCGAAGATAAGTCCAAAGATCAATCCCATGGCCTCTATATGCCTCTACCGATTTCATACCAACCATGGGAAGATATTAGCATGGACTTTGTGCTTGGTTTGCCTAGAACTCGAAATGGCAAGGATTCCATTTTTGTTGTCGTGCACCGTTTCTCCAAAATGGCTCATTTCATTCCTTGCAACAAGATAGACGATGCTTCACATATTGCAAATTTGTTTTGTAGGGAAATCTTGCGCCTTCATTGAGTACCAGAGACTATCGTCTCGGACCGCGATGTCAAGTTCCTTAGCTACTTTTGGAACACTCTATGCGCCAAGCTCGGAATCAAGCTACTCTTCTCCACGGCATACCATCCTCAAACCGACGGCCAAACGGAGGTGACAAACTGCACACTCTCCGCTCTACTTCAAGTACTCATCAAGAAGAACATCAAGGAGTGGGAGGAGTGTCTACCCATTGCCGAGTTCTCATACAATCGAGCAAGACACTCAACAACCGGCAAGTCCCCTTTCGAGGTCATCTACAGATTCAACCCTTTGTCACCATTGGATATTCTTCCTCTACCACTCCAAGAGCGCATCAGATTGGACGCAAGTGCGCGTGTGACACATCTCAAGAAGATGCATGAAGATACAAGAAACAACATCGAGCACCAAGTTCAACGCCTTGCGACCAAGCTCAACTTCAACAAGCAACCTATGGTCTTCAACATTGGTGATCAAGTGTGGATACACCTTCGCAAGGACCGCTTCCCACAAGAATGCAAATCCAAGCTTCATCCACGAGCGGATGGACCCTTCAAGGTGCTTGCACGCTACAATGACAACGCTTAAAAGATCGACCTTCCACGCGACAAGTACAACGTGAGCGACATCTTCAACGTCAAAGATCTCTCTCCTTTTGTCAGGACCCCGACTCGATGTCACATCGATCTAGCCTGTAACACCTCATATCACTTTGCGGCCTCACGCACGGTATCCCCACGGGTGTCGCCTTACCTTTGCCCGGGACCGTTTGCGCCTTTTGGCTCACGTATATGATAGTGTTGCTAGCATCCATATGATAAGGAGCCCGGGCTGACATGACTAGTCGTAAACCCAAAGTCGCACAGACTTACAGGGACAGGCATCCATGACCCAGCTTCGAACGTGTCGGTCATCAGCAAGTGGGTCCGGCCTGTAGCACTGGGCTAGCAGGACTCCGGTAAACCGGGCTGTAGCGGGCTAACAGGACTCCGGTACTCAATGCGTGACATTTCCCCGAAGGGACAGACACCGGAACGAAGAAGGACACATGCCGGCCAGCCTAAGTGTTCCAGAGCAGTAGCAAGCTACCATGGCTCAGCGGTAACACTAGGAGACATTTCCCGGTAAGAGAGGCTACTAAAGATAAACAACTAGATAGTCAGATCCCACACATACCAAGCATTTCAATAACATACACACAATATGCTCGATATGTGCAAATACAACATGGCATCACAACATGACTCTACGACACAAGTACTTTATTTAAGGCTCAGAGAGCCATACATAACATACACATAGGTACGGGTCACACGACCCAGCATTCAAGTCATACAGTCATACAAACCAGCAGCGGAAGTAGCTTGTCTGAGTACAGACAACTAGTAAAATAAAAGAGGCTTGGAAAGCCTAGCTATACTACGTGGTCCTTCACAAGCTCAGGATCACCACCTGGGCCTTAGCCTACTCATTGATGTCAACGTCTACGAAGAACCCATCAGAAGGGGTTGCAGCGTCTTCTGTAAAAATGTAAATTATAGCAACATGAGTACAAAGGTACTCAGCAAGACTTACATCAGATCCTACATACATGCACATTATCAAGAAGGGTTGGTGGAGTTGTTGCAGCAAGCCAGCTTTGACTCTTGGCTAGGCTATCCTACGAGACTCCAACTTGAAATGGTTTTGCGCACACGAGTCCACTACTCACCACTTCAATACACTACCGAGGATCCACCTCCGTCTTCCTACGGAAGAGCCATCCTCGGCACTCACACTTATCTTGAGGCTTTTAGTAGTTTCCATTTACTTGTCTATGAACTGTATAGGCAACCAAGTAGTCCTTTACCGCGGACGCGGCTATTCGAATAGATCATGATAACCCTGCAGGGGTGTACTTCTTCATACACGCTCTCACCACTTACCGTCGTTTACACGACATGTACTCGGCAACCTTCAAGCGGAAGCCCAACGTGGGTGTCGGCCACGACCTACCTAATCACCTAAGCCTCTAGTCCAGGTTTATCGCCTATTCGGGTTCCATCCATGAGGAGATCCGGCCGAGGTTTCGCTCACAGCCCCAAACGATGTGAACAGGGTTCCCGAGATACCTAACGGGTATTCGGTACACCGTGCCACGTACCTACCGCATCACAGCCCACCCCTACGGTCAGCGCTGTCCACGGCCTCCAGTAGGCTACAAACACCAGAAACTACTTGCAACTCCTGGACAGAGAACTAGGGTGAATAAGAAGTCGAGAGGGTCCATTGGTTTCGGGCCCAATGCATGGTAGTAGCTGAATCTTAAATCACACATACAGATCTCAGTGCTTAAGGTCGGCTTCAATGAAACAACCCACCATGTACTCCTACATGGCCTCTCATCGATACCTTTACCAAATCGTGTTCACCACACCACTCTCATTACCGACATAATCATTTCACTCTAGCCCATCACCCAGATGAACCAGACCTGACACGACTCTAAGCATAGCAGGCATAGCAAGGTAGGAACAACACATACATATGGCTCAATCAACTCCTACACATGCTAGTGGGTTTCATCTAGTTACTGTGGCAATGACAGGTCATGCAGAGGAAATGGGTTCAACTACCGTAGCACACAGCAGTTTGAAACGCGTTGTCTTAATGCAGTAAAAGAGAGCAGGAGCGAGAACATGGGATTGTATCGATATGATCAAATGGTTGGTTGCTTGCCTGATGGTTCGATGCACTGATACGGTTCTTCGTTAGGGTAATCACGGTACTCCTCGGAGGCAGAACCTGCCGCAAAGAACACCGATACACAACCATCACCAAACAATGTGCAACAATATGATGCATGCATGAAACATGGCAATATGAGTGTGTTGGGCTAATGCAACTAAGACCAGAAGGGTTTGAACCAATTTGAACCAAAGATTCAAATTTCAAACTCATACATGGCCCTTTAAAGTGTTTTACCTTGTTCTGCATTAAACATCAAGTTAACTTGTTTAATCATGCATGAAAATAGTACAGATGGATAGATTGGATTTTTCTGATCATTTTTCATATATAATTTGTCTGATTTGGAGTTACAGATTAAAAGTTATGAATTTTTGAAATTTAAACTATATTCTGGAATTTCCTATATTAGATTAAATCCAGAAAATCAATTACTGCGTCAGCCTGACGTCAGTGTGACATCAGCAGGTCAACGGGACACGGTCCGGGTCAAACCTGACAGTGGGTCCCGCGTGTCAGTGTGATTAATTAAACTAAAATTAATTTAAACTAATCCTAATTAGTTAACAGGGCTGGGCCCCACCTGTCATTGACTCAGGGGAGTCAACCAGGGCCCACCCGTGGTCAAACCCGGGTCGGCTGCACCGGCGTTTAGCCGCCGGCGAGCCCGACGCGGCGGCGGAAGTGGTTTTTGCCGTTCCGGCAACCAAACGAGCCGCGGAGGCCACCGGAGAGGAGCTGAGGACGAACCGCAGCTCTTGGTGGAGTCCGTTGGGGTCGGGGTGGCCGGAGTTGGCGCCGGCGACGACTTTGGCGGCCACCGGAGTTCGGCCGAAGTCGAACTTGTCGCAAGAGGGGTCGGTGAGGTGCGGGGAGTAGCTAGTTAGGTGCTACGTGACGCAGTGAGCATGATGGACACCGTGGAGTGGCCGGAGGACGACCGGGAGCACGTCGGCGACGAGCTCCGCGGCGGTGGGTGCGGTTGAGCTCCGGGAGGTCGCTACACGGCTCGGGAGCAAGAAAAGAAGGGAGGGGAAGATGGCTAAGCTCACGGGGAGTTCGACGAAGCCCTTGGTGCGGCCGGGGACGGACCGGAGCGACGACGGCGTTGAAGGGGATCTCCGGCGACGGCGGTTCGGGCGAGGTCGTTGCGGTGGACTCGGGCGTTGCGAGCGCTCGGGGCTCGGCTTGCTCGATGAAGTGGACAGCGGCGGAGCTCCTGGACACGACGAGAGGACGCACGGGCGGCGGGGAGCGCGGCTACGACGTAGGCACGGCGGCGGTAGCGTCGGCCATGGCTGGGGGGCGCGAGGGGGAGGAGCTGGAGAGGAGAGGGGGTGTCTGGGGGGTTCGGGGAAGAGAGGGGGAGCGATCCACGACGTCACCGGGCGAGGGGAGCGGCGAGGCGGCGAGCAGGTGCGTGGCGCGTGCTGCGGTCGCCGTCGGGCACCTGCCTGCCTGCCTGGCCGGCAAGCAGCTCGCTGGAGCGGCGCTGGGCTGGGCCGGCAGGTGGGCCGGGTGCTGGGCGCCAGGTAAGTTTTTCTATTTTTTCTGTTTTCTGTTTTTTTAATACTTCTGCAACTTTGTTGAATTATTAAAAATACTTAGGCAACTCCTAAAATCACCAAACTACTCCTGGTCCATAGTTGGATTATTTCCAACATGAAACATTTTAGTTTGGAGATATTTGAGCATCTGAATATTTTATATAATTTTAAATGCCCAAATTCAAATATCTATGATTTAATTCAAAGACCCTAAGATGACCTAGGAAAATGTGCATCACTTTTGGCAGGGGTTCTGAACCAAGACAAAAATGATGGGCATTTTAGAAGGGCATTTCAGGTTCATTGAAAAAGTTTTTAGTAAACCCTAGTTGGTTTCAGAGGGGGCTGGGGGTTCTGTCATCCCCATTTCAGGTTTCTGATGAAAGAATAAACATGATGCAACACTCTAATGCATGAACTAGCTAGGGTGTGACAACTCACCCCCACTCAAAAGAATCTCGTCCCGAGATTTGGGTTCCTCCGGGAAGAAGGCGGGATACTCGAGTCGAAGACGATCCTCCCTTTCCCAAGTTGCTTCATCCTCAGAATGGTGCGACCATTGAACTTTGAGAAACTTGATATTATGACGTCGAGTGGTACGCTCGGCCTGATCGAGGATACGAATGGGGTACTCTCGATACGTGAGATTATCTTGGAGATCAAGCGTTTCGTGGTCCACTCCACGGATAGGATCCGAGAAGCAACGCCTGAGTTGAGAAACGTGGAAGACATCGTGGACTCTGGAGAGATGCGGAGGTAGTTCCAACTGGTAGGCAACTTCTCCTCGTTTAGCGAGAATACGAAAAGGTCCAATGTAACGAGGAGCCAATTTGCCTTTGATACCGAAACGATGGGTTCCCTTCAGAGGAGTAACCCGAAGGTAAGCCTTCTCGTCAACCTCGAAAGTCATAGCCTTATGTTTTCGGTCATATTGACTCTTTTGACGAGATTGGGCTGTTTTCAACTTTTCACGAACGATGCGAACTTGCTCTTCTGCTTCCTGAATCATATCCGGGCCAAAGAATTGTCTTTCCCCGGTTTCTGACCAGTTAAGGGGTGTTCGACACCGTCGTCCATAGAGAACTTCAAAAGGGGCTTTACCCAAGCTAGATTGATAGCTGTTGTTATAAGCAAATTCGGCAAATGGAAGGCATTTCTCCCACTCCATTCCGAATGAGATAACAGAGGCTCGAAGCATGTCTTCTAGGATCTGGTTGACGCGTTCTACCTGACCACTCGATTGAGGGTGAAAAGCGGTGCTAAAGAAAGGCGGGTTCCCATAGCATTTTGGAAACTTTCCCAAAATCGAGAGGTGAAAAGACTTCCTCGATCCGAGTTAATTTCCAAAGGAACACCATGGAGAGACACTATTCGGGAGATGTATAAGTCTGCCAACTGACTAGCAGTTATACTCTCACGAACAGGTAAGAAATGGGCCACTTTGGAAAGACGATCGACAACGACGAAGATAGCATTATTCCCTCTCTTGGTCCTGGGAAAACCGGTAATGAAATCCATACCAATTTTATCCCATTTCCATTCAGGAATAGCTAAGGGTTGAAGGGTGCCAGCAGGCCGTTGATGCTCTGCTTTTACACGACGGCAGACGTCGCAATTAGCAATATACTGAGCAATTTCTCTCTTCATCCTAGTCCACCAGAACCTCTGGCGTAGGTCCTGATACATCTTGGTACTACTGGGATGAATGGTGAGAGGAGATTCATGAGCTTCCTTAAGGATCAATCGCCTCAGGTTTCGCACTTTGGGAACCACTAGTCGATTCCTGAAGTATACGACCCCTTGATCATCAATGGAGAAACAATTCGCAACTCCTTTCTTGATGTTTCTCCTGATGCGGGAAATTCCCGGATCTACCTTCTGTGCTTTGATGATCTGATCCGTAAGGGTAGGTTTCGCCACCAAGGTGGAAAGGAATCCTTGAGGAACAATGTGGAGATTAAGTTTCCGAAATTCCTCATGGAGAAGCGTTTGACTTTGTTGTAACATCAGGTTGTTACAATAAGATTTACGACTTAGCGCATCAGCCATGACGTTGGCTTTCCCTGGGGTGTAAGTTATTCCTAAGTCGAAATCTGTGATCAACTCGACCCAACATCTTTGCCTGAGATTCAAATCCGGTTGGGTGAAGATGTACTTCAGACTTTGGTGATCAGTGAATATTTCGCAGCGATTACCAAGGAGGTAATGTCGCCAGGTTTTAAGTGCATAGACTACGGCTGCAAGCTCTAGATCATGAGTAGGATAATTCTCCTCATGTGGGTGCAATTGCCGTGAAGCGTAAGCAATTACGTGTCGATCTTGCATGAGAATGCAACCTAGTCCTTGTCGCGAGGTGTCGCAGTAGATAACAAAGTCCTTAGAGAAATCTGGCGGTACCAGTACGGGAGCAGAAGTCAGACGTCTTTTCAGTTCCTGAAAACTATGCTCACATTGTGGAGTCCATTCGAACTTTTTATCTTTCTTGAGGAGTTCGGTTAGAGGTTTAGCAACTTTGGAGAAGTTTTCGACAAAGCGACGGCAATAGCTCGCTAAGCCCAGAAAACTCCGAACTTGCTTGACCGATTCAGGTGGAGTCCAATTAAGGACGGCTTGAACTCGCTCAGGGTTAACAGCAATACCTTTACCAGATATTACATGACCCAGATAGGTCACTTCTGACAACTAGAATTCACATTTAGAAAATTTGGCATAAAGGCGATGCTCTCGAAGTTTCTTCAGCACTAGCCTTAGATGTTCGGCATGTTCTTCCTCGCTCTTGGAGTAGATGAGTATATCATCGAGGTAAACCACGACGAATTTATCCAAATACTCCATGAAGATTGAGTTCATTAACCGAGAAAACATGGCTGGAGCGTTGGTTAAACCGAAGGACATGACGGTGTACTCGTATTGGCCATAACGAGTAACAAAGGCCATTTTAGGAATGTCCCCGTTCCTGATTTTGATTTGATGGTAGCCCAACCTCAAATCCATTTTGGAGAAGACTGAGGATCCAACGAGCTGATCATACAGGTCGTTGATCCTGGGGAGCAGATATTTGTTCTTGATTGTGACCAAATTGACAGGTCGATAATCTACAACCATCCGGTCCGTACCATCCTTCCTCTTGACAAAGAGGACAGGGCAAGCCCACGGAGATGAACTAGGTCGGATGAAACCCTTTTTCAAGGACTCATCGAGTTGTTTCGTAAGCTCGGCTAGTTCTAGTGGTGCCATCTTATAGGGTCTTCTAGCAATCGGGACGGTTCCTGGAATGAGGTCTATTACAAACTCCACATCCCTGTCAGGTGGAACACCTGGCAATTCCTCTGGGAAGACATCCGGAAAGTCACGGACTACCGGAACGTCCTCAAGGTCTGGCAAAGGGCTGGCGTTAAGAGAATATAACTGTCGCTTGGCTATTCGGGTCAAGACATTGACTATCTTTCCCGAAGGATGGGTGAGTTGAACAGTCCTAGAGAAACAATCAATGTTGGCATGATGGGCTGACATCCAGTCCATACCCAAGATGATATTAATATCTGAAGATTTGAGGGCTATCAAAGATGCAAGGAAAACAAGTCTGTCGACTTGGATTTCATTTCCATGGCTTACTCTAGAAGTTTGCCATTTGGATCCCGGAGTTTGAATTACCATAGCGGATGGCATGTCACAGAATGCGGTGTTATGCAGACAAGCATAGCTCTCGGATATAAATGAATGAGATGCTCCTGTATCGAAAAGAACAGATGCCGGGTGGCAATTAACAAGGAGCGTACCGAGAACGACGTTGGGATCCTCTTGAGCTTCTTCGGCAGAGATACAGTTGACATGGCCACGAGCAGCGGTGGCCGGCTTGGCGTGGAACACTTTCCCTGTCAGCTTGCCACGGCCAACAACTTTAGCAGATTGGTTGGGGTTGGTCTGGGGACACTCGCGCATATAGTGGCCAGATTCCCCACACTTGAAGCAAGTCACAGAACTGGTACGTGGAGGAGCATTGTTGGTTGGACCACCATAGGACTTGGCTGGTGCAGACTGTTGAACGGGGCGAGGCACCTGGAAGGATGGCCTCGGTGTGAACCTGGGTGGTAGGGCAGTGTTGGGCACCCACACGCGGCGCTTCTGAGGACCAACACTGGATGAGGAACCCACGTCACGGCCATGCTTGCGTGTTGCGTCATAATCAGTCTGACCAGTCTTAGCACTGAGGGCCTTGTTAACAAGCTTCTGAAAAGATGTGCACTCATGCAGACGGAGGTCGCGGCGAAGCTCAGGACTAAGTCCCTTACGGAACCTTGCTTTCTTCTTAGCATCAGTAGAAACTTCCTCAGTTGCATATCGTGCGAGGTTACCAAACTCCCTGCTATAAGCATCCACAGAGAGTCGGCCTTGGGTGAAATTGCAAAATTCCTCACGTTTACGGTCCATGAGACCCTCCGGAATGAGTACAAACTAGGTCATATCCCACGAGTCACGCGGGACGATAGACGACACAGCTAGTACGAACTAGTGACACTACCACTAACTCAGACCGACCCGTAGTAGTTCTCGTAGAAGTCACCTCCATAGCCTGGAAGCTCAACATGATCATCCGGGAACAGACGATCTCGCGGAGCTTGTGGACCATAGGGGCTAGGATGAGGTCTTGGACCAACAGACGGTGGCCTGCGGGGACCGCGAGGTGGGGTGATGCCTCCTACATCACGCCAACCCATCACGTCTGGCAAAGCAGATCTCACAGGATAGAGATCGCGCATATCCGAATATCCAGCTTGCACCGCCGGTGCAAACCGAGTCAATGTGGCCCAATGGTCAGCACGGGTATTGAAGAGCTCTAGCCTGAAGGCCCGATTTTCACGGTCCTTATCCTCGAGCATCTCAGCAGTGGTGCGTGTCCGTGAATCCTCCTGAGTGGGGTCAGCATAGATAGCCTGGAGATACCCTTGTGCTCCCGGAAGTGATCCTGGCATATACCGGAAATCAGAGTCCCAAAATAGACCAGAACTGACCCGCATGATGGTCATCATAGAGTAGGCGGCGTCCTGCACAGCCATCTCCATAGTAACCCCGAGTCCATAGGAACAGTGAAGGGGCTCGGTGGATCCAGGATAAGATGGAAATATCCTGACAGTGCAGAGATACTGGCTTTGATTAAAGTCTCGAAATTGCTCTTCGACCGTGTACTCGGGATACCAACGGTATCCAGCCTCAGTCATTACCCTGACCAACATGGCGGTATGGCCGGGTACATCTAGGCATCGAGTCAGGCGAACCACTTGATTGAGGTCGCGAGTGGCCATCTGAAAGCACAACCATAATGCAAAGGCATTAGAATTTCTAGCAAAATTTCGGCAGCATAACAGCTGTAAATGCTCAAGAAGGATTTTGAGACATTTGACAAAGGATTTCATACACACTCAACATCATCATATCAAAGTTCTGAGCCCATCCTAACAACATAATGTGGTAGTAGAACTGAACTAGGCTTGTATCCATCAAACCTATAAGGTACTACTGATTAGTAACACGTGATCCTGATAGAGAGAAAAGATCCTAATTCCTTAACCCCCGGTGGAAGAATAGACTGACTCAGATCAGAATGTCATAAGGTAAAGAAGTAAAAAGAGCCTTACATTCCAACCCACAAACAATTCCCCTACATATAACTAAAGAATTTCTAGACTCAACATCGACCAGTTTGGCTTGGAGAACCTACAGGCAGTCCTGGCTCTGATGCCAACGCTGTCAGGACCCCGACTCGATGTCACATCGATCTAGCCTGTAACACCTCATATCACTTTGCGGCCTCACGCACGGTATCCCCACGGGTGTCGCCTTACCTTTGCCCGGGACCGTTTGCGCCTTTTGGCTCACGTATATGATAGTGTCGCTAGCATCCATATGATAAGGAGCCCGGGCTGACATGACTAATCGTAAACCCAAAGTGGCACAGACTTACAGGGACAGGCATCCATGACCCAGCTTCGAACGTGTCGGTCATCAGCAAGTGGGTCCGGGTTGTAGCACTGGGCTAGCAGGACTCCGGTAAACCGGGCTGTAGCGGGCTAACAGGACTCCGGTACTCAATGCGTGAAATTTCCCCGAAGGGACAGACACGGGAACGAAGAAGGACACATGCCGGCCAGCCTAAGTGTTCCAGAGCAGTAGCAAGCTACCATGGCTCAGCGGTAACACTAGGAGACATTTCCCGGTAAGAGAGGCTACTAAAGATAAACAACTAGATAGTCAGATCCCACACATACCAAGCATTTCAATAACATACACACAATATGCTCGATATGTGCAAATACAACAGGGCATCACAACATGACTCTACGACACAAGTACTTTATTTAAGGCTCAGAGAGCCATACATAACATACACATAGGTACTGGTCACACGACCCAGCATTCAAGTCATACAGTCATACAAACCAGCAGCGGAAGTAGCTTGTCTGAGTACAGACAACTAGTAAAATAGAAGAGGCTTGGAAAGCCTAGCTGTACTACGTGGTCCTTCACAAGCTCAGGATCACCACCTGGGCCTTAGCCTACTCATTGATGTCAACGTCTACGAAGAACCCATCAGAAGGGGTTGCAGCGTCTTCTGTAAAAATGTAAATTATAGCAACATGAGTACAAAGGTACTCAGCAAGACTTACATCAGATCCTACATACATGCACATTATCAAGAAGGGTTGGTGGAGTTGTTGCAGCAAGCCAGCTTTGACTCTTGGCTAGGCTATCCTACGAGACTCCAACTTGAAATGGTTTTGCGCACACGAGTCCACTACTCACCACTTCAATACACTACCGAGGATCCACCTCCGTCTTCCTACGGAAGAGCCATCCTCGGCACTCACACTTATCTTGAGGCTTTTAGTAGTTTCCATTTACTTGTCTATGAACTGTATAGGCAACCAAGTAGTCCTTTACCGCGGACGCGGCCATTCGAATAGATCATGATAACCCTGCAGGGGTGTACTTCTTCATACACGCTCTCACCACTTACCGTCGTTTACACGACATGTACTCGGCAACCTTCAAGCGGAAGCCCAACGTGGGTGTCGGCCACGACCTACCTAATCACCTAAGCCTCTAGTCCAGGTTTATCGCCTATTCGGGTTCCATCCATGAGGAGATCCGGCCGAGGTTTCGCTCACAGCCCCAAACGATGTGAACAGGGTTCCCGAGATACCTAACGGGTATTCGGTACACCGTGCCACGTACCTACCGCATCACAGCCCACCCCTACGGTCAGCGCTGTCCACGGCCTCCAGTAGGCTACAAACACCAGAAACTACTTGCAACTCCTGGACAGAGAACTAGGGTGAATAAGAAGTCGAGAGGGTCCATTGGTTTCGGGCCCAATGCATGGTAGTAGCTGAATCTTAAATCACACATACAGATCTCAGTGCTTAAGGTCGGCTTCAATGAAACAACCCACCATGTACTCCTACATGGCCTCTCATCGATACCTTTACCAAATCGTGTTCACCACACCACTCTCATTACCAACATAATCATTTCACTCTAGCCCATCACCCAGATGAACCAGACCTGACACGACTCTAAGCATAGCAGGCATAGCAAGGTAGGAACAACACATACATATGGCTCAATTAACTCCTACACATGCTAGTGGGTTTCATCTAGTTACTGTGGCAATGACAGGTCATGCAAAGGAAGTGGGTTCAACTACCGTAGCACACAGCAGTTTGAAACGCGTTGTCTTAATGCAGTAAAAGAGAGCAGGAGCGAGAACATGGGATTGTATCGATATGATCAAATGGTTGGTTGCTTGCCTGATGGTTCGATGCACTGATACGGTTCTTCGTTAGGGTAATCACGGTACTCCTCGGAGGCAGAACCTGCCGCAAAGAACACCGATACACAACCATCACCAAACAATGTGCGACAATATGAGGCATGCATGAAACATGGCAATATGAGTGTGTTGGGCTAATGCAACTAAGACCAGAAGGGTTTGAACCAATTTGAACCAAAGATTCAAATTTCAAACTCATACATGGCCCTTTAAGGTGTTATATCTTGTTCTGCATTAAACATCAAGTTAACTTGTTTAATCATGCATGAAAATAGTACAGATGGATAGATTGGATATAATTTGTCTGATTTGGAGTTACAGAATAAAAGTTATGAATTTTTGAAATTTAAACTATATTCTGGAATTTCCTATATTAGATTAAATCCAGAAAATCAATTACTGCGTCAGCCTGACGTCAGTGTGACATCAGCAGGTCAACGGGACACGGTCCGGGTCAAACCTGACAGTGGGTCCCGCGTGTCAGTGTGATTAGTTAAACTAAAATTAATTTAAACTAATCCTAATTAGTTAACAGGGATGGGCCCCACATGTCATTGACTCAGGGGAGTCAACCAGGGCCCACCCGTGGTCAAACCCGGGTCGGCTGCACCGGCGTTTAGCCGCCGGCGAGCCCGACGCGGCGGCGGAAGTGGTTTTTTCCGTTCCGGCAACCAAACGAGCCGCGGAGGCCACCGGAGAGGAGCTGAGGACGAACCGCAGCTCTTGGTGGAGTCCGTTGGGGTCGGGGTGGCCGGAGTTGGCGCCGGCGACGACTTTGGCGGCCACCGGAGTTCGGCCGAAGTCGAACTTGTCGCAAGAGGGGTCGGTGAGGTGCGGGGAGTAGCTAGTTAGGTGCTACGTGACGCAGTGAGCATGATGGACACCGTGGAGTGGCCGGAGGACGACTGGGAGCACGTCGGCGACGAGCTCCACGGCGGTGGGTGCGGTTGAGCTCCGGGAGGTCGCTACACGGCTCGGGAGCAAGAAAAGAAGGGAGGGGGAGATGGCTAAGGTCACGGGGAGTTCGACGAAGCCCTTGGTGCGGCCGGGGACGGACCGGAGCGACGACGGCGTTTAAGGGGATCTTCGGCGACGGCGGTTCGGGCGAGGTCGTTGCGGTGGACTCGGGCGTTGCGAGTGCTCGAGGCTCGGCTTGCTCGATGAAGTGGACAGCGGCGGAGCTCCTGGACACGATGAGAGGACGCACGGGTGGCGGGGAGCACGGCTACGACGTAGGCACGGCGGCGGTAGCGTCGGCCATGGCTGGGGGGGGCGCGAGGGGGAGGAGCTGGAGAGGAGAGGGGGTGTCTAGGAGGTTCGGGGAAGAGAGGGGGAGCGATCCACGACGTCACCGGGCGAGGGGAGCGGCGAGGCGGCGAGCAGGTGCGTGGCGCGCGCTGCGGTCGCCGTCGGGCACCTGCCTGCCTGCCTGGCCGGCAAGCAGCTCGCTGGAGCGGTGCTGGGCTGGGCCGGCAGGTGGGCCGGGTGCTGGGCGCCAGGTAAGTTTTTCTATTTTTCCTGTTTTCTGTTTTTTTAATACTTCTGCAACTTTGTTGAATTAATAAAAATACTTAGGCAACTCCTAAAATCACCAAACTACTCCTGGTCCATTGTTGGATTATTTCCAACATGAAACATTTTAGTTTGGAGATATTTGAGCATTCAAATATTTTATATAATTTTAAATGCCCAAATTCAAATATCTATGATTTAATTCAAAGACCCTAAGATGACCTAGGAAAATGTGCATCACTTCTGGCAGAGGTTCTGAACCAAGACAAAAATGATGGGCATTTTAGAAGGGCATTTCAGGTTCATTGAAAAAGTTTTTAGTAAACCCTAGTTGGTTTCAGAGGGGGCTGGGGGTTCTGTCATCCCCATTTCAGGTTTCTGATGAAAGAATAAACATGATGCAACACTCTAATGCATGAACTAGCTAGGGTGTGACACCTTTCCATGGTGATGAAGATTTTGATCCAAGGACATATCTTCCCCAAGGGAGGGGAGATGATGTGGAGCATCCCAAGGTCATCCCCATGGACCTACCATCATCTCATCAAGTGCCTACCGGACCCATGACTTGATCACGTGCAAGATCCCTTGAAACCGAGGTGACATCTCTCCTCTCACAATTCCACTTCGATGCGCATGAAGCATGGCTACTACCTCATATGGATACTTTGTGCATACTCAGGTACAATGGAGAAGCTAAGGAGCAAGGACAAGAAGAAGAGGAAGATGGATGAGAAGACGGAGAAGAAGAAGGGATGCAGGAAAAGTCCCAGCCACCGGATGACCGGCCGGGACCGGACGTCCGGCGCCTGAAGCCTCAGTCGAACCCCAGCGAGCGGACGTCCGGCACAGACCGGACGACCGGTGCCCCTGCACCCGAAGCGAACGAGCGGACGTCCGGTCCGGAACGGACGACCGGCGCACCAGCACCCGAGCCAACTTCAGCGGAAGTCCGGAGATACCGGACGTCTGGCACCCCCATCATAGAGCAGAACCAGCGGACGACCGGAGGACACCGGACGTCCGGCCGCTCTTGAGACACCGGACGACCGGTCCCCAGCGGACGTCCGATACCTTGCTGCGTCCAGATTCGGGCCCGAGGCCCATGTAACCTTTCACTTCGCCCCCCTTTTGCACTTAGACTATAAATAGACCCCCCATTCATCCTAGCTAGGGCTAGTGTTGGTTTAGCTCATACTTCGAGATAGAGCTTCGCTCATCCATACAGATCTCCTCCTCGAGAGAGACTGCGGCCCCTCTTCAGAGAAGATCAACTTGGATTCAAGACCCCCCCCTCTTGGGCGGCCCCATCAAGACCTCCTTCTAGGAGAAGAACCGGTTACTCTGTATGATCCTTTGTTGACCATGGATCATCGTGTATCTCTCTGTGTTTCGAGGATCTACCACATGTGTCATCTATTTCTTGTTGGTTGAGTGTTTCTCTTGTGTTTCCCCCTCGTGTTCTTCATGTTCCTCATAGGGATCCGCTCCTTTCGTGAAAGATCGGCCATCTAGGGTTCCACCCTACATCAGAGATGGTGGGGGAAGGCTAGATCCACTTGCAACACAACAAATTCATGGATCGAAACCAACAAAACATCATCAAAACTCACAAAACACAAGAAAATTTTTTGGGCTATTTTTGTGGGGTTTTCGGATTGGGACGAAAAACAACAAAATCAAGCTAGAAAAACGAAGAGGGGGGCTCCGAAATCATGATCAACCTTGCTATGTTACCAAGATGATGTAGGGTAGAGACCCTAATCGCCTGATCTTTCAAGAAAGGAGCGGATCCCGGGGAAATCACGAAGAACACGAGGAAGAACGGAAGGAAAAACACAAGAGGAAATCACTAAACCGACACGAATAAGTCACACATGGGCTAGATCCTCGAGTACATAGAACGATACACGAATCCACGGACAACTAGGGACGTCCCACGGTAACTGGTTCTTCTCTGTGAGGAGGTCTTGATTCCACAAGGGGATCTTCCAGTAACGGGGTCTTGAATCCAAGGTGGATCTTCTCTGAAGAGGGGCAGCGGTCTCTCTCGTGGAGTAGATCTTATATGGATGAGCAATGCTCTATCTCTCAATGGAGCTAAACCAATGCTAACCATAGCTAGGATGAATGGGGGTCTATTTATAGTCTATGTGCAAATGGGGGCGAAGTGAAGGGGTACATGGGCCTCGGGCCCGAACATTGTGCGCAGACAGGTACCAAACGTCCGGTGACCTCCGGTCGTCCGTTGGTTCTGCTCTGTGATGGGGGTGCCGGACGTCCAGAAACGTCGGTCTTCCGCTGACTTTGGTTCGGGTGCAGGTGCGCCGGTCGTCCGGTCCGGACCGGACGTCCGCTTGTTTGCCTCGCTCATCCATATAGGATCTACTCCTTGAGAGAGACCGCGGCCCCTCTTCGGAGAAGATCCACCATGGATTCAAGACCCCTTTAAGAGAAGATCCCCTTGTGGATTTAGGACCTCCTCACGGAGAAGAACCAGCTACCCTTGTATCGTCCTTAGTTGTCCGTGGATTCATGTATCGTTCTATGTATCCGAGGATCTAGCACATGTGTGACTTGTTCTTGTTAGTTTGATTGTTCCTCTTGTGTTTCCCCTTGTGTTTTCCCTCGTTTCCCTTCTCGTGTTCTTCGTGTTCTTCGCGGGATCCGCTCCTTTCGTGAAAGATCGTGCGATTAGGGTTCCACCCTACATCATCTTGGTATCTAGAGCCACGTTGATCACGATTTCGGAGCCTCCCCTTTTCGTTTTCTAGCCTAATTTTGTTGTGTTCTTTCCCAATTTTGAAAATCCCCACCAAAAATAGCCCCAATTTTTTTTGTGATTTGTTGGTTTTGATGATGTTTTGTTGATTTTGATCCATGGATTCGTTGTGTCTCAAGTGGATCTAGCATTCCCCATCTTTTCCGCCATTTCTATTCACAAAATCTTCCCAATTTTGACCATGGAAATCAAGTTTTTCCGCCCCCATTCTCAGATCTAGAATTTAGGGTTCGTCCCGGATGAAATTCCACAACCCCTGGAACTTTCGGACTCCCCCGGAACTTACGTCCCCCGGAAGTTCCGTCCTTACCCCGGAACTTCCGGGCTAAACAGAGAGTTTACCCAAAATCCCCCGGCTTCCCCGAGACTTTTTCCGCGACCCCCGGAACTTCCGGCCACCCACGGAACTTCCGGAGCCCGAAACTTCCGGCCTAACCCGAAACATTACACATAATTTCAGCATCAGCCTTCTTCACCGTTTTGGTCACAACTTTTCACTCCAAACTCCGATTTGAGTGTTCTTTGGCTTGTTTTGAAGCTATCGATGTGCCCGAGGACCCCACCTTGGTTTCACCACCTTTTGAAACCATCAAATTTTGTGAATTTTGGCATCTTTGCCTAGGGCTTCCACCACATCATCTACTACACCACCGCAGACTTCCGCAACCTAACCAATTTTGTTCCCCATCGCATATGTGGTTCCTTGAGGAGTGATTTGAGTCTCCTAAGGTGTCTAGGATACTTAGGGACGGTTTCTTCTTCATCAACCACCACCACCATAACTTCCGCATAGGCTTACCAACCATACACTTCTTACACCCCAACCTAACCCAATTTTGTTTGTGTTGTGAGTTGTGTCTCCTAAGGTGTTTCGGCTACTTAGGGACCGTGCTTCCAACTCCGACACCGTGTATAGTCCACCACCTTACCCTCCATTTTTGCATTGCGTACTCCACAACCCATCATTGACATTCCGCAATTCCATTGAGCTTCCACAAAACCACTGCATTCCCGCTACCACCATTTCAGATTTGAGATTTTGAGTTCGTGGTTTTTCCGTTTCCTAAGGTGTTTCGGCTACTTAGGGACGAGTCTCCATCATCTTGGTATCTCCATCAAGATCACCGCCACTCATCATCGCCAAGGACGGTAACCTCCATATCATCTTGGCATCGTGGTATCCCTCCATTGTATATTCCCTTGCCATTGTATTGATAACCCCTAGCCCATTTTGCGTCACTTGCATATCGAGACTAGCCATTTGAGTATTGCCGGCAACGTTACTTGTGCACATTAGTGATCTACACCATACATTGCATACATACCATACCGTATTGGTATCATATCATCTCGTGTGCCTCAAGTTTGTTCCCGCATATACATAATAGCTATCTTGGTTTGTGCATTTCGCAAAGTGGCCATATACGAAAAAAAGAGAATAAGCTTTTAAGCAAAGAAAAAGAGAGAAACAAAAGAGCTCGTAAGCAATAGCCATAGCATCATACCACATTGCATATAAGATCATCTTGGATCACCTTGTGAGAAACACCGGGAACCATACATACATAGCATACTCCGGATAGAAAGTTCATACATTTTGCATCTTATAGGTTGTGCACAAGTGTCGTATCCGCCTAGTGAGCAATCGTGCTAGCGTCTCTCTTGAGTTGTGCAACACGAGCGTTTTCCGTGGATTCCACATTTTGTGCTCATCCTTGGTTGCACGACCCCATTTATCTATCCGTGTGTGTGTTTTCGTGTGCCACATATTGCTATTGGTCTACTTGTTACACTTGCGAATTTGTGAATCTCTTTCAACATTATTGACTCTTGCTAACATTTTTCATCAAATTTTTGTGCCACTATCCTCACTGAGCTCCACCATAAGCCTTACTTGTGTAGGTGTGAGAAACCGACAAGAATTGGTACCAATTGTGCTATTTCCTTGTCCACATTGGAGTGATCATTGATCCACTTTCAACTTCGGTCAAGGTACATTTGGTAGTCGTTCTTCTCTTTCTCCACTCATATTGGCTCGAATCTTGTGATGGATAGGCAAGGCATTTCATCTCCGGTCTTCCACAACAACGACGGCGTGTACAACTACATCAACAACAATCTTTCCGCACAAAAGGAGGAGCAAGATGCAAGGATGGAGGAGATTCGGACCTTGTTGATCAACCGTTCTTCCCCTGCATCATCCTCAAGGCTGTGACGTTCAAGTCACAAGTCTTCGGAGCGCAAAAATGATGCAAGCGCAAGTCGTCCTTGTCCACATCTCCATGGCAACCACCATCATGTTTGTGATCCACCTTGTCATGAAGGGCAAGTCACCTCCAAGCAACATGTGCACGACAACGACGAACGACATCTACATCGAGCTCAAGCACGACAATGACAACATCATCATGAAGATGCTCGAGATGCGCCTACCTACAAGTCGCAACAAGCCCTACTTCACACCAAGTCCAAACTTCATGACCACAAGAGAAGACCGCGAGACAAGCACCACCAAGACGGAGCTACGGCTACACCAACCACTTTGGCATCTTCGCCAAGCAACTTCAAGGCATCTTCGCCTTCGGATATATGGCATCTTCGCCAACAAGCACCTAAAGACTACGCTCAAACGAAGCTCCCCAAGCTCAAGTCCGCGACTTCCACGAGCTACTACGACCTCGACATCGACCACACGGTTCCTTTCTATGGGACTCAAGAACCCGAGGAGTATCTCGAGTGGGAGCGTTTGATGGACGACTACCTCAAGCTACATCAAGTCCCTCCCGAAGATCAAGTGAAGTGCGCCACAAGGAACTTCCATGACTACGCGTCCACATGGTGGCTTCACACACCTTCGGAGAGCTACGACATGAGTTGGTCCAAGACGGAGAGAGCTTTGCGGCGAGAGTTTGTGTCTCCAACCTACACGGAACAACTTCAACGCCAATTGGAGAACACCATCCAAGGATCCAAGTCCATCGACGAGTACTTCAAGGAGATGAAGATTGCCTTGCGACGAGCCGGCGTGGACGACCCCATTTCGATGAAGTTCCACTTCATGATGGGATTGCACAACGACATCTCCAAGACGATCTTCCTCGAGAACTACAAGTCCCTCAACGACAACTACATTGGTGTTCTCAAGGCGGAACAAGAACTCATGAAGGCCAAATTTTCTCTACCCCAAGCTCACTTCGCGGCGACCAAGCTCCATGAGAACGAGTATGAGGCTAGTACCACCACGATGTCCAAGCCTGACGAGCTCCAAGATGCTACTCCCAAGTCCTCCATGACTCTTTTTCAAGACGGTGCGGCGACGAGTATGACTACGGAGACCCTCAAGGACCAAGCTTTAAAGGCGAGCGACAAGGTGGCGAGCAAGGATGATGCTTCCATCTTAGGAGGCAAGAGTGATGATGTGCCATCTTCGGCCTTCATCCACGGCGAGAGTGATGTTGTGCCATCTTCGTGCTTCATCCACAACGACGACTACGAGACGGTTGAGCATGGGATTTTCCCTTCGACCACGGCGACATGTGATGACTTGAGTGACTTTAGCCACCATATTGAGAGTGAGAGTGATTTCACCACTAGCCCCATATATCATGTGTTTCCACTATTCCCACGTGAGGAGAGCCACAAACCCCACCTCTTGAGTGAGATGAGTGACTCCACCATATGTGAGTTTGAGTGCACCTATTCTGAGGGAGTGAGTGAACCACCACATAGAGAGAGTGAGATAGTTGATAGGTCATGTGAGGCCACTTTTAACACTAATGACTTGACATCTACCTCTATTGTGTCTTCTCATTTGGTGCTAGGTCCCTTATATGATGATGCGCCGCTTCTCGACGACTCCGTCCTACCTTTGGACAAGACGACGGCCATGGTGGAATATGATGCACCCCCACATGGTTCCATCACAATGATGATCTTGACCACCATTTGGTCTTTCCCACCTCACCTACACCACTTGAGTGGAATGAACAAGGTAACATAGGTGAAGGTGATGCTCTAGTCCCACTAGTGGACATTCATGACATTGATTGCTTGCATGATGTTGATCCCCCTATTGACATGCTTCATGCTAGTATGATTTCCCCATGCGATGATTTACCCATTTATGATGAGTATGATGATTGCCATGTGGATTCTATTAGTTGTGATGCCATGTTACATAGGATTTCTTGTGCTAATTCTCTCGGTCACATCATGTTTGCCAATCCGCTTGACTTGTCATATGCTATGCATGAGATCAATCATATGTCATATTTGCAATCTCTTCATAGTGACTATGCATATGCCATTCAGATTAATCCAATTTGCACTTATGGCATAGATGACAAGCCTATGGTTATTGGCATTTGTTCCTCTTGTGATGATATTGACATGCTACCTTTGCATCATTTATCTCATATGCCATGCCATAACCACCTAGCTTCGGATATGCATTGTTTTGGATACTGTCCATTTTCTCCATATGATGTTCCCATTATTGCTCATGAGGAGACCCCCATAGTTTCCTCATACATGTTTGGAGATTTTGATCACTCCCATCCATTGCATGATCCCAATACTTATGTGCACAATATGCTTCCCATGAATAAACATGCTATTGATGTGCCATATACTTGTATAGTCAATTTGCATTCTCATCATGCTATACACAATAACTATTCTTTCATGATGGATGACATGTTCTTATACCATGCATCAAATTTCTTTGACCGATGCTTATATTGTGCTAACTCACACGTGCACATACACATCATGATGGATGATGTGTACATTTACCACGCGCACAATTTATTTGGTTTGTGTCTCTTTGTGTAGGTACCCATGAATTCTTGTCAACCTCGCAATCCCATGAGTTGACAAAACGAGCTCTAGAGAGCAATGATGACTTGGGATCCCATAGATTGCATTTTGCGCCGCTCTCTTCACGCAAAGTCTTCGTGCATTTATTCTACATGTCCCTCACATGGTTATGGATTATTGTCCATTACATTTTCTATGCCCATCTTGCCATGTTAACTTTGCATGTTATGCTCATTACTATGCTTTTGCCATGCATTCATGACCCATGCTTTGCATTACACATGATGATTGATTCTCATACTTGTATGTGTATTTGCAAGCTTGGTGGAGATATTGCTTGCTATTGCTATGTTTGCTTTGTACCCCATGCCTATGATGATACTTGCGATATGTCATGTGCATTGCCTATGCCTATTATTTGCTCTCAAGACATGATTGCCATGATTTAGTCTAGTATGTTGCATCTTCGCACTACTAGATTGCATGACTTGATTACTGATGCGGAGCATCCCAAGGCCATCCCCATGGACCTACCTACATCTCCCACGACACCACTTGCACCCATGACAAGAGCCCATGCGAGAACCATCGAGAACGAGGTTAACTCTCTCCTTGTTGAACTTCCCTTTGACCCACGTGAGACATGGCTACTACCTCAATTGGAGTTGCTCTGTGTGCTTAGGTACCATATAAGCAACCAAGGAGATGGAACTGTGCAAGATGGACATCAAGAGCATGGAGACATTTTGCCCAGCCATGAAGGACCGGAACAACCGCCCGACCACCGCCCGGGCGGAACAACCTGCCGACCACCGCCCAACAACCGGTCTGCCTTCTGTGATCGAGCGGTGCAAGGCCGGCACTACACCAGATGTACCAGTAACTACCAAAAGACTGGTACTGCCACCCCGACAACCGGTGCAACCGCTGCCCCCTTCGACGTCCATCTCCGCAAGCCAGCGCCAGACCTCCCAGCGGAACTACCGCCTTCCAGGACCGGTACTTCCGCCCTGCATGAGCTCCCAGCAGAACAACCGCCCCCTTGACCGGTACTACCGGCCCTGCCTGCACACAGTCACTTGGGCCAAGGCCCGTGTACCCTTTCGTTACCTAGACTATAAATACTCTATCCCGTACAACTTTCTAGGGTTAGCGTTGGTTTAGCTCATACTTAGAGATAGAGCTTCGCTCATCCACATCGGATCTACTCCTCGTGAGTGACCACGGCCTCTTCGGAGAAGATTCACTTTGGATTCAAGACCCCTTTACGGGAAGATCCCCTTGTGGATTCAAGACCTCCTCTCGGAGAAGAACCGGCTACCCTTTTGTATCATCCTTAGTTGATCGTGGATTTGTGTATTGTTCTATGTATCCGAGGATCTAGCACATGTGTGACTTGTTCTTGTTTGGTTTGAGTGATTCTCTTGTGTTGCCCCTCGTCTTCTTCCCCGTGTTCTTCGTGTTCATCATTGGGATCCGCTCCTTTCGTGAAAGATCAGCCTATAGGGTCTCTACCCTACATCATCTTGGTATCATGAGCAAGGTTGATCACGATTTCGGAGCCTCCCCGTTGTGTTTCTAGCCTAATTTTGTTGTTTTTCGTCCTAATTCGAAAATCCCCACCAAAAATAGCCCCAAATTTTTTTTTTGTGATTTGTTGGTGTGTTGATGTTTTGTTGGATCTGATCCGTGGATTTGCTTGGTTTCAAGTGGATCTAGCATCTCCCCATTTTCCCTCCACTTTCCTTCCTTGAAATCGCTTGAATTTCGACTATGAAATCATCCTTTTCCATCCCAAAAACCCATCCCCGATCCAGGTTTTGCGATCTTCCCAACCCCAGCGGTACTACCGCCCCCACGAGCAGAACTAGCGCTAAGGCACCAAATGGTACCACCGCCTTCACAAGCGGTACTACCGCCCCACCCAGTTGCAGTTGAAACCGACTGGCATCTTTGCCAACCACTTATACACCATCACCACTTCCACATACTACCCCCTTTTTGTGCCCGTTTCGCACTCCGACACGTGTTGCCACTTCGAAGTTTGAGAATTTGAGTTGCGGTACCGTATCCTTTTGTGTTTCGGCTATTTAGGTACGGTTCGAGATCGACACCACCGCCTCTCATCTTCGCCAAAGACGCGTCATCAATAACGACCACCTCGACTACGACTTGGTATTCGTGCCACCATTTTGACACCATACCGGAAGCAAGACCGGTAACCTCATCTTGGTATTAGACATATCACTCTTGCCATTACATTGATAGCCATCATAGCCTTACTCATTTTCATTGCTTACCCATCGAGACTAGCCTTTGAGTATTGCTGCCAACGAGACTTATGCACATTAGTGATCATACTTCCCATAGCATACATCCGTCATTGTTGCCTATATTGGTATCATCTCTCGTGTCACCAAATTGTCATCGCATACTAACTTGCTATCTTGGTTCTTCAAGCATTGCATGAGAAAAGAGCTCAAACATCAAAGAGCCAAACAAGCTTTTAAGCAAAGAGGAAAGATACGCAAAGAGCTTTTAAGCAAGAAGCATAGCATCCTACGACATTAAGATTGTCATACTCGATCATCTTGGATCGTATCATAGCCACACCTTGCATACAAAATATTTGGGATAGAAGTCGTTGCATTTTTGCTAAGTAGGTTGTGCACAAGTTCTTGTATCCGCCTATCGTGCAATCGTGCTAGCGTCTCTCTAGTGTTGTGCAACAAGAGCATTTTTTGTGGATTCCACAATTTGGCTCACCCTTGGTTGCACAACCCCACTTATCTTTTTGCGCGTGTGTTTCCGTGTACCTTATATGCTTGGTCTACTTGTTACATTGCATCTTGCGAATCTTTTCCAACATTATTGAAGCTCACTTACAATTACATCAAATTTTTGTGCCACCATCCTAACCAAGCTCCACCAAAAGCTTTTACTTGTGTGGGTGTGAGAAACCGACAAGAACTCGTACCAATTGTGCTATTTCCTTGTCCTACATTGGAGTGATCCTCGATCCACTTTCAACTTCGGTCAAGGTACATTTGGTATTCGTTCTTCTCTTTCTACCACTCACATTTGTCTTGGAATGATGGATAGGCCAAGTACTTATACCAACCCACTCTTCATGGAGCAAGATGACGACATGAACTCCTTCGTCACCAAGAGTCACCTCTTTGGTGCACAACGTGCTTTACATCAAGAGCAACAAGCTATGAGTGAACGCATCGACAACCTTGCCGCCGACTTACGACTCTTCGAGCAACGTACAAGGGACTACTTTGACAACAAGCTCGACGATCACAAGCAAGAAAATGACGCAAGGATGGATGAGATTCGCGCTTTGTTGCTCAACCGCTCTTCCTCCACTTCAAGAAGGAGCCGTTCAAGTCACCATTCCGACTTTACCCTCTCCGGCTCAAGTACACCGACATCGAACACTCTTCGTCGAGCCGCACGCACCGACCGTCAAGCACACCTCAATCCACTTCGAGACACCGACTCTCAAGAGCGCCGACAACGTCAAGCCGAATAAGCCTTTGCGCTAGCTCGAGAACGGGAACAACAACGCCAACATGAAGAGGAAGAACGCGCGCGTCTACACCAAAATGCACAAGATGTTGAGGCTCAACGTAAAGAACAACAACTCCGTGATGCCCAAGCACTTGAGGCGCAACAAGCTCTACGCGATGCGAGTCGAGCCGTTGCCAACCGAGGCCGTCAAGCCCATGAAGAAGAGGAAGCACTTCGCGAAGAAATTCTCGAACGACGACTTCAATCTCACATGAATCGTCAAATTCCTCCTCGAGCTCGACGTGCTCCTCCACAAGTTCGCCAAGACCATCAAGTTCATCAAGAGCATGAAAACACCGGGAATACTCCGCGACAAGAGCAACACGAGATTGACAACCCTCTGCGACAAGTGCACCATGAGTTGAACAATCATCTACAACATGGGCGTCATCATCCCCGACCCCAACACAATGAAGAGAAATGCTACGGCAAGCTCAAGTTCACCATGCCCAAGTTCAACGGAAGCAACGATCCAGAAGAATACCTTTTATGGGCATTGAAAGTCGACAAGATCTTCCGTTTGCACAATTATGAAGAAGAGAAGAAGATCGCGATGGCATCCCTTGAGTTCCAAGACTATGTCCTCATTTGGTGGGAACAAGTCATTCAGCGCCGCGAGGCAAGAGGTGGTCCACCCATCACTACTTGGGCACAAATGAAGGATGTCATGAGAGCACGCTTCGTGCCTACCTACTACAACCGCGACCTCTTCAAGAAACTCCAACAACTCAAGCAAGGAACGAAGAGCGTTGAAGATTACTACAAGGAGATCGAGATTGCAATGATAAGAGCCAATGTGACAGAAGATGATGAGCAAACTATGGCACGTTTCTTGAATGGAATCAATCACCCTATCAAGAAGATCGCCGACTTCCAACCATACTCAACTCTCATCGAGCTCGTGCACCAAGCTACCAAAGCGGAACGCCAAGTGCAAGATGACTTCAAGTACGCCAAGTTCTCATCCAAGTCCTACGGTTTATCCAATAACCAAGCCTCAACAACTCCAACACCGCCTACAAGAATGTCTACTTCCAACACCGACAAGCCGAATTCCAAGAAAGCTTCGTCAACTACAAGTCATCCTCCTACGAGCAACTTCAAGCCGAGAGCTTCATCATCATCAACCCCAACCGATGAGACCATCAAGACAAGTTCCTTCAAGTGTTTCACTTGCGGAGGCCGAGGCCACAAGTCCTACGAGTGCACCAACAAGCGGACCATGGTCTTCAATGACGATGGCACTTATGACTCCATGAGTGAAGGCGAAATGGAAGCACTTGAGCAAGTCGCCATGCACCGCCAAGTGAACAATGAAGAAGAACAAGTCTTTTGTGATGAAGACTCGAGTCCCGCACTTGTTGTCTCCAAAGTCTTGACTCTCCAACATCATCAAGAAGAAGACCAACGATGCCACATATTCCACACCAAGGCCGGCATCAATGGACGATCCATCAAGGTCATCATCGATGGAGGGAGTTGTCACAATATCGCAAGTGAAGAACTTTGCTCCAAGATCCAATTTCCCAAGACGAAGCATCCACATCCTGACAAAGTGCAATGGCTTAGTGACTCCGGCACCATCCAAGTCGAGCACCGAGTACAAGTCTCCTTCAAGATCGGTGCATACGAAGACACCTTGGAGTGTGACGTTGTTCCAATGACCGTTTGTCATCTTCTCCTTGGACGGCCAAGGCAATTCGATAGAGGAGTCGTCCACAACGGTCGAACGAACCACTACATTTTCAAGATGAAGGGTAAGGAGTACGTCCTCCGTCCAATGTCGCCAAGGCAAGTGCTCGCCGACAAACATACCACCCATCATGGAGAGAATGGTGAGAGAGTGAGCCACCAAAAAGAGAGTGAGCGCCACAAGCCCAAATTGAGTGCCTCCACGATGAGCGAAAACAAGAACTTCGTTCTATTTGCAACCAAACGTGAGATGAGAGAAGTGTGTGAGAACCCATCTCGTGTCCTACACTACGTCCTCGTGTGCAAGGACAATGCACCACAAACTAACACCTCTCACACTCTTCCTCTAGTGTTGTCTTCTCTTTTGCAGGAATTTCAAGATGTTTTTCCCGATGAGCTACCTCCGGGACTACCCCCTCTTCGAGGCATTGAGCACCAAATCGACCTCATACCCGGAGCACCACTTCCGAACAAAGCTCCCTACCGCGTCCACCCCGAAGAAACCAAAGAAATTCAAAGGAAAGTAAAACATCTCATAGACCATGGACATGTGCGTGAAAGTTTGAGACCTTGTGCCATACCGGTCATTCTTGTGCCAAAGCGTGCCGGTAGTTTTCGCATGTGCTCCGATTGTAGACCTATCAATGCTATCACCGTTCGTTATAGATATCCCATTCCACGCCTAGATGTTATGCTCGATGAGCTTAGCGGTGCCACTATATTTTCCAAAATTGATCTTAAGAGTGGTTACTATCAAATCCGCATACAAGAGGGCGATGAATGGAAAACCTCCTTCAAAACCAAGTTTGGTTTGTATGAGTGGTTAGTCATGCCTATGGGTCTCTCGGAAGCACCGGGCACTTTTATGCGCCTTATGAATCATGTCTTTCGCCCTTACATTGGTATATTTGTTGTGGTTTACTTCGATGACATTCTTGTGTTTAGAAAATCTATCAAAGAGCATGTCACCCATGTCTGCACCGTTTTGCAAACTCTTAGAAAAGAGCACCTCTATGCTAATATGGAGAAATGCCTTTTTGGTGTTGATAAGCTCGTTTTCTTGGGTTTGTTGTTTCTTCTAAGGGTGTTCATGTAGATGAGTCCAAGATCAATGCTATTAAGACTTGGCCGCAACCAACCAACTTGCATCAAGTGCGTAGTTTTCTTGGCCTTGCGGGTTTCTATCATCGCTTTGTGAAGGATTTTAGCACCATTGCTTCGCCTTTGCATGCTTTGAGCAAGAAGAATGCGCCTTTTGTTTGGGGACCATCCCAAGATACCGCATTCAATGAGCTTAAGAATTTGCTTACTCATGCTCCCGTGCTTGCTTTACCCAACTTCGACAAACCCTTTGAAATTCATTGCGATGCTAGTGGTAACGGTATAGGAGGTATGTTAACGCAAGAGAAGTGCCCCGTAGCTTACTTTTGTGAGAAACTTTTCGGAGCGCCACTCAATTATCCCATCTATGACAAAGAGCTATATGCTTTAGTCCGCGTTTTGCATGAATGGGAACATTACCTTCGTCCCCATGAGTTTATCATTCATACTGATCATGAGACTCTCAAATATCTTAAGGGACAGACTAAGTTGAACAAGCGTCATGCTAAATGGAGTGAATTTATTGAGTCTTTTCCTTATGTCATGAAGTACAAGAAGGGTAAAGAAAACGTTGTGGCGGATGCGCTTTCCCGCATTTGCATGCTTGTCACGCAACTTGAGTTAGATGTCATTGGCTTCGAGCATATCAAAGACTTATATGTGCATGATACGACTTTTGCCATTCCTTATGCCAAGTGTTTGTCGAACACATCTTGGGAACGCTATTACATCAAAGATGGCTACCTTATGAGAGCTAACAAACTTTGCATTCCCGATTCCTCGCTTCGTTTGTTGCTTTTGCAGGAATCTCATGGAGGCCGCTTAATGGGACACTTCGGATGCGACAAGACGTTCGCCACGCTCTCAAAGAGCTACTTTTGGCCAAAGATGTTTCGGGGCGTCAATCGCTTCACCAACCGGTGTTCTACATGTCGCAAAGCTAAGTCCAAAGCTCAATATCATGGTCTCTATATGCCTTTACCAATTCCATACCAACCTTGGGAAGACATTAGCATGGACTTCGTACTTGGTTTGCCTAGGACTCGCAATGGGAAAGATTCCATATTCGTCATTGTGGACCGTTTCTCGAAAATGGCACACTTTCTTCCTTGTTACAAGATAGACGATGCTTCACATGTGGCTAATCTCTTTTGTAGGGAAATATTGCGTCTACATGGTGTGCCAAAGACTATCGTCTTGGACCGCGACATCAAGTTCCTTAGCTACTTTTGGAAGACCCTCTGCGCCAAGCTCGGAATCAAGCTACTCTTCTCCACGGCATACCATCCTCAAACCGACGGCCAAACGAAGGTGACAAACCGCACACTCTCCGCTCTACTTCGAGTACTCATCAAGAAGAACATCACGGAGTGGGAGGAGTGTCTACCCATCGCCGAGTTCGCCTACAACCGAGCAATACACTCAACAACCGGCAAGTCCCCTTTCAAGGTCATCTACAGATTCAACCCGTTGTCACCATTGGACATTCTACCTCTACCACTCCAAGAGCGAATCAACTTGGATGCAAGTGCACGAGCGACCCCTATCAAGAAGGTGCATGAAGATACAAGAAACACCATCGAGCGCCAAGTACAACGCCTTGCGACCAAGCTCAACGTCAAGAAGCAACCTATGGTCTTCAACACTGGTGATCTCGTGTGGCTACACCTTCGCAAGGACCGCTTTCTACAAGAACGCAAGTCCAAGCTTCGACCACGAGCGGATGGCCCCTTCAAGGTGCTTGCACGCTACAATGACAACGCTTACAAGATCGACCTCCCGCGCAACAAGTACAACGTGAGCGACATTTTCAATGTCAAAGATATCTCTCCCTTCCATGGTGATGAATAATTTGATCCGAGGATGGATCTTCCCCAAGGGAGGGGAGATGATGCGGAGCATCCCAAGGCCATCTCCATGGACCTACCTACATCTCCCACGACACCTCGCGCACCCATGACAAGAGCCCGTGCGAGAACCATCGAGAACGAGGTTAACTCTCTCCTTGTTGAACTTCCCTTTGACCCACGTGAGACATGGCTACTACCTCAATCGGAGTTGCTCTGTGTGCTTAGGTACCATATAAGCAACCAAGGAGATGGAACAGTGCAAGATGGACATCAAGAGCATGGAGACATTTTGCCCAGCCCTGAAGGACCGGAACAATCGCCCGACCACCGCCCGGGCGGAACAACCGGCCGACCACTGCCCAACAACCGGTCTGCCTTCTGTGATCGAGCAGTGCAAGGCCGGCACTACACCGGATGTACCAGTAACTACCAAAAGACCGGTACTGCTGCCCCGACAACCAGTGCAACCGCTGGCCCCTTCGACGTCCATCTCCGCAAGCCAGCACCAGACCTCCCGACGGAACGACCGCCTTCCAGGACCGGTACTTCTGCCCTGCATGAGCTCCCAACGGAACAACCGCCCCCATGACCGGTACTACCGGCCCTGCCTGCGCACAGTCACTTGGGCCAAGGCCCGTGTACCCTTTCGTTACCTAGACTATAAATACTCTATCCCGTACAACTTTCTAGGGTTAGCGTTGGTTTAGCTCATACTTAGAGATAGAGCTTCGCTCATCCATATCGGATCTACTCCTCGTGAGAGACTGCGGCCTCTTCGGAGAAGATCCACTTTGGATTCAAGACCCCTTTACGGGAAGACCCCCTTGTGGATTCAAGACCTCCTCTCGGAGAAGAACCGGCTACCCTTTTGTATCGTCCTTAGTTGATCGTGGATTCGTGTATCGTTCTATGTATCCGAGGATCTAGCACATGTGTGACTTGTTCTTGTTTGGTTTGAGTGATTCTCTTGTGTTGCCCCTCGTCTTCTTCCCCGTGTTCTTCGTGTTCATCATTGGGATCCGCTCCTTTCATGAAAAATCGGCCTATAGGGTCTCTACCCTACATCATCTTGGTATCATGAGCAAGGTTGATCACGATTTCGGAGCCTCCCCGTTGTGTTTCTAGCCTAATTTTGTTGTTTTTCGTCCTAATTCAAAAATCCCCACCAAAAATAGCCCCAAATTTTTTTGTGATTTGTTGGTGTGTTGATGTTTTGTTGGATCTGATCTGTGGATTTGCTTGGTTTCAAGTGGATCTAGCATCTCCCCATTTTCCCTCCACTTTCCTTCCTTGAAATCGCTCGAATTTTGACTACGAAATCATCCTTTTCCGTCCCAAAAACCCATCACCGATCCAGATTTTGTGATCTTCCCGACCCCAGCGGGACTACCGCCCCCACGAGCGGAACTAGCGCTAAGGCACCAAACGGTACCACCGCCTTCACAAGTGGTACTACCGCCCCACCCAGTTTCAGTTGAAACCGACTGGCATCTTTGCCAACCACTTATACACCATCACCACTTCCGCATACTACCCCCTTTTTGTGCCCGTTTCGCACTCCGACACGTGTTGCCACTTCGAGGTTTGAGAATTTGAGTTGCGGTACCGTATCCTTTTGTGTTTCGGCTATTTAGGTACGGTTCGAGATCGACACCACCGCCGCTCATCTTCGCCACAGACGCGTCATCAACAACGACCACCTTGACTATGACTTGGTATTCGTGCCACCATTTTGACACCATACCGGAAGCAAGACCGGTAACCTCATCTTGGTATTGGACATATCACTCTTGCCATTACATTGATAGCCATCATAGCCTTATTTGTGTTGCTTACCCATCGAGACTAGCCTTTGAGTATTGCCGGCAACGAGACTTGTGCACATTAGTGATCATACTTCCCATAGCATACATCCGTCATTGTTGCCTATATTGGTATCATCTTTTGTGTCACCAAATTGTCATCGCATACTAACTTGCTATCTTGGTTCGTCAAGCATTGCATGAGAAAAGAGCTCAAACATCAAAGAGCCAAACAAGCTTTTAAGCAAAGAGGAAAGATACGCAAAGAGCTTTTAAGCAAGAAGCATAGCATCCTACGACATTAAGATTGTCATACTCGATCATCTTGGATCATATCATAGCCACACCTTGCATACAAAATATTTGGGATAGAAGTCGTTGCATTTTTGCTAAGTAGGTTGTGCACAAGTTCTTGTATCCGCCTATCGTGCAATCGTGCTAGCGTCTCTCTAGTGTTGTGCAACAAGAGCATTTTTTGTGGATTCCACAATTTGGCTCACCCTTGGTTGCACAACCCCACTTATCTTTTTGCGCGTGTGTTTCCGTGTACCTTATATGCTTGGTCTACTTGTTACGTTGCATCTTGCGAATCTTTTCCAACATTATTGAAGCTCACTTACAATTACATCAAATTTTTGTGCCACCATCCTAACCAAGCTCCACCGAAAGCTTTTACTTGTGTAGGTGTGAGAAACCGACAAGAACTCATACCAATTGTGCTATTTCCTTGTCCTACATTGGAGTGATCCTCGATCCACATTCAACTTCGGTCAAGGTACATTTGGTATTCGTTCTTCTCTTTCTACCACTCACATTTGTCTTGGAATGATGGATAGGCCAAGTACTTATACCAACCCACTCTTCATGCAGCAAGATGACGACATGAACTCCTTCGTCACCAAGAGTCACCTCTTTGGTGCACAACGTGCTTTACATCAAGAGCAGCAAGCTATGAGTGAACGCATCGACAACCTTGCCGCCGACTTACGACTCTCCGAGCAACGTACAAGGGACTACTTCGACAACAAGCTCGACGATCACAAGCAAGAAAATGACGCAAGGATGGACGAGATTCGCGCTTTGTTGCTCAACCGCTCTTCCTCCACTTCAAGAAGGAGCCGTTCAAGTCACCATTCCGACTTTACCCTCTCCGGCTCAAGTACACCGACATCGAACACTCTTTGTCGAGCCGCGCGCACCGACCTTCAAGCACACCTCAATCCACTTAGAGACACCGACTCTCAAGAGCGCCGACGACGTCAAGCCGAAGAAGCCTTTGCGCTAGCTCGAGAACGGCAACAACAACGCCAACATGAAGAGGAAGAACGCGCGCGTCTACACCAAAATGCACAAGATGTTGAGGCTCAACGTAAAGAACAACAACTCCGTGACGCTCAAGCACTTGAGGCGCAACAAGCTCTACGCGATGCGAGTCGAGCCGTTGCCGACCGAGGCCGTCAAGCCCGTGAAGAAGAGGAAGCACTTCGCGAAGAAATTCTCGAACGACGACTTCAAGCTCGCATGAATCGTCAAATTCCTCCTCGAGCTCGACGCGCTCCTCCACAAGCTCGCCAAGACCATCAAGTTCATCAAGAGCATGAAAACACCGGGAATACTCCGCAACAAGAGCAACACGAGATTGACAACCCTCCGCGACAAGTGCACCATGAGTTGAACAATCATCTACAACATGGGCGTCATCATTCCCGACCCCAACACAATGAAGAGCAACGCTACGGCAAGCTCAAGTTCACCATGCACAAGTTCAACGGAAGCAACGATCCCGAAGAATACCTTTCATGGGCATTGAAAGTTGACAAGATCTTCCGTTTGCACAATTATGAAGAAGATAAGAAGATCGCGATGGCATCCCTTGAGTTCCAAGACTATGTCCTCATTTGGTGGGAACAAGTCATTGAGCGCCGCGAGGCAAGAGGTGATCCACCCATCAATACTTGGGCACAAATGAAGGATGTCATGAGAGCACGCTTCGTGCCTACCTACTACAACCGCGACCTCTTCAAGAAACTCCAACAACTCAAGCAAGGAACAAAGAGCGTTGAAGATTACTACAAGGAGATGGAGATTGCAATGATAAGAGCCAATGTGACGGAAGATGATGAGCAAACTATGGCACGTTTCTTGAATGGACTCAATCACCCTATCAAGAAGATCGCCGACTTCCAACCATACTCAAATCTCATCGAGCTCGTGCACCAAGCTACCAAAGCGGAACGCCAAGTGCAAGATGACTTCAAGTACGCCAAGTTCTCATCCAAGTCCTACGGCTTCTCCAATAACCAAGCTTCAACGACTCCAACACCGACTACAAGAACGTCTACTTCCAACACCGACAAGCCGACTTCCAAGAAAGCTTCGTCAACTACAAGTCATCCTCCTACGAGCAACTTCAAGCCGAGAGCTTCATCATCATCAACCCCAACCGATGAGACCGTCAAGACAAGTTCCTTCAAGTGTTTCACTTGCGGAGGCCGAGGCCACAAGTCCTACGAGTGCACCAACAAGCGGACCATGGTCTTCAACGACGATGGCACTTATGACTCCATGAGTGAAGGTGAAATGGAAGCACTTGAGCAAGTCGCCATGCACCGCCAAGTGAACAATGAAGAAGAACAAGTCTTTTGTGATGAAGACTCGAGTCCCGCACTTGTTGTCTCCAAAGTCTTGACTCTCCAACATCACCAAGAAGAAGACCAACGATGCCACATATTCCACACCAAGGCCGGCATAAATGGACGATCCGTCAAGGTCATCATCGCTGGAGGGAGTTGTCACAATCTCGCAAGTGAAGAACTTTGCTCCAAGCTCCAATTGCCCAAGACGAAGCATCCACATCCTTACAAAGTGCAATGGCTTAGTGACTCCGGCACCATCCAAGTCGAGCACCGAGTACAAGTCTCCTTCAACATCGGCGCATACGAAGACACCTTGGAGTGTGACGTTGTTCCAATGACCGTTTGTCATCTTCTCCTTGGACGGCCATGGCAATTCAATAGAGGAGTCGTCCACAATGGTCGAACGAACCACTACATTTTGAAGATGAAGGGGAAGGAGTACGTCCTCCGTCCAAAGTCGCCAAGTCAAGTGCTCGCCGACAAACATACCACCCATCATGGAGAGAATGGTGAGAGAGTGAGCCACCAAAAAGAGAGTGAGCGCCACAAGCCCAAATTGAGTGCCTCCACGATGAGCGAAAACAAGAACTTCGTTCTATTTGCAACCAAACATGAGATGAGAGAAGTGTGTGACAACCCATCTCGTGTCCTACACTACGTCCTCGTGTGCAAGGACAATGCACCACAAACTAACACCTCTCACACTCTTCCTCTAGTGTTGTCTTCTCTTTTGTAGGAATTTCAAGATGTTTTTCTGGTGAGCTACCTCCGGGACTAACCCCTCTCCGAGGCATTGAGCACCGAATCGACCTCATACCCGGAGCACCGCTTCCGAACAAAGCTCCCTACCGCGTCAACCCCGAAGAAACCAAAGAAATTCAAAGGCAAGTAAAACATCTCATACACCATGGACATGTGCGTGAAAGTTTGAGCCCTTGTGCCGTACCGGTCATTCTTGTGCCAAAGCGTGCCGGTAGTTTTCGCATGTGTTCCGATTGTAGACCTATCAATGCTATCACCATTCATTATAGATATCCCATTCCACGCCTAGATGATATGCTCGATGAGCTTAGCGGTGCCACTATATTTTCCAAAATTGATCTTAAGAGTGGTTACTATCAAATCCGCATACAAGAGGGCGATGAATGGAAAACCGCCTTCAAAACCAAGTTTGGTTTGTATGAGTGGTTAGTCATGCCTATGGGTCTCTCGGAAGCACCGGGCACTTTTATGCGCCTTATGAATCATGTCTTTCGCCCTTACATTGGTATATTTGTTGTGGTTTACTTCGATGACATTCTTGTCTTTAGCAAATCTATACAAGAGCATGTCACCCATGTCCGCACCGTTTTGCAAACTCTTAGGAAAGAGCGTCTCTATGCTAATATGGAGAAATGCCTTTTTGGTGTTGATAAGCTCATTTTCTTAGGATTTGTTGTCTCTTCTAAGGGTGTTCATGTAGATGAGTCCAAGATCAATGCTATTAAGACTTGGCCGCAACCAACCAACTTGCATCAAGTGCGTAGTTTCCTTGGCCTTGCGGGCTTCTATCGTCCTTTTGTAAAGGATTTTAGCACCATTGCTTCGCCTTTGCATGCTTTCAGCAAGAAGAATGCGCCTTTTGTTTGGGGACCATCCCAAGATACCGCATTCAATGAGCTTAACAATTTGCTTGCTCATGCTCCCATGCTTGCTTTACCCAACTTCGACAAACCCTTTGAAATTCATTGCGATGCTAGTGGTAATGGCATAGGAGGTGTGTTAACGCAAGAGAAGCGCCCCGTAGCTTACTTTAGTGAGAAACTTTCCGGAGCGCACTCAATTACCCCATCTATGACAAAGAGCTATATGCTTTAGTCCGCGTTTTGCATGAATGGGAACACTACCTTCGTCCCCATGAGTTTATCATTCATACCGATCATGAGACTCTCAAGTATCTTAAGGGACAGACTAAGTTGAACAAGCGTCATGCTAAATGGAGTGAATTTATTGAGTCTTTTCCTTATGTCATCAAGTACATTAAGGGTAAAGAAAATGTTGTGGCGGATGCGCTTTCCCGCATTTGCATGCTTGTCACGCAACTTGATTAGATGTCATTGGCTTCGAGCATATCAAAGACTTATATGAGCATGATACGACTTTTGCCATTCCTTATGCCAAGTGTTTGTCGAATACATCTTGGGAACGCTATTACATCAAAGATGGCTACCTTATGAGAGCTAACAAACTTTGCATTCCCGAGTCCTCGCTTCGTTTGTTGCTTTTGCAGGAATCTCATGGAGGCGGCTTAATGGGACACTTCGGACGCGACAAGACGTTCGCCACGCTCTCAAAGAGCTACTTTTGGCCAAAGATGTTTCGGGACGTCAATCGCTTCACCAACCGGTGTTCTACATGTCGCAAAGCTAAGTCCAAAGCTCAATCTCATGGTCTCTATATGCCTTTACCAATTCCATACCAACCTTGGGAAGACATTAGCATGGACTTCGTACTTGGTTTGCCTAGGACTCGCAATGGGAAAGATTCCATATTTGTCGTTGTGGACCGTTTCTCGAAAATGGCACACTTTATTCCTTGTAACAAGATAGACGATGCTTCACATGTGGCTAATCTCTTTTGTAGGGAAATATTGCGTCTACATGGTGTGCCAAAGACTATCGTCTCGGACCGCGACGTCAAGTTCCTTAGCTACTTTTGGAAGACCCTATGCGCCAAGCTCGGAATCAAGCTACTCTTCTCCACGGCATACCATCCTCAAACCGACGGCCAAACGGAGGTGACAAACCGCACACTCTCCGCTCTACTTCGAGTACTCATCAAGAAGAACATCAAGGAGTGGGAGGAGTGTCTACCCATCGCCGAGTTCGCCTACAACCGAGCAAGACACTCAACAACCGGCAAGTCCCCTTTCGAGGTCGTCTACGGATTCAACCCTTTGTCACCATTGGACATTCTACCTCTACCACTCCAAGAGCGAATCAATTTGGACGCAAGTGCACGAGCGACCCATATCAAGAAGGTGCATGAAGATACAAGAAACACCATCGAGCGCCAAGTACAACGCCTTGCGACCAAGCTCAACGTCAACAAGCAACCTATGGTCTTCAACACTGGTGATCTCGTGTGGCTACACCTTCGCAAGGACCGCTTTCTACAAGAACGCAAGTCCAAGCTTCGACCACGAGCGGATGGACCCTTCAAGGTGCTTGCACGCTACAACGACAACGCTTACAAGATCGACCTCTCGCGCGACAAGTACAACGTGAGCGACATTTTCAACGTCAAAGATCTCTCTCCCTTCCATGGTGATGAAGAATTTGATCCGAGGACGGATCTTCCCCAAGGGAGGGGAGATGATGCGGAGCATCCCAAGGCCATCCCCATGGACCTACCTACATCTCCCACGACACCACTTGGACCCATGACAAGAGCCCGTGCGAGAACCATCGAGAACGAGGTTAACTCTCTCCTTGTTGAACTTCCCTTTGACCCACGTGAGACATGGCTACTACCTCAATCGGAGTTGCTTTGTGTGCTTAGGTACCATATAAGCAACCAAGGAGATGGAACGGTGCAAGATGGACATCAAGAGCATGGAGACATTCTGCCCAGCCCTGAAGGACCGGAACAACCGCCCGACCACCGCCCGGGCGGAACAACCGGCCGACTACCGCCCAACAACCGGTCTGCCTTCTGTGATCGAGCAGTGCAAGGCCGGCACTACACCGGATGTACCAGTAACTACCAAAAGACCGGTACTGCCGCCCCGACAACCGGTGCAACCGCTGGACCCTTCGACGTCCATCTCCGCAAGCCAGCACCAGACCTCCCAGCGGAACTACCGCCTTCCAGGACCGGTACTTCCGCCATGCATGAGCTCCCAGCGGAACAACCGCCCCCTTGACCGGTACTACCGGCCCTGCCTGCGCGCAGTCACTTGGGCCAAGGCCCGTGTACCCTTTCGTTACCTAGACTATAAATACTCTATCCCGTACAACTTTCTAGGGTTAGCGTTGGTTTAGCTCATACTTAGAGATAGAGCTTCGCTCATCCACATCAGATCTACTCCTCGTGAGAGACCGCGGCCTCTTCGGAGAAGATCCACTTTGGATTCAAGACCCCTTTACGGAAAGACCCCCTTGTGGATTCAAGACCTCCTCTCGGAGAAGAATCGGCTACCCTTTTGTATCGTCCTTAGTTGATCGTGGATTCGTGTATCGTTCTATGTATCCGAGGATCTAGCACATGTGTGACTTGTTCTTGTTTGGTTTGAGTGACTCTCTTGTGTTGCCCCTCGTCTTCTTCCCCGTGTTCTTCGTGTTCATCATTGGGATCTGCTCCTTTCGTGAAAGATCGGCCTATAGGGTCTCTACCCTACATCAATTACTATGCTTGACATGATTGCCTCACACATGATGAACAATTGCTCTTTCTATTGTGTTGAGTGCCACACTATGTTCACTACACCCCATGCACATTATGCTTGGATTGTCATGCACTTGACCCATGTGTTTAGACACTTCATTTTACTTGGTATTGTGAATGATTCATATGCCTACCATCGACCTTACATTGAGTAATTTGTGAATGCTTGCTATGAACTTGAGGTAGATGCTTCTTCTCTTGTCACACATATTGGCATCACTACCTCACATTCACATGCTTGTTTCCATGATGTTCTTCTTTGTGCTCAATTTATGTGATTACATGCCATGTCACAATCCTTTGTCACACCATATGCTATGCTCGATGACAACACTTGTTGGGTGAATCACCTCTTGAATGCTTGGTTTTGCACTAACGCTAACCGCATTTGTTTTTCCAAGTGTTTGTTCTCCTTGCTCCTTTTGAAGGAATCACGAGACGATGCGACATTGGAGAGTTCCCATTTCAAGCTTCAACATGACGAGAACTTGGTGATAGACCACTACTAGACGGCGATGCCATCTCTTTCCCATGGTGATTTGGATTTCGATCCGAGGTCGGATCTTTCCCAAGGGGGAGGGGATGATGCGGAGCATCCTATGGACATCACCATGTCAAGAGTTCATTCGGCAAGTGACACGTGCGACATCTACTTCACATACATAAAGGTGAATCCTCTCCTTTACACGTGCTCACTTGACCCCTTCGAGGATGGTATACTACTTGACCCTCCATCGTGCATGCATAGGTATTGTCAGAGCTTCACGGATGACGAGGAGGAGTGCAAGCGCCAAGGATCACCTACACCATCCGCGAGGGAAGCGTGGAAGAGAAGGAAGAAGAAGCCTGGACAAGTTTCTGGAAAGCCCGGAACTTCCGGCCACCGGAACCTCCGGCCATCCCGGAGCTTCCGACCCTGCTGCACCGAAGCCATCCAAGAGTGTGCCAACTCTCTGGATAGCCCGGACCCTGCCTGGACCTTCGCCAGGAACCTCCGGTGCCCGGACCTTCCGGCCGTCCCTGGAACTTCTGGCCCTGCCTGCGTGCAGACACTCGGGCCGAAGCCCATGTACCCTTTCGCCCCTCACTTACACTTCGTGGACCTAGACTATATATACTCCTCCACCTCCTCCTTTCTAGGGTTAGCGTTGGTTTAGCTCATACTCAGAGATAGAGCTTCACTCATCCATATCGGATCTACTCCTTGAGAGAGACCGCGGCCCCTCTTCGGAGAAGATCCACCGTGGATTCAAGACCCCTTTATGGGAAGATCCCCTTCTGGATTCAAGACCTCCTCACAGAGAAGAACCGGCTACCCTTTTATCGTCCTTAGTTGTCCGTGGATGCGTGTATCGTTCTATGTGTCCGAGGATCTAGCACATGTGTGACTTGTTCTTGTTAGTATGAGTGTTCCTCTTGTGTTTCCCCTTGTGTTTTCCCTCGTTTCCCTCATCGTGTTCTTCGCGGGATCCGCTCCTTTTGTGAAAGATCGGGTGATTAGGGTTCCACCCTACATCACACATGCTCAAGTGCATATAAATTGGTTGAAAATTAAAATATGTGTCCTTGGGTGCATGCTTAGGTCCCAAGCAAGAAATGGGCATGAATTTCAAACACCGGGGCACCGTTGATTGCCGGCAAAACATTGAGATGCATGGTTTTTAAATTCTAGTAAATCCAAAACTCGTCTGAAATCCATGAAACTTGGCATGCTATGATGCAGCGGCATCAACATGCCGTGGTACAAATTTTGTCCCATATGGGGCAGGATTGGGTATATGCTTCTCACAAACCGGAGCTTCTCACAACAAGCATGATGGCTTTCGGTAGGGAACGTCCCACCTTTGGGGACGAAACGATATCCATTGCCTCTTATTGCTTTCAATTTTTTTCTTGTGTCAACATAGAACAACAGGAGTGTTGTGTTAATTTTTGTGATTTTTCCGGGGTCGTTTGGACATTTTTATGCATTAACTGAGTTTTCAATGCATTTTATGTGCATAATTCGAATTTGCAATACATGCACATGCTCTAGTGCATATAAATTGGTTGAAAAATCAAATCTGTGTCCTTAGGTGCATGCCTAGGTCCCATGCAAGAAATGGGCATGAATTTCAAACACCGGGGCACCGTTTGTTGCCGGCAAAACATTGAGATCCATGGTTTTTTGAATTCTAGTAAATCCAAAACTCGTTTGAAATCCATGAAACTTGGCATGCTATCATGGAGCGGCATCAACATGCCGTGGAACGAATTTTGTCCCATATGGGGCAGGTTTGGGTATATGCTTCTCACAAACCGGAGCTTCTCACAACAAGCATGATGGTTTTCGGTAGGGAACGTCCCACCTTTGGGGACGAAACGATATCCATTGCCTCTTATTGGTTTCAAATTTTGTTCTCGTGTCAACATAGAACAATACGAGTGTTGTGTGAATTTTTGTGATTTTTTGGGGTTCGTTTGGACATTTTTATGCATTAACTGAGTTTTCAATGCTTTTTATGTGCATAATTCAAATTTGAACTACATGCACATGCTCCAGTGCATATAAATTGGTTGAAAAATCAAATTTGTGTCCTTGGGTGCATGCTTAGGTCCCATGCAACAAATGGGCATGAATTTCAAACACCGGGGCACCGTTGATTGCCGGCCAAACATCGAGATGCATGGTTTTTAAATTCTAGTATATCCAAAACTCGTCTGAAATCCATGAAACTTGGCATGCTATCATGGAGCGGCATCAACATGTCGTGGTACAAAGTTTGTCCCATATGGGGTTGGTTTGGGTATATGCTTCTCACAAACCGGAGCTTCTCACAACAAGCATGATGGTTTTCGATAGGGAACGTCCCACCTTTGGGGATGAAACGATATGCATTGCCTCTTATTGGTTTCAAATTTTGTTCTCGTGTCAACATAGAACAATAGGAGTGTTGTGTGAAGTTTTGCGATTTCTCGGGGTTCGTTTAGACATTTTTATGCATTAACAGAGTTTTCAATGCTTTTTATGTGCATAATTCAAATTTGAACTACATGCACATGCTCCAGTGCATATAAATTGGTTGAAAAATCAAATCTGTGTCCTTGGGTGCTTGCTTAGTTGCCATGCAAGAAATGGGAATGAATTTCAAACACTGGGCACCATTGGTTGCCGGCAAAACATTGAGATCCGTGGTTTTTAAATTCTAGTAAATCCAATACTCGTCTGAAATCCATGAAACTTGGCATGCTATCATAGAGCGGCATCAACATGCCGTGGTAAAATTTTTGTCCCATATGGGGCAGGTTTGGGTATATGCTTCTCACAAACCGGAGCTTCTCACAACAAGCATGATGGCTTTCGGTAGGGAACGTCCCACCTTTGGGGACGAAACGATATCCATTGCCTCTTATTGCTTTCAATTTTTTTCTCGTGTCAACATAGAACAACAGGAGTGTTGTGTTAATTTTTGTGATTTTTCCGGGGTCGTTTGGACATTTTTATGCATTAACTGAGTTTTCAATGCATTTTATGTGCATAATTCAAACTTGAACTACATGCACATGCTCCAGTGCATATAAACTGGTTGCAAAATCAAATATGTGTCCTTGGGTGCATGCTTAGGTCCCATGCTACAAATGGGCATGAATTTCAAACACCGGGGCACCGTTGATTGCTGGCAAAACATTGAGATGCATGGTTTTTTGAATTCTAGTAAATCCAAAACTCGTTTGAAATCCATGAAACTTGGCATGCTATCATGGAGCAGCATCAACATGCCGTGGTACAAATTTTGTCCCATATGGGGCAGGTTTGGGTATATGCTTCTCACAAACCGGAGCTTCTCACAACAAGCATGATGGTTTTCGGTAGGGAACTTCCCTCCTTTGGGGACGAAACGACATCCATTGCCTCTTATTGCTTTCAAATTTTGTTCTCGTGTCAACATAGAACACCAGGAGTGTTGTGTGATTTTTTGTGATTTTTCGTGGTTCGTTTGGACATTTTGATACATTAACTGAGTTTTCGATGCCTTTTATGTGCATAATTCAAATTTGAACTACATGCACACACTCCAGTGCATATAAATTAGTTGAAAAATCAAATCTATGTCCTTGGGTGCATGCTTAGGTCCCACGCAACAAATGGGCATGAATTTCAAACATCGGGGCACCGTTGATTACCGGCAAAACATTGAGATGCATGGTTTTTAAATTCTAGTAAATCCAAAACTCGTCTGAAATCCATGAAACTTGGCATGCTATCATGGAGAGGCATCAACATGTCGTGGTACAAATTTTGTCCCATATGGGGCAGGTTTGAGTATATGTTTCTCACAAACCGGAGCTTCTCACAACAAGCATGATGGTTTTCGGTAGGGAACGTCCCACCTTTGGGGACGAAACGATATCCACTGCCTCTTATTGCTTTGAAATTTTGTTCTCGTGTCCACATAGAACACCAGGAGTGTTGTGTGATTTTTTGTGATTTTTCGGGGTTCGTTTGGACATTTTTATGCACTAACTGAGTTTTCAATGCCTTTTATGTGCATAATTGAAATTTGAACTACATGCACATGCTCCAGTGCATATAAATTGGTTGAAAAATCAAATCTGTGTCCTTGGGTGCATGCTTAGGTCCCATGCAACAAATGGGCATGAATTTCAAACATCGGGGCACCTTTGATTGCCGGCAAAACATTGAGATGCATGGTTTTTAAATTCTAGTAAATCCAAAACTCGTCTGAAATCCGTGAAACTTGGCATGCTATCACGGAGCAGCATCAACGTGCCGTGGTACAAATTTTGTCCCATATGGGGCAGGTTTGGGTATATGTTTCTCACAAACCGGAGCTTGTCACAACAAGCATGATGGTTTTCGATAGGGAACGTCCCACCTTTGGGGATGAAACGATATGCATTGCCTCTTATTGGTTTCAAATTTTGTTCTCGTGTCAACATAGAACAATAGGAGTGTTGTGTGAAGTTTTGCGATTTCTCGGGGTTCGTTTAGACATTTTTATGCATTAACAGAGTTTTCAATGCTTTTTATGTGCATAATTCAAATTTGAACTACATGCACATGCTCCAGTGCATATAAATTGGTTGAAAAATCAAATCTGTGTCCTTGGGTGCTTGCTTAGTTGCCATACAAGAAATGGGAATGAATTTCAAACACTGGGCACCATTGGTTGCCGGCAAAACATTGAGATCCGTGGTTTTTAAATTCTAGTAAATCCAATACTCGTCTGAAATCCATGAAACTTGGCATGCTATTATAGAGCGGCATCAACATGCCGTGGTACAAATTTTGTCCCATATGGGGCAGGTTTGGGTATATGTTTCTCACAAACCGGAGCTTCTCACAACAAGCATGATGGTTTTCGATAGGGAACGTCCCACCTTTGGGGATGAAACGATATGCATTGCCTCTTATTGGTTTCAAATTTTGTTCTCGTGTCAACATAGAACAATAGGAGTGTTGTGTGAAGTTTTGCGATTTCTCGGGGTTCGTTTAGACATTTTTATTCATTAACAGATTTTTCAATGCTTTTTATGTGCATAATTCAAATTTGAACTACATGCACATGCTCCAGTGCATATAAATTGGTTGAAAAATCAAATCTGTGTCCTTGGGTGCTTGCTTAGTTGCCATGCAAGAAATGGGAATGAATTTCAAACACTGGGCACCATTGGTTGCCGGCAAAACATTGAGATCCGTGGTTTTTAAATTCTAGTAAATCCAATACTCGTCTGAAATCCATGAAACTTGGCATGCTATCATAGAGCGGCATCAACATGCCGTGGTAAAAATTTTGTCCCATATGGGGCAGGTTTGGGTATATGCTTCTCACAAACTGGAGCTTCTCACAACAAGCATGATGGTTTTCGGTAGGGAACTTCCCTCCTTTGGGGACGAAACAATATCCATTGCATCTTATTGCTTTCAAATTTTGATCTCGTGTCAACAAAGAACACCAGGAGTGTTGTGTGATTTTTTGTGATTTTTCGGGGTTCGTTTGGACATTTTTATGCATTAACTGAGTTTTCGATGCCTTTTATGTGCATAATTCAAATTTGAACTACATGCACACTCTCCAGTGCATATAAATTGGTTGAAAAATCAAATCTATGTCCTTGGGTGCATGCTTAGGTCCCATGCAACAAATGGGCATGAATTTCAAACATCGGGGCACCGTTGATTACCCGCAAAACATTGAGATGCATGGTTTTTAAATTCTAGTAAATCCAAAACTCGTCTGAAATCCATGAAACTTGGCATGCTATCATGGAGCGGCATCAACATGCCGTGGTACAATTTTTGTCCCATATGGGGCAGGTTTGGGTATATGTTTCTCACAAACCGGAGCTTCTCACAACAAGCATGATGGTTTTCGGTAGGGAACGTCCCACCTTTGGGGACGAAACGACATCCATTGCCTCTTATTGCTTTCAAATTTTGTTCTCGTGTCAACATAGAACACCAGGAGTGTTGTGTGATTTTTTGTGATTTTTCGTGGTTCATTTGGACATTTTTATGCATTAACTGAGTTTTCGATGCCTTTTATGTGCATAATTCAAATTTGAACTACATGCACACACTCCAGTGCATATAAATTAGTTGAAAAATCAAATCTATGTCCTTGGGTGCATGCTTAGGTCCCACGCAACAAATGGGCATGAATTTCAAACATCGGGGCACCGTTGATTACCGGCAAAACATTGAGATGCATGGTTTTTAAATTCTAGTAAATCCAAAACTCGTCTAAAATCCATGAAACTTGGCATGCTATCATGGAGCGGCATCAACATGTCGTGGTACAAATTTTGTCCCATATGGGGCAGGTTTGAGTATATGTTTCTCACAAACCGGAGCTTCTCACAACAAGCATGATGGTTTTCGGTAGGGAACGTCCCACCTTTGGGGACGAAACGATATCCACTGCCTCTTATTGCTTTGAAATTTTGTTCTCGTGTCAACATAGAACACCAGGAGTGTTGTGTGATTTTTTGTGATTTTTCGGGGTTCGTTTGGACATTTTTATGCACTAACTGAGTTTTCAATGCCTTTTATGTGCATAATTCAAATTTGAACTACATGCACATGCTCGAGTGCATATAAATTGGTTGAAAAATCAAATATGTGTCCTTGGGTGCATGCTTAGGTCCCATGCAACAAATGGGCATGAATTTCAAACATCGGGGCACCTTTGATTGCCGGCAAAACATTGAGATGCATGGTTTTTAAATTCTAGTAAATCCAAAACTCGTCTGAAATCCGTGAAACTTGCCATGCTATCACGGAGCAGCATCAACATGCCGTGGTACAAATTTTGTCCCATATGGGGCAGGTTTGGGTATATGTTTCTCACAAACCGGAGCTTGTCACAACAAGCATGATGGTTTTCGATAGGGAACGTCCCACCTTTGGGGATGAAACGATATGCATTGCCTCTTATTGGTTTCAAATTTTGTTCTCGTGTCAACATAGAACAATAGGTGTGTTGTGTGAAGTTTTGCGATTTCTCGGGGTTTGTTTAGACATTTTTATGCATTAACAGAGTTTTCAATGCTTTTTATGTGCATAATTCAAATTTGAACTACATGCACATGCTCCAGTGCATATAAATTGGTTGAAAAATCAAATCTGTGTCCTTGGGTGCTTGCTTAGTTGCCATGCAAGAAATGGGAATGAATTTCAAACACTGGGCACCATTGGTTGCTGGCAAAACATTGAGATCCGTGGTTTTTAAATTCTAGTAAATCCAATACTCGTCTGAAATCCATGAAACTTGGCATTCTATCATAGAGCGGCATCAACATGCCGTGGTACAAATTTTGTCCCATATGGGGCAGGTTTGGGTATATGTTTCTCACAAACCGGAGCTTCTCACAACAAGCATGATGGTTTTCGATAGGGAACGTCCCACCTTTGGGGATGAAACGATATGCATTGCCTCTTATTGGTTTCAAATTTTGTTCTCGTGTCAACATAGAACAATAGGAGTGTTGTGTGAAGTTTTGCGATTTCTCGGGGTTCGTTTAGACATTTTTATGCATTAACAGAGTTTTCAATGCTTTTTATGTGCATAATTCAAATTTGAACTACATGCACATGCTCCAGTGCATATAAATTGGTTGAAAAATCAAATCTGTGTCCTTGGGTGCTTGCTTAGTTGCCATGCAAGAAATGGGAATGAATTTCAAACACTGGGCACCATTGGTTGCCGGCAAAACATTGAGATCCGTGGTTTTTAAATTCTAGTAAATCCAATACTCGTCTGAAATCCATGAAACTTGGCATGCTATCATAGAGCGGCATCAACATGCCGTGGTAAAAATTTTGTCCCATATGGGGCAGGTTTGGGTATATGCTTCTCACAAACTGGAGCTTCTCACAACAAGCATGATGGTTTTCGGTAGGGAACTTCCCTCCTTTAGGGACGAAACAATATCCATTGCATCTTATTGCTTTCAAATTTTGATCTCGTGTCAACAAAGAACACCAGGAGTGTTGTGTGATTTTTTGTGATTTTTCGGGGTTCGTTTGGACATTTTTATGCATTAACTGAGCTTTCGATGCCTTTTATGTGCATAATTCAAATTTGAACTACATGCACACGCTCCAGTGCATATAAATTGGTTGAAAAATCAAATCTATGTCCTTGGGTGCATGCTTAGGTCCCATGCAACAAATGGGCATGAATTTCAAACATCGGGGCACCGTTGATTACCCGCAAAACATTGAGATGCATGGTTTTTAAATTCTAGTAAATCCAAAACTCGTCTGAAATCCATGAAACTTGGCATGCTATCATGGAGCGGCATCAACATGCCGTGGTACAAAATTTGTCCCATATGGGGCAGGTTTGGGTATATGTTTCTCACAAACCGGAGCTTCTCACAACAAGCATGATGGTTTTCGGTAGGGAACGTCCCACCTTTGGGGACGAAACGATATCCACTGCCTCTTATTGCTTTCAAATTTTGTTCTCGTGTCAACATAGAACACCTGGAGTGTTGTGTGATTTTTTGTGATTTTTCGGGGTTCGCTTGGACATTTTTATGCATTAACTGAGTTTTCAATGCCTTTTATGTGCATAATTCAAATTTGAACTACATGCACATGCTGCAGTGCATATAAATTGGTTGAAAAACCAAATATGTGTCCTTGGGTGGATGCTTAGGTCCCATGCAACAAATGGGCATGAATTTCAAACACCGGGGCACCGTTGATTGCCGGCAAAACATTGAGATGCATGGTTTTTAAATTCTAGTAAATTCAAAACTCGTCTGAAATCCATGAAACATGGCATGCTATCATGGAGCGGCATCAACATGCCGTGGTAAAAATTTTATCCCATATGGGGCAAGTTTGGGTATATGCTTCTCACAAACCGGAGCTTCTCACAACAAGCATGATGGTTTTCGGTAGGGAACGTCCCACCTATGGGGACGAAACGATATCCATTGCCACTTATTGCTTTCAAATTTTGTTCTTGTGTGAACATATAACAATAGGAGTGTTGTGTGAATTTTTGTGATTTTTTGGGGCTCGTTTGGACATTTTTATGCATTAAATGAGTTTTCAATGCATATTATGTGCATAATTCAAATTTGAACTACATCCACATGCTCTAGTACATATAAATTGGTTGCAAAATAAAATATGCGTCCTTGGGTGCATGCTTAGGTCCCATGCAACAAATGGGCATGAATTTCAAACACCGGGCACTGTTGATTGCTGGCAAAACATTGAGATGCATGGTTTTTTGAATTCTAGTAAATCCAAAACTCGTTTGAAATCCATGAAACTTGGCATGCTATCATGGAGCGGCATCAACATGCCGTGGTACGAGTTTTGTCCCATATGGGGCAGGTTTGGGTATATGCTTCTCACAAACCGGAGCTTCTCACAACAAGCATGATGGTTTTCGGTAGGGAACGTCCCACCTTTGGGGACGAAACGATATCCATTGCCTCTTATTGGTTTCAAATTTTGTTCTCGTGTCAACATAGAACAATAAGAGTGTTGTGTGAATTTTTGTGATTTTTCGGGGTTCGTTTGGACATTTTTATGCATTAACTGAGTTTTCAATGCTTTTTATGTGCATAATTCAAATTTGAACTACATGCACATGCTCCAGCGCATATAAATTGGTTGCAAAATCAAATCTGTGTCCTTGGGTGCATGCTTAGGTCCCATGCTACAAATGGGCATGAATTTCAAACACCGGGGCACCGTTGATTGCTGGCAAAACATTGAGATGCATGGTTTTTTGAATTCTAGTAAATCCAAAACTCGTTTGAAATCCATGAAACTTGGCATGCTATCATGGAGCAGCATCAACATGCCGTGGTACAAATTTTGTCCCATATGGGGCAGGTTTGGGTATATGCTTCTCACAAACCGGAGCTTCTCACAACAAGCATGATGGTTTTCGGTAGGGAACTTCCCTCCTTTGGGGACGAAACGACATCCATTGCCTCTTATTGCTTTCAAATTTTGTTCTCGTGTCAACATAGAACACCAGGAGTGTTGTGTGATTTTTTGTGATTTTTCGGGGTTCGTTTGGACATTTTTATGCATTAACTGAGTTTTCGATGCCTTTTATGAACATAATTCAAATTTGAACTACATGCACACACTCCAGTGCATATAAATTGGTTGAAAAATCAAATCTATGTCCTTGGGTGCATGCTTAGGTCCCACGCAACAAATGGGCATGAATTTCAAAGATCGGGGCACCGTTGATTACCGGCAAAACATTGAGATGCATGGTTTTTAAATTCTAGTAAATCCAAAACTCGTCTGAAATCCATGAAACTTGGCATGCTATCATGGAGCGGCATCAACATGCCGTGGTACAAATTTTGTCCCATATGGGGCAGGTTTGGGTATATGTTTCTCACAAACCGGAGCTTCTCACAACAAGCATGATGGTTTTCGATAGGGAACGTCCCACCTTTGGGGATGAAATGATATGCATTGCCTCTTATTGGTTTCAAATTTTGTTCTCGTGTCAACATAGAACAATAGGAGTGTTGTGTGAAGTTTTGCGATTTCTCGGGGTTCGTTTAGACATTTTTATGCATTAACAGAGTTTTCAATGCTTTTTATGTGCATAATTCAAATTTGAACTACATGCACATGCTCCAGTGCATATAAATTGGTTGAAAAATCAAATCTGTGTCCTTGGGTGCTTGCTTAGTTGCCATGCAAGAAATGGGAATGAATTTCAAACACTGGGCACCATTGGTTGCCGGCAAAACATTGAGATCCGTGGTTTTTAAATTCTAGTAAATCCAATACTCGTCTGAAATCCATGAAACTTGGCATGCTATCATAGAGCGGCATCAACATGGCGTGGTAAAAATTTTGTCCCATATGGGGCAGGTTTGGGTATATGCTTCTCACAAACTGGAGCTTCTCACAACAAGCCTGATGGTTTTCGGTAGGGAACTTCCCTCCTTTGGGGACGAAACAATATCCATTGCATCTTATTGCTTTCAAATTTTGATCTCGTGTCAACAAGAACACCAGGAGTGTTGTGTGATTTTTTGTGATTTTTTGAGGTTCGTTTGGACATTTTTATGCATTAACAGAGTTTTCAATGCATTTTATGTGCACAATTCAAATTTGAACTACATGCACATGCTCCAGTGCATATAAATTGGTTGCAAAATCAAATCTGTGTCCTTGGGTGCATGCTTAGGTCCCATGCAAGAAATGGGCATGAATTTCAAACACCGGGGCACTTTTGATTACCGGCAAAACATTGAGATGCATGGTTTTTAAATTCTAGTATATCCAAAACTCGTCTGAAATCCATGAAACCTGGCATGCTATCATGGAGCGGCATCAACATGCCGTGGTACAATTTTTGTCCCATATGGGGCAGGTTTGGGTATATGCTTCTCACAAACTGGAGCTTCTCACAACAAGCATGATGGTTTTCGGTAGGGAACTTCCCTCCTTTGGGGACGAAACGATATCCATTGCATCTTATTGCTTTCAATTTTTTTTCTCGTGTCAACATAGAACAACAGTTGTCTTGTGTGAAGTTTTGCGATTTCTCGGGGTTCATTTGGACATTTTTATGCATTAACGGAGTTTTCAATGCTTTTGATGTGCATAATTCAAATTTGAACTACATGCACATGCTCCAGTGCATATAAATTGGTTGAAAAATCAAATCTGTGTCCTTGGGTGCATGCTTAGGCCCATGCAAGAAATGGGCATGAATTTCAAACACCGGGGCACCGTTGGTTGCCGGCAAAACATTGAGATCCATGGTTTTTAAATTCTAGTAAACTCAAAACTCATCTAAAATCCATGAAACATGGCATGCTATCATGGAGCGGCATCAACATGCTGTGATACAAATTTTGTCCCATATGGGGCAGGTTTTGGTATATGCTTCTCACAAACCGGAGCTTCTCACAACAAGCATGATGGTTTTTGGTAGGGAACGTCCCACCTTTTGGGACGAAACGATATCCACTGCCTCTTATTGCTTTCAAATTTTGTTCTCATCTCAACGTAGAACACCAGGAGTGTTGTGTGATTTTTGTGATTTTACGGGGTTCGTTTGAGCATTTTTATGCATTAACTGAGTTTTCAATGCCTTTTATGTGCATAATTAAAATTTGAACTACATGCACATGCTCCAGTGCATATAAATTGGTTGAAAAATCAAATTTGTGTCCTTGGGTGCTTGCTTAGTTGCCATGCAAGAAATGGGAATGAATTTCAAACACTGGGCACCATTGGTTGCCGGCAAAACATTGAGATCCGTGGTTTTTAAATTCTAGTAAATCCAATACTCGTCTGAAATCCATGAAACTTGGCATGCTATCATAGAGCGGCATCAACATGGCGTGGTAAAAATTTTGTCCCATATGGGGCAGGTTTGGGTATATGCTTCTCACAAACTGGAGCTTCTCACAACAAGCCTGATGGTTTTCGGTAGGGAACTTCCCTCCTTTGGGGACGAAATAATATCCATTGCATCTTATTGCTTTCAAATTTTGATCTCGTGTCAACAAGAACACCAGGAGTGTTGTGTGATTTTTTGTGATTTTTTGAGGTTCGTTTGGACATTTTTATGCATTAACAGAGTTTTCAATGCATTTTATGTGCACAATTCAAATTTGAACTACATGCACATGCTCCAGTGCATATAAATTGGTTGCAAAATCAAATCTGTGTCCTTGGGTGCATGCTTAGGTCCCATGCAAGAAATGGGCATGAATTTCAAACACCGGGGCACTTTTGATTACCGGCAAAACATTGAGATGCATGGTTTTTAAATTCTAGTATATCCAAAACTCGTCTGAAATCCATGAAACCTGGCATGCTATCATGGAGCGGCATCAACATGCCGTGGTACAATTTTTGTCCCATATGGGGCAGGTTTGGGTATATGCTTCTCACAAACTGGAGCTTCTCACAACAAGCATGATGGTTTTCGGTAGGGAACTTCCCTCCTTTGGGGACGAAACGATATCCATTGCATCTTATTGCTTTCAATTTTTTTTTCTCGTGTCAACATAGAACAACAGTTGTCTTGTGTGAAGTTTTGCGATTTCTCGGGGTTCATTTGGACATTTTTATGCATTAACAGAGTTTTCAATGCTTTTGATGTGCATAATTCAAATTTGAACTACATGCACATGCTCCAGTGCATATAAATTGGTTGAAAAATCAAATCTGTGTCCTTGGGTGCATGCTTAGGCCCATGCAAGAAATGGGCATGAATTTCAAACACCGGGGCACCGTTGGTTGCCGGCAAAACATTGAGATCCATGGTTTTTAAATTCTAGTAAACTCAAAACTCATCTAAAATCCATGAAACATGGCATGCTATCATGGAGCGGCATCAACATGCTGTGATACAAATTTTGTCCCATATGGGGCAGGTTTTGGTATATGCTTCTCACAAACCGGAGCTTCTCACAACAAGCATGATGGTTTTCGGTAGGGAACGTCCCACCTTTTGGGACGAAACGATATCCACTGCCTCTTATTGCTTTCAAATTTTGTTCTCATCTCAACGTAGAACACCAGGAGTGTTGTGTGATTTTTTGTGATTTTACGGGGTTCGTTTGAGCATTTTTATGCATTAACTGAGTTTTCAATGCCTTTTATGTGCATAATTAAAATTTGAACTACATGCACATGCTCCAGTGCATATAAATTGGTTGAAAAATCAAATTTGTGTCCTTGGGTGCATGCTTAGGTCCCATGCAACAAATGGGCATGAATTTCAAACACCGGGGCACCGTTGATTGCCGGCCAAACATCGAGATGCATGGTTTTTAAATTCTAGTATATCCAAAACTCGTCTGAAATCCATGAAACTTGGCATGCTATCATGGAGCGGCATCAACATGTCGTGGTACAAAGTTTGTCCCATATGGGGTTGGTTTGGGTATATGCTTCTCACAAACTGGAGCTTCTCACAACAAGCATGATGGTTTTCGGTAGGGAACTTCCCTCCTTTGGGGACGAAACGATATCCATTGCATCTTATTGCTTTCAAATTTTTTTCTCGTGTCAACATAGAACAACAGGAGTCTTGTGTGAGTTTTTGGATTTTCTCGGGTTCGTTTGGACATTTTTATGCATTAATGGAGTTTTCAATGCTTTTGATGTGCATAATTCAAATTTGAACTACATGCACATGCTCCAGTGCATATAAATTGGTTGAAATATCAAATATGTGTCCTTGGGTGCTTGCTTAGTTCCCATACAAGAAATGGGCATGAATTTCAAACACCGGGGCACTGTTGGTTGCCGGCAAAACATTGAGATCCATGGTTTTTAAATTCTAGTGAATCCAAAACTTGTCTGAAATTCAAGAAACTTGGCATGCTATCATGGAGCGGCATCAACATGCCGTGGTACAAATTTTGTCCCATTTGGGGCAGGTTTGGGTATATGCTTCTCACAAACGGGAGCTTCTCACAACAAGCATGATGGTTTCCGGTCGGGAACGTCCCACCTTTGTGGATGAAACGATATCCACTGCCTCGTATTGCTTTCAAATTTAGTTCTCGCGTCAACATAGAACACCAGGAGTGTTGTGTGATTTTTTCGGGTTCGTTTGGACATTTTTATGCATTAACAGTGTTTTCATTGCATTTTATGTGCACAATTCAAATTTGAACTACATGCACATGCTCCAGTGCATATAAATTGGTTGAAAAATCGAATATGTGTCCTTGGGTGCATGCTTAGGTCCCATGCAAGAAATGGGCATGAATTTCAAACACCGGGGCATCGTTGATTGCTGGCAAAACATTGAGATGCATGGTTTTTAAATTCTAGTAAATCCAAAACTCGTCTAAAATCCAGGAAACTTGGCATGCTATCATGGAGCGGCATCAACATGTCGTGGTACAAATTTTGTACCATATGGGGCAGGTTTGGGTATATGCTTCTCACAAATCGGAGCTTCTCACAACAAGCATGATGGTTTTCGGTAGGGAACGTCCCACATTTTGGGACGAAACGATATCCACTACCTCTTATTGCTTTCAAATTTTGTTCTCGTGTCAACGTAGAACACCAGGAGTTTTGTGTGATTTTTTGTGACTTTACGGGGTTCGTTTGGACATTTTTCTGCATTAACTGAGTTTTCAATGCCTTTTATGTGCATAATTCAAATTTGAACTACATGCACATGCTCCAGTGCATATAAATTGGTTGAAAATCAAATCTATGTCCTTGGGTGCATGCTTAGGTCCCATGCAACAAATGGGCATGAATTTCAAACATCGGGGCACCGTTGATTACCGGCAAAACATTGAGATGCATGGTTTTTAAATTCTAGTAAATTCAAAACTCGTCTGAAATCCATGAAACTTGGCATGCTATCATGGAGCGGCATCAACATGCCGTGCTGCAAATTTTTTCCCATATGGGGCAGGTTTGGGTATATGTTTCTCACAAACCGGAGCTTCTCACAACAAGCATGATGGTTTTCGGTAGGGAACGTCCCACCTTTGGGGACGAAACGATATCCACTGCCTCTTATTGCTTTCAAATTTTGTTCTCGTGTCAACATAGAACACCAGGAGTGTTGTGTGATTTTTTGTGATTTTTCGGGGTTCGTTTGGACATTTTATGCATTAACTGAGTTTTCAATGCCTTTTATGTGCATAATTCAAATTTGAACTACTTGCACATGCTCCAGTGCATATAAATTGGTTGAAAAATCAAATCTGTGTCCTTGGGTGCATGCTTAGGTCCCATGCAACAAATGGGCATGAATTTCAAACACCGGGGCACCGTTGATTGCCGGCAAAACATTGAGATGCATGGGTTTTAAATTCTACTAAATCCAAAACTCGTCTGAAATCCGTGAAACTTGACATGCTATCACGGAGCAGCATCAACATGCCGTGGTACAAATTTTGTCCCATATGGGGCAGGTTTGGGTATTTGTTTCTCACAAACCGGAGCATCTCACAACAAGCATGATGGTTTTCGATAGGGAACGTCCCACCTTTGGGGATGAAACGATATGCATTGCCTCTTATTGGTTTCAAATTTTGTTCTCGTGTCAACATAGAACAATAGGAGTGTTGTGTGAAGTTTTGCGATTTCTCGGGGTTCGTTTGGACATTTTTATGCATTAACAGAGTTTTCAATGCTTTTTATGTGCATAATTCAAATTTGAACTACATGCACATGCTCCAGTGCATATAAATTGGTTGAAAAATCAAATCTGTGTCCTTGGGTGCTTGCTTTGTTGCCATGCAAGAAATGGGAATGAATTTCAAACACTGGGCACCATTGGTTGCCGGCAAAACATTGAGATCCATGGTTTTTAAATTCTAATGAATCCAAAACTCGTCTAAAATCCATGAAACATGGCATGCTATCATAGAGCGGCATCAACATGCCGTGGTACAAATTTTGTCCCATATGGGGCAGGTTTGGGTATATGCTTCTCACAAACTGGAGCTTCTCACAACAAGCATGATGGTTTTCGGTAGGGAACTTCCCTCCTTTGGGGACGAAACAATATCCACTGCATCTTATTGCTTTCAAATTTTGATCTCGTGTCAACAAAGAACACCAGGAGTGTTGTGTGTTTTTTTGTGATTTTTCGAGGTTCGTTTGGACATTTTTATGCATTAACAGAGCTTTCAATGCATTCTATGTGCACAATTCAAATTTGAACTACATGCACATGCTCCAGTGCATATAAATTGGTTGCAAAATCAAATCTGTGTCCTTGGGTGCATGCTTAGGTCCCATGCAAGAAATGGGCATGAATTTCAAACACCGGGGCACTTTTGATTGCCGGCAAAGCATTGAGATGCATGGTTTTTAAATTCTAGTAAATCCAAAACTCGTCTGAAATCCGTGAAACTTGGCATGCTATCATGGAGCGGCATCAACATGTCGTGGTACAAATTTTGTCCCATATGGGGCAGGTTTGGGTATATGCTTCTCACAAACCGGAGCTTCTCACAGCAAGCATGATGGTTTTCGGTAGGGAACGTCCCACCTTTTGGGACGAAACAATATCCATTGCCTCTTATTGCTTTGAAATTTTGTTCTCGTGTCAACATAGAACACCAGAAGTGTTGTGTGATTTTTTGTGATTTTTCGGGGTTCGTTTGGACATTTTTATGCATTAACTGAGTTTTCAATGCCTTTCATGTGCATAATTCAAATTTGAACTACATGCACATGCTCCAGTGCATATAAATTGGTTGAAAAATCAAATCTGTGTCCTTGGGTGCTTGCTTAGTTGCCATGCAAGAAATGGGCATGAATTTCAAACACTGGGGCACTGTTGGTTGCCGGCAAAACACAAAGATGCATGGTTTTTAAATTCTAGGAGATCCAAAACTCGTCTGAAATCCATGAAACTTGGCATGCTATTATGGAGCGGCATCAACATGCCGTGGTACAAATTTTGTCCCATATGCGACAGGTTTGGGTATATGCTTCTCACAAACCGGAGCTTCTCACCACAAGCATGATGGTTTTCGGTAGGGAACGTCCCACCTTTGGTGACGAAACGATATCCATTGCCTCTTATTGCTTTCAAATTTTGTTCTCGTGTCAACATAGAACAATAAGAGTGTTGTGTGAATTTTTGTGATTTTTCGGTGTTCGTTTGGACATTTTTATGCATTAACTGAGTTTTAAATGCATTTTATGTGCATAATTCAAATTCGAACTACATGCACATGCTCCAGCGCATATAAATTGGATGCAAAATCAAATATGTGTCCTTGGGTGCATGCTTAGGTCCCATGCAACAAATGGGCATGAATTTCAAACACCGGGCACCGTTGATTGCTGGCAAAACATTGAGATGCATGGTATTTTGAATTCTAGTAAATCCAAAACTCGTTTGAAACCCATGAAACTTGGCATGCTATCATGGAGTGGCATCAACATGTCGTGGTACGAATTTTGTCCCATATGGGGCAGGTTTGGGTATATGCTTCTCATAAACCGGAGCTTCTCACAACAAGCATGATGGTTTTCGGTAGGGAACTTCCCTCCTTTGGGGATGAAACGATATCCATTGCGTCTTATTGCTTTCAAATTTTGTTCTCGTGTCAACATAGAACACCAGGAGTGTTGTGTGATTTTTTTGGGGTTCGTTTGGACATTTTTATGCATTAACAGAGTTTTCAATGCATTTTATGTGCACAATTCAAATTTGAACTACATGCACATGCTCCAGTGCATATAAATTGGTTGCAAAATCAAATCTATGTCCTTGGGTACATGCTTAGGTCCCATGCAACAAATGGCCATGAATTTCAAACACCGGGGCACCGTTGATTGCCGGCAAAACGTTGAGATGCATGGTTTTTAAATTCTAGGAAATCCAAAACTCGTCCGAAATCCGTGAAACTTGGCATGCTATCATGGTGCGGCATCAACATGTCGTGGTACAAATGTTGTCCCATATGGGGCAGGTTTGGGTATATGTTTCTCACAAACCAGAGCTTCTCACAACAAGCATGATGTTTTCGGTAGGGAACGTCCCACCTTTGGGGACGAAATGATATCCACTGCCTCTTATTACTTTCAAATTTTGTTCTCGTGTCAACATAGAACACCAGGAGTGTTGTGTGATTTTTTGTGATTTTTGGGGTTCGTTTGGACATTTTTATGCATTAACTGAGTTTTCAATGCCTTTTATGTGCATAATTCAAATTTGAACTACATGCACATGCTCTAGTGCATATAAATTGGTTGAAAAATCAAATCTGTGTCCTTGGGTGCATGCTTAGGTCCCATGCAACAAATGGGCATGAATTTCAAACATCGGGGCACCGTTGATTGCCGGCAAAACATTGAGATGCATGGTTTTTAAATTCTAGTAAATCCAAAACTCGTCTGAAATCCATGAAACTTGGCATGCTATCACGGAGCAGCATCAACATGCCATGGTACAAATTTTGTCCCATATGGGGCAGGTTTGGGTATATGCTTCTCACAAACCGGAGCTTCTCACAACAAGCATGATGGTTTTCGGTAGGGAACGTCCCACCTTTAGGGACGAAAGGATATCCATTGCCTCTTATTGGTTTCAAATTTTGTTCTCGTGTCAACATAGAACAATAGGAGTGTTGTGTGAGGTTTTGTGATTTCTCGGGGTTCGTTTGGACATTTTTATGCATTAACAGAGTTTTCAATGCTTTTTATGTGCATAATTCAAATTTGAACTACATGCACATGCTCCAGTGCATATAAATTGGTTGAAAAATCAAATCTGTGTCCTTGGGTGCTTGCTTTGTTGCCATGCAAGAAATGGGAATGAATTTCAAACACTGGGCACCATTGGTTGCCGGCAAAACATTGAGATCCATGGTTTTTAAATTCTAATGAATCCAAAACTCGTCTAAAATCCATGAAACATGGCATGCTATCATAGAGCGGCATCAACATGCCGTGGTACAAATTTTGTCACATATGGGGCAGGTTTGGGTATATGCTTCTCACAAACTGGAGCTTCTCACAACAAGCATGATGGTTTTCGGGAGGGAACTTCCCTCCTTTGGGGACGAAACAATATCCACTGCATCTTATTGCTTTCAAATTTTGATCTCGTGTCAACAAAGAACACCAGGAGTGTTGTGTGTTTTTTGTGATTTTTCGAGGTTCGTTTGGACATTTTTATGCATTAACAGAGCTTTCAATGCATTCTATGTGCACAATTCAAATTTGAACTACATGCACATGCTCCAGTGCATATAAATTGGTTGCAAAATCAAATCTGTGTCCTTGGGTGCATGCTTAGGTCCCATGCAAGAAATGGGCATGAATTTCAAACACCGGGGCACTTTTGATTGCCGGCAAAGCATTGAGATGCATGGTTTTTAAATTCTAGTAAATCCAAAACTCGTCTGAAATCCGTGAAACTTGGCATGCTATCATGGAGCGGCATCAACATGTCGTGGTACAAATTTTGTCCCATATGGGGCAGGTTTGGGTATATGCTTCTCACAAACCGGAGCTTCTCACAGCAAGCATGATGGTTTTCGGTAGGGAACGTCCCACCTTTTGGGACGAAACAATATCCATTGCCTCTTATTGCTTTGAAATTTTGTTCTCGTGTCAACATAGAACACCAAAAGTGTTGTGTGATTTTTTGTGATTTTTCGGGGTTCGTTTGGACATTTTTATGCATTAACTGAGTTTTCAATGCCTTTCATGTGCATAATTCAAATTTGAACTACATGCACATGCTCCAGTGCATATAAATTGGTTGAAAAATCAAATCTGTGTCCTTGGGTGCTTGCTTAGTTGCCATGCAAGAAATGGGCATGAATTTCAAACACTGGGGCACTGTTGGTTGCCGGCAAAACACAAAGATGCATGGTTTTTAAATTCTAGGAGATCCAAAACTCGTCTGAAATCCATGAAACTTGGCATGCTATTATGGAGCGGCATCAACATGCCGTGGTACAAATTTTGTCCCATATGCGACAGGTTTGGGTATATGCTTCTCACAAACCGGAGCTTCTCACCACAAGCATGATGGTTTTCGGTAGGGAACGTCCCACCTTTGGTGACGAAATGATATCCATTGCCTCTTATTGCTTTCAAATTTTGTTCTCGTGTCAACATAGAACAATAAGAGTGTTGTGTGAATTTTTGTGATTTTTCGGTGTTCGTTTGGACAGTTTTATGCATTAACTGAGTTTTAAATGCATTTTATGTGCATAATTCAAATTCGAACTACATGCACATGCTCCAGCGCATATAAATTGGATGCAAAATCAAATATGTGTCCTTGGGTGCATGCTTAGGTCCCATGCAACAAATGGGCATGAATTTCAAACACCGGGCACCGTTGATTGCTGGCAAAACATTGAGATGCATGGTATTTTGAATTCTAGTAAATCCAAAACTCGTTTGAAACCCATGAAACTTGGCATGCTATCATGGAGCGGCATCAACATGCCGTGGTACGAATTTTGTCCCATATGGGGCAGGTTTGGGTATATGCTTCTCATAAACCGGAGCTTCTCACAACAAGCATGATGGTTTTCGGTAGGGAACTTCCCTCCTTTGGGGATGAAACGATATCCATTGCGTCTTATTGCTTTCAAATTTTGTTCTCGTGTCAACATAGAACACCAGGAGTGTTGTGTGATTTTTTGGGGTTCGTTTGGACATTTTTATGCATTAACAGAGTTTTCAATGCATTTTATGTGCACAATTCAAATTTGAACTACATGCACATGCTCCAGTGCATATAAATTGGTTGCAAAATCAAATCTATGTCCTTGGGTACATGCTTAGGTCCCATGCAACAAATGGCCATGAATTTCAAACACCGGGGCACCGTTGATTGCCGGCAAAACGTTGAGATGCATGGTTTTTAAATTCTAGGAAATCCAAAACTCGTCCGAAATCCGTGAAACTTGGCATGCTATCATGGTGCGGCATCAACATGTCGTGGTACAAATGTTGTCCCATATGGGGCAGGTTTGGGTATATGTTTCTCACAAACCAGAGCTTCTCACAACAAGCATGATGTTTTCGGTAGGGAACGTCCCACCTTTGGGGACGAAATGATATCCACTGCCTCTTATTACTTTCAAATTTTGTTCTCGTGTCAACATAGAACACCAGGAGTGTTGTGTGATTTTTTGTGATTTTTTGGGGTTCGTTTGGACATTTTTATGCATTAACTGAGTTTTCAATGCCTTTTATGTGCATAATTCAAATTTGAACTACATGCACATGCTCCAGTGCATATAAATTGGTTGAAAAATCAAATCTGTGTCCTTGGGTGCATGCTTAGGTCCCATGCAACAAATGGGCATGAATTTCAAACATCGGGGCACCGTTGATTGCCGGCAAAACATTGAGATGCATGGTTTTTAAATTCTAGTAAATCCAAAACTCGTCTGAAATCCATGAAACTTGGCATGCTATCACGGAGCAGCATCAACATGCCATGGTACAAATTTTGTCCCATATGGGGCAGGTTTGGGTATATGCTTCTCACAAACCGGAGCTTCTCACAACAAGCATGATGGTTTTCGGTAGGGAACGTCCCACCTTTAGGGACGAAAGGATATCCATTGCCTCTTATTGGTTTCAAATTTTGTTCTCGTGTCAACCTAGAACAATAGGAGTGTTGTGTGAGGTTTTGTGATTTCTCGGGGTTCGTTTGGACATTTTTATGCATTAACAGAGTTTTCAATGCTTTTTATGTGCATAATTCAAATTTGAACTACATGCACATGCTCCAGTGCACATGCTCCAATGAATCCAAAGCTCGTCTGAAATTCATGAAACTTGGCATGCTATCATGGAGCGGCAACAACATGTCGTGGTACAAATTTTGTCCCATATGGGGCAGGTTTGGATATATGCTTCTCACAAACTGGAGCTTCTCACAACAAGCAAGATGGTTTTCGGTAGGGAACGTCCCACCTTTGGGGACGAAACGATATCCACTGCCTCTTATTGCTTTCAAATTTAGTTCTCGTGTCAACATAGAACAGCAGGAGTGTTGTGTGATTTTTTGGGGTTCATTTGGACATTTTTATGCATTAACAGAATTTTCATTGCATTTTATGTGCATAATTCAAATTTGAACTACATGCACATGCTCCAGTGCATATACATTGGTTTGAAAAATCAAATCTGTGTCCTTGGGTGCATGCTTAGGTCCCATGCAAGAAATGGGCATGAATTTCAAACACCGAGGCACCATTGATTGCCGGCAAACCATTGAGATGCATGGTTTTTAAATTCTAGTAAATCCAAAACTCGTCTGAAATCCATGAAACTTGGCATGATATCATGGAGCGGCATCAACATGCCATGGTACAAATTTTGTCCCATATGGGGCAGGTTTGGGTATATGCTTCTCCCAAACTGGAGCTTCTCACAACAAGCATGATGGTTTTCGGTAGGGAACGTCTCACCTTTGGGGACAAAACAATATCCATTGCCTCTTATTGGTTTCAAATTTTGTTCTCGTGTCAACATAGAACAATAGGAGTGTTGTGTGAATTTTTGTGATTTTTCGGGGTTCGTTTGGACATTTTTATATATTAACTGAGTTTTCAATGCATTTTATGTGCATAATTCAAATTTGAACTACATGCACATGCTCCAGTGCATATAAATTGGTTGCAAAATCAAATCTGTGTCCTTGGCTGCATGCTTAGGTCCCATGCAATAAATGGGCATGAATTTCAAACACCGGGGCACCGTTGATTGCTGGCAAAACATTGAGATGCATGGTTTATAAATTCTAGTAAATCCAAAACTCGTCTAAAATCCAGGAAACTTGGCATGCTATCATGGAGCGGCATCAACATGCCGTGGTACAAATTTTGTCCCATACGGGGCAGGTTTGGGTATATGCTTCTCACAAACCGGAGCTTCTCACAACAAGCACGATGGTTTTCGGTAGGGAACGTCCCACCTTTGGGGACGATACAATATCCATTGCCTCTTATTGGTTTCAAATTTTGTTCTCGTGTCAACATAGAACAATAGGAGTGTTGTGTGAATTTTTGTGATTTTTCGGGGTTCGTTTGGACATTTTTATGCATTAACTGAGTTTTCAATGCATTTTATGTGCATAATTCAAATTTGAAATACATGCACATGCTCCAGTGCACATAAATTGGTTGCAAAATCAAATCTGTGTCCTTGGGTGCATGCTTAGGTCCCATGCAACAAATGGGCATGAATTTCAAACACCGGGGCACCGTTGATTGCTGGCAAAACATTGAGATGCATGGTTTTTAAATTCTAGTAAATCCAAAACTCGTCTGAAATCCATGAAACTTGGCATGCTATCATGGAGCGGCATCAACATGCCGTGGTACAAATTTTGTCCCATATGGGGCAGGTTTGGGTATATGCTTCTCACAAACCGGAGCTTCTCACAACAAGCATGATGGTTTTCGGTAGGGAAAGTCCCACCTTTGGGGACGAAATGATATCCATTGCCTCTGATTGCTTTAAATTTTGTTCTCGTGTCAACATAGAACAACATCATATTCGAACCAATATGAGCCTTTGCATAGTCTTTTTAGAGTTTTGCTTTGTTGAATTTGCGGTTGCATCACCGTGTCGAGTTGCTGGTCTTAGCGTCTAGTCCCTTAGATTTTCAAGTTCTGTTCACAGGTTGTCACGCCGCCGCCGCACCATCGTCATCATCATTACCATATACCACCACCCCACCATATACATCGTCGCGGCCATATACAACCACCAATCCGAGACCACATATACCATCGCCATATACCACCACCAATCCGAGTCCAGATATACCATCGCCATATACTACCACCAATCCTAGTCCAGATATACCACAAGTCCGTGTTTTTAGACCATTTGTAGACTTTTTTGAAAACAAATTATTGCGGTGCAAAAAAAAGAGGAAACAAAGGTGCAAAAAAGTGAAAAAAGGAAAAAAAAACTCAGAGAGTGCTCCTCCCTTGTTTATGTGCCGCGTCGTGATTTTGTTCGTGTTCTAGGCTCGCATCTCTAGTACGATCTAGTCTAGGACCAGCACAGTACCGTCGTTGAGCATTTATTCAACATTGCATCTCTGGATTGATTATTGCTGACCCTTTGTGCTACCATATTATATGCCTTCCCAGCTCCACATACATCTACGTCGTGTGTTTGACTCTCCTTGCTAACCGCTCTATCCAAGCTTTGAGAGTTTTGACTATGATGGTTGCTGATCACCGCCTGCTGCTGGGTAAGAACAGGTAAGAATTTGAGATTTGCTTGACGGAATTGGGACATCCACCACCACCTCTTGTTAGTAGTCTGTAGGATCATATTCTTGTGTGTTTCTATTGCTGCTAACCATGGCAGGAACACAAGCCGACGAGACTGACTGGGAGACCATGACGAATAAGGAGTTGCATGATAAATTTCAGCAAATGATGAGTGGACAGGTGCAAGATGTGCTAAACAGATTTGAAGAGGCCATGGAGAAGATAGGTGGCATGGAGAAGACATTCGAAACAAACCTCGATAACAAGTTCAATGAATTGCTCGCGCGTCTTCCACCACCACCACCGGCTGCCCCTAACGCACCTCTACCACCACCACCACCACCACCACAACAACAACAACAACAACAATAACAACAATGTTGCTTTTCAAATCAAGTGGGACGAGCACAGCGCATTCCCATTGACCCTAGGCAAAATTCTGGCGCCGCTGTTGTTGATTTTGTCGCTCCTGCTGCTACTGCAGAGGTGGAGGACCATTACGAGGATGAGGTTGATCAAAATCAGAACTACGTGCAACCACCAGCACCACCACCTTTTGAGGGTAGATATGTTCCTGATATATATAGATTACTTGGGAGTTAGAAACTGAACAACGTTTTACATGTTTACAATATCTTGAGGACAGATGTGTTCCTGCTGCTGTTTGTGCTTTTCACTAGTTTTGCATGTGTTTGGTAGTCTAAGCATTGTAGATTATATCCTATTCCAGCTACTTGGGATGCTTTGAAAACTGCTATGCGTACTCGTTGGGTTCCACCATACTATCAACGTGAATTACTTCAAAAATTGCAGCGTTTAAGACAAGGAAAAAATTCTGTAGAAGAATATTATCAGGAATTACAAACTGGCATGATTAGATGTGGTATTGTTGAGGAGAATGAAGCTATGCTTGCACGTTTTATGGGTGGATTAAATAGAGAGATTCAGACCATTCTAGAGTATAAGGAGTATACTAATATCACTCTTTATTCCATCTTGCTCGTAAAGCTGAATGTGAAGTGCAGGATCAACATGCATTGGCACGAACTAACTTTTCTACAGGTCGATCTTCATCATGGACACCACGAGCATCCTCTACTTCCACTACACCAGCACCTCCATCAAGTGCCACCTCCAGCCGTGATACAAGAAAGCAGACACAACCAACACTATCTGCCAAGAGCACACATGTCGGGCCTGCGTAGAGCTCTTCTTCTTCCATGGCATAAACAGGGCACACATGTGATATTATTTGTCGTCCTTGTAAGGGAAGAGGGCATTTTGCGAGAGAATGCAGATCTCGACGTGTGATGATTGTTACTGAGGATGGTGGGTATGAGTCCGCTAGTGACTATGATGAGGAGACTTTGGCTCTTATTACACATGAAGAACACAATGGAGATGATTCTAATCATGAGACGTAGTACATGGCTGCTGAAGATGCTGACAGGTATGAATGTTTAGTTGCTCAATGTGTTTTGAGTGTGCAGGTTACACAAGCTAAGCAAAATCAGAGGCATAATTTGTTCCATACAAAGGGAGTTGTGAAGGAACGACATGTTTGCGTAATCATAGATGGAGGGAGCTGCAACAACTTGGCTAGCATGGAGATGATGGTGAAGCTATCTCTCACCACAAGTCCACATCCACATCCTTACAACATCCAATGGTTCATGATAGAGGCGAGGGTGTCCCGATCTTTCAATGAGATGATAACTATCGATTTGGTGGAGACGACTTTGACGATCCGACTACAAACGTGCATGACGTTGCACCTTAGCAATCGCTAAACCAATCTCCTGAGGTTACTGATGATGCCGGAAGTACGGTCAGCTTGACCACAAAGGTCTATTCCTGCAAGCAATCGAAGAATGAGCAAGAATATGATAAAGCATCTGAATATTGCAAATATATATGAAGTATTGATAATGGTGGGGATCCATAAGCGGTCTTGGTCTGGTCGTTGGACACAAACGAAGTAAACGAAGTTGCAATGGCTAACTTTTAACTAAACAAATCCCAAAGAAAAAACTACTAAATGGATCTACTTATATAGGAGCAAGGGGTGGCGGCCAAGGAGGTGGGAGGACGTCCCAAGGCAGCCTAAAACTAACCCTAGGTCATACAAGGCTCATGGGCCCAAGTGGAGGTGATCTAACACCTTTGGGCTTGTAGTTTGACTCGGATTCTGCTGCATCGTCATATTGTTTAGTCCATAAGTCAACGCTCCAGACAAATTTGAAGGTGAATCCAATTGGGTTGGAAAGAGCACGAAGTCTAGTTTCCAACAAAAAAAGAATCACCCAATTCGGAGTCCGTATGAAAAAGTTGTTGGCGTTTTGAGTCAGGTATATCTGTGCAGTCTGAATCTGAATCCAGAACGTGAGACACTTGGACTCTATCTTCTCTTGACCCAAAAGTGATGTGAGAGGACTTTTCGAACAGAACCTAAACTTCTTCTTTTCCCTTATCTTCATATGTGGATTGTACAAATGTCCCATACACCTGCAATTAGATAAAACACAAAACTGTGTGAAGTATTTTTGTTCTGGATAACATAAATAGATTATTGAATAGTTTGCATTAGAAATCACCTGACGAATATGCATGTATGCAATATTTTTGGTCGTATCCAAGGTAGTCATGTCCTCATCATCCTCCCCTTCTTGAAAACAAAGCCGTCATCGGCGTTGCTTAATCTGAAATGTGGCTAACAAAAGAGACAAGGTGTAGATGTTGTATATGTATATGTCATCCATTTTAACTTCCCTTGATTTTTGCACATATGACACATGCATACATGAGTAACTTTCATAGTTCATAAAATCTAAAGCCAAAAAATTATCACAAGAAGTAGAAGGCATGAAAATATTACAACTCAGTTTGCACATATAAGTGATGCTCTTATTCATTTCAAAAGATTGGCAATGTTCATTATTAAACCATCCTAACTTTGATGAATAAACCTTACTTGCATGAAATTTACATGCTACAACATGCTTAAATAAGCAAACATGCAATAAGTCATTGGACACAGAATCATCATCAAGATTAGAGGTCATATCAAAATGATTAAATATTGGTTCTTTTGCATCAATAGTTAATTCAATGGGTGCACTCAAAATTGTTGATATTTTAGTTGTTTGATCACATGACGCATTCATGACAGTAACAAGATTCTCTAAAACAGGTGGTGTGCTCAAATCAACAGGTAACTCAACACATGATGTATTCAAGGTAACTAGGCATGCATCATTCTCATGTGAAGTTATATCATCAATACCTTTACTGTTACCTTGTCGCAGAGATGTAGCTGATGTAGGTACGGACGTTAACAATGTACCATTCTCTTGAGATGATGTCATGTGATAGAGGTGAGGGTCCCGATCTTTTGATGAGATGATAACTATCGATTTGGTGGAGACGACTTTGATGATCCGACTACAAACGTCCACGACGTTGTGCCTTAGCAATCTCTAAACCAATCTCCTCAGGTTACTGACGATGCTGCAAGCACGGTCAGCCTGACCACGAAGGTCTATTCCTGCAAGCAATTGAAGAACGAGCAAGAATATGATAAAGCAATCTGAATATTGCAAATATATATATGAAGTATTGATAATGGTGGGGATCCGGAAGCGGTCTTGGTCTGGTCGTTGGACACAAACGAAGTACACGAAGTTGCAATGGCTAACTTTTAACTAAACAAATCCCCAGCAAAAAGCTACTAGATGGATCTACTTATATAGGAGCAAGGGGTGGCGGCCAAGGAGGTGGGAGGATGTCCCAATGCAGCCTAAACTAACCCTAGGTCGTATAAGGCTCATGGGCCCAAGTGGAGGTGATGCAACACCTTTGGGCATGTAGTTTGACTCGGATTTTACTGCAACGTCAGATTGTTTTGTCTATAACTCAACGCTCCGGACGAATTTGAAGGTGAATCCAATTGGGTTGGGAAGAGCACGAAATCTAGTTTCCAAAAAAAAGAATCACCCAATTCGGAGTCCGTATGAAAAAGTTGTTGGCGTTTTGAGTCAGGTATGTCTGTGCAGTCTGAATCTGAATCCAGAACGTGAGAGACTTGGACTCTATCTTCTCTTGGCCCAAACGTGACGTGAGAGGACTTTTTGAACAGAACCTAAACTTCTCCTTTTCCCTTATCTTCATATGTGGATTGTACAAATGTCCCATACACCTGCAATTACACAAAACACAAAAGTGTGTGATGTATTTTTTGTTCTGGATAACATAAATAGATTATTGAATAGTTTGCATTAGAAATCACCTGACAAATATGCATGTATGCAATATTTTTGGTCGTATCCAAGGTAGTCATGTCCTCATCATCCTCCCCTTTTTGAAAACAAAGCCGTCCTCGGCGTTGCTTAATCTGAAATGTGGCTAACAAAAGAGACAAGGTGTACATGTTGTGTATGTATATGTCATCCGTTTTAACTTTCCTTGATTTTTGCACAAATGACACAGGTATACATGAGTAACTTTCATAGTTCATAAAATCTAAAGCCAAAAAATTATCACAAGAAGTAGAAGGCATGAAAATATTGCAACTCAGTTTGCACATATAAGTGAAGCTCTTATTCATTTCAAAAGATTGGCAATGTTCATCATTAAACCATCCCAACTTTGGTGAATAAACCTTACTTGCATCAAATTTACATGCTACAACATGCTTAAATAAGCAAACATGCAATAAGTCATTGGACACAGAATCATCACCAAGATTGGAGGTCATATCAAACTGATTAAACATTGGTTCTTTTGCATCAACAGTTAATTCAATGGGTGCACTCAAAATTGTTGATATTTCAGTTGTTTGATCACAAGACGCATTCATGACAGTAACAAGATTCCCTAAAATAGGTGGTGTGCTCAAATCAACAGGTAACTCAATACGTGACACATTCAAGTTAAATAGGCATGCATCATTCTCATGTGAAGTTATATCATCAATTCCTTTACTGTTACCTTGTCGCAAAGATGTAGCTGATGTAGGTACGGACGTTGACAATGTACCATACCCTTGAGATGATGCCGCGCTCATAATCCGAGGTGCAACGATGGAGGAACCAACCGGCGGTGGTGAGCATGAACTGGAATAGTAGTTGTTGTAGTCACCTAATGCATCCTCCTGTATCTGTCTCTCAAAGGTACAAGCACGGACATACATACCAGTAATGCAACAAGGAATATACTGAAATCTTGCCTGAATATCATGGTTCAAACCACCAAAGAATCTATTCATTGTATCATTCTCAGATTCTTCTCTGTCACAATGATGCATATAAGATTTGAACTCTTGGTAGTAAGTATGAACAGTGTTGTTGCCTTGTTTAAATTGTTCAAATTTGCGAAGCAATTCACGACGATAGTAAGGAGGGAAAAATTGTTGTCTCATTATAGCTTTCAAAACCTTCCAAGTTGTGGGTTGGTTATCAATGTTTCTCTTACAATGTACACTCCACCAAACAGAAGCAAAACCAGTAAATGCTCTAGTGGCTGCTCGCACTCGCTCAAGTTCAGAAAAGTCATGGTGACTAAAAACTTGTTCTACTTCAAGCTCCCAAGATAGATAAGTAGTAGGATTAAATCTACCCTCAAATGACGGTAAAAAGATAACCTGACCATGTGCTTGTGTGTGTTGTCCCAACTCTCGTGATTGTAAAGATGTGTCCGTCGTCCAAGAACTTCTATCTTTGGAACCTGTCATGATTAGTAGAAACAAGAAACAAAATTCAAGAATAATGTTCCTATGAACTACTAGGGTGTGGTCGTAAAGCGCTCACAGTAAAGCAAATATCAATATATTACAAGTTCTTACCAAGCAGCAGGTGGTGATAGGCAACCAGTGGTGTCAAATAACTCTGAAGATTGTGTAAAGCGATTGCCAGGGGAACGTACGTACACATGGTGTAGAAATATGTGGAGCTGGGTTGGCTATATATGGTAGCAAAAGATTAGCAATAATCAATTCAGAGATGCAATGTTGAATAAACGCTCAATGACGGTACTGTGCTGGTCCTAGGCTAGACCGTACTAGAGACGCGAGCCTAGAACACTAACAAAATCACGGCGCTGCACGTAAACAACGGAGGAGCACACGCTGAAAAAATTTCTCTTTTTTTCACTTTTTTGCAATTTTTTTCTTTTTTTCCCATTTTTTCCTCACACTTTTTTTCTTTCTCTCTTTTTTTCTCTAACTTTTTTATTTTTTTTCTCTTTTTTTTCTCTCTCCGTCTTTCCAAAACAAACTAGATAAGATGCAGATTGGATCAAGGGAAGATGTGAACGACCTCAACTATGATTTAGAAAATGAACGATGGGTAGCACGTGGTGGAAATTGATGAATGGGTGTTGGACAGCGAAAGGGATAACGATGCAGCGGCGGCGTGACTAATGTGAACAGAACTCGAAACTCTAAATGAACAAGACACTAAGACCAGCAACTCGACACGACGATGCAACCGATAATTCAACTATGCAAGCAATGAAAAGAAAATTGCAAAGGCTCAGACTGGCTTGGACAAAGGATGAATAGATCTAGCTTTTTTTGTGGCTTTTTCTTGGACTATAGGTACGAAGAATAGACTCGATCTAGACAACGAAAAACTGTAAAAATCTCATCGAGCAACCTGGAAATCTGATACCACTTGATAGAGGCGAGGGTCCCTATCTTTCGATGAGATGATAACTATCGATTTGGTGGAGATGACTTTGATGATCCGACTACAAACGTGCACGACGTTGCGCCTTAGCAATCGCTAAACCAATCTCCTGAGGTTACTGACGATGCTGGAAGCACGGTCAGCCTGACCACGAAGGTCTATTCCTACAAGCAATCGAAGAACGATCAAGAATATGATAAAGAAATCTGAATATTGCAAATATATATGAAGTATTGATAATGGTGGGGATCCGAAAGCGGTCTTGGTCTGGTCTTTGGACACAAACGAAGTACACGAAGTTGCAATGGCTAACTTTTAACTAAACAAATACCCAGCAAAAAGCTACTAGTTGGATCTACTTATATAGGAGCAAGGGATGGTGGCCAAGGAGGTGGGAGGAAGTCCCAAGGCAACCTAAAACTAACCCTAGGTCGTACAAGGCTCATGGGCCCAAGTGGAGGTGATGCAACACCTCTGGGCTTGTAGTTTGACTCGGATTCTGCTGCAACATCAGAATGTTTCATCTATGAACGAATTTGAAGGTGAATCCAATTGGGTTGGAAATAGCACGAAATCTAGTTTGCAAAAAATAAAGAATCACCCAATTCGGAGTCCGTATGAAAAAGTTGTTGGCGTTTTGATCCAGCTATGTCTGTGTAGTTCGAATCTGAATTCAGAACGTGAGAGACTTGGACTCTATGTTCTCTTGGCCCAAAAGTGACGTGAGAGGACTTTTTGAACAGAACCTAAACTTCTCCTTTTCCCTTATCTTCATATGTGGATTGTACAAATGTCCCATACACCTGCAATTACACAAAACACAAAAGTGTGTGAAGTATCTTTTGTTCTTGATAACATAAATTGATTATTGAATAGTTTGCATTAGAAATCACCTGACAAATATGCATGTATGCAATATTTTTGGTCGTATCCAAGGTAGTCATGTCCTCATCATCACGCTCACAATCCGAGGTGGGGCTACTCTAGTAGGTGCAAGGGTGGAGTAACCACCGGCAGTGGTGAGCATGAACTGGAATAGGAGTTGTTGTAGTCACCCAATGCATCCTCCTGTATCTGTCTCTCAAAGGTACAAGCACGGACATACATACCAGTAATGCAACGAGGAATATACTGAAATCTTGCCTTAATATCATGGCTTAAACCACCAAAAAATCTATTCATTGTATCATCCTCAGATTCTTCTATGTCACAATGATGCATATAAGATTTGAACTCTTGGTAGTAAGCATGAACAGTGTTGTTGCCTTGCTTAAATTTTTCAAATTTCGGAAGCAATTCACGATGATAGTAAGGAGGTAAAAATTGTTGTCTCATTACAGCTTTCAAAACTTTCCAAGTTGTGGGTTGGTTATCAATGTTTTTCTTACAATGTACACTCCACCAAATGGAAGCAAACCCAGTAAATGCTCTAGTGGTAGCTCATACTCTCTCATGTTCAGAAAAATCATGGTGACTAAAAACTTCTTCTACTTCAAGCTCCCAAGCTAGATAAATAGCAGGATTAAGTCTACCCTCAAATGATGGTAAAGAGATAACCTGACCATATGCTTGTGTGTGTTGTCCCAACTCTCGTGATGGTGAAGATGTGTCCGTCGTACAAGAACTTGATGCGGAGCATCCCACGACCATCCCCATGGACGCCACCTCAACTATCCAAGCTCCAAGTGGACCAATGACAAGGGCTTGGGCACGTGCTATTCAATCCGAGGTGACATCACTCCTACTTGAGTTTTCTCCCTCTTCAAGTGAGACATGGCTGCTGCCTAAGTCCGAGATACTATGTGTCATCAGGTACAACACTCAAGAATCGGAGCCAAGGACTGTAGAAGAAGTGACAGGCGTCAACACTCTAGACAGCCCGGAACTTCCGGCCAGAGCCTAGAACTTCCGGCCCCCGGACCTTCCGGCCGACCCGGACCTTCCGGCCGACCCGGAGCTTCCGGCCGCCGATGTCTTCGACCAGCCCAGGCGTGCCAACTCTCGGGTTAGCCCGGACCCCGTCCCGGACCTTCCGGCGCCCGGAATGATAGAGGCAAAGGTGTCCCGATTTTTCGATGAGATGGTGGCTATCATTTCTGTGGGAGTCGACCTTGATGATCCGACTACGAACGTGCGAGACATCGCGCCTTAGCAATCGCTAAACCAACTTCCGAGGGGTTATTGACCACGCCGGAGCACGATCAACCTGACCACGAGGATCTGTTTCCTGCAAGCAAACGAAGAACAAGCAAGAAACTAAGATTGCAATCTGGATATTGCGAATATAGGATGAAAGCTTTATTGATCAAGGTGGGGTTCTGTGACGTCTTGGTCTGGTCGTTGGACACAAACGAAGTACGAGAAGTTGCAGCTATGGCGAAATTTTAATCTAAACAAAACCCAAAGTCTAAACGACGCCCTAAGGGCTGTATATATGGAGGAAGAGGGGGGGAATTTCGTGGCCCTTGAGGGTGGGGTGCGAAACCAACCCTAACTCTTGTGTCCCCACACATACAGACTCTAAAAATAGCCTATACTTAAGTATTTCGAAATTACATGGGCCTGGCCCAATAATAAGGTGATGCAGCACCTAGAATAGCCTATGGACGAATATTATGAAGTGGCATCTTGTATATTTTGTCCAAGGCTTCATGCACTCCTTATGGTGGCTTCAAAGTCCTGAAATCATCACTTGTAACTCCGTTCTTGATGCCCTTGCGGATGCCATGAACTCCATGCGTGTTCTTGCTCCAATGTTCATCGTTCTCCAAGCTAGGCCCTTCATTTGTAAGCAAAACAAATGTATCCAATTTAGGGAGCATCATATTCTCATGAACATCAGAATCATTACCAAGAAACGAAAGTACCTGGTAATTTAATTGGCGTGCGCGAGCTCTAGTAATTGGTCCAATATATGTAAAAGTAGGGGATGTGGATGTAACAATGGTATTGATGTCCACATCATCCTCCCCTTCTTGAAATGAAGTCGTCCTCGACGGAAGCTCATCTTCCTCACCCAAATAAGGCTTCAAATCTGCAATGTTAAAAGTGGGACTAACCCCAAAATCTGCAGGTAGCTCATGTTTATATGCATTATCATTAGCTTTGATTTGAGCAAATTAGGAAATCTATCTTTACGCAAATGTAACCAAACAAGATCTCCAGGTGCAAACACAACATGTTTTCTAACCTTATCTCCAGCAAGTTTATATTTAGCGTTCATACGCTCAATGTTTTCCTTAGTTAACTCATGCATTTTTAAAATCAATTCAGAACGTTCTTTAGCATCAAAATTAACCTTCTCCGAAGATGGAAGAGGCAACAAATCAATAGGTGCACGAGGTAGGAAACCATACACAATTTCAAAAGGGCACATATTAGTAGTATAATGCAATGAACGATTATAAGCAAATTCAATATGAGTCAAGCATTATTCCCACATTTTCTTATTATTCTTCAAAACAGCCCTAAGCAGAGTACACAATGTTCTATTGACTACTTCAGTTTGTCCATCAGCTTGGGGGTGACAAGTAGTACTAAAAAGCAGTTTAGTCCCCAACTTAGCCCATAAACATCTCCAAAAGTGGCTAAGAAATTTAGTATCACGATCTGAAACAATAGTATTTGGCACACCATGCAAGCGAATAATTTCACGAAAGAACAAATCAGCAACATTAACAACATCATCGCTTTTATGACATGGTATAAAGTGTGCCATTTTCGAGAATCTATCCACACAACAAATATGCTATCCCTCCCCTTCTTCGTTCGAGGTAAACCTAAAACAAAGTCCATAGATCTATCCTCCCAAGAACACTAGGTACATGCAAAAGGCATATATAAACCATGAGGATTGAGTCGTGACTTAGCTTTTTGACATGTAGTGCAGCGAGCAACAAAACGCTCAACATCCCGTCTCATCTTTGGCCAAAATAAATGTGTAGCAAGTACGTCCTCCGTCTTCTTCACGCCAAAGTGTCCCATTAGTCCTCCTCCATGCGCCTCCTGCAACAACAAAAGACGAACGGATCTAGCTGGAATGCATAGCTTGTTAGAACGAAACACAAATCCATTATTAACAATGAACTTGTTCCATGTTCTACCTTCTTTACAATTCTGCAATACATCTTGAAATTCAGCATCATGCACATATTGATCTTTGATGGTCTCCAAACCAAATATTTTAAAGTCAAGTTGTGAACGCATAGTATAATGATGAGACAATGCATCAGCAATAACATTTTCTTTACCCTTCTTGTGTTTAATGACATAAGGGAAAGTCTCAATGAATTCAATCCATTTAGCATGTCTACGGTTCAGTTTTGCTTGACTTTTAATGTGTTTCAAAGATTCATGATCAGAATGTATAACAAATTCCTTGGGCCATAAATAATGTTGCCATGTTTCTAAGGTCCGAACAAGAGCATATAATTCTTTATCATAAGTAGAATAGTTCAGACTAGGCCCACTCAATTTTTCAGAAAAGTATGCAACAGGTTTGCCATCTTGTAATAACACACCTCCTAATCCAATTCCACTAGCATCATATTCAAGCTCAAAAGTCTTATTAAAATCAGGAAGTTGGAGTAAAGGAGCATGTGTCAACTTATCTTTCAATATCGTGAAGGCTTCTTCCTGTGCGGTACCCCAAACAAAAGGCACATCCATCTTTGTAAGCTCGTTGAGAGGTGCAGCAATGGTGCTGAAATCTCTCACAAAACGCCTATAGAAACCAGCCAGGCCAAGGAAACTCCTCAATTGTGTGGCCGTTTTGGGCTGCGGCCAACTCTCAATAGCTTCAATCTTGGCTTTATCAACTTCAATTCCCTATGGAGTAACAACATAGCCAAGAAAAGATACTCGGTCGGTGCAAAAGGTGCACTTCCCAAGGTTAGCAAACAAACGTGCATCACGTAGAGCGATAAAAACAGCACGTAAATGTTCCAAATGTTCTTCCAAAGATTTGCTATAAATCAGTATATCATCAAAATAGACTACCACAAGTCGTCCAATGAAAGCACGTAAAACTTCGTTCATTAGTCTCATAAAAGTTCTAGGCGCATTAGTTAACCCAAAAGGCATGACTAACCACTCATATAAACCAAACTTAGTTTTAAATGTTGTCTTCCATTCATCTCCCAATTTCATACGAATTTGATGGTATCCACTATGCAAATCAACTTTGGAGAATATTGTAGAGCCACTCAATTCATCAAGCATATCATCAAGCCTAGGAATAGGATGACAATAATGAATAGTAATATTATTAATGCCTCTACAATCAACACACATACGCAACGTACCATCCTTTTTAGGCACTAGTATAATAGGAACAGCACAAGGACTAAGAGATTCGCGTATATAAACTTTGTCGAGAAGCTCCTGTACTTGACGCATAATCTCCTTCGTCTCCTCTGGATTGGTACGGTATGGTGCACGGTTGGGTTGCGAAGCACTGGGAATTAAGTCAATTTGATGCTCAATCCCTCGAATAGGTGGTAATCCCGGTGGCACGTCTTGTGGAAAGACGTCAGCAAACTCCTGCAAAATGTGAGTGACAGCAGGGGGCAAAGAGGAAGGCACGTCCTCGAATGAAAATAATGCCTCTTTGCACAAAAAAGCATAGCAAACAGATTTGCTAAAATCTAGCTCATCAATATCAGATTTGGTGGCAATTAAACATGCACTTTTCAATTTAATTTCAGAAACAACAGTAGATGGTTTATTATTAGGCTTCATTTGGTGCTCAAATTCTTTTGCCACAATCTGATTTTCACTCTTATTTGTCTCCTGTTTTGCTTTATTAGCTCTATTAATATCATCTTTCAAAATGGAATCAGGAGTCATAGGAAGCAAAGTAATATTTTTATCGTTATGAACAAGAGTATACTGATTGTTTCTACCATGGTGTACAGAATTTTTATCAAATTGCCATGGTCTACCAAGTAATAAGGAACATGCTTGCATAGGTACCACATCACAATCAACATAATCAGCATATGTAGAGATACTAAAATGCACACGAACAGTACGTGTTACCTTAACCTTGCCGCTGTTGTTGAACCATTGGATGTAGTAAGGATGTGGATGTGGTCTTGTGGTGAGAGATAGCTTCTCCACCATCTCCATGCTAGCCAAGTTGTTGCAACTCCCTCCATCTATGATCACGCGAACAGAACGTTCCTTCACAACTCCCTTGGTATGGAACAAATTATGCCTCTGATTTTGCTCAGCTTGTGTAACCTGCACACTCAAAACACGTTGAGCAACTAAACAATCATACCTGTCAGCATCTTCAGGAGCCATGTATTGCGTCTCATGATCAGAATCGTCTCCACCGTGTTCGTCACGTGTAATAAGAGCCAAAGTCTCCTCATCATAGTCACTAGCGGACTCATACCCACCATCCTCAGTAATAATCATCACACTCTTAGATGGGCATTCTCTCGCATAATGACCTCCACCCTTGCAACATCGACAAATAATATCATGTGTTTGCCCTGTTGATGCCATGGATGAAGAAGAGCTCTTTGCAGGCCCAGAACGTGTGCTCTTGGCAGATAGTGGTGATTGTGCCAGCTTTATTGTATCACAGTTGGAGGTGGCAGCCGACGGAGGTGCCGGTGTAGCAGAACGTGTGGAAGTAGATGATGCACGTGGTGTCCAGGATGAAGGTCAACCTACAGAAAAGTTAGTATGCGCCAATGCCTGTCGACCCTGCACTTCACGTTCAGCTTTACAAGCAAGATGGAATAAATGAGTGATATTAGTATACTCCTATACTCTAGAATGGTCTGAATCTCTCTATTTAATCCACCCATAAAACGTGCAAGCATAGCTTCATTCTCCTCAACAATACCACATCTAATCATGCCAGTTTGCAATTCCTAATAATATTCTTCTACAGAATTTTTTCCTTGTCTTAATCGCTGCAATTTTTGAAGTAATTCACGTTGATAATATGGTGGAACCCAACGAGTATGCATAGCTGTTTTCAAAGCATCCCAAGTAGCTGGAATAGGATATAATCTACAATGCTTAGACTACCAAACACATGCAAAACTAGTGAATGCACAAACAGCAGCAGGAACACATCTCTCCTCAGGATATTGTAAACATGTAAATCGTTGTTCAGTTTCTAACTCCCAAGTAAGATATGTATCAGGAACATATCTACCCTCAAATGGTGGAATATTCAATTTTAATTTAGGGAGATGGTCATGATCTCATACCTGAGGGTGAGCCCTACCATTGCCATTATTTGCATGTGGACGACCTGGTGGTTGCTGTGCTGGTGGTGGCACATAGTTCTGATTTTGATCAACCTCATCCTCGTAATATCCCACATAATCATCCTCCTCCACATCAGCAGTAGGAGCCACAAAAGTATCAACAGCAGCACCAGCAGTTTGGCCCGGCTGAAGAGGGACACGGCTCGCTCGGCGGAGGGCTGTTTCCCGACGTGGAGGTAGTCAGTGTTGTTGCTGTTGTTGCAGAGGAGCGGCAGGAGCAGCCGGTGGTGGTGGTGGAAAATGCGAAAGCAATTCAGCAAACTTGTTATCGAGCTTTGTTTCAAACGTCTTCTCCATGCCATCTATCTTCTCCATGGCCTCTTCAAATCTGTTTAGCACATCTTGCACCTGTCCACTCATCATTTGCTGAAACTTATCATGAAGCTCCTTGTTCGTCAAGTTCTCCCAGTCAGTCTCGTCGGCTTGTGATCCTGGCATGGTTAGCAGCAATAGAAACACACAAGAATATGATCCTATAGACTACTAACAAGTAGTGGTGGTGGCGGGTGTCACAAATCCGTCAAGCAAATCTCAAATTCTTACCAGTTCTTACCCAGCAGCAGGCGGTGATCGGCAACCGTTGTAGTCAAAACTCCCAAAAGCTTGGATAGAGCGATTGCCAGGGAGAGTCAAACACACGACGTAGATGTATGTGGAGCTGGGAAGGCTTATAGTATGGTAGCAAAAAGGGTCAGCAATAATCAATTCAGAGATGCAAAGTTGAATAAATGCTCAACGACGGTACTGTGCTGGTCCTACGCTAGACCGTGCTAGAGACGCGAGCCTAGAACACTAACAAAATCACGGCGCTGCATGTGAACAAGGGAAAAGCACACTCTAGAAAAAAAATTCGCTCTTTTTTTTGCGCTCCTTTTTTTGCGCTCCTCTTTTTTTTGTGAAAAATCACTATAATGGAGAGTGTCTCAAAACTCTTCCCTCATCAAACTGATAGGATGGGCACGAAATTTTTTTTGATTTTTTTTTCCGGAAATCAGGGCAGCGATGACGAAAAAGTGCGACAAAAAATCACTATGATGGCACATGGCTCAAAAGACTCAGAAAAGCCTAAAAATAGGATAGGGAAAAAATATTTTTGGTCGCCGAAATTTTGGCCTAAAAACTGCCCGGGGGTCTCCAGACTCTTTTTTTTTCTGAGATCTACGCAGGCAAGGAAACAGGAATCGGAATTTAGATTGATCTCAAAAACAAACCTAATATGAGAAGAACTCGGATTGGTGGTGGATATATGGTTGTGGTATATGGCAGCGGTGGTGGTATATGGATACAGATTGGTGGTGGTATGTGGATACGGATTGGTGGTGATATATGGATACGGATTCAGAGCGGTGGCGGATAAGCAATGGTGGTAGATGGCAAGGCGATGATGATGGTGCGGCGGCGGCGTGACAACTTATGACCAGAACTCAAAACTCTAAAAGACTAGACTCTAAGAGCAACAACTTGACACGAGATGCAACCGCAAATTCAACAAAGCAAAAACCCTAAAAAGATTATGCAAAGGCTCAGATTGGTTCGGATATGATGAACTAACCCTAATTTTTTGTTTGTGGCTTTTTCGTGGACTGTAGGTATGAAGAACAGACTCGATCTAATCTACGAAAAACTGTAAAATCTCACCGAGCAACCTGGAAATCTGATACCACTTGATAGAGGCAAACGTGTCCCGATGTTTCAATGAGATGGTGGCTATCATTTCTGTGGGAGTCGACCTTGACGATCCGACTACGAACGTGCGAGACGTCGCGCCTTAGCAATCGCTAAACCAACTTCCGAGGGGTTATTGACCACACCGGAGCACGATCAACCTAACCACGAGGGTCTGTTTCCAGAAAGCAAACGAAGAACAAGCAAGAAACTGAGATTGCAATCTGGATATTGCGAATATAGGATGAAAGCTTTATTGATCAAGGTGGGGTTCTGTGACGTCTTGGTCTGGTCGTTGGACAGAAACGAAGTACGCGAAGTTGCAGCTATGGCGAACTTTTAATCTAAACAAAACCCAAAGTCTAAACGACTCCCTAAGGGCTGTATATATGGAGGAAGAGGGTGGAATTTCGTGGCCCTTGAGGATAGGGTCCGAAACCAACCCTAACTCTTGTTTCCCCACACATACGGACTCTGAAAATAGCCTATACTTAAGTATTTCGAAATTACATGGGCCTGGCCCAATAATAAGGTGACGTAGCACCTAGAATAGCCTATGGACGAATATTATGAAGTGGCATCTTGTATATTTCGTCCAAGGCTTCATGCACTCCTTATGGTGGCTTCAAAGTCCTGAAATCATCATTTGTAACTCAGTTCTTCATCCTTCTCCAAGCTAGGCCCTTCATTTGTAAGCAAAACAAATGTATCCAATTTAGGCAGCATCATATTCTCATGAACATTAGAATCATTACCAAGAAACGAAAGTACCTGGTAATTTAATTGGCGTGCGCGAGCTCTAGTAATTGGTCTAGTATATGTAACAGTAGGGGATGTGGAAGTAACAATGGTATTGATGTCCTCATCAGAGAACCTCCGGCCTGCCTGGACCTTCTGGCCCCCGGATGCCAGCACATCTCCACCGCGCCAACTCTCTGCTTAGGCCAGACCCTCCCCGGAACCTCCGGCACCCGGAACTTCCAGCCTAGCCCGGAACTTCCGGCCCTGCCTGCGCGCAGCCACTTGGGCCGAGGCCTGTGTACCCTTTCGTCACCTAGACTATATATACTTTATCCCGTACGACTTTCTAGGGTTAGCGTTGGTTTAACTCATACTCAGAGATAGAGCTTGGCTCATCCACATCGGATCTACTCCTCGTGAGAGACCGCGGCCCCTCTTCGGAGAAGATCCACTTGGATTCAAGACCTCCTCGCGGAGAAGATCCCCCCGTGGATTCAAGACCTCCTCACGGAGAAGAACCGGCTACCCTTTTATATCGTCCTTAGTTGTCCGTGGATTCGTGTATCATTCTATGTGCCCAAGGATCTAGCACATGTGTGACTTGCTCTTGTTAGTTTGAGTGTTCCTCTTGTATTTTCCCTTGTGTTTTCCCTCGTTTCCCTACTCGTGTTTTTCGCGTTCTTCGCGGGATCCGCTCCTTTCGTGAAAGATCGGGTGATTAGGGTTCCAACCTACATCATCTTGGTATCTAGAGCAAGGTTGATCACGATTTCGGAGCCTCCCCGTTGTGTTTCTAGCCTAATTTTGTTGTTTTTCGTCCTAATGAGAAAATCCCCACCAAAAATAGCCCCAAATTTTTTTTGTGATTTGTTCGTGTGTTGAGATTTTGTTGCTTTTGATCCGTGAATTTTGTGTGTGGCTCGTAGATCTAGCCTCCCCACCCTTCTTTTCCTCCAATTTCTTCTTTTTCCCCTTCGGATTTGGGCTTTTTCCCCAAGTTTTTCCGCCCAAATCCATGATCCCAAAGTCTCTGTTCTTGGCAGAATCCCGGCCACCGGAACTTCCGGTCCAGCCCCGACATTCCAGCCCCCGGACCTTCCGGCCTTCCCAGGAACCTCTGGACCCCGGACCCTCCGTCTTGCCCGGAACTTCCGGCTTCGACAGAAAGTTCGCACTACTTCCACAACTCCGCCCAAATTCCACTAACTTTTGTTTCGGTGCTCACCATATACCATATATACTTCTGCATACCTCCACCACTTCCGCATAACTCACCATCTTTGGACCGTTTTACTCTCCAACACAATTGCACTTTGAGGTTTGAGAATTTGAGTTGCGGTACTGTATCCTTTTTTGTTTCGGCTATCTAGGTACGGTTCGACATCAACATCACCGCCGCACATCTTCGCCATGGACGCGTCATCAACAACGACCACCAAGACTACGACTTGGTATTCGTGCCACCATTTTGACACCATTCCGGAAGCAAGACCGGTAACCTCATCTTGGTATTGGACATATCACTCTTGCCACTACATTGATAGCCATCATAGCCTTACTCCTTTGCGTTGCTTACCCATCGAGACTAGCCATTGAGTATTGCCGACAACGAGACTTGTGCACATTAGTGATCATACTTCCCATAGCATACATACATCATTGTTGCCTATATTGGTATCATCTCTTGTGTCACAAAGTTGTCATCGCATACTCGCTTGCTATCATGGTTCGTCAAGCATTGCATGAGAAAAGAGCTCAAACATCAAAGAGCCAACCAAGCTTTTAAGCAAAGAGGAAAGATAAGAAAAGAGCTTTTAAGCAAGAACCATAGCATCATACAACATTACGATTGTCATACTCGATCATCTTGGATCATATCATAGCAGCACCTTGCATTCAAAATATTTGGGATAGAAGTCGTCGCATTTTTTCTAAATAGGTTGTGCACCAGTTCTTGTATCCACCTATCGTGCAATCGTGCTAGCCTCTCTCTAGTGTTGTGCAACAAGAGCATTTTTGTGGATTCCACATTTTGGATCACCCTTGGTTGCACAACCCCACTTATCTTTTTGCGTGTGTGTTTCTGTGTACCTTATATGCTTGGTCTACTTGTTACATTGCATCTTGCGAATCTTTTCCAACATTATTGAAGCTCACTTACAATTGCATCAAATTTTGTGCCACGATCCTAACCAAGCTCCACCAAAAGCTTTTACTTGTGTAGGTCTGAGAAACCGACAAGAACTCGTACCAATTGTGCCATTTCCTTGTCCTACATTGGAGTGATCCTCGATCCACTTTCAACTTCAGTCAAGGTACATTTGGTACTCGTTCCTCTCTTTCTACCACTCACATTTGTCTTGGAATGATGGATAGGCCAAGTACTTCTACCAACCCACTCTTCATGGAGCAAGACGACGACATGAACTCCTTCGTCACCAAGAGTCATCTCTTTGGTGCACAACGTGCTTTGCATCAAGAGCAACAAACTATGAGTGAACGCATCGACAACCTTGCCACCGACTTGCGACTTTCCGAGCAACGTACAAGGGACTACTTCGACCACAAGCTCGACGATCACAAGCAAGAGAATGACGCAAGGATGGACGAGATTCGCGCTTTGTTGCTCAACCGCTCTTCTTCCACTTCAAGAAGGAGTCGTTCAAGTCGCCATTCCGACTCAAGTACACCGACATCGAACACTCTTCGTCGAGCCGCGCGCACCGACCGTCAAGCAAACCTCAATCCGCTTTGGGATACCGACCCTCAAGAGCGCCGACAACGTCAAGCCGAAGAAGCCTTTGCGCTGGCTCGCAAACGACAACAACAACGCCAACATGAAGAGGAAGAACGCGCGCGTCTACACCAAAATGCACATGATACCGAGGCTCAACGCCAAGCACAACAACTCCATGATGCTCAAGCACTTGAGGTGCAACAAGCTCTACACGATGCGAGTCGAGCCGTTGCTGACCGAGGCCGACAAGCCCGTGAAGAAGAGGAAGCACTTCGCGAAGAAATTCACGAGCGAAAATTTCAAGCTCGCATGCATCATCTAGTGCCACCTCGAGCTCGACGCGTTCCTCCACAAGCTCGCCAACACCACCAAGTTCATCGAGAGGAGGAAGACAATGGAAATCTTCCGCGACATGATCAACACGAGGTTGACAACCCTCCGCGCCAAGAGCACCACGAGTTGGACAATCATCTTCAACATGGGCGTCATCATCCCCGACCCCAACACAATGAAGAGCAACGCTACGGCAAGCTCAAGTTCACCATGCCCAAGTTCAACGGAAGCAACGATCCCGAAGAGTACCTTTCATAGGCATTGAAAGTTGACAAGATTTTCCGTTTGCACAATTATGACGAAGAGAAGATGATCGCAATGGCATCCCTTGAGTTCCAAGACTATGTGCTTATTTGGTGGGAACAAGTCATTGAGCGCCGAGAGGCAAGAGGTGAACCACCCATCACTACTTGGGTGCAAATCAAGGATGTCATGAGAGCACGCTTCGTTCCTACCTACTACAACCGCGATCTCTTCAAGAAACTCCAACAACTCAAGCAAGGAACCAAGAGCGTTGAAGAGTACTACAAGGAGATGGAGATTGCCATGATACGATCCAATGTCGCGGAAGATGATGAGCAAACAATGGCACGTTTCTTGAATGGACTCAATCATCCTATCAAGAAGATCGCCGACTTCCAACCATACTCAAATCTCATCGAGCTAGTGCACAAAGCTACCAAAGCGGAACGCCAAGTGCAAGATGATTTCAAGAATGCCAAGTTCTCATCCAAGTCCTACGACTTCTCCAATAACCAAGCTTCAATGACTACAAGACCTTCTACTTCCAACATTGACAGGTCGACTTCCAAGAAAGCTTCGCCAACTGCAAGCAACCATACTACGGGCAACTTCAAGCCGAGAGCTTCATCATCATCAACCCCAACCGATGAGAACATCAAGACGAGTTCCTTCAAGTGTTTCACTTGCGGAGGCCGAGGCCTCAAGTCCTACGAGTGCACCAACAAGCGAACCATGGTCTTCAACGACGATGGCACTTATGACTCCATGAGCAACGGCGAAATGGGAGCCCTCGAGCAAGACGCCATGCAACGCCAAGTGAACAATGAATAAGAACAAGTCTTTTGTGATGAAGACTCAAGTCCCGCACTTGTTGTCTCCAAAGTCTTGACTCTCCAACATCACCAAGAAGAAGACCAACGATGCCACATATTCCACACCAAGGCTAGCATCAATGGACGATCCACCAAGGTCATCATCGATGGAGGTTGTTGTCATAATCTCGCAAGTGAAGAACTTTGCTCCAAGCTCTAATTTCCCAAGACGAAGCATCCACATCCATACAAAGTGCAATGGCTTAGTGATTCCGGCACTATCCAAGTCAAGCACCAAGTACAAGTCTCCTTCAAGATCAGCGCCTACGAAGACACCTTGGAGTGCGACATCGTTCCAATGACCGTTTGTCATCTTCTCCTTGGACGACCATGGCAATTCGATAGAGGAGTCGTCCACAACGGCCGAACGAACCACTACATCTTCAAGATGAAGGGCAAGGAGTACATCCTCCGTCCAATGTCGCCAAGTCAAGTGATCGCCGACAAGCAAGCCACCCATCATGGAGATCATAGTGAGAGAGCGAGCCACCAAAACAAGAGTGGGCGCCACAAGCCAAAATCGAGTGCCTCCACGATGAGCGAAAACAAGAACCTAGTTCTATTTGCCACCAAACGTGAGATGAGAGAAGTGTGTGAGAACCCATCTAGTGTCCTACACTACGTCCTCGTGTGCAAGGACAATGCACCACAAACTAACACCTCTCACACTCTTCCTCTAGTGTTGTCTTCTCTTTTGCAGGAATTTCAAGATGTTTTCCCCGATGAGCTACCTCCGGGACTACCTCCACTTCGAGGCATTGAGCACCACTTCCAAACAAAGCTCCCTACCGCGTCAACCCCGACGAAACAAAAGAAATACAAAGGCAAGTAAAGCATCTCATAGACCATGGACATGTGCGTGAAAGTTTGAGCCCTTGTGTCGTTCCGGTCAATCTTGTGCCAAAACGTGATGGTAGTTTTCGCATGTGCTCCGATTGTAGACCTATCAATGCTATCACCGTTCGCTATAGGTATCCCATACCATGCCTAGATGCTATGCTTGATGAGCTTAGCGGTGCCACTATATTTTCTAAAATTGATCTTAAAAGTGGTTACTATCAAATCCGCATACAAGAGGGTGATGAATGGAAAACCGCCTTCGAAACCAAGTTTGGTTTGTATGAGTGGTTAGTCATGCCTATGGGTCTTTCGGAAGCGCCGAGCACTTTTATGCGCCTTATGAATCATGTATTTCGCCCTTACATTGGTATATTTGTTGTGGTTTACTTTGATGACATTCATGTGTTTAACAAATCTATTATAGAGCATGTCACCCATGTCCGCACCGTTTTGCAAACTCTTAGAAAAGAGCGACTCTATGCTAATATGGAGAAATGCCTTTTTGGTGTTGATAAGCTCGTTTTCTTGGGTTTTGTTGTTTCTGCTAAGGGTGTTCATGTTGATGAGTCCAAGATAAATGCTATTAAGACTTGGCCGCAACCAACCAACTTGCATCAAGTGCGTAGTTTTCTTGGCCTTGCGGGTTTCTATCGTCGCTTTGTAAAGGATTTTAGCACCATTGCTTCGCCTTTGCAAGCTTTGAGCAAGAAGAATGCGCCTTTTGTTTGGGGACCATCCCAAGATACCGCATTCAATGAGCTTAAGAATTTGCTTACTCATGCTCCCGTCCTTGCTTTACCCAACTTCGAGATGCCTTTTGAAATTCATTGCGATGCTAGTGGTAATGGAATAGGAGGTGTGTTAACGCAAGAGAAGCGCCCCGTAGCTTACTTTAGTCAGAAACTTTCCGGACCGCAACTCAATTATCCCATCTATGACAAAGAGCTATATGCTTTAGTCCGCGTTTTGCATGAATGGGAACACTACCTTCGTCCCCATGAGTTTATCATTCATACCGATCATGAGACTCTCAAGTATCTTACGGGACAAACTAAGTTGAACAAGCGTCATGCTAAATGGAGTGAATTTATTGAGTCTTTTCCATATGTCATCAAGTACATCAAGGGTAAAGAAAACATAGTAGCGGATGCTCTTTCTTGCATTTGCATGCTTGTCACGCAACTTGAGTTAGATGTCATTGGCTTCAAGCATATCAAGGACTTATATGAGCATGATGCAACTTTTGCCATTCCTTATGTCAAGTGTTTGTCGAATACATCTTCGGAACGCTATTGCATCAAAGATGGCTACCTTATGAGAGCTAACAAACTTTTCATTCCCGCGTCCTTTCTTCGCTTGTTGCTTTTGCAGGAATCCCATGGAGGAGGCTTAATGGGACATTTCGGACGTGACAAGACGTTCGCCACGCTCTCGAAAAGCTGCTTTTGGCCTAAGATGTTTCGGGATGTCAATCGTTTCACCAACCGGTGTTCTACATTTCGCAAAGCTAAGTCCAAAGCTCAATCTCATGGTCTCTATATGCCTTTACCAATTCCCTACCAGCCTTGGGAAGACATTAGCATGGACTTTGTACTTGGTTTGCCTAGGACTCGCAATGGGAAAGATTCCATATTTGTCGCTGTGGACCGTTTCTCAAAAATGGCACATTTTATTCCTTGCCACAAGATAGACGATGCTTCACATGTTGCTAATCTCTTTTGTAGGGAAATTTTGCGTCTCCATGGTGTGCCAAAAACCATCCTCTCGGACCGCGATGTCAAGTTCCTTAGCTACTTTTGGAAGACCCTATGCGCCATGCTCGGAATCAAGCTACTCTTCTCCACGGTGTACCATCCTCAACCGACGGCCAAACGGAGGTGACAAACCGCACACTCTCCGCTCTACTTTGAGTAGTCATCAAGAAGAACATCAAGGAGTGGGAGGAGTGTCTACCCATCGCCGAGTTCGCCTACAACCTATCAAGACACTCAACAACCGGCACGTCCCCTTTCGAGGTCGTCTACGGATTCAACCCTTTGTCACCATTGGATATTCTACCTCTACCACTCCAAGAGCGAATCAATTTGGACGCAAGTGCAAGAGTGACCCATATCAAGAATATGCATGAAGATATAAGAAACACCATCGAGCGCCAAGTACAACACCTTGCGACCAAGCTCAACGTCAACAAGCAACCTATGGTCTTCAACATTGGTGATCTCGTGTGGCTACACCTTCGCAAGGAGCGCTTTCCACAAGAACGCAAGTCTAAGCTTCGACCACGAGCAGATGGACCCTTCAAGGTGCTCGCACACTACAACGACAACGCTTACAAGATCGACCTCCCGCGCGACAAGTACAACGTGAGCGACATCTTCAACATCAAAGATCTCTCTCCCTTCGATGGTGATGTAGAACTCGATCCGAGGACGGATCTTCCCCAAGGGAGGGGAGATGACGCGGAGTATCCCACGACCATCCCCATGGATGCCACCTCAACTTTCCAAGCTCCAAGTGGACCAATGACAAGGGCTAGGGCACGTGCTATTCAATCCGAGGTGACATCACTCCTACTTGAGTTTCCCCCCTCTTCAAGTGAGACATGGCTACTGCCTAAGTCCGAGATACTATGTGTCATCAGGTACAACGCTCAACACTCAGAGCCGGGGATTGTAGAAGAAGAGACAGGTGTCAACACTCTGGACAGCCCAGAACTTTCGGCTCCCGGAGCTTCTGGCTGACCCGGAGCTTCCGGCCACCGAGGACTTCGACCAGCCCAGGTGTGCCAACTCTCGGGTTAGCTCGGACCCCGTCTCGGACCTTCCGGCCCCTGAATGCCAGCACATCTCCACCGCGCCAACTCTCTGGTTAGGCCGGACCCTCCCCAGAACCTCCGGTGCCCGGAACTTCCGGCCTAGCCCGGAACTTCCAGCCCTGCCTGCGCGCAGCCACTTGGGCCGAGGCCCATGTACCCTTTCGTCACCTAGACTATATATACTCTATCCCATACGACTTTCTAGGGTTAGCGTTGGTTTAGCTCATACTTAGAGATAGAGCTTCGCTCATACACATCGGATCTACTCCTCGTGAGAGACCGCATCCTCTTCAGAGAAGATCCCTTTGGATTCAAGCCCCCTTTCTAAGGGAAGATCCCCCCGTGGATTCAAGATCTCCTCACGGAGAAGACCGGCTACCTTTCTATCGTCCTTAGTTGTCTGTGGATTCGTGTATCGTTCTATGTACCCGAGGATCTAGCACATGTGTGACTTGTTCTTGTTAGTTTGAGTGTTCCTCTTGTGTTTCCCCTTGTGTTTTCCCTCGTTTCCCTCCTCGTGTTCTTCGCGTTCTTCACGGGTGATTAGGACATCAATACCATTGTTACACCTACAGCCCCTGCTGATGTACATACTGGACCAATTACTAGAGCTCGCGCACGCCAATTGAATTATCAGGTACTTTCGTTTCTTGGTAACGATTCTAATGTTCATGTGAATATGATGCTGCCTAAGTTGGATACATTTGTTTTGCTTAAAAATGAAGGGCCTAGCTTGGACAAGAAAGATGAACCTTGGAGCAAGTTCAAGCATGGAGATGATGGCATGCGCAAGGGGAACAAGAACAGAGTTACAAGTGATGATTCCAGGACTCTGAAGCCACCATAATGAGTGCATGAAGCATGGGATGAAATATACAAGATGCCACTTCATAAATTTTGTCCAGAGGCTATTCTAGGTGCTGCGTCACCTTATTATTGGGCCAGGCCCATGTATTTTCGAAATACTTAAGTATAGGTGGAAATTTGACCCGCTTCCAGCTGAATCGGTGGAAATTTGTCTTTTTCACGAGAGGTGGATCAAAAAAATTTACACGCAACCATTTTGTCAATTGTGCATTAAATATGGCCTAGTATTTTATAAAAATGAATTGGTCCAATTTTGCAATAATTATTTGGTAGTTCCTTCACAAAACATCCTCCTTTTGGGCACTCGGAAAATGGAAAATGGTTTTTTCGTCCAACGAAAATGAAAACTTCCTTAGGCAACATTGTTTGCCATTCCAATATGCACCCTTGTGCACAATATGAGATCATTTGAACAAACTATGCCATGAATGTGGCCATAAGATTGATCATTTGGCTTGAAAGCCATTGACCTTCACACATGATAGATCATTTCTGAGAACACTTTTTTAAAATAATTATCATATTACAAGTTTATTATTTTTCCCGGAAACTTAATCACATATAATGAGACAATGCGAAGGTTTTCCAATTTTTTGATTTTTTTTGAATTTTTTATGCCCGTTTCGAAATGTGGTCAAAACGGCGGGCTTGACCGTTCCTAGGTAGCGGTTGAATCTTGGAATTTTTTTGGTGTTTCTCTGATTAAATAGATACTTATGTACCTATAAATGATTTTTGGAAAAAATAAAGAGCAAACTACGAGGTAGCTACAGTTCAAATTTGACCCGCTTCCAGCTGAATTGGCGGAAATTTGTCTTTTTCACGAGAGGTGGATCGAAACTTTTTACACCCAACCATTTTGTCAATTGTGCATTAAATATGTCCTAGTATTTTAAAAAATTATTTGGTCCAATTTTGCAACAATTATTTTGGAGGTCCTTCACAAAAAACCTCCTTTTGGGCACTCGAAAAATGGAAAATGGTTTTTTCGTCCAAAGAAAATGAAAACTTCCTTAGGCAACATTGTTTGCCATTCCAATATGCACCCTTGTGCACAATATTATATCATTTGAACAAACTATGCCATGAATGTGGCCATAAGATTGATCATTTGGCTTGAAAGCCATTGATCTCCACACGTGATAGCTCGTTTCTGAGAACACTTTTTTAAAATATTTGCCGTATTACAACTTAATTATTTTTCGTGGTAACTTGGTCACATATGATGACGCAATGTGAAGGTTTTCCAATTTTTTGATTTTTTTGAATTTTTTATGCCCGTTTCAAAATGCGGTCAAAACGGCGGGAATGACCGTTCCTAGCTAGTGGTTGAATCTTGGAAAACTTTTGGTGTTTCTCTGATTAAATAGATAGTTAAGTACCTAAAAATGATTTTTGGAAAGAATAAAGAGCAAACTATGAGGCAGCTGCTGTTCAAATTTGACCCGGTTCCAGCTGAATCAGAAAAAATGTCTTTTTCACGAATGGTGGATCAAAGTTTTTGACACCCAACCATTTGGTCAATTCTGCATTAAATATGGCCTAATATTTTAGAAAAATTATTTGGTCCAATTTTGCAACAAATATATGGTAGCTCCTTCACAAAAAAGACTCATTTTGGGCACTCGAAAAATGGAAATTGTTTTTTTTTCAGAAGAGGTGGATCAAAAGCTTTTGACATGCAACTATTTGGTCAATTTTACATAAAATATGGTCTAATATTTTATAAAAAATGGAGTGGTGCTATTTTGGAACAAATATTTGGTAGGTTCTTAAAAAAAGCATTTATGCACGCGGAAAATAGAAAAATATTATTTATGTAATAAAAATTAAAGCTCTATTTGGCAACATTGTTTGCCATTTCAATATGCACACTTATGCAAATACGAGATCATTTTGACGAACTATGCCATCGTTATGTTTTTAAAAAGAAGGAGAGATTTGAGTCCAATTTTTTGAAATTCAAGTGCGAGACAGCCGACCAATGAGACGTGAGGAATCACCTTCACGCGGATCATCTGATTGGACGCAATATGAGCCGTCTATCGCGCACCCATCCAACGGTGGAGCTTCTCCCGAGTAACAAAAACCCTAACCCACCCACCCACCCTCCTCGATACCCGCCGCCGCCACCCCCCACCCACCCTCCTCGATCCTGACGCACCCATTCTCTGTGCTCCCTCCCTCCCTCCCGATGCGGCCGCTCTCTCTCCCCCGACGCGCCGCCGTCCGCACCTCCCGACGCGCCGCCGTCCTCCGCCTTCCCCTGCATTCCGCTCAGCCACCGCCCTCTCCTCCTCCCCCCACCCTCCTCCATGGTGAATCCACCTCCAGATCGAGAAGGGGAGGCAGCATACGTCGCATCCACGCACCAGATCGAGCAGCGGCGCCCCCAGATCGATCCATCTCCATCGTCCTCATGGTTGACGCCCATGTCCTCCTCAAGGATAGCCGTCTCCGTGCTCCACCACCATCCTTTCCCTCCTCCCTCACCGCATCTCACATGGCGCTGGGATCTTCCAGATCGAGCGCCGGCAGGGTAGGCGCCTCCGCCGCCCAAGTCCAAAACCCCGCCTCCGCCGCCGGCAGGGATCTTCCAGACCAGCGCAAGGTCTTCCGCGTCACTAACCACGCCGGGGTCGCGCTCGCCGGCCTCACCACCATCTTCCTCCACGAGCTGCAGCCCATCCTCGCCAACCACCTGCAGACCTAGACCGCCACCACCGGCAACGCATGTGTCGTGGCCTGCGGTGCCGCCGCTGCCGAGGACCACCTCTTCAAGGTACGCACACAACGCGCCCACCATCATTGCCATTTCAAAGAGACCATATGCATCAGTCAGTGTGGACACATCTGTAATTTCGAGTGTCTGAACATTGTTCCTGCTCTATGTCTGTCTATCTCAGGGGTCGCAGGAGCAGCCGGGCCTGGTCACCATTGCCATGGAGGAGATCCTCCGGTTCGTGGCGTCCGTCGGCGGCGCCGTCTGGGTGTCGTCGTACCAGGTGGTGCAGGACACCCACGTCTTTGATCTGCTTGATCTGCTTGAGCCGTCATGGTTTTTATCTGTCTTCCTTTGCAGGCTCATGTCAAGTCAGTTGAGGATTTCGCGCGGCTGGGCTGTTTCAATGAGAACCAGGACAAGCAGCAGCCCGCCAAAGCTTCTTCCACCCAACACCAGCCCACTAAACTGACTAGTTTTTCATCTCTTGTGTGAAACTTGTACCCTACTCGAAGATGCCACCATCAAGTTAATAATAACACTAAACTGGTATATGTAATTATAGCCAGACAATTTATCGCATCGTACTATAAAAATGTGTAATCAGTAAGCCTAAAAGCCGCTAAACTGGTATATTCATCATTGGAGTTCATTGGAATATAATAAGAAACAAAGATGAATCTATTTCTGCTATGTGCTGCCTTTGTGCATAGATGTATCTTCATGAGTCGCAAAACTCTTGACATGCTTATGCTATAGTTGATTTTCCTAGGTTGTAGTTTGTTCCATATCGTGTAAGGTTGTATTGTATAATCTGCATTATAAGTGTGGTTTCTAATGTGCTTATGCTAGATTAATGCATCAACCTGACATGTTACAAACCTTGAGCCAGAACCTATGGCATCTCATTTTAAATGGTAATCATTGTTGTTAAAATGCTACTGTTTGATTTCATACAAGTGTGTGCCCCCAACTGTTGTATAGTTGTATCCATACTTCTGAGCATATTATTGTCTAGCCTCTTTTGTGATTAGTCCTCATTTTTAATGAATTTACTGTTTATCTAAGATCATTTGAAGTTTTGAGCTGGCACCTAGCTAGCCTCTTTTGTGATTAGTCCTCATTTTTAATGTCATCCACACTATTTTTTTGTTAATTTTGTTCCTTGTATGAACAACCTTATAATTTTGGTGGATGCACATGTGGGTGGCAGGAGGGCTAGTTCATGTAGCTTACTTCCTGTTTGTCATTTTGGTGGCTTGCCATTTTATTTACAGCATTGTGGATGATGCCATTATCCTAGTTTTCACATTTATATTAGTCACTTAAACAAGGCTCGGTTAAGTTGAGTTGTTCTGCTGCTGATGGCAATACAAGCCAATAGATCTCACATGCAAAAATTCAACAGATTTTGCTAGGTTAATATTGAGTTGGGGCAGCTGCCTGCATATGCAAAAATTCAACAGATTTACAGCATTGTGGATGATGCCATTATCCTAGTAATGATGCAGAGATACTTACTTGTGCAGGCAAAGGTACATACTATTGATGCCATTGAATTGATCAGTTGTCATATATACAAGGATGAATATAGCCGTTTAGTTAGTTTCCATGATTGGTTTATTTGTGATTCGTTCTATCTCTGATGGTTACCTTGCTTGTGTCTAAACCTGTATGATAAGCTAATATATTTTCCAGAAGTGGCTTGGGAACCTCTTTGGTTCCGACTAGCCACCTATTACGCAGCTAGTTCCATGAGTATTTAGTCTTCTGTCCCCTTTTCTGGTACTGATTTGCCACATAATGTTCATGATGCATCATATCTCATGTTGAAGTACTTTGCTGTGATGCTTTGTTTTGGGGTCAGTCAGTAGTACTCTGAACAAGAGCATAAACATATATGATTGTGTTATATTAATTGACTGCATGCCCTCTTGGATTCTATTTTTGTCTGCTGCATGTGTGCTGATAGTTTTTGCATAGTGTTGGCCGTGGGGTCTGGCCAGCGATGTCGGGTCGTTGGTCGGACAGACGATCAGATTTATTTTTGGTACATTTCGTTGATTGCTGGTACTGTGTTGACGCAACCTCGAATGCCTTGCCCGTTACGCCGTTGCTCCTCTTTCTTATCTGCTTTGATTGTAGGTATGCAGAGCCAAATCGTGTGCCACCGTTGCCGAAGGGTATTGGCCTACCTGTCAGGGCGCCCAGCGTGTGCAGCGCCATGTGCCAAGCCATCACCGCCGTGCCACCCCCAGCGCCAGGTACTGTGTGCAGCCTGATTTCCTTTCAATTGTTCTGCTCTTTTCGTGTTGGCATCGCCTCACAACGTGTATAACCATCCTGATGTTCAACTCTGGGAATGTTGCTTTGGAAGTAGGATGGAGTTTTGCATTGTATGATGAATGTTATAAAAATTATGTAGAAACATTTGTGAGGAGTACATGCCAGATAAAGAGTTACCATGGGATTCAAATTTCACTCTTCCCACATGCATGTTTAGTATGGTCAGATTCTTTTCTATGTTTACTTCAGTTCAAGCTTCTGCGCACCTAGGTTCACTATCTGCTGCTTGTAGGATACTTACTCCATGGCTAATAATATCAGCGCGATGGATAAATCTTATGTTGCACCCTTTCATTTGTTCTCAAGAGGCCAAGTGGATTTCTGCAAAAAGCATAGAGAAGTATTGTAAATTCATAGGAAATAACAAAATTGTTTAAAGTTTATTTGGGTTGGATCTGTATATACACTATTTTCTTAAAACACAAACCTATACATTCACAGCTGAATAGATGATACATTTTTTTGGATCTGTACATGCAATTTTTTGCATTGGATTGGTGGTTAGTTTTATGTACCTTTGAATTATAACAGAATAGCATTAGTAGTGCTCTGATTTAGTTCTCATCAAAATCAACAGCCCTCTCTTGTGTTCCTGTTATGAGAATTGTTCCTTCAAGGATATGCCAAAATGTGTACACTCAAATCTCTAATGATGTTTGTCTTTGTGTTCAGGAGCTCCAGTTCTACAAAATTTGAAGTTCGAAACCATATAGCTCTACTCAGCAAAGAGTCGTCTCTTCTATTTGATTTTAATAGAATGTAAATATTGTAATATTGTAATAGTAGGCATATCTGGGTTGTAATAACTATATACAGATTGTAGTAGACTTAGTTTTATTTGATGAACTACGTTTGTACTGTTCTGTTTGAAATATTGATTATGTAAGTAATTTGAAAAACGTGTGGAATGGAAACCTAACTTGTGGGATTCACTTATGAAAATAATCTAAGCAGTTTTGAATTTTCTGTCAAGTGGGCCCAATGTGTGAGAAGATGACAAGTGGGACCAGCTCCAAAATATAATGGCCCAAACAATGTTAAAAGACCCTGGCCCAGAAATAAATAAAAGGCTGAAATGGGCTAGGCCCGTGTAACTTACAGAAAAAAATAAATACTAAAAAGGCTGAATTAATGGGCTCGGCCCATATAAACACCGAATTGGACCGGGCTGAATCTTGTGCCACATCAGATTGCCACGCTGGATGCCTACGTGGCCTGGGGAGGTTGCTAGTGACCAAAATGCCACAGTAGACATATTTTGGTCATAAACGTCTACGACCATTCCAGAAGAAAGGTTGCTATAGTCAGTTTATGACGGCCAGCTTTTGACCTTATGTTTTTGGTCACAAAAAGGTCACAAATGGAAATTTTTGACCATTCAGTGACCAATAGTGGTGGTCACAAGTTGACATATTTCTTCTAGTGCTTAAGTATAGGCTGTTTTTAGAGTCCGTATGAGTGGGGAAACAAGAGTTAGGGTTTGTTTCGGACCCCTCCACCAAGGGCCACGAAATTCCCCCTCTCTCCTCCATATATACAGCCCTTAGGGCATCGTTTAGACTTTGGGTTTTGTTTAGATTAAAAGTTTACCATAGCTGCAACTTCGCGTACTTCGTTTGTGTCCAACGACCAGACCAAGACGTCACAAAACCCCACCTTGATCAATAAAGCTTTCATCTTATATTCGCAATATCCAGATTGCAATCTCAGTTTCTTGCTTGTTCTTCGTTTGCCTACAGGAAACAGACCTTCGTGGTCAGGTTGATCGTGCTCCGGCGTGGTCAATAACCTCTCGGAGTTGGTTTAGCGATTGCTAAGGCGCGACGTCCTCGCACGTTCGTAGTCGGATCGTCAAAGTCGACTTCCTCCAAAACGATAGCCACCATCTCATCAAAAGACGGGACACCTTTGCCCCTATCAGCGGGATCCGCTGCTTTCGTGAAAGATCGGGCGATTAGGGTTCCACCCTACATCAACTTGATAGAGGCGAGGGTGTCCCGATCTTTAAATGAGATGATAACTATCGATTTGGTGGAGACGACTTTGACGATACGACTACAAACGTGCACGACGTTCCGCCTTAGCAATCGCTAAACCAATCTCCTGAGGTTACTGACAATGCCGGAAGCACGGTCAGCCTGACCACGAAGGTCTATTCCTGCAAGCAATCGAAGAACGAGCAAGAATATGATAAAGCAATCTGAATATTGCAAATATATATGAAGTATTGATAATGGTGGGGATCCGTAAGCGGTCTTGGTCTGTTCGTTGGACACAAACGAAGTACACGAAGTTGCAATGGCTAACTTTTAACTAAACAAATCCCAAGGAAAAAACTACTAGATGGATCTACTTATATAGGAGCAAGGGGTGGTGGCCAAGGAGGTGGGAGGATGTCCCAAGGCAGACTAAAACTAATGCTAGGTCATACAAGGCTCATGGGCCCAAGTGGAGGTGATGCAACACCTTTGGGCTTGTAGTTTGACTCGGATTCTGCTGCAATGTCATATTATTTCGTCCATAACTCAACACTCCGGACGAATTTGAAGGTGAATCCAATTGAGTTGGAAATAGCACGAAATCTAGTTTCCAAAAAAAGAATCACCCAATTCGGAGTCCGTATGAAAAAGTAGTTGGCGTTTTGAGTCATGTATGTCTGTGAAGTCCGAATCTGAATCCAGAACGTGAGAGACTTGGACTCTATCTTCTCTTGGCCCAAAAGTGACGTGAGAGGACTTTTCGAACAGAACCTAAACTTCTTCTTTTCCCTTATCTTCATATGTGGATTGTACAAATGTCCCATACACCTGCAATTAGATAAAACACAAAAGTGTTTGAAGTATTTTTGTTCTGGATAACACAAATAGATTATTGAATAGTTTGCATTAGAAATCACCTGACAAATATGCATGTATGCAATATTTTTGCTCGTATCCAAGGTAGTCATGTCCTCATCATCATCCCCTTCTTGAAAACAAAGCCGTCCTCGGCGTTGCTCAATCTGAAATGTGGCTAACAAAAGAGACAAGGTGTACATGTTGTATATGTATATGTCATCCGTTTTAACTTTCCTTGATTTTTGCACATATGACACATGTATACATGAGTAACTTTCATAGTTCATAAAATCTAAAGCCAAAAAATTATCACAAGAAGTAGAAGGCATGAAAATATTGCAACTCAGTTTGCACATATAAGTGAAGCTCTTATTCATTTCAAAAGATTGGCAATGTTCGTCATTAAACCATCCCAACTTTGGTGAATAAACCTTACTTGCATCAAATTTACATGCTACAACATGCTTAAATAAGCAAACATGCAATAAGTCATTGGACACAGAATCATCACCAAGATTGGAGGTCATATCAAACTGATTAAACATTGGTTCTTTTGCATCAACAGTTAATTCAATGGGTGCACTCAAAATTGTTGATATTTCAGTTGTTTGATCACAAGACGCATTCATGACAGTAACAAGATTCCCTAAAATAGGTGGTGTGCTCAAATCAACAAGTAACTCAATACGTGACACATTCAAGTTAACTAGGCATGCATCATTCTCATGTGAAGTTATATCATCAATTCCTTTACTGTTACCTTGTCGCAAAGATGTAGCTGATGTAGGTACGGACGTTGACAATGTACCATACCCTTGAGATGATGTCGCGCTCATAATCCGAGGTGCAACGATGGAGGAACCAACCGGCGGTGGTGAGCATGAACTGGAATAGTAGTTGTTGTAGTCACCTAATGCATCCTCCTGTATCTGTCTCTCAAAGGTACAAGCACGGACATACATACCAGTAATGCAACGAGGAATATACTGAAATCTTGCCTGAATATCATGGTTCAAACAACCAAAGAATCTATTCATTGTATCATTCTCAGATTCTTCTCTGTCACAATGATGCATATAAGATTTGAACTCTTGGTAGTAAGCATGAACAGTGTTGTTGCCTTGTTTAAATTGTTCAAATTTGCGAAGCAATTCACGACGATAGTAAGGAGGGAAAAATTGTTGTCTCATTATAGCTTTCAAAACCTTCCAAGTTGTGGGTTGGTTATCAATGTTTCTCTTACAATGTACACTCCACCAAACAGAAGCAAAACCAGTAAATGCTCTAGTGGCTGCTCGCACTCGCTCAAGTTCAGAAAAGTCATGGTGACTAAAAACTTGTTCTACTTCAAGCTCCCAAGCTAGATAAGTAGTAGGATTAAATCTACCCTCAAATGACGGTAAAAAGATAACCTGGCCATGTGCTTGTGTGTGTTGTCCCAACTCTCGTGATTGTAAAGATGTGTCCGTCGTCCAAGAACTTCTATCTTCGGAACCTGTCATGATTAGTAGAAACAAGAAACAAAATTCAAGAATAATATTCCTATGAACTACTAGGGTGTGGTCATAAAGCGCTCACAGTAAAGCAAATATCAATATATTACAAGTTCTTACCAAGCAGCAGGTGGTGATAGGCAACCAGTGGTGTCAAATAACTCTGAAGATTGTGTAAAGCGATTGCCAGGGGAACGTACGTACACATGGTGTAGAAATATGTGGAGCTGGGTTGGCTATATATGGTAGCAAAAGATTAGCAATAATCAATTCAGAGATGCAATGTTGAATAAACGCTCAACGACGGTACTGTGTTGGTCCTAGGCTAGACCGTACTAGAGACGCGAGCCTAGAACACTAACAAAATCACGGCGCTGCACGTAAACAACGGAGGAGCACACGCTGAAATTTTTTTCTCTTTTTTTCACTTTTTTGCAATTTTTTTCTTTTTTCCCGTTTTTTCCTCACACTTTTTTCTTTCTCTCTTTTTTTCTCTAACTTTTTTATTTTTTTTCTCTTTTTTTTCTCTCTCCCTCTTTCCAAAACAAACTAGATAAGATGCAGATTGGATCAAGGGAAGATGTGAATGACCTCAACTATGATTTAGACAATGAACAATGGGTAGCACGTGGTGGAAATTGATGAATGGGTGGTGGACAGCGAAAGGGATAACGATGCAGCGGCGGCGTGACTAATGTGAACAGAACTCGAAACTCTAAATGAACAAGACACTAAGACCAGCAACTCGACACGACGATGCAACCGATAATTCAACTATGCAAGCAATGAAAAGAAAATTGCAAAGGCTCAGACTGGCTTGGACAAAGGATGAATAGATCTAGCTTTTTTTGTGGCTTTTTCTTGGACTATAGGTATGAAGAATAGACTCGATCTAAACAACGAAAAACTGTAAAAATCTCACCGAGCAACCGGGAAATCTGATACCACTTGATAGAGGCGAGGGTCCCGATCTTTCGATGAGATGATAACTATCGATTTGGTGGAGACGACTTTGATGATCCGACTACAAACGTGCACGACGTCCCAATCTCCTGAGGTTACTGACGATGCTGGAAGCACGGTCAGCCTGACCATGAAGGTCTATTCCTACAAGCAATCGAAGAACGAGCAAGAATATGATAAAGAAATCTGAATATTGCAAATATATATGAAGTATTGATAATGGTGGGGATCCGGAAGCGGTCTTGGTCTGGTCGTTGGACACAAACGAAGTACACGAAGTTGCAATGGCTAACTTTTAACTAAACAAATACCCAGCAAAAAGCTACTAGTTGGATCTACTTATATAGGAGCAAGGGATGGTGGCCAAGGAGGTGGGAGGAAGTCCCAAGGCAACCTAAAACTAACCCTAGGTCGTACAAGGCTCATGGGCCCAAGTGGAGGTGATGCAACACCTCTGGGCTTGTAGTTTGACTAGGATTCTGCTGCAACATCAGAATGTTTCGTCTATAACTCAACGCTCCGAACGAACTTGAAGGTGAATCCAATTGGGTTGGAAAGAGCACGAAATCTAGTTTGCAAAAAAGAAAGAATCACCCAATTCGGAATCCGTATGAAAAAGTTGTTGGCGTTTTGATCCAGCTATGTCTGTGCAGTCCGAATCTGAATTCAGAATGTGAGAGACTTGGACTCTATCTTCTCTTGGCCCAAAAGTGACGTGAGAGGACTTTTTGAACAGAACCTAAACTTCTCCTTTTCCCTTATCTTCATATGTGGATTGTACAAATGTCCCATACACCTGCAATTACACAAAACACAAAAGTGTGTGAAGTATTTTTTGTTCTTGATAACATAAATTGATTATTGAATAGTTTGCATTAGAAATCACCTGACAAATATGCATGTATGCAATATTTTTGGTCGTATCCAAGGTAGTCATGTCCTCATCATCACGCTCACAATCCGAGGTGGGGCTACTCTAGTAGGTGCAAGGGTGGAGTAACCACCGGTAGTGGTGAGCATGAACTGGAATAGGAGTTGTTGTAGTCACCCAATGCATCCTCCTGTATCTGTCTCTCAAAGGTACAAGCACGGACATACATACCAGTAATGCAACGAGGAATATACTGAAATCTTGCCTGAATATCATGGTTTAAACCACCAAAAAATCTATTCATTGTATCATCCTTAGATTCTTCTATGTCACAATGATGCATATAAGATTTGAACTCTTGGTAGTAAGCATGAACAGTGTTGTTGCCTTGCTTAAATTTTTCAAATTTCGGAAGCAATTCACGATGATAGTAAGGAGGTAAAAATTGTTGTCTCATTACAGCTTTCAAAACTTTACAATTCACAATGTACACTCCACCAAACGGAAGCAAACCCAGTAAATGCTCTAGTGGTAGCTCATACTCTCTCATGTTCAGAAAAATCATGGTGACTAAAAACTTCTTCTACTTCAAGCTCCCAAGCTAGATAAATAGCAGGATTAAATCTACCCTCAAATGATGGTAAAGAGATAACCTGACCATATGCTTGTGTGTGTTGTCCCAACTCTCGTGATGGTGAAGATGTGTCCGTCGTACAAGAACTTGATGCGGAGCATCCCACGACCATCCCCATGGACGCCACCTCAACTATCCAAGCTCCAAGTGGACCAATGACAAGGGCTTGGGCACGTGCTATTAAATCCGAGGTGACATCACTCCTACTTGAGTTTTCTCCCTCTTCAAGTGAGACATGGCTGCTGCCTAAGTCCGAGATACTATGTGTCATCAGGTACAACACTCAAGAATCGGAGCCAAGGACTGTAGAAGAAGAGACAGGCGTCAACACTCTGGACAGCCCGGAACTTCCGGCCAGAGCCTAGAACTTCCGGCCCTCGGACCTTCCGGCCGACCCGGAGCTTCCGGCCGCCAATGACTTCGACCAGCCCAGGCGTGCCAACTCTCGGGTTAGCCCGGACCCCGTCCCGGACCTTCCGGCACCCGGAATGATAGAGGCAAAGGTGTCCCAATTTTTCGATGAGATGGTGGCTATCATTTCTGTGGGAGTCGACCTTGACGATCCGACTACGAATGTGCGAGACGTTGCACCTTAGCAATCGCTAAACCAACTTCCGAGGGGTTATTGACCACGCCGGAGCACGATCAACCTGACCACGAGGATCTGTTTCCTGCAAGCAAACGAAGAACAAGCAAGAAACTGAGATTGCAATCTGGATATTGCGAATATAGGATGAAAGCTTTATTGATCAAGGTGGGGTTCTGTGACGTCTTGGTCTGGTTGTTGGACACAAATGAAGTACGAGAAGTTGCAGCTATGGCGAAATTTTAATCTAAACAAAACCCAAAGTCTAAACGACGCCCTAAGGGCTGTATATATGGAGGAAGAGGGGGGGAATTTCGTGGCCCTTGAGGGTGGGGTGCGAAACCAACCCTAACTCTTGTGTCCCCACACATACAGACTCTAAAAATAGCCGATACTTAAGTATTTCGAAATTACATGGGCCTGGCCCAATAATTAACTGACGCAGCACCTAGAATAGCCTATGGACGAATATTATGAAGTGGCATCTTGTATATTTCATCCAAGGCTTCATGCACTCCTTATGGTGGCTTCAAAGTCCTGAAATCATCACTTGTAACTCCGGTCTTGTTGCCCTTGCGGATGCCATGAACTCCATGTGTGTTCTTGCTCCAATGTTCATCCTTCTCCAAGCTAGGCCGTTCATTTGTAAGCAAAACAAATGTATCCAATTTAGGGAGCATCATATTCCCATGAACATTAGAATCATTACCAAGAAACGAAAGTACCTGGTAATTTAATTGGCGTGCGCGAGCTCTAGTAATTGGTCCAATATATGTAAAAGTAGGGGATGTGGATGTAACAATGGTATTGATGTCCTCATCACGGAACCTCCGGCCTGCCCGGACCTTCTGGCCCCCGGATGCCAGCACATATCCACCGCGCCAACTCTCTGCTTAGGCCAGACCCTCCCCGGAACCTCCGGCGCCCAGAACTTCCGGCCCTGCCTGCGCGCAGCCACTTGGGCCGAGGCCTGTGTACCCTTTCGTCACCTAGACTATATATACTTTATCCCGTACGACTTTCTAGGGTTAGTGTTGGTTTAGCTCATACTCAGAGATAGAGCTTGGCTCATCCACATCGGATCTACTCCTCGTGAGAGACCGCGGCCCCTCTTCGGAGAAGATCCACTTGGATTCAAGACCTCCTCGCGGAGAAGATCCCCCCATGGATTCAAGACCTCCTCACGAAGAAGAACCGGCTACCCTTTTATATCGTCCTTAGTTGTCCGTGGATTCGTGTATCATTCTATGTGCCCGAGGATCTAGCACATGTGTGACTTGCTCTTGTTAGTTTGAGTGTTCCTCTTGTATTTTCCCTTGTGTTTTCCCTCGTTTCCCTACTCGTGTTCTTCGCGTTCTTTGCGGGATCCGCTCCTTTCGTGAAAGACCGGGCGATTAGGGTTCCAACCTACATCATCTTGGTATCTAGAGCAAGGTTGATCACGATTTCGGAGCCTACCCGTTGTGTTTCTAGCCTAATTTTGTTGTTTTTCGTCCTAATGAGAAAATCCCCACCAAAAATAGCGACAATTTTTTTTGTGATTTGTTCGTGTGTTGAGATTTTGTTGCTTTTGATCCGTGAATTTTGTGTGTGGCTCGTAGATCTAGCATCCCCACCCTTCTTTTCCTCCAATTTCTTCTTTTTCCCCTTCGGATTTGGGCTTTTTCCCCAAGTTTTTCCGCCCAAATCCACGATCCCAAAGTCTCTGTTCTTGGCAGAATCCCGACCACCGGAACTTCCGGTCCGTCCCGGACATTCCAGCCCCCGGACCTTCCGGCCTTCCCCGGAACCTCTGGACCCCGAACCCTCCGTCTTGCCCGGAACTTCCGGCTTCGATAGAAAGTTCGCACTACTTCCACAACTCCGCCCAAATTCCACCAACTTTTGTTCTGGTGCTCACCATATACCATATATACTTCTGCATACCTCCACCACTTCCGCATAACTCACCATCTTTGGACTGTTTTGCTCTCCGACACAATTGCACTTTGAGGTTTGAGAATTTGAGTTGCGGTACCGTATCCTTTTTTGTTTCGGCTATCTAGGTACGGTTCGACATCAACATCACCACCGCTCATCTTCGCCACAGACGCGTCATCAACAACGACCACCAAGACTACGACTTGGTATTCGTGCCACCATTTTGACACCATTCCAGAAGCAAGACCGGTAACTTCATCTTGGTATTGGACATATCACTCTTGCCACTACATTGATAGCCATCATAGCCTTACTCCTTTGCGTTGCTTACCCATCGAGACTAGCCATTGAGTATTGCCGGCAACAAGACTTGTGCACATTAGTGATCATACTTCCCATAGCATACATACATCATTGTTGCCTATATTGGTATCATCTCTTGTGTCACAAAGTTGTCATCGCATACTCACTTGCTATCTTGGTTCGTGCTAGCCTCTCTCTAGTGTTGTGCAACAAGAGCATTTTTGTGGATTCCACATTTTGGATCACCCTTGGTTGCACAACCCCACTTATCTTTTTGCGTGTGTGTTTCCGTGTACCTTATATGCTTGGTCTACTTGTTACATTGCATCTTGCGAATCTTTTCCAACATTATTGAAGCTCACTTACAATTGCATCAAATTTTGTGCCACGATCCTAACCAAGCTCCACCAAAAGCTTTTACTTGTGTAGGTCTGAGAAACCGACAAGAACTCGTACCAATTGTGCCATTTCCTTGTCCTACATTGGAGTGATCCTCGATCCACTTTCAACTTCAGTCAAGGTACATTTGGTACTCGTTCCTCTCTTTCTACCACTCACATTTGTCTTGGAATGATGTATAGGCCAAGTACTTCTACCAACCCACTCTTCATGGAGCAAGACGACGACATGAACTCCTTCGTCACCAAGAGTCATCTCTTTGGTGCACAACGTGCTTTGCATCAAGAGCAACAAACTATGAGTGAACGCATCGACAACCTTGCCACCGACTTGCGACTTTCCGAGCAACGTACAAGGGACTACTTCGACCACAAGCTCGACGATCACAAGCGAGAGAATGACGCAAGGATGGACGAGATTCGCGCTTTGTTGCTCAACCGCTCTTCTTCCACTTCAAGAAGGAGCCGTTCAAGTCGCCATTCCGACTCAAGTACACCGACATCGAACACTCTTCGTCGAGCCGCGCGCACCGACCGTCAAGCAAACCTCAATCCGCTTTGGGATACCGACCCTCAAGAGCGCCGACAACGTCAAGCCGAAGAAGCCTTTGCGCTGGTTCGCAAACGATAACAACAACGCCAACATGAAGAGGAAGAACGCGCGTGTCTACACCAAAATGCACACGATACCAAGGCTCAACGCCAAGCACAACAACTCCATGATGCTCAAGCACTTGAGGTGCAACAAGCTCTACACGATGTGAGTCGAGCCGTTGCCGACCGAGGCCGACAAGCCCGTGAAGAAGAGGAAGCACTTCGCGAAGAAATTCACGAGCGAAAATTTCAAGCTCGCATGCATCATCTAGTGCCACCTCGAGCTCGATGCGTTCCTACACAAGCTCGCCAACACCACCAAGTTCATCGAGAGGAGGAAGACAATGGAAATCTTCCGCGACATGATCAACACGAGGTTGACAACCCTCCGCGCCAAGAGCACCACGAGTTGGACAATCATCTTCAACATGGGCGTCATCATCCCCGACCGCAACACAATGAAGAGCAACGCTACGGCAAGCTCAAGTTCACCATGCCCAAGTTCAACGGAAGCAACGATCCCGAAGAGTACCTTTCATGGGCATTGAAAGTTGACAAGATTTTCCGTTTGCACAATTATGACGAAGAGAAGATGATTGCAATGGCATCCCTTGAGTTCCAAGACTATGTGCTTATTTGGTGGGAACAAGTCATTGAGCGCCGAGAGGCAAGAGGTGAACCACCCATCACTACTTGGGCGCAAATGAAGGATGTCATGAGAGCACGCTTCGTTCCTACCTACTACAACTGCGATCTCTTCAAGAAACTCCAACAACTCAAGCAAGGAACCAAGAGCATTGAAGAGTACTACAAGGAGATGGAGATTGCCATGATACGATCCAATGTCGCGGAAGATGATGAGCAAACAATGGCACGTTTCTTGAATGGACTCAATCAGCCTATCAAGAAGATCGCCGACTTCCAACCATACTCAAATCTCATCGAGCTAGTGCACCAAGCTACCAAAGCGGAACGCCAAGTGCAAGATGATTTCAAGAATGCCAAGTTCTCATCCAAGTCCTACGGCTTCTCCAATAACCAAGCTTCAATGACTACAAGACCTTCTACTTCCAACATCGACAAGTCGACTTCCAAGAAAGCTTCGCCAACTGCAAGCAACCATACTACGGGCAACTTCAAGCCGAGAGCTTCATCATCATCAACCCCAACCGATGAGACCATCAAGACGAGTTCCTTCAAGTGTTTCACTTGCGGAGGCCGAGGCCTCAAGTCCTACGAGTGCACCAACAAGCGAACCATGGTCTTCAACGACGATGGCACTTATGACTCCATGAGCAACGGCGAAATAGAAGCCCTCGAGCAAGTTGCCATGCACCGCCAAGTGAACAATGAATAAGAACAAGTCTTTTGTGATGAAGACTCAAGTCCCGCACTTGTTGTCTCCAAAGTCTTGACTCTCCAACATCACCAAGAAGAAGACCAAAGGTGCCACATATTCCACACCAAGGCCAGCATCAATGGACGATCCATCAAGGTCATCATCGATGGAGGTTGTTGTCATAATCTCGCAAGTGAAGAACTTTGCTCCAAGCTCCAATTGCCCAAGACGAAGCATTCACATCCATACAAAGTGCAATGGCTTAGTGATTCCGGCACTATCCAAGTCCAGCACCAAGTACAAGTCTCCTTCAAGATCAGCGCCTACGAAGACACCTTGGAGTGCGACATCGTTCCAATGACCATTTGTCATCTTCTCCTTGGACGACCATGGCAATTCGATAGAGGAGTCGTCCACAACGGCCGAACAAACCACTACATCTTCAAGATGAAGGGCAAGGAGTACATCCTCCGTCCAATGTCGCCAAGTCAAGTGATCGCCGACAAGCAAGCCACCCATCGTGGAGATCATAGTGAGAGAGCGAGCCACCAAAACAAGAGTGGGCGCCACAAGCCAAAATCGAGTGCCTCCACGATGAGCGAAAACAAGAACCTAGTTCTATTTTCCACCAAACGTGAGATGAGAGAAGTGTGTGAGAACCCATCTAGTGTCCTACACTACGTCCTCGTGTGCAAGGACAATGCACCACAAACTAACACCTCTCACACTCTTCCTCTAGTGTTGTCTTCTCTTTTGCAGGAATTTCAAGATGTTTTCCCCGATGAGCTACCTCCGGGACTACCTCCACTTCGAGGCATTGAGCACCGCATCGACCTCATCCCCAGAGCGCCACTTCCAAACAAAGCTCCCTACCGCGTCAACCCCGACGAAACAAAAGAAATACAAAGGCAAGTAAAGCATCTCATAGACCATGGACATGTGCGTGAAAGTTTGAGCCCTTGTGTCGTTCCGGTCAATCTTGTGCCAAAACGTGATGGTAGTTTTCGCATGTGCTCCGATTGTAGACCTATCAATGCTATCACCGTTCGCTATAGGTATCCCATTCCACGCCTAGATGCTATGCTTGATGAGCTTAGCGGTGCCACTATATTTTCTAAAATTGATCTTAAAAGTGGTTACTATCAAATCCGCATACAAGAGGGTGATGAATGGAAAACCGCCTTCGAAACCAAGTTTGGTTTGTATGAGTGGTTAGTCATGCCTATGGGTCTTTCGGAAGCGCCGAGCACTTTTATGCGCCTTATGAATCATGTATTTCGCCCTTACATTGGTATATTTGTTGTGGTTTACTTTGATGACATTCATGTGTTTAGCAAACTCTTAGAAAAGAGCGACTCTATGCTAATATGGAGAAATGCCTTTTTGGTGTTGATAAGCTCGTTTTCTTGGGTTTTGTTGTTTCTGCTAAGGGTGTTCATGTTGATGAGTCCAAGATAAATGCTATTAAGACTTGGCCGCAACCAACCAACTTGCATCAAGTGCGTAGTTTTCTTGGCCTTGCGGGTTTCTATCGTCGCTTTGTAAAGGATTTTAGCACCATTGCTTCGCCTTTGCAAGCTTTGAGCAAGAAGAATGCGCCTTTTGTTTGGGGACCATCCCAAGATACCGCATTCAATGAGCTTAAGAATTTGCTTACTCATGCTCCCATCCTTTCTTTACCAACTTCGAGATGCCTTTTGAAATTCATTGCGATGCTAGTGGTAATGGAATAGGAGGTGTGTTAACGCAAGAGAAGCGCCCCGTAGCTTACTTTAGTCAGAAACTTTCCGGACCGCAACTCAATTATCCCATCTATGACAAAGAGCTATATGCTTTAGTCCGCGCTTTGCATGAATGGGAACACTACCTTCGTCCCCATGAGTTTATCATTCATACCGATCATGAGACTCTCAAGTATCTTAAGGGACAAACTAAGTTGAACAAGCGTCATGCTAAATGGAGTGAATTTATTGAGTCTTTTCCATATGTCATCAAGTACATCAAGGGTAAAGAAAACATAGTAGTGGATGCTCTTTCTTGCATTTGCATGCTTGTCACGCAACTTGAGTTAGATGTCATTGGCTTCAAGCATATCAAGGACTTATATGAGCATGATGCAACTTTTGCCATTCCTTATGTCAAGTGTTTGTCGAATACATCTTCGGAACGGTATTGCATCAAAGATGGCTACCTTATGAGAGCTAACAAACTTTGCATTCCCGAGTCCTCTCTTCGCTTGTTGCTTTTGTAGGAATCCCATGGAGGAGGCTTAATGGGACATTTCGGACGTGACAAGACGTTCGCCACGCTCTCGAAAAGCTACTTTTGGCCTAAGATGTTTCGGGATGTCAATCGTTTCACCAACCGGTGTTCTACATGTCGCAAAGCTAAGTCCAAAGCTCAATCTCATGGTCTCTATATGCCTTTACCAATTCCCTACCAGCCTTGGGAAGACATTAGCATGGACTTTGTACTTGGTTTGCCTAGGACTCGCAATGGGAAAGATTCCATATTTGTCGCTGTGGACCGTTTCTCAAAAATGGCACATTTTATTCTTTGCCACAAGATAGACGATGCTTCACATGTTGCTAATCTCTTTTGTAGGGAAATTTTGCGTCTCCATGGTGTGCCAAAAACCATCCTCTCGGACCGCGATGTCAAGTTCCTTAGCTACTTTTGGAAGACCCTATGCGCCATGCTCGGAATCAAGATACTCTTCTCCACGGCGTACCATCCTCAACCGACGGCCAAACGGAGGTGACAAACCACACACTCTCCGCTCTACTTTGAGTACTCATCAAGAAGAACATCAAGGAGTGGGAGGAGTGTCTACCCATCGCCGACTTCGCCTACAACCTATCAAGACACTCAACAACCGGCATGTCCCCTTTCGAGGTCGTCTACGGATTCAACCCTTTGTCACCATTGGATATTCTATCTCTACCACTCCAAGAGCGAATCAATTTGGACGCAAATGCAAGAGTGACCCATATCAAGTATGCATGAAGATACAAGAAACACCATCGAGCGCCAAGTACAACGCCTTGCGACCAAGCTCAATGTCAACAAGCAACCTATGGTCTTCAACATTGGTGATCTCGTGTGGCCACACCTTCGCAAGGAGCGCTTTCCAAAAGAACGCAAGTCTAAGCTTCGACCACGAGCAGATGGACCCTTCAAGGTGCTCGCACACTACAACAACAACGCTTACAAGATCGACCTCCCGCGCGACAAGTACAACGTGAGCGACATCTTCAACATCAAAGATCTCTCTCCCTTCGATGGTGATGTAGAACTCGATCCGAGGACGGATCTTCCCCAAGGGAGGGGAGATGACGCGGAGCATCCCACGACCATCCCCATGGATGCCACCTCAACTTTCCAAGCTCCAAGTGGACCAATGACAAGGGCTAGGGCACGTGCTATTCAATCCGAGGTGACATCACTCCTACTTGAGTTTCCCCCCTCTTCAAGTGAGACATGGCTACTGCCTAAGTCCGAGATACTATGTGTCATCAGGTACAACGCTCAAGACTCGTAGCCGAGGATTGTAGAAGAAGAGACAGGCGTCAACACTCTGGACAGCCCGGAACTTTCGGCTCCCGGAGCTTCCGGCCGACCCGGAGCTTCCGGCCACCAAGGACTTCGACCAGCCCAGGCGTGCCAACTCTCGGGTTAGCTCGGACCCCGTCTGGGACCTTCTGGCCCCCGAATGCCAGCACATCTCCACCGCGCCAACTCTCTGGTTAGGCCGGACCCTCCCCAGAACCTCCGGCGCCCAGAACTTCCGGCCTAGCCCGGAACTTCCGGCCCTGCCTGCACGCAGCCACTTGGGCCGAGGCCCATGTACCCTTTCGTCACCTAGACTATATATACTCTATCCCGTACGACTTTCTAGGGTTAGCGTTGGTTTAGCTCATACTTAGAGATAGAGCTTCGCTCATCCACATCGGATCTACTCCTCGTGAGAGACCGCATCCTCTTTAGAGAAGATCCCTTTGGATTCAAGCCCCCTTTCTAAGGGAAGATCCCCCGTGGATTCAAGATCTCCTCACGGAGAAGACCGGCTACCTTTCTATCGTCCTTAGTTGTCTGTGGATTCGTGTATCGTTCTATGTACCCGAGGATCTAGCACATGTGTCACTTGTTCTTGTTAGTTTGAGTGTTCCTCTTGTGTTTCCCCTTGTGTTTTCCCTCGTTTCCCTCCTCGTGTTCTTCGCGTTCTTCACGGGTGATTAGGACATCAATACCATTGTTACACCCACAGCCCCTGCTGATGTACATACTGGACCAATTACTAGAGCTCGCGCACGCCAATTGAATTATCAGGTACTTTTGTTTCTTGGTAACGATTCTAATGTTCATGTGAATATGATGCTGCCTAAGTTGGATACATTTGTTTTGCTTAAAAATGAAGGGCCTAGCTTGGACAAGAAAGATGAACCTTGGAGCAAGTTCAAGCATGGAGATGATGGCATGCGCAAGGGGAACAAGAACAGAGTTACAAGTGATGATTCCAGGACTCTGAAGCCACCATAATGAGTGCATGAAGCATGGGACGAAATATACAAGATGCCACTTCATAAATTTTGTCCAGAGGCTATTCTAGGTGCTGCGTCACCTTATTATTGGGTCAGGCCCATGTATTTTCGAAATACTTAAGTATAGGTGGAAATTTGACCCGCTTCCAGCTGAATCGGTGGAAATTTGTCTTTTTCATGAGAGGTGGATCAAAAAAATTTACACGCAACCATTTTGTCAATTGTGCATTAATTATGACCTAGTATTTTATAAAAATAAATTGGTCCAATTTTGCAATAATTATTTGGTAGTTCCTTCACAAAACATCCTCCTTTTGGGCACTCGAAAAATGGAAAATGGTTTTTTCGTCCAACGAAAAATGAAAACTTTCTTAGGCAACATTGTTTGCCATTCTAATATGCACCCTTGTGCACAATATGAGATCATTTGAACAAACTATGCCATGAATGTGGCCATAAGATTGATCATTTGGCTTGAAAGCCATTGACCTTCACACATGATAGATCATTTCTGAGAACACTTTTTTAAAATAATTATCGTATTACAAGTTTATTATTTTTCCCGGAAACTTAATCACATATAATGAGACAATGCGAAGGTTTTCCATTTTTTTGATTTTTTTTGAATTTTTTATGTCCGTTTCAAAATGTGGTCAAAACGGCGGGCTTGACCGTTCCTAGGTAGCGGTTGAATCTTGGAATTTTTTTGGTGTTTCTCTGATTAAATAGATACTTATGTACCTATAAATGATTTTTGGAAAAAATAAAGAGCAAACTACGAGGTAGCTACAGTTCAACTTTGACCCGCTTCCAACTGAATTGGCGGAAATTTGTCTTTTTCACGAGAGGTGGATCAAAACTTTTTACACCCAACCATTTTGTCAATTGTGCATTAAATATGTCCTAGTATTTTAGAAAAATGATTTGGTCCAATTTTGCAACAATTATTTTGGAGGTCCTTCACAAAAAACCTCCTTTTGGGCACTCGAAAAATGGAAAATGGTTTTTTCGTCCAAAGAAAATGAAAACTTCCTTAGGCAACATTGTTTGCCATTCCAATATGCACCCTTGTGCGCAATATTAGATCATTTGAACAAACTATGCCATGAATGTGACCATAAGATTAATCATTTGGCTTGAAAGCCGTTGATCTCCACACGTGATAGCTCGTTTCTGAGAACACTTTTTAAAAATATTTGCCGTATTACAACTTAATTATTTTTCGTGGTAACTTGGTCACATATGATGATGCAATGCCAAGGTTTTCCAATTTTTTATTTTTTTGAATTTTTTATGCCCGTTTCAAAATGCAGTCAAAACGGCGGGAATGACCGTTCCTAACTAGTGGTTGAATCTTGGAAAAACTTTTGGTGTTTCTCTGATTAAATAGGTAGTTAAGTACCTAAAATTGATTTTTGGAAAAAATAAAGAGCAAACTAGTAGGTAGCTGCTGTTCAAATTTGACCCGGTTCGAGCTGAATCGGAAAAAAAATGTCTTTTTCATGAATGGTGGATCAAAGTTTTTGACACCCAACCATTTGGTCAATTCTGCATTAAATATGGCCTAATATTTTAGGAAAATTATTTGGTCCAATTTTGGAACAAATATATGGTAGCTCCTTCACAAAAAAGTCTCATTTTGGGCACTCGAAAAATGGAAATTGTTTTTTTTTCAGAAGAGGTGGATCAAAAGCTTTTGACATGCAACTATTTGGTCAATTTTACATAAAATATGGTCTAATATTTTAGAAAAAATGGAGTGGTGCTATTTTGGAACAAATATTTGGTAGGTTCTTAAAAAAAGCATTTATGCACGCGGAAAATAAAAAAATATTATTTATGTAATAAAAATTAAAGCTCTATTTGGCAACATTGTTTGCCATTTCAATATGCACACTTATGCAAATACGAGATCATTTTGACGAACTATGCCATCATTATGTTTTTAAAAAGGAGAGATTTGAATCCAATTTTTTGAAATTCAAGCGCGAGACAGCCGACCAATGAAACGTGAGGAATCACCTTCACGCGGATCATCTGATTGGACGCAATATGAGCCGTCTATCGCGCACCCATCCAACGGTGGAGCTTCTCCCGAGTAACAAAAACCCTAACCCACCCACCCACCCTCCTCGATACCCGCCGCCGCCACCCCCACCCACCCTCCTCGATCCTGACGCACCCATTCTCTGTCTTCCCTCCCTCCCTCCCGATGCGGCCGCTCTCTCAACCCCGACGCGCCGCCGTCCTCCGCCTTCCCCTGCATTCCGCTCAGCCACCACCCTCTCCTCCTCCCCCCACCCTCCGCCATGGTGAATCCACCTCCAGATCGAGAAGGGGAGGCAGCATACGTCGCATCCACGCACCAGATCGAGCAGCGGCGCTCCCAGATCGATCCATCTCCATCGTCCTCGCGGTTGACGCCCATGTCCTCCTCAAGGATGGCCGTCTCCGTGCTCCACCACCATCCTTTCCCTCCTCCCTCACCGCATCTCACATGGCGCTGGGATCTTCCAGATCGAGCGCCGGCAGGGTAGGCGCCTCCGCCGCCCAAGTCCAAGACCCCGCCTCCGCCGCCGGCAGGGATCTTCCAGACCAGCGCAAGGTCTTCCGCGTCACTAACCACGCCGGGGTCGCGCTCGCCGGCCTCACAGCCATCTTCCTCCATGAGCTGCAGCCCATCCTCGCCAACCACCTGCAGACCCAGACCGCCACCACCGGCAACGCATGCGTCGTGGCCTGCAGTGCCGCCGCTGCCAAGGACCACCTCTTCAAGGTACGCACACAATGACACAACGCGCCCACCATCATTGCCATTTCAGAGAGACCGTATGCATCAGTCAGTATGGACACATCTGTAATTTCGAGTGTCTGAACATTGTTCCTGCGCTATGTCTGTCTATCTCAGGGGTCGCAGGAGCAGCCGGGCCTGGTCACCATCACCATGGAGGAGATCCTCCGGTTCGTGGCGTCCGTCGGCGGCGCCGTCTGGGTGTCGTCGTACCAGGTGGTGCAGGACACCCACGTCTTTGATCTGCTTGATCTGCTTGAGCCGTCATGGTTTTTATCTGTCTTCCTTTGCAGGCTCATGTCAAGTCAGTTGAGGATTTCGCGCGGCTGGGCTGTTTCAATGAGAACCAGGACAAGCAGCAGCCCGCCAAAGCTTCTTCCACCCAACACCAGCCCACTAAACTGACTAGTTTTTCATGTCTTGTGTGAAATCTGTACCCTACTGGAAGATGCCACCATCAAGTTAATAATAACACTAAACTGGTATATGTAATTATAGCCAGACAATTTATCGCATCGTACTATAAAAATATGTAATCAGTAAGCCTAAAAGCTGCTAAACTGGTATATTCATTATTTGAGTTCATTGGAATATAATAAGAAACAAAGATGAATCTATTTCTGCTATGTGCTGCCTTTGTGCATAGATGTATCTTCATGAGTCGCAAAACTCTTGACATGCTTATGCTATAGTTGATTTTCCTAGGTTGTAGTTTGTTCCATATCGTGTTAGGTTGTATTGTATAATCTGCATTATAAGTGTGGTTTCTAATGTGCTTATGCTAGATTAATGCATCAACCTGACATGTTACAAACCTTGAGCCAGAACCTATGACATCTCATTTTAAATGGTAATCATTGTTGTTAAAATGCTACTGTTTGATTTCATACAAGTGTGTGCCCCCAACTGTTGTATAGTTGTATCCATACTTCTGAGCATATTATTGTCTAGCCTCTTTTGTGATTAGTCCTCATTTTTAATGATGTTACTGTTTATCTAAGATCATTTGAAGTTTTGAGATGGCACCTAGCTAGCCTCTTTTGTGATTAGTCCTCATTTTTAATGTCATCCACACTATTTTTTTGTTAATTTTGTTCCTTGTATGAACAACCTTATAATTTTGGTGGATGCACATGTGGGTGGCAGGAGGGCTAGTTCATGTAGCTTACTTCCTGTTTGTCATTTTGGTGGCTTGCCATTTTATTTACGGCATTGTGGATGATGCCATTATCCTAGTTTTCACATTTATATTAGTCACTTAAACAAGGCTCGGTTAAGTTGAGTTGTTCTGCTGCTGATGGCAATACAAGCCAATAGATCTCACATGCAAAAATTCAACAGATTTTGCTAGGTTAATATTGAGTTGGGGCAGCTGCCTGCATATGCAAAAATTCAACAGATTTACAGCATTGTGGATGATGCCATTATCCTAGTAATGATGCAGAGATACTTACTTGTGCAGGCAAAGGTACATACTATTGATGCCATTGAATTGATCAGTTGTCATATATACAAGGATGAATATAGCCGTTTAGTTAGTTTCCATGATTGGTTTATTTGTGATTCGTTCTATCTCTGATGGTTACCTTGCTTGTGTCTGAACCTGTATGATAAGCTAATATATTTTCCAGAAGTGGCTTGGGAACCTCTTTGGTTCCGACTAGCCACCTATTACGCAGCTAGTTCCATGAGTATTTAGTCTTCTGTCCCCTTTTCTGGTACTGATTTGCCACATAATGTTCATGATGCATCATATCTCATGTTGAAGTACTTTGCTGTGACGCTTTGTTTTGGGGTCAGTCAGTAGTACTCTGAACAAGAGCATAAACATATATGATTGTGTTATATTAATTGACTGCATGCCCTCTTGGATTCTATTTTTGCCTGCTGCATGTGTGCTGATAGTTTTTGCATAGTGTTGGCCGTGGGGTCTGGCCAGCGATGTCGGGTCGTTGGTCGGACAGACGATCAGATTTATTTTTGGTACATTTCGTTGATTGCTGGTACTGTGTTGACGCAACCTCGAATGCCTTGCCCGTTACGCCGTTGCTCCTCTTTCTTATCTGCTTTGATTGTAGTTATGCAGAGCCAAATCGTGTGCCACCGTTGCCGAAGGGTGCTGGCCTACCTGTCAGGGCGCCCAGCGTGTGCGGCGCCATGTGCCAAGCCATCACCGCCGTGCCACCCCCAGCGCCAGGTACTGTGTGCGGCCTGATTTCCTTTCAATTGTTCTGCTCTTTTCGTGTTGGCATCGCCTCACAACGTGTATAACCATCCTGATGTTCAACTCTGGGAATGTTGCTTTGGAAGTAGGATGGAGTTTTGCATTGTATGATGAATGTTATAAAAATTATGTAGAAACATTTGTGAGGAGTACATGCCAGATAAAGAGTTACCATGGGATTCAAATTTCACTCTTCCCACATGCATGTTTAGTATGGTTAGATTCTTTTCTATGTTTACTTCAGTTCAAGCTTCTGCGCACCTAGGTTCACTATCTGCTGCTTGTAGGATACTTACTCCATGGCTGATAATATCAGCGCGATGGATAAATCTTATGTTGCACCCTGTCATTTGTTCTCAAGAGGCCAAGTGGTTTTCTGCAAAAAGCATAGAGAAGTATTGTAAATTCATAGGAAATAACAAAATTGTTTAAAGTTTATTTGGGTTGGATCTGTATATACACTATTTTCTTAAAACACAAACCTGTACATTCACAGCTGAATAGATGATACATTTTTTTGGATCTGTACATGCAATTTTTTGCATTGGATTGGTGGTTAGTTTTATGTACCTTTGAATTTTAATTGAATAGCATTAGTACTGCTCAAATAAACTTGTGTTTTCTCATCAAAATCAACAGCCCTCTCTTGTGTTCCTGTTATGAGAATTGTTCCTTCAAGGATATGCCAGAATTTGTACACTCAAATCTCTAATGATGTTTGTCTTTGTGTTCAGGAGCTCGAGTTCTACAAAATTTGAAGTTCGAAACCATATAGCTCTACTCAGCAAAGAGTCGTCTCTTCTATTTGATTGTAATAGAATGTAAATATTGTAATATTGTAATAGTAGGCATATCTGGGTTGTAATAACTATATACAGATTGTAGTAGACTTAGTTTTATTTGATGAACTACGTTTGTACTGTTCTGTTTGAAATATTGATTATGTAAGTGATTTGAAAACGTGTGGAATGGAAACCTAACTTGTGGGATTCACTTATGAAAATAATCTAAGCAATTTTGAATTTTCTGTCAAGTGGGCCCAATGTGTGAGAAGATGACAAGTGGGACCAGCTCCAAAATATAATGGCCCAAACAATGTTAAAAGGCCTTGGCCCAGAAATAAATAAAAGGCTGAAATGGGCTTGGCCCGTGTAACTTACAGAAAAAAATAAATACTAAAAAGGCTGAATTAATGGGCTCGACCCATATAAACACCGAATTGGACCGGGCTGAATCTTGTGCTACATCAGATTGCCACACTGGATGCCTATGTGGCCTGGGGAGGTTGCTAGTGACCAAAATGCCACAGTAGACATATTTTGGTCATAAACGTCTACGACCATTCGAGAAGGAAGGTTGCTATAGTCAGTTTATGACGGCCAGCTTTTGATCTTATGTTTTTGGTCACAAAAAGGTCACAAATGGAAATATGTGACCATTCAGTGACCAATAGTGGTGGTCACAAGTTGACATATTTCTTCTAGTGCTTAAGTATAGGCTGTTTTTAGAGTCCGTATGTGTGGGGAAACAAGAGTTAGGGTTGGTTTCGGACCCCTCCACCAAGGGCCACGAAATTCCCCCTCTCTCCTCCATATATACAGACCTTAGGGCATCGTTTAGACTTTGGGTTTTGTTTAGATTAAAAGTTCACCATAGCTGCAACTTCGCGTACTTCGTTTGTGTCCAACGACTAGACCAAGACGTCACAAAACCCCACCTTGATCAATAATCTTTCATCTTATATTCGCAATATCCAGATTGCAATCTCAGTTTCTTGCTTGTTCTTCGTTTGCCTACAGGAAACAGACCTTCGTGGTCAGGTTGATCGTGCTCCGGCGTGGTCAATAACCTCTCGGAGTTGGTTTAGCGATTGATAAGGCGCGACGTCCTCGCATGTTCGTAGTCGGATCGTCAAAGTCGACTTCCTCCAAAACGATAGCCACAATCTCATCAAAAGACGGGACACCTTTGCCCCTATCAGCGGGATCCGTTGCTTTCGTGAAAGATCGGGCGATTAGGGTTCCACCCTACATCAACTTGATAGAGGCGAGGGTGTCCCGATCTTTAAATGAGATGATAATTATCGATTTGGTGGAGACGACTTTGACGATACGACTACAAACGTGCATGACGTTCCGCCTTAGCAATCGCTAAACCAATCTCCTGAGGTTACTGACAATGCCGGAAGCACGGTCAGCCTGACCACGAAGGTCTATTCCTGCAAGCAATCGAAGAACGAGCAAGAATATGATAAAGCAATCTGAATATTGCAAATATATATGAAGTATTGATAATGGTGGGGATCCGTAAGCGGTCTTGGTCTATTCGTTGGACACAAACGAAGTACACGAAGTTGCAATGGCTAACTTTTAACTAAACAAGTCCCAAAGAAAAAACTACTAGATGGATCTACTTATATAGGAGCAAGGGGTGGTGGCCAAGGAGGTGGGAGGACGTCCCAAGGCAGACTAAAACTAATGCTAGGTCATACAAGGCTCATGGGCCCAAGTGGAGGTGATGCAACACCTTTGGGCTTGTAATTTGACTCGGATTCTGCTGCAATGTCATATTGTTTCGTCCATAACTCAACACTCCGGACGAATTTGAAGGTGAATCCAATTGAGTTGGAAATAGCACGAAATCTAGTTTCCAAAAAAAAGAATCACCCAATTCGGAGTCCGTATGAAAAAGTAGTTGGTGTTTTGAGTCATGTATGTCTGTGAAGTCCGAATCTGAATCCAGAACGTGAGAGACTTGGACTCTATCTTTCTTGGCCCAAAAGTGACGTGAGAGGACTTTTCGAACAGAACCTAAACTTCTTCTTTTCCCTTATCTTCATATGTGGATCGTACAAATGTCCCATACACCTACAATTATATAAAACACAAAAGTGTTTGAAGTATTTTTGTTCTGGAGATAAAACACAATTAGATAACACAAATAGATTATTGAATAGTTTGCATTAGAAATCACCTGACAAATATGCATGTATGCAATATTTTTGCTCGTATCCAAGGTAGTCATGTCATCATCATCCCCTTCTTGAAAACAAAGCCGTCCTCGGCGTTGCTTAATCTGAAATGTGGCTAACAAAAGAGACAAGGTGTACATGTTGTATATGTATATGTCATCCATTTTAACTTCCCTTGATTTTTGCACATATGAAACATGTATACATGAGTAACTTTCATAGTTCATAAAATCTGAAACCAAAAAATTATCACAAGAAGTAGAAGGCATGAAAATATTACAACTCAGTTTGCACGTATAAGTGATGCTTTTATTCATTTCAAAAGATTGGCAATGTTCATCATTAAACCATCCTAACTTTGATGAATGAACCTTACTTGCATCAAATTTACATGCTACAACATGCTTAAATAAGCAAACATGCAATAAGTCATTGGACACAGAATCATCATCAAGATTAGAGGTCATATCAAAATGATTAAACATTGGTTCTTTTGCATCAATAGTTAATTCAATGGGTGCACTCAAAATTGTTGATATTTCAGTTGTTTGATCACATGACGCATTCATGACAGTAACAAGATTCTCTAAAAGAGGTGGTGTGCTCAAATCAATAGGTAACTCAACACATGATGTATTCAAGGTAACTAGGCATGGATCATTCTCATGTGAAGTTATATCATCAATACCTTTACTGTTACCTTGTCGCAGAGATGTAGCTGATGTAGGTACGGACGTTGACAATGTACCATACTGTAAGTGCATCTAGTGCCACCCCTAGTTGGTTTTGGAGTATTGACGACAAACCTAGTTGAGGGACTAATGTGTTTGTGAGAATTGCAGGATAACACAGGTAGAAGCCCGCCAGTGATTCGGTTTTCCTTCCAGAGATGACCCCTAAAAATGTATGAAGATATTGAAGTCAAAGGTGGTAAGTGAAGACAATCACCTTCAAGACTATGACAAGAGAAGACATCGCATGAACACTATGGAGCGCGAAGACTTAGATCTTTCGTAGTTCTTTTTCTTCCTTGTTGAGTCATAGGAACTACCGTACTGTTAAGTGGGGTCCAAGAAAACTAGTCAGAATGACTGAAGTGATGCTTAACCAAAATCCTATGTCTTCGAGTGAAGACTATGAGAGGGAATCTTGTTCAGAGTTGGACAAGTCAGCTTTGCTTGTAGCCCAAGTAAAGTTGCCGTGTGTGTTTGAAATCTAACCGTTGGAACACGTGTCAGTTCCTTACTAACCCAGGGTCATTTCGTACAAATCAGGTCGGGTTGCCTAGTGGCTATAAATAGCCCACCCCTTACAACCATAAATGGTTGGCTGCTCAGAGTTAATGTACGGCTTTTGTCGTTTGAGAGCAACCCACCTCGAAGCCTTTGAGAGAGAATTCCTTAAGAGGATAAATCCCTAACCACCCAGAGCCAAAGAGTGTTAGGCATCACTTAAGTGTTCTTGTCTGTGTGATCTGAAGACTTATTACACTTGAGGACTGTGAATCCTCCAGCCGGTTAGGCGTCGCGTTCTGAGCATCCAAGAGTCATTGTGGATCGCCGGTGAACGAAGTCTGTGAAGGTTTGGAAGTCTACCTTGAAGATTTACCAGAGTAATTGGGCGAGGACTAGGTGTCCTTAGCTCAAGGGGAATAAGGTGAAGACGAGGTCTTCTGAGTTGAATCTCAGCCTCCCTAACCAGACGTACAGTTGTCACAGCAATTGGAACTGGTCCAACAAATCATTGTCTTCAACGAGTCACTGGTTTCATCCTTCCCTTCACTTACTTACTGTTGGTTCTTGTGAAGTCATTGTACGATAGCATCACCATTTGACTTCACTAAGTGATTACGTGTACTGATTGGCTTCTTAACATCTTCCTACCTGATCCTTACTGCCTAGCTGCTATTTGTCATTGTGCTTTCACTTCATTGAATACATGACTATGGTTTGCCTAGTGTAGTCTACCTTCCGCTGCATGATAATAGGTTTATTTCTATCGTTTGTCTTCGAAACTAATATGTTTTGAAGACTTCCCTAAAAATCGCATATTCACCCCCCTCTAGTCGATCACTAGCACTTTCAATTGGTATCAGAGCAAGGTACTCCCTTGTTCTGTGTGATTCGGATTAACCACTTGGAGTTTTAGCTATGTCGATTGCAGGGATAATTAAAGTCTCCAATGCGTGCCCCGTCTTCGATGGAACTGAATATCCCTACTAGAAGAATAAGATGCGCATGCATCTTGAAGCCATTGATGTCGACCTATGGTATGTTGTCAAGAACGGCGTTCCCAAGGCTGGAGAAGGTTTCATTGCCGCTGATGTCAAGAAGTTCGTTCAACTGGACTCTACTTCCAAGAATATCATCTGTGGTCATCTAACCAAAGGACAGTATGGCCGCGTGAGTGCTTTGGAAACATCTAAGCTAGTCTGGGACTGGCTATCCAAGGTCAACGAAGGCGTCTCAACCGAGAGAGATCAGAGAATCAGTGTCCTTCGCAACCTCTTCAACCGCTTCAAGAGAAATGACAATGAGAATGTCCAGCTCACGTTCGATTGACTCACTGACATCACAAATGAGCTTCAAGCCCTGGGCGCTATTGAGATCACCAAGCATGAAGTCGTCAGGACACTCCTGAGATCACTTGACAGTTTGTTTGACACCCTAGCCCTGATGATTCAAGAACGTCCTGATTTCAAGACACTCGATCCGTCTGACATACTTGAAAGGCTCAACACACACGAGTTTTTGCTTTTTGAGAAAAGAGACATCTACGGTCCCAACTATGGGCGAACTCATGCCTTGAAGGCAAAGGCTGTCTCCTCATCTGAAGAAGAGTCTGACAGCAGTTCTGATGATCCTGAAGACATTGGAAGGGAGCTTGCTATGCTTGTGAAGAAGTTCCAAAAATTCACCAAGAAGAAAGGCTTCAGAAAGTCTTCACAATCAAGCTCAAGGAATGATGAAGCTTCTGCTCATGACTACAAGAAGAGAACATGTCACAAGTGCAAGAAACCTGGCCACTACATCTCTGAGTGTCCACAGTGGGACAATGAGAACAAGAACAAGAAGAAGAGCAAGGAGTATGACTCTGACGACAAGAAGAAGAAGAAATACTCAAAATCTTCTTCCAAGTCTTCCTCCAAGTCTTCATCACACAAGAAGAGCTCATCTGGCAAGGCACGTGCGTTTGTTGGCAAGGAAATGGACTCTGAGGATGAGTCCGCATCTGAGGAGGCGGAGGTGGAGTCTGAGGAGGAGTCCGATTCTGGCATTGGAAGTCTGGCTACAGCATACGTTGCCAAGTCCATCTTCAACACTGAAGAAAATGACTTCATCACCGACACCGATGCAAATGACAAGGACTACTCCACTCCTTCCTACTGCTTCATGGCACGTGGTGCCAAGGTAAACACACGCAATACTCACTATCAAACATCTAGTGACGATGACTCTGATTGTGTTTCCAAACCCAGCTACAAAACACTTGCTAAAATTGCAACTGAACAACACAAAACCATGGAACACATTCAAAAACTGTTAGACAAAAGCGATGATCTGTTAGACGCTGAAATGACTCGATCTCAGTCCTTAATTGAAGACATAAAAAATCTTCACGTTATGTATGAGGAACTTGAAAGTCGTCATGAAACGCTCTCAACAGGTCATGAAAGGCTTTCCTATGATTATCTTCAAAGGAAGCAAGATCTTGATAAATTGAGAGCGGCTCATGAAGATCTTCAAAAAAGAAAACGATTCACTTCGCGCCGAACAGATCAGTTCAGCTCAGGAAGGATTTGAACCACCATGTCTTAAATGTATTGAGCGTGATAACGCTACTTCTGTTGCTGAATGTTCTACTGCTGCTACTGTTGCAATATCTTCAACTGTTGATGTGGAAACTAACCCCTCTGCTGAGGACACCACTGCTATTGCTGATGAGAATGCTAGGTTGAAGACACTGCTTGAAACGGGGATGTACAAAAGTCTCAAATGGCATCAGACACTATGTGATGTCCTCAAAAGGCAGATCCTGAACCGAAACCCTAGGAAAGAGGGTGTTGGGTTCATAAGGAAAATGAATGCTGATGGCTCTTACTGGAAACCTGAGCAGTACCCCAAAACCACATGGGTTGCTGCAAAGGAACCTTCAGCAGATCCATCCACTCTATCTGGCTTCACTTGTGCTAACCCCATTGTTATTGATGAATCCTTTGATGCAAACTATAAACTGTTTAAGAATCAGAATGGTGAAGTGTTTCCCAGGTATATTGGTACTAACTGCAGGAATGGACCGCCTATGAAGAAGATCTGGGTGCCGAAAAGGTGTTTGGAGAATCTTCCTGTGAATGTCATCATGACACCACAGGTGAAGAAGACAAACCCCAAACCACAGGCCTCATACGGTCCAAAGGCTTCATACAGACAGAGGACTCACCTGAGTCACACTAACGCAAATGTTTTGCAGGGAAGCCATACTCAGGCCTATGAATATGAGCACGGTTCATCAAACCGCCATGTTCATAAGACCAAGAACTATTATGCTTATTCTTATGAATACTATTGTCCACCTGCAAGACTTTTTGCTAGGGCTCCAAAGCCAAAGTTCTCAGATGTTGCACTTAGACTTATTGCTTCGAAGCCACCCCTTTAGATGTGGGTGGCTAAGAAAGCTTAACTCTCTTTTGCAGGAAAAGGTCTCCAGCCGAATACCAAAATCGTCTGACACTATTGTTGGGGACCTTAAACATCTTGAGGGCGCAAGATCAAATGCCCAAATGGTCTTACTATGTACTTTGTTTCTGAATTGCTTGCAACCTGCCCTATCAGTCCTAATCTTGATCTAAGCCTTAATAATCCACTGGTTCGTCAAATGTTTTTGCTTCACAATTCTCTTCGTGAAGCCTATCCCCCTAACTGCACTGTAGGGTACGACACCAGCTGCTTCAGAATGGATTGTTGATAGTGGGTGTACAAATCACATGACTGGCAAGCGAAGCCTTCTCATGGACTCAACTTTACATCCATCAAACAAAAGTCACATCACATTTGCTGACACTTGTAAAAGCAAGGTATTGGGTCTAGGTAGAGTTGCAATCTCAAAGGATCAACACATGAAAAAAGTCATGCTTGTTGAATCCCTTGGTTTCAACTTAATGTCTGTCTCAATGCTTTGTGATTTAAACATGATTGTGATGTTTGGAAAATATCGTTGCCTTGTACTAATGGAATATGACAAGTCTCTAGTGTTTGAAGGGTATCGAAAAGATGATTTGGATGTTGTAGATTTCTCAGCAGGGCCACAACTTCCAGTATGTCTTCTAGCAAAAGCTTTTGAATGCTGGCTCTGGCATCGAAGGCTAGGGCATGCTGGCATGAGGAACCTCCACACCCTTGCAAGGAGAAATCATGTCATAGGCATCGAGGGCGTCAAGTTCAAGAAGGATCACTTATGCGATGCCTGTGAAGCAGGAAAGATGACGAGGGCCAAGCATCCCTCAAAGACAATCATGACAACGACTCAACCCTTCGAACTGCTGCACATGGATCTTTTCGGTCCCACTCATTACTCAACTCTTACTACTACTGCTTGTCTCTATGACTTTGTCATTGTTGATGATTATTCAAGATATACTTGGGCGCATATAATCCTTTACAAGACCGAAGTGCAGGATGTCTTCAGATGCTTCGCCAATCAAGCAATGAACAACTATGGCGCCAAGATAAAGCACATCAGAAGTGATAATGGCACTGAATTCAAGAACACTGGCCTTGATACATATCTTGATACTTTGGGCATCACACATGAATTCTCAGCTCCGTACACGCCACAGCAGAATGGCGTCGTCGAACGCAAGAAGAGAACACTTATTGAGATGGCTCGGACGATGCTTGATGAATGCAAGACTCCAAGAAAATTCTGGCCTGAAGCCATTGACACTGCATGACATATCATCAACCGTGTTTATCTTCACAAGCTTCTGAAGAAGACATCCTATGAACTCCTTACTGGCAAGAAGCCAAATGTCAGTTACTTTAGAGTATTTGGCGCCAAGTGCTGGATCAAGGATCCACATCACACTTCAAAATTTGCACCAAAAGCACATGAGGTTTTATGCTTGGATATGGAAAGGATTCGCACTCCTACAAAGTCTTCAATCTCTTTCATTACAAAGTGGTTGAAACAGTGGATGTGCGGTTCGATGAAACTAACGGCTCACAAAGAGAGCAACTGCCAAATGTGCTAGATGAAGTTCCATCCAGTGAATCAAACAAACTTATGGGAACTGGAGAAATCATACCTTCTAAAGCTCAACCTGAAGAAGAACTTATCATCTCCGCACCTGATCAGCTTGAAGACATTGCTCAGCCTGAAGACAATGCTCAGCCTAAAGACAATGCTCAGCCTGAAGACAATGCTCAGCCTGAAGACAATCCCTCTAACAATGATAATGATCAGCAAGAGCAAAATCTTCGTCCTGTACATCCTCGTGTTGCAAATGAAGTGCAGATTGAGAGAATAATCGATAGCATCAATGCACCTGGTCCACTCACTCGTTCAAGGGAAACACAGCTAGCAAATTTTTGTGGGCACTTCACATTCGTCTCAATAATAGAACCCAAGAAAGTTGAAGAAGCCTTCATGGGACCTGAATGGATTTAAGCTATGCAAGAAGAGTTTCAACAGTTTGAGCTTAATAATGTATGGGAACTGGTTAAGCGTCCTGATCCTCGGAAGCACAATATAATAGGCACCAAATGGATATATCGCAACAAGCAAGATCAGCATGGTCAAGTTGTAAGAAACAAAGCTCATCTCGTTGCTCAAGGATACACTCAAGTTGAAGGGATTGACTTCGATGAAACATTTGCTCATGTGGCTAGACTTGAAGCCATATGCATACTGCTGGCCTATGCAAATCATCATTACATACTTCTGTATCAAATGGATGTGAAGAGCGCTTTTCTCAATGGCAAGATTGAAGAAGAAGTGTATGTCGCACAACCACCTGGCTTTGAAGATCCAAAACATCCTGACATGGTATACAAGCTCAACAAGGCACTGTATGGCCTCAAACAAGCCCCTCGGGCTTGGTATGACACACTCAAAGACTTCCTGAAGAGCAAAGGCTTCAAATCTAGTTCCCTCGACCCCACTCTCTTCACGAAGACATATGATGGTGAACTGTTTGTGTGCCAAATATATGTGGATGACATTATCTTCGGCTGGACCAATCAGAAATACAGTGAAGAGTTTGGATATATGATGCAAGAGCAATATCAGATGTCCATGATGGGTGAGCTGAAGTTCTCCTTGGTCTTCAAATACGTCAGCAACGCAACGGCATCTTTATATCTCAAGAGAAGTATCTCAAAGATTGCTTGAAGAAGTTTGGTATGCAAGACTGCAAAGGCTTCACGACGCCAATGCTAGCCAAACATCATCTGGGTCCCGACGACAATGGTAAAGAGTTCGATCAAAAGGTATACCGCTCCATGATTGGTTCTTTACTTTATCTATGTGCATCTAGGCCAGATATTATGCTTAGTGTTTGCATGTGTGCTCGATTCCAAGCGGCACCAAAGGAATCGCATCACTTAGCTGTGAAGCGAATTCTTCGATATTTGGCTTACACCCCAACTCTAGGATTATGGTGTCCAAAGGGCTTAGAGTTTGATCTGGTTGGATTCTCGGATGCTAATTATGCTGGTTACAAGGTGGATCGCAAGTCTACATCAGGCACATGTCATTTTCTGGGACGATCACTTGTATGTTGGTCTTCAAAGAAGCAGAACTGTGTATCTCTCTCCACTGCCGAATCTGAATACATTGCTGCTGGATCTTGCTGCGCTCAGCTTCTATGGATGAAGCAAACCCTCAAAGACTACGGCATTCATCTGAAGAAAGTGCCACTCTACTGCGACAATGAAAGCGCCATCAAGATTGACAACAACCCAGTTCAGCACTCGAAGACAAAGCACATTGAAATTCATCATCACTTTCTCAGAGATCATGTTGTGAAGGAAGATATTGATATCATACACATCAACACTGAAGAGCAATTGGCAGATATCTTCACCAAGCCCTTGGATGAGAAGAGATTTTGCAAGTTACGATGTGAGCTAAATATCTTGGAATCCTCAAATGTCCTGTGATCAGGCACACATCCTAACATTTATGCATATTGATGACTTAGATGTGCAACACACGAAGTAAAGTATATCTTCAATCAATGAAGACATACATTCTAAGTGTGAATACATTAATGTGGAATTTGACTTCGGAGCGCCATGATAATTGTGCGTCGTGTCTGGATCTAATACATCCTATACGGTGGGTAACGCCACCACAAAATTCGTCTGTTTGAAGTGTTTTACCCATGGTGTTACATTTGCTGTATCTTCACATTTGATTTGGCTTCAATCTCAACATGTCTTCATGATTATCTTCATTATGTTGATCATATATATGTATATACTAGTGTTCTGTCCTCTACAGCATTCACTTATAGCTATGTCTTCTTGTTGAATCTTTTGAACTAAGTGAATGTGATCGGACCCTAACCTCTCTATGCTTTCTATCTCAAACTCTATCTCTCCAAATCATATGCATTCTATTGAAACTGTCGAATATCTTCTCCGCGTCCTTGTCAGCAGAAGATACAGAGACAAACATTCAATCCGTTTTCAATGATAATTCCTTCACCTGAAACCCGGAGAAGTGGGAACGACCACCCGACAATCCAGGCATGCGTGGGAACATGGAACAACCTCCGATATGTTGCATGATGGCCACGTGCTCTTCAGATGTGAATCACCAGGGGCATCTATGTAACAACGCTGTGCCGTCCCTGTCCCTATAAATACACACCTTACCACAGTCATTATCCTTTCTTCCACTCTCGCACGAACCCTAGTGATGAGGACATCAATACCATTGTTACACCCACAGCCCCTACTGTTACATATACTGGACCAATTACTAGAGCTCGCGCACGCCAATTAAATTACCAGGTACTTGCATTTCTTGGTAATGATTCTAATGTTCATGAGATTATGATGCTGCCTAAATTGGATACATTTGTTTTTCTTACAAATGAAGGGCCTAGCTTGGAGAAGGATGAACATTGGAGCAAGAACACGCATGGAGTTGATGGCATGCGCAAGGGGATCAAGAACGGAGTTACAAGTGATGATTTCAGGACTTTGAAGCCGCCATAAGGAGTGCAAGAAGCCTTGGACGAAATATACAAGATGCCACTTCATAATATTCGTCCATAGGCTATTCTAGGTGCTGCGTCACCTTATTAATGGGCCAGGCCCATGTAATTTCGAAATACTTAAGTATAGGCTATTTTTAGAGTCCGTATGTGTGGGGAAACAAGAGTTAGGGTTGGTTTCGGACCCCACCCTCAAGGGCCACGAAATTCCCCCCTCTTCCTCCATATATACAGCCCTTAGGGCGTCGTTTAGACTTTGGGTTTTGTTTAGATTAAAAGTTCGCCATAGCTGCAACTTCTCGTACTTCGTTTGTGTCCAACGACCAGACCAAGACGTCACAGAACCCCACCTTGATCAATAAAGCTTTCATCTTATATTCGCAATATCCAGATTGCAATCTCAGTTTCTTGCTTGTTCTTTGTTTGCTCGTAGGAAACAGACCCTCGTGGTCAGGTTGATCGTGCTCCGGCGTGGTCAATAACCCCTCGGAAGTTGGTTTAGCGATTGCTAAGGCGCGACATCTCGCACGTTCGTAGTCGGGTCGTCAAGGTCGACTCCCACAGAAAACGATAGCCACCATCTCATCGAAACATCGGGACACCTTTGCCTCTATCAAGTGGTATCAGATTTCCAGGTTGCTCGGTTAGATTTTACAGTTTTTCGTAGATTAGATCAAGTCTGTTCTTCATACCTACAGTCCACGAAAAAGCCACAAAAAAATTAGGGTTAGTTCATCATATCCGAACCAATCTGAGCCTTTGCATTATCTTTTTAGGATTTTTGCTTTGTTGAATTTGTGGTTGCATCGTCGTATCAAGTTGCTGGTCTTAGAGTCTAGTCTTTTAGAGTTTCGAGTTCTGGTCATAAGTTGTCACGCCGCCGCCGCACCATCATCATCGCCTTGCCATCTACCACCATTGATTATCCGCCACCGCTCTGAATCCGTATCCATATACCACCACCAGTCCGTATCCATATACCACCACCAATCTGTATCCATATACCACCACTCCTACCATATACCACCACCGCTGCCATATACCACAACCATATATCCACCACCAATCTGAGTTCTTCTCATATTAGGTTTGTTTTTGAGATCAATCTAAATTCCGATTTGTGTTTCCTTGCCTGCGTAGGTCTCGGAAAAAAAAGTCTCGAGACCCCCGGGCAGTTTTTAGGCCAAAATTTTCATGGGCAAAAATATTTTTTCCCTATCCTATTTTTAGGCTTTTCTGAGTCTTTTGAGCCACGTGCCATCATAGTGATTTTTTGTCGCACTTTTTCATCGTTGCTGCCCTGATTTCTGAAAAAAAGTGAAAAAAAAATTTTCGTGCCCATCCTATCAGTTTGACGAGGGAAGAGTTTTGAGACACTCGCCATTATAGTGATTTTTCGCAAAAAAAAGAGGAGCGCAAAAAAAGGAGCACAAAAAAAGAGCGAAAAAAAAGAGTTCCAGAGTGTGCTTTTCCCTTATTTACGTGCAGCGCCGTGATTTTGTTAGTGTTCTAGGCTCGCGTCTCTAGCACGGTCTAGCCTAGGACCAGCACAGTACCGTCGTTGAGCTTTTATTCAACTTTGCATCTCTGAACTGATTATTGCTGACCCTTTTTTCTACCATACTATAAGCCTTCCAAGGTCCACATACATCTACGTCGTGCGTTTGACTCTCCCTGGCAATCGCTCTATCCAAGCTTTTGAGAGTTTTGACTACAACGGTTGCCGATCACCGCCTGCTGCTGGGTAAGAACTGGTAAGAATTTGAGATTTGCTTGACGGATTTGTGACACCCGCCACCACCACCACTTGTTAGTAGTCTGTAGGATCATATTCTTGTGTGTTTCTATTGCTGCTAACCATGCCAGGATCACAAGCCGACGAGACTGACTGGGAGAACTTGACGAACAAGGAGCTTCATGATAAGTTTCAGCAAATGATGAGTGGACAGGTGCAAGATGTGCTAAACAGATTTGAAGAGGCCATGGAGAAGATAGATGGCATGGAGAAGACGTTTGAAACAAAGCTCGATAACAAGTTTGCTGAATTGCTTTCGCGTTTTCCACCACCACCACCGGCTGCTCCTGCCGCACCTCTGCAACAACAGCAACAACACCGACTACCTCCACGTCGGGAAACAGCCCTCCGCCGAGCGAGCCGTGTCCCTCTTCAGCCGGGCCAAACTGCTGGTGCTGCTGTTGATACTTCTGTGGCTCCTACTGCTGATGTGGAGGAGGATGATTATGTGGGAGATTATGAGGATGAGGTTGATCAAAATCAGAACTACGTGCCACCACCAGCACAGCAACCACCAGGTCGTCCACATGCAAATAATGGCAATGGTAGGGCTCACCCTCAGGTACGAGATCATGACCATCTCCCTAAACTAAAATTGAATATTCCACCATTTGAGGGTAGATATGTTCCTGATATATATCTTACTTGGGAGTTAGAAACTGAACAATGATTTACATGTTTACAATATCCCGAGGAGAGACGTGTTCCTGCTGCTGTTTGTGCATTCACTAGTTTTGCATGTGTTTGGTGGTCTGAGCATTGTAGATTATATCCTATTCCGGCTACTTGGGCTGCTTTGAAAACTGCTATGCGTACTCGTTGGGTTCCACCATATTATCAATGTGAATTACTTCAAAAATTGCAGCGCTTAAGACAGGGAAAAAAATTCTGTAGAAGAATATTATCAGGAATTACAAACTGGCATGATTAGATGTGGTATTGTTGACGAGAATGAAGCTATGCTTGCACGTTTTATGGGTGGATTAAATAGAGAGATTCAGACAATTCTAGAGTATCAGGAGTATACTAATATCACTCGTTTATTCCATCTTGCTTGTAAAGCTGAACGTGAAGTGCGGGATCGACAGGCATTGGCGCGGACTAACTTTTCTGCACGTCGACCTTCATCATGGACACCACGTGCATCATCTACTTCCACACGTTATGCTACACTGGCGCCTTCATCGGCTGCCACCTCCAACCGTGATACAATAAAGCAGGCACAATCACCACTATCTGCCAAGAGCATACCTTCTGGGCCTGCAAAGAGCTCTTCTTCATCCATGGCATCAACAGGGCAAACACATGATATTATTTGTCGACGTTGCAAGGGTGGAGGTCATTATGCGGGAGAATGCCCATCTAAGCGTGTGATGATTGTTACTGAGGATGGTGGGTATGAGTCCGCTAGTGACTATGATGAGGAGACTTTGGCTCTTATTACACGTGACGAACACGGTGGAGACGATTCTGATCATGAGACGCAATACATGGCTCCTGAAGATGCTGACAGGTATGAATGTTTAGTTGCTCAACGTGTTTTGAGTGTGCAGGTTACACAAGCTGAGCAAAATCAGAGGCATAATTTGTTCCATACAAAGGGAGTTGTGAAGGAACGTTCTGTTCGCGTGATCATAGATGGAGGGAGTTGCAACAACTTGGCTAGCATGGAGATGGTGGAGAAGCTATCTCTCACCACAAGACCACATCCACATCCTTACTACATCCAATGGTTCAACAACAGCGGCAAGGTTAAGGTAACACGTACTGTTCGTGTGCATTTTAGTATCTCTACATATGCTGATTATGTTGATTGTGATGTGGTACCTATGCAAGCATGTTCCTTATTACTTGGTAGACCATGGCAATTTGATAAAAATTCTGTACACCATGGTAGAAACAATCAGTATACTCTTGTTCATAACGATAAAAATATTACTTTGCTTCCTATGACTCCTGATTCCATTTTGAAAGATGATATTAATAGAGCTAATAAAGCAAAACAGGAGACAAATAAGAGTGAAAATCAGATTGTGGCAAAAGAATTTGAGCACCAAATGAAGCCTAATAATAAACCATCTACTGTTGTTTCTGAAATTAAATTGAAAAGTGCATGTTTACTTGCCACCAAATCTGATATTGATGAGCTAGATTTTAGCAAATCTGTTTGCTATGCTTTTGTGTGCAAAGAGGCATTATTTTCATTCGAGGACGTGCCTTCCTCTTTGCCCCCTGCTGTCACTAACATTTTGCAGGAGTTCGCTGACGTCTTTCCACAAGACGTGCCACCGGGATTACCACCTATTCGAGGGATTGAGCATCAAATTGACTTAATTCCCGGTGCTTCGCTACCCAACCGTGCACCATACCGTACCAATCCAGAGGAGACGAAGGAGATTATGCGTCAAGTACAGGAGCTGCTCGACAAAGGTTATATACGCGAATCTCTTAGTCCTTGTGCTGTTCCTATTATACTAGTGCCTAAAAAGGATGGTACGTCGCGTATGTGTGTTGATTGTAGAGGCATTAATAATATTACTATTCGTTATCGTCATCCTATTCCTAGGCTTGATGATATGCTTGATGAATTGAGTGGCTCTACAATATTCTCCAAAGTTGATTTGCGTAGTGGATACCATCAAATTCGTATGAAATTGGGAGATGAATGGAAAACAGCATTTAAAACTAAGTTTGGTTTATATGAGTGGTTAGTCATGCCTTTTGGGTTAACTAATGCGCCTAGTACTTTTATGAGATTAATGAACGAAGTTTTACGTGCTTTCATTGGACGATTTGTGGTAGTCTATTTTGATGATATACTGATTTATAGCAAATCTTTGGAAGCACATTTGGAACATTTACGTGCTGTTTTTATCGCTCTACGTGATGCACGTTTGTTTGGTAACCTTGGGAAGTGCACCTTTTGCACCGACCGAGTATCTTTTCTTGGCTATGTTGTTACTCCACAGGGAATTGAAGTTGATAAAGCCAAGATTGAAGCTATTGAGAGTTGGCCGCAGCCCAAAACGGTCACACAAGTGAGGAGTTTCCTTGGCCTCGCTGGTTTCTATAGGCGTTTTGTGAGAGATTTCAGCACCATTGCTGCACCTCTCAACGAGCTTACAAAGAAGGATGTGCCTTTTGTTTGGGGTACCGCACAGGAAGAAGCCTTCACGGTATTGAAAGATAAGTTGACACATGCTCCTTTACTCCAACTTCCTGATTTTAATAAGACTTTTGAGCTTGAATGTGATGCTAGTGGAATTGGATTAGGAGGTGTGTTATTACAAGATGGCAAACCTGTTGCATACTTTTCTGAAAAATTGAGTGGGCCTAGTCTGAACTATTCTACTTATGATAAAGAATTATATGCTCTTGTTCAGACTTTAGAAACATGGCAACATTATTTGTGGCCCAAATAATTTGTTATAGATTCTGATCATGAATCTTTGAAACACATTAAAAGTCAAGCAAAACTGAACCGTAGACATGCTAAATGGGTTGAATTCATTGAGACTTTCCCTTATGTCATTAAACACAAGAAGGGTAAAGAAAATGTTATTGCTGATGCATTGTCTCGTCGTTATACTATGCTTTCACAACTTGACTTTAAAATATTTGGTTTGGAGACCATCAAAGATCAATATGTGCAAGATGCTGAATTTAAAGATATATTGCAGAATTGTAAAGAAGGTAGAACATGGAACAAGTTTGTCGTTAATGATGGATTTGTGTTTCGTTCTAACAAGCTATGCAATCCAGCTAGCTCTGTTCGTCTTTTGTTGTTGTAGGAGGCGCATGGAGGAGGAATAATGGGACACTTTGGCGTGAAGAAGACGGAGGATATACTTGCTACACATTTCTTTTGGCCAAAGATGAGACGGGATGTTGAGCGTTTTGTTGCTCGCTGCACTACATGTCAAAAAGCTAAGTCACGACTCAATCCTCATGGTTTATATATGCCTTTGCCTGTACCTAGTGTTCCTTGGGAGGATATATCTATGGACTTTGTTTTAGGTTTACCTCGAACAAAGAAGGGGAGGGATAGCATATTTGTTGTCGTGGATAGATTCTCGAAAATGGCACACTTTATACCATGTCATAAAAGCGATGATGCTGTTAATGTTGCTGATTTGTTCTTTCGTGAAATTATTCGCTTGCATGGTGTGCCAAATACTATTGTTTCAGATCGTGATACTAAATTTCTTAGCCACTTTTGGAGATGTTTATGGGCTAAGTTGGGGACTAAACTGCTTTTTAGTACTACTTGTCACCCCCAAACTGATGGACAAACTGAAGTAGTCAATAGAACATTGTCTACTCTGCTTAGGGCTGTTTTGAAGAATAATAAGAAAATGTGGGAAGAATGCTTGCCTCATATTGAATTTGCTTATAATCGTTCATTGCATTCTACTACTAAGATGTGCCCTTTTGAAATTGTGTATGGTTTCCTACCTCGTGCACCTATTGATTTGTTGCCTCTTCCATCTTCGGAGAAGGTTAATTTTGATGCTAAAGAACGTTCTGAATTGATTTTAAAAATGCATGAGTTAACTAAGGAAAACATTGAGCGTATGAATGCTAAATATAAACTTGCTGGAGATAAGGGTAGAAAACATGTTGTGTTTGCACCTGGAGATCTTGTTTGGTTACATTTGCGTAAAGATAGATTTCCTAATCTGCGCAAATCAAAGCTAATGCCACGTGCTGATGGTCCTTTTAAGGTGTTAGAGAAAATAAATGATAATGCATATAAACTTGAGCTACCTGCAGATTTTGGGGTTAGTCCCACTTTTAACATTGCAGATTTGAAGCCTTATTTGGGTGAGGAAGATGAGCTTCCGTCGAGGTCGACTTCATTTCAAGAAGGGGAGGATGATGAGGACATCAATACCATTGTTACACCCACAGCCCCTACTGTTACATATACTGGACCAATTACTAGAGCTCGCGCACGCCAATTAAATTACCAGGTACTTTCGTTTCTTGGTAATGATTCTAATGTTCATGAGATTATGATGCTGCCTAAATTGGATACATTTGTTTTGCTTACAAATGAAGGGCCTAGCTTGGATAAGGATGAACATTGGAACAAGAACATGCATGGAGTTGATGGCATGCGCAAGGGGATCAAGAACGGAGTTACAAGTGATGATTTCAGGACTTTGAAGCCGCCATAAGGAGTGCATGAAGCCTTGGACGAAATATACAAGATGCCACTTCATAATATTCGTCCATAGGCTATTCTAGGTGCTGCGTCACCTTATTAATGGGCCAGGCCCGTGTAATTTCGAAATACTTAAGTATAGGCTATTTTTAGAGTCCGTATGTGTGGGGAAACAAGAGTTAGGGTTGGTTTCGGACCCCACCCTCAAGGGCCACGAAATCCCCCCTCTTCCTCCATATATACAGCCCTTAGGGCGTCGTTTAGACTTTGGGTTTTGTTTAGATTAAAAGTTCGCCATAGCTGCAACTTCTCATACTTCGTTTGTGTCCAACGACCAGACCAAGACGTCACAGAACCCCACCTTGATCAATAAAGCTTTCATCTTATATTCGCAATATCCAGATTGCAATCTCAGTTTTTTGCTTGTTCTTCGTTTGCTCGCAGGAAACAGACCCTCGTGGTCAGGTTGATCGTGCTCCGGCGTGGTCAATAACCCCTCGGAAGTTGGTTTAGCGATTGCTAAGGCGCGGCGTGTCGCACGTTCGTAGTCGGATCGTCAAGGTCGACTGCCACAGAAAACGATAGCAACCATCTCATCGAAACATCGGGACAGATTTGCCTCTATCACCTAGTGCCACCGCTAGCCCTCGACAACGCCGGCGACGAAGTGCTTAGCTGCCGCGACCTCTCCGACGCCGTCTTCACGCCGGCCGCGGACATCGTCTTCTCCGCCGTCGCCATAGGTGTCCTCCGTCGCCAAGTTAGGGCACGGACGATCGAACTGCTCGGCCTCCTCTTCCACTACATCTAGCAGTTCCTTGTGTGGTAAATAAAACTTCCTTTTTACGGCCTCTTTGATCCTATAGATTCGTCACTTTCTACCACAAGCAGTTTCTGTTCACACAAGTTGGATCCACTTCATACTGCATCTCATATTATGCCTAGTATGTTCACTTATGCTTCACAAAGTAGTTAGATTCCTCACTTGTACTAATCTGTGGATTCGTACAAATCTGGAACCAACTCCTTATCTATGAGTGAATGTCTTCGCACGGTGAGGTCAATGTCTTCTAAACTGATTTATCTTCAAAATCTTCTGAGAATGCATATGACCTCTTCCCCTTCCCTCGCACCTTAATGCTGTCACAGGTACATGTCCATGGGAGAATCCCTTGGTTCTCATAGTCTGCATTCATTTGCAGAATTCTTACAGCATCACATAAATTCTCCCGAAACCAGTTCCTGTTTGTCCAGCAAGCGAAAGCCCTTGAAGCCTTTGAACGTATTGAAGCCATTCAGTTTAAAGTTCATGGCTGCAGAGAAATCAGCAAGAAAGGGTGGCAGAAAGCGTCGAGGTGAAACATCAAGAGATCTGCCCGATGACCTCTCAGAACTGTACAAGACAGATCCAGAAGAGGATTACAATCAGCGCAAGACACGAATCCAATGGATTCGACGATATTGGGCAGAACAGTGGTTTAAGTACAGGTTTGTAACAAAGGAATATGCTGAGAAGAATACCATCAAGCGACCATGGGGAGACATCCTATACAAAAATCTTCAACCCAGGTCCAGAGATGAAGCCATTGAACAAGGCTTCTATCCCTGCATGGTCCGTGGACCACAGCCTGCGGATGCTGACCCATCGTGACTGCTCTGGTGTCGTGACGACAATCTGTTCAAGCGCAACGATGCCATTGATCTGTCCAGTGATGAAGATCTTGCAAATGACGCTCTTGAGCAACTGATCAAGAGCAAAGAAGAAGCAGAAATCTTCAACAATTTGCCTCTCTTTGACGTGGCAATCATCCACGACTTCATCGATGAGTGGTTTGACACTCCCAACCTCAGCTTTGAAGATCTGCAACTTCCCATTGGCCTCAGTGTCACTTTCCATGGCGCCATTGCTTCAGAGTTAGCTATAGCCCAGCGCATCGTTGAACTGAAGCAGAAGATTGACTTTGAGAAATCTCAGTTCAAGAAACATATGGCCAAGCTCAGCGTGCAAGAGGTCAAGAACTTCAAGACCACGCTGCATGAGCTCAAAGAAGCCTTTCTCAAGAAGCGTGAAGAAGCTTAAGGTTCTCGTGAGCGCATGAAGAACCTGGCTGACAAGTGTGTGCAAGCCTACAATGAGGCTGAGAAATGCAAGGCCCTTGGGCGCCCTGGCATTGACCCCCGGATGACTACAAAGCAGCAGAAGAAGAAGCCCGCTATGGCCGAACCCGACGCACCAAGGCAGGAAGCACATCCCATTGTCTTCCCAACCAGCATGACTGGCTCGAAGCCAAAAGAAAGGTCTACCACTTCAGAACTGAAGAAGACGAGGACTGCTGAGGCTGAAGCCAGAAAGAGGAAACATCTTGAAGCCTCTGTTGCTGCTCCCTCCAAGAAGAAGTGGAAGACCAAGAAGGAACGGGCTGCTCCCACCGAGCCCTTAATTGTTGAACCTATCTCCATGGTTCGCCCTGCCGCTGAACATCAAGAGCGCCAACTTACTGTCCATGAGCCTGCTTTCACAGAGGCTTGTGAAGCTGAAGACATACCAGCAGCTGATCCCACCGCTGCTGAAGACATTGGTCACCATGACCATGTTGAAGATGATGTAGTTCTTCCTCAGATGGAGCACCAATAGGTATTGTCGCCTGTGCTTATGAACAGCTAACTCATCAGCTTTGGTCGTTCTCTGACGCCAATTGCTCAGGATGCATCATGGGCTGATCACCCACAACAACACGTCACACCACCCCGGCAAGAATAAGAAGATGACTTTGAGGCCCAGCCAACTCCATCTCCAAAGGCGTCGCCAGTGTTACGCAGGCTTCGCAAAGGACCAAGGTCTCAAGTCTCCGAGTCTGAGGCTAAAACTAGTGAAGACATTCCGACTGCATCAGCCGATGACACTCAAGAAGAAGAACGTGTCCCTACTCACCCAACTACTGAAGAAGCTGTTCTCGAGGAGAACGTGTCTGTGCCCGACCCTCCAGCTCATCAAGTGGAGGTAGAAAATCTTGAGGCTGCCACCACCAACACCAATGAAGCCACTAACGCTGTCATGGCTGAAGAAAATGTGGAGCCTACACCAACCCAAGAACCAGAAGTCAGCGAAGCCAATGATGCTACTGCTTCTGTTCCTGCGCCTGCTGCTGGTCCTCAGTTTGACTATCATATTGAGCATAGGCCTCAGGTACAGAAGCCAACGCCAAGGTTTCCATGGTTTCCAGGTCCTGCATCAGCACCTGGATCCTTCAATGTCAATAGCTTCAAAGCAGACAACACCTTCTTCGATAGCTCCAAGAACCCCTACTCAAGGGAACGAATATCTTCTGATCGGTTCTGGAGCTATCCACAGCGAAGCTATTACTCCTGCATTCTGTACAATCATGGTCGCATCTTCCCACATATGCGTCTTGACACCGAAGCAATAGCTGGTCTGCCCTGTTTGGAAGAAGCTCTGGATTGCTTCAAAGAGGTTGGATTGCTGCCCTTCATCACCGACCAAGAGCATTGGAACGAAGAGTTGCTGCTCCAATTTTATGCCACACTTCACATACGTGGTTACAACAGAGATCCGAAGACTTGGGTCCTTGAGTGGATGACAGGAAATGTTCATCACGAAGCCAAAGCCTTTGATATCATTGAGCTCACTAGTCTGCCCACTCCTAGAGATCTCTATGAACCTGGTTGTCAACTCCATAGTGAAGCTATGGAGAGCATCTTTCATAAGCCTGAACCGAACATGAGTCAGATGCTCAGTATGATGAAGCCTTTGCCACAAGATGTTGCATATCCTAAGGAGTTCTTTGTTGAAGACCTGGAGTATCTACCAAGGACTATCTATCACATTATACGGCGAACTCTCTGGCCCATCAAAGGACATTCTCCACATACAAAACTGGAAGGTGCAATGAAGACTTTGGTCTTCTATATTCTTCATGGGAAATGCTTCAATGCACAAGACTTCTTCATCCGCCAACTTGGTGCATTAGGATCTGATCTTTTTGGCTTGAAGTTCTACGCTCCATGGATAATGCGGCTGATTAAACTCCACTCAGCTATCTCATATTAGCCATCTGCTCGCAATCATCGGATCTTTCTGCCTGATGTGGATATGTCCGTTGAAGCCATTTATCTAGAGCCTGCCAAGGAACCTCTTAGTCTTCAGAATGCGGAGCATCAAAGTTTCACTCAGAACATTGAAGGAGTTGAAGCAATCACTCGTGTTTATCCTCTGGCTGGTACTACACATGCACCTCATTGTGCCCTTACTGAAGCCACTGAAAGCACTATTGCCCAACGACCCAAGAAGCGATCTCGTGTTCTCAATGACCGAGAGCTTCTGGTTGCTCTTCATCAGAAACAGGATAGGCATCATGACTGGCTGAAGCGCCAAATGCACAGCCTCTTGGTCGATGTCAACCGCATTCGCAATCTTGCCACCAAGAATGCCTTTGTTGCCCATGAAACCTGTCAGCGTACATGGAAAGGGCTGACGCTTATGTGTTCTGAGGATGATCTTCAAGAGGATGGCTTCTCTGAACGTTTGAAGTTTGACTCCACACCTCCCCAAAGGACTGTGCTGCGACGAACTCCATCTCTTGAAGACTCTGAGTTCTCTTCCTCTGCGGCAACTGTGAATGCCAGAGTGATCCAGGACGAAGATGATGCCACTTCACCGCCCCCTACTTCTGCACGCCTCCACACTGCCCCAAGTTCTTCTGCACCGCCGAACACCACCGACGACCCTGCTGCTTCACCTACTCTTCATGGAAACAAGTAGCTGCTCTATGTCTTCAAACCTTTTAGGTCCTCACTAACAAAAGGGGGAGAAGCATATGAGTTTGATAGTCTTCAAGCGGGTCCATATGGGCAGTTACTTTATGTTTTGCCTAGTGTTTACAACTCTCGCTTTGATACATTTGGTTCTTTGAGTTGTAACACTTAAACTCGATGGTCATCTGCTACTTATTTGCTATTTTGTGATGCGATGATAAATCCCGCATGTGTGACGATAAATTCCGCACTTAGATCTTTTTGTAGACGTCCATTTTTCATTATGCATGTCATTATCTTCACATACCTTTCATGCATGATGAATTGTCATCATGAGTTGAAGAGGATCTCCACAAGTACAACCTGCCATGTGCATTTGCATTCCAAAAGCAAATTACTTATATGCACATCTTCAGGGGGAGCCCTTGCAACTTATGAAGACAATTCCTTATCCTTTACAATTTCACATATTATATTCCCCGTTGAAAACTTCAACTAGTTTGTCATCAATCACCAAAAAGGGGGAGATTGTAAGTGCATCTAGTGCCACCCCTAGTTGGTTTTGGAGTATTGACGACAAACCTAGTTGAGGGACTAATGTGTTTGTGAGAATTGAAGGATAACACAGGTAGAAGTCCCCCAGTGATTCGGTTTTCCTTCCAGAGATGACCCCTAAAAATGTATGAAGACATTGAAGTCAAAGGTGGTAAGTGAAGACATTCACCTTGAAGACTATGACAAGAGAAGACATCGCATGAAGACTATGGAGTGTGAAGACTTAGATCTTTCGTAGTTCCTTTTCTTCTTTGTTGAGTCATAGGAACTACCGTACTGTTAAGTGGGGTCCAAGAAAACCAGTCAGAATGACTGAAGTGATGCTTAACCAAAATCCTATGTCTTCGAGTGAAGACTATGAGAGGGAATCTTGTTCAGAGTTGGACAAGTCAGCTTTTCTTGTAGCCCAAGTAAAGTTGCCGTGTGTGTTTGAAATCTGACCGTTGGAACACGTGTCAGTTCCTTAGTGACCCAGGGTCATTTCGGACAAATCAGGTCGGGTTGCCTAGTGGCTATAAATAGCCCACCCCCTACAACCATAAATGGTTGGCTGCTTAGAGTTAAAGTATGGCTTTTGTTATTTGAGAGCAACCCACCTCGAAGCCTTTGAGAGAGAATTCCTTGAGAGGATAAAGCCCTAACCACCCAGAGCCAAAGAGTGTTAGGCATCACTTAAGTCTTCTGTCTGTGTGATCTGAAGACTTATTACACTTGAGGACTGTGAATCCTCCAGCCAGTTAGGTGTCGCGTTCTGAGCATCCAAGAGTCATTGTGGATCACCGGTGAACGAAGGCTGTGAAGGTTTGGAAGTCTACCTTGAAGACTTACCAGAGTAATAGGGCGATGACTGGGTGTCCGTAGCTCAAGGGGAATAAGGTGAAGACGAGGTCTTCTTAGTTGAATCTCAGCCTCCCTAACCAGACGTACAGTTGTCACAGCAACTGGAATTGGTCCAACAAATCATTGTCTTCAACGAGTCACTGGTTTCATCCTTCCCTTCCCTTACTTACTGTTGGTTCTTGTGAAGTCATTGTACGACAGCATCACCATTTGACTTCACTAAGTGATTACGTGTACTGATTGGCTTCTTAACATCTTCCTACCTGATCCTTACTGCCTATCTGCTATTTGTCATTGTGCTTTCACTTCATTGAATACATGACTATGGTTAGCCTAGTGTAGTCTACCTTCCGCTGCATGATAATAGGTTTATTTCTATCGTTTGTCTTCGAAACTAACATGTTTTGAAGACTTTCCTAAAAATCGCCTATTCACCCCCCTCTAGTCGATCACTAGCACTTTCACATACTCTTGAGATGATGTCACGCTCACAATCCGAGGTGGGGCTGCTCTAGTAGGTGCAACGGTGGAGTAACCAACCGGCAGTGGTGAGCATGAACTGGAATAGTAGTTGTTGTAGTCACCCAATGCATCCTCCTGTATCTGTCTCTCAAAGGTACAAGCACGGACATACATACCAATAATGCAACAAGGAATATACTGAAATCTTGCCTGAATATCATGGTTCAAACCACCAAAAAGTCTATTCATTGTATCATCCTCACATTCTTCTATGTCACAATGATGCATATAAGATTTGAACTCTTGGTAGTAAGCATGAATAGTGTTGTTGCCTTGCTTAAATTTTTCAAATTTCCGAAGCAATTCACGACGATAGTAAGGAGGGAAAATTGTTGTCTCATTACAGCTTTCAAAACTTTCCAGGTTGTGGGTTGGTTATCAATGTTTTTCTTACAATGTACACTCCACCAAACAGAAGCAAACCCAGTAAATGCTCTAGTGGTAGCTCATACTCTCTCAAGTTCAGAAAAATCATGGTGACTAGAAACTTGTTCTACTTCAAGCTCCCAAGCTAGATAAAAAGAAGGATTAAATCTACCATCAAATGATGGTAAAGAGATAACCTGACGATATGCTTGTGTGTGTTGTCCCAACTCTCGTGATGGTGAAGATGTGTCCGTCGTACAAGAACTTCTATCTCCGGAACCTGTCATGATTAGTAGAAACAAGAAACAAAATTCAAGAATAATGTTCCTATGAACTACTACGTCATGGTGGTAAAACGCTCACAGTATAACAAATATCAATATCTTACAAGTTCTTACCATGCAGCAGGTGGTGACAGTCAACCAGCAGTGTTAAATAACTCCGAAGATTGTGTAAAGCGATTGCCAGTGGAACGTACGTATACACGGTGTAGAAATATGTGGAGCTGGGTTCGCTATATATGGTAGCAAAATATTAGCAATAATCAATTCAAAGATGCAATGTTGAATAAATGCTCAACGACGGTACTATGCTGGTCCTAGGCTAGACCGGACTAGAGACGCGAGCCTAGAACACTAATGAGGTCACGCCGTAGCACAACTAGAATCAATAAAAGATAAGAAGTAGGTCTGGACAGCAAAATATAAGTGAAGATCACAATAGCCGTAAAGATAATGATCACAATAACCGTAAAAATATAAGTGAAGATCTCAACCTTTCCTTTGTAAAAGTTTGTGCCAATTTTTTTGATAATTTTTCAAGAATGGTATTGACTCGAGCTTTCAAACGCAAAAGGAATCACTCAATTCCGAGTTGATATGAGGAGTCAAAAAATTCTAAAACTGGCCTGAAAAACTGGAATAAGTTGTGTTCGTGAACTTCGGAGGGCAAAAATATCTATTTAGATGCCGATTTTGAGGTGCCAAATATTGAACTAGCTTATGCAACTATTTAGATGCGGTGCGTCGCTAGCTTTGATTTGAGTACTCGTGGAGCGAAAATGGACTTCGTATGAGGAAGTTATGACTGTTTTACTGAACAGTGTACACAATAGATTCCAATCCGAATTCAACCACGACATTGAGTCTATAGATCCGAATTTTGTTTTTTTTTCTTCTCTCTTTTTTTCTCTCTTTTTTTCCTCACACTTTTTTTTCTTTTTTTTTCTCTGACTTTTTTTACTTGTTTTCTTTTTTTTCTCTTTTTTTCCGTCTCCCTCTTTCCAAACAAACTAGATAAGATGCAGATTGGATATAGCGAAGATGTGAACAACCTCAACTATGATTGTGACAATGAACGATGGCTAGCACGTGGTGGAAATTGATGGATGGGTGGTGGACAGCGAAAGGGATAACGATGCAGCGGCGGCGTGACTAATGTGAACAGAACTCAAAACTCTAAACGAACTAGACACTAAGACAAGCAACTCGACACGATGATGCGACCAATAATTCAACTATGCAAGCAATGAAAAGAAAATAGCAAAGGCTCAGATTGTCTTGGACAAAGGATGAATAGATCTAACCTTTTTTGTGGCTTTTTCTTAGACAATAGGTAAGAAAATAAATCTAATCTAGGAAAAACTGGAAATTCTCACCGAGCAACCTGAAAACTGATACCACTTGATAGAGGCGAGGGTGTCCCGATCTTTCAATGAGATGATAACTATCGATTTGGTGGAGACGACTTTGACGTTCCGACTACAAACGTGCACGACATTGCGCCTTAGCAATCGCTAAACCAATCTCCAGAGGTTACTGACGATGCCGGAAGCACGGTCAGCCTGACCATGAAGGTCTATTCCTGCAAGCAATCGAAGAACGAGCAAGAATATGATAAAGCAATCTGAATATTGCAAATATATATGAAGTATTGATAATGGTGGGGATCCGTAAACGGTATTGGTCTGGTCGTTGGACACAAACGAAGTACACAAAGTTGCAATTGCTAACTTTTAACTAAACAAATCCCAAAGAAAAAACTACTAGATGGATCTACTTATATAGGAGCAAGGGGTGGCGGCCAAGGAGGTGGGAGGACGTCCCAAGGCATCCTAAAACTAACGCTAGGTCATACAAGGCTCATGGGCCCAAGTGGAGGTGATGCAATAACTTTGGGCTTATAGTTTCACTCAGATTCTGCTGCAACGTCATATTGTTTCGTCCATAACTCAACGCTCCGGGCGAATTTGAAGGTGAATCCAATTGGGTTGGAAATAGCACGAAATCTAGTTTCCAACAAAAAAAGAATCACCCAATTCGGAGTCTGTATGAAAAAGTTGTTGGCGTTTTGAGTCAGGTATGTCTGTGCAGTCCGAATCTGAATCCAGAACGTGAGAGACTTGGACTCTATCTTCTCTTGGCCTAAAAGTGACGTGAGAGGACTTTTCGAACAAAACCTAAACTTCTTCTTTTCCCTTATCTTCATATGTGGATTGTACAAATGTCCCATACACCTGCAATTAGATAAAACACAAAAGTGTTTGAAGTATTTTTGTTCTGGATAACATAAATAGATTATTGAATTGTTTGCATTAGAAATCACCTGACAAATATGCAAGTATGCAATATTTTTGCTCGTATCCAAGGTAGTCATGTCCTCATCATCCTCCCCTTCTTGAAAACAAAGCCTTCCTCAGCGTTGCTTAATCTGAAATGTGGTTAACAAAAGAGACAAGGTGTACATGTTGTATATGTATATGTCATCCATTTTAACTTCACTTGATTTTTGCACATATGACACATGTATACATGAGTAACTTTCATAGTTCATAAAATCTAAAGCCAAAAAATTATCACAAGAAGTAGAAGGCATGAAAATATTACAACTCAGTTTGCACATATAAGTGATGCTCTTATTCATTTCAAAAGATTGGCAATGTTCATCATTAAACCATCCTAACTTTGATGAATAAACCTTACTTGCATCAAATTTACATGCTACAACATGCTTAAATAAGCAAACATGCAATAAGTCATTGGACACAGAATCATCATCAAGATTAGAGGTCATATCAAAATGTTCAAACATTGGTTCTTTTGCATCAACAGTTAATTCAATGGGTGCACACAAAATTGTTGATATTTCAGTTGTTTGATCACATGACGCACTCATGACAGTAACAAGATTCTCTAAAACAGGTGGTGTTCTCAAATCAACAGGTAACTCAACACATGATGTATTCAAGGTAACTAGGCATGCATCATTCTCATGTGAAGTTATATCATCAATACCTTTACTGTTACCTTGTCACAGAGATGTAGCTGATGTAGGTACGGACGTTGACAATGTAGCATACTCTTGAGATGATGTCACGCTCACAATCCGAGGTGGGGCTGCTCTAGTAGGTGCAACGGTGGAGTAACCAACCGGCTGTGGTGAGCATGAACTGGAATAGTAGTTGTTGTAGTCACCCAATGCATCCTCCTGTATCTGTCTCTCAAAGGTACAAGAATGGACATACGTACCAGTAATGCAACGAGGAATATACTGAAATCTTGCCTGAATATCATGGTTCAAACCACCAAAAAATCTATTCATTATATCATCCTCAGATTCTTCTATGTCACAATGATGCATATAAGATTTGAACTCTTGGTAGTAAGCATGAACAGTGTTGTTGCCTTGCTTAAATTTTTCAAATTTGCGAAGCAATTCACGACGATAGTAAGAAGGGAAAAATTGTTATCTCATTACAACTTTCAAAACTTTCCAAGTTGTGGGTTGGTTATCAATCTTTTTCTTACAATGTACACTCCACCAAACAGAAGCAAACCCAGTAAATGCTCTAGTGGTAGCTCATACTCTCTCAAGTTCAGAAAAATCATGGTGACTAAAATCTTGTTCTACTTCAAGCTCCCAAGCTAGATAAATAGAAGGATTAAATATACCCTCAAATGATGGTAAAGAGATAACCTGACCATATGCTTGTGTGTGTTGTCCCAACTCTCGTGATGGTGAAGATGTGTCCGTCGTACAAGATCTTCTACCTCCGAAACCTGTCATGATTAGTAGAAACAAGAAACAAAATTCAAGAATAATGTTCCTATGAACTACTAGGGTATGGTGATAAAACGCTCACAGTATAACAAATATCAATATCTTACAAGTTCTTACCATGCAGCAGGTGGTGACAGGCAACCAACAGTGTCAAATAACTCCAAAGATTGTGTAAAGCGATTGCTAGTGGAACGTACGTATACACGGTGTAGAAATATATGGATTTGGCTTTGCTATATATGGTAGCAAAAGATTAGCAATAATCAATTCAAAGATGCAATGTTGAATAAATGCTCAACGACGGTACTGTGCTAGTCCTAGGCTAGACCGGACTAGAGACGTGAGCCTAGAACACTAATGAGGTCACGCCATAGCACAACTAGCATCAATAAAACATAAGAAGTAGCTCTAGACAGCAAAATATACGTGAAGATCACAATAGCCGTAAAGATAATGATCTGAAACAACAACCAAGCATGATATATCAACAACTTTCTCTCCAACTTTCCTCTGTAAAAGTTTGTGCCAATTTTTTTTTGATAATTTTTCAAGAATGGTATTGACTCGAGCTTTCAAACTCAAAAGGAATCACTCAATTCCGAGTTGATATGAGGAGTCAAAAAATTCTAAAACTGGCCTGAAAAATTGGAATAAGTTGTGTTTGTGAACTTCGGAGGGCAAAAAGATCTATTTAGAAGCCGATTTTGAGGTGCCAAATATTGAACTTTCTTATGCAACTATTTAGATGCCGCGCGTCGCTAGCTTTCATTTGAGTACTCGCGGAGCCAAAACGGACTTCGTATGAGCAATTTATGATTATTTTACTGAACAGTGTATAAAATAGATTCCAATCCGAATTCAACCACGACATTGAGTCTATAGATCCGAATTTTGTTTTTTTTCTTCTCTCTTTTTTTTCTCTCTTTTTTTCCTCACACTTTTTTTTCTTTTTCTTTCTCTAACTTTTTTTTTACTTTTTTACTTTTTTCTCTTTTTTTCTCTCTCCCTCTTTCCAAACAAACTAGATAAGATGCAGATTGGATATAGCGAAGATGTGAATGACCTCAACTATGATTGTGACAATGAACGATGGGTAGCACGTGGTGGAAATTGATGGATGGGTGGTGGACAGCGAAAGGGATAGCAATGCAGCGGCGGCGTGACTAATGTGAACAGAACTCGAAACTCTAAACGAACTAGACACTAAGACCAGCAACTCGACACGACAATGCAACCAATAATTCAACTATGCAAGCAATGAAAAGAAAATTGCAAAGGCTCAGATTGGCTTGGACAAAGGATGAATAGATCTAACCTTTTTTGTGACTTTTTCTTGGACAACAGGTAAGAAAATAAATATAATCTAGGAAAAACTGGAAATTCTCACCGAGCAACCTGAAAACTGATACCACTTGATAGAGGCGAGGGTGTCCCGATCTTTCAATGAGATGTTAACTATCGATTGCTGGAGATGACTTTGACGATCTGACTACAAACATGCACGACGTTGCGCCTTAGCAATCGCTAAACCAATCTCCTGAGGTTACTGACGATGCCGGAAGCACGGTCAGCCTGACCACGAAGGTCTATTCCTGCAAGCAATCGAAGAACGAGCAAGAATATGATAAAGCAATCTGAATATTGCAAATATATATATGAAGTATTGATAATGGTGGGGATCCATAAGCGGTCTTGGTCTGGGCGTTGGACACAAACGAAGTACACGAAGTTGCAATGGCTAACTTTTAACTAAACAAATCCCAAGGAAAAAACTACTAGATGGATCTACTTATATAGGAGCAAGGGGTGGCGGCCAAGGAGGTGGGAGGACGTCCCAAGGCAGCCTAAAACTAAAGCTAGGTCATACAAGGCTCATGGGCCCAAGTGGAGGTGATGCAACACCTTTGGCTTGTAGTTTGACTCGGATTCTGCTGCAACGTCATATTGTTTCGTCCATAACTCAATGCTCCGGACAAATTTGAAGGTGAATCCAATTGGGTTGGAAATAGCACCAAATCTAGTTTCCAACAAAAAAAATCACCCAATTCGGAGTCCATATGAAAAAGTTGTTGGCGTTTTGAGTCAGGTATGTCTGTGCAGTCCGAATCTGAATCCAGAACGTGAGAGACTTGGACTCTATCTTCTCTTGGCCCAAAAGTGACGTGAGAGGACTTTTCGAACAAAACCTAAACTTCTTCTTTTCCCTTATCTTCATATGTGGATTGTACAAATGTCCCATACACCTGCAATTAGATAAAACACAAAAGTGTTTGAAGTATTTTTGTTCTGGATAACATAAATAGATTATTGAATAGTTTGCATTAGAAATCACCTGAAAAATATGCATGTATGCAATATTTTTGCTCGTATCCAAGGTAGTCATGTCCTCATCATCCTCCCCTTCTCGAAAACAAAGCCGTCCTCAGCGTTGCTTAATCTGAAATGTGGCTAACAAAAGAGACAAGGTGTACATGTTGTATATGTATATGTCATCCATTTTAACTTCCCTTGATTTTTGCACATATGACACATGTATACATGAGTAACTTTCATAGTTCATAAAATCTAAAGCCAAAAAATTATCACAAGAAGTAGAAGGCATGAAAATATTACAACTCAGTTTGCACATATAAGTGATGCTCTTATTCATTTCAAAAGATTGGCGATGTTCATCATTAAACCATCCTAACTTTGATGAATAAACCTTAATTGCATCAAATTTACATGCTACAACATGCTTAAATAAGCAAACATGCAATAATTCATTGGACACAGAATCGTCATCAAGATTAGAGGTCATATCAAAATGATTAAACATTGGTTCTTTTGCATCAATAGTTAATTCAATGGGTGCACTCAAAATTGTTGATATTTCAGTTGTTTGATCACATGACGCATTCATGACAGTAACAAGATTCTCTAAAACAGGTGGTGTGCTCAAATCAACAGGTAACTCAACACATGATGTATTCAAGGTAACTAGGCATGCATCATTCTCATGTGAAGTTATATCATCAATACCTTTACTGTTACCTTGTCGCAGAGATGTAGCTGATGTAGGTATGGACGTTGACAATGTACCATACTCTTGAGATGATGGCATGCTCACAATCCAAGGTGGGGCTGCTCTAGTAGGTGCAACGGTGGAGTAACCAACCGGTAGTGGTGAGCATGAACTAGAATAGTAGTTGTTGTAGTCACCCAATGCATCCTCCTGTATCTGTCTCTCAAAGGTACAAGCATGGACATACATACTAGTAATGCAACGAGGAATATACTAAAATCTTGCCTAAATATCATGGTTCAAACCACCAAAAAATCTATTCATTGTATCATCCTCAGATTCTTCTATGTCACAATGATGCATACAAGATTTGACCTCTTGGTAGTAAGCATGAACAGTGTTGTTGCCTTGCTTAAATTTTTCAAATTTGCGAAGCAATTCACGACGATAGTAAGGAGGGAAAAATTGGTGTCTCATTACAACTTTCTAAACTTTCCAAGTTGTGGGTTGGTTATCAATGCTTTTCTTACAATGTACACTCCACCAAACAGAAGCAAACCCAGTAAATGCTCTTGTGGTAGCTCATACTCTCTCAAGTTCAGAAAAATCATGGTGACTAAAAACTTGTTCTACTTCAAGCTCCCTAATGCGGAGCATCCCAACGTCATCCCCATGGACCTACCATCATCTCATCAAGTGCCTACCGGACCCATGACTCGATCACGTGCAAGAGCCCTTGAAACCGAGGTGACATCTCTCCTCTCACAATTCCACTTCGATGCGCATGAAGCATGGCTACTACCTCATATGGATACTTTGTGCATACTCAGGTACAATGGAGAAGCTAAGGAGCAAGGACAAGAAGAAGAGGAAGATGGACGAGAAGACGGAGAAGAAGAAGGGATGTAGGAAAAGTCCCAGCCACCGGACGACCGGCCGGGACCGGACGTCCGGCGCCTGAAGCCTCAGCCGAACCCCAGCGAGCGGACGTCCGGCCCAGACCGGACGACCGGTGCCCCTGCACCCGAAGTGAACGAGTGGACGTCCGGTCCGGACCGGACGACCGGCGCACCAGCACCCGAGCCAACATCAGCGGAAGTCCGGAGCTACCGGACGTCCGGCACCCCCATCCGAGAGCAGAACCAGCGAACGACCGGAGGACACCGGACGTTTGGCAGCTCCTGAAACACCGGACGACCGGTCCCCAGCGGACGTCCGGTACCTAGCTGCATCCAGATTCGGGCCCGAGGCCCATGTACCCTTTCACTTCACCCCTTTTGCACTTAGACTATAAATAGACCCCCCATTCATCCTAGCTAGGGTAGCGTTGGTTTAGCTCATACTTCGAGATAGAGCTTCGCTCATCCATCCCAATCTCCTCCTCGAGAGAGACTGCGGCCCCTCTTTGGAGAAGATCAGCTTGATTTTGTTGTTTTTTGTCCTAATCTGAAAATCCCAACCAAAAATAGCCCCAAATTTTTTCTTGTGTTTTGTGAGTTGTGATGATGTTTTGTTGGTTTTGATCTGTGAATTTGTTGCGTTACAAGTAGATCTAGCCTTCCCCCACCATCTCCACCTCGAAATCCCTCCCAAATTCCCCATATTCCCCCCAAATCATCTCCCGGATCTAAAATCTTGCGTTGACCCCGACCACCGGACGACCGTCACGTCACCGGACGTCCGGCGACCCAGGAAGCACCGGACATTCGACGTTATCGGACGACCGGCGACCGGACATCCGTCCACGCCCGGACGGCCGCTACTTCCACAACATCATCCGCTACACCATCTCCAACTTCCGCAAAACCGTTCCAATATCCCTACCCACACCACCACCTAACCGCCACCTACTCCGACGATTTTGGTCGCCTTTGGTTTTGAGAATTTGAGTTGCGGTACCGTATCCTTTTGTGTTTCGGCTATCTAGGTACAGTTCGACATCGACATCATCGCCGCTCATTTTCGCCACGGACGCGTCATCAACACCGGTCATCAACAACGACCACCTCGACTACGACTTGGTATTCGTGCCACCATTTTGACACCATACCGGAAGCAAGACCGGTAACCTCATCTTGGTATTGGACAAATCACTCTTGCCATCACATTGGTAGCCATCATCACCTTACTCCTTTGTGTTGCTTACCCATCAAGACTAGCCATTGAGTATTGCCGACAACGAGACTTGTGCACTTTAGTCATCATACTTCCCCATAGCATACATACATACATCATTGTTGCCTATATTGGTATCATCTCTTGTGTCACAAAGTTTTCATCGCATACTCACTTGCTATCTTGGTTCATCAAGCATCGCATGAGAAAAGAGCTCAAACATCAAAGAGCCAACCAAGCTTTTAAGCAAAGAGGAAAGATAAGCAAAGAGCTTTTAAGCAAGAACCATAGCATCATACAACATTAAGATTGTCATACTCGATCATCTTGGATCATATCATAGCAACACCTTGCATAAAACATATTTGGGATAGAAGTCATTGCATTTTTGCTAAGTAGGTTGTGCACAAGTTCTTTTATCCGCCTATCATGCAATCGTGCTAGCGTCTCTCTAGTGTTGTGCAACAAGAGCATTTTTGTGGACTCCACATTTTGGCTCACCCTTGGTTGCTCAACCCCACTTATCTTTTTGCGTGTGTGTTCCGTGTACCGTATATGCTTGGTCTACTTGTTACATTGCATCTTGCGAATCTTCTCCAACATTATTGAATCTTGCTTACATTCACATTAAAAATTGTGCCACCATCCTAACCAAGCTCCACCATAAGCTTTTACTTGTGTAGGTGTGAGAAACCGACAAGAATTGGTACCAATTGTGCTATTTCTTTGTTACACATTGGAGTCATCTTTGATCCATTGTCAACATCGGTCAAGGTACATTTGATATTGGTTCTTCCCTTTCTTCCACACACACTTGTCTTGGAATGATGGATAGGCCAAGTACTTCTACCAACCCGCTCTTCATGGAGCAAGACGGCGACATGAACTCCTTCGTCACCAAGAGTCACCTCTTTGGTGCACAACGTGCTTTGCATCAAGAGCAACAACCTATGAGTGAACGCGTCGACAACCTTGCCAACGACTTGCGACTTTCCGAGCAACGTACAAGGGACTACTTTGACAACAAGCTCGACGATCACCAGCAAGAGAATGATGCAAGGATGGATGAGATTCGTGCTTTGTTGCTCAACCGCTCTTCTTCCACTTCAAGAAGGAGCCGTTCAAGTCGACACTCCGACGACACCATCTCCGGTTCAAGTACACCGACATCGAACACTCTTTGACGAGCCGCGTGCAACGAGCGTCAAGCAAACCTCAATCCACTTTGAATCACCGACTCGCAAGAACATCGACGACGTCAAGCCGAACAAGCCTTTGCTCTAGCTCGAGAGCGGCAATGCCAACGTCAACACGAACAAGAGGAGCGAGCGCAACAACATTAAGATGCACAAGATGCCGAGGCGGAACGCCAAGAACAACAACTACGTGAAGCTCAAGCACTTGAAGCGCAACGTGCCCTTCATGAATCAAGTCGTGCCGTAGCCGACCGAGGCCGACAAGCTCGACTACATCAAGAAGCACTTCGCGATGAAGCTCAAGAAAGAATTTACCAAAGACGTGTGCGTCAACAAGCTCCTCGTCAAGATAGACAAGCTCCCCCTCAAGCGAGACAAGAACATCAAGTCCATCGAGAACAAGAAGACAATGGACCCAATCCTCGACAAGAGAAACATGAGGAAGACTTCCAACTTCGTCAAGAGCACCATGATTTGGACAATCATCTAAAACATGGGCGTCATCATCCCCGACCCCAATACAATGAAGAGCAACGCTATGGCAAGCTCAAGTTCACCATGCCCAAGTTCAACGGAAGCAACGATCCCGAAGAATACCTTTCATGGGCATTGAAAGTTGACAAGATCTTCCGTTTGCACAATTATGAAGAAGAGTAGAAGATCGCGATGGCATCCCTTGAGTTCCAAGACTATGTCCTCATTTGGTGGGAATCAGTCGTTGAGCGCCGCGAGGCAAGAGGTGATCCACCCATCACTACTTGGGCACACATGAAGGATGTCATGAGAGCACGCTTCGTGCCTACCTACTACAACCGCGACCTCTTCAAGAAACTCCAACAACTCAAGCAAGGAACCAAGAGCGTTGAAGAATACTACAAGGAGATGGAGATTGCAATGATAAGAGCCAATGTGATGGAAGATGATGAGCAAACTATGGCACGTTTCTTGAATGGAATCAATCATCCCATCAAGAAGATCGCCGACTTGCAACCATACTCAAATCTCATCGAGCTCGTGCACCAAGCTACCAAAGCGGAACGCCAAGTGCAAGATGATCTCAAGTACGCCAATTTCTCATCCAAGTCCTACAGCTTCTCCAATAACCAAGCTTCAATGACTCCAACACCGACTACAAGAACGTCTACTTCCAACATCGACAAGCCGACTTTCAAGAAAGCTTCGTCAACTACAAGTCATCCTCCTATGAGCAATTTCAAGCCGAGAGCTCCATCATCATCTACCCCAACTGATGAGACCGTCAAGACGAGTTCCCTCAAGTGTTTCACTTGCGGAGGCCGAGGCCACAAGTCCTATGAGTGCACCAACAAGCGCACAATGATCTTCAACGACGATGGCACTTATGATTCCATGAGCGAAGGAGAAATGGAAGCCCTTGAGCAAGTCGCCATGCACCGCCAAGTGAATAATGAAGAAGAACAAGTCTTTTGTGATGAAGACTCAAGTCCCGCACTTGTTGTCTCCAAAGTCTTCACTCTCCAACATCACCAAGAAGAAGACCAAAGATGCACCATATTCCACACCAAGGCCGGCATCAATTGATGATCCGTCAAGGTCGTCATCGATGGAGGGAGTTGTCACAATCTCGCAAGTGAAGAACTTTGCTCCAAGCTCCAATTTCCCAAGACGAAGCATCCATATCCATACAAAGTGAAATGGCTTAGTGACTCTGACACTATCCAAGTCGAGCACCGAGTACAAGTATCCTTCAAAATCGGCGCTTACGAAGACACCTTGGAGTGCGACGTCATCCCAATGATTGTTTGCCATCTTCTCCTTGGACGGCCATGGCAATTTGACCGAGGTGTCATTCACAATGGGCATACAGATCACTATAGCTTCAAGATGAAAGGGAAAGAGTTCGTGCTACGTCCTATGTCTCCAAGCCAAGTGCTCGCCGACAAGCAAGCCACCCATCATGGAGAAAATAGAGAGAGAGCGATCCACCAAAAAGAGAGTGAGCACCACAAGCCCAAATTGAGTGACTCCACGATGAGCGACAAGAAAAACTTAGTTCTTTTTGCCACCAAACGTGAGATGAGAGAAGTGTGTGAGAACCCATCAAGTGTCCTACACTCTGTCCTATTGTGCAAGGACGAGGTCACACAAACTAACAACTCTCACGATCTACCTTTGGTGTTATCTTCTCTATTGCAGGAATTCCAAGATGTTTTCCCCGATGAGCTACCTCCGGGTCTACCTCCACTACGAGGCATTGAGCACCGAATTAATCTCATCCCCGGAGCGCCGCTTCCCAACAAAGCTCCATACCGCGTCAACCCCTAAGAAACCAAAGAAATCCAAAGGCAAGTAAAGCATGTCATAGACCACGGACATGTGCGTGAAAGTTTGAGTCCTTGTGCCGTACCGGTCATTCTTGTGCCAAAACGTGACGGTAGGTTTCGCATGTGCTCCGATTGTAGACCTATCAATGCTATCACCGTTAGATATAGGTACCCCATTCCACACCTAGATGATATGCTAGATGAGCTTAGTGGTGCCACTGTATTTTCCAAAATCGATCTTAAGAGTGGTTACTATCAAATCCGCATACAAGAGGGTGATGAATGGAAAACCGCATTCAAAACCAAGTTTGGTTTGTATGAGTGGTTAGTCATGCCTATGGGTCTCTCGGAAGCACCGGGCACTTTTATGCGCCTTATGAATCATGTCTTTCGACCTTACATTGGTATATTTTTTGTGGTTTACTTCGATGACATTCTTGTGTTTAGCAAATCTATCCAAGAGCATGTCACCCATGTCCGCACCGTTTTACAAACTCTTAGAAAAGAGCGTCTCTATGCTAATATGGAGAAATGCCAATCTGGTGTTGATAAGCTCGTTTTCTTGGGTTTTGTGGTCTCTTCTAAGGGTGTTCATGTAGATGAGTCCAAGATCAATGCTATTAAGACTTGGCCGCAACCAACCAACTTGCATCAAGTGCGTAGTTTCCTTGGTCTTGCGGGCTTCTATCGTCGCTTTGTAAAGGATTTTAGCACCATTGCTTCGCCTTTACATGCTTTGAGCAAGAAGAATGCGCCTTTTGTTTGGGGACCATCCCAAGATATCGCATTCAATGAGCTTAAGAATTTGCTTACTCATGTTCCCGTGCTTGCTTTACCCAACTTCGACAAGCCTTTTGAGATTCATTGTGATGCTAGCGGTAATGGAATAGGAGGAGTGTTAACGCACGAGAAGCGCCCCATAGCTTACTTTAGTGAGAAACTTTCCGGAGCGCAACTCAACTATCCCATCTATGACAAAGAGCTATATGCTTCAGTCCGCGTTTTACATGAATGGGAACATTACCTTCGTCCCCACGAGTTTATCATTCATACCGATCATGAGACCCTCAAGTATCTCAAGGGTCAAACTAAGTTGAACAAGCGTCATGCTAAATGGAGTGAATTCACTGAGTCTTTTCCCTATGTCATCAAGTACATCAAGGGTAAAGAAAACATCGTCGCGGATGCTCTTTCCCGCATATGCATGCTAGTCACGCAACTCGAGTTAGATGTCATTGGCTTCGAGCATACCAAAGAATTGTATACGCATGATGAGACTTTTGCCACTCCTTATGCCAAGTGTTTGTCGAATACATCGTGGGAGCGCTATTACATCAAAGACGGCTACCTTATGCGAGCTAACAAACTTTGCATCCCCAAGTCGTCCCTTCGTTTATTGCTTTTGCAGGAATCACATGGAGGAGGATTAATGGGAGACTTTGGACGCGATAAGACATTCGCCACGCTCTCGAAGAGCTACTTTTGGCCAAAGATGTTTCGGGACGTCACTCGCTTCACCAACCGATGTTCGACATGCTGCAAAGCTAAGTCCAAAGCTCAATCTCATGGCCTCTATATGCCTCTACCAATTCCATACCAACCATGGGAAGATATTAGCATGGACTTTGTGCTTGGTTTGCCTAGAACTCGAAATGGCAAGGATTCCGTTTTTGTTGTCGTGGACCGTTTCTCCAAAATGGCTCATTTCATTCCTTGCAACAAGATAGACGATGCTTCACATATTGCAGATTTGTTTTGTAGGGAAATATTGCGCCTTCACGGAGTGCCAAAGACTATCGTCTTGGACCGCGACATCAAGTTCCTTAGCTACTTTTGGAAGACTCTATGCGCCAAGCTCCGAATCAAGCTACTCTTCTCCACGGCATACCATCCTCAAACCGACGGCCAAACGGAGGTGACAAACCACACACTCTCCGCTCTACTTCGAGTACTCATCAAGAAGAACATCAAGGAGTGGGAGGAGTGTCTACCCATCGCCGAGTTCGCATACAACCGAGCAAGACACTCAATAACCAGCAAGTCCCCTTTCGAGGTCGTCTACGGATTCAACCCTTTGTCACCATTGGATATTCTTCCTCTACCACTCCAAGAGCGCATCAATTTGGACACAAGTACGCGTGTGACACATCTCAAGAAGATGCATGAAGATACAAGAAACACCATCGAGCGCCAAGTTCAATGCCTTGCGACCAAGCTCAACTTCAACAAACAACCTATGGTCTTCAACATTGGTGATCAAGTGTGGCTACACCTTCGCAAGGACCGCTTCCCACAAGAATGCAAATCCAAGCTTCGTCCACGAGTGGATGGACCCTTCAAGGTGCTTGCACTCTACAACGGCAACGCTTACAAGATCGACCTTCCACACGACATGTACAACGTGAGCAACATCTTCAACGTCAAAGATCTCTCTACTTTCCATGGTGATGAAGATTTTGATCCTAGGACGGATCTTCCCCAAGGGAGGGGAGATGATGCGGAGCATCCCAAGGTCATCCCCATGGACCTACCATCGTCTCATCAAGTGCCTACCGGACCCATGACTCGATCACGTGCAAGAGCCCTTGAAACTGAGGTGACATCTCTCCTCTCACAATTCCACTTCGATGCGCATGAAGCATGGCTACTACCTCATATGGATACTTTGTGCATACTCAGGTACAAGGGAGAAGCTAAGGAGCAAGGACAAGAAGAAGAGGAAGATGGACGAGAAGACGGAGAAGAAGAAGGGATGCAGGAAAAGTCCCAGCAACCGGAGGACCGGCCGGGACCGGATGTCCGGCGCCTTAGCCGAACCCCAGCGAGCGGACGTACGGCCCAGACCGGACGACCGGTGCCCCTGCACCCGAAGCGAACGAGCGGACGTCCGGTCTGGACCGGACGACCGGCGCACCAGCACCCGAGCCAACATCAGCGGAAGTCCGGAGCTACCGGACGTCCGACACCCCCATCACAGAGCAGAACCAGCGGACAACCAGAGGACACCGGACATCCGGCAGCTCCTGAGACACCGGACGACCGGTCCCCAGCGGACGTCCGGTACCTGGCTGCGTCTAGATTCGGGCCCGAGGCCCATGTACCCTTTCACTTCGCCCCCTTTAGCACTTAGACTATAAATAGACCCCCCATTCATCCTAGCTAGGGTAGCGTTGGTTTAGCTCATACTTCGAGATAGAGCTTCGCTCATCAATCCCGATCTCCTCCTCGAGAGAGACCGCGACCCCTCTTCGGAGAAGATCAACTTGGATTCAAGACCCCCTCTTGGGCGTTCCCATCAAGACCTCCTTCTAGGAGAAGAACCGGTTACTTGTATCGTCCTTTGTTGACCGTGGATCATCGTGTATCTCTTTGTGTTTCGAGGATCTAGCACATGTGTAATCGAATGTTGTTGGTTTGAGTGTTTCTCTCTTGTTTTCCCTTGTGAATCCCCTCGTGTTTGTAACGCCCTCGATGCGACTATATCTCCCACGTGTCGAGGCACGACTTAGAGGCATAATCGCATTGAAGGCATATGTCGCAAGTGAGGTAATCTTCACACAACCCATGTAATATAATATGGGAAGAAATTACATAGTTGGCTTACAATCGCCACTTCACACAATTACATGAATAAAGCATTACAACAACCAAATACAATCAGGGGCCCAACTACGGAGCCAAAATAAAAGAAGAACCCCAAATGCGACAAAGGTCCCCGATCGACCCCAACTGGGCTCCACTACTGATCAACTAGAACGAAACAACACAAAGAACAAGGTCTTCATCGAGCTCCTCCTGAGCTTGGTTGCGTCATCTGCACGGACTCATCGGCACCTGCAAGCTGGTTTTGGAAGTATCTGTGAGCCACGGGGACTCAGCAATCTCGCACCCTCGCGATCAAGACTATTTAAGCTTATGGGCAAGGTAAAGGTATGAGGTGGAGCTGCAGCAAGCGACTAGCATATATGGTGGCTAACATACGCAAAAGAGAGCGAGAAGAGAAGGCAAAGCACGATCGATAAACTATGATCAAGAAGTGATCCTAGAACAACCTACGTCAAACATAACTCCAACAACCGTGTTCACTTCCCGGCCCCCACCGGAAAGAGACCATCACGGTTACACACGCGGTTGATTCATTTTAATTAAGGTCAAGTTTCAGGTTTTCTACAACCGGACATTAACAAATTCCCATCTGCCCATAACAGCGGGCACGGCTTTCGAAAGTTCAAATCCCTGCAGGGGTGTCCCAACTTAGCCCATCACAAGCTCTCACGGTCAACGAAGGAAGAGACCTCCTCCCGAGACATTCCGATCAGACTTGGTATCCCGGTACAACAAGACATTTCGACAGGGTAAAACTAAACCAACAACACCTCCCGATGTGCCGACATCCTGATGGGAGCTGCACATATCTCGTTCTCAGGGCAACACCGGATAAGCAATCCGTACAACTAAAACCAGCCCTCGAGTTTCCCCGAGGTGGCGCTGCAAGGGGCTCTAGTTTGGACCAACACTTAGACAAGCACTGGCCCGGGGGGGGGGGGTTAAAATAAGATGACCGTCGGGATGCGCGACTCCCAAGGGAAAAGGCTAGGTGGTGAATGATAAAACCAATGTTGGGCATTGCTGGAAAAGCTTTACTTAAGGCGAACTGTCAAGGGGTTCCCATAATAGCCCAACCGCGTGAGGAACGCAAAATCCGGGAACATAACACCGATATGACGGAAACTAGGGCGGCAAGAGTGGAACAAAACACCAGGCATAAGGCCGAGCCTTCCACCCTTTACCAAGTATATAGATGCATTAATTAAATAAGATATATCGTGATATCCCAACAAGTAAATAAATGTTCCAACAAGGAACGGCCTCCAATCTTCACCTGCAACTAGTAATGCTATAAGAGGGGCTGAGCAAAGCGGTAACATAGCCAATCAACGGTTTGCTAGGACATGGTGGGTTAGAGATTTGACATGGCAATTTGGGAGGCTGACAAGCAAATGGTAGGCATCGTAGCATAGGCATAGCAAAAGAGCGAGTATCTAGCAAAGCAAAGATAGTAGTGATTTCGAGGGTATGATCATCTTGCCTGAGATCGCGCAAGGAAGAAGAACGAGTCCATGAAGAAGACAAATGGACGTAGACGAATGGTTCCTCACAAACTCGACGTTAACGAAACCAACCCGAAGAAGCAACACCGAAAAGAAGCAAACAATCATGGTAAACAACCAACACATAATCATGGCATGATGCACAATCAAGTATGATGCATGTCCGGTTTAAAGAGGCATGGCATGGCAAAGTGCACAAGCAATCCTACAAATTAAGTGGAGCTCAATATGCATCGGGATGCATATTGACAAAACACCACATCAATTATTTAGTTCTCTCTCGTTTATGTACCCCAACAATATTAAATGTTGATTAACATGGCAAGAGGGTGAAGCAAATGTAAACTACCTATCTAGTCAAGGTTAAATGAGGCCGGAAGCAACGAACAACAATTCCGGAAACTCCTCATATGCATATATTAGGTTTGGTACTGTTCTGTCCTAAACATTATTTTAGAGTTGTTAAACATGCAAGATGAGTGCACCATGTTAACCTAGACATTTTTCTACCCCATTTACATATAAAGTTTATTTAAATCGGGGCTACGGTTATTTAGTTATGAATTAAATCATTTTAACATGGCATAGGAGCAAATTAATGCAAACAACATTTTTAACATTTCAAACATAGATGAAAGTTGGATATTATTAATCTACACAAAATTCTGATCAAGTTTCATATATAAAACATTTTAATCTGATGCACGGTTAGTGAGTTATTAAATGCATGAACCAGGGGGACTTTTCTGCAAAACTGGCAATCTCTGGATAAATAGGAAAAACCCAGGCGCTGAAAAAAAACATGACATGGGCCGAAATGGACTAGCCCAACAGCAGGAAAAAAACAGGTGGCACTGGGGGCGGCTCACCCATGGGCTTCGGCCCGTTTGCAGAGAGGCCAGCAGGCCGAGCGAGGCCGGGCGATCTGGGCCTGGGGCGGAGGAGGTGGCCCACGCGGAAGGTCTTCCTCCTCCCGATCCCCACCTGGATCGGGGAGGTAGGAGGCGGCGATGTTGGCTGCCGGCACCGTTCGCCGGCGGGCAGCGGCAAGGAGGAGCGGAGGAGGCCGGCGAGGGCAGGGAACGCGCCGGGAGATGTGGGGACGGCCGGATCCGGTCGCTCCGGACCCATTCCGGCCAGATCCGGGGCCGGGCGACCACGGGGTGGCGCCGGCGCAGCGAGGTGGAGGCGGGGCACTTCGGCGAGGGTGGACGGCGGCGATGCACTCCGGGAGGTGGCGCGAGGCGAGGGCGAAGAGGCGGCTGTGCGGGAAACGGCGGCCCGGCTCGGGCCCGGGAAGGGGCGGATCTGGGCTCCTACAGGCCCCGATGAAGTGGGGCGCGGGGAGGACATGTGGCGCGCGCGGGTTGGATGCGGGAGGCGGTGGCGATGACATGGCGGCCTCTCATTGGACGGGTGGCGTGGCTGGATGGGGTGGACATGTCCGGCCGGTGGTGGGACGTCTTGTCCGGCGGCGCGAGGAGCGGGGCTAGGGTTCATCCGCGAAATGATCCGAAATTTCGGGGAGGGGTGCTATTTTATAGGTAGAGGGAGCTAGGAGAGTCCAAATGAGGTGTGGTTTTCGGCCACACGATCATGATCGAACGCTCTAGATGATGGAGAGGGTTTAGGTGGGTTTTGGGCCAAATTGGAGAGGTGTTGGGCTGCAACACACACGAGGCCTTCTCGGTCCCTCGGTTAACCATTGGAGTATCAAACGAAGTCCAAATGGTACGAAACTTGACAGGCGGTCTACCGGTAGTAAACCAAGGCCGCTTGGTAATACTCGGTCCAATCCGGAAATGTTTAACCCCCACACAAGAAAGAATGGTAGAAATGACCACCGGAGGAGAACGAAGCACCGGAATGCAAAACGGACAACGGGGAAAAAGCTCGGATGCATGAGACGAACACGTATGCAAATGAAATGCACATGATGACATGATATGCAATGCATGACACGCAAGGAAATGACAACGCAACAACCATGAATAACTGAACGACACCGGGCACATCGGTCTCGGGGTGTTACAGTGTTCTTCGTGTTTCTCTTTGGGATCCGCTCCTTTCGTGAAAGATCGGCCATCTAGGGTTCCACCCTACAGCACTACCAAGCTAGATAAATAGAAGGATTAAATCTACCCTCAAATGATGGTAAAGAGATAACCTGACCGTATGCTTTTGTGTGTTGTCCCAACTCTCGTGATGGTGAAGATGTGTCCGTCATGCAAGAACTTCTATCTCCGGAACCTGTCATGATTAGTAGAAACAAGAAACAAAATTCAAGAATAATGTTCCTATGAACTACTAGGGTATGGTGGTAAAACGCTCATAGTATAACAAATATCAATATCTTACAAGTTCTTACCATGCAGCAGGTGGTGACAGGCAACCAGCAGTGTCAAATAACGCCGAAGATTGTGTAAAGCGATTGCTAGTGGAACGTACGTATACACGGGGTAGAAATATGTGGAGCTGGGTTTCCTATATATGGTAGCAAAAGATTAGCAATAATCAATTCAAAGATGCAATGTTGAATAAAGGCTAAACGACGGTACTGTGCTGGTCCTAGGCTAGACCGGACTAGAGACGCGAGCGTAGAACACTAATGAGGTCACGCCATAGCACAACTGATGAGGACATCAATACCATTGTTACACCCACAACCCCTGCTTCTATACATAGTGGACCGATTACTAGAGCTCGCGCACGCCAATTGAATTATCAGGTACTTTCGTTTCTTGGTAACGATTCTAATGTTCATGAGAATATGATGCTGCCTAAATTGGATACATTTGTTTTGCTTACAAATGAAGGGCCTAGCTTGGACAAGAAAGATGAACCTTGGAGCAAGTTCAAGCATGGAGATGATGGCATGCGCAAGGGGAACAAGAACGGAGTTACAAGTGATGGTTTCAGGACTCTGAAGCCACCATAATGAGTGGATGAAGCATGGGACGAAATATACAAGATGCCACTTCATAAATTTTGTCCAGAGGCTATTTAGGTGCTGCGTCACCTTATTATTGGGCCAGGCCCATGTATTTTCGAAGTACTTAAGTATAGGCTGTTTTTAGAGTCCGTATGTGTGGGGAAACAAGAGTTAGGGTTGGTTTCGGGCCCCTCCACCAAGGGCCACGAAATTCCCCCTCTCTCCTCCATATATACAGCCCTTAGGGCATCGTTTAGGTTTTGGGGGTTTTGTTTAGATTAAAAGTTCACCATAGCAGCAACTTCGCGTACTTCGTTTGTGTTCAACGACGAGACCAAGGCGTCACAGAACCCCACCTTGATCAATAAAGCTTTCATCTTATATTCGCAATATCCAGATTACAATCTCAGTTTCTTGCTTGTTCTTCGTTTGCTTGCAGGAAACAGACCCACGTGGTCAGGTTGATCGTGCCCCGGCATGGTCAGTAACCCTCGGAAGTTGGTTTAGCGATTGCTAAGGCGCGACGTCTCGCACGTTCGTAGTCAGATCGTTAAGGTCGACTCCCACAGAAAACGATAGCCACCATCTCATCGAAACATCGGGACACCTTTGCCTCTATCAAGTGATATCAGATTTTCAGGTTGCTCGGTGAGATTTTACAGTTTTTCGTAGTTTAGATCGAGTCTATTCTTCGTACCTATAGTCCACGAAAAAGCAAAAAAAATAGGGTTAGTTCATCCTATCCGAACCAATCTGAGCCTTTGCATAATCTTTTCTGTATTTGCTTTGTTGAATTTGCAGTTGCATCGTCGTGTCAAGTTGCTGGTCTTAGCGTCTAGTCCTTTAGAGTTTCGAGTTCTGTTCACAGGTTGTCATGTCGCCGCTGCCATATATCACCACTGCTTCATCATCATCGCTGCTGCCATATACCACCACCACACCAACTTCATCGTCGCTGCCATATTCACCACCAATCCGAGTCCATATACGCCACCACATATCTGCCGCTATCATGTCAATCCAAGTTCACCTGCAACATATATCCGCCACTAGTCCGATTTCCACCAGATTCATCGCCGCCACCAGTCCAAGATTCCACCAGATTCATCTCCGAGTATAGTAATTGTTGCATTGTTTTCGATTTTCCAGATCACGCCATACTCCGAGTCGTGACAGAGTAGGACTCCCGAGATTCCGTGCTACCCGCAGAAGAAAATTAGTTCCAAACTCAAAAAAACTAAGTCTGGAAAATTCTGGCTAGGCAGTTTTTAGACCATTTGTAGACTTTTTCGAAAAAAAATTGTTGCGGAGCAAAAAAAAAAGCGCAAAAAAGTGAAAAAATGGAAAAAAATCAGAGTGTGCTCTTCCATTGTTTATGTGCAGCACCGTGATTTTGTTAGTGTTCTAGGCTCGCGTCTCTAGCACGGTCTAGCCTAGGACCAGCACAGTACCGTCGCTGAGCGTTTATTCAACTTTGCATCTCTGAATTGATTATTGCTGACCCTTTTTGCTACCATATTATAAGCCTTCCCAGCTCCACATACATCTACGTCGTGCGTTTGACTCTCCCTGGTAATCGCTCTATCCAAGCTTTGAGAGTTTTGACTACGACGGTTGCCGATCACCGCCTGCTGCTGTGTAAGAACTGGTAAGAATTTGAGATTTGCTTGACGGGTTTGTGAAACCACCACCACCTCTTGTTAGTAGTCTGTAGGATCATATTCTTGTGTGTTTCTATTGTAGCTAACCATGGCAGGATCACAAGCCGACGAGACTGACTGGGAGAACATGACGAATAAGGAGTTGCATGATAAATTTCAGCAAATGATGAGTGGACAGGTGCAAGATGTGCTAAACAGATTTGAAGAGGCCATGGAGAAGATAGATGGCATGGAGAACACGTTCGAAACAAAGCTCGATAACATGTTTAATGAATTGCTCGCGCGTCTTCCACCACCACCACCGGCTGCACCTAACGCACCTCTACAACAACAACAACGACTACCTCCACATCGTGAAACAGCCCTCCGCCAAGCGAGCCGTCTCCCTCTTGCACCTGGCCAAACTGTTGGTGCTGTTGTTGATACTTCTGTCGCTCCTGCTGCTGATGCGGAGGATGATGATTTTGCAGGAGATTACGAGGATGAGGTTGATCAAAATAAGAACTACGTGCCACCACCAGCACCACAACCACCACGTCGTCCACATGCAAATAATGGCAATGTTAGGGCTCACCCTCAAGTACGAGATCATGACCATCTTCCTAAACTAAAATTGAATATTCCACCATTCGAGGGTAGATATGTTCCTGATATATATCTTACTTGGGAGTTAGAAACTAAACAACGATTTACATTTTTACAATATCCTGAGGAGAGACGTGTTCCTGCTGCTGTTTGTGCTTTCACTAGCTTTGCATGTGTTTGGTGGTCTGAACATTGTAGATTATATCCTATTCCACCTACTTAGTCTGCTTTGAAAACTGCTATGCGTACTCGTTGGGTTCCACCATATTATCAACGTGAATTACTTCAAAAATTGAAGCGGTTAAGACAAGGAAAAAATTCTGTAGAAGAATATTATCAAGAATTACAAACTGGCATGATTAGATGTGGTATTGTTGAGGAGAATGAAGCTATGCTTGCACGTTTTATGGGTGGATTAAATAGAGAGATTCAGACCATTCTAGAGTATAAGGAGTATACTAATATCACTCATAATTCCATCTTGTTGTCAAGATGAACGTGAAGTGCGGGATCGACAGGCATTGGCGCGAACTAACTTTTCTGCAGGTCGATCTTCCTCATGGACACCACGTGCAGCCTCTACTTCCACTCCACCAGCACCTCCATCAGGTGCCACCTCTAGCCGTGATACAAGAAAGCAGGCACAACCACCACTATCTACCAAGAGCACACCTGCCGGACCTGCGCAGAGCTCTTCTTCTTCCATGGCATCAATAGGGCACACAAGTGATATTATTTGTCGTCGTTGTAAGGGAAGAGGACATTTTGCGAGAGAATGCCAATCTCAGTGTGTGATGATTGCTACTGAGGATGGTGGGTATGTGTCCGCTAGTGACTATGATGAGGAGACTTTGGCTCTTACTACACGTGAAGAACACGGTGGAGATGATTCTGATCATGAGACGCAATACATGGCTGCTGAAGATGCTGACAGGTATGAATGTTTAGTTGCTCATCGTGTTTTGAGTGTGCAGGTCACACAAGCTGAGCAAAAACAGAGGCATAATTTGTTCCATATAAAGGGAGTTGTGAAGGAACGTTCTGTTCGCGTCATCATAGATGAAGGGAGCTGCAATAACTTGGCTAGCATGGAGATGGTGGAGAAGCTATCTCTCACCACAAGACCACATCCACATCCTTACTACATCCAATGGTTCAACAATAGCGGCAAGGTTAAGGTAACACGTACTGTTTGTGTGCATTTTAGTATCTCTACATATGCTGATTATGTTGATTGTGATGTGGTACCTATGCAAGCATGTTCCTTATTACTTGGTAGACCATGGCAATTTGATAAAAATTCTGTACACCATGGTAGAAACAATCAGTATACTCTTGTTCATAAGGATAAAAATATTACTTTGATTCCTATGACTCCTGATTCCATTTTGAAAGATGATATTAATAGAGCGAATAAAGCAAAACATGAGAAAAATAAGAGTGAAAATCAGATTGTGGCAAAAGAATTTGAGCAACAAATGCAGCCTAATAATAAACAATCTAGTGTTGCTTCTGAAATAAAATTGAAAAGTGCATGTTTACTTGCCACCAAATCTGATATTGATGATCCAGATTTTAGAAAATCTATTTGCTATGCTCTTGTGTGCAAAGAGGCATTATTTTCATTCGAGGACGTGCCTTCCTCTTTGCCTCCTGCTGTCACTAACATTTTGCAGGAGTTCACTGACATCTTTCCACAAGATGTGCCACCGGGATTACCACCTATTCGAGGGATTGAGCATCAACTTGACTTAATTCCCGGTGCATCATTACCCAACCATGCACCATACCGTACCAATCCAGAGGAGACGAAGGAGATTATGCGTCAAGTACAAGAACTGCTCGACAAAGGTTATATACGCGAATCCCTTAGTCCTTGTGTTGTTCCTATCATTTTAGTGCCGAAAAAGGATGGTACGTCGCGTATGTGCGTTGATTGTAGAGGCATTAATAATATTACTATTTGTTATCGTCATCCTATTCCTAGGCTAGATGATATGCTTGATGAATTGAGTGGCTCTACAATATTCTCCAAAGTTGATTCGCGTAGTGGATACCATCAAATTCATATGAAATTGGGAGATGAATGGAAACCAGCTTTTAAAACTAAGTTTGGATTATATGAGTGGTTAGTCATGCCTTTTGGGTTAACTAATGCACCTAGTACTTTCATGAGGTTAATGAATGAAGTTTTACGTGGACATATTGATTTATAGCAAATCTTTGGAGGAACATTTGGAACATTTACGTGCTGTTTTTATTGCTGTCCGTGATGCACGTTTGTTTGGTAACCTTGGAAAGTGCACCTTTTGCACCAACCGAGTATCTTTTCTTGGCTATGTTGTTACTCCACAGGGAATTGAAGTTGATAAAGCCAAGATTGAAGCTATTGAGAGTTGGCCGCAGCCCAAAATGGTCACACAAGTGAGGAGTTTCTTTGGCCTCGCTAGTTTCTATAGGCGTTTTGTGAGAGATTTCAGCACCATTGCTGCACCTCTCAACGAGCTTACAAAGAAGGATGTGCCTTTTGTTTGGGGTACCGCACAGGAAGAAGCCTTCATGGTATTGAAAGATAAGTTGATACATGCTCCTTTACTCCAACTTCCTGATTTTAATAAGACTTTTTAGCTTGAATGTGATGCTAGTGGAATTGGATTAGGAGGTGTCTTATTACAAGATGGCAAACATGTTGCATACTTTTCTAAAAAATTGAGTGGGCCTAGTCTGAACTATTCGACTTATGACAAAGAATTATATGCTCTTGTTCGGACCTTAGAAACATGGCAACATTATTTATGGCCCAAGGAATTTGTTATACATTCTGATCATGAATCTTTGAAACACATTAAAAGTCAAGCAAAACTGAACCGTAGACATGCTAAATGGGTTGAATTCATTGAGACTTTCCCTTATGTCATTAAACACAAGAAGGGTAAATAAAATGTTATTGTTGATGCATTGCCTCGTCGTTATACTATGCTTTCACAACTTGACTTTAAAATATTTGGTTTGGAGACCATCAAAGGTCAATATGTTCATGATGCTGAATTTAAATATGTATTGCAGAATTGTAGGGAAGGGAGAACTTGGAACAAGTTCATTCTTAAAGATGGATTTGTGTTTCGTGCTAACAAGCTATGCATTCCAGCTAGCTCCGTTCGTCTTTTGTTGTTGCAGGAGGCGCATGGAGGAGGATTAATGGGACACTTTGGCGTCAAGAAGACGGAGGATATACTTGCTACACATTTCTTTTGGCCAAAGATGAGACGTGATGTTGAGCGTTTTGTTGCTCGCTGCACTACATGTCAAAAAGCTAAGTCACGACTCAATCCTCATGGTTTATATATGCCTTTGCCTGTACCTAGTGTTCCTTGGGAGGATATATATATGGACTTTGTTTTAGGTTTACCTCGAACAAAGAAGGGGAGGGATAGCATATTTGTTGTCGTGGATAGGTTCTCGGAAATGGCACACTTTATACCATGTCATAAAAGCAATGGTGCTGTTAATGTTGCTGAATTGTTCTTTCGTGAAATTATGCGCTTGCATGGTGTGCCAAATACTATTGTTTCAGATCGTGATACTAAATTTCTTAGCCACTTTTGGAGATGTTTATGGGCTAAGTTGGGGAGTAAGCTGCTTTTTAGTACTACTTGTCACCCCCAAACTGATGGACAAACTGAAGTAGTCAATAGAACATTGTCTACTATGCTTAGGGCTGTTTTGAAGAATAACAAGAAAATGTGGGAAGAATGCTTGCCTAATATTGAATTTGCTTATAATCGTTCATTGCATTCTACTACTAAGATGTGCCCTTTTGAAATTGTGTATGGTTTCCTACCTCGTGCACCTATTGATTTGTTGCCTCTTCCATCTTCGGAGAAGGTTAATTTTGATGCTAAAGAATGTGCTGAATTGACTTTAAAAATGCATGAGTTAACTAAGGAAAACATTGAGCGTATGAATGCTAAATATAAACTTGCTGGAGATAAGGGTAGAAAACATGTTGTGTTTGCACCTGGAGATCTTGTTTGGTTACATTTGCGTAAGGATAGGTTTCCTAATTTGCGCCAATCAAAGCTAATGCCACGTGCTGATGGTCCTTTCAAGGTGTTAGAGAAAATAAATGATAATGCATATAAACTTGAGCTGCCTGCAGATTTTGGGGTTAGTCCCACTTTTAACATTGCAGATTGGAAGCCTTATTTGGGTGAGGACGATGAACTTTCGTCGAGGACGACTTCATTTCAAGAAGGGGAGGATGATGAGGACATCAATACCATCGTTACACCCACAGCCCCTGCAGCTGTACATACTGGACCAATTACTAGAGCTCGCGCACGCCAATTGAATTATCAAGTACTTCCGTTTCTTGGTAACGATTCTAATGTTCATGTGAATATGATGCTGCCTAAGTTGGATACATTTGTTTTGCTTACAAATGAAGGGGCTAGCCTGGACAAGAAAGATGAACCTTGGAGAAAGTTCAAGCATGGAGATGATGGCATGCGCAAGGGGAGCAAGAACGGAGTTACAAGTGATGATTCCAGGACTCTGAAGCCACCATAATGAGTGCATGAAGTATGGGACAAAATATAAAAGATGCCACTTCATAAATTTCGTCCAGAGGCTATTTTAGATGCTGCCTCACCTTATTATTGGGCCAGGCCCATGTATTTTTGAAGTAGTTAAGTATAGGCTGTTTTTAGAGTCCGTTTGTGTGGGGAAACAAAAGTTAGGGTTGGATTCAGACCCCTCCACCAAGGGCCATGAAATTCCCCCTCTCTCCTCCATATATACAGCCCTTAGGGCATCGTTTAGTCTTTGGGTTTTGTTTAGATTAAAAGTTCGCCATAGCTGCAACTTTGCGTACTTCGTTTGTGTCCAACGACCAGACCAAGACGTCACAAAACCCCACCTTGATCAATAAAGCTTTCATCTTATATTCGCAATATCCACATTGCAATCTCAGTTTCTTGCTTGTTCTTCGTTTGATCGCAGGAAACGGGCCCTCGTGGTCAGGTTGATCTGATGCGGAGCATCCTATGGACATCACCATGTCAAGAGTTCATTCGGCAAGTGACACGTGCGACATCTACTTCACATACATAAAGGTGAATCCTCTCCTTTACACGTGCTCACTTGACCCCTTCGAGGATGGTATACTACTTGACCCTCCATCGTGCATGCATAGGTATTTTCAGAGCTTCACGGATGATGAGGAGGAGTGCAAGCACCAAGGATCACCTACACCATCCACGAGGGAAGCGTGGAAGTGAAGGAAGAAGAAGCCTGGACAAGTTTCTGGAAAGCCCGGAACTTCCGGCCGTTGCCCGGAACTTCCGGCCACCGGAACCTCCGGCCATCCCGGAGCTTCCGGCCCTGCTGCACCGATGCTGTCCGAGAGTGTACCAACTTTGTGGATAGCCCGGACCCTTCCCGGACCTTCGCCCGGAACCTCCGGCGCCCGGACCTTCCGACCGTCCCTGGAACTTCCGGCCCTGCCTGCACGCAGACACTCGAGCCGAACCCCATGTACCCTTTCGCCCCTCACTTACCCCTTCGTGGATCTAGACTATATATACTCCTCCACCTCCTCCTAGTTAGGGTTAGCATTGTGATAGCTCATTTGAGAGATAGAGCTACGCTCATCCATATCGGATCTCCTCCTTGCGAGAGACCGCGGCCTCTTCGGAGAAGATCCCTTTGGATTCAAGGCCCCTTCTAAGGGAAGATCCCCTCGTGGATTCAAGACCCCTCTTGTGCGGCCCCCCTCAAGACCTCCTCAGGGAGAAGACCGGCTACCTATGTATCATCCCTAGTTGATCGTGTACCGTGTATCGTTCCATGTATCCGAGGATCTAGCACATGTGTGATCTATTCATGTTGGTTTGACTGTTCCTCTTGTGTTTCCCCTTTTGTTTTCCCTCGTTTCCCTCCTCGTGTTCTTCGTGTTCTTCGCGGGATCCTCTCCTTTTGTGAAATATCGGGCCACTAGGGCCACTATGGTTTTCAAAATTGGGGAAGAACACAACAAAATCAAGCTAGAAAACAAAGGGGGAGGCTCCGAAATCGTGATCAACATGGCTCATGATACCAAGATGATGTAGGGTAGAACCCTAGTGGCCCGATCTTTCACGAAAGGAGCAGATCCCGTGAAGAACGCGAAGAACACGAGGAGGGAAACGAGGGAAAACACAAGAGGAACATTCAAACCAACATGAATAGATCACACATGTGCTAGATCCTCGGATACATGGAACGATACACGATACACGATCAACTAGGCACGATACATAGGTAGCCGGTCTTCTCCATGAGGAGGTCTTGAGGGGGGCCGCCCAAGAGGGGTCTTGAATCCACGAGGGGATCTTCCCTTAGAAGGGGCCTTGAATCCAAAGGGATCTTCCCCGAAGAGGATGCAGTCTCTCGCAAGGAGGAGATCCGATATGGATGAGCGTAGCTCTATCTCTCAAATGAGCTATCACAACCCTAACCCTAACTAGGAGGAGGTGGAGGAGTATATATAGTCTAGGTCCATGAAGGGGTAAGTGAGGGGCGAAAGGGTACATGGGCTTCGGCCCGAGTGTCTGCGCGCAGGCAGGGCGGAAGTTCCAGAGACGGCCGGAAGTTCCAGGGACGGCCGGAAGGTCCGGGCGCCGGAGGTTCCAGACGAAGGTTCGGGTAGGGTCTGGGCTATCCAGAGAGTTGGTACACTGTCGGACGGCTTCGGTGCAGCAGGGCCGGAAGCTCCGGGATGGTCGGAGGTTCCGGTGGCCGGAAGTTCCGGGCAGCGGCCGGAAGTTCCGGGCTTTCCAGAAACTTGTCCAGGCTTCTTCTTCCTTCTCTTCCACACTTCCCTCACGGATGGTGTAGGCGATCCTTGGTGCTTGCACTCCTCCTCGTCATCCGTGAAGCTCCGACAATACCTATGCATGCACGATGGATGGTTAAGTAGTATACCATCCTCGAAGGGGTCAAGTGAGCACGTGTAAAGGAGAGGATTCACCTTTATGTATGTAAAGTAGATGTCGCACGTGTCACTTGCCGAATGAACTCTTGACATGGTGATGTCCATAGGATGCTCCGCATCATGATCGTGCTCTGGCGTGGTCAATAACCCCTCGGAGTTGGTTTAGCGATTGCTAAGGCGCGACGTCCTCGCACGTTCGTAGTTGGACCGTCAAAGTCGAGTTCCTCTAAAATGATAGCCACCATCTCATCGAAATACAGGACACTGTTGCCTCTATCAAGGGATGATGTCGATGCGTTGCTCAATGCCTCGTAATGGATGTAGTCCCAGAGGTAGCTCATCGGGGAAAACATCTTGGAATTCCTGCAAAAGAGAAGATAACACTAGAGGAAGAGTGTAAGAAGTGTTAGTTTGTGGTGCATTGTCCTTGCACACAAGGACGTAGTGTGGGACACTAGTTGGGTTCTCACACACTTCTCTCATCTCACATTTGGTGGCACATAGAAATAGGTTACTGTTTTCGCTCATCGTGGAGGCACTCGATTTTGTCTTGTGGCGCTCACTCTCTTTTTGGTGTCTCGCTCTCTCACTATGATCTCCATGATGGGTGGCGTGCTTGTCGGTGATCACTTGACTTGGCGACATTGGACGGAGGACGTACTCCTTGCCCTTCATCTTGAAGATGTAGTGGTTCATTAGGCCGTTGTGTATGACTCCTCTATCGAATTGCCATGGCCGTCCAAGGAGAAGATGACAAACGGTCATTGGAACGATGTCGCACTCCAAGGTGTCTTCGAAGGCGCCGATCTTGAAGGAGACTTGTACTCGGTGCTCGACTTGGATAGTGCCGGAGTCGCTAAGCCATTGCACTTTGTATGGATGTGGATGCTTCGTCTTTGGCAATTGGAGCATGGAGCCAAGTTCTTCACTTGCGAGATTATGACAACTTCCTCCATCGATGATGACCTTGACGGATCGTCCGTTGGTGCCGGCCTTGGTGTGGAATATGTTGCATCTTTGGTCTTCTTCTTGGTGATGTTGGAGGGTCAAGACTTTGGAGACAACAAGTGCGGGACTTGAGTCTTCATCACAAAAGACTTTTTCTTCTTTATTGTTCACTTGGCGGTGCATGGCGACTTGCTCGAGGGCTTCCATTTTGCCTTCGCTCATGGAGTCATAAGTGCCATCATCGTTGAAGACCATGGTTCGCTTGTTTCTGCACTGTAGGACTTGTGGCCTCGGCCTCCGCAAGTGAAACACTCGAAGGAACTCGTCTTGACGGTCTCATCGGTCGCGGTAGATGATGAAGATGCTCTCGGCTTGAAGTTGGTCGTAGGAGGATGGCTTGTAGTTGACGAAGCTTTCTTGGAACTAGACTTGTCACCGGTACTTGGTGATTCTCTAGTTGAGGTAGGAGTTGCCAAAGTCGCAGGAGCTTGATAAGAGGAGCCGTAGGTCTTGGACGAGAACTTGGCATACTTGAAATCATCTTGCACTTGGCGTTCCGCTTTGATGGCTTGGTGCACTAGCTCAATGAGGTTTGAGTATGGTTGGAAGTCGGCGATCTTCTTGATGGGATGGTTGAGGCCATTCAAGAAGCGTTCCATTGTCTGTTCATCGTCTTCCGTGACATTGGCTCTTATCATTGCAATCTCCATCTCCTTGTAGTATTCTTCAACGCTCTTGGTTCCTTGCTTGAGTTGTTGGAGTTTCTTGAAGAGGTCGCGGTTGTAGTAGGTAGGCACGAAGCGTGCTCTCATGACATCCTTCATTTGAGCCCAAGTAGTGATGGGTGGTTCACCTCTTGCCTCGCGGCGCTCTATGATTTGTTCCCACCAAATGAGGACATAGTCTTGGAACTCAAGGGATGCCATTGTGATCTTCTTCTCTTCTTCATAATTGTGCAAACGGAAGATCTTGTCAACTTTCAATGCCCATGAAAGGTATTCTTCGGGATCGTTGCTTCCGTTGAACTTGGGCATGGTGAACTTGAGCTTGCCGTAGCGTTGCTCTTCATTGTGTTGGGGTTGGGGATGATGACGCCCATGTTGTAGATGATTGTTCAACTCATGGTGCTCTTGACGCGGAGGTTTTCAACCTCGTGTTGCTCTTGCCGCGGAGGATTCCCATTGTTGTCATGCTCTTGATGAACTTGATGGTCCTGGCGACCTTGTGGAGGAGCGCGTCGAGCTCGAGGAGGAACTAGACTATGCATGCGAGCTTGAAATCGTCGTTCTTGAATTTCTTCGCGGAGTGCTTCCTCTTGTTCATGGGCTTGTCGGCCTCGGTCGGCAACGGCTCGACTCGCATCCTGTAGAGCTTGTTGCGCCTCAAGTGCTTGAGCGTCACGGAGTTGTTGTTCTTGACGTTGAGCCTCGGCATCTTGTGCATTTTGGTGTAGACGTGCGCGTTCTTCCTCTTTATGTTGGCGTTGTTGTTGCCGTTCTCGAGCTAGCGCAAAGGCTTCTTCGGCTTGACGTCGTCAATGCTCTTGAGAGTCGGTGTCTCAAAGTGGATTGATGTTTGCTTGACGGTCGGTGCGCGCGGCTCGACGAAGAGTGTTCGATGTCGGTGTACTTGAGCCGGAGAGGGTAAAGTCAGAATGGCTACTTGAACGACTCCTTCCTGAAGTGGAAGAAGAGCGGTTGAGCAACAAAGCGTGAATCTCGTCAATCCTTGCGTCGTTCTCTTGCTTGTGATCGTCGAGCTTGTGGTCGAAGTAGTCCCTTGTACGTTGCTCGGATAGTCGCAAGTCGGCGGCAAGGTTGTCGATGCGTTCACTCATAGCTTGTTGCTCTTGATGCAAAGCACGTTGTGCACCAAAGAGGTGACTCTTGGTGATGAAGGAGTTCATGTCGTCGTCTTGCTCCGTGAAGAGTGGGTTGGTAGAAGTACTTGCCCTATCCATCATTCCAAGACAAATGTGAGTGGTAGAAAGAGAAGAACGAATACCAAATGTACCTTGACCGAAGTTGAAAGTGAATCGATGATCACTCCAATGTAGGACAAGAAAATAGCCCAATTGGTATGAATTCTCGTCGGTTTCTCACACCTACACAAGTAAAAGCTTATGATAGAGCTTGGCTAGGATGGTGGCTCAATTTTTAATGTGAATGTAAGTAAGATTCAATAATGTTGGAAAATGGTAGAGGCAAAGGTGTCCCGTCTTTCGATGAGATGGTGGCTATCGTTTTACAGGAGGTCGACTTTGATGATCCGACTACGAACGTGCGAGGACGTCGCGCCTTAGCAATTGCTAAACCAACTCTGAGGGGTTATTGACCACGCCGGAGCACGATCAGCCTGACCACGAGGGCCTGTTTCCTGCGAGCAAATGAAGAACAAGCAAGAAACTGAGATTGCAATCTGGATATTGCGAATATATGATGAAAGCTTTATTGATCAAGGTGGGGTTCTGTGACGCCTTGGTCTCGTCGTTGAACACAAACGAAGTACGCGAAGTTGCTGCTATGGTGAACTTTTAATCTAAACAAAACCCCCAAAACCTAAACGATGCCCTAAGGGCTGTATATATGGAGGAGAGAGGGGGAATTTCGTGGCCCTTGGTGGAGGGGCCCGAAACCAACCCTAACTCTTGTTTCCCCACACATACGGACTCTAAAAACAGCCTATACTTGACATGGCTTGTAGTATACCATCCTCGAAGGGGTCAAGTGAGCACGTGTAAAGGAGAGGATTCACCTTTATGTATGTGAAGTAGATGTCGCACGTGTCACTTGCCGAATGAACTCTTGACATGGTGATGTCCATAGGATGCTCCGCATCAGATCAACCTGACCACGAGGGCCTGTTTCCTGCGATCAAACGAAGAACAAGCAAGAAACTGAGATTGCAATGTGGATATTGCGAATATAAGATGAAAGCTTTATTGATCAAGGTGGGGTTTTGTGACGTCTTGGTCTGGTCGTTGGACACAAACGAAGTACGCAAAGTTGCAGCTATGGCGAACTTTTAATCTAAACAAAACCCAAATTCTAAACGATGCCCTAAGGGCTGTATATATGGAGGAGAGAGGGGGAATTTCGTGGCCCTTGGTGGAGGGGTCCGAAACCAACCCTAACTCTTGTTTCCCCACACATACGGACTCTAAAAACAGCCTATACTTAAGTATTTCGAAAATACATGGGCCTGGTGATAGAGGCAAAGTTGTCCCGATGTTTCGATGAGAAGGTGGCTATCGTTTTCTGTGGGAATCGACCTTGACGATCCGACTACGAACGTGCGAGACGTCGTGCCTTAGCAATCGCTAAACCAACATCTGAGGGTTATTGACCATGCCGGAGCACGATCAACCTGACCACGAGGGCCTGTTTCCTGCAAGCAAACGAAGAACAAGCAAGAAACTAAGATTGCAATCTGGATATTGCGAATATAAGAGGAAAGCTTTATTAATGAAGGTGGGATTCTATGACGTCTTGGTCTGGTCGTTGGACACAAACGAAGTACGCGAAGTTGCAGCTATGGCGAACTTTTAATCTAAATAAAACCCAAATTCTAAACGATGCCCTAAGGGCTGTATATATGGAGGAGAGAGGGGGAATTTCGTGGCCCTTGGTGGAGGGGTCCAAAACCAACCCTAACTCTTGTTTCCCCACACATATGGACTCTAAAAACAGCCTATACTTAAGTACTTCGAAAATACATGGGCCTGGCCCAATAATAAGGTGACGCAACACCTAAAATAGCCTCTAGACGAAATTTATGAAGTGGCATCTTGTATATTTCATCCCATGCTTCATGCACTCATTATGGTGGCTTCAGAGTCCTGGAATCATCACTTGTAACTCCGTTCTTGTTCCCCTTGCGCATGCCTTCATCTCCATGCTTGAACTTGCTCCAAGGTTCATCTTTCTTGTCCAAGCTAGGCCCTTCATTTGTAAGCAAAACAAATGTATGCAATTTAGGCAGCATCATATTCTCATGAACATTAGAATCGTTACCATGAAACGAAAGTACCTAATGCGTAGCATCCCACATTCATCCCCATGTACACTCCCACTACTCTCCTAGCCCCAAGTGGACATATGATGAGACCTCGAACAAACGCCATTGGACACAAGGTGAACTCGCTCCTCTCCAAACCTTCACTTCCCACATGTGAGACATGGTTACTACCTCAAATATATGTGCTATGCATGACCAGGAACAAGGAGGAAGACCATGGACAAGACGGCAAGGACACCAAGTACAAGGACCAAGAGAAGAAGTTGCCCGAAGCTACAGCCACCGGATGACCGGCCCAGCCCGGACGTCCGGCCCCTGAAGGTCACAAGAGCCCAAGGAAACTAGGCCAGCAAATGCTACAGCGACCGGACGTCCGACCAGGACCGGACGTCCGATGAACTCCAGGAACCGGACGACCGGCCCCCTCCAGACGTCCGACCAAAGAGCACCCGAGCCGAATCTACGGAAGTCCGAAGAGCACCGGACGTCCAGACCTTCCCGAGCCTTCGGACGACTGGAACCCTCCGGACGTCCGACACCTGTCTGCGCACAGTGTATTGGACCGAGTCCATGTACCCCCCACTTACCCCTTCGTGGCCCATGACTATATATACTCCTCCACCTCCTCCTAGTTAGGGTTAGCGTTGTGATAGCTCATTTGAGAAATAGAGCTACGCTCATCCATTACGGATCTACTCCACGAGAGAGACCGCGGCCCCTCTACGGAGAAGATCCCCTTGGATTCAAGACCACCTCTTGGGTGGCCCCATCAAGACCTCCTCACGAAGAAGAACCGGTTACCGTGTATCGTCCGTTGTTGACTTTGGATCTTGTATCTCTCTTTGTGTTTCGAGGATCTAGCGCATGTGTGATCTATTTCTTGTTGGTTGAGTGATTTCTCTAGTGTTTTCCCCCGTTTTCCCCTCGTGTTCTTCATGTTCATCCTTGGGATCCGCTCCTTTCATGAAAGATCGGCCATCTAGGGTTCCACCCTACATCATCTTGGCATCAGAGCTTAGGTTTATCACGAATTTGGAGCCTCCCCGTTGTGTTTTCTAGCCTAATTTTGTTGTGTTCTTCCCCAATTTCGAAAATCCCCACCAAAAATAGCCCCAATTTTTTTTTGTGATTTGTTCATATGATGAAGTTTTGTTGATTTTGATCCATGGATTTGCTTGGTTTCGAGTGGATCTAGCATTTTCCCAATTTTCCCCACTTCCCATCCACAAAATCTCATCAATTTTGACCCCAAAATCCCCAAATTCCGCCCAAAATCGCGTCCCGGATCTGAAATCTCGCGTTGACCCCGACCACCGGACGATCGTCAATTTACCGGACGTCCGGAGCCCCTGGAACGACCGGACGTCCGTCGTCCACCGGACGACCGGAACCCCTAACCCGAATGGAAATTAGCAGATTTCCGAGCTCACCGGACGTCCGGCCACCGGACATCCGTCCATTAGCGGACGTCCGCTACCAGTAAAAACTGACTTCAGCTGATTTTTGTTTCGGCCATACCTAATTCATCCGAACTCCGATTTTGACGTTCTTTAGCTCGTTTTGAAGCTCTTGACACCACCCTTCCCACAAAAATACAACCAACATCTTTTGACTCCATCTAAGTTTGACAATTTTGGCATCTTTGCCTAGGTCTTCCACCACATCATCCGCTACACCACCACCGACTTCCGCAACCTAACCAATTTTGTTCCCCATCACATTAGTGGTTGCTTGAGGAGTGATTTGAGCCTCCTAAGGTGTCTAGGCTACTTAGGGACGGTTGCTTCTTCATCAACCACCACCACCATGTCCGCATAGGCTTGACCACTATACACTTCCGCCACCCCAACTTAACCCAATTTTGTTTGTGTTGTGAGTTGTGTCTCCTAAGGTGTTTCGGCTACTTAGGGACCGTGCTTTCAACTCCGACACCGTGTATAGTCCTCCACCATAACCTCCACTTCCTCATTGCCTAGTGCAACACCACCGCATTCCGCTACCACCATTTGACGTTTGAGATTTTGAGTTCGTGGTTTTTCCGTTTCCTAAGGTGTTTCGGCTACTTAGGGACGAGTCTCCATCATCTTGGTATCTCCATCAAGATCACCGTCACTCATCATCACCGCGGACGGTAACCTCCATATCATCTTGGTATCGTGGTACCCCTCCATTGTACATTCCCCTTGCAATTGCATTGTTAACCCCTAGCCCATTTTGCGTCACTTGCCTATCGATACTAGCCATTTGAGTATTGCCGGCAACGTTACTTGTGCACATTAGTGATCTACACCATACATTGCATACATACCATATCATATTGGTATCATCATATCATCTCATGTGCCTCAAGTTTGTTCCCGCATATATACAATTGCTACCTTGGTTTGTGCATTTCGCAAAGTGGCCATACAAAAAAAGAGAATAAGCTTTTAAGCAAAAGAGAAAGAGCAAAGAAGCTTGTAAGCAAGTGCCATAGCATCATACCACATTGTCATATAAGATCATCTTGGATCATAACACCGGGAACCATATAGACATAGCATACTTGGGATAGAAGTCATTGCATTTTTGTCTCCTATAGGTTGTGCACAAGTGTCTTATCCGCCTATTGAGCAATCGTGCTAGCGTCTCTCTAGAGTTGTGCAACAAGAGCATTTTCTGTGGATTCCACATTTTGAGCTCATCCTTGGTTGCACGACCCCATTTATCTATCCGTGTGTGCGTTTCCGTGTGCCACCCTTATTCCTATTGGTCTACTTGTTTCACTTGCGAATTTGTGAATCTATTTCAACATTATTGACTCTTGCTAACATTTTACATCAAATTTTTGTGCCACTATCCTCACCGAGCTCCACCATAAGCCTTACATGTGTAGGTGTGAGAAACCGACAAGAATTGGTACCAATTGTGCTATTTCCTTGTCCACATTGGAGTGATCATTGATCCACTTTCAACTTCGGTCAAGGTACATTTGGTATTCGTTCTTCTCTTTCTACCACTCACACTTTTCTCTTGGAGTGATGGATCGGCAAGGCATTTCATCTCCGGTCTTCCACAACAATGACGGCGTGAACAACTACATCAACAAAGCGTCAATCTTCGATCTACAACGACAAATGCAAGGCGCACAATCAAGATTGCGAGAGCGCATCGAGAACATCTACATCGACATTCGTCACTCCGAAGCAAGGAAAAGGGACTACATCGACAAGAAGCTTTCCGCACATAAAGAGGAGAAAGATGCAAGGATGGAGGAGATTAGAGCCTTGATCAGGTCTTCTTCCCCTTCGTCATCCTCAAGGCGGCGACATTCAAACCACAAGTCTTCGGAGCACCCAAGCGATGCAAGCGCAAGTCGTCCACGTGCACATCTCCATGGCGACCACCATCACGTTCGTGATCCACATCGTCATGAAGGGCAAGTCACCTCCAAGCATCATGTGCACGACGACGATGAACGACATCTACTATGAGCTCAAGCACGACAACGACATCATCATCATGAAGATGCTCCACAAGCGCAAGTGCATAAGTCCCATCAAGCACTACCTCACGCCAAGTCGAAGCTTCATGAGCACAAAAGAAGACCGCGAGATGACCACCACAAAGACGGCGCGACGGCTACATCAACCACTTCGGCATATTCGCCAAGTGTTCTCAAGGCATCTTCGCCTTTGGACGTACGGCATCTTCGCCTACTTCCCACGTGTACACCTACATCGACTTCATCAAGTCCAAGGCGACTACCTACGAGCGAGGGCGACACTTCCATCTTCGGAAGCCCCCCAAGGAAGATGGCCGAGCATGGGAAAGTCCCTTCGGTCATGGAGACGAGCTACGAGGTGCCACATCATATGGGCCCCCAACAACAAGACGGTGACAAGAAGGTTGAGCATGGGACTATCCCTTCAACCAAGGCGGCGATAGGAGTTGAGCATGGAGACGTTTGCACCAACATCTCTCCGACACCCACATATAAAGAGATGACCCAATTCCCATGTGAGGAGAGCCGCCCCACCATGAGTGATATGAGTGACTCCACCATACGTGACATTGAGAGCATTTCCTATGAAAGGATGAGTGTGACCACCACTAGCCCCACACATGAGAGCATGCCACACATCCTATGTGAGGTTGAGCGCCATTTGAGTGACTCCACCAACCATATGAGTGAGAGCATGCTTGAGGGAGTGAGTGAGCCACAGCACTTAGTGAGTGAGGTAGTTGACACGGCATGTGAGGCCATTATGATTTCTAACGACTTACCCTCTACTCCGAGTGTGTTATCTTCTTTGGTGCTAGGTCTCCTACATGACGACATGCCTATCCTCGACGAGTACATACCTCCAATGGAGACGACGATGGCCATGGTGGACGATGATGCACCCCCACATTGTTCCATCAAGATGAAGATGACAACGAGACGATCTTCAACACCTCACCTACAACACATGAGCGATGCTCCAAAGGTAACATAGGTGATGGTACTTCTCTTCTCCCACTAGTGGACTATCTTGACATCGATTGCTCCCATGATGTTGACCTACCTATTACCATGCTTCACGATAGTGAGACTTCTTCATGCCTTGACTTACCTATTTATGATGAATATGATGATGAGCATGTTGAGTTACCTAGTTGTGATGCTATGCTTCATAGGATATCTTGTGAAAATTCTATTGGTCACTTCATGTTTGACAATCCATTAACCTTGTCATATGCTATGAGTGAGATATCCCATATTGCATCATTTCAATCTCAACATAGTAACTATGCATGCCCCATTCAAATACATCCCATTTGCACTTATGGCATAGATGACGAGATGATGGTCATTGGCTTTTGCTTCTCTTGTGATGATATTGCCATGCTTCCTTTACATGATTTGCGCAATTCATCTACTATACCATGCCATGATCACATTGTTCCAAATATGCATTGTTTTGGATGTTGTCAATATTCTCCATGTGATGTTGCTACTCATGCTCATGAGGAGACCCCAATAGTTTCCTCATACATATTAGGAGATCTTGATGCATTTCATACTTTGCATGATTCCCATGATAGTGTACACCATATGCATTCCATGAATAACAATGCTCTAGATATTTCTCATGATGCATTACATCCTTTGAGTCTCCATTATGACATACATCATAACAAACCTCTTATGATGGATGACATGTTTCTATATCGCGCATCTCATTTATTTGAGCATTGGCTATTTTGTGCTAACAAACACAAGCACGTGCACATCATGATGGATGATGTGTACATCTACCATGCACACACAATTTTCCTTTGTCTTTGTTTTGTGTAGGTACTCATGTATACTCGTCAACTTCTCAATCCCATGAGTTGACGAAACGAGCTCTTGAGAGCAATGATGACTTGGGATCCCGTGGACTTTCATTCCCACCATTCCTTTTGCGCAAGGACTACGCGCATCTCTTTTACTTGTCTCTCACACGGCTATGGGCTATTTACCAATTGTCACCTTATGCTCATTTTCTCGTGTTCACTTTGCATGTTATTTTTACTCCTATGCCTTTGCCATGCAATTGTGACCCTTGCTTGCATCTACCCATGATTCACCATTATGCTACTCCTATGTGTACTTGCATGATTGGTGGAGATCCTTGTTGCTATTGCCATGTTTATCATCTGCCCCATGCTATTGATGCTATTTTTCTCATACTTGCTTTCATGCTTGTGCTATGTCATGTGAATTATTCATGCACACTATTTGCACCCATGACATGCTTGCCATGATTTCTTCTAGTATGTTGCATCTTTGCACTACTAGCTTGCTTGAATTGATCACCATGATTGCTTGCTTTGTCGCATCACCCATGTTCCATTATGACTTGCTTTCTTGGGTTGATGATGTATATGTTCATGCCTCTCACATGATACATCTTGTGATGCATGCTTGATTGCTTGTGCCTATTCTATTTGGTTGTTCTCACATCATATGCCTCCATACTATGAAATGCTCCCTTGTCCTTTCTTATGATGAGCATGATGCATCCACTTGTTGGGTATTTTACCACACGAATGGTAGGTTTTCCGCTAACCTCATCTGTTTTTCTGAGTGTTTGTCATGTTCTTTCATGTTGAAGGATTCACAAGGCGATACCATCATGACACAATTTGGTCATGTGGAGGCATACATGATGTGCAACACCAACATTTGCGAGAATCTCCTAAAGGTGAACTCCTTCCCTTTGAGCCATCCTCAAATATGCATATTGGATGGGCCATTCTTTCATTGTTGTCTCCTTCTTCTTGTCTACATGTTGCACCTATTGGATGGAGGACCGACATTGAAGATTGGCTCTATGGACCTTCACATTGAGGAGTGCTCGGACTTATTGGACGCACCTTCGAACCTCCACTCATGCCACGACATCGAGCATTGGTAGACCAACACCTCCATATTTGTTGATTGTGCTCACACTTGTCATGATCATTGGACATCTTACACACATGACAATTTTGCATCTCATGCATGGATTGACTCCCATTATGATTGCCTTGTTGCATCTTGTATTCCCATGTCATCCATGATATATGAGCTTGTGCATTTCCTTAGCAAATTTGTTGTGATCTTTCTTGATGGCATATTCATACATCATGATCATATTGCCCATCATCAATTGAATGATCACATCACATTGAGCAACCATTACCACATTCATGCTTTTGATAAACCGTCTCACTATGACATCCTTTTGCGTCGTGGTTGCATTGATCATATTCTTGCATTTGCTACCATGAATGTTGTGCATACATTTCCATATCTTTTGTATACGCTTCATGCACCTTGTCATGATCAATCTTGTTGCACGGACTCATTCTTACATGATGGACACTTTGTGTGCTCTAACCATTGTATTTCTGAGTGTCGTTTGTGTTTGCTCTTTTTGCATGTATACCACTCCGGCTACACCTTGGAGTACTTGGATTGCGCAACGTCTTCCACTCCGTCCAACTACATGTCCGTCCACGACTACCGTTTCCATGCTGATGAGGATCACGATCCGAGGTTGGATCTTTCCCAAGGGGGGGGAGATGATGCAGAGCATCCCACGTTCATCCCCATGTACACTCCCACTACTCTCCAAGCCCCAAGTGGACATATGACGAGACCTCGAACAAACGCCATTGGACACAAGGTGAACTCGCTCCTCTCCAAACCTTCACTTCCCACATGTGAGACATGGTTACTACCTCAAATATATGTGCTATGCATGACCAGGAACAAGGAGGAAGACCATGGACAAGACGGTGAAGACACCAAGTACAAGGACCAAGAGAAGAAGTTGCCCTAAGATACAGCCACCGGACTACCGGCCCAGCCCGGACGTCCGGCCCCTGAAGTTCACAACAGCCCAAGGAAACCAGGCCAGCAAATGCTACAGCGACCGGACGTCCGACCAGGACCGAACATCCGACGAACTCTAGGCACCGTACGACCGGCCCCCTCCGGACGTCCGGACCTTCCCGAGCCTCCGGACGACCGGAACCCTCCGGACGTCAGACACCTGTCTGCGCACAGTGTATTGGACCGAGTCCATGTATCCCCCACTTACCCCTTCGTGGCCCATGACTATATATACTCCTCCACCTCCTCCTAGTTAGTGTTAGCGTTGTGATAGCTCATTTGAGAGATAGAGCTACGCTCATCCATTACGGATCTACTCCACGAGAGAGACCGCGGCCCCTCTACGGAGAAGATCCCCTTGGATTCAAGAGCCCCTCTTGGGTGGCCCCATCAAGACATCCTCACGGAGAAGAACCGGTTACCGTGTATCGTCCGTCGTTGACTTTGGATCTTGTATCTCTCTTTGTGTTTCGAGGATCTAGCGCATGTGTGATCTATTTCTTGTTGGTTGAGTGATTTCTCTCGTGTTTTCCCCTGTTTTCCCATCGTGTTCCTCGTGTTTATCCTTGGGATCCGCTCCTTTTGTAAAAGATCGGCCATCTAGGGTTCCGCCCTACATCAGTACCAGATAATTCTATTGGCGTGCGCGAGCTCTAGTAATTGGTCCAGTATGTATAGCAGCAGGGGCTGTGGGTGTAACAATGGTATTGATGTCCTCATCACCTGGCCCAATAATAAGGTGACGCAGCACCTAGAATAGCCTCTGGACGAAATTTATGAAGTGGCATCTTGTACATTTCGTCCCATGCTTCATGCACTCATTATGGTGGCTTTAGAGTCCTGGAATCATCACTTGTAACTCCGTTCTTTTTCCCCTTGCGCATGCCATCATCTCCATGCATGAACTTGCTCCAAGGTTCATCTTTCTTGTCCAAGCTAGGCCCTTCATTTGTAAGCAAAACAAATGTATCCAACTTAGGCAGCATCATATTCACATGAACATTAGAATCGTTACCAAGAAATGGAAGTATCTGATAATTCAATTGGCGTGCGCGAGCTCTAGTAATTGGTCGAGTATGTACAACAGCAGGGGCTGTGGGTGTAACAATGGTATTGATGTCCTCATCATCCTCCCCTTCTTGAAATGAAGTCGTCCTCGACGAAAGTTTATCATCCTCACCCAAATAAGGCTTCAAATCTGCAATGTAATAAGTGGGACTAACCCTAGGTTCAAACACAACATGTTTTCTACCCTTATCTCCAGCAAGTTTATATTTAGCATTCATACGCTCAATGTTTTCCTTAGTTAACTCATGCATTTTTAAAATCAATTCAGCATGTTCTTTAGCATCAAAATTAACCTTCTCCAAAGATGGAAGAGGCAACAAATCAATAGGTGCACGAGGTAGGAAACCATACACAATTTCAAAAGGGCACATCTTAGTAGTAGAATGCAATGAACGATTATAAGCAAATTCAATATGAGGCAAGCATTCTTCCCACATTTTCTTGTTATTCTTCAAAACAGCCCTAAGCATTGTAGACAATGTTCTATTTACTACTTCAGTTTGTCCATCAGTTTGGGGGTGACATGTAGTACTAAAAAGCATTTTAGTCCCCAACTTTGCCCATAAATATCTCCAAAAGTGGCTAAGAAATTTAGTATCACGATCTGAAACAGTAGTATTTGGCACACCATGCAAGCGAATAATTTCACGAAAGAACAAATCAGCAACATTAACAACATCATCGCTTTTATGACATGGTATAAAGTGTGCCATTTTCGAGAACCTATCCACGACAACAAATATGCTATCCCTCCCCTTATTTGTTCGAGGTAAACCTAAAACAAAGTCCACAGATATATCCTCCCAAGGAACACTAGGTACAGGCAAAGGCATATATAAACCATGAGGATTGAGTCAAGACTTAGCTTTTTGACATGTAGTGCAGCGAGCAACAAAACGCTCAACATCCCGTCTCATCTTTGGCCAAAAGAAATGTGTAGCAAGTATATTGATGCGGAGCATCCCAAGGTCATCACCATGGACCTAACATCGTCTCATCAAGTGCCTACCGGACCCATGACTCGATCACGTGCAAGAGCCCTTAAAACCGAGGTGACATCTCTCCTCTCACAATTCCACTTCGATGCACATGAAGCATGGCTACTACTTCATATGGATACTTTGTGCATACTCAGGTACAATGGAGAAGTTAAGGAGCAAGGAAAAGAAGAAGAGGAAGATGGACGAGAAGACGGAGAAGAAGAAGGGCTGCCAGAGAAGTCCCAGCCACCGGACGATCGGCCGAGACCGGACGTCCGGCGCCTGAAGCATCAGCCGAGTCCCAGCCAGCAGACGCCCGGTCCAGACTGGACGACCGGTGCCCCGACACCCGAAGCAAACGAGCGGACGTCCGGTCTGGACCGGACGACCGGCGTACCTGCACCCGAACCAAAGTCAGCGGAAGACCGACGTTTCCGGACGTCCGGCACCCCCATCGCAGAGCGGAACCAACAGACGACCGGAGGACACCGGACGTCCGGCAGCTCCTGAGACACCGGACGACCGGTCCCCAGCGGACGTCCGATACCTGTCTGCGCATAGTGTTCAGGCTCGAGGCCCATGTACCCTTTCACTTCCCCAACATTATTGAATCTTGCTTACATTCACATTAAAAATTGTTCCTCCATCCTAACCAAGCTCCACCGTAAGCTTTTACTTGTGTAGGTGTGAGAAACCGACGAGAATTCGTACCAATTGGGCTATTTCCTTGTCCTACATTGGAGTGATCATCGATTCACTTTCAACTTCGGTCAAGGTACATTTGGTATTCGTTCTTCTCTTTCTAGCACTCACACTTGTCTTCGAATGATGGATAGGCCAAGTACTTCTACCAACCCACTCTTCATGGAGCAAGACAACGACATGAACTACTTCGTCACCAAGAGTCACCTCTTTGGTGCACAACGTGCTTTGCATCAAGAGCAACAAGCTATGAGTGAACGCATCGACAACCTTGCCGCCGACTTGTGACTTTCCGAGCAACGTACAAGGGACTACTTCGACCACAAGCTCGACGATCACAAGCAAGAGAATGACACAAGGATGGACGAGATTCGCGCTTTGTTGCTCAACCGCTCTTCTTCCATTTCAAGAAGGAGCCGTTCAAGTCACCATTCCGACTCAAGTACACCGACATCAAACACTCTTCGTCGAGCCGCGCGCACCGACCGTCAAGCAAACCTCAATCCGCTTCGGGACACCGATTCTCAAGAGCGCAAACGATGTCAAGCCGAAGAAGCCTTTGCGCTAGCTCGAGAACGGCAACAACAACACCAACATGAAGAGGAAGAACGCGTGCGTCTACACCAAAATGCACAAGATGCCGAGGCTCAACGTCAAGAACAACAACTCCGTGACACTCAAGCACTTGAGGCACAACAAGCTCTACGTGATGCGAGTCGAGCCGTTGCCGACCGAGGCCGACAAGCACGTGAACAAGAGGAATCACTTCACGAAGAACTTCATGAATGACGATTTCAAGCTCGCCTGCATCGTCTAGTTCCCCCTCGAGCTCGACGCGTTCCTCCACAAGCTCGCCAAGACCATCAAGTTCATCAGGAGAATGACGACAATGGGAATCCTCCGCGACAAGAGCAACAGGAGGTTGACAACCCTCCATGTCAAGAGCACCACGAATTGGACAATCATCTACAACATGGGCGTCATCATCCCCGACCCCAACACAATGAAGAGCAACGCTACGGCAAGCTCAAGTTCACCATGCCCAAGTTCAACGGAAGGAACGATCCCGAGGAATACCTTTCATGGGCATTGAAAGTTGACAAGATCTTCCGTTTGCACAATTATGAAGAAGAGAAGAAGATCGCGATGGCATCCCTTGAGTTCCAAGACTATGTCCTCATTTGGTAGGAACAAGTCATTGAGCACCACGAGGCAAGAGGTGATCCGCCCATCACTACTTGGGCACAAATGCAGGATGTCATGAGAGCACGCTTCGTGCCTACCTACTACAACTGTGACGTATTCAAGAAACTCCAACAACTCAAGCAAGGAACCAAGAGTGTTGAAGAATACTAAAAGGAGATGGAGATTGCAGTGATAAGAGCCAATGTGACGGAAGATGTGGAGCAAACTATGGCATGTTTCTTGAATGGACCCAATCATCCTATCAAGAAGATCGCCGACTTCCAACCATACTCAAATCTCATCGAGCTCGTGCTCCAAGCTACCAAAGCGGAACGCCAAGTGCAAGATGATTTCAAGTATGCCAAGTTCTCGTCCAAGTCCTACGGCTTCTCCAATAACCAAGCTTCAACAACTCCAACACCGACTACAAGACCGTCTACTTCCAACATCGACAAGCCGACTTCCAAGAAAGCTTCGTCAACTACAAGTCATCCTCCTACGAGCAACTTCAAGCCGAGAGCTTCAACATCATCTACCCCAACCGATGAGACCATCAAGACGAGTTCCTTCAAGTGTTTCACTTGCGGAGGCCGAGGCCACAAGTACTATAAGTGCACCAACAAGTGCACCATGATCTTCAACGACGATGGCACTTATGATTCCATGAGGGAAAGAGAAATGGAAGCCCTTGAGCAAGTCGCCATGCACCGCCAATTGAACAATGAAGAAGAACAAGTGTTTTGTGATGAAGACTCAAGTCCTGCACTTGTTGTATCCAAAGTCTTGACTCTCCAACATCACCAAGAAGAAGACCAAAGATGCACCATATTCCACACCAAGGCCGGCATCAATGGACGATCCGTCAAGGTCATCATCGATGGAGGGAGTTGTTACAATCTCGCAAGTGAAGATCTTTGATCCAAGCTCCAATTGCCCAAGACGAAGCATCCACATCCATACAAAGTGCAATGGCTTAGTGACTCCGGCACTATCCAAGTCGAGCACCGAGTACAAGTCTCCTTCAAAATCGCGCCTACGAAGACACCTTGGAGTGCGACGTCATCCCAATGACCGTTTGCCATCTTCTCCTTGGACTGCCATGGCAATTCGATAGAGGAGTTGTCCACAATGGGCGGACAAACCACTATAGCTTCAAGATGCAAGGAAAGGAGTTTGTGTTACGACCTATGTCTCCAAGCCAAGTGATCGCCGATAAGCAAGCCACCCATCGTGGAGAGAATTCTGAGAGAGTGAGCCAACAAAAAGAGAGTGAGCACCACAAGCCCAAATTGAGTGCCTCCACGATGAGTGAAAACAAGAACCTAGTTCTATTTGCCACCAAACATGAGATGAGAGAAGTGTGTGAGAACCCATCTAGTGTCCTACACTACGTCCTCGTGTGCAAGGACAATGCAACACAAATTAACACTTCTCACACTCTTCCTTTAGTGTTGTCTTCTCTTTCGCAGGAATTTCAAGATGTTTTCCCCGATGAGCTACCTCCGGGACTACCTCCACTACGAGGCATTGAGCACCGCATCGACCTCATCCCCGGAGCACCCCTTCTGAACAAAGCTCCCTACCGTGTCAAACTCGAAGAAACCAAAGAAATCCAAAGGCAAGTAAAGCATCTCATAGACCATGGACATGTGCGTGAAAGTTTGAGCCCTTGTACCGTACCGGTCATTCTTATGCCAAAACGAGACAGTAGTTTTTGCATGTGCTCCGATTGTAGACCTATCAATGCTATCACCGTTCTTTATAGGTATCCCATTCCACGCCTAGATGATATGCTAGATGAGCTTAGTGGTGCCACTATATTTTCCAAAATTTATCTTAAGAGTGGAAAACTGCATTCAAAACCAAGTTTGGTTTGTATGAGTGGTTAGTCATGCCTATGGGTCTCTCGGAAGCACCGGGCACTTTATGCGCCTTATAATCATGTCTTTCGCCCTTACATTGGTATACTTGTTGTGGTTTACTTCGATGACATTCTTGTGTTTAGCAAATCTATCCAAGAGCATGTCACCCATGTCCGCACCGTTTTGCAAACTTTTAGGAAAGAGCGTCTCTATGCTAATATGGAGAAATACCTTTTTGGCATTGATAAGCTCGTTTTCTTGGGTTTTTTGGTTTTTCTAAGGGTGTTCATGTAGATGAGTCCAAGATCAATGCTATTAAGACTTGGCGGCAACCAACCAACTTGCATCAAGTGCGTAGTTTTCCTGGTCTTGCGGGTTTCTATCGTCGCTTTGTGAAGGATTTTGGCACCATTGCTTCGCCTTTGCATGCTTTGAGCAAGAAGAATGCGCCATTTATTTGGGGACCACCCCAAGATACCGCATTAAATGAGCTTAAGAATTTGCTTACTCATGCTCCCGCGCTTGCTTTACCCAACTTCGACAAACCTTTTGAGATTCATTGCGATGCTAGCGGTAATGGCATAGGAGGTGCGTTAACGCAAGAGAAGTGCCCCATAGCTTACTTTAGTGAGAAACTTTCCGGAGCGCAACTCAACTACCCCATCTATGACAAAGAGCTATATGCATTAGTCTGTGTTTTACATGAATGGGAACATTACCTTCGTCCGCATGAGTTTATCATTCATACCGATCATGAGACTCTCAGGTATCTCAAGGGTCAAACTAAGTTGAACAAGCGTCATGCTAAATGGAGTGAATTCATTGAGTCTTTTCCCTATGTCATCAAGTACATCAAGGGTAAAGAAAACATCGTAGCGGATGCTCTTTCCCGCATATGCATGCTAGTCACGCAACTTGAGTTAGATGTCATTGGCTTCGAGCATATCAAAGAATTGTATGCGCATGATGAAACTTTTGCCACTCCTTATGCCAAGTGTTTGTCGCATACATCATGGGAACGTTATTACATCAAAGACGTCTACCTTATGAGAGCTAACAAACTTTCATACCCAAGTCCTCCCTTCGTTTATTGCTTTTGCAGGAATTGCATGGAGGAGGATTAATGGGACACTTTGGACGTGACAAGACGTTTGCCACGCTCTTGAAGAGCTACTTTTGGCCAAAGATGTTTCTGGATGTCAATCGCTTCACCAACCGATGTTCGTCATGCCGCAAAGCTAAGTCCAAAGCTCAATCTCATGGTATCTATATGCCTCTACCGATTCCATACCAACCATGGGAAGACATTAGCATGGACATCGTACTTGGTTTGCCTTGGACTCGCAATGGGAAAGATTCTATATTTGTCGTTGTGGACCATTTCTCAAAGATGGCACATTTTATTCCTTGTAACAAGATAGACGATGCTTCACATGTTGCTAATCTCTTTTGTAGGGAAATATTGTGTCTACATGGTGTGCCAAAGACTATCGTCTCGGACCGCGACGTCAAGTTCCTTAGCTACTTTTGGAAGACCCTATGCGCCAAGCTCGGAGTGAAGCTACTCTTCTCCACGGCGTACCATCCTCAAACCGACGGCCAAACGGAGGTGACAAACCGCACACTCTCCGCTCTACTTCGAGTACTCATCAAGAAGAACGTCAAGGAGTGGGAGGAGTGCCTACCTATCGCCGAGTTCGCCTACAACCGAGCAAGACACTCAACAACTGGCAAGTCGCCTTTCGAGGTCGTTTACGGACTCAACCCATTGTCACCATTGGACATTCTTCCTCTACCACTCCAAGAGCGCATCAATTTGGACGCAAGTGCACGTGTGACACATCTCAAGAAGATGCCTGAAGATACAAGAAACACCATCGAGCGCCAAGTTCAACGCCTTGCGACCAAGCTCAACTTCAACAAGCAACCTATGGTCTTCAACATTGGTGATCGAGTGTGGCTACACCTTCGCAAGGACCACTTCCCACAAGAACGCAAATCAGCGCTTCGACCACGAGCGGATGGACCCTTCAAGGTGCTTGCACGCTTCAACGACAACGCTTACACGATCGACCTCCCGCGCGACAAGTACAACGTGAGCGACATCTTCAATGTCAAAGATCTCTCTCCCTTCCATGGTGATGAAGATTTTGATCCGAGGACGGATCTTCCCCAAGGGAGGGGAGATGATGCGGAGCATCCCATGGTCATCCCCATGGACCTACCATCGTCTCATCAAGTGCCTACTGGACCCATGACTCGATCACATGCAAGAGCCCTTGAAACCGAGGTGACATCTCTCCTCTCACAATTCCACTTCGATGCACATGAAGCATGGCTACTACCTCATATGGATACTTTGTGCATACTCAGGTACAATGGAGAAGCTAAGGAGCAAGGACAAGAAGAAGAGGAAGATGGACAAGAAGACGGAGAAGAAGGGCTGCCGGAAAAGTCCCAGCCACCGGACGACCGGCCGGGACCGGACGTCCGGCGCCTGAAGCATCAGCCGAGTCCCAGCCAGCGGACGTCCGGTCCAGACTGGACGACCGGTGCCCCGACACCCGAAGCAAACGAGCGGACGTCCGGTCCGGACCGGACGACCGGCGCACCTGCACCCGAACCAAAGTCAGCGGAAGACCGACATTTCCGGATGTCCGGCACCCCCATCACAGAGCAGAACCAGCGGACGACCGAAGGACACCGGACGTCCGGCAGCTCCTGAGACATCGGACGACCGGTCCCCAGCGGACGTCTGGTAGCTGTCTGCACATAGTGTTCGGGCCCGAGGCCCATGTACCCTTTCAGTTCGCCCCCATTTGCACTTAGACTATAAATAGACCCCCAATTCATCCTAGCTAGGGTTAGCATTGGTTTAGCTCATTTGAGAGATAGAGCATTGCTCATCCATATCGGATCTACTCCATGAGAGAGACCGCGACCCCTCTTCGGAGAAGATCCACCTTGGATTCAAGACCCCTTTCTAAGGAAGATCCCCTTGTGGATTCAAGACCTCCTCGCGGAGAAGAACCGGTTACCATGTATCGTCCCTAGTTGTCCATGGATTCGTGTATCGTTCTATGTACTCAAGGATCTAGCCCATGTGTGACTTATTCGTGTCGGTTTAGTGAATTTCTCTTGTGTTTCCCTTCGGTTCATCCTCGTGTTCTTCGTGTTTTCCCCGGGATCCGCTCCTTTCGTGAAAGATCGGGCGATTAGGGTCTCTACCCTACATCATATATCCTCCGTCTTCTTGACGCCAAAGTGTCCCATTAATCTTCCTCCATGCGCCTCCTGCAACAACAAAAGACGAATAGAGCTAGCTAGAATGCATAGCTTGTTAGCACGAAACACAAATCCATCGTTAAGAACGAACTTGTTCCAAGTTCTCTCTTCCTTACAATTCTACAATACATCTTTAAATTCAGCATCATGCACATATTGATCTTTGATGGTCTCCAAACCAAATATTTTAAACTCAAGTTGTGAAAGCATAGTATAACGACGAGACAATGCATCAGCAATAACGTTTTATTTACCCTTCTTGTGTTTAATGAGATAAGGAAAAGTCTCAATGAATTCAACCCATTTAGCATGTCTACGGTTCATTTTTGCTTGACTTTTAATGTGTTTCAAAGATTCATGATCAAAATGTATAACAAATTCCTTGGGCCATAAATAATGTTGCCATGTTTCTAAGGTCCGAACAAGAGCATATAATTCTTTGTCATAAGTAGAATAGTTCAGACTAGGCCCACTCAATTTTTCAGAAAAGTATGCAACAGGTTTGCCATCTTGTAATAACACACCTCCTAATCAAATTCCACTAGCATCACATTCAAGCTCAAAAGTCTGATTGAAATTAGCAAGTTGGAGTAAAGGAGCATGTGTCAACTTATCTTTCAATATCGTGAAGGCTTCTTCCTGTGCAGTACCCCAAACAAAAGGCACATCCTTCTTTGTAAGCTCGTTGAGAGGTGCAGCAATGGTGCTGAAATCTCTCACAAAACGCCTATAGAAACTAGCGAGGCCAAGGAAACTCCTCACTTGTGTGACCGTTTTGGGCTGCGGCCAACTCTCAATAGCTTCAATCTTGGCTTTATCAACTTCAATTCCCTGTGGAGTAACAACATAGCCAAGAAAAGATACTCTGTCAGTGCAAAAGGTGCACTTTCCAAGGTTACCAAATAAACATGCATCACGTAGAGCAATAAAAACAGCACGTAAATGTTCCAAATGTTCCTCCAAAGATTTGCTATAAATCAATATGTCATCAAAGTAAACTACCACAAATCGTCCAATGAAAGCACGTAAAACTTCGTTCATTAACCTCATGAAAGTACTAGGTGCATTAGTTAACCCAAAAGGCATGACTAACCACTCATATAATCCAAACTTAGTTTTAAATGCTGTTTTCCATTCATCTCCCAATTTCATACGAATTCGATGGTATCCACTACGCAAATAAACTTTGGAGAATATTGTAGAGCCACTCAATTCGTCAAGCATATCATCTAGCCTAGGAATAGGATGACGATAACGAATAGTAATATTATTAATGCCTCTACAATCAATGCACATACGCGACGTGACATCCTTTTTCGGTACTAAAATGATAGGAACAGCACAAGGACTAAGGGATTCGCGTATATAACCTTTGTCGAGCAGTTCTTGTACTTGACGCATAATCTCCTTCGTCTCCGCTGGATTTGTACGGTATGGTGCACGGTTGGGTAATGATGCACCGGGAATTAAGTCAATTACATGCTCAATCCCGTGAATAGGTGGTAATCCCGGTGGCAAGTCTTCTGGAAAGACGTCAGCGAACTCCTGCAAAATGGTAGTGATAGCAGGAGGCAAAGAGGAAGGCACGTCCTCGAATGAAAATAATGCCTCTTTGCACAAAAAAGCATAGCAAACAGATTTGCTGAAATCTAGATCATCAGTATCAGATTTTGTGGCAAGTAAACATGCACTTTTCAATTTAATTTCAGAAGCAACACTAGATGGTTTATTATTAGGTTTCATTTGTTTCTCAAATTCTTTTGCCACAATCTGATTTTCACTCTTATTTTTCTCCTGTTTTGCTTTATTAGCTCTATTAATATCATCTTTCCAAATGGATTCAGGAGTCATAGGAAGCAAAGTAATATTTTTATCCTTATGAACAAGAGTATACTGATTGTTTCTACCATGGTGTACAGATTTTTATCAAATTGCCATGGTCTACCAAGTAATAAGGAACATGCTTGCATAGGTACCACATCACAATCAACATAATCAGCATATGTAGAGATACTAAATTGCACACGAACAGTGCGTGTTACCTTAACCTTGCCGCTGTTGTTGAACCATTGGATGTAGTAAGGATGTGGATGTGGTCTTGTTGTCGGAGATAGCTTCTCCACCATCTCCATGCTAGCCAAGTTATTGCAGCTCCCTCCATCTATGATGACGCGAACAGAACGTTCCTTCTCAACGACCTTTGTATGGAACAAATTATGCCTCTGATTGTGCTCAGCTTGTGTGACCTGCACACTCAAAACACGTTGAACAACTAAACATTCATACATGTCAGCATTTTCAGGAGCCATGTATTGCGTCTCATGATCAGAATCATCTCCATCGTGTTCTTCACGTGTAATAAGAGCCAAAGTCTCCTCATCATAGTCACTAGCGGACTCATACCCACCATCCTCAGTAGCAATCATCACACGCTGAGATTGGCATTCTCTCGCAAAATGTCATCTTCCCTTACAATGACGACAAATAATATCACTTGTGTGCCCTGTTGATGCCATGGAAGAAGAAGAGCTCTACGCAGGTCCGGCAGGTGTGCTCTTGGCAGATAGTGGTGGTTGTGCCTGCTTTCTTGTATCACGGCTGGAGGTGGCACCTGATGGAGGTGCTGGTGGAGTGGAAGTAGAGGATGCACGTAGTGTCCATGATGAAGATCGACCTGCAGAAAAGTTAGTTCGCGCCAATGCCTGTCGATCCTGCACTTCACGTTCAGCTTTACAAGCAAGATCGAATAAACGAGTGATATTAGTATACTCCCTATACCCTAGAATGGTCTGAATCTCTCTATTTAATCCACCCATAAAATGTGCAAGCATAGCTTCATTCTCCTCAACAATACCACATCTAATCATGCCAGTTTGTAATTCCTGATAATATTCTTCTACATAATTTTTTCCTTGTCTTAAGCGCTGCAATTTTCTAAGTAATTCACGTTGATAATATGGTGGAACCCAACGAGTACGCATATCAGTTTTCAAAGCAGCCCAAGTAGCTGGAATAGGATATAATCTACAATGTTCAGACCACCAAACACATGCAAAGCTAGTGAAAGCACAAACAGCAGCAGGAACATGTCTCTCGTCAGGATATTGTAAACATGTAAATCGTTGTTCAGTTTCTAACTCCCAAGTAAGATATATATCAGGAACATATCTACCCTCAAATGGTGGAATATTCAATTTTAGTTTAGGGAGATGGTCATGATCTCGTACCTGAGGGTGAGCCCTACCATTGCCATTATTTGCATGTGGATGACCTGGTGGTTGCGGTGCTGGTGGTGGCACGTAGTTCTGATTTTGATCAACCTCATCCTCGTAATCTCCCGCAGAATCATCCTCCTCTGCATCAGCAGCAGGAGCCACAGAAGTATCAACAGCAGCACCAACAGTTTGGCCAGGTGCAAGAGGGAGACGGCTCGCTCGGCGGAGGGTTGTTTCGCGATGTGGAGGTAGTCGTCGTTGTTGTTATTGTTGTTGTTGTTGTTGTTGTTGTTGTTGTTGTTGTTGTTGTTGTTGTTGTTGTTGTTGTTGTTGTTGTTGTAGAGGTGCGTTAGGTGCAGCCAATGGTGGTGGTGGAAGACGCGCGAGCAATTCATTAAACCTGTTATCGAGCTTTGTTTCGAACGTCTTCTCCATGCCATCTATCTTCTCCATGGCCTCTTCAAATCTATTTAGCACATCTTACACCTGTCCACTGATCATTTGCTGAAATTTATCGTGCAACTCCTTATTCGTCATGTTCTCCCAGTCAGTCTCGTCGGCTTGTGATCCTGCCATGGTTAGCAACAATAGAAACACACAAGAATATGATCCTACAGAATACTAACAAGAGGTGGTGGTGGTGTCACAAATCCGTCAAGCAAATCTCAAATTCTTACCAGTTCTTACCCAGCAGCAGGCGGTGATTGGCAACCGTCGTAGTCAAAACTCTCAAAGCTTGGATAGAGCGATTACCAGGAAGAGTCAAACGCACGACGTAGATGTATGTGGAGCTGGGAAGGCTTATAAGATGGTAGCAAAAATGATGCAGAGCATCCCATGACCATCCCCATGGATGATACCTCAACTATCCAAGCTCCAAGTGGACCAATGACAAGGGCTAGGGCACGTGCTATTCAATCCGAGGTGACATCACTCCAACTTGAGTTTTCCCCCTCTTCAAGTGAGACATGGCTACTGCCTATGTCCGAGATACTATGTGTCATCAGGTACAACGCTCAAGACTCGGAGCCGAGGACTATAGTAGAAGAGACAGGCGTCAACACTCTGGACAGCCCGGAACTTCCGGCCCCCGGACCTTCCGGCCGCCAATGACTTCGACCAGCCCAGGCGTGCCAACTCTCGGGTTAGCCCGGACCCCGTCCTTGACCTTCCGACTCCCGGAACCTCCGGCCTGCCCGGACCTTCCGGCCGCTGGATGCCAGCACATCTCTACCGCGCCAACTCTCTGGTTAGGCCGGACCCTCCCCGGAACCTCCGGTGCCCGGAACTTCCGGCCCTGCCTGCGCGCAGCCACTTGGGCCGAGGCCCGTGTACCCTTTCGTCACCTAGACTATATATACTCTATCCCGTACGACTTTCTAGGGTTAGCGTTGGTTTAGCTCATACTTAGAGATAGAGCTTCGCTCATCCACATCGGATCTACTCCTCGTGAGAGACCGCGGCCTCTTCGGAGAAGATCCCATTGGATTCAAGCCCCCTTTCTAAGGGGAGACCCCCTCGTGGATTCAAGACCTCCTCACGGAGAAGACCGGCTACCTTTGTATCGTTCTTAGTTTTCGTGGATTCGTGTATCGTTCTATGTACCCGAGGATCTAGCACATGTGTGACTTGTTCTTGTTAGTTTGAGTGTTCCTCTTGTGTTTCCCCTTGTGTTTTCCCTCGTTTCCCTCCTCGTGTTCTTCGCGTTCTTCAAGGGATCCGCTCCTTTCGTGAAAGATCGGGCAATTAGGCTTCCACCCTACATCATCTTGGTATCTAGAGCAAGGTTGATCACGAGTTCGGAGCCTCCCCGTTGTGTTTCTAGCCTAATTTTGTTGTTTTTCGTCCTAATCCGAAAATCCCCACCAAAAATAGCGCCAAATGTTTTTTGTGATTGGTTGGCGTGTTGAGATTTTGTTGGTTTTGATCCGTGAATTTTGTGTGTGGCTCGTAGATCTAGCCTCCCCACCCTTCTTTTCCTACAATTTGTTCCTTTTCCCTTTCGAATTTGGGCTTTTTCCCCAAGTTTTTCTGCCCAAATCCATGATGCCGAAGTCTCTGTTCTTGGCGGAATCACGACCACCGGAACTTCGGGTCCAGCCCGGACATTCCGGCCCCCGGACCTTCCGGCCATCCCCGGAACCTCCGGACCCCGGACCCATCGTCTTGCCCGGAACTTCCGGCTTTGACAGAAAGTTCGCACTACCTCCACAACTCCACCCAATTTTCCACCAAATTTTGTTCCGGTTCTCACCATATACCATATATACTTCCGCATACCTCCACTACTTCTGCGTAAACTATTTTTGGACCGTTTCGCTCTCCGACACAATTGCTACTTTGAGGTTTGAGAATTTGAGTTGCGGTACCGTATCCTTTTGTGTTTCAGCTATCTAGGTATGGTTCGACATCGACATCACCGCTACTCATCTTCGCCACGGATGCGTCATCAACAACGACCACCTCGACTATGACTTGGTATTCGAGCCACCATTTTGACACCATACCGGAAGCAAGACCGGTAACCTAATCTTGGTATTGGACATATCATTCTTGCCATTACAATGATAGCCATCATAGCCTTACTCCTTTGCGTTGCTTACCCATCGAGACTAGCCATTGAGTATTGCTGGCAACGAGACTTGTGCACATTAGTGATCATACTTCCCATAGCATACATACATCATTGTTGCCTATATTGGTATCATCTCTTGTGTCACAAAGTTTTCATCGCATACTCACTTGCTATCTTGGTTCGTCAAGCATTGCATGAGAAAAGAGCTCAAACATCAAAGAGCCAACCAAGCTTTTAAGCAAAGAGGAAAGATAAGTCAAGAGCTTGTAAGCAAGAACCATAGCATCATACAACATTAAGATTGTCATACACGATCATCTTGGATCATATCATAGCAACACCTTGCATACAAAGTATTTGGGTTAGAAGTCGTTGCATTTTTGCTGAGTACGTTGTGCACAAGTTCTTGTATCCGCCTATCATGCAATCGTGCTAGCGTCTCTCTAGTGTTGTGCAACAAGAGCATTTTCGTGGATTCCATATTTTGGCTCACCCTTGGTTGCACAACCCCACTTATCTTTTTGCATATGTGTTTCCGTGTACCTTATATGCTTGGTCTACTTGTTACATTGCATATTGCGAATCTTTTCCAACATTATTGAAGCTCACTTACAATTGCATCAAATTGTCTGCCACCATCCTAACCAAGCTCCACCAAAAGTTTTTACTTGTGTAGGTGTGAGAAACCGACAAGAACTCGTACCAACTATGCTATTTCCTTGTCCTACATTGGAGTGATCCTCGATCCACTTTCAACTTCGGTCAAGGTACATTTGGTACTCGTTCCTCTCTTTCTACCACTCACATTTGTCTTGGAATGATGGATAGGCCAAGTACTTCTACCAACCCACTCTTCATGGAGCAAGACAACGACATGAACTCCTTCGTCACCAGGAGTCCCCTCTTTGGTGGACAACGTGCTTTGCATCAAGAGCAACAAGCGATGAGTGAATGCATCGACAACCTTGCCGCTGACTTGCGACTTCCCGAGCAACGTACAAAGGACTACTTCGACCACAAGCTCGACGATCACAAGCAAGAGAATGACGCAAGGATGGATGAAATTTGTGCTTTGTTGCTCAACTGCTCGTCTTCCACTTCAAGAAGGAGCCGTTCAAGCCGCCACTCCGACTTCACCCTCTCCGGCTCAAGTACACCGACATAGAACACTCTTCATTGTGCCGCGCGCGCTGACCATCAAGAAAGCCTCAATCCCCTAAGAGACACCGACTCTCAAGAGCGCCGACAACGTCAAACTCGAGAAGCCTTTGCGCTTGCACGAGAACGGCAATGTCAACGCCAACATGAAGAGGAAGAGCGAGCGCGTCTACACCAAAATGCCATAGATGCCGAGGCACAACATCAAGCACAACAACTCCGTGACGCTCAAGCACTTGCGGCGCAACAAGCTCTACGCGACTCGAGTCGAGTCGTTGCCGACCGAAGCCGACAAGCCCGTGAACAAGAGGAAGCACATCACGAAGAAATTCAAGAACAAAGATTTCAGGCTCGCGTGCATCGTCAAGTTCCTCTTCGAGCTCGCGAAGATTCTCCACAAGCTCGCCAACACCACCAAGTTCATCGAGAGCATGAAGACAATGGAAATCCTCCACGACAAGAGCAACATGAGGATAAAAACCCTCCGCGCCAAGAGCACCACGAGTTGAACAATCATCTACAACATGGGCGTTATCATCCCCGACCCCAACACAATGAAGAGCAACGCTACGGCAAGCTCAAGTTCACCATGCCCAAGTTCAACGAAAGCAACGACCCCGAAGAGTACCTTTCATGGGCATTGAAAGTTGACAAGATTTTCCGTTTGCACAATTATGACGAAGAGAAGAAGATCGCAATGGCATCCCTTGAGTTCCAAGACTATGTGCTCATTTGGTGGGAACAAGTCATTGAGCGCCGAGAGGCAAGAGGTGAACCACCCATCACTACTTGGGCGCAAATGAAGGATGTCATGAGAGCACGCTTCGTACCTACCTACTACAACCGCGATCTCTTCAAGAAACTCCAACAACTCAAGCAAGGAACCAAGAGCGTTGAAGAATACTACAAGGAGATGGAGATTGAAATGATATGGGCAAACAATGGCACGTTTCTTGAATGGACTCAATCATCCTATCAAGAAGATCGCCGACTTCCAACCATACTCAAACCTCATCGAGCTCGTGCACCAAGCTACCAAAGCAGAACACCAAGTGCAAGATGATTTCAAGTATGCGAAGTTCTCATCCAAGTCCTACGGCTTCTCCAATAACCAAGCTTCAACGACTCCAACACCGACTACAAAACCTTCTACTTCCAACATCTACAAGTCGACTTCCAAGAAAGCTTCGCCAACTACAAGCAACCCTACTACGAGCAACTTCAAGCCGAGAGCTTCATCATCTTCAACCCCAACCGATGAGACCATCAAGACGAGTTCCTTCAAGTGTTTCACTTGCGGAGGCCGAGGCCACAAGTCCTACGTGTGCACCAACAAGAGAACCATGGTCTTCAACGACGATGGCACTTATGACTCCATGAGCGACGGAGAAATGGAAGCCCTCGAGCAAGTCGCCATGCACCGCCAAGTGAACAATGAAGAAGAACAAGTCTTTTGTGATGAAGACTCAAGTCCCGCACTTGTTGTCTCCAAAGTCTTTACTCTCCAACATCACCAAGAAGAAGACCAAAGATGCACCGTATTCCACACCAAGGCTGGCATCAATGGACGATCCATCAAGGTCATCATCGATGGAGGGAGTTGTCACAATCTCGCAAGTGAAGAACTTTGCTCCAAGCTCCAATTGCAAAAGACGAAGCATCCACATCCATACAAAGTGCAATGGCTTAGTGACTCCGGCACTATCCAAGTCGAGCACCGAGTACAAGTCTCCTTCAAGATTGGCGCCTACGAAGACACCTTGGAGTGCGACGTTGTTCCAATGAATGTTTGTCATCTTCTCCTTGGACGGCCATGGCAATTCGATAGAGGAGTCGTCCACAACGGCCGAACGAACCACTACATCTTCAAGATGAAGGGCGTGGAGTACATCCTCCGTCCAATGTCGCCAAGTCAAGTGATCGCCGACAAGCATACCACCCATCATGGAGATCATAGTGAGAGAGCGAGCCACCAAAATGAGAGTGAGCGCCACAAGCCAAAATTGAGTGCCTCCACGATGAGCGAAAACACGAACATAGTTCTATTTGCCACCAAACGTGAGATGAGAGAAGTGGGTGAGAACCCATCAAGTGTCCTACACTATGTCCTATTGTGCAAGGACGAGGCACCAATAACTAACACCTCTCACAATCTACCTTTGGTGTTATCTTCTCTATTGCAGGAATTTCAAGATGTTTTCCCCGATGAGCTACCTCCGGGACTACCTCCACTACGAGGCATTGAGCACCGAATTAATCTCATCCCTGGAGCGCCGCTTCCCAACAAAGCTCCATACCGCGTCAACCCCTAAAAAACCAAAGAAATTCAAAGGCAAGTAAAGCATCTCATAGACCATGGACATGTGCGTGAAAGTTTGAGTCCTTGTGCCGTACCGGTCATTCTTGTGCCAAAACGTGACGGTAGCTTTCGCATGTGCTCCGATTGTAGACCTATCAATGCTATCACCATTAGATATAGGTACCCCATTCCACGCCTAGATGATATGCTAGATGAGCTTAGTGGTGCCACTATATTTTCTAAAATTGATCTTAAGAGTGGTTACTATCAAATCCGCATACAAGAGGGTGATGAATGGAAAACCACCTTCAAAACCAAGTTTGGTTTGTATGAGTGGTTAGTCATGCCTATGGGTCTCTCGGAAGCACCGGGCACTTTTATGCGCCTTATGAATCATGTCTTTCGCCCTTACATTGGTATATTTGTTGTGGTTTACTTCGATGACATTCTTGTGTTTAGCAAATCTATTATAGAGCATGTCACCCATGTCCGCACCGTTTTGCAAACTCTTAGAAAAGAGCGCCTCTATGCTAATATGGAGAAATGCCTTTTTGGTGTTGATAAGCTCGTTTTCTTGGGTTTTGTTGTTTCTTCTAAGGGTGTTCATGTTGATGAGTCCAAGATTAATGCTATTAAGACTTGGCCGCAACCAACCAACTTGCATCAAGTGCGTAGTTTTCTTGGCCTTGCGGGTTTCTATCGTCGCTTTGTAAAGGATTTTAGTACCATTGCTTCGCCTTTGCATGCTTTCAGCAAGAAGAATGCACCTTTTGTTTGGGGACCATCCCAAGTTACCGCATTCAATGAGCTTAAGAATTTGCTTACTCATGCTCCCGTGCTTGCTTTACCCAACATCGACAAACATTTTGAAATTCATTGCGATGCTAGTGATAATGGGATAGGAGGTGTGTTAACGCAAGAGAAGCGCCCCATAGCTTACTTTAGTGAGAAACTTTCCGGAGCGCAACTCAATTATCCCATCTATGACAAAGAGCTATATGCTTTAGTCCGTGTTTTGCATGAACGGGAACACTACCTTCGTCCCCATGAGTTTATCATTCATACCGATCATGAGACTCTCAAGTATCTTAAGGGACAAACTAAGTTGAACAAGCGTCATGCTAAATGGAGTGAATTTATTGAGTCTTTTCCCTATGTCATCCAGTACATCGAGGGTAAAGAAAACATAGTAGCGGATGCTCTTTCCCGCATTTGCATGCTTGTCACGCAACTTGAGTTAGATGTCATTGGCTTCGAGCATATCAAAGACTTATATGAGCATGATACAACTTTTGCCATTCCTTATGCCAAGTGTTTCTCGAATACATCTTGGGAACGCTATTACATCAAAGATGGCTACCTTATGAGAGCTAACAAACTTTGCATTCCTGAGTCCTCTCTTCGCTTGTTGCTTTTGCAGGAATCTCATGGAGGAGGCTTAATGGGACACTTCGGACACGACAAGATGTTCGCCACGCTCTCGAAGAGCTAGTTTTGGCCTATGATGTTTCGGGATGTGAATCATTTCACCAACCGGTGTTCTATATGTCGCAAAGCTAAGTCCAAAGCTCAATCTCATGGTCTCTATATGCCTTTACCGATTCCATACCAACCTTGGGAAGACATTAGCATGGACTTTGTACTTGGTTTGCCTAGAACTCAAAATGGGAAAGATTCTATATTTGTCGTTGTGGACCGTTTCTCAAAAATGACTCATTTTATTCCTTGCCACAAGATAGTCGATGCTTCACATGTTGTTAATCTCTTTTGTAGGGAAATTTTGCGTCTCCATGGTGTGCCAAAAACCATCGTCTCGCACAGCGACGTCAAGTTCCTTAGCTACTTTTGGAAGACCCTATGCGCCAAGCTCGGAATCAAGCTACTCTTATCCACGGCTTAGCATCCTCAAATCGACGGCCAAACGGAGGTGACAAACCGCACACTCTCCGCTCTACTTCGATTACTCATCAAGAAGAACATCAAGGAGTGGGAGGAGTGTCTACCCATCGCCGAGTTCACCTACAACCGAGCAAAACACTCAACAACCGGCAAGTCCCCTTTCGAGGTCGTCTACGGATTCAACCCTTTGTCACCATTGGATATTCTACATCTACCACTCCAAGAGCGAATCAATTTGGACACAAGTGCACGAGTGACCCATCTCAAGAAGGTGCATGAAGATACAAGAAACACCATCGAGCGCCAAGTACAACGCCTTGCGACCAAGCTCAACGTCAACAAGCAATCTATGGTCTTCAACATTGGTGATCTCGTGTGGCTACACCTTCGCAAGGAGCGCTTTCCACAAGAATGCAAGTCTAAGCTTCGACCACAAGCGGATGGACCCTTCAAGGTGCTCGCACGCTACAACGACAACGCTTACAAGATCGACCTCCCGCGCGACAAGTACAACATGAGTGACATCTTCAACATCAAAGAGCTCTCTCCCTTCCATGTGTGATGAAGAACTCGATCCGAGGACGGATCTTCCCCAAGGGAGGGGAGATGATGCGGAGCATCCCACGACCATCCCCATGGATGCCACCTCAACTATCCAAGCTCCAAGTGGACCAATGACAAGGGCTAGGGCACGTGCTATTCAATCCGAGGTGACATCACTCCTACTTGAGTTTTCCCCCTCTTCAAGTGAGACATGGCTACTACCTAAGTCCGAGATACTATGTGTCATCCGGTACAACGCTCAAGACTCGGAGCCGAGGGCTGTAGAAGAAGAGACAAGCGTCAACACTCTGGATAGCCCAGAACTTTCGGCCAGAGCCCAGAACTTCCGGCCCCCGGACCTTCCCGCCGACCCGGAGCTTTCGGCCGCCGATGAATTCGACCAGCCCAGGCGTGCCAACTCTCGGGTTAGCCCGGACCCCGTCCCGGACCTTCTGGCGCTCGGAACCTCCGGCCTGCCCGGACCTTCCGGCCCCCGGATGCCAGTACATCTCCACCGCGCCAACTCTCTGGTTAGGCCGGACCCTCCCCGGAACCCGACGAGGACATCAATACCATTGTTACACCCACAGCCCCTGCTGCTATACATACTGGACCAATTACTAGAGCTCGCGCACTCCAGTTGAATTATCAGGTACTTTCGTTTCTTGGTAACGATTCTAAGGTTCATGAGAATATGATGCTGCCTAAATTAGATACATTTGTTTTGCTTACAAATGAAGGGCCTAGCTTGGACAAGAATGATGAACCTTGGAGCAAGTTCAAGCATGGAGATGATGGCATGCGCAAGGGGAACAAGAACGGAGTTACAAGTGATAATTCCAGGACTCTGAAGCCACCATAATGAGTGCATGAAGCATGGGATGAAATATACAAGATGCCACTTCATAAATTTCGTCCAGAGGCTATTTTAGGTGCCGCGTCACCTTATTATTGGGCCAGGCCCATGTATTTTCGAAGTACTTAAGTATAGGCTGTTTTTAGAGTCTGTATGTGTGGGGAAACAAGAGTTAGGGTTGGTTTAGGACCCCTCCACCAAGGGCCACGAAATTCCCCCTCTCTCCTCCATATATACAGCCCTTAGGGAATCGTTTAGACTTTGGATTTTGTTTAGATTAAAAGTTCGCCATAGATACAACTTCGCGTACTTCGTTTGTGTCCAACGACCAGACCAAGACGTCATAGAACCCCACCTTGATCAATAAAGCTTTTATCTTATATTCGCAATATCCAGATTGCAATCTCAGTTTCTTGCTTGTTCTTCGTTTGCTCGCAGGAAATAGGCCCTCGTGGTCAGGTTGATCGTGCTCCGGCGTGGTCAATAACCCCTCGGAGTTGGTTTAGCGATTGCTAAGGCGCGATGTCCTCGCACATTCGTAGTCAGATCGTCAAAGTCGACTTCCACTAAAACGATAGCCACTATCTCATCGCAAGACGGGACACCTTTGCCTCTATCAAGTGGTATCAGATTTCCAGGTTGCTCGGTGAGATTTTACAGTTTTTCGTAGTTTAGATCGAGTCTATTCTTCGTACCTATAGTCCACGAAAAAGCCAAAAAAAATTAGGGTTAGTTCATCCTATCCGAACCAATCTGAGCCTTTACATAATCTTTTCTGTACTTGCTTTGCTGAATTTGCGGTTGCATCGTCGTGTCAAGTTGCTGGTTTAGCGTCTAGTCCTTTAGAGTTTCGAGTTCTGTTCATAGGTTGTCACGTCACCGCTGCCATATATCACCACCGCATTATCATCGTCGCTGCTGCCATATACCACCACCACACCAACTTCATCGTCGCTGGCATATTCACCACCACATATTCACCATCAATCCGAGTCCATATACGCCACCACAAATCCACCGCCATCATGCCAATCCGAGTCCACCTGCAACATATATCTGCCACCAGTCCGAGTCCAGTAATTGTTGCATTGTTTTCGATTTCTGGATCACGCGATACTTCGAGTCGTGATAGAATAGGACTCCTGAGATTCCGAGCTACCCGTAGAAGAAAAATAGTTCCAAACTCAAAAAAATTTCTGGCTAGGCAGTTTTTAGACCATTTGTAGACTTTTCCGGAAAAAAATTGTCGCGGAGCAAAAAAGAGAGGAAAAAAAGTGAAAAAAAATAAAAAAAATTAGAGTGTGCTCCTCCATTGTTTACGTGCAGCGCCGTGATTTTGTTAGTGTTCTAGGCTCGTGTCTCTAGCACGGTCTAGCCTAGGACCAGCACAGTACTGTCGTTGAGCGTTTATTCAACATTGCATCTCTGAATTGATTATTGCTGACCCTTTTTGCTACCATATTATAAGCCTTCCCAGCTCCACATACATCTACGTCGTGCGTTTGACTCTCCCTGGTAATCGCTCTATCCAAGCTTTGAGAGTTTTGACTACGACGGTAGCTGATCACTGCCTGCTGCTGGGTAAGAACTGGGAAGAATCTGAGATTTGCTTGACGGATTTGTGACATCCACCACCACCTCTTGTTAGTAGTCTGTAGGATCATATTCTTGTGTGTGTCTATTGCTACTAACCATGGCAGGATCACAAGCCGACGAGACTGACTGGGAGAACCTGACGAATAAGGAGTTGCATGATAAATTTCAACAAATGATGAGTGGACAGGTGCAAGATGTGCTAAACAGATTTGACGAGGCCATGGAGAAGATAGATGGCATGGAGAAGATGTTCGAAACAAAGCTCGATAACAACTTTAATGAATTGCTCGCGCGTCTGCCACCACCAACACGGGCTGCCCCTAACGCACCTCTCCAACAACAACAACAACAACGCCGCTTTCCAAATCAAGTGGTACGAGCACAGCGCGTTCCCATTGACCCTGGGCAATCTTCTGGTGCCGCTGTTGATGCTTCTGCCGCTCCTGCTGCTACTGCAAAGGTGGAGGGCCATTACAAAGGATGAGGTTGACCAAAATCAGAACTACGTGCCACCACTAGGACCACCACCACCAGGTCGTCCTCATGCATATCATCGCAACGGTAGGGCTGCACCACCACCTGAGGTACATGACCATCTTCCTAAACTAAAATTTAATATTCCACCATTTGAGGGTAGATATGTTCCTGATATATATCTTACTTGGGAGTTAGAAACTGAACAACGATTTACATGTTTACAATATCCTGAGGAGAGACGTGTTCCTACTGCTGTTTGTGCTTTCACTAGCTTTGCATGTGTTTGGTGGTCTGAACGTTGTAGATTATATCCTATTTCAGCTACTTGGGCTGCTTTGAAAACTGCTATGCGTACTCGTTGGGTTCCACCATATTATCAACATGAATTACTTCAAAAATTGCAGCGTTTAAGACAAGGAAAAAAAATTCTATAGCAGAATATTAACAGGAATTACAAACTGGCATGATTAGATGTTGTATTGTTGAGGAGAATGAAGCTAAGCTTGCACGTTTTATGGGTGGATTAAATAGAGAGATTCAGACCATTCTAGAGTATAAGGAGTATACTAATATCAGTCGTTTATTCCATCTTCCTTGTAAAGCTGAACGTGAAGTGCAGGATCGACAGGCATTGTCGCGAACTAACTTTTCTGCAGGTCAATCTTCATCATGGACACCACGTGCATCCTCTACTTCCACTCCACCAGCACCTCCATCAGGTGCCACCTCCAGCCGTGATACAAGAAAGCAGGCACAACCAACACTATCTGCCAAGAGCACACCTACTGGACCTGCGCAGGGCTCTTCTTCTTCCATGGCATCAATAGGGCACACAAGTGATATTATTTGTCATCATTGTAAGGGAAGAGGACATTTTGTGAGAGAATGCCAATCTCAGCGTGTGATGATTGCTACTGAGGATGGTGGGTATGAGTCCGCTAGTGACTATGATGAGGAGACTATGGCTCTTATTACACGTGAAGAACACGGTGGAGAGGATTCTGATCATGAGACGCAATACATGGCTGCTGAAGATGCTGAGAGGTATGAATGTTTACCTGCTCAACGTGTTTTGAGTGTGCAGGTCACACAAGCTGAGCAAAATCAGAGGCATAATTTGTTCCATACAAAGGGAGTTGTGAAGGAACGTTCTGGTCGCGTCATCATAGATGGAGGGAGCTGCAACAACTTGGCTAGCATGGAGATGGTGGAGAAGCTATGTCTCACCACAAGACCACATCCACATCCTTACTACATCCAATGGTTCAACAACAGCGGCAAGGTTAAGGTAACACGTAATGTTGTGTGCATTTTAGTATCGCTGCATATGCTGATTATGTTGATTGTGATGTGGTACATATGCAAGCATGTTCCTTATTACTTGGTAGACCATGGCAATTTGATAAAAATTCTGTAAACCATGGTAGAAACAATCAGTATACTCTTGTTCATAAGAATAAAAATGTCACTTTGCTTCCTATGACTCCTGATTCTATTTTGAAAGATGATATTAATAGAGCTAATAAAGCAAAACAGGAGAACAATAAGAGTGAAAATAAGATTGTGGCAAAAGAATTTGAGCAACAAATGAAGCCTAATATTAAACCATCAAGTGTTGCTTCTGAAATTAAATTGAAAAGTGCATGTTTACTTGCCACCAAATCTGATATTGATGATCTAGATTTTAGCAAATCTGTTTGCTATGCTTTTGTGTGCAAAGAGGCATTATTTTCATTCGAGGACGTGCCTTTCTCTTTGCCTCCTGCTGTCACTAACATATCGCAGGAGTTCGCTGAAGTTTTTCCACAAGACGTGCCACCGGGATTACCACCTATTCGAGGGATTGAGCATCAAATTGACTTAATTCCCGGTGCATCATTACCCAACCATGCGCCATACAGTACCAATCCAGAGGAGACGAAGGAGATTATGCGTCAAGTGCAGGAGCTGTTTGACAAAGGTTACATACATGAATCCCTTAGTCCTTGTGATGTTCCTATCATTTTAGTGCCGAAAAAGGATGGTATGTCACGTATGTGTGTTGATTGTAGAGGCATTAATAATATTACTATTCGTTATCGTCATCCTATTCCTAGGCTAGACGACATGCTTGATGAATTGAGTGGCTCTACAATACTCTCCAAAGTTTATTTGCGTAGTGGATACCATCAAATTCATATGAAATTGGGAGATGAATGGAAAACGGCATTTAAAACTAAGTTTGGTTTATATGAGTGGTTAGTCATGCCTTTTGGGTTAACTAATGCACCTAGTACTTTCATGAGACTAATGAACGAAGTTTTACGTGCTTTCATTGGACGATTTGTGGTAGTCTATTTTGATGATATACTAATTTATAGCAAATCTTTGGAGGAACATTTGGAACATTTACATGCTGTTTTTATTGCTCTACGTGATGCACGTTTGTTTGCTAACCTTGGCAAGTGCACCTTTTGCATCGACCGAGTATCTTTTCTTGGCTATGTTGTTACTCCACAGGGAATTGAAGTTGATAAAGCCAAGATTGAAGCTATTGAGTGTTGGCCGCAGCCCAAAACGGTCACACAAGTCAGGAGTTTCCTTGGCCTCACAGGTTTCTGTAGGCATTTTGTGAGAGATTTCAGCACCATTGCTGCACCTCTCAACGAGCTTACAAAGAAGGATGTGCCTTTTGTTTGGTGTACCGCACAGGAAGAAGCCTTCACGGTGTTGAAAGATAAGTTGACACATGCTCCTTTACTCCAACTTCCTAATTTCAATAAGACTTTTGAGCTTGAATGTGATGCTAGTGGAATTGGATTAGGAGGTGTGTTATTACAAGATGGCAAACCTGTTGCATAATTTTCTGAAAAATTGAGTGGGCCTAGTCTGAACTATTCTACTTATGATAAATAATTATATGCTCTTGTTCAGACCTTAGAAACATGGCAACATTATTTATGGCCCAAGGAATTTGTTATACATTCTGATCATGAATCTTTGAAACACATTAAAAGTCAAGCAAAACTGAACCGTAGACATGCTAAATGGGTTGAATTCATTGAGACTTTCTCTTATGTCATTAAACACAAGAAGGGTAAAGAAAATGTTATTGCTGATGCATTGTCTCATCGTTATACGATGCTTTCACAACTTGACTTTAAAATATTTGGTTTGAAGACCATCAAAGATCAATAGGTGCATGATGCTGAATTTAAGATGTATTGCAGAATTGTAAGGAAGGGAGAACTTGGAACAAGTTCGTTCTTAACGATGGATTTGTGTTTCGTGCTAACAAGCTATGCATTCCAGCTAGCTCCGTTCGTCTTTTGTTGTTGCAGGAGGCACATGGAGGAGGATTAATGGGACACTTTGGCGTCAAGAAGACGAAGGATATACTTTCTACACATTTCTTTTGGCCAAAGATGAGACGGGATGTTGAGCGTTTTGTTGGCTCGCTACACTACATGTCAAAAAGCTAAGTCACAACTCAATCCTCATGGTTTATATATGCCTTTGCCTGCACCTAGTGTTCCTTGGGAGGATATATCTATGGACTTTGTTTTAGGTTTACCTCGAACAAAGAAGGGGAGGGATAGCATATTTGTTGTCGTGGATAGGTTCTCGAAAATGGCACACTTTATACCATGTCATAAAAGCGATGATGTTGTTAATGTTGCTAGTTTGTTCTTTCGTGAAATTATTCGCTTGCATGGTGTGCCAAATACTATTGTTTCAGATCATGATAATAAATTTCTTAGCCACTTTTGTAGATGTTTATGGGCTAAGTTGGGGACTAAACTACTTTCCCCAAACTGATGGACAAACTGAAGTAGTCAATAGAACATTGTCTACTATGCTTAGGGCTGTTTTGAAGAATAACAAGAAAATGTGGGAAGAATGCTTGCCTCATATTGAATTTGCTTATAATAGTTCATTGCATTCTACTACTAAGATGTGCCCTTTTGAAATTGTGTATGGTTTCCTACCTCGTGCACCTGTTGATTTGTTGCCTCTTCCATCTTCGGAGAAGGTTAATTTTGATGCTAAAGAACGTGCGGAATTGATTTTAAAAATGCATGAGTTAACTAAGGAAAACATTGAGGGTATGAATGCTAAATATAAACTTGCTGGAGATAAGGGTAGAAACCATGTTGTGTTTGCACCTGGAGGTCTTGTTTGGTTACATTTGCGTAAGGATAGATTTCCTAATTTGCACAAATCAAAGCTAATGCCACGTGCTGATGGTCCTTTTAAGGTGTTAGAGAAAATAAATGATAATGCATATAAACTTGAGCTGCCTGCAGATTTTGGGGTTAGTCCCACTTTTAACATTGTAGATTTGGAGCCTTATTTGGGTGAGGACGATGAACTTTCATCGAGGACGACTTCATTTCAAGAAGGGGAGGATGATGAGGACGTCAATACCATTGTTACACCCACAGCCCCTGCTGCTATACATACTGGACCAATTACGAGAGCTCGCACACGCTAATTAAATTATCAGGTACTTTCGTTTCTTGGTAACGATTCTAAGGTTCACGAGAATATCATGCTTCCTAAATTGGATACATTTGTTTTGCTTACAAATGAAGGGCCTAGCTTGGACAAGAATGATGAACCTTGGAGCAAGTTCAAGCATGGAGATGATGCATGCGCAAGGGGAACAAGAACGGAGTTACAAGTGATGATTCCAGGACTCTAAAGCCACCATAATGAGTGCATGAAGAATGGGACGAAATGTACAATATGCCACTTCATAAATTTCGTCCAGAGGCTATTTTAAGTACTGCGTCACCTTATTATTGGGCCAGGCCCATGTATTTTCGAAGTACTTAAGTATAGGCTGTTTTTAGAGTCCGTATGTGTGGGGAAACAAGAGTTAGGGTTGGTTTCTGTCACGACCGGATTTTCCAGACGTTGATTTCCAGAAAATGGCCGTCGTGCTCACCAGCCCCAGGATTACTGTTAGCTGATGAGGCACCAACTTGATACAGAAATCCCAAGAAAAAATACAAAATATGCAGTACAAGACCATTCGGGCCTGTGAGTACAACAATTGGTTTCTAGTGGTCGATGGCGGAAGCGGTTTGTGGGTCATCAGTGTCTATGGGACTCCATTTCCCACAGGAACAGCTGACCAGGTTAACTCCTATCTTCGCGAGGCTGCTATCACCGTTGCGTAGGTCCCGAGGCTGTCATCTCCACGCTCCTCTCCAAGAAAGCAATCTGGCCAAGACAATAGCCAGGGACAAGCCAGTGAGTACTTTGAATGTACTCGCAAACATTAAGAACACAGGTATAATATAATTGATAATCATGCACTAAAAAATTCCATGATCACATCGTCAGTCATAAATAAAACATCTTTTATGCATGCAAGCAGGTTATTTTCATGCAACATGAATAAGCAGTAAAAAGTGGGAATAAAATGCCGCAGTCGGGCGTCTGAGCGACACCACATAAAGGGCTTTAAAAGAAATGCCACAGTCGGGCGTGTGAGCGACACCACATAAAGGGCTTTAAAAGAAATGCCACAGTCGGGCGTCTGAGCGACACCACATAAAGGGCTTTAAAAGAAATGCCACAGTCAGGCGTCTGAGCGACACCACATAAAGGGCTTTAAAAGAAATGCCACAGTCGGGCGTCTGGGCGACACCACATAAAAGGGCTTTAAAAGAAATGCGACAGTCAGGCGTCTGAGCGACACCACATAAAGGGCTTTAAAAGAAATGCCACAGTCGGGCGTCTCAGCGACACCACATAAAGGGCATATAAAATAAATAATCACAAGGAATATCCAGGAGGTAGAACCGTCCCAGGGATACTCAATAATACAGATAATGCAATGGGTTAGTCCATCACAAAATAATGATCATGGTCCTCACAAGTAACTAGTCGGTATCCAAGTTTGGTTTAACAATATCTCCTCCGAAGACCGACACTAAGACCGACACTTGACCCATCCCAGACTGTAATCCTTAACCATGGACACGGCTATTCGAATAGGTTTAATCTCTGCAGAGGGTGTACTCTTTACCCATGAGTAACGGATTCCTTTAGTCCATCGGGACTAATTCCGTCTACGGCCTTTTAGTTGAAAACACGCCTAACTTGCACACACTAGCTTAACTCATTGGTGTCTGGAATCACCCACGACACTTGTTAAGCAAAACTCTAAGTGGGGAGGCTACAACCTCGCGTAGCATGGGATCAAATTTATATCGCGCGCTCTAAGGGGTGGCCTCCCCTCTCGGTCCCAACCGGAAACACCCATGCCCCCGGACTAGGTGGCCTGCCTACCGGCTACAACCGGTATCTTCCACCATGGCCTCTCTGTACGGTGTGTGCTTGAAAGGGGTTGATGACTTACTGAACCGTACCCTACCTACGGCAGGGGCAAGTGGTAGTACAAAACAAGTATGGGGGTTACTGGAACAAGACTCGATCTACGGTCGACTCAGGAGGTTTATAAATTCCCTGCATGACATGTATAACAAATATATTTCAACCAACAAAATCACCACTCAATATACCTTACCATGCCATACCGGACATAACCGTCCCGACGGAGACCGGCGATAAGCTCACGCCTACCCAAGGCAGAGGCTTTCCCGGATTTCTTTCCGGCATGCATGCAAGGCACATGAGGATGATTACCATCACAAGTATATTCATTTCCAACAGCAAGGAAATCACTAATATGCATTCATGCAAATGATCATATCACATGAAATAACAAGTTCTCCGATATAAGGTGGTGTTATAAACGTGTCAACTAACACACCAAAAATATTATGCCGGGGTTCAGAATGCTTGCCTTCATGGTGTGGAAAGGCAGGGTGCACTCCAAAACTTTTGAAAGCTTTCTTCTCTCTCTCCAAAATCCTATTTTCAAAAATATGCAAATAACACATATTCAAAAACAGTACAAAAAAGTTGTTTGGAAAATTTTCAAATAAATCTTAAAATAAACTAGACAGAATTTGAGAGATGTAGGAAAAAGAATCAATTCATTTGGAGTTATATTTAAAAAGTTAAGCTCAGTCAAAGTTTTGGTCAAAAATATGTTATTTAAAATTAAAACAGAAAAAGAAAAACCTTTCGAATAAACACGTACATGTCGAAAGCGTATTTTGATATACGCTTCCACTTACTCCAGCATGGACTGCGCGTGGGTCACCGACAGTGGGCCCGCCTGGCCCACTGGTCAGGTTTGACTGGTCCACGCGCGCGTCGTCTCCCCCTGACTGAACAGAGGCGGAGCTCCGGCGAGGCTTGCCGGCGAATGGCGGCGTCCCTCGGTGATCTAAGTGCATGGGCGTGCTCAGGAGGTCGAGACGAACTCGGGGGTACCATGGTCGCCGACGTGGACGGAGTCGCCGGCGACGAGCTTCGCGGCGGAGATGGCTTCGGGGGCGAAGTGAGTTTGGGGCTGCGGTGGTTCCCGATCAAAATCGAGTAGGGGGATGGGTTCACAGGAGGAAGAGAAGGTTCCTGGTGAAGAGAACGGAGAGGGGGAGGCCCTGGTGGTGCCGGAATGGCCGGGGCAGTGGCGGCGGCTGCGGTTGCCGGAGATTGGGAAGGAGACCTCCCCGGGTCGATTGGCTGCCAATGGGGTCCTAGGGAGATGGCTTGGGGTTGCCTGTGTGCGGAGACGAGCTCGGGGCTCCTTTATATAGCGTCTCCAAGTCTGTTCACGGCTGCCGTGGATGAGCTCGTCGGCGGACCGCCTTACTGTGTTGCAGGGCGACGTGGAGGCGACGAGAGCTAGCCGATGAGCGAGGGGATAAGCTTGCGCTGTTCCCAGGGGCAGGTGGCGAGCCGGGGTGGCTTTGGCGGCGCCGACCGTGGCAGAGGCGTGCTGCGGACGCCGGTGTGACGCCCAAAGCTCTGTCGGCGTCGCTGTAGGCTGCCAGGGCGGCTTGGCGCGTTGCTGTGAGGGGGGGGAAAGTGCGTGGCGTGGTGCTGCAGAGCGGGCCAAAACCAGGTGGGCCAGCGTGTCGGGCTCGAGCGCGGGATCGTGCAATATGTGCGCTTGGGCGCATCCAGTGCACACACGGAAGGTGTTCGATACAATGCCGTGGCATGCTACTGGTCACAGGTGAGGCTGGCACTTAGCAGACCTAGGTTAGAGTAACTTGGGAGTCTAGTGGACATGTTAGTTTGATCAGAGGTGCAAGGTCACAGTGTACTGACAAAATTCATGTCAAAGTTGTTCATGCACTTAAGGTGTTTGACAAAATGCCACAGGCACCTAGGCATTCTTGGAGTGGGCCAAAACTTGCAGAGTGGGGTCTCTTTAGATGACTAAGAGGGTGGTGAGGTTAGTTTGTGAAAGCACAAACTTGTTAGTGCAAGTTTTGCAAAACTACAATTCTGGCAGGAAATAAATGACATTATTTCATGAAACCAAAAATATTCAAATGGGTGCATGCTCCTGGACTTAGGGTTTGTAGGGTTGTCTACAAGTAGGAGAAGGCACAAGGTTACTGGAGCAAAAATAAATAGGGTTGCAGTAGAAATCACAAGGCTGGACCAGAATGGAAAAGAGGTTGATTCACTCAAAATTTTCAAAGAACAGCACTAGGTTTTTGCATAATGTTGAATCATATGCTACTACCAACATCCCATAATTTTGGTGGAGGCCAGAAAGAAATATTTAAATGGGTTGTAGTGCAAAATTGCACTCTGGACCAGAGAAGAAAAATTGATGCAGAGCTCAAAATATTACATGAATAAAAGATATTTTTGTATAAAAGTGATTTAAAAACATCACATGACATCTCCAAATTTTGGTTGGAATTTTAAGTGAATTTATCAAATGGTTGTAGTTCAAATATGGCCATATAACCTTGAAAAACCATTTTTCAAGAAAATAAAGATCAAGCAAATTAATTATGTAATTAGTTATACTGATAAAAGAAAAGTTTTTCTTGAGAGGTTAAACAAGTCCAATAACATATTTGAAAGGTTTTCATTTTGGGGAAAAACTCCATAATAACAAGGGAGAAATGGTTCAAAAAATAAAAAGGGAGCCCAGAAAATAAAAGTTTTAATTCCTGGCAAAATCTTAATTAATAAAACAAGGCCAAAATTTTGGGGTGTCACAACACTACCCCCCTTAAGAAAAATCTCGTCCTCGAGATTTGTTAAAGTTGTTTTAAGAAAAACTATACGCAATAAAAATGTGGCTACAGTGAGAGGGCAATAAGTGGTGAAAAACCACAGTGTGAATACTGGTGCTGCGTGGAAAAATCTACGGTTCGGGACAAAAACGTGAGATTTCTACGCTGGATATAAATTTAGAATAACTTCTAAATTTAAATATACGCTGGTCGTACCCGAGAGCACAGTGCTCTCTCTGGCCGACAGGTGGACCCGGGGCCCACTGTCAGCCTCTTCTTCTCCCTCTGGTTCTCTCTTCTTCCTCTCTCCCGCGCTTTCCCGCGCTTTCTCCACCGGCGACGCCTAGCGCGTAGGGCATCTAGGCCGTACCGCGGTAGTGCGCGGCGTGCTAGCTGCCGGTGCAGCGTGCACTCACCTCGCGGGCCAGCGTGCTGTCGGCACTGCTCGCGGATTCGTCTCCAAACACCGGCGATCGGCGACGAGCGGCGTTGGTGGACTTCGCCCACCGTACACCGAGCTCGAGCTATAAAACGGCCGGGGTGCCCCTCTCTTCTTCCTCACACCTGGCCTCACTTCTCCTCCTCCTTCTTCCTCCATTACTGCTTACAAAAGCTCGGGTTAGGCTCTAATGGCGGAGGCGATGCCGGACTGGTTTGCGATCCTGATATGCGGAGGGCTGGCGACACTGCTGGGGCTCTCCGTGCTCCTGTGCGCGATGATCCTCGACGATCGTCGCGACGCTGCTGCTCGGGTGTTGGCTCTCCGCGGTGGTGGTGATCACGAGGAGTAGATGGGGTGTGCCGGGTGCTAACTGTTGTTAGGGGGTGATTAGCTGGATGTAACACCGTTGCAAAGTTTTGCAAACAGTGTATGTGTTCGAATGATTATGGTTGTGAGTCTGCTGCCGTGGTGCTGTGTGAAATTAATTAATCCACGCCGTGAGAAGGTGCAGATGTAGCAACTCAGGGAAAAGAAATCTCACTCCAGGATTTTGCGAGGGAAAAACAGTTAATTTAAAGGAGCATAAACCACAACAAAAACTACACACATTAGTAGAAGCCAAATAATTGACTCGTCGTACAAACTCAGGGTATCACGCATAAGTCACACACATAAATAAATGTTGCAATAATGAACACCGCAGCGACGTCTAAAATGGAAACGGTAACTGGACGGGGTCCCTAGAAAACGTCTCTGGTACTGGGATACACTCCTCTTCTATCGGGGGAAGTGGATTGACCAGTCGATGCACGTGTCTCTCCTGGTCGGGCCTTAGTGCTCTGCCGATGGCGATCTGAGGATTTAAATCTGCGAGGCTCTGGAGATAACCCATCACACGTTGGGTTAAACGCTCTTGAGCGATGACGTACTGGACAAGGTTGGCCAGGACTGGGTCTCTCTCAATTCGTCCACCGGGAAAAGATGTCACTCCTCCGGGTGCTGCACGGCTCGGGAAGTAATAATACCCTCGTTCGCTGGCATAGGGTACCGCGAATCGAAGGCGAGCAAGCGCTTCGTATGCAACAGCTTCTATGGCCATATGTGGGGTTGGCATAGATTTCCCCACGAAGGAGACCTCCGTTGGATCTTGGTTTGAGTTCACGGGAGGGATGTGTACTTCTGCCCAATATCTCGACGTGGAAGGGGTGATTCTCGATTTGAACAACTCGTATTGGGGTGGCTGGGTAGCGCCCATGGTACTACAGGTAAAATCCCACAATATCTTGACAAAACTACCCGGGGTTGCATCTGGGGTTCTCAGATAAATGCTAGGGCTCGGCATGGCAAGAAATGGTTGTGAGGGTGGTGCACAAGGTGAGAGGTGCTTGGCAAGGTCACGCGGTGGCCTTTTTATAGCACCGGAGCTGGGTCATTTTTATCCAGGTGAATGGTAAAGAAAATTTTCAGCTCTGTTCCAAGGGTCAGGGTCAAGCCACAGATTCACACATTTCACTATAGTGATGTGTTACTGTGGGGGTTGACGGGGTGATTTTTGGTAACTGTGTCCGGGATAGAAATCTTATACTGCATACTGGCGTATCCAGGCAAGGCTACTATTAAAACAGAGGCACGACAACAGGCGGCATTTAATTACAAGGCCACACGATTACAAAGCGAGGGTACACTGGGACTCGATACGACTCGGGTGACTTAGTCTACCTCGTTTACATCCAAGCGGGCGTGCCTTTGAGGCTCCTCCACGGGTCTCGTCGTCGGAATTAGCTGGAGTGGGTTGAGGGGCTGCAGGCTCGGGGTAGCGATGAGGACCATCTCGGGGATTGTTGGCCACAATCCCGTTGGAGTGTGCTCCCAATATGCGACGAAGCACCTCTGGGGTTATCGCAGCACCTTGGCCGATGGCTGGGGCAGGCCTCAGGGACTCGATCGGGTGTCCAAACAGCACGACTGGGTTGTCGGCGTTGGGCTCGTTCTCTTCTCTCGCCGGGGCTCGACGAACCAGCTCTCCACGAGCTGCGATTAGATCAATAGTGATTTGATCGCACAGTTCCTCTAGTGCACTTACATAGCGCACTAGGTGCAACAATGCAGGATCTGTCTCGTGATCTCCGTTGGCAACTTGGGGTGGTCTACCATACCCTTCACGTCTGGGGTAGTAGTGGAACGAGCGACAGTTAACTCTGGGCGACAAGTGCCGGAGATGAACTATAGCCTCTCGAGCAGCTAGTTGGATGGCTTGTGGCTCAAAGGAAGTTGTTCTTCCGGTGAACCTGTAGGGGCGCTCGGGCTCTAGACCCCTACCGTAGATGTGTACAGTGGCCCAGAATTGACGGTTCTCACCGCTCATGGGTCCTTGGTACACAACATATTCTGGGGGCTCTTCTAACGCATAGGCACGACGGGTGAGGTTTGCGAGTATGGTCACAAAGCCTCCAAGGTTGGTTGCCGTGGTCTCATTGTGCACGACAGGGCCAGGCATTGTAGCTTGGTTTGGGGTAGAGGCTGTGCTGTGCTGTGTTGGGGCTAGCGTGCCCCTTTTTATAGGAAAAAGGGGACGGAGTCTTCCTTTGCACGCTTGCGAGAAAGGACTATTTAAGATTCGATCACTGGCGCATGAGCGACAGGTTAGGTTGATAGGTTGGGCACCGACTGCCAAAAGGTGTTGGGTCACTGTGTGGCTATCTTGCACGAGAAGCTTGGCTGGGGTTTGGTTATGGTTTGGTGGGTTGGTTTGCCTAAGTTTATAGACCCGGCTAAGATAGGATTAGCCAATGGTCAGCCTGGCTCTGATACCAAGTCTGTCACGACCGGTTTTCCGGACGTTAATTTCCAGAAAATGGCCGTCGTGCTCACCAGCCCCAGGATTACTGTTAGCTGATGAGGCACCAACTTGATACAGAAATTCCAAGCAAAAATACAAAATATGTAGTACAAGACCATTCTGGCCTGTGAGTACAACAATTGGTTTCTAGTGGTCGATGGCGGAAGCGGTTTGTGAGTCATCAGTGTCTATGGGACTCCATTTCCCACAGGAACAGCTGACCAGGTTAACTCCTATCTTCGCGAGGCTGCTATCACCGTTGCTTAGGTCCGAGGCTGTCATCGCCACGCTCCTCTCCAAGCAAGAATCTGGCCAAGACAATAGCCAGGGACAAGCCAGTGAGTACTTTGAATGTACTCGCAAACATTAAGAACACAGGTATAATATAATTGATAATCATGCACTGAAAAATTCCATGATCACATCGTCAGTCATAAATAAAACATCTTTTATGCATGCAAGCAGGTTATTTTCATGCAACATGAATAAGCAGTAATAGAGTGGGAATAAAATGCCGCAGTCGGGCGTCTGAGCGACACCACATAAAGGGCTTTAAAAGAAATGCCACAGTCGGGCGTCTGAGCGACACCACATAAAGGGCTTTAAAAGAAATGCCACAGTCGGGCGTCTGAGCGACACCACATAAAGGGCTTTAAAAGAAATGCCACAGTCGGGCGTCTGAGCGACACCACATAAAGGGCTTTAAAAGAAATGCCACAGTCGGGCGTCTGAGCGACACCACATAAAGGGCTTTAAAAGAAATGCCACAGTCGGGCGTCTGGGCGACACCACATAAAGGGCTTTAAAAGAAATGCCACAGTCGGGCGTCTGAGCGACACCACATAAAGGGCTTTAAAAGAAATGCCACAGTCGGGCGTCTCAGCGACACCACATAAAGGGCTTATAAAATAAATAATCACAATGAATATCCAGGAGGTAGAACCGTCCCAGGGATACTCGATAATACAGATAATGCAACGGGTTAGTCCATCACAAAATAATAATCATGGTCCTCACAAGTAACTAGTCGGTATCCAAGTTTGGTTTAACAATATCTCCTCCGAAGACCGACACTAAGACCAACACTTGACCCATCCCAGACTGTAATCCTTAACCATGGACACGGCTATTCGAATAGGTTTAATCTCTGCAGAGGGTGTACTCTTTACCCACGAGTAACGGATTCCTTTAGTCCATCGGGACTAATTCCGTCTACGGCCTTTTAGTTGAAAACACGCCTAACTTGCACACACCAGCTTAACTCATCGGTGTCTGGAATCACCCACGACACTTGTTAAGCAAAACTCTAAGTGGGGAGGCTACAACCTCGCGTAGCATGGGATCAAATTTATATCGCGCGCTCTAAGGGGTGGCCTCCCCTCTCGGTCCCAACCGGAAACACCCATGCCCCCGGACCAGGTGGCCTGCCTACCGGCTACAACCGATATCTTCCACCATGGCCTCTCTGTACGGTGTGTGCTTGAAAGGGGTTGACGACTTACTGAACCGTACCCTACCTGCGGCAGGGACAAGTGGTAGTACAAACAAGTATGGGGGTTACTGGAACAAGACTCGATCTACGGTCGACTCAGGAGGTTTATAAATTCCCTGCATGACATGTATAACAAATATATTTCAACCAACAAAATCACCACTCAATATACCTTACCATGCCATACCGGACATAACCGTCCCGACGGAGACCGGCGATAAGCTCACGCCTACCCAAGGCAGAGGCTTTCCCGGATTTCTTTCCGGCATGCATGCAAGGCACATGAGGATGATTACCATCACAAGTATATTCATTTCCAACAGCAAGGAAATCACTAATATGCATTCATGCAAATGATCATATCACATGAAATAACAAGTTCTCTGATATAAGGTGGTGTTATAAACGTGTCAACTAACACACCAAAAATATTATGCCGGGGTTCAGAATGCTTGCCTTCAATGGTGTGGAAGGCAGGGTGCACTCCAAAACTTTTGAAAGTTTCTTCTCTCTCTCCAAAATCCTATTTTAAAAAATTTGCAATTAACACACAATTTCAAAAACAGTACAAAAAAGTTGTTTGGAAAATTTTCAAATAAATCTTAAAATAAACTAGACAGAATTTGAGAGATGTAGGAATAAAAATCAATTCATTTGGAGTTATATTTAAAAAGTTAAGCTCAGTCAAAGTTTTGGTCAAAAATCTGTTATTTAAAATTAAAACAGAAAAAGAAAAACCTTTCGAATAAACACGTACACGTCGAAAGCGTATTTTGGATATACGCTTCCACTTACTCCAGCATGGACTGCGCGTGGGTCACCGACAGTGGGCCCGCCTGGCCCACTGGTCAGGTTTGACTGGTCCACGCGCGCGTCGTCTCCCCCTTACTGAACAGAGGCGGAGCTCCGGCGAGGCTTGCCGGCGAATGGCGGCGTCCCTCGGTGATCTGAATGCATGGGCGTGCTCAGGAGGTCGAGACGAACTCGGGGGGTACCCACCATGGTCGCCGACGTGGACGGAGTCGCCGGCGACGAGCTTCGTGGCGGAGATGGCTTCGGGGGCGAAGTGAGTTTGGGGCTGCGGTGGTTCCCGATCAAAATCGAGTAGGGGAACGAGTTCACGGGAGGAAGATAAAGTTCCTGGTGAAGAGAACGGAGAGGGGGAGGCCCTGGTTGCGGTGAATGGAGCTGGGATGTGGCAGCGGCCGAACCGACCGGAGTTGGGGAAGACGGCTTTCCCCCGACGATTGCTGGCTGTGGGGGTGCCATGGGGGTGGCCTGAGGTTTTCTGCATGCTGAGACGAGCTCGGGGCTCCTTTATATAGCGTCTCCAAGTCGGTTCGCGGCTGCCGTGGATGAGCTCGTCGGCGGACCACCTTACTGTGTTGCAGGGTGACGTGGAGGTGACGAGAGCTAGCCGACGAGCGAGGGGATAAGCTTGCGCTGTTCCCAGGGGCATGTGGCGAGCTGGGGTGGCTTTGGCGTCGCCGACCATGGCAGAGGTGCGCTGCGGACGCCGGTGTGCCGCCAAAAGCTCTGTCGGCGTCGCTATAGGGTGCCAGGGCGGCTTGGCGCGTTGCTGTGAGGGGGGGGGAGTGCGTGGCGTGGTGCTGCAGAGCGGGCCAAAACTAGGGGGGCCAGCGTGTCGGCTCGGGCGCGGTTCGTGCAATACGCGCGCTCTGGGCGCGTCCAGTGCATGCACGGAAGGTGTTCGATACAATGCCGTGGCATGCTACAGGTCACAGGTGAGGTTGGCAAGCAACAGGACTAGGCTAGGTTTAGTAAGGGTAACAAGGGACAAGGTGGTTTGGTCAGGTGGTCAAGTTCATAACACAAACTTACAATCGTGCCAAATCTGTTCATGCCCATAGGGTGTTTGACAAAATGCCAGAGGCATCTAGGCAGTACTTGGAGTGTCCAAAACTTCCAGAGTGGGGTCTCTTTGGATGCACAAGAGGGTGATGAGGTTAGTTGGTGGAAAGCACAAACTTGATAGTGCAAGTTTTGCAGAACTTCAAATCTGGACAGGATGTGAATGGCATTATTTCATGAACCAAAAATGACCCAAAGGGTGCATGCTCCTGGACTTAAGGGTTTGGTAGGGCTGTCTACAAGTAGGAGAAGGCACAAGGTTACTGGAGCAAAAATAAATAGGGTTGCAGTAGAAATCACAAGGCTGGACCAGAATGGAAAAGAGGTTGATTCACTCAAAATTTTCAAAGAACAGCACTAGGTTTTTGCATAATGTTAAATCATATGCTACTACCAACATCCCATAATTTGGAGGCCAGAAAGAAATATTTAAAAGGGTTGTAGTGCAAAATTGCACTCTGGACCAGAGAAGAAAAATTGATGCAGAGCTCAAAATATTTCATGAATAAAAGATATTTTTGTATAAAAGTGATTTAAAAACATCACATGACATCTCCAAATTTTGGTTGGAATTTTGAATGAATTTTCAAATGGGTTGTAGTTCAAATATGGCCATATAACCTGTAAAAACCATTTTTTTAATAAAATGAAGATCAGGCAAATTAATTAGGTAATTAGTTCTACTAATGAAAGAAAAGTTTTTCTTGAGAGGTTTAAACAAGTCCAAAAACATATTTGAAAAGTTTTCATTTTGGGGAAAAACTCCATAATAACAAGGGAGATAATGGTTCAAAAATAAAAAGGGAGCCCAGAAAATAAAAGTTTTAATTCCTGGCAAAATCTTAATTAATAAAACAAGGCCAAAATTTTGGGTGTCACAACACTACCCCCCTTAAGAAAAATCTCATCCTCGAGATTTGTTAAAAGCTGTTTTAAGAAAAACTATAAGCAGTAAAAATGTGGCTACAGTGAGAGGGCAATAAGTGGTGAAAAACCACAGTGTGAATACTGGTGCTGTGTGGAAAAATCTACGGTTCGGGACAAAAACGTGAGATTTCTACGTCGGACGCAGTAAACTTAGAATAAATTCTAAATCTTATAATACGCTAGTCGTACCCGAGAGCACAGTGCTCTCTCTGGCTGACAGGTGGACCCGGGGCCCACTGTCTGCCTCTTCTTCTCCCTCTGGTTCTCTCTTCTTCCTCTCTCCCACGCGCTTTCCCGCGCTTTCCCCACCGGCGATGCCTAGCATGTAGGGCATCTAGGCTGTACCGCGGTAGTGCGCGGTGTGCTAGCTGCCGGTGTAGCGTGCACTCACCTCGCGGGCCAGCGTGCTGTCGGCACTGCTCGCGGATTCGTCTCCAAACATCGGCGATCGGCGACGAGCGGTGTTGGTGGACTTCGCCCACCGTACACCGAGCTCAAGCTATAAAACGGCCGGGGTGCCCCTCTCTTCTTCCTCGCACCTGGCCTCACTTCTCCTCCTCCTTCTTCCTCCATTACTGCTCACAAAAGCTCGGGTTAGGCTCTAATGGCGGAGGCGATGCCGGACTGGTTTGCGATCCTGATATGCGGAGGGCTGGCAACACTGCTGGGGCTCTCCGTGCTCCTGTGCGCGATGATCCTCGACGATCGTCGCAACACTGCTGGTCGGGTGTTGGCTCTCCGCGGTGGTGGTGATCACGAGGAGTAGATGGGGTGTGCCGGGTGCTAACTGTTGTTAGGGGGTGATTAGCTGGATGTAACACCATTGCAAAGTTTTGCAAACAGTGTATGTGTTCGCATGATTATGGTTGTGAGTCTGCTGCCGTGGTGCTGTGTGAAATTAATTAATCCACGCCGTGAGAAGGTGCAGATGTAGCAACTCAGGGAAAAGAAATCTCACTCCAGGATTTTGCGAGGGAAAAACAGTTAATTTAAAGGAGCATAAACCACAACAAAAACTACACACATTAGTAGAAGCCAAATAATTGACTCGTCGTACAAACTCAGGGTATCACGCATAAGTCACACACATAAATAAATGTTGCAATAATGAACACCGCAGCGACGTCTAAAATGGGAATGGTAACTGGACGGGGTCCCTAGAAAACGTCTCCGGTACTGGGATACACTCCTCTTCTATCGGGGGAAGTGGATTGACCAGTCGATGCACGTGTCTCTCCTGGTCGGACCTTAGTGCTCTGCCGATGGCGATCTGAGGATTTAAATCTACGAGGCTCTGGAGATAACCCATCACACGTTGGGTTAAACGCTCTTGAGCGATGACGTACTGGACAAGGTTGGCCAGGACTGGGTCTCTCTCAATTCGTCCACCGGGAAATGATGTCACTCCTCCGGGTGCTGCACGGCTCGGGAAGTAATAATACCCTCGTTCGCTGGCATAGGGTACCGCGAATCGAAGGCGAGCGAGCGCTTCGTATGCAACAGCTTCTATGGCCATATGTGGGGTTGGCATAGATTTCCCCACGAAGGAGACCTCAGTTGGATCTTGGTTTGAGTTTACGGGAGGGATGTGTACTGCTGCCCAATATCTCGAGGTGGAAGGGGTGATTCTCGATTTGAACAACTCATACTGGGGTGGCTGGGTAGCGCCCATGGTACTGCAGGTAAAATCCCGCAATATCTTGACAAAACTACCCGGGGTTGCATCTGGGGTTCTCAGATAAATGCTAAGGCTCGGCATGGCTAGGAAATGGTTGTGAGGGTGGTGCACAAGGTGAGAGGTGCTTGGCAAGGTCACGCGGTGGCCTTTTTATAGCACCGGAGCTGGGTCATTTTTACCGAGGTGAATGGTAAAGAAAATTTTCAGCTCTGTTCCAAGGGTCGGGGTCAAGCCAGAGATTCACACATTTCACTATAGTGATGTGTTACTATGGGGTTGACGGGGTGATTTTTGGTAACTGTGTCCGGGATAGAAATCTTATACTGCATACTGGCGTATCCAGGCAAGGCTACTATTAAAACAGAGGCACAACAACAGGCGGCATTTAATTACAAGGCCACACGATTACAAAGCGAGGGTACACTGGGACTCGATACGACTCGGGTGACTTAGTCTACCTCGTTTACATCCAAGCGGGCGTGCCTTGAGGCTCCTCCACGGGTCTCATCGTCAGAATTAGCTGGAGTGGGTTGAGGGGCTGCAGGCTCGGGGTAGCGATGAGGACCATCACGGGGATTGTTGGCCACAATCCCGTTGGAGTGTGCTCCCAATATGCGACGAAGCACCTCTGGGGTTATCGCAGCACCTTGGCCGATGGCTGGGGCAGGCCTTAGGGACTCGATCGGGTGTCCAAACAGCACGACTGGGTTGTCGGTGTTGGGCTCGTTCTCATCTCTCGCCGGGGCTCGACGAACCAGCTCTCCTCGAGCTTCGATCAGATCAATGGTGATCTGATCGAACAGTTCCTCTAGTGCACTTACATAGCGCACTAGGTGCAATAATGCGGGATCTGTCTCGTGATCTCCGTTGGCAACTTGGGGTGGTCTACCATACCCTTCACATCTGGGGTAGTAGTGGAACGAGCGACAGTTAACTCTGGGCGACAAGTGCCGGAGATGAACTATAGCCTCTCGAGCAGCTAGTTGGATGGCTTGAGGTTCAAAGGAAGTTATCCTACCGGTGAACCTGTAGGGGCGCTCGGGCTCTAGACCCCTACCGTAGATGTGTACAGTGGCCCAGAATTGACGATTCTCACCGTTCATGGGTCCTTGGTACACAACATATTCTGGGGGCTCTTCTAATGCATAGGCACGACGGGTGAGGTTTGCGAGTATGGTCACAAAGCCTCCAAGGTTGGTTGCCGTGGTCTCATTGTGCACGACAGGGCCAGGCATTGTAGCTTGGTTTGGGGTAGAGGCTGTGCTGTACTGTGTTGGGCCTAGCGTGCCCCTTTTTATAGGAAAAAGGGGACGGAGTCTTCCTTTGCACGCTTGCGAGAAAGGACTATTTAAGATTCGATCACTGGCGCATGAGCGACAGGTTAGGTTGATAGGTTGGGCACCGACTGCCAAAAGGTGTTGGGTCACTGTGTGGCTATCTTGCATGAGAAGCTTGGCTGGGGTTTGGTTATGGTTTGGTGGGTTGGTTTGCCTAAGTTTATAGATCCGGCTAAGATAGGATTAGCCAATGGTCAGCCTGGCTCTGATACCAAGTCTGTCACGACCGGATTTTCCAGACGTTGATTTCCAGAAAATGGCCGTCGTGCTCACCAACCCCAGGATTACTGTTAGGTGATGAGGCACCAACTTGATACAGAAATCCCAAGCAAAAATACAAAATATGCAGTACAAGACCATTCGGGCCTGTGAGTACAACAATTGGTTTCTAGTGGTCGATGGCGAAAGCGGTTTGTGGGTCATCAGTGTCTATGGGACTCCATTTCCCACAGGAACAGCTGACCAGGTTAACTCCTATCTTCGCGAGGCTGCTATCACCGTTGCATAGGTCCCGAGGCTGTCATCGCCACGCTCCTCTCCAGGCAAGCAATCTGGCCAAGACAATAGGCAGGGACAAGCCAGTGAGTACTTTGAATGTACTCGCAAACATTAAGAACACAGGTATAATATAATTGATAATCATGCACTGAAAAATTCCATGATCACATCGTCAGTCATAAATAAAACATCTTTTATGCATGCAAGCAGGTTATTTTCATGCAACATGAATAAGCAGTAAAAAGTGGGAATAAAATGCCGAAGTCAGGCGTCTGAGCGACACCACATAAAGGGCTTTTAAAAGAAATGCCACAGTCGGGCGTCTGAGCGACACCACATAAAGGGCTTTAAAAGAAATGCCACAGTCGGGCGTCTGAGCGACACCACATAAAGGGCTTTAAAAGAAATGCCACAGTCGGGCGTCTGAGCGACACCACATAAAGGGCTTTAAAAGAAATGCCACAGTCGGGCGTCTGAGCGACACCACATAAAGGGCTTTAAAAGAAATGCCACAGTCGGGCGTCTGGGCGACACCACATAAAAGGGCTTTAAAAGAAATGCGACAGTCAGGCCTCTGAGCGACACCACATAGAGGGCTTTAAAAGAAATGCCACAGTCAGGCGTCTCAGCGACACCACATAAAGGGCATATAAAATAAATAATCACAAGGAATATCCAGTAGGTAGAACCGTCCCAGGGATACTCGATAATACAGATAATGCAACGGGTTAGTCCATCACAAAATAATGATCATGGTCCTCACAAGTAACTAGTCGGTATCCAAGTTTGGTTTAACAATATCTCCTCCGAAGACCGACACTAAGACCGACACTTGACCCATCCCAGACTGTAATCCTTAACCATGGACACGGCTATTCGAATAGGTTTAATCTCTGTAGAGGGTGTACTCTTTACCCATGAGTAACGGATTCCTTTAGTCCATCGAGACTAATTCCGTCTACGGCCTTTTATTTGAAAACACGCCTAACTTGCACACACTAGCTTAACTCATCGGTGTCTGGAATCACCCACGACACTTGTTAAGCAAAACTCTAAGTGGGGAGGCTACAACCTCGCGTAGCATGGGATCAAATTTATATCGCGCGCTCTAAGGGGTGGCCTCCCCTCTCGGTCCCAACCGGAAACACCCATGCCCCCGGACCAGGTGGCCTGCCTACCGGCTACAACCGGTATCTTCCACCATGGCCTCTCTGTACGGTGTGTGCTTGAAAGGGGTTGACGACTTACTGAACCGTACCCTACCTGCGGCAGGGGCAAGTGGTAGTACAAAACAAGTATGGGGGTTACTGGAACAAGACTCGATCTACGGTCGACTCAGGAGGTTTATAAATTCCCTGCATGACATGTATAACAAATATATTTCAACCAACAAAATCACCACTCAATATACCTTACCATGCCATATCGGACATAACCGTCCCGACGGAGACTGGCGATAAGCTCACGCCTACCCAAGGCAGAGGCTTTCCCGGATTTCTTTCCGGCATGCATGCAAGGCACATGAGGATGATTACCATCACAAGTATATTCATTTCCAACAGCAAGGAAAATCACTAATATGCATTCATGCAAATGATCATATCACATGAAATAACAAGTTCTCCGATATAAGGTGGTGTTATAAATGTGTCAACTAACACACCAAAAATATTATGCCGGGGTTCAGAATGCTTGCCTTCAATGTGTGGAAAGGCAGGGTGCACTCCAAAACTTTTGAAAGTTCTCTTCTCTCTCTCCAAAGTCCTATTTTAAATAAATTTGAATTAACACACAAATACAAAACAGCACAAAAAAGATGTTTGGAAAATTTTCAAATAAATCTTAAAATAAACTAGACAGAATTTGAGAGATGTAGGAAAAAGAATCAATTCATTTGGAGTTATATTTAAAAAGTTAAGCTCAGTCAAAGTTTTGGTCAAAAATCTGTTATTTAAAATTAAAACAGAAAAAGAAAAACCTTTCGAATAAACACGTACACATCGAAAGCGTATTTTGGATATACGCTTCCACTTACTCCAGCATGGACTGCGCATGGGTCACCGACAGTGGGCCCGCCTGGCCCACTGGTCAGGTTTGACTGGTCCACGCGCGCGTCGTCTCCCGCTGACCGAACAGAGGCGGAGCTCAGGCGAGGCTTGCCGGCGAATGGCGGCCCTCGGTGATCTGAGTGCATGGGCGTGCTCAGGAGGTCGAGACGAACTCGGGGGTACCCATCATGGTCGCCGACTTGGACGGAGTCGCCGGCGACGAGCTTCGCGGCGGAGATGGGTTCGGGGGCGAAGTGAGTTTGGGGCTGCGGTGGTTCCCGATCAAAATCGAGCAGGGGAACGAGTTCACGGGAGGAAGATAAAGTTCCTGGTGAAGAGAACGGAGAGGGGGAGGCCCTGGTTGCGGTGAAAGGAGCTGGGACGTGGCGGCGGCCGAACCGGTCGGAGTTGGGGAAGACGGCTTTCCCCCGACGATTGCTGGCTGTGGGGGTGCCATGGGGGTGGCCTGAGGTTGTCTGCGTGCTGAGACGAGCTCGGGGCTCCTTTATATAGCGTCTCCAAGTCGGTTCGCGGCTGCCGTGGATGAGCTCGTCGGCGGACAGCCTTACTGTGTTGCAGGGCGACGTGGAGGCGATGAGAGCTAGCCGACGAGCGAGGGGATAAGCTTGCGCTGTTCCCAGGGGCAGGTGGCGAGCCGGGGTGGCTTTGGCGGCGCCGACCGTGGCAGAGGCGCGCTGCGGACGCCGGTGTGCCACCAAAAGCTCTATCGGCGTCGCTGTAGGCTGCCAGGGCGGCTTGGCGCGTTGCTGTGAGGGGGGGGGGGGGGAGTGCGTGGCGTGGTGCTGCAGAGCGGGCCAAAACCAGGGGGGCCAGCATGTCGGCTCGGGCGCGGTTCGTGCAATACGCGCTCTGGGCGCGTCCAGTGCACGCAGGGAAGGTGTTCGGTACAATGCCGTGGCATGCTACAGGTCATAGGTGAGGTTGGCAAGCAACAGGACTAGGCTAGGTTTAGTAAGGGTAACAAGGGACAAGGTGGTTTGGTCAGGTGGTCAAGTTCATAACACAAACTTACAATCGTGCCAAATCTGTTCATGCCCACAGGGTGTTTGACAAAATGCCAGAGGCATCTAGGCAGTACTTGGAGTGGCCAAAACTTCCAGAGTGGGGTCTCTTTGGATGCATAAGAGGGTGATGAGGTTAGTTGGTGGAAAGCACAAACTTGATAGTGCAAGTTTTGCAGAACTTCAAATCTGGACAGGATGTGAATGGCATCATTTCATGAACCAAAAATGACCCAAAGGGTGCATGCTCCTGGACTTAAGGGTTTGGTAGGGCTGTCTACAAGTAGGAGAAGGCACAAGGTTACTGGAGCAAAAATAAATAGGGTTGCAGTAGAAATCACAAGGCTGGACCAGAATGGAAAAGAGATTGATTCACTCAAAATTTTCAAAGAACAGCACTAGGTTTTTGCATAATGTTGAATCATATGCTACTACCAACATCCCATAATTTTGGTGCAGGCCAGAAAGAAATATTTAAAAGGGTTGTAGTGCAAAATTGCACTCTGGACCAGAGAAGAAAAATTGATGCAGAGCTCAAAATATTTCATGAATAAAAGATATTTTTGTATAAAAGTGATTTAAAAACATCACATGACATCTCCAAATTTTGGTGGGATTTTTGAATAAATTTTTAAAGGGGTTGTAGTTCAAATATGGCCACATAACCTGTAAAAACCATTTTTTAATAAAATGAAGATCAGGCAAATTAATTAGGTAATTAGTTCTACTAATGAAAGAAAAGTTTTTCGTGAGAGGTTTAAACAAGTCCAAAAACATATTTGAAAAGTTTTCATTTTGGGGAAAAACTCCATAATAACAAGGGAGATAATGGTTCAAAAATAAAAAGGGAGCCCAAAAAATAAAAGTTTTAATTCCTGGCAAAATCTTAATTAATAAAACAAGGCCAAAAATTTTGGGTGTCACAGTTTCGGACCCCTCCACCAAGGGCCACGAAATTCCCCCTCTCTCCTCCATATATACAGCCCTTAGGGCATCGTTTAGACTTTGGGTTTTGTTTAGATTAAAAGTTCGCCATAGCTGCAACTTCGTGTACTTCGTTTGTGTCCAATGACCAGACCAAGACGTCACAGAACCCCACCTTGATCAATAAAGCTTTTATCTTATATTCACAATATCCAGATTGCAATCTCAGTTTCTTGCTTGTTCTTCGTTTGCTCGCAGGAAACAGGCCCTCGTGGTCAGGTTGATCGTTCTCCGGCATGGTCAATAACCCCTCGGAGTTGGTTTAGCGATCGCTAAGGCGCGACGTCCTCGCACGTTCATAGTCGGGTCGTCAAAGTCGACTTCCTATAAAACGATAGCCACTATCTCATCGAAAGGCGGGACACCTTTGCCTCTATCAGAACCCCCGGTGCCCGGAACTTCCGGCCCTGCCTGCGCGCAGCCACTTGGGCCGAGGCCCGTGTACCCTTTCGTTAGCTAGACTATATATACTCTATCCCATACGACTTTCTTGGGTTAGCATTGGTTTAGCTCATACTTAGAGATAGAGCTTCGCTCATCCACATCGGATCTACTCCTCATGAGAGACCGCGGCCTCTTCGGAGAAGATCCCTTTGGATTCAAGCCCCCTTTCTAAGGGAAGACCCCCCCCCCCCCCCCCCCCCCCCCCCCGTGGATTCAAGACCTCCTCACGGAGAAGACCGGCTACCTTTGTATCGTCCTTAGTTGTCCGTGGATTCCTGTATCGTTCTATGTACCCGAGCATCTAGCACATGTGTGACTTGTTCTTGTTAGTTTGAGTGTTCCTCTTGTGTTTCCCCTTGTGTTTTCCCTCGTTTCCCTCCTCGTGTTGTTCGCGTTCTTCGCGGGATCCACTCCTTTCGTGAAAGATCAGGCGATTAGGGTTCCACCCTACATAAAAAAAGGGTCAGCAATAATCAATTCAGAGATGCAAAGTTGAATAAATGCTCAACGACGGTACTGTGTTGGTCCTAGGCTAGACCGTGCTAGAGACGCGAGCCTAGAACACTAACAAAATCACGGCACTGCACGTAAACAAGGGAGGAGCACGCTCTGATATTTTTTAATTTTTTTCACTTTTTTTGTACTTTTTTTCCTCTTTTTTTTGCTCCGCAACAATTTTTTTCCAAAAAAGTCTACAAATGGTCTAAAAACTACCTAGCCAGAATTTTCCACACTTTTTTTTAGTTCGGAACTATTTTTCTTCTGCGGGTGGCTCGAAAGTTGGGGAGTCCTACTCTATCACGACTCGGAGTATCGCGTGATCTGGAACTCAAAAACAAAGAAACAAATACTGGACTCGGACTAGGACTGGTGGCGGAGATGAATCTGGTGGAATCTCGGATTGATGGCGGCGATGAATCTGGTGGAAATCGGACTGGTGGCGGATTTATGTTGCAGGTGGACTCGAATTGGCGTGATGGCGGCGGATATGTGGTGGCGTATATGGAAGCAGCGATGATGATGATGCGGTGGTGATATATGGCAGCGGCGACGTGACAACCTGTGAACAGAACTCGAAACTCTAAAGGACTAGACGCTAAGACCAGCAACTTGACATGACGATGCAACCGCAAATTCAACAAAGAAAATACAGAAAACATTATGCAAAGGCTCACATTGGTTCGGATAGGATGAACTAACCCTAAATTTTTTTGGCTTTTTCGTGGACTATAGGTATGAAGAACAGACTCGATCTAAACTACGAAAAATTGTAAAATCTCACCGAGCAACCTGGAAATCTAATACCACTTGATAGAGGCAAAGGTGTCCCGTCTTTCGATGAGATGGTGGCTATCGTTTTAGAGGAAGTCGACTTTGACGATCCGACTACGAACGTGCAAGGATGTCGCGCCTTAGCAATCACTAAACCAACTCCGAGGGGTTATTGACCACACCGGAGCACGATCAACCTGACCAGAGGGCCTGTTTCCTGCGAGCAAACGAAGAACAAGCAAGAAACTGAGATTGCAATCTGGATATTGCGAATATAAGATGAAAGCTTTATTGATCAAGGTGGGGTTCTGTGACGCCTTGGTCTAGTCGTTGGATACAAACGAAGTACGCGAAGTTGCAGCTATGGCGAACTTTTAATCTAAACAACACCCAAAGTCTAAATGACGCCCTAAGGGCTGTATATATGGAGGAGAGAGGGGGAATTTCGTGGCCCTTGGTGGAGGGGTCCGAAACAAACCCTAACTCTTGTTTCCCCACACATACGGACTCTAAAAACAGCCTATACTTAAGTATTTCGAAAGTACATGGGCCTGGCCCAATAATAAGGTGACGCAACACCTAGAATAGCCTCTTGACGAAATTTATGAAGTGGCATCTTGTATATTTCGTCCCATGCTTCATGCACTCATTATGGTGGCTTCAGAGTCCTGGAATCATCACTTGTAACTCCGTTCTTGTTCCCCTTGAGCATGCCATCATCTCCATGCTTGAACTTGCTCCAAGGTTCATCTTTCTTGTCCAAGCTAGGCCCTTCATTTGTAAGCAAAACAAATGTATCCAACTTAGGCAGCATCATATTCACGTGAACATTAGAATCGTTACCAAGAATTGAAAGTACCTGATAATTCAATTGGCGTGCGCGAGCTCTAGTAATTGGTCTAGTATGTACAGCAGCAGGGGCTGTGGGTGTAACAATGGTATTGATGTCCTCATCAGAAAAGATTCGCAAGATGCAATGTAACAAGTAGACCAAGCATATACGGTACACGGAAACACACGCGCAAATAGATAAGTGGGGTTGGGCAACCAAGGGTGAGCCAAAATGTGGAATCCACAAAAATGCTCTTGTTGCACAACACTAGAGAGACGCTAGCACGATTGCATGATAGGCGGATACAAGAACTTGTGCACGACCTACTTAGCAAAAATGCAATAACTTCTATCCCAAATATGTTTTATGCAATGTGTTGCTTTGATATGATCCAAGATGATCGAGTATGACAATCTTAATGTTGTATGATGCTATGGTTCTTGCTTAAAAGCTCTTTGCTTATCTTTCCTCTTTGCTTAAAAGCTTGGTTGGCTCTTTGATGTTTGAGCTCTTTTCTCATGCAATGCTTGACGAACCAAGATAGCAAGTGAGTATGCGATGACAACTTTGTGACACAAGACATGATACCAATATAGGCAACAAAGATGTATGTATGCTATGGGAAGTATGATCACTAATGTGCACAAGTCTCGTTGCCGGCAATACTCAATGGCTAGTCTCAATGGGTAAGCAACGCAAAGGAGTAAGGCTATGATGGCTATCAATGTAATGGCAAGAGTGATATGTCCAATACCAAGATGAGGTTACCGGTCTTTCTTCCGGTATGGTGTCAAAATGGTGGCATGAATACCAAGTTGTAGTCGAGGTGGTTGTTGTTGATGACACATCCGTGGCGAAGATGAGCGGCGGTGATGTCGATGTCGAACCATACCCAGATAGCCGAAACACAAAAGGATACGGTTCTGCAACTAAAATTCTAAAAACCAAGTGCGAGCAAAATCGTCGGAGTAGGTAGCGGGTAAGTGGTGGTGTGGGTTGGGATATTGGCAATGTTTGCGGAAGTCGGTGATGGTGTAGCGGATGATGTGGTGGAAGCCGAAACAAAAATTGAGCGAAATCAGTTTCAGAGGAGCGGTCATCCAGAAATGGACGGATGTCCGGTCGCCGGTCGTCCGGTAAGGTCGGACGTCCGGTGCTTCCTGGGTCGCCGGACGTCCGGTGGGTTTGGGTCAACGCAAAATTTCAGATCCGGGTGGCGGTTTTGGGCGGAATATGGGGATTTTGGGAGGGATTTCTAGGTGGAGATGGTGGGGGAAGGTTAGATCCACTTGCAATACAACAAATTCACGGATCAAAACCAACAAAACATCATCGAAACTCACAAAAGACAAGAAAATTTTTTGGGGCTATTTTTGTGGGGATTTTCGGATTAGGACAAAAAACAACAAAATCAAGCTAGAAAAACGAAGAGGGGGGCTCCAAAATCGTGATCAACCTTGCTCTAGATACCAAGATGATGTAGGGTAGAGACCCTAATCACCTGATCTTTCACGAAAGGAGCGAATCCCAGGGAAATCATGAAGAACACGGGGAAGAACGGAAGGAAAACACAAGAGGAAATCACTAAACCGACATGAATAAGTCACACATGGGCTAGATCCTCGAGTACATAGAACGATACACGAATCCACGGACAACGAGGGACGATACACGGTAACCGGTTCTTCTCCATGAGGAGGTCTTGAATCCACAAGGGGATCTTCCCGTAAAAGGGGTCTTGAATCCAAGGTGGATCTTCTCCGTAGAGGGGCCGCGGTCTCTCTCATGGAGTATATCCGATATGGATGAGCAATGCTCTATCTCTAAAGTGAGCTAAACCAATGCTAACCCTAGCTAGGATGAATGGGGGGTCTATTTATAGTCTAAGTGCAAATGGGGGCAAAGTGAAGGGGTAGATGGGCCTCGGGCCCGAACACTGTGCGCAGACAGGTACCGGCCGTCCGCTAGGGACCGGCCGTCCGGTGTCTCAGGAGCTGCCAGACGTCCGGTGTCCTCCGGTCGTCTGCTGGTTCCGTTCTATGATGGGGGTGCCGGACGTCCGGAGGCTCTGGACTTCCGCTGATGTTGGCTCAGGTGCGGTCGCGCTGGTCGTCCGGTCGGGGCCGGACATCCGCTCATTGGCCTCGGGTGCAGGGGCACCGGTCGTCTGGTCTGGACCGGACGTCCGCTCACTGGGGCTCGGCTGACGCTTCAGGCGCCGAACGTCCGGTCCCGGCCGATCGTTCGGTGGTTTGGACTTTTCCTTCAGCCCTCCTTCTTTTCCCTCTTCTCTTCCATCTTCCTCTTCTTCTTGTCCTTGCTCCTTAGCTTCTCCATTGTACCTGAGTATGCACAAAGTATCCATATGAGGTAGTAGCCATGCTTCATGTGCATCGAAGTGGAATTGTGAGAGGAGAGATGTCACCTCGGTTTCAAGAGCTCTTGCACGTGATCGAGTCATGGGTCCACTAGGCACTTGATGAGACAATGGTAGGTCCATGGGGATGGCCTTGGGATGCTCCGCATCATAAAATACCCAACAAGTGGATGCATCATGCTCATCATAAGAAAGGACAAGGGAGCATTTCATAGTACGGATGCATATGATGTGAGGACAACCAAATAGAATAGGCACAAGCAAGCAAGCATGCATCACAAGATGTATGATGTGAGAGGCATGAACATATACGTCATCAACCCAAGAAAAGCAAGTAATAATGGAACATGGGTGATGCGACAAAGCAAGCAATCATATGAATCAAGGCAAGCAAGCTAGTAGTGTGAAGATGCAACGTACTAGAAGGAATCATGTTAAGTATGTCATGTGTGCAAATGGTAGTCATGAATAATGCACAAGACACATCACAAGCATGAAGGCAAGATATGAGCAAAATAGCATCAATAGCATGAGGCACATGATAAACATGGCAATAGCAACAAGGATATCCACCAAGCATGCAAATACACATAGAAGTAGCATAATGGTGAATCATGGGTAGATGCAAGCAAGGGTCACAATTGCATGGCAAAGGCATAGAAGCAAGCATAGCATGCAAAGTGAACACGGTAAAATGAGAAATAGTCCATAGCCATGTGAGATCCAAATGAAAGAGATGCGTGTAGTCGTTGCGCGAAGAGAGTGGTGGAAAGGATAGTTCACGTGATACCAAGTCATCTTTGCTCTCAAGAGCTTGTGTCGTCAAGTCTTGGGATGGAGAGGTTGACGAGTATACGTGAGTACCTACACAAAACAAAGACAAAGGGAAAATTGTGTGTGCGTGGTAGATGTACACATCATCCATCATGATGCGCACGTGCTTGTGTTGGTTAGCACAAAATAGCCAATGCTCAAATAAATGAGATGCGTGATATAGAAACATGTCATCCACCATGAGAGGTTGGTTGTTATGTATAGCATAATGGAGACTCAAATTGTGTAATGCGTCACAAGAAATATGTAGAGCATTGTTATTCATGGAATGCATATGGTGCAAGCAATTATGGGAATCATGCCAAGTATGGAATGCATCAAAATCTCCTAATGCGCATGAGGAAACTATGGGGGTCTCCTCATGATCATTAGTGGAAACATCACACGGAGAATATTGACAACATCCAAAACAATGCATATGTGGAACATTGTGATCATGGCACGGCATAGTAGATGAATTGCGCAAATCATGTAAAGGAAGCATGGCAATATCATCGCATGAAAAACAAAAGCCAATGACCATCATCTCGTCATCTATGCCATAAGTGCAAATGGAATTTATGTGAATGGGGCATGCATAGTCACTATGTTGAGATTGAAATGAGGCAATATGGGATATCTCACTCATAGCATATGACAAGGTTAATGGATTGTCAAACATGATGTGACCAATAGAATTTTCACATGATATCCTATGGAGTATAGCATCACAACTAGGCAAATCAACATGCTCATCATCATATTTATCATAAATAGGTGTGTCGGTGTATTAGAATAGGGGTACCCTAGTACCCCGAACTTGTGCACGGGCAGTTGCAGCACCCCGCGGCAAAGGCTTGCCTGGTGATCGCCAAGATCCCCCAAGGTTCCCTTGGAGCCATCCAAGAACAAAGTATTTAAGCTAAGGAGACAAGACCCCGGCAAGAGGAGCTTGCCGGGAAGGCCAACCAAGGCGCTCCAAGGAACTTGCCGCGACGCGCCACACGCTCCGGCAAGGCAACAAGGCCCCGGCAAGAGGAGCTTGCTGGGAAGACCAACCAAGGTACCTCGAGGCCCGGTGAGCGACAAGCTTCCGGACCCGACAAGATAACAGTAGCGGCAAGGCGCTTGCCGCGGCAGGCGGCCACTCTGTGCCCACGCTCCAGCGCATCCACCAACGTGTCACTCTGGGGACCTCTCCGGGCGTGTGTGGCAGGAGGCTGTGTAGCCAGCGGTGCGCAGTGGCATGCGAAGCTGACAAGATCGCCATCGTGGCGAACGGTGGAGCCCCTAACGGTCCTTTTCTGCACTGTTCGGGAGACTCAGACGGGCATTTAATGCCCTTGTCCCCTGCCGTCAGGGTTAGGTAGGGTGCACTGTACAAGCAACTGTATCAACTACCTCGCTTTTTACGTTTTTACCCTCCTCTGCGTTGCCACCTGTCGGTGACCCCTTTAGCGTATAAAAGGAGGCCCATGCGCAACGTAGAGGGGTTCGGGGTTCGGAGGTTCGGACAGTTTTGCTTCGATTCATTCGTAGCCCAGAAAACATCACACTCTCTCTCTAGAGAGCAAGAACACCAGATAATACAACCAGACAAGCAGCAGTAGGAGTGTTATCTCTCCGGAGAGCTCCGAAGCTGGGTAAACTGCTCGTGTGCCTCGCCTCGATCTGCTCTTCGTGCGACCTCCGCCCCCCGCCGAACCGAAAGGGGCCCGGTCCGCCGGCCCCATAGGTGTCCGTGGATCAGTTCTCCCCGACATCTTTGGCGCGCCAGGTAGGGGGTGTCGAGATTATGTGAACCAGATCCGGCGTTCACACGAGCTAGATCTTCATTCCCTTCATCAACATGCCACCGAAGAAGAAGACTTCGGCGGCAGCCGCTCCATCCACGTCACTTCCGCCACCATTGGAGCAAACGAGTGGTGGGATGGACGCCGGCGGAAGAAAGGACGTCGACGAGGAAGCTCATGATGCCGCCAGGTCCAAGAACAAGGCTGCACAAACCTCGGCGACTGTACATGTTCCACGCCACTCTCAGGAGGCGCAAGATCAACAGCGTCATGGCACTAGCAGTGCCATACGCATGATAGCCCAAGACCAAGCTGGTGGATCTCGGGGCGCTCAAGACCAGCATGCACGCCAGCGTGCTGGCACGAGCGGGGCACGGTCGCCTGGACGGGATACTGCTCCTTCTAACATAGTTAGAAGTTCGAGCACGTCCCGCTCCTCGCGCCGTCCGCCACTGCCACCCACCACTCCAGCAGAAGCTTTGGCGCGAGCTCAACTTCTCCTAGATTACCCTCCGACGTCGGACAAGATCGACGAATGGAGGGCCACCATTCAGAGTCTCATCGGCTACGCCAACGGCGACACTCCACGGCGGCCGAGCGCGTCGCCGCCGCGGCAGGACCGCCGGACGCGAGCCGGTGGCGACGAAACGGGCGGAGGTGCAACTACCATGCAATCACCGCCCCGAAGGCCAAGATCGCCGACTCGCCGGATCCACCTCGACAGCGACTCCACTGCATCGTCGGATCCACGAGCTCGTCGCGATCAGCGCCAAGTTCTTCATGATCGACAACAAGAAGACGCTCGAACCCGCATCGAGCGCCGAAGAGAAGCGCGACGTCAATCCGACAAGCGCGCTGGGCCCTCTGTTGACATGCATGCGCCAGGGGAACCAGGCGATCTGCCGTACGCGGTAGGTTGTCCTGCGTTCACTCGTGAGCTGCGGCAAGTCCAGTGGCCCAGTACAAAGAACTTCAAGCCAGACGTACCGGAGAAGTACGACGGCAAGACGCATCCGTCAGAGTTCCTCAGCATCTACACCATTGCGGTGCAAGCTGCCGGGGGACGAGATGACAAGATCCTTGCCAACTACTTCCCGCTGGTGCTCAAGCCCAACGTCAGATCCTGGCTCATGCACTTGCCGGACAACTCCATATCCTCTTGGGCTGATCTGTGCCATCAGTTTGTCGGCGCCTTTACAGGCGGACACAAGCCTCATGGCCAGGAGAGTGATCTTCATCTGCTCGCCCAGAAGGAAGGAGAGCCCCTGCGCAAGTACATTCAGAGATTCAGTAGTGTGCAGCACAACATCCCAGACGTCCACCCTGCCGCGGTGATCAGCGCGTTCCATCAGAACGTGCGGAACCGCAGGATGCGGGAGGAAATGGCGATGTGCAAGATCAGGGACGTCAGTGAGTTATATGCACTGGCCGACAAGTGTGCGCGTGCTGAGGAAGGGAGGAGACTCCCCGGAGAAAATATAGGAGCGGGAGGATCTGACAGTGAAGATGCTGCCCCGACAAGGAAAACCCGGCGGCGGAACAACAGAAGGAGGAAAGGCAAAGAAGTGCTAGTTGTTGAGCAGTCCGGCAACGGTGGCGGCGCCAAGGAAGCCAAAGCTGGTGACTCCGGCAAGGAGGTTGCCGCGGAGGTGGCAGTCGCCGACAAGCAGGACGGCACCAACAAGCAGTATTGCAAGATTCACCGCACCAAGGGCCATGATCTTCAGAACTGTAAGAGAGTCGAGCAGCTTGTTGAGCAACAGAAAGCTGAATACGAGCGGCGCGACAAGGAGAAAGCCCAGGAAGGAGCTGGTGGATCCGGCAAGAAACGTCCCGGCCGAGGAGGACGCCGCGGCAAGGCCAAGCAGCGGCAAGGAGACAGACCTCCTCGTGGCCGCGACAAGGATGAAGATGACGGCGACGATGAAGATATGGATGATGAGGAGACTGATGAGCAGGAGTTCCAGAAAGCCACAGAGGTCCTGTGCGTTGACGGTGGTGCTTCTCTGCATGCCTCGCACCACCAGCTCAAGCAGTGGGTGCAGGAAGTTAATGCAGCAGAACCACCCGTCGAGTCACGCAAGCCTCTGAAATGGTCCGGCACGCCTATCATCTTTGATATTGAGGACCACCCGGATCGCATAACTGCGGTCGGGTGCTTGCCGATGTTGGTTTCACCAACAATCCGCAACCTCAAGGTCACTAAGATGCTAGTTGACGGCGGGGCCGGCTTGAACCTGATCTCCTCCGCGGTGCTCCAGAAGCTCCAGATCCCTGACAGCGAGCTCGAAGAGACCAGCACATTTCAAGGAATCAACCCGGGAAGGAGCAAGCCAAAGGGAAAGATCACGTTGCCGGTAACATTTGGCAGTGAGCTGAACTTCAGGACTGAGAGGGTCACGTTTGACGTTGCCGACTTTCCATTACCTTACAATGGAATCCTTGGCCGTCCGGCACTCGCCAAGTTCATGGCAGCCTCTCACTATGCGTACAACGTACTGAAAATGCCAGGCCCAATAAGTGTCATCTCTGTCCCTGGCGACAAGAAGGATGCTCTTATCTGTGCCGACAAGATCTACCGGGAAGCAGCAGCCGCAGCAGAACGCAGGACACTTGCCGCTGAAGCTCCCGGGGGGAAGAAGAAGACCAAGTCCGGCAAGAGCTCTGATGCCTACTCCGGCAAGCGCACCTCTTCGGAGTGCTGCGCTACCGTCGAGGACGCACCATCGAGCTCCACCGGCAAGTGTAAGAAGGCAATGGCAGCTCCACCTGAGACTAAGAAGGTGTCCGCCAAGGAGGATGGCACTGGTGGTACCTTCACCATCAGCGCCACTCTTGACCCCAAATAGGAAAGCGCGCTCGTTGCTTTCCTGCGGGCGAATGTCGACGTGTTTGCGTGGCAACCGTCTGATATCCCCGGTGTTCCCAGGAAAGTGATTGAGCACCACCTTGCCGTCTGTCCTCATGCGCGGCCCGTCAAGCAGAGAGTCAGGAAGCAGGCAGTAGAGCGCCAAGAATTCATCGCAGAAGAAATCAAGAAGTTGGAAGCAGCAGGCCTTGTCAGAGGAGTACTCCATCCCACGTGGTTGGCCAATCCTGTTGTTGTGCGCAAGGCTAACGGGAAATGGAGACTTTGTATTGACTTCACTGATGTTAATAAAGCTTGTCCCAAAGACCCATTTCCCTTGCCGCGTATTGACCAGATTGTTGACTCCACAGCCGGATGTGATTTGCTTTCATTTCTTGATGCATACTCAGGATACCATCAGATCTTCATGGCAGAAGAAGATGAAGAGAAAACCGCATTTATCACCCCGTGTGGCACGTACTGCTTCGTACGGATGCCTTTCGGTTTGAAGAATGCTGGTTCAACATTCGCAAGGGTAGTCCACCATGCTTTTGAGCCGCAAATGCACAGAAATGTGGAAGCTTACATGGATGACATAGTGGTCAAGAGCAAGAACAAGGCGACCCTGATTCAAGATTTAGACGAAACATTTGCAAACCTGCGCAAGATCAACCTCAAGCTTAACCCCGAGAAGTGCGTGTTTGGAGTCCCTTCCGGCAAGCTTCTCGGGTTCTTCGTGTCTCAGCGGGGAATTGAAGCCAATCCCGACAAGATCAAAGCCATTGAGCAGATCGATGCACCAAAGCGCGTCAAGGATGTACGAAGGCTTGCCGGTTGCGTGGCTGCTCTCAGCAGGTTTATCTCTAGATCTGCTGAGCGCGCCCTGCCATTTTTCAAAATTTTGAAAAAGGCAGGTCCAATGAAATGGACTCCGGAAGCGGAGGCTGCGCTGCAGGACTTGAAGAGATACCTGTCCTCCACTCCAACGCTTGTCGCACCTAAGCCGCAAGAGAAGTTGCTGCTGTATATAGCGGCAACCAATCAAGTGGTTAGTGCTGCGTTAGTGGCGGAGAGGGAGGCGGATGATGAGCCAGCAACCACGGCAGATCCATCCAGCGACAAGCAGGGGGCTTCGTCGACAAGCTCTGGTCCCGACAAACATGGGTTTGCGCAGGAACATGATAAGATGCCAAGGAGAATGGTGCAGCGCCCAGTTTACTTTGTCAGTTCTCTTCTGCAGGGGGCTAGATCAAGGTACTCTGGTGTGCAGAAGTTGCTTTTCGGCCTCCTCATGGCCTCGAGAAAGCTGCGCCATTACTTCCAAGCACATGAGATCACAGTCGTCACTCGCTTTCCGCTGAAGAGGATACTGCAAAATCCAGAAGCAACGGGCAGGATTGTCGAGTGGGCGCTGGAACTGTCAAGCTTTGGCCTCAAGTTTGAGAGCACTTCAACTATCCAAAGCAGAGCATTGGCAGAGTTCATAGCAGAGTGGACGCCAACCCCAGATGAAGAAATTTCAGAAACGAGCATCCCCGTCAAAGAGGCAAGCAAAGAGTGGCTGATGTACTTTGATGGTGCCTTCTCGCTGCAAGGCGCCGGTGCAGGCGTGCTGCTTGTCGCACCCACCGGAGAGCACCTCAAGTACGTAGTCCAGATGCACTTTCCCAAAGAGCAAGCAACCAACAATACTGCAGAGTATGAAGGATTGCTTGCCGGTCTCAGAATCGCAGCAGACCTTGGGATCAAGAAGCTCATTGTCAGGGGTGACTCACAGCTTGTCGTCCGACAAGTGAACAAGAACTACCAGAGTCCGTTGATGGAAGCGTATGTTGATGAAGTGAGGAAGCTAGAAGAGCACTTTGACGGCCTACAAATGGAGCATATCCCAAGAGCTCAGAATGATATTGCTGATGGCCTGTCAAAGTGCGCCGCACTAAAGTTACCTGTGGAACCAGGGATCTTTGTGCTTAAGTTGACTCAACCATCCGTAACACCATCAACTGGACAAAGCAAGAAGAGGAAGTTGGTTTCTGGCGACTACTTTCCGACAGAGCTCCCCGAAGCCGCCGCCAAGAAAGTCCCCAAGATCAACACCAAGGATGCTGAGGGGCAGTCTGCTCCGGCAAGCCTTATGGTTTGTTCCGTTGAAGCAGACGCTCCCGACAAGTTTTGCTCCGGCAAGCTTGCCGGGGAACATCAAGCTCCGGCAGGGCCGCAAGTCCTTGCCGTAGAAGCAGATGTTCCCGCAGCAGCAGATGTGCCTTTAATCCTTGTTGTCGAGCCACAAGCTCCAGCATGGGCACAGCAGATTGTCCATTTCCTTCAGACAGGAGAACTTCCCGAAGAGCAAGAAGAAGCGGAAAGAGTAGCCCGGCAGTCAAGTATGTACCAGTTTGTCGATAGCATACTGTACAGAAGAAGACTCAACGGTGTGAAATTGAAGTGTATTCGCCGGGAAGATGGACAAAAGCTGTTGGCGGAGATACATGGAGGCATATGTGGCCACCACATTGGCGCAAGAGCACTTGCCGGCAAAGCTTTCCGGCAAGGTTTCTTTTGGCCGACAGCCCTCCAGGATGCAACTGCACAAGTAACCAAGTGTGAAGCGTGCCAGTTCCACTCCAAACAGATACACCAGCCAGCTCAAGCTCTCCAGACGATCCCTTTATCCTGGCCATTTTCGGTCTGGGGGCTCGATATCCTCGGCCCCTTCCCCCGAGCTGTCGGGGGCTTTGAGTACTTGTACGTCGCAATCGACAAGTTCACAAAGTGGCCGGAAGTGCAGCCAGTGAGGAAGGTGACAGCACAGTCAGCAGTCAAGTTCTTCAGGTCGATTGTTTGCCGTTTCGGGATCCCTAACAGGATCATCACCGACAACGGCACGCAATTCACGAGCCGCACCTTCATGCAGTACGTCCAAGACCTTGGCGCCAAGGTCTGCTTCGCTTCTGTTGCTCATCCGAGAAGCAACGGTCAAGCAGAGAGGGCAAATGCTGAAGTGCTGCGCGGGCTCAAGACCAGAACTTTCGACAGGCTGCACAGGTGCGGAAGGAACTGGATCGAGGAGCTGCCGGTGGTTCTTTGGTCGATCAGAACGACGCCAAATCGAGCCACTGGCCAGACACCTTTCGCTCTAGTCTATGGAGCAGAGGCAGTTCTCCCCACGGAACTCGTATACGGATCACCTCGAGTGCTCGCTTATGATGAGCTTGAGCAAGAACAGCTGCGGCAAGACGACGCGCTGCTCCTTGAGGAAGATCGTCTTCAGGCTGCTGTACGAGCTGCTCGATACCAGCAAGCTTTGCGCCGCTATCATAGCCGCAAAGTTAAAGCCAGAAGCTTCGAGGAAGGCGACCTTGTTCTTCGGCGCGTTCAGTCCGCCAAGAATTCCAACAAGTTGACGCCGAAGTGGGAAGGCCCTTATCGGGTGAGACGAGTCACAAGGCCTGGCGCTGTCCGCCTTGAGACCGAAGATGGCATTCCGGTGAGCAACTCCTGGAACATAGAACATCTTCGTAAGTTTTTCCCATAAGGCGCGGTTGCCGGAACCCGTTCCGGCAACCACCTTTTGTACAAGTCTTGCCGCTGTTGCATGTAATCCTTTGTACAAAGCCGGGCGCAGATCCCGTGCATAAGTAAAACCCCATGTGCTCCGCACAGCTTGTCCATTTCATGCGTTAGTTCCTTTCTTGCATGCGATTATCTGACACTTTGTGCAGCACCTACATCCGGTAAGCAGTAACGAGCCGAAGAGCTCCATATTATTATTTTCTCTTCTTTCTTTTTCTTTTAAAGGAAAAGAAGGTTCTCTCGCACACAAGTTTGCCGGGGGGGAGGAGAAGATTGTGGTATGGGCCAGGCGTCGTTCAAGCAAAGACTTGCCTTACCGGGAAGCAAATGACAGAAAAGCTAAGTTGCCAAAGTTTGAGCAATCACTTTTTAAATTTTTGAGTTATCTTCCTCGAACAACCCTTCTTTGTATGGAAAACCTGTGCGCGGAGGAACCAACTCGTGGCTAGTTGTGCCCTTACTTTGTTTCGAGTCCGCTCAACAGCTTAAGCGTGCTGCATCTAGTCGCGACAAGGTTTCTTGTCGGAAGCAGCGCCGCCAGCAGGCTGCTGAAGTTCCGCACTCAGCGCTCGCGGCTCGGGCGCCTGCGCCAACAAGTTCCCTAGAAGCGTAGGGTAAAAACATACAAAGGAAGGAATCTAGTAAAGGAAATAACATAGCAATTGATAGATAGAAATAAAGTTATATTACAAAGATAGCTTGTCGCAGCTCTAACAGACTGTTTTCATAACATGATTAGCAGCGACAAGGGAAAAGAAGAAGTGGGCGGCCTAATCTACGCGTCCGCCCTCGACTCTCTTGATCTCGCTCACCTTGTCCACAATGGGTGCGACAAGGGCCTTGAGTGCATCCAGATCGGCGTCAGGCGGCAAGGACCTGAGGACGTTGGTGAAGCTGAGGCCTGGATTGCGGAAGGCTACCTTCATCAGCACCTTCTGGAGAACCCCGGCGCAGATTTTGCGCGACTCGTCGGCCAGCTGCTTCGGGATCCTCTCCCGGAGCCGCTGGAGTGCCGTCGCCACGCCCTTGAAGAACAGGCTGAGCTTGGCGCTGGGTTGAAGACTCTCGTCGGAAGGATACCCAAAGTCCTCCATCCCCAGCTGCGCCAGCTCCTCGTTGATGACTGCGGCAGTGTTCACCAGACCCTCGGTCCAGTGCTCCACTGTGTCTCTGAACGAGTTCTGGGTAACTGCAATGCTCTCCAGCAGCGCCGCGTCAGCCTTGACCTTCTCCGCCAAGGTCTTCTCCCGCTCCTTGGCGGCCTCCAGCGTCTGCGTCAGCGTGGCCAGCTTCAGCTCCAGGTCTGCTTTGGAATCCTTGGCGGCGCTGAGCTCCTTGCCCCTCTCAGCGAGAAGGCCTTGCAGCTCACCGTGGGCGGCAGCATCCTTCTCGCGCTCACGCTTGAGCGCGGCAAGCTCCTCGCCGCTCTTCCCAATGTCGGCCTCCAGCTGCGCCACCTTCTCCTCTAGCTCTTTCTTGGCGGCCTCTGCAGTTGCCGCGGCGTCCTTTGCCTCCTTGAGCGCCCCGCCAAGTGCTCGCTCGCGCTCGGCGAGCTCTTCCTCGTAGCTGTCGAGGTGGGCCTTCCGCTGCACTAGTTCACCTTCCCGCGCGGACTGCTTCTCGGCAGCCAGCCTTTGTTCCTCCTCAGCCTCGGCCTTCTCGAGAAGAAAGGCCGTGCGCTCCTCGTCGACTCGCTCCCGCTCCTGCGCCAGGGACCGGAGAGCTTCTTGATTTTGGCCCCGGAGCTCCTCCGCGCGCTTTTCCATGTCAACTCCCGCCTTCGCGACAAGCGCTTCCCGGGAAGCCAGCTTGGCTTGCCGGGTGCGGTAGAGTGACAGCAGCTTCCGCAGCAGCTGCTCCTCCTTAGGCTCGCCGCTGCTGCTGCCGGGCGCGTCGACCAATGACAGTCCAGCAGAGGCGAGCACCTCCCCGTCAAAAGTCTCCCCCTCGACCGGCGCCCTGGAGCTCGACGCCCAGGGTAGCTTGATGAAGATATTGTCGCCGGCCTGCAAGTAGGCGCCGGGCTGGGGCTCCTCGGAGCCCGGCTCCGCGGAAGCGGCAGAGGGTTCGGCGGTCGGCACAGCGCCCGGCGCTCCTGCGGCCTCAGGGTCGTTAGTGCGATCGCCCGACCCCTCGCCGGCTTCCGCAGCAGCAGCCCCGGCAGCCTCCTTGCCGGCGGTCTCATTAGCACCGGCACCTTCTTCGCCGGCGCCCTCTATCTCCATTGGCTCAGCCGTAAATGGGTCTGAAGAACGAAGAAGGGAGGAAAATCAACCAAAAATCCAAGAAAGGAAAAACGGAAGAAGTAGAACCCAAGGGAAAGTTTCTGGGCAAGTGGATTACCTGCGCCAAGATCTTCAGTTGCGGCCTCGGTCGCCGCAGGATCAGCAGTGCCGTCCCTTGCCGGAGAGTCCCCCCTTGCCGGAGAGCGCTCCCTTGCCGGGGACTCCTCCCTCGGCGGCGCAATCGAAGCAGGTGGTACTTCGGGACCGGCCTTCGGGCGCTCCTGATGAGGCTGCTCTGCTCCTGCACAAGTCAACAAGCAAGATATCAACAAAGGAAAAAGCACTCAAGCACGCCCGGCAGCAGAAGGCTAAAACTATGAACTTACGCTGGGGGCTGCGCTGGGGGCTGCTCTGAGGGGTGATTGCCGGGTCCGTCAAGGTGGTCTCGGGCCCACCTCCTGCCGACACAATGGGGTCATCCTCGATGACGATCACCGCGGCCTTGGCCCTCTTCGCCGCTCTTTGGGCCAGTGTTCTGAAAAGAAAGGAGTCTAGATTAGAGCAAGTCAGATGCAAGATATAAACAGCAAGATTGAAGAATTATAAGAGCACCAAAGAAACTCACTCTTCTTCCTCCTCGTCGGAGCTGAGCGCGGAAAGATCGAACTCTGGCCCTCCTCCGGTGCGACGAGGTGGAGGAGTAGGATCCCTTGCCCGCTTGGCGGGGGCAGTGGCAGTGCCCCGGGAAGATCCCGCTCCAGTTGCCGCTGTTGCGTGAGGTGCTCCCGCGGCAACATTGCTTGCCGCGGTAGAGCACGTCGCGCGGCTCGGTGGCTGTGGAGCCGGCTGCCGCCCCGCTATGTCCCCGGCCCTACGAAGGCGCCTCCTTGGCGGGGCCGGGGGCTCCGCCTGCGGCAAGCTCTCTGAAGGCTCAGCCTCCTCCTCGCCGGCCTCGCTTGACTCGGCTTCGGAACCGGCAGGCTCCTCCTCGCCCATGAACTCCGCGCGTTCGGCAAGGTTTGCCGCCTCTGCAGCCTCCGCCTCCTCCACAGTAAACCCAAACACACCCGTAGCAGCTGCGGCCGCAGCCTCTTCCGCCCTAGTAGCGATGAGCTGCAGCTCCTCGTCGGTGGTGTCACGGGTGAGGCTCTTCTGCTCGTCGGTGCGGACCGGCACTTCCTCCAAGGTGTCGAAGAAAGCTCACACAACGTCATCCGCAGGCTCTTGCCAAGTTGGGACGATGCCGTGTGAATCGCACAACGGCATCATGGCGCGGATCCGGTCAAGCGAAGAGTTATTGCACAAAGGAACTACGTCCCTCGGCAGTGTGAATGGGTGCTGGGGGTCGCGTTTGAATAATTCCAAGAGCATTGCATCCAACTCCAAGACGGTGAAGTTGTAGTTGAGGCCCGGCCGCAGCCTCATGATGTCCGCCGAATTCTTGAATTCCCAGGCGGGCCTCCCCCTCTCCTGCAGGGGGGCAATGCGACAGCGGAGGAAATCTGCCCCGACAGCACCTACGATGAGCCCGGCAAGCCTGAGGCGAAGAATCCTAGTGATGGCGATCTTCAGCCTCTCGTCTTCCGGGGCCATGTTGCTCCAGTCATTGCCGCGCACTATTGGAGTTTGGCGCACGGCGGTGAAGGGCTGCGGATCCTCCTCGACGATCCAACACCACTCTGCTCTCCACTCCTCCCACTTGCTGCGGAGCTCACCCTCCAAGTACGCATCCTTCTTGCCGACTCTCGAGATCCAAGCAATCCCTCCGGCAAGCGACTCTCCTCTCTCTACCCGAGGCATGAAGTAATGGCGGAAAAGGGCTACACTAGGGTGGACTCCGACAAAGTTTTCGCACAAGTGTGGGAAAACTGCCATGGTCAGGACAGCGTTGGGGGTGAAGTCAAGGAGGCGGAAGCCATATGTGTTCATAATGTAACAAAAGAACTCCGAGAAGGGCAGGCAGAGCCCGCAATAGAAGAATAGCGGGAAGAACGGGTACCCATTTGGAGCCGACTCCGAGGCAGCGGCCGGGAGTACCCTCGTGCGCGGATGCGCACGCGTCTCCGTCGCCCAAAAGAGGTAGAAGTACTCCCTCAGCTCCTGCACGCCGAGCTGGGGGGTGAAGATCGCCCGCTCCTTCCGCAGCGCCGCGAGCCGCTGCGCCTCGGCCGACTTCACGCCCTTTCCCTTGTCGGCTTTCGGGGCCATGACGGAGGTGGTGGGGAAAGTCGATGGCGTGGTGATGCTGGTGGCAATGGGGGGGGGGGGTGGAGCGCTGCTCTCTCGGCTTCGAGAAGAAGGGGGGAGCGGCGGAGTTTGTGAAGAAGGAGTAGCAGCAACCAGCGAGGGGGAACGAACTGCCTCTGTTTCCTCTGCTTATAAAGAGGGACGGGGCGGACGTTTCGGCCTTCCAAATAAACAACCACCCACGATCTCTCCCACGATGCCGCATTCAACGCGTGCCGTTATGGGAGAGCGTGGTGGATACGAAACAAGATTTGGCGTGGCCCAGCCCGCGTGTGCCCGTGCCCTGTCTTGGGCCTGGCTCAACAGCGCTCGGCACCGTGTCTGGCCCAGGCCCGGGGGCTCCTGTCGGTGTACTAGAATAGGGGTACCCTAGTACCCTGAACTTGTGCACGGGCAGTTGCAGCACCCCGCAGCAAAGGCTTGCCGGGTGATCGCCAAGATCCCCCAAGGTTCCCTTGGAGCCATCCAAGAACAAAGTATTTAAGCTAAGGAGACAAGACCCTGGCAAGAGGAGCTTGCCGGGAAGGCCAACCAAGGCGCTCCAAGGAACTTGCCACGACGCGCCACGCGCTCTGGCAAGGCAACAAGGCCCCGGCAAGAGGAGCTTGCCGGGAAGACCAACCAAGGTACCTCGAGGCCTGGTGAGCGACAAGCTTCCGGACCCGACAAGATAACAGCAGCAGCAAGGCGCTTGCCGCGGCAGGCGGCCACTCTGTGCCCACGCTCTAGCGCATCCACCAACGTGTCGCTCTGGGGACCTCTCCGGGCGCGCGTGGAGGGAGGTTGTGCAACCAGCGGTGCGCAGTGGCATGCGAAGCTGACAAGATCGCCATCGTGGCGAACGGTGGCGCCCCTAACGGTCCTTTTCTGCACTGTTCGGGCGACTCAGACGGGCATTTAATGCCCTTGTCCCCTGCCGTCAGGGTTAGGTAGGGTGCACTGTACAAGCAACTGTATCAACTACCTCGCTTTTTACGTTTTACCCTCCTCTGCGTTGCCACCTGTCGGTGACCCCTTTAGCGTATAAAAGGAGGCCCATGCGCAACATAGAGGGGGTTCGGAGGTTCGGAGGTTCGGACAATTTTTGCTTCGATTCATTCGTAGCCCAGAGAACATCACACTCTCTCTCTCTAGAGAGCAAGAATACCAGATAATACAACCAGACAAGAAGCAGTAGTAGTGTTATCTCTCCGGAGAGCTCCGAAGCTGGGTAAATTTCTTGTGTGCCTCGCCTCGATCTGCTCTTCGTGCGACCTCCGCCCCCCGCCGAACCGAAAGGGGCCCGGTCCGCTGGCCCCATAGGTGTTCGTGGATCAGTTCTCCCCGACAAGGTGAGTCATGACATGAAGAAGTCGCACTAGCATGAAGCATGGGAATAGGTGGATCAACATCATGCAAGCAATCATTGGTAAGATAGTCCACTAGTGGGACAAGAGAAGCACCATCACCTATGTTACCTTTGGAGAATCGCTCATGTGTTGTAGGTGAGGTGTCGAAGAATAAGTCGTGGTCATCTTCATCGTCATGGAACCATGTGGGTGGTGCATCTTCTTCCACCATGGCCATCGTTGTCTCCATTGGAGGTATGGACTCGTCGAGGATAGGCGTGTCATCATGTAGGAGACCTAGCACCATAGAAGAAAACACAGTAGGAGTAGAGGTTAATTCGTTAGAAATCAAAGTGGCCTCACATGCCGTGTCAACTACCTCGCTCACTAAGCGTTGTGGCTCACTCACTCCCTCTCGGATGCTCTCACTCATATGGTTGGTGGAGTCACTCAAATGGCTCTCAACCTCACATAGGATGTGTGACATGCTCTCAAGTGTGGGGCTAGTCGTGGTCACACTCATCCTCTCATAGGAAATGCTCTCGATGTCACGTGTGGTGGAGTCACTCATGTCACTCATGTGGTGGTGGCTCTCCTCACATGGCAATTGGGGCATCTTGTCACATGTCGTTGTCGGAGAGATGTTGGTGCAAATGTCTCCATGCTCAATCATGTCGTGGTCGTAGCCGTGGATGAAGGCCGAAGATGGCACATCATCACTCTCCTCGAAGACCAAAGATAAGGTCTCATGAGCGGTCTCGTAGCTTGACTCGGAGTATGAGACCAATATTGGCGTTGTCTTCATGTTGCTGAAGAGTTTCATGCTCGTCGCTGTGGTCGAAGAGGATGGCCCTTGCTCGACCTTCTTGTCACCGTCTTGTTGTTGGAGGCCCAAATATGTGGCACCTTGTAGCTCGTCTCCATGACCGAAGGGAAATTCCCATGCTCGGCCATCTTCCTTGAGGGCCTTCCGAAGATGGAAGTGTCTCCCTCGCACGTAGTTGGTTGCCTTGTAGTTGAAGATCTCGATGTAGGCGAACTCACGGGAAGTAGGCAAAGATGCCGTACGTCCAAAGGCGAAGATGCCTTGATAGCACTTGGCAAAGATGCCGAAGTGGTTGGTGTAGCCATAGCTCCGTCTTGGTGGTGCTCGTCTTGCGGTCTTCTCTTGTGCTCATGAAGTTTGGACTTGGTGTGAGGTAGGGCTTGTTGGGACTTGTAGGAAGGCGCTTGTGGAGCATCATCATGATGATGGTGTCATTGTCGTGCTTGAGCTCGTAGTAGATGTCGTTCGTCATCATCGTGCACATGTTGCTTGGAGGTGACTTGCCCTTCATGACGAGGTGGATCATGAACGTGATGGTGGTCGCCATGGAGATGTGGATGTGGACGTCTTGCGCTTGTGTCACTTGGGCGCTCCGAAGAGGATTGATGTGCTTGCCGCCGCCTTGAAGATGACGAAGGGGAATTAGACTTGATCAATGCCCGAATCTCCTCCATACTTGCATCTTGCTCCTCCTTTTGTGCGGAAAGCTTGTTATCGATGTAGTCCCTTTTCCTCGCTTCGGAGTGACGAATGTCGATGGAGAGGTTCTCGATGCACTCCCTCAGTCTTGATTGTGCGCCTTGCATTTGTCATTGTGGATCGAAGATTGACGCTTTGGTGATGTACTTGTTTACACAGTCGTTGTTGTTGAAGACCGGAGATGAAATGCCTTGCCTATCCGTCACAAGATTTGAGCCAATATGAGTGGAGAAAGAGAAGAACGAATACCAAATTTACCTTGACCGAAGTTGAAAGTGGATCAATGATCACTCCGATGTGGACAAGGAAATAACACAATTGGTTCCAATTCTTGTCGGTTTCTCACACCTACACAAGTAAGGCTTATGGTGGAGCTCGGTGAGGATAGTGGCACAAAAATTTAATGCAAAATGTTAGCAAGAGTCAATAATGTTGAAAGAGATTCACAAATTCGCAAGTCTAACAAGTAGACCAATAGCAATATGTGGCACATGGAAACACACACACAGATAGATAAATGGGGTCGTGCAACCAAGGATGAGCACAAAATGTGGAATCCACGGAAAACGCTCGTGTTGCACAACTCAAGAGAGACGCTAGCACGACTGCTCACTAGGCGGATACGACACTTGTGCACAACCTATAAGATGCAAAATGGATAACTTTCTATCCCAAGTATGCTATGTATGTATGGTTCCCGGTGTTTCTCACAAGGTGATCCAAGATGATCTTATGTGCAATGTGGTGGATGCTATGGCTATTGCTTACAAGCTTCTTTGCTCTTTCTCTTTTGCTTAAAAGCTTATTCTCTTTTTTTGTATGTCCACATTACGAAATGCACAAATGAAGATAGTAATTGTGTATATGCGGGAACAAACTTGAGGCACATGAGGTGATATGATACCAATATGATATGGTATGTATGCAATGTATGGTGTAGATCACTAATGTGCACAAGTAAAGTTGCCGGTAATACTCAAATGGCCAGTCTCGATAGGCAAGTAACGCAAAATGGGATAGGGGTTATCAATGCAATGGCAAGGGAATATACAGTGGAGGGATACCACGATACCAAGATGATATGGAGGTTACCATCTGTGTCGACGATGAGTGGCGGCGATCTTGATGGAGATACCAAGATGATGGAGACTCGTTCCTAAGTAGCCGAAACACCTTAGGAAACGGAAAAACCACAACTCAAAATCTCAAGGACAAAAGTCAAATGGTGGTAGCGGAATGCGGTGGTGTTGCACTAGGCAATGCGGAAGTGGAGGTTATGGTGGTGGACTATACACGGTGTCGGAGTTGAAAGCACGGTCCCTAAGTAGCCGAAACACCTTAGGAGACACAACTCACAACACAAACAAAATTGGGTTAAGTTGAGGTGGCGGAAGTGTATGGTGGGCAAGGTTATGCGGACGTGGTGGTGGTGTTCGATGAAGAAGCAACCGTCCCTAAGTAGTCGAAACACCTTAGGAGACTCAAGTCACAACTCAAACAACCACATATACAATGGGGATCAAAATGTGTTAAATTGCGGAAGTTGGTGGTGGTAATGCGGATGATATGGTGGAGGGCCTAGGCAAACTTGCCAAATTTCAGAAGATTTGATGGAGTCAAATGATGTTGGTGGTATTTTTGTGGGAAGGGGTATGTCAAGAGCTTCAAAATGAGCTAAAGAACGTCAAAAATGGAGTTCGGATGAATTAGTTATGGCCGAAACAAAAATCAGCCGAAGTTGATATCTACAGGTAGCGGATGTCCGGAAAAAACGGTCGTCCGGTCGCCGGACATCCGGTCGGGTCGGAAATCCGCTGATTCTGCTCGGGTTAGGGAGTTCCGGTCGTCCGGTAAGGTCGTACGTCCGGTGGTTCCTACGGCTCCGGACGTCCGGTAAGGTGATGGTCGTCCGGTGTATCGGGGTCAACTCCAGATCCGAGAGTCGGGACGCGATTTTGGGCGGAATTTGGGGATTTTGGGGTCAAAATTGATGAGATTTCGTGGATGAAAGATGGGGAAACTTGGGGAGATGCTAGATCCATTCGAAACCAAGCAAATCCATGGATCAAAATCAACAAAACATCATCAAACCAACAAATCACAAAAAAAATTCGGGCTATTTTTGGTGGGGATTTTGGAATTTAGGACGAAATCAAGCAAAAGAAGGCTAGAAAATGGTGGGGTAGGCTCCGAAATCATGATCAACGTGGCTCATGATACCAAGATGATGTAGGGTAGGAACCCTAGGGGCTGATCTTTCACGAAAGGAGCGGATCCTGTCCAAGAATGAGAAGAACACGAGGGGAAAACGAGGGAAAATACAAGAGGAAACACGAGAGAATCACTCAACCAACAAGAATAGACCACACATGCACTAGATCGATGAACACAAAGGTGAGATACAAGATCCAAAGTGAACAACGGACGATACAAAGGTAGCCGGTCTTCTCCGTGAGGAGGTCTTGATGTTCTTCTCCAAAAGGAGGTCTTGAATCCAAAGGGATCTTCTCCGAAGAGGCCGCGGTCTCTCACGAGGAGTAGATCCGATGTGGATGAGCGAAGCTCTATCTCTAAGTATGATCTAAACCAACGCTAACCCTCAAAAGGTGGAGGTGGAGGAGTATATATAGTCTAGGGCCATGTAGGATTAAGTGAGGGTGAAGGGATACATGGGATCGGCCCGATACACTGTGCACAGACAGGCGTCAGACTTCCGACGGGTATCGGACGTCCGGTGGCTCACGAGGGTCCGGTCGTCCGGTACTTGTCGGACGTCCGGCGTTTTGGCTCGGTTGACATAGCGCCGGATTTTCAGAGACGGTCGGACGTCCGGTCGCTGGAGTGTGTCGAATGCCTGAGACTTTTCGGACGTCCACTCGTTTGGCTCGGGTGCGGGATTGCCGGTCGTCCGGTCCGGGCCGGTCATCCGGTGGGTCTTCAGGCGTCGGACGTTCGGTCTCAACCGGTCGTCCGGTGGCTGGAGCTTCTTCTGTAGCTCTTCTTCTCGTTCCTCGTGCTTGGTGTCCTCGCCTTCTCGTTCATGGTCTTCCTCTTGGTTCCTGGTCATGCATAGCACACATGTTTGAGGTAGTAGCCATGTCTCACGTATGGAAAGTGATGGTTCGAAGAGGAGCGAGTTCACCTTGTGTCCAATGGTGTATAGATGAGGTCTCGTCTTATGTTCTCTTAGGGCTTGGAGAGTAGTCGGAGTGTACATGGGGATGAACGTGGGATGCTCCGCATCATACCATCGCCATATTCCACCACCAATCCGAGTCCAGATATACCACCACAGTCCGAGTTCCACCAGATTCATCTCTGCCACCAGTCCTAGTCCGAGTCCAGTATTTGTTGCTTTGTTTTCGAGTTCCATATCACGCCATACTCCGAGTCGTGACAGAGTAGGACTCCCGAGATTACGTGCTACTCGCAGAAGAAAAATAGTTCCAAACTCAAAAAAAAAGTTTGGAAAATTCTGGCTAGGCAGTTTTTAGACCATTTATAGACTTTTTCGAAAAAAATTGTTGCGGAGCAAAAAAAAAGAGGAAAAAAAGTGCAAAAAAAGTGAAAAATGGAAAAAAAATCAGAGTGTGCTCCTCCATTGTTTACGTGCAGCACCGTGATTTTGTTAGTGTTCTAGGCTCGCGTCTCTAGCACGGTCTAGCCTAGGACCAGCACAGTACCATCGTTGAGCGTTTATTCAACTTTGCATCTCTGAATTGATTATTGCTGACCCTTTTTGCTACCATATTATAAGCCTTCCCAACTCCACATACATCTACGTTGTGCGTTTGACTCTCCCTGGTAATCGCTCTATCCAAGCTTTGAGAGTTTTGACTACGACGGTTGCCGATCAACGCCTGCTGCTGGGTAAGAACTGGTAAGAATTTGAGATTTGCTTGACGGATTTGTGACACCACCACCACCTCTTGTTAGTAGTCTGTAGGATCATATTCTTGTGTGTTTCTATTGTTGCTAACCATGGCAGGATCACAAGCCGATGAGACTGACTAGGAGAACATGACGAATAAGGAGTTGCATGATAAATTTCAGCAAATGATGAGTGGACAGGTGCAAGATGTGCTAAATAGATTTGAAGAGGCCATGGCATGGAGAAGACGTTCGAAACAAAGCTCGATAACAAGTTTAATGAATTGCTTGCGCGTCTTCCACCACCACCACCGGCTGCACCTAACGCACGTCTACAACAACAACAACAACAACCACAACGACGACTACCTCCACATCGCGAAACAGCCCTCCGCCGAGCGAGCCATCTTCCTCTTGCACCTGGCCAAACTGTTGGTGCTGCTGTTGATACTTTTGTGGCTCCTGCTGCTGATGCGGAGGAGGATGATTTTGCGGGAGATTACGAGGATGAGGTTGATCAAAATCAGAACTATGTGCCACCACCAGCACAGCAACCACCAGGTCGTCCACATGCAAATAATGGCAATGGTAGGGCTCACCCTCAGTTACGAGATCATGACCATCTCCCTAAACAAAAATTGAATATTCCACCATCTGAGGGTAGATATGTTCCTGATATATATCTTACTTGGGAGTTAGAAACTGAACAACGATTTACATGTTTACAATATCCCGAGGAGAGACGTGTTCCTGTTGCTGTTTGTGCATTCACTAGTTTTGCATGTGTTTGGTGGTCTGAGCATTGTAGATTATATCCTATTCCAACTACTTGGGCTGCTTTGAAAACTGCTATGCGTACTCGTTGGGTTCCACCATATTATCAATGTGAATTACTTCAAAAATTGCAGCGTTTAAGACAAGGAAAAAATTCTGTAGAAGAATATTATCAGGAATTACAAACTGGCATGATTAGATGTGGTATTGTTGAGGAGAATGAAGCTATGCTTGCATGTTTTATGGGTGGATTAAATAGAGAGATTCAGACCATTCTAGAGTATAAGGAGTATACTAATATCACTCGTTTATTCCATCTTTCTTGTAAAGCTGAACGTGAAGTGCAGGATCGACAGGCATTGGCGCGAACTAACTTTTCTACAGGTCGATCTTCATCATGGATACCACGTGCATCCTCTACTTCCACTACACCAGCACCTCCATCAGGTGCCACCTCTAGCCGTGATACAAGAAAGCAGGCACAACCACCACTATCTGCCAAGAGCACACCTCCCGGGCCTGTGCTGAGTTCTTCTTCTTCCATGGCATCAACAAGACACACAAGTGATATTATTTGTCGTGGTTGTAAGGGAAAAGGACATTTTGCGAGAGAATGCAAATCTCAGCGTTTGATGATTGCTACTAAGGATGGTAGGTATGAGTCCGCTAATGACTATGATGAGGAGACTTTGGCTCTTATTACACGTGAAGAACATGGTGGAGATGATTCTTGATAGAGGCAAAGGTGTCCCGATGTTTCGATGAGATGGATATCGTTTTCTGTGGGAGTCGACTTTGACGATCCGACTACGAACGTCCAAAGACGTCGCGCCTTAGCAATCGCTCAACCAACTTCCGAGGGTTATTGACCACGTCGGAGCACGATCAACCTGACCACGAGGGTCTATTTCCTGTGAGCAAACAAAGAACAAGCAAGAAACTGAGATTGCAATCTGGATATTGCGAATAAAAGAGGAAAGCTTTATTAATGAAGGTGGGGTTCTGTGACATCTTGGTCTGGTCGTTGGACACAAACGAAGGACGCGAAGTTGCAGCTATGGCGAACTTTTAGTCTAAACAAAACCCAAAGTCTAAACGATGCCCTAAGGGCTATATATATGGAGGAAGAGGGGGGAATTTCGTGGCCCTTGGAGGAGGGGTCTGAGACCAACCCTAACTCTTGTTTCCCCACACATACGGACTCTAAAAACAGCCTATACTTAAGTATTTCGAAAATATATTGGCCAGGCCCAATAGTAAGGTGACACATCACCTAAAATAGCCTCTGGACAAAATTTATGAAGTGGCATCTTGTATATTTCGTCCAAGGCTTCATGCACTCCTTATGGTGGCTTCAAAGTCCTGAAATCATCACTTGTAACTCCATTCTGGATCCCCTTGCGCATGCCATCATCTCCATGCTTGAACTTGTTCCAAGGTTCATCTTTCTTGTCCAAGCTAGGCCCTTGATTTGTAAGCAAGACAGATGTATCCAATTTAGTTTCAAGAAGGGGAGGATGCTGAGGACATCAATACCATTATTACACCCACAACCCCTGCTGCTATACATACTGGACCGATTACTAGAGCTCGCGCACGCCAATTGAATTATCAGGTACTTCCGTTTCTTGGTAACGATTCTAATGTTCATGAGAATATGAAGCTGCCTAAATTGGATACATTTGTTTTGCTTACAAATGAAGGGCCTAGTTGGACAAGAAAGATGAACCTTGGAGCAAGTACAAGCATGGAGATGATGGCATGCGCAAGGGGAACAAGAACGGAGTTACAAGTGATGATTCCAGGACTCTGAAACCACCATAATGAGTGCATGAAGCATGGGACGGAATATACAAGATGCCACTTCATAAATTTCATCCAGAGGCTATTCTAGGTGCTGCATCACCTTATTATTGGGTCAGGCCCATGTATTTTCGAAGTACTTAAGTATAGGCTGTTTTTAGAGTCCGTATGTGTGGGGAAACAAGAGTTAGGGTTGGTTTCGGACCCCTCCACCAAGGGCCATGAAATTCCTCCTCTCTCCTCCATATATACAGCCCTTATGATGTAGGGTAGGAACCCTATAGCCCGATCTTTCATGAAAGGAGCGAATCCCGTGATGAACACGAAGAACACGAGGGAAACGAGGGGAAAATCACGAGGGGAACACAAGAGGACACTCAAACCAACAAGAATGATCACACATGCGCTAGATCCATGAACACAAAGGGAGATACAAGATCCAAAGTCAACAACGGACGATACAAGAGGTAACCGGTTCTTCTCCATGAGGAGGTCTTGAATCCACGGGGGGATCTTCCCTTAGAAAGGGGGCTTGAATCCAAGGTGGATCTTCTCTGAAGAGGGTTCGCGGTCTCTCTCAAGGAGTAGATCCGATATGGATGAGCGTAGCTCTATCTCTCAAATGAGCTATCACAACGCTAACCCTAACTAGGAGGATGTGGGGGAGTATATATAGTGCTAGCCCATGAAGGGGTAAGTGAGAGGGGGGATACATGGGCCCTTGGCCCGAGTCTTTGCACGCAGGCAGGCTGGAAGTTCCGGGTGGGGACGGAAGTTCCGGGCAGGTTCCGGGCTATCCAGAGAGTTGGCGCGCTCGGGGCTGGTCTGGACTCTGGGGCCGGAGGTTCCGGGAAGGTCGGAAGGTCTGGGGGCCGGAAGTTCCGGGCGGAGGCCGGAAGTTTCGGGCTTTCCAGAAGCTTGTCCTTGCTTCTTCTTCCTTCTCCTCTTCTTATAGAGGCAAAGGTGTCCCGATGTTTCGATGTGATGGTGGCTATCGTTTTCTGTGGGAGTCGACCTTGACGATCCGACTACGTATGTGCGAGACGTCGCGCCTTAGCAATTGCTAAACCAACTTCCGAGGGTTATTGACCACGCGAGAGCACGATCAACCTCACCACGAGGGTCTGTTTCCTGCAAGCAAACGAAGAACAAGCAAGAAACTGAGATTGCAATATGGATATTGCGAATATAATATGAAAGCTTTATTGATCAAGGTGGGGTTCTGTGACGCCTTGGTCTGGTCGTTGAACACAAACGAAGTACGCGAAGTTGCAGCTATGGCGGACTTTTAATCTAAACAAAACCCAAAGCCTAAACGATGCCCTAAGGGCTGTATATATGGAGGAGAGAGGGGGGATTTCTTGGCCCTTGGTGGAGGGGTCCGAAACCAACCCTAACTCTTGTTTCCCCACACATACAGACTCTAAAAACAGCCTATACTTAAGTACTTTGAAAATACATGGGTCTGGCCCAATAATAAGGTGACGCAACACCTAAAATAGTCTCTGGACGAAATTTATGAAGTAGCATCTTGTATATTTCGTCCCATGCTTCATGCACTCATTATGGTGGCTTCAGAGTCCTAGAATCATCACTTCTAACTCCGTTCTTGTTCCCCTTGCGCATGCCATCTCTCCATGCTTGAACTTGCTCCAAGGTTCATCTTTCTTGTCCAAGCTAGGCCCTTCATTTGTAAGCAAAACAAATGTATCCAATTTCGGCAGCATCATATTCTCATGAACATTAGAATCGTTACCAAGAAACGAAAGTACCTGATAATTCAATTGGTGTGCGTGAGCTCTAGTAATCGGTCCAGTATGTATAGCAGCAGGGGTTGTGGGTGTAACAATGGTATTGATGTCCTCAGCATCCTCCCCTTTTTGAAATGAAGTCGTCCTCGACGAAAGTTCATCGTCCTCACCCAAATAAGGCTTCAAATCTGCAATTTTGAAAGTGAGACTAACCCCAAAATCTACAGGCGGCTCAAGTTTATATGCATTATCATTTATTTTCTCTAACACCTTAAAAGGACCATCAGCACGTGGCATTAGCTTTGATTTGCGCAAATTAGGAAATCTATCCTTACGAAAATGTAACCAAACAAGATCTCCAGGTGCAAACACAACATGTTTTCTACCCTTATCTCCAGCAAGTTTATATTTAGCATTCATACGCTCAATGTTTTCCTTAGTTAACTCATGCATTTTTAAAATCAATTCAACAAGTTCTTTAGCATAAAAATTAACCTTCTCCGAAGATGGAAGAGGCAACAAATCAATAGGTGCACGAGGTAGGAAACCATACACAATTTCAAAAGGGAACATCTTAGTAGTAGAATGCAATGAACGATTATAAGCAAATTCAATATGAGGCAAGCATTCTTCCCACATTTTGTTGTTATTCTTCAAAACAACCCTAAGCATAGTAGACAATGTTCTATTGACTACTTCAGTTTGTCCATCAGTTTGGGGTGACAAGTAGTACTAAAAAGCAGCTTAGTCCCCAACATAGCCCATAAACATCTCCATAAGTGGCTAAGAAATTTAGTATCACAATCTAAAACAATAGTATTTGGCACACCATGGAAGCGAATAATTTCACGAAAGAACAAATCAGCAACATTAACAGCATCATCGCTTTTATGACATGGTATAAAGTGTGCCATTTTCGAGAACCTATCCACGACAACAAATAAGCTATCCCTCCCCTTTGTTCGAGGAAAACCTAAAACAAAGTCCATAGATATATCCTCCCAAGGAACACTAGGTACAGGAAAAGGCATATATAAACCATGAGGATTGAGTCGTGACTTAGCTTTTTGACATGTAGTGCAGCGAGCAACAAAATGCTCAACATCCCGTCTCATCTTTGGCCAAAAGAAATGTGTAGCAAGTATATCCTTCGTCTTCTTGACGCCAAAGTGTCCCATTAATCCTCCTCCATGCGCCTCCTGCAACAACAAAAGACGAACTGAGCTAGCTGGAATGCATAGCTTGTTAGCACGAAACACAAATCCATCGTTAAGAACAAACTTGTTCCAAGTTCTCCCTTCGTTACAATTCTGCAATACATCTTTAAATTCAGCATCATGAACATATTGATATTTCATGGTCTCCAAACCAAATATTTTAAAGTCAAGTTGTGAAAGCATAGTATAACAATGAGACAATGCATCTGCAATAACATTTTCCTTACCCTTCTTGTGTTTAATGACATAAGGGAAAGTCTCAATGAATTCAACCCATTTGGCATGTCTACGGTTCAGTTTTGCTTGACTTTTAATGTGTTTCAAAGATTCATGATCAGAATGAATAACAAATTCCTTGGGCCATAAATAATGTTGCCATGTTTCTAAGGTCCAAACAAGAGCATATAATTCTTTATCATAAGTAGAATAGTTCCGACTAGGCCCACTCAATTTTTCAGAAAAGTATACAACAGGTTTGCCATATTGTAATAACACACCTCCTAATCCAATTCCACTAGCATCACATTCAAGCTCAAAAGTCTTATTGAAATTAGGAAGTTGGAGTAAAGGAGCATGTGTTAACTTATCTTTCAATACTGTGAAGGCTTCTTCCTGTGCGGTACACCAAACAAAAGGCACATCCTTCTTTGTCAGCTCGTTGAGAGGTGCAGCAATGGTGCTGAAATCTCTCACAAAACGTCTATAGAAACCAGCGAGGCCAAGGAAACTCCTCACTTGTGTGACCGTTTTGGGCTGCAGCCAACTCTCAATAGATTCAATCTTGGCTTTATCAACTTCAATTCCTTGTGGAGTAAAAAACATAGCGAAGAAAAGATACTCGGTCGGTGCAAAAGTGGCACTTTCCAAGGTTACCAATAAAACGTGCATCACGTAGAGCAATAAAAACAGCATGTAAATGTTCCAAATGTTCCTCCAAAGATTTGCTATAAATCAATATGTCATCAAAGTAAACTACCACAAATCGTCCAATGAAAGCACGTAAAACTTCGTTCATTAACCTCATGAAAGTACTAGGTGCATTAGTTAACCCAAAAGGCATGACTAACCACTCATATAATCCAAACTTAGTTTTAAATGCTGTTTTCCTTTCATCTCCCAATTTCATACGAATTTGATGGTATCCACTACGCAAATCAACTTTGGAGAATATTGTAGAGCCACTCAATTCATCAAGCATATCATCTAGCCTAGGAATAGGATGACGATAACGAATAGTAATATTATTAATGCCTCTACAATCAACACACATACGCGACGTACCATCCTTTTTCGGCACTAAAATGATAGGAACAGCACAAGGACTAAGGGATTCGCGTATATAACCTTTGTCAAGCAGTTCTTGTACTTGACGCATAATCTCCTTCGTCTCCTCTGGATTGGTACGGTATGGTGCACGGTTGGGTAATGATGCACCGGGAATTAAGTCAATTTGATGCACAATCCCTCGAATAGGTGGTAATCTCGGTGGCACGTCTTGTGGAAAGATGTCAGCAAACTCCTGCAAAATGTTAGTGATAGCAAGAGGCAAAGAGGAAGGCAAATGAAAATAATGCCTCTTTGCAGACAAAAGCATAGCAAACAGATTTGCTAAAATCTAGATCATGAATATCAGATTTGGTGGCAAGTAAACATGCACTTTTCAATTTAATTTCAGAAGCAACACTAGATTGTTTATTATTAGGCTGCATTTGTTGCTCAAATTCTTTTGCCACAATCTGATTTTCACTCTTATTTTTCTCCTGTTTTGCCTTATTAGCTCTATTAATATCATCTTTCAAAATGGAATCAGGAGTCATAGGAAGCAAAGTAATATTTTTATCCTGATGAACAAGAGTATACTGATTGTTTCTACCATGGTGTACAGAATTTTTATCAAATTGCCATGGTCTACCAAGTAATAAGGAACATGCTTGCATAGGTACCACATCACAATCAACATAATCAGCATATGTAGAGATACTAAAATGCACACAAACAGTACGTGTTACCTTAACCTTGCCGCTGTTGTTGAACCATTGGATGTAGTAAGGATGTGGATGTGGTCTTGTGGTGAGAGATAGCTTCACCACCATCTCCATGCTAGCCAAGTTATTGCAGCTCCCTCCATCTATGATGACGCGAACATAACGTTCCTTCACAACTCCCTTTGTATGGAACAAATTATGCCTCTGATTTTGCTCAGCTTGTTTAACCTGCACACTCAAAACATGTTGAGCAACTAAACATTCATACTTGTCAGCATCTTTAGCAGCCATGTATTGCGTCTCATGATCAGAATCATCTCCACCGTGTTCTTCACGTGTAATAAGAGCCAAAGTCTCCTCATCATAGTCACTAGCGGACTCATACCCACCATCCTCAGTAGCAATCATCACACGCTGAGATTGGCATTCTCTCGCAAAATGTCCTCTTCCCTTACAACAACGACAAATAATATCACTTGTGTGCCCCGTTGATGCCATGGAAGAAGAAGAGCTCTGCGCAGGTCCAGCAGGTGTGCTCTTGGCAGATAGTGGTGGTTGTGCCTGCTTTCTTGTATCACGGCTGGAGGTGGCACCTGATGGAGGCTGGCCCAAACAGCAGCAGGAACACGTCTCTCCTTGGGATATTGTAAACATGTAAATCGTTGTTCAGTTTCTAACTCCCAAGTAAGATATATATCAGGAACATATCTACCCTCAAATGGTGGAATATATAATTTTAGTTTAGGGAGATGGTCATGATCTTGTACCTGAGGGTGAGCCCTACCATTGCCATTATTTGCATGTGGACGACCTGGTGGTTGCTATGATAGTGGTGGCACGTAGTTCTGATTTCGATCAACCTCATCCTTGTAATCTCCGGCAAAATCATCGTCCTCCGCATTAGCAGCAGGAGCCATGGAAGTATCAATAGCAGCACCAACAGTTTGGCCAGGTGCAAGAGGGAGACGGCTCGCTCGGCGGATGGCTGTTTCACGATGTGGAGGTAGTCGTTGTTGTTGTTGTTGTTGTAGAGGTGCGTTAGGTGCAGCTGGTGGTGGTGGTGGAAGACGCGCGAGCAATTCATTAAACCTGTTATCGAGCTTTGTTTCGAACGTCTTCTCCATGCCATCTATCTTCTCCATGGCCTCTTCAAATCTGTTTAGCACCTCTTGCACCTGTCCACTCATCATTTGCTGAAATTTATCATGCAACTCCTTATTCGTCATGTTCTCCCAGTCAGTCTCGTCGTCTTGTGATCCTGCCATGGTTAGCAACAATAGAAACACACAAGAATATGATCCTACAGACTACTAACAAGAGGTGGTGGTGGTGTCACAAATCCGTCAAGCAAATCTCAAATTCTTACCAGTTCTTACCCAGCAGCAGGCGGTGATCGGCAACCGTCATAGTCAAAACTCTCAAAGCTTGGATAGAGCGATTACCAGGGAGAGTCAAACGCACGACATAGATGTATGTGGAGCTGGGAAGGCTTATAATATGGTAGCAAAAAGGGTCAGTAATAATCAATTCAAAGATGCAAAGTTGAATAAATGCTCAACGACGGTACTGTGCTGGTCCTAGGCTAGACCGTGCTAGAGACGCGAGCCTAGAACACTAACAAAATCACGGCGCTACACATAAACAATGGAGGAGCAAACTCTGAATTTTGTTCATTTTTTTCACCTTTTTGCACTTTTTTCCCTCTTTTTTTTGCTCCGCAACAATTTTTTTTCCGAAAAACTCTACAAATGGTCTAAAAACTGCCTAGCCAGAATTTTCCAGACTTTTTTTTTGAGTTTGGAACTATTTTTATTCTACGGGTAGCATGGAATCTCGGGAGTCCTACTCTGTCACGACTCGGAGTATGGCATGATCTGGAACTCGAAAACAATGCAACAATTACTGGACTCGGACTAGGACTGGTGGCAGAGATGAATCTGGTGGAATCTCGGACTGGTGGCGGCGATGAATCTGGGGGAATTTGAACTGGTGGCGGATATATGTTGCAGGTGAACTCGGATTGGTGTGATCGCGGCGGATATGTGGTGGCGTATATGGACTCGGATTGGTGGTGAATATGGCAGCGACGATGAAGTTGTGGTGGTGGTATATGGCAGCAGCGATGATGATGATGCGGTGGTGATATATGGCAGTGAACAGAACTCGAAACTCTAAATGACTAGACGCTAAGACCAGCAACTTGACACGACGATGCAACCGCAAATTCAACAAAGCAAATACAGAAAAGATTATGCAAAGGCTCAGATTGGTTCGGATAGGATGAACTAACCCTAAATTTTTTTTGGCTTTTTCGTGGACTATAGGTATGAAGAATAGACTCGATCTAAACTACAAAAAACTATAAAATCTCACCGAGCAACCTGAAAATCTGATACCACTTGATAGAGGCAAAGGTGTCCCAATGTTTCGATGAGATGGTGGCTATCGTTTTCTGTGGGAGTCGACCTTGACGATCCGACTACGAACGTGCGAGACGTCGCGCCTTAGCAATCGCTAAACCAAATTCCGAGGGTTATTAACCACGCCAGAGCACGATCAACCTGACCACGAGGGTCTGTTTCTTGCAAGCAAACAAAGAACAAGCAAGAAACTGAGATTGCAATCTGGATATTGCGAATATAAGATGAAAGCTTTATTGATCAAGGTGGGGTTCTGTGACGCCTTGGTCTGGTTGTTGAACACAAACGAAGTACGCGAAGTTGCAGCTATGGCGAACTTTTAATCTAAACAAAACCCAAAGCCTAAACGATGCCCTAAGGGCTGTATATATGGAGGAGAGAGGGGGAATTTCGTGGCCCTTGGTGGAGGGGTCCGAAACCAACCCTAACTCTTGTTTCCCCACACATACGGACTCTAAAAACAGCCTATACTTAAGTACTTCGAAAATACATGGGCCTGGCCCAATAATAAGGTGACGCAGCTCCTAAAATAGCCTCTGGACGAAATTTATGAAGTGACATCTTGTATATTTCATCCCATGCTTCATGCACTCATTATGGTGGCTTCAGAGTCCTGGAATCATCACTTGTAACTCCGTTCTTGTTCCCCTTGCGCATGCCATCATCTCCATGCTTGAACTTGCTACAAGGTTTATATTTCTTGTCCAAGCTAGGCCCTTCATTTGTAAGCAAAACAAATGTATCCAATTTAGGCAACATCATATTCTCATGAACATTAGAATCGTTACCAAGAAACGGAAGTACCTGATAATTCAATTGGCGTGCGCGAGCTCTAGTAATCAGTCCAGTATGTATAGCAGCAGGGTCTGTGGATGTAACAATGGTATTGATGTCCTCATCATCTTCCATGCTTGGCCTTGGTCCTTGGATCCTCCATGGTCGTCTCGGTTGTACCTGAGTATATGAAAGGTCCATGCATGAGGTAGTAGCCATGTCTCATATGTGGAAAGTGATGGTTCGAAGAGGAGTGAGTTCACCTTGTGTCCAATGGCGTATGGTCGAGGTCTCATCATATTTCCTCTTGGGGCTTGGGGAGTAGTCGATGTGTACATGGGGACGATCGTAGGATACTCCGCATCATCTCCCCTCCCTTGGGAAAGATCCGACCTCGGATCGAAAACCTCATCACCATGGAAACGGTTGTCGTGAACGGACTTTTAGTTGGATGGAGTGGAAGACGTTGCGCAATCCAAGTACTCCAAGGTGTCACCAGAGTTGTATACATGCAAAAAGACCAAACACAAACGACACTCGGAAATACAATGGTTAGAGCACACAAAGTGTCCATCATGTAAGAATGAGTCCCTGCAACAAGATTGAGCATGACAAGGTGCATGAAGCTTATCCAAAAGAGATGGAATGGTATGCAAAGCATTCATGGGAGCGAAAACATTCATTATGCACACAATTGTGTTGTGAAAATGATAAATGCAACCACGGTGCAAAATGATGTCATAGAGAGACAGTGTATCAAAAGCATGAACATGGTAATTGGTGCTCAATGTGACTATGTGATCATGAAATTGATGGTGGGCAATATGATCATGATGTATGAATATGCCGTCAAGAAAGATCACAACAAATTTGCTAAGGAAATTCACATGCTCATATATCATGGATGACATGGAAATATATGCAGCAAGGCAATCATAATGTGAGTCAATCCATGCATAAGATGCAAATTTGTTATGGGTGGTGTTGTACCATAGCTCAATGTTGTGGTACAACTGGTGGTCCGATGGTGAATCCACTAAGTTCGAGCACTCCTCAACTTGAAGGTCCATAGAGCCAATCTCCCATGTCGCTCCTCCGTTCACGAGATGTATCATGTAGACAACAAGAAGAAGACAACAATGAAAGAGTGACCCATCCAATATGCGTAATTGAGGATGGATCAAAGGGAAGGAGTTCACCTTTAGGATATTCTCGCAAATGTTGGTGTTGCACATCGTGTATGCCTTCACATGACCAAATTGTCTCATGACGGTACCACCTTGTGAATCCTTCAAAATGAAAGAACATGACAAACACTCGGAAAAACAAATGAGGTTATCGGAGATGCAAAACCTATCATTCGTGTGGTAAAATACCCAACAAGTGGATGCATCATGCTAATCATAAGAAAGGACAAGGGAGCATTTCATAGTATGGAGGCATATGATGCGAGAACAACCAAATAGAATAGGCACAATCAAGCAAGCATGCATCACAAGTAAAGTGTCCAAGTCTCCAAGATCAATAATCATAGATGCAACAATTGGAGGCAAGCGACAATGAACAAAATATATCGTGTGAGAGGCATGAATATATACGTCATCAACCCAAGAAAGCAAGTAAAAATGGAACATGGGTGATGCGACAAAGCAAGCAATCATATGAATCAAGGCAAGCAAGCTAGTAGTGCGAAGATGCAACGTACTAGAAGGAATCATAGCAAACATGTCATGGGTACAAATAGTGTGCATGAATAATTCACATGACATATCACAAGCATGAAAGGATGATATGAGCAAAATAGCATCAATAGCATGAGGCACATGATAAACATGGCAATAGCAACAAGGATCTCCACCAAGCATGCAAATACACATAGGAGTAGCATAATGGTGAATCATGGGTAGATGCAAGAAAGGGTCACAATTGCATGGCAAAGGCATAGAAGCAAGCATAGCATGCAAAGTGAACATGGTAAAATGAGCAAAAAGCGAGAAGCGGTATATAGCTCATAGCCGTGTGAGATCCAAGTGAGAGAGATGCGCGTAGTCCTTGCGCGAAGGGAATGGTGGTAAGGATAGTCCACGAGATCCCAAGTCATCTTTGCTCTCAAGAGCTCGTTTCGTCAACTCTTGGGATTGAGAGGTTGATGAGTATACGTGAGTACCTACACAAAACAAAGACAAAGGGAAAATTGTGTGTGCGTGATAGATGTACACATCATCCATCATGATGCGCACGTGCTCGTGTTGGTTAGCACAAAATATCCAATGCTCGAATAAATGAGATGCGTGATATAGAAGCATGTCATCCATCATGATAGGTTTGTTGTTATGTATGGCATAATGGAGACTCAAAGTATGTAATGCGTCATGGGAAATATCTAGAGCATTGTTATGCGTGGAATGCATATGGTGCAAGAAATTATGGGAATCATGCCAAGTATGGAATGCATCAAAATCTCCTAATATGTATGAGGAAACTATGGGGTTCTCCTCATGAGCATTAATGGAAATATCACATGGAGAATATTGACAACATCCAAAACAAAGCATATTTGGTACATTGTGATCATGGCATGGCATAGTAGATGAATTGCAGAAATCATGTAAACGAAGCATGGCAATATCGTCACATGAAAAACAAAAGCCAATGACCATCATCTCGTCATCTATGCCATAAGTGAAAATGGGATTGACTTTAATGGGGCATGCATAGTTACTATGTTGATATTGAAATGATGCAATATGGGATATCTCACTCGTAGCATATGACAAGGTTAATGGATTGTCAAGCATGATGTGACCAAAAGAATTTTCACATGATATCCTATGGAGCATAGCATCACAACTAGGCAAATCAACATGCTCGTCATCATATTTATCATAAATAGGTAAGTCATGACATGAAGAAGTCACACTAGCATGAAGCATGGGTATAGGTGTGTCAACATCATGCAAGAAATCATTCGTAAAATAGTCCACTAGTGGGACAAGAGAAGCACCATCACCTATGTTACCTTTGGAGCATCGCTCATGTGTTGTAGGTGAGGTGTCGAAGACCGAGTCGTGGTCATCTTCATCTTGATGGAACCATGTGGGGGGTGCATCATCGTCCACCATGGCCATCATAGTCTCCATTGGAGGTATGGACTCGTCGAGGGTAGGCATGTCGTCATGTAGGAGACCTAGCACCAAAGAAGAAAACACACTAGGAGTAGAGGTCAAGTCGTTAGAAATCAAAGTGGCCTCACATGCCGTGTCAACTACCTCACTCACTAAGTGTTGTGGCTCACTCACTCCCTCTCGGATGCTCTCACTCATATGGTTGGTGGAATCACTCAAATGGCTCTCAACCTCACATAGGATGTGTGGCATGCTCTCAAGTGTGGGGCTAGTGGTGGTCACACTCATCCTCTCATAGGAAATGCTCTCAATGTCACGTGTGGTGGAGTTACTCATGTCACTCATGTGGTGGTGGCTCTCCTCACATGGCAATTGGGGCATCTCGTCACATGTCGTTGTCGGAGAGATGTTGGTGCAAATGTCTCCGTGCTCAATCATGTCGTGGTCGTAGCCGTGGATGAAGGCCAAAGATGGCACACCATCACTCTCCTCGAAGACCAAAGATAAGGTCTCATGAGCGGTCTCGTAGCTTGACTCGGAGTATGAGTCCAATATGGACGCCATCTTCATGTTGTTGAAGAGGTTCATGCTCGTCGCCGTGGTCGAAGGGGATGGCCCTAGGTCGACCTTCTTGTCGCCGTCTTGTTGTAGGAGGTCCATATGATGTGGCACCTCATAGCTCGTCTCCATGACCGAAGGGAAATTCTCATGCTCGGCCATCTTCCTTGAGGGGCTTCTGAAGATGGAAGTGTCGCCCTCACTTGTATGTGGTCGCCTTGGACTTGATGAAGTTAATGTAGGCATACTCATGGGAAGTAGGCAAAGATGCCGTACGTCCAAAGGCGGAGATGCCTTGATAGCAGTTGGTGAAGATGCCGAAGTGGTTGTTGTAGCCGTAGCATGCTCTTGGTGGTGCTTGTCTCGCGGTCTTCTCTTGTGGTCATGAAGTTTGGACTTGGCGTGAAGTAGGGCTTGTTGGGACTTGTAGGTAGGCGCATCTCGAGCATCTTCATGTTGATGGTGGCGTTGTCGCACTTGAGCTCGTAGTAGATGTCGTTCGTCGTCGTCATGCACATGTTGCTTGGAGGTGACATGCCCTTCATGACGAGATGGATCACGAACATGATGATGGTCGCCATGGAGTTGTGGACGTGGATGACTTGCGCTTGTGTTGCTTGGGCGCTCCGAAGAGGATCGATGTGCTTGCCGCCGCTTTGAAGATGACGAAGGGGAAGTAGACTTGATCAAGGCCTGAATCTCCTCCATCCTTGCATCTTGCTCCTCCTTTTGTGCGGAAAGCTTGTTGTCGATGTAGTACCTTTTCCTTGCTTCGGAGTGAAGAATGTCGATGGATAGGTTCTCGATGCACTCTCGCAATCTTAATTGTGCGCCTTGCATTTATTGTTGTAGATCGAAGATTGACTCTTTGGTGATGTAGTTGCTCACGCCGTCGTTGTTGTGGAAGACCGGAGATGAAATGCCTTGCCTATCCATCACAAGATTCGAGCCAATATGAGTGGAGAAAGATAAGAACGAATACCAAATGTACCTTGACCGAAGTTGAAAGTGGATCAATGATCACTCCAATGTGGACAAGGAAATAACACAATTGGTACCAATTCTTGTCGGTTTCTCACACCTACACAAATAAGGCTTATGGTGGAGCTCGGTGAGGATAGTGGCACAATTTTTTTTATGCAAAATGTTAGCAAGAGTCAATAATGTTGAAAGAGATTCACAAATTCGCAAGTGAAACAAGTAGACCAATAGAAATATGTGGCACACGAAAACACACGCACGGATAGATAAATGGGGTCGTGCAACCAAGGAATGAGCTCAAAATGTGGAATCCACGGAAAATGCTCTTGTTGCACAACTCTAGAGAGACGCTAGAACGATTGCTCAATACGCGGATACGGCACTTGTGCACAACTTATAGGAGACAAAAATGCAACGACTTCTATCCCAAGTATGCTATGTATATGATGTTCGGGTGGTATGATCCAAGATGATCGGATATGACAATCTTATGCAATGTGGTATGATGCTATGGCACTTGCTTACAAGCTTCTTGCTCTCTCTTTTTCTTTGCTTAAAAGCATATTGTTTTTTTGATATGTATGGCCACTTTGGCACAATGCAAAACCAAGATAGCAATTGTATATATGCGGGAACAATCTTGTGGCACAAAGGATGATATGATACCAAGATGATACCGATATGGTATGGTATGTATGCAATGTATGGTGTAGATCACTAATGTGCACAAGTAACGTTGCCGACAATACTCAAATGGCTAGTCTCCATAGGAAAGTGACGCAAAATGGGCCAGGGGTTAACAATGCAATGGCGAGGGAATATACAATGGAGGGATACCACGATACTGAGATGATATGGAGGTTACCGTTCGTGTCGATGATGAGTGGCGGTGATCTTGATGGAGATACCAAGATGATGGAGACTCGTTCCTAAGTAGCTCAAACACCTTAGGAAACGAAAAAACCGCGAACTCAAAATCTCAAATGTCAAAATGGTGGTAGCGGGATGCGGTGGTGGTGTTGCGGAAGCTCAATGGGATTGCGGCAATGCAATGATGGGTTATGCGAGTAGGCAATGCGGCAGTGGAGGGTTATTGGGTTATGTGTACTATACATAGTGTCAGAGTTGCAAGCACGGTCCCTAAGTAGCCGAAACACCTAAGGATACACAACTCACAACACAAACAAAATTGGGTTAAGTTGGCGTGGAAGAAGTGTATGGTTGGTAAGCCTATGCGGAAGTTATGGTGGTGGTGGTGGTTGATGAAGAAGAAACCGTCCCTAAGTAGCCTAGACACCTTAGGAGACTCAAATCACTCCTCAAGCAACCACATATGCGATGGGGAACAAAATTGGTTAGGTTGCGGAAGTCTGTGGTGGTGTAGTGGATGATGTGGTGGAAGCCCTAGGCAAATATGCCAAAATTCACAAATTTGATGGTGTCAAAAGGTGGTGAAACCAAGGTTAGGTCCTCGAGCACGTCGATAGCTTCAAAATAAGCCAAAGAACACTCAAATCGGAGTTCGGAGTGAAAAGTTGTGACCAAAACGGTGAAGAAGGCTGATGCTGAAATTCTGTGTCATGTTTCGGGTTAGGCCGGAAGTTCCGGGGGGTGGCCGGATGTTCCGGGGGTCGCGGAAAAAGTCTCGGGGAAGCCGGGGGATTTTGGGTAAACTCTTTGTTTGGCCCGGAAGTTCCGGGGTAAGGACGGAAGTTCCGGGGGACGGAAGTTCCGGTGGTGTTCGGAAGTTCCGGGGGTCGTGGAATTTCTTCTGGGACGAACCCTAAATTCCAGATCTGAGAGTGGGGGCAGAAAAACTCGATTTCCAAGGTCAAAATTGGGAAGGTTTTGTGGATAGAAATTGGGGAAAAGATGGGGAATGCTAGATCCACTTGAGACACAACGAATCCATGGATCAAAATCAACAAAACATCGTCAAACCAACAATTCACAAAAAAAATTGGGGGCTATTTTTGGTGGGGATTTTCGAATTTTGGATGAAACAAGCAAAAGAAGGCTAGAAAACAAAGAGGGGAGGCTCCGAAATCGTGATCAACGTGGCTCATGATACCAAGATGATGTAGGGTAGGAACCCTATAGCCCGATCTTTCATGAACGGAGCGAATCCCGTGATGAACACGAAGAACACGAGGAGGGAAACGAGGGGAAAATCACGAGGGGAACACAAGAGGACACTCAAACCAACAAGAATGATCACACATGCGCTAGATCCATGAACACAAAGGGAGATACAAGATCCAAAGTCAACAACGGACGATACAAGAGGTAACCGGTTCTTCTTCGTGAGGAGGTCTTGAATCCGCGGCGGGATCTTCCCTTAGAAAGGGGGCTTGAATCCAAGGTGGATCTTCTCCGAAGAGCGACCGCGATCTCTCTCAAGGAGTAGATCCGATATGGATGAGCGTAGCTCTATCTCTCAAATGAGCTATCACAACGCTAACCCTAACTTGGAGGAGGTGGGGGAGTATATATAGTGCTAGCCCACGAAGGGGTAAGTGAGAGGGGGGATACATGGGCCCTTGGCCCGAGTCTTTGCACGCACGCAGGCCGGAAGTTCCGGGCTCCGGAAGTTCCGAGCAGGTTCCGGTCGGGTTCCGGGCTATCCAAAGAGTTGGCGCGCTCGGGGCTGGTCTGGACTCCAGGGCCGGAGGTTCCGAGAAGGTCGGAAGGTCCGGGGGCCAGAAGTTCCGGCCGGAGGCCGGAAGTTCTGGGCTTTCCAGAAGCTTGTCCTTGCTTCTTCTTCCTTCTCCTCTTCCATGCTTAGCCTTGGTGCTTGGATCCTCCATGGTCGTCTCGGTTGTACCTGAGTATATGCAAGGTCCATGCATGAGGTAGTAGCCATGTCTCATATGTGGAAAGTGACGGTTCGAAGAGGAGTGAGTTCACCTTGTGTCCAATGGCGTATGGTCGAGGTCTCATCGTATGTCCTCTTGGGGCTTGGGGAGTAGTCTAAGTGTACATGGGTATGATCGTAGGATGCTCCGCACCACCTTAGTTGATGAGGACATGATTACCTTGGATATGACCAAAAATATTGCATACATGAATATTTGTCAGGTGATTTCTAGTGCAAACTATTCAATAATATATTTATATTATCCAGAACAAAAATACTTCACACAGTTTTGTGTTTTGTCTAATTGCAGGTGTATGGGACATTTGTACAATCTACATATGAAGATAAGAGAGAAAAAGATGTTTACTTGCTGTTCAAAAAGTTCTCTCACGTCACTTTTGGCCGAAGAGAAGATAGAGTCCAAGTCTCTCACGTTCTGGATTCAGATTCGGACTGCACACACATACTTGACTCAAAAGGCCAAGAACTTCTTCATACGGACTCCGAGCCGGGTGATTTTATTGTTGGAAACTAGATTTCGTGCTCTTTCCGACAAAATTGGATTCACCTTCAAATTCGTCCGAAGCGTTGAGATATCACCGAAACAATCTAAAGCAGCAACAGAATCCGAGTCAAACAATGAGTCCAAAGGTGTTGCATCACCTCCACTTGGGCCCATGAGCCTTGTACGACCTAGGGTTAGTTTTAGGCTGCCTTGGGACGTCCTTCCACCTCCTTAGTCGCCACCCCTTGCTCATATATAAATAGATCCATCTAGTAGCTTTTTCCTTGGGATTTGTTTAGTTAAAAGTTAGCCATTGCAACTTCGTGTACTTCGTTTGTGTCCAACGACCAGACCAAGACCGCTTACAGATCCCCACCATTATCAATACTTCATATATATTCGCAATATTCAGATTGGTTTATCATATTCTTGCTTGTTCTTCGATTGCTTGCAGGAATAGACCTTCGTGGTCAGGTTGATTGTGCTCCGGCATGGTCAATAACCTCTCGGAGTTGGTTTAGCGATTGCTAAGGCGCAACATCGTGCACGTTTGTAGTCGGATCGCCAAAGTCGTCTCCACCAAATCGATAGTTATCATCTCATTTAAAGATCGGGACACCCTCGCCTCTATCAAGTGGTATCAGTTTTCAGGTTGCTCGGTGATAATTTCCAGTTTCCCCTAGATTAGATTTATTTTCTTACCTATTGTCCAAGAAAAAACCACAAAAAAGTTAGATCTATTCATCCTTTTGTCCAATCCAGTCTGAGCCTTTGCAATTTTCTTTTCATGGTTTGCATTATGGAATTATCGGTTGCATCGTCGTGTCGAGTTGCTGGTCCTAGTGTTTAGTTCGTTTAGAGTTTCGAGTTCTGTTCACATTAGTCACGTCGCCGCTGCATCGTTATCCCTTTCGCTGTCCACCACACCATCCATCAATTTCCACCACGTGCTACCCATAGTTCATTATCACAATCATAGTTGAGGTCGTTCACATCTTCGCTTGATCCAATCTGCATCTTATCTAGTTTGTCTTGGAAAGAGGGAGAAAAAAAAGACAGAGAAAAAAAAGAAAAAAGTCAGAGAAAAAAAAGAGAGAAAGAAAAAGAAAAAAAAAGTGTGAGGAAAAAAAGAGAAAAGAAAAAAAAACAAAATTCGGATCTATCTAGACTCAATCTCGTAGTTGAATTCGGATTGGAATCTGTTTTGTGCACTGTTCAGTAAAACAGGCATAACTTCCTCATATGAAGTCCGTTTTGGCTCCGCGAGTACTCAAATGAATGCTAGCGACAAGCCACATCTAAATAGTTGCAGAGGCAAGTTCAATATTCGACACCTCAAAATCGTCTTTTAAATAGGTCTTTTTACCCTCCGAAGTTCGCGGACACAGCTTATTCCAGTTTTTCCGGCCAGTTTTATAATTCTTTGACTCCTCATATCAATTCAAAATTGAGTGATTCTTTTTGCATTGGAAAGCTTGAGTTAGTAGCATTCTTTGAAAAAAGTTATCAGAAAATTGGCTCAAACTTTTCAAGAGGAAAGTTGGAGAGAGAGTTGTTGTATATCCTGCTTGGCAATTGTTTTTCATCATTATCTTTACTGCCATTGTGATCTTCACTTATATCTTGCTGTCCAGAGCTACTTAGTATTCATTGATGCTAGTTGTGCTACGCCATGACCTCATTAGTGTTCTAGGATCGCATCTCTAGTCCGGTCTAGCCTAGGACCAGCACAGTACCGTCGTTGAGCGTTTATTTAACATTGCATCTTTGAATTGATTATTGCTAATCTTTTGCTAGCATATATAGCCAACCCAGCTCCACATATTTCTACACCGTATATACGTATGTTCCCCTGGCAATCGCTTTGCACAATCTTCGGAGTTATTTGACACCGCTGGTTGCCTGTCACCACCTGCCGCATAGTAACAACTTGTAAGATATTGATATTTGCTTTACTGTGAGCACTTTACAACCACATCCTAGTAGTTCATAGGAACATTATTCTCGAATTTTGTTTCTTGTTTCTACTAATCATGACAAGTTCTAGAGATAGAAGTTCTTGGACGACAGACACATCATCACCATCACGAGAGTTGGGACAACACACACAAGCACATGGTCAGGTTATCTCTTTACCGTCATTTGAGGATAGATTTAATCCTCCTATTTATCTAGCTTGGGAGCTTGAAGTAGAACAAGTTTTTAGTCACCATGACTTTTCTGAACTTGAGCGAGTACGAGCTGCCACTAGAGCATTTACTGGTTTTGCTTCTGTTTGGTGGAGTGTGCATTGTAAGAAAAACATTGATAACCAACCCACAACCTGGAAAGATCTGAAAGATGTAATGAGACAACAATTTTTCCCTCCTTACTATCGCTATGAATTGCTTTGCAAATTTGAACAATTTAAACAAGGCAACAACACTGTTCATGCTTACTACCACGAGTTCAAATCTTATATGCATCATTGTGACATAGAAGAATCTGAGGATGATACAATGAATAGATTTTTTGGTGGTTTGAACCATGATATCCGTGCAAGATTTCAGTATATTCCTCGTTGCATTACTGGTATGTATGTTCGCGCGTGTACCTTTGAGAGACAGATACAGGAGGATGCATTGAGTGACTACAACAACTACTATTCTAGTTCATGCTCACCACCACCGGTTGGTTCCTCCATCGTGGCACCTACTAGAGCATCCCCACCTCAGATTGTAAGCGCGACATCATCTCAAGAGTATGGTACATTGTCAATGTCCGTACCTACACCAGCCACGTCTTTGCGACAAGGTAACAGTAAAGGTATTGATGATATAACTTCACATGAGAATGATGCATGTCTAGTTAACTTGAATGCATCATGTGTTCAGTTACCTAGTGATTTTAGCACACCACCTATTTTAGAGAATCTTGCTACTGTCATGAATGCGTCATGTGATGAAACAGCTGAAATACCAACAATTAGTGCATCCATTGAATTAACTGTTGATGCAAAAGAATCAATGTTTAATCATTTTGATATGACCTCTAATCTTCGTGATGATTCTGTGACCAAAGACTTATTGCATGTTTGCCTATTTAAGCATGTTGTAGCATGTAAATTAGATGCAAGTAAGGTTTATTCACCAATGTTGGGATGGTTTAATGATGAACATTGTCAATCTTTTGATATGAATAAGAGCATCACTTATATGTGCAAATTGAGTTGCAATATTTTCATGTCTTCTACTTCTAGTGATAATATTTTGTCTTCAGATTTTATGAACTATGCAAGTTAGTCATCTATACATGTGTCATATGTGCAAAAACCAAGGGAAGTAAAAATGGATGACATATACATATACAACATGTACACCTTGTCTCTTTTGTTAGCCACATTTCAGATTAAGCAACGCCGAGGACGGCTTTGTTTTCAAGAAGGGGAGGATGATGAGGACATGACTACCTTGGATATGACCAAAAATATTGCATACATGCATATTTGTCAGGTGATTTCTAGTGCAAACTATTCAATAATATATTTATATTATCTAGAACAAAAATACTTCAAACAGTTTTGTGTTTTGTCTAATTGCAGGTGTATGGGACATTTGTACAATCTACATATGAAGATAAGAGAGAAAAAGATGTTTACTTGTTGTTCAAAAAGTTCTCTCACGTCACTTTAGGCCCAAGAGAAGATAGAGTCCAAGTCTCTCACGTTCTGGATTCAGATTCGGACTGTACAGACATACCTGACTCAAAAGGCCAAGAACTTCTTCATACGGACTCCGAGCTGGGTGATTTTTTTTGTTGGTAACTAGATTTCGTGCCCTTTCCAACAAAATTGGATTCACCTTCAAATTCCTCCAGAGCATTGAGATATCACCGAAACAATCTAACGCAACAACAGAATCCGAGTCAAACAACGAGTCCAAAGGTGTTGCATCACCTCCACTTGGGCCCATGAGCCTTGTACGACCTAGGGTTAGTTTTAGGCTGCCTTGGGACATCCTTCCACCTCCTTAGTCGCCACCCCTTGCTCCTATATAAATAGATCCATCTAGTAGCTTTTTCCTTGGGATTTGTTTAGTTAAAAGTTAGCCATTGCAACTTCGTGTACTTCGTTTGTGTCCAACGACCAGACCAAGACCACTTACAGATCCCCACCATTATCAATACTTCATATATATTCGCAATATTCAGATTGCTTTATCATATTCTTGCTTGTTCTTCGATTGCTTGCAGGAATAGACCTTCGTGGTCAGGTTGATTGTGCTCCAGCATGGTCAATAACCTCTCGGAGTTGGTTTAGCGATTGCTAAGGTGCAACGTCGTGCACGTTTGTAGTCGGATCACGAAAGTCGTCTCCACCAAATCGATAGTTATCATCTCATCGAAAGATCGGGACACCCTCGCCTCTATCATTCGTGCATTGTTTAGACTTTGGGTTTTGTTTAGACTAAAAGTTCGCCGTAGCTGCAACTTCGCGTCCTTCGTTTGTGTCCAACGACCAGACCAAGATGTCACAGAACCCCACCTTCATTAATAAAGCTTTCCTTTTTTATTCGCAATATCCATATTGCAATCTCAGTTTCTTGCTTGTTCTTCGTTTGCTCGCAGGAAATAGACCCTCGTCGTCAGGTTGATCGTGCTCCGGCGTGGTCAATAACCCTCGGAAGTTGGTTTAGCGATTGCTAAGGCGCGATGTCTTCGCACGTTCGTAGTCGGATCGTCAAAGTCGACTCCCACAGAAAATGATATCTATCTCATCGAAACATCGGGACACCTTTGCCTCTATCAAGTGGTATCAGATTTTCAGGTTGCCCGGTGAGATTTTCCAGTTTTTCATAGTTTAGATCGAGTCTGATCTTCATACCTACAGTCCACGAAAAAAGCCAAAAAAAAAATTACAGTTCGTTCATCATATCCGAACCAATCTGAGCCTTTGCATAGTCTTTTCAGTATTTTGCTTTGTTGAATTTGTGGTTGAATCATCGTGTCTAGTTGCTGGTCTTAGAGTCTAGTCTTTTAGAGTTTCGAGTTCTGGTCATAAGTTGAAACGCCGCCGCCGCACCAACATCATCGCTCCTGCCATCTACCACCACCGCTTATCCGCCATCGATCTGTATCCATATATCACCACCAATCCGTCTCCATATACCATCACAAATTAGTATCCATATACCACCACCAATCAGTATCCATATACCACCACCGCAGCCATATCCTACCATCATATATCCACTACCAATTCGAGTTCCTTTCATATTAGGTTTGTTTTCGAGGTCCGTCTAATTTCCGATTCGTGTTTCCTTGCCTGAGCAGGTCTCGGAAAAAAAAATCTTGAGACCCCCGGGCAGTTTTTAGGCCAAACTTTTCACAGGCAAAAATATTTTTTCCCTATCCTATTTTTAGGCTTTTCTGAGTCTTTTGAGCCATGTGCCATCATAGTGATTTTTTTTCACACTTTTTCGTCGTCACTACCCTGATTTTCGAAAAAAAAAGTCAAAAAAAATTCGTGCCCATCCTATCAGTTTGACGAGGTAAGAGTTTTGAGACACTCGCCATTATAGTGATTTTTCGCAAAAAAAAGAGGCACAAAAAAAAAGAGCGAAAAAAAGTTCCAGAGTGTGCTTTTCCCTTGTTTACGTGCAGCGCCGTGATTTTGTTAGTGTTCTAGGCTCGCGTCTCTAGCATGGTCTAGCCTAGGACCAGCGCAGTACCGTCATTGAGCGTTTATTCAACTTTGTATCTCTCAATTGATTATTGCTGACCCTTTTTGCTACCATATTATAAGCCTTCCCAGCTCCACATACATCTACTCGTGCGTTTGACTCTCCCTGGTAATTGCTCTATCCAAGCTTTGAGAGTTTTGACTACGACGGTTTCCGATCACCGCCTGCTGCTGGGTAAGAACTGGTAAGAATTTGAGATTTGCTTGACGGATTTGTGACATCCACCACCACCTCTTGTTAGCAGTCTGTAGTATCATATTCTTGTGTGTTTCTATTGCTGCTAACCATGGCAGGATCACAAGCTGATGAGACTGACTGAGAGAACCTGACGAATAAGGAGTTGCATGATAAATTTCAGCAAATGATGAGTGGACAGGTGCAAGATGTGCTAAACAGATTTGAAGAGGCCATGGAGAAGATAGATGGCATGGAGAAGACGTTCGAAATAAAGCTTGATAGAAGGTTTAATGAATTGCTCGCGCGTCTTCCACCACCACCACCGGCTGCCCCTAACGCACCTCTACAAACAACAACAACAACGTCGCTTTCCAAATCAAGTGGGACGAGCACAGCGCATTCCCATTGACCCTGGGCACAATTCTGGTGCCGCTGTTGATGCTTCTGCCGCTCCTGCTGCTACTGCAGAGGTGGAGGACCATTACGAGGATGAGGTTGACCAAAATCAGAACTACGTGCAACCGCCAGCACCACCACCACCACGTCGTCCTCATGCATATCATCGGAACGGTAGGGCTGCACCACCACCTGAGGTACATGACCATCTTCCTAAACTAAAATTGAATATTTCACCATCTAAGGGTAGATATGTTCCTGATATATATCTTACTTGGGAGTTAGAAACTGAACAACGATTTACATGTTTACAATATCCTGAGGAGAGACGTGTTCCTGCTGTTGTTTGCGCTTTCACTAGCTTTGCATGTGTTTGGTGGTCTCAACATTGTAGATTATATCCTATTCCAGCTACTTGGGCTGCTTTGAAAACTGCTATGCGTACTCGTTGGGTTCCACCATATTATCAACGTGAATTACTTCAAAAATTGCAGCATTTAAGACAAGGAAAAAATTCTATAGAAGAATATTATCAGGAATTACAAATTGGCATGATTAGATGTGGTATTGTTGAGGAGAATCAAGCTATGCTTGCACGTTTTATGGGTGGATTAAATAGAGAGATTCAGACCATTCTAGAGTATAAGGAGTATACTAATATCACTCGTTTATTCCATCTTGCTTGTAAAGCTGAACGTGAAGTGCAGGATCGACAGGCATTGGCGCGAACTGACTTTTCTGCAGGTCGATCTTCATCATGGACACCACGTGCATCCTCTAGCCGTGATACAAGAAAGCAGGCACAACCACCACTATCTGCCAAGAGCACACCTGTCGGACCTGCGAAGAGCTCTTCTTCTTCCATGGCATCAACAGGGCAACACATGATATTATTTGTCGACGTTGCAAGGGTGGAGGTCATTATGCGAGAGAATGCCCATCTAAGCGTGTGATGATTGTTACTGAGGATGGTGGGTATGAGTCCCCTAGTGACTATGATGAGGAGACTTTGGCTCTTATTACACATGAAGAACATGGTGGAGATGATTCTGATCATGAGACGCAATACATGGCTACTAAAGATGCTGATAGGTATGAATGTTTAGTTGCTCAACGTGTTTTGAGTGTGCAGGTTGCACAAGCTGAGCAAAATCAGAGACATAATTTGTTCCATACAAAGGGAGTTGTGAAGGAACGTTCTGTTCGCGTCATCATAGATGGAGGGAGCTGCAATAACTTGGCTAGCATGGAGATGGTGGAGAAGCTATCTCTCACCACAAGACCACATCCACATCCTTACTACATCCAATGGTTCAACAGCAGCAACAAGGTTAAGGTAACATGTACTGTTCGTGTGCATTTTAGTATCTCTACATATGCTGATTATGTTGATTGTGATGTGGTACCTATGCAAGCATGTTACTTATTACTTGGTAGACCATGGCAATTTGATAAAAATTCTGTACACCATGGTAGAAACAATCAGTATACTCTTGTTCATAAGGATAAAAATATTACTTTGCTTCCTATGACTCCTGATTCCATTTTGAAAGATGATATTAATAGAGCTAATAAAGCAAAACAGGAGAAAAATAAAAGTGAAAATCAGATTGTGGCAAAAGAATTTGAGCAACAAATGCAGCCTAATAATAAAGCATCTAGTGTTGCTTCTGAAATTAAATTGAAAAGTGCATGTTTACTTGCCACCAAATCTGATATTGATGATTTAGATTTTAGCAAATATGTTTGCTATGCTTTTGTGTGCAAAGAGGCATTATTTTCATTCGAGGACGTGCCTTCCTCTCTGCCTCCTGCTGTCACTAACATTTTGCAGGAGTTCGCTGACGTCTTTCCACAAGACGTGCCACTGGGATTATCACCTATTCGAGGGATTGAGCATCAAATTGACTTAATTCCCGGTGCATCATTACCCAACCGTGCACCATACCGTACCAATCTAGAAGAGATGAAGGAGATTATGCGTCAGGTACAAGAACTGCTCGACAAAGGTTATATGCGTGAATCCCTTTGTCCTTGTGCTCTTCCTATCATTTTAGTGCTGAAAAAGGATGGTATATCGCGTATGTGTGTTGATTGTAGAGGCATTAATAATATTACTATTCGTTATCGTCATCCTATTCCTAGGCTAGACGACATGCTTGATGAATTGAGTGGCTCTACAATATTCTCCAAAGTTGATTTGCGTAGTGGATACCATCAAATTCGTATGAAATTGGGAGATGAATGGAAAACGACATTTAAAACTAAGTTTGGATTATATGAGTGATTAGTCATGCCTTTTGGGTTAACTAATGCACCTAGTACTTTCATGAGGTTAATGAACGAAGTTTTACGTGCTTTCATTGGACGATTTGTGGTAGTTTACTTTGATGACATATTGATTTATAGCAAATCTTTCGAGGAACATTTGGAACATTTACGTGCTGTTTTTATTGCTCTACGTGATGCACGTTTGTTTGGTAACCTTGGAAAGTGCACCTTTTGCACCGACTGAGTATCTTTTCTTGGCTATGTTGTTACTCCACAGGGAATTGAAGTTGATAAAGCCAAGATTGAAGCTATTGAGAGTTGGCCGCAGCCCAAAACGGACACACAAGTGAGGAGTTTCCTTGGCCTCGCTGGTTTCTATAGGCGTTTTGTGAGAGATTTCAGCACCATTGCTGCACCTCTCAACGAGCTTACAAAGAAGGATGTGCCTTTTGTTTGGGGTACCGCATAGGAAGAAGCCTTCACGGTATTCAAAGATAAGTTGACACATGCTCCTTTACTCCAACTTCCTGATTTCAATAAGACTTTTGAGCTTGAATGTGATGCTAGTGGAATTGGATTAGGAGCTGTGTTATTACAAGATGGCAAACCTGCTGCATACTTTTCTGAAAAATTGAGTGGGCCTAGTCTGAACTATTCTACTTATGATAAAGAATTATATGCTCTTGTTCGGACCTTAGAAACATGGCAACATTATTTATGGCCAAAGAAATTTGTTATACATTCTGATCATGAATCTTTGAAACACATTAAAAGTCAAGCAAAACTGAACCGTAGACATGCTAAATGTGTTGAATTCATTGAGACTTTCCCTTATGTCATTAAACACAAGAAGGGTAAAGAAAATATTATTGCTGATGCATTGTCTCGTCGTTATACTATGCTTTCACAACTTGACTTTAAAATATTTGGTTTGGAGACCATCAAAGATCAATATGTGCATGATGTTGAATTTAAAGATGTATTGCAGAATTGTAAGGAAGGGAGAACTTGGAACATTTTCGTTCTTAACGATGGATTTGTGTTTCGTGCTAGCAAGCTATGCATTCCAGCTGGCTCCGTTCGTCTTTTGTTGTTGCATGAGGCACATGGAGGAGGACTAATGGGACACTTTGGCATGAAGAAGATGGAGGACGTACTTGGTACACATTTCTTTTTGATGTAGGGTAGAACCCTAGTGGCCCGATCTTTCACGAAAGGAGCGGATCCCACGAAGCACGAAGAACACGAGGAGGGAAACGCGGGAAAACACAAGGGGAAACACAAGAGGAACACTCAAACTAACAAGAACAAGTCATGTGCTAGATCCTCGGGTACATAGAATGATACACAAATCCACGGACAACTAAGCACGATACATGGGTAGCCAGTTCTTCTCCGTGAGGAGGTCTTGAATCCACAAGGGCATCTTCCCGTAAAGGGGTCTTGAATCCATGGTGGATCTTCTCCGAAGAGGGGCCGCGGTCTCTCTCAAGGAGTAGATCCGATATGGATGAGCGAAGCTCTATCTATGAGTATGAGCTAAACCAACGCTAACCCTAGAAAGTCGTATGGGATAGAGTATATATAGCCTAGGTGACGAAAGGGTACACGGGCCTCGGCCCAATTGGCTGCGCGCAGGCAGGGCCGGAAGTTCCGGGCTAGGCCGGAAGTTCCGGGCACCGGAGGTTCCGGGGAGGGTCCGGCCTAACCAGAGAGTTGGCGCGGTGGAGATGTGCTGGCATCCGGGGGCCGGAAGGTCCGGGCAGGCCGGAGGTTCCGGGCGCCGGAAGGTCCGGGACGGGGTACGGGCTAACCCGAGAGTTGGCACACCTGGGCTGGTCGAAGTCATCGGCGGCCGGAAACTCCGGGTCAGCTGGAAGGTCTGGGGGCCGGAAGTTCCGGGCTCTGGCCGGAAGTTCCGGGCTGTCCAGAGTGTTGACGCCTGTCTCTTCTTCTACAGTCCTCGGCTCCGAGTCTTGAGCATTGTACCTGATGACACATAGTATCTCGGACTTAGGCAGTAGCCATGTCTCACTTGAAGAGGGGGAAAACTCAAGTAGGAGTGATGTCACCTCGGATTGAATAGCACGTGCCCTAGCCCTTGTCGTTGGTCCACTTGGAGCTTGGATAGTTGAGGTGGCATCCATGGGGATGGTTGTGGGATTCTCCATCATCTCCCCTCCCTTGGGGAAGATCTGTCCTCGGATCGAGTTCTTCATCACCATGGAAGGGATAGAGATCTTTGATGTTGAAGATGTCGCTCACGTTGTACTTGTCGCGCGGGAGGTCGATCTTGTAAGCGTTGTCCTTGTAGCGTGCGAGCACCTTGAAGGGTCCATCTGCTCGTGGTCGAAGCTTAGACTTGCGTTCTTGTGGAAAGCGCTCCTTGCAAAGATGTAGCCACACGAGATCACCAATGTTGAAGACCATAGGTTGCCTGCTGATGTTGAGCTTTGTCGCAAGGCGTTGTACTTGGCGCTCGATGGTGTTTCTTGTATCTTCATGCACCTTCTTGAGATGGGTCACTCGTGCAATTGCGTCCAAATTGATTCGCTCTTGGAGTGGAAGAGGTAGAATATCCAATGGTGACAAAGGGTTGAATCCGTAGACGACCTCGAAAGGGGACTTGCCGGTTGTTGAGTGTCTTGCTCAGTTGTAGGCGAACTCGGCGATGGGTAGACACTGCTCCCACTCCTTGATGTTCTTCTTGATGAGTACTCGAAGTAGAGCAGAGAGTGTGCGGTTTGTCACCTCCGTTTGGCCGTCGGTTTGAGGATGGTACGCCATGGAAAAGAGTAGCTTGATTCCGAGGTTGGTGCATAGGGTCCACACCGACAAATATGGAATCTTTCCCATTGCGAGTCCTAGGCAAACCAAGTACAAAGTCCATGCTAATGTCTTCCGAAGGCTGGTATGGAATTGGTAAAGGCATATAGAGACCATGAGATTGAGCTTTGGACTTAGCTTAGCGACATGTAGAACACCGGTTGGTGAAACGATTGACATCCCGAAACATCTTAGGCCAAAAGTAGCTTTTCGAAAGCATGGAGAATGTCTTGTCGCGTCTGAAATGTCCCATTAAGCCTCCTCCATGAGATTCCTGCAAAAGCAACAAGCGAAGAGAGGACTCAGGAATACAAAGTTTGTTAGCTCTCATAAGGTAGCCATCTTTGATGTAATAGCGTTCCCAAGATGTATTGGACAAACACTTGGCATAAGGAATGGCAAAAGTTGCATCATGCTCATATAAGTCTTTGATATGCTCAAAGCCAATGACATCTAACTCAAGTTGCGTGACAAGCATGCAAATGCGGGAAAGAGCATTTGCTACTATGTTTTCTTTACCCTTGATGTACTTGATGACACAGGGAAAAGACTCAATAAATTAACTCCATTTAGCCTAATGCTTGTTCAACTTAGTTTGTCCCTTAAGATACTTGAGAGTCTGATGATTGGTATGAATGATAAACTCATGGGGACAAAGGTAGTATTCCGATTCATGCAAAACACGGACTAAAGCATATAGCTCTTTGCGATAGATGGGATAATTGGGTTGCGCTCCGGAAAGTTTCTCACTAAAGTAAGCTATGTGGCGCTTCTCTTGCGTTAACACACCTCCTATGCCATCACCACTAACATCGCAATGAATTTCAAAAGGCTTGTCGAAGTTGGGTAAAGCAAGCACGGGAGCATGAGTAAGCAAATTCTTAAGCTCATTGAATGCGGTATCTTGGGATGGTCCCAAAATAAACGGCGCATTCTTCTTGCTCAAAGAATGCAAAGGCGAAGCAATGGTGCTAAAATCCTTCACAAAGCGACGATAGAAACCCACAAGACCAAGAAAACTATGAACTTGATGCAAGTTGGTTGGTTGCGGCCAAGTCTTAATAGCATTGATCTTGGACTCATCTACATGAACACCTTTAGAAGAGACCACAAAACCCAAGAAAACGAGCTTATCAACCCCAAAAAGGAATTTCTCCATATTAGCATAGAGACGCTCTTTCCTAAGAGTTCGCAAAACGGTGCGGACATGGGTGACATGCTCTTGGATAGATTTGCTAAACAAAAAAATGTCATCGAAGTAAACCACAGGAAATATACCAATGTATGGGCGAAAGACATGATTCATAAGGCGCATAAAAGTGCCCGGTGCTTTCGAGAGACCCATAGGCATGACTAACCACTCATACGAACCAAACTTGGTTTTGAAGGCGGTTTTCCATTCATCACCCTCTTGTATGCGGATTTGATAGTAACCACTTTTAAGATCAATTTTAGAAAATATAGTGGCACCGCTAAGCTCATCAAGCATATCATCTAGGTGTGGAATGGGGTACCTATAGCGAATGGTGATAGCATTGATAGGTCTACAATCGGAGCACATGCGAAAGGTACCGTCACGTTTTGGCACAAGAATGACCGGTACGGCACAAGGGCTCAAACTTTCACGCACATGTCTATGGTCTATGAGATGCTTTACTTGCCTTTGAATTTCTTTGCTTCGGGGTTGACGTGGTAAGGAGCTTTGTTTGGAAGTGGCGCTCCGGGGATGAGGTCGATGCGGTGCTCAATGCCTCGAGGTGGAGGTAGTCCCGGAGGTAGCTCATCGGGGAAAACATCTTGAAATTCCTGCAAAAGAGAAGACAACACTAGAGGAAGAGTGTGAGAGGTGTTAGTTTGTGGTGCATTGTCCTTGCACACGAGGACGTAGTGTAGGACACTAGATGGGTTCTCACACACTTTTCTCATCTCACATTTGGTGGCAAATAGAACTAGGTTCTTGTTTTCGCTCATTGTGGAGGCACTTGGCTTGTGGCGCTCACTCTCGTTTTGGTGGCTCGCTCTCTCACTATGATCTCCACGATGGGTGGCTTGCTTGTCGGTGATCACTTGACTTGGCGACATTGGATGGAGGATGTACTCCTTGCCCTTCATCTTGAAGATGTAGTGGTACGTTCGGCCATTGTGGACGACTCCTCTATCGAATTGCCATGGCCGTCCAAGGAGAAGATGACAAACGGTCATCGGAACGACGTCGCACTCCAAGGTGTCTTCGTAGGCGCCGATCTTGAAGGAGACTTGTACTCGGTGCTCGACTTGGATAGTGCCGGAATCACTAAGCCGTTGCACTTTGTATGGATCTGGATGCTTCGTCTTGGGTAATTGGAGCTTGGAGCAAAGTTCTTCACTTGCGAGATTGTGACAACTCCCTCCATCGATGATGACCTTGACGGATCGTCCATTGATGCCGGCCTTGGTGTGGAATATGTGGCAACGCTGGTCTTCTTCTTGGTGATGTTGGAGAGTCAAGACTTTGGAGTCAACAAGTGCGGGACTCGAGTCTTCATCACAAAAGACTTGTTCTTCTTCATTGTTCACTTGGCGGTGCATGGCGACGTGCTCGAGGGCTTCCATTTTGCTGTCGCTCATGGAGTCATACGTGCCATCGTCGTTGAAGACCATGGTTCGCTTGTTGGTGCACTCGTAGGACTTGTGGCCTCGGCCTCCGCAAGTGAAACACTTGAAGGAACTCGTCTTGATGGTCCCATCGATTGGGGTTGATGATGATGAAGCTCTCGGCTTGAAGTTGCCCGTAGTAGGGTTGCTTGCAGTTGGCGAAGCTTTCTTGGAAGTCGATTTGTCGATGTTGGAAGTAGAAGGTCTTGTAGTCGGTGTAGGAGTCGTTGAAGCTTGGTTATTGGAGAAGCCGTAGGACTTGGATGAGAACTTGGCATACTTGAAATCATCTTGCACTTGGCATTCCGCTTTGGTAGCTTGTGTAACGCCCTTGATGCGGCTATATCTCCCACGTGTCGAAGCACGACTTAGAGGCATAACCGCATTGAAAGCAATGTCCCAAGTGAGGTAATCTTCACACAACCCATGTAATACATAAGGGAAAAAGATACATAGTTGGCTTACAATCGCCACTTCACACAATTACATGAATAAAGCATTACAACATCCAAATACAATCAAGGTCCGACTATGGAACCAAAATAAAAGAAGAACCCCCAAAAGCGACAAGGTCCCAGATCGACCCCAACTGGGCTCCACTACTGATCAACTAGAAGCGGAACAACATAAAGGACAAGATCTTCATCGAGCTCCTCTTGAGCTTGGTTGCGTCATATGCACGGTTCAACGGCACCTGCAAGCTAGTTATGGAAGTATCTGTGAGTCACGGGGACTCACAATCTCACACCCTCGCGATCAAGACTATTTAAGCTTATGGGTAAAGTAAGGGTATGAGGTGGAGCTGCAGCAAGCGACTAGCATATTTGGTGGCTAACATATACGCAAAAGAGAGCGAGAAGAGAAGGCAAAGCACGATCGAGAAACTATGATCAAGAAGTGATCCTAGAGCAACCTACGTAAAGCATAACTCCAACACCGTGTTCACTTCCCGGACTCCGCTGGAAAGAGACCATCACGGTAACACACACGGTTGATGTATTTTAATTAAGGTCAACTTCAGGTTTTCTACAACCGGACGTTAACAAATTTCCATCTGCCCAAAACTGCGGGCACGGCTTTCGAAAGTTCAAATCCCTGCAGGGGAGTCCCAACTTAGCCCATGACAAGCTCTCATGGTCACGAAGGAATAGACCTCCTCCCGAGACATTCCGATCAGACTCGGTATCCCGGTTCTACAAGACACTTCGACAAGTTAAAACAAATCCAGCAACACCTCCCGAATGTGCCGACAAATCCCGGTAGGAGGTGCACATATCTCGTTCTCAGGTCACACTCAGATGAGCTCTCCATACAACTAAAACCAAACCTCGAGTTTCCCCGAGGGGGCGCTGCACAGGACTCTAGTTTGGACCAACACTTAGAGGAGCACTGGCCCGGGGGGGGGGTTAAAATAAAGATGACCCTTGAGTCCGCGGAACCCAAGGGAAAAAAGGCTAGGTGGCAAATGGTAAAACCAATGTTGGGCATTGCTGGAAGAGTTTTATTCAAGGCGAACTGTCAAGGGGTTCCCATTATTACCCAACCGCGTAAGGAACGCAAAATCCGGGAACATAACACCGATATGACGGAAACTAGGACGGCAGGAGTGGAACAAAACACTAGGCATAAGGCCGAGCCTTCCACCCTTTACCAAGTATATAGATGCATTAATTAAATAAGAGATATTGTGATATCCCAACAAGTAAACAGGTTCCAACAAGGAACAATATCTCCATGTTCCAACAAGGAACAAACTTCAATCTTCACCTGCAACTAACAATGCTATAAGAGGGGCTGAGCAAAGCGGTAACATAGACAAACTATGGTTTGCTAGGACATGGTGGGTTAGAGGCTTGGTTTAACAATATGGAAGGCATGATAAGTAAGTGGTAGGTATCGCAGCATAGGCATAGCAAAAGAGCGAGCATCTAGCAAGCAAAGATAGAAGTGATTTCGAGGGTATGGTCATCTTGCCTAAAATCCCAGAAGGAAGAAGAACGAGTCCATGAAGAAGACAAACGGATGAAGTCGAACGATTCCTCACAAACGCGACGTTATCGGAACCAACCCGAAGAAGCAACACCGGAAAAGAGCAAACAACCTAGTAAACAACCACCACATAGACATGGCATGATGCGCAAACAAGAATGATGCATGTCCGGTTTAAAGAGGGCATGGCATGTCAAAGTGCACAAGCAATTCTACAAATTAAGTGGAGCTCAATATGCAACTCCGTTGCATATTGATGAAACACCACGCGACTTATTTAGTTCTCTCTCGTTTATGTACCCAACAATATTAAATGTTGATTAGCATGGCAAGAAGTGAAGCACAACAAAACTACCTATCTAGGCAAGTTTAAATGAGGCCAGAAACAACGAACAACAATTCCAGTAAAACCCCATATGCATATTTTAAGGTTCGGTACTGTTCTGCCCTAAACACAATTGTAGAGTTGTTAAACATGCTAGATGAGTGCATCATGTTAAACTAGGCATTTTCTACCCCATTTACATATAAGGTTTATTAAAATCCGAGTTACGGTTAAATAGTTATGAACTAAAGCATTTTAGCATGGCATATGAACAAAATTAGACAAACAACATTTTAAACATTTCAAACATGCATGAAAGTGGCATTATATGAAACTAGATGAAATTCTAAACATTTTACATATAAAGTTTATTTTAAACCGATGCAAAGTTAATTAGTTGAGATATGCATGAAGTGCAAGGGTGTTTCTGCAAAACTGGTAGTCTCTGGAAAAATCGTTAAATCGCAGATCTGGGAAAAAAGGCTATGGGCCGAAACTGCACATGGGTCAACAGTGCAAAAGGAGAGGGGCGGATTACCCATGGGCCCCGGCCCGGTCGGTGGTGAGGGACACAGGCAGGCCGGCTTGCGGCTGGGACATGAAGAGGAGACCGGTGGAGGCAGATCCAGGCCTCGGGTGCTGCGGTGGCCCACGCGGAGCTGAGCCGTCCATTGCGCTGGAGCTGGGCCGTTCGGGGCAGTCTAGAGAAGGCCGGGCCTTTCTGGAGTGACCGGCTATGCATCGACATAGTCAATGCGAGTGAGACGCTCGATCTGGAGCAGGGGAAATAGAGGCCGGCGACGCCATAGACTTGGCATTTGCTAGAGGTTAGCGAGGGCTCGACGCAAGAGACGACAGCGACGACGTTCGTTCCAGGGAGCCAACGCGGGGCTCCGGTGATGCGGGAAAAGGCGAGGGAGGCCGGAGTAGTGGGAAGCAGATGAAGCCACGTCGGATCCAGGCGGGGAGGAAGGCAAGGGCGCAACGTCCATCGGGAGGCTTCCATGGCGCTGGAGTTGGCGCGGTCTCGAGGAAGAAACAGAGGAGACCGCGGGACAAAGGTTCGAGCTCCTCCGTCCGGTGCAGAAATGAGCAGAGGCCGACGCCACAGGGATCCAGGGTGGCGCGGCCGATCCAGGGCACGGGCGACATGGCGGTCGACGAGCAAACGAAGAACAAGCAAGAAACTAAGATTGCTATCTGGATATTGCGAATATAAGAGGAAAGCTTTATTAATGAAGGTGGGGTTCTGTGACGTCTTGGTCTGGTCGTTGGACACATACAAAGTACGCGAAGTTGCAGCTATGGCGAACTTTTAATCTAAACAAAACCCAAAGCCTAAACGATGCCCTAAGGGCTGTATATATGGAGGAGAGAGGGGGAATTTCGTGGCCCTTGTTGAGGGGTCCGAAACCAACCCTAACTCTTGTTTCCCCACACATACGGACTCTAAAAACAGCCTATGCTTAAGTACTTCGAAAATACATGGGCCTGGCCCAATAATAAGGTGACGCAGCTCCTAAAATAGCCTCTGGATGAAATTTATGAAGTGGCATCTTGTATATTTCGTCCCATGCTTCATGCACTCATTATGGTGGCTTCAGAGTCCTGGAATCATCACTTGTAACTCCGTTCTTGTTCCCCTTGCGCATGCCATCATCTCCATGCTTAAACTTGCTCCAAGGTTCATCTTTCTTGTCCAAGCTAGGCCCTTCATTTGTAAGCAAAACAAATGTATCCAATTTAGGCAGCATCATATTCTCATGAACATTAGAATCGTTACCAAGAAACGAAAGTACCTGATAATTCAATTGGCGTGCGCGACCTCTAGTAATCTGTCTAGTATGTATAGCAGCAGGGGCTGTGGGTGTAACAATGGTATTGATGTCCTCATCATCCTCCCCTTCTTGAAATGAAGTCGTCCTCGACGAAAGTTCATTGTCCTCACCCAAATAAGGCTTCAAATCTGCAATGTTAAAAGTGGCACTAACCCCAAAATCTGCAGGCAGCTCAAGTTTATATGCATTATCATTTATTTTCTCTAACACCTTAAAAGGACCATCAGCACGTGGCATTAGCTTTGATTTGTGCAAATTAGGAAATCTATCCTTACGCAAATGTAACCAAATAAGTTCTCCAGGTGCAAACACAACATGTTTTCTACCTTTATCTCCAGCAAGTTTATATTTAGCATTCATACGCTCAATGTTTTCCTTAGTTAACTCATGCATTTTTAAAATAAAGTCAGCACATTCTTTAGCTTCAAAATTAACCTTCTCCAAAGATGGAAGAGGCAACAAATCAATAGGTGCACGAGGTAGGAAACCATACACAATTTCAAAAGGGCACATCTTAGTAGTAGAATGCAATGAACGATTATAAGCAAATTCAATATGAGGCAAGCATTCTTCCCACATTTTCTTGTTATTCTTCAAAACAGCCCTAAGCATAGTAGACAATGTTCTATTGACTACTTCAGTTTGTCCCCCAGTTTGGGGGTGACAAGTAGTACTAAAAAGCAGCTTAGTCCCCAACTTAGCCCATAAACATCTCCAAAAGTGGCTAAGAAATTTAGTATCGCGATCTGAAACAATAGCATTTGGCACACCATGTAAGCGAATAATTTCACGAAAGAACAAATCAGCAACATTAACAGCATCATCACTTTTATGACATGGTATAAAGTGTGCCATTTTGGAGAACCTATCCACGACAACAAATATGCTATCCCTCCCCTTATTTGTTCGAGGTAAACCTAAAAGAAAGTCCATAGATATATCCTCCCAAGGAACACTAGGTACAGGCAAAGGCATATATAAACTATGAGGATTGAGTCGTGACTTAGCTCTTTGACATGTAGTGCAGCGAGCAACAAAACGCTCAACATCCCGTCTCATCTTTGGCCAAAATAAATGTGTAGCAAGTATATCCTCCGTCTTCTTGACGCCAAAGTGTCCCATTAATCCTCCTCCATGCGCCTCTTGCAACAACAAAAGACGAACGGAGCTAGCTGGAATGCATAGCTTGTTAGCACGAAACACAAATCCATCGTTAAGAACGAACTTGTTCCAAGTTCTCCCTTCCTTACAATTCTGCAATACATCTTTAAATTCAGCATCATGAACATATTGATCTTTGATGGTCTCCAAACCAAATATTTTAAAGTTAAGTTGTGAAAGCATAGTATAACGACGAGACAAGGCATCAGCAATAACATTTTCTTTACCCTTCTTGTGTTTAATGACATAAGGGAAAGTCTCAATGAATTCAACCCATTTAGCATGTCTACGATTCAGTTTTGCTTGACTTTTAATGTGTTTCAAAGATTCATGATCAAAATGTATAACAAATTCCTTGGGCCATAAATAATGTTGCCATGTTTCTAAGGTCCGAACAAGAGCATATAATTCTTTATCATAAGTAGAATAGTTCAGACTAGGCCCACTCAATTTTTCAGAAAAGTATGCAACAGGTTTTCCATCTTGTAATACACACCTCCTAATCCAATTCCACTAGCATCACATTCAAGCTCAAAAGTCTTATGGAAATTAGGAAGTTGGAGTAAAGGAGCATGTGTCAACTTATCTTTCAATACCGTGAAGGCTTCTTCCTGTGCGGTACCCCAAACAAAAGGCACATCCTTCTTTTTAAGCTCGTTGAGAGGTGCAGCAATGGTGCTGAAATCTCTCACAAAACGCCTATAGAAACCAGCGAGGCCTAGGAAACTCCTCACTTGTGTGACCGTTTTGGGCTGCGTCCAACTCTCAATAGCTTCAATCTTGGCTTTATCAACTTCAATTCCCTGTGGAGTAACAACATAGCCAAGAAAAGATACTCGGTTGGTGCAAAAGGTGCACTTTCCAAGGTTACCAAACAAACGCGCATCATGTAGAGCAATAAAAACAACACATAAATGTTCCAAATGTTTCTCCAAAGATTTGCTATAAATCAATATGTCATCAAAGTAAACTACCACAAATTGTCCAATGAAAGCACGTAAAACTTCGTTCATTAACCTCATGAAAGTACTAGGTGCATTAGTTAACCCAAAAGGCATGACTAACCACTCATATAATCCAAAATTAGTTTTAAATGCTGTTTTCCATTCATCTCCCAATTTCATACGAATTTGATGGTATCCACTACGCAAATCAACTTTGGAGAATATTGTAGAGCCACTCAATTCATCAAGCATATCATCTAGCCTAGGAATAGGAGGACGATAACGAATAGTAATATTATTAATGCCTCTACAATCAACGCACATACGCGGTGTACCATCCTTTTTTGTCACTAAAATGATAGGAATAGCACAAGGACTAAGGGATTCGCTTATATAACCTTTGTCGAGAAGTTCTTGTACTTGACACATAATCTCCTTCGTCTCCTCTGGATTGGTACGGTATGGTGCACGGTTGGGTAATGATGCACCGGGAATTAAGTCAATTTGATGCTCAATCCCTTGAATAGGTGGTAATCCCGGTGGCACGTCTTGTGGAAAGACGCCAGCGAACTCCTGCAAAATGTTAGTGACAGCAGGAGGCAAAGAGGAAGGCACGTCCTCGAATGAAAATAATGCCTCTTTGCACACAAAAGCATAGCAAACAGATTTGCTAAAATCTAGATCATCAATATCAGATTTGGTGGCAAGTAAACATGCACTTTTCAATTTAATTTCAGAAGCAACACTAGATTGTTTATTATTATTAGGCTGCATTTGTTGCTCAAATTCTTTTGCCACAATCTGATTTTCACTCTTATTTTTCTCCTGTTTTGCTTTATTAGCTCTATTAATATCATCTTTCCAAATGTAATCAGGAGTCATAGGAAGCAAAGTAATATTTTTATCCTTATGAACAAGAGTATACTGATTGTTTCTACCATGGTGAACAGATTTTCTATCAAATTGCCATGGTCTACCAAGTAATAAGGTACATGCTTGCATAGGTACCACATCACAATCAACATAATCAGCATATGTAGAGATACTAAAATGCACACGAACAGTACGTGTTACGTTAACCTTGCCGCTGTTGTTGAACCATTGGATGTAGTAAGGATGTGGATGTGGTCTTGTGGTGAGAGATAGCTTCTCCACCATCTCCATGCTAGCCAAGTTATTGCAGCTCCCTCCATCTATGATGACGCGAACAGAATGTTCCTTCACAACTCCCTTTGTATGGAACAAATTATGCCTCTGATTTTGCTCAGCTTGTGTAACTTGCACACTCAAAACACGTTGAGCAACTAAACATTCATACCCGTCAGCATCTTCAGCAGCCATGTATTGTGTCTCATGATCAGAATCATCTCCACCGTGTTCTTCACGTGTAATAAGAGCCAAAGTCTCCTCATCATAGTTACTAGCGGACTCATACCCACCATCCTCAGTAGCAATCATCACACGCTGAGATTGGCATTCTCTCGCAAAATGTCCTCTTCCCTTACAACGACGACAAATAATATCACTTGTGTGCCCTGTTGATGCCATGGAAGAAGAAGAGCTCTGCGCAGGTCCAGCAGGTGTGCTCTTGGCAGATAGTGGTGGTTGTGCCTGCTTTCTTGTAACACAGCTGGAGGTGGCACCTGATGGAGGTGCTGGTGGAGTGGAAGTAGAGGATGCACGTGGTGTCCATGATGAAGATCGACCTGCAGAAAAGTTAGTTCGCGCCAATGCCTGTCGATCCTGCACTTCACGTTTAGCTTTACAAGAAAGATGGAATAAACGAGTGATATTATTATACTCCTTATACTCTAGGATGGTCTGAATCTCTCTATTTAATCCACCCATAAAACGTGCAAGCATAGCTTCATTCTCCTCAACAATACCACATCTAATCATGCCAGTTTGTAATTCCTGATAATGTTCTTCTACAGAATTTTTTACTTCTCTTAAACGCTGGAATTTTTGAAGTAATTCACGTTGATAATATGGTGGAACCCAACGAGTACAAATAGCAGTTTTCAAAGCAGCCCAAGTAGCAGGAATAGGATATAATCTACAATGCTCAGACCACCAAACACATGCAAAACTAGTGAATGCACAAACAGCAGCAGGAACACGTCTCTCCTCGGGATATTGTAAACATGTAAATCGTTGTTCAGTTTCTAACTCCCAAGTAAGATATATATCAGGAACATATCTACCCTCAAATGGTGGAATATGCAATTTTAGTTTAGGGAGATGGTCATGATCTCGTACCTGAGGGTGAGCCCTACCATTGCCATTATTTGCATGTGGACGACCTAGTGGTTGCTGTGCTGGTGGTGGCACGTAGTTCTGATTTTAATCAACCTCATCCTCGTAATCGCCGGCAAAATCATCCTCCTCCGCATCAGCAGCAGGAGCCACAGAAGTATCAACAGCAGCACCAAATACTGGACACGGACTAGGACTGGTGGCGGAGATGAATCTGGTGGAACCCGGACTGTGGTGGTATATCTGGACTCGGATTGGTGGTGGTATATGGCGATGGTATATCTGGACTCGGATTGGTGGTGGTATATGGAGATGGTATATGTGGACTCGGATTGGTGGTTGTATATGGCAGCGGCGATGTATATGGTGGGGTGGTGGTTTATGGTAATGATGATGACGATGGTGCGGCAGCGGCGTAACAACCTGTGAACAGAACTCGAAACTCTAAAGGACTAGACGCTAAGACGAGCAACTTGACACGATGATGCAACCGCAATTTCAACAAAGCAAATAAGAAAAGATTATGCAAAGGCTCAGATTGGTTCGGATAGGATGAACTAACCCTAATTTTTTTCGGCTTTTTCGTGGACTGTAGGTATGAAGAACAGACTCGAACTAATCTACGAAAAACTGTAAAATCTCACCGAGCAACCTGAAAATCTGATACCACTTGATAGACGTGAGGGTGTCCTGATCTTTCGATGAGATGATAACTATCGATTTGGTGGAGACGACTTTGATGATCCGACTACAAACATGCACGACGTTGCGCCTTAGCAATCGCTAAACCAATCTCCTGAGGTTACTGACGATGCCCGAAGCACGGTCAGTCTGACCACGAAGGTCTATTCCTGCAAGCAATCGAAGAACGAGCAAGGATATGATAAAGCAATCCGAATATTGCAAATATATATGAAGTATTGATAATGGTGGGGATCCGGAAGCGGTCTTGGTCTGGTCGTTGGACACAAACGGAGTACGAGAAGTTGCAGCTATGGCGAACTTTTAATCTAAACAAAACCCCCAGGAAAAGGCTACTAGATTGATCTACTTATAGAGGAGCAAGGGGTGGCGGCCAAGGAGGTCGGAGGACGTCCCAAGGCAGCATAAAACTAACCCTAGGTCGTACAAGGCTCATGGGCCCAAGTGGAGGTGATGCAACACCTTTGGGCTTGTAGTTTGACTCGGATTCTGCTGCAATGTCAGATTGTTTCGTCCGTAACTCAACTCTCCGGACAAATTTTAAGGTGAATCCAATTGGGTTGGAAAGAGCACGAAATCTAGTTTCCAAGAAAAAAAGAATCACCCAATTCGGAGTTCGTATGAAAAAGTTGTTGGCGTTGTGAGTCAGGTATGTGTGTGCAGTCCGAATCTGAATCAAGAACGTGAGAGACTTGGACTCTATCTTCTCTTGGCCCAAAAGTGACGTGAGAGGACTTTTTGAACACAACCTAAACTTCTCCTTTTCCCTTATCTTCATATGTGGATTGTACAAATGTCCCATACACCTGCAATTAGACAAAACACAAAAGTGTGTGAAGTATTTTTGTTCTGGATAACATAAATTGATTATTGAATAGTTTGCATTAGAAATCACCTGACAAATATGCATGTATGCAATATTTTTGGTCGTATCCAAGGTAGTCATGTCCTCATCAGTGGGTACTAGAGAGGAACCAGGGAAAACGGGGCGAGGACGAGGAGAGGCCCGGCGCTGTTGACCTGCTGGTCGGAGAGTTGGTCGCGGCCTCCGGCGACCCTGGTCTCCGGCAAGCGACGGGGTGGACACGGACTGCTGCTGCCGTGGCTTGCAGTTTGTCGGGCGAGGAGATCGTGGAACGGAGCGTGATGGTTGGTCGGACATGGAAAACAGAGAAGAAACAGTGTGGTGGCGGCGGCTAGGAGGATCCCTAGGGATTAGGGATTGGTCCGATGATTGCACTGATATTTATAGTAAGTGGGTGTGGGTAGAGCTATCTCGTCCCTCCGATCGTAATCAGACGATCTCGGATAAAATAGTTAGGGAGTCCAAATAAGAAAACAGAGACGTTTTGTAGATGTTTGGGGATGATCTGAGTCCAACAGTGGCAACTGTACGGGTCGGGTCCGGGACAGCTTTCGGACGCGCGCGCAAGGAGGTCGATGCACCGTGCAAGGAGGGGTTTCGGGGCCTGGCGGTTGACAGCGGACTGTGCAGAAAGCTTTGGAATGAGAGAAGAGAAGAGAGAGAGACCCGACGACTGTTTTCAGAGACCGAAAACGTCCGACGTGTGCCCGGCTATAATGCCGCTATAGTTTAACGGTTGGGCTATCAGACGAACTCCGAATGCGATGAAACTTGGCAGGCGACCTACTAACAACAAAACAACACCGCATGCCAACTTTCACCCCATTCTGAGAACATTTTTCGGCCACTTATAAAAAACTATTTCGGACATGCCTCGGGCGCGTGCAAGTGTGTCTGGCTTAAAACGGAAAACGGAAGGAATGAGGAGGCCGGGACGGATGCAAGTTTTGAAAACATGAATATGCAATGCACATGATGACATGATATGAAATGCATGACACGCGAGCAAAGACAAGGAAACAACAGCGAATAACTGGAGGATAGCTGGCACATCGGTCTCGGGGCGTTACAACACTCCACCACTACGAGAGGATCTCGTCCCGAGATCTAGAATGGCACCGGAGGGAAAACGGAAAAGAAAGAGAAGAGGTAAAACTAAGTTGCTTCTTCGACAAATGAGTGAAACCAAAGAACCTTGCGAGGTTGGACAAATTGAAAGAAAGAATACAACAAAGATGAATAAAGTTGAAAACACTCTGTTAGGAAAGAGGAACAAGGAACATTACTAGAACCTTGTAGGTTGAAGACATAAGAAAAGTGTCACCAAAGACAAGAAGTACATGTAAGCACTCCGGATAAAATGAGATGTAGAAGGAACGATAAAGATCAATTACGACAACACTCCGGTTGGAAATGGAAGGGATTTAACATGATCTTGACAAAACAAGAAGATGGGTTGAAGAGAGCAACATCACAATGCCTCCGGAACAAAAGTAAGAATGGAATGGAATGAAGGAAGGGAAACAAGATCTTGAGGGAGCACGCTTATGACCAAATTCTAGAACGGAGTTGTTGGAAAACCATCAACGAAAAGAACAAGGTTGCAATGGGCTTATGGAGAACACTCAAAACTATGAGGTGAAATTCTGCCATTAACGGAATTGGATTGATATTAAGAAGGAGATGATAAACTATAACACCGGGAGGATAAATGAAGAACTTGGGTCATTTATGAGCACCATAAATAGCCACAATCCTTAGGGAAGGCTTTAGGTGAACTATAACCCAAGATAACTCCAATGACGAGATTGATGGGTTTAAATATCTCGTCCTTAACAACATGTGAATCATGAAACATGAACTCAGATTATCAAGAATGACATAATACCACCTCCAATGGTACTGAAGAAAGAATTGCACTCTGGATTATAAGATGAAGAAAAAACTTGAGCTCCTCTGAAAAGAATCTCGATGAACACTTCGAGAAGGAAATAAATCCTTGATGAACCATCATGTAGAACCTCCATGAAGAACTCTGGTAAACAAAGGAATGATCAAAAGAAATGAAAGAGAAGTTGAAAACACAAGTTGAATCCTTGTAACGATTTAGATGAATCTCCGTGGTGAAATGATTGAGAGAACTTGGGACTCCAGGAAAAAAATAGATAAAGCATCTTGAATCGAGAATTTGATATGATGAACCACTCCGAAAAAAAGAATTAATCACTTGGATGAAACAAGAATTAGAATTACATTATGATTATCCTTCACCAATTAAATTGATGACGAGCAAACGGATTGCATACAACTTATCCTCGAAGAAAGGATTAGGATAGATATGGCGCCAACTTGGGAAAGTCTTCAACGATCCACCGGTAGAATTAGGAAACAACGAATGAATTGATATGATAAGAAAGAAGAAGAAAAAATAATCTTGAACGAACCACCGTAAGCATTGAAAATGAACGAAGAGAAGATAAAGAAACATCGAGAAGAATTATAAAATGGATGAAGATGCTTGAGAGGATTTAGATACATGAGAATGAAGAGATCACGAGCCAATTAAAGATCACTTGAACGAAGCACCGGTTAAATTAGAGAATGATAGCTGAAAGCTGAGAATGAATAAGTCTTCTTAAATGATGGGCTTCGGGGAAAAGAAATGGAAAACCACTCATGAACGGTGTTTCTTTTGAGTGGGCCCTAACCTTTGAGATATCTTGAGCACTCCGGAACAATTGAATAGCGAGAAATGAATGAATATGAGGAGCGCCGGCAAGAGAAGGTATTAGAAACGAGGGAAAAGGTATGATCAACAAAACTTGACTTGAAACCACCAGAGATGAGAAGAATGAAGAGTGATGAACTTGAGGTTCCGTTAGTATCTTCTTGAGAAACACTGGATACGAACATTGAAAGAAAAGGAATGGAGAGACTTCACATGAATAAAATGGATATGTGATTAAGATATTTGAGTCCTTGAAGAAAACAAGGGTGGGTGGGCGGGAAAAACAAAGGCAACTTGGAGACGGGTGAAACAACCACTTTTGAGAAAAAGTGATAATTGATCTTGCGGAAGTTGAAATGATCGGATCCACTTGAAGAGAAACAAGCCGGTTGAAAAGAAATTGGCATGACAATCTAGATTATCGAGAAAGATTAGTATTCACATCGTAGTATGAGAACACCATTTGGGGAAGGTATGGAATCAACACTTGACATTGAAGCAACTCGAATACCACAACTCAAAACAAAAAACAAAAGGATTGGCTTGCAGAATAAGCCGGAACAAACATATGATAGAGATTTCATCCGAAGTTTTCGTGGTGGGGCCTACACGGGCTCGATCGTACAGCACCATCATGTACAAGGCAGTGCACATGACATACGAAGCGTCCCCAAGTCGGCATAGCCAAGGACTCTTTAAGACACAACGAGACCACTGTAAAACCGACCGTGAATAGGCGGACCACTAGACGTCGATCCACAATTTCATATCATACATCTGTCGGAAAGATATCCTAAGAGCTACTTGATTTCCCACTTATAAACTCCCGAAACTTTCCGGTTATGCAATCAGGTGTTGGGGATACCGGGGAAGCATAATATCTCACCCAAAACTAACAAATCCTACATCCAGCTGTATCCATCCTTCAACACATAACCAAGAAACCTTCGGAAATCATCTACCTCAACCTTCGAAAAGCATCCGTTATACGAGTTATGGCAATACTCCCGAACTCCCGCCCCAGTACTGGGTGGCGTCGAGGTTATCTCACCAACAACTGCATAAAAGAGATTTTCGATGTCGGCGGAACTAAACTCAGGTATTCTAGAACTGCAACGATAAAATTGTGACGACAACACCTCGGAGCTCAACTCCCCGGGACACTGCCACAACCCCTAAAGACAGGAGGCACCAAGAACAATGTTCTCGTCACAAAACCATTGGAACGATTCCAAGATACCCGCGTGATCCTAAAATTTTTTTTAGTGAAATTTGACAAGAGAAGAGTCAAAACTCTATGTCAGGATGCCTTACCAGAGCGATGAAGGGACTGGGGAGTAAAAAGAATTCCTAAACTCTCCGATATATAATTCCTAAATGACTCAAAATATTTTTCTAGACTCAACAACGGCTGCTAAAAATGATCAAGCAGTGGGGCTCCTAAGGTCGGGGAAGGCTCTGATTACCAACTTGTAACGCCCTCGATGCAGCTATATCTCCCACGTGTCGAAGCATGACTTAGAGGCATAACCGCATTGAAAGCAATGTCGCAAGTGAGGTAATCTTCACACAACCCATGTAATACATAATGGAAAAAGATACATAGTTGGCTTACAATCGCCACTTAACACAATTACATGAATAAAGCATTACAACATCCAAATACAATCAAGGTCCGACTATGGAACCAAAATAAAAGAAGAACCCCCAAAAGGGACAAGGTCCCCGATCGACCCCAACTGGGCTCCAGTACTGATCAACTGGAAGTGGAACAACATAAAGGACAAGATCTTCATCGAGCTCCTCCTTGAGCTTGGTTGCGTCATATGCACGGTTCAACGACACCTGCAAGCTGGTTTTGGAAGTATCTGTGAGTCACGGGGACTCAGCAATCTCACACCCTCACGATCAAGACTATTTAAGCTTATGGGTAAAGTAAGGGTATGAGGTGGAGCTGCAGCAAGCGACTAGCATATTTGGTGGCTAACATATACGCAAAAGAGAGCGAGAAGAGAAGGCAAAGCACGATCGAGAAACTATGATCAAGAAGTGATCCTAGAGCAACCTACGTCAAGCATAACTCCAACACCGTGTTCACTTCCCGGACTCCGCCGGAAAGAGACCATCACGGTAACACACACGGTTGATGTATTTTAATTAAGGTCAACTTCAGGTTTTCTACAACCGGACGTTAACAAATTCCCATCTGCCCATAACCGCGGGCACGACTTTCGAAAGTTCAAATCCCTGCAGGGGAGTCCCAACTTAGCCCATGACAAGCTCTCACGGTCAAGAAGGAATAGACCTCCTCCCGATACATTCCGATCAGACTCAATATCCCGGTTCTACAAGACACTTCGACAAGTTAAAACAAATCCAGCAACACCGCCCGAATGTGCCGACAAATCCTGATAGGAGGTGCACATATCTCGTTCTCAGGGCAAACTCAGATGAGCTCTCCATACAACTAAAATCAAACCTCGAGTTTCCCCGAGGGGGCGCTGCACAGGACTCTAGTTTGGACCAACACTCAGAGGAGCACTGGCCCGGGGGGGGGGGGTTAAAATAAAGACGACCCTTGAGTCCGCGGAACCCAAGGGAAAAAAGGCTAGGTGGCAAATGGTAAAACCAATGTTGGGCATTGCTGGAAGAGTTTTATTCAAGGCGAACTGTCAAGGGGTTCCCATTATTACCCAACCGCGTAAGGAACGCAAAATCCGGGAACATAACACCGATATGACGGAAACTAGGGCGGCAAGAGTGGAACAAAACACCAGGCATAAGGCCGAGCCTTCCACCCTTTACCAAGTATATAGATGCATTAATTAAATAAGAGATATTGTGATATCCCAACAAGTAAACAGGTTCCAACAAGGAACAACATCTCCATGTTCCAACAAGGAACAAACTTCAATCTTCACCTGCAACTAACAACACTATAAGAGGGGCGGAGCAAAGCGGTAACATAGCCAAACAACGGTTTGCTAGGACAAGGTGGGTTAGAGGCTTGGTTTAACAATATGGGAGGCATGATAAGCAAATGGTAGGTATCGCATCATAGGCATAGCAAAAGAGCGAGCATCTAGCGAGCAAAGATAGAAGTGATTTCGAGGGTATGTTCATCTTGCCTGAAATCCCGCAAGGAAGAAGAACGAGTCCATGAAGAAGACAAACGGATGAAGTCGAACGGTTCCTCACAAACGCGACGTTATCGGAACCAACCCGAAGAAGCAACACCGGAAAAGAGCAAACAACCTAGTAAACAACCACCACATAGACATGGCATGATGAGCAAACAAGAATGATGCATGTCCGGTTTAAAGAGGGCATGGCATGGCAAAGTGCACAAGCAATTCTACAAATTAAGTGGAGCTCAATATGCATCTCTGTTGCATATTGACGAAACACCACGTGACTTATTTAGTTCTCTCTCGTTTATGTACTCAACAAGATTAAATGTTGATTAGCATGGCAAGAGGTGAAGCACAATAAAACTACCTATCTAGGCAAGTTTAAATGAGGCCGGAAACAACGAACAACAACTCCGGTAAAACCCCAAATGCATATTTTAAGGTTTGGTACTGTTCTGCCCTAAACACAATTTTAGAGTTGCTAAACATGCTAGATGAGTGCATCATGTTAAACTAGGCATTTTTCTACCCCATTTACATATAAGGTTTATTAAAATCCGAGTTACGGTTAAATAGTTATGAATTAAAGCATTTTAGCATGGCATATGAACAAAATTAGACAAACAACATTTTAAACATTTCAAACATGCATGAAAGTGGCATTATATGAAACTAGAGAAATTCTAAACATTTTACATATAAAGTTTATTTTAAACCCATGCATGGTTAATTAGTTAAGATATGCATGAAGTGCAAGGGTGTTTCTGCAAAACTGGTAGTCTCTGGAAAAATCGTTAAATCGCAGATTGGGAAAGAAGGCTATGGGCCGAAACTGCACATGGGTCAACAGTGCAAAAGGAGAGGGGTGGCTCACCCATGGGCCTCGGCCCGGTCGGTGGTGAGGGACACAGGCAGGCCGGCTTGCGGCTGGGCCATGAAGAGGAGACCGGTGGAGGCAGATCCAGGCCTCGGGTGCTGCGGTGGCCCACACGGAGCTGGGCCGTCCCTTGCGCTAGAGTTGGGCCGTTCGGGGCAGTCTAGAGAAGGATGGGCCTTGCTGGAGTGACCGGCTACGCATCGACATGGTCAACACGAGTGAGACGCTCGATCTGGAGCAGGGGAAACAGAGGCCGGCGACGCCATAGACTTGGCGTTTGCTGGAGGTTAGCGAGGGCTCGACGCAAGAGACGACAGCGACGACGTTCATTCCAGGGAGCCAACGCGGGGCTCCGGTGACGCGGGAAAAGGCGAGGGAGGCCGGAGTAGCGGGAAGCAGATGAATCCACGTCGGATCCAGGCGGGGAGGAAGGCAAGGGCGCAACGTCCATCGGGAGGCTTCCATGGTGCTGGAGTTGGCGCGGTCTTGAGGAAGAAACAGAGGAGACCGCGGGACAAAGGTTCGAGCTCCTCTGTCCGGTGCAGAAATGAGCAGAGGCCGACGCCACAGGGATCCAGGGTGGCGCGGCCGATCCAGGGCACGGGCGCCATGGCGGTCGACGAGCAAATGAAGAACAAGCAAGAAACAAAGATTGCAATCTGGATATTGCGAATATAAGAGGAAAGCTTTGTTAATGAAGGTGGGGTTCTGTGACGTCTTGGTCTGGTCGTTGGACACAAACGAAGTACGCGAAGTTGCAGCTATGGCGAACTTTTAATGTAAACAAAACCCAAAGCCATGGCACGGGACAAAGGTTCGAGCTCCTCCGCATGGGACAAAGGTTCGAGCTCCTCCGTCCGGTGCAGAAATGAGAAGAGGCCAACGCCACGGGGATCCAGGGCGGCACGGCCGATCCAGGGCACGGGCGCCATGGCGGTCGACGGGGATGGACGGATCCGCCTGTTTTCGGGCCAGATCCGGCCAACGTGGTGTCGATGGAGCTCTGGCAAGGGTTGACCAAGGCGGCGGCGTGGGGATTAGAGAGGAACCAGGGAAAACGGGGCGAGGATGAGGAGAGGCCCGGCGCTGTTGACCTGCTGGTCGGAGAGTTGGTCGCGGCCTCCGGCGACCCTGGTCTCCGGCATGTGATGGGGTGGACACGGACTGCTGCTGCCGTGGCTTGCAGTTTGTCGGGCGAGGAGATCGTGGAACGGAGCATGATGGTTGGTCGGACACGAAAAACAGAGAAGAAACAGTGTGGTGGCGGCGGCTAGGAGGATCCCTAGGGATTAGGGATTGGTCCGATGATTGCACTGATATTTATAGTAAGTGGGTGTGAGTAGGGCTATCTCGTCCCTCCGATCATAATCAGACGGTCTCGGATAAAATAGTTAGGGAGTCCAAATAAGAAAACGGAGACGTTTTGTAGATGTTTGGGGATGATCTGAGTCCAACGGTGGCAACTGTCCGGGTCGGGTCCGGGACAGTTTCCGGACGCGCGCGCGAGGAGGTCGAAGCAGCGTGCAAGGAGGGGTTTTGGGGCCTGGTGGTTGACAACAGACTGTGTAGAAAGCTTTGGAATGAGAGAAGAGAAGAGAGAGAGACCCGGCGACTGTTTTCGGAGACCGAAAACGTCCGACGTGTGCCCGGCTATAATGCCGCTATAATTTAACGGTTGGGCTATCAGACGAACTCCGAATGTGATGAAACTTGGCAGGCGACCTACTAACAACAAAACAACACCGCATGCCAACTTTCACCCCTTTCCGAGAACATATTCCGGCCACTTATAAAAAACTATTTCGGACATGCCTCGGGCGCGTGCAAGTGTGTCTGTGCTCAGAACGGACAACGGAAGGAACGAGGAGGCCGGGACGGATGCAAGTTTTGAAAACATGAAGATGCAATGCACATGATGACATGATATGAAATGCATGACACGCGAGCAAAGACAAGGAAACAACAGCGAATAACTGGAGGACACCTGGCACATCGGTCTCGGGGCGTTACAGCTTGGTGCACTAGCTCGATGATATTTGAGTATGGTTGGAAGTCGGTGATCTTCTTGATAGGATGATTGAGTCCATTCAAGAAACGTGCCATTGTTTGCTCATCATCTTCCGTGACATTGGCTCGTATCATGGCAATCTCCATCTCCTTGTAGTACTCTTCAACGCTCTTGATTCCTTGCTTAAGTTGTTGGAGTTTCTTGAAGAGATCGCGGTTGTAGTAGGTAGGTACGAGCGTGCTCTCATGACATCCTTCATTTGCGCCCAAGCAGTTATGGGTGGTTCACCTCTTGCCTCTCGGCGCTCAATGACTTGTTCCCACCAAATGAGCACATAGTCTTGGAACTCAAGGGATGCCATTTCGATCTTCTTCTCTTCCTCATAATTGTGCAAACGGAAAATCTTGTCAACTTTCAATGCCCATGAAAGGTACTCTTCGGGATTGTTGCTTCCGTTGAACTTGGGCATGGTGAACTTGAGCTTGCCGTAGAGTTGCTCTTCATTGTGTTGGGGTCGGGGATGATGACACCCATGTTGTAGATGATTGTTCAACTCATGGTGCTCTTGACGCGAAGGGTTGTTATCCTCATGTTGCTCTTGTCGTGGAGGATTTCCATTGTCTTCATGCTCTCAATGAACCTGATGGTGTTGACGAGCTTGTGGAGGATCTTCGCGAGCTCGAAGAGGAACTTGACGATGCACGCGAGCGAGAAATCTTTGTTCTTGAATTTCTTCGCGATGTGCTTCTTCTTGTTCACGGGCTTGTCGGCTTTGGTCGGCAATGGCTCGACTCGAATCGCGTAGAGCTTGTTGCGCCGCAAGTGCTTGAGCGTCACGGAGTTGTTGTGCTTGACGTTGTGCCTTGGCATCTTGGGCATTTTGGTGTAGACGCGCTCGCTCTTCCTCTTCATGTTGGCGTTGACGTTGCCATTCTCGTGCAAGCACAAAGGCTTCTTGAGTTTGACGTTGTCGACGCTCTTGAGAGTCAGTGTCTCAAAGTGGATTAAGGTTTGCTTGACGGTCGGTGCGCGCGGCTCGACGAAGAGTGTTCGATGTCGGTGTACTTGAGCCGGAGAGAGTAAAGTCGGAATGGCAACTTGAACGACTCCTTCTTGAAGTGGAAGATGAGCTATTGAGCAACAAAGCACGAATTTCGTCCATCCTTGCGTCATTCTCTTACTTGTGATCGTCGAGCTTGTGGTCGAAGAAGTCCTTTGTATGTTGCTCGGAAAGTCGCAAGTCAGCAGCAAGGTTGTCGATGCGTTCACTCATCGCTTGTTGCTCTTGATGCAAAGCATGTTGTGCACCAAAGAGGTGACTCTTGGTGACGAAGGAGTTCATGTCATCATCTTGCTCCATGAAGAGTGGGTTGGTAGAAGTACTTGGCCTATCCATCATTCCAAGACAAATGTGAGTGGTAGAAAGAGAGGAACGAGTACCAAATGAACCTTGATCGAAGTTCAAAGTGGATCGAGGATCACTCCAATGTAGGACAAGGAAATAGCACAATTGGTACGAGTTCTTGTCGGTTTCTCACACCTACACAAGTAAAAGCTTTTGGTGGAGCTTGGTTAGGATGGTGGCAGAAAATTTGATGCAATTGTAAGTGAGCTTCAATAATGTTGGAAAAGATTCGCAAGATGCAATGTAACAAGTAGACCAAGCATATAAGGTACACGGAAACACACACGCAAAAAGATAAGTGGGGTTGTGCAACCAAGGGTGAGCCAAAATGTGGAATCCACGAAAATGCTCTTGTTGCACAACACTAGAGAGACGCTAGCACGTTTGCACGATAGGCGGATACAAGAACTTGTGCACAACCTACTTAGCAAAAATGCGATGACTTCTATCCCAAATACTTTGTATGCAAGGATTTGCTATGATATGATCCAAGATGATCGAGTATGACAATCTTAATGTTGTATGATGCTATGGTTCTTGCTTAAAAGCTCTTTGCGTATCTTTCCTCTTTGCTTAAAAGCTTGGTTGGCTGTTTGATGTTTGAGCTCTTTTCTCATGCAATGTTTGACGAACCAAGATAGCAAGTGAGTATGCGATGACAAGTTTGTGACACAAGAGATGATACCAATATAAGCAACAATGATGTATGTATGTATGCTATGGGAAGTATGATCACTAATGTGCATAAGTCTTGTTGCCGGCAATACTCAATGGCTAGTCTCGATGGGTAAGCAACGGAAAGGAGTAAGGCTATGATGGCTATCAATGTAATGGCAAGAATGATATGTCCAATACCAAGATTAGGTTACCGGTCTTGCTTCCGGTATTGTGTCAAAATGGTGGCACGAATACCAAGTCGTAGTCGAGGTGGTCGTTGTTGGTGACGCGTCCGTAGCGAAGATGAGCAGCGGTGATGTCGATGTCGAACCGTACCTAGATAGCCGAAACACAAGAGGATACGGTACCGCAACTCAAATTCTCAAACCTCAAAGTAGCAATTGTGTCAGAGCGCGAAACGGTCCAAAAATGGTGGGTTATGCGGAAGTGGTGGAGGTATGCGGAAATATATATGGTATATGGTGAGCACCGGAACAAAATTTGGTGGAATTTTTGGTGGAGTTGTGGAAGTAGTGCGAACTTTCTGTCGAAGCCGAAAGTTCCGGGAAAGACGGAGGGTCCGGGGTCCGGAGGTTTCGGGGAAGGCCGGAAGGTCCAGGGGCCGGAATGTCCGGGCTGGACCGGAAGTTCCAGTGGTCGTGATTCTGCCAAGAATAGAGACTTCAGGATCGTGTATTTGGGTGGAAAAACTTGGGGGAGAAGCACAAATTCGAATGGGAAAAAGAAGAAATTGGAGGAAAAGAAGGGTGGGGAGGCTAGATCTACGAGCCACACACAAAATTCACGGATCAAAACCAACAAAATCTCAACACACGAAAAAATCACAAAAAAAATTGGGGCTATTTTTGGTGGGGATTTTCGGATTAGGACGAAAAACAACAAAATTAGGCTAGAAACACAACCGGTAGGCTCCGAAATCATGATCAACCTTGCTCTAGATACCAAGATGATGTAGGGTAGAACCCTAGTGGCCCGATCTTTCATGAAAGGAGCGGATCCCGCGAAGAACGCGAAGATCACGAGGAGGGAAACGAGGGAAAACACAAGGGGAAACACAAGAGGGACACTCAAACTAACAAGAACAAGTCACGCATGTGCTAGATCCTCGGGTACATAGAACGATACATGAATCCACGGACAACTAAGGACGATACAAGGGTAGCCGGTTCTTCACCGTGAGGAGGTCTTGAATCCACAAGGGGATCTTCTTGTAAAGGGGTCTTGAATCCACGGTGGATCTTCTCCGAATAGGGTCCGCGGTCCTTCTGAAGGAGTAGATCCGATATGGATGAGCGAAGCTCTATCTCTGAGTATGAGCTAAACCAACGCTAACCCTAGAAAGTCATACGACATAGAGTATATATAGTCTAGGTGATGAAAGGGTACACGGGCCTCGGCCGAAGTGGCTGCGCGCAGGCAGGGCCGGAAGTTCCAGGCTAGGCTGGAAGTTCCGGGCACCAGAGGTTCCGGGGAGGGTCCGGCCTAACCAGAGACTTGGCGCGGAGGAGATGTGCTGGCATCTGGGGACCGGAAGGTCCGAGCAGGCCGGAGGTTCTGGGAGCCGGAAGGTCCAGGACGGGGTTCGAGCTAACCCGAGAGTTGGCACGCTTGGGCTGGTCGAAGTCATCGGCGGCCGGAAGCTCCGGGTCGTCCGGAAGGTCCGGGGGCTGGAAGTTCCCGGCTCTGGCCGGAAGTTCCGGGCTGTCCAGAGTGTTGACGCATGTCTGTTCTTCTATAGTCCTCGGCTCCGAGTCTTGAGCATTGTACCTGATGACACATAGTATCTCGGACTTAGGCAGTAGCCATGTCTCACTTGAAGAGGGGGGAAACTCAAGTAGGAGTGATGTCACCTCGGATTAAATAGCACGTGCCCTAGCCCTTGTCATTGGTCCACTTGGAGCTTGGATAGTTGAGGTGGCATCCATGGGGATGGTCGGGGGATGCTCCGCATCACTTTTGGCCAAAGATGAGACGGGATGTTGAGCGTTTTGTTGCTCACTGCACTACATGTCAAAAAGCTAAGTCACGACTCAATCCTCATGGTTTATATATGCCTTTGCCTGTACCTAGTGTTCCTTGGGAGGATATTCTATGGACTTTGTTTTCGGTTTACCTCGAACAAAGAAGGGGAGGGATAGCATATTTGTTGTGGTGGATAGGTTCTCGAAAAAGGCACACTTTATACCAAGTCATAAAAGCGATGATGCTGTTAATGTTGCTGATTTTTTCTTTCGTGAAATTATTCGCTTGGATGGTGTGCCAAATACTATTGTTTCGGATCGTGATACTAAATTTCTTAGCCACTTTTGGAGATGTTTATGGGCTAAGTTGGGGACTAAACTGCTTTTTAGTACTACTTGTCACCCCCAAACTGATGGACAAACTAAAGTAGTCAATAGAACATTGTATACTATGCTTAGGGCTGTTTTGAAGAATAACATGAAAATGTGGGAAGAATGCTTGCCTCATATTGAATTTGCTTATAATCGTTTATTGCATTCTACTACTAAGATATGCCCTTTTGAAATTCTGTATGGTTTCCTACCTCGTGCACCTATTGATTTGTTGCCTTTTCCATCTTCAGAGAAGGTTAATTTTGATGCTAAAGAACGTGATGAATTGATTTTGAAAATGCATGAGTTAACTAAGGAAAACATTGAGCGTATGAATGCTAAATATAAACTTGCTGGAGATAAGGGTAGAAAACATGTTGTGTTTGCACCTGGAGATCTTGTTTGGTTACATTTGCGTAAGGATAGATTTCCTAATTTGCGCAAATCAAAGCTAATGCCACGTGCTGATGGTACTTTTAAGGTGTTAGAGAAAATAAATGATAATGCATATAAACTTGAGCAGCCTGCAGATTTTGGGGTTAGTCCCACTTTTAACATTGCAGATTTGAAGCCATATTTGGGTGAGGACGATGAACTTTCGTCGAGGACGACTTCATTTAAAGAAGGGGAGGATGATGAGGACATCAATACCATTGTTACACCCACAGCCCCTCCTGCTATACATACTGGACCAATTACTAGAGCTCGCGCACACCAATTGAATTATCAGGTACTTTCGTTTCTTGGTAACGATTCTAATGTTCATGAGAATATGATGCTGCCTAAATTGGATACATTTGTTTTGCTTACAAATGAAGGGCCTAGCTTGGACAAGAAAGATGAACCTTGGAACAAGTTCAAGCATGGAGATGATGGCATGCGCAAGGGGAACAAGAACGGAGTTACAAGTGATGATTCCAGGAATCTGAAGCCACCATAATGAGTGCAGGAAGCATGGGACGAAATATACAAGATGCCACTTCATAAATTTCGTCCAGAGGCTATTCTAGGTGCTGCGTTACCTTATTATTGGGCCAGGCCCATGTATTTTCTAAGTACTTAAGTATAGGCTGTTTTTAGAGTCTGTATGTCTGGGGAAACAAGACTTACGGTTGGTTTCGGACCCCTCCACCAAGGCCCACGAAATTCCCCCTCTCTCCTCCATATATACAGCCCTTAGGGCATCGTTTAGACTTTGGGTTTTGTTTAGACTAAAAGTTTGCCATAGCTGCAACTTCGCGTCCTTCGTTTGTGTCCAACGACCAGACCAAGACGTCACAGAACACCACCTTCATTAATAAATCTTTCCTCTTTTATTCGCAATATCCAGATTGCAATCTCAGTTTCTTGCTTGTTCTTCGTTTGCTCGCAGGAAATAGACCCTCGTGGTCAGGTTGATCGTGCTCCGGCATGGTCAATAACCCTCAGAAGTTGGTTTAGCGATTGCTAAGGTGCGACGTCTTCGCACGTTCGTAGTCGGATCGTCAAAAGTCGACTCCCACAGAAAACGATATCTATCTCATCGAAACATCGGGACACCTTTGCCTCTATCAGCATGTGGCATTAGCTTTGATTTGCGCAAATTAGGAAATCTATCCTTACGCAAATGTAACCAAACAAGATCTCCAGGTGCAAACACAACATGTTTTCTACCCTTATCTCCAGCAAGTTTATATTTAGCATTCATACGCTCAATGTTTTCCTTAGTTAACTCATGCATTTTTAAAATCAATTCAGCACGTTCTTTAGCATGAAAATTAACCTTCTCCGAAGATGGAAGAGGCAACAAATCAATAGGTGCACGAGGTAGGAAACCATACACAATTCAAAAGGTCACATCTTAGTAGTAGAATGCAATGAACAATTATAAGCAAATTCAATATGAGGCAAGCATTCTTCCCACATTTTCTTGTTATTCTTCAAAACAGCCCTAAGCTTAGTAGACAATGTTCTATTGACTACTTCAGTTTGTCCATCAGTTTGGGGGTGACAAGTAGTACTAAAAAGCAGTTTAGTCCCCAACTTAGCCCATAAACATCTCCAAAAATGGCTAAGAAATTTAGTATCACGATCTGAAACAATAGTATTTGGCACACAATGCATGCGAAAAATTTCACAAAAGAACAAATCAACAACATTAACAGCATCATCGCTTTCATGACATGGTATAAAGTGTGACATTTTCGAGAACTATCCACGACAAAAAATATGCTATCCCTCCCCTTCTTTGTTCGAGGTAAACCTAAAACAAAGTCCATAGATATATCCTCCCAAGGAACACTAGGTACAGGCAAAGGCATATATAAACCATGAGGATTGAGTCATGACTTAGCTTTTTGACATGTAGTGTAGCGAGCAACAAAACGCTCAACATCCCGTCTAATCTTTGGCCAAAAGAAATGTGTAGCAAGTATATCCTCAATCTTCTTGACACCAAAGTGTCCCATTAATCCTCCTCCATGTGCCTCATAAGTAGAATAGTTCAGACTAGGCCCACTCAATTTTTCAGAAAAGTATGCAATAGGTTTGCCATCTTGTAATAACACACCTCCTAATCCAATTCCACTAGCATCACATTCAAGCTCAAAAGTCTTATTAAAATCAGGAAGTTGGAGTAAAGGAGCATGTGTCAACTTATCTTTCAATACTGTGAAGGCTTCTTCCTGTGCGATACCCTAAACAAAAGGCACATCCTTCTTTGTAAGCTCGTTGAGAGGTGCAGCAATGGTGCTGAAATCTCTCACAAAACGCCTATAGAAACCAGCGAGGCCAAGGAAACTCCTCACTTGTGTGACCGTTTTGGGCTGCGGCCAACTCTCAATAGCTTCAATCTTGGATTTATCAACTTCAATTCCCTGTGGAGTAACAACATAGCCAAGAAAAGATACTCAGTCGGTGCAAAATGTGCACTTTCCAAGGTTACCAAACAAATGTGCTTCACGTAGAGCAATAAAAGCAGCACGTAAATGTTCCAAATGTTCCTCCAAAGATTTGCTATAAATCAATATGTCATCAAAGTAAACTTGATTTAGGGTAGGAACACTAGGGGCAGATCTTTCACGAAAGGAGCGGATCCCGTCCAAGAACACGAAGAACACGAGGGGAAAACGAGGGAAAACACAAGGGGAAACACGAGAGAATCACCCAACCAACAAGAAATAGTCACACATGTGCTAGATCCTCGAGTACAAATGGGAGCAAACTCATCAACGGACGATACACGGTAACCGGTCTTCTCCGTGAGGAGGTCTTGAATCCACGGGGGGATCTTCCCTTAGAAAGTGGGCTTGAATCCAAAGGGATCTTCTCCGTAGAGGCCGCGGTCTCTCTCGTGGAGTAGATCCGATATGGATGAGCGTAGCTCTATCTCTCAAATGAGCTAAACCAACGCTAACCCTCAAATGGTGGAGGTGGAGGAGTATATATAGTCTAGGGCCACGAAGGGGTAAGTGAGGGCGAAGCGATACATGGGCTCGGCCCGATACACTGTGCACATACAGGCGTCAGACGTCCGACGGGTACCGGACGTCCGGTGGCTCACGAGGGTCCGGTCGTCCGGTACTTGTCGGATGTCCGGCATTTTGGCTCGGTTGACGTGGCGCCGGATTTCCGGAGACGGTCAAACGTCCGGTCGCTGGAGTGTGTCGAACGTCCGGGACTTGTCGGATGTCCGCTCGTTTGGCTCGGGTGCACATTTGCTAGTCATCCGGTCCGGTCCGGTCGTCCGGTGGGTCTTTAGGCGTCGGACGTCTTGTTCCGACCGGTCATCCGGTGGCTGGAGCTTCTTCCGTAGCTCTTCTTCTCGTTCCTCGCGCTTGGTGTCCATGGTCTTCCTCTTGGTTCCTGGTCATGCATGGCACACATGTTTGAGGTAGTAGCCATGTCTCACGTATGGAAAGTGATGGTTCGAAGAGGAGCGAGTTTACCTTGTGTCCAATGGTGTATAGATGAGGTCTCGTCTTATGTTCTCTTAGGGCTTGGAGAGTAGTCGGAGTGTACATGGGGATGAACATGGGATGCTCCGCATCATCTCCCCCCCCCTTGGGAAAGATCCGACCTCGGATCGTGATCCTCATCACCATGGAAACGGTAGTCGTGGACGGACTTGTAGTTGGACGGAGTTGAAGACATTGCGCAATCCAAGTACTCCAAGGTGTCGCTGGAGTGGTATATATGCAAGAAGAGCAAACATAAACGACACTCGGAAATACAATGGTTAACGCACACAAGGTGTCCATCAAATAAACATGAGTTTGTCCAAAGGAATTGTTCATGAAGATGCATGAGATGCTTATCCAAATGATGTAAAATGACATGTAAAGCATTCATGGGAGCAAAATCATTCATTGTGCACACAAATGTATTGTGGTTGTGATAAATGGCAATAAGATCATGATGTATGAATATGCCATCAAGGTATATCACAACAAATTTGCTAATGAAATGCACCAGCTCATATATCAAGGATGACATGGGAATACAAGATGCAACAAGGCAATCATGATGTGAGTCAATCCATGCATAAGATGCAAATTTGTCATGTGTATGATATGTCCATCGAGCATGACATGTGTGAACACAATCAACAAATATGGAGGTGTTGGTATACCAATGCTCGATGTCGTGGCATGAGTGGAGGTTCGAAGGTGCATCCAATAAATCCGAGCGCTCCTCAACTTGAAGGTCCATGGGTTCCATCTCCAATGTCGGTCCTCCACCCAATAGATGTAACATGTAGACAAGAAGAAGGAAACAACAATGAAAGAGTGACCCATCCAATATGCATATTTGAGGATGGCTCAAAGGGAAGGAATTCACCTTTAGGAGATTCTCGCAAATGTTGGTGTTGCACATCGTGTATGCCTTCACATGACCAAATTGTGTCATGACGGTATCGCCTTGTGAATCCTTCAACTTGAAAGAACATGACAAACACTCAGAAAAACAAATGAGGTTAGCAGAAAACCTATCATTCGTGCGGTAAAATACCCAACAAGGGGATGCATCATGCTCATCATAAGAAAGGACAAGGGAGCATTTCATAGTACGGATGCATATGATGTGAGAACAACCAAATAGAATAGGCGCAAGAAAGCGAGCATGCATCACAAGATCTATCATGTGAGAGGCATGAACATATACGTCATCAACCCAAGAAAGCAAGTAATAATGGAACATGGGTGATGCGACAAAGCAAGCAATCATATGAATCAAGGCAAGCAAGCTAGTAGTGCGAAGATGCAACATACTAGAAGGAATCATGTTATGTATGTCATGTTTACAAATGGTAGTCATGACTAATGCAGAAGACACATCACAATCATGAAGGTAAGATATGAGCAAAATAGCATCAATAGCATGAGGCACATGATAAACATGGCAATAGCAACAAGGATCTACACCAAGCATGCAAATACACATAGAAGTAGCATAATGGTGAATCATGGGTAGATGCAAGCAAGGGTCACAATTGCATGGCAAAGGCATAGAAGCAAGCATAGCATGCAAAGTGAACACGGTAAAATGAGCAAGAAGCGAGAAGCGGTATATAGCCCATAGCCGTGTGAGAGCCAAATGGGAAAGATGCGCGTAGTCATTGCGCGAAGAGAGCGGTGGGAAGGTTAGTTCACGGGATCCCAAATCATCTTTGCTCTCAAGATCTCGTTTCGTCAACTCTTGGGATTGAGAGGTTGATGAGTATACATGAGTACCTACACAAAACAAAGACAAAGGGAAAATTGTGTATGCGTGGTAGATGTACACATCATCCATCATGATGCGCACATGCTTGTGTTGGGTAGCACAAAATATCCAATGATCTAATAAATGATATGCATGATATAGAAACATGCCATCCATCATGATAGGTTTGTTGTTATGTATAGCATAATGGAGACTCAAATTGTGTAATGCATCATGGGAAATATCTAGAGCATTGTTATTCATGGAATGCATATGGTGCGCACAAGGGATGTAATCATGCGATACACAATAATTTTCATGGCATGGCATATGAGATGAATTGTGCAAATTTTGCAAAGGAAGCATAGCAATATCATCACCTGAAAAACAAAAGCCAATGACCATCATCTCGTCATCTATGCCATAAGTGCAAATGGGATTTATTTTAACGGGGCATGCATAGCTACTATGTTGAGATTGAAATGATGCATTATGGGATATCTCACTCATAGCATATGACAAGGTTAATGGATTGTCAAACATGATGTGACCAAAAGAATTTGCACATGATATCCTATGGAACATAACATCACAACTAGGCAACTCGACATGCTTGTCATCATATTCATCATAAATAGGTAAGTCATGACATGAGGAAGTCGCACTAGCATGAAGCATGGGAATAGGTGTGTCAACATCATGCAAGCAATCATTAGTGAAATAGTCCACTAGTGGGACAAGAGAAGCACCATCACCTATGTTACCTTTGGAGCATCGCTCATGTGTTGTAGGTGAGGTGTCGAAGACCAAGTCATGGTCATCTTCATCTAGATGGAACCATGTGGGGGTGCATCTTCTTCCATCATGGCCATCGTTGTCTCCATTGGGGATATGGACTCGTCGAGGATAGGCATGTCATCATGTAGGAGACCTAGCACCAAAGAAGAAAACACACTCAGAGTAGAGGTTAAGTCGTTAGGAATCATAGTGGCCGCACGTGCCATGTCAACTACCTCACTCACTAAGTGTGGTGGCTCACTCACTCCCTCTTGGATGTTCTCTAGTGTGGGGCTAGTGGTGGTCACACTCATCCTCTCATAGGAAATGCACTCAATGTCACGAGTGGTGGTGATGTAGGGTAGAGACCCTAATCGCCCGATCTTTCAGAAAGGAGCGGATCCCGGGGAAATCATGAAGAACACGAGGAAGAACGGAAGGAAAGCACAAGAGGAAATCACTAAACCGACACGAATAAGTCACACATGGCCTAGATCCTCGAGTACATAGAACGATACACGAATCCACGGTCAACTAGGGACGATACACGGTAACCAGTTCTTCTCCGTGACGAGGTCTTGATGGGGCCGCTCAAGAGGGGGTCTTGATGATCTTCTCCGCAAGGAGGTCTTGAATCCGCTTGGGGGATCTTCTCCGGTGAAGGCTCAAATCTCCGAGGAGAAGGTGACCAAGTGGATGAGCAAAGATCTCTCTCACAAATCTGAGCTAAACATTTGCTAACCCTAGATAGGATGAATGGGGGGTCTATTTATAGTCTAAGTGCAAATGGGGGCGAAGTGAAGGGGTACATGAGCCTCGGGCCCGAACACTGTGCGCAGACAGGTACCGGACGTCCGCTGGGGACCGGTCGTCCGGTGTCTCAGGAGCTGCCGAACGTCCGGTGTCCTCCGGTCGTCCGCTGGTTCCATTCTATGATGGGGGTGCCGGACGTCCGGAGGCTCCGGACTTCCGCTGATGTTGGCTCGGGTGCGGTTGCACCGGTCGTCCGGTCGGGGCTGGACGTCCGCTCATTGGCCTCGGGTGCAGGGGCACCGGTCGTCCGGTCTGGACCGGACGTCCGCTCGCTGGGGCTCGGCTAACGCTTCAGGCGCCGGACGTCCGGTCCCGGCCGGTCGTCCGGTGGCTGGGACTTCTCCTTCAGCCCTTCTTCTTCTCCGTCTTCTCGTCCATCTTCCTCTTCTTCTTGTCCTCGCTCGTTAGCTTCTCCATTGTACCTCATTATGCACAAAGTATCCATATGAGGTAGTAGCCATGCTTCATGTGCATTGAAGTGGAATTGTGAGAGGAGAGATGTCACCTCGGTTTCAAGAGCTCTTGCATGTGATCGAGTCATGGGTCCACTAGGCACTTGATGAGACAATGGTAGGTCCATGGGGATGACCTTGGGATGCTCCGCATCATCTCCCCTTCCTTGGGGAAGATCCAACCTCGGATCGAAATCCTCATCACCATGGTATGGGGAGAGATCTTTGACGTTGAAGATGTCGCTCACGGAGTACTTGTCACGTGGGATGTCGATCTTGTATGCGTTGTTGTTGTAGCGGGCAAGCACCTTGAATGGTCCATCGGCTCATGGTAGTATCTTGGAGTTGCGTTCGTTGGGGAAGCGTTCCTTGCGAAGGTGTAGCCACACAAGATCTCCAATGTTGAATATCATGTGATTCTTGTTGACGTTGAGCTTGGTCGCGAGTCGTTGTACTTGGAGCTCAATGGTGTGCCTTGTATCTTCATGTATCTTCTTGAGGTGGTTGACTCGGTCACTCGCGTCCATGTTTGTGCGCTCGTGGAGTGGTAGGGGAAGGATGTCCAATGGGGACAAAGGGTTGAAACCATAGACAACCTCGAAGGGGGACTTGCCGATAGTCAAATGTCTTGCGCGGTTGTAGGCGTACTCGGCGATGGGTAAGAACTCCACCCACTCCTTGATGTTCTTCTTGATTAGTACGCGAAGAAGGGTGGAGAGCGTCTGGTTTGTCACCTCCGTTTGGCCATCGGTTTGTGGATGATAGGCCGTGGAGAATAGAAGCTTGATTCCGAGCTTGGCGCATAAGGTCTTCCAAAAGTAACTCAAGAACTTGATGTCGCGGTCCGAGACGATAGTCTTTGGCACACCATGTAGACGCAATATTTCCCTACAAAAGAGATTAGCAACATGTGAAGCATCGTCTATATTGTTACAAGGAATAAAATGTGCCATTTTTGAGAAACGGTCCACAACGACAAATATAGAATCTTTCCCATTGCGAGTCCAAGGCAAACCAAGTATGAAGTCCATGCTAATGTCTTCCCATGGTTGGTATGGAATCGGTAGAGGCATATAGAGACCATGAGATTGAGCTTTGGACTTAGCTTTGCGGCATGTCGAACATCGGTTGGTGAAGCGATTGACGTCCCGAAACATCTTTGTCCAAAAGTAGCTCTTCGAGAGCGTGGCGAACGTCTTGTCTCGTCCGAAATGTCCTGTTAAGCCTCCTCCATGCGATTCCTGCAAAAGCAACAAACGAAGGGATGACTTTGGGATGCAAAGTTTGTTAGCTCTCATAACATAGCCGTCTTTGATGTAATAGTGTTCCCAAGATGTATTCGACAAACACTTGGCATAAGGGGTGGCAAAAGTTTCATCATGCTCATACAATTCTTTGATATGCTCGAAGCTAATGACATCTAACTCAAGTTGCGTGACTAGCATGCATTTGCGGGAAAGAGCATCCGCTACGATGTTTTCTTTACCCTTGATGTACTTGATGACATCGGGAAAAGACTCAATGAATTCACTCCATTTAGCATGATGCTTGTTCAACTTAGTTTGACCCTTAAGATACTTGAGAGTCTCATGATCGATATGAATGATAAACTCATGGGGACGAAGGTAATGTTCCCATTCATGTAAAATGCGGACTAAAGCATATAGCTCTTTGTCATAGATGGGATAGTTAAGTTGCGCTCCGGACAGTTTCTCACTAAAGTAATGATGCGGAGCATCCCAAGGTCATCCCCATGGACCTACCATCGTCTCCTCAAGTGCCTACTGGACCCATGACTCGATCATGTGCAAGAGCCTTTGAAACCGAGGTGACATCTCTCCTCTCACAATTCCACTTCGATGCGCATGAAGCATGGCTACTACCTCATAGGGATACTTTGTGCATACTCAGGTACAATGGAGAAGCTAAGGAGCAAGGACAAGAAGAAGATGAAGATGGACGAGAAGACGGAGAAGAAGAAGAGACATGCGTCAACTCTCTGGACAGCCCGGAACTTCCGGTTACTCTGTATCGTACTTTGTTGACGTTGGATCATTGTGTATCTCTATGTGTTTCGAGGATGTAGCGCATGTGTAATCGAATCTTGTTGGTTTGAGTGATTCTCTTGTGTTTTCCCTCGTGAATCCCCCTCGTGTTCTCCGTGTTTCTCTTTGGGATCCGCTCCTTTCGTGAAAGATCGGCCATCTAGGGTTCTACCCTACATCAAATAAGCCATGGGGTGCTTCTCTTGCGTTAACACACCTCCTATGCCATTATCGCTAGCATCGCAATGAATCTCAAAAGGCTTGTCGAAGTTGGGTAAAGCAAGCATGGGAGCATGATTAAGCAAATTCTTAAGCTCATTGAATGCGGTATCTTGGGATGGTCCCCAAATAAACGACGCATTCTTCTTGCTCAAAGCATTCAAAGGCGAAGCAATGGTGCTAAAGTCCTTCACAAAGCGATGATAGAAACCCGCAAGACCAAGGAAAATACGCACTTGATGCAAGTTGGTTGGTTGCGGCCAAGTCTTAATAGCATTGATATTGGACTCATCTACATGAACACCCTTAGAAGAGACAACAAAACCCAAGAAAACAAGCTTATCAACACCAAAAAGGCATTTCTCCATATTAGCATAGAGACGCTCTTTCCTAAGAGTTTGCAAAACGGTGCAGACATGGGTGACATGCTCTTTGATAGGTTTGCTAAACACAAGAATGTCATCAAAGTAAACCACAATAAATATACCAATGTGAGGGCGAAAGACATGATTCATAAGGCGCATAAAAGTGCCCGGTGCTTCCGAGAGACCCATAGGCATGACTAACCACTCATACAAACCAAACTTGGTTTTGAAGGCGGTTTTCCATTCATCGCCCTCTTGTATGCGTTTTTGATAGTAACCACTCTTAAGATCAATTTTGGAAAATATAGTGGCAGCACTAAGCTCATCTAGCATATCATCTATGCGTGGAATGGGGTACCTATAGCAAACGGTGATAGCATTGATAGGTCTACAATCGGAGCACATGCGAAAGCTACCATCACGTTTTGGCACAAGAATGACCGGTACGGCACAAGGGCTCAAACTTTCACGCACATGACCATGGTCTATGAGGTTCTTTACTTGCCTTTGAATTTCATTGGTTTCTTCGGGGTTGATGCAGTATGGAGCTTTGTTCGGAAGCGGTGCTCCGGGGATGAGGTCGATGCGGTGCTCAATGCCTCGTAGTGGAGGTAGTCCCGGAGGTAGCTCATCGGGGAAAACATCTAGAAATTCCTGCAAAAGAGAAGACAACACTAGAGGAAGGGTGTGAGAAGTGTTAGTTTGTGGTGCATTGTCCTTGCACACGAGGACGTAGTGTAGGACACTAGATGGGTTCTCACACACTTCTCTCATCTCACGTTTGGTGGCAAATAGAACTAGGTTCTTGTTTTCGCTCATCGTGGAGGCACTCAATTTGGGCTTGTGGCGCTCACTCTCTTTTTGGTGGCTCACTCTCTCACCATTCTCTCCAAGATAGGTGGCTTGCTTATGGGCGATCACTTGGCTTGGAGACATAGGTCGTAACACAAACTCCTTTCCTTGCATCTTGAAGCTATAGTGGTTTGTACGCCCATTGTGGACGACTCCTCTATCAAATTGCCATGGCCGTCCAAGGAGAAGATGACAAACGGTCATTGGGATGACGTCGCACTCCAAGGTGTCTTCGTAGGCTCCGATCTTGAAGGAGACTTGCACTCGGTGCTCGACTTCGATGGTACCAGAGTCATTAAGCCATTGCACTTTGTATGGATGTGGATGCTTCGTCTTGGGCAATTGGAGCTTGGAGCAAAGTTCTTCACTTGCGAGATTGTGACAACTCCCTCCATCGATGATGACCTTGACGGATCGTCCATTGATGCCGGCCTTGGTATGGAATAGGTGGCATTGCTGGTCTTCTTGGTGATGTTGTAGAGTCAAGACTTTGGAGACAACAGGTGCGGGACTTGAGTCTTCATCACAAAAAACTTGTTCTTCTTCATTGTTCACTTGGCGGTGCATGTCGACTTGCTCAAGGGCTTCCATTTATCCTTCGCTCATGGAATCATAAGTGCCATCGTCGTTGAAAATCATGGTGCGCTTGTTGGTGCACTCATAGGACTTGTGGCCTCGGCCGCCACAAGTGAAACACTTGAGGGAACTCGTCTTGACGGTCTCACCGGTAGGGGTTGATGATGATGAAGCTCTTGGCTTCAGGTTGCTCGTATTAGGATTGCTTGTAGTTGGCGAAGCTTTCTTGGAAGTCGACTTGTCGATGTTGGAAGTAGAGGGTCTTGTAGTCGGTGTTGGAGTCGTTGAAGCTTGGTTATTGGAGAAACCGTAGGACTTGGATGAGAACTTGGCATACTTGAAATCATCTTGCACTTGGCATTCCGCTTAGGTAGTTTGGTGCACGAGCTCGATGAGATTTGAGTATGGTTGGAAGTCGGCGATCTTCTTGAAAGGATGATTGAGTCCATTCAAGAAACGTGCCATTGTTTGCTCATCATATTCCGTCACATTAGCTCTTATCATTGCAATCTCCATCTCCTTGTAGTATTCTTCAACGCTCTTGGTTCCTTGCTTGAGTTGTTGGAGTTTCTTGAAGAGGTCGCGATTGTAGTAGGTAGGCACGAAGCGTGCTCTCATGACATCCTTCATTTGTGCCCAAGTAGTGATTGGTGGTTCACCTCTTGCCTCGCGGCGCTCTATGATTTGTTCCCACCAAATGAGGACATAGTCTTGGAGCTCAAGGGATGCCATCGCGATCTTCTTCTCTTCTTCATAATTGTGCAAACGGAAGATCTTGTCAACTTTCAATGCCCATGAAAGGTATTCTTCGGGATCGTTGCTTTCGTTGAACTTGGGCATGGTGAACTTGAGCTTGCTGTAGCGTTGTTCTTCATTGTGTTGGGGTCGGGGATGATGACGCCCATGTTGTAGATGATTGTTCAACTCGTGGTGTTCGTGACGGGGAGGGTTGTCAACCTCATGTTGCTCTTGTCGCGGAGGATTCCCATTGTCTTCATGCTCTTGATGAACTTGATGGTCTTGGCGAGCTTGTGGACGAGCGCCTCGAGCTCGAGGAGGAACTAGACAATGCATGCGAACTTGAAATCGTCGTTCGTGAATTTCTTCGCGAAGTTCTTCCTCTTCTTCACGGGCTTGTCGGCCTCGGTCGGCAACGGCTCGACTCGCATGGCGTAGAGCTTGTTGTGCCTCAAGTGCTTGAGCGGCACGGAGTTGTTGTTCTTGACGTTGAGCCTCGGCATCTTGTGCATTTTGGTGTAGACGCGCGTGTTCTTCCTCTTCATGTTGGCGTTGTTGTTGTCATTCTCGAGCTAGCGCAAAGAATTCTTCGGCTTGACGTCGTCGGTGCTCTTGAGAGTCGGTGTCTCGAAGTGGATTAAGGTTTGCTTGATGGTCGGTGCGCGCGGCTCGACGAAGAGTGTTTGATGTCGGTGTACTTGAGCCGGAGAGAGTAAAGTCGGAATGGCGACTTGAACGGCTCCTTCATGAAGTAGAATAAGAGCAGTTGGGCAACAAAGCACGAATCTCGTCCATCCTTGCGTCATTCTCTTGCTTGTGATCGTCGAGCTTGTGGTCGAAGTAGTCCCTTGTACGTTGCTCGGAAAGTCGCAAGTCGGCGGCAAGGTTGTCGATGCGTTCACTCATAGCTTTTTGCTCTTGATGCAAAGCACGTTGTGCACCAAAGAGGTGACTCTTGGTGACGAAGGAGTTCATGTCGTCGTCTTGCTCCATGAAGAGTAGGTTGGTAGAAGTACTTGGCCTATCCATCATTCCAAGACGAATGTGAGTGGTAGAAAGAGAAGAACGAATACCAAATGTACCTTGACCGAAGTTGAAAGTGAATCGATGATCACTCCAATGTAGGACAAGGAAATAGCCCAATTGGTACGAATTCTCGTCGGTTTCTCACACCTACACAAGTAAAAGCTTATGGTGGAGCTTGGTTAGGATGGTGGCACAATTTTTAATGTGAATGTAAGTAAGATTCAATAATGTTGGAAAAGATTCGCAAGATGCAATGTAACAAGTAGACCAAGCATATACGGTACACGGAAACACACGCACAAATAGATAAGTGGGGTTGTGCAACCAAGGGTGAGCCAAAATGTGGAATCTGTTGGGGATATAACTATTTATGTAAGCCGCCCAGGAGGGGCCGGGTTACACAAAGAGAAGCCCATCTGAAGCCCAAGACCAAGACGTGAAGATGGCGGTTCAGTAAAGGGTCTAAAGGCCCACAGGCGATTTATGGCCCATGGTGATAAACTGCCATGAGGGCGTGACTTGTATTGTAAGGTAGAAGTAACTAGTCACCAAGCCGGACACTATTTATGAGCCGGCTGGGACTCTGTAAGCCGTAGGGCGTCGACCCATGTATATAAGGGGACGACCCGCTGGCGGCTTAGGGCAAGAAACAACTGACCGAGGGCCAGGCATAGCGTATCTCGCTCCCTGGTCATCGAAACCTCAAGCAATTCCAACCCAACTAGATGTAGGCCTTCCTTCACCGTAAGGGGCTGAACTAGTATAAACCTCGCGTGTCCTTTTCCCGATTAACCCCTTTAAGCTTCCTAGTTGCGATGGCTCCACAACTAAGTCCTTGCAAAAGGACATCTGCCGTGACAATTCCATGACAGTTGGCGCCCACCGTGGGGCCAGCGCACGGTGGATTTGAGTTCTTGAAGGGCAGCTTCGAAGGGCTCAAGGGATACGCAGTTGGCCGGATGACCACGAGTCGTCGCGGCAAGATCTACATCAACGACGAAGGCTGGAGCCCCGATGCTGGCTCAATTGAGTACGGGTACCGGGTCCCCTTTGGCGGAATTCACGTCTTCATCGGCCGGATTGGTGAGCCGGGCCCTGAGCCGGGCAGCTGCACCGACCTCGTCAAGATGGCTCAGCGTGCGAAACCCGCCCGAGCTCAACCCGTGGTGAAGCGTGCCTTTGTGGGTTGCATCCACGGAGGTGAACTTCCAGAAGGATCTGAAGGTGATGGTGAGTCGGCCGTCCTCTCTGACGGTGATTCGTCCACCGGCTAAACAGATTCGCTGTATCAAGTTCAAGATGGTGTGCTTGGGGGCTGTTCCGATGGCAGCACTATTCCGGACCCCTCAGAGTCGCCAAACTGGGCAGGAGTCTTCATGCCTAGTACTCAACCCGGCCAAAATTCTACGGCCTCAGTGGCGATAACGTCCGGGTTAGGAGCAGTCGGGGCAGGAGGCCCTATGCGCTCACCGACTCAGGTGCTGATGGATCTCATGGATAAACTTACGACCTTGTTAACTGTTATAGTCATCCCTGCGAACCAATCTGAGCATGAGGCAGAGGTGGCACAGGTTTGCGATGAGATCGCCCGGGCCAAGGAAACCTTAGCAGCTAAAGATACTAGATTAGCAACAGAGCGGGCGGCTTTGGACGCACGGGCGCAACAACTTCAGGCAGAGGCTTTACAACTCACGTTGAGCTTGAATGCATCTAATGAGGTAATGAGGAGGAGACATCAGAAAACTCAGTCCCGTTTACCTCAGATTTATGATCCTCGGAATCTCTTTGCTACACCCGGGGCCGGCCCAAGTAACCCGCCAGCTGCAAATCAGTTTATGACATCCGGAGTGGGAAGTCCAGTCCAGCCTTCGGTGACGGCGCCTCTTCACGGCAATATGGCACCACCCCATTACGTACCAATACCACAGGGTCACTTCTCCAACCCCATGGAGAACTTAATCGCAGCATTAGCACGTTTGGCGGCTCTCCCAGTAGATGGTGACGATCCAACAGCGGTGGAAACCCGTAAGATCAGGGAGCTTGTCCAAACAGCCCTGGCTCGGCAAGAGACCTACTCCTACAGCCGGGACAGGATTCACTCAACTCCTCCACCCTGGTTAGCTCCGCCTCGTGAAAACCGGAGCCCGAGTTATAGCAGACACATGGAGTCAGAGGCCTTGTCAAGTAGCGCTCAGCGCCGGGACCAGCCCGGCGGGTATAACCCGGTTCAGGATCGAATACGTCAGGAGGACGAGCGGGCGGCTCAGTTAGCGGCTCAGCTAGCAGCCCAACAGGACTCACCGTTTACCCGACGACTTCTGTTGAGGCGGGTGTTGCTACTAGAACCGGAGGAGTTCCTTGTCTGGTACCGGCTCTACATAATGTACGTCTGCCCAAGGATTTCAAGGGACCTCGAAAAGTGCCGAATTATACGGCCGATTTATAGCCTGGGGCATGGATTGAAAGTTACGAGATGGCCATGGAGCTTCTGGAGGTTAGTGATGAAGTGATGGCTAAATACTTCACCATGATGTTGGACAGAACGACCCGTTCTTGGTTAAAGGGTTTGCCACCCAATTCCATTGGGTCATGGGCGGAGCTAAAGGCCCGTTTTATCCAGAACTTCAAGGACACTTGCAAGCAGTCTATGTCGATTGTGGACCTGACAAACTGTAAGCAGGAGGAAGGTGAATCTACAATTCATTGGGTGCGCCGGGTCAAAGATATAATACTTTCGTCTGACAAGATGGATGCCGGCTCAGCAGTTCTCATGCTGGAGAAAAATTGCCGCTTTGAGCCTCTGTGACAGAAACTGGGGCGACTTAAGCGTGATTGCAACGATATGGGGACGCTGATGGCGGCTTTAGTCAAGTATGCCGATTCTGATAGTACCAAGGATCCCGCGTCTGATGAGGAAAAGATAGGGAAGGGAAAGAAGAATGGTAATGGAAAGGGTCAGCAGCATAACCCGGTGAGTCAAGGAGGCAATAAGCGTAAGGCAGACGGTAACCCGGAACTTGTGGCCAATGCACAGGGTAACAATCAGAAGCGCAACGAAAAGCCACCCCCTCGGTTTGGTGGGTCAGGTCCGTCTCTTGAGCAACTACACAATGAGCCCTGCCCGAAGCACGGCACCCCGGGAACGACCAGCGACTCATTTATGGAAGGATTGCGCAATCATGAAGGCTTTCAAGAATTCTAATACGTTTGATGGCAATCAAGGCTCAGGAGCTGGCGGCTTTCATGGCCCGGGCGGCGGTGCAGGATCCGGTTTTCAGGGAAGCCAGGGTGGTTATAATCAACAACAGTCTGGTCAAGGAGGTCAGCAGCAGCAGCAGTCGGGTTATCAGAGCCATCCAAAACAGCTAAATAGTGGGCAGTATCACGTGTTCACCACAAGTTTGTGTAAACGTGATCAGAAAGTTCATAGGAGGGCGGTGAATTCTGTTGAGTCGGCAGTCCCTCGTTACTTGAGGTGGTCAGAACAGCCTATTGTCTGGAGCAGGGAGGATCACCCTCCCCGGGTTGATAATCTAGGTCAACTAGCCCTGGTAGTGGCACCGCAGGTTGGTGGTTATAAAATTACTAAGGTGCTCATGGATGGAGGTAGCAGCATCAACATCCTCTATTACGAGACCTTTCGGCGCATGGGCTCAACTGACAAAAATTTAAAGACTTCCACCACCGTCTTTCATGGAGTGGTGCCTGGTAAGTCGACGTATCCTGTGGGTAAGATTGAGCTAGAGGTGGCCTTCGGAGACGAGCATGATTCTAGGGCGGAAAAGTTAACTTTTGAAGTGGTAAAAATCAAGAGTCCATATCACGCTTTGTTCGGGCTGCCGGCTTATGCCAAGTTCATGGCGCGGCCGTGTTATGTTTATTTACAGCTCAAGATGCCGGGTTACAAGGGTATCATCACTGTGCATGGAAGCCGAAAGGTGGCCCAGGAATGCGAAGAAGGCGATGCGGCTTATGCCGAGTCTGTCTGTGCAGCAGAGGAGCTCAAATTTTATCAAGATAACGTTGACCCGGCGGATATGACCTCCCTCAATAAGCCGACTACGGAGCATGACCCAGCCATGAAGTTTAAATCGGCTGCGGAGACTAAGCTTGTTGATTTTACTCCGGGTGATTCGTCTAAGCAATCCAGCATCAGTGCCAACCTGGATCCTAAATAGAAAAGAACGCTCATCGAGTTCATCTGTGAGAATCGGGACATCTTTGCATGGAAGCCTTCTGACATGCCGGGTGTACCGAGAGGACTCGCTGTGCACACTCTTAATATTGATCCGAAGTATAAGCTGGCCAGGCAGTTTCTGCGGCGATTCAATGAAGAATGACAAAAAGCTATAGGAGAAGAGGTCGCCCGGCTCTTGGCGGCTGGGCTCATTGTCGAAGTGTTTCACCCGGAGTGATTGGCTAACCTGGTGCTCGTCCTCAAGAAAAACGGCACCTAGCAGATGTGTGTGGATTACACGGACTTAAATAAGGCTTGTCCGGCTGATCCTTTCGCTCTCCCCCGTATTGATCAAATCATTGATGCTACGGCGGGTTGTGCGCGTTTGAGCTTTTTGGATGCTTACTCTGGTTATCATCAGATCCAGATGGCAGTTAAGGACCAGGAGAAGACGGCTTTCATCACTCCGTTTGGAGCCTTCTGCTATGTGCCTATGCCTTTTGGGCTCAAGAGTGCCGAGGCAACTTATCAATGGTGTGTACAGAATTGTCTCCGCAATCAGATTGGGCACAATGTTCATGCTTATGTGGATGACATAGTGGTGAAATCCAGAGAGGCGGAAACCTTGATATCTGATCTCAGAGAAACCTTTGACAATCTCCGGGTTCACAAAATGATGCTTAACCCGAAGAAGTGTGTATTTGGTGTGCCTGCAAGCAAGCTTTTGGGATTCTTGGTCTCAAACAGGGGCATCGAGGCTAATCCGGAGAAGATTAAGGCAATCACTTCTTTGGCTAAACCGGCATGTATCAATGATGTTCAGCGACTGGCGGGTCGTGTTGCTTCTTTAAGCCCGTTCATAAGCCGGTTAGGTGAGAAGGCCCTACCGCTGTACCAACTGATGAAGAAGGCAAACACCTTTGTCTGGAGTAATGCTGCTAATGCTTCTTTTGAGGATTTAAAGAGGCAGTTATCTGAGCCGCTAGTTCTTGCAGCTCCTATTGACAAAGAGCCTTTGCTGTTATATGTGGCTGCTAATTCACGAGCCGTCAGTGTGGCAATTGAGGTAGAGCGCAAGGAGGCTGGTAAGGAACATCCGGTTCAACGGTCGGTTTATTATGTCAGTGAGGTACTCATCGAGTCAAAACAAAGATATCCTCATTGGCAGAAACTTGTTTACGTGGTGTTCATGGGGAGCCGGAAGCTGAAGCAATACTTCCAAGGTCACCATATCATTGTGGTAAGTTCTGCCCCTTTGGGAGACATTATTTAGAAGAGAGAGGCTACATGACGAGTTGCCAAGTGGGCCATCAAGCTCGGGCCTCATGGTCTGAAGTACATACCACGCACTGCCATTAAGTCTCAAGCTTTGGTGGATTTCATCAACGACTGGACAGAGCTACAGGCACCTGAGGAGAAGCCCGATAACACTTATTGGACTATTCACTTTGATGGGTCCAGACAGTTGGAAGGCTCGGGGGCTGGAGTCGTGTTAACTTCCCCTCGAGGTGACAAATTTTGTTATGTGCTCTGGCTTATGTTTCCTTGTACTAACAATGCAGCTGAGTACGAGGCCCTACTCCACGGTCTCGGGATGGCTAAGGAGATGAACTTGAGCCAGGTAAGATGCTTGGGAGACTCAGACCTTGTGGCTCAACAAGTGTCAGGCAAGTGGGACTCTAAAGATCACCTTATGGCGGCTTACCGTCGTGAAGTCGATGCTGTGGCTGGACATTTCAAGGGTTATGTGGTGGAACACATTGATCAAAGGAAGAACGAGGCGGCTGATGCCTTAAGCCGGCTGGGGTTACAGCGTAAGCCAGTGCCGCCTAACACATTTCTGGATGTTTTGCATAATCCTTCTGTTAAGTTACCTACAGAGGAAGATCTGGCAATACCAGACCCGGAGGCATAGCTGGTGGCGGCTCTCCACGTTATCCCGGATTGGACAGTGCCTTATTTGGCTTACATGACCCGGGGAGAGTTCCGTGAAGATAAGACCTTGGCAAGACAAATCGTCCGACGGTCCAAGTCCATGACAATTGTCAATGGCAAGTTACACCACTGCAGCGTCACTGGAGCATTTCAACGCTGCGTGTCACCTATAGAGGGTCAGGAGATCCTTCGTGAGATTCATGAAGGCGATTGTGGTCATCACGTCGGCTCAAAATCTCTTGTGTCCAAAGCTTTCTGTCATGGGTTTTATTGGCTGACGGCTCATGCTGATGTAGAAGACCTGGTCAGTAAATGTGACGGATGTCAGAAATTCTCATGACGAGCCCATGTGCCGGCTCAAGAATTGAGGATGATTCCAATTACTTGGCCGTTTGCAGTCTGGGGGCTTGATATGGTCGGGCCTTTCAAAAGGTCTAAGGATAAAAAGACGCACCTCTTGGTGGCGGTTGACAAGTTCACAAAGTGCATGGAGGCGGAGCCAGTCAGTAAGTGTGATGCAGCAACGGCGGTCCAGTTTATGAAAAAGGTGATTTTTCGCTTTGGTTTTCGACGCAACATTATAACTGATAATGGCACTAACCTTTCCAAAGGAGCTATGGAAGAGTTCTGTCAATGAGAGCATATCCGGCTTGACGTTTCAGCTGTGGCTCACCCTCAATCCAATGGTCAAGCAGAACGAGCTAATCAAGAAATCTTGAGGGGTATCAAGCCCCGGCTCTTCGTCCCCTTGCAGCGGACGCCGGGTTTTTGGGTGGAGGAGTTACCTTCTGTACTTTGGAGCATCAATACTACACCTAACAGATCTACGGGTTACACGCCTTTCTTTATGGTGTATGGAGCAGAGGCGGTCCTGCCAAGTGACATCCGTCATGACTCACCCCGGGTGGCGGCTTATGTTGAGGAAGACAATGAAAAAGCTCGGCAAGACGCACTTGACCTGTTGGATGAAGAGCGAGACATGGCAATAGCCCGCTCGGCGATTTACCAGCAAGACCTGCGCCGCTACCACAGCCACCGGGTTAAGTCCAGAACCTTTCAGGAAGGCGACTTAGTGCTCCGACTCGTCCAGGATCAATCTGACATGCACAAGCTATCCCCTCCTTGGGAAGGACCCTTTGTGGTCAACAAGAATCTGAACAACGGATCATACTACCTTATCGATGTTCGGGAGTACAAAGACTCACGTAAGTCGGAGGAGGAGACCCGTCGGCCGTGGAATATCGCTCATCTTCGGCCTTATTATACTTGAGCCATCGGCTCTAATGTGTATATACTTATACTATGTATATTACATAAAGCAATAAAGCAGGACCTCTGTCCTTTTTTCCACTCCCAAAAACGGTTTATGTGTTTTCTTTGTCAGGTGGTGGAGATAACCAAGGAGAAGCGGATCATATCTGAATTCGTCTTTCCTTTGGTCCGGCTTATGATCATATCTGAATCTAGCCATGATCACTTGGGGGCTTCCTGTTCAAACATAGGTCGTATTCGAACCAAAGAGAACATAGCTGTCGATACCCACTTGATTGGCATACTGCCAAACCCACTTGGGGGCTTCTTGATCATATTTGAATCATAGCTTAACCCCTTTGGGTCTGACGTGCATCGTATTCGAATCAGCATCATTAAACAACTCTTATGGTCACTTGGGGGCTTCCTGTTCAAACATAGGTCGTATTTGAACCAAAGAGAACATAGCTGTCGATACCCACTTGATCGGCATCGCCACAGCCACTGGGGGCTAACAGATCGTATCCGAATCTTAGCTCAACCCCTTTGGGACGGTTCACTGATCGTATTCGAATCAGAAACCCTTGAATTTTGTTCATCATATTTTACAAATATCAACGTTGGATATCTTGCGACCCTCTTGAAAATACAATGGAATACATTGCAATCCTCCAGGATTAATATTGGTTACATCAGGTTGTTAAGTACCAGGTGAACTTTTATGTGCCAATTTTCAGGAGTTAAATTTAACCTCAGGGGTTGGCTTATATAAGCCGGAAAAACAACCGTAAGCATCATAGAGCAATGCAAGACATTTCTGTAAAGGACATAACAGATTCATATAAACTACAAAGTGCATAGTGACGGTGGCTTATGCACGTATTAAGGGCCATAAGCATGCGCAAAGGCATAGCAAAACTCAAAGTATTTTCTACTCTGTTACAAGACTCCCCGAGTCTGAATGATGCGGCATTGTTTTTCTACAATGACATAAGCAGGTGGCGCCTGGCAATCTACTCTTGGGGTTGACTTGAAGCCTCCGGGTTATCCTTCTCCGCCTCTCCGCCGGCTGCTTTGTCCTGGAAGGATGATGAGGCCCAGTCAATGCCACTCAAGGCCTCAAACTCAGCTTCATCATCTATTAACCCGGTCGGGTCGACTTCAGGGGCAAAGGTGTGCTTACGGATTGGAGGGATCAAGATGACATCGTCATAATGCGGCGTGGGGATTCTCCTTATCATAACCCGGCTGACACTTGGTGAGGTCAGTGTCGTTCCCAATTTGAGTGGCCACAGGGCGTATATCCCTCACGCAGGTGGTGAAATCCTTTTCATCAAATGGAGTACCATCCTCCTTTAAACTTGGATACCCAAGAGCGATGTCGGCCGGGTCTAGCTCCGGTAACCAGGCTTTGTCCCGACTCAAAGCGGCTATTGCTCCGGCTCTTGTTGGGCCCGTCTCAACTCTTGAATCCGCTGAGGAAGTACAGCAAGCCGTTGTAACACATCTTGCAAGAGGTAGGGCACATCATTTGATAAGGATACAATGGACAAGGCTCGTTGTGACCCGATGTACAATTGCTCTACTAGAGTATACACCGCCTTCAATTTGATCAGCATATTCAGCTTGAGGTTTGTGCTCCTGGGGCCTGTATTGGTAAGTATAAGGTAAACCTCAAGTAACAATTGAAGGAATATTTACAATATTTAATGCTTGCTTAAGATAACTTACCAAAGATCGCTGAGACCATCCGAGATATCTGAAGTTGTAAGCCGGTCAGTTCGGCTGTTATGTTTGCCAGCGACGCCTCTGCTGTCTCGGCCCGGGTCACTAGTCTGGCCTTTTCGTCAGTCCAAATTTTCTTCTCCGACTCAAAATTTTTCTTCAGCTTCTCTTGTTCAGAGACGCTGAATTCAAATTTGGAGTTGGCCTTTTGAAGTTCAATCTCCTGGGCTGCCAGGCGGTTCTTCAAGTCAGCGATCTCCGATTCAAATTGACTTATGGTGGCCTGCATTGCACCGGATAGTAGTCAAGATTACAGTAAATAATATTAAGTCCCAAGCACTTTGCAAGCAAAGATACTTGACACTTGGGGGCTAATGCATACTGAAGCTTTCTAAATTATTAAGCCGGTCCTGGATATTAAGTCCCAAATAATTTGCAAGCAAAGATACTTGGCACTTGGGGGCTAATGTGTATCGCAAGTTAAAGTATGTTACATCCGGTTTAAATGTTTTTCTTTAAGCCGGGCAAACAGCTCTAACAATTTTTCTAAGTCTACATCATATTTATTCATAATCAATAGACTTTGGGGTTGGTACAGTAAGTATGATTGAAAGTAAGGAAGCATAAGTCATACCTCAGATTTTTGCTGTATTTGCTTCACCATGTCAATTTCTAGGTCACGGCTGCTTTGCACCTTGTTGATATAGCCCGAGACGATCTCTCCAATACTCAAATGAGTATAGTCAGTGATATCCATCTTGGTCTTATGGCGTTTTAGCAACTCCTCTTTAGACGAGCATTTGGCAAGGACGGTGGGCCTAGCCGGCTCAACGAATTGAGCCTTGAGAAATTCCACTTCTGGGTTAGCCGTTTTGACCGGGCTAGGTGCCTCCGGGTTAATAGAATCATCAGGAATATTTTCAGCAGGCGGGTCAGAAGTTGGTGCTGCAATGTCTTGAGCCGGCTCAGGCGGCGGTTGATGTGTGGAAGAGTCGGTAGCAGCTATACCCTGTTCCGGTTCAGTCACCACAGGGGTTTGGGCCGGTTTATCCTTCTTGGTTTTCTTCCTGTGCTTAACCTGCACGATGTGGGCAAAACAGAGAAATAAGTAAAGAAACATGAAGAAAGAAAAACATAAGGTGAATAAACTGATATTACCCAGGGGCAATCTTAAAAGCCGGCATGTTTGATTGCATGGACTCGCCGGATGAAGGAGAGGTATCCTGGTAATTGGAGTCAGAGGAATTGAGAGGTTGATGGATTAGACCCGCCAAAGGTAAAAAAGGGTATAAGTTGGAGATAACCTCAGTCCGACGCTTCCGGGTTGGGTCAGGCAAGCCGAAGGATAGCTCTGTATCCTTGCTGGTCCGGGTCTGCCTCCGGTTTTCAAATTGCTGTCGCTTCGAAAGAAAGTCAGGATCTTGGTAAGCCAAAGGGTGTGAAAATCTTACTTTTCAGGTTACTCTTTGAATTTTCTGACGCGGCTGAAGCTCGGAATCGGAGGAGATTATAACTACCTCTTCCTCGACGGGTTGGCTGTTGCCCGTGTCTTCCTGAAAAAAGGTTAATATCAGTAAGGTAGTGATAAAGGAGAAAGGGAAATTAAAAAGTTACCTCTTCCTCGTTATCATCAGTATCATCAAGCTGAAACAGCTAAGAAGCGCTTGGCTTCCTTTTCCTTGAAGTGGTGGGCTTGGCGTTTTTCCTTTCGGCTCTCTTGGCCGCCCTGGCTTTCTTGGCCGCCTCATGATCATATTGGATTTCCAGAAGTTATCATTTGCCTGTAAAAGGTTATAAAGGGTTATGCGCAAGAATACAGTATAACATGATAAAAAATAACCCGACGGCTGGAAACTTACTTCAGGGGCCGAGTTCTTCTTGCAAAAAGGAAGTAAGCCAAAATCATTACTATTCACTGTGCCCTCTTTCAACAAAGACTGAGTTGTAGCTTCCACTATGTCATCTGGTAAGTCGTCAGGACTATGACGCTGAGGGTCATCTTTCTCGCCTGAATAATGTCACGACCGGTTTTCCAATAAAAATATTTATTGAGAAACCAATCTTTTGAGTCCGGTATGAGAGAAATCCTCCTCACTGGTAGACAATTTCTTGATACAATAAGCCAGTAGCATAAAATATATTACAGGGTCGAACTACGGTTGCTCAACCAAATTATTACAAGCACGCCAATAATTATACATAATGGCGGACATGACACAGTGGTGTGGAGACATACTACTGACTCGAGGATAGGGCGGTGGTGGAAAAACACAGCGGGGAGAGAAATACAAGACTCTAAGTCTATCATCTCATCGAGCGTCGAGGTGAGGCTCGATGAATTTATTTGGTAGCGGAAGCGGATATAAAACAGTGACCAAATCCAGGGTCGCACGAGACTGACTAGGACTCCTCTAAGTGTCGGACTCGCTATCGAACTCTTCATCCATGTAATCGCCTTCGTCAGCATCTGGCCAAATCAACAAGCCAGTGAGTACTTTGAAAGTACTCGCAAGACAGTTCAGACGTAAGATATAACAAATGCATGCATGGATGCGCCATGAATAAATTCACCAATGTACATTCAAAATTATCATAACAAGGTAAGTAAAAGGGAAACGGCGGTAGTCCGCCTGAAAACCCTACAGAACATCAATAATTTCCGATCGGGTGTCTGAAGCGACGCCTCGAAAGGTGAACAAATAAATATAAAGAAAAAGATGCCACAGTCGGGCGTCTTAGCGACACCACATAAAGGGCTTAAAAAGAAATACCTCAGTCGGACGTCGGGGCGACGTCACAGAAAGGGCTTGAAAAGAAATGCCACAGTCGGACATCGGGGCGACATCACAGAAAGGGCTTGAAAAGAAATGCCACAGTCGGACGTCGGAGCGTCATCACAGAAAGGGCTTGAAAAGAAATGCCACAGTCGGACGTCGGGGCGACATCACAGAAAGGGCTTGAAAAGAAATGCCACAGTCAGACGTCGGGGCGACATCACAGAAGTGGCTTTTATGGACAGGTAAATAATAATCATAATAAACTTTTAATTCATAAGAATAAATGGGTTAGTCCATCCACAGGAATATCATTTAACCGGAATTAGCACTCATGCGAAACACCGGAGTCTCTGTCATCAACACTGTCATTGTTAGGACAAGATAATACGAATTTGGACATGGAATAGATGATTTGGAGGGATATATGACTCTGCAGAGTTTGTACAAAATTATTCCCACAACCAACGGATTTCCGTAGTCACGAAGGACTAGTTCCGTTTACGGTATTTCAGAAGAAAACACAGCTAACCAGTACACACCCATCATACCTCTCGATGCTAGGAATCACCCTAGACATCGTCCAAGAAAACTTTTGAGACGGGGAGATCACAATCTCGAATAGCATGGGATCAAATTTATATACGCGCTCTAAGGGGTGCCCCCCTCTCGGTCCCAACCGGAAACACCCATGCCCCCTGACCGGATGACTGGCTTTAATCCAGGGCCATGGAACCATCATCACGGCCTCTCCTTTTGGTGTGTACCAGAAAAGCGGTTTGCAACTTACTAAACCATATTCCTTGCGGAAAACATGTGGTAGTACAGGGAAGGAAATGAAAGGAACTGGACCGATACGGTTTGACACTGAAGTCACATAGTCCGGCATGAGACTGGCATGCTACAACACTGCCATCTCACCCATCCTCATGCCAACACATGGCCATTCATACTCACATCCATCCACTTATGGATCATCGAACTCACTTACCTCATTATCGCATAAAATGACATTCATCGATATGCTTATCAACATGCCATGAAACTAACTAAATGCAAAACATGCCAAGACACTCATCATATCAAAAGTTCAAACATGCTTGCCTAGTTCAGAGTAGTCGGAGCCTAGCTCGGTGAAGTTCACGGCTCCGTCACCTCCTTCGGTATCTACGGTATAAAGAAAATATATGCGCTATCATGAATACCAAGTAGTGCACAGAAAGTATACCAAATATTTTCCAAATAAATCTGATAAAAAACTAGACAAAATTTTAAAGAGAACAAAAAAAGAATCAACTAAAAATACCTTTCTGTTTAAAAGTTATAAAGGTTTTTGTCCAGGGACTCATCTATAATGAAACAGAAGTTTTCTAGGGGCTAGTTTATAAAAACAGAAAGCGCTTCGGTAGAGACTACGCCAGCCCAGAGGGAAAGCGCATTCGGAAGAAGACGTTTTCAGAAAACGCTTTGCTCCGACAGGATAGAGAGGCTGACAGGCGGGTCCCGCCTGTCAGGTTTAAATATTCAAATGGGGCGGCAGAGTTCGCCGGTGCCCGAGAGCCGCGGTGGTCGCCGACGGCGATCCACGGCGAGGCAGAAAGATCGGAGGGTACCTCCGTGTTCAGGGCACCCTTCCGCGTCGGTTGGTGGTGGTGGTGTCGGTCGGCGAGCACCACGTCGACGGCGAGCTTTGCTCCGGCGGACGGCGGTTCAGGTGGTTGCGGACTTCGTCGGAGAGAGCTGCAGTGATCAAATTGAGGAGGGGGTTATGCTCCTGGTAGCTAGAGAGGGTAATGAACGGGGTTTGGGCGCCAGAGACGGCCTCACCGGAGCGAATCGAGGTGGCGGACGAGGCGGATCGGGGCGGCCGGAGTTGAGGGGGAAGACCTCCTCGGGGTCCCCCTAGTGGCCTGGCGTGGCGTTGGTGAGGTGTGGGGATGAGGCGTGCACGAGGGTGAGCTCGGGGGCCCTTTTTATAGGGAGCCCGAGGCGGTGGCCGTGAACGGGGATTTCCGGCGATGGTTACGGTGGCGCAGTGCTCGGTCGGGGGTGATTAGGGAGTCGAGTGCCGTCGTGGGAGTTTACTGGGTCCGTTTAGATGCTAACCTGAGTTGGATTAGAAGCTTAGGGCAGGCTTTGGTCGGAACGGGACGGCGCGGGTCCGTTGGCGGCAGAGAGCGCGTCCAGGGCTGTCGGGCCACGGCGACAGTGCAGCAGGGGTGCACTGGCGTGCATGAGGCCACGCGGAGAGCCAGGGAGCGCTGGGCGGCGCAGAACGACGTTGAGCCACCGTTCTTGCCCCCTGTCAGCCGCCACGGGAGGTCCCGATGCCGCGGAAGACTCCGGCGAGGGCGGGCCATCGTGCCACCGACGCCAGGAAGAGGCCAAGTGAGCGTGTGGTGCTCCAGACAGTAGGAAGAGGCGGAGAGGAACGTGCCAAATGCACTGTGAACGCGTGAGAGGAACTGACGAACGCACACGACACTGAAACTGAACTTTTCTGAATTTTTGAACAGTAACAGTGCCCGCAAGGTGTTCGACAGAATGAAAACGGCATCTAGGGATTTTTCCTTGAGCTGAAACTTGGTGGAATGGCTTCTCATTGCTCACATAGGTTGCCTGAATTTTTGTGGAATTTTTGGAGTAGTGTAGATATGAATTTCATCAAATTTGGCAAATCTGGTCCAAACTTGCAGAGGCTGAATTTTGAAAATTTTGAAAAGAGAAGGAGTGGATCAAGATGGTTCTGGGTTGTGGGTACAAAGGACTATCCAGGAGAGTTGGTTTGAGGTCAAAACTCAAATGCAATATGGTACTTGCTTTGAAAATCATTTGGGCTCAAAATAATTTTCAGAATTGATTTGAGAGGGAAAATAATTAGAATAAAATCTAAAACTTGTTTGGATTAGTTGGGACAGAGAACTTAGGTTGATCACAAGGTGTAGGGGAGGTTTTGGAGGGGTTTTACCACATGGAAACAACGCAAAGTCAAGGGTGGTTCCAAGATATGAAAATCCCCAAATTTTCATAGAGCTTCATTTTAAAAGAAAACAATTTAAACTCAAAAATTAAATTTGAGAGAACCAACAGAGAAGAAGTTTCAAAAGATCAAACACCAAGGTTTGAAAAAATAAAATCCTTGCCAAGGCAAAGGAAGTTTTTAAGTGGAAGGTTTTTCTGAAAAAGAAAATTTTTAAATAGCCTCTCCTCAAAAACTAAAAAGTTTTTGATAAAAACCAAATAAAAATTTTAGAGTGTCACAACACCTACCCCCTTAGGAAAAATCTCGTCCCCGAGATTTTAGCTGATCCTTAAATAGGTGTGGATGCTCAGTCCAAAGAAAATCCTCGCTTTCCCAAGTTGCTTCACTATCGGTGTGATTGCTCCACTGGACTTTGAAAAACTTGATGGTCTTCTGTCGGGTCCTCCTTTCAGACTCCTCTAATATTCTTACGGGATGTTCTTGATAAGTGAGGTCTAGCTGCACATCAATGTTTTCATGGGATACTTGTTTCTCTTGGTTGCTTACATACTTCCTTAATTGAGAGACGTGGAACACGTCGTGAATGTCAGACAAGTCTTCGGGTAAGTCTAGCTGGTAGGCTACAGTGCCTCTTCGTGCCACTATGCAGAATGGTCCAATGAATCTTGGTGCTAACTTTCCTTTAATCTTAAATCGTTGCAATCCTCTCATAGGGGATACTCTCAGGTATACGAACTCACCGGGTTCGAAGCTGACCCTACGATGTTTCTGATCATAATAACTCTTCTGTCGACTTTGAGCGGTCTTAAGTCGGTCTCTGATTAGCTTGACCTTTTCCTCGGCTTCTCTAAGCATGTCTGGTCCAAAGATGCAGCTGTCTCCGGTCTCTGACCAATTTAACGGGGTACGACATCTCCGTCCGTACAAAGCCTCAAATGGTGCCATTTGTAGGCTGGCCTGGTAGCTATTGTTATACGCGAACTCGGCGTATGGCAGGCTTTCTTCCCAACTGGTTCCATATGTGAGGACACATGCTCTCAGCATGTCTTCTAAATTTGGTTTACGCGTTCAGTTTGTCCATCAGTCTGTGGATGGTATGCGGTACTGAAGGCTAGTTGGGTTCCCAGAGCCTGTTGTAAATGCTCCCAAAATCTTGAGACGAACTGAGTGCCTCTGTCGGATATTATAGTCTTCGGGACACCGTGCAGACAAACTATGCGGGAAAGATAAATCCTGGCAAGCCTCTGAGTGGTGTAGGTTGTCTTCACTGGAATAAAGTGTGCCACTTTGGTCAACCTGTCAGTGATGACCCATATGGCATCATTCCCATGTCGTGACCGAGGTAGTCCGACAATAAAATCCATCCCTATTTCATCCCATTTCCACTCAGGTATTTTGTTTGGTTGCAGTAGTCCGGCTGGTCTCTGATGTTCAGCTTTTATGCGTTGACATGAGTCGCAACATGCAATGAAGGCGGCTATGTCCCTCTTCATACCGTGCCACCAAAATCTTTCCTGAATATCCTTATACATTTTGGTTCCTCCAGGGTGGATCGAATATGGAGTGGTGTGTGCTTCAGCTAAAATTTGCTGTTTAAGGTCTTCTATGTTTGGCACGCATAGCCTTTCTCCGTACCATAATATTCCTTCATTATCTATGACTAATTTCGAGGCCTTGCCCATATTCAACTTTCTTTTAATTCCTTCAATGCTGGGGTGACCGGGCTGAGCTTCTTTAATTTTCTCCACAAGGTTGGGTTGTATTTCCAAGTTTGATATGGTGCCTTCTGCTACCATTATCAAGTTGAGCTTGGCAAATTCTTGATGGAATTCGGGCCTCAAGCTGTGCAGATAGTTTCCGTCGGAGCTGGGGTTCTGACTCAGGGCATCGGCCACTACATTTGCTTTCCCTGGATGGTAATGGATCCCAACATCATAATCCTTTACCAATTCCAACCAGCGTCGTTGCCGTAAATTTAGTTCTGGCTGCGTGAAAATATATTTGAGACTTTTGTTATCCGTATATATTTCACATCGATTCCCAAGTAAGAAATGCCTCCATTCCTTGAGTGCACGAATAATCGCTGCCATTTCTAAGTCATGAGTGGGATAATTTTCCTCATGCTTGCGAAGTTGCCTTGAAGCGTAGGCGACAACCTTGCCTTCCTGCATTAACACGCATCCGAGACCTTTTCTGGACGCGTCACAATATACTTCAAAATTCTTGTGTATGTCGGGTACAATTAATACCGGTGCTGTTGTTAATTTCCGCTTTAGCTCTTGGAAACTTTTCTCGCAGGCTTCTGTCCACTCAAACTTCTTATCTTTCTTGAGCAACTGTGTCATAGGCTTGGCTATGGTGGAAAATCCTTCAATAAATCTGCGGTAATATCCTGCCATTCCCAAGAAACTCCATATGTCCGTTACGCTGGCTGGTGATTTCCAGTCAAGTATGGCCTTAACTTTCTCTGGGTCCATTGCGATACCGTCTTGAGTCAGCACGTGGCCTAGAAAACCTACTTGTCTTAGCCAAAATTCGCACTTGCTGAACTTGGCATACAATTGGTGTTTTCTTAGCTCTCCTAGCACAATCCTGAGATGTTTTGCGTGCTCTTCTGGTGTCTTGGAGTATACCAGAATATCATCGATGAATACCACGACGAACTTGTCCATAAACTTCATAAATACTTTGTTCATGAGGTGAACAAAATATGCTAGGGCGTTAGTTAATCCAAATGGCATCACTGTGAACTCGTACAGTCCATATCTGGAGGTGAAGGCTGTTTTGGGGATATCTTCCGTTCGTACCTTCAATTGATGGTATCCTGACCTTAAGTCAATTTTTGAGAATACCTTGGCCTGAGCAAGTTGATCAAACAAATCGTTTATCCTTGGCATCGGGTATTTGTTTTTGACTGTGACCATGTTAAGTGCTCGATAGTCAATACACAACCTCAGCGTTCCATCCTTCTTTTTGGCAAATAAAATTGTGACCCCCAAGGTGAGGAGCTGGCTCGAATGTATCCTTTTTCCAGTAATTCCTTTATTTGCTTCTTCAACTCGACCAACTCGGATGGTGCCATTCTGTATGGTTTCTTGTATATGGGGCGGTTCCCTGGTGCTAGCTCAATGCGGAATTCTATTTCTCGGTCTGTGGCATGCCTGGCAGCTCTTCAGGGAATACATCTGGAAATTCACACACTACTGGAACCTTGTTTAGCTCAGAAACGTCCACCTTAATTAATCTCGGTTGCCGGGGTCTTTTTCCTTCCTTGGCTGATACTCTTATTGTCTTCCCTTGGTGGTGTGTGAGAATCACGGTCCTGTTGAAACAGTCGATGAAACCTTTATTGGTGGTTAGCCAATCCATCCCTAGGATGACATCCAGTCCTTTATTTTCCAATACAATAAGATTTGCGTGAAACTCGAATCCGTCGAACTCAATGACCACATTCTGACAGTAATTCTGAGAAACTTGCTGAATCCCAGGGGACTTGATGATCATGCATTTCTCCAAAGGAAGTATCGAAAACTTATTTTGCAAAGCAAAACTTTTCGAAATGAAAGAGTGAGAAGCTCCAGAATCAAACAAAACCATTGCAGGTATTGTGTTGACAGGAAACGTACCGAGTACGATATCCGGAGCATTTGTGCCTCCTCTTTGGTTACGTGGTTCAGATGACCCTTCCTGTGGTTATTGTTGGGATTGAATTGTTTCGCTTGGGTGCTGAATTATTGCCGCCGTTGTTCGGCTTTGGGGTTGAACTCCTTGGCTTGGGGCACTGTTTGGCATAGTGCCCTTCTTCTCCACAAGCGTAACAAGTAACGCCGGGGCGATAGGTGAATTCCTTGTCCCTTGCATGAAAATTCTTGATTGGGCATGAGACTTTGGATGAGAATTTGTGTGTCCCACCCTTTTTGAAAATCTGTCTTGCTTCGGTGATTGCGAGCGTGATTAGTCTGGTCCCTTTTTCGCTTGCGGATATCTTCCAGACTGCGTCTCTCATTTTCCAGAGTATGGCTTTGTCCACCAGTGTTTTAAAATCAGGAAAAGTGTGCACGACCAGTTGCATTTAAGCGCGGGGCGCCAGACCGTCAAGGAATTTCTCCATCTTCTTGATTTCGGTCATACGTTTCCTCATTGGCGTAGCGGGATAATAGGGTAAATTGACTATTGTAATCTGACACTGTCATGTTCCTTTGTTTGAGGTCATCGAATTCTCTCTTCTTGATTTTCATAATACTCTTAGGAATATGTGCACCCACGGAAACCTTCCTTGAAATCATCCCAGGTTATGTTATTTTCGTTGGGATGCATGTGCAGAAAATTCTCCCACCACGATGCCGGCTGCTCCTGTGAGATAGGTTGTGAGAGCATATAGTACTTTCTCGAGATCTGAACATTTTGCAATAATTAATTTCCTCTCCATATTCTCGAAGCCAGTCTCGGCTCAAGAGGCTTGTCAGTGTGAGAAAATGTTTGAGGACGTGTCTTCTATTAGTTCAGATAACTTGGGAATGCTGTTGATACTGTCCATGGTGATTTCCCATGTTGATGACTTGGTTCATCATCTCCCGATGTTGTTGCTGACTCTGCTCATAAAGGCGGCACATTTTGAAAGTGCCAATTCACTGCCCTGTTGGCCTGACTGTCCCTGAGTGAACTCGTTGTTGGGTTGTGTATCATAATTTTCCTCTGGTGGAGTTGGCATGGAGCGTGTCCAAGGACGAGACATTTTTCACTCTGGGGATATACTTTTTTGTAAAACTCATAAGAAAAGCGGAAAGAGTCGCAAAACAAAACCATAAATGCATAAAGCTGGCAGATAGAATAAATAACTCGGCTTACTTAAGAAAAACAAATCGACTTGCGCACGGAGAAGGACTGCTCATTACATATCTTACACGCGGTTGGTAATTATACAATACATCACTCAGGATATGCGTACATAATCCTGACATGTTATTTAGGCTAGTGCACTTCTCCAGATCCTACATGATGCGCAAACAGGCTACTTCTCACAACCTATGTACATATCTTACAAAGCGGTACAATACACGGCAGCTAAGCGTACTCAGGCAGAGATGTTGACGACCTCCTTTGCCCTGCCGAGGGCGAGGCGTAGCGAGGTTGGGGACTCGACTTCCTCCTCGCTAATGGGCTCCATACGTGTAGTGTTGCGCAGAGTGGACGGAGCGGTTTCCAGGGGTGGAGCAACACGTATAGGAGTGGGCGCGAAGGGTGGTGCAGTGCGCGCTGAAGTGGGTGCAATGACTTGGTTGAATTCTTCGGTAGAAGGCAGGCGACGAGTAGGCGTATAAGATGCTGAGGACGAGACCAAAGTCAGTGGCGGAGCGATGGGTAGGAGCTCCCTCCTGTTGGAGGCACAGCCATGGACTGAGTCCATGCGGGTAGCTACGAAGTCGTCCACCAAGTTGTCGAAGGCTGCCTCCAGGGCCCGGAGATACTCAATGAGCATCTCAAAAGCCTCGTCTCGTTCTCCTCTGGGGCAGGAGTATGCGTAGTGACAGGTGTAAGGCACATGGCACGGAAGATAACGGTAATGACGAGTCTTCATCACGGGAAGGACATCCCTGAGACGAGCTATCGCCTCGCGGGCTGCCATCTGCATAGCATGCCTCTCCGTAGGCATTGCTCTTCCCACGAACCGGAAGCGGCGTAACTCACCACGCCCTCCCTTGAACTGCACCGCGGCCTGGTGCATGGTCAGACTGTCGTTGACTCGGTGCTGGCAGAGTGTGAAGACTGGGCGTACGGATGGCCCCATCGCGACCTGAACGATGAAAGAAAGAAGCTTGACGAACCCATCGGGCACGTTGGCGAAGGTCTGAGACTCGCAGCTGTTGTCGGCCATCTACAAAAGTAGGCAAAAATTCTGCAGGGTCAGATCATAAATTTTTGCTGACTGACAGAAAATGACTATAATTGCAAAAATATAAATTAGCTCTATCATGCTAATAACTAATTAGCGATCGCACCTAGTGGCTTCCTACAGTCAGCCTGGCTCTGGTACCAAGATTGTCACGACCGGTTTTCCAATAAAAATATTTATTGAGAAACCAATCTTTTGAGTCCAGTATGAGAGAAATCCTCCTCACTGGTAGACAATTTCTTGATACAATAAGCCAGTAGCATAAAATATATTACAGGGTCGAACTGCGGTTGCTCAACCAAATTATTACAAGCACGCCAATAATTATACATAATGGCGGACATGACACAATGGTGTGGAGACATACTACTGACTCGAGGATAGGGCGGTGGTGGAAAAACACAGCGGGGAGAGAAATACAAGAATCTAAGTCTATCATCTCATCGAGCGTCGAGGTGAGGCTCGATGAATTTATTTGGTAGCGGAAGCGGATATAAAACAGTGACCAAATCTAGGGTCGCATGAGACTGACTGGGACTCCTCTAAGTGTCGGACTCGCTATCGAACTCTTCATCCATGTAATCGCCTTCGTCAGCATCTGGCCAAATCAACAAGCTAGTGAGTACTTTGAAAGTACTCGCAAGACAATTCGGACGTAAGATATAACAAATGCATGCATGGATGCGCCATGAATAAATTCACCAATGTACATTCAAAATTATCATAACAAGGTAAGTAAAAGGGAAACGGTGGTAGTCCGCCTGAAAACCCAACAGAACATAAATAATTTCCGATCGGGTGTCTGAAGCGACGCCTCGAAAGGTGAACAAATAAATATAAAGAAAAAGATGCCATAGTCGGGTGTCTTAGCGACACCACATAAAGGGCTTAAAAAGAAATACCTCAGTCGGACGTCGGGGCGACGTCACAGAAAGGGCTTGAAAAGAAATGCCACAGTCGGACGTCGGGGCGACATCACAGAAAGGGCTTGAAAAGAAATGCCACAGTCGGACGTCGGAGCGACATCACAGAAAGGGCTTGAAAAGAAATGCCACAGTCGGACGTCGGGGCGACATCACAGAAAGGGCTTGAAAAGAAATGCCACAGTCGGACGTCGGGGCGACATCACAGAAGGGGCTTTTATGGACAGGTAAATAATAATCATAATAAACTTTTAATTCATAAGAATAAATGGGTTAGTCCATCCACAGGAATATCATTTAACCGGAATTAGCACTCATGCGAAACACCGGAGTCTCTGTCATCAACACTGTCATTGTTAGGACAAGATAATACGAATTTGGACATGGAATAGATGATTTGGAGGGATATATGACTCTGCAGAGTTTGTACAAAATTATTCCCACAACCAACGGATTTCCGTAGTCACGAAGGACTAGTTCCGTTTACGGTATTTCGGAAGAAAACACAGCTAACCAGTACACACCCATCATACCTCTCGATGCTAGGAATCACCCTAGACATCGTCCAAGAAAACTTTTGAGACGGGGAGATCACAATCTCGAATAGCATGGGATCAAATTTATATACGCGCGCTCTAAGGGGTGCCCCCCTCTCGGTCCCAACCGGAAACACCTATGCCCCCTGACCGGATGACTGGCTTTAATCCAGGGCCATGGAACCATCATCACGGCCTCTCCTTTTGGTGTGTACCAGAAAAGCGGTTTTCAACTTACTAAACCATATTCCTTGCGGAAAACATGTGGTAGTACAGGGAAGGAAATGAAAGGAACTGGACCGATACGGTTTGACACTGAAGTCACATAATCCGGCATGAGACTGCCATGCTACAACACTGCCATCTCACCCATCCTCATGCCAACACATGGCCATTCATACTCACATCCATCCACTTATGGATCATCGAACTCACTTACCTCATTATCGCATAAAATGACATTCATCGATATGCTTATCAACATGCCATGAAACTAACTAAATGCAAAACATGCCAAGACACTCATCATATCAAAAGTTCAAACATGCTTGCCTGGTTCAGAGTAGTCGGAGCCTAGCTCGGTGAAGTTCACGGCTCCGTCACCTCCTTCGGTATCTACGGTATAAAGAAAATATATGCGCTATCGTGAATACCAAGGAGTGCACAGAAAGTATACCAAATATTTTCCAAATAAATCTGATAAAAAACTAGACAAAATTTTAAAGAGAACAGAAAAAGAATCAACTAAAAATACCTTTCTGTTTAAAAGTTATAAAGGTTTTTGTCCAGGGACTCATCTGTAATGAAACAGAAGTTTTCTAGGGGCTAGTTTATAAAAATAGAAACCGCTTCGGTAGCGACTACGCTAGCCCAGAGGGAAAGCGCATTCAGAAGAAGACGTTTTCAGAAAACGCTTCGCTCCGACAGGATAGAGAGGCTGACAGGCGGGTCCCGCCTGTCAGGTTTAAATATTCAAACGGGGCGGCAGAGTTCGCCGGTGCCCGAGAGCCGCGGTGGTCGCCAGCGGCGACCCATGGCGAGGCAGAAAGATCGGAGGGTACCTCCGTGTTCAGGGCACCCTTCCGCGTCGGTTGGTGGTGGTGGTGTCGGTCGGCGAGCACCACGTCGACGGCGAGCTTTGCTCCGGCGGACGGCGGTTCGGGTGGTTGCGCACTTCGTCGGAGAGAGCTGCAGTGATCAAATTGAGGAGGGGGTTATGCTCCTGGTAGCTAGAGAGGGTAACGAATGGGGTTTGGGCGCCGGAGACGGCCTCACCGGAGCGAATCGAGGTGGCGGCCGAGGCGGATCGGGGCGGCCGGAGTTGAGGGGGAAGACCTCCTCGGGGTCCCCCTAGTGGCCTGGCGTGGCGTTGGTGAGATGTGGGGATGAGGCATGCACGAGGGTGAGCTCGGGGGCCCTTTTTATAGGCAGCCCGAGGCGGTGGCCGTGAACGGGGATTTCCGGCGATGGTTACGGTGGCGCAGTGCTCGGTCGGGGGTGATTAGGGAGTCGAGCGCCGTCGTGGGAGTTTACTGGGTCCGTTTAGATGCTAACCGGACTTGGATTAGAAGCGTAGGGCAGGCTTTGGTCGGAACGGGATGGCGCGGGTCCGTTGGCGGCAGAGAGCGCGTCCAGGGCTGTCGGGCCACGGCGACGGTGCAGCGGGGGTGCGCTGGCGTGCATGAGGCCACGCGGAGAGCCAGGGAGCGCTGGGCGGCGCGGAACGGCGTTGAGCCGCCGTTCTTGCCCCCTGTCAGCCGCCACGGGAGGTCCCGACGCCGCGGAAGACTCCGGCGAGGGCGGGCCATCGTGCCACCGACGCCAGGAAGAGGCCAAGTGAGCATGTGGTGCTCCAGACAGTAGGAAGAGGCGGAGAGGAACGTGCCAAATGCACTGTGAACGCGTGAGAGGAACTGACGAACGCACACGACACTGAAACTGAACTTTTCTGAATTTTTGAACAGTAACAGTGCCCGCAAGGTGTTCGACAGAATGAAAATGGCATCCAGGGATTTTTACTTGAGCTGAAACTTGGTGGAATGGCTTCTCATTGCTCACATAGGTTGCCTGAATTTTGGTGGAATTTTTGGAGTAGTGTAGATATGAATTTCATCAAATTTGGCAAATCTGGTCCAAACTTGCAGAGGCTGAATTTTGAAAATTTTGAAAAGAGAAGGAGTGGATCAAGATGGTTCTGGGTTGTGGGTACAAAGGACTATCCAGGAGAGTTGGTTTGAGGTCAAAACTCAAATGCAATATGGTACTTGCTTTGAAAATCATTTGGGCTCAAAATAATTTTCAGAATTGATTTGAGAGGGAAAATAATTAGAATAAAATCTAAAACTTGTTTGGATTAGTTGGGATAGAGAAATTAGGTTGATCACAAGGTGTAGGGGAGGTTTTGGAGGGGTTTTACCACATGGAAACAATGCAAAGTCAAGGGTGGTTCCAAGATATGAAAATCCCCAAATTTTCATAGAGCTTCATTTTAAAAGAAAACAATTTAAACTCAAAAATTAAATTTGAGAGAACCAACAGAGAAGAAGTTTCAAAAGATCAAACACCAAGGTTTGACAAAATAAAATCCTTGCCAAGGCAAAGGAAGTTTTTAAGTGGAAGGTTTTTCTGAAAAAGAAAAATTTTAAATAGCCTCTCCTCAAAAACTACAAAGTTTTTGATAAAAACCAAATAAAAATTTTAGAGTGTCACAAATAATTACACATTAAGCCAGGGCGGCGGCTTAACGGAATTATTCTCCAAGCAACCCAGACTCGAACCAGGTCAATGCCATCTAAGCTGTTCCCTAAAAGAGCTTTAATCTTCTTGATCATGGGGGTGAGTGGCAGACGCTCAATAGCAGTCAACTTATCCGGCAGCGGGTGAGTAGGTTCAAGGCACAATGCACAGAAGCCGGGCAGCGGGTTTTCACCAGCCGGAGAAGTATCTTGGCAGTAGAACCATGTCTGGTTCCATTCCTTTGGATGACTTGGCAATTCAGCATAAGGGAACAGGCATTCTCTCCGCCTTTGAATCGATATGCCACCAAGCTCCAGACTGGGCCCGTTGGTCCGCTCATTCTGCCGGTTCAAATAGAACAATTCCTGAACAAAGGTAGGCTGGGTTCTTCTCCAAGGCAGACCTCATAGAAAACTTGGAAGTTGCAGATATTTGACACGGAATTGGGCCCGATGTCTTGAGGTCTTAAGTCAAAGAAGTGCAAAACGTCTCTAAAGAATTTTTAACCGGGAGGAGCAAATCCCCGGCTCATGTGATCGGTAAAAATGATCACCTCCCCTTCCTTGGGTTGAGGTTTATCTTCAGACGGGTCAGGAGCACGATAAGACATGACATCCTTCTTGGGCAGATGGCCAGACTTTACAAACTCGGACAGTTTGCTCTCTGTAACAATGGATGGGACCCAGTTGCAGGTAACCAGAGGTTTAACAGCTTTGGGTGCCATTGGGTAAATTGAAGCCTACAAAAAGATAAAGGAAATTTTCCGGTTTATTATAACCCGGAGAATAAACATTATTGGGTTATTTAAGATGGCGGCTTAAGAAGGGGCCTAATGACATATGAGTAACTACGCGATAATGTTTAAATAGCTGCAGGTATCAAAGGTAATTAAAATTTTCTTAAGTCGTGAGAAGCAAGCAGCGCTGACAGCCGGAATAATCTTAGACCGGTCACATGAGCTACTATGGCCGAAACAGAGTCAGCGGACACAGTTTTTGGCTAAGTGTGGAACAAGCAGGTTTCACAAGTTGCAATCATTATTTTGGATCAAGCGATGCTCTGGAAACGAAAAATTTCTAGACCTAAAACAGTACAGGGAAGTTCATATACTCGAGGAGGGTTTCCAAAACAAGGGAAATGAGATCTGTTCTTATACAGGATAAGCACAAATATTTTCCGCAGCAGTTCTATGTTGTTTTATAATCTGAACAAGGCATTGGAGGTGAAAACTAATGGAGTTCTGCGTCAGGCGGCGAAGAACGCCGATGAACTCAAGACAATTTCAATGCAGATCTGAGAAAGGGGAAAAAGAGGAACTCACAGATGCGGAAGAGCTGCGGAGGGTCGTAGTCGTTTTCTGGTCAGAATTAGGGTGATGCAGCGGCCTGAGTCGATGAAGACAAGGAGTTCAACGGCGGCGGTGGCAGATCTTGAGCAACAAAGAGGGAGGTACGAGGAGGAAGACGACTGAAGGAAATGAAAAAGGCCTAGGTCGCATCTATTTATAAGGAGGGGCCGACAAAGACGGCGCAAGAAACAAGGAGACCAAGGCATCATTATCCAGCGGCCCCGACGCCTCGATTCTTGGGAGGGTCAGTAAAGGCAAAGATCCGTTGGAGGATATGACGGAATAAAATATGAATTTTATTGAAGATGACATCACGGCGGGTTAAAGTTTCCGCACAAAATGGAAGACTGAAGGCCAGTTCATAAGGTTTTTAAAGATTGACATGAACCGGTTCAAATCAATCTAGGGCCTAATGTTGGGGATATATCTATTTATGTAAGCCGCCCAGGAGGGGCCAGGTTACGCAAAGAGAAGCCCATCTGAAGCCCAAGACCAAGACGTGAAGATGGCGGTTCAGTAAAGGGTCTAAAGGCCCACAGGCGATTTATGGCCCATGGTGATAAACCGCCATGAGGGCGTGACTTGTATTGTAAGGTAGAAGTAACTAGTCACCGAGCCGGACACTATTTATGAGCCGACCGGGACTCAGTTAGCCGTAGGGCGTCGACCCGTGTATATAAGGGGACGACCCGCTGGCGGCTTAGGGCAAGAAACAACTGACCGAGGGCCAGGCATAGCGTATCTCGCTCCCTGGTCATCGAAACCTCAAGCAATTCAAACCTAACTAGAAGTAGGCCTTCCTTCAACGTAAGGGGCTGAACTAGTATAAACCTCGCGTGTCCTTGTCCCGATTAACCCCTTTAAGCTTCCTAGTTGCGATGGCTCCACGACTAAGTCCTTGCAAAAGGACATCTGCCGTGACAATTCCAGGACAGAATCCACAAAAATGCTCTTGTTGCACAACACTAGATAGACTCTAGCACGATTGCACGATAGGCGGATACAAGAACTTGTGCACAACCTACTTAGCAAAAATGCAACGACTTCTATCCCAAATATGTTCTATGCAAGGTGTTGCTATGATATGATCCAAGATGATCGAGTATGACAATCTTAATGTTGTATGATGCTATGGTTCTCGCTTAAAATCTCTTTGCTTATCTTTCCTCTTTTCTTAAAAGCTTGGTTGGCTCTTTGATGAGTGAGCTCTTTTCTCATGCAATGCTTGACGAACCAAGATAGCAAGTGAGTATGCGATGACAACTTTGTGACACAAGAGATGATACCAATATAGGCAACAATGATGTATGTATGTATGCTATGGGAAGTATGATCACTAATGTGCACAAGCCTCGTTGCCGGGAATACTCAATGGCTAGTATCGATGGGTAAGCGACGCAAAGGAGTAAGGCTATGATGGCTAACAATGTAATGGCAAGAGTGATATGTCCAATACCAAGATGGGGTTACCGGTCTTGCTTCCGGTATGGTGTCAAAATGGTGGCACGAATACCAAGTCGTAGTCAAGGTGGTTGTTGTTGATGACCGGTGTTGATGACGCGTCCGTGGCGAAAATGAGCGGCGGTGGTGTCAATGTCGAACCGTACCTAGATAGACGAAACACAAAAGGATACGGTACCGCAACTCAAATTCTCAAAACCAAAGGCGACCAAAATCGTAGGAGTAGGTGGCGGTTAGGTGGTGGTGTGGGTAGGGATATTGGGATGGTTTTGCGGAAGTTGGAGGTGGTTTAGCGGATGATGTTGTGGAAGTAGTGGTCATCCGTGCGTGGACGGATGTCCGGTCACCGGTCGTCCGGTAACGTGGGACGTCCGGTGCTTCCTGGGTCGCTGGACGTCCGGTGATGTGACGGTCGTCCGATGGTCGGGGTTAACGTGAGATTTTAGATCCGGGAGGTGATTTTTGGGGGGAATATGGGGAATTTGGGAGGGATTTCGAGGTGGAGATGGTGGGGGAAGGCTAGATCTACTTGCAACGCAACAAATTCACGGATCAAAACCAACAAAACATCATCACAACTCACAGAACACAAGAAAGATTTTGGGGCTATTTTTGGTGGGGATTTTCGGATTAGGACGAAAAAAACAAAATCAAGCTAGAAAAACGAAGAGGGGGGCTCCGAAATCGTGATCAACCTTGCTCATGGTACCAAGATGATGGTATCAATAGACAAGCTGGCTCTGATCCAAGATGATGTAGGGTGAAACCCTAGATGGCCGATCTTCCACGAAAGGAGCGGATCCCAAAGAGAAACATGAAGAACACGAGGGGGATTCACGAGGGAAAACACGAGAGAATGACTCAAACCAACAAGATTCGATTACACATGTGCTAGATCCTCGAAACACAAAGAGATACACGATGATCCAAGGTGAACAAAGGACGATACAAGTAACCGGTTTTTCTCCCAGAAGGAGGTCTTGATGGGGCCGCCCAAGAGGGGGGTCTTGAATCCAAGTTGATATTCTCCGAAGAGGGGCCGCAGTCTCTCTCGAGGAGGAGATCGGTATGGATGAGCGAAGCTCTATCTCGAAGTATGAGCTAAAACCAACGCTAACCCTAGCTAGGAGGTGGAAGAGGTCTATTTATAGTCTAAGTGCAAATGGGGCGAAGTGAAGGGGTACATGGGCCTCGGGCCCGAATCTGGACGCAACCAGGTACCGGACGTCCGCTGGGGACCGGTCGTCCGGTGTCTCAGGAGCCGCCGGATGTCCGGTGTCCTCCGGTCGTCCGTTGGTTCTGCTCTGTGATGGGGGTGCCGGACGTCCGGTAGCTCCGGACTTCCGCTGATGTTGGCTCGGGTGCTGGTGCATCGGTCGTCTGGTCCGGACCGGATGTCCGCTCGTTCACTTCGGGTGCAGGGGCACCGGTCGTCCGGTCTGGGCCGGACGTCCGCTCGCTGGGGTTCGGCTGAGGCTTCAGGCGCCTGACGTCCGGTCCCGGTCGGTCGTCCGGTGGCTGGGACATTTCCTACATCCCTTCTTCTTCTCCGTCTTCTCGTCCATCTTCCTCTTCTTCTTGTCCTTGCTCCTTAGCTTCTCCATTGTACCTGAGTATGCACAAAGTATCCATATGAGGTAGTATCCATGCTTCATGCGCATCGAAGTGGAATTGTGAAAGGAGAGATGTCACCTCAATTTCAAGGGCTCTTGCACGTGATCGAGTCATGGGTCCGGTAGGCACTTGATGAGACGATGGTAGGTCCATGGGGATGACCTTGGGATGCTCCGCATCAGCCACTCAATTTTTGAGAAAAGTATGCAACAGGTTTGCCATCTTGTAATAACACACCTCCTAATCCAATTCCACTAGCATCTCATTCAAGCTCAAAAGTCTTATTAAAATCAGGAAGTTGGAGTAAAGGAGCATGTGTCAACTTATCTTTCAATACCGTGAAGGCTTCTTCCTGTGCAGTACCCCAAACAAAAGGCACATCCTTCTTTGTAAGCTCGTTGAGAGGTGCAGCAATGGTGCTGAAATCTCTCACAAAACGCCTATAGAAACCAGTGAGGCCAAGGAAACTCCTCATTTGTGTGACCGTTTTGGGCTGTGGCCAACTCTCAATAGCTTCAATCTTGGCTTTATCAACTTCAATTCCGTGTGGAGTAACAACATAGCCAAGAAAAGATACTCGGTCGGTGCAAAAGGTGCACTTTCCAAGGTTACCAAACAAACGTGCATCACGTAGAGCAATAAAAACAGCACGTAAATGTTCCAAATGTTCCTCCAAAGATTTGTTATAAATCACTATGTCATGAAAGTAAACTACCACAAATTGTCGAATGAAAGCACGTAAAACTTCGTTCATTAACCTCATGAAAGTACTAGGTGCATTAGTTAACCCAAAAGGCATGACTAACCACTCATATAATCCAAACTTAGTTTTAAATGTTGTTTTCCATTCATCTCCCAATTTCATACGAATTTGATGTATCCACTACGCAAATCAACTTTGGAGAATATTGTAGAGCCACTCAATTCATCAAGCATATCATCTAGCCTAGGAATAGGATGACGATAATGAATAGTAATATTATTAATGCCTCTACAATCAATGCACATACGCGACGTACCATCCTTTTTCGGCACTAAAATGATAGGAACAGCACAAGGACTATGGGATTCGCGTATATAACCTTTGTCGAGCAGTTCTTGTACATGACGCATAATCTCCTTCGTCTCCTCTGGATTGGTATGGTATGGTGCACGGTTGGGTAATGATGCACCGGGAATTAAGTCAATTTGATGCTCAATCCCTCGAATAGGTGGTAATCCCGGTGGCACGTCTTGTGGAAAGACGTCAGCGAACTCCTGCAAACTGTTAGTGACAGCAGGAGGCAAAGAGGAAGGCACGTCCTCGAATGAAAATAATGCCTCTTTGCACACAAAAGCATAGCAAACAGATTTGCTAAAATCTAGATCATCAATATCAGATTTGGTGGCAAGTAAACATGCACTTTTTAATTTAATTTCAGAAGCAACACTAGATTGTTTATTATTAGGCTGCATTTGTTGCTCAAATTCTTTTGCCACAATCTGATTTTCACTCTTATTTTTCTCCTGTTTTGCTTTATTTGCTCTATTAATATAATCTTTCAAAATGGAATCAGGAGTCATAGGAAGCAAAGTAATATTTTTATCCTTATGAACCAGAGTATACCGATTGTTTCTACCATGGTGTACAGAATTTTTATCAAATTGAGGATGGTGGGTATGAGTCCGCTAGTGACTATGATGAGGAGACTTTGGCTCTTATTACACGTGAAGAACACGGTGGAGATGATTCTGATCATGAGGCGCAATACATGGCTGCTGAAGATGCTGACAGATATGAATGTTTAGTTGCTCAACGTGTTTTGAGTGTGCAGGTTACACAAGCTGAGCAAAATCAGAGGCATAATTTGTTCCATACAAATGGAGTTGTGAAGGAACATTCTGTTCGCGTCATCATAGATGGAGGGATCTTCAATAACTTGGCTAGCATGGAGATGGTGGAGAAGCTATCTCTCACCACAAGACCACATCCACATCCTTACTACATCAAATGGTTCAACAACAGCGGCAAGGTTAAGGTAACACGTACTGTTCGTGTGCATTTTAGTATCTCTACATATGCTGATTATGTTGATTGTGATGTGGTACCTATGCAAGCATGTTCCTTATTAGTTGGTAGACCATGGCAATTTGATAAAAATTCTGTACACCATGGTAGAAACAATCGGTGTACTCTTGTTCATAAGGATAAAAATATTACTTTGCTTCCTATGACTCCTGATTCCATTTTGAAAGATTATATTAATAGAGCTAATAAAGCAAAACAGGAGAAAAATAAGAGTGAAAATCAGATTGTGGCAAAAGAATTTGAGCAACAAATGCAACCTAATAATAAACAATCTAGTGTTGCTTCTGAAATTAAATTGAAAAGTGCATGTTTACTTGCCACCAAATCTGATATTGATGATCTAAATTTTAGCAAATCTGTTTGCTATGCTTTTGTGTGCAAAGAGGCATTATTTTCATTCGACGACGTGCCTTCCTCTTTGCCTCCTGCTGTCACTAACATTTTGCAGGAGTTCGCTGACGTCTTTCCACAAGACGTGCCACCGGGATTACCACCTATTCAAGTTATTGAGCATCAAATTGACTTAATTCCCGGTGCATCATTACCCAACCGTGCACCATACTGTACCAATCCAGAGGAGACGAAGGTGATTATGCGTCAAGTACAAGAACTGCTCGACAAAGGTTATATACGCGAATCCTTTAGTCCTTGTGCTGTTCCTATCATTTTAGTGCCGAAAAAGGATGGTACGTCGCGTATGTGCGTTGATTATAGAGGCATTAATAATATTACTATTCGTTATCGTCATCCTATTCCTAGGCTAGATGATATGCTTGATGAATTGAGTGGCTCTACAATATTCTCCAAAGTTGATTTGCGTAGTGGATACCATCAAATTCGTATGAAATTGGGAGATGAATGGAAAACAGCATTTAAAACTAAGTTTGGATTATATGAGTGGTTAGTCATGCCTTTTGGGTTAACTAATGCACCTAGTACTTTCATGAGGTTAATGAACGAAGTTTTACGTGCTTTCATTGGACGATTTGTGGTAGTTTACTTTGATGACATATTGATTTATAGCAAATCTTTGGAGGAACATTTGGAACATTTACGTGCTGTTTTTATTTCTCTACGTGATGCACGTTTGTTTGGTAACCTAGGAAAGTGCACCTTTTGCACCGACCGAGTATCTTTTCTTGGCAATGTTGTTACTCCATAGGGAATTGAAGTTGATAAAGCCAAGATTGAAGCTGTTGAGAGTTGGCCGCTGCCCAAAACGGTCACACAAGTGAAGAGTTTCCTTAGCCTCACTGGTTTCTATAGGCATTTTGTGAGAGATTTCAACACCATTGCTGCACCTCTCAACGAGCTTACAAAGAAGGATGTGCCTTTTGTTTGGGGTACCGCACAGGAAGAAGCCTTCACAGTATTAAAAGATAAGTTGACACATGCTCCTTTACTCCAACTTCCTAATTTAAATAAGACTTTTGAGCTTGAATGTGATGCTAGTGGAATTGGATTAGGAGGTGTGTTATTACAAGATGGCAAACCTGTTGCATACTTTTCGGAATAATTGAGTGGGCCTAGTCTGAACTATTCTACTTATGATAAAGAATTATATGCTCTTGTTCGGACCTTAGAAACATGGCAACATTATTTATGCCCCAAGGAATTTGTTATACATTTTGATCATGAATCTTTGAAACACATTAAAAGTCAAGCAAAACTGAACCATAGACATGCTAAATGTGTTGAATTCTTGAGACTTTCCCTTATGTCATTAAACACAAGAAGGGTAAAGAAAATGTTATTGCTGATGCATTGTCTCATCATTATACTATGCTTTCACAACTTGACTTTAAAATATTTGGTTTGGAGACCATCAAACATCAATATGTTCATGATGCTGAATTTAAAGATGTATTGCAGAATTGTAAGGAAGGGAGAACTTGGAACAAGTTCGTTCTTAATGATGGATTTGTGTTTCGTGCTAACAAGCTATGCATTCTAGCTAGCTTCGTTCGTCTTTTGTTGTTGCAGGAGGCGCATGGAGGAGGATTAATGGGACACTTTGCAGTCAAGAAGATGGAGGATATACTTGCTACACATTTGTTTTTGGCCAAAGATGAGACGGGATGTTGAGCATTTTGTTGCTCGCTGCACTACATGTCAAAAAGCTAAGTCACGACTCAATCCTCATCGTTTATATATGCCTTTGCCTGTACCTAGTGTTCCTTGGGAGGATATTGTAACACCCTCGATGCGACTATAGATCCCACGTGTCGAGGCACGACTTAGAGACATAATTGCATTGAAGGCATATGTCGCAAGTTAGGCAATCTTCACAACATCCCATGTAATATGATAATAAAAGGGGAGACAACATAGTTGGCTTACACTCGCCACGTCAAACAAGTACATAAATAACATTACATCATCCAAACACTCATGGCCCGACTACGGCGCCAAAATAAAAGAGAACCCAACATGCGACACGGTCCCGATCACCCCCAACTGACCACCACTACTGATCATCAGCAAAGGAAACATAGTAACGTTGAGAGTCCTCGTCGAACTCCCACTTGAGCTCAAACGCGTCACCTGTAGCGGAATCATCAGGCCCTGCATCTGGTGTAATAGTAATCTGTGAGCCATAGGGACTCAGCAATCTCGCACCCTCGTGATCAAGACTATTTAAGCTCATAGGTAAGGCAAGGTAAAATATATGTGGAGCTGCAGTAAGCGACTAGCAATTATGGTGGCTATCCTATTCATAAAAGAGAGTGAGAACAGGAGGCAAAGCGTGAGCGAGAAACTAGAGAACAACCTATGCAAACATTACTCCAACACCGTGTCCACTTCCCGGACTCCGTCGAGAAGAGGCCATCACGGTAACACACTCAGTTGAATCATTTTAATTAAGTTAAGGTTAAAGTTATCTACAACCGGACATTAACAAATTCCCATCTGCCCATAACCGCGGGCACGGCTTTCGAAAGTTCAAATCCCTGCAGGGGAGTCCCAACTTAGCCCATGACAAGCTCTCACGGTCAACGAAGGAATAGACCTCCTCCCAAGACGTTCCGATCAGACTCGGTATCTCGGTTCTTCAAGACACTTCGACAGGTTAAAACAAGACCAGCAACACCGCCCGAATGTGCCGACAAATCCCGATAGGAGCTGCACATATCTCGTTCTCAGGGCACACTCAGATGAGCAAGACGTCGGGTAGGCCAGCCCAGAGTTGCCCCTGGTAGCCCCTGACATCGCTTGGTGGGACCAACACTCAGAGGAGCACTGGCCCGGGGGGGGGGGGGCGGGGGTTTAAATAAGATGACCCTCGGGCTCCGGAAACCCAAGGGAAAAAGAGGCTAGGTGGAAAATGGTAAAACCAAGGTTGGGCATTGCTAGAAAAGCTTTAATCGAGGCGAAATATCAAGGGGTTCCCATTATAACCCAACCGCGTAAGGAACGCAAAATCCGGGAACATAACACCGATATGACGGAAACTAGGGCGGCAAGAGTGGAACAAAACACTAGGCGAGAGGCCGAGCCTTCCACCCTTTACCATGTATATAGATGCATTAAGATAACAAGATAATATAATGATATCCCAACAAGTAAATAAAAGTTCCAACAAGGAACGGCCTCCAATCTTCACCTGCAACTAGCAACGCTATAAGAGGGGCTGAGCAAAGCGGTAACATAGCCAATCAACGGTTTGCTAGGACATGGTGGATTAGAGGTTTGACATGGAAATTTGGGAGGCTTGAAAGCGGTAACGTAGGTTTGACATGGCATAGCAAAAGAGCGAGCAATCTAGCATAGCAAAGATAGTAGTGATTTCGAGGGTATGATCATCTTGCCTGCACAGTTGTCAGAGTTAACTGGATCCTCGAAAGCAAACTCAACGGGCTCCTCGTTAGCGAACTCGTCTCCAGGCTCTACCCAAACAAGACAAACAAGCAACAAGGACATAATCAACAACGTGCAAGGATCAAACAATATGATGCAAAGATGATGCGCTATGCGGGATGCGATGCGGGATGCATATGCAAGATGTGACAAGAAATGCATGAACCTGGCCTCAACTTGGGAATCCAAGTATGCCACTAGAAAGATGAGATGAAATCTCTTGAAAACAATATAAAGAACGTCGGAGTCGGAGTTACGGATTGGAAATGGCAAGCGATTCAAATATGACACCGGTCTGTGATTTACAGCAAGTAGCCATCTAAATGCAAAGAGATGAACAAGCTACAGCACCCAAACATGACAACAAAGTACATGGCAGGGATGCATTCAAGATGCTTAACAAAAGTCTAGCACTGAGCTACGGCCAATTCATCCATTAACAGGTTCAAAGAAGCACGACAAAAATGCATATGGCAAACAGATCTCAGACTTAGTGAAATTAACACTTGTCTGGAATTTCAGATCAGGTAGAACTCTTCGGAGCAGCAAAACTATATGCTACAGGACCTGAACATGGCAAAGTAAAGCATGTCATGGAGCTACTCAAAGATCTTAACAAAAGTCCCTTAGTGACCTTGAGCCAAAAGGGATCAGAAAATACAATTGCAAGCATGTGAACATAGCAAAAACATAATCAGTTTTCAGACTTAGTGAAAACTGGAACATGCTGAAACATAACTCAAGTAGGCATGTTTACGAGCTCGATGCTCTCACTACGGTGCAAGTCATGACAATAAAATCATAGACCCATCAAGAATACACAAAATGCAAGGTAGACATGGCAAGAACAATAGCATATCATGCACGGATCAACTACAACATCCTCGGCAAAATCGCTAACAAGTAGACAATCTGCCCAGATTCACAAAATGACAAAAGTAGAGCTCGATTAACTCAAGCTAGGGTGATCCATAATTGCAAACAAAGACATGGATGGATAGAGCACTACAATATTAATAACACATCCTTACTGATCATCCTCAAAAGAGGCACGGATCACTAGGAAACAACATGAACATATGGCAATATGAAATAAATAGCTCAAGGACTTAGTGGAAATGCTGAGTCCCTGAAAACAGAAATACCAAGTGCACCACTTTGCAAGCTTGTGCTAGGCACCACACACATCACATAAATACATGGGTTGCACCTCTGGAAAGATGGCAAAACCCTTAACAAAACATATGTAGAGCTCAAGGGCATATCATGCACACATTAATCATGGAAAAAATGACAAAAGGCTAAATGGAGCGGCAGATCTGACAATTATCTCAAGTAGCCCTCTTCTAACAGCATTTCGGCCATCAATATGAACTCAAATGAAAATGATGCAATGTAATGAAATGATGTACTCTTTGAGATGAACATTTTGATATGCTATATGCCCAAATCGGAGCTACGGATGCAAAGTTACGAGGCTAAGAACAAGAGCACATGGATCTGGAATTTCCGGGGACTTGGTGAAAAAAACAACCTCCGGATCTAGGGTTTCGGTGGCATGCAAAACGAGGCGGCCGGATCATCGCCGGAGTTCGTCGCCGGAGTAGGAGGGAGAGGAGGCCGGCCGGAGTCGGCAGCGGCACGGCGGGTGAGGCGGCGCGGCGGCCGGCGAGGCGGCAGAGCGGGGGAGGCGGCGGGCGGCGGCTCGGGCAGCCGGGCGGGAGGAGGACGGCAGCGGGGTTGCGGAGGAGGCGGCGGCCGGCGTCGGGCCTGCGGGGGCTCTCCCCGGGCCGAGCGGGCCGGTGTGGGCCCGGGTGGCGGCACGCCATGTGGCACCACGCCACTGGCTGCGGGCGGTGGTGGCGATTTGTCCGGTGTGGCCTGGACGTGTCCGGCGCGCCGGATGGAGGGAGGCTAGGGTTTCAGGGGAGAGGAGAAGGGGAATTTCGGGGGTGGTCTTTAAATAGGCATAGAGGGAGCTAGGAGAGTCCAAATGAGGTGCGGTTTTCGCCCACGCGATCGTGATCGAACGGTCTAGATGATGGAGAAGGCTTAGGTGGGTTTTGGGCCAAATTGGAGGGGTGTTTGGCTGCAACACACACGAGGCCTTTTCGGTCCCTCGAAGTCCAAATGATACGAAACTTGACAGGCGGTCTACCGGTAGTAAACCAAGGCTGCTTGGCAAGTCTCGGCCCAATCCGGAAATGTTTAATCCCCACACACGAAAGAAAGCTAGAAATGACCACCGGAGGAGAACGAAGCGCCGGAATGCAAAACGGACAACGGGGAAAATGCTCGAATGCAAGAGATGAACACGTATGCAAATGCAATGCACATGATGACATGATATGAGATGCATGACAACGATAACAACACATGGAGGCAAAGACCCGAACCCGAGAAAATAAAATAACTTAACGCCGAAACGGCAAGAGAGTACAAATTAGGAAAGTTACAACCGGGGTGTTACAGATATATCTATGGACTTTGTTTTAGGTTTACCTCGAACAAAGAAGGGGAGGGATAGCATATTTGTTGTCGTGGATAGGTTCTTGAAAATGGCACACTTTATACCATGTCATAAAAGCGATGATGCTGTTAATGTTGCTGATTTGTTCTTCCGTGGAATTATTCCCTTGCATGGTGTGCCAAATACTATTGTTTCAGATCGTGATACTAAATTTCTTAGCCACTTTTGGAGATGTTTATGGGCTAAGTTGGGGACTAAGCTGCTTTTTAGTACTACTTGTCACCCCCAAACTGATGGACAAACTGAAGTAGTCAATAGAACATTTTCTACTATGCTTAGGGCTGTTTTGAAGAATAAGAAGAAAATGTGGGAAAATGCTTGCCTCATATTGAATTTGCTTATAATCGTTCATTGCATTCTACTACTAAGACGTGCCCTTTTGAAATTGTGTATGGTTTCCTACCTTGTGCACCTATTGATTTGTTGCCTCTTCCATCTTTGGAGAAGGTTAATTTTGATGCTAAAGAACATGCTGAATTGATTTTAAAAATGCATGAGTTAACTAAGGAAAACATTGAGCGTATGAATGCTAAATATAAACTTGCTGGAGATAAGGGTAGAAAACATGTTGTGTTTGCACCTGGAGATCTTGTTTGGTTACATTTGCGTAAGGATAGATTTCCTAATTTGCGCAAATCAAAGCTAATTCCACGTGCTGATGGTCCTTTTAAGGTGTTAGAGAAAATAAATGATAATGCATATAAACTTGAGCTGCCTGCAGATTTTGGGGTTAGTCCCACTTTTAACATTGCAGATTTGAAGCCTTATTTGGGTGAGCACGATGAACTTTCATTGAGGATGACTTCATTTCAAGAAGGGGAGGATGATGAGGACATCAATACCATTGTTACACCCACAGCCCCTGCTGCTATACATACTGGACCGATTACTAGAGCTCGCGCACGCCAATTAAATTATCAGGTACTTTCGTTTCTTGGTAATGATTCTAATGTTCATGAGAATATGATGCTGCCTAAATTGGATACATTTTTTTTGCTTACAAATGAATGGCCTAGCTTGGACAAGAAAGATGAACATTGGAGCAAGTTCAAGCATGGAGATGATGGCATGCGCAAGAGGAACAAGAACGGAGTTACAAGTGATGATTCCAGGACTCTAAAGCCACCATAAAGAGTGCATGAAGCATGGGACGAAGTATACAAGATGCCACTTCATAAATTTCGTCCAGAGGCTATTTTAGGTGCTGCATCACCTTATTATTGGGCCAGGCCCATGTATTTTCGATGTACTTAAGTATAGGCTGTTTTTAGAGTCCGTATGTGTGGGGAAACGAAAGTTAGGGTTGGTTTCGAACCCCTCCACCAAGGGCCACGAAATTCCCCCTCTCTCCTCCATATATACACCCCTTAGGGCATCGTTTAGGCTTTGGGTTTTGTTTAGATTAAAAGTTTGCCATAGCTGCAACTTCGCGTACTTCGTTTGTGTTCAACAACCAGACCAAGGCGTCACAGAACCCCACCTTGATCAATAAAGCTTTCATATTATATTCGCAATATACAGATTGCAATCTCAGTTTCTTGCTTGTTCTTCGTTTGCTTGCAGGAAACATACCCTCGTGGTCAGGTTGATCGTGCTCCGGCGTGGTCAATAACCCTCGGAAGTTGGTTTAGCGATTGCTAAGGCGCATCGTCTCGCACGTTCATAGTCAGATCGTCAAGGTCGACTCCCACAGAAATGATAGCCACCATCTCATCGAAACATCGGACGCCTTTGCCTCTATCAGTATTGATGTTGATAGAGGCAAAGGTATCCCGTCTTTTGATGAGATGGTGGCTATCGTTTTAGAGGAAGTCGACTTTGACGATCCGACTACGAACATGCGAGGACGTCGCGCCTTAGCAATTGCTAAACGAACTCCAATGTGTTATTGACCACGCCGGAGCACGATCAACCTGACCACGAGGGCCTGTTTCCTACGAGCAAACGAAGAAAAAGCAAGAAACTGAGATTGGAATCTGGATATTGCGAAAATAAGATGAAAGATTTATTGATCAAGGTGGGGTTCTGTGACGCCTTTGTCTGGTCGTTGAACACAAACGAATTACGTGAAGTTGCAGCTATGGCGAACTTTAATCTAAACAAAACCCAAAGTCTAAATGACACACTAAGGGCTGTATATATGGAGGAAGGGGGGGGGGGTATTTCGTGGCCCTTGGAGGAGGGGTCCGAAACCAACCCTAACTCTTGTTTCCCCACACATATGAACTCTAAAAGCAGCCTATACTTAAGTATTTCGAAAATACATGGGCCTGGCCCAATAATAAGGTGACGCAGCACCTAAAATAGCCTCTAGATGAAATTTATGAAGTGGCATCTTGTATATTTCGTCCAAGGCTTCATGCACTCCTTATGGTGGCTTCAAAGTCCTGAAATCATCACTTGTAACTCCGTTCTTGACCCCCTTGCGCATGCCATCACCCCATGCTTGAACTTGATCCAAGGTTCATCTTTCTTGTCCAAGCTAGGCCCTTCATTTGTAAGCAAAACAAATGTATCCAATTTAGGCAGCATCATATTCTCATGAACATTAGAATCGTTACCAAGAAACGAAAGTACGTGATAATTCAATTGGCATGCGCGAGCTCTAGTGATTGGTCCAGTATGTATAGCAGCAGGGGCTGTGGGTGTAACAATGGTATTGATGTCCTCATCATCCTCCCCTTCTTGAAATGAAGTCATCGTCGATGAAATTTCATCGTCCTCACCCAAATAAGGCTTCAAATCTGCAATGTTAAAAGTGGGACTAAGCCCAAAATCTGCAGGGAGCTCAAGTTTATATGCATTATCATTTATTTTCTCTAACACCTTAAAAGGACCATCAGCACGTGGCATTAGCTTTGATTTGCGCAAATTAGGAAATCTATCCTTACACAAACGTAACCAAACAAGATCTCCAGGTGCAAACACAACATGTTTTCTACCCTTATCTCCAGCAAGTTTATACTTAGCATTCATAAGCTCAATGTTTTCCTTAGTTAACTCATGCATTTTTAAAATCAATTCAGCACATTCTTTAGCATCAAAATTAACCTTCTCTGAAGATGGAAGAGGCAACAAATCAATAGGTGCACGAGGTAGGAAACCATACACAATTTCAAAAGGGCACATCTTAGTAGTAGAATGCAATGAACAGTTATAAGAAAATTCAATATGAGGCAAGGACTCTTCCCACATTTTCTTGTTATTCTTCAAAACAGCCCTAAGCATAGAGACCCTAATCACCCGGTCTTTCACGAAGGGAGCGGATCCCGGGGAAATCATGAAGAACACAAGGAAGAACGAAAGGAAAACACAAGAGGAAATCACTAAACCGACCTGAATAAGTCACACATGGGCTAGATCCTCGAGTACATAGAGAGATAAACGAATCCACGGACAACTAGGGACGATACACGGTAACCGGTTCTTCTCCGTGAGGAGGTCTTGATGGGGCCGCCCAAGAGGGGGTCTTGATGTTCTTCTCCACAAGGAGGCCTTGAATCCTCTTGGGCGATCTTCTCCGATGGAGGCTCGAATCTCCGAGGAGAAGGTAACCAAGTGGATGAGCTCTCTCACAAATATGAGCTAAACATTTGCTAATCCTAGCTAGGATGAATGGGGGTCTATTTATAGTCTAAGTGCTAATGGGAGCAAAGTGAAGGGGTACATGGGCCTCGGGCCCGAACACTGTGCGTAGACAGGTACTGGACGTCCGCTGGTGACCGGACGTCCGGAGTCTCAGGAGCGGCCGGTCATCCGGTGTCCTCCGGACGTTCGCTGGTTCTGCTCTATGATGGGGGTGCCGGACGTCCGGAAACGTCAGACTTCCGCTGACTTTGGTTCGGGTGCAGGTGCGCCGGTCGTCCGGTCCAGACCGGACATCCGCTCGTTTGCTTAGGGTGCCGGGGCACCGATCGTCCGGTCTGGACCGGACGTCCGCTCGCTGGGGCTTGGCTGATGCTTCAGGCGTCAGACATCCGGTTCCGGCCGGTCGTCCAGTGGCTGGCAATTTTCCTTCAGCCCTTCTTCTTCTTCGTCTTCTCGTCCATCTTCCTCTTCTTCTTGTCCTTGCTCCTTAGCTTCTCCATGGTACCTGAGTATGCACAAAGTGTCCATATGAGGTAGTATCCATGCTTCATGTGCATCGAAGTGGAATTGTGAGAGGAGAGATGTCACCTCGGTTTCAAGAGCTCTTGCACGTGATCCAGTCATGGGTCCACTAGGCACTTGATGAGACGATGGTAGGTCCATGGGGATGACCTTGGGATGCTCCGCATCATATCCCCTCCCTTGGGGAAGATCCGTCCTCGGATCAAATTATTCATCACCAAGGAAGGGAGAGAGATCTTTGACGTTGAAGATGTCGCTCACGTTGTACTTGTCACGCGGGAGGTCGATCTTGTAAGTGTTGTCGTTGTAGCGTGCAAGCACCTTGAAGGGTCCATCCGCTCGTGGTTGAAGCTTGGATTTGCGTTCTTGTGGGAAGCGGTCCTTGCGAAGGTGTAGCCACACTCGATCACCAATGTTGAAGACCATAGGTTGCTTGTTGAAGTTGAGCTTGGTCGCAAGGCGTTGAACTTGGCACCCGATGGTGTTTCTTGTATCTTCATGCACCTTCTTGAGATGTGTCACACGCGACTTGCGTCCAAATTGATGCGCTCTTGGAGTGGTAGAGGAAGAATGTCCAATGGTGACAACGGGATGAATCCGTAAACCACCTCGAAAGGAGACTTGCCGGTTGTTGAGTGTCTTGCTCGGTTGTAGGCGAACTCGGTGATAGGTAGGCACTCCTCCCACTCCTTGATGTTCTTCTTGATGAGTACTCGAAGTAGAGCGGAGCGTGTGCGGTTTGTAACCTCCGTTTGGCCGTCGGTTTGAGGATGGTACGGCGTGGAGAAGAGTAGCTTGATTCCGAGATTGGCGCATAAGGTCTTCCAAGAGTAGCTAAGGAACTTGACGTCGCGGTCCAAGACAATTGTCTTTGGTACACCATGGAGACGAATATTTCCCTACAAAAGAGATTAGCAACATGTGAAGCATTGTCTATCGTGTTACAAGGAATAAAATGTGCCATTTTGGAGAAACGGTCCACAACGACAAATATAGAATCTTTCCCATTGCGAGTCCTAGGCAAACCAAGTACGAAGTCCATGCTAATGTCTTCCCATGGTTGGTATGGAATCGGTAGAGGCATATAGAGACCATGAGATTGAGCTTTGGACTTAGCTTTGCGGCATGTCAAACATCGGTTGGTAAAGCGATTGACGTCCCGAAACATCTTTGGCCAAAAGTAGCTCTTCGAGAGCGTGGCGAACGTCTTGTCTCGTCCGAAATGTCCCATTAAGCCTCCTCCATGCGATTCCTGCAAAAGCAACAAACAAAGGGATGACTATGGGATGCAAAGTTTGTTAGCTCTCATTAGATAGCGGTCTTTGATGTAATAGCGTTCCCAAGATGTATTCGACAAACACTTTGCATAAGGAGTGGCAAAAGTCACATCATGGTCATACAATTCTTTGATATGCTCGCAGCCAATGACATCTAACTCAACTTGCATGACTAGCATGCATATGCGGGAAAGAGCATCCGCTACGATGTTTTCTTTACCCTTGATGTACTTGATGACATAGGGAAATGACTCAATGAATTTACTCCATTTAGCATGACGCTTGTTCAACTTAGTTTGACCCTTAAGATACGTGAGAGTCTCATGATCGGTATGAATGATAAACTCATGGGGACGAAGGTAATGTTCCCATTCATGTAAAACATGGACTAAAGCATATAGCTCTTTGTCATAGATGGGATAGTTGAGTTGCGCGCCGGAAAGTTTCTCACTAAAGTAAGCTATGGGGTGCTTCTCTTGCGTTAACACACCTCCTATGCCATTACCGCTAGCATCGCAATGAATCTGAAAAGGCTTGTCGAAGTGGGGTAAAGCAAGCATGGGAGCATGAGTAAGCAAATTCTTAAGGTCATTGAATGCGATATCTTGGGATGGTCCCCAAACAAAAGGCGCATTCTTATTGCTCAAAGCATGTAAAGGCGAAGCAATGGTGCTAAAATCCTTCACAAAGCGATGATAGAAACCCGCAAGACCAAGGAAACTACGCACTTGATGCAAGTTGGTTGGTTGCGGCCAAGTCTTAATAGCATTGATCTTGGACTCATCTACATGAACACCCTTAGAAGAGTTTCTCCATATTAGCATACAGTCGCTCTTTTCAAAGAGTTTGCAAAACAGTGCGGACATAGGTGACATGCTCTTTGATAGATTTGCTAAACACAAGAATGTCATCGAAGTAAACCACAACAAATATACCAATGTAAGGGCGAAATACATGATTCATAAGGTGCATAAAAGTGCCCGGTGCTTTCGAGAGACCCATAGGCATGACTAACCACACATACAAACCAAACTTGGTTTTGAAGGCGGTTTTCCATTCATCACCCTCTTGTATGCGGATTTGATAGTAACCACTCTTAAGATCAATTTTGGAAAATATAGTGGCACCACTAAGCTCGTTTAGCAAATCATCTAGGCATGGAATGGGGTACCTATAGCGAACGGTGATAGCATTGATAGGTCTACAATCAGAGCACATGCGAAAGCTACCGTCACGTTTTGGCACAAGAATGGCCGGTACGGCACAAGGGCTCAAACTTTCACGCACATGACCATGGTCTATGAATTGCTTTACTTGCCTTTGAATTTCTTTGGTTTCTTCGGGGTTGACGCGGTATGGAGCTTTGTTCGAAAGCGGTACTCCGGGGTGAGGTCGATGCGGTGCTTAGTGCCGTGTAGTGGAGGTAGTCCCGGAGGTAGCTCATCGGGGAAAACATCTTGAAATTCCAGCAAAAGAGAAGACAACACTAGAGGAAGAGTGTGAGAAGTGTTAGTTTGTGGTGCATTGTCCTTGTACACGAGGACGTAGTGTAGGACACTAGATGTGTTCTCTCACACTTCTCTCATCTCACGTTTGGTGGCAAATAGAACTAGGTTCTTGTTTTCGCTCATCGTGGAGGCACTCTTTTTGGGCTTGTGGCGCTCACTCTCTTTTTGGTGGCTCACTCTCTCACCATTCTCTCCACGATGGGTGGCTTGCTTATCGGCGATCACTTGGCTTGGAGACATAGGTTGTAACACAAACTCCTTTCCTTGCATCTTGAAGCTATAGTGGTTTGTACGCCCATTCTGGACGACTCCTCTATCAAATTGCCATGGCCGTCCAAGGAGAAGATGACAAACAGTCATTGGGATGACGTCGCACTCCAAGGTGTCCTCGTAGGCGCCAATCTTGAAGGAGACTTGCACTCGGTGCTCGACTTGGATGGTACCGGAGTCACTAAGACATTGCACTTTGTATGGATGTGGATGCTTCGTCTTGGGCAATTGGAGCTTGGAGCAAAGTTCTTCACTTGCGAGATTGTGACAACTACCTCCATCAATGATGACCTTGACGGATCGTCCATTGATGCCGGCCTTGGTGTGGAATATGTGGCATCGTTGGTCTTCTTCTTGGTGATGTTGTAGAGTCAAGACTTTGGAGACAACAAGTGTGGGACTTGAGTTAAGACTTTGGTCTTCTTCTTGGTATTGGACTCGTTCTTCATTGTTCACTTGGCGGTGCATGGCGACTTGCTCAAGGGCTTCCATTTCTCCTTCTCTCATGGAATCATAAGTGCCATCGTCGTTGAAGATCATGGTGCGCTTGTTGGTGCACTCATAGGACTTGTGGCCTCGGCCGCCGCAAGTGAAACACTTGAGGGAACTCGTCTTGACGGTCTCATCGGTAGGGGTTGATGATGATGAAGCTCTCAGCTTGAAGTTGCTCGTATTAGGATTGCTTGTAGTTGGCGAAGCTTTCTTGGAAGTCGACTTGTCGATGTTGGAAGTAGAGGGTCTTGTAGTCGATGTTGGAGTTGTTGAAGCTTGGTTATTGGAGAAACCGTAGGACTTGGATGAGAACTTGGCATACTTGAAATCATCTTGCACTTGGCATTCCGCTTTGGTAGCTTGGTGCACGAGCTCGATGAGATTTGAGTATGGTTGGAAGTCGGCGATCTTCTTGATAGGATGATTGAGTCCATTCAAGAAATGTGCCATTGTTTGCTCATCATCTTCCCTCACATTGGCTCTTATCATTGCAATCTTCATCTCCTTGTAGTATTCTTCAACGCGCTTGGTTCCTTGCTTGAGTTGTTGGAGTTTCTTGAAGAGGTCGCGGTTGTAGTAGGTAGGTACGAAGCGCGCTCTCATGACATCCTTAATTTGTGCCCAAGTAGTGATGGGTGGTTCACCTCTTGCCTCGCAGCGCTCTATGATTTGTTCCCACCAAATGAGAACATAGTCTTGGAACTCAAGGGATGCCATCGCGATCTTCTTCTCTTCTTCATAATTGTGCAAACGGAAGATCTTGTCAACTTTCAATGCCCATGAAAGTTATTCTTCAGGATCGTTGCTTCCGTTGAACTTGGGCATGGTGAACTTGAGCTTGCCGTATCGTTGTTCTTCATTGTGTTGGGGTCGGGGATGATGACGCCCATGTAGTAGATGATTGTTCAACTCGTGGTGTTCTTGACGTGGAGGGTTGTCAACCTCGTGTTGCTCTTGCCGTGGAGGATTCCCATTGTCGTCATGCTCTTGATGAACTTGATGGTCTTGGTGAGCTTGTGGAGGAGTGTGTCGAGCTCGAGGAGGAACTAGACGATGCATGCGATCTTGAAATCGTCGTTCTTGAATTTCTTCGCGAAGTGCTTCCGCTTCTTCACGGGCTTGTCGGCCTCGGTCGGCAACGGCTCGACTCGCATCGCGTAGAGCTTGTTGCGCCTCAAGTGCTTGAGCGTCACGGAGTTCTTGTTCTTGACGTTGTGCCTCGACATCTTGTTGGCGTTGTTGTTGTCGTTCTCGAGCTAGCGCAAAGGCTTCTTCGGCTTGACGTCGTCGGCGCACTTGAGAGTCAGTGTCTCGAAGTGGATTGAGGTTTGCTTGACAGTCGGTGCGCGCGGCTCGACGAAGAGTGTACCTTGACCAAAGTTGAAAGTGAATCAATGATCACTCGAATGTAGGACAAGGAAATAGCCCAATTGATACGAATTCTGGTCGGTTTCTCACACCTACACAAGTAAAAGCTAATGGTGGAGCTTGGTTAGGATGGTGGCACAAGTTTTAATGCGAATGTAAGCAAGATTCAATAATGTTGGACAAGATTCGCAAGATTCAATGTAACAAGTAGACCAAGCATATACGGTACATGGAAACACACATGCAAATAGATAAGTGGGGTTGTGCAACCAAGGTTGAGCCAAAATGTGGATCCACAAAAATTCTCTTGTTGCACAACACTAGAGAGACGCTAGCACGATTGCACGATAGGCGGATACAAGAACTTGTGCACAACCTACTTAGCAAAAATGCAACGACTTCTATCCCAAATATGTTCTATGCAAGGTGTTGCTATGATATGATCCAAGATGACCGAGTATGACAATCTTAATGTTGTATGATGCTATGGTTCTTTCTTAAAAGCTCTTTTCATATCTTTCCTCTTTGCTTAAAAGCTTGGTTGGCTCTTTGATGTGTGAGCTCTTTTCTCATGCAATTCTTGACGAGCCAAGATAGCAAGTGAGTATGCGATGACAACTTTGTGACACAAGATATGATACCAATATAGGCAACAATGATGTATGTATGTATGCTATGGGAAGTATGATCACTAATGTGCACAAGTCTCGTTGCCGGCAATACTCAAAGGCTAGTCTCGATGGGTAAGCAACGCAAAGGAGTAAGGCTAAGGTGGCTATCAATGTAATGGCAAGAGTGATATGACCAATACCAAGATGAGGTTACCGGTCTTACTTCCGGTATGGTGTCAAAATGGTGGCACGAGTACCAAGTCGTAGTCGAGGTGATCGTTGTTGATGACGCGTCCGTGGCGAAGATGAGCGATGGTGAGGTCGATGTCGAACCGTACCTAGATAGCTGAAACACAAAAGGATACGGTACCGCAACTCAAATTCTCAAAACCAAGTGCGACCAAAATCGTCGGAGTAGGTAGAAGGTAAGTGGTGGTGTGGGTTGGGATATTGGAAAAGGTTTGCGGAAGTCAGTCGTGATGTAGCGGATAATGTGCTGGAAGCCGAAACAAAATTTGAGCGAAATCAGTTTTAGAGTAGCGGTCATTTGGTTGCCGGACGTCCCGTACAGTGACAGTCGTTCGGTGCTTCCTGGGTCGCCGAATGTCCGGTAAAGTGACGGTCGTTCGGTGGGTCGAGATCAACGCGAAATTTCAGATCCGGGAGGCGGTTTTGGGCCGAATATGGGGATTTTGGGAGGGATTTTGAGGTGGAGATGGTGGGGGAAGGCTAGATCCACTTGCTACACAACAAATTCACGGATCAAAACCAACAAAACACCATCAAAACTAACAAAACACAAGAAAAATTTTTGGGGCTATTTTTGTGGGGATTTTCGGATTAGGATGAAAAATAACAAAATCAAGCTAGAAAAACGAAGAGGGGGGCTCCGAAATCGTGATCAACCTTGCTCTAGATACCAAGATGATGTAGGGTAGAGCCCCTAATCGCTCGATCTTTCACGAAAGGAGCGAATCCTGGGGAAATGACGAAGAACACGAGGAAGAACGGAAGGAAAACACAAGAGGAAATCACTAAACCGACATGAATAAGTCACACATGGGCTAGATCCTCGAGTACATAGAGCGATACACGAATCCACGGACAACTAGGGACAATACACGGTAACCGGTTCTTCTCCGTGTGGAGGTCTTGATGGGGCCGCCCAAGAGGGGGTCTTGATGTTCTTCTCCACAAGGAGGCCTTGAATCCGCTGGGGGGATATTCTCCGGTGGAGGCTCGAATCTCCGAGGAGAAGGTAACCAAGTGGATGAGCAAAGCTCTCTCACAAATATGAGCTAAACATTTGCTAGCCCTAGCTAGGTTGAATGGGGGGTCTATTTATAGTCTATGTGCAAATGGGGGCGAAGTGAAGGGGTACATGGGCCACGGGCCCAAACACTGTGCGCAGACAGGTATCGGACGTCTTCTGGTGACCGGACGTCCGCTGGTTCTGCTCTGTAATGGGGGTGCCGGACGTCCGGAAACATTGGACTTCCGCTGACTTTGGTTCGGGTGCAGGTGTGCCGGTCGTCCGGTCCAGACCGGACGTCCGCTCATTTGCTTCGGGTGCCGGGGCACCGGTCGTCCGGTCTACACCGGACGTCCGCTCGCTGGGGCTTGGCTGATGCTTCAGGCGCCGGACGTACGGTCCTGGCCGGTCGTGCGGTGGCTGGGACTTTTCCTTCAGCCCTCCTTCTTATCCGTCTTCTCGTCCATCTTCCTCTTTTTCTTGTCCTTGCTCCTTAGCTTCTCCACGGTACCTGAGTATGCACAAAGTGTCCATATGAGGTAGTAGCCATGCTTCATGTGCACCGAAGTGGAATTGTGAGAGGAGAGATGTCACCTCGGTTTCAAGAGCTCTTGCACGTGATCGAGTCATGGGTCCACTAGGCACTTGATGAGACGATGGTAGGTCCATGGGTGATGAGGACATCAATACCATTGTTACACCCACAGCCCCTGCTGCTATACATACTGGACCAATTACTAGAGCTTGCGCACGCCAATTGAATTATCAGGTACTTTCGTTTCTTGGTAACGATTCTAATGTTCATGAGAATATGATGCTGCCTAAATTGGATACATTTGTCTTGCTTACAAACGAAGGGCCTAGCTTGGACAAGAAAGATGAACCTTGGAACATGTTCAAGTGTGGAGATGATGGCATGCGCAAGGGGATCCAGAACGGAGTTACAAGTGATGATTTCAGGACTTTGAAGCCACCATAAGGAGTGCATGAAGTCTTGGATGAAATATACAAGATGCCACTTCATAAATTTTGTCCAATGGCTATTTTAGGTGCTGCGTCACCTTATTATTGGGCCAAGCCCATGTATTTTCGAAATACTTAAGTATAGGCTGTTTTTCGAGTCCGTATGTGTGGGGAAACAAGAGTTAGGGTTGGTTTCGGACCCCTCCTTCAAGGGCCACGAAATTCCCCCCTCTTCCTCCATATATACAGCCCTTAGGGCGTCGTTTAGACTTTGGGTTTTGTTTAGAATAAAAGTTCGCCATAGCTGCAACTTCACGTACTTTGTTTGTGTTCAATGACCAGACCAAGGCGTCACAGAACCCCACCTTGATCAATAAAGCTTTCATCTTATATTCGCAATATCCAGATTGCAATCTCAGTTTCTTGCTTGTTCTTTGTTTGCTTGCAGGAAATAGACCCTCGTGGTCAGGTTGATCGTGCTCTGGCGTGGTCAGTAACCCTCGGAAGTTGGTTTAGCGATTGCTAAGGCGCGACGTCTTCGCACGTTCGTAGTCGGATCGTCAAAGTCGACTCCCATAGAAAACGATATCTATCTCATCGAGACATCAGGACACCTTTGCCTCTATCAAGTGGTATCAGATTTCCAGGTTGCTCGGTGAGATTTTACAGTTTTTCGTAGTTTAGGTCGAGTATGTTCTTCATACCTATGGTCCACGAAAAAGCCAAAAAAAGAATTTAGGGTTAGGTCATCATATCCGAACCAATCTGAGCCTTTGCATAGTCTTTTTAGAGTTTTGCTTTGTTGAATTTGCGGTTGCATCGTCGTGTCGAGTTGCTGGTCTTAGCGTCTAGTCCCTTAGAGTTTCGAGTTCTGTTCATGGGTTGTCACGCCGCCGCCGCACCATCGTCATTACCATATACCACCACCCCACCATATACATCGCCGCTCTCATATACAACCACCAATCCGAGTGCACATATACCATCGCCATATACCACCACCAATCCGAGTCCAGATATACCATCGCCATATACCACCACCAATCCGATTCCAGATATACCACCACAGTCCGAGTTCCACCAGATTCATCTCCGCCACTAGTCCGAGTCCAGTATTTGTTGCTTTGTTTTTGAGTTCCAGATCACGCCATACTCCGAGTCGTGACAGGGTTGGACTCCCGAGATTACGTGCTACCCACAGAAGAAAAATAGTTCCAAACTCAAAAAAAAGAGGAAAAAAAGTGCAAAAAAAGTGAAAAAAAGAAAAAAATTCAGAGTGTGCTCCTCCATTGTTTACGTGCAGCGCCGTGATTTTGGTAGTGTTCTAGGCTCGCGTCTCTAGCACGGTCTAGCCTAGGACCAGCATAGTATCGTCGTTGAGCGTTTATTCAACTTTGCATCTCTGAATTGATTATCGCTGACCCTTTTTGCTACCATATTATAAGCCTTGCCAGCTCCACATACATCTACGTCGTGTGTTTGACTCTCCCTGGTAATCGCTCTATCCAAGATTTGAGAGTTTTGACTACGACGGTTGCTGATCACCGCCTGCTGCTAGGTAAGAACTGGTAAGAATCTGAGATTTGCTAGACGGATTTGTGACATCCACCACCACCTCTTGTTAGTAGTCTGTAGGATCATATTCTTGTGTGTTTCTATTGTTGCTAACCATGGCAGGATCACAAGCCGACGAGACTGACTGGGAGAACATGACGAATAAGGAGTTGCATGATAAATTTCAGCAAATGATGAGTGGACAAGTGCAAGATGTGCTAAACAGATTTGAAGAGGCCATGGAGAAGATAGATGGCATGGAGAAGACGTTCGAAACAAAGCTCAATAATAGGTTTAATGAATTGCTCGCGTGTCTTCCACCACCACCACCGGCTGCACCTAACGCACCTCTACAACAACAACAACGACGACGACGACGACTACCTCCACATCGCAAAACAGCCCTCCGTCGAGCGAGCCGTCTCCCTCTTGCACCTGGCCAAACTATTGGTGCTGCTGTTGATACTTCTGTGGCTCCTGCTGCTGATGCGGAGGAGGATGATTTTGCGGGAGATTACGAGGATGAGGTTGATCAAAGTCAGAACTACGTGCCACCACCAGCACAGCAACCACCAGGTCGTCCACATGCAAATAATGGCAATGGTAGGGCTCACCCTCAGGTACGAGATCATAACCATCTCCCTAAACTAAAATTGAATATTCCACCATTTGAGGGTAGATAGGTTCCTAATATATATCTTACTTGGGAGTTAGAAACTGAACAACGATTTACATGTTTACAATATCTCGAGGAGAGACGTGTTCCTGCTGCTGTTTGTGCATTCACTAGTTTTGCATGTGTTTTGTGGTCTGAGCATTGTAGATTATATCCTATTCTAGCTACTTGGGCTGCTTTGAAAACTGCTATGCGTACTCGTTGGGTTCCACCATATTATCAACGTGAATTACTTCAAAAATTGCAGTGTTTAAGACAAGGAAAAATTATGTAGAAGAATATTATCAGGAATTACAAACTGGCATGATCAGATGTGGTATTGTTGAGGATAATGAAGCTATGCTTGCACGTTTTATGGGTGGATTAAATAGAGAGATTCAGACCATTCTAGAGTATAAGGAGTATACTAATATCACTTGTTTATTCCATCTTGCTTGTAAAGTTGAACGTGAAGTGCAGGATCGGCAGGCATTGGCGCGAACTTACTTTTCTGCAGGTCAATCTTCATCATGGATACCACGTGCATCCTCTACTTCCACTACACCAGCACCTCCATCAGGTGCCACCAACAGCCGTGATACAAGAAAGCAGGCACAACCACCACTATCTGCCAAGAGCACACCTCCCGGGCCTGCGCAGAGTTCTTCTTCTTCCATGGCATCAACAGGGCACACAAGTGATATTATTTGTCATCGTTGTAAGGGAAGAGGACATTTTGCGAGAGAATGCAAATCTCAGCGTGTGATGATTGCTACTTTTGATGGTGGGTATGAGTCCGCTAGTGACTATGATGAGGAGACTTTGGCTCTTATTACACGTGAAGAACAAGGTGGAGATGATTCTGATCATGAGACGCAATACATGGCTCCTGAAGATGCTGACAGGTATGAATGTTTAGTTGCTCAACGTGTTTTGAGTGTGCAGGTCACACAAGCTGAGCAAAATCAGAGGCATAATTTGTTCCATACAAAGGGAGTTGTGAAGGAATGTTCTGTTCGCGTCATCATAGATGGAGGGAGCTGCAATAACTTGGCTAGCATGGAGATGGTGGAGAAGCTATAACTCACCACAAGACCACATCCACATCCTTACCACATCCAATGGTTCAACAATAGTGGAAAGGTTAAGGTAAGACATACTGTTCATGTGCATTTTAGTATCTCTACATATGCTGATTATGTTGATTGTGATATGGTACCTATGCAAGCATGTTCCTTATTACTTGGTAGACCATGGCAATTTGATAAAAATTATGTACACAATGGTAGAAACAATCAGTATACTCTTGTTCATAAGGATAAAAATATTACTTTGCTTCCTATGACTCCTGATTCCATTTTGAAAGATGATATTAATAGAGCTAATAAAGCAAAATAGGAGAAAAATAAAAGTGAAAATCAGATTGTGGCAAAAGACTTTAAGCAACATATGCAGCCTAATAATAAACCATCTAATGTTGCTTCTGAAATTAAATTAAAAAGTGCATGTTTTTATGTAGGGTGGAACCCTAATCACCCGATCATTCACGAAAGGAGCGGATCCCACGAAGAACGCGAAGAACACGAGGAGGGAAATGAGGGAAAACACAAGGGGAAGCACAAGAGGAACACTCAAACTAACAAGAACAAGTCATACATGTGCTAGATCCTCGGGTACAGAGAACGATACACGAATCCACGGACAACTAAGGACGATACAAGGGTAGCCGGTTCTTCTTCGTGAGGAGGTCTTGAATCCATAAGGGGATCTTCCCGTAAAGGGGTCTTGAATCCAAGGTGGAGCTTCTCCGAAGAGGGGTCGCGGTCTCTCTCAAGGAGTAGATCCGATATGGATGAGCGAAGCTCTATCTCTGAGTATGAGCTAAACCAACGCTGACCCTAGAAATTTGTACGGGATAGAGTATATATAGTCTAGGTGACGAAAGGGTACACGGGCCTCGGCCCAAGTGGCTGCGTGTAGGCAGGGCTGGAAGTTCCGGGCACCGGATGTTTCAGGGAGGGTCCGGCCTAACCAGAGATTTGGCGCGGTGGAGATGTCCTGGCATCCGAGGGTCGGAAGGTCCGGGTAGACCAGAGGTTCTGGGTGCCGAAAGGTCTGGGATGGGGTCCGGGCTAACCCGAGAGTTCGCACGCCTGGGCAGGTCGAAGTCATCGGTGGCCGAAGGTCCGGGGGCCGGAAGTTCTGGGCTCTGGCCGGAAGTTCCGGGCTGTCGAGAGTGTTGACGCCTGTCTCTTCTTCTACAGTCCTCGGCTCTGAGTCTTGAGCATTGTACCTGATGACACATAGTATCTCGGACTTAGGCAGTAGCCATGTCTCACTTGAAGAGGGGGGAAACTCAAGTAGGAGTGATGTCACCTCGGATTGAATAGCACGTGCCCTAGCCCTTGTTATTCGTCCACTTGGAGCTTGGATAGTTGAGGTGGCATCCATGGGGATGGTCGTGGGATGCTGCGCATCATCTCTCCTCCCATGGGGAAGATTCATCCTCGGATCGAGTTCTTCATCACCATGGAAGGGAGAGAGATCTTTGATGTTGAAGATGTCGCTCATGTTGTACTTGTCGCGCGGGAGGTCGATCTTGTAAGCGTTGTCGTAGTAGCGTGCGAGCACCTTGAAGGGTCCATCTGCTCGTCATCGAAGCTTAGACTTGCGTTCTTGTGGAGAGCGCTCCTTGCGAAGGTGTAGCCACATGAGATCACCAATGTTGAAGACCATAGGTTGCCTGTTGACGTTGAGCTTTGTTGCAAGGCATTGTACTTGATGCTCGATGGTGTTTCTTGTATCTTCATGCACCTTCTTGAGATGGGTCACTCGTGCTCTTGCGTCCAAATTGATTCGCTCTTGGAGTGGAAGAGGTAGAATATCCAATGGTGACAAAGGGTTGAATCCATAGACGACCTCGAAAGGGGACTTGTCGGTTTGCTGGATGTGCAGACCGCACAGGTTGGGGTGGATGTGCTCTCTATTTGGCACAAAAAATTGGACTTGCCGGTTGTTGAGTGTCTTGCTCGGTTGTAGGCGAACTCAGCGATGGGTAGACACTCCTCCCACTCCTTGATGTTCTTCTTGACGAGTACTCGAAGTAGAGCGGAGAGTGTGCGGTTTGTCACCTCCGCTTGGCCGTCGGTTTGAGGATGGTACGCCATGGAAAAGAGTAGCTTGATTCCAAGCTTGGCGCATAGGGTCTTCCAAAAGTAGCTAAGGAACTTGACGTCGCGGTCCGAGACAATTGCCTTTGGCACACCATGTAGACGCAATATTTCCCTACAAAAGAGATTAGCAACATGTGAAGCATCGTCTATCTTGTGACAAGGAATAAAATGTGCCATTTTGGAGAAACGGTCCACAACGACAAATATGGAATCTTTCCCATTGCGAATCCTAGGCAAACCATGTACAAAGTCCATGCTAATGTCTTCCCAAGGCTAGTATGGAATTGGTAAAGGCATATAGAGACCATGAGATTGTGCTTTGGACTTAGCTTTGCGACATGTAGAACACCGGTTGGTGTAATGATTGACATCCCGAAACATCTTAGGCCAAAAGTAGCTTTTCGAGAGTGTGGCGAACATCTTGTCGTGTCCAAAATGTCCCATTAAGCCTCCTCCATGAGATTCCTGCAAAAGCAACAAACGAAGAGAGGACTCGGGAATACAAAGTTTGTTAGCTCTCATAAGGTAGCCATCTTTGATGTAATAGCGTTCCCAAGATGTATTCGACAAACACTTGGCATAAGGAATGGAAAAAGTTGCATCATGCTCATATAAGTCTTCGAGATGCTCGAAGCAATGACATCTAACTCAAGTTGCGTGACAAGCATGCAAATGCGGGAAAGTGCATCCACTACTATGATTTATTTACCCTTGATGTACTTGATGACATAGGGAAAAGACTCAATAAATTCACTCCATTTAGCATGACGCTTCTTCAACTTAGTTTGTCCCTTAAGATACTTGAGAGTCTCATGATCGGTATGAATGATAAACTCATGGGGACGAAGGTAGTGTTCCCATTGATGCAAAACACGGACTAAAGCATATAGCTCTTTGTCATAGATGGGATAATTGAGTTGCGCTCCGGAAAGTTTCTCACTAAAGTAAGCTACGGGGCGCTTCTCTTGCGTTAACACACCACCTATTCCATTACCACTAGCATCGCAATGAATTTCAAAAGGCTTGTCGAAGTTGGGTAAAGCAAGGACGGGAGCATGAGTAAGCAAATTCTTAAGCTCATTGAATGCGGTATCTTGGGATGGTCCCCAAACAAAAGGCGCATTCTTCTTGCTCAAAGCGTGCAAAGGCGAAGCAATGTTGCTAATATCCTTTACAAAGCGACGATAGAAACCCGCAAGGCCAAGAAAACTACGCACTTGATGCAAGTTGGTTGGTTGCAGCCAAGTCTGAGTAGCATTAATCTTGGACTCATCAACATGAACACCCTTAGAAGAAACAACAAAACCCAAGAAAACGAGCTTATCAACACCAAAAAGGCATTTCTCCATATTAGCATAGAGTCACTCTTTTCCAAGAGTTTGCAAAACGGTGCGGACATGGGTGACATGCTCTATAATAGATTTGCTAGACACAAGAATGTCATCGAAGTAAACCACAACAAATATACCAATGTAAGGGCGAAATACATGATTCATAAGGCGCATAAAAGTGCCCGGTGCTTCCGAGAGATCCATAGGCATGACTAACCACTCATACAAACTAAACTTGGTTTTGAAGGCGGTTTTCCATTCATCACCCTCTTGTATGCGGATTTGATAGTAACCACTTTTAAGATAAATTTTAGAAAATATAGTGGCACCGATAAGCTCATCAAGCATATCATCTAGGAGTGGAATGGGATACCTATAGCGAACGGTGATAGCATTGATAGGTTGATGCGGAGCATCCCAAGGTCATCCCCATGGACCTACCATTGTCTCATCAAGTGCCTACCGGACCCGTGACTCGATCACGTGCAAGAGCCCTTGGAACCGAGGTGTCATCTCTCCTCTCACAATTCCACTTCGATGCACAGAAGCATGGCTACTACCTCATATGGATACCTTGTGCATACTCAGGTACAATGGAGAAGCTAAGGAGCAAGGACAAGAAGAAGAGGAAGATGTACGAGAAGACAGAGAAGAAGAAGGGCTGCAGAAAAATTCCAAGCCACTGGACGACCGGCCGAGACCGGACGTTTGGCGCCTGAAGCGTCAGCCGAGCCCTAGCCAGCGGACGTGCGGTCCAGACCGAACGACTGGTGCCCCTGCACCCGAGGCAAATGAGCGGACGCCTGGCCCCGACCGGACGACCGGCGCGACCGCACCCGAGCCGAAGTCAGCGGAAGTCCGGAGCCTCCGGACGTCCGGCACCCCCATCACAGAGTGGAACCAGCGGACGACCGGAGGACACCGGACGTCCGGCAGCTCCTGAGACACCGGACGACCGGTCCCCAGCGGACGTCCGGTACCTGTCTGCGCATAGTGTTCGGGCCCGAGGTCCATGTACCCCTTCACTTCGCCCCCATTTGCACTTAGACTATAAATCGACCCCCCATTCATCCTAGCTAGGGTTAGCGTTGGTTTAGTTCATTTGAAAAATAGAGCTATGCTCATCCATATCGGATCTACTCCACGAGAGAGACCGCGGCCTCTACGGAGAAGATCCACCTTGGATTCAAGACCTCCTTGCGGAGAAGATCCCTTCGGATTCAAGCCCCCTTTCTAAGGGAAGATCCCCTTGTGGATTCAAGACCTCCTCACGGAGAAGAACTGGTTACCTCTTGTATCGTCCGTTGTTGACTTTGGATCTTGTATCTCTCTTTGTGTTTCGAGGATCTAGCACATGTGTGATCATACTTGTTGGTTTGAGTGTTCTCTTGTGTTCCCGTTGTAATTTTCCCCTTGTTTCCCTCCTCGTGTTCTTCGCGTTCTTCGCGGGATCCGCTCCTTTCGTGAAAGATCAGGCCACTAGGGTTCTACCCTACATCATAGGTCTACAATCGGAGCATATGCGAAAACTACCATCACGTTTTGGCACAAGAATGACCAGAACGACACAAGGTGATGAGGACATGACTACCTTGGATACGACCAAAAATATTGCATACATGCGTATTTGTCAAGTGATTTCTAATGCAAACTATTCAATAATCTATTTATGTTATCCAGAAAGAAAATACTTCACACACTTTTGTGTTTTGTGTAATTGCAGGTGTATGGGACATTTGTACAATCCACATATGAAGATAAGGGAAAAGGAGAAGTTTAGGTTATGTTCAAAAAGTCCTCTCACGTCACTTTTGGGCCAAGAGAAGATAGAGTCCAAGTCTCTCACGTTCTGGATTCAGATTCGGACTGCACAGACATACCTGCCTCAAAAGGCCAACAACTTTTTCATACGGACTCCGAATTGGGTGATTTCTTTTTTGTTGGAAACTAGATTTCGTGCTCTGTCCAACCCAATTGTATTCACCTTCAAATTCGTCAGGAGCATTCAGTTATAGATGAAACAATCCGACATTGCAGCAGAATCTGAGTCAAACTACAAGCCCAAAGGTGTTGCATCACCTTCACTTGGGCCCATGAGCCTTGTACGACCTAGAGTTAGTTTTAGGCTGCCTTGGGACGTCCTCCCACCTCCTTGGCCGCCACCCCTTGCTGCTATATAAGTAGATCCATCTAGTTGCTTTTTGCTTGGGATTTGTTTAGTTAAAAGTTAGCCATTGCAGCTTCGTGTACTTCATTTGTGTCCAACGACCAGACCAAGACCGCTTCCGGATCCCCACCATTATCAATACTTCATATATATTTGCGATATTCAGATTGCTTTATCATATTCTTGCTCGTTCTTCGATTGCTTGCAGGAATAGACCTTCGTGGTCAGGCTGACCGTGCTTCCAGCATCGTTAGTAACCTCAGGAGATTGGTTTAGCGGTTGCTAAGGCGCAACGTCGTGCACGTTTGTAGTCGGATCGTCAAAGTCGTCTCCACCAAATCCATAGTTATCATCTCATCGAAAGATCGGGACCCTCGCCTCTATCAAGTGATATCAGTTTTTAGGTTGCTCGATTAGAAATTCTAGTTTTCCTACATTAGATTTAATTTCTTACCTATTGTCCAAGCAAAAGCCAGAAAAAAGCTAGATCTATTCATCCTTTGTCCAAGCCAGTCTTAGCCTTTGCAATTTTCTTTTCATTGCTTGCATAGTTGAATTATCGGTTGCATCGTCGTGTCGTGTTGCTGGTCTTAGTGTCTTGTTCGTTTAGAGTTTCGAGTTCTGTTCACATTAGTCACGCCGCTGCTGCATCGTTATCCCTTTCGCTGTCCACCACCCATTCATCAATTTCCACCACGTGCTACCCATCGTTCATTGTCTAAATCATAGTTGAGGTCGTTCACATCTTCCCTAGATCCAATCTGCATCTTATCTAGTTTGTTTTGGAAAGAGGGAGAGAGAAAAAACAAAAAAGAGAAAAGAAATAAAAAAGTTAGAGAAAAAAAAAGAGAGAAAGAAAAAAAAGTGTGAGGAAAAAAAAGAGAAAAAAAAGAAAAAAATTGCAAAAAAGTGAAAAAAAGAGAAAAAAATTTAGAGTGTGCTCCTCCCTTGTTTACGTGCAGTGCCGTGATTTTGTTAGTGTTCTAGGCTCGCGTCTCTAGTACGGTCTAGCCTAGGATCAGCACAGTACCGTCGTTGAGCGTTTATTCAACATTGCATCTCTGAATTGATTATTGCTAATCTTTTGCTACCATATATAGCCAACCTAGCTCCACATATTTCTACACCGTGTATATGTACGTTCCCCTGGCAATCGCTTTACACAATCTTCAGAGTTATTTGACACCGCTGGTTGCCTGTCACCACTTGCTGCTTGGTAAGAACTTGTAATATATTGATATTTGCTTTACTATGAACGCTTTACCACCACACCCTAGTAGTTCATAGGAACATTATTCTTAAATTTTGTTTCTTGTTTCTACTAATCATGACATGTTCCGAAGATAGAAGTTCTTGGACGACGGACACATCTTCACCATCACGAGAGTTGGGACAACACACACAAGCACATGATCAGGTTATCTTTTTACCGTCATTTGAGGGTAGATTTAATCCTACTACTTATCTAGCTTGGGAGCTTGAAGTAGAACAAGTTTTTAGTCACCATGACTTTTCTGAATTTGAGCGAGTGCAAGTAGCCACTAGAGCATTTACTGGTTTTGCTTCTGTTTGGTGGAGTGTACATTGTAAGAAAAACATTGATAACCAACCCACAACTTGGAAAGTTTTGAAAGCTATAATGAGACAACAATTTTTCCCTCCTTACTATCGTCGTGAATTGCTTCGCAAATTTGAACAATTTAAACAAGGCAACACCACTGTTCATGCTTACTACCAAGAGTTCAAATCTTATATGCATCATTGTGACATAGAAGAATCTGAGAATGATACAATGAATAGATTCTTTGGTAGTTTGAACCATGATATTCAGGCAAGATTTCAGTATATTCCTCATTGCATTACTGGTATGTATGTCCGTGCTTGTACCTTTGAGAGACAGATACAGGAGGATGCATTAGGTGACTACAACAACTACTATTCCAGTTCATGCTCACCACCGCCGGTTGGTTCCTCCACCGTTGCAACTCAGATTATGAGCGCGACATCATCTCAAGGGTATGGTACATTGTCAACGTCCGTACATACATCAGCTACATCTTTGCGACAAGGTAACAGTAAAGGTATTGATGATATAACTTCACATGAGAATGATGCATGCCTAGTTAACTTGAATGCGTCATGTATTGAGTTACCTGTTGATTTGAGCACACCACCTATTTTAGAGAATCTTGTTACTGTCATGAATGCATCATGTGATCAAACAACTGAAATATCAACAATTTTGAGTGCACCCATTGAATTAACTGTTGATGCAAAAGAACCAATGTTTAATCATTTTGATATTACCTCCAATCTTGGTGATGATTATGTGTCCAATGAATTATTGCATGTTTGCTTATTTAAGCATGTTGTAGCATGTAAATTTGATGCAAGTAAGGTTTATTCACCAAAGTTGGGATGGTTTAATGATGAACATTGCCAATCTTTTGAAATGAATAAGAGCTTCACTTATATGTGTAAACTGAGTTGCAATATTTTCATGCCTTATACTTCTTGTGATAATTTTTTGGCTTTAGGTTTTTTGAACTATGAAAGTTACTTATGCATACATGTGTCATATGTGCAAAAATCAAGGGAAGTTCAAATGGATGACATGTACATATACAACATGTACACCTTGTCTCTTTTGTTAGCCACATTTCAAATTAAGCAACGCCGAGGACGGCTTTGTTTTCAAAAAGGGGAGCATGATGAGGACATGACTACCTTGGATACGACCAAAAATATTGCATACATGCATATTTGTCAAGTGATTTCTAATGGAAACTATTCAATAATCTATTTATGTTATCCAGAAAGAAAATACTTCACACACTTTTGTGTTTTGTGTAATTGCAGGTGTATGGGACATTTGTACAATCCACATATGAATATAAGGGAAAAGGAGAAGTTTAGGTTATGTTCAAAAAGTCCTCTCACGTCACTTTTGGGCCAAGAGAAGATAGAGTCCAAGTCTCTCACGTTCTGGATTCAGATTCGGACTGCATAGACATACCTGACTCAAAACGCCAACAACTTTTTCATACGGACTCCGAACTGGGTGATTCTTTTTTTTGTTGGAAACTAGATTTCGTGCTCTTTCCAAACCAATTGGATTCACCTTCAAATTCGTCTGGAGCATTGAGTTATAGACGAAACAATCTGACATTGCAGCAGAATCCGAGTCAAACTACAAGCCCAAAGGTGTTGCATCACCTTCACTTGGGCCCATGAGCCTTATACGTCCTAGAGTTAGTTTTAGGCTGCCTTGGGACGTCCTCCCACCTCCTTGGCCGCCACCCCTTGCTCCTATATAAGTAGATCCATCTAGTAGCTTTTTGCTTGGGATTTGTTTACTTAAAAGTTAGCCATTGCAACTTCGTGTACTTCGTTTGTGTCCAACGACCAGACCAAGACCGCTTCCGGATCCCCACCATTATCAATACTTCATATATATTTGCGATATTCAGATTGCTTTATCATATTCTTGCTCGTTCTTCGATTGCTTGCAGGAATAGACCTTCGTGGTCAGGCTGACCGTGCTGCCAGCATCGTCAGTAACCTCAGGAGATTGGTTTAGCGGTTGCTAAGGCGCAACGTCGTGCACGTTTGTAGTCGGATCATCAAAGTAGTCTCCACCAAATCCATAGTTATCATCTCATCGAAAGATCGGGACCCTCGCCTCTATCACAAGGGCTCAAACTTTCACGCACATGTCCATGGTCTATGAGATGCTTTACTTGCCTTTGTATTTCTTTTGTTTCGTCGGGGTTGACGCGGTAGGGAGCTTTCTTTGGAAGTGGCGCTCCGGGGATGAGGTTGATGCGGTGCTCAATGCCTCGAAGTGGAGGTAGTCCCGGAGGTAGCTCATCGGCGAAACCATCTTGCAATTCCTGCAAAAGAGAAGACAACACTAGAGGAAGAGTGTGAGAGGTGTTAGTTTGTGCTGCATTGTCCTTGCACACGAGGACGTAGTGTAGGACAGTAGATGGGTTCTCACACACTTCTCTCATCTCACGTTTGGTGGCAAATAGAACTAGGTTCTTTTTTTCGCTCATCGTGGAGGCACTCGATTTTGGCTTGTGGCACTCACTCTCGTTTTGGTGGCTCGCTCTCTCACTATGATCTCCACGATGGGTGGCTTTCTTGTCGGTGATCAATTGACTTGGCGACATTGGACGGAGGATGTACTCCTTGCCCTTCATCTTGAAGATGTAGTGGTTCGTTCGGCCGTTGTGGACGACTCCTCTATGGAATTGCCATGGCTGTCCAAGGAGAAGAAGACAAACGGTCATTAGAACGATGTCGCACTCCAAGGTGTTTTCGTAGGCGCCGATCTTGAAGGAGACTTGTACTCAGTGCTCGACTTGGATAGTGCCAGAATCACTAAGCCATTGCACTTTGTATGGATGTGGATGCTTCATCTTGGGTAATTGGAGCTTGGAGCAAAGTTCTTCACTGGCGAGATTGTGACAACTCCCTCCATCGATGATGACCTTGACAGATCGTCCATTGATGCCGGCCTTGTTGTGGAATATGTGGCATCGTTGGTCTTCTTCTTGGTGATGTTGGAGAGACAAGACTTTGGAGACAACAAGTGCGGGACTCGAGTCTTCATCACAAAAGACTTGTTCTTCTTCATTGTTCACTTGGTGGTGCATGGCGACGTGCTTGAGGGCTTCCATTTCGCCGTCGCTCATGGAGTCATACGTGCCATCGTCGTTGAAGACCATGGTTCGCTTGTTGGTGCACTCGTAGGACTTGTGGCCTTGGCCTCCGCAAGTGAAACACTTGAAGGAACTCGTCTTGATGGTCTCATCTGTTGGGGTTGATGATGATGAAGCTCTCGGCTTGAAGTTGCCCGTAGTAGGGTTGCTTGCAGTTGGCGAAGCTTTCTTGGAAGTTGACTTGTCAATGTTGGAAGTAGAAGGTCTTGTATTTGGTGTTGGAGTCGTTGAAGCTTGGTTGTTGGAGAAGCCGTAGGACTTGGATGAGAACTTGGCATACTTGAAATCATCTTGCAGTTGGCGTTCTGCTTTGGTAGCTTGGTGCACTAGCTCAATGAGATTTTAGTATGGTTGGAAGTCGACGATCTTCTTGATAGGTTGATTGAGTCCATTAAAGAAACGTGCCATTGTTTGCTCATCATCTTCCGTGACATTATCTCGTATCATGGAAATCTCCATCTCCTTGTAGTACTCTTCAACGCTCTTGGTTCCTTTCTTGAGTTGTTGGAGTTTCTTGAAGAGATCGCGGTTGTAGTAAGTAGGTATGAAGCGTGCTCTCATGACATCCTTCATTTGCGCCCAAGTAGTGATGGGTGGTTCACCTCTTGCCTCTCGGCGCTCAGTGACTTGTTCCCACCAAATGAGCACATAGTCTTGGAACTCAAGGGATGCCATTGCGATCTTCTTCTCTTCGTCATAATTGTGCAAACGGGAAATCTTGTCAACTTTCAATGCCCATGAAAGGTACTCTTCGGGATCGTTGCTTCCGTTGAACTTGGGCATGGTGAACATGAGCTTGCCGTAGCGTTGCCTCATTGTGTTGGGGTCGGGGATGATGAAGCCCATGTTGTAGATGATTGTTCAACTCGTGGTGCTCTTGATGCGGAGGGTTGATATCCTCATGTTGCTCTTGTCGTGGAGGATTTCCATTGTCTTCATGCTCTCGATGAACTTGATGGTGTTGGCGAGCTTGTGGAGGATCTTCGCGAGCTCGAAGAGGAACTTGACGATGCACGCGAGCGTGAAATCTTTGTTCTTGAATTTCTTCGCGATGTGCTTCTTCTTGTTCACAGGCTTGTCGGCTTCGGTCGGCAATGGCTCGACTCGAATCGCGTAGAGCTTGTTGCGCCTCAAGTGCTTGAGCGTCACAGAGTTGTTGTGCTTGATGTTGTGCCTCGGCATCTTGGGCATTTTGGTGTAGACTCGCTCCCTCTTCCTCTTCATGTTGGCGTTGACGTTGCCATTCTCGTGCAAGCGCAAAGGCTTCTTGAGTTTGACGTTGTCGGTGCTCTTGAGAGTCGGTGTCACTTAGGGGATTGAGGTTTGCTTGACGGTCCGCGCGAGCGGCTCGACGAAGATTGTTTGATGTCGGTGTACTTGAGCCGGAGAGGGTGAAGTCGGAGTGGCAGCTTGAACGGCTCCTTCTTGAAGTGGAAGACGAGCTGTTAAGCAACAAAGCACGAATTTCGTCCATCCTTGCAACATTCTCTTGCTTGTGATCGTCGAGCTTGTGGTCGAAGTAGTCCTTTGTACGTTGCTCGGAAAGTCGCAAGTCAGCGCCAAGGTTGTAGATGCGTTCACTCATCGCTTGTTGCTCTTGATGCAAAGCACATTGTGCACCAAAGAGGTGACTCTTGGTGACGAAGGAGTTCATGTCGTCGTCTTGTTCCATGAAGAGTGGGTTGGTAGAAGTAATTGGCATATCCATCATTCCAAGACAAATGTGAGTGGTAGAAAGAAAGGAACGAGTACCAAATGTACCTTGACCAAAGTTGAAAGTGGATCGAGGATCACTCCAATGTAGGACAAGGAAATAGCACAATTTGTATGAGTTCTTGTCGGTTTATCACACCTACACAAGTAAAAGCTTTTGGTGGAGCTTGGTTAGGATGGTGGAAGAAAATTTGATGCAATTGTAAGTGAGCTTCAGTAATGTTGCAAAAGATTCGCAAGATGCCATGTAACATGTAGACCAAGCATATAAGGTACACGGAAACACACACGCAAAAAGATAAGTGGGGTTGTGCAACCAAGGGTGAGCCAAAATGTGGAATCCACGAAAATGCTCTTGTTGCACAACACTAGAGAGACGCTAGCACGATTGCACGATAGGCGGATACAAGAACTTGTGCACAACCTACTTAGCAAAAATGCAACGACTTCTATCCCAAATACTTTGTATGCAAGGTGTTGCTATGATATGATCCAAGATGATCGAGTATGACAATCTTAATGTTGTATGATGCTATGGTTCTTGCTTAAAAGCTCTTTGTGTATCTTTCCTCTTTGCTTAAAAGCTTGGTTGGCTCTTTGATGTTTGAGCTCTTTTCTCATGCAATGTTTGACAAACCAAGATAGCAAGTGAGTATGCAATGACAAGTTTGTGAGACAAGAGATGATACTAATATAGGCAACAATGATGTATGTATGTATGCTATGGGAAGTATGATCACTAATATGCACAAGTCTTGTTGCCGGCAACATTCAATGGCTAGTCTCGATGGGTAAGCAACACAAAGGAGTAAGGCTATGATGACTATCAATGTAATGGAAAGAATGATATGTCCAATACCAAGATTGGGTTACCGGTCTTGCTTCCGGTATGGTGTCAAAATGGTGGCATGAATACCCAGTCGTAGTCGAGGTGGTCGTTGTTAATGACGTGTCCGTGGCGAAGATGAGCAGCGGTGATGTCGATGTCGAACCGTACCTGGATAGCCGAAACACAAAAGGATACGGTACCGCAAGTCAAATTCTCAAACCTCAAAGTAGCAATTGTGTTGGAGAGTGAAACGGTCCAAAAATGGTGGGTTATGCGGAAGTGGTGGAGGTATGCGGAAATATATATGGTATATGGTGAGCCCCGGAACAAAATTTGGTTTAAAATTGGGTGGAGTTGTGGAAGTAGTGCGAACTTTCTGTCGAAGCCGGAAGTTCCGGGCAAGACGGAGGGTCCGAAGTCCGGAGGTTCCGAGGAAGGCCGGAAGGTCCCGGGGCCGGAATGTCCGGGCTGGACCGGAAGTTCCGGTGGTCGTGATTCTGCCAAGAACAGAGACATCGGGATCATGGATTTGGGCGGAAAAACTTGGGGGAAAATCCCAAATCCGAAGGGGAAAAAGAAGAAATTGGAGGAAAAGAAGGGTGGGGAGGCTAGATCTACGAGCCACACACAAAATTCACGGATCAAAACCAACAAAATCTCAACACACGAACAAATCACAAAAAAAATTTGGGGCTATTTTTGGTGGGGATTTTCGGATTAGGATGAAAAACAACAAAATTAGGCTAGAAACACAACGGGGAGGCTCCGAAATCATGATCAACCTTGCTCTAGATACCAAGATGATGTAGGGTGGAACCCTAATCGCCCGATCTTTCACGAAAGGAGCGGATCCCGCGAAGAACGCGAAGAACATGAGGAGGGAAACGAGGGAAAACACAAGGGCAAACACAAGAGGAACACTCAAACTAACAAGAACAAGTCACACATGTGCTAGATCCTTGGATACATAGAACGATACACGAATCCGCGGACAACTAAGGATGATACAAGGGTAGCCGGTTCTTCTCCGTGAGGAGGTCTTGAATCCACAAGGGGATCTTCCCGTAAAGGGGTCTTAAATCCACGGTGGATCTTCTTCGAAGAGGGGCCGCGGCCTCTCTCAAGGAGTAGATCTGATATGGATGAGCGAAGCTCTATCTCTGAGTATGAGCTAAACCAACGCTGACCCTAGAAAGTCGTACGGGATAGAGTATATATAGTCTAGGTGACGAAAGGGTACACGGGCCTCGGCCCAAGTGGCTGCGCGCAGGCAGGGCCGGAAGTTCCGGGCACCGGAGGTTCCGAGGATGGTCCGGCATAACCAGAGAGTTGGCGCGGTGGAGATGTGCTGGCATTCGGGGGCCGGAAGGTCCGGGCAGACCGGAGGTTCCGGGCGCCGGAAGGTCCGGGACGGGGTCCACGCTAAACTAGGCTAGATGATATGCTTGATGAATTGAGTGGCTCTATAATATTCTCCAAAGTTGATTTGCATAGTGGATACCATCAAATTCATATGAAATCGGGAGATGAATGGAAAACAGCATTTAAAAGTATGTTTGGATTATATGAGTGGTTAGTCATGCCTTTTGGGTTAACTAATGCACCTAGTACTTTCATGAGGTTAATGACGAAGTTTTACGTGCTTTCATCGGACGATTTGTGGTAGTTTACTTTGATGACATATTGATTTATAGCAAATCTTTGGAGGAACATTTGGAACACTTACGTGCTGTTTTTATTGCTCTATGTGATGCATGTTTGTTTGGTAACCTTGGAAAGTGCACCTTTTGCACCGACCGAGTATCTTTTCTTGGCTATGTTGTTACTCCATAGGGAATTGAAGTTGATAAAGCCAAGATTGAAGCTATTGAGAGTTGGCCGCAGCCCAAAACGGTAACACAAGTGAGGAGTTTCCTTGGCCTCGCTGGTTTCTATAGGCATTTTGTGAGAGATTTCAGCACCATTGCTGCACCTCTCAACGATCTTACAAAGAAGGATGTGCCTTTTGTTTGGGCTACCGCACAGGAAGAAGCCTTCACGGTATGGAAAGATAAGTTGACACATGCTCCTTTACTCCAACTTCCTGATTTTAATAAGACTTTTGAGCTTGAATGTGATGCTAGTGGAATTGGATTAGGAGGTGTGTTATTACAAGATGGCAAACCTGTTGCATACTTTTCTGAAAAATTGTGTGGGCCTAGTCTGACCTATTCTACTTATGACAAAGAATTATATGCTCTTGTTCGGACCATAGAAACATGGCAACATTATTTATGGCCCAAGGAATTTATTATACATTCTAATCATGAATCTTTGAAACACATTAAAAGTCAAGCAAAACTGAACCGTAGACATGCTAAATGGGTTGAATTCATTGAGACTTTTCCTTATGTCATTAAACACAAGAAGGGTAAAGAAAATGTTATTGCTGATGCATTGTCTCGTCGTTATACTATGCTTTCACAGCTTGACTTTAAAATATTTGGTTTGGAGACCATCAAAGATCAATATGTGCATGATGCTGAATTTAAAGATGTATTGCATAATTGTAAGGAAGGGATAACTTGGAACAAGTTCGTTCTTAACGATGAATTTGTGTTTCGTGCTAACAAGCTATGCATTCCAGCTAGCTCTGTTCATCTTTTGTTGTTGCAGGAGGCGCATGGAGGAGGATTAATGGGACACTTTGACATCAAGTAGACGGAGGATATACTTGCTACACATTTCTTTTGGCCAAAGTTGAGACGGGATGTTGAGCGTTTTGTTGCTCGCTTCACTACATGTCAAAAAGGTAAGTCACGACTCAATCCTCATGGTTTATATATGACTTTGCCTGTACCTAGTGTTCCTTGGGAGGATATATCTATGGACTTTGTTTTAGGTTTACCTCGAACAAAGAAGGGGAGGGATATCATATTTGTTGTCGTGGATAGGTTCTCGAAAACGGCACACTTTATACCATGTCATAAAAGCGATGATGCTGTTAATGTTGCTGATTTGTTCTTTCGTGAAATTATTCGGTTGCATGGTGTGCCAAATACTATTGTTTCAGATCATGATACTAAATTTCTTAGCCACTTTTGGAGATGTTTATGGGCTAAGTTGGGGACTAAGCTGCTTTTTAGTACTACTTGTCACCCCAAACTGATGGACAAACTGAAGTAGTCAATAGAACATTGTCTACTATGCTTAGGGCTGTTTTGAAGAATAACAAGAAAATGTGGGAAGAATGCTTGCCTCATATTGAATTTGCTTATAATCGTTCATTGCATTCTACTACTAAGATGTGCTCTTTTGAAATTGTGTATGGTTTCCTACCTCGTGCACCTATAGATTTGTTGCCTCTTCCATCTTTGGAGAAGGTTAATTTTGATGCTAAAGAACATGCTGAATTGATTTTAAAAATGCATGAGTTAACTAAGGAAAACATTGAGCGTATGAATGCTAAATATAAACTTGCTGGAGATAAGGGTATAAAACATGTCGTGTTTGCACCTGGAGATCTTGTTTCGTTACATTTGCGTAAGGATAGATTTCCTAATTTGCGCAAATCAAAGATAATGCCACGTGCTAATGGTCCTTTTAAGGTGTTAGAGAAAATAAATGATAATGCATATAAACTTGAGCTGCCTGCAGATTTTGGGGTTAGTCCCACTTTTAACATTGCAGATTTGAAGCCTTATTTGGGTGAGGACGATGAACTTTCGTCGAGGACGACTTAATTTCAAGAAGGGGAGGATGATGAGGACATCAATACCATTGTTACACCCACAGCCCCTGCTGCTATACATATTGGACCAATTACTAGAGCTCGCGCACGCCAATTGAATTATCAGGTACTTTCGTTTCTTGGTAACGATTCTAATGTTCATGAGAATATGATGCTGCCTAAATTGGATACATTTGTCTTGCTTACAAATGAAGGGCCTAGCTTGGACAAGAAAGATGAACCTTGGAACAAGTTCAAGCATGGAGATGATGGCATGCGCAAGGGGATCCAGAACGGAGTTACAAGTGATGATTTCAGGACTTTGAAGCCACCATAAGGAGTGCATGAAGCCTTGGACGAAATATACAAGATGCCACATCATAAATTTCATCCAAAGGCTATTTAGAAATTACATGGGCCTGGCCCAATAATAAGGTGACGCATTTTAGGTGTTGCGTCACCTTTTTATTGGGCCAGGCCCATGTATTTTCGAAATACTTAAGTATAGGCTGTTTTTAGAGTCCGTATGTGTGGGGAGACAAGATTTAGGGTTGGTTTCGGACCCCTCCTCCAAGGGCCACGAAATTCCCCCCTCTTCGTCCATATATACAGCCCTTAGGGCATCGTTTAGACTTTGGGTTTTGTTTAGAATAAAAGTTCGCCATAGCTGCAACTTCGCGTACTTCGTTTGTGTCCAACGACCAGACCAAGACGTCACAGAACCCCACCTTGATCAATAAAGCTTTCATCTTATATTCACAATATCCAGATTTCAATCTCAGTTTCTTGCTTGTTCTTCATTTGCTCGCAGGAAATAAACCCTCGTGGTCAGGTTGATCGTGCTCCGGCGTGGTCAATAACCCTCGGAAGTTGGTTTAGCGATTGCTAAGGCGTGACGTCTTCGCACGTTCATAGTCGGATCGTCAAAGTCGACTCCCATGGAAAATGATATCTATCTCATCGAAACATCGGGACACCTTCGCCTCTATCAATGGGGATGACCTTGGGATGCTCCGCATCAAGTTTGGGGTTGACAAGTAGTACTAAAAAGCAGTTTAGTCTGCAACTTAGCCCATAAACATCTCCAAAAGTGGCTAAGAAATTTAGTATCACGATCCGAAACAATAGTATTTGGCACACCATGCAAGTGAATAATTTCACGAAAGAACACATTAACAACATTAACAGCATCATCGCTTTTAAGACATGGTATAAAGTGTGCCATTTTCGAGAACCTATCCATGACAACAAATATGCTATCCGTCCCCTTCTTTGTTCGAGGTAAACCTAAAACAAAGTCCATAGATATATCCTCCCAAGGAACACTAGGTACAGGCAAAGGCATATATAAACCATGAGGATTGAGTCGTGACTTAGCTTTTTGACATGTAGTGCAGCGAGCAACAAAACGCTCAACATCCCATCTCATCTTTTGCCAAAAGAAATGCGTAGCAAGTATATCCTCCGTCTTCTTGACGCCAAAGTGTCCCATTAATACTCCTCCATGCGCCTCCTACGACAACAAAAGACGAACAGAGCTAGCTGGAATGCATAGCTTCTTAGCACGAAACACAAATCCATCGTTAAAAACAAACTTGTTCCAAGTTCTCCCTTCCTTACAATTCTGCAATACATCTTCAAATTCAGCATCATGCACCTATTGATCTTTGATGGTCTCCAAACCAAATATTTTAAAGTCAAGTTGTGAAAGCATAGTATAACGACGAGACAATGCATCTGCAATAACATTTTCTTTACCCTTCTTGTGTTTAATGACATAAGGGAAAGTCTCAATGAATTCAACCCATTTAGCATGTCTATGGTTCAGTTATGCTTGACTTTTAATGTGTTTAAATGATTCATGATCAGAATCTATAACAAATTCCTTGGGCCATAAATAATGTTGCCATGTTTCTAAGGTCCGAACAAGAGCATATAATTCTTTATCATAAGTAGAATAGCTCAGACTAGGCCCACTCAATTTTTCAGAAAAGTATGCAACATGTTTGCCATCTTGTAATAACACACCTCCTAATCCAATTCCACTAGAACCACATTCAAGGTCAAAAGTCTTATTAAAATTAGGAAGTTGGAGTAAAGGAGCATGTGTCAACTTATCTTTCAATACCGTGAAGGCTTCTTCCTGTGCGGTACCCCAAACAAAAGGCACATCCTTCTTAAACAAAAGGCACATCCTTCTTTGTAAGCTCGTTGAGAGGTGCAGCAATGGTGCTGAAATCTCTCACAAAACGCCTATGGAAACCAGCAAGGCCAAGGAAACTCCTCACCTATGTGACCGTTTTGGGCTGCGGCCAACTCTCAATAGCTTCAATCTTGGCTTTATCAACTTCAATTCCCTGTGGAGTAACAACATAGCCAAGAAAAGATACTCAGTCGGTGCAAAAGGTGCACTTTCCAAGGTGACCAAACAAACGTGCATCACGTAGAGCAATAAAAACAGCACGTAAATGTTCCAAATGTTCCTCCAAAGATTTGTTATAAATCAATATGTCATCAAAGTAAACTACCACAAATCGTCCAATGAAAGCACATAAAACTTCGTTCATTAACCTCATGAAAGTACTAGGTGCATTAGTTAACCCAAAAGGCATGACTAACCACTCATATAATCCAAACTTAGTTTTAAATGCTGTTTTCCATTCATCTCCCAATTTTATACGAATTTGATGGTATCCACTATGCAAATCAACTTTGGAGAATATTGTAGAGCCACTCAATTCATGAGGCATATCATCTAGCCTAGGAATAGGATGGCGATAATGAATAGTCATAGGCGACGTGCCATCCTTTTTCGGCACTAAAATGATACGAACAGCACAAGGACTAAGGGATTCGCGTATATAACCTTTGTCGAGCAGTTCTTGTACTTGACGCATAATCTCTTTCGTATCCTCTGTATTTTGTACGGTATGGTGCACGGCTGGGTAATGATGCACCGGGAATTAAGTCAATTTGATGCTCAATCCCTCGAATAGGTGGTAATCCCGGTGGCACGTCTTCTAGAAAGACGTCAGCGAACACCTGCAAAATGTTAGTGACAGCAGGAGGCAAAGAGGAAGGCACGTCCTTGAATGGAAATAATGCCTCTTTGCACACAAAAGCATAGCAAACAGAATTGCTAAAATCTAAATCATCAATATCAGATTTGGTGGCAAGTAAACATGCACTTTTCAATTTAATTTCAGAAGCAACACTAGATGGTTTATTATTAGGCTGCATTTGTTGCTCAAATTATTTTGCCACAATCTGATTTTCACTTTTATTTTTCTCCGGTTTTGCTTTGTTAGCTCTATTAATATCATCTTTCAAAATGGAATCAGGAGTCATAGGAAGCAAAGTAATATTTTTATCCTTATGAACAAGAGTATACTAATTGTTTCTACCATGGTGTACAGAATTTTTATCAAATTGCCATGGTCTACCAAGTAATAAGGAACATGCTTGCATAGGTACCACATCACAATCAAAATAATCAACATATGTAGAGATACTAAAATGCACACGAACAGTACGTGTTACCTTAACCTTGAAGCTGTTGTTGAACCATTGGATGTAGTAAGGATGTGGATGTGGTCTTGTGGCGAGAGATAGCTTCTCCACCATCTCCATGCTAGCCAAGTTATTGCAGCTCCCTCCATCTATGATGACCCGAACAGAATGTTCCTTCACAACTCTGATGTAGGGTGGAACCCTAGATGGCTGATCTTTCATGAAAGGAGCGGATCTCTACGAGGAACACGAAGAACACGAGGGGGAAAACTAGGGGAAACACAAGAGAAACACTCAACCAACAAGAAATAGATCACACATGTGCTAGATCCTCGAAACACAAAGAGAGATACAAGATCCAAAGTCAACAACGGACAATACACGGTAATCGGTTCTTCTCCGTGAGGAGGTCTTGATGGGGCCACCCAAGAGGGGGTCTTGAATCCTAGGGGATCTTCTCCGTACAGGGGACGCGGTCTCTCTCGTGGAGTAGATCCATAATGGATGAGCGTAGCTCTATCTCTCAAATGAGCTATCACAACGCTAACCCTAACTAGGAGGAGGTGGAGGAGTATATATAGTCTAGGTCCACGAACGGGTAAGTGGCAGAGGGATACATGGGCCTCGGGCCCGACCTCTGTACGCAGACAGGTACCGGACGTCCGCTGGGGACCGGTCGTCTGGTGGCTCGTGGGATTCCGGATGTCCGGTAGTCGCCGGACTTCCGCTCACTTTGGCTCGGTTGAGGTGGCACCGGACGTCCGGTAGTTGGCGGTCGTCCGGTCGCCGGTCGTCCGGAGTCGTTGGTCTTCTGCTGAATGGGCTCGGATGTAGATGTGTCGGTCGTCCGGTGGGGGCCGGACGTCCGCTTGCTGGGAGGGGCCGGTCGTCCGGTGTCGTCCGGACGTCCGCTCGCTGGAGCTTCTTCGACAGCTCTTCTTCTTGCGTCTTCGTTTCCATGCTTCCCTTGCGGATGGTGTAGTTGTACACTTGCACTCGCACTCCTCCTCGCCATCCGTAGTGTTCCAGCAATACCTATGCATGTACGCGAGTGGAGTGTCAAGTAGTATACCATCCTCAAAGGGGACAAGTGAACACGCATAAAGGAGATGATTCACCTTCGTGTATGTGAAGTGGATGTTGAACATGTCACTTGCCAAACGGACCCTTGACATGGTGATGTCCGTAGGATACTCCGCATCAAACTCCCTTTGTATGGAACAGATTATGCCTCTGATTTTTCTCTGCTTATGCAACCTGCACACTCAAAACACGTTGAGCAACTAAACATTCATACCTGTCAGCATCTTCAGCAGCCATGTATTGTGTTTCATGATCAGAATCCTCTCCACCGTGTTATTCATGTGTAATAAGTGCCAAAGTCTCCTCATCATAGTCACTATCGGACTCATACCCACCATCCTCAGTAGCAATCATCACACGCTGAGATTGGCATTCTCTCACAAAATGTCCTCTTCCCTTACAACGACGACAAATAATATCACTTGTGTGCCCTGTTTGATGCCATGGAAGAAGAAGAGCTCTGCGCAGGTCCGACAGGTGTGCTCTTGGCAGATAGTGGTGGTGGTGCCTGCTTTCTTGTATCACGGCTAGAGGTGGCACCTGATGAAGGTGCTGGTGTAGTGGAAGTAGAGGATGCACGTGGTGTCCATGATGAAGATCGACCTGTAGAAAAGTTAGTTCGCGCCAATGCCTGTCGATCCCGCACTTCACGTTCAGGTTTACAAGCAAGATGGAATAAACGAGTGATATCAGTATACTCCTTATACTCTAGAATGGTTTGAATCTCTCTATTTAATCCACCCATAAAACATGCAAGCATAGCTTCATTCTCCTCAACAATACCACATCTAATCATGCCAGTTTGTAATTCCTGGTAATATTCTTCTACATAATTTTTTCCTTGTTGATGCGGAGCATCCCACGACCATCCCCATGGATGCCACCTCAACTATCCAAGCTCCAAGTGGATCAATGACAAGGGCTAGGGCACGTGCTATTCAATCCGAGGTGACATCACTCCTACTTGAGTTTTCCCCCTTTTCAAGTGAGACATGGCTACTGCCTAAGTCCGAGATACTATGTGTCATCAGGTACAACGCTCAAGACTCGGAGCCGAGGACTATAGAAGAAGAGATAGGCGTCAACACTCTGGACAGCCCGGAACTTCCGGCCAGAGCCCGGAACTTCCGGCCCTCGGAGCTTCCGGCTGACCCGGAGCTTCCGGCTGCCGATGACTTCGACCAGCCCAGCCGTGCCAACTCTCGGGTTAGCCAGGACCCCGTCCCAGACCTTCCGGCGCCCGAAACCTCCGGCCGGCCCGGACCTTCCGGCCCCCGGATGCCAACACATCTCCACCGCACGAACGCTCTGGTTAGGCCGGACCCTCCCCGGAACCTCCGGTGCCCGGATCTTCAGGCCTAGCCCGGAACTTCCGGCCCTGCCTGCGCGCAGCCACTTGGGCTGAGGCCCGTGTACCCTTTCGTCACCTAGACTATATATACTCTATCCCGTACGACTTTCTAGGGTTAGCATTGGTTTAGCTCATACTCAGAGATAGAGCTTCGCTCATCCATATCTAATCTACTCCTTGAGAGATACCGCGGCGCCTCTTCGGAGAAGATCCACCGTGGATTCAAGACCCCTTTACGGGAAGATCCCCTTGTGGATTCAAGACCTCCTCACGGAGAAGAACCTGCTACCCTTGTATCGTCCTTAGTTGTCCGTGGATTCGTGTATCGTTCTATGTACCCAAGGATCTAGCACATGTGTGACTTGTTCTTGTTAGTTTGAGTGTTCCTCTTGTGTTTCCCCTTGTGTTTTCCCTTGTTTCCCTCCTCGTGTTCTTCACGGGATCCGCTCCTTTCGTGAAAGATCGGGCCGCTAGGGTTCTACCCTACATCATCTTGGTATCTAGAGCAAGGTTGATCACGATTTCGGAGCCTCCCCGTTTTGTTTCTAGCCCAATTTTGTTGTTTTTCGTCCTAATCCAAAAATCCCCACCAAAAATAGCCCCAAATGTTTTTTGTGATTTGTTCGTGTGTTGTGATTTTGTTGGTTTTGATCTGTGAATTTTGTGTGTGGCTCGTAGATCTAGCCTCCCCACCCTTCTTTTCCTCCAATTTCTTCTTTTTCCCCTTCGGATTTGGGCTTTTCCCCCAAGTTTTTCCGCCCAAATCCACGATCCCGAAGTCTTTATTCTTGGCAGAATCACGACCACCGGAATTTCCGGTCCAGCCCGGACATTCCGGCCCCCGGACCTCCGGACTTCCCCGGAACCTCCGGACCCCGGACCCTCCGTCTTGCACAGAACTTCCGGCTTCGATAGAAAGTTTGCACTACTTCCACAACTCCACCCAAAATTCCACCAAATTTTGTTCCGGTGCTCACCATATACCATATATACTTCAACATACCTCCACCACTTCCGCATAACCCAACTATTTTTAGACCGTTTCGCTCTCCGACACAATTGCTACTTTGAGGTTTGAGAATTTGAGTTGCGGTACCATATCCTTTTGTGTTTCGGCTATCTAGGTACGGTTCTACATCGACACCACCGCTGCTCATCCTCGCGACGGACGCGTCATCAACAAAGACCACCTCAACTACGACTTGGTATTTGTGCCACCATTTTGACACCATACCGGAAGCAAGACCAGTAACCTAATCTTGGTATTGGACATATCATTCTTGCCATTACATTGATAGCCATCATAGCCTTACCTTTGCGTTGCTTACACATCGAGACTAGCCATTGAGTATTGCCGGCAACGAGACTTGTGCACATTAGTGATCATACTTCCCATAGCATACATACATCATTGTTTCCTATATTGGTATCATCTCTTGTGTCACAAAGTTGTCATTGCATACTCACTTGCTATCTTGGTTCGTCAAGCATTGCATGAGAAAAGAGCTCAAACATCAAAGAGCCAACCAAGATTTTAAGCAAGGAGGCAAGATAAGCAAAGAGCTTTTAAGCAAGAACCTTAGCATCATATAACATTAAGATTGTCATACTAGATCATCTTGGAGCATATCATAGCAACACCTTGCATACAAAGTATTTGGGATAGAAGTCGTTGCATTTTTGCTAAGTAGGTTGTGCACAAGTTCTTGTATCCGCCTATCGTGCAATCGTGCTAGTGTCTCTCAAGTGTTGTGCAACAAGAGCATTTTCATGGATTCCACATTTTGGCTCACCCTTGGTTGCACAACCCCACTTATCTTTTTGCGTGTGTGTTTCTGTGTACCTTATATGCTTGGTCTACTTGTTACATTGCATCTTGCGAATATTTTCCAACATTATTGAAGCTCACTTACAATTGCATCAAATTTTCTGCCACCATCCTAACCAAGCTCCACCAAAAGCTTTTACTTGTGTAGGTGTGATGATGTAGGGTGGAGACCCTAATCGCCCGATCTTTCATGAAAGGAGCGGATCCCGGGGAAAACACGAAGAACACGAGGATGAACGGAAGGAAAACACAAGAGGAAATCACTAAACCGACACGAATAAGTCACACATGGGCTAGATCCTCGAGAACATAGAACGATACACGAATCCACGGACAACTAGGGAAGATACACGGTAACCGGTTCTTCTCCGTGAGGAGGTCTTGAATCCACAAGGGGATCTTCCCTTAGAAAGGGGTCTTCAATCCAAGATGGATCTTCTCCGAAGAGGGGCCGCGGTCTCTCTCGTGGAGTAAATCCGATATGGATGAGCAATGCTCTATCTCTCAAATGAGATAAACCAATGCTAACCCTAGCTAGGATGAATGGGGGGTCTATTTATAGTCTAATTGCAAATGGGGGCGAAGTGAAAGGGTACATGGGCCTCGGGCCCGAACACTGTGTGCAGAAAGGTACCGGACGTCTGCTGGGGACCGGTCGTCCGGTGTCTCAGGACCTGCCAGACGTCCGGTGTCCTCCGGTCGTCCGCTGGTTCTGCTTTGTGATGGGGGTGCCGGACGTCCGGAAACGTCGGTCTTCCGCTGACTTTGGTTCGGGTGCAGGTGTGCCGGTCGTCCGGTCCGGACGTGACGTCCGCTCATTTGCTTCAGGTGTCGGGGCACCGGTCGTCCGGTCTGGACCGGATGTCCGCTGGCTGGGACTTGGCTGATGCTTCAGGCGCCGGACGTCTGGTCCCGGCCAGTCGTCCGGTGGCTGGGACTTTTCTGGCAGCCCTTCTTCTTCTCCGTCTTCTCGTCCTTCTTCCTCTTCTTCTTGTCCATGGTCCTTAGCTTCTCCATTGCACCTGAGTATGCATAAAGTATCCATATGAGGTAGTAGCCATGCTTCATGTGCATCGAAGTGGAATAGTGAGAGGAGAGATGTCACCTCGGTTTCAAGGGCTCTTACACGTGATCGAGTCATGGATCCGGTAGGCACTTGATGAGACGATGGTAGGTCCATGGGGATGACCTTGGGATGCTCCGCATCATCTCCCCTCCCTTGGGGAAGATCCGTCCTCGGATCAAAATCTTCATCACCATGGAAGGGAGAGAGATCTTTGACGTTGAAGATGTCGCTCACGTTGTACTTGTCACGCGGGAGGTCGATCTTGTAAGTGTTGTCGTTGAAGCGTGCAAGCACCTTGAAGGGTCCATCCTCTCGTGGTCGAAGCTTTGATTTGCGTTCTTGTGGTAAGTGGTCCTTGCGAAGGTGTAGCCACACTCGATCACCAATGTTGAAGACCATAAGTTGCTTGTTGAAGTTGAGCTTGGTCGCAAGGCGTTGAACTTGGTGATCGATGGTGTTTCTTGTATCTTAATGCATCTTCTTGAGATGTGTCACACGCGCACTTGCGTCCAAATTGATGCGCTCTTGGAGTGGTAGAGGAAGAATATGCAATGGTGACAATGGGTTGAATCCGTAAACGACCTTGAAAGGCGACTTGCCGATTGTTGAGTGTCTTGCTTGGTTGTAGGCGAACTCGGCGATAGGTAGGCACTCCTCCCACTCCTTTATCTTCTTCTTCATAAGTACTCGAAGTAGAGCGGAGAGTTTGCGGTTTGTCACCTCTGTTTGGCCATCGGTTTGAGGATGGTACACCATGGAGAAGAGTAGCTTGACTCCGAGCTTGGCGCATAGGGTCTTCCAAAAGTAGCTAAGGAACTTGACGTCGCGGTCCGAGACAATTGTCTTTGGCACACCATGGAGACACAATATTTCCCTACAAAAGAGATTAGCAACATGTGAAGCATCCTCTATCTTGTGACAAGGAATAAAATGTTCCATTTTGGAGAAACGGTCCACAACGACAAATATAGGATCTTTCCCATTGCGAGCTTTTGGCAAACCAAGTACAAAGTCCATGCTTATGTCCTCCCAAGGTTGGTATGGAATTGGTAAAGGCATATAGAGACCATGAGATTGAGCTTTGCACTTAGCTTTGCGGCATGTAGAACACCGGTTGGTGAAATGATTGACGTCCCGGAACATCTTTGGCCAAAAGTAGCTCTTCGAGAGCGTGGCGAATGTCTTATCGCGTCCAAAGTGTCCCATCAAACCTCCTCTGTGTGATTCCTGCAAAAGCAACAAACGAAGGGACGAATTGGGGATGCAAAGTTTGTTAGCTCTCATAAGATAGCTGATGTAGGTTAGAACCCTAGTGGCCCGATCTTTCACGATAGGAGCGGAATCCCGCGAAGAACACGAAGAGCACGAGTTCGAAAGAGAGGGAAAACACAAGGGGAACACAAGAGAAACACTATACCAACAAGAATAAGTCACACATGTGCTAGATCCTCGAATACATAAGAGAAGATACACGATCCATGGACAACTAAGGACGATACAATAGTAGCTGGACTTCTCCGTGAGGAGGTCTTGAATCCAAGGTGGGATCTTCCCTTAGAAAGGGGGCTTGAATCCAAAGGGATCTTCTCTGAAGAGGCCGCGGTCTCTCGCACGGAGGAGATCTGATATGGATGAGCGTAGCTCTATCTCTCAAATGAGCTAAACCAACGCTAACCCTAGTACGGAGCTAAGGGACAAGTATATATAGTCCAAGGGGTAAGTTAGGGATACATGGGGTGAAACCCCTTTCACTCCGCACAGGCAGGGCGATAGTACCGGTCATGGGGGCGGTTGGACCGCTGGACGCTCAGGTACGGGTTCCTAGAAGTGCTTCCGGATGTGCTCAGCGGTTGTACCAGTGCTTGGGGCGGTTGTACCGGTCACGTGGTTGTTACGGGGATAAACCAGTGCTGCAACAGCCTTGCACCGCTCGATCACAGAAGCTTGGCCGGTTGTTGAGAGGTGGTCGAGCGGTTGCACCGCTTGTGGGCCTTCAGCGGTAGTACCGCTTGGTGTGAGCGGTAGTACCGCTTGGTGTGGGCGGTAGTACCGCTCGGGCTATAGCAGCTGGCTCTCCTTCCCTTGGTATGCTCTCCATGGTCCTTAGGCTCTCCATGGTCTCCTCGAATGGACCTGAGTATGCATAAGGTCCGCGCTTGAGGTAGCATCCATGTCTTACATGCAGAAAGGGAAGATTCGGAAAGGAGCGAGTTCACCTTGTGTCCAATGGCGTATGCTTGAGGTCTCAACATGTGGGCACTAGGGGACTTGGGGAGAAGTCGTAGTGTACATGGGGATGATCATAGGATGCTCCGCATCATCTCCCCTCCCTTGGGAAAGATCCGACCTCGGATCGAAAACCTCATCACCATGGGAACGGTTGTCGTGGACGGACTTGTAGTTGGATGGAGTGGAAGACGTTGCGCAATCCAAGTACTCCAAGGTGTCACTGGAGTGGTATACATGCAAAAAGAGCAAACACAAACGACACTAGGAAATACAATGGTTAGAGCACACAAAGTGTCCATCATGTAAGAATGAGTCCATGCAACAAGATTGAGCATGACAAGGTGCATGAAGCTTATCCACAAGAGATGGAATGGTGTGCAAAGCATTCATGGGAGCAAAAGCATTCATTGCGCACACAAAGGTGTTGTTAATACGATCAATGCAACCATGATGCAAAATGATGTCATAGAGGGACGATTTATCAATACCAAGATGATGTAGGGTAGAACCCTAGTGGCCCGATCTTTCACGATAGGAGCGGAATCCGGCGAAGAACACGAGGTGGAAAGAAAGAGAAAACACAAGGGGAACGCAAGAGAAACACTAGACCAACAAGAATAAGTCACACATGTGCTAGATCCTCGAATTCATAAGAGAAGATACATGATCCATAGACAACTAAGGACGATACAAGGGTAGCCAGTCTTCTCCGTGAGGAGGTCTTGAATCCACGGGGGGATCTTCCCTTAGAAAGGGGGCTTGAATCAAAAGGGATCTTCTCCGAAGAGGCCACGGTCTCTCGCATGGAGGAGATCCGATATGGATGAGCGTAGCTCTATCTCACAAATGAGCTAAACCAATGCTAACCCTAGTACGGAGCTAAGGGACAAGTATATATAGTCCAAGGGGTAAGTTGGGGGATACATGGGGTGAAACCCCTTTCACTGCGCACAGGCAGGGCGGTATTACCGGTCATGGGGGTGGTTGTACCGCTGGACGCTCAGGTACGGGTTCCTGGAGGTGCTTCCGGATGTGCTCAGCAGTTGTACCGGTGCTTGGGGCGGTTGTACCGGTCAGGTGGCTGTTACGGGGATAAACCAGTGTTGCACCGGCCTTGCACCGCTCGATCACAGAAGCTTGGCCAGTTGTTGGGCGGTGGTCGAGCGGTTGCACCGCTTGTGGGCCTTCAGCGGTAGTACCGCTTGGTGTGGGCGGTAGTACCGCTTGGTGTGGGCGGTATTACCGCTCGGGCTGTAGCAGTTGGCTCTCCTTCCCTTGCTCCCGCGCACACTTGGCCTTGGTCCTTAGGCTCTCCATGGTCTCCTCGAATGGACCTGAGTATGCATAAGGTCCGCGCTTGAGGTAGCATCCATGTCTAACATGCAGAAAGGGAAGATTCGGAAAGGAGCGAGTTCACCTTGTGTCCAATGGTGTATGCTTGAGGTCTCAATATGTGGGCACTAGGGGGCTTGGGGAGAAGTCGTAGTGTACATGGGGATGATCATAGGATGCTCCGCATCAATAGCCGTCTTTGATGTAATAGCGTTCCCATGATGTATTCGACAAACACTTAGCATAACGAGTGGCAAAAGTTTCATCATGCGCATACAATTCTTTGATATGCTCGAAGCCAATGACATCTAACTCAAGTTGCGTGACTAGCATGCATATGCGGGAAAGAGCATCCGCGACGATGTTTTCTTTACCCTTGATGTACTTCATGACATAGGGAAAAGACTCAGTGAATTCACTCCATTTAGCATGACGCTTGTTCAACTTAGTTTGACCCTTGAGATACTTGAGGGTCTCATGATCGGTATGAATGATAAACTCATGGGGACGAAGGTAATGTTCCCATTCATGTAAAACGCGGACTAAAGCATATAGCTCTTTGTCATAGATGGGATAGTTGAGTTGTACTCCGGAAAGTTTCTCACTAAAGTAAGCTATGGGGCGCTTCTCTTGCGTTAACACACCTCCTATGCCATTACCGCTAGCATCGCAATGAATCTCAAAAGGCTTGTCGAAGTTGGGTAAAGCAAGCACGGGAGCATGAGTAAGCAAATTCTTAAGCTCATTGAATGCGGTATCTTGGGATGGCCCCCAAATAAACGGCACATTCTTCTTGCTCAAAGCATGAAAAGGAGAAGCAATGGTGCTAAAATCCTTCACAAAGCGACGATAGAAACCCGCAAGACCAAGAAAACTACGCGCTAGATGCAAGTTGGTTGGTTGCGGCCAAGTCTTCATAGCATTGATCTTGGACTCATCTACATAAACACCCTTAGAAGAGACCACAAACCCAAGAAAACGAGCTTATCAACGCCAAAAAGGCATTTCTCCATATTATCATAGAGACGCTCTTTCCTAAGAGTTTGCAAAACGGTGCGGACATGGGTGACATGCTCTTGGATAGATTTGCTAAACACAAGAATGTCATCGAAGTAAACCACAACAAATATACCAATGTAAGGGCGAAAGACATGATTCATAAGGCGCATAAAAGTGCCCGGTGCTTCCGAGAGACCATAGGCATGACTAACCACTCATACAAACCAAACTTGGTTTTGAATGCGGTTTTCCATTCATCACCCTCTTGTATGCGGATTTGATAGTAACCACTCTTAAGATCAATTTTGGAAAATATAGTGGCACCACTAAGCTCATCTAGCATATCATCTAGGCGTGGAATTGGATACCTATAACGAATGGTGATAGCATTGATAGGTCTACAATCGGAGCACATGCAAAAACTACCATCACGTTTTGGCACAAGAATGACCGGTACGGCACAAGGGCTCAAACTTTCATGCACATGTCCATGGTCTATGAGATGCTTTACTTGCCTTTGGATTTCTTTGGTTTCTTCGGGGTTGACGCGGTAGGGAGCTTTGTTCGGAAGCAGTGCTCCATGGATAAGGTCGATGCGGTGCTCAATGCCTCGTAGTGGAGGTAGTCCCGGAGGTAGGTCATCGGGGAAAACATCTTGAAATTCCTGCAAAAGAGAAGACAACACTAGAGGAAGAGTGTGAGAAGTGTTAGTTTGTGTTTCATTGTCCTTGCACACGAGGACGTAGTGTAGGACACTAGATGGGTTCTCACACACTTCTCTCATCTCACGTTTGGTGGCAAATAGAACTAGGTTCTTGTTTTCGCTCATCATGGAGGCACTCAATTTGGGCTTGTGGCGCTCACTCTCTTTTTGGTGGCTCACTCTCTCACCATTCTCTCCACGATGGGTGGCTTACTTATCGGCGATCACTTGGCTTGGAGACATAGGTCGTAACACAAACTCCTTTCCTTACATCTTGAAGCTATAGTGGTTTGTACGCCCATTGTGGACGACTCCTCTATCGAATTGCCATGGCCGTCCAAGGAGAAGATGGAAAACAGTCATTGGGATGACGTCGCACACCAAGGTGTCTTCGTAGGCGCCGATTTTGAAGGAGACTTGTACTCGGTGCTCGACTTGGATAGTGCCGGAGTCACTAAGCCATTGCACTTTGTATGGATGTGGATGCTTCGTCTTGGGCAATTGGAGCTTGGAGCAAAGATCTTCACTTGCGAGATTGTGACAACTCCCTCCATTGATGATGACCTTGACAGATCGTCCATTGATGCCGGCCTTGGTGTGGAATATGGTGCATCTTTGGTCTTCTTCTTGGTGATGTTGGAGAGTCAGGACTTTGGAGACAACAAGTGCGGGACTTGAGTCTTCATCACAAAAGACTTGCTCTTCTTCATTGTTCACTTGGCGGTGCATGGCGACTTGCTCAAGGGCTTCCATTTCTCCTTCACTCATGGAATCATAAGTGCCATCGTCGTTGAAGATCATGGTGCGCTTGTTGGTGCACTCATAGGACTTGTGGCCTCGGCCTCCGCAAGTGAAACACTTGAGGGAACTCGTCTTGACGGTCTCATCGGTAGGGGTTGATGATGATGAAGCTCTCGGCTTGAAGTTGCTTGTAGTAGGCAAAGCTTTCTTGGAAGTCAACTTGTCGATGTTGGAAGTAGACGGTCTTGTAGTCGGTGTTGGAGTCGTTGAAGCTTGGTTATTGGAGAAGCCATATGACTTGGATGAGAACTTGGCATACTTGAAATCATCTTGCACTTGGCGTTCCGCTTTGGTAGCTTGGTGCACGAGCTCGATGAGATTTGAGTATGGTTGGAAGTCGGCGATCTTCTTGATAGGATGATTGAGTCCATTCAAGAAACGTGCCATAGTTTGCTCATCATCTTCCATCACATTGGCTCTTATCATTGCAATCTCCATCTCCTTGTAGTATTCTTCAACGCTCTTGGTTTCTTGCTTGAGTTCTTGGAGTTTCTTGAAGAGGTCGCGGTTGTAGTAGGTAGGCACGAAGCGTGCTCTCATGACATCCTTCATTTGTGCCCAAGTAGTGATGGGTGGATCACCTCTTGCCTCGCGACGCTCAATGACTTGTTCCCACCAAATGAGGACATAGCCTTGGAACTCAAGGGATGCCATCACGATCTTCTTCTCTTCTTCATAATTGTGCAAACGGAAGACCTTGTCAACTTTAAATGCCCATGAAAGGTATTCTTCGGGATCGTTGCTTCCGTTGAACTTGGGCATGGTGAACTTGAGCTTGCCATAGCGTTGCTCTTCATTGTGTTGGGGTCAGGGATGATGACGCCCATGTTTTAGATGATTGTCCAACTCGTGGTGCTCTTGGCATGGAGGGTTGTTAACCTCGTGTTGCTCTTGTCACGGAGGATTCCCATTTTTTTCATGCTCTTGATGAACTTGATGGTCTTGGTGAGCTTCTGGAGGAACGCGTCGAGCTCGAGGGGGAACTTGACGATGCAGGCGAGCTTGAAATCGTCGTTCATGAAGTTCTTCGCGAAGTGCTTCCTCTTCTTGACAGGCTTGTCGGCCTCGGTGGGCAACGGCTCGACTCGGTGGGCAACGGCTCGGTGGTCCCGAAGCGGATTTGAGGTTTGCTTGACGGTCTGTGCGCGCGGCTCGACAAAGAGTGTTCGATGTCAGTGCACTTGAGTCGGAATGGCGACTTGAACGGCTCCTTCTTGAAGTGGAAGAAGAGCGGTTGAGCAACAAAGTGCGAATCTCGTCCATCCTTGCGTCATTCTCTTGCTTGTGATCGTCGAGCTTGTGGTCGAAGTAGTCCCTTGTACATTGCTCGGAAAGTCGCAAGTGGGCGGCAAGGTTGTCGATGCATTCACTCATAGCTTGTTACTCTTGATGCAAAGCACGTTGTGCACCAAAGAGGTGACTCTTTGTGACGAAGGAGTTCATGTCTTCGTCTTGCTCCATGAAGAGTGGGATGGTAGAGGTACTTGGCCTATCCATCATTCCAAGACAAATGTAAGTGGTAGAAAGAGAAGAACGAATACCAAATGTACCTTGACCGAAGTTGAAAGTGAATCGATGATCACTCCAATGTAGGACAAGGAAATAGCCCAATTGGTACGAGTTCTCGTCGGTTTCTCACACCTACACAAGTAAAAGATTATGGTGGAGCTTGGTTAGGATGGTGGCACAATTTTTAATGTGAATGTAAGCAAGATTCAATAATGTTGGAGAAGATTCGCAAGATGCAATGTAACAAGTAGACCAAGCATATATGGTACATGGAAACACACGCGCAAAAAGATAAGTGGGGTTGTGCAACCAAGGATGAGCCAAAATGTGGAATCCACACAAATGCTCTTGTTGCACAACACTAGAGAGACGCTAGCACGATTGCACGATAGGCGGATACAAGAACTTGTGCACAACCTAGTTAGCAAAAATTCAATGACTTCTATCCCAAATATGTTTTATGCAAGGTGCTTCTATGATATGATCCAAGATGATCGAGTATGACAATCTTAATGTTGTATGAATGCTATGGTTCTTGCTTAAAAGCACTTTGCTTATCTTTCCTCTTTGCTTAAAAGCTTGGTTGGCTCTTTGATGTTTGAGCTCTTTTCTCATGCAATGCTTGACGAACCAAGATAGCAAGTGAGTATGCGATGACAACTTTGTGACACAAGAGATGATACCAATATAGGCAACAATGATGTATGTATGTATGCTATGGGAAGTATGATCACTAAAGTGCACAAGTCTCGTTGCCGGCAATACTCAATGGCTAGTCTCGATGGGTAAGCAACACAAAGGAGTAAGGCGATGATGGCTATCAATGTAATGGAAAGAGTGATATGTCCAATACCAAGATGAGGTTACCGGTCTTGCTTCCGGTATGGTGTCAAAATGGAGGCACGAAGACCTAGTCATAGTCGAGGTGGTCGTGGTTGATGACACGTCCGTGGCGAAGATGAGCGGCGGTGATGTCGATGTCGAACCGTACCTAGATAGCCGAAACACAGAAGGATATGGTACTGCAACTCAAATTCTCAAAACCAAAGGCGACCAAAATCGTCGGAGTAGGTAGCAGTTAAGTGGTGGTGTGGGTTGGGATATTGGAACGGTTTGCGGAAGTTGGAGGTGGTGTAGCGGATGATGTGGTGGAAGTAGCGGTCGTCTGGAAGTGGACGAATGTCCGGTCGCTGGTCGTCCGGTGAGGTCGGACGTCCGGTGCTTCCTGGGTCGCCTGACATCCGGTGAAGTGATGGTCGTCCTGTGGTCGGGGTCAAAGTGAAAATTTCAGATCCGAGAGGTGACTTTGGGGATTTTGGGAGGGATTTCGAGGTGGAAATGGTGGGGGAAGGCGAGATCCACTTGCAACACATCAAATTCACTGATCAAATCCAACAAAACATCATCAAAACTCACAAAACACAAGAAACATTTTTGGGCTATTTTTGTGGGGATTTTCGGATTGGGACGAAAAACAACAAAATCAAGCTAGAAAAATGAAGAGGGGGGCTCCGAAATCGTGATCAACCTTGCTCATGATACCAAGATGATGTAGGGTGGAGACCCTAATCACCCGATCTTTCACGAAAGGAGCGGATCCCGGGGAAAACACGAAGAACACGAGGATGAACGGAAGGAAAACACAAGAGGAAATCACTAAACCGACACGAATAAGTCACACATGGGCTAGATCCTCGAGTACATAGAACGATACACGAATCCACGGACAACAAGGGACGATACACGATAACCGGTTCTTCTCCGTGAGGAGGTCTTGAATCCACAAGGGGATCTTCCCGTAGAAAGGGGTCTTGAATCCAAGATGGATCTTCTCCGAAGAGGGGCCGCGGTCTCTCTCGTGGAGTAGATCCGATATGGATGAGCAATGCTCTATCTCTCAAATGAGCTAAACCAATGCTAACCCTAGCTCGGATGAATGAGCTAAACCAAGTGCAAATGGGGGCGAAGTGAAAGGGTACATGGGCCTCGGGCCTGAACACTGTGCGCAGACAGGTACCGGACGTCCACTGGGGACCGGTCGTCCGGTGTCTCAGGAGCTGCCGGACGTCCGGTGTCCTCCGGTCGTCCGCTGGTTCCGCTCTGTGATGGGGGTGCCAGACTTCCGGAAATGTCGGTCTTCCGCTGACTTTGGTTCAGGTGCATGTGCGCCGGTCGTCCGGTCTGGACCGGACGTCCGCTCATTTGCTTCGGGTGTCGGGGCACCGGTCGTCCGGTCTGGACTAGATGTCCGCTGGCTGGGACTCGGCTGATGCTTCAGGCGTCGGACGTCCGGTCCCGGCCAGTCGTCCGGTGGCTGGGACTTTTCCGGCAGCCCTTCTTCTTCTCCGTCTTCTCGTCCATCTTGCTCTTGTTCTTGTCCTTGCTCCTTAGATTCTCCATTGTACCTGAGTATGCACAAAGTATCCATATGAGGTAGTAGCCATGCTTCATGTGCATCGAAGTGGAATTGTGAGAGGAGAGATATCACCTCGGTTTCAAGGGCTCTTGCACGTGATCGAGTCATGGGTCCGGTAGGCACTTGATGAGACGACGGTAGGTCCATGGGGATGACCATGGGATGCTCCGCATCATGTGAGAAACCAACAAGAACTCGTACCAATTGTGCTATTTCCTTGTCCAACATTGGAGTGATCCTCGATCCACTTTCAACTTCGGTCAAGGTTCATTTGGTGCTCGTTCTTCTCTTTCTACCACTCACATTTGTCTTGGAATGATGGATAGGCCAAGTACTTCTACCAACCCACTCTTCATGGAGCAAGACGACGACATGAACTCCTTCATCACCAAGAGTCACCTCTTTGGTGCACAACGTGTTTTGCATCAAGAGCAACAAGCGATGAGTGAACACATCGACAACCTTGCCGCCGACTTGCGACTTTCCGAGCAACGTACAAAGGACTACTTCGACCACAAGCTCGACAATCTCAAGTAAGAGAATGACGCAAGGATGGATGAAATTCATGCTTTGTTGCTCAACCGCTCGTCTTCCACGTCAAGAAGGAGCCGTTCAAGCGGCCACTCTGACTTCACCCTCTCCGGCTCAAGTACACCGACATCAAACACTCTTCGTCGAGCCGCACGCGCCGACCGTCAAGCAAGCCTCAATCCCCTAAGAGACACCGACTCTCAAGAGCGCCGACAACGTCAAACTCAAGAAGCCTTTGCGCTTGCATGAGAACGGCAACGTCAACGCCAACATGAAGAGGAAGAGCGAGCGCGTCTACACCAAAACGCCCACGATGCCGAGGCACAACGTCAAGCACAACAACTCCGTGACGCTCAAGCACTAGCGGCGCAATAAGCTCTACGCGATTCGAGTCGAGCCATTGCCGACCGAAGCCGACAAGCCCGTGAACAATAAGAATCACATCGCGAAGAAATTCAAGAACAAAGATTTCACGCTCGCGTGCATCATCAAGTTCCTCTTCGAGCTCCCGAAGATCCTCCACAAGCTCGCCAACACCATCAAGTTCATCAAGAGCATGAAGACAATGGAAATCCTCCACGACAAGAGCAACATGAGGATAACAACCCTCCGCGCCAAGAGCACCACGAGTTGAACAATCATCTACAACATGGGCGTCATCATCCCCGACCCCAACACAATGAAGAGCAACGCTACGGCAAGCTCAAGTTCACCATGCCCAAGTTAACCGGAAGCAACCATCCCGAAGAGTGCCTTTCATAGGCATTGAAAGTTGACAAGATTTTCCGTTTGCACAATTATGACGAAGAGAAGAAGATCGCAATGGCATCCCTTGAGTTCCAAGACTATGTGCTCATTTGGTGGGAATAAGTCATTGAGCGCCCAGAGGCAAGAGGTGAACCACCCATCACTACTTGGGCGCAAATGAAGGATGTCATGAGAGCACGCTTCGTACCTACCTACTACAACCGCGATCTCTTCAAGAAACTCCAACAACTCAAGCAAGGAACCAAGAGCGTTGAAGAGTACTACAAGGAGATGGAGATTGCCATGATACAAGCCAATGTCATGGAAGATGATGAGAAAATAATGGCACGTTTCTTGAATGGACTCAATCATCCTATCAAGAAGATCGCCGACTTCCAACCATACTCAAATCTCATCGAGCTAGTGCACCAAGCTACCAAAGCGGAACACCAAGTGCAAGATGATTTCAAGTATGCCAAGTTCTCATCCAACTCCTACGGCTTCTCCAATAACCAAGCTTCAACGACTCCAACACCGACTACAAGACCTTCTACTTCCAGCATCGACAAGTCGACATCCAAGAAAGTTTCGTCAACTACAAGCCATCCTCCTACGAGCAACTTGAAGCCGAGAGCTTCATTCTCATCAACCCCAACCGATGAGATCATCAAGACGAGTTCCTTCAAGTGTTTCACTTGCGGAGGCCGAGGCCACAAGTCCTACGAGTGCACCAACAAGCGAACCATGGTCTCCAACGACGATGGCACGTATGACTCCATGAGCGACAGCGAAATGGAAGCCCTCGAGCATGTCGCCATGCACCGCCAAGTGAACAATGAAGAATGATAGAGGCAAAGGTGTCCCAATGTTTCGATGAGATGGTGGCTATCGTTTCTGTGGGAGTCGACCTTGACGATTCGACTACGACCGTGCGAGACGTCGCGCCTTAGCAATCGCTAAACCAACATCCGAGGGGTTATTGACCACGCCGGAGCATGATCAACCTGACCACGAGGGTCTGTTTCCTGCACGCAAACGAAGAACAAGCAAGAAACTGGGAATGCAATCTGGATATTCCAAATATAAGATGAAAGCTTTATTGATCAAGGTGGGGTTCTGTGACGTCTTGGTCTGGTCGTTGGACACAAACGAAGTACGAGAGGTTGCAGCTATGGCGAACTTTTAATCTAAACAAAACCCAAAGTCTAAACGACACCCTAAGGGCTGTACATATGGAGGAAGAGGGGGGAATTTCGTGGCCCTTGAGGGTGGGGTCCGAAACCAACCCTAACTCTTGTTTACCCACACATACGGACTCTAAAAATAGCCTATACTTAAGTATTTCGAAATTACATGGGCCTGGCCCATTAATAAGGTGACGCAGCACCTAGAATAGTCTATGGACGAATATTATGAAGTGGCATCTTGTATATTTCGTCCAAAGCATCATGCACTCCTTATGGTGGCTTCAAAGTCTTGAAATCATCACTTGTAACTCCGTTCTTGATCCCCTTGCACATGCCATCAACTCCATGCGTGTTCTTTGTCCAATGTTCATCCTTCTCCAAGCTAGGCCCTTCATTTGTAAGCAAAACAAATGTATGCAATTTAGGCAGCATCATATTCTCATGAACATTAGAATCATTACCAAGAAACGAAAGTACCTGGTAATTTAACTGGCGTGCGCGAGATCTAGCAATTGGTCCAGTATATGTAACAGTAGGGGTTATGGGTGTAACAATGGTATTGATGTCCTCATCCTCCTCCCCTTCTTGAAATGAAGTCGTCCTCGACGGAAGCTCATCTTCCTCACCCAAATAAGGCTTCAAATCTGCAATGTTAGAAGTGGGACTAACCCCAAAAACGGCAGGTAGCTCAAGTTTATATGCATTATCATTTATTTTCTCTAACACCTTAAAAGGACCATCAACACGTGGCATTAGCTTTGATTTGCACAAATTAGGAAATCTATCTTTACGCAAGTGTAACCAAACAAGATCTCCAGGTGCAAACACAACATGTTTTCTACCCTTATCTCCAGTAAGTTTATATTTAGCATTCATACGCTCAATGTTTTCCTTAGTTAACTCATGCATTTTTAAAATCAATTTAGAACATTCTTTAGCATCAAAATTAACCTTCTCCAAAGATGGAAGAGGCAACAAATCAATAGGTGCACGAGGTAGGAAACCATACACAATTTCAAAATGGCACATCTTAGTAGTAGAATGCAATGAACGGTTATAAGCAAATTCTATATGAGGCAAGCATTCTTCCCACATTTTCTTATTATTCTTCAAAACAGCCCTAAGCAAAGTAGACAATGTTCTATTGACTACTTCAGTTTGTCCATCAGTTTGGGGTGACAAGTAATAATAAAAAGCAGTTTAGTCCCCAACTTAGCCCATAAACATCTCCAAAAGTGGCTAAGAAATTTAGTATCATGATCGGAAACAATTGTATTTGGCACACCATGCAACGTTAACAGCATCATCGCTTTTATGACATGGTATAAAGTGTGCCATTTCCGAGAATCTATCCACGACAAAAAATATGCTATGCCTCCCTTTCTTTGTTTGAGGTAAACCTAAAACCTCCCAAGAAACACTAGGTACTGGCAAAGGCATATATAAACCATGAGGATTGAGTCGTGACTTAGCTTTTTATCATGTAGTGCAGCGAGCAACAAAGCGCTCAACATCCCGTCTCATCTTTGGCCAAAAGAAATGTGTAGCAAGTATATCCTCCGTCTTCTTCACGCCAAAGTGTCCCATTAGTCCTCCTCCATGCGCCTCCTGCAACAACAAAAGACGAACAAAGCTAGCTGGAATGCATAGCTTGTTAGAACGAAACACAAATCCATCATTAACGACGAACTTGTTCCATGTTCCACCTTCTTTACAATTCTGCCATCAACCTTTAAATTCAACATCATGCACATATTGATCTATGATGGTCTCCAAACCAAATATTTTAAAGTCAAGTTGTGAAAGCATAGTATAACGACGAGACAATGCATCAGCAATATAATTTTCTTTACCCTTCTTGTGTTTAATGACATAAGGGAAATTCTCAATGAATTCAACCCATTTAGCATGTCTGTGGTTCAGTTTTGCTTGACTTTTAATGTGTTTCAAAGATTCATGATCAGAATGTATAACAAATTCTTTGGGCCATAAATAATGTTGCCAAGTTTCTAAAGTCTGAACAAGAGCATATAATTCTTTATCATAAGTAGAATAGTTCAGACTAGGCCCAATCAATTTTTCAGAAAAGTATGCAACAAGTTTGCCATCGTGTAATAACACACCTCCTAATCCAATTCCACTAGCATCACATTCAAGCTCAAAAGTCTTATTAAAATCAGGAAGTTGGAGTAAAGGAGCATGTGTCAACTTATCTTTCAATACCGTGAAGGCTTCTTCCTGTGCAGCAATGGTGCTGAAATCTCTCACAAAAGGCCTATAGAAACCAGCGAGGCCAAGGAAACTCCTCACTTGTGTGACTGTTTTGGGCTGCGGCCAACTCTCAATAGCTTCAATCTTGGCTTTATCAACCTCAATTCCCTGTGGAGTAACAACATAGCCAAGAAAAAATACTCGGTCGGTGCAAAAGGTGCACTTCCCAAGGTTACCAAACAAACGTGCATCACGTAGAGCGATAGAAACAACACATAAATGTTCCAAATGTTCGTCCAAAGATTTGCTATAAATCAGTATATCATCAAAATAGACTACCACAAATCGTTCAATGAAAGCACGTAAAACTTCGTTCATTAGTCTCATAAAAGTACTAGGCGCATTAGTTAACCCAAAAGGCATGAGTAACCACTCATATAAACCAAACTTAGTTTTAAATGTTGTTTTCCATTCATCTCCCAATTTCATACGAATTTGATGGTAGCACTACGCAAATCAAGTTTGGAGAATATTGTAGAGCCACTCAATTCATCAAGCATATCATCTAGCCTGGGAATAGGATGACGATAACAAACAGTAATATTATTAATGCCTCTACAATCAACACACATACGTGACGTACCATCCTTTTTAGGCACTAGTATAATAGGAACAGCACAGGGACTAAGAGATTCACGTATATAACCGTTTTCGAGCAGCTCTTGTACTTGACGCATAATCTCCTTCGTCTCCTCTGGATTGGTACAGTATGGTACACGGTTGGGTAGCGAAGCACCGGGAATTAAGTCAATTTGATGCTCAATCCCTCGAATAGGTGGTAATCCCGGTGGCACGTCTTGTGGAAAGACGCCAGCGAACTCCTGCAAAATGTTAGTGACAGCAGGGGGCAAAGAGGAAGGCACGTCCTCGAATTAAAATAAGGCCTCTTTGCACACAAAAGCATAGCAAACAGATTTGCTAAAATCTAGGTCATCAATATCAGATTTGGTGGCAAGTAAACATGCACTTTTCAATTTAATTTCAGAAGCAACAGTAGATGGTTTATTATTAGGCTTCATTTGTTGCTCAAATTCTTTTGCCACAATCTGATTTTCACTCTTATTTGTCTCCTGTTTTGCTTTATTAGATCTATTAGTATCATCTTTCAAAATGGAATCAGGAGTCATAGGAAGCAAAGTAATATTTTTATCCTTATGAACAAGAGTATACTGATTGTTTCTACCATGGTGTACAAATTTTTTATCAAATTGTCATGGTCTACCAAGTAATAAGGAACATGCTTGCATAGGTACCACATCACAATCAACATAATCAGCATATGTAGAGATACTAAAATGCACACAAATAGTACGTGTTACCTTAACCTTGCCGCTGTTATCAAACCATTGGATGTAGTAAGGATGTGGATGTGGTCTTGTGGTGAGAGATAGCTTCTCCTCCATCGACATGCTAGCCAAGTTATTGCAGCTCCCTCCATCTATGATGATGCGAACAGAACGTTCCTTCACAACTCCCTTTGTATGGAACAAATTATGCCTCTGATTTTGCTCAGCTTGTGTAACCTGCACACTCAAAACATGTTCAGCAACTAAACATTCATACCTGTCAGCATCTTCAGGAGCCATGTATTGCGTCTCATGATCAGAATCGTCTCCACCATGTTCGTCACGTGTAATAAGAGCCAAAGTCTCCTCATCATAGTCACTAGCGGACTCATACCCACCATCCTCAGTAACAATCATCACATGCTTAGATGGGCATTCTCTCGCATAATGATCTCCACCCTTGCAACGTCAAAAAATAATATCATGTGTTTGCCCTGTTGATGCCATGGATGAAGAAGAGCTCTTTGCAGGCCCAGAAGGTGTGCTCTTGGCAGATAGTGCTGACTGTGCCTGCTTTATTGTATCATGGTTGGAGGTGGCAGCTGACGGAGGTGCCGGTGTAGCAGAAAAGTTAGTGTCCAGGATGATGCACATGGTGTCCAGGATGAAGGTCGACCTGCAGAAAAGTTAGTCTGCGCCAGTGCCTGTCGATCCTGCACTTCACGTTCAGCTTTACAAGCAAGATGGAATAAACGAGTGATAGTAGTATACTCCTTATACTCTAGAATGGTCTGAATCTCTCTATTTAATCCACCCATAAAACGTGCAAGCATAGCTTCATTCTCCTCAACAATACCACATCTAATCATGCCAGTTTGTAATTCCTGATAATATTCTTCTATAGAATTTTTTCCCTGTCTTAAGCGCTGCAATTTTTGAAGTAATTCCCGTTGATAATATGGTGGAACCCAATGAGTACGCATAGCAGTTTTCAAAGCAGCCCAAGCAGCAGGAATAGGATATAATCTACAATGCTCAGACCACCAAACACATGCAAAACTAGTGAATGCACAAACAGCAGCAGGAACACGTCTCTCCTCGGGATATTGTAAACATGTAAATCGTTGTTCAGTTTCTAACTCCAAGTAAGATATATATCAGGAACATATCTACCCTCAAATGGTGGAATATTCAATTTTAGTTTAAGGAGATGGTCATGATCTCATACCTGAGGGTGAGCCCTACCATTGCCATTATTTGCATGTGGACGACCTGGTGGTTGCTGTGCTGGTGGTGGCATGTAGTTCTGATCTTGATCAATCTCATCCTCGTAATCTCCCACATAATCATCCTCCTCCACATCAGCAGCAGGAGCCACAAAAGTATCAACATCAGCACCAGGAGTTTGGCCAAGCTGAAGAGGGACATGGCTCGCTCGGCGGAGGGCTGTTTCCCGACGTGGAGGTAGTCGGTGTTGTTGCCATTGTTGCAGAGGTGCGGCAGGAGCAGCCGGTGGTGGTGGTGGAAAACGCAAAAGAAATTCTGCAAACTTGTTATCGTGCTTTGTTTCAAACGTCTTCTCCATGCCATCTATCTTCTCTATGGCCTCTTCAAATCTGTTTAGCACATCTTGCACCTGTCCACTCATCATTTGCTGAAACTTATCATGAAGCTCCTTGTTCGTCAAGTTCTCCAAGTCAGTCTCGTCGGCTTGTGATCCTAGCATGGTTATTAGCAATAGAAACACACAAGAATATGATCCTACAGACTACTAACAAGTGGTGGTGGTGGCGGGTGTCACAAATCCGTCTAGCAAATATCAAATTCTTACCAGTTCTTACCTAGCAACAGGCGGTGATCGGCAACCGTTGTAGTCAAAACTCTCAAAAGCTTGGATAGAGCGATTGCCAGGGAGAGTCAAACGCACGATGTCCATGTATGTGGAGCTGGGAAGGCTTATAGTATGGTAGCAAAAAGGGTTAGCAATAATCAATTCAGAGATGCAAAGTTGAATAAACGCTCAACGACGGTACTGTGCTGGTCCTAGGCTAGACCGTGCTAGAGACGCGAGCCTAGAACACTAACAAAATCACGACGCTGCACGGAAACAAGGGAAAAGCACACTCTAGAATTTTTTTTCGCTCTGTTTTTTTTGCGCTCCTCTTTTCTTTTGGTGAAAAATCACTATAATGGCGAGTGTCTCAAAGCTCTTCCCAGGTCAAACTGACAGGATGGGTACGAATTTTTTTTGACATTTTTTTCGGAAATCAGGGCAGCGATGACAAAAAAGTGCGACAAAAAATCACTATGATGGCGAGTGTCTCATAAGACTCAGAATAGCCTAATAATAGGATAGGGGAAAAAATCCGGTCGCCAAAATTTTGGCCTAACAACTTCTCGGGGGTCTCCAGACTCTTTTTTTTCCGAGACCTACGCAGGCAAGGAAACACGAATCGGAATTTAGATGGATCTCAAAAACAAACCTAATATGAGAAGAACTCGGATTGGTGGTGGATATATGGTGGTGGTATATGGCAGCGGTGGTGGTATATGGTAGCGGTGGTAGTATAGGGATACAGATTGGTGGTGGTATATGGATACGGATTGGTGGTGGTATATGGATACGGATTCAGAGCGGTGGCGGATAAGCAATGGTGGTAGATGGCAAGGCGATGATGATGGTGCGGCGGCGGCGTGACAACTTATGACCAGGACTCGAAACTCTAAAAGACTAGACGCTAAGACCAGCAACTTGACACGACGATGCAACCATAAATTCAACAAAGCAACAACCCTAAAAATATTATGCAAAGGCTCAGATTGGTTCTGATATGATGAACTAACCCTATTTTTTGTGGCTTTTTTGTGGACTATAGGTATGAAGAACAAACTCGATCTAATCTACGAAAAACTGTAAAATCTCACCGAGCAACCTGGAAATCTGATACCACTTGATAGAGGCAAAGGTGTCCCGATGTTTTGATGAGATGGTGGCTATCGTTTCTGTGGGAGTCGACCTTGATGATCCGACTACGAATGTGCAAGACGTCGTGCCTTAGCAATTGCTAAACCAACTTCCGAGGGGTTATTGACCACGCCGGAGTATGATCAACCTGACCACGAGGGTTTGTTTCCTGCAAGCAAACGAAGAACAAGCAAGAAACTAAGATTGCAATCTGGATGTTGCGAATATAAGATGAAAGCTTTATTGATCAAGGTGGGGTTCTGTGACGTCTTGGTTTGGTCGTTGGACACAAACGAAGTACGAGAGGTTGCAGCTATGGCAAACTTTTAGTCTAAACAAAACCCAAAGTCTAAATGACGCCCTAAGGGTTGTACATAAGGAGGAAGAGGGGGGGAATTTCGTGGCCCTTGAGGGTGGGGTCCGAAACCAACCCTAACTCTTGTTTCCCCACACATACGGACTCTAAAAATAGCCTATACTTAAGTATTTCGAAATTACATGGGCCTAGCCCATTAATAAGGTGATGCAGCACCTAGAATAGTCTATGGACGAATATTATGAAGTGGCATCTTGTATATTTCGTCCAAGGCTTCATGCACTCCTTATGGTGGCTTCAAAGTCCTGAAATCATCACTTGTAACTCCGTTCTTTATCCCCTTGCGCATGCCATCAACTCCATGCGTGTTCTTGCTCCAATGTTCATCCTTATCCAAGCTAGGCCCTTCATTTGTAAGCAAAACAAATGTATCCAATTTAGGCAGCATCATATTCTCATGAACATTAGAATCATTACCAAGAAACGAAAGTACCTGGTAATTTACTTGGCATGCGCGAGCTCTAGTAATTGGTCCAGTATATGTAACAGTAGGTGCTGTGGGTGTAACAATGGTATTGATGTTCTCATCAAAGAAGAACAAGTCTTTTGTGATGAAGACTCGAGTTACGCACTTGTTGTCTCCAAAGTCTTGACTCTCCAACATCACCAAGAAGAAGACCAACGATGCCACATATTCCACACCAAGGCCGGCATCAATGGACGATCCGTCAAGGTCATCATCGATGGAGGGAGTTGTCACAATCTCGCAAGTGAAGAACTTTGCTCCAAGCTCCAATTACCCAAGACGAAGCATCCACATCCATACAAAGTGCAATGGCTTAGTGACTCTGGCACTATCCAAGTCGAGCACCGAGTACAAGTCTCCTTCAAGATCGGCGCCTACGAAGACACCTTGGAGTGCGATGTTGTTCCAATGACTGTTTGTCATCTTCTCCTTGGACGACCATGGCAATTCGATAGAGGACTCGTCCACAACGGCTGAACGAACCACTACATCTTCAAGATGAAGGGCAAGGAGTACATCCTCCGTCCAATGTCGCCAAGTCAAGTGATCGCCGACAAGAAAGCCACCCATCATGGAGATCATAATGAGAGAGCGAGCCACCAAAACGAGAGTGAGCGCCACAAGCCAAAATCGAGTGCCTCCATGATGAGCGAAAACAAGAACCTAGTTCTATTTGCCACCAAACGTGAGATGAGAGAAGTGTGTGAGAACCCAACTAGTGTCCTACACTACGTCCTCGTGTGCAAGGACAATGCACCACAAGCTAACAACTCTCACACTCTTCCTCCAGGACTACCTCCACTTCAAGGCATTGAGCACCGCATCGACCTCATCCCCGGAGCACCACTTCCAAACAAAGCACCCTACCGCGTCAACCCCGACGAAACAAAAGAAATACAAAGGCAAGTAAAGCATCTCATAGACCATGGACATGTGCGTGAAAGTTTGAGCCCTTGTGCCGTACCGGTCATTCTTGTGCCAAAACGTGATGGTAGCTTTCGCATGTGCTCCAATTGAAGACCTATCAATGCTATCACCGTTCGCTATAGGTACCCCATTCCATGCCTAGATGATATGCTTGATGAGCTTAGCGGTGCCATTATATTTTCCAAAATTGATCTTAAGAGTGGTTACTATCAAATCCGCATACAAGAGGGTGATGAATGAAAAACCGCCTTCAAAACCAAGTTTGGTTTGTATGAGTGGTTAGTCATGCCTATGGGTCTCTCGGAAGCACCGGGCACTTTTATGCGCCTTATGAATCATGTCTTTCGCCCTTACATTGGTATATTTGTTGTGGTTTACTTCGATGACATTCTTGTGTTTAGCAAATCTATTATGGAGCATGTCACCCATGTCTGCACCGTTTTGCAAACTCTTAGAAAAGAGCGACTCTATGCTAATATGGAGAAATGCCTTTTTGGTGTTGATAAGCTCGTTTTCTTGGGTTTTGTTGTTTCTTCTAAGGGTGTTCATGTTGATGAGTCCAAGATTAATGCTATTAATACTTGGCCGCAACCAACCAACTTGCATCAAGTGCGTAGTTTTCTTGGCCTTGCGGGTTTCTATCGTCACTTTGTAAAGGATTTTAGCACCATTGCTTCGCCTTTGCATGCTTTGAGCAAGAAGAATGCGCCTTTTGTTTGGGGACCATCCCAAGATACCGCAATCAATGAGCTTAAGAATTTGCTTACTCAACTTCGACAAGCCTTTTGAAATTCATTGCGATGCTAGTGGTAATGGCATAGGAGGTGTGTTAACGCAAGAGAAGCGCTCCGTAGCTTACTTTAGTGAGAAACTTTCCTGAGCGCAACTCAATTATCCCATCTATGACAAAGAGCTATATGCTTTATTCCGCATTTTGCATGAATGGGAACACTACCTTCATCCCCATGAGTTTATCATTCATACCGATCATGAGACTCTCAAGTATCTTAAGGGACAAACTAAGTTGAACAAGTGTCATGCTAAATGGAGTGAATTTATTGTGTCTTTTCCCTATGTCATCAAGTACATCAAGGGTAAAGAAAACATACTAGCGGATTCTCTTTCCCGCATTTGCTTTCTTGTCACGCAACTTGAGTTAGATGTCATTGGCTTCGAGCATATCAAAGACTTATATGAGCATGATGCAACTTTTTCCATTCCTTATGCCATGTGTTTGTCGAATACATCTTGGGAACGCTATTACATCAAATATGGCTACCTTATGAGAGCTAACAAACTTTGTATTCCCGAGTCCTCTCTTCGTTTGTTGCTTTTGCAGGAATCTCATGGAGGAGGGTCAATGGGACATTTCGGACGCGACAAGACGTTCGTGATGCTCTCGAAGAGCTACTTTTGGCCTAAGATGTTTCGGGATGTCAATTGTTTAACCAACCGGTGTTCTACATGTCGCAAAGCTAAGTCCAAAGCTCAATCTCATGGTCTCTATATGCCTTTACCAATTCCATATGAACCTTGGGAAGACATTAGCATGGACTTTGTCCTTGGTTTGCCTAGAACTCGAAATGGGAGAGATTCTATATTTGTCGTTGTGGACCGTTTCTCAAAAATGGCACATTTATTCCTTGCCACAAGATAGACCATGCTTCACATGTTGCTAATATCTTTTGTAGGGAAATTTTGCGTCTCCATGGTATGCCAAAAACCATCGTCTCGTACTGCGACGTCAAGTTCCTTAGCTACTTTTGGAAGAGCCTATGCGCCAAGCTCGGAATCAAGCTGCTCTTTTCCACGGAGTACCATCCTCAAACCGACGGCCAAACAGAGGTGACAAACCGCACACTCTCCGCTCTACTTCGAGTACTCATGAAGAACATCAAGGAGTGGGAGGAGTGTCTACCCATCGCCGAGTTCGCCTACAACCGAGCAAGACACTCAACAACCGGCAAGTCCCCTTTCGAGGTCGTATACGGATTCAACCCTTTGTCACCATTGGATATTCTACCTCTTCCACTCCAAGAGCGAATCAATTTGGACGCAAGTGCACGAGTGACCCATCTCAAGAAGGTGCATGAAGATACAAGAAACACCATCGAGCGCCAAGTACAACGCCTTGCGACCAAGCTCAACGTCAACAAGCAACCTATGGTCTTCAACATTGGTGATCTCGTGTGGCTACACCTTCGCAAGGAGCGCTTTCCACAAGAACGCAAGTCTAAGCTTCGACCTCGAGCATATGGACCCTTCAAGGTGCTTGGACGCTACAACGACAACGCTTACAAGATCGACCTCCCGCGCGACAAATACAACATGAGCGACATCTTCAACATCAAAGATCTTTCTCCCTTCCATGGTGATGAAGAACTTGATCCGAGGACGGATCTTCCCCAAGGGAGGGGAGATGATGCGGAGTGGGCACGTGCTATTCAATCCGAGGTGACATCACTCCTACTTGAGTTTTCCCCCTCTTCAAGTGAGACATGGCTACTACCTAAGTCCGAGATACTATGTGTCATCAGGTACAACGCTCAAGACTCGGAGCCGAGGACTGTAGAAGAAGAGACAGGCGTTAACACTATAGATAGCCTGGAACTTCCGGCCCCCAGACCTTCCAGCCGCCGATGACTTCGACCATGATAGAGGCAAAGGCACGAGCTCTAGTAACTGGTGTGCCGCCTACCAAGAAACTAAAGTACCTGATAATTCAATTGGCATGCACGAGCTCTAGTAATTGGCCCAGTATGTATAGCAGCAGGGGCTGTGGGTGTAACAATGGTATTGATGTCCTCATCAGACCAGCCCAGGCGTGCCAACTCTCGGGTTAGCCCGGACCCCGTCCGGACCTTCCGGTGCCCGGAACCTTCGGCCTTCCCGGACCTTCGGGCCCCCGGATGCCAGCACATCTCCACCGCGCCAACTATCTGGTTAGGCTAGACTCTCCCCGGAACCTCCGGTGCCCGGAACTTCCGGCCCTGCCTGCGCGCAGCCACTTGGGCCGAGGCCCGTGTACCCTTTCGTCACCTAGACTATATATGCTCTATCCCGTACGACTTTCTAGGGTTAGCGTTGGTTTAGCTCATACTCTGAGATAGAGCTTCGCTCATCCATATCGGATCTACTCCTTGCGAGAGACCGTGGCCCCTCTTCGGAGAAGATCCACCGTGGATTCAAGGCCCCTTTACGGGAAGATCCCCTTGTGGATTCAAGACCTCCTCACGGAGAAGAACCGGCTACCCTTGTATCGTCCTTAGTTGTCCGTGGATTCGTGTATCGTTCTAAGTACCTGAGGATCTAGCACATGTGTGACTTGTTCTTGTTAGTTTGAGTGTTCCTCTTATGTTTCCCCTTGTGTTTTCCCTCGTTTCCCTCCTCGTGTTCTTCATGTTCTTTGCGGGATCCACTCCTTTCATGAAAGATCGGGCCGCTAGGGTTCTACCCTACATCACTTGTCTTAAATGCTACCATTTTTGAACTAATTCACGTTGATAATATGGTGGAACCCAACGAGTACGCATAGAAATTTTCAAAGCAGCCCAAGTAGCTGGAATAGGATATTATCTACAATGCTCAGACCACCAAACACATGCAAAACTAGTGAATGCACAAACAGCAGCAGGAACACATCTCTCCTCGGGATATTGTAAACATGTAAATCGTTGTTCAGTTTCTAACTCCCAAGTAAGATATATATCAGGAACATATCTACCCTCAAATGGTGGAATATTCAATTTTAGTTTAGGGAGATGGTCATGATCTCGTACCTGAGGGTGAGCCCTACCATTGCCATTATTTGCATGTGGTCGACCTGGTGGTTGCTGTGCTGGTGGTGGCACGTAGTTCTGATTTTGATCAACCTCATCCTCGTAATCTCCCGCAAAATCATCCTCCTCCGCATCGGCAGTAGGAGCCACAAAAGTATCAACAGCAGCACCAACAGTTTGGCCAGGTGCAAGAGGGAGACGGCTCGCTCGGCGGAGGGCTGTTTCGTGATGTGGAGGTAGTCGTTGTTGTTGTTGTTGTAGAGGTGCGTTAGGTGCAGCCAGTGGTGGTGGTGGAAGACGCACAAGCAATTCATTAAACCTGTTATCGAGCTTTGTTTCGAACATCTTCTCCATGACATCTATCTTCTTCATGGCCTCTTCAAATCTGTTTAGCACATCTTGCACCTCTTCACTCATCATTTGCTAAAATTTATCATGCAACTCCTTATTCGTCTTGTTATCCCAGTCAGTCTCGTTAGCTTGTGATCCTGCCATGGTTAGCAATAATAGAAACACACAAAATATGATCCTACAGACTACTAACAAGAGGTGGTGGTGGCACAAATCCATCAAGCAAATCTCAAATTCTTACCAGTTCTTACCCAGCAGCAGGCGGTGATCGGCAATCGTCGTAGTCAAAACTCTCAACGCTTGGATAGAGCGATTACCAGGGAGAGTCAAATGCACGACGTAGATGTATGTGGAGCTGGGATTATGGTAGCAAAAAGGGTCAGCAATAATCAATTCAGAGATGCAAAGTTGAATAAACGCTCAACGACTATACTGTGCTGGTCCTAGGCTAGACCGTGCTAGAGACGCGAGCCTAGAACACTAACAAAATCACGGCGCTGCACGTAAACAATGGAGGAGCACACTCTGATTTTTTTTCTATTTTTTCAATATTTTTGCACTTTTTTCCTCTTTTTTTTGCTCCGCAACTATTTTTTCAGAAAAGTGTACAAATGGTCTAAAAACTGCCTAGCCAGAATTTTCCAGACTTAGTTTTTTTTGAGTTTGGAACAATTTTTCTTCTGCGTGTAGCACGTAATCTCGGGAGTCCTACTTTGTCACGACTTGGAGTATGGCGTGATCTGGAACTCGAAAACAAAGAAACAAATACTGGACTCGGACTAGGACTTGTGGCGGAGATGAATCTGGTGGAACTCGGATTGTCGTGGTATATCTGGACTCGGATTGGTGGTGGTATATGGCGATGGTATATCTGGACTCGGATTGGTGGTGGTATATGGCGATGGTATATGTGGACTCGGATTGGTGGTTGTATATGGCAACGGCGATGTATATGGTGGGGTGGTGGTATATGGTAATGATGATGATGATGGTGCGGCGGCGGTGTGACAACCTGTGAACAGAACTCGAAACTCTAAGGGACTAGACGCTAAGACCAGGAACTCGACACGACGATGCAACCACAAATTTAACAAAGCAAAACTCTAAAAAGACTATGCAAAGCCTCGGATTGGTTCGGATATGATGACCTAACCCATTTTTTTTTGCCTTTTTCGTGGACTATAGGTATGAAGAAGAGACTCGGCCTAAACTACGAAAAACTGTAAAATCTCATCGAGCAACCTGGAAATCTGATACCACTTGATAGAGGCAAAGGTGTCCCGTCTTTCGATGAGATGGTGGCTATTGTTTTAGAGGAAGTCGACTTTGACGATCCGACTACGAACGTGTGAGGACGTCGCGCCTTAGCAATCGCTAAACCAACTCCGAGGGGTTATTGACCACGCCAGAGCATGATCAACCTGACCACGAGGGCCTGTTTCCTGCGAGCAAACGAAGAACAAGCAAGAAACTGAGATTGCAATCTGGATATTGCGAATATAAGATGAAAGCTTTATTGATCAAGGTGGGGTTCTGTGATGTCTTGGTTTGGTTGTTGGACACAAACGAAGTACGCGAAGTTGCAGCAGTTGCAGCTATGGCGAATTTTTAATCTAAGCAAAACCCAAAGTCTAAACGACGCCCTAAGGGCTGTATATATGGAGGAAGAGGGGGGGGGGAATTTCGTGGCCCTTGGAAGAGGGGTCCAAAACCAACCCCAACTCTTGTTTCCCCACACATACGGACTCTAAAAACAGCCTATACTTAAGTATTTCGAAAATACATGGGTCTGGCCCAATAATAAGGTGACGCAACACCTAAAATAGCCTTTGGACAAAATTTATGAAGTGGCATCTTGTATATTTCGTCCAAGGCTTCATGCACTCCTTATGGTGGCTTCAAAGTCCTGAAATCATCACTTGTAACTCCGTCCTGGATTCCCTTGCGCATGCCATCATCTCCACGCTTGAACTTGTTCCAAGGTTCATCTTTCTTGTCCAAGCTAGGCCCTTCATTTGTAAGCAAGACAAATGTATCCAATTTAGGCAGCATCATATTCTCATGAACATTAGAATCGTTACCAAGAAACTAAAGTACCTGATAATTCAATTGGCGTGCGCGAGCTCTAGTAATTGGTCCAGTATGTATAGCAGCAGGGGCTGTGGGTGTAACAATGGTATTGGTGTCCTCATCATTGCGAGGATGAGGTTGATCAAAATCAAAACTGCATGCCACCACCAGGACAGCAACCACCAGGTCGTCCACATGCAAATAATGGCAATGGTAGGGCTCACCCTCAGGTACAAGATCATGACCATCTCCCTAAACTAAAAATGAATATTCCACCATTTGAGGGTAGATATGTTCCTGATATATATCTTACTTGGCAGTTAGGAACTCAGCAATGATTTACATGTTTACAATATCCCGAGGAGAGACGTGGTCTTGCTGCTCTTTGTGCATTCACTAGTTTTGCATGTGTTTGGTGGTCTGAGCATTGTAGATTATATCCTATTCCTGCTACTTGGGCTGCTTTGAAAACTGCTATGCGTACTCGTTGGGTTCCACCATATTATCAACGTGAATTACTTCAAAAATTGCAGTGTTTAAGACAAGCAAAAAATTTGATAGAAGAATATTATCAGGAATTACAAACTGGCATGATTAGATGTGGTATTGTTGAGGAGAATGAAGCTATGCTTGCACGTTTTATGGGTGGATTAAATAGAGAGATTCAGACCATTCTAGAGTATAAGGAGTATACTAATATCACTCGTTTATTCCATCTTGCTTGTAAAGCTGAACGTGAAGTGCAGGATTGACACGCATTGGCGCGAACTAACTTTTCTACAGGTCGATCTTCATCATGGATACCACGTGCATCCTCTACTTCCACTACACTAGCACCTCCATCAGGTGCCACCTCCAGCCGTGATACAAGAAAGCAGGCACAACCACCACTATCTGCCAAGAGCACACCTCCCGGGCCTGCGCAGAGTTCTTCTTCTTCCATGGCATCAACAGGGCACACAAGTGATATTATTTGTCGTTGTTGTAAGGGAAGAGAACATTTTGCGAGAGAATGCAAATCTCAGCATGTGATGATTGCTACTGAGGATGGTGGGTATGAGTCCTCTAGTGACTATGATGAGGAGACTTTGGCTCTTATTACACGTGAAGAACACGGTGGAGATGATTCTGATCATGAGATGCATTACATGCCTGCTGAAGATGCTGACAGGTATGAATGTTTAGTTGCTCAACGTGTTTTGAGTGTGCAGGTTACACAAGCTGAGCAAAATCAGAGGCATAATTTGTTCCATACAAAGGGATTTGTGAAGGAAAGTTCTGTTCGCGTCATCATCGATGGAGGGAGCTGCAACAACTTGGCTAGCATGGAGATGGTGGAGAAGCTATCTCTCACCACAAGACCACATCCACATCCTTACTACATCCAATGGTTCAATGTAACATCCCAAATTTTCAATTTGGAATGTTATACATTAGGTCATCATGCATATCATATTTTATTTTGCTTTTGGTTTTGATCCTAGAAAATCCTAAGCAACTCAAGGACCCACGGAGAGAGTTGGGGATTTCGTTATTTACATATTTGAGTTTCCTCAAATTTTGTAAACAGGATCATTTGATTTTATTTATTTTATCATCAATTATTTCTATTACAAAAATATGAGAGAGGGAATAAAATGACTTTCCCAAAATATAGAAATATTGAGGATTTAATAAAAAAATCAAATAAGATTTATTTCGGAGTTTTTCGGTATTTTATTTGAATTTAGGAAAACTGCACGTTTTTCAAAATTGCATTTAGGGCCCAAATAAATGTTCACTTTTTCGGGCTTGATTTTAGAAGCCCGGGAAAATTTATTTCGGGATTTTTGGAGTCCGTTTAGTATTTCTTTTTATTTTTCTTCCGAGCGGAATTATTTAAAAAAAACGCGGAACCGACTATGGGCCGTACTCGGCCAGGACGCCGCTGGCCGAGGCCTTTATAAGGCGCGCCCGAGGCCCGAGCCGAGCCAGCCCCCACCGCCGCCCTAAACCTAGCGCCCAGCCCCAGCCCCAGCCGCCGCCCGCCGCCGGAGCCGCGCGTCGCCCGAGGTTCGCCGCCGCCTCGACTTCCGTGTCGTTTAAAAAAAATTCTGTTTGTCGTTTTTCTTTTTTCGTCGGATTTTCCGCGGTTATTTTCTGATCGCGATTTTTGATCCGATTTTTGTTTTGGTATAACTTGTCGCTCATTTATCGGAATCAGGCGATTCAAGCGCCTAGAGTTTCGTCTCGAAACCCTCTTTCCGAATAATCAACTTAAACAAGTTTTTGCTACTGTAAAATTTTGACTTAGATCCAGATTACTAGAACGAAGTTGTTTTCTTCCGCCGTTTGTTTTCTTTTGTTTCGTTCGATTTGATTCTTTTTGCAAACCAGGGTTCTTAAGTTGAACTTTCTGGTTAGATCTTCTATTTGAGTTTTACCCGTCAATTAGATGAGTACTTATTGTATGCTTTTTGTTTGTCTGCGATAGAATACCCGGAGTGCGCCGCCTGTTACTTTGAATCTCTAGGTTTCGCGGATCATCAGCAAGGCAAGTAACACTTTGATCATACCTTTTCTACAACCCAGTTTTATTGCATTAGATCAACCCTCACACATTGCATGATTAGGATCTAAATAAATTGTGGGATGGGAAGTAGATGAGGTAGTACCTATTACCTGTTTATTTTCAAACCTTTGGGAGTTACTTCTACGTTTGCTTATTATGCCATGCTATGCTAGTAGACGTGGATTGGGTGAGTGATATCCATGACAGATGTGAGATTGTTAATTAATGGTTTATCTAAGGTGGCAACCTAAACACACATCTGGGTGGATTGAGGCACCTGGGGATTCCAGGACTTGCCTGTTTTTATTTTGGACCGCCACCCAGGCTCAAAGGGATCATGAGATTATTCATACTAGAAACTTCCGTGTGCAGCCACATGCCATTATGGGCTCTGGCATAGTTGACTAGGTTGTGCGAACTCTTACAGTGGTAGACTAGCAGATGTAGGGGATGTAGGTGGTACGGTCTACCCGATCGTAAGGTGCTAGCGCTTCTGAAAGACTATGTCTCGGTCATCCGTTTCTCAAACACCATGTAGTGCGAGAAATCCAACGGAGGCGATCGAGTCTTGTGGGGAAAAGTGCACAAACCTCTGCAGAGTGTAACAAACTAATCATGATTAGCCGTGTCCCCGGTTATGGACATCTTGAGTATCTAGTACCTGGATTATCATGTGAATCTCAACATGTTACTCTAAATTAATTTTGTTGGGTTAATGATGTTACTTAATTGGGATTGAGGATGCTGTCAACCATTCTCAATGTTTAACAACCACCATGATAGTAATTAAATTTATTCCTTTGAAGTAGGGAAAAATTGGCTTTACGCAAAAACTGTAACCATAGAGCTTTCCACCAGCCAAATATGCATATAGTATAGCTGTTGCATTCCATTACTCTCTATGTGTTACCTTGCCAGCATATTCCATGTGCTGACCCGTTTTCGGGCTGCAACGTTAATGTTGCAGACTTTTCAGACGATGATTAAGGAGTTTTAGGTCGTGGTTCTATACTCAGTGATGCCGTTGGAGTTGATGGACTCACTTATCTTCCAAGCCTTCCGCTGTTATCGTTACTAGATGGCCTTAAGCCATATTTATTGTAATAAGTTCTCTTTTGAGACACTCGATGTAATAAGTGTGTGATTGCTACTCTGCTATAAATCCTCCGAGTACTGTGTGGTGTCAGCATTACTGATCCAGGGATGACACCGGAGCACAGAGATCAGACTATTTGAGGTCTGGTCGCTACGGAGATGGTATCAGAGCACACGCTGACTGTACGACACGACCACTAAGCTAAAGACCTAGATCACTACTCCCTCTCTTCTCTTCTGACTTCTCATCTTTTCTACTCTTTAGGATGGCGGATGCAAGGAACAAGTTCACCCAACCAGGTGAAGATACACCCTTTGGACGCCACTTGAAGGAAGTCACTAGATACCTGAACATAGGAATACCAAGCTTCACGGGAACCTACAACGCCACTTTACCTGAAGAAGAGCGCTGGATGATACAAGTTCAAGTTCCAGGAAGGACGTTCATGCCAGTCACTGAGCCCATAGAGTTTTCTTTTGATGCACCAACTTGGAGTCTAGGAAAGAGTATGGCAGCTCACATCGCCATGGGACGCATTGGAGAAGTCTACCGCAAGGATCTCAAGGATACTATCTACCAGATTTGTGGGCGCCGAGATGAACACTGGGAGATGATCAGCACCAGGAAAGATAGATCAATTGCAGCGTTTATTCAGGAGTTAAACCAGCACATTCGACGACAGGAGAATCAGATGTGCGCCGACATGATAGATCTGAAGAAGGCTAAGACTAGAATCAAGGAACTGGAGGAAGAACTCAAGGCTACACGTGAAGATTATGAAGAAGAAATTGAAGTATTGGTGGAGAAGAATGACGATCTGATCAAGAAGATTGGAATATTTATGGGAGGCCCGACACCAGTAGATGAAGACGAAGAACCCAAGGAGATTAGCCCGGAAGACTACATCATCATTGACGGCACCGACTCGGAACAAGATAGTAGCAATGATGACTATGTTGATGAAGCAGGAGCAGATATCATGGAGTCTACAACCGTAGAATATTTCTAGTAGACCGCCTCATCAGTAGTAGTAGTCAACCATGTAAATATAGTAGTCCGAGCACTTTGCGATAGCTAGATCGATTGAATGCCTTTGGTTGTTGTTTGAGTGAAGTGAATTGTTTGTTTTTGCCTCATGTGCATATGGGTAGTGTTTTCCTCTTTAGACCCCCTCTATTCTTATATCTCGTCTTTTCTAAACCCTCAGATGCCTCCGAGACGTGACCCCGGATTTACCTTTCCGCCGGAGCTCACTTAGTTGATCCAGCAGCAGAACACCCTGATGCAGTTGTTAGTCAGAATCAGGGGAACAACAACAACAACCCACCACCACCACCACCTGTTGACCACTTAGCGCATTTTCTTAGGGTAAATCCGCCGGTGTTTTCCAGTAGCACCGAGCCGATAGTAGCAGATGATTGGCTCCGCAAGATAGCTAGGGAGTTGACCACAGCAGGATGCACAGATGCGGAGAAGGTGAAGTTTGCCGCACATCAGTTAGAAGGACCCGCAGCATCCTGGTGGGAGAATTTCACAGCCACTTTCCCAGTCGACACTGTCACATGGGACCTGTTTCAGCAGGCTTTTCGTACTGCCCATGTTTCAGCAGGAGCAATGGCCATGAAGAAGCGTGAGTTCCGTAACTTGCGCCAAGGAGGACGGACAGTTGGCCAGTATGTGGAGGAGTTTAGTAAACTAGCACGTTATGCCCCAGATGACGTTGCTACGGATGCAGCTAAGCAGGAGAAATTCCTGGAAGGACTGAATGATGAGTTGAGTATGCAGTTGATGGTAGCCACCTTCAACAACTACCAGGAGTTGGTAGATCGTGCTCTTATGATTGAAGGGAAGCAGCAGCAAATTGAGAACCGCAAGAGGAAGTATGGACAAGGAAAGTATAATTCAGGAGCTCAGCAGAAGCCACGTTTTACCCCTAGACCGGGAGGACATTTTCAGCATACCCATGGAGTAGGTAGCTCGCACAATCACAATGGCACCAAGAATGGTAATGGGAATGGAGGAAGCAATGGACAGAACCGCAGCACCCCATCAACCCCAGCCAAGAAGGACTTGAGCCACGTCACTTGCTATAAGTGTTCGAAGCTAGGACATTATGCAAATGACTGTCCTGAGGGACAAAATGGCAATGGAAGCTCTGGAAAGAAGCCGAACCCTTTCAACAGGGGCAAGTGAACCACGTTAGCGTGGAGGAGGTTGAAGCTCAGCCCGATGCAGTAATAGGTAAGTTTTTGGTTAAGTCATTTACTGCACTCGTTCTTTTCGATACTGGTGCATCGCATTCATACATCTCAAGGGGATTTGTGGATAAGTATAACCTGCCAACCCAAGCCCTTAGGTCACCCATGTTAGTAACCTCGCCAGGAGTAGAGTATATGGCTAGACTATGGTGTGATCGGTTACCATTAAGGATTGGTAACTATGTTTTTCCCTCATACCTAATAGTATTGGAATCCCAAGGATTGGATGTGATATTAGGCATGGATTGGTTATCAAAGTATGAAGGGAATATTGAGTGTGCTAGTAAGACAATTTTGCTTACCACACCAGAAGGGAGAAGGATCAAGTACGTTCCCGGCATGTACCAAAGAGGACCCAAGTAAATTGCCTAACAAGAGTTGTGTAGGAGGAAGTACCAGTGGTAAAGGATTTTCCTGACGTATTTCCCGAAGAGTTGCCAGGCATGCCACCGGATAGAGACATTGAGTTTTTGATTGAGATTTTGCCAGGCACTGGGCCAATATCAAAGAGACCATATAGGATGCCAGCAAAAGATTTGGTGGAGATTAAGAAGCAGATTAAGGAGTTACTGGATAAAGGTTACATTCGCCCAAGTTCTTCGCCTTGGGGATCACCAGTACTTCTAGTGGAGAAGAAGGATGGATCGTTAAGGATGGTTGTTGATTATCGTGGATTGAACGAAGTAACAATCAAAAACAAGTACCCGCTACCAATGATAAATGATCTGTTTGATCGATTGCAAGGAGCTAAAGTGTTTTCCAAGATCGATTTGCGATCAGGGTACCATCAGTTGAAGATTCGAGAGCAGGACATACCTAAGACAGCTTTTACCACCAGGTATGGGCTGTATGAGTATACCGTTATGTCATTTGGAATGACTAACGCGCCTGCCTATTTTATGAACATGATGAACAAAGTGTTTATGGAGTTTTTGGATAAGTTCGTCGTAGTGTTCATTGATGATATCCTGGTATATTCGAAGAATGAAGAGGAACATAAGGAGCATTTGCATTTGGTACTTGGAAAGCTCAGAGAACACCAATTATATGCCAAGTTCAGCAAATGTGAGTTATGGTTGAAGGAAGTAGGATTCCTCGGACATGTTATATCTGGAGAAGGTATAGCAGTAGATCCCGCTAAAGTTGAAACTGTGACCAAGTGGGAAGCCCCAACAACAGTTGGAGAGATCTAGAGTTTTCTTGGACTCGCAGGATACTACCGGAGATTTATTGAGAACTTCTCAAAGATTGCGAAGCCTATGACGGAGTTGCTGAAGAAGGATACTAAGTTCAAATGGACTGAGGAGTGTGAGGCTAGTTTCCAGGAGTTGAGGAAACGCTTGGTTACCTCACCGGTGTTGATTTTGCCAGATCAAACCAAGGATTATGAGGTGTATTGCAACGCTTCACGTCGAGGACTTGGAGCAGTGCTTATGCAAGAAGGGAGAGTTGTTTCATATGCTTCACGACAACTGAAGCCCCATGAGTTGAATGATGCTACGCATGATTTGGAGTTAGCAGCCGTAGTGCATGCCTTGAAGACATGGAGACATTTCCTCATTGGAAATCATTGTGAGGTGTACACGGATCATAAGAGTTTGAAGTACATTTTCACACAGAAGGAGTTGAACCTCAGACAAAGGAGATGGTTGGAGTTCATCAAGGATTATGATATGAAATTGCATTATCATCCCGGGAAGGCTAATGTAGTAGCTGATGCATTAAGCCGCAAGAGCCATGTCAATACGTTAATGACGGGAGAAATACCCAAGGAGTTAGCAGAAAATCTTCGTGAACTATGTTTGGAAATAGTTCCGAGAGGCTATGTAGCATCATTGGAAATTTAGTTAACTTTGATGGACAAAATCAGGGAAGCTCAGAAAACTGACAAGGAGATTGCTTCCATAAAGGAGAAAATGAAAGGAGGAAAAGCTAAAGGATTTCGTGAGGATGAGCACGACACCCTATGGTTTGAAGACCGTGTTTTTGTACCCAATGACCCGGAGATCAGGAAGTTGATTTTGCAAGAGGCACATGATTCACCATATTCGATTCACCCCGGAAATACCAAGATGTATTTGGATTTGAAGGATATTTTCTGGTGGACCGGAATGAAGAAGGATATTGCGGAGTATGTAGCAGTTTGTGACGTATGTCAGAGAGTAAAGGCAGAGCATCAGAAGCCAGCAGGATTGTTGCAACCATTGCCGATACCCGAATGGAAGTGGGATAAGCTAGGCATGGATTTTATCACGGGATTACCAAGGACTCATTTGGGTTGTAGTTGATCGATTGACGAAGGTAGCTCATTTCATCCCAGTAAAGACCACTTACACCAGTGCTAAGTTGGCGAAAATATACATGACCAGGATCGTATGTTTGCATGGAGTTCCAAGGAGCATCGTATCTGATAGAGGAACCCAGTTTACCTCAAAGTTCTGGAAGCAGTTGCATGAGACTTTGGGTACTAGGCTAGAATTTAGTACAACTTTTCATCCGCAGACAGATGGACAAACCGAGAGAGTCAATCAAATTTTGGAGGATATGCTGAGAGCTTGTGCGCTAGATTATGGATCTAGTTGGGACGATAATTTGCCATATGCAGAGTTCTCTTACAATAATAGCTATCAGACCAGTTTGAAGATGGCCCCTTTCGAAGCTCTGTAGGGAAGGAGGGGCAGGACACCGTTGTCGTGGGACGGAGTTGGAGACCGTCAGTTGTTTGGACCTGACTTGATTAAAGAGGCTGAGCATAAGGTGAAGTTGATTCGCGATAGGCTCAAGGTAGCCCAGTCCAGGCAGAAGAGCTACGCAGATTCTAAACGCAAGGAGACAGTTTACGAAGTCGGAGACAGAGCTTATCTTCGAGTATCCCCACTTCGAGGGATTAAGCGCTTTGGAGTTAAGGGGATGTTAGCGCAACGATTTGTAGGGCCATATCGAGTTTTGAAGCGTATGGGAGAAGTGGCCTACAAGTTGGAATTGCCCGAAGGATTGTCAGGAGTGCATGATGTGTTCCACGTTTCTCAGTTGAAGAAGTGTCACGCGGAGATGGCCGACATACCTTTGAGAGACACAGTGCCATTAGAAGCAATTCAGTTGGATAACAATTTGACCTATGAGGAGAAACCAGTCAAGATCCTCGAGGTTGCCAGTCGAGTCACTCGCAGCAAGGTTATCAAGTTTTGCAAAGTTCAGTGGAGCCACCACACGGAGGATGAAGCCACCTGGGAGCGAGAGGAAGATTTGCTCAAGGACCACCCTCACCTATTTTCTAGCCAACCCGAATCTCGAGGGCGAGATTCATCTTAAGGGGGGTAGGTTTGTAACATCCCAAATTTTCAATTTGGAATGTTATACATTAGGTCATCATGCATATCATATTTTATTTTGCTTTTGGTTTTGATCCTAGAAAATCCTAAGCAACTCAAGGACCCACGGAGAGAGTTGGGGATTTCGTTATTTACATATTTGAGTTTCCTCAAATTTTGTAAACGGGATCATTTGATTTTATTTATTTTATCATCAATTATTTCTATTACAAAAATATGAGAGAGGGAATAAAATGACTTTCCCAAAATATAGAAATATTGAGGATTTAATAAAAAAATCAAATAAGATTTATTTCGGAGTTTTTCGGTATTTTATTTGAATTTAGGAAAAATGCGCGTTTTTCAAAATTGCATTTAGGGCCCAAATAAATGTTCACTTTTTCGGGCTTGATTTTAGAAGCCCGGGAAAATTTATTTGGGGATTTTTGGAGTCCGTTTAGTATTTCTTTTTATTTTTCTTCCGAGCGGAATTATTTAAAAAAATGCGGAACCGACTGTGGGCCGTACTCGGCCAGGACACCGCCGGCCGAGGCCTTTATAAGGCGCTGCACCAGCCCGAGAGCCCAGCCCCGCGCCCCGAAACCCTAGCCCCAGCCCCAGCCCCAGCCCCAGCCGCCGCCGCCGCCGCCAGCCGCCGCCGCCGCCGCCGGAGCCGCGGGTCGCCCGAGGTTTGCCACCGCCTCGACTTCCATGCCATTTAAAAAAAAACTCTATTCGTCGTTTTTCTTTTTTTGTCGGATTTTCCGCGGTTATTTTCTGATCGCGATTTCTGATCCGATTTTCGTTTTAGTATAACTTTTTGCTCGTTTATCGGAATCAGGCGATTCAAGCGCCTGGAGTTTCATCTCGAAAGCCTCTTTCCGAATAATCAACTTAAACAAGTTTTTGCTACTGTAAAATTTGACTTAGATCCAGATTACTAGAACAAAGTTGTTTTCTTCCGCCGTTTGTTTTCTTTTGTTTCGTTCGATTTGATTCTTTTTGCAAACCAGGGTTCTTAAGTTGAACTTTCTGGTTAGATCTTCTATTTGAGTTTTACCCGTGCATTAGATGAGTACTTATTGTATGCTTGTTGTTTGTCTGCGATAGAATACCCGGAGTGCGCCGCCTGTTACTTTGAATCTCTTGGTTTCGCGGATCATCAGCAAGGCAAGTAACACTTTGATCATACCTTTTCTACAACCCAGTTTTATTGCATTAGATCAATCTTCACACATTGCATGATTAGGATCTAAATAAATTGTGGGATGGGAAGTAGATGAGGTAGTACCTATTACTTGTTTATTATCAAACCTTTGGGAGTTACTTCTACGTTTGCTTATTATGCCATGCTATACTAGTAGACGTGGATTGGGTGAGTGATATCCATGACAGATGTGAGATTGTTAATTAATGGTTTATCTAAGGTGGCAACCTAAACACACATCTGGGTGGATTGAGGCACCTGGGGATTCCAGGACTTGCCTGTTTTTCTTTTGGACCGCCACCCAGGCCCAAAGGGATCATGAGATTATTCATACTAGAAACTTCCGTGTGCAGCCACATGCCATTATGGGCTCTGGCATAGTTGACTAGGTTGTGCGAACTCTTACAGTGGTAGACTAGCAGATGTAGGGGATGTAGGTGGTACGGTCTACTCGATCGTAAGGTGCTAGCGCTTCTGAAAGACTATGTCTCGGTCATCCGTTTCTGAAACACCATGTAGTGCGAGAAATCCAACGGAGGCGATCGAGTCTTGTGGGGAAAAGTGCACAAACCTCTGCAGAGTGTAACAAACTAATCAAGGTTAGCCGTGTCCCCAGTTATGGACATCTTGAGTATGTAGTACTTGGATTATCATGTGAATCTCAACATGTTACTCTAAAATTAATTTTGTTGGGTTAATGATGTTACTTAATTGGGATTGAGGATGCTGTCAACCATTCTCAATGTTTAACAACCACCATGATAGTAATTAAATTTATTCCTTTGAAGTAGGGAAAAATTGGCTTTACGCAAAAACAGTAACCATAGAGCTTTCCACCAGCCAAATATGCATATAGTATAGCTGTTGCATTCCATTACTCTCTATGTGTTACCTTGCCAGCATATTCCATGTGCTGACCCGTTTCCGGGCTGCAACGTTAATGTTGCAGACTTTTCAGACGACAATTAAGGAGTTTTAGGTCGTGGTTCTATACTCATCGATGTCGTTGGAGTTGATGGACTCACTTATCTTCCAAGCCTTCCGCTGTTATCGTTATTAGATGGCCTTAAGCCATATTTATTGTAATAAGTTCTCTTTTGAGACACTCGATGTAATAAGTGTGTGATTTCTACTTTGCTATAAATCCTCCGAGTACTGTGTGGTGTTAGCATTACTGATCCAGGGATGACACCGGAGCACAGAGATCAGACTGTTTGAGGTCTGGTCGCTACATTCAACAACAGCGGCAAGGTTAAGGTCACACGTACTGTTCGTGTGCATTTTAGTTTCTCTACATATGCTGATTATGTTGATACTGATGTGGTACCTATGCAAGCATGTTCCTTATTACTTGGTACACCATGGCAATTTGATAAAAATTATGTACACCATGGTAGAAACAATCAGTATACTCTTGTTCCTAAAGATAAAAATACTACTTTGCTTCCTATGACTCCTGATTCCATTTTGAAAGATGAGATTAATAGAGCTAATAAAGCAAAACAGGAGAAGAATAAGAGTGAAAATCAGATTGTGGCAAAAAAATTGAGCAACAAATGAAACCTAATAATAAACTATCTAGTGGTGCTTCTGAAATTAAACTGAAAAGTGCATGTTTACTTGCCGCAAAATCTGATATTGATGATCTAGATTTCACCAAATCTGTTTGCTATGCTTTTGTGTGCAAAGAGGCATTATTTTCATTCAAGGACGTGCCTTCCTCTTTGCCTCCTACTATCACTAACATTTTGCAGGAGTTCGCTGACGTCTTTCCACAAGACGTGCCACCGGGATTACCACCTATTCGAGGGATTGGGCATCAAATTGACTTAATTCCTGGTGCTTCGCTACCCAACCGTGTACCATACCGTACCAATCCAGAGGATACGAAGGAGATTACGCGAATCCCTTAGTCCTTGTGTTGTTCCTATCATTTTAGTGCCGAAAAAGGATAGTACATCGCGTATGTGCGTTGGTTGTAGAGGCATTAATAATATTACTATTCGTTATCGTCATCCTATTCCTAGGCTAGATGATATGCTTGATGAATTGAGTGGCTCTACAATATTCTCCAAAGTTGATTTGAATAGTGGATACCATCAAATTCGTATGAAATTGGGAGATGAATGGAAAACAACATTTAAAACTAAGTTTGGATTATATGAGTGGTTAGTCATCCCTTTTGGGTTAACTAATGCACCTAGTACTTTCATGAGGTTAATGAACGAAGTTTTACGTGCTTTCATTGCACGATTTGTCGTAGTTTACTTTGATGACATATTGATTTATAGCAAATCTTTGGAGGAACATTTGGAACATTTATGTGCTGTTTTTATTGCTCTACGTGATGCACGTTTGTTTGGTAACCTTGGAAAGTGCACCTTTTGCACCGACCGAGTATCTTTTCTTGGCTATGTTGTTACTCCACAGGGAATTGAAGTTGATAAAGCCAAGATTCAAGCTATTGAGAGTTGGCCGCAGCCCAAAACGGTCACACAAGTGAGGAGTTTCCTTGGCCTCGCTGGTTTCTATAGGCGTTTTGTGAGAGATTTCAGCACCATTGCTGCACCTCTCAACGAGCTTACAAAGAAGGATGTGCCTTTTGTTTGGGGTACCACACACGAAGAAGCCTTCATGGTATTGAAAGATAAGTTGACACATGCTCCTTTACTCCAACTTCCTGATTTTAATAAGACTTTTGAACTTGAATGTGATGCTGGTGGAATTGGATTAGGAGGTGTGTTATTACAAGATGGCAAACCTGTTGCATACTTTTCTGAAAAATTGAGTGGGCCTAGTCTGAACTATTCTACTTATGATAAAGAATTATATGCTCTTGCTCGGACCTTAGAAACATGGCAACATTATTTATGGCCCAAGGAATTTGTTATACATTTTGATCATGAATCATTGAAACACATTAAAATTCAAGCAAAACTGAACCGTAGACATGCTAAATGGGTTGAATTCATTGAGACTTTCCCTTATGTCATTAAACACAAGAAGGGTAGAGAAAATGTTATTGCTGATGCATTGTCTCGTCGTTATACTATGCTTTCAAACTTGACTTTAAAATATTTGGTTTGGAGACCATCAAATATCAATATGTGCATGATGCTGAATTTAATGATGTATTGCAGAATTGTATGGAAGGGAGAACTTGGAGCAAGTTCATTCTTAACGATGGATTTGAGTTTCGTGCTAACAAGCTATGCATTCTAGCTAGCTCCGTTCGTCTTTTGTTGTTGCAGGAGGCACATGGAGGAGGACTAATGGGATACTTTGGCGTGAAGAAGACGGAGGCCGTACTTGCTACACATTTCTTTTGGCCAAAGATGAGACGGGATGTTGAGCGTTTTGTTGCTCGCTGCACTACATGTCAAAAAGCTAAGTCACGACTCAATCCTCATGGTTTATATATGCCTTTGCCTGTACCTAGTGTTCCTTGGGAGGATATACCTATGGACTTTGTTTTAGGTTTACCTCGAACAAAGAAGGGGAGGGATAGCATATTTGTTGTCATGGATAGGTTCTCGAAAATGGCACACTTTATACCATGTCATAAAAGCGATGACGCTATTAATGTTGCTGATTTGTTCTTTCGTGAAATTATTCGCTAGCATGGTGTGCCAAATACTATTGTTTCAGATCGTGATACTAAATTTCTTAGCCACTTTTCGAGATGTTTATGAGCTAAGTTGGGGACTAAACTGCTTTTTAGTACTACTTGTCACACCCAAACTGATGGAGAAATTGAAGTAGTCAATAGAACATTGTGTACTATGCTTAGGGCTGTTTTGAAGAATAACAAGAAAATGTGGGATGAATGCTTGCCTCATATTGAATTTTCTTATAATCGTTCATTGCATTCTACTACTAAGATGTGCCCTTTTGAAATTGTGTATGGTTTCCTACCTCGTGCACCTATTGATTTTTTGCCTCTTCCATCTTCGGAGAAGGTTAATTTTGATGCTAAAGAACGTACTGAATTGATTTTAAAAATGCATGAGTTAACTAAGGAAAACATTGAGCGCATGAATGCTAAATATAAACTTGCTGGAGATAAGGGTAGAAAACATGTTGTGTTTGCACCTGGAGATCTTGTTTGGTTACATTTGCGTAAGGATAGATTTCATAATTTACGCAAATCAAAGCTAATGCCACGTGCTGATGGTCCTTTTAAGGTGTTAGAGAAAATAAATGATAATGCATATAAACTTGAGCTGCCTGCAGATTTTGGGGTTAGTCCCACTTTTAACATTGCAGATTTGAAGCCTTATTTGGGTGAGGACGATGAACTTTCGTCGAGGACGACTTCATTTCAAGAAGGGTAGGATGATGAGGACATTAATACCATTCTTACACCCACAGCCCCTGCTGCTATATGTACTGGACCAATTACTAGAGCTCGCGCACGCCAATTGAACTATCAGGTACTTTCATTTATTGGTAATGATTCTAATGTTCATGTGATGTAGGGTAGAACCCTAATCGCCCGATCTTTCACGAAAGGAGCGGATCCCGCGAAGAACACGAGGAACACGAGGGGAAAACGAGGGAAATCACGGGGGGAAACACAAGAGAATCACTCAACCAACAAGAAATAGTCACACATGTGCTAGATCCCCGAATACATAAGAGAAGATACACGATCCACGGACAACTAAGGACGATACAAGGGTAGCCGGTCTTCTCCGTGAGGAGGTCTTGAATCCACGGGGGGATCTTCCCATAGAAAGGGGGCTTGAATCCAAAGGGGATCTTCTCCGAAGAGGCCGCGGTCTCTCGCAAGGAGGAGATCCGATATGGATGAGCGTAGCTCTATCTCTCAAATGATCTATCACAACGCTACCCTTCAAATGGTGGAGGTGGAGGAGTATATATAGTCTAGGGCCACGAAGGGGTAAGTGAAGGGGTACATGGGCCTCATCCCGCAACTGGACACAGCCAGGTACCGGACGTCCGCTGGGGACCGGTCGTCCGGTGGCTCGTGGGAGGCCGGACATCCGGTAGGGGCCGGTCGTCCGCTTGTTCTGGCTCGGATGCTGGTGTAGCGGATTTCCAGTCGGGACCGGTCATCCGGTCGCCGGTCGTCCGGTGGCGTCGGACGTCCGCTAGTTTGGCTCGGGTGCAGGGACACCGGTCGTCCGGTGGATCTTCAGGCGCCGGACGTCCGAACCCGACCGGTCATCCGGTGGCTGGAGTTTCTTCGACAGCTCTTCTACTTGCGTCTTCGTTTCCACGCTTCCCTCGCGGATGGTGTAGGTGTTCCTTGGAGCTTGCACTTCTCCATGTCGTCCGCAGCGTTCCGACAATACCTATGCATGCACACGGGAGAAGTGTCAAGTAGTGTACCATCCTCGAAGGGGTCAAGTGAGCACGTGTAAAGGATATGATTCAACTTTGTGTATGTGAAGTAGGGGTCACACATGTCACTTGCCAAACTGACTCTTGACATGGTGATGTCCGTAGGATTCTCCGCATCATCTCCCCTCCCTTGGGAAAGATCTGACCTCGGATCGAAAATCAAATCACCATGGGAAAGAGATGGCTTCTCCGTGTAGGAGTGGGCGTTCACCAAGTAGTCGTCATCTTCAAGCTTGAAGTGGGCACTCTCCAATGTCGCACCATCTTGGGATTCCTTCAAAATGAGCAAGGACAACAAACACTTGGAAAAATGAATTTGGTTATCGTTAATGCAAAACCAAGCATTCAAGAGGCGATTCACCAAACAAGTGTCTTCATCACGCAAAGCATATGGTGTGACAAAGGATTGTGACATGGCATATAAGCGCATAAATTGAGCACAAGCAAAGATATCATGGGGACAAGCATGTAAATGGTTGTCATCAACTGCATGAAGTGAGCAAGTATGAATCATTGGTGATGCAACAAGACAAGCAATCATAGGAATCAAGTCCTGCAAGCTAGTGGTGCAAAGATGCAACATACTAGAGGAAAGCATGGCAATCATGTCATGTGAGCAAATAATAGTCATAGGCAATGTACATGACATATCGCAAGCACGAACACAAAGCAAGATCATAATATCATCATAGGCATGGGGCACAAAGCAAACATGGCAATAACAAGCAATGTCTCCACCAAGCTTGCAAATACACATACAAGTATGAGAATCAATCATCATGTGTAATGCAAAGCATGGGTCACGAATGCATGGCAAAAGCATAGTAATGAGCATATCATGCAAAGTGATCATGGCAAGATGGGCATAGAATATGTAGTGGAGAATAACCCATAGCCAAGTGAGGGTCATGTAGAAGAAATGCGCGAAGTCTTTGCGCGAAGAGAGCGGTGGGAAAGACAATCCATGGGATATCTAGTCATCGTTGCTCTCTAGAGCTTGTTTTGTCAACTCATGGGATTGCGAGGTTGACAAGAATTCATGGGTACCTACACAAAAGAGACACAAATGAAAGAAATTGCATGTGTGGTAAATGTACACATCATCCATCATGATGTGTATGTGCATGTGAGAGTTAGTACAAAATAAGCATCACTCAAAGAAATTTGATGCATGGTATAAGAACATGCCATCCATCATGAAAGAATAATTATTGTGTATAACACGATGGGGATGCAAATTGAGCATACAAGTATAAGGATCATGCAATTAATGGGAGTGATCAAAATTTCCTAAAATGTATGAGGAAACTATGTGGGTCTCCTCATGTGCAATATTGGAAACATCATATGGAGCAAATGAGTAATACCCAAAACAATGCATATCCTAAGTTAGGTGGTCATGGAATGGCATATGAGATAAAGGATGCAAAGGGAGTATATCAATATCATCACAAGAAAAACAAATGCCGATAACCATGGGCTTGTCATCTATGCCATATGTGCAAATTGGGTTTATATTAATGGCATATGCATAGTCACTATGAAGAGATTGCAAATATGACATATGATTGATCTCATGCATAGCATATGACAAGTCAAGCGGATTGGCAAACATGATGTGACCGAGAGAATTAGCACAAGGAATCCTATGTAACATGGCATCACAACTAAGAGACTCCACATGGCAATCATCATACTCATCATAAATGGGTAAATCAACGCATGGGGAAATCATACTAGCATGAAGCATGTCAATAGGGGGATCAACATCATGAAAGCAATCAATGTCAAGAATGTCCACTAGTGGGACTAGGGCATCACCGTCACCTATGTTACCGTTTTCGTTCCACTCAAATGGTGTAGGTGAGGTGGGAAAGACCAAATGGTGGTCATCTTCATCTTGATGGAACCATGTGGGGGGTGCATCATATTCCACCATGGCCATCGTCTTGTCCAAAGGTAGGACGTAGTCGTCGTGAATCGGCGCGTCATCATAGATGGGACCTAGCACCAAATGAGAAGACACAATAGAGGTAGAGGTCAAGTCGTTAGTGTTGAAAGTGGCCTCGCATGACCTATCAACTATCTCACTCTCTCTATGTGGTGGTTCACGCACTCCCTCAAAATAGGTGCACTCAATCTCACGTATGGTGGAGTCACTCATCTCACACAAGTGGTGGGGTTTGTGGCTCTCCTCACATGGGAATTGATGCAACACATCACATATGGGGCTAGTGGTGAAGTCGCTCTCACTCTCAATATGGTGGCAAAAGTCACTCAAGTCATCAAATGTTCCCGTGGTCGAAGGGAAAATCCCATGCTCAACCATCTCATCGTCGTCTCCATGGATGAAGGCCGAAGATGGAACCTCATCACTCTCGCCTCCTAAGATGGAAGGATCATCCTTGCTCGCCACCTTGTCGCTCGCCTCCAAAGCTTGGTCCTTGAGGGTCTTCGTATTCGTACTTATCGCTGCACCGTCTTGAAAAAGAGTCATGGAGGACTCGGCATCGTCAATGCCACAAAGAGGGATGGCATCGAACTTGGGAGTATCGTCTTGGAGCTCGTCAGGCTTGGACACCGTCGTGGTACTAGCCTCATGCTCGTTCTCACGGAGCTTGATCATCGCGAAGTGAGCTTGGGGTGGAGAAAGTTTGGCCTTCATGAGTTCTTGTTCCGCCTTGAGAGCACCAATGTAGTTGTCGTCGAGGGACTTGTAGTTCTCGAGGAAGATCGTCTTGGAGATGTCGTTCTGCAATCCCATCATGAAGTGGAACTTCATCGAAATGGGGTCGTCCATGCCGGCTCGTCGCAAGGCAATCTTCATCTCCTTGAAGTACTCATCGATGGACTTGGATCCTTGGATGGTGTTCTCCAATTGGCGTTGAAGTTGTACCGTGTAGGTTGGAGGCACAAACTCTCGCCGCAAAGCTCTCTTTGTCTTGGGCCAACTCATGTCGTAGCTCTCCGAAGGTGTGTGAAGCCACCATGTGGACGCATAGTCGTGGAAGTTCCTTGTGGCGCACTTCACTTGATCTTCGGGAGGGACTTGATGTAGCTTGAGGTAGTCGTCCATCAAACGCTCCCACTCAAGATACTCCTCGGGTTCTTGAGTCCCATAGAAAGGAATCGTGTGGTCGATGTCGAGGTCGTAGTAGCTCATGGAAGTCCCGGACTTGAGCTTGGGGAGCTTCTCTTGAGCGTAGTCTTGTGGTGCTTGTTGGCGAAGATGCCATATATCCGAAGGCGAAGATGCCTTGAAGTCGCTTGGCGAAGATGCCAAAGTGGTTGGTGTAGCCGTAGCTCCGTCTTGGTGGTGCTTGTCCCGCGGTCTTCTCTTGTGGTCATGATGTTTGGACTTGGTGTGCAGTACGGCTTGTTGCGACTTGTAGGTAGGAACATCTCGAGCATCTTCATGATGATGTTGTCGTTGTCGTGCTTGAGCTCGATGTAGATGTCGTTCGTCGTCGTCGTACACATGTTGCTTGGAGGTGACTTGCCCTTCTTGACGAGGTAGATCACGAACGTGATGGTGGTCGCCATGGAGATGTGGACGTGGATGACTTGCGCTTGCATCATTTTTGCACTCCGAAGAGTTGTGACTTGAATGTCGCCGCCTTGAGGATGATGAAGGGGAAGAACGGTTGATCAACAAGGTCTGAATCTCCTCCATCCTTGCATCTTCCTCCTCCTTTTGTGCGGAGAGCTTGTTGTTGATGTAGTTGTACACGCCGTCATTGTTGTGGAAGACCGGAGATGAAATGCCTTGCCTATCCATCACAAGATTCGATCCAATATGAGTGGAGAAAGAGAAGAAAGAATACCAAATGTACCTTGACCGAAGTTGAAAGTGGATCAATGATCACTCCAATGTGGACAAGGAAATAGCACAATTGGTACCAATTGTTGTCGGTTTCTCACACCTACACAAGTAAGGCTTATGGTGGAGCTTGGTGAGGATAGTGGCACAAATATTTAATGCAAAATGTTAGCAAGAGTCAATAATGTTGAAAGAGATTCACAAATTCACAAGTGTAACAAGTAGACCAATAGCAATATGTGGCACACAGAAACACACACACGAATAGATAAATGGGGTCGTGCAACCAAGGATGAGCACAAAATGTGGAATCCACGGAAAACGCTTGTGTTGCACAACTCAAGAGAGACGCTAGCACGATTGCTCACTAGGTAGATATGACACTTGTGCACAACCTATAAGATGCAAAATGTATAAACTTTTTATCCCAAGTATGCTATGTATGTCTGGTTTCCATTGTTTGATCCAAGATGATCGAATATGACAATCTTATGCAATGTGGTGGATGCTATAGCTATTGCTTACAAGCTTCTTAGCTCTTTCTCTTTAGCTTAAAAGCTTATTCTTTTTTTATATCCACTTTGCGAAATGCACAAACCAAGATAGTAATTGTGTATATGCGGGAACAAACTTGAGGCACACGAGATGATATGATACCAATACGATATGGTATGTATGTAATGTATGGTGTAGATGATAGAGGCGGGGGTCCCGATCTTTTGATGAGATGATAACTATCAATTTGGTGGAGTCGACTTTGACGATCCGACTACAAACATGCACGACGTTGCGCCTTAGCAATCGCTAAACCAATCTCCTGAGGTTACTGATGATGCTGGAAGCACGGTCAGCCTGACCACAAAGGTCTATTCCTGCAAGCAATCGAAGAACCAGCAAGCATATGATAAAGCAATCTGAATATTGCGAATATATATGAAGTATTGATAATGGTGGGGATCCGTAAGCGGTCTTGGTCTGGTCGTTGGACACAAACGAAGTACACGAAGTTGCAATGGCTAACTTTTAACTAAACAAATCCCCAAGTCTAAACGATGCCCTAAGGGCTGTATATATTGAGGAGAGAGGGGGAATTTCGTGGCCCTTGGTGGAGCGGTCCGAAACCAACCCTAACTCTTGTTTCCCCACACATACGGACTCTAAAAATAGCCTATACTTAAGTACTTCGAAAATACATGGGCCTGACCCAATAATAAGGTGACACAGCACCTAGAATAGCCTCTGGACGAAATTTATGAAGTGGCATCTTGTATAGTTCGTCCATGCTTCATGCACTCATTATGGTGGCTTCAGAGTCCTGTAGTCATCACTTGTAACTCCGTTCTAGTTCCTCTTGCGCATGCCATCATCTTCATGCTTGAACTTGCTCCAAGGTTCATCTTTATTGTCCAATCTAGGCCCTTCATTTGTAAGAAAAACAAATGTATCCAATTTAGGCAGCATGATAGTCTCATGAACATTAGAATCGTTACCAAGAAACGAAAGTACCTGATAATTCAATTGGCGTGCACGAGCTCCAGTAATTGGTCCAGTATGTATAGCAGCAGGGGTCGTGGGTGTAACAATGGTATTCATGTCCTCATCATCCTCCCCTTCTTGAAATGAAGTCGTCCTCGACGAAAGTTCATCGTCCTCACCCAAATAAGGCATCAAATCTGCAATGTTAAAAGTGGGACTAACCCCAAAATCTGCAGGCAGCTCAAGTTTATATGCATTATCATTTATTTTCTCTAACACATTAAAAGGACCATCAGCACGTGGCATTAGCTTTGATTTGTGCAAATTAGGAAATCTATCCTTACACAAATGTAACCAAACAAGATCTCCAGGTGCAAACACAACATGTTTTCTACCCTTATCTCCAGCAAGTTTATATTTAGCATTCATACGCTCAATGTTTTCCTTAGTTAACTCATGCATTTTTAAAATCAATTCAGTACGTTCTTTAGCATCAAAATTAACCTTCTCCGAACATGGAAGAGGCAAGAAATCAATAGGTGCACGAGGTAGGAAACCATACACAATTTCAAAAGGGCACATCTTAGTAGTAGAATGCAATGAATGATTATAAGCAAATTCAATATGAGGCAAGCATTCTTCCCACATTTTCTTGTTATTCTTCAAAACAGCCCTAAGCATAGTAGACAATGTTCTATTGACTACTTCAGTTTGTCCATCAGTTTGGGGGTGACAAGTAGTACTAAAAAGCAGTTTAGTCCCCAACTTAGCCCATAAACATCTCCAAAAGTGGCTAAGATATTTAGTATCACGATCTGAAACAATAGTATTTGGCACACCATGCAAGCGAATAATTTCACGAAAGAACAAATCAGCAACATTAACAGCATCATCGCTTTTATGACATGGTATAAAGTGTGCCATTTTCGAGAACCTATCCACGACAACAAATATGCTATCCCTCCCCTTCTTTGTTCGAGGTAAACCTAAAAAAATTCCATAGATATATCCTCCCAAGGAACACTAGGTACATGCAAAGGCATATATAAACCATGAGGATTGAGTTGTGACTTAGCTTTTTGACATGTAGTGCAGCGAGCAACAAAACGCTCAACATCCCGTCTCATCTTTGGCCAAAAGAAATGTGTAGCAAGTACGGCCTCTGTCTTCTTCACGACAAAGTGTCCCATTAGTCCTCCTCCATGCGCCTCCTGCAACAACAAAAGACGAACGGAGCTAGCTGGAATGCATACCTTGTTAGCACGAAACGCAAATCCATCATTAAGAACGAACTTGTTCCAAGTTCTCCCTTCCTTACAATTCTGCAATACATCTTTAAATTCAGCATCGTGCACATATTGATCTTTGATTGTCTCCAAACCAAATATTTTAAAGTCAAGTTGTGAAAGCATAGTATAACGACGAGACAATGCATCAGCAATAACATTTTCTTTATCCTTCTTGTGTTTAATGACATAAGGGAAAGTCTCAATGAATTCAACCCATTTAGCATGTCTACGGTTCAGTTTTGCTTGACTTTTAATGTGTTTCAAAGATTCTTGATCAGAATGTATAACAAATTCCTTTGGCCATAAATAATGTTGCCATGTTTCTAAGGTCCGAACAAGAGCATATAATTCTTTATCATAAGTAGAATAGTTCAGACTAGGCCCACTCAATTTTTCAGAAAAGTATGCAACAGGTTTGCCATCTTGTAATAACACACCTCCTAATCCAATTCCACTAGCATCACATTCAAGCTCAAAAGTCTTATTGAAAGCAGGAACTTGGAGTAACGGAGCATGTGTCAACTTATCTTTCAATACCGTGAAGGCTTCTTCCTGTGCGGTACCCCAAACAAAAGGCACATCCTTCTTTGTAAGCTCGTTGAGAGGTGCAACAATGGTGCTGAAATCTCTCACAAAACGCCTATAGAAACCAGCAAGGCCAAGGAAACTCCTCACTTGTGTGACCGTTTTGGGCTGTGGCCAACTCTCAATAGCTTCAATCTTGGCTTCATCAACTTCAATTCCCTGCGGAGTAACAACATAGCCAAGAAAAGATACTCGGCCGGTGCAAAAGGTACACTTTACAAGGTTACCAAACAAACATGCATCACGTAGAGCAATAAAAACAACACGTAAATGTTCCAAATGTTCCTCCATAGATTTGCTATAAATCAGTATATCATCAAAATAGACTACCACAAATCGTCCAATGAAAGCACGTAAAACTTTGTTCATTAGTCTCATGAAAGTACTAGGTGCATTAGTTAACCCAAAAGGCATGACTAACCACTCTTATAAACCAAACTTAGTTTTAAATGCCGTTTTCCATTCATCTCCCAATTTCATACGAATTTGATGGTATCCACTATGCAAATCAACCTTGGAGAATATTGTAGAGCCACTCAATTCGTCAAGCATGTCGTCTAGCCAAGGAATAGGATGACAATAACGAATAGTAATATTATCAATGCCTCTACAATCAACACACATACGCGACGTACCATCCTTTTTCGGCACTAAAATGATAGGAACGGCACAAGGACTAAGGGATTCACGTATATAACCTTTGTCGAGCAGTTCTTGTACATGGCGCATAATCTCCTTCGTCTCCGTTGGATTGGTACGGTATGGTGCACGGTTGGGGAATGATGCACCGGGAATTAAGTCAATTTGATGCTCAATCCCTCGAATAGGTGGTAATCCCGGTGGCACGTCTTGTGGAAAGACGTCAGCGAACTCCTGCAAAATGTTAGTGACAGCAGGAGGCAAAGAGGAAGGCACGTCCTCGAATGAAAATAACGCCTCTTTGCACACAAAATCATAGCAAATAGATTTGCTGATATCTAGATCATCAATATCAGATTTTGTGGCAAGTAAACATGCACTTTTCAATTTAATTTCAAAAGCAACACTAGATGGTTTATTATTAGGTTTCAGTTGTTTCTCAAATTCTTTTGCCACAATCTGATTTTCACTCTTATTTTTCTCTTGTTTTGCTTTATTAGCTCTATTAATATCATCTTTCAAAATGGAGTCAGGAGTCATAGGAAGCAAAGTAATATTTTTATCCTTATGAACAAGAGTATACTGATTGTTTCTACCATGGTGTACAGAATTTTTATCAAATTGCCATGGTCTACCACGTAATAAGGAACATGCTTTCATAGGTACCACATCACAATCAACATAATCAGCATATTTAGAGATACTAAAATGCACACTAATAGTACGTGTTACCTTGACATTTCCGCTGTTGTTGAACCATTGGATGTAGTAAGGATGTGGATGTGGTCTTGTGGTGATAGATAGCTTCTCCACCATCTCCATGCTAGCCAAGTTATTGCAGCTCCCTCCATCTATGATGACGCGAACAGAACGTTCCTTCACAACTCCCTTTGTATGGAACAAGTTATGCCTCTGATTTTGCTCAGCTTGTGTAACCTGCACACTCAAAGCACGTTGAGCAACTAAATATTCATACCCGTCAGCATCTTCAGCAACCATGTATTGCGTCTCATGATCAGAATCCTCTCCTCCGTGTTCTTCATGTGTAATAAGAGCCAAAGTCTCCTCATCATAGTCACTAGCGGACTCATACCCACCATCCTCAGTAACAATCATCACACGCTGAGATTGGCATTCTCTCCCAAAATGTCCTCTTCCTTTACAACGACGACAAATAATATCACTTGTGTGCCCTGTTGATGCCATGGAAGAAGAAGAGCTCTTCCTAGGTCCGGCAGGTGTGCTCTTGGTAGATAGTGGTGGTTGTGCCTGCTTTCTTGTATCACGACTGGAGGTGGCACCTGATGGAGGTGCTGGTGGAGTGGAAGTAGAGGATGCACGTGGTGTCCATGATGAAGACCGACCTGCAGAAAAGTTAGTGCGCGCCAATGCCTGTCGATCCTGCACTTCACGTTCAGCTTTACAAGAAAGATGGAATAACGAGTGTTATTAGTATACTCCTTATACTCTAGAATGGTCTAAATCTCTCTATTTAATCCACCCATAAAACATGCAAGCATAGCTTCATTCTCTTCAACAATACCACATCTAATCATGCCAGTTTGTAATACCTGATAATATTCTTCTACAGAATTTTTTCGCTGTCTTACGCGCTGCAATTTTTGAAGTAATTCACGTTGATAATATGGTGGAACCCAACGAGTACGCATAGTAGTTTCCAAAGCAGCCCAAGTAGCTGGAATAGGATATAATCTACAATGTTCAGACCACCAAACACATGCAAAGCTAGTGAAAGCACAAACAACAGCAGGAACATGTCTCTCCTCAGGATATTGTAGACATGTAAATCGGTGTTCAGTTTCTAACTCCCAAGTAAGATATATATCAGGAACATATCTACCCTCAAATGGTGAAATTTTCAATTTTAGTTTAGGAAGATGGTCATGTACCTCAGGTGGTGGTGCAGCCCTACCGTTGCGATGATATGCATGAGGACGACGTGGTGGTGGTGGTGCTGGTGGTTGCACGTAGTTCTGATTTTGGTCAACCTCATCCTCGTAATGGTCCTCCACCTCTGCAGTAGCAGCAGGAGCGGCAGAAGCATCAACAGCGGAACCAAAATTTTGCCCTGGGTCAATGGGAATGTGCTGTGCTCGTCCCACTTGATTTGGAAAGCGACGTTGTTGTTGTTGTTGTAGAGGTGCGTTAGGGGCAGCCGGTGGTGGTGGTGGAAGACGCGCGAGCAATTCATTAAACCTGTTATCGAACTTTGTTTCGAACGTCTTCTCCATGCCATCTATCTTCTCCATGGCCTCTTCAAATCTGTTTAGCACATCTTGCACCTGTCCACTCATCACTTGCTGAAACTTATCATGCAACTCCTTATTCGTCAGGTTCTCCCAGTCAGTCTCGTCGGCTTGTGATCCTGCCATGGTTAGCAGCAATAGAAACACACAAGAATATGATCCTACAGACTGCTAACAAGAGGTGGTGGTGGATGTCACAAATCCGTCAAGCAAATCTCAAATTCTTACCAATTCTTACCCAGCAGCAGGCGGTGATCGGCAACCGTCATAGTCAAAACTCTCAAAGCTTGGAGAGAGCGATTACCAGGGAGAGTCAAATGCATGACATAGATGTATGTGGAGCTGGGAAGGCTTATAATATGGTAGCAAAAAGGGTCAGCAATAATCAATTCAGAGATGCAAAGTTGAATAAACGCTCAACGACGGTACTGTGCTGGTCCTAGGCTAGACCGTGCTAGAGACGTGAACCTAGAACACTAACAAAATCACGGCGCTGCACGTAAACAAGGGAAAAGCACACTCTGGAACTTTTTTTCGCTCTTTTTTTGCGCTCCTCTTTTTTTGCGAAAAATCACTATAATGGCGAGTGTCTCAAAACTCATCCCTCGTCAAACTGACAGGATGGGCACGAATTTTTTTTTTCACTTTTTTCGGAAATCAGGGAAGCGACAACGAAAAAGTGCGACAAAAAATCACTATGATGGCACGTGGCTCAAAAGACTCAGAAAAGCCTAAAAATTGGATAGGGAAAAAATATTTTTGCATGTGAAAATTTTGGCCTAAAAACTGCCTGTCTCCAGACTCTTTTTTTTTCGGGGACCTACTCAGGCAAGGAAACACGAATCGGGAATTAGACGGACCTCGAAAACATACCTAATATGAAAGGAACTCGAATTGGTAGTGGATATATGATGGTAGGATATGGCAGCGGTGGTGGTATATGGATACGGATTGGTGGTGGTATATGGATACGGATTGGTGATGGTATATGGAGACGGATTGGTGGTGGTATATGGATACGGATCGATGGCGGATAAGCGGTGGTGGTAGATGGCAGGAGCGATGATGATGGTGCGGCAGCGGCGTGACAACTTATGACCAGAACTTGAAACTCTAAAAGACTAGACTCTAAGACCAGCAACTAGACACGACGATGCAACCGCAAATTCAAGAAAGCAAAATACTAAAAAGACTATGCAAAGGCTCAGATTGGTTCGGATATGATGAACTAACCCTAAATTTTTTTGGCTTTTTTCATGGACTGTAGGAATGAAGAACAAACTCGATCTAAACTATGAAAAACTGGAAAATCTCACCGAGCAACCTAAAAAAATGATACCACTTGATAGAGGCAAAGGTGTCCCGATGTTTCGATGAGATAGATATCGTTTTCTGTGGGAGTCGACTTTGACGATCCGACTATGAACGTGCGAAGACGTCGCGCCTTAGCAATCGCTAAACCAACTTCCGAGGGTTATTGACCACGCCGGAGCACGATCAACCTAACCATGAGGGTCTATTTCCTGCGAGCAAACGAAGAACAAGCAAGAAACTGAGATTGCAATCTGGATATTGAGAATAAAAGAGGAAAGCTTTATTAATGAAGCTGGGGTTCTATGACGTCTTGGTCTGGTCATTGGACACAAACGAAGGACGCGAAGTTGCAGCTATGGCGAACTTTTAGTCTAAACAAAACCCAAAGTCTAAACGATGCCCTAAGGGCTGTATATATGGAGGAAAGAGGGGGAATTTCGTGGCCCTTGGTGGAGGGGTCCGAAACCAACCCTAACTCTTGTTTCCCCACACATACGGACTCTAAAAACAGCCTATACTTAAGTACTTCAAAAATACATGGCCCTGGCCCAATAATAAGGTGACGCAGCACCTAGAATAGCCTCTGGACGAAATTTATGAAGTGGCATCTTGTATATTTCGTCCCATGCTTCATGCAATCATTATGGTGGCTTCAGAGTCCTGGAATCATCACTTGTAACTCCGTTCTTGTTCCCCTTGTGATGAGGACATCCCAGGTTAACCTCGTTTATCATCTTCTCCTGATGATAAATCTCAGCCATCAAGTGAAGCTTCTACAGAGAAGATCTATTTGGGTCCCATGACAAGGAGCCGTGCCAAACAAATAGCACAAGAGGTGAACGCGCTCCTAGCTTATCATAATTCAAATGACCATGAGAACTTTATACTGCCTAAATCTCGTGTGCTGATTTTACTTAGGTACAATGTCGAGGACAACCAACAACATTCAGCATATGAATAACCAAGTTTTGTAGCCCATTCAACAAGTTTAAAGAGAACAAGTTTCAACTCTGATGAAAGCCTTGTTTCGGTGTCAAGGACAACTAGTTACACCGCAAGGAAGAATAGCAAGCCATCTCAACACTCTATTGTTGCATGTGCAGTTCCAGAATTCGTCCTAGAACGTACTGAATCATGCAATGCAAATATATGAGCATCCAGCATGTGTGGGAGTACAAAATGGAGAGCATATGAAGTCTACTTTCAGGAAAATCAAACGGTGCATCATTTGGAGTCCTGAGTCAAAGGATATGAGAGTTCCAATGCAAGCTGTCCAGGGCATTAATTGCTGCGTGAGGCTCCATGAGTTTGCTCCCTTGACCAGCTGGTTAGCACGAATTTGAGCCCCTCCTTTGGCCTGGTTTCACACCTAAACTAGGAGGGCTGTTCCTAGTATAAATTCCCCTTCCCCCACTTCAGCCAGAACTCTTTGGCAATTTGATTTCAGCATAGGTTAGCTAAGTGCAACCAGAATATTGTTTGACAGTTCACTTCCTCCTTAGCTCTTGTAATCTTGCCTTGTGAGAGGGTAAACTCACTTTGTGATTTTACAACAGCAGCCGTTGAGGCGGCGACCAGTTCGTGCTTCCAACTTCGTGCGTGGTTGCGTGGATTGGAACTAAGAGTGTGGTTGGGCGAATACTTGTTGCTAGTTGTTGCATTTGCAATAGTTAGCTTCGGTCTTGTCAGGTTGCACTAGTTATCCTTTACCCGACAGCGTTGTTGGTTGGGATCGAGGGTTTCCTTCGTACCCTTCAGGTGGCGTTGATTCGCAACATAGAGCTGCGTGAAGATTGGGCAACCCCATATCATCTTTGCATCAGAGCTTCGGTTGACACGGTAGGATCTTGTATCCCTAGTTTAGTTCGTGTTCTTGTTCATCCTAAAAGTCCAGAAAATAGCCCCACAAAAAAAAATCCCTTTACCTAGCCCTTTGCAGCCTTTAAGCTGTTATTTGGTGAGTTTTATCAAGTTCTTGTCCACTAGATCTTTGTTTTTAGTTGCTGAGTTTCCCCCCATCCAATCTTGTGTGTTTGTGTTCATTTTTGTGCACAGATTTCAGATCTGCACCCTCCACCAAATCATGCATATCTTTGTCATCCGGAGTCCATTTTCAGTGTTTTTGTGCATTTTGAAAAGCCCGCACTGTGTGCTCTCCATTCATCCTTGTTAGATCTGATTCCCATCGTATTTTCCACCCAGTAAAATCAGATCAGTTTGTGTGTGTTTGCTGCCAAAGTTTCAGCTGCATGTTCTTGTTGGTTGACTTCATCTATTGTGATTTTCGTGATTCCTCCAAAGTGTGTGTTCAGATCCAAGTCCCTTGTTGAAAGTTTGTCAAAAAAAAGAGCAAAAAAAGGCAAAAAAAGAGATCTTCCCAAAGAAAGAAAGTGTGTGCAAGAAGCAAAGGAGAGAAAACTTGGGACTGTTCTTCACTTATATCTTGAGAAATACATGTTTGTGTTGTGAGCTGAAACGTGTCGAGTGTGCAAAGTCTTCAATCCTTGCTTGCAGCAAATCTGATTCCTTGGCGAGAGTTGCATGTACCTCACGTATATCTCATTCAGCAACTAAATGCATTAGAATCTTGTGTGGATGATTACTTGGTTCAACAATATCTAGATTGCAGATTAGTGCACCTTTTGCTACATATATACCCCAACCAAACTCCATCAAACAGCCCCACATGTGCAACCCTAGACTTGTATTCGCTTGATTATCACTCTTTGTATACCAATCACTGACACCACAGTTGAGCATGATTCTGCTCTCAATTGGAAGTTACATGAGCTTCAGTTGGTAAGTGAGGTGAGCTTGAGTTGTTATCCACATATATGCTTCTAGTACTATAGGGATTTTGGAGAACTAACCATGGCAGGTGAAGAAAACGAGTATGATGTTGAAGGAAATGGGCATCTCAATCAGCCCGTCACACGGTTTCACTTCAACGCATTACGTGATCATCTACGCCGAGAGTTCAGAAATAACCTTGATCCAATTGAAGAGAAGCAAGACAAGTTGTCGAGAGATTTGCAGCAACTTATGGGTAATGTTGATGAGCAACTCACTCAGAACATGGCAGCCATGAGGACTGGTATTGTTGTTGATATTGTGCGAGAGCTTCGTTAGAACCGAGAAGATGCAAGTGTCCATGGTGAAGAACAAAGTGTAACTGATGGGGAAGGTGCTGCCTCCAATGCACAAGCTAGAAGAAACCGTGCTCCTGCTCCCCATGCCATGAGACCTCCTGGTCCCGGACGTGGAAATGATCATGGTAATGGACGTGGTCATCATGAAGTTGCTGCTAGTCGTGGTCTTAGAGGAGGCCACCGAAGAGCAAATCTGCACCATGAAGGTAGTGGAGATGAGTTTGATGAAGATGAAGAAGGCATGCACCAGAATGACAGATTTCATCATCGTAGAAACTATGGTCGTGGACGGCATGAGGAGGAGAGGTTTGGAAAGCTGAAATTTACCATGCCCAAGTTTGATGGTGGATCTGATCCAGAAAGTTATCTCACATGGGAATTGAAGGTTGACAAGATTTTCCGCATGCACAACTACTCCGAAGAGAAGAAATTAGCAATGGCCTCACTTGAATTTGAAGACTATGCTCTAATTTGGTGGGAGCAAGTTCAGATTCAGCGAGAAGAAGAAGGAGAGCATGTTGTTGCTACATGGACAGAAATGAAAATAGAGATGAGGGCAAGATTTGTCCCAAGGCATTATAGACGTGACATCTTTGGTAAGCTCCAGAATTTGTGGCAAGGAAAGTTATCAGTTGAGGAGTATCATAAGGATATGGAGAAGGCAATGATAAGAGCCAACATACATGAAGATGAGGAGCAGTCCATGGCAAGGTTCCTCTATGGGCTGAATCAAATGTCAAACGAGTGGTTGATTTGCAGCCATATCGTAATGTAGTAGAGCTGGTACATCTTGCTTCTAAGGCTGAACGTGAATTGCAAGAAGACTCGAAGCAAAACAGAACTATGTCCTTCACAGCTCGAGCTACATCAAGTGGGAGTAAGTTTATACCTCATTTCAACGTTGGTCGAGGTATTATGACTAGTTCTGGTGGTGGAAATCAGCCCCATGCACGTGTAGCCACAAGCAGAAATGATGCATCAAATTTGAAGGAGAAGAGCAAATTTGCAGCTCCTAGTTCATCCTCCATTGGCTCCACGGGGAAAACTAGTGAGATAGAGTGCTTTACATGTAAGGGACGTGGCCACATGAAGAAGGATTCTCCCAACAAGCGTACCATGCTGATCACCGAGAATGGAGAATGTGAGTCTTGTAGTGAACCTGAAGAAGAAACTGAAGATGGCGATGGTTCAGATGGTGATGAGCAAACCTATTGTGATTATGAGAAAGGTGCCTCTCTTGTTGTCACTAAAGTTTTGAGTGTGCAGATCAAAGAAGCTGAGAATGGATAACGACACAATCTGTTTCAAACAAGAGCCAAAGTGCAAGACAAGGTATGCAAGGTAATTGTTGATGGTGGGAGTTGTCACAATCTTGCAAGCAAAGAAATGTGTGATAAGCTTGGGCTGAAGCTGCTACAACACCCTCATCCATATCATATACAATGGTTGAGTGAATGTGGAGAGATTAAGATCACACACATGGTACAGGTGCAATTCAAGGTTGGAGATTATAATGACACCGTTGAGTGTGATTTGGTGCCAATGAAGGTGTGTCACTTGCTATTGGGCAGACCATGGCAATATGATCATTCAGCTCAACATTGTGGCAGAACCAATCAATACACCATCAAGTGGAGAGGAAAAGACTTGGTGATTAGACCCATGACACCCCAACAAATCATGGCTGAGCACTTGTAGAAAGTTTCTGAAGTAAAAATAGTGAGTAAGAAAGAGGGAGAGAAAAAGAGCGAGAGAGAGATCCACAAATCGGTGAGTGAGCGCCACAAGCCAAATTTGAGAGAGAAGAATAAAAGAGAGGGAGAGAACTTAGTAATGTTAGCCACCAAATCAGAACTGAGAGATGTGAGGCTCAACCCAAATCAAGTGGTCATTGTACTTGTGTACAAAGATGATTTGCTTTCAGCTAACGACTTAACATGTCTCCCTAGTGTTGTTTGTGATGTCTTGCAGGAATTCGAGGATGTTTTTCCGGAGGAAGTACCCGCTGGTCTACCTCCCTTGCGTGGCATAGAACATCAGATTGACCTTATTCCAGGAGCATCACTTCCGAATCGACCTCCCTACCGCACCAATCCTGAAGAAACAAAGGAGATACAAAGGCAGGTACAAGAACTTTTAGATAAAGGTTATGTGCGTGAAAGCTTAAGTCCTTGTGCTATACCTATGATTTTGGTGCCCAAGAAAGATGACACATGGCGATTGGTAATGGATTGTAGGCCTATCAATATTATAACTATTAGGTATCGTCATCCTATTCCTAGGTTAGATGATATGCTTGATGAATTGAGTGGCTCTACTATTTTCTCTAAAATTGATTTGAGGAGTGGATACCATCAGATTAGGATGAAAGAAGGAGATGAATGGAAAACTGCTTTCAAAACAAAATTTGTGTTGTATAAGTGGTTAGTCATGCCTTTTGGATTAACTAATGCACCAAGTACATTCATGAGATTGATGAACCATGTTTTGAGAGCTTACATTGGAAAATTTGTTGTTGTGTACTTTGATGACATCCTAATCTATAGCAGATCCATTGAGGAACATATTGAACATCTAAAACAAGTGCTGAATGTGCTAAGGACAGAAAAACTATATGCTAACGTTGAGAAGTGCTCCTTTTGCACAAACAAGGTTGTTTTTCTTGGCTATGTCGTTTCAGGACAGGGAATTGAAGTGGATGAATCTAAGGTGGAAGCAATCAAGAATTGGCCAACTCCAATGAATGTAAGACATGTGAGAAGTTTTCATGGCCTTGCTGGTTTCTACCGGAGGTTTGTGAAAGATTTTAGTACAATTGCTGCACCTTTGAATGAATTGACAAAGAAAGGAATTCCCTTTAAATGGGGTGCACCACAAGAAGAACCATTTCTTGAGCTTAAGAAACAATTAACTGAAGCACCTTTGTTGATTCTACCTGATTTCACTAAAACTTTTGAGATAGAATGTGATGCTAGTGGAATAGGTATTGGAGGTGTGTTAATGCAAGAACGAAAACCAATAGCATATTTTAGTGAGAAGCTGAGTGGTGCACAACTGAATTATTCTGTTTATGATAAGGAGTTGTATGCCTTGGTTAGAGTGCTTGAAACTTGGCAACACTACTTATGGCCTAAAGAGTTTATTGTACATTCTGATCATGAGGCCTTGAAACATTTGAAAGGCCAAGCTAAACTGAATCGTAGGCATGCTAAATGGGTAGAATTCATTGAAACTTTCCCATATGTTGTGAAGTATAAGAAAGGAAGGGAAAACATGGTTGCTGATGCTTTGTCCCGTAGGCATGTTCTTTTGACACAATTAGAAGTGAAGGTACCAGGACTTGGGAGCTTAAAAGAACTATATTGCACCGATCATATATTTTCAGAACCATATGCAAAATGTAAAGATGGGAAAGGTTGGGATAAATACCATGTGCATGATGGGTTCCTTTTTAGGGCTAACAAGTTGTGTGTTCCAGATTCATCGGTTAGGCCTTTGTTGTTGCAGGAATCACATGCAGGAGGATTAATGGGACACTTTGGTCGTGAGAAAACTTATGAGCTGTTGGCCGATCACTTTTATTGGCCAAAGATTAGGAATGACGTTGAGAGATTTGTGCAGCGATGCATCATATGCCACAAAGCTAAGTCTAAACTAAACTCCCATGGTTTATATACTCCCCTACCTGTTCCAAATGCTCCTTGGGAAGATATTAGCATGGATTTTGTTTTAGGACTGCCTAGGAATAAGAGGGGGAGGGATTCTGTTTTTGTTGTGGTTGATAGGTTCTCAAAAATGGCACACTTCATTCCGTGCCACAAGAACGACGATGCTTCACATGTTGCTGATTTGTTTTTCAGGGAAGTTGTTTGCTTGCATGGAATGCCAAGGACTATTGTTTCAGATCGAGATGTGAAGTTCATGAGCTACTTTTCGAAAACATTATGGGCAAAATTAGGAACCAAGTTGCTGTTTTCAACAACGTGTCACCCCCAAACTGATGGGCAAACAGAGGTAGTGAACCGCACACTCTCAGCCTTGCTGCGTACAATGATCAAGAAGAATTTGAAGGAGTGGGAAGAGTGTTTGCCGCACGTGGAGTTTGCTTACAATCGGGCAGTTCACTCTACAACAAACATGTACCCGTTTGAGGTGGTATATGGATTCAAACCACTTGCACCAATTGACTTGCTGCCCCTTCCATTGCAAGAGAGATGTAACATGCAGGCTTCCAAGCGTGCTGCATATGTGAAGAAGAATCATGAGACGACCAGAGAAGAGATCGAAAGGAAGTCCAAGTACTATGCTGCTAAGGCAAACAAAAATCGCAAGAAGGTAACTTTTGAGCCCGAAGATCTGGTTTGGATACATTTGCGCAAAGATCGGTTCCCAGAGAAGCGGAAATCCAAGCTAATTCCCCATGGAGATGGACCATTCAAAGTCTTGGCCAAGATCAATGACAATGCTTACAAAATCGAGCTTCCTGAAGACTATGCTGTGAGTCCAACTTTCAGCGTTGCTGATTTGTCTCCATGCTTCGATCAAGAGGGTCAAGAGTCGAGGACGACTCCTTTTGAAGAGGGGGAGGATGATGAGGACATCCCAGGTTCACCTCGTTTATCATCTTCTCCTGATGATAAATCTCAGCCATCAAGTGAAGCTTCTACAAAGAAGATCTATTTGGGTCCCATGACAAGGAGCCGTGCCAAACAAATAGCATAATAGGTGAACGCGCTCCTAGCTTATCATAATTCAAATGACCATGAGAACTTTATACTGCCTAAATCTCGTGTGCTAATTTTACTTAGGTACAATGTCGAGGACAACTAACAACATTCATCATATGAAGAACCAAGTTTTGGAGCCCATTCAACAAGTTTAAAGAGAACAAGTTTGAACTCTGATGAAAGCCTTGTTTTGGTGACAAGGACAACTAGTTACACCGCAAGGAAGAATAGCAAGCCATCTCAACACTCTATTGTTGCATGTGCAGTTCCAGGATTCGTCCCAGAACATACTGAATCATGCAACGCAAATATATGAGCATCCAGCATGTGTGGGAGTACAAAATGGAGAGCATATGAAGTCTACTTTTAGGAAAATCAAACGGTGCATCATTTGGAGTCCTGAGTCAAAGGATATGAGAGTTCCAATGCAAGTTGTCCAGGGCATTAATTGCTATGCGAGGCTCCATGAGTTTGCTCCCTTGACCAGCTGGTTAGCACGTATTTGAGCCCCTCTTTTGGCCTGGTTTCACACCTAAACTAGGAGGGCTGTTCCTAGTATAAATACCCCTTCCCCCACTTCAGCCAGAACTCTTTGGCAATTTGATTTCAGCATAGGTTAGCTAAGTGCAACCAGAATATTGTTTGAGAGTTCACTTCCTCCTTAGCTCTTGTAATCTTGCCTTGTGAGAGGGTAAACTCACTTTGTGATTTTACAACAGCAGCCGTTGAGGCGGTGACCAGTTCGTGCTTCCAACTTCGTGCGTGGTTGCGTGGATTGGAACTAAGAGTGTGGTTGGGCGAATACTTGTTGCTGGTTGTTGCATTTGCAATAGTTAGCTTCGGTCTCGTCAGGTTGCACTAGTTATCCTTTACCCGACAGCGTTGTTGGTTGGGATTGAGGGTTTCCTTCGTACCCTTCAGGTGGCGTTGATTCGCAACATAGAGCCGATCCTCCGTGACGATTGGGCAACCCCGTATCACCTTGCGCATGCCATCATTTCCATGCTTGAACTTGCTCCAAGGTTCATCTGTCTTGTCCAAGCTAGGCCCTTCATTTGTAAGCAAAACAAATGTATCCAATTTAGGCAGCATCATATTCTGATGAACATTAGAATCGTTACCAAGAAACGAAAGTACCTGATAATTCAATTGGCGTGCGCGAGCTATAGTAATTGGTCCAGTATGTATAGCAGCAGGGGCTGTGGGTGTAACAATGCTATTGATGTCCTCATCAACATGACAACCTGTGAACAGAACTCGAAACTCTAAAGGACTAGACGCTAAGACCAGCAACTTGACACGACGATGCAACCACAAATTCAACAAAGCAAATACAGAAAAGATTATGCAAAGGCTCAGATTGGTTCGGATAGGATGAACTAACCCTAAAATTTTTTGGCTTTTTCGTAGACTATAGGTATGAAGAACAGACTCGACCTAAACTACGAAAAACTGTAAAATCTCACCGAGCAACCTGGAAATCTGATACCACTTGATAGAGGCAAAGGTGTCCTGTCTTTCGATGAGATGGTGGCTATCGTTTTAGAGGAAGTCGACTTTGACGATCCGACTACGAACGTGCGAGGACATCGCGCCTTAGCAATCGCTAAACCAACTCCGATGGGTTATTGACCACGCCGGAGTATGATCAACCTGACCACGAGGGCCTGTTTCCTGCGAGCAAACAAAGAACAAGCAAGAAACTGAGATTGCAATCTGGATATTGCAAATATAAGATGAAAGCTTTATTGATCAAGGTGCTGTTCTGTGACGCCTTTGTCTGGTCCTTGAACACAAACGAAGTACGCGAAGTTGCAGCTATGGCGAACTTTAATCTAAACAAAACCCAAAGTCTAAACGACGCCCTAAGGGCTGTATATATGGAGGAAGAGGGGGGATTTCTTGGCCCTTGGAGGAGGAGTCCGAAACCAACCCTAACTCTTGTTTCCCCACACATACGGACTCTACAAACAGCCTATACTTAAGTATTTTGAAAATGCATGGGCCTGGCCCAATAATAAGGTGACGCAGCGCCTAAAATAGCCTCTGGACGAAATTTATGAAGTGGCATCTTGTATATTTCGTCCAAGGCTTCGTGCACTCCTTATGGTGGCTTCAAAGTCCTGAAATCATCACTTGTAACTCTGTTCTTGACCCCCTTGCGCATGCCATCATCTCCATGCTTGAACTTGATCCAAGGTTGATCTTTCTTTTCCAAGCTAGGCCCTTCATTTGTAAGCAAAACAAATGTATCCAATTAAGGCAGCATCATATTCTCATGAACATTAGAATCATTACCAAGAAACGAAAGTACCTGATAATTCAATTGGCATGCGCGAGCTCTAGTAATTGGTCCAATATGTATAGCAGCAGGAGCTGTGGGTGTAACAATGGTATTGATGTCCTCATTAGATGTCCTCATCAATCTTGGTATCATGAGCCACGTTGATCACGATTTCGGAGCCTCCCCGTTGTGTTTTCTAGCCTAATTTTGTTGATTTCGTCCTAAATTCGAAAACCCCACCAAAAATAGCCCCGATTTTTTTGTGATTTGTTGATTTTGAGCCATGGATTTGCTTGATTTCGAGTGGATCTATCATATCCCCAAGTGTCCCCACTTTCCATCCATGAAATCCCATCAAATTTGCCCCCAAATTCATCTATTTCTGCCCCAAATCGAGTTTTGATGTCCCAATCGAGATCTGGAATCGTTGGGCCGGACATCCGGGCCTCAGGCCGGACATCCGGGCCATCGAGCCGTACATCCGGGCCCCAAGCCAGACATCCGGCTCCTGGAGAATAAAACCCGCATGGTTCTGGACATCAGCCCCTGGATATCCGGCCCCCATCCCCGGATGTCCGGCCCCTTTACATTTCAGCCTTCCCTGTTTCACCGTTTTGTCCATAACTTTCATCCGGAGTCCGATTTTCGCGTTCTTTAGCTTGTTAAAAAGCTCTTGACATCCCCCTTCTAAAAAAATACTACCAAAACCATTTGACTACATCAAGTTTTTGGAACTTTGGCATCTTTGCCTAGGGCTTCAACCACAACCTCCGCATAACCACCATCGACTTCCGCAACCTAACCAATTTTGTTCCCCATCACATTAGTGGTTTGTTGAGGAGTGATTTGAGTCTACTAAGGTGTCTAGCCTACTTAGGGACGGTTGTTTCTTCATCAACCACCACCACCACCATAACTCCCACATAGGCTTGTCCACCATACACTTCCACCACCCCGACTTAACCCAATTTTGTTTCTGTTGTGAGTTGTGTCTCCTAAGGTGTTTAGGCTACTTAGGGACCGTGCTTCCAACTCTCACACCGTGTATAGCCAACCTTACCCTCCACTTCCGCATTGCCTACTCGTATAACCCATCATTGCACTTCCACAAAACCACCACCGCATTCCCGCTACCACCATTTGACATTTTACATTTGAGATTTTGAGTTCGCTATTTTTCAGTTTCCTAAGGTGTTTCGGCTACTTAGGGACGAGTATTCATCATCTTGGTATCTCCATCCAGATCACCGCCACTCATCATCGCCACGGACGGTAACCTCCATATCATCTTGGTATCGTGGTATCCCTCCATTGTATATTCCCTTGCCATTGCATTGTTAACCCCTAGCCCATTTTGCGTCACTTGCCTATCAAGACTAGCCTTTGAGTATTGCCGGCAACATTACTTGTGCACATTAGTGATCTACACCATACATTGCATACATACCATATCATATTGGTATCATATCATCCCTTGTGTCACAAGATTGTTCCCGTATATTCCCAATTGCTATCTTCGTTTGTGCATTTCGCATAGTGGCCATACAAAAAAAGAAAGGAGAATAAGCTTTTAAGCAAAAGAGAAAGAGCAAAGAAGCTTGTAAGCAAGTGCCATAGCATCATACCACATTGCATATTATATTGTCATATCCGATCATCTTGGATCATACCATCGGAACATCATACATATATAGCATAGTTGGGATAGAAAACTCATACATTTTGCATCTTATAGGTTGTGCGCAAGTGTCGTATCCGCCTATAGAGCAATCGTGCTAGCGTCTCTCTTGTGTTGTGCAACACGAGCATTTTTCATGGATTCCACATTTTGTGCTCATTCCTTGGTTGCACGACCCCATTTATCTATCCGTGTGTGTGTTTCCGTGTGCCATTCATTTCTATTGGTCTACTTGTTACACTTGCGAATTTGTGAATCTCTTTCAACATTATTGACTCTTGCTAACATTTTACATTAAATTTTTGTGCCACTATCCTCATCGAGCTCCACCATTAGACTTATTTGTGTAGGTGTGAGAAACCGACAAGAATTGGTAACAATTGTGCTATTTCCTTGTCCACATTAGAGTGATCATTGATCCACTTTCAACTTCGGTGAAGGTACATTTGGTATTCGTTCTTCTCTTTCTACCACTCACATTTTTCTCTTGGAGTGATGGATAGGCAAGGCATTTCATCTTCAGTCTACAACAAAAAAGACGAGTTCGATGCCATGAACAACTCCAACGATGCCAAGATGCAAGCTCAAATGGAGGAGATCAAAGCCCTCATCAAGTCCTAGAAAGCGGTCTTCCTCATCTTTGATGCGGAGCATCCCAAGATCATCCCCATGGACACACCCACACCTCCAACGGCACCACTTGGACCAATGACACGAGCCTGAGCCAAAGCTATCGAAGATAAGGTGAACTCACTCCTCTCCGAACTTCCACTTTATATGCATGAGACATGGCTACTACCTAAGTCCGAGGTGTTGTGCATGATTAGGTACCAAGAGGGTCCTCCCGAAGATGCGCATGAAGATGTACAAGTCCCCAAGTCCACGGATGAAGAGAACCAATGGAAGGAGCCAAGAGCATCTTCCAGGCCCCGGACATCCCGCCAAGGCCTCAGACATCCGGCCCCTGGAGCGCCTTCCTCTATAGCAACCCAGCCACAGAAGGCTACAGGCCCCGGACATCCGGCCCCTCCCGAGTGCCCAGACATCCGGCCACCGGCCCGGAAATCCGGCCCCTCCGCACCCGAGAGCAACAAATGTCACCACTCCAGCCCGGACATCCGGCGTCGCCTGAACGCCCGGACGTCCGGCCTCCCTATCTACGCACAGTAAAGGGCCGAGGCCCGTGTATCCCCTTCTCCCCCTAGACTATATATACTCTATCCCGTACAACTTTCTAGGGTTAGTAAAATGTTTAGCTCATATTTGTGAGAGAGCTCTGCTCATCCACTTGGTTACCTTCTCCTCAGAGATTCGAGCCTCCATCAGAGAAGATCCCCCAAGCGGATTCAAGACCCCTCTTTAGGGAAGAACATCAAGACCTCCTCACGGAGAAGAACCAGTTACCCTTTGTATCGTCCCTAGTTGTCCGTGGACCGTGTATCGTTCTATGTATCCGAGGATCTAGCACATGTGTGACTTGTTCTTGTTAGTTTGTGTGTTCCTCTTGTGTTTCCCCTTGTGTTTTCCCCCATTTCCCTCCTTGTGTTCCTCGTGTTCTTCGCAGGATCCACTCCTTTCGTGAAACATCGGGCGATTAGGTTTCTACCCTACATCAATCTTCGAGAAGATGCTCAAGAGTACAAGCCTCCAAGCTACCATCTCTGGCAAGGTCACATAGGCATCGACACCATCACCACCACGAACATGAAGGTCAAGAGCTCAACACCAACAACCGCTCAACGACTTCACCATCTTCCTTGGCATCTTCGCCAAGCGACTTCAAGGCATCTTTGCCTACGGACATACGTCATCTTCGCCCACAAGCACTTCAAGAGAAGCTCCCCAAGCTCAAGTCCGTGACTTCCACGAGCTACTACGACCTCGACATCGACCATGAGATTCCTTTCTATGGGACTTTAGAACCCAAGGAGTATCTCGAGTGGGAGCGTTTGATGGACGACTACCTCAAGCTACATCAAGTTCCTCCCGAAGATCAAGTGAAGTGCGCCACAAGGAACTTCCACGACTATGCATCCACATGGTGGCTTCACGCACCTTCGCAGACCTACGACATGAGTTGGTGCAAGACGAAGAGAGCTTTGCGGCGAGAGTTCGTGCCCCCAACCTACACGGAACAACTTCAACGCCAATTGGAGAACACCATCCAAGGATCCAAGTCCATCTACGAGTAATTCAAGGAGATGAAGAAAGCCTTGCGACGAGCCGGCGTGGACGACCCCATTTCGATGAAGTTCCACTTCATGATGGGATTACACAACGACATCTCCAAGAAAATCTTCCTCGAGAACTACAAGTCCCTCGACGATAACTACATTGGTGCTCTCAAGGCGGAACAAGAACTCATGAAGGCCAAAGCTTCGCCACCCGAAGCTCACTTCGTGACTACCAAGATCCATGAGAACGAGCATGAGGCTAGTACTACCAAGATGTCCAAGCCCGACGAGCTCCAAGATGATGCTCCCAAGTCCGACTTCACCGCCGTCCCTCTTTGTGGCCTTGATGATGCCGAGTCTACTTCGACTCTTTTTCAAGATGGTACGGCGACAAGTACGACTACGGAGAACCTCAAGGACCAAGCTTTGGAGGCGAGCGACAAGGTGGCGAGCAAGGATGATGTTTCCATCTTAGGAGGCGAGAGTGATGATGTACCATCTTCGGCCTTCATCCATGGCGACAACAACGAGATGGTTGAGCATGGGATTTTCCCTTCGACCACGACGACGTATGATGACTTGCGTGACTTTTTCCACCATATTGGGAGTGAGAGTGACTTCACCACTAGCCCCATATATGATGTGTTGCCACAATTCCCATGTGAGGAGAGCCACAACCACCACCACTTGAGTGAGATGAGTGACTCCACTATATGTGAGTTTGAGTGCACCTATTTTGAGGGAGTGAGTGAACCACCACATAGAGAGAGTGAGGTAGTTGACAAGGCATGTGAGGCCACTATGATTTCTAACGACTTGACCTCTACATCTATTGTGTCTTCTTATTTGGTGCTAGGTCCCATATATGATGACACGCCGATTCGCGACGACTACGTCCTATCTTTGGACAAGACAATGGCCATGGTGGAATATGATGCACCCCCACATGGTTCCATCAAGATGAAGATGACCACCATTTGGTCTTTCCCACCTCACCTACACCACTTGAGTGGAATGAAAACGGTAACATAGGTGACGGTGATGCTCTAGTCCCACTAGTGGATATTTTTGGCATTGATTGCTTGTATGATGTTGATCAACCTATTTCCATGCTTCATGCTATTGTGACTTCCCCATGCGATTATTTACCCATTTATGATGAGTATGATGATTGCCATGTGGAGTCTATTAGTTGTGATGCCATGTTACATAGGATTTCTTGTGCTAATTCTCTCGGCCACATCATGTTTGCCAATCCGCTTGACTTGTCATATGCTATGTGATGCGGAGCATCCTATGGACATCACCATGTCAAGAGTCCGTTTGGCAAGTGCCACGTGCGACATCTACTTCACATACATAAAGGTGAATCATCTCCTTTACACGTGCTCACTTGACCCCTTCGAGGATGGTATACTACTTGACACTTCTCCCGTGTGCATGCATAGGTATTGTCGGAACGCTACGGACGACGTGGAGGAGTGCAAGCGCCAAGGAACACCTACACCATCTGCGAGGGAAGTGTGGAAACGAAGACGCAAGAAGAAGAGCTATCGAAGGAGCTCCAGCCACCGGACAACCGGTCGGGTCCGGACGTCCGGCGCCTGAAGATCCACCGGACGACCGGTCCAGACCAGACGACCGGTGTCCCTGCACCCGAGCCAAACAAGCGGACGTCCGACGCCACTGGACGATCGGCGACTGGACGACCGGTCCAGACCGGAAATTCGCTACACCAGCATCCAATCCAGAACAAGCGGACGACCGGCCCCTACTGGACGTCCGGCCGCCCACGACCCACCGGACGACCGGTCCCCAGCGGACATCCGGTACCTAGCTGTGTCCAGTTGCGGGCTGAGGCCCATGTACCCCTTCACTTCACCCCCATTTGCACTAAGACTATAAATAGACCTCTGCCTCCTCCTTTCTAGGGTTAGCATTGTGATAGCTCATTTGAGAGATAGAGCTATGCTCTTCCATATCAGATCTCCTCCGTGCGAGAGACTGCGGTCTCTTTGGAGAAGATCCCTTTGGATTCAAGACCCCTTTCTAAGGGAAGATCCCCTTGTGGATTCAAGACCTCCTCACGGAGAAGAACCGGCTACCTCTTGTATCGTCCGTTGTTGACTTTGGATCGTGTATCTTCTCTTATGTATTCGTGGATCTAGCGCATGTGCGATCATTCTTGTTGGTTTGAGTGTTGTCTTGTGTTCCCCTCGTGATTTTCCCCTTGTTTTCCTCCTCGTGTTCTTCGCGTTCTTCGCGGGATCCGCTCCTTTCGTGAAAGATCGGGACACTAGGGTTCTACCCTACATCATCTTGATGAGCCACGTTGATCACGATTTCGGAGCCTCCCCCACCGTTTTCTAGCCTTCTTTTGCTTGATTTCGTCCTAAATTCGAAAATCCCCACCAAAAATAGCCCCATTTTTTTGTGATTTGTTGGTTTGATGATGTTTTGTTGATTTTGATCCATGGATTTGCTTGGTTTCAAGTGGATCTAGCATTTCCCTAAGTTTCCCCATCTTTCATCCATGAAATCTCATCAATTTTGACCCCAAAATCCCCAAATTCCGCCCAAAATCGCGTCCCGAATCTCGGATCTGGAGTTGACCCCGATACACCGGACTACCGTCACCTTACTGGACGTCCGGAGCCACAGGAACCACCGGACGTCCGACCTTACCGGACGACCAGAACCCCCTAACCCGAGCAGAATTAGTGGATTTCCGACCTGACTGGACATCCGGCCACCGGAAATCCGTTTTTTCCGGACGTCCGCTACCTGTAGATATCAACTTCGCTCAAATTTTGTTTCAGCCATAACTAATTCATCCGGAGTCCGATTTTGACGTTCTTTAGCTCATTGAAAATCTGATGACATCCTCCTTCCCACAAAAATACCACCAACATCTTTTTTGACTACATCAATTTTTGACAATTTTGGCATCTTTGCCTAGGGCTTCCACCACATCATCCGATACACCACCACTGACTTCCGCAACCTAACCAATTTTGTTCCCCATTGTATTAGTGGTTGCTTGAGGAGTGATTTGAGTCTCCTAAGGTGTCTAGGCTACTTAGGGATGGTTACTTCTTCATCAACCACCACCACCACATCCGCATAACCTTGCCCACCATACACTTCCGCCACCTCAATTTAACCCAATTTTGTTTGTGTTGTGAGTTGTGTCTCCTAAGGTGTTTCGGCTACTTAGGGACCGTGCTTTCAACTCCGGCACCATGTATAGTCCGCCACCATAACCTCCAGTTCCGCATTGCCTAGTGCAACACCACCGCATTCTGCTACCACCATTTGACTTTTGCCCTTGAGATTTTGAGTTGTGGTTTTTCCGTTTCCTAAGGTGTTTCGGCTACTTAGGGACAAGTTTCCATCATCTTGGTATCTCCATCAAGATCACCGCCACTCATCATCACCTCGCACGGTAACCTCCACATCATCTTGGTATCGTGGTACCCCTCATTGTATATTCCCTTATCATTGCATTGATAACCCCTAGCCCATTTGGCGTTACTTGCCTATCGAGACTAGCCATTTGAGTATTGCCGGCAACGTTACTTATGCACATTAGTGATCTACACCATACATTGCATACATACCATATCATATTGGTATCATATCATCTCGTGTGCCTCAAGTTTGTTCCCTCATATATACAATTGCTACCTTGGTTTGTGCATTTTGCAAAGTGGCCATACAGAAAAAAGAAGATAATAAGCTTTTAAGCAAAGAAAGAGAGAAAGAGTAAAGAAGCTTGTAAGCAAGTGCCAAAGAATCATACCACATTGCATATAAGATCATCTTGGATCATACCACCGGAACATCATACATATATAGCATACTTGGGATAGAAGTTGTTACATTTTGCAATTTATAGGTTGTGCACAAGTGTCGTATCTGCCTATTGAGTAATCGTGCTAGCGTCTCTCTTGAGTTGTGCAACACGAGCGTTTTCCGTTGACTCCACATTTTGTGATCATTCCTCGGTTGCACGACCCCATTTATCTATCCGTGTGTGTGTTTCCATGTGCCATTCTATTGCTATTGGTCTACTTGTTTCACTTGCGAATTTGTGAATCTCTTTCAACATTATTGACTCTTGCTAACATTTTACATCACATTTTTGTGCCACTATCCTCACCGAGCTCCACCATAAGCCTTACTTGTGTAGGTGTGAGAAACCGACAAGAATTGGTACCAATTGTGCTATTTCCTTGTCCACATTGGAGTGATCATCGATCCACTTTCAACTTTGGTCAAGGTACATTTGGTATTCGTTCTTCTCTTCTCCACTCATATTGGCTCGAATCTTGTGATGGATAGGCAAGGCATTTCATCTCCGGTCTTCCACAACAACGATGGCGTGCACAACTACATCAACAACAAGCTTTCCGCAGAAAAGGAGGAGCAATATGCAAGGATGGAGGAGATTCGGACCTTGTTGATCAACCGTTTTTCCCCTTCATCATCCTCAAGGCGGCGACGTTCAAGTCACAAGTCTTCGGAGCGCAAAAATGATGCAAGCGCAAGTTGTCCTCGTCCACATCTCCATGGCGACCACCATAATGTTTGTGATCCACCTTGTCATGAAGGGCAAGTCACCTCCAAGCAACATGTGCACGACGACGATGAACGACTTCTACATCGAGCTCAAGCACGACAACGAAAACATCATCATGAAGATGCTCGAGATGCGCCTACCTACAAGTCGCAACAAGCCCTACTTCATGCCAAGTCCAAACCTCATGACCACAAGAGAAGACCGCGAGACAAGCACCACCAAGACGGAGCTACGGCTACACCAACCACTTTGGCATCTTCACCAAGCGACTTCAAGGCATCTTCGCCTTCGGATATATGGCATCTTCGCCAACAAAGCACCTCAAGACTACGCTCAAGAGAAGCTCCCCAAGCTCAAGTCCGCGACTTCCACGAGCTTCTACGACCTAGACAACGACCACACGATTCCTTTCTATGGGACTCAAGAACTCGAGGAGTATCTCGAGTGGGAGCGTTTGATGGACGACTACCTCAAGCTACATCAAGTCCCTCCCGATGATCAAGTGAAGTGCGCCACAAGGAACTTCCATGACTATGCGTCCACATGGTGGCTTCACACACCTTCGGAGAGGTACGACACGAGTTGGCCCAAGACTAAGAGAGCTTTGCAGCAAGAGTTTGTGCCTCCAACCTACACGGAACAACTTCAATGCCAATTGGAGAACACCATCCAAGGATCCAAGTCCATCGACGAGTACTTCAAGGAGATGAAGATTGCCTTGCGTCGAGCCGGCATGGACGACCCCATTTCGATGAAGTTCCACTACATGATGGGGTTGCACAACAACATCTCCAAGACGATCTTCCTCGAGAACTACAAGTCCCTCGACGACAACTACATTGGTGCTCTCAAGGCGGAACAAGAACTCATGAAGGCCAAGGCTTCTCGACCCTAAGCACACTTCTCGAAGACCAAGCTCCAAGAAGGCAAGCATGAGGATAGTATCACCAAGATGTCCAAGCCCGACGAGCTCCAAGACGATGCTCCCAAGTTCGACTTCATTGCCATCCCTCTTTGTGGCATTGACGATGCCGAGTCTACTTTGACTCTTTTTCAAGATGGTGCGGTGACGACTACAACTACGGACACCCTCAAGGACCAAGCTTTGGAGGCGAGCGACATGGTTATGAGCAAGGATGATGCTTCCATCTTAGGAGTCAAGAGTGATGATGTGCCATCTTCGGCCTTCATCCACGGCAACAACAACGAGATGGTTGAGCATGGGAATTTCCCTTCGACCATGGCGACATATGATGACTTGAGTGACTTGTGCCACCAAATTGAGAGTGAGAGTGACTTCACCACTAGCCTCATAGATGTGTTACCCCAATTACCATGTGAGGAGAGCCACAACCCCCACCACTTTGAGTGAGATGAGTGACTCCACCATACGTGCGATCGAGTGCACCTACTTTGAGGGAGTGAGTGAACCTCCACATAGAGAGAGTGAGATAGTTGATAGGTCATGTGAGACCACTTCCAACACTAACAACTTGACCTCTACCTCTATTATGTCTTCTCATTTGTTTCTAGGTCCCATCTATGATGACGCGCCGACTCGCGATGACTTCGTCCTCCCTTTGGACAAGACGATGGCCATGGTGGAATATGATGCACCCCCACATGGTTCCATCAAGATGAAGATGACCACCATTTGGTCTTTCCCACCTCACCTACACCACTTGAGTGGAATGAACAAGGTAACATAGGTGAAGGTGATGCTCTAGTCCCACTAGTGGACATTCATGACATTGATTGCTTGCATGATGTTGATCCCCCTATTGACATGCTTCATGATAGTATGATTTCCCCATGCGATGATTTACCCATTTATGATGAGTATGATGATTGCCATGTGGAGTCTATTAGTTGTGATGTCATGTTGCATAGGATCTCTTGTGACAATTCCTTAGGTCACATCATGTTTGCCAATCCGCTTGACTTGTCATATGCTATGAATGAGATCAATCATATGTCATATTTGCAATCTCTTCATAGTGACTATGCATATGCTATAAAAATGAACCCAATTTGCACATATGGCATAGATGACAAGCCCATGGTTATCGGCATTTGTTTTTCTTGTGATGATATTGATATGCTTCCTTTGCATCATTTATCTCATATGCCATGACATGACCACCTAGCTTCGGATATGCATTGTTTTGGGTGTTGCCCATTTTCTCCATATGATGTTTCCAATATTGCTCATGAGGAGACCCCATAGTTTCCTCATACATTTTAGGAGATTTTCATCACTCCCATCCATTGCATGATCCCAATACTTATGTGCACAATATACTTCCCATGAATAAGCATGCTATTGATGTGCCATATACTTGTATGCTCAATTTGCATCCCCATCATGTTATACACAATAACTATTCTTTCATGATGGATGACATGTTCTTATACCATGCATCAAATTTCATTGAGCAATGCTTATCTTGTGCTAACTTTCACATGCACATACACATCATGATGGATTATGTGTACGTTTACCATGCGCACAATTTCTTTGGTTTGTGTCTCTTTTGTGTAGGTACCCATGAATACTTGTCAACCTCGCAATCCCGCGTGTTGAAAAAATGAGCTCTAGAGAGCAATGATGACTTGGGATCCCATGGATTGCATTTCCCACAGCTCTCTTCACACGAAGTCTTCGCGCAATTCTTCTACATGACCCTCACTTGGCTATGGGTTATTGTCCACTACATATTCTATGCCCATCTTGCCATGTTCACTTTGCATGATGTGCTCATTACTATGCTTTTGCCATGCATTTGTGACCCATGCTTTGCATTACACATGATGATTGATTCTCATACTTGTATGTGTATTTGCAAGCTTGGTGGAGATGTTGCTTGCTATTGCTATGTTTGCTTTGTACCCCATGCCTATGATGATACTTCCATTTTGCTTTGTGTTCGTGCTTGTGATATGTCATGTGCATTGTCTATGTCCATTATTTGCTCACATGACATGATTGCCAAGATTTCCTCTAGTATGTTGCATTTTCGCACTACTAGCTTGCATGCCTTGATTACTATGCTTGACTTGATTACCTCACACATGATGAACAGTTGCTCTTTCTATTGTGTTTAGTGCCACACTATCTTCACTACACCCTATGCACGTTATGTTTGGATTGTCTTGCACTTGACCCATGTGTTTAGACACTTCATTTTATTTGGTGTTGTGAATGATTCCTATGCCTACCATAGACCTTTCATTGAGCAATTTGTGAATGCTTGATATGAACTTGAGGTAGATGCTTCTTCACTTGTCCAACATATTTGCATCAATACCTCACATTTACATGCTTGTCCCCATGATATCCTTGATTATGCTCAATTTATGTGCTTACATGCCATGTCACAATCCTTTGTCAAACCAGATGCTTCGCATGATGATGACACTTGTTTGGTGAATAACCTCTTGAATGCTTGGTTTTGCACTAATGCTAACCACATTTGTTTTTCCAAGTGTCTTGGTCCTTGCTCATTTTGAAGGAATCACTAGACGGTGCGACATTGGAGTGTACCCATTTCGAGCTTCAAGATGACGAGAACTTGGTGATCGACCACTCCTACACGGCGACGCCATATCTTTCCCATGGTGATTTGGAATTCGATCCGAGGTCGGATCTTTCCCAAGGGAGGGGATATGATGCGGAGCATCCTATGGACATCACCATTGCAAGAGTCTGTTTGGCAAGTGACACATGCGACATCTACTGATGCGGAGCATCCCAAGGTCATCCCCATGGACCTACCACGTCTCATCAAGTGCCTATCGGACCCATGACTCGATCACGTGCAAGAGCCCTTGAAACCGAGGTGACATCTCTCCTCTCACAATTCCACTTCGATGCGCATGAAGCATGGCTACTACCTCATATGGATACTTTGTGCATACTCAGGTACAATGGAGAAGCTAAGGAGAAAGGAAAAGAAGAAGAGGAAGATGGACGAGAAGACGAAGAAGAACAAGGGATGCAGGAAAAGTCCTAGCCACTGGACGACCGGCCGGGACCGGATGTCCGGCGCCTGAAGCCTCAGCCGAACCCCAGCGAGCGGACGTCCGGCCCAGACCGGACGATCGGTGCCCCCTCACCCGAAGCGAACTAGCGGACGTCTAGTCCGGACCGGACGACCGGCGCACCAGCACCCGAGCCAACATCAGCAGAAGTCCGGAGCTACCGGACGGCCGGCACCCCTATCACAGAGCGGAACCAGCGGACGACCGGAGGACACCGGACGTCCGGCGGCTCCTGAGACACCGGACGACCGGTCCCCAGCGGACGTCCGGTACCTGGCTGCGTCCAGATTCGGGCCCGAGGCCCATGTACCCTTTCACTTCGCCCCCTTTTGCACTTAGACTATAAATAGACCCCCCATTCGTCCTAGCTAGGGTTAGCGTTGGTTTAGCTCATACTTCGAGATAGAGCTTCGCTCATCCATACCGATCTCCTCCTCGAGAGAGACTGCGGCCCCTCTTCGGAGAAGATCAACTTGGATTCAAGACCCCCTCTTCGGCGGCCCCATCAAGACCTCCTTCTATGAGAAGAACCGGTTACTTGTATCGTCCTTTGTTGATCGTGGATCATCGTGTATCTCTTTGTGTTTCGAGGATCTAGCACATGTGTAATCGAATCTTGTTGGTTTGAGTGTTTCTCTCGTGTTTTCCCTCATGAATCCCCTCGTGTTTTTCGTGATTCTCTTTGGGATCCACTCCTTTCATGAAAGATCGGCCATCTAGGGTTCCACCCTACATCATCTTGGTATCATGAGCAAGGTTGATCATGATTTCGGAGCCCCCCTCTTCGTTTTTCTAGCTAGATTTTGTTGTTTTTCGTCCCAATCCGAAAATCCCCACAAAAATAGCCCCAAAAATTTTTCTTGTGTTTTGTGAGTTTTAATGATGTTTTATTGGTTTTGATCCGTGAATTTGTTGCGTTGCAAGTAGATCTAGCCTTCCCCCACCATCTCCACCTCGAAATCCCTCACAAATTCCCCATATTCCCCCAAAAATCACCTCCCGGATCTAAAATCTCGCATTGACCCCGACCATCGGATGACCGTCAGATCACCGGACGTCCGGCGACCCAGGAAGCACCGGACTTCCGACGTTACCGGACGACCGGCGACCGGACAACCGTCCGCGCCCGGACGACCACTACTTCCACAACATCATCCGCACACCACCTCCAACTTCCGCAAAACCGTCCCAATATCCCTACCCACACCACCACCTAACCGCCACCTACTCCGACGATTTTGGTCGCCTTTGGTTTTGAGAATTTGAGTTGCGGTACTGTATCCTTTTGTGTTTCGGCTATCTAGGTACGGTTCGACATCGACATCATCGCCGCTCATTTTCGCCACGGACGCGTCATCAACACCGGTCATCAACAACGACCACCTCGACTATGACTTGGTATTCATGCCACCATTTTGACACCATACCGGAAGCAAGACCGGTAACCTCATCGTGGTATTGTACATATCACTCTTGCCATCACATTGTTAGCCATCATCGCCTTACTCCTTTGCGTTGCTTACCCATCGAGACTAGACATTGAGTATTGCCGGCAATGAGACTTGTGCACTTTAGTGATCATACTGCCCCATAGCATACATACATACATCATTGTTGCCTATATTGGTATCATCTCTTGTGTCACAAAGTTGTCATCGCATACTCACTTACTATCTTGGTTCGTCAAGCGTCGCATAAGAAAAGAGCTCAAACATCAAAGAGCCAACCAAGCTTTTAAGCAAAGAGGAAAGATAAGCAAAGAGCTTTTAAGCAAGAACCATAGCATCATACAACATTAAGATTGTCATACTTGATCATCTTGGATCATATCATAGCAACACCTTGCATAAAACATATTTGGGATAGAAGTCATTGCATTTTTGCTAAGTAGGTTGTGCACAAGTTCTTGTATCCGCCTATCGTGCTAGCGTCTCTCTAGTGTTGTGCAACAAGAGCATTTTTGTGGATTCCACATTTTGGCTCACCCTTGGTTGCTCAACCCCACTTATCTTTTTGCATGTGTGTTTCCGTGTACCATATATGCTTGGTCTACTTGTTACATTGCATCTTGCGAATCTTTTCCAACATTATTGAATCTTGCTTACATTCACATTAAAAATTGTGCCACCATCCTAACGAAGCTCCACCAAAAGCTTTTACTTGTGTAGGTGTGAGAAACCGACAAGAATTGGTACCAATTGTGCTATTTCCTTGTTACACATTGGAGTCATCTTTGATCCATTGTCAACATTGGTCAAGGTACATTTGATATTGGTTCTTCCCTTTCTTCCACTCACACTTTTCTTGGAATGATGGATAGGCCAAGTACTTCTACCAACCCGCTCTTCATGGAGTAAGACGACGACATGAACTCCTTCGTCACCAAGAGTCACCTCTTTGATGCACAACGTGCTTTGCATCAAGAGCAACAAGCTATGAGTGAACGCATCGACAACCTTGCCACCGACTTGCGACTTTCCGAGCAATGTACAAGGGACTACTTTGACAGCAAGCTCGACAATCACAAGCAAGAGAATGACGCAAGGATGGACGAGATTCGCGCTTTGTTGCTCAACTGCTCTTCTTCCACTTCAAGAAGGAGCCGTTCGAGTCGACACTCCGACGACACCATCTCCGGTTCAAGTACATCGACATCGAACACTCTTCGACGAGCCGCGCGCAATGAGCGTCAAGCAAACCTCAATCCACTTCGAGACACCGACCCGCAAGGACATCGACGACGTCAAGCCAAACAAGCCTTTGCGCTAGGTCGAGAGCGGCAATGCCAACGTCAACACAAACAAGAGGAGCGAGCGCGACAACATCAAGATGCACAAGACGCCGAGGTGGAACGCCAAGAACAACAACTACGTGAAGCTCAATCACTTGAAGCGCAACGTGCCCTTCATGAATCAAGTCGTGCTGTAGCCGACCGAGGCCGACAAGCTCGACTACATCAAGAAGCACTTCGCGATGAAGCTCAAGAAAAAATTTACCAAAGATGTGTGTGTCAACAAGCTCCTCGTCAAGATAGACAAGCCCCTCGTCAAGATAGACAAGCTCCCCCTCAAGCGAGACAAGAACCTCAAGTCCATCGAGAACAAGAAGACAATGGACCCAATCCTCGCCAAGAGCAACATGAGGAAGACTTGCAACTTCGTCAAGAGCACCACGAGTTGGACAATCATCTACAACATGGGCGTCATCATCCCCGACCCCAACACAATGAAGAGCAACGCTACGGCAAGCTCAAGTTCACCATGCCCAAGTTCAACGGAAGCAACGATCCCGAAGAATACCTTCCATGGACATTGAAAGTTGACAAGATCTTCCGTTTGCACAATTATGAAGAAGAGAAGAAGATCACGATGGCATACCTTGAGTTCCAAGACTATGTCCTCATTTGGTGGGAACAAGTCATTAAGCACCGCGAGGCAAGAGGTGATCCACCCATCACTACTTGGTCACAAATGAAGGATGTCATGAGAGCACGCTTCGTGCCTACCTACTACAACCGCGACCTCTTCAAGAAACTCCAACAACTCAAGCAAGGAACCAAGAGTGTTGAAGAATACTACAAGGGGATGGATATTGCAATGATAAGAGCCAATGTGACAGAAGATGATGAGCAAACTATGGCACGGTTCTTGAATGGACTGAATCATCCCATCAAGAAGATCGCCGACTTCCAACCGTACTCAAATCTCATCGAGCTCGTGCACCAAGCTACCAAAGTGGAACGCCAAGTGCAAGATGATCTCAAGTATGCTAAGTTCTCATCCAAGTCCTACGGCTTCTACAATAACCAAGCTTCAACGACTCCAACACCGACTACCAGAACGTCTACTTCCAACATCGACAAGCCGACTTCCAAGAAAGCTTCATCAACTACAAGTCATCCTCCTATGAGCAACTTCAAGCCGAGAGCTCCATCATCATCTACCCCAACCGATGATACCGTCAAGACGAGTTCCCTCAAGTGTTTCACTTGCGGAGGCCGAGGCCACAAGTCCTATGAGTGCACTAACAAGTGCACAATGATCTTCAACGATGATGACACTTATGATTCCATGAGCGAAGGAGAAATGGAAGCCCTTGAGCAAGTCGCCATGCACCACCAAGTGAACAATGAAGAAGAACAAGTCTTTTGTGATGAAGACTCAAGTCCCGCACTTGTTGTCTCCAAAGTCTTGACTCTCCAACATCACCAAGAAGAAGACCAAAGATGCACCATATTCCACACCAAGGCCGGCATCAATGGACGATCCGTCAAGGTCATCATCGATGGAGGGAGTTGCCACAACTTAGCAAGTGAAGAACTATGCTCCAAGCTCCAATTGGTCAAGATGAAGCGCCCTCACCACTACAAGGTTCAATGGCTAAGCGACATCGGCACCATACATGTCGAGCATAGAGTACAAGTCTCTTTCAAGATCGGTGCCTATGAAGACACATTGGAACGTGATGTCCTTCCGATGACCGTTTGCCACCTCCTCCTTTGTCGGCCGTGGCAATTTGACCGAGGTGTCATTCACAATGGGCGTACAAATCACTATAGCTTCAAGATGAAAGGGAAAGAGTTCGTGCTACATCCTATGTCTCCAAGCCAAGTGCTCGCCGACAAGCAAGCCACCCATCATGGAGAAAATAGTGAGAGAGCGATCCACCCAAAAGAGAGTGAGCGCCAGAAGCCCAAATTGAGTGACTCCATGATGAGCGATAAGAAAAACTTAGTTCCCTTTGCCACCAAACGTGAGATGAGAGAAGTGTGTGAGAACCAATCAAGTGTCCTACACTATGTCCTATTGTGCAAGGACGAGGTCACAAAAACTAACAACTCTCACGATCTACCTTTGGTGTTATCTTCTCTATTCCAGGAATTCCAAGATGTTTTCCCCGATGAGCTACCTCCGGGTCTACCTCCACTACGAGGCATTGAGCACCGAATTGATCTCATCCCCGGAGCGCCGCTTCCCAACAAAGCTCCATACCACGTCAACCCCGAAGAAACCAAAGAAATACAAAGGCAAGTAAAGCATCTCATAGATCATGGTCATGTGCGTGAAAGTTTGAGTCCTTGTGCCGCACCGGTCATTCTTGTGCCAAGACGTGATGGTAGCTTTCGCATGTGCTCCGATTGTAGACCTATCAATGCTATCACCGTTAGATATAGGTACCCCATTCCACGCCTTGATGATATGCTTGATGAACTTAGCGGTGCCACTATATTTTCCAAAATTAATCTTAAGAGTGGTTACTATCAAATCCGCATACAAGAGGGTGATGAATGGAAAACCGCCTTCAAAACCAAGTTTGGTTTGTATGAGTGGTTAGTCATGCCTATGGGGGTCTCGGAAGCACCGGGCACTTTTATGCGCCTTATGAATCATGTCTTTCGCCCTTACATTGGTATATTTGTTGTGTTTTACTTCGATGACATTCTTGGGTTTAGCAAATCTATCCAAGAACATGTCACCCATGTCCGCACCATTTTGCAAACTCTTAGGAAAGAGCGTCTCTATGCTAATATGGAGAAATGCCTTTTTGGTGTTGATAAGCTCGTTTTCTTAAGATTTGTTGTCTCTTCTAAGGGTGTTCATGTAGATGAGTCCAAGATCAATGCTATTAAAACTTGGCCACAACCAACCAATTTGCAACAAGTGCGTAGTTTTCTTGGTTTAGCCGGTTTCTATCGTAGATTTGTGATGGATTTTAGCACCATTGCTTCACCTTTGCATGCTTTGAGCAAGAAGAACGCGCCTTTTGTTTGGGGACCATCTCAAGATATTGCTTTCAATGAGCTTAAGAATTTGCTTACTCGTGCTCCCGTGCTTGCTTTACCCAACTTCAACAAGCCTTTTGAGATTCATTGCGATGCTAGCGGTAATGGCATAGGAGGTGTGTTAACGCAAGAGAAGTGTCCCATAGCTTACTTTAGTGAGAAACTTTCCGGAGCGCAACTCAACTATCCCATCTATGACAAAGAGTTATATGCTTTAGTCCGCGTTTTACATGAATGGGAAAATGTAACGCCCCGAGACCGATGTGCCACGTGTCCTCCAGTTATTCGTTGTTGTTGCCTTGTCATTGCTTGCGTGTCTTGCATTGCATATCATGTCATCATGCGCATTTCATTTTCATACGTGTTCGTCTCATGCATCTGAGCATTTTCCCCGTTGTCCGTTTTGCAATCCGGCGCTCCGTTCTCCTCCGGTGGTCATTTCTACCTTCTTCTCGTGTGTGGGGATTAAACATTTCCAGATTGGACCGAGACTTGCCATGCGGCCTTGGTTTACTACCGGTAGACCGCCTGTCAATTTTCATACCATTTGGACTTCGTTTGATACTCCAACGGTTAACCGAGGGACCGTACAGGCCTCGTGTGTGTTGCATCCCAACACCCTTTCAATTTGGCCCAAAACCCACCTAAACCTCCTCTATCATCTCGGTCGTTCAGTCACGATCGTGTGGCCGAAAACCGCACCTCATTTGGACTCTCCTAGCTCCCTGTACCTATAAATATGTGATCCCCTTCCCAAAAATCGCAGTCCAAACCCTAGCAAACTCCTCCCCGCGCCGCCGGACACTTCCCCCGCACCGGCCGGACATGTCCGCCCCGCCCGACATGTCGCTCCAGCCAATCGCCGGACGCCACGTCACCCTGCGGCCGCTCTCAGCCAATCGGGCGTCGCCACATCACCCGGGCCAGCGCCCCACTGCGTCGCTTCCGCGCCAGGCCCGCCGTGGCCCATCGCGGGCCCCCCTGAGCCCATCTCGTCGCCGCCGCCTGCCCGAGGAGGCCGCCGCCCGCCTCCTCGCGTCCCTGCTTGACGCTGCCGCCTCGCCTCTCGCCGGCGCGCCTCTCCGCCGCCGCGCCATTGCCTGCCGCCGCGCCGAGCTTCGGCACCGCAGCCTCGGGTCACCGCTCTGCCCCGCCATTCGCCGTCGAGCGCCGCCCCGGCGACGGATCCGGCTGCCCTGTCGCCGGATCTGCCGACCTCGACCGGATCCGGCTGCCCCGTCGCCGGATCTGCCGACCTCGACCGGATCCGGCGGCCCCTACCTCCTCTCCGGCGATCCCCGGCGTTCCCGGCGAGCTCCGGTCATCCTCGAAGTCCGTGCCACGAAACCCTAGATCTGGGTGAGAAATTCCACCAAGTCCCCGAGAATTCCTAATTTCATATGCCCATGTTCATTGCATCGTAACTTTCCATCCGTAGATCCGTTTTGGGCATATAGCATATCAAAATGTTCGTCTCAGAGAGTACATCATTGCATTCCATTGCATCATTTCCGTTTGAGTTCATCTTGATGCCCGAAATGCTGTTAGAAGAGTGCTACTTGAGATAATTGTCAGATCTGCTACTCCATTTAGATATTTGTCATTTTTTGCCATGATTATTGTGTGCATGATATGCCCATGAGCTCTACATATGTTTTGTTAAGGGTTTTCCCATCTCTCCAGAGGTGCAACCCATGTTTTTTTGTGATGTGTGTGGTGACTAGCACAAGCTTGCAAATTGAGGCACTTGGTAATTCTGATTTCAGGGACTTAGCATTTCCACTAAGTCCTTGAGGTGTTTATCTCATATGGTCATATGTTCATGTTGTTTCCTAGTGATCCGTGCCTCTTTTGAGGATGATCAGTAAGGATTTTTTGTTAATCTTGTAGTGCTCTATCCATCCATGTCTTTGTTTGCAATCATGGAGCAACCTAGATTGAGTCAATCGAGCTCTACTTTTGCTACTTCGTGAATCTTGGCAGATTGTCTACTTGTTAGCAATTTTGCCGATGATGTTGAAGTTGATCCGTGCATGCTATGCTATTGTTCTTGCCATGTATAGCTTGTATTTTGTGTATTCTTGATGGTTGTATGCTTAGTTTGCCATGACTTGCTCTGTAGGGATGCGATATCGGTTTCAGCATGCTCCAGTTTTCACTAAGTCTGAGAACAGATTATGTTTTTGCCATGTTCACATGCTTGAAATTGTATTTTCTGATCCCTTTTGGCTCAACGTCACTAAGGGACTTTTGTTAAGCTCTTTGAGTAGCTCCATGCCATGCTTTACTTTGACATGTTCAGGTCCTGTAGCATGTAGTTTTGTTGCTCCGAAGTGTGCTACCTGATCTGAAATTCCAGACAAGTGTTAATTTCACGAAGTCTGAAATCTGTTTGCCATATGCATTTTTGCCATGCTTGTTTGAACCTGTTAACAGATGAATTGGCCGTAGCTTAGTGCTAGACTTTTGTTAAGCATCTTGAATGAATCCCTGCCATGTATTTTGTTGTCATGTTTGAGTGCTGTAGCATGTTCATCTTGTTGCATTTAGATGGCTACTTGTTGTATATCGCAGATCGTGGTCATATTTGAATCGCTTGCCATTTCCAAACCGTAACTCCGATTCCGGTGTTCTTTATATCGTTTTCAAGCGAGTTCATCTCACCTTTCCAGTGGCACACTTGGATCTCCAAGTTGAGGCCAGGTTCATGCATTCCTTTGAAAATCATGCATATGGATCGCATCCCGCATCCCGCATATCATACCATGTTCATGTGTTGGTTGTTTACTATGTTGTGTGCTTCTTTCTGGTGTTTGCTTCTTCGGGTTGGTTCCGGTAACATCGTGTTTGTGAGGACCCTTTCGTCTACATCCGTTTGTCTTCTTCATGGACTCATTCTTCTTCCTTGCGGTATTTCAGCCAAGATGATCATACCCTCGAAATCACTACTATCTTTGCTTTGCTAGATGCTCGCTCTTTTGCTATGCCTATGCTGCGATACCTACCACTTGCTTTTCATGCCTCCCATATTGTTGAACCAAGCCTCTAACCCACCTTGTCCTAGCAAACCGTTTTTTGGCTATGTTACCACTTTGCTCAGCCCCTCTTATAGCGTTGTTAGTTGCAGGTGAAGATCGAAGTTTGTTCCTTGTTGGAACATGGAGATGTTGTTCCTTGTTGGAACATGTTTACTTGTTGGGTTATCACAATATATCTTATTTAATTAATGCATCTATATACTTGGTAAAGGGTGGAAGGCTCGACCTTATGCCTGGTGTTTTGTTCCACTCTTGCCGCCCTAGTTTCCGTCATATCGGTGTTATGTTCCCGGATTTTGCATTCCTTACGCGGTTGGGCTATTATGGGAACCCCTTGACAGTTCTCCTTAAGTAAAGCTCTTCCAGCAATGCCCAACTTTGGTTTTACCAGTTGCCACCTAGCCTTTTCTTTTCCCTTGGGAGTCGCACTCCTGAGGGTCATCATTATTTTACCCCCCCCGGGCCAGTGCTCCTTTGAGTGTTGGTCCAACCTGTCAGCTGCCTGTGGCCACCAGGGGCAACTCTGGGCTGGCCTACCCATACCTAAGACAATCTGAGTGTGCCCTGAGAAAGAGATATGTGCAGCTCCTATCGGGATTTGTCGGCACATTCGGGTGGTGTTGCTGGTTTAGTTTTACCCGGTCGAAATGTCTTGTAGAACCGGGATACCGAGTCTGATCGGAATGCCACAGGAGGAGGTCTATTCCTTCGTTGAGCGTGAGAGCTTGTCATGGGCTAAGTTGGGACTCCCCTGCAGGGATTTGAACTTTCGAAAGCCGTGCCCGCGGTTATGGGCAGATGGGAATTTGTTAATGTCCGGTTGTAGATAACTTGAACCTTAACTTAATTAAAATGAGTCAACTGCGTGTGTAACCGTGATGGTCTCTTTTCGGCGGAGTCCAGGAAGTGAACACGGTGTTGGAGTTATGCTTGACGTAGGTTGTTCTAGGATCACTTCTTGATCATAGATTCTCGACTGTGCTTTGCCTTCTCTTCTCGCTCTCTTTTGCGTATGTTAGCCACCATATATGCTAGTCGCTTGCTGCAGCTCCACCTCATACCTTTTACCTTACCCATAAGCTTAAATAGTCTTGACCGCGAGGGTGCGAGATTGCTGAGTCCTTGTGGCTCACAGATACTTCCAAAACTAGTTTGCAGGTGCCGATGTTACAGAGCAGGTGACGCAACCAAGCTCAAGGAGGAGCTCGGTGAAGATCTTGTCCTTTGTGTTGTCCCGTTTCCAGTTGATCAGTAGTGGAGCCCAGTTGGGGTCGATCGGGGACCGTGTCGCATTTGGGGTTCTTCTTTTATTTTGGTTTCGTAGTTGGACCTTGATTCTATCTGGATGGTGTAATGCTTATTTATGTAATTGTGTGAAGTGGCTATTGTAAGCCAACTATGTATATTTTTCCCATATGTATTACATGGGTTGTGTGAAGATTACCTCACTTGCGACATTGCTTTCAATGCGGTTATGCCTCTAAGTCGTGCTTCGACACGTGGGAGATATAGCCGCATCGAGGGCGTTACAAAACATTACCTTCGTCCCCATGAGTTTCTCATTCATACCGATCATGAGACCCTCAAGTATCTCAAGGGTCAAACTAAGTTGAACAAGCGTCATGCTAAATGGAGTGAATTCATTGAGTCTTTTCCCTATGTCCTCAAGTACATCAAGGGTAAAGAGAACATCGTCGCGGATGCTCTTTCCCGCATATGCATGCTAGTCACGCAACTCGAGTTAGATGTCATTGGCTTCGAGCATATCAAAGAATTGTATGCGCATGATGAGACTTTTGCCACACCTTATGCCAAGTGTTTGTCGCATACATCGTGGGAACGCTATTACATCAAAGACGGCTACCTTATGAGAGCTAACAAACTTTGCATCCCCAAGTCATCCCTTTGTTTATTGCTTTTGCAGGAATCGCATGGAGGAGGATTAATGGGACACTTTGGACGCGATAAGACGTTCGCCACGCTCTCGAAGAGCTACTTTTGGCCACAGATGTTTCGGGACGTCAATCGCTTCACCAACCGATGTTCGACATGCCGCAAAGCTAAGTCCAAAGCTCAATCTCATGGCCTCTATATGCCTCTACCGATTCCATACCAACCATGGGAAGATATTAGCATGGACTTTGTGCTTGGTTTGCCTAGAACTCGAAATGGCAACGATTCCGTTTTTGTTGTCGTGGACCGTTTCTCCAAAATGGCTCATTTCATTCCTTGCAACAAGATAGACGATGCTTCACATATTGCAAATTTGTTTTGTAGGGAAATCTTGCGGCTTCATGGAGTGCCAAAGACTATCGTCTCGGACCGCGATGTCAAGTTCCTTAGCTACTTTTGTAAGACTCTATGCGCCAAGCTCGGAATCAAGATACTCTTATCCACGGCATACCATCCTCAAACCAACGGCCAAACAGAAGTGACAAACTGCACACTCTCCACTCTACTTCGAGTACTCATCAAGAAGAACATCAAGGAGTGCGAGGAGTGCCTACCTATCGCTGAGTTCGCATACAACCGAGCAAGACACTCAACAACCGGCAAGTCGCCTTTCGAGGTCGTTTACGGATTCAACCCATTGTCACCATTGGACATTCTTCCTCTACCACTCCAAGAGCGCATCAATTTGGATGCAAGTGCGCGTGTGACACATCTCAAGAAGATGCATGAAGATACAAGAAACACCATCGAGCGCCAAGTTCAACGCCTTGCGACCAAGCTCAACTTCAACAAGCAACCTATGGTCTTCAACATTGGTGATCTAGTGTGGCTACACCTTCACAAGGACCGCTTCCCACAAGAACGCAAATCCAAGCTTCGTCCACGAGCGGATGGACCCTTCAAGGTGCTTGCACGCTACAACGACAACGCTTACAAGATCGACCTTCCACGCGACAAGTACAACGTGAGCGACATCTTCAACGTCAAAGATCTCTCTCCTTTCCATGGCGATGAAGATTTTGATCCGAGGACGGATCTTCCCCAAGGGAGGGGAGATGATGCGGAGCATCCCAAGGTCATCCCATGGACCTACCATCATCTCATCAAGTGCCTACCGGACCCATGACTCGATCATGTGCAAGAGCCCTTGAAACCAAGGTGACATCTCTCCTCTCACAATTCCACTTCAATGCACATGAAGCATGGCTACTACCTCATATGGCTACTTTGTGCATACTCAGGTGCAATGGAGAAGCTAAGGAGCAAGGACAAGAAGAAGAGGAAGATGGACGAGAAGATGGAGAAGGACAAGGGATGCAGGAAAAGTCCCAGCCACCGGACAACCGGCCGGGACCGGACGTCCGGCGCCTGAAGCCTCAGCCGAACCCCAGACCAGACGACCGGTGCCCGTGCACCCGAAGCGAACGAGCGGACGTCCGGCGCACCAGCACCCGAGCCAACATTAGCGGAAGTCCGGAGCTACCAGACGTCCGGCACCCCTATCACAGAGCGGAACCAGTGGACGACCGGAGGACACCGGACGTCCGGCGGCTCCTGAGACACTGGACGACCGGTCCCCAGCGGACATCCGGTACCTGGCTGCATCCAGATTCGGGCCCGAGGCCCATGTACCCTTTCACTTCGCCCCCTTTTGCACTTAGACTATAAATAGACCCCCCATTCCTCCTAGCTAAGGTTAGCGTTGGTTTAGCTCATACTTCGAGATAGAGCTTCGCTCATCCATACTGATCTCCTCCTCGAGAGAGACTGCGGCCCCTCTTCGGAGAAGATCAACTTGGATTCAAGACCCCCTCTTGGGCGGCCCCATCAAGACCTCCTTCTAGGAGAAGAACCGGTTACTTGTATCGTCCTTTGTTGACCATGGATCATTGTATATCTCTTTGTGTTTCGTGGATCTAGCACATGTGTAATAGAATCTTGTTGGTTTGAGTGTTTCTCTCGTGTTTTCCCTCATGAATCCCCTCGTGTTCTTCGTGATTCTCTTTGGGATCCGCTCCTTTCGTGAAAGATCGGCCATCTAGGGTTCCACCCTACATCATCTACTTCACATAAATAAAGGTGAATCATCTCCTTTACACGTGCTCACTTGACCCCTTCATGGATGGTATACTACTTGACACTTCTCCCATGTGGATGGAGGAGTGCAAGCGCCTAGGAACACTTACACCATCCGTGAGGGAAGCGTGGAAATGAAGACGCAAGAAGAAGAGTTGTCGAATAAGCTCCAGCCACCGGACGACCAGTCGGGTCCGGACGGCTGGCGCCTAAAGATCCATCGGACGACCGGTCCAGACCGGATGACCGGTGTCCCTGCACCCGAGCCAAACAAGCGGCCGTCCGACGCCACCGGACAACCGGCGACCGGATGACCGGTCCAGACTAGAAATCCGCTACACCAGCATCCTAGCCAAAACGAGCGGACGACCGGCCCCTACCGGACGTCCGGCCGCCCACAAGCCACCGGACGACCAGTCCCTAGCGGACGTCCGGTACCTGGCTGTGTCCAGTTGCGGGCTGAGGCCCATGTACCCCTTCACTTCACCCCCATTTGCACTAAGACTATAAATAGACCTCTCCCTCCTCCTTTCTAGGGTTAGCATTGTGATAGCTCTTTTGAGAGATAGAGCTACACTCATCCATATCAGATCTCCTCCGTCCGAGAGACTGCGGCCTCTTCGGAGAAGATCCCTTTGGATTCAAGACCCCTTTCTAAGGGAAGATCCCCTTGTGGATTCAAGACCTCCTCACGGAGAAGAACCGGCTACCTCTTGTATCGTCTGTTGTTGACTTTGGATCGTGTATCTTCTCTTATGTATTCGAGGATCTAGCGGATGTGTGATCATTCTTGTTGGTTTGAGTGTTCTCTTGTGTTCCTGATGTAGGGTGGAACCCTAGATGGCCGATCTTTCACGAAAGGAGCGGATCCCAAAGAGAAACACGAAGCACACGAGGGGATTCACAAGGGAAAACATGAGAGAATCACTCAAACCAACAAGATTCGATTACACATGTGCTAGATCCTCGAAACACAAAGAGATACACGATGATCCAAGGTCAACAAAGGACGATACAAAGTAACCGGTTCTTCTCCTAGAAGGAGGTCTTGATGGGGCCGCCCAAGAGGGGGGTCTTGAATCCAAGTTGATCTTCTCCGAAAAGGGGCTGTAGTCTCTCTCGAGGAGGAGATCCGTATGGATGAGCGAAGCTCTATCTCACATATGAGCTAAACCAACGCTAACCCTAGAAAGAGGAAGGGGATGAAGTATATATAGTTTAGGGGAGGCGAGAGGGTACATGGGCTTCGGCCCTTCACTGTTCACAAACAGGCGAGGCCGGATGTCCGGGCGTCGGGCCGGATGTCCGGGGCTTCAGGAGTGGCCGGATGTCCGGGCTGGGGGGCGGATGTCCGGGCTGGTGGTGAAAACTTCTGTGGTCTCTGGATAGACGAGGCCGGATTTCCGGGCAGAGGGCCAGATTTCTGGGGCTTCGGGGGAGGCCGGATGTCCGGGGCCCGGGGCCGGATGTCCGGGCCCTATAGCTTTTCTGGCTGGGTTGCGGCTGCTGTGGTGGCATCTCCAGGGGCCGGATGTCCGGGGTCTTGGCCGGATGTCCGGGGCCTGGAAGGTGAACTTGCCTGTTTCCGTGGTTCTCTTCATCCGTGGACTTGGCAGATCGTCCGTCTTCACGTGCATCTTCAGGAGGCTCCTCTTGACACTTGATCATGCATAGCATATCAGACTTAGGTAGTAACCATGTCTCGAGTGGATCATATGTGATATCACTAAGGAAAGAAGTCACCTCGTTCTCGAGAGCTCTGCTCGTGCTCGTGTCATGGGTCCTCTTGGCTCTTGATGTGATGATGGTAGGTCCATGGGGATGATCATGGGATGCTCCGCATCATCTCCCCTCCCTTGGGAAAGATCCGACCTCGAATCGAAATACTCATCACCATGGTACGGGGAGAGATCTTTGATGTTGAAGATGTCGCTCACGGAGTACTTGTCGTGTGGGATGTCGATCTTGTATGCATTATTGTTGTAGCGTGCAAGCACCTTGAAGGGTCCATCCGCTCGTGGTAGTAGCTTGGACTTGCGTTCATTGGGGAAGCGATCCTTTCTGGTAGTCAAATGTCTTGCTCGGTTGTAGGCGTACTCGGCGATGGGTAGGCACTCTTCCCACTCCTTGATGTTCTTCTTTATCAACACGCGTAGTAGGGTGGAGAGCATACGGTTGGTGACCTCCGTTTGGCCATCGGTTTGTGGATGGTATGCCGAAGAGAACAAAAGCTTGATTCCGAGCTTGGCGCAAAAGGTCTTCCAAAAGTAACTCAAGAACTTGACGTCGTGGTCCGAGACAATCGTCTTTGGCACTCCATGAAGGTGCAAGATTTCCCTACAAAACAATTTTGCAATATGTGAAGCATCATCTATCTTGTTGCAAGGAATGAAATGAGCCATTTTGGAGAAATGGTCCACAACAACAACAACGGAATCCTTGCCATTTTGATTTCTAGGCAAACCAAGCACAAAGTCCATGCTATTATCTTCCCATGGTTGATATGGAATTGGAAGTGGCATATAGAGGCCATGAGATAGGGCTTTAGACTTAGCTTTGCGACATGTAGAACAACGGTTGGTGAAGTGATTGACGCCGTGATGCATCATGGGCCAAAAGTAGTTCTTGGAGAGCGTAGCAAATGTCTTGTCGCGTCCAAAGTGTCCCATGAGTCCGCCTCCATGAGATTCCTACAAAAGCAACAAACGAAAAGAGGACTCGGGTATGCAAAGTTTGTTACCTCTCATAAGATATCCATCTTTGATGTAGTATCGATCCAAAGAAGTATGCATCAAACACTTGGCATAAGGTATGGCGAATGTAGGATCATGTTCATACAAGTCTTTGATATGCTCAAAACCAATGACATTCAACTCAAGGTTAGTGACAAGCATGCATATACGGGAAAGCGCACCCGCCACAACATTTTCTTTACCCTTAATGGACTTGATGACATAGGGAAATGACTCAATAAATTCACTCCATTTAGCATGACGCTTGTTCAACTTAGTTTGACCCTTAAGGTATTTAAGTGTTTCATGGTCGGTATGGATGATGAACTCATGTGGGCGAAGTTAATGTTCCCATTCATGCAAAACTCGCACTAAAGCATATAGTTCTTTGTCGTAGATGGGGTAATTGAGTTGTGCTCTGGATAGTTTCTCACTAAAGTATGCAATGGGGCGCTTCTCTTGCGTTAACACGCCTCCTATGCCATTACCACTAGCATCGCCATGAATTTCGAAAGGTTTGTCAAAGTTGGGTAATGCAAGCACGGGAGCATGAGTAAGCAAATTCTTAAGCTCATTGAAAGCAATATCTTGAGATGTTCCCCAAACAAACGGTGCATTTTTCCTACTCAAAGCATGCAAAGGTGAAGCAATGGTGCTAAAATCCTTCACAAATCTACGGTAGAAACCGGCTAAACCAAGAAAACTACGCACTTGTTGCAAATTGGTTGGTTGGGGCCAAGTTTGAATAGCATTGATCTTAGATTCATCAACATGAACACCCTTAGAAGAAACTACGAAACCCAAGAAAACAAGCTTGTCAACGCCAAATAGGAATTTTTCCATATTATCATAAAGTTGCTCTTTTCGAAGAGTTTGTAGCATGGTGCGAAGGTGGGTGACATGATCTTTGAGAGATTTACTAAACACAAGGATATCATCAAAGTAGATAACGACAAATTCACCAATGTAAGGGCGAAAGACGTAATGCATAAGATGCATGAAAGTACCGGGTGCTTCCGATAAACCCATAGGCATGACTAACCACTCATAGAGACCAATCTTTGTTTTGAAAGCGGTTTTCCATTCATCACCCTTTTGTATGCGGATTTGATAGTAACCACTTTTAAGATCAATTTTGGAAAAGATAGTGGCACCGCTAAGTTCATCAAGCATATTATCAAGGTGTGGAATGGGGTACCTATATCTAATGGTGATAGCATTGATAGGTCTACAATCGGAGCACATGCGACAGCTACCATCACGTTTTGGTACCAGAATGACCGGTACGGCACAAGGACTCAAACTTTCACGCACATGTCCATGGTCTATGAGATGGTTTACTTGCCTTTGTATTTCTTTTGTTTCTTCGGGGTTGACGCGGTATGGAGCTTTGTTGGGAAGCGGCGCTCCGGGGATGAGATCAATTCGGTGCTTAATGCCTCGTAGTGGAGGTAGACCCAGAGGTAGCTCATCGGGGAAAACATCTTGGAATTCCTGCAATAGAGAAGATAACACAAAGGTAGATCATGAGAGTTGTTAGTTTTTGTGACCTCGTCCTTGCACAATAGGACATAGTGTAGGACACTTGATGGGTTCTCACACACTTCTCTCATCTCACGTTTGGTGGCAAAGAGAACTAAGTTTTTCTTGTCGCTCATCGTGGAGGCTCTCAATTTGGGCTTGTGGCGGTCACTCTCTTTTTGGTGGGTCGCTCTCTAACTATTTTCTACACGATGGGTGGCTTGCTTGTCAGCGAGCACTTGGCCTGGAGACATAGGACGTAGCACGAACTCTTTCCCTTTCATCTTGAAGCTATAGTGATTTGTACGCCCATTGTGAATGACACCTCGGTCAAATTACCATGGCCGTACAAGGAGGAGGTGGCAAACGGTCATCGGAAGGACATCACATTCCAATGTGTCTTCATAGGCGCCAACCTTGAAAGAGACTTGTACTCTATGCTCGACTTTTATGGTGCCGGTGTCGCTTAGCCATTGAACCTTGTAGGGGTGAGGGTGCTTAATCTTGACCAATTGGAGCTTGGAGCATAGTTCTTCACTTGCTAAGTTGTGGCAACTACCTCCATCGATGATGACCTTGACGGAACGTCCATTAATGCCGGCCTTTGTGTGGAAGATATGGCATCTTTGCTCTTCGTCTTGTTGATGTTGAAGAGTCAAGACCTTGGAGACAACAAGAGCATGACTTGAATCTTCATCGCACAAGACTTGGTCATCTTCATCTTCATTGTTCACTTGTCGGTGCATGGCCACTTGCTCAAGAGCTTCCATTTCTCCTTCACTCATGGAGTCATAGGTTCCGTTTTCGTTCAGGATCATGGTGCGCTTGTTTGTGCACTCGAAGGACTTGTGGCCTCGGCCTCCGCATGTGAAGCATTTGATAGAACTTGTCTTGATGGTCTCATCGGGTGGAGTAGATGATGATGGAGCTTTCTTGAAGTTGCTTGTAGTAGGAGGATGACTTGAGCTTGTCGAAGCTTTCTTGTAACTTGACTTGTCGCCATTGCTTGTAGAAGGCTTGGTTGAGGTAGAAGGTGTTGGAGTCATCGAAGCTTGATTGTTGGAGAGGCCATAGGACTTGGATGAGAACTTGGCATACGTGAAGTCGTCTTGTACTTGCCATTCCGCTTTGGTAGCTTGATGCTCTAGCTCGATGAGGTTCGAGTATGGTTGGAAGTCGGCGATCTTCTTGATAGGATGATTGTGTCCATTCAAGAACCTTGCCATAGTTTGCTCATCATCTTCTTTGACATTGGCTCGTATCATGGCAATCTCCATTTCCTTGTAGTACTCTTCAACACTCTTGGTTCCTTGCTTGAGTTGTTGGAGTTTCTTGAAGAGGTCGCGGTTGTAGTAGGTAGGCACGAAGCGTGCTCTCATGAGATCCTTCATTTGTGCCCAAGTAGTGATGGGTGGTTCACCTCTTGCTGCTCGACGCTCAATGACTTGTTCCCACCAAATGAGGACGTAGTCTTGGAATTCAAGGGATGCCATTGTGATCTTCTTCTGTTCTTCGTAGTTGTGCAAGCGGAAGAATTTGTCAACCTTCAATGCCCATGACATCTACTCTTCGGGGCCATTGCTTCCATTGAACTTGGGCATGGTGCACTTTAGCTTGCCATAACGTTGCTCTTCATTGTGCTGGGGTCGTGGATGATGACGCCCATGTTGTTGAGGATTGACATTGTTATCGTGCTCTTGGCGAAGTTGGATGTCTTCCTCATGTTGCTCTTGGCAAATATTGGGTCCATTGTCTTCTTTCTCTCGATGGACTTGATGTTCTTGTCTCGCTTGAGGGGGAGCTTGTCTATCTTGACAAGGAGCTTGTCTATCTTGACGAGGAGCTTGTCGATGCACACGTCTTTGGTAAATTCTTTCTTGAGCTTCATCGCGAAGTGCTTCTTGATGTAGTCGAGCTTGTCGGCCTCGCTCGGCAATGTCTCGACTCGCATCGCGTAGAGCTTGTTGCGCCTCAAGTGCTTGAGCGTCACAGAGTTGTTGTTCTTGACGTTGAGCCTCGCCATCTTGTGCATTTTGGTGTAGACGCGCGCGTTCTTCCTCTTCATGTTGGCGTTCTTGTTGCCGTTCTGGAGCTAGCGCAAAGGCTTCTTCGGCTTGACGTTGTCGATGTTCTTGCGAGTCGGTGTCTCGAAGTGGATTGTGGTTTGCTTGACGCTCATTGCGCTGGGCTCGACGAAGAGTGTTTGATGTCGGTGTACTTGAGCCGGAGAGGGTGAAGTCGGAATGGTGACTTGAACGGCTCCTTCTTGAAGTGGAAGAAGAGCGATTGAGCAAAAAAGCGCGAATCTCGTCCATCCTTGCGTCATTCTCTTGCTTGTGATCGTCGAGCTTGTGGTCGAAGTAGTCCCTTGTACGTTGCTCGGAAAGTCGCAAGTCGGTGGCAAGGTTGTCGATGCGTTCACTCATAGCTTGTTGCTCTTGATGCAAAGCACGTTGTGCACCAAAGAGGTGACTCTTGGTGACGAAGGAGTTCATGTCGTTGTCTTGCTCCATGAAGAGCGGGTTGGTAGAAGTACTTGGCCTATCCATCATTCCAAGACAAGTGTGAGTGGAAGAAAGGGAAGAACCAATATCAAATGTACCTTGACCGATGTTGACAATGGATCAAAGATGACTCCAATGTGTAACAAGGAAATAGCACAATTGGTACCAATTCTTGTCAGTTCTCACATCTACACAAGTAAAAGCTTATGGTGGAGCTCGGTTAGGATGGTGGCACAAAATTTGATGCAATTGTAAGTGAGACTCAATAATGCTGGAAAAGATTCATGAATTTGCAAATGCAACAAGTAGACCAATAGCAAGATATGGTATACGGACACACACACGCAAATAGATAAGATGGGGTTATGCAACCAAGGATGAGCCAAAATGTGGAATTCACCAAGATGCTCTTGTTGCACAACACTAGAGAGACGCTAGCACGATTGCACAATAGGCGGATACGAACTTGTGCACAACCTACTAAGCAAAAATGCAACGACTTCTATCCCAAGTATACTATATGTATGATGTTCCTATGCATTGATCCAAGATGATCGAGTATGACAATCTTAATGTTGCATGATGCCATGGTTCTTGCTCTTTGCTTGTCTTTCCTGTTTTGCTTAAAAGCTTGTTTGGCTCTTTGATGTTTGAGCTCTTTTCTCATGCAATGTTTCACGAAGCAAGATAGCAATTGTGTATGTGACAACAACTTTGTGACACAAGTGATGATACCAAGAGATGCAACACGATGATGGTATGTATGCTATGGGAAGTATGAACACTAATGTGCACAAGTCACGTTGCCGGCAATACTCAAGGGCTAGTCTCGATGGGTAAGTGACGCAAAAGTAAGGCCATGTGGTTATCAATGCGATTGCAAAAGAGTATGATGATATCACGATACCAAGTTGATATCCAAGGTGAAGGTGATATCAAAGTAATGTAGCCGTTCGTAGTAGTCCTTGGCGAAGATGAGCGGTGGTGCTGTTGATGCTGAACCGTACCTAGATAGCCGAAACACAAAAGGACACGGAAACCACAACTCAAATTCTCAAAGAAAAATTTGGCAAAATTGTCGGAGTTAGTAGCGGGAAAGGCTAGGGTGGTGCTATGCGGAAGTGGTGGAGGTATGCGGAAGTGGATGTGAGCACCGGGACGAAATTTGGCGAGAGTTAGACAGGGTAACGTATGGTGGATGGGTTGTTTTGCTGCCAGGGGCCGGATGTCCGGGGGTGATGGCCGGATGTCCGGGGTGCCGGATGTCTGGGCGCTGGATCCATGGACAAATTCGAAGAACACCGCGTGGAGAGGTCAAATCCGGGGCAAAATTCGGAAGATTTTGTGGATGGAATTTGGGGCAAAGGTGGGGGAATGCTAGATCTACCTGCAACACACGAAATCCGCGGATCAAATCCAACAAAACGTCATCACACCAACAAATCTCAAAAAAGTTTGGGGCTATTTTTGGTGGGGATTTTCGAAATTGGGGAAGAACACAACAAAATTATGCTAGAACACACAACGGGGAGGCTCCGAAATCGTGATCAACGTGGCTCTAGATACCAAGATGATGTAGCATGGAACCCTAGATGGACGATCTTTCACGAAAGGAGCGGATCCCAAAGATAAACACGAAGAACACGAGGGGATTCACAAGGGAAAACATGAGAGAATCACTCAAACCAACAAGATTCGATTACACATGTGCTAGATCCTCGAAACACAAAGAGATACACGATGATCCAAGGTCAACAAAGGACGATACAAAGTAACCGGTTCTTCTCCTAGAAGGAGGTCTTGATGGGGCCGCCCAAGAGGGGGGTCTTGAATCCAAGTTGATCTTCTCCGAAGAGGGGCCGCAGTCTCTCTCGAGGAGGAGATCCATATGGATGAGCAAAGCTCTATCTCACATATGAGCTAAACCAACGCTCACCCTAGAAAGAGGAAGGGGATGAAGTATATATAGTCTAGGGGGGCGAGAGGGTACATGGGCTTCGGCCCTTCACTGTTCACAGACAGGCGAGGTCGGATGTCCGGGCGTCGGGCCGGATGTCCGGGGCTTCAGGAGTAGCCGGATGTCTGGGCTGGGGGGCCAGATGTTCGGGCTGGCGGTGAAAACTTCTGTGGTCTCTGGATAGACGAGGCCGGATTTCCGGGCAGAGGGCCAGATTTCCGGGGCTTCTGGGGAGGCCGGATGTCCGGGGCGAGGGGCCGGATGTCCGGGCCCTGTAGCTTTTCTGGCTGGGCTGCGGCTGCTGTGGTGGCATCTCCAGGGGCCGGATGTCCCGGGTCTTGGCCGGATGTCCGGGGCCTGGAAGGTGAAGTTGCCCATTTCCGTGGTTCTTTTCATCCGTGGACTTGGCGGCTCGTCCGTCTTCACGTGCATCTTCGGGAGGCTCCTCTTGACACCTGATCATGCATAGCATATCGGACTTACGTAGTAACCATGTCTCGAGTGGATCATATGTGATATCAGTAAGGAAAGAAGTCACCTCGTTCTCGAGAGCTCTTCGTGCTCGTGTCATGGGTCCTCTTGGCTCTTGATGCAACGATGGTAGGTCCATGGGGATGATCATGGGATGCTCCACATCAGTTCCCCTCGTGATTTTCCCCTGGTTTTCCTCCTCGTGTTCTTCGCGTTCTTCGTGGGATCCGCTCCTTTCGTGAAAGATCGGGCCACTAGGGTTCTACCCTACATCACTATGCATGAGATCAATCATACTTCATATTTGCAATGTCTTCATAGTGGCTATGCATATGCTATTAAAATAAACCCAATTTGCACATATGGCATAGAAGACAAGCCCATGGTTATTGGCTTTTGCTTTTCTTGTGATGATATTGATATGCTCCCTTTGCATCATTTATCTCATATGCCATGCCATGAACACCTAGCTTCATATATGCATTGTTTTGGATGTTGTCCATTTTCTCCATATGATGTTTACAATATTTCTCATGAGGAGACCCCCATAGTTTCCTCATACATTTTAGGAGATTGTGATCACTCCCATCCATTGCATGATCCTTATACTTGTATGCTCAATTTGCATCCCCATCGTGTTATACACAATAACTATTCTTTCATGATGGATGACATGTTCTTATACCATGCATCAAATTTCTTTGAGCATTTCTTATCTTGTGCTAACTCACACGTGTACATACACATCATGATGGATGATGTGTACATTTACCACACACACAATTTCTTTCGTTTGTGTCTCTTTTGTGTAGGTACCCATGAATTCTTGTCAACCTCGCAATCCCACGAGTTGACAAAACGAGCTCTAGAGAGCAACGATGACTTGGGATCCCATGTATTGTCTTTCCCACCGCTCCCTTCGCGCAAAGACTTCGCGCATTTATTCTACATGTCCCTCACATGGTTATGGATTATTGTCCATTACATATTCTATGCCCATCTTGCCATGTTCACTTTGCATGATATGCTCATTACTATGCCTTTGCCATGCATTCGTGACCCATACTTTGCATTACACATTATGATTGATTCTCATACTTGTACGTGTATTTGGAAGTTTGGTGGAGATATTGCTTGTTATTGCCATGTTTGCTTTGTGCCCCATGCCTATGATAATACTATGATCTTGCTTTGTGTTCGTCCTTGCGATATGTCATGTGCATTGTCTATGCCTATTATTTGCTCACATGACATGATTGCCATGATTTCCTCTAGTTTGTTGCATCTTCGCACTACTAGCTTGCACGACTTGATTACTATGATTGATTGCCTTGTTGCATCACCGATGATTCATACTTGCTCACTTCATGCGGTTGATGACAACCATCTACATGCTTTGCACGTGATTGTTATTGCTTCTTGTCATATCTCTCCATATGTTGCCTCCCTCATGCTAGATGATTTGACATGTGTTGAGTGCAACAATGCCTTTAGTCTTGATAATGAGTTTGCCCCCATAGCATTCTCACATATATTTTGACATATTCCTTATGAAGCATGCTTGTCTTACCTCTTTGCACCATATACCTAGTGCCATGAATATTGCCATTGTTGCATCATATTATTCACGCACTTGTGCTTCTAATGGTTATGTGATAGAGAAGAGAATCATCATGATGGATGATGTGTTTATCTACCATGCGCATACGTTCTTTCTTTTGTTGTGTGCATGTGTAGGATACTTGGACTTCGTGTCAACTTCCACGTCAGGTGAGTTGACAATCCGAACTCTTGAGAGCGAACCACCTTCTACCACGACGATTCTACATCGCACTTGCTTGTACTTCGGCATTGTGAAGGATGCACGAGGACACGCCTTCAATGTGACATCTTTCTTGAGCATGGATATGACGGATCATACTACTTGTGATGAGGACATCAATACCATTGTTACACCCACAACCCCTGCTGCTATACATACTGGACCAATTACTAGAGCTCGTGCACGCCAATTGGATTATCAGGTATTTTCGTTTCTTGGTAACGATTCTAATGTTCATGAGAATATGATGCTGCCTAAATTGGATACATTTGTTTTGCTTACAAATGAAGGGCCTAGCTTGGACAAGAAAGATGAACCTTGGAACAAGTTCAAGCGTGGAGATGATGGCATGCGCAAGGGGATCCAGAACGGAGTTACAAGTGATGATTTCCGGACTTTGAAGCCACCATAAGGAGTGCATGAAGCCTTCGACGAAATATACAAGATGCCACTTCATAAATTTCGTCCAATGACTATTTTAGGTGCTGCATCACCTTATTATTCTGCCAGGCCCATGTATTTTCGAAATACTTAAGTATAGGCTGTTTTTAGAGTCCGTATGTGTGGGGAAACAAGAGTTAGGGTTGGCTTCGGACCCCTCCTCCAAGGGCCACAAAATCCCCCCCTCTTCCTCCATATATACAGCCCTTAGGGTGTCGTTTAGACTTTGGGTTTTGTTTAGATTAAAAGTTCGCCATAGCTGCAACTTCGCATACTTCGTTTGTGTCCAACGACGAGACCAAGACGTCACAGAACCCCACCTTGATCAATAAAGCTTTCATCTTATATTCGCAATATCCAGATTGCAATCTTAGTTTCTTGCTTGTTCTTCGTTTGCCTGCAGGAAATAGACCTTCGTGGTCAGGTTGATTGTGCTCTGGCGTGGTCAATAACCTCTCGGAGTTGGTTTAGCGATTGCTAAGGCGCGACGTCCTCGCACGTTCATAGTCGGATCGTCAAAGTCGATTTCCTCCAAAATGATAGCCACCATCTCATCGAAAGACGGGACACCTTTGCCTCTATCACACGCTCAAAGGGATCACAAGATTATTCATGCTAGAAACTTCCGTGTGCGGCCACAAGCCATTATGAGCGCTGGCATAGTTGAGTATGTTGTGTGACCTCTTTTAGTGGTAGGCTAGCAGATGTAGGGGGGAAGTAGGTGGTACTGTCTACCTAGAGTAAAGAGTTAATGCTTCAGAAAGACTGTGTCTCAATCATCCATTTCTCAAACAACATGTAGTGCGTGAAATTCAATGGAGGAGATCGAGTCTTGTCAGGAAAAGTGCCCAAACCCTTGCAGAGTGTACAAACTAATCATGATTAGCCGTGTCCCAGGTTATGGACATCTTGAATATCTGGTATTTGAATTATTGATTTGATCTCATCACTTTACTTAATTAATTTGTTGGGTTATAATTATTATTTTGGGATTGAGTTGGAGGAACCTTCTCAATAATTTTCAACCAACTTGGTAGTTAAATAAAGATATTCCTTTGTTGTAGGGAAAAAATAGCTTCATGAAAAATTAAACATAGAGCCTCCACCAACCAAATATGCATGTAGTGATAGCTATTATTCAGCATTGCTCTATAGTGTGAATTTGCCAATACATTCAATGTACTGACCCTTCGTGGCTGCAAAGTCTCATGTTGTAGGATTCTTACGACGAGTAAGTGATACGTGAGGGTTATGATATATATACTCAACTTTGTCGTTGGTGTTGATGGGAATCTACAACCTTGTTGTTACTTCCGCTATATGGACTGAGGTAATAGTATTTACGTTACTTTATACATGTGATTTACCTCTGTTACAAATCCTCGAGTACTGTGTGTGTCAGCATACGATCCAGGGATGACACTTAACACAAAGACTTGACCGTCTGAGGTCAGGTCGCTACATTTGAGAGGCATGCTTTTCCTGTCAATGAAAACAACCAAGAATTCCCAACACTCCCGTGCAATGACAAGTGGATAAACACTCATCTTGAGAATAACGCATCTAGTAAGGAAAATATTGGCCACCCCCTGCTGCTTCATGAGCGGTACAGGCGCACAAAAAGGAAATTCATTTTGAAAATTAGAGTTGGCACATACAAATTTACTTAGAACGTCATGGAAATACCGCATATAGGTGGGTATGGTCAATTCATTTGGCACAACTTGATTTAAGGAGTTTGGATGCACAAGTAGTATTCCCGCTTTGTACAAATGAAGTCTAGAAAATAGATTGAGAACCGGCCAACCAAGAAACGGAAACGATCATAAATGAGCATTAAACATAACTAACACCGAATAATGCACCACGAGCAGGATATAACTTCATTGCATAACTATTGACTTTACGTGCTTGCATAGGGAATCACAAAACTTAACACCAATATTCCTACTAAAGCACAATTACTCATCAACATGACTCACATATTATTATCTCCATATCGCAAAACTATTGCAAGGAATCAAACTTATCATATCCAATGATCTATATGAAAGCTTTTATTCTATCCTTCTTGAATATTCACGATATTAGGACCAATTTCAAAGCTTGTGCAAATTGTCATTACTAGTATCAACTCTCAAAATAATATAAGTGAAGCATGAGAGTGTTCGAGAAACTACTCCAAAAAGATATAAGTGAAGGTCAAGCGAGTAGTTAAGTAAATGGGTAGCTATGTGAGGACTCTCTCCATTTTAAAAATTTCAGATATAAGTATTTTATTAAAATAGCAAGAAAAACAAAATAAAATGACATTCCAAGAATAGCACACATCATGTGAAGTAAAAAACTTAGGCTCAACCGAGGCTAACCGATAATTGTTGATGAACAAATGTGAGATGGCTATCGGGGCATCCCCAAGCTCAGATGCTTGAGACTTCTTGAAATATTATCTTGGGATGCCTTGGACATCCCCCAATCTTAAAAATTTCATACTTCATCCCTACAAAACTCAACAAGAACTCGTGAAATAAGTTAGCATAAATCAATGCAATACCCTTATCATTCTCTACTGTAGTGAATCTCTAAAATTATTATTTAACATTACATACTATATGCCTTTGCATACTTAATAGTCCTATCCTCAAATAGAATCATTAAACAAGCAAACATATCAAAACAATGCAAACATAACAACAATCTTTCTAAACAGGACACTCTATAAAGAATGCAAGAAGATTCATACTTCTTTAACTCCAAATTTTTTGAAAAATTACCACACTGTAGAAAATTTGTTTTATCTTATACTGTGTCAAAAAATCATCATTTTATCACATTTTGATTTTTCTCAAGAATGCACGCAGTAGCGTGCAACTTTTTGTTTTCAAACAACCACATATAGACTTGCAAAATAAGCATGGTAAAGTCTATACTTGACATTTTTATTGAAATGAAAGATGCAAAACATTATTATAAATAACAACAAGCAAATACTAAAAAAAATGATGCTCCAAGCAAAACTCATATCATGCGACGAATAAAAATATAGCTCCAAGTGAGGTTACCTATAATGTTGAAGACGAAAGAGGGGATGCCTTCCGGGGCATCCCCAAGCTTAGTTGCTTGGAACTTCCTTGAATATTACCTTGAGGGTTCGATGGTAATCCCCAAGCTTAGGGTCTTGTCACTCCTTATTCTCCTCATATCGACATCTCACCCAAAACTTGAAAACTTCAATCACACAAAACTTAACGGAACTTTGTGAGGTCTGTTAGTATAATAAAGAGTAAATCATTCACTTTGGTACTATCAAGACAAGATCCATAATTCTTCTCTATCATTTCCACAATTTATATTGACTAATATAAGCCATCAAAACTATAAAACAAGCAAGCGATGCATTGAAAACAATCTATCAAAAATAGAACAGTCTATAAATATTTGAATTATGCTCATAAATGTGTAACTCTAAAAATTCTGAACAATTAGGAAAACTGATGCGGAGCATCCTATGGACATCACCATGTCAAGAGTCTGTTCGGCGAGTGACACGTGCGGCATCTACTTCACATACACAAAGGTGAATCGTCTCCTTTACACGTGCTCACTTGACCCCTTCGAAGATGGTATACTACTCGACCCTCCATCGCGCATGCATAGGTATTGTCGGTGCTTCACGGATGACGAGGAGGAGTGCAAGCGCCAAGGATCACCTACACCATCCGCGAGGGAAGCGTGGAACAGAAGGAACAAGAATAAGCCTGGACAAGCTTCTGGAGAGCCCGGAACTTCCGGCCGCTGCCCGGAACATCCGGCCATCCTGAAGCTTCCGGCCCTGCTGCACCGAAGCCGTCCGAGAGTGTCCAAACTCTCTGGATAGCCCGGACCCTGCCCGGACCTTCGCCCGGAACCTCCGGCGCCCGGACCTTCCGGCTGTCCCCGGAACTTTCGGCCCTGCCTGCGCGCAGACACTCTGGCCGAAGCCCATGTACCCTTTCACCCCTCACTTACCCCTTCGTGGACCTAGACTATATATACTCCTCCACCTCCTCCTAGTTAGGGTTAGCGTGGTGATAGCTCATTTGAGAGATAGAGGTATGCTCATCCATATTGGATATCCTCCGTGCGAGAGACCACAGCCTCTTCTGAGAAGATCCCTTTGGATTCAAGCCCCCATTCTAAGGGATGATCCCCTAGTGGATTCAAGACCACCTCACAGAGAAGACCGGTTACCTCTTGTATCATCCGTTGTTGACTTTGGATCTTGTTTCTCTCTTATGTATTCGAGGATCTAGCACATGTGTGACTTATTCTTGTTGGTCTAGTGTTTCTCTTGTATTCCCCTTGTGTTTTCCCTCTCTTTCCACCTCGTGTTCTTTGTGTTGTTCGCGGGATTCTGCTCCTTTCGTGAAAGATCGGGCCACTAGGGTTCCACCCTACATCATCTTGGTATCATGAGCAAGGTTCATCATGATTTCGGAGCCCCCCTAATGTGGAGCATCCCATGATCATCCCCATGGACCTACCATCGTCGCATCAAGAGCCACGAGGACCCATGACATGAGCTAGAGCTAGAGCTCTTGAGAACGAGGTGACTCCCTTCCTTAGTGACATCACATATGATCCACTCGAGACATGGCTACTACCTAAGTACGATATGCTATGCCTGATCAGGTGTCAAGAGGAGCCTCCCGAATATGCACGTGAAGACAGACAAACCACCAAGTCCATGGGTGAAGAGAACCACCGGAAGGAGACGAAGACAGCTCCAGGGCCCGGACATTCGGCCCCCAGCCCCGGACATCCGGCCGCTGGAGACATGCCAACACAGCAGCAGACCAGCCACAGAAAAGCTACAGGGCCCGGACATCCGGCCCCCAAGCCCGGACATCCGGCCTCCCACGAAGCCCCGGACATCCGGCCCCCCAGCCCGGAAATCCGGCCTCGCCTAACGAGAGACTACAGAAATTTTGCACTTCAGCCCGGACATCCGGCCCGAGCCCCGGACATCCGGCGCCTCGCGAAGCCCCGGACATCCGGCCCGCAGCCCGGACATCTGGCGCCTGTCTGCGCACAGTGAACGGGCCAAGGGCCCATGTACCCCTCCAACTCGCCCCCAACTTGTACTAGCACTATATATACTCCTACCCCTCCTCCTAGTTAGGGTTAGCGTTGGTTTAGCTCATTTGTGAGATAGAGCTTCGCTCATCCATACCGGATCGTCTCTTCGAGAGTGACCGCGGCCCCTATACGGAGAAGATCCTCTTGGATTCAAGACCCCCTCTTGGGCGGCCCCATCAAGACCTCCTTCTAGGAGAAGAACTGGTTACTTTGTATCGTCCTTTGTTGACCTTGGATCATCGTGTATCTTCCATTGTGTTCTTCGATCTAGCGCATGTGTGATCTATTTCTTGTTGGTTGAGTGTTTCTCTTGTGTTTCCCCTAGTTTTTCCCCTAGTGTTCTTTGTGTTCATCGTTGGGATCAGCACCTTTTGTGAAAGATCGGCCATCTAGGGTTCCACCCTACATCATCTTGTTATCAGAGCCATGTTGATCACGATTTCGGAGCCCCCTCTCTTTGTTTTCTAGCTTGATTTTATTGCTTTTCGTCCTAATCCGAAAATTGCCCCACAAAAATAGCCCCAAATTGTTTTTGTGATTTGTTGGTGTGATGAAGTTTTGTTGGATTTGATCTGCGGATTTCGTGTGTTGCAGGTAGATCTAGCATTCCCCCACCTTTTCCCCAATTTCCATCCACAAAATCGCCCAAATTTTACCCCGGATTTGACCGCATCAACAACATCGCCACCGACTTACGACAATCCGAGCAACGTACAAGGGACTACTTCGACACATCTATGAGTTCCCTCAAAGAAGATATCCGAACCATGATGGTCCGCTCTTCTACTTCGTCATCATCAAGTAGGAGCCGCTCAAGTCGACACTCCGACGACACCATCTCCGGTTCAAGTACACCGACATCAAACACTCTTCGTCAGGCCGCGCGTCAAGATCGTCAAGCAAATCGCAATCCTCTACACGACACCGACTCTCAAGAGCATCGACATCGCCAAAACCAAGCCGCTTTCGCACAAGCACAAGAACGGCAACGCCAACGACAACAAGAACAAGAGGAACGAGCGCGACAACATCAAGATGCACAAGAGGCCGAGGTGGAACGCCAACAACAACAACTCCGTGAAGCTCAAGCACTTGAGGCGCAACGTCCCCTTCATGAATCAAGTCGTGCCGTAGCCGATCGAGGCCGACAAGCTCGACTACATCAAGAAGCACTTCACGATGAAGCTCAAGAAAGAATTTACCAAAGACGTGTGCATCGACAAGCTCCTCATCAAGATAGACAAGCTCCCCCTCAAGTGAGACAAGAACATCAAGTCCATCGAGAGCAAGAAGACAATGGACCCAATCCTCGCCAAGAGCAACATGAGGAAGACATCCAACTTCGCCAAGAGCACGCTAACAATGTCAATCCACAACGACATGGGCGTCCTCATCCCCGACCCCAGCACAATGAATAGCAACGTTACGGCAAGCTAAAGTTCACCATGCCCAAGTTCAATGCAAGCAATGACCCCGAAGAGTACATCTCATGGGCATTGAAGGTTGACAAAATCTTCCGCTTGCACAACTACGAAGAAAGGAAGAAGATCGCAATGGCATCCCTTGAATTCCAAGACTACGTCCTCATTTGGTGTGAACAAGTCATTGAGCGCCGAGCGGCAAGAGGTGAACCACCCATCACCACTTGGACACAAATGAAGGATGTCATGAGAGCACGATTCGTGCCAAACTACTACAACCGCGACCTCTTTAAGAAACTTCAACAACTCAAGCAAGGTACCAAGAGCGTTGAAGAGTACTCCAAGGAAATGGAGATTGCCATGATACGAGCCAATGTCAAAGAAGATGATGAGCAAACTATGGCAAGGTTCTTGAATGGACTCAATCATCCTATCAAGAAAATCGTCGACTTCCAACCATACTCGAACCTCATCGAGCTAGTGCATCAAGCTACCAAAGCGGAACGGCTAGTACAAGACGACTTCAAGTATGCCAAGTTCTCATCCAAGTCCTATGGCCTCTCCAACAATCAAGCTTCAACGACTCCAACACCTTCTACCTCAACCAAGCCTTCTACAAGCAACGGCGACAAGTCAAGTTACAAGAAAGCTTCGACAAGCTCAAGTCGTCCTCCTACTACAAGCAACTTCAAGAAAGCTCCATCATCATCTACTCCACCCAATGAGACCATCAAGACAAGTTCTATCAAATGCTTCACATGCGGAGGCCAAGGCCACAAGTCCTTCGAGTGCACAAACAAGCGCACCATGATCCTCAACGATGACGGAACCTATGACTCCCTGAGTGAAGGAGAATTGGAAGCTCTTGAGCAAGTGGCCATGCACCGACAAGTGAACACTGAAGATCAAGATGACCAAGTCTTTTGCGATGAAGATTCAAGTCCCGCTCTTGTTGTCTCCAAGGTCTTGACTCTTCAACATCAACAAGACGAAGATCAAAGATGCCATATCTTCCACACAAAGGCCGGCATCAATGGACATTCCGTCAAGGTCATCATCGATGGAGGTAGTTGCCACAACCTAGAAAGTGAAGAACTTTGCTCCAAGCTCCAACTGGTCAAGATGAAGCACCCTCACCCCTACAAGGTTCAATGGCTAAGCGATACCGGCACCATACAAGTCGAGCATAGAGTACAAGTCTCTTTCAAGATAGGCGCCTATGAAGACACATTGGAATGTGATGTCCTTCCGATGACCGTTTGCCACCTCCTCCTTGGACAGCCATGGCAATTTGACTGTGGTGTCATTCACAATGGGCGTACAAATCACTATAGCTTCAAGCTGAAAGGGAAAGAGTTCGTGCTACGACCTATGTCTCCAAGCCAAGTGCTCGCCGACAAGCAAGCACCCATCATGGAGAAAATAGTGAGAGAGCGAACCACCAAAAAGAGAGTGAGCGCCACAAGCCCAAATTGAGTGCCTCCACGATGAGCGACAAGAAAAACTTAGTTCTCTTTGCAACCAAACGTGAGATGAGAGAAGTGTGTGAGAACCCATCAAGTGTCCTACACTATGTCCTATTGTGCAAGGATGAGGTCACAAGAACTAACAACTCTCATGATCTACCTTTGGTGTTATCTTCTCTATTACAGGAATTCCAAGATGTTTTCCCTGATGAGCTACCTCCGGGTCTACCTCCACTACGAGGCATTGAGCACCGAATTGATCTCATCCCCGGGGTGCCGCTTCCCAACAAAGCTCCATACCGTGTCAACACCGAAGAAACCAAAGAAATACAAAGGCAAGTAAATCATCTCATAGACCATGGACATGTGCGTGAAAGTTTGAGTCCTTGTGCCGTACCCGTCATTCTTCTGCCAAAACATGATGGTAGCTTTCGCATGTGCTCCGATTGTAGACCTATCAATGCTATCACCGTTAGATATAGGTACCCCATTCCACGCCTTGATGATATGCTTGATGAACTTAGCGGTGCCACTATCTTTTCCAAAATTGATCTTAAAAGTGGTTACTATCAAATCCGCATACAAGAGGGTGATGAATGGAAAACCGCTTTCAAAACAAAGTTTGGTCTATATGAGTGGTTAGTCATGCCTATGGGTTTATCGGAAGCACCCGGTACTTTCATGCGTCTTATTCACTACGTGTTTCGCCCTTACATTGGTGAATTTGTTGTTGTCTACTTCGATGATATCCTTGTGTTTAGAAAATCTCTCAAAGAGCATGTCACCCACCTTCGCACTGTGCTACAAACTCTTCGAAAAGAGCAACTTTATGCTAATATGGAAAAATGCCTATTTGGTGTTGACAAGCTTCTTTTCTTGGGTTTCGTAGTTTCTTCTAAGGGTGTTCATGTTGATGAAAATAAGATCAATGCTATTAAAACTTGGCCCCAACCAACCAATTTGCAACAAGTGCGTAATTTTCTTGGTTTAGCCGGTTTCTACCGTAGATTTGTGAAGGATTTTAGCACTATTGCTTCACCTTTGCATGCTTTGAGTAAGAAAAATGCACCTTTTGTTTGGGGACCATCTCAAGATATTGCTTTCAATGAGCTTAAGAATTTGCTTTCTCATGCCCCCGTGCTTGCATTACCCAACTTTGACAAACCTTTAGAAATTCATTGTGATGCTAGTGGTAATGGAATAGGAGGCGTGTTAACGCAAGAGAAGCGCCCCATTGCATATTTTAGTGAGAAACTATCCAGAGCGCAACTCAATTACCCCATCTATGACAAAGATCTATATGCTTTAGTGCGATTTATGCATGAATGGGAACATTACCTTCGTCCACATGAGTTCATCATCCATACCGACCATGAAACACTTAAATACCTTAAGGGTCAAACTAAGTTGAACAAGCGTCATGCTAAATGGAGTGAATTTATTGAATCTTTTCCTTGTGTCATCAAGTACATTAAGGGTAAAGAAAATGTTGTGGCGGATGCGCTTTCCCGTATATGCATGCTTGTCACTACTCTTGAGTTGAATGTCATTGGTTTTGAGCATATCAAAGAATTGCATGAACATGATCATACATTTGCTACACCCTATGCCAAGTGTTTGATGCATACTTCTTGGAATCGATACTATATCACAGATGGATACCTTATGAGAGCTAACAAACTTTGCATCCCCGAGTCCTCTTTGCGTTTGTTACTTTTGCAGGAATCTCATGGTGGTGGACTCATGGGAAACTTTGGACACGGCAAGACATTTGCTACACTCTCCAAGAATTACTTTTGGCCCAAGATGCATCGCGACGTCAATCGCTTCACCAAATGGTGTTCTACATGTCGCAAAGCTAAGTCCAAAGCCCAATCTCCTGGCCTCTATATGCCACTTCCAATTCCATATCAACCATGGGAAGATATTAGCATGGACTTTGTGCTTGGTTTGCCTAGAACTCGAAATGGCAGGGATTCCGTTTTTGTTGTTGTGGACCGTTTCTCCAAAATGGTTCATTTCATTCCTTGCAACAAGATAGACGATGCTTCACATATTGCAAATTTGTTTTGTAGGGAAATTTTGCGCCTTCATGGAGTGCCAAAGACGATTGTCTCGGACCGCGACGTCAAGTTCTTGAGTTACTTTTGGAAGACCTTGTGCGCCAAGCTTGGAATCAAGCTCTTGTTCTCTTCGGCATTCCATCCACAAACCGACAGCCAAACGGAGGTGACCAACCGTATGCTTTCCACCCTCCTACGAGTGTTGATAAAGAAGAACATCAAGGAGTGGGAAGAGTGCCTACCCATCGCCAAGTACGCCTACAACCGAGCAAGACATTCGACTACAGGCAAGTCCCCCTTCAAGGTCGTCTAAGGCTTCAACCCATTGTCCCCATTGGACATTCTACCTCTACCGCTTCAAGAGCGCGCAAACTTGGACGCGAGTGCCCGAGCCAACTTCCTCAAGAAGATGCATGAAGATACAAGGAACACCATCAAGCGCCAAGTACAACGACTCGCGACCAAGCTCAACGTCAACAAGCAACCCATGATGTTCCATGTTGGAGATCTCGTGTGGCTACACCTTCGCAAGGATCGCTTCCCCAATGAACGCAAGTCCAAGCTACTACCCCGAGCGGATGGACCCTTCAAGGTTCTTACAAGCTACAACAACAATGCATACAAGATCGACATCCCACGCAACAAGTACTCCGTGAGCGACATCTTCAACATCAAAGATCTCTCCCCGTACCATGGTGATGAGGATTTCGATCCGAGGTCGGATCTTTCCCAAGGGAGGGGAGATGATGCGGAGCATCCTATGATCATCCACATGGACCTACCATCATCGCATCAAGAGCCACGAGGACCCATGACACGAGCTAGAGCTAGAGCTCTCGAGAACGAGGTGACTTCCTTCCTTAGTGACATCACATATGATCCACTCGAGACATGGCTACTACCTAAGTACGATATGCTATGCCTGATCAGGTGTCAAGAGGAGCCTCCTAAAGATGCACGTGAAGACGGACAAACCACCAAGTCCATGGGTGAAGAGAACCACCGGAAGGAGACGAAGACAGCTCCAGGGCCCGGACATCCGGCCCCCAGCCCCGGACATCCGGCGCTGGAGACATGCCAACACAGCAGCAGACCAGCCACAGAAAAGCTACAGGGCCCGGACATCCGGCCCCCAAGCCCGGACATCCGGCCTCCCACGAAGCCCCGGACATCCGGCCCCCTAGCCCGGAAATCCGGCCTCGCCTAACCAGAGACTACAGAAGTTTTGCACTTCAGCCCGGACATCCGGCCCGAGCCCCGGACATCCGGCGCCTCGCGAAGCCCCGGACATCCGGCCCGCAGCCCGGACATCTGGCGCCTGTTTGCGCACAGTGAACGGGCCAAGGGCCCATGTACCCCTCCAACTCGCCCCCAACTTGTACTAGCAGTATATATACTCCTACCCCTCCTCCTAGTTAGGGTTAGCGTTGGTTTAGCTCATTTGTGAGATAGAGCTTCGCTCATCCATACCGGATCGTCTCTTCGAGAGTGACCGCGGCCCCTCTATGGAGAAGATCCTCTTGGATTCAAGACCCCCTCTTGGGCAGCCCCATCAAGACCTCCTTCTAGGAGAAGAACCGGTTACTTTTTATCATCCTTTGTTGACCTTGGATCATCGTGTATCTTCCTTTGTGTTCTTCGATCTAGCGCATGTGTGATCTATTTCTTGTTGGTTGAGTGTTTCTCTTGTGTTTCCCCTAGTTTTTCCCCTAGTGTTCTTCATGTTCATCGTTGGGATCCGCTCCTTTCGTGAAAGATCGGCTATCTAGGGTTCCACCCTACATCACCCCCTCTTTGTTTTCTAGCCTTCTTTTGCTTCATTTCATTCTAAATCCGAAAATCCCCACCAAAAATAGCCCCCAATTTTTTTTTGATTTGTTGGTTTGGATGATGTTTTGTTGATTTTGATCCATGGATTTGCTTGGTTTCAAATGGATCTAGCATCTCCCCAAGTTTCCCCACTTTCCATCCACGAAATCGCCTCAATTTTGCCCCTAAAAATCGAGTTTTTCCGCCCCCGTTCTCAGATCTGGAATTTAGGGTTCGTCCCGGAAGAAATTTCACGAGCCCCAGAACTTCCGGACTCCCCCGGAACTTCCGTCCCCCGGAACTTCCGTCCTTACCCCGGAACTTCCGGGCTAAACAAAAAGTTTACCCCAAAAAACCCCAGACTCCCCTCACTTTTTCTGCGACCCCCGGAACTTCCGGCCACCCTCGGAACTTCCGGAGCCCGGAACTTCCGGCCCTAGGCCCGGATCTTCTGGCCTAACCAGAAACTTTCCCCGAAATTTCAGCATCACCCTCCTTCACCATTTTCATCACAACTTTTCGCTTCGAACTCCGATTTGAGTGTTCTTTGGCTCGTTTTGAAGCTATCGACGTGCCCGAGGACCTCACCTTGGTTTCACCACCTTTTGACACCATCAAATTTTTTGGAACTTTGGCAACTTTGCCTAGGGCTTCCACCACATCATCCGCTACACCACCATCGACTTCCGCATCCTAACCAATTTTGTTCCCCATTGCATATGTGGTGTCTAGGCTACTTAGGGACGGTTGCTTCTTCGTCAACCACCACCACCACCACCATAATTTCCGCATAGGCTTACCAACCATACACTTCTTCCCCCCCCCCCCAACTTAACCCAATTTTGTTTGTGTTGTGATTTGTGTCTCCTAAGGTGTTTTGGCACTTAGGGACCGTGCTTCCAACACCGACACCATATATAGTCCACCACCTTAGTCTCTATTTCCGCATTGCGTACTCCACAACCCATCATTGCATTTCCACAATCCCTTTGAGCTTCCGCAACCACCACCGCATCCCGATACCACCATTTGACATTTGAGATTTTGAGTTCATGGTTTTTTCTGTTTCCTAAGGTGTTTCGGCTACTTAGGGACGACTCTCCATCATCTTGGTATCTCCATCAAGATCACCGCCACTCATCATCGCCAAGGACGGTAACCTCCATATCATCTTGGTATCATGGTATCCCTCCATTGTATATTCCCTTGCAATTGCATTGATAACCCCTAGCCCATTTTGCGTCACTTGCCTATCGAGACTAGCCATTTGAGTATTGCCGGCAACGTTACTTGTGGACATTAGTGATTTACACCATACATTGCATACATACCATACCATATCGGTATCATCTTGGTATCATATCATCCTTCATGCCTCAAGTTTGTTCCCACATATACACAATAGCTATCATGGTTTGTGAATTGTGCAAAAGTGGCCATACAAAAAAAGAGAATAAGCTTTTAAGCAAGGAAAAAGAGAGAAACAAAAGAGCTCTTAAGCAATAGCCATAGCATCATACCACATTGCATATAAGATCATCTTGGATCACCTTGTGAGAAACACCGGGAACCATACATACATAGCATACTTGGGATAGAAAGTTATCCATTTTGCATCTCATAGGTTGTGCACAAGTGTCGTATCTGCCTATTGAGCAATCGTGCTAGCGTCTCCCTTGAGTTGTGCAACACGAGCTTTTTCCGTGGATTCCACATTTTGTGCTCATCCTTGGTTGCACGACCTCATTTATCTATCCGTGTGTGTGTTTCCGTGTGCCACATATTGCTATTGGTCTACTTGTTTCACTTGAGAATTTGTGAATCTCTTTCAACATTATTGACTCTTGCTAACATTTTGCATTAAATTTTTGTGCCACTATCCTCACCGAGCTCCACTATAAGCCTTACTTGTGTAGGTGTGAGAAACCGACAAGAATTGGTACCAATTGTGCTATTTCCTTGTCCACATTGGAGTGATCATTGATCCACTTTCAACTTCGGTGAAGGTACATTTGGTACTCGTTCTTCTCTTTCTACCACTCACATTTTTCTCTTGGAGTGATGGATAGGCAAGGTATTTCATCTTCGGTCTACAACAAAAAAGACGAGTTCGATGCCACGAAAAAGTACAATGACGCCAAGATGCAAGCTCAAATGGAGGAGATCAAAGCCCTCATCAAGTTCTACAAGAGATCTTCCGCATCTTCGAGAAGACGGTCAAGTACACACGCTTAAGAGCTACCATCTCCGACAAGGTCACATCGGCATCGACACCATCACCACCACGAATGTGAAGGTCAAGAGCTCAACACCAACATCCGCTCAACAACTTCACGATCTGATGCGGAGAATCCCTAGATAATCCCCATGGACGCACCCACACCTCCAGCGGCACCACTCGGACCAATGACACAAGCCCGAGCCAAAGATATTGATGCGGAGCATCCCACGACCATCCCCATGGATGCCACCTCAACTATCCAAGCTCCAAGTGGACCAATGACAAGGGCTAGGGCACGTGCTATTCAATCTGAGGTGACATCACTCCTACTTGAGTTTTCCCCCTCTTCAAGTGAGACAAGGCTACTGCCTAAGTCCGAGATACTATGTGTCATCAGTCACAACGCTCAAGACTCGGAGCCGAGGACTGTAGAAGAAGAGACATACGTCAACACTCTGGACAGCCCGGAACTTCCGGCCAGAGCCCGGAACTTCGGGCCGGCCCGGAGCTTCCGGCCGCCGATGACTTCGACCAGCCCAGGTGTGCCAACTCTCGGGTTAGCCCGGACCCCGTCCCGGACCTTCCAGCGCCCGGAACCTCCGGCCTGCCCGGACCTTCCGGCCCCCGGATGCCAGCACATCTCCACCGCGTCAACTCTCTGGTTAGGTCGGACCCTCCCCGGAACCTCCGGTGCCCGGAACTTCCGGCCCTGCCTGCGCGCAGCCACTTGGGCCGAGGCCCGTGTACCCTTTCGTCACCTAGACTATATATACTATGTCCCGTACAACTTTCTAGGGTTAGCGTTGGTTTAGCTCATACTTAGAGATAGAGCTTCGCTCATCCACATCAGATCTACTCCTCGTGAGAGACCGCGGCCTCTTCGGAGAAGATCCCTTTGGATTCAAGCCCCCTTTCTAAGGGAAGATCCCCCCGTGGATTCAAGACCTCCTCACGGAGAAGACCGGCTACCTTTGTATCGTCCTTAGTTGTCCGTTGATTCATGTATCGTTCTATCTACCCGAGGATCTAGCACATGTGTGACTTGTTCTTGTTAGTTTGAGTGTTCCTCTTGTGTTTCCCCTTGTGTTTTCCCTCGTTCCCTCCTTGTGTTCTTCGCGTTCTTTGCGGGATCCGCTCCTTTCATGAAAGATCGGGCGATTAGGGTTCCACCCTACATCATCTTGGTATCTAGAGCAGGGTTGATCACGATTTCGTAGCCTCCCCGTTGTGTTTCTAGCCTAATTTTGTAGTTTTTCGTCCTAATCCGAAAATCCCCACCAAAAATAGCCCCAATTTTTTTGTGATTTGTTCGTGTGTTGAGATTTTGTTGGTTTTGATCCATAAATTTGGTGTGTGGTTCGTAGATCTAGCCTCCCCACCCTTATTTTCCTCCAATTTCTTCCCTTTCCCTTTTGGATTTGGGCTTTTTCCCCAAGTTTTTCCGCCCAAATCCACGATCCTAAAGTCTCTGTTCTTGACAGAATCACGACCACCGGAACTTCCGGTCCAGCCCGGACATTCCGGCCCCGGACCTTCTGGCCTTCCCCGGAACCTCCGGACCCCGGACCCTCCGTCTTGCCCGGAACTTACGGCTTCGACAGAAAGTTCGCACTACTTCCACAACTCCACCCAAAATTCCACCAAATTTTGTTCCGGTGCTCACCATATACCATATATATTTCCGCATACCTCCAGCACTTCCGCATAACCCACCATTTTTGGACTGTTTCGCTCTCCGACACAATTGCTACTTTGAGGTTTGAGAATTTGAGTTGCGGTACCGTATCCTTTTGTGTTTCGGCTATCTAGGTACGGTTCGACATCGACATCACCACTGCTCATCTTCGCCACAGACGCGTCATCAACAACGACCACCTCGACTACGACTTGGTATTCATGCCACCATTTTGACACCATACCGGAAGCAAGACCGGTAACCTAATCTTGGTATTGGACATATCATTCTTGCCATTCCATTGATAGCCATCATAGCCTTACTCCTTTGCGTTGCATACCCATCGAGACTCGCCATTGAGTATTGCCGGCAACAAGACCTGTGCACATTAGTGATCATACTTCCCATAGCATACATACATCATTGTTGCCTATATTGGTATCATCTCTTGTGTCACAAACATGTCATCGCATACTCACTTGTTATCTTGGTTCGTCAAACATTGCATGAGAAAAGAGCTCAAACATCAAAGAGCCAACCAAGCTTTTAAGCAAAGAGGAAAGATACACAAAGAACTTTTAAGCAAGAACCATAGCATCATACAACATTAAAATTGTCATACTCGATCATCTTGGATCATATCATAGCAACACCTTGCATACAAAGTATTTGGGATAGAAGTCGTTGCATTTTTGCTAAGTAGGTTGTGCACAAGTTCTTGTATCCTCCTGTCGTGCAATCATGCTAGTGTCTCTCTAGTGTTGTGCAACAAGAGCATTTTTGTGGATTCCACATTTTGGCTCACCCTTGGTTGCACAACCCCACTTATCTTTTTGCGTCTATGTTTCCGTGTACCTTATATGCTTGGTCGACTTGTTACATTGCATCTTGCGAATCTTTTCCAACATTATTGAAGCTCACTTACAATTGCATCAAATTTTCTGCCGCCATCCTAACCAAGCTCCACCAAAAGCTTTTACTTGTGTAGGTGTGAGAAACCGACAAGAACTCGTACCAATTGTGCTATTTCCTTGTCCTACATTGGAGTGATTCTCGATCCACTTTCAACTCCGGTCAAGGTACACTTGGTACTCGTTCCTCTCTTTCTACCACTCACATTTGTCTTGGAATGATGGATAGGCCAAGTACTTCTACCAACCCACTCTTCATGGAGCAAGACGATGACATGAACTCCTTTGTCACCAAGAGTCACCTCTTTGGTGCACAACGTGCTTTGCATCAAGAGCAACAAGCAATGAGTGAACGCATCGACAACCTTGCCGCCGACTTGCGACTTTCCGAGCAACGTACAAAGGACTACTTCGACCACAAGCTCGACGATCACAAGCAAGAGAATGATACAAGGATGGACGAAATTCGTGCTTTGTTGCTCAACAGCTCGTCTTCCACTTCAAGAAGGACCATTCAAGCCGCCACCCCGACCTCACCCTCTCCGGCTCAAGTACACCAACATCGAACACTCTTCGTCGAGCCGCGCTCGCTGACCGTCAAGCAAGCCTCAATCCCCTAAGAGACACCGACTCTCAAGAGCGCCGACAACATCAAACTCAAGAAGCCTATGCGCTTGCACAAGAACGGCAACGTCAACGCCAACATGAAGAGGAAGAGAGAGCGTGTCTACACCAAAACGCCCAACATGCCGAGGCACAACGTCAAGCACAACAACTCCGTGATGCTCAAGCACTTGCGGCGGAACAAGCTCTACGCGATTTGAGTCGAGCCATTGCCGACCGAAGCCGACAAGCCCATGAACAAGAAGAAGCACATCACGAAGAAATTCCAGAACCAAGATTTCACGCTTGCGTGCATCGTCAAGTTCCTCTTCGAGCTTGCGAAGATCCTCCACAAGCTCGCCAACACCATCAAGTTCATCGAGAGCATGAAGACAATGGAAATCCTCCACGACAAGAGCAACATGAGGATAACAACCCTCCGCGTCAAGAGCACCACGAGTTGAACAATCATCTACAACATGGGCGTCATCATCCCCGACCCCAACACAATGAATGGCAACTCTACGACAAGCTCAAGTTCACCATGCCCAAGTTCAATGTAAGCAACGATCCAGAAGAGTACCTTTCATGGGCATTGAAAGTTGACAAGATTTTCCGTTTGGACAATTATGACGAAGAGAAGAAGATCACAATGGCATTCCTTGAGTTCCAAGACTATGTGCTCATTTGGTGGGAAAAAGTCATTGAGTGCCGAGAGGCAAGAGGTGAACAACCCATCACTACTTGGGCGCAAATGAAGGATGTCATGAGAGCACGCTTCGTACCTACCTACTACAACCGCGATCTCTTCAAGAAACTCGAACAACTCAAGCAAGGAACAAAGAGCGTTGAAGAGTAATACAAGGATATGGAGATTTCCATGATACGAGCCAATGTCACGGAAGATGATGAGCAAACAATAGCTCGTTTCTTGAATGGACTCAATCATCCTATCAAGAAGATCGCCGACTTCCAACCATACTCAAATCTCATCGAGCTAGTGCACCAAGCTACCAAAGCAGAACACCATGTGCAAGATGATTTCAAGTATGCCAAGTTCTCATCCAAGTCCTATGGCTTCTTCAATAACCAAGCTTCAACGACTCCAACACCGACTACAAGACCTTCTACTTCCAACATCGACAAGTCGACTTCCAAGAAAGCTTCACCAACTGCAAGCAACCCTACTACGGGCAACTTCAAGCCGAGAGCTTCATCATCATCAACCCCAACCGATGAGACCATCAAGACGAGTTCCTTCAAGTGTTTCACTTGCGGAGGCCGAGGCCACAAGTCCTACGAGTGCACCAACAAGCGAACCATGGTCTTCAACGACGGTGGCACGTATGACACCATGAGCGACGGTGAAATGGAAGCCCTCGAGCATGTCACCATGCACCGCCAAGTGAACAATGAAGAAGAACAAGTCTTTTGTGATGAAGACTCGAGTCCCGCACGTGTTGTCTCCAATGTCTTGACTCTCCAACATCAACAAGAAGAAGACCAATGATGCCACATATTCCACACCAAGGCCGGCATCAATGGACGATCCGTCAAGGTCATCATCGATGGAGGGAGTTGTCACAATCTTGCAAGTGAAGAACTTTGCTCTAAGCTCCAATTACCAAAGACAAAGCATCCACATCCATACAAAGTGCAATGGCTTAGTGATTCCGGCACTATCCAAGTCGAGCACCGAGTACAAGTCTCCTTCAAGATCGGCGCCTACGAAGACACCTTGGAGTGTGACGTCGTTCCAATGACCGTTTGTCATCTTCTCCTTGGACGGCCATGGCAATTCGATAGAGGAGTCATCCACAACGGCCGAACGAACCACTACATCTTCAAGATGAAGGGCAAGGAGTACATCCTCCGTCCAATGTCGCCAAGTCAAGTAATCGACGACAAGCAAGCCACCCATCGTGGAGATCATAGTGAGAGAGCGAGCCACCAAAACGAGAGTGAGCGCCACAAGCCAAAATCGAGTGCCTCCATGATGAGAGAAAACAAGAACCTAGTTCTGTTTGCCACCAAACATGAGATGAGAGAAGTGTGTGAGAACCCATCTAGTGTCCTACACTATGTCCTTGTGTGCAAGGACAATGCACCACAAACTAACACCTCTCACACTCTTCTTCTAGTGTTGTCTTCTCTATTGTAGGAATTTCAAGATGTTTTCCCCGATGAGCTACCTCCGGGACTACCTCCACTTCGAGGCATTGAGCACCGCATCGACCTCATCCCCGGAGCGCCACTTCCAAACAAAGCTCCCTACCGCGTCAACCCCGACAAAACAAAATAAATACAATGGCAAGTAAAGCATCTCATAGACCCTGGACATGTGCATGAAAGTTTGAGCCCTTATGCTGTTCCAGTCATTCTTGTGCCAAAACGTGATGGTAGTTTTCGCTTGTGCTCCGATTGTAGAGCTATCAATGCTATCACCGTTCGCTATAGGTATCCCATTCCACGCCTAGATGATATGCTTGATGAGCTTAGCGATGCCTCTATATTTTCTAAAATTGATCTTAAAAGTGGTTACTATCAAATCCGCATACAAGAGGGTGATGAATGGAAAACCATTTTCAAAACCAAATTTAGTTTGTATGAGTTTTTAGTCATGCCTATGGGTCTTTCGGAAGCGCCGAGCACTTTTATGCGCCTTATGAATCATGTCTTTCGCCCTTACATTGGTATATTTGTTGTGGTTTACTTCGATGACATTCTTGTGTTTAGCAAATCTATTATGGAGCATGTCACCCATGTCCACACCGTTTTGCAAACTCTTAGAAAAGAGCGACTCTATGCTAATATGGAGAAATTCCTTTTTGGTGTTGATAAGCTCATTTTCTTGGGTTTTTTCGTTTCTTCTAAGGGTGTTCATGTTGATGAGTCCAAGATTAATGCTATTAAGACTTGGCCGCAACCAACCAACTTGCATCAAGTGCGTAGTTTTCTTGGCCTTGCGGGTTTCTATCGTTGCTTTGTACAAGATTTTAGCACCATTGCTTCGCCTTTGCATGCTTTGAGCAAGAAGAATGCGCCTTTTGTTTGGGGACCATCCCAAGATACCGCATTCAATGAGCTTAAGAATTTGCTTACTCAAGCTCCCATGCTTGCTTTACCCAACTTCGACAAGCCTTTTGAAATTCATTGCGGTGCTAGTGGTAATGGCATAGGAGGTGTGTTAACGCAAGAGAAGCGCCCCGCAACTTACTTTAGTGAGAAACTTTCTGGAGCGCAACTCAATTATCCCATCTATGACAAAGAGCTATATGCCTTAGTCCGTGTTTGGCATGAATGGGAACACTACCTTCGTCTCCATGAGTTTATCATTCATATCGATCATGAGATTCTCAAGTATCTTAAGGGACAAACTAAGTTGAACAAGCGTCATGCTAAATGGAGTGAATTTATTGAGTCTTTTCCCTATGTCATCAAGTACATCAAGGGTAAAGAAAAATAGTAGCAGATGCTCTTTCCCGCATTTGCATGCTTGTCACGCAACTTGAGTTAGATGTCATTGGATTCGAGCATATCAAAGACTTATATGAGCATGATGCAACTTTTAACATTCTTTATGCCAAGTGTTTGTCGAATACATCTTGGGAACGCTATTACATCAAAGATGGCTACCTTATGAGAGCTAACAAACTTAGTATTCCCGAGTCCTCTCTTCGTTTGTTGCTTTTGCAGGAATCTCATGGAGGAGGCTTAATGGGACATTTCGGACGCGACAAGACGTTCGCCACACTCTTGAAAAGCTACTTTTGGCCTAAGATGTTTCGGGATGTCAATCGTTTGACTAACCGGTGTTCTACATGTCGCAAAGCTAAGTCCAAAGCTCAATCTCATGGTCTCTATATGCCTTTACCAATTCCATACCAGCCTTGCAAAGACATTAGCATGGACTTTGTACTTGGTTTTCCTAGGACTCGCAATGGGAAAGATTCCATATTTGTCGTTGTGGACCGTTTCTCCAAAATGGCACATTTTATTCCTTGTCACAAGATAGACGATGCTTCACATGTTGCTAATCTCTTTTGTACGGAAATATTGCGTCTCCATGGTGTGCCAAAGACAATTGTCTCGGACCGCGACGTCAAGTTCCTTAGCTACTTTTGGAAGACCCTATGCGCCAAGCTCGGAATCAAGCTACTCTTTTCCACGGCGTACCATCCTCAAACCAATGGCAAAACGGAGGTGACAAACCGCACACTCTCCGCTCTACTTCGAGTACTCATCAAGAAGAACATCAAGGAGTGGAAGGAGTGTCTACCCATCGCCGAGTTCGCCTACAACCGAGCAAGACACTCAACAACCGGGAAGTCCCCTTTCGAGGTTGTCTACAGATTCAACCCTTTGTCACCATTGGATATTCTACCTCTTCCACTCCAAGAGCGAATCAATTTGGACGCAAGTGCACGAGTGACCCGTCTCAAGAAGGTGCATGAAGATACAAGAAACACCATCGAGCGCCAAGTACAACGCCTTGCGACAAAGCTCAACGTCAACAGGAAACCTGTGGTCTTCAACATTGGTGATCTCGTGTGGCTACACCTTCGCAAGGAGCGCTTTCCACAAGAATGCAAGTCTAAGCTTCGACCACGAGCAGATGGACCCTTCAAGGTGCTCGCACGCTACAACGACAATGCTTACAAGATCGACCTCCCGCGTGACAAGTACAACGTGAGCGACATCTTCAACATCAAAGATCTCTATCCCTTCCATGGTGATGAAGAACTCGATCCGAGGACGGATCTTACCCAAGGGAGGGGAGATGATGTGGAGCATCCCATGACCATCCCCATGGATGCCACCTCAACTATCCAAGCTCCAAGTGGACCAATGACAAGGGCTAGGGCACGTGCTATTCAATCCGAGGTGTCATCACTCCTACTTGAGTTTTCCCCCTCTTCAAGTGAGACATGGCTACTGCCTAAGTCCGATATACTATGTGTCATCAGGTACAATGCTCAAGACTCGGAGCCGAGGACTATGGAAGAAGAGACAGGCGTCAACACTCTGGACAGCCCGGAACTTCCAACCAGAGCCCGGAACTTCCGGCCCCCGGACCTTCCGGCTAACCCAGAGCTTCCGGCCGCCGATGACTTCGACCAGCCCAGGCGTGCCAACTCTCGGGTAAAAAGCCCGGACCCTGTCCAAGACCTTCCGACACCCAGAACCTCCAGCCTGCCCGGACCTTCCGGTCCCCGGATGACACCACATCTCCACCGCGCCAACTCTCTGGTTAGGCCGGACCCTCCCCGGAACCTCCGGTGCCCGGAACTTCCGGCCCTGCCTGCGCGCAGCCACATGGGCCGAGGCCCGTGTACCCTTTTGTCACCTAGACTATATATACTCTATCCCGTACGACTTTCTAGGGTTAGCGTTGGTTTAGCTCATACCCAGAGATAGAGCTTCGCTCATCTATATCGGATCTACTCCTTGAGAGAGACCGCGGCCCCTCTTCGGAGAAGATCCATCGTGGATTCAAGACCCCTTTACGGGAAGATCCCCTTGTGGATTCAAGACCTCCTGACGGAGAAGAACCAGCTACCCTTGTATCGTCCTTAGTTGTCCGTGGATTCGTGTATCGTTCTATGTACCCGAGGATCTAGCACATGTGTGACTTGTTGTTGTTAGTTTGAGTGTTCCTCTTATCTTTCCCCTTGTGTTTTCCCTCATTTACCTCCTCGTGTTCTTCGTGTTCTTCGCGGTATCCGCTCCTTTCATGACAGATCAGGCCACTAGGGTTCTACCCTACATCACCTATTGTGCAATCGTGCTAGCTTCTCTCTAGTGTTGTGCAACAAGAGCATTTTTGTGGATTCCACATTTTGGCTCACCCTTGGTTGCACAACCCCACTTATCCTTTTGCGTGCGTGTTTCCGTGTACCTTATATGCTTTGTCTACTTGTTACATTGCATCTTGCGAATCTTTTCCAACATTATTGAAGCTCACTTACAATTGCATCAAATTTTGTGCCACCATCCTAACCAAGCTCCAGCAAAAGCTTTTACTTGTGTAGGTGTGAGAAACCGACAAGAACTCGTACCAATTGTGTTATTTCCTTGTCCTACATTGGAGTGATCCTCGATCCAGTTTCAACTCTGTCAAGGTACATTTGGTACTCGTTCTTCTATTTCTACCACTCACATTTGTCTTGGAATGATGGATAGGCCAAGTACTTCTACAAACCCACTCTTCATGGAGCAAGACGACGACATGAACTCCTTCGTCACCAAGAGTCACCTCTTTGGTGCACAGCGTGCTTTGCATCAAGAGCAACAAGCTATGAGTGAACGCATCGACAACCTTACCGCTGACTTGCGACTTTCCGAGCAACGTACAAGGGACTACTTCGACCACAAGCTCGACGATCACAAGCAAGAGAATGACGGAAGGTTGGACGAAATTCGTGCTTTGTTGCTCAACCACTCGTCTTCCACTTTAAGAAGGAGCATTCAAGCCGCCTCTCCGACTTCACCCTCTCCGGCTGAAGTACACCGACATCGAACACTCTTCGTCAAGCCGCGCGCACCGAACGTCAAGCAAGCCTCAATCCCCCTAAGAGACACCGACTCTCAAGAGCGCCCACAACGTCAAACTCAAGAAGCTTTTGCGCTAGCACGAGAACGAGAACGACAACGCCAACAAGAAGAGGAAGAGCGAGCGCATCTACACCAAAATGCTCAAGATGCCGAGGCACAACGTCAAGAACAACAACTCCGTGACGCTCAAGCACTTGCGGCGCAACAAGATCTACGCGATTCGAGTCGAACCATTGCCGACCGAAGCCGACAAGCCCATCAACAAGAGGAAGCATTTCACGAAGAAATTCAAGAATGAAGATTTCAAGCTCGCGTGCATCGGCACGTTCCTCCTCGAGCTCGACATGCTCCTCCACAAGCTCGCCTAGAACAACAAGTCAATCAAGAGCATGAAGACATTGGAGCTCCTCCACGACAAGAGCAACATGACGATAAACCCCTCCGCGCCAAGAGCACGACGAGTTTAACAATCATCTACAACATGGGTGATGAGGACATTAATACCATTGTTACACCCACAGCCCCTGCTGCTATACATACTGGACCAATTACTAGAGCTCACGCACGCCAATTGAATTATCAGGTACTTTCATTTCTTGCTAACGATTCTAATGTTCATGAGAATATGATGCTGCCTAAATTGGATACATTTGTCTTGCTTACAAATGAAGGGCCTAGCTTGGACAAGAAAGATGAACCTTGGAACAAGTTCAAGCGTGGAGATGATGGCATGCGCAAGGGGATCACAAACGGAGTTACAAGTGATGATTTCAGAACTTTGAAGCCACCATAAGGAGTGCATGAAGCCTTGGACGAAATATACAAGATGCCAGTTCATAAATTTCGTCCAGAGGCTATTTTAGGTGCTGCGTCACCTTACTATTGGGCCAGGCCCATGTATTTTCGAAATACTTAAGTATAGGCTGTTTTTAGAGTCTGTATGTGTGGGGAAACAAGAGTTAGGGTTGGTTTCGGACCCCTCCTCCAAGGGCCACGAAATTCCCCCCTCTTCCTCCATATATACAGCCCTTAGGGCGTCGTTTAGACTTTGGGTTTTGTTTAGATTAAAAGTTCGCCATAGCCGCAACTTCGCGTACTTCGTTTGTGTCCAACAACCAGACCAAGACGTCACAGAACCCCACCTTGATCAATAAAGATTTCATCTTATATTCGCAATATCCAGATTGCAATCTCAGTTTCTTGCTTGTTCTTCGTTTGCTCGCAGGAAACAGGCCCTCGTGGTTAGGATGATCGTGCTCCAGTGATGAGGACATCAATACCATTGTTACACCCACAGCCCCTACTGTTGTACATACTGGACCAATTACTAGAGCTCGCGTACGCCAATTGAATTATCAGGTACTTTCGTTTCTTGGTAACGATTCTAATGTTCATGTGAATATGATGCTGCCTAAGTTGGATACATTTGTTTTGCTTACAAATGAAGGGCCTAGCTTGGACAAGAAAGATGAACCTTGGAGCAAGTTCAAGCATGGAGATGATGGCATGCGCAAGGGGAACAAGAATGGAGTTACAAGTGATGATTCCAGGACTCTGAAGCCACCATAATGAGTGCATGAAGCATGGGACGAAATATACAAGATGCCACTTCATAAATTTCGTCCAGAGGCTATTCTAGGTGGTGTGTTACCTTATTATTGTGCCAGGCCCATGTGTTTTCTAAATACTTAAGTATAGGCTGTTTTTAGAGTCCGTATGTGTGGGGAAACAAGAGTTAGGGTTGGTTTCGGACCCCTCCACCAAGGGCCACGAAATTCCCCCACTCTCCTACATATTAACTTGGCGCTTGATGGTGTCGCGAGGCGTTGTCACATGCACACTTGCATCCAAATTGATGCGCTCTTGTAGTGGTAGGGGAGGAATGTCCAATGGTGACAATGGGTTGAATTCGTAAACGACCTCGAAAGGAGACTTGCCGGTTGTTGAGTGTCTTGCTCGGTTGTAGACGAACTCGGCGATAGGTAGGCACACCTCCCACTCCTTGATGTTCCTCTCGATGAGTACTCGAAGTAAAGCGGAGAGTGTGCGGTTTGTCACCTCCGTTTGACCGTCGGTTTGAGGATGGTATGCCGTGGAGAAGAGTAGCTTGATTCCGAGTTTGGCGCATAGAGTCTTCCAAAAGTAGCTAAGGAACTTGACATCGCGGTCCGAGACGATAGTCTTTGGTACTCCATGAAGGCGCAAGATTTCGCTACAAAACAAATTTGCAATATGTGAAGCATCATCTATCTTGTTGCAAGGAGTGAAATGAGCCATTTTGGAGAAACGGTCCACAACAACAACAACGGAATCCTTGCCATTTTGATTTCTAGGCAAACCAAGCACAAAGTCCATGCTAATATCTTCCCATGGTTGATATGGAATTGGAAGTGGCATATAGAGGCCATGAGATAGGGCTTTAGACTTAGCTTTGTGACATGTAGAACAACGGTTGGTGAAGCAATTGACGCCGCGATGCATCTTGGGCCAAAAGTAGTTCTTGGAGAGCGTAGCAAATGTTTTGTCGTGTCCAAAGTGTCCCATGAGTCTGCCTCCATGAGATTCCTGCAAAAGCAACAAACGAAAAGAGGACTCGGGGATGCAAAGTTTGTTACCTCTCATAAGATATCCATCTTTGATGTAGTATCGATCCAAAGAAGTATGCATCAAACACTTGGCATAAGGTATGGCGAATGTAGGATCATGTTCATACAAGTCTTTGGTATGCTCAAAACCAATGACATTCCACTCAAGGTTAGTGACAAGCATGCATATACGGGAAAGCGCATCCGCCACAACATTTTCTTTACCCTTAATGTACTTGATGACATAAGGAAAAGACTCAATAAATTCACTCCATTTAGCATGACGATTGTTCAACTTAGTTTGACCCTTAAGGTATTTAAGTGTTTCATGGTCGGTATGGATGATGAACTCATGTGGGCGAAGGTAATGTTCCCATTCATGCAAAACTCGCACTAAAGCATATATCTCTTTGTCATAGATGGGGTAATTGAGTTGCGCGCCGGATAATTTCTCACTAAAGTAAGCTATGGGGCGCTTCTCTTGCGTTAACACACCTCCTATGTCATTACCGCTAGCATCGCAATGAATCTCAAAAGGTTTGTCGAAGTTGGATAATGCAAGCACGGGAGCATCAATAAGCAAATTCTTAAGCTCACTGAAAGCAATATCTTGAGATGGTCCCCAAACAAAAGGCGCGTTCTTCTTGCTCAAAGCATGCAAAGGTGAAGCAATGGTGCTAAAATCCTTCATAAATCGATGGTAGAAACCGGCTAAACCAAGAAAACTACGCACTTGTTGCAAATTGGTTGGTTGGGGCCAAGTTTTAATAGCATTGATCTTAGATTCATCAACATGAACACCCTTAGAAGAGACCACAAAACCCAAGAAAACGAGCTTATCAACACCAAATAGGCATTTCTCCATATTAGCATAGAGACGCTCTTTTCTAAGAGTTTGCAAAACGGTGCAAACATGGATGACATGTTCGTGCATAGATTTGCTAAACACAAGAATGTCATCGAAGTAAACCACAACAAATATACCAATGTAAGGGCGAAAGGCATGATTCATAAGGCGCATAAACGTGCCCAGTGCTTCCGAAAGACCCATAGGCATGACTAACCACTCATACAAACCAAACTTGGTTTTGAAGGCGGTTTTCCATTCATCACCCTCTTGTATGCAGATTTGATAGTAACCACTCTTAAGATCAATTTTGGAAAATATAGTGGCACCACTAAGTTCATCAAGCATATCATCAAGGCGTGGAATGGGGTACCTATATCTAACGGTGATAGCATTGATAGGTCTACAATCGGAGCACATGCGAAAGCTACCGTCACGTTTTGGCACAAGAATGACCGATACGGCGCAAGGACTCAAACTTTCACGCACATGACCATGGTCTATGAGATGCTTTACTTGCCTTTGTATTTCTTTGGTTTCTTCGGGGTTGACGCGGTATGGAGCTTTGTTGGGAAGCGGTGCTCCGGGGATGAGATCAATTCGGTGCTCAATGCCTCGTAGTGGAGGTAGACCCGGAGGTAGCTCATCGGGGAAAACATCTTGGAATTCCTGCAAGAGAGAAGATAACACCAAAGGTAGATCGTGAGAGTTGTTAGTTTTTGTGACCTCGTCCTTGCACAATAGGACATAGTGTAGGACACTTGATGGGTTCTAACACACTTCTCTCATCTCACGTTTGGTGGCAAAGAGAACTAGGTTTTTCTTGTCGCTCATCGTGGAGTCACTCAATTTGGGCTTGTGGAGCTCACTCTCTTTTTGGTGGATCGCTCTCTCACTATTTTCTCCATGATGGGTGGCTTGCTTGTCGTCTATCAATTGGCTTGGAGACATAGGACGTAGCACGAACTCTTTCCCTTTCATCTTGAAGCTATAGTGATTTGTATGCCCATTGTGAATGACACCTCGGTCAAATTGCCATGGCCGTCCAAGGAGGAGGTGGCAAACGGTCATCGGAAGGACATCACATTCCAATGTGTCTTCATAGGCGCCGATCTTGAAAGAGGCTTGTACTCTATGCTCGACTTGTATGGTGACGGTGTCGCTTAGCCATTAAACCTTGTAGGGGTGAGGGTGCTTCATCTTGAACAATTGGAGCTTGGAGCATAGTTCTTCACTTGCTAAGTTGTGGCAACTCCCTCCATCGATGATGACCTTGACGGATCGTCCATTGATGCCGGCCTTTGTGTGGAATATGGTGCATCTTTGGTCTTCTTCTTGTTGATGTTGGAGAGTCAAGACTTTTGAGACAACAAGTGCGGGACTTGAGTCTTTATCACAAAAGACTTGTTCTTCTTCATTGTTCACTTGGCGGTGCATGGCCACTTGCTCAAGGGCTTCCATTTCTCCTTCGCTCATGGAATCATAAGTGTCATCGTCTTAGAAGATCATTGTGCGTTTGTTGGTGTGCTCGAAGGACTTGTGGCCTCGGCCGCCGCATGTGAAGCATTTGATAGAACTTGTTTTGATGGTCTCATCGGGTGGAGTAGATGATGATGGAGCTTTCTTGAAGTTGCTTGTAATTGGAGGATGACTTGATCTTGTCGAAGTTTTCTTGTAACTTGACTTGTCGCCATTGCTTGTAGAAGGCTTGGTTGAGGTAGAAGGTGTTGGAGTCGTCGAAGCTTGATTGTTGGAGAGGCCATAGGACGTGGATGAGAACTTGGCATACTTGAAGTCGTCTTGTACTTGCCGTTCCGCTTTGGTAGCTTGATGTACTAGTTCGATGAGGTTCGAGTATGGTTGGAAGTCGGTGATCTTCTTGATAGGATGATTGAGTCCATTCAGGAACCTTGTCATAGTTTGCTCAGCACCTTCTTTGACATTGGCTCGTATCATGGCAATCTCCATTTCCTTGTAGTACTCTTCAACGCTCTTGATTCCTTGCTTGAGTTGTTGGAGTTTCTTGAGGAGGTCGCGCTTGTAGTAGGTAGGCACGAATCGTGCTCTCATGACATCCTTCATTTGTGCCCATGTAGTGATGGGTGGATCACCTCTTGCCTCGCGGCGCTCAATGATTTGTTCCCACCAAATGAGGACATAATCTTGGAACTCAAGGGATGCCATCGCGATCTTCTTCTCTTCTTCATAATTGTGCAAACAGAAGATCTTGTCAACTTACAATGCCCATGAAAGGTATTCTTCGGGATCGTTGCTTCTATTGAACTTGGGCATGGTGAACTTGAGCTTGCCGTAGCATTGCTCTTCATTGTGTTGGGGTCGGGGATGATGACGCCCATGTTGTAGATGATTGTCCAACTCGTGGTACTCTTGACGCGGAGGGTTGTCAACCTCGTGTTGCTCTTGCCGCAGAGGATTCCCATTGTTTTCATGCTCTTGGTGAACTTGAGGGGGAGCTTGTCTATCTTGACGAGGTGCTTGTCTATCTTGACGAGGAGCTTGTTGACGCACACGTCTTTGATGAATTCTTTCTTGAGCTTCATCGCGAAGTGCTTCTTGATGTAGTCGAGCTTGTCGGTCTCGGTCGGCTACAACACGACTTTATTCATGAAGGGCACATTGCGCTTCAAGTGCTTGAGCTTCACATAGTTGTTGTTCTTGGCGTTCCGCCTCGGCGTCTTGTGCATCTTGATGTTGTCGCGCTCGCTCCTCTTGTTCGTGTTGACATTGGCGATGCCATTCTCGGGCTAGCGCAACGGCTTGTTCGGCTTGACGTCGTCGATGTTCTTGCGAGTCGGTGTCTCGAAGTGGATTCAGGTTTGCTTGACGCTCGTTGCGCGCGGCTCGTCGAAGAGTGTTCGATGTCGGTGTACTTGAACCGGAGATGGTGTCGTCAGACTGTCGACTTGAATGGCTCCTTGTTGAAGTGGAAGAAGAGCGGTTGAGCAACAAAGCGCGGATCTCGTCCATCCTTGCATCATTCTCTTACTTGTGATCGTCGAGCTTGTTGTCAACGTAGTCCCTTGTACGTTGCTCAGAAAGTCGTAAGTCGGCGGCAAGGTTGTCGATGCATTCACTCATAGCTTGTTGCTCTTGATGCAAAGCACGTTGTGCACCAAAGAGGCGACTCTTGGTGACGAAGGAGTTCATGTCGTCGTCTTGCTCCATGAAGAGTGGGTTGGTAGAAGTACTTGGCATATCCATCATTCCAAGACAAGTGTGAGTGGAAGAAAGGGAAGAACCAATATCAAATGTACCTTGACCGATGTTGAGAATGGATCAAAGATGACTCCAATGTGTAATAAGGAAATAGCACAATTGGTACCAATTCTTGTTGGTTCTAACACCTACACAAGTAAAAGCTTTTGGTGGAGCTTGGTTAGGATGGTGGCACAATTTTGATTGTGAATGTAAGCAAGATTCAAGAATGTTGGAAAAGATTCACAAGATGCAATGTAACAAGTAGACCAAGCATATACGGTACACGGAAACACACACGCAAAAAGATAAGTGGGGTTGTGCAACCAAGGGTGAGCCAAAATGTGGAATCCACAAAAATGCTCTTGTTGCACAACACTAGAGAGACGCTAGCACGATTGCACGATAGGCGGATACAAGAACTTGTGCACAACCTACTTAGAAAAAATGCAACGGCTTCTATCCCAAATATGTTTTATGCAAGGTGTTGCTATGATATGATCCAGGATGATCGAGTATGACAATCTTAATGTTGTATGATGCTATGGTTCTTGCTTAAAAGCTCTTTGCTTATCTTTCCTCTTTGCTTAAAAGCTTGGTTGGCTCTTTGATGTTTGAGCTCTTTTCTTATGCGACGCTTGACGAACCAAGATAGCAAGTGAGTATGCGATGACAACTTTGTGACACAAGAGATGATAACAATATAATCAACAGTGATGCATGTATGTATGCTATGGGGAAGTATGATCACTAAAGTGCACAAGTCTCGTTGCCGGCAATACTCAATGGCTAGTCTCGATGGGTAAGCAACGCAAAGGAGTCAGGCGATGATGGCTAACAATGTGATGGCAAGAATGATATGTCCAATACCAAGATGAGGTTATCGGTCTTACTTCTGGTATGGTGTCAAAATGGTGGCACGAATACCAAGTCATAGTCGAGGTGGTCGTTGTTGATGACCGGTGTTGATGACGCGTCTGTGGCGAAAATGAGCAGCGGTGGTGTAGATGTCGAACCGTACCTAGATAGCCGAAACACAAAAGGATACGGTACCGCAACTCAAATTCTCAAAACCAAAGGCGACCAAAATCGTCGGAGTAGGTGGCGGTTAGGTGGTGGTGTGGGAAGGGATATTGGGACGGTTTTGCGGAAGTTGGAGGTGGCGTAGCGGATGATGTTGTGGAAGTAGCGGTCGTCCGGGCGCGAACGGATGTCCGGTCGCCGGTCGTCCGGTAACGTCGGACGTCCGGTGCTTCCTGGGTCGCCGGACGTCCGGTGATGTGACGGTCGTCCGGTGTTCGGGGTGAGTGTGAGATTTTAGATCCGGGAGGTGATTTTGGGGGGAATCTGGGGATTTGGGAGGGATTTCGAGGTGGAGATGGTGGGGGAAGGCTAGATCTACTTGCAACGCAGCAAATTCACGGATCAAAACCAACAAAACATCATCAAAACTCACAAAACACAAGAAAATTTTTTGGGGCTATTTTTGTGGGGATTTTTGGATTAGGACGAAAAACAACAAAATCAAGCTAGAAAAACGAAGAGGGGGCTCCGAAATCGTGATCAACCTTGCTCATGATACCAAGATGATGTAGGGTGGAACCCTAGATGGCCGATCTTTCACGAAAGGAGCAGATCCCTACGAGGAACATGAAGAACACGAGGGGGAAAACGAGGGGAAACACAAGAGAAACACTCAACCAACAAGAAACAGATCACACATGTGCTAGATCACCGAAACACAAACAGATACACGATGATCCAAGGTCAACAATGGACAATACAAGTAACCGGTTCTTCTCCTAGAAGGAGGTCTTGATGGGGCCGCCCAAGAGGGGGGTCTCGAATTCAAGTTGATCTTCTCCTAAGAGGGGCCGCAGTCTCTCTCGAGGAGGAGATGGGTATGGATGAGCGAAGCTCTATCTCGAAGTATGAGCTAAACCAACGCTAACCCTAGCTAGGATGAATGGGGGGTCTATTTATAGTCTAAGTGCAAAAAGGGGCGAAGTGAAGGGGTACATGGGCCTCGGGCCCGAATCTGGATGCAGCCAGGTACCGGACGTCCGCTGGGGACCGGTCGTCCGGTGTCTCAGGAGCTGCCGGACATCCGGTGTCCTCCGGTCGTCCGCTGGTTCTGCTCTGTGATGGGGTGCCGGATGTCTGGAGGCTCCGGACTTCCGCCAATGTTAGCTCGGGTGTTGGGGCGCCGGTCGTCCGGTCCGGACCGGACGTCCGCTCGTTCGCTTCGGGTGCAGGAGCACCGGTCGTCCGGTCTGGGCCAGATGTCCGCTGGCTAGAGCTCGGCTGACGCTTCAGGCGCTGGACGTCCGGTCCCGGCCGGTCGTCCGGTGGTTGGGAAATTTCCTGCAGCCCTTCTTCTTCTCCATATTCTCGTCCATCTTCCTCTTCTTCTTGTCCTTGCTCCTTAGATTCTCCATTGTACCTGAGTATGCATAATGTATCCATATGAGGTAGTAGCCATGCTTCATGTGCATCGGAGTGGAATTGTGAGAGGAGAGATGTCACCTTGGTTTCAAGGGCTCTTGCACGAGATCGAGTCATGGGCCCGGTAGGCACTTGGTGAGACGATGGTAGGTCCATGGGGGTGACCGTGGGATGCTCCGCATCGCACCTCCTAATCCAATTCCACTAGCATCACATTCAAGCTCAAAAGTCTTATTGAAATTAGGAAGTCGGAGTAAAGGAGCATGTGTTAACTTATCTTTCAATACCGTGAAGGCTTCTTCCTGTGCGGTACCCCAAACAAAAGGCACATCCTTCTTTGTAAGCTCGTTGAGAGGTGCAGCAATCGTGCTGAAATCTCTCACAAAACGCCTATAGAAACCAGCAAGGCCAAGGAAACTCCTCACTTGTGTGACCGTTTTGGGCTGCGGCCAACTCTCAATAGCTTCAATCTTGGCTTTATCAACTTCAATTCCCTGTGGAATAACAACATAGCCAAGAAAAGATACTCGGTCAGTACAAAAGGTGCACTTTCCAAGGTTACCAAACAAACATGCAGCACGTAGAGCAATAAAAACAACACGTAAATGTTCCAAATGTTCCTCCAAAGATTTGCTATAAATCAATATGTCATCAAAGTAAACTACCACAAATTGTCCGATGAAAGCACGTAAAACTTCATTCATTAACCTCATGAAAGTACTAGGTGCATTAGTTAACCCAAAAGGCATGACTAGCCACTCATATAATCCAAAATTAGTTTTAAATGCTGTTTTCCATTCATCTCCCAATTTCATACGAATTTGATGGTATCCACTACGCAAATCAACTTTGGAGAATATTGTAGAGCCACTCAATTCATCAAGCATATCATCTAGCCTAGGAATAGGATGACGATAACGAATAGTAATATTATTAATGCCTCTACAATCAACGCACATATGCGACGTACCATCCTTTTCAGCACTAAAATGATAGGAACAGCACAAGGACTAAGGGATCCGCGTATATAACCTTTGTCGAGCAGTTCTTGTACTTGACACATAATATCTTTCGTCTCCTCAGGATTGGTACGGTATGGTGCACGGTTGGGTAATGATGCACCGGGAATTAAGTCAATTTGATGCTCAATCCCTCGAATAGGTGGTAATCCCGGTGGCACGTCTTGTGGAAAGACATTAGCGAACTCCTGCAAAATGTTAGTGACAGCAAGAGGCAAAGAGGAAGGCACGTCCTCGAATGAAAATAATGCCTCTTTGCACACAAAAGCATAGCAAACAGATTTGCTAAAATCTAGATCATCAATATCAGATTTGGTGGCAAGTAAACATGCACTTTTCAATTTAATTTCAGAAGCAACACTAGATTGTTTATTATTAGGCTGCATTTGTTGCTCAAATTCTTTTTCCACAATATGATTTTCACTCTTATTTTTCTCCTGTTTTGCTTTATTAGCTCTATTAATATCATCTTTCAAAATGGAATCAGGAGTCATAGGAAGCAAAGTAATATTTTTATCCTTATGAACAAGAGTATACTGATTGTTTCTACCATGGTGTACAGAATTATTATCAAATTGACATGGTCTACCAAGTAATAAGGAACATGCTTGCATAGTTACCACATCACAATCAACATAATCAGCATATGTAGAGATACTAAAATGCACACGAACAGTACGTGTTACCTTAACCTTGCCGCTGTTGTTGAACCATTGGATGTAGTACGGATGTGGATGTGGTCTTGTGGTGAGAGATAGCTTCTCCACCATCTCCATACTAGCCAAGTTATTGCAGCTCCCTCCATCTATGATGACGCGAACAGAACGTTCCTTCACAACTCCCTTTATATGGAACAAATTATGACTCTGATTTTGCTCAGCTTGTGTAACCTGCACACTCAAAACACGTTGAGCAACTAAACATTCATACCTGTCAGCATCTTTAGCAGCCATGTATTGCGTCTCATGATTAGAATCATCTCCACCGTGTCCTTCATGTGCAATAAGAGCCAAAGTCTCCTCATCATAGTCACTAGCGGACTCATACCCACCATCCTCAGTAGCAATCATCACACGCTGAGATTGGCATTCTCTCGCAAAATGTCCTCTTCCCTTACAACAACGACAAATAATATCACTTGTGTGCCCTGTTGATGCCATGGAAGAAGAAGAGCTCTGCGCAGGTCCAACAGGTGTGCTCTTGGCAGATAGTGCTGGTTGTGCCTACTTTCTTGTATCACGGCTGGAGGTGGCACCTGATGGAGGTGCTAGTGGAGTGGAAGTAGAGGATGCACGTGGTGTCCATGATAAAGATCGACCTACAGAAAAGTTAGTTCGCGCCAATGCCTGTCGATCCTACACTTCACGTTCAACTTTACAAGCAAGATGGAATAAACGAGTGATATTATTATACTCCTTATACTCTAGGATGGTCTGAATCTCTCTATTTAATCCACCCATAAAACGTGCAAGCATAGCTTCATTCTCCTCAACAATACCACATCTAATCATGCCAGTTTGTAATTCCTGATAATATTCTTCTACAGAATTTTTTCCTTGTCTTAAACGCTGCAATTTTTGAAGTAATTCACATTGATAATATGGTGGAACCCAACGAGTACGCATAGTAGTTTTCAAAGCAGCCCAAGTAGCTAGAATAGGATATAATCTACAATGCTCAGACCACCAAACACATGCAAAACTAGTGAATGCACAAACAGCAGCAGGAACACGTCTCTCCTCGGGATACTGTAAACATGTAAATTGTTGTTCAGTTTCTAACTCCCAAGTAAGATATATATCAGGAACATATCTACCCTCAAATGGTGGAATATTCAATTTTAGTTTAGGGAGATGGTCATGATCTCGTACCTGAGGGTGAGCCCTACCATTGCCATTATTTGCACGTGGACGACCTGGTGGTTGCTGTGCTGGTGGTGGCACGTAGTTCTGATTTTGATCAACCTCATCCTCGTAATCTCTGACAGAATTATCCTCCTCCGCATCAGCAGCAGGTGCCACAGAAGTATCAACAGTAGCACCAACAGTTTGGCCAGGTGCAAGAGGGAGACGGCTCGCTCGGCAGAGGGATGTTTCACGATGTGTAGGTAGTCGTCGTTGTTGTTGTTGTAGACGTGCGTGAGGTGCAACCAGTGGTGGTGGTGGAAGGCACGCGAGCAATTCATTAAACCTGTTATCGAGCTTTCTTTCAAACGTCTTCTCCATGCCATCTATCTTCTCCATGGCCTCTTCAAATCTGTTTAGCACATCTTGCACCTGTCCACTCATCATTTGCTGAAATTTATCATGCAACTCCTTATTCGTCATGTTCTCCCAGTCAGTCTCGTCGGCTTGTGATCCTGCCATAGTTAGCAACGATAGAAACACACAAGAATATGATCCTACAGACTACTAACAAGAGGTGGTGGTGGTGTCACAAATCCGTCAAGCAAATCTCAAATTCTTACCAGTTCTTACCCAGCAGCAGGCAATGATCGGCAGCCGTCGTAGTCAAAACTCTCAAAGCTTGGATAGAGCGATTACCAGGGAGAGTCAAACACACGACGTAGATGTATGTGGAGCTGGGAAGGCTTATAATATGGTAGTAAAAAGGGTCAGCAATAATCAATTCAGAGATGCAAAGTTGAATAAATGCTCAACGACGGTACTATGCTGGTCCTAGGCTAGACCGTGCTAGAGACGCGAGCCTAGAACACTAACAAAATCACTGCGCTGCACGTAAACAATGGAGGAGCACACTCTGAAATATTTTCCTTTTTTCACTTCTTTTGCACTTTTTTTCGTCTTTTTTTTGCTCCGCAACAAATTTTTTTCAAAAAAGTATACAAATGGTCTAAAAACTGCCTAGCCAGAATTTTCCAGACTTAGTTTTTTTTAGTTTGGAACTATATTTCTTCTGTGGGTAGCACGGAATCTCGGGAGTCCTACTCTGTCATGACTCGGAGTATGGCGTGATCTGGAACTCGGAAACAATGCAACAATTACTGGACTCGGACTAGAACTGGTGGCGGAGATGAATCTGGTGGAATCTCGGACTGGTGGCGGCGATGAATCTGGTGGAAATCGGACTGGTGGCGGATATATGTTGCAGGTGAACTCGGATTGGCGTGATGGCGGCGGATATGTGGTGGCATATATGGACTCGGATTGGTGGTGAATATGGCAGCGACGATGAAATTGGTGTGGTGGTGGTATATGGTAGCAGCGATGATGATGATGCGGTGGTGATATATGGTAGCGGCAGCGTGACTACCTGTGAACAGAACTCGAAACTCTAAAGGACTAGACGCTAAGACCAGCAACTTGACACGATGATGCAACCGCAAATTCAACAAAGGAAATACAGAAAAGATTATGCAAAGGCTCAGATTGGTTCGGATAGGATGAACTAACCCTAATTTTTTTTGGCTTTTTCGTGGACTATAGGTACGAAGAATAGACTCGATCTAAACTACGAAAAACTGTAAAATCTCACCGAGCAACCTGAAAATCTGATACCACTTGATAGAGGCAAAGGTGACCCGATGTTTCGATGAGATGGTGGCTATCGTTTTCTGTGGGAGTCGACCTTGACGATCCGACTACGAACGTGCGAGACGTCGCGCCTTAGCAATCGCTAAACCAACTTCCGAGGGTTATTGACCACGCCGGAGCATGATCAACCTGACCACGAGGGTCTGTTTCCTGCAAGCAAACGAAGAACAAGCAAGAAACTGAGATTGCAATCTGGATATTGCGAATATAAGATGAAAGCTTTATTGATCAAGGTGGGGTTCTGTGACGCCTTGGTCTGGTCGTTGAACACAAACGAAGTACACGAAGCTGCAGCTATGGCGAACTTTTAATCTAAACAAAACCCAAAGTCTAAACGATGCCCTAAGGGCTGTTTATATGGAGGAGAGAGGGGGAATTTCGTGACCCTAACTCTTGTGTCCCCACACATACGGACTCTAAAAACAGTCTATACTTAAGTATTTCGAAAATACATGGGCCTGGCCCAATAATAAGGTGACGCGGCACCTAGAATAGCCTCTGGACGAAATCTATGAAGTGGCATCTTGTATATTTCGTCACATGCTTCATGCACTCATTATGGTGGCTCCAGAGTCCTAGAATCATCACTTGTAACTCCGTTCTTGTCCCCTTGCACATGCCATCATCTGCATGCTTGAACTTGCTCCAAGGTTCATATTTCTTGTCCAAGCTAGGCCCTTCATTTGTAAGCAAAACAAATGTATCCAACTTAGGCAGCATCATATTCACATGAACATTAGAAGCGTTACAAGAAACGAAAGTACCTGATAATTCAATTGGCGTGCGCGAGCTCTAGTAATTGGTCCAGTATGTACACGAGCAGGGGTTGTGGGTGTAACAATGGTATTGATGTCCTCATCACAAAACCCAAGCAAAAAGCTACTAGATGGATCTACTTATATAGGTGCAAGGGGTGGTGCCAAGGAGGTGGGAGGATGTCCCAAGGCAGCCTAAAACTAACCCTAGGTCGTACAAGGCTCGTGGGCCCAAGTGGAGGTGATGCAACACCTTTGGGCTTGTAGTTTGACTCGGATTCTACTGCAATGTCAGATTGTTTCGTCTATAACTCAACGCTACGGACGAATTTGAAGGTGAATCCAATTGGGTTGGAAAGAGCAGGAAATCTAGTTTCCAACAAAAAGATCACCCAATTCGGAGTCCGTATGAAAAAGTTGTTGGCGTTTTGAGTCAGGTATGTCTGTGCAGTCCGAATCTGAATCCAGAATGTGAGAGACTTGGACTCTATCTTCTCTTGGCCCAAAAGTGACGTGAGAGAACTTTTTGAACAGAACCTAAACTTCTCCTTTTCCCTTATCTTCATATATGGATTGTACAAATGTCCCATACACCTGCAATTACACAAAACACAAAAGTGTGTGATGTATTTTTGTTCTAGATAACATAAATAGATTATTGAATAGTTTGCATTAGAAATCACCTGAAAAATATGCATGTATGCAATATTTTTGGTCGTATCCAAGGTAGTCATGTCCTCATCAATGTGCATGAAACTTTGAGCCCTTGTGTCGTTCCGGTCATTCTTGTGCCAAAACCTGATGGTAGTTTTCGCATGTGTTCTGATTGTAGACCTATCAATGCTATCACTGTTCGCTATAGGTATCCCATTCCACGCCTAGATGATATGCTTGATGAGCTTAGCGGTGCCACTATATTTTCCAAAATTGATCTTAAGAGTGGTTACTATCAAATCCGCATACAAGAGGGTGATGAATGGAAAACCGCCTTCAAAACCAAGTTTGGTTTGTATGAGTGGTTAGTCATGCCTATGGGTCTTTCGGAAGCACCGGGCACTTTTATGCGCCTCATGAATCATGTCTTTCGCCCTTACATTGGTATATTTGTTGTGGTCTACTTTGATGATATTCTTGTGTTTAGCAAATCTATTAAAGAGCATGTCATCCATGTCCACACCATTTTACAAACTCTTAGAAAAGAGCGCCTCTATGCTAATATGTAGAACTGCCTTTTTGGTGTTGATAAGCTCGTTTTCTTGGGTTTTGTTGTTTCTTCTAAGGGTGTTCATGTAGATGAGTCCAAGATCAATGCTATTAAGACTTGGTCGCTACCAACCAACTTGCATCAAGTGCATAGTTTCCTTGGTCTTGCGGGTTTTTATCGTCGCTTTGTGAAGGATTTTAGCACCATTGCTTCGCCTTTGCATGCTTTGAGCAAGAAGAATGCACCTTTTGTTTGGGGACCATCCCAAGATACCGCATTCAATGAGCTTAAGAATTTGCTTACTCATGCTCCCGTGCTTGCTTTACCCAACTTTGACAAGCCTTTTGAAATTTATTGCGATGCCAGTGGTAATGGCATAGGAGGTGTGTTAACGCAAGAGAAGCGCCCCATAGCTTACTTTAGTGAGAAACTTTTCGGAGCGCAACTCAATTATCCCATCTATGACAAAGAGCTATATGCTTTAGTCCATGTTTTGCGTGAATGGGAACATTACCTTCATCCCCATGAGTTTATCATTCATACCGATCATGAGACTCTCAAGTAACTTAAGGGCCAAACTAAGTTGAACAAGCGTCATGCTAAATGGAGTGAATTTATTCAGTCTTTTCCCTATGTCATCCAGTACATCAAGGGTAAAGAAAACATAGTAGCGGATGCTCTTTCCCGCATATGCATGCTTGTAACGCAACTTCATTTAGATGTCATTGGCTTCGAGCATATCAAAGACTTGTATGAGAATGATGCAACTTTTGCTACTCCTTATGCCAAGTGTTTGTCGAATACATCTTGGGAACGCTATTACATCAAAGACGGCTATCTTATGAGAGCTAACAAACTTTGCATCCCTGAGTCGTCTCTTCATTTGTCGCTTCTGCAGGAATCGCATGTGGGCTTAATGGGACACTTCAGACGCGACAAGACATTCGCCACGCTCTCGAAGAGCTACTTTTGGCCAAAGATGTTTCGGGACGTCAATCGCTTCACCAACCAGTGTTCTACATGTCGCAAAGCTAAGTCCAAAGCTCAATCTCATGGTCTCTATATGCCTTTACCAATTCCATACCAACCATGGGAAGACATTAGCATGGACTTTGTACTTGGTTTGCCTAGAACTCGAAATGGGAAAGATTCTATATTTGTCTCTGTGGACCGTTTCTCAAAAATGGCACATTTTATTCCTTGCCACAAGATAGACGATGCTTCAAATGTTTCCAATCTCTTTTGTAGGGAAATTTTGCGTCTCCATGGTGTATGATAGAGGCAAAGCTATCGATGTTTCGATGAGATGGTGGCTATCGTTTCTGTGGGAGTCGACCTTGACGATCCGACTACGAACGTGCGAGACATCGCGCCTTAGCAATCGCTAAACCAACTTCCGAGGGGTTATTGACCACGCCGGAGCACGATCAACCTGACCACGAGGGTATGTTTCCTGCGAGCAACCGAAGAACAAGCAAGAAACTGAGATTGCAATCTGGATATTGTGAATATAAGAAGAAAACTTTATTGATCAAGGTGGGGTTCTGTGACGTCTTGGTATAGTCATTGGACACAAACGAAGTACGTTAAGTTGCAGCTATGGCGAACTTTTAATCTAAACAAAACCCAAAGTCTAAACGATGCCCTAAGGGCTGTATATATGGAGGAGAGAGGGGGGAATTTCGTGGCCCTTGGTGGAGGGGTCCGAAACCAACCCTAACTCTTGCTTCCCCACACATACGGACTCTAAAAACAGCCTATACTTAAGTACTTCGAAAATACATGGGCCTAGCCCAATAATAAGGTGACGCAGCACCTAAAATAGCCTCTGGACGAAATTTATGAAGTGGCATCTTGTATATTTTGTCCCATGCTTCATGCACTCATCATGGTGGCTTCAGAGTCCTGGAATCATCACTTGTAACTCTGTTCTTGTTCCCCTTGCGCATGCCATCATCTCCAAGCTTGAACTTGCTCCAAGGTTCATCTTTCTTGTCCAAGCTAGGCCCTTCATTTGTAAGCAAAACAAATGTATCCAATTTAGGCCGCATCATATTCTCATGAACATTAGAATCGTTACCAAGAAACGAATGTACCTGATAATTCAATTGGCGTGCGCGAGCTCTAGTAATTGGTCCAGTATGTATAGCAACAGGGGCTGTCGGTGTAACAATGGTATTGATGTCCTCATCATCCTCGCCTTCTTGAAATGAAGTCGTCCTCGAAGAAAGTTCATCATCCTCACCCAAATAAGGCTTCAAATCTGCAATGCTAAAAGTGGGACTAACCCGAAAATCTGCAGGCAGCTCAAGTTTATCTGCATTGTCATTTATTTTCTCTAACACCTTAAAAGGACCATCAGCACGTGGCATTAACATTGATTTGCGCAAATTAGGAAATCTATCCTTACGCAAATGTAACCAAAAAAGATCTCCAGGTGCAAACACAACATGTTTTCTACCCTTATCTCCAGCAAGTTTATATTTAGCATTCATACGCTCAATGTTTTCCTTAGTTAACTCATGCATTTTTAAAATCAATTCAGCACATTCTTTAGCATCAAAATTAACCTTCTCCGAAGATGGAAGAGGCAACAAATTAATAGCTGCACGAGGTGGGAAACCATACACAATTTCAAAAGGGCACATCTTAGTAGTAGAATGCAATGAATGATTATAAGCAAATTCAATATGAGGCAAGCATTCTTCCCACATTTTCTTGTTATTCTTAAAAATAGCCCTAATCATAGTAGACAATGTTCTATTGACTACTTCAGTTTGTCCATCAGTTTGGGGGTGACAAGTAGTACTAAAAAGCAGTTTAGTCCCCAACTTAGCCCATAAACATCTCCAAAACTGGCTAAGAAATTTAGTATCACGATATGAAACAATAGTATTTGGCACACTGATGCGGAGCATCCCACGACCATCCACATGGACGCCACCTCAACTATCCAAGCTCCAAGTGGGCCAATGACAAGGGCTAGGGCACGTGCTATTCAATCCGAGGTGACATCACTCCTACTTGAGTTTTCCCCTATTTAGGTGAGACATGGCTACTTCCTAAGTCCGAGATACTATGTGTCATCAGGTACAACACTCAAGACTCGGAGCTGAGGACTGTAGAAGAAGAGACAAGCGTCAACACTCTGGACAGCCCGGAACTTCCGGCCAGAGCCCGGAACTTCCGGCCCCCGGACCTTCCGGCCGAGCCGGAGCTTCCGGCCGCCGATGATTTCGACCAGCCCAGGCGTGCCAACTCTCGGGTTAGCCCGGACCACGTCCCGGAACCTCTGGCGCCCGGAACTTCCGGCCTAGCCCGAAACTTCCGGCCCTGCCTGCGCGCAGCCACTTGGGCCAAGGCCCATGTACCCTTTTGTCACCTAGACTATATATAGTCTATCCCATACAACTTTCTAGGGTTAGCATTGGTTTAGCTCATTGAGAGATAGAGCATTGCTCATCCATATCGGATCTACTCCACGAGAGAGACTGCGGCCACGCTACGGAGAAGATCCACCTTGGATTCAAGACCCCTTTACGGGACGAGCCCCTTGTGGATTCAAGACCTCCTCACGGAGAAGAACCGGCTACCCTTTGTATCGTCCTTCGTTGTCCATGGATTCGTGTATCGTTCTATGTACCCGAGGATCTAGCACATGTGTGACTTGTTCTTGTTAGTTTGAGTGTTCCTCTTGTGTTTCCCCTTGTGTTTTCCCCCGTTTTTCCTCGTTCCCTCTTCGTGTTCATCGTGTTCTTCATGGGATCCGCTCCTTTCGTGAAAGATCGGGCCACTAGGGTTCTACCCTCCATCATCTTGCTATCAGAGCCTAGTTGATCACGATTTCGGAGCCTCCCCGTTGTGTTTCTAGCCTAATTTTGTTGTTTTTTGTCCTAATCCGAAAATCCCCACCAAAAATAGCCCCAATTTTTTTTGTGATTGTGTTGATATTTTGTTGGTTTTGATCCGTGAAGTTCGTGTGTGGCTCGTAGATCTAGCCTTCCTACCTTCTTTTCCTCCAATTTCTTCTTTTTCCCCTTCGGATTTGGGCTTTTCCCCAAGTTTTTCCGCCCAAATCCACGGTCCCCAAGTCTCTGTTCTTGGCAGAATCCCGACCACCGGAACTTCCGGTCTAGCCCGGACATTCCGGCCACCGGACCTTCGGGCCTTCCCCGGAACCTCCGGACCTCGGACCCTCTGTCTTGCCCGGAACATCCGGCTTCGAAAGAAAGTTTGGACTACTTCCACATCTCCGCCCAAATTCCACCAAATTTGTTCCGGTGCTCACCATATACCATATATACTTCCGCATACCTCTACCATTTCCGCATAACCCAACTATTTTTGGACGCTCTCCGACACAATTGCTACTTTGAGGTTTGAGAATTTGAGTTGTGGTACCGTATCCTTTTGTGTTTCGGCTATCTAGGTACGGTTCGACATCGACATTACCGCTGCTCATTTTCGCCATGGACGCGTCATCAACAATGACCACATCGACTACGACTTGGTATTCGTGCCACCATTTTGACACCATACCAGAAGCAAGACCGGTAACCTCATCTTGGTATTGGACATATCACTCTCGCCATTACATTGATAGCCATCATAGCCTTACTCCTTTGCGTTGCTTACCCATCGAGACTAGCCATTGAGTATTGCCGGCAACAAGACTTGTGCACATTAGTGATCTTACTTCCCATAGCATACATACATCATTGTTGCCTATATTGGTATCATCTCTTGTGTCACAAAGTTGTCATCGCATACTCACTTGCTATCTTGGTTCGTCAAGCATTGCATGAGAAAAGAGCTCAAACATCAAAGAGCCAAACAAGCTTTTAAGCAAAGAGGAAAGATAAGCAAAGAGCTTTTAAGAAAGAACCATAGCATCATACAACATTAAGATTGTCATACTCGATCATCTTGGATCGTATCATAACAAAACCTTGCATACAAAGTATTTGGGATAGAAGTCGTTACATTTTTGCTAAGTAGGTTGTGCACAAGTTCTTGTATCCGCCTATCATGCAATTGTGCTAGCGTCTCTCTAGTGTTGTGCAACAAGAGCATTTTCGTGGATTCCACATTTTGGCTCACCCTCGGTTGCACAACCCCACTTATCTTTTTGCGTGTGTTTTTCTGTGTACCTTATATGCTTGGTCTACTTGTTACATTGCATCTTGCGAATCTTTTCCAACATTATTGAAGCTGACTTACAATTACATCAAATTTTGTGCCACCATCCTAACCAAGCTCCACCAAAAGCTTTTACTTGTGTAGGTGTGAGAAACTGACAAGAATTCGTACCAATTGTGCTATTTCCTTGTCCTACATTGGAGTGATCCTCGAACCACTTTCAACTTCGGTCAAGGTACATTTGGTACTCGTTCTTCTCTTTCTACCACTCACATTTGTCTTGGAATGATGGATAGGCCAAGTACTTCTACCAACCCACTCTTCATGGAGCAAGACGACGACATGAACTCCTTCATCACCAAGAGTCACCTCTTTGGTGCACAACGTACTTTGCATGAAGAGCAACAAGCTATGACTGAACGCATCGACAACCTTGCCGCCGACTTATGACTTTCCGAGCAACGTACAAGGGACTACTTTGACCACAAGCTCGACGATCACAAGCAAAAGAATGACGCAAGGATGGACGAGATTCGCGCTTTGTTGCTCAACCGCTCTTCTTCCACTTCAAGAAGGAGCCGTTCAAGTCGTCATTCTGACTTTACCCTCTCCGGCTCAAGTACACAGACATCAAACACTCTTCGTCGAGCCGCGCACACTGACCGTCAAGCAAACCTCAATCCGCGCGCACGACGTCAGGACGAAGAAGCCTTTGCGCTAGCTCGAGAATGACAACAACAACGCCAACATGAAGAGGAAGAACACGCGCGTCTACACCAAAATGCACAAGATGCCGAGGCTCAACGTCAAGAACAACAACTCCGTGACGCTCAAGCACTTGAGGCGCAACAAGATCTATGCGATGCGAGTCGAGCCGTTGCCGACCAAGGCTGTCAAGCCCGTGAAGAAGAGGAAGCACTTTGCGAAGAAATTCGAGAACGACGACTTCAAGCTCGCATGCATCGTCTAATTCCTCCTCGAGCTTGACGCTCTCCTCCACAAGCTCGCCAAGACCATCAAGTTCATCAAGAGCATGAAAATAATGGTAATCCTCCGCGACAAGAGCAACACGAGGTTGACAACCCTCCGCGACAAGAGCACCACAAGTTGAACAATCATCTACAACATGGGCGTCATCATCCCCGACCCCAACACAATGAAGAGCAACGCTACGGCAAGCTCAAGTTCACCATGCCCAAGTTCAACGGAAGCAACGATCCCAAAGAATTCCTTTCATGGGCATTAAAAGTTGACAAGATCTTCCGTTTGCACAATTATGAAGAAGAGAAGAAGATCGCGATGGCATCCCTTGAGTTCCAAGACTATGTCCTCGTTTGGTGGGAACAAATCATAGAGCGCCGTGAGGCAAGAGGTGAACCACCCATCACTACTTGGGCACAAATGAAGGATGTCATGAGAGCACGCTTCGTGCCTGCCTACTACAACCGCGACCTCTTCAAGAAACTCCGACAACTCAAGCAAGGAACCAAGAGCGTTGAAGAGTACTACAAGGAGATGGAGATTGCCATGATACGAGCCAATGTCATGGAAGATGATGAGCAAACAATGGCATGTTTCTTGAATGGACTCAATCATACTATTAAGAAGATCGCCGACTTCCAACCATACTCAAATCTCATCGAGCTAGTGCACCAAGCTACCAAAGCGGAACGCCAAGTTCTCATCCAAGTCCTATGGCTTCTCCAATAACCAAGCTTCAACGACTCCAACACCGACTACAAGACCTTCTACTTCCAACATCGACAAGTCGACTTCCAAGAAAGCTTTGCCAACTACAAGCAACCCTATTACGGGCAACTTCAAGCCGAGAGCTTCATCATCATCAACCCCAACCGATGAGACCGTCAAGACGAATTCCTTCAAGTGTTTCACTTGCGGAGGCTGAGGCCATAAGTCCTACGAGTGCACCAACAAGGGGACCAAGGTCTTCAACGACGATGGCACTTATGACTCCATGAGTGAAGGTGAAATCGAAGCACTTGAGCAAGTCGCCATGCACCGCCAAGTGAACAATGAAGAAGAACAAGTCTTTTGTGATGAAGACTCAAGTCCCGCACTTGTTGTCTCAAAAGTCTTGACTCTCCAACATCACCAAGAAGAAGACCAACGATGCAACATATTCCACACCAAGGCCGGCATCAATGGACGATCCGTCAAGGTCATCATTGATGGAGGGAGTTGTCACAATCTCGCAAGTGAAGAACTTTTCTCCAAGCTCCAATTGCCCAAGACGAAACATCCACATCCTTACAAAGTGCAATGGCTTAGTGACTCCGGCACCATCCAAGTCGAGCACCGAGTACAAGTCTCCTTCAAGATCGGCGCCTACGAAGACACCTTGGAGTGCGACGTCGTTCCAATGACCATTCGTCATCTTCTCCTTGGATGGCCATGGCAATTGGATAGAGGAGGCGTCCACAACAGTCGAACGAACCACTACATCATCAAGATGAAGGGCAAGGAGTACGTCCTCCGTCCAATGTCGCCAAGTCAAGTGATCGCCGACAAGCATACCACCCATCGTGGAGAGAACTGTGAGAGAGTGAGCCACCAAAAAGAGAGTGAGCGCCACAAGCCCAAATTGAGTGCCTCCACGATGAGCAAAAACAAGAACCTAGTTTTATTTGCCACCAAACGTGAGATGACAGAAGTGTGTGAGAACCCATCTAGTGTCCTACACTACGTCATCGTGTGCAAGGACAATGCACCACAAACTAACACCTCTCACACTCTTCCTCTAGTGTTGTCTTCTCTTTTGCAGGAATTTCAAGATGTTTTTCCTGATGAGCTACCTCCGGGACTACCTCCTCTACGAGGCATTGAGCACCGAATCGACCTCATCCCCGGAGCACCACTTCCAAACAAAGCTCCCTACCGCGTCAACCCCAAAGAAACCAAAGAAATTCAAAGGCAAGTAAAACATCTCATAGACCATGGACATGTGCGTGAAAGTTTGAGCCCTTGTGCCGTTCCGGTCATTCTTGTGCCAAAACGTGACGGTAGATTTCGCATGTGCTCCGATTGTAGACCTATCAATGCTATCACCGTTCATTATAGCTATCCCATTCCACGCTTAGATGATATGCTTGATGAGCTTAGCTGTGCCACTATATTTTCCAAAATTGATCTTAAGAGTGGTTACTATCAAATCCGCATACAAGAGGGTTATGAATGGAAATCCGCCTTCAAAACCAAGTTTGGTTTGTATGAGTGGTTAGTCATGCCAATGGGTCTTTCGGAAGCACCGGGCTCTTTTATGCGCCTCATGAATCATATATTTCGCCCTTACATTGGTATATTTGTTGTGGTCTACTTTGATGATATTCTTGTGTTTAGAAAATCTATCCAAGAGCATGTCACCCATGTCCGCACCGTTTTGCAAACTCTTAGGAAAGAGCGTCTCTATGCTAATATGGAGAAATGCCCTTTTGGTGTTGATAAGCTCGTTTTCTTAGGATTTGTTGTCTCTTCTAAGGGTGTTCATGTAGATGAGTCAAAGATCAATGCTATTAAGACTTGGACGCAACCAACCAACTTGCGTCAAGTGCGTAGTTTCCTTGGCCTTGCGGGTTTCTATTGTGGCTTTGTAAAGGATTTTAGCACCATTGCTTCGCCTTTGCATGCTTTGAGCAAGAAGAATGCGCCTTTTGTTTGGGGACCATCCCAAGATACCGCATTCAATGAGCTTAAGAATTTGCTTACTCATGCTCCCGTGCTTGCTTTACCAAACTTTGACAAACCTTTTGAAATTCATTGCGATGCTAGTGGTAATGGCATAGGAGGTGTGTTAACGCAAGAGAAGCACCCAATAGCTTACTTTACTGAGAAACTTTCCGGAGCGCAACTCAACTACCCCATCTATGACAAAGAGCTATATGCTTTAGTCCACGTTTTGCATGAATGGGAACACTACCTTCGTCCCCATGAGTTTATCATTCATACCGATCATGAGACTCTCAAGTATCTTAAGGGACAAACTAAGTTGAACAAGCGTCATGCTAAATGGAGTGAATTTATTGAGTCTTTTCCTTATGTCATCAAGTACATCAAAGGTAAAGAAAACATAGTAGTGGATGCTCTTTCCCGCATTTGCATGCTTGTCACGCAACTTGAGTTAGATGTCATTGGCTTCGAGCATATCAAAGACTTAAATGAGCATGATACAACTTTTTCCATTCCTTATGCCAAGTGTTTGTCGAATACATCTTCGGAACGCTATTACATCAAAGATGGCTACCTTATGAGAGCTAACAAACTTTGCATTCCCGAGTCCTCGCTTCGTTTGTTGCTTTTGCAGGAATCTCATGGAGGAGGATTAATGGGACACTTCGAACATGACAACACATTTGCCACACTCTCGAAGAGCTACTTTTGGCCAAAGATGTTTCGGGACATCAACCGCTTCACCAACTGGTGTTCTACATGTCCCAAAGCTAAGTCCAAAGCTCAATCTCATGGTCTCTATATGCCTTTACCGATTCCATACCAACCTTGGGAAGACATTAGCATGGACTTTGTACTTGGTTTGCCTAGGACTCGCAATGGGAAAGATTCCATATTTGTCGTTGTGGACCGTTTCTAAAAAATGGCACACTTTATTCCTTGTAACAAGATAGACGATGCTTCACATGTGGCTAATCTCTTTTGTAGGGAAATACTGCGTCTACATGGTGTGCCAAAGACTATCGTCTCGGACCGCGACGACAAGTTCCTTAGCTACTTTTGGAACACCCTATGCGCCAAGCTCGGAATCAAGCTACTCTTCTCCACGGTGTACCATCGTTAAACCGACGGCCAAAGGGAGGTGAAAAACCGCACACTCTCCACTCTACTTCGAGTACTCATCAAGAAGAACATCAAGGAGTGGGAGGAGTGTCTACCCATCGACGAGTTCGCCTACAACCGAGAAAGACACTCAACAACCGGCAAGTCCCCTTTCGAGGTCGTCTACGGATTCAACCCTTTGTCACCATTGGATATTCTACCTCTACCACTCCAAGAGCGAATCAATTTGGACGCGAGTGCACGAGCGACCCATATCAAGAAGGTGCATGAAGATACAAGAAACACCATCGAGCGCCAAGTACAACACCTTGCGACCAAGCTCAACATCAATAAGCAACCTATGGTCTTCAACATTGGTAATCTCGTTTGGCTACACCTTCGCAAGGAGCGCTTTCCACAAGAACACAAGTCTAAGCTTCGACCTCGAGCCGATGGACTCTTCAAGGTGCTCGCACGCTACAACGACAACGCTTACAAGATCGACCTCCCACGGGACAAATACAACGTGAGCGACATCTTCGACATCAAAGATCTCTCACCCTTCCATGGTGATGAAGAACTCGATCCGAGGACGGATCTTTCCCAAGGGAGGGGCGATGATGCGGAGCATCCCACGACCATCCACATGGACGCCACCTCAACTATCCAAGCTCCAAGTGGACCAATGACAAGGAATAGGGCACGTGCTATTCAATCCGAGGTGACATCAGTCCTACTTGAGTTTTCCCCCTCTTCAAGTGCGACATGGCTACTGCCTAAGTCCGAGATACTATGTGTCATCAGGTACAACGCTCAAGACTCGAAGCTGAGGACTGTAAAAGAAGAGACAGGCGTCAACACTCTGGACAGCCCAGAACTTCCGGCCAGAGCCCGGAACTTCCAGCCGACCCGGAGCTTTCGGCCGCCGATGACTTCGACCAGCCCAGGCGTGCCAACTCTCGGGTTAGCCTGGACCCCGTCCCAGAACCTCCATCGCCCGGAACTTCCGGCCCTGCCTGTGCACAGCCACTTGGGCCGAGGCCCATGTACCCTTTCGTCACCTAGACTATATATACTCTATCCCGTACAACTTTCTAGGGTTAGCATTGGTTTAGCTCATTGAGAGATAGAGCATTGCTCATCCATATCGGATCTACTCCACGAGAGAGACCGCGGCCCCTCTACGGAGAAGATCCACCTTGGATTCAAGACCCCTTTACGGGAAGATCCCCTTGTGGATTCAAGACCTCCTCACGGAGAAGAACCGGCTACCATTTTGTATCGTCCTTAGTTGTCCGTGGAATCATGTATCGTTCTATGTACCCGAGGATCTAGCAATGTGTGACTTGTTCTTGTTAGTATGAGTGTTCCTCTTGTGTTTCCCCTTGTGTTTCCCCCCGTTTTTCCTTGTTCCCCTCTTCGTGTTCATCGTGTTCTTCGCGGGATCCGCTCCTTTCGTGAAAGATCAGGTCACTAGGGTTCTACCCTACATCACACACCATGCAAGCGAATAATTTCACGAAAGAACAAATCAGCAACATTAACAGCATCATCGCTTTTATGACATGGTATAAAGTGTGCCATTTTCGAGAACCTATCCACGACAACAAATATGCTATCCATCCCCTTCTTTGTTCGAGGTAAACCTAAAACAAAGTCCATAGATATATCCTCCCAAGGAACACTAGGTACAGGCAAAGGCATATATAAACCATGAGGATTGAGTCGTGACTTAGCTTTTTGACATGTAGTGCAGCGAGCAACGAAATGCTCAACATCCCGTCTCATCTTTGGCCAAAAGAAATGTGTAGCAAGTATATCCTCCGTCTTCTTGACGCCAAAGTGTCCCATTAATCCTCCTCCATGCGCCTCCTACAACAACAAAAGATGAACGGAGCTAGCTGGAATGCATAGCTTGTTAGCACGAAACACAAATCCATCGTTAAGAACGAACTTGTTCCAAGTTCTCCCTTCCTTACAATTCTGCAATACATCTTTAAATTCAGCATCATGAACGTATTGATCTTTGATGGTCTCCCAACCAAATATTTTAAAGTCAAGTTGTGAAAGCATAGTATAACGACGAGACAATGCATCAGCAATAACATTTTCTTTAAGGGAAAGTCTCAATGAACTCAACCCATTTAGCATGTCTATGGTTCACTTTTGCTTGACTTTTAATGTGTTTCAAAGATTCATGATCAGAATGTATAACAAATTCCTTGGGCCATAAATAATGTTGCCATGTTTCTATAGTCCGAACAAGAGCATATAATTCTTTATCATAAGTAGAATAGTTCAGACTAGGCCCACTCAATTTTTCAGAAAAGTATGCAACAGGTTTGCCATCCTGTAATAACACACCTCCTAATCCAATTCCACTAGCATCACATTCAATCTCAAAAGTCTTATTGAAATTAGGAAGTTGGAGTAAAGGAGCATGTGTCAACTTATCTTTCAATACCGTGAAGGCTTCTTCCTGTGCGGTACCCCAAACAAAAGGCACATCCTTCTTTGTAAGCTCGTTGAGAGGTGCAACAATGGTGCTGAAATCTCTCACAGAACGCCTATAGAAACCAGCGAGGCCAAGGAAACTCCTCACTTGTGTGACCGTTTTGGGCTGCGGCCAACTCTCAATAGCTTCAATCTTGGCTTTATCAACTTCAATTCCCTGTGGAGTAACAACATAGCCAAGAAAAGATACTCAGTCGGTGCAAAAGGTGCACTTTCCAAGGTTACCAAACAAATGTGCATCACGTAGAGCAATAAAAACAGCATGTAAATATTCCAAATGAAAACATGTAAAACTTCGTTCATTAGTCTCATGAAAGTACTAGGTGCATTAGTTAACCCAAAAGGCATGACTAACCACTCATATAAACCAAACTTAGTTTTAAATGCCGTTTTCCATTCATCTCCCAATTTCATACGATTTTGATGGTATCCACTACGCAAATCAACTTTGGAGAATATTGTAGAGCCACTCAATTATCAAGCATGTCGTCTAGCCTAGGAATAGGATGATGATAATGAATAGTAATATTATTAATGCCTCTACAATCAACCCACATACGTAGCGTACCATCCTTTTTCGGCACTAAAATGATAGGAACAACACAAGGACTAAGGGATTCACGTATATAACCTTTGTCAAGCAGCTCTTGTACTTGACGCATAATCTCCTTCGTCTCCTCTGGATTGGTACGGTATGGCGCACGGTTGGGTAATGATGCACCGGGAATTAAGTCAATTCGATGCTCAATCCCTCGAATAGGTGGTAATCCCGGTGGCACGTCTTGTGGAAAGACGTCAGCGAACTCCTGCAAAATGTTAGTGATAGCAGGAGGCAAAGAGGAAGGCACGCCCTGGAATGAAAATAATGCCTCTTTGCACATAAAAGCATAGCAAACAGATTTGCTAAAATCTAGATCATCAATGTCAGATTTGGTGGCAAGTAAACATGCACTTTTCAATTTAATTTCAGAAGCAACACTAGATGGTTTATTATTAGGCTTCATTTGTTGCTCAAATTCTTTTGCCACAATCTGATTTCCACTCTTATTGTTCTCCTGTTTTGCTTTATTAGCTCTATTAATATCATCTTTCAAAATAGAATCAGGTGTCATAGGAAGCAAAGTAATATTTTTAACCTTATGACCAAGAGTATACTGATTGTTTCTACCATGGTGTACAGAATTTTTATCAAATTGCCATGGTCTACCAAGTAATAAGGAACATGCTTGCATAGGTACCACATCGCAATCAACATAATCAGCATATGTAGCGATACTAAAATGCACACGAACAGTACGTGTTACCTTAACCTTGCCGCTGTTGTTGAACCATTGGATGTAGTAAGGATGTGGATGTGGTCTTGTGGTGAGAGATAGCTTCTCCACCATCTCCATGCTAGCGAAGTTGTTGCAGCTCCCTCCATCTATGATGACGCGAGCAGGACGTTCCTTCACAACTCCCTTTGTATGGAACAAATTATGCCTCTGATTTTGCTCAGCTTGTGTGACCTGCACACTCAAAACACGTTGAGCAACTAAACGTTCATACATGTGAGCATGTTCAGGAGCCATGTATTGCGTCTCATGATCAGAATCATCTCCACCGTGTTCTTCACGTGTAATAAGAGCGAAAGTCTCCTCATCATAGTCACTAGCGTACTCATACCCACCATCCTCAGTAGCAATCATCACACGCTGAGATTGGCATTCTCTCGCAAAATGTCCTCTTCCCTTACAACAACGATAAATAATATCACTTGTGTGCCCTGTTGATGCCATGGAAGAAGAAGAGCTCTGCGCAGGTCCAGCAGGTGTGCTCTTGGCAGATAGTGGTGGTTGTGCCTACTTTCTTGTATCACGACTGGAGGTGGCACCTGATGGAGGTGCTGGTGGAGTGGAAGTAGAGGATGCACGTGGTGTCCATGATGAAGATCGACCTGCAGAAAAGTTAGTTCACGTCAATGACTGTCAATCCTGCACTTCACGTTCAGCTTTACAAGCAAGGTGGAATAAACGAGTGATATTAGTATACTCCTTATACTCTAGAATGGTCTGAATCTCTCTATTTAATCCACCCATAAAACGTGCAAGCATAGCTTCATTCTCCTCAACAATACCACATCTAATCATGCCAGTTTGTAATTCCTGATAATATTCTTCTACATAATTTTGTCCTTGTCTTAAACGCTGCAATTTTTGAAGTAATTCACGTTGATAATATGGTGGAACCCAACGAGTACGCATAGCAGTTTCCAAAGCAGCCCAAGTAGCTGGAATAGGATATAATCTACAATGTTCAGACCACCAAACACATGCAAAGCTAGTGAAAGCACAAACAGCAGCAGGAACACGTCTCTCCTCAGGATATTGTAAACTTGTAAATCGTTGTTCAGTTTCTAACTCCCACGTAAGATATATATCAGGAACATATCTACCCTGAAATGGTGGAATATTCAATTTTAGTTTAGGAAGATGGTCATGTACCTCAGGTGGTGGTGCAGCCCTACCGTTGCGATGATATGCATGAGGACGACCTGCTGGTGGTGGTGCTGGTGGTTGCAAGTAGTTCTGATTTTGGTCAACCTCATCCTCGTAATGGTCCTCCACCTCTGCAGTAGTAGCAGGAGCGGCAGAAGCATCAACAGTGGCACCAGAAGTTTGCCCAGGGTCAATGGGAACGCGTTGTGCTCGTCCCACTTGATTTGGAAAGCGGCGTTGTTATTGTTGTTGTTGTTGTTGTTGTTGGAGAGGTGCGTTAGGGGCAGCCGGTGGTGGTGGTGGAAGACGCGCGAGCAATTCATTAAACTTGTTATCGAGCTTTGTTTCGAACATCTTCTCCATGCCATCTATCTTCTACATGGCCTCGTCAAATCTGTTTAGCACATCTTGCACCTGTCCACTCATCATTTGCTGAAATTTATCATGCAACTCCTTATTCGTCAGGTTCTCCCAGTCAGTCTCGTCGGCTTGTGATCCTGCCATGGTTAGCAGCAATAGAAACAGACAAGAATATGATCCTACAGACTACTAACAAGAGGAGGTGGTGGATGTCACAAATCCGTCAGGCAAATCCCAGATTCTTACCAGTTCTTACCCAGCAGCAGGCGGTGATCAGCAACCGTCGTAGTCAAAACTCTCAAAGCTTGGATAGAGCGATTACCAGGGAGAGTCAAACGCACGACGTAGATGTATGTGGAGATGGGAAGGCTTATGATATGGTAGCAAAAAGGGTCAGCAATAATCAATTCAGAGATGCAAAGTTGAATAAACGCTCAACAATGGTACTGTGCTGGTCCTAGTCTAGACCGTGCTAGAGACGCGAGCCTAGAACACTAACAAAATCACGGCGCTTCACATAAACAAGGGAGGAGCACTCTCTGGATTTTTTTTTCTTTTTTTCACTTTTTTTCACTTTTTTCCTTTCTTTTTTTGCTCCGCGACAATTTTTTTTCGAAAAAGTCTACAAATGGTCTAAAAACTGCCTAGCCAGAATTTTCCAGACTTAGTTTTTTTTTGAGTTTGGAACTATTTTTCTTCTGCCGGTAGCTCGGAATCTCAGGAGTCCTATTATGTCATGACTCGAAGTATCGCGTGATCCAGGAATCGAAAACAATGCAACAATTACTGGACTCAGACTAGGACTGGTGGCGGAGATGAATCTGGTGGAATCTCGGACTGGTGGCGGCGATGAATCTGGTGGAAATCAGACTGGTGGCGGATATATGTTGCACGTGGACTCGGATTGGCGTGATGGCAGCGGATATGTGGTGGCGTATATGGACTCGGATTGATGGTGAATATGTGGTGGTGAATATAGCAGCGACGATGAAGTTGGTGTGGTGGTGGTATATGGCAGCAGCGATGATGATGATGCGGTGGTGATATATGGCAGCGGCGACGTGACAACCTGTGAACAGAACTCGAAACTCTAAAGGACTAGACGCTAAGACCAGCAACTTGACACGACGATGCAACCGCAAATTCAACAAAGCAAATACAGAAAAGATTATGCAAAGGCTCAGATTGGTTCGGATAGGATGAACTAACCCTGATTTTTTTGGGCTTTTTCGTGGACTATAGGTACGAAGAATAGACTCGATCAAAACTACGAAAAACTGTAAAATCTCAACGAGCAACCTGGAAATCTGATACCACTTCATAGAGGCAAAGGTGTCCTGATGTGTCGATGAGATGGTGGCTATCGTTTCTGTGGGAGTCGACCTTGACGATCTGACTACGAACGTGCGAGACGTCGCGCCTTAGCAATCGCTAAACCAACTTCCGAGGGGTTATTGACCACGCCGGAGAACGATCAACCTGACCACGAGGGTCTATTTCCTGCGAGCAAACGAAGAACAAGCAAGAAACTGAGATTGCAATCTTGATATTGCGAATATAAGAAGAAAACTTTATTGATCAAGGTGGGGTTCTGTGACATCTTGGTCTGGTCGTTCGACACAAACGAAGTACTTGAAGTTGCTGCTATGGCGAACTTTTAATCTAAACAAAACCCAAAGTCTAAACGATGACCTAAGAGTTGTATATATGGAGGAGAGAGGGGGAATTTCGTGGCCCTTGGTGGAGGGGTCCGAAACCAACCCTAACTCTTGTTTCCCCACACATACGGACTCTAAAAACAGCCTATACTTAAGTACTTCGAAAATACATGGGCCTGGCCCAATAATAAGGTAACGCAGCACCTAAAATAGCCTCTGGACAAAATTTATGAAGTGGCATCTTGTATATTTCGTCCCATGCTTCATGCACTCATTATGGTGGCTTCAGAGTCCTGGAATCATCACTTATTACTCCGTTCTTGTTCCCCTTGTGCATGTCATCATCTCCATGCTTGAACTTGCTCCAAGGTTCATGTTTCTTGTCCAAGCTAGGCCCTTCATTTGTAAGCAAACAAATGTATCCAATTTAGACAGCATCATATTCTCATGAACATTAGAATCGTTACCAAGAAACGAAAGTACCTCATAATTCAATCGGCGTGCGCGAGCACTAGTAATTGGTCCAGTATGTATAGCAGCAGGGGCTGTGGGTGTAACAATGGTATTGATGTCCTCATCAGTGTGCCAAAATCCATTGTCTCGGACCACGACGTTAAGTTCCTTAGCTACTTTTGGAAGACCCTATGCGCCAAGCTCGGAATCTAGCTACTCTTCTCCACGGCGTACCATCCTCAAACCGACGGCCAAACGGAGGTGACAAACCGCACACTCTCCGCTCTACTTCAAGTACTCATGAATAAGAACATCAAGGAGTGGGAGAAGTGTCTACCCATCACTGAGTTCACCTACAACCGAGCAAGACACTCAACAACCGGTAAGTCCCCTTTCGAGGTTGTCTACAGATTCAACCCTTTGTCACCATTGGATATTTTACCTCTACCTCTCCAAGAGCGAATCAATTTGGACGCAAGTGCAAGAGCGACCCATATCAAGAAGGTGCATGAAGATACAAGAAACACCATCGAGCGCCAAGTACAACGCCTTGCGACCAAGCTCAACGTCAACAAGAACCCTATGATCTTCAACATTGGTGACCTCGTGTGGCTACACCTTCGCAAGGAACATTTTCCCCAAGAACGCAAGTCCAAACTTCGACCACGCGCGGATGGACCATTCAAGGTGCTTGCATGCTACAACAATAACACTTACATGATCAACATTCCTCCTGACAAGTACTCCGTGAGCGACATCTTCAACATCAAAGATCTCTCGCCCTACCATGGTGATGAGGATTTCGATCCAAGGACGGATCTTCCCCAAGGGAGGGGAGATGATGCAGAGCATCCCAAGATCATCCCCATGGATGCACCCACACCTCCAACGGCACCACTCGGACAAATGAACGAGCCCGAGCCAAAGCTATCGAAGATAAGGTGAACTCACTCCTGTCCGAACTTCCACTTTCTATGCATGAGACGTGGCTACTACCTAAGTCCGAGATGTTGTGCATGATTAGGTATCAAGAGGGTCCTCCCGAAGATACGCATGAAGAAGGACAAGTCCCCAAGTCCACGGATGAGGAGAACTGGTGCAGAGCATCCCAAGGTCATCCCCATGGACCTACTATCGTCTCATCAAGTGCCTACCGGACCCATGACTCGATCATGTGCAAGAGCCCTTGAAACCGAGGTGACATCTCTCCTCTCACAATTCCACTTCGATGCGCATGAAGCATGGCTACTACCTCATATGGATACTTTGTGCATACTCAGGTACAATGGAGAAGCTAAGGAGCAAGGACAAGAAGAAGAGGAAGATGGATGAGAAGACGGAGAAGAAGAAGGGATGCAGGAAAAGTCCTAGCCACCAGACGACCAGCCGGGACCGGACGTCCGGCGCCTGAAGCCTCAGCCGAACCCCAGCGAGCGGACGTCCGGCCTAGACCGGACGCCCGATGCCCCTGCACCCGAAGCGAACGAGTGGACGTCCGGTCCAGATCGGACGACCGGCGCACCAGCACCCGAGCCAACATCAGCGGAAGTCCGGAGCTACCGGACGTCTGGCACCCCCATCACAAAGCAGAACCAGCGGACGACCGGAGGACACCGGACGTCCGGCAGCTCCTGAGGCACCGGACGACCGGTCCCCAGCGGACGTCCGGTACCTGGCTGCGTCCAGATTCGGGCCCGAGGCCCATGTACCCTTTCACTTCACCTCCCTTTTGCACTTAGACTATAAATAGACCCCCCATTCATCCTAGCTTGGGCAGCGTTGGTTTAGCTCATACTTCGAGATAGAGCTTCGCTCATCCATACCGATCTCCTCCTCGAGAGAGACTGCGGCCCCTCTTCGGAGAAGATCAACTTGGATTCAAGACCCCCTCTTGGGCGGCCCCATCAAGACCTCCTTCTAGGAGAAGAACGGTTACTTGTATCGTCCTTTGTTGACCTTGGATCATCGTGTATCTCTTTGTGTTTCGAGGATCTAGCACATGTGTAATCGAATCTTGTTGGTTTGAGTGATTCTCTCATGTTTTCCCTCGTGAATCCCCTCGTGTTCTTCGTGTTTCTCTTTGGGATCCGCTCCTTTTGTGAAAGATCGGCCATCTAGGGTTTCACCCTACATCATCTTGGTATCATGAGCAAGGTTGATCACGATTTCGGAGCCCCCTCTTCATTTTTCTAGCTTGATTTTGTTGTTTTTCGTCCTAATCCGAAAATCCCCACCAAAAATAGCCCCAAAATTTTCTTGTGTTTTGTGAGTTTTGATGATGTTTTGTTGGTTTTGATCCGTGAATTTGTTGCGTTGCAAGTAGATCTAGCCTTCCCCCACCATCTCCACCTCGAAATCCCTCCCAAATTCCCCATATTCCCCCCAAAATCACCTCCCGGATCTAAAATCTCGCGTTGACCCCGACCACCGGACGACCGTCACATCACCGGACGTCCGGCGACCCAGGAAGCACCGGACGTCCGACGTTACCGGACGACCGGCGACCGGACATCTGTCCGCGCCCGGACAACCGCTACTTCCACAACATCATCTGCTACACCACCTCCAACTTTCGCAAAACCGTCCCAATATCCCTACCCACACCACCACCTAACCGCCACCTACTCCGACGATTTTGGTCGCCTTTGGTTTTGAGAATTTGAGTTGCGGTACCGTATCCTTTTCTGTTTCGGCTATCTAGGTACGGTTCGACATCGACATCACCGCCGCTCATTTTCGCCATGGACGCGTCATCAACACCGGTCATCAACAATGACCACCTTGACTATGACTTGGTATTCGTGCCACCATTTTGACACCATACCGGAACAAGACCGGTAACCTCATTTTGGTATTGGAATATCACTCTTGCCATCACATTGTTAGCCATCATCGCCGTACTCCTTTGCGTTGCTTACCCATCGAGACTAGCCATTGAGTATTGCCGGCAATGAGACTTGTGCACTTTAGTGATCATACTTCCCCATATCATACGTACATACATCATTGTTGCCTATATTGGTATCATCTCTTGTGTCACAAAGTTGTCATCGCATACTCACTTGTTATCTTGGTTCGTCAAGCGTCGCATCAGAAAAGAGCTCAAACATCAAAGATCCAACCAAGCTTTTAAGCAAAGAGGAAAGATAAGCAAAGAGCTTTTAAGCAAGAACCATAGCATCATACAACATTAAGATTGTCATACTCGATCATCTTGGATCATATCATAGCAACACCTTTGCATAAAACATATTTGGGATAGAAGTCGTTGCATTTTTGCTAAGTAGGTTGTGCACAAGTTCTTGTATCCGCCTATCGTGCAATCGTGCTAGCGTCTCTCTAGTGTTGTGCAACAAGAGCATTTTTTTGGATTCCACATTTTGGCTCACCCTTGGTTGCTCAACCCCACTTATATTTTTGCGTGTATGTTTCCGTGTACCCTATATTCTTGGTCTACTTGTTACATTGCATCTTGCGAATCTTCTCCAACATTATTGAATCTTGCTTACATTCACATTAAAAATTGTGCCACCATCCTAACCAAGCTCCACCATAAGCTTTTACTTGTGTAGGTGTGAGAAACCGACAAGAATTGGTACCAATTGTGCTATTTACTTGTTAAACATTGGAGTCATCTTTGATCCATTGTCAACACCGGTCAAGGTACATTTGATATTGGTTCTTCCCTTTCTGCCACTCACACTTGTCATGGAATGACGGATGGGCCAAGTACTTCTACCAACCCGCTCTTCATGGAGCAAGACGATGACATGAACTCCTTCGTCACCAAGAGTCACCTCTTTGGTGCACAACGTGCTTTGCATCAAGAGCAACAAGCTATGAGTGAACACATCGACAACCTTGCCGCCGACTTACGACTTTCTGAGCAACGTACAAGGGACTACTTTGACAACAAGCTCGACGATCACAAGCAAGAGAATGACAAAAGGATGGACGAGATTCGCGCTTTGTTGCTCAACCGCTCTTCTTCCACTTCAAGAAAGAGCCGTTCAAGTCGACACTCCGATGACACCATCTCCGGTTCAAGTACACCGACATCGAACACTCTTCGACGAGCCACGCGCAACGAGCGTCAAGCAAACCTCAATCCACTTCAAGACACCGACTCGCAAGAACATCGACGAAATCAAACCGAAGAAGCCATTGCGCTAGCTCGAGAGCGGCAATGCCAACGTCAACACGAACAAGAGGAGCGAGCGCGACAACATCAAGATGCACAAGACGCCGAGGCGGAATGCCAAGAACAGCAACTACGTGAAGCTCAAGCACTTGAAGCGCAACGTGCCCTTCATGAATCAAGTCGTGCCGTAGCCGACCGAGGCCGACAAGCTCGACTACATCAAGAAGCACTTCGCGATGAAGCTCAAGAAGGAATTTATCAAAGATGTGTGCGTCAACAAGCTCCTCGTCGAGATAGACAAGTGCCTCATCAAGATAGACAAGCTCCCCCTCAAGCGAGACAAGAACATCAAGTTCATCAAGAGCATGACGATAATGGGAATCCTCCGCGTCAAGAGAATCACAAGTTGAACAATCATCTACAACATGGGCGTCATCATCCCCGACCCCAACACAATGAAGAGCAACGCTGCGACAAGCTCAAGTTCACCATGCCCAAGTTCAACGAAAGCAACGATCCTGAAGAATACATTTCATGGGCATTGAAAGTTGACAAGATCTTCCGTTTGCACAATTATGAAGAAGAGAAGAAGATCGCGATGGCATCCCTTGAGTTCCAAGACAATGTCCTCATTTGGTGGGAACAAGTCATTGAGCGCCGCGAGGCAAGAGGTGAACCACCCATCACTACTTGGGCACAAATGAAGGATGTCATGAGAGCATGATTCGTGCCAAACTACAACAACCGCGACCTCTTCAAGAAACTTCAACAACACAAGCAATGCACCAAGAGCGTTGAAGAGTACTACAAGGAAATGTAGATTGCCATGATACGAGCCAATGTCAAAGAAGATGATGAGCAAACTATGGCAAGGTTCTTGAATGGACTCAATCATCCTATCAAGAAGATCGCCGATTTCCAACCATACTCAAATCTCATCGAGCTAGTGCATCAAGCTACCAAAGCGGAACGACAAGTACAAGATGACTTCAAGTATGCCAAGTTCTCATCCAAGTCCTATGGCCTCTCCAACAATCAAGCTTCGACGACTCCAACACCTTCTACCTCAACCAAGCCTTCTACAAGCAATGACGACAAGTCAAATTACAAGAAAGCTTTGACAAACTCAAGTCGTCCTCCTACTACAAGCAACTTCAAGAAAGCTCCATCATCATCTACTCCACCCGATGAGACCATCAAGACAAGTTCTATCAAATGCTTCACATGCGGCGGCCGAGGCCACAAGTCCTTCGAGTGCACAAACAAGCGCACCATGATCCTCAACGATGACGGAACCTATGACTCCATGAGTGAAGGAGAAATGGAAGCTCTTGAGCAAGTGGCCATGCACCGACAAGTGAACAATGAAGAGGAAGCTGACCAAGTCATTTGCGATGAAGATTCAAGCCCCGCTCTTGTTTTCTCCAAGGTCTTGACTCTTCAACATCACCAAGACGAAGATCAAAGATGCCATATCTTTCACACCAAGGCCGGCATCAATGGACGATCCGTCAAGGTCATCATCGATGGAGGGAGTTGCCACAACTTAGCAAGTGAAGAACTATGCTCCAAGCTCCAATTGGTCAAGATGAAGCACCCTCACCCCTACAAGGTTCAATGGCTAAGCGACACCGGCACCATACAAGTCGAGCATAGAGTACAAGTCTCTTTCAAGATCGGCGCCTATGAAGACACATTGGAATGTGATGTCCTTCCGATGACCGTTTGCCACCTCCTCCTTGGACGGCCATGGCAATTTGACCGAGGTGTCATTCACAATGGGCGTACAAATCACTATAGCTTCAAGATGAAAGGGAAAGAGTTCGTGCTACGTCCTATGTCTCCAAGCCAAGTGCTCGCCGACAAGCAAGCCACCCATCATGGAGAAAATAGTGAGAGAGCGATCCACCAAAAAGAGAGTGAGCGCCACAAGCCCAAATTGAGTGACTCCACGATGAGCGACAAGAAAAACTTAGTTCTCTTTGCCACCAAACGTGAGATGAGAGAAGTGTGTGAGAACCCATCAAGTGTCCTACACTATGTCCTATTGTGCAAGGACGAGGTCACACAAACTAACAACTCTCACGATCTACCTTTGGTGTTATCTTCTCTATTGCAGGAATTTCAAGATGTTTTCCCCGATGAGCTACCTCCGGGTCTACCTCCACTACGAGGCATTGAGCACCGAATTGATCTCATCCCCGGAGCGCCGCTTCCCAACAAAGCTCCATACCGCGTCAACCCCGAAGAAACCAAAGAAATACAAAGGCAAGTAAAGCATCTCATAGACCATGGTCATGTGCGTGAAAGTTTGAGTCCTTGTGCCGTACCGGTCATTCTTGTGCCAAAACATGACGGTAGCTTTCGCATGTGCTCCGATTGTAGACCTATCAATGCTATCACCGTTAGATATAGGTACCCCATTCCACGCCTTGATGATATGCTTGATGAACTTAGCGGTGCCACTATATTTTCCAAAATTGATCTTAAGAGTGGTTACTATCAAATCCGCATACAAGAGGGTGATGAATGGAAAACCGCATTCAAAACCAAGTTTGGTTTGTATGAGTGGTTAGTCATGCCTATGGGTCTCTCGGAAGCACCGGGCACTTTTATGCGCCTTATGAATCATGTCTTTCGCCCTTACATTGGTATATTTGTTGTGGTTTACTTCGATGACATTCTTGTGTTTAGCAAATCTATCCAAGAGCATGTCACCCATGTCCGCACCGTTTTGCAAACTCTTAGGAAAGAGCGTCTCTATGCTAATATGGAGAAATGCCTTTTGGTGTTGATAAGCTCGTTTTCTTAGGATTTGTTGTCTCTTCTAAGGGTGTTCATGTAGATGAGTCCAAGATCAATGCTATTAAAACTTGGACCCAACCAACCAATTTGCAACAAGTGCGTAGTTTTCTTGGTTTAGCCGGTTTCTACCGTAGATTTGTGAAGGATTTTAGCACCATTGCTTCACCTTTGCATGCTTTGAGCAAGAAGAACGCGCCTTTTGTTTGGGGACCATCTCAAGATATTGCTTTCAATGAGCTTAAGAATTTGCTTACTCATGCTCCCGTGCTTGCTTTACCCAACTTCGACAAGACTTTTGAGATTCATTGCGATGCTAGCGGTAATGGCATAGGAGGTGTGTTAACGCAAGAGAAGCGCCCCATAGCTTACTTTAGTGCGAAACTTTCCGGAGCGCAACTCAACTATCCCATCTATAACAAAGAGCTATATGCTTTAGTCCGTGTTTTACATGTATGGGAACATTATCTTCGTCCCCACGAGTTTATCATTCATACCAATCATGAGACGCTCAAGTATCTCAAGGGTAAAACTAAGTTGAACAAGCGTCATGCTAAATGGAGTGAATTCATTGAGTCTTTTCCCTATGTCATCAAGTACATCAAGGGTAAAGAAAACATCGTCGCGGATGCTCTTTCCCGCATATGCATGCTAGTCATGCAACTCGAGTTAAATGTCATTGGCTTCGAGCATATCAAAGATTTGTATCTGCATGATGAAACTTTTGCCACCCCTTATGCCATGTGTTTGTTGAATACATCGTGGGAGCGCTATTACATCAAAGATGGCTACCTTATGCGAGCTAACAAACTTTGCATCCCCAAGTCGTCCCTTCGTTTATTGCTTTTGCAGGAATCACATGGAGGAGGATTAATGGGACACTTTGGACGCGATAAGACATTTGCCACGCTCTCGAAGAGCTACTTTTGGCCAAAGATGTTTCGGGACGTCAATCGCTTCACCAACCGATGTTCTACATGCCGCAAAGCTAAGTCGAAAGCTCAATCTCATGGCCTCTATATGCCTCTACCGATTCCATACCAACATTGGGAAGATATTAGCATGGACTTTGTGCTTGGTTTGCCTAGAAGTTGAAATGGCAAGGATTCTGTTTTTGTTGTCGTGGACCGTTTCTCCAAAATGGCTCATTTCATTCCTTGCAACAAGATAGACGATGCTTCACATATTGCAAATTTGTTTTGTAGGGAAATCTTGCGCCTTCATGGAGTGCCAAAGACTATCGTCTCGGACCGCGACGTCAAGTTCCTTAGCTACTTTTGGAAGACTCTATGCGCCAAGCTCGGAATCAAGCTACTCTTCTCCACGGCATACCATCCTCAAACCGACGGCCAAACGGAGGTGACAAACTGCACACTCTCCGCTCTACTTCGAGTACTCATCAAGAAGAACATCAAGGAGTGGGAGGAGTGTCTACCCATCGCCGAGTTCGCATACAACCGAGCAAGACACTCAACAACCGGCAAGTCCCCTTTCGAGGTCGTCTACGGATTCAACCCTTTGTCACCATTGGATATTCTTCCTCTACCACTCCAAGAGCGCATCAATTTGGACGCAAGTGCGCGTGTGACACATCTCAAGAAGATGCATGAAGATACAAGAAACACCATCGAGCGCCAAGTTCAACGCCTTGCGACCAAGCTCAACTTCAACAAGCAACCTATGGTCTTCAACATTGGTGATCAAGTGTGGCTACACCTTCGCAAGGACCGCTTCCCACAAGAACGCAAATCCAAGCTTCGTCCACGAGCGGATGGACCCTTCAAGGTGCTTGCACGCTATAACGACAACGCTTACAAGATCGACCTTCCACGCGACAAGTACAACGTGAGCGACATCTTCAACGTCAAAGATCTCTCTCCTTTCCATGGTGATGAAGATTTTGATCCGAGGATAGATCTTCCTCAAGGGAGGGGAGATGATGCGGAGCATCCCAAGGTCATACCCATGGACCTACCATCGTCTCATCAAGTGCCTACCGGACCCATGACTCGAGCACGTGCAAGAGCCCTTGAAACCGAGGTGACATATCTCCTCTCACAATTCCACTTCGATGCGCATGAAGCATGGCTACTACCTCATATGGATACTTTGTGCATACTCAGGTACAATGGAGAAGCTAAGGAGCAAGGACAAGAAGAAGAGGAAGATGGACGAGAAGATGGAGAAGAAGAAGGGATGCAGGAAAAGTCCCAGCCACTGGACGACCGGCCGGGACCGGACGTCCGGCGCCTGAAGCCTCAGCCGAACCGCAGCGAGCGGACGTCCGGCCCAGACCGGAAGACCGGTGCGCATGCACCCGAAGCGAACGAGCGGATGTCTAGTCCGGACCGGACGACCGGCGCACCAGCACCCGAGCCAACATCGGCGGAAGTCCGGAGCTACCGGACGTCCGGCACCCCCATCACAGAGAAGAACCAGCGGACGATCGGAGGACACCGGACATCCGGCAGCTCCTGAGGCACCGGACGATCGGTCCCCAGCGGACGTCTGGTACCTGGCTGCGTCCAGATTCGGGCCCGAGGCCCATGTACCCTTTCACTTCGTCACCCTTTTGCACTTAGACTATAAATAGACCCCCCATTCATCCTAGTTAGGGCAGCGTTGGTTTAGCTCATACTTCAAGATAGAGCTTCGCTCATCCATACCGATCTCCTCCTCGAGAGAGACTGCGGCCCCTCTTCGGAGACCCCCTCTTGGACGGCCCCATCAAGACCTCCTTCTAGGAGAAGAACCGGTTACTTGTATCGTCCTTTGTTGACCTTGGATCATCGTGTATCTCTTTGTGTTTCGAGGATCTAGCACATGTGTAATCGAATCTTGTTGGTTTGAGTGATTCTCTCGTGTTTTCCCTCGTGAATCCCCTCGTGTTCTTCGTGTTTCTCTTTGGGAGCCGCTCCTTTCGTGAAAGATTGGCCATCTAGGGTTTCACCCTACATCAAGAACCAATGGAAGGAGCCAAGAACATCTCCCAGGCCCCGGACATCCGGCCAAGGCCCCGGACATCCGGCCCCTAGAACGCCTTCCTCTGCAGCTGCTCAACCACCAAGTACCTACAGGCCCCAGACATCCGACTCCGCAAGCCCTGACATCCGTCACTTCCCGAGGTCCCGGATATCCAGCCCACGGCCCAGAAATCCGGACCTCACCGAACCCGAGAGCAACATGGCCAGCTTCACCAGCCCAGACATCCGGCCTCCTCAGCCCGGACATCCGGCCCTTCGCGAACGCCTGGACATCCGGCCCAACGCCCGGACATCCGGCCTCCCTGTCTGCGAACAGTAAAGGGCCTAGGCCCGTGTACCCCTTCTGCCCCCCTAGACTATATATACTCTATCCCGTACAACTTTCTAGGGTTAGCAGATGTTTAGCTCATATTTGTGAGAGAGCTTTGCTCATCCACTTGGTTACCTTCTCCTCTGAGATTCGAGCCTACACCGGAGAAGATCCCCCAAGCGGATTCAAGACCCCTCTTTAGGGAAGAACATCAATACCTCCTCACGGAGAAGAACCGGTTACCCTTTTGTATCGTCCTTAGTTGTCCGCGGATTCGTGAATCGTTCTATGTATGCGAGGATCTAGCACATGTGTGACTTGTTCCTGTCAGTTTGAGTGTTCCTCTTGTGTTTCCCCTTGTGATTTCCCTCGTTTCCCCCCGTTTCCCTCTTCGTGTTCCTCGTGTTCTTCGCGGGATCCGCTCCTTTCGTGAAAGATCGGGCGATTAGGGTTCTACCCTACATCACGATCTCCCTTGGCATCTTCGCCAAGCGACTTCAAGGCATCTTCGCCTATGGACATACGACATCTTCGCCCACAAGCACTTCAAGAGAAGCTCCCCAAGCTCAAGTCCACGACTTCCACGAGCTACTACGACCTCGAAATCGACCATGAGATTCCTTTCTATGGAACTCTAGAACCCGAGGAGTATCTCGAGTGGGAACGTTGGATGGACGACTACGTCAAGCTACATCAAGTACCTACCGAAGATCAAGTGAAGTGCGCCACAAGAAACTTCCATGACTACACCTCGACATGGTGGCTTCACACACCTTCGAAACGCTACGACATGAGTTGTCCCAAGACGAAGAGAGCTTTGGGGCGAGACTTCGTGCTTCCAACCTACACGGAACAACTTCAACGCCAATTGGAGAACACCATCCAAGGATCCAAGTCCATCAACTAGTACTTCAAGGAGATGGAGATTGCCTTGCGACAAGCCAGCGTGGACGACCCCATTTCGATGAAGTTCCACTTCATGATGGGATTACACAATGACATCTCCAAGACGATCTTCCTCGAGAACTACAAGTCCCTCGACGACAACTACATTGGTGCTCTCAAGGCGGAACAAGAACTCATGAAGGCCAAAGCTTCTCCACCCCAAGCTCACTTCACGATGACCAAGCTCCATGAGAACGAGCATGAGGCTAGTACCACCATGATGTCCAAGCCCGATGAGCTCCAAGACGATGCTCCCAAGTTCGACTTCACCGCCATCCCTCTTTGTGGCATTGATGATGCCGAGTCTACTTTGACTCTTTTTCAAGACGGTGTGGCGACGACTACGACTATGGAGCCAATGAAGGAGCATGATTTGGAGGTGAGCGACATGGTGATGAGCAAGGATGATGCTTCCATCTTAGGAGGCAAGAGTGATGATGTGCCATCTTCGGCCTTCATCCACGGCGACGATAAGGAGACGGTTGAGCATGGGATTTTCCCTTCGACCACGACGACATGTGATGATTTGAGTGACTTTTGCCACCATCTTGAGAGTGAGAGTGACTTCACCACTAGCCCCATATACGATGTGTTGCCCCAATTCCCACGTGAGGAGAGCCACAACCCACACCACTTGAGTGAGATGAGTGACTCCACCATATGTGAGTTTGAGTGCAACTATTTTGAGGGAGTGAGTGAGGCACCACATAGAGAGAGTGTGATAGTTGATAGGGCATGTGAGGCCAATATGATTTCTAACAACTTCACCTCTACCTCTATTGTGTCTTCTCATTTGATGCTAGGTCCCATCTATGATGACGCGCCGATTCGCGATGACTTCGTCCTCCCTTTGGACAAGACGACGGCCATGGTGGAATATGATGCACCCCCACATGGTTCCATCAAGATGAAGATGACCACCATTTGGTCTTTCCCACCTCACCTACACCACTAGAGTGGAACAAACAAGGTAACATAGGTGAAGGTGATGCTCTAGTCCCACTAGTGGATATTCTTGACATTGATTGCTTGCATGATGTTGATCAACCTATTTCCATGCTTCATGCTAGTGTGACTTCCCCATGCGATGATTTACCCATTTATGATGACTATGATGATTTCCATGTGGAGTCTATTAGTTTTGATGCCATGTTGCATAGGATTTCTTGTGCTAATTCTTTAGGTCACATCATGTTTGCCAATCCGCTTGACTTGTCATACGCTATGCATGAGATCAATCATATGTCATATTTGTAATCTCTTCATAGTGACTATGCATATGCTATTAAGATAAACCCAATTTGCACTTATGGCATAGATGACAAGCCCATGGTTATTGGAATTTGTTTTTCTTGTCATGATATTGATATCCTCCCTTTGCATCATTTATCTCATATGCCATGCCATGACCAACTAGCTTTGGATATGCCATGTTTTGGATGTTGTCCATTTTCTCCATACGATGTTTCCGTTATTGCTCATGAGGAGACCCCCATAGTTTCCTCATACATTTTAGGATATTTTGATCCATCCTATCCATTGCATGATCCCAATACTTGTGTGCAAAATATGTTTCCCATGAATGAAAATGCTATTTGATGTAGGGTAGAGACCCTAATCGCCTGATCTTTCATGAAAGGAGCGGATCCCGGGGAAATCACGAAGAACACGAGGAGGAACGGAGAGGAAACACAACAGGAAACACGAGAGGAAACACTAAACTGACATGAATAAGTCACACATGGGCTAGATCCTCGAGTACATAGGGGGAGATACACGAATCCACGGACAACTAAGCACGATACACGGTAACCTGTCTTCTCCATGAGGAGGTATTGATGTTCTTTCCTCAAGAGGGGTCTTGAATCCGCTTAGGGGATCTTCACCGGTGGAGGCTTGAATCTTCGAGGAGAAGTTAACCAAGTGGATGAGCAAAGCTCTCTCACAAATATGAGCTAAACATTTGCTAACCCTAGTATGGGGCTAAGGAACAAGTATATATAGTCTAAATCCACGAAAGGGTAAGTGACGAGGGGATACATGGGCCCTAGGCCCGTTCTCTGCGCACAGGCAGGGCGGTAGTACCGGGCAACGGGCGGTAGTACTGCTCAAAGCGGTAGTGCCGCTAGTACAGGCGGTAGTACCGTACCCAGGTCGTGCGAACACAGGGATTTGTCGGGTTGAGCGGCAGTGTCGGGTTGAGCGGCAGTGGAGCGGATGACCGGTGGCAGTACCGCTTGAAGGGCTTCAGCGGTAGTAACACTCACCAGCGGTAGTACCGCTCGTCCTGGCGTGTGCGGCTCCTCTTCAGGCTCTTGATGTCCATCTCGTTCCGTAGCTCCTTCCAGGCTGGTTCCTTGGTACCTAATGAGAGAAAACATCTCCGTTTGAGGTAGTAAGCATGTCTCAAGTGGATCGGAGTGGAATTGTGAGATGAGAGATGTCACCTCGGTTTCAAGAGCTCTTGCACGTGCTCGTGTCATGGGTCCAAGAGGTGTCGTAGTAGATTTAGTTGGGTCCATGGGGATGGCATTGGGATGCTCCACATCAACTCCCCTCCCTTGGGGAAGATCCGTCCTCGGATCAAATTCTTCATCACCATGGAAGGGAGAGAGATCTTTGACGTCGAAGACGTCGCTCACGTTGTACTTGTCGCACGGGAGGTCGATCTTGTAAGCGTTTTCGTTGTAGCGTGCAAGCACCTTGAAGGGTCCATCCGCTCGTGGTCGAAGTTTGGACTTGCGTCCTTGTGGAAAGCGGTCCTTGCGAAGGTGTAGTCACACGAGATCACCAATGTTGAAGACCATAGCTTGCTTGTTAAAGTTGAGCTTGGTCGCAAGGCGTTGAACTTGGCGCTCGATGGTGTTTCTTGTATCTTCATGCACCTTTTTGAGATGTGTCACACGCGCACTTCCGTCCAAATTGATGCGCTCTTGGAGTGGTAGAGGAAGAATGTCCAATGGTGACAATGGGTTGAATCCGTAAACGACCTCGAAAGGAGACTTGCCAGTTGTTGAGTGTCTTGCTCGGTTGTAGGCGAACTCGGCGATAGGTAGGCACTCCTCCCACTCCTTGATGTTCTTCTTGATGAGTACTCGAAGTAGAATAGAGAGTGTGCGGTTTTTCACCTCCGTTTGGCCGTCGGTTTGAGGATGGTATGCCGTGGAGAAGAGTAGCTTGATTCCGAGCTTGGTGCATAGGGTCTTCCAAAAGTAGCTAAGAAACTTGACGTCGCGGTCCGAGACAATTGTCTTTGGCACACCATGGAGACGCAATATTGCCCTACAAAAGAGATTAGCAACATGTGAAGCATCGTCTATCTTGTGACAAGGAATAAAATGTGCCATTTTGGAGAAACGGTCCACAACGACAAATATGGAGTCTTTTCCATTTCAAGTTCTAGGAAAACCAAGTACAAAGTCCATGCTAATGTCTTCCCAAGGTTGGTATGGAATTGGTAAAGGCGTATAGAGACCATGAGATTGAGCTTTGGACTTAGCTTTGCGACATGTAGAACACCGGTTGGTGAAACGATTGACGTCCCGAAACATCTTTGGCCAAAAGTAGCTCTTCGAGAGCATGGCGAACGTCTTGTCGCGTCCGAAGTGTCCCATTAAGCCTCCTCCATGTGATTCCTGCAAAAGCAACAAACAAAGGGACGACTCGGGGATGCAAAGTTTGTTAGCTCTCATAAGATAGTCGTCTTTGATGTAATAGCGTTCCCAAGATGTATTCGACAAACACTTGGCATAAGGAGTAGCAAAAGTTGCATCATGCTCATAGAAGTCTTTCATATGCTCGAAGCCAATGACATCTAACTCAAGTTGCGTGAAAAGCATGCATATGGGGGAAAGAGCATCTGCTACTATGTTTTCTTTACCCTTGATGTACTTGATGAGATAGGGAAAAGACTCAATAAATTCACTCCATTTAGCATGACGCTTGTTCAACTTAGTTTGTCCCTTAAGATACTTGAGAGTGATAGAGGTGAGGGTCCCGATCTTTCGATGAGATGATAACTATCGATTTGGTGGAGACGACTTTGATGAACCGACTACAAACGTGCACGACATTGCGCCTTAGCAATCGCTAATCCAACTCCGAAAGGTTATTGACCACGCTGGAGCATGATCAACCTGACCACGAAGGTCGATTCCTGCAAGCAATCAAAGAACACACAAGAATATGATTAAGCAATCTGAATATTGCGAATATGGATGAAGTATTGATGAAAGTGGGGTTTCATAAGCGGTCTTGGTCTGGTCGTTGGACACAAACGAAGTACACAAAGTTGCAGCGATGGCTAACTTTTAACTAAATAAAACCCAAGCCTAAGAGATTCCTTAAGGGCTATATTTATAGGGAAAAGAGAGGGGATTTCGTCCACCCTTGGCAAGGTGGGACTAAAACACCTCCTAAGTCGTTTCCCCTAGAAAACGGACTCTAAAAAATAGATTACTTGGGCCTGGCCCAAAATAAGGTGGCGCAACACCAATAATAAGCTATGGACGAAATTTATGAAAGGCCATCTTGTATATTTTGTCCATCTTCTCGTATGTCATCATGGTGGCTTCAAATTCCGAAAATCTCCACTAGAACCTTCGTTCTTGTTCTCTTTGTACGCACCTTCATCTCCGTACTTGCTCATGCTCCAATGTCCATCCTTCTTGTGTGTGCTAGGCCCTTCAATTGCAAGCGACAAAAATGTATCTAAGTTAGGCAGCATCATATTCTCATGAACACTAGAAACATTACCAAGAAACGAAAGTACCTGGTAATTTAACTGGCATATGCGATCTCTAGCAATTGTTCCAAGAGGTAAAACAGCAGGGGATATGGGTGTAACTGTGGTAGCCATGTCCTCATCATCCTCCCCTTCTTGAAAACAAAGCCGTCCTCGGCGTTGCTTAACCTGAAATGTGGCTAACAAAAGAGACAATGTGTACACGTTGTATATGTATATGTCATCCATTTTTACTGATCTCAGTTGTGGCACATGTGAGACAGTTATACAAGAGAACCCTTCTAAAGTCGTGAAATATAAAACCAATATATTATCAGAAGAAGTCAAATGCATAAAAATATTGCGACTCAGTTTGCACATATAAGTGAAGCTCTTAATCATACTAAAAGATTGGCAATGCTCATCATTAAACCATCCCAACCTTGATGAACCATCATCAAGATTAGAGGTCATATCAAAATGATTAAACATTGGCACAACTATTTTCAAACATATTTGATCCAAATCTGATTTATTCCCTGATTCGCATGGTTCTTTCGCATCAATAGTTAATTCAATGGGTTCAGTCAAAATTGTTTGATCACATGGCAAAGTCAAATCATGAACATAGTCTTCTAAAATAGCTGGTGTGATCATAGTAGTGGGTAGCTCATCGTATGGTTCATTGAAATTGACAAGGCATTCATCATACTCATGTGGAGGTGGGAGATCAGTACCTTTGTCATTACCTCTTATGATCAACTCAGATGTAGGCACTATCGATGTAGCTGTGTCACATGGTGGAGGTGATGCAACAACGGATGTGGTTGTCATAGCACGCCTAGTAGTTGAAGGAACAACCGTATCATCTCTTGGAATCTGCACCTTGTGCTTGTTCTCTTTGAGGGCAACACGTCGTTTTATTTCCAGTTCAGCTTTACAAGCAAGACGAAACAAACGATCCATAGGATAACACTCTTCATGAATTAGTATCTCCTGAATATCACGGTTTAAACCTCCCCAAAATCTATCCATAAAATCTTCTTCACTTTCTTCTAAAGAGGAATGCAACAAGGTAGTTTGTAAAGCATCATAATATTTTGTTACGGTGTCACTACCTTGTTTTAAATGTTGCAACTTTTTAATCATGTCATGAGTATAATAAGCGGAAACGAATGTATGTCGCATGGCAAGTTTCAAATCATCCCAAGTAGAAGGTATATCATTAGGGTGTAACCGACAATATTCACTCCACCAAACTAAAGCATAACCAGTGAAAGAATGATGTGGAGCATCCCAAGGCCATCCCCATGGACCTACCTACATCTCCCACGACACCACTTGGACCCATGACAAGAGCCCGTGCGAGAGCCATTGAGAACGAGGTTAACTCTCTCCTTGTTGAACTTCCCTTTGACCCACTTGAGACATGGCTACTACCTCAATCGGAGTTGCTTTGTGTGCTTAGGTACCATGTAAGCAACCAAGGAGATGGAATGGTGCAAGATGGACATCAAGAGCATGGAGACATTCTGCCCAGCCCTGAAGGACCGGAACAACCGCCCGACCACCGCCTGGGCGGAACAACCGGCCGACTACCGCCCAACAACCGGTCTACCTTCTGTGATCGAGCGGTGCAAGGCCGGCACTACACCGGATGTACCGGTAACTACCAAAAGACTGGTACTACCGCCCCGACAACCAGTACAACCGCTGGCCCCTTCGACGTCCATCTCCGTAAGCCAGCGCCTGACCTCCCAACAGAACTACCGCCTTGCAGGTCCCGTACTTCCGCCATGCATGAGCTCCCAGCGGAACAACCGCCCCCTTGACAGGTACCACCGGCCTGCCTGTGCGCAGTGAAAGGGGTCAACGACCCGTGTAACCCCAACTTACCCCTTTGAACTATAAGTACTCGTCCCCTAGCTCCGAATTAGGGTTAGCAAATGTTTAGCTCAGATTTGTGAGAGAGCTTTGCTCATCCACTTGGTTACCTTCTCCTCGGAGATTCGAGCCTCCACCGGAGAAGATCCCCCAAGCGGATTCAAGCCCCCTTCACGGGAAGATCCCCTTGTGGATTCAAGACCTCATCACGAAGAAGAACTGGTTACCGTGTATCGTCCCTAGTTGTCCGTGGATTCGTGTATCATCCTATGTACTCGAGGATCTAGCCCATGTATGACTTATTCGTGTCGGTTTAGTGATTTCCTCTTGTGTTTTCCTTTCGTTTTTCCTCATGTTCTTCTTGATTTCCCCGGGATCCGCTCCTTTCGTGAAAGATCGGGCGATTAGGGTCTCTACCCTACATCAAACAACCAACCGCAACCTTAACTTTTTTATGTTCATCAAAATTATGGGAAGCAAATATATTATATATGTCGAAGTCCCATTCAATATATAAAGCAGGTCTAAAACGGCCATTAAATGGTGGTATAGAAACATTAACCTGATCATGGGCATCTGGATGTTTGTGCACCTCTCGTGATGGTTGTGATATTTGCATAGGTGGTGGCACGTCTCCCACAATCGACAAAGCTCATGAACCGACTCTGGATCCTGTCATGATTAGTAGAAACAAGAAACAAAATCCAAAAATAATGTTCCTATGAACTACTGGGATGTGATGGTAAAGCGCTCACAGTACAGCAAATCAAAGTCTTACAAGTTCTTACCATGCAGCAGGTGGTGACCGGCAACCAGCAGTGTCACATAACTCCAAAAGTTGTGTAAAGCGATTGCCATGTGAACGTATGTATACACGCTGTAGAAATATGTGGAGCTGGGTTGGCATGACATATGTGGTAAAAAATGCAACAACCACGTTAATTAATGCAAGCTGAAAATTCACTCAAAGTGGTCAAGTGCTGGCCCTAGGCTAGACCGTGCTAGAGCCGCAAGCCTAAGACACAGACGAATTCATAAGATGTTGCCAACATCACACTTTGGTACAAGCCTCCTTCCACTTTTTTTTCCACTCCAAAGTAATTAATGCATACTATTTATAGCACAACAAAGCACCACTAATTTTTTTCTCTCTCTCCAAAGACCAAATGTGTCCACTAGGATTCTCCAAAAGAAAAACAAATCTGAGCTGCACGTACACCTTTCTTGGGGATCCAAACCGAATCAGCCAACTTGCAATCCTTCCTTTTTTATCTCCAACGTGATGCTCAACTCCAAGGCAACAAATCCCCGTGCACTTCCTTTTTTTTCTTCCTTACTACTCTCTCTAATATCTCGTTGAATTATTCTATTTTTATTAGACTTGCCTTTTCAACAGGACCGAACGTACCCTTCCAAGCAACCCAACAGCACAAAAAATCGCAGCAATTATGGCAGAATCTTTCCAAATCTCTCTCAATTTTCTCTTCTATCTTTCCTTGTTGGCAACGTCCCAAAAAGACAAGCGATCTGCTATAATTCCTCCTCTCTTTTTTTAACCGATCCAAACCTTCCAAATTTCTTATGTTATCTCTTTTTTTGAGACACGGCCAGTCTTGGAAACCTCCAACCGAAATTTGGTTTTCCTTTTTTTTCCAACAACCTCATGCCAACAACCTCAATATTGAAGCCACTATTCACGTTGTCTTCCAACCGAACCGATTGGCAGTTGCCTTTTTTTATATCCTAATCCGAACCTTCCAAGTATCCAAAGTTTCTTTCCTTGTACGGGGCAAGAGATCTGAACGTAATTCTCTCTCCTTTCCTGCCGAAAATAACAAGGGACAAACGTAGCAGCTAATTAAAACATCCAAATACAAACAAGCGATGGACAAACTTCCTCCTTTTAATCTCTTTCCTTTCTCAAATTTTTTCTTGACTATTCGGATCAGCTCTAATAATTGACCGGTCAGATTTTTTTACTTCCAAATCCAAACGTGGCAGCTAGGATTATGAGGCGGTCAACAAACCAGATTTTTTTTCAACAAAGGGATCAGACTCCCCAAATCCAAACGTGGCAGCTTGTCTTTCACATTCCTTTTTCTTTACTTCTCTCCACGCGTGTGTGTGTATATATATATATATATATATATATATATATATTAGACTTTTTTCTTACCACCTTCCAAAAGTGTCAGCAAACAGATCTGCGGTTGCCCTTTTCTTTTCAGCCTATTCTTTATGTCTTTCCAAACAACACAACATATCTCTTTCCCAAAGATAAAGCAACGTGGGAAACAAGTCCCAAGCCAAACGTGGCAACCAGCAGTTCTTTTAACTTCTCTCTCCCTTTGCTTTTATCTACTATGTGACGTACACAAAGATGAATTTGATGACGGTGAATGGTGTCAGCAGCGATCAAAATAATATGTGACAGCAGAATATGACAATGAAGTGGGCAATGGTGTATGTGGATGCGGTGTGAACAAAACGTGACTAGAACTCGAAACTCTAAAAGTTTAGACACTAAAACCAGCAACTCGACATACGATTCCACCAAAACTTCAACAATGCAAAAACGAAGTGGTAATAGCGAAAAGGCTCAGACTGTCTGGGACATGGATGAACTAGTCTAACTTTTTTTGTGGCTTGTTTTTTGGACTCTAGGTATGAAGAACAAATGCGATCTAAACTATGAAAAACTCGAAAAACTCAGCGAGCAACCTGAAAACTAATACCACTAGATTGAGGCGAGGGTCCCGATCTTTCGATGAGATGATAACTATCGATTTGGTGGAGACCACTTTGACGATCCGACTACAAACGTGCACGACGTTGCGCCTTAGCAATCGCTAAACCAACTTCGAAAGGTTATTGACCACGCCGGAGCATGATCAACCTGACCACGAAGGTCGATTCCTGCAAGCAATCGAAGAACACACAAGAATATGATTAAGCAATCTGAATATTGCGAATATGGATGAAGTATTGATGAAAGTGGGGTTTCATAAGTGGTCTTGGACTGGTCGTTGGACACAAACAAAGTACACGAAGTTGCAGCGATGGCTAACTTTTAACTAAATAAAACCCAAGTCTAAGGTGATGCCTTAAGGGCTATATTTATAGGGAAAAGAGAGGGGATTTTGTCCACCCTTGGCAAGGTGGGACTAAAACACCTCCTAAGTTGTTTCCCCAACAAAACGGACTCTAAAAAATAGATTACTTGGGCCTGGCCCAAAATAAGGTGGCGCAACACCAATAATAAGCTATGGGCGAAATTTATGAAAGGCCATCTTGTATATTTTGTCCATCTTCTCGTATGTCATCATGGTGGCTTCAAAGTCCGAAAATCTCCACTAGAACCTTCGTTCTTGTTCTCTTCGTACGAACCTTCATCTCCGTACTTGCTCATGCTCCAATGTCCATCCTTCTTGTGTGTGCTAGGCCCTTCAATTGCAAGCGACACAAATGTATCTAAGTTAGGCAGCATCATATTCTCATGAACACTAGAAACATTACCAAGAAATGAAAGTACCTGGTAATTTAACTGGTATATGCGATCTCTAGCAATTATTCCAAGAGGTAAAACAGCAAGGGATATGGGTGTAACTGTGGTAGCCATGTCCTCATCAGAGAGTCTCATGATCGGTATGAATGATAAACTCATGGGGACAAAGGTAATGTTCCCATTCATGCAAAACACGGACTAAAGCATATAGCTCTTTGTCATAGATGGGATAATTGAGTTGCGCTCCGGAAAGTTTCTCACTAAAGTAAGCTATGGGGCGCTACTCTTGTGTTAACACACCTCCTATGCCATTACCACTAGCATCGCAATGAATTTCAAAATGCTTGTCGAAGTTTGGTAAAGCAAGCACGGGAGCATTAGTAAGCAGATTCTTAAGCTAATTGAATGCGGTATCTTGGGAAGGTCCCCAAACAAAAGGCGCATTCTTCTTGCTCAAAGCATGCAAAGGCGAAGCAATGGTGCTAAAATCCTTCACAAAGCGACGATAGAAATCCGCAAGGCCAAGAAAACTACGCACTTGATGCAAGTTGGTTGGTTGCTGCCAAGTCTTAATAGCATTGATCTTGGACTAATCAACATGAACACCCTTAGAAGAAACAACAAAACCCAAGAAAACGAGCTTATCAACACGAAAAAGGAATTTCTCCATATTAGCATAGAGGCGCTCTTTTCTAAGAGTTTGCAAAAAGGTGCGGACATAGGTGACATGCTCTTTGATAGATTTGCTAAACACAAGAATGTCATCAAAGTAAACCACAACAAATATACCAATGTAAGGGCGAAATACATGATTCATAAGGCGCATAAAAGTGCACGGTGCTTCCGAAAGACCCATAGGTATGACTAACCACTCATACAAACCAAACTTGGTTTTGAAGGAGGTTTTCCATTCATCACCTTCTTGTATGCGGATTTGATAGTAACCACTTTTAAGATCAATTTTGGAAAAATATAGTGGCACCGCTAAGCTCATCTAGCATATCATCTAGGCGTGGGATGGGATACCTATAGCGAATGGTGATAGCATTGATAGGTCTACAATCGGAGCACATGGGAAAGCTACCGTCACGTTTTGGCACAAGAATGACCGGAACGGCACAAGGGCTCAAACTTTCACGCACATGTCCATGGTCTATGAGATGCTTTACTTGCCTTTGTATTTCTTTTGTTTCGTTTGGGTTGACATGGTATGGAGCTTTGTCCGGAAGAGGTGCTCCGGGGATGAGGTCGATTCGGTGCTCAATGCCTTATGGAGGAGGTAGACCCGGAGGTAGCTCATCGGGAAAAACATCTTGAAATTCCTGCAAAAGAGAAGACAACACTAGAGGAAGAGTGTGAGAAATGTTAGTTTGTGGTGCATTGTCCTTGCACACGACGATGTAGTGTAGGATACTAGATGGGTTCTCACACACTTCTCTCATCTCACGTTTGGTGGCAAATAGAACTAGGTTCTTGTTTTCACTCATAGTGGAGGCACTCAATTTTGGCTTGTGGCGCTCACTCTGTTTTTGGTGGCTCGCTCTCTCACTATGATCTCCACGATGGGTGGCTTGCTTGTCGGCGATCACTTGACTTGGCGACATTGGACGCGGACGTACTCCTTGCCCTTCATCTTGAAGATGTAGTGGTTCGTTCGGCCGTTGTGTACGACTCCTCTATTGAATTGCCATGGCCGTCCAAGGAGAAGATGACAAACAGTCATTGGAACGACGCCGCACTCCAAGGTGTCTTCGTAGGCGCCGATCTTGAAGGAGACTTGTACTCGGTGCTCGACTTGGATTGTGCCGAAGTCACTAAGCCATTGCACTTTGTATGGATGTGAATGCTTCGTCTTGGGCAATTGGAGCTTGGAGCAAAGTTCTTCACTTGCGAGATTATGACAACTCCCTCCGTCGATGATGACCTTGACGGATCATCCATTGACATCGGCCTTAGTGTGGAATATGTGGCATCGTTGGTCTTCTTCTTGGTGATGTTGGAGAGTCATGACTTTGGCGACAACAAGTGCCGGACTTGAGTCTTCATCACAAAAGACTTGTTCGTCTTCATTGTTCGCTTGGCGGTGCATGGTGACTTGCTCGAGGGCTTCCATTTCTCCTTCGCTCATGGAGTCATAAGTGCCATCATCGTAGAAGACCATGGTTCGCTTGTTGGTGCACTCGTAGGACTTGTGGCCTCGGCCTCCGCAAGTGAAACACTTGAAGGAACTCGTCTTGACGGTCTCATCGGTTGGGGTTGATGATGATGAGGCTCTCGGCTTGAAGTTGCTTGTAGGAGGATTGCTTGCAGTTGACGAAGCTTTCTTGGAAGTCGACTTGTCGATGTTGGAAGTAGAAGGTCTTGTAGTCGGTGTTGGAGTCGTTGAAGCTTGGTTATTGGAGAAGCTGTAGGTCTTGGATGAGAAATTGGCATACTTGAAATCATCTTGCAGTTGGCGTTCCGCTTTGGTAGCCTTGTGCACTAGCTCGATGAGATTTGAGTATGGTTGGAAGTCGGCGATCTTCTTGATGGGATGATTGAGTCCATTCAAGAAGCGAGCCATTGTTTGCTCATCATCTTCCGTGACATTGGCTCTTATCATTGCAATCTCCATCTCCTTGTAGTATTCTTCAACGCTCTTGGTTCCTTGCTTGAGTTGTTGGAGTTTCTTGAAGAGGTCGCGGTTGTAGTAGGTAGGTACGAAGCGTGCTCTCATGACATCCTTCATTTGCACCCAAGTAGTGATGGGTGGTTCACCTCGTGCCTCTCGGCGCTCGATAACTTGTTCCACCAAATGAGCACATAGTCTTGGAACTCAAGGGATGCCATCGCGATCTTCTTCTCTTCTTCATAATTGTGCAAATGGAAGATCTTGTCAACTTTTAATGCCCATGAAAGGTATTCTTCGGGATCGTTGCTTCCGTTGAACTTGGGCATGGTGAACTTGAGCTTGCCATAACGTTGCTCTTCATTGTGTTGGGGTCGGGGATGATGACGCCCATGTTGTAGATGATTGTTCAACTTGTGGTGCTCTTGGCGCGGAGGGTTGTTATCCTCATGTTGCTCTTGTCGTGCAGGATTTCCATTGTCTTCATGATCTTGATTGACTTGTTGTTCTTGGCGAGCTTGTGGAGGAGCTTGTCGAGCTTGAGGAGGAACCTGCTGATGCACGCGAGCTTGAAATCTTCGTTCTTGAGTTTCTTCGCGAAATGCTTCCTCTTGTTCACGGGCTTGTCGGCTTCGGTCGGCAACGGCTCGACTCGAGTCGCGTAGAGCTTGTTGCGCCGCAAGTGCTTGAGCGTCACGGAGTTGTTGTTCTTGACGTTGTGCCTCGGCATCTTGAGCATTTTGGTGTAGACGCGCGCGTTCTTCCTCTTCATGTTGGCGTTGTCGTTGTCGTGCTCGTGCTAGCGCAAAGGCTTCTTGGGTTTGACGTCGTCGATGCTCTTGCGAGTCGATGTCGCATAGAGGATTGAGGTTTGCGTGATGTTCATTGAGCGCGGCACGTCGAAGAGTGTTCGAAGACGGTGTACTTGAGTCAGAGAGGGTGAAGTCGGAGTGGCGGCTTGAACGGCTCCGTCTTGAAGTGGAAGACGAGCGGTTGAGCAACAAAGCACGAATTTTGTCCATCCTTGCGTCATTCTCCTGCTTGTGATCGTCGAGCTTGTGGTCGAAGTAGTCCCTTGTACGTTGCTCAGAAAGTCGCAAGTCGGAGGCAAGGTTGTCGATGCGTTCACTCATAGCTTGTTGCTCTTGATGCAAAGCACGTTGTGCACCAAAGAGGTGACTCTTGGTGACAAAGGAGTTCATGTCGTCGTCTTGCTCCATGAAGAGTGGGTTGGTAGAAGTACTTGGCCTATCCATCATTCCAAGACAAATGTGAGTGGTAGAAAGAGAAGAACGAATACCAAATGTACCTTGACCGAAGTTGAAAGTGAATCGATGATCACTCCAATGTAGGACAAGGAAAAAGCCCAATTGGTATGAATTCTCATCGGTTTCTCACACCTACACAAGTAAAAGCTTATGGTGGAGCTTGGTTAGGATGGTGGCACAATTTTAAATGTGAACGTAAGCAAGATTCAATAATGTTGGAAAAGATTCGCAAGATGCAATGTAACAAGTAGACCAAGCATATATGGTACACGGAAACACACGCGCAAAAAGATAAGTGGGGTTGCGCAACCAAGGGTGGGCCAAAATGTGCAATTCACAAAAAATGCTCGTGTTGCACAACACTAGAGAGACGCTAGCATGATTGCACGATAGGCGGATACAAGAACTTGTGCACAACCTACTTAGCAAAAATGCAACGACTTCTATCCCAAATATATTCTATGCAAGGTGTTGCTATGATATGATCCAAGATGATCGAGTATGACAATCTTAATGTTGTATGATGCTATGGTTCTTGCTTAAAAGCTCTTTGCTTATCTTTCCTCTTTGGTTAAAAGCTTGTTTGGCTCTTTGATGTTGGAGCTCTTTTCTCATGCAATGCTTGACAAACCAAGATAGCAAGTGAGTATGCGATGACAACTTTGTGACACAAGAGATGATGCCAATATAGGCAACAATGATGTATGTATGCTATGGGAAGTATGATCACTAATGTGCACAAGTCTCGTTGCCGGCAATACTCAATGGATAGTCTCGATGGGTAAGCAACGCAAAGGAGTACGGCTATGATGGCTATCAATGTAATGGCAAGAGTGATATGTCCAATAACAAGATGAGGTTACCGGTCTTGCTTCTGGTATGTTGTCAAAATGGTGGCACGAATACCACGGTGTAGTCGAGGTGGTCGTTGTTGATGACGCGCCCGTGGCGAAGATTAGCGGCGGTGGTGTCGATGTCGAACCGTACCTAAATAGCCGAAACACAAAAGGATACGGTACTGCAACTCAAATTCTCAAACCTCGAAGTGGCAACACGTGTCCAAATGCAAAACGGGCACAATGGGGGTGGTATGCAGAAGTGGTGATGGTGTATAAGTGGTGGAGGCAAAAATGCCAATCGGATGGGCGGAAACTGGGCGGAACGGTAGTACCGCTGGAACAGGCGGTAGTACCGCTGGTGATATGATGTAGGGCAGAACCCTAGTGACCCGATCTTTCACGATAGGAGCGGAATCCGGTGAAGAACACGAAGAACACGAGGTGCAAATCGAGGGAAAACACAAGGGGAACACAAGAGAAACACTAGACCAACAAGAATAAGTCACACATGTGCTAGATCCTCGAATACATAAGAGAAGATACACGATCCACGGACAACTAAGGACGATACAAGGGTAGCTGGTCTTCTCCGTGAGGAGGTCTTGAATCCATGGGGGGATCTTCCCTTAGAAAGGGGGCTTGAATCCAAAGGGATCTTCTCCGAAGAGGCCGCGGTCTCTCGCACGGAGGAGATCCGATATGGATGAGCGTAGCTCTATCTCTCAAATGAGCTAAACCAATGCTGGCCCTAGTACGGAGCTAAGGGACAAGTATATATAGTTCAAGGGGTAAGTTGGGGGATACATGGGGTGAAACCCCTTTCAGTGCGCACAGGCATGGCGGTAGTACTCGTCATGGGGGCGGTTGTACCGCTGGACGCTCAGGTACGGGTTCTTGGAGGTGCTTCCGGATGTGCTCAGCGGTTGTACCGGTCAGGTGGCTGTTACGGGGATAAACCGGTGCTACACCGGCCTTGCACCGCTCGATCACAGAAGCTTGGCCGGTTGTTGGGTGGTGGTCGAGCGGTTGCACCGCTTGTGGGCCTTCAGCGGTAGTACCGCTTGGTGTGGGCGGTAGTACCGCTCGGGCTGTAGCAGCTGGCTCTCCTTCCCTTGCTCCCGCGCACACTTGGCCTTGGTCCTCAGGCTCTCCATGGTCTCCTCGAATGGACCTGAGTATGCATAAGGTCCATGCTTGAGGTAGCATCCATGTCTTACATGCGGAAAGGGAATATTCGGAAAGGAGCGAGTTCACCTTGTGTCCAATGGCGTATGCTTGAGGTCTCAACATGTGGGCACTAGGGGCTTGGGGAGAAGTCGTAGTGTACATGGGGATGATCATAGGATGCTCCACATCATCTCCCCTCCCTTGGGAAAGATCCGACCTCAGATTGAAAACCTCATCACCATGGGAACGGTTGTCGTGGACGGACTTGTAGTTGGATGGAGTGGAAGACGTTGCGCAATCCAATTACTCCAAGGTGTCGCTGGAGTGGTATACATGCAAAAAGAGCAAACACAAACGACACTCGGAAATACAATGGTTAGAGCACACAAAGTGTCATGTAAGAATGAGTCTGTGCAACAAGATTGACCATGACAAGGTGCATGAAGCTTATCCACAAGAGATGGAATGGTATGGAAAGCATTCATGGGAGCAAAAGCATTCATTGTGCACACAAAGGTGTTGTGAATATGATCAATGCAACCACGGTGCAAAATGATGTCATAGAGGGACGGTTTATCAATAGCATGAATAAGGCAATGGATGCTCAAGATGAGTATGTGCTCATGCAATTTATGATGGGAAATATGATCATGATGTATGAATATGCCATCAAGAAAGATCACAACAAATTTGCTAAGGAAATGCACAAGCTCATATATCATGGGTGACATGGGAATACAAGATGCAACAAGGCAATCATAATATGAGTCAATCCATGCATAAGATGCAAATTTGTCATGTGTATGATATGTCCATCGAGCATGATATGTGTGGGCACAATCAACAAGTATGGAGGTGTTGGTGTACCAATGCTCAATTTCGTGGCATGAGTGGAGGTTCGAAGGTGCATCCAATAAGTTCGAGCGCTCCTCAACTTGAAGGTCCATAGAGCCAATCTCCCATGTAGCTCCTCCATAAGCGAGATGTAACATGTAGACAACAATGAAAGAGTGACCCATCCAATATGCGTAATTGAGGATGGCTCAAACGGAATCAGTTCACCTTTATGATGATGTCGAAAATGTTGGTGTTGTGCATCATGTACGCCTTCACATGACCAAGGTGTTTCATGATGTTGCCACCTTGTGAATCCTTCAAAATGAAAGAACATGACAAACACTCGGAAAAAGAAATGAGGTTAGTGCAAATGCAACACCTATCATTCGAATGGTGAGATATCCAACAAGTGTATGCATCATGCGCATCATAAGAAAGGACAAGGGAGCATTGCATAGTATGGAGGCATATGATGCGAGAACAACCAAATACAATAGGCTCAATCAAACAAGCATGCATCACAAGTAAGGTGTCCAAGTCTCCAATATCAATAAGCACATATGCAACAATTGGAGGCAAGCGACAATGAACAAGAAGTATCATGTGAGAGGCATGAGCATATATGTCATCAACCCAAGAAAGCGAGCAAGAGTTGAAGATGGGTGATGCGACAAAGCAAGCAATCATGGTGATCAAGTCAAGCAAGCTAGTAGTGCAAGGATGCAACATACTAGAAGGAATCATGACAAGCATGTCATGGGTGCAAATAGTGTGCACGAATAATTCACATGACGTAGCACAAGCATGAAAGGAGGATATGAGCAAAATAGCATCAATAGCATGAGGCACATGATAAACATGGCAATAGGAACAAGGATCTCCACCAAGCATGCAAATACACATAGGAGTAGCATAATGGTGAATCATGGGTAGATGCAAGCAAGGGTCACAATTGCACGGCAAAGGCATAGAAGCAAGCATAGCATGCAAAGTGAACACGGTAAAATGAGCAAGAAGCGAGAAGCGCATAGTCGTTGCACGAAGAGAGTGGTGGGAAGGGTAGTTCACGGGATCCCAAGTCATCTATGCTCTCAAGAGCTCGTTTCGTCAACTCTTGGGATTGAGAGGTTGACGAGTATACGTGAGTACCTACACAAAACAAAGACAAAGGGAAAATTGTGTGTGCATGGTAGATGTACACAACATCCATCATGATGCACACATGCTTGTGTTGGTTAGAACAAAATATCAAAAGCTCAAATAAATGACGTGCGTGATATAAAAACATGTCATCCATCATGATAGGCTTGTTGTTATGTATAGCATAATAGAGACTCAAATTGTGTAATGCATCACAAGAAATATTTATAGCATTGTTATTCATGGAATGCATATAGTGCACACAATAATTTTCATGGCATGCAATAGTAGATGAATTGTGCAAATCATGTAAAGGAAGCATAGCAATATCATCACATGAAAAACAAAAGCGATTGACCATCATCTCGTCATCTATGCCGTAAGTGCAAATGGGATTTATGTGAATGGGGCATGCATAGTCACTATGTTGAGATTGAAATGATGCAATATGGGATATCTCACTCATAGCATATGGCAAGGTTAATGGATTTTCAAACATGATGTGACCAAAAGAATTTTCACATGATATCCTATGGAGCATAGCATCACAACTAGGCAAATCAACATGCTCGTCATCATATTTATCATAAGTAGGTAAGTCATGACATGAAGAAGTGGCACTAGCATGAAGCATGGGTATAGGTGTGTCAACATCATGCAAGAAATCATTCGAAAAATAGTCCATTAGTGGGACAAGAGAAGCACCATCACCTATGTTACGTTTGGAGCATCGCCCATGTGATGTAGGTTAGGTGTCGAGGACCAATTCGTGGTCATCTTCATCGTGATGGAACCATGTGGGGGGTGTAGCATCGTCCACCATGGCCATCATCATCTCCATTGGATGTATGGGTCGTTGAGGATGGGCGTGTCGTCATGTAGGAGACCTAGCACCAAAGAAGAAAACACACTAGGAGTAGAGGTTAAGTCATTAGAAATCAAAGTGGCCTCACATGCCGTGTCAACTACCTCACTCACTAAGTGTTGTGGATCACTCACTCCCTCTCGGATGCTCTCACTCATATGGTTGGTGGAGTCACTCAAATGGCTCTCAACCTCACATAGGATGTGTGGCATGCTCTCAAGTGTGGGGCTAGTGGTGGTCACACTCATCCTCTCATAGGAAATGCTCTCAATGTCACATGTGGTGGAGTCACTCATGTCACTCATGTGGTGGTGGCTCTCCTCACATGGCAATTAGGGCATCTCATCACATGTCATTGTCAGAGGGATGTTGGTGCAAATGTCTCCATACTCAATCATGTCGTGGTCGTAGCCGTGGATGAAGACCGAAGATGGCACATCATCACTCTCCTCAAAGACCAAAGATAAGGTCTCATGAGCGGTCTTGTAGCTTGCCTCGGAGTATGAGTCCAATATGGGCGCCATCTTCATGTCGTTGAAGCGGTTCGTGCACATTGTCGTGGTCGAAGGGGATGGCCCTTGATCGACCTTCTTGTCACCGTCTTGTTGTAGGAGGCCCATATGATGTGGCACCTCGTAACTTGTCTCCATGACCGAACGGAAATTCCCATACTCGACCATCTTCCTTGAGGGGCTTCCGAAGATGGAAGTGTCACCCTCGCTCGTAGGTGCTCACCGTGTAATTGATGATGTCGATGTAGGCGAACTCACGGGAAGTAGGCGAAGATGCTGTACGTCCAAAGGCGAATATGCCTTGATAGCACTTGGCGAAGATGCCGAAGTGGTTGGTGTAGCCATAGCTCTGTCTTGGTGGTTCTTGTCTCGCGGTCTTCTCTTATGCTCATGAAGTTTGGACTTGGCGTGAAGTAGGTCTTGTTGGGACTTGTGCATTTGCACTTGGTGAGCATCGTCATGATGATGTTGGCGTTGTCGCACTTGAGCTCGTAGTAGATGTCGTTCGTCGTCGTCGTGCACATGTTGCTTGAAGGTGACTTGCCTTTCATGACGAGGTGGATCACGAATGTGATGGTGGTCGCCATGGAGATGTGGACGTGGACGACTTGTGCTTGTATCGCTTGGGCGCTCCGAAGAGGATCGATGTGATTGTCGCCGCCGTGAAGATGATGAAGGGGAAGTAGACTTGATCAAGGCCCGAATCTCCTCCATTCTTGCATCTTGCTCCTTCTTTTGTGCGGAAAGCTTGTTGTCGATGTAGTCCCTTTTCCTCGCTTCGGAGTGGCGAATGTCGATGGAGAGGTTCTCGATGCGCTCTCGCAATCTTGATTGTGCGCCTTGCATTTGTCGTTGTAGATCGAAGATTGATGCTTTGGTGATGTAGTTGTTCACGCCATCGCTTTTGTCGAAGACCGGAGATGAAATGCCTTGCCTATCCATCACTCCAAGAGGAAAATGTGAGTGGTAGAAAGAGAAGAACGAATACCAAATGTATCTTGACCTAAGTTGAAAGTGGATCAATGATCACTCCAATGTGGACAAGGAAATAGCACAATTGGTACCAATTCTTGTCGGTATCTCACACCTACACAAATAAGGCTTATGGTGGAGCTCGGTGAGGATAGTGGCACAAAAATTTGATGTAAAATGTTAGAAGGAGACAATAATGTTGAAAGAGATTCACAAATTCGCAAGTGTAACAAGTAGACCAATAGCAATGTGGGTGGCTCACGGAAACACACACACGGATTGATAAATGGGGTCGTGCAACCAAGGATGAGCACAAAATGTGAAATCCACGAAAACTCTCATGTTGCACAACTCAAGAGAGACGCTAGCACGATTGCTCAATAGGTGGATATGACACTTGTGCACAACCTATAAGATGCAAAATGGTTAACTTTCTATCCCATGTATGCTATGTATGTATGGTTCCCGGTGTTTCTCAAGATGATCCAAGATAATCTTATATGACAATGTGGTATGATGATATGGCACTTGCTTACAAGCTCTTTGTTCACTCTTTTTCTTTGCTTAAAAGCTTTATTCTCTTTTTTTTGTATGGCCACTTTTGCACAATGCACAAACCAAGATAGCTATTGTGTATATGCGGGAACAAACTTGAGGCATGAAGGATGATATGATACCAAGATGATACCGATATGGTATGGTATGTATGCAATGTATGGTGTAGATCACTAATGTGCACAAGTAACATTGCCGGCAATACTCAAATGGCTAGTCTCAATAGGTAAGTGACGCAAAATGGGCTAGGGGTTAAAAATGCAATGGCAAGGGAATATACAATGGAGGGACACCACGATACCAAGATGATATGGAGGTTACCGTCAGTGGCGATGATGAGTGGCGGTGATCTTGATGGAGATACCAAGATGATGGAGACTCGTCCCTAAGTAGCCGAAACACCTTAGGAAACGAAAAAACCACGAACTCAAAATCTCAAATGTCAAATGGTGGTAGCGGGATGCGGTGGTGGTGGCGGAAGCTCAATGGGATTGCGGAACTGCAATTATGGGATTTGAGACGCAATGCGTAAGTGGAGGGTAAGGTGGTGGACTATACACGGTGTCGGAGTTGGAAGCACGGTCCCTAAGTAGCCGAAACACCTTATGAGACACAACTCACAACAAAAACAAAATTGGGTTAAGTTGGGGTGGCGGAAGTGTATGGTAGGCAAGCCTATGCGGAAGTTATGGTGGTGGTGGTGGTTGATGAAGAAGCAACCGTCCCTAAGTAGCCTAAACACCTTAGGAGACTCGAATCACAACTCAAGCAACCACTAATGCTATGGGGAACAAAATTGGTTAGGTTCCGGAAGTCGGTGGTGGTGTAGCGGAGGATGTGGTGGAAGCCCTAGGCAAAGAGGCCAAAGTTCCAAAACTTTGATGGAGTCAAATGGTGTTTAAACCTATGTGTATGGATGGGGGATGTCAATAGCTACTCAACGAGCTAAACAACGCGAAAATCGGACTCCGGATGTGAAAGTTATGGTCGAAACGGTGAAACTCAGAACGCTGAAATTGGGAGGGGCGGAAGTACCGCTTGTGGAGCTCAGCGGTAGTACCGCTTGGTGGGGCGGTAGTACTGCTCGTGTCGGGAAAATTCGCAGAACTGGATCGGGGCAAATTTTGGGGCGGAAAAGGATGATTTCAAGGTCAAAATTCGAGCGATTTCGTGGATGGAAAGTGGAGAAAATTGGGGAGATGCTACATCCACTTGAAACCAAGCAAATCTATGGATCAAATCCAACAAAACTTCGTCAAACCAACAAATCACAACAACAAAATTAGGGGCTATTTTGGTGGGGATTTTCGAATTTAGGGAAGAACACAACAAAATTAGGCTAGAAAACAACGAGGGGAGGCTCCGAAATCATGATCAACGTGGCTCATGATACCAAGATGATGGAGGGTAGAACCCTAGTGGCCCGATCTTTCACGATAGAGGAATCCCGTGAAGAACACGAAGAACACGAGGTGGAAAGAGAGGGAAAACACAAGGGAACACAAGAGAAACACTAGACCTACAAGAATAAGTCACACATGTGCTAGATCCTCGAATACATAAGAGAAGATACATGATCCACGGACAACTAAGGACGATACAAGGGTAGCCAGTCTTCTCTGTGAGGAGGTTTGAATCCACGGGGGGATCTTCCCTTAGAAAGGGGGCTTGAATCCAAAGGGACCTTCTCCGAAGAGGCCACGGTCTCTCGCACGGAGGAGATCCGATATGGATGAGCATAGCTCTATCTCTCAAATGAGCTAAACCAACGCTGACCCTAGTACGGAGCTAAGGAACAAGTATATATAGTCCAAGGGCTAAGTTGGGGGATACATGTGGTGAAACCCCTTTCACTGTGCACAGGTAGGGCGGTCGTACCGGTCATGGGGGCAGTTGTACCGCTGGACGCTCAGGTACGGGTTCCTGGAGGTGTTTTCGGATGTGCTCAGCGGTTGTACCGGTGCTTGGGGCGGTTGTACCGGTCAGGTGGCTATTATGGGGATAAACCGGTGCTGCACCGGCCTTGCCCCGCTTGTGGGCCTTCAGCGGTAGCACCGCTTGGTGTGGGCGGTAGTACCGCTCGGGCTGTAGCAACTGGCTCTCCTTCCCTTGCTCCCGCGCACACTTGGCCTTGGTCCTTAGGCTCTCCATGGTCTCCTCGGATGGACCTGAGTATGCATAAGGTCCGCTCTTGAGGTAGCATCCATGTCTTACATGCGGAAAGGGAAGATTCAGAAAGGAGCGAGTTCACCTTGTGTCCAATGGCGTATGCTTGAGGTCTCAACACGTGGGCACTAGGGGCTTGGGGAGAAGTCGTAGTGTACATGGGGATGATCATAGGATGCTCCACATCATGATACTTAAACAGTAGTGCCGCTCGGTGAGGCGGTAGTACCGCTGGTGTCAGAAAAATCGCACGATCTGGATCAGGGCGAATTTTGGGGCGGAAAAGGATGATTTCGAGGTCAAAATTCGAGCGATTTCATGGATGGAAAGAGGAGAAAATTGGGGAAATTCTAGATCCACTTGAAACCATGAAAATCTACACATCAAATCCAACAAAACTTCGTCAAACGAACAAATCACAAAAAAAGTTGGGGCTATTTTTGGTGGGGATTTTCGAATTTAGGACGAAAAACAACAAAATAAGGCTAGCAGGACAACGGGGAAGCTTCGAAATCGTGATCAACCTGGCTAGTAGGTATTGTCGGAGCTTCATGGATGACGAGGAGGAGTGCAAGCGCCAAGGATCACCTACACCATCCGCGAGGGAAGCGTGGAAGAGAAGGAAGAAGAAGCCTGGACAAGCTTCTGGAAAGCCCGGAACTTTCGGCCGCTGCCCGGAACTTCCGGCCACCGGAACCTCGGGCCATCCTGGAGCTTCCGGCCCTACTGCACCGAAGCCGTCCGAGAGTGTGCCAACTCTCTTGATAGCCCGGACCCTTCCCGAACCTTCGCCCGGAACCTCCGGCGCCCGGACCTTCCGGCCGTCCCCGGTACTTTCGGCCCTGCCTGCACGCAGACACTCGGGCCAAAGCCCATGTACCCTTTCTCCCCTCACTTACCCCTTCGTGGACCTAGAATATATATACTCCTCCACCTCCTCCTAGTTAGGGTTAGCGTTGTGATAGCTCATTTGAGAGATAGAGCTCCGCTCATTCATATTGGATCTCCTCCGTGCGAGATACCGCGACCTCTTCTGAGAAGATCCCTTTGGATTCAATCCCCCTTTCCAAGGGAAGATCCCCTCGTGGATTCAAGGCCTCCTCACGCAGAAGACCAGTTACCTCTTGTATCATCTGTTGTTGACTTTGGATCTTGTATCTCTCTTATGTATTCGAGGATCTAGCACATGTGTGACTTATTCTTGTTGGTCCAGTGTTTCTCTTGTGTTCCCCTTGTGTTTTCCCTCTCTTTCCACCTCGTGTTCTTCGTGTTGTTCGCGAGATTCCGCTCCTTTCGTGAAAGATCGGGCCACTAGGGTTCTACCCTACATAAAAAACGTGGGAAATTGGTATATCAAGCATGTGTAAAAAAATTCAGAACAAATGCACGTTCCTGTGAATTTAAACAACTCTACTACTGGGCACAAAAGTTCCTGGTTTTTCACAGAATCAAATCAACTATCATCCGCATCATCCCAGATTACTTGGCACTTTATTAAAATAAAAGCTACAGAACATGATTACTACAATAGCTTAATCATGTGAACACATAAAAACAGTTGGTATAAGTATTGGGTTGTCTCCCAACAAGCATTTTTCTTTAATGCCTTTTAGCTAGGCATGATGATTTCAATGATGCTCACATAAAACTTAAGATTTGAAACATAACGGGAGCATCATAAAACACATCGCAAGAATATTTAAGCCTAACCCACCTCCTATGCATAGGGATTTTGTGATAAAACAACTTATGGGAGCAAGAATCAACTAGCATAGGAAGGGAAAACAAGCATGACTTCAAAAAATTTAACACATAGAGAGGAAACTTAATATTATTGCAATACCTACAAGCATATGTTCTTCTCTCATAATAATTTCCAATAGCATCATGAATTAATTCAACAATATAAATATCACACAAAGCATTCTTTTCATGATCCACAAGCATAGAAATTTTATTACTCTCCAATAAGCAAATTTATTCTCACAAATAGTGGTGGGAGCAAACTCAAGAAAATAGTTGTCATGTGAGGCATAAGCCAATTCAAAATTGAAAATATGATGGCAAGTTTCATGTTTATCATTACTCTTTATATCATACATGTCATCACCATAACGATCATTGGTAGAGGCAAATGTGTCCCGTCTTTTGATGAGATGGTGGCTATCATTTTGGAGGAAGTCAACTTTTATGATCCGACTATGAACGTGCGAGACGTCGCGCCTTAACAATCGCTAAACCAACTCTGAGAGGTTACTGAACAAGCGGGAGCACGATCAACCTGACCACGAAGGTCTGTTTCCTCCAGGCAAACGAAGTGATAGGGGCAAAGGTGTCCCGTGTTTCGATGAGATAGTGGCTATCGTTTTAGAGGAAGTCGACTTTGATGATCCGACTACGACCGTGCGAGGACGTCGCGCCTTAACAATCGCTAAACCAACTCCGAGGGTTATTGACCACGCCGGAGCATGATCAACCTGACCACGAGGGCCTGTTTCCTGCGAGCAAACGAAGAACAAGCAAGAAACTGAGATTGCAATCTGGATATTGCGAATATAAGATGAAAGCTTTATTGATCAAGGTGGGGTTCTGTGACGTCTTGGTCTGGTCGTTGGACACAAACGAAGTACGCGAACTTTTAATCTAAACAAAACCCAAAGTCTAAATGATGCCCTTAGGGCTGTATATATGGAGGAGAGAGGGGGAATTTCGTGGCCCTTGGTGGAGGGGTCCGAAACCAACCCTAACTCTTGTTTCCCCACACATACGGACTCTCAAAACAGCCTATACTTAAGTACTTCAAAAATAAATGGGCCTGGCCCAATAATAAGGTGACGCAGCACCTAGAATAGCCTCTGGACGAAATTTATGAAGTGGCATCTTGTATATTTCGTCCCATGCTTCATGCACTCATTATGGTGGCTTCAGAGTCCTGGAATCATCACTAGTAACTCCGTTCTTGTTCCCCTAGCGCATGCCATCATCTCCATACTTGAACTTGCTCCAAGGTTCATCTTTCTTATCCAAGCTAGGCCCTTCATTTGTAAGCAAGACAAATGTATCCAATTTAGGCAGCATCATATTCTCATGAACATTACAATCGTTACCAAGAAACGAAAGTACCTGATAATTCTATTGGCGTGCGCAAGCTCTAGTAATTGGTCCAGTAGGTATAGCGGCAGGGGTTGTGGGTGTAACAATGGTATTGATGTCCTCATCATCCTCCCCTTCTTGAAATGATGTCGTCCTCGACGAAAGTTCATCGTCCTCACCCAAACAAGGCTTCAAATCTGCAATGTTAAAAGTGCGACTAACCCCAAAATCTGCAGGCAGCTAAAGTTTATATGCATTATCATTTATTTTCTCTAACACCTTAAAAGGACCATCAACACGTGGCATTAGCTTTGATTTGCGCAAATTAGGAAATCTATCCTTATGCAAATGTAACCAAACAAGATCTCCAGGTGCAAACAGAACATGTTTTCTACCCTTATCTCCAACAAGTTTATATTTAGCATTCATACGCTCAATGTTTTCCTTAGTTAACTCATGCATTTTTAAAATCAATTCAACACGTTCTTTAGCATCAAAATTAACCTTCTCCGAAGATGGAAGAGGCAACAAATCAATAGGTGCACGAGGTAGGAAACCATACACAATTTCAAAAGGGCACATCTTAGTAGTAGAATGCAACGAACGATTATAAGCAAATTCAATATGAGGCAAGCATTGTTCCCACATTTTCTTGTTATTCTTCAAAACAGCCCTAAGCATAGTAGACAATGTTCTATTGACTACTTCAGTTTGTCCATCTGTTTGGGGGTGACAAGTAGTACTAAAAAGCAGTTTAGTCCCCAACTTAGCCCATAAACATCTCCAAAAGTGGCTAAGAAATTTAGTATCATGATATGAAACAATAGTATTTGGCACACCATGCAAGTGAATAATTTCACGAAAGAACAAATCAACAACATTAACAGCATCATCGCTTTTATGACATGGTATAAAGTGTGCCATTTTCGAGAACCTATCCACGACAACAAATATGCTATCCCTCCCCTTCTTTTTTCGAGGTAAACCTAATACAAAGTCCATAGATATATCCTCCCAAGGAACACTAGGTACAGGCAAAGGCATATATAAACCATGAGGATTGAGTCGTGACTTAGCTTTTTGACATGTAGTGCAACGAGCAACAAAACGCTCAACATCCCGTCTCATCTTGGGCCAAAAGAAATGTGTAGCAAGTACGTCCTCCGTCTTCTTCATGCCAAAGTGTCCCATTAGTCCTCCTCCATGCGCCTCCTGCAACAACAAAAGACGAACGGAGCTAGCTGGAATGCATAGCTTGTTAGCACGAAACACAAATCCATCGTCAAGAACGAACTTGTTCCAAGTTCTCCCTTCCTTACAATTCTGCAATACATCTTTAAATTCAGCATCATGCACATATTGATCTTTGGTGGTCTCCAAACCAAATATTTTTAAGTCAAGTTGTGAAAGCATAGTATAAGGACGACACAATGCATCAGCAATAACATTTTCTTTACCCTTCTTGTTTTTAATGACATAAGGGAAAGTCTCAATGAATTCAACCCATTTACCATGTCTACGGTTCAGTTCTGCTTGACTTTTAATGTGTTTCAAAGATTCATGATCAGAATGTATAACAAATTCCTTTGGCCATAAATAATGTTGCCATGTTTCTAAGGTCCTAACAAGAGCATATAATTCTTTATCATAAGTAGAATAGTTCAGACTAGGCCCACTCAATTTTTCAGAAAAGTATGCAACAGGTTTGCCATCTTGTAATAACACACCTCCTAATCCAATTCCACTAGCATCACATTCAAGCTCAAAAGTCTTATTGAAATCAGGAAGTTGGAGTAAAGGAGCATGTGTCAACTTATCTTTCAATACCGTGAAGGATTCTTCCTGTGCGGTACCCCAAACAAAAGGCACATCCTTCTTTGTATGCTCGTTGAGAGGTGCAGTAATGGTGCTGAAATCTCTCACGAAACGCCTATAGAAACCAGTGAGGCCAAGGAAACTCCTCACTTGTGTGACCGTTTTGGGTTGCGGCCAACTCTCAATAGCTTCAATCTTAGCTTTATCAACTTCAATTCCCTGTGGAGTAACAACATAGCCGAGAAAAGATACTTGGTCGGTGCAAAAGGTGCACTTTCCAAGGTTACCAAACAAATATGCATCACGTAGAGCAATAAAAACAGCACATAAATGTTGCAAATGTTCCTCCAAAGATTTGCTATAAATCAGTATATCATCAAGATAGACTACCACAAATCGTCCAATGAAAGCACGTAAAACTTCGTTCATTAGTCTCATGAAAGTACTAGGTGCATTAGTTAACCCAAAAGGCATGACTAACCACTCATATAAACCAAACATAGTTTTAAATGCCGTTTTCCATTCATGTCCCAATTTCATATGAATTTGATGGTATCCACTACGCAAATCAACTTTGGAGAATATTGTAGAGCCACTCAATTCATCAATCATGTCATCTAGCCTAGGGATAGGATGACGATAACAAATAGTAATATTATTAATGCCTCTACAATCAACGCATATACGTGACGTACCATCCTTTTTCGGCACTAAAATGATAGGAACAACACAAGGACTAAGGGATTCGCGTATATAACCTTTGTGGAGTAGTTCTTGAACTTGACGCATAATCTCCTTCGTCTCCTCTGGATTGGTATGGTATGGCACACGGTTAGGCAGTGAAGCACGGGGAATTAAGTCAATCTGATGCTCAATCCCTCGAATAGGTGGTAATCCCGGTGGCACGTCTTGTGGAAAGACGTCAGCGAACTCCTACAAAATGTTAGTGACAACAGGAGGCAAAGAGGAAGGCACATCCTAGAAAGAAAATAATGCCTCTTTGCACACAAAAGCATAGCAAACAGATTTGCTAAAATCTAAATCATCAATATCAGATTTGGTGGCAATTAAACATGCACTTTTCAATTTAATTTCAGAAGCAACACTAGATGGTTTATTATTAGGCTGCATTTGTTCCTCAAAGTCTTTTGCCACAATCTGATTTTCACTTTTATTTTTCTCCTGTTTTGCTTTATTAGCTCTATTAATATCATCTTTCAAAATGGAATCAGGAGTCATAGGAAGCAAAGTAATATTTTTATCCTTATGAACAAGAGTATACTGATTGTTTCTACCATGGTGTATAGAATTTTTATCAAATTGCCATGGTCTACCAAGTAATAAGGAACATGCTTGCATAGGTACCACATCTCAATCAACATAATCAGCATATGTAGAGATACTAAAATGCACACGAATAGTACGTGTTACCTTAACCTTGCCACTGTTGTTGAACCATTGGATGTAGTAAGGATGTGGATGTGGTCTTGTGGTGAGTGATAGCTTCTCCACCATCTCCATGCTAGCCAAGTTATTGCATCTACCTCCATCTATGATGACGCGAACAGAACATACCTTCACAACTCCCTTTGTACGGAACAAATTATGCCTCTAATTTTTCTCAGCTTGTGTGACCTGCACACTCAAAACACATTGAGCAACTAAACGTTCATGCCTGTCAGCATCTTCAGGAGCCATGTATTGCATCTCATGATCAGAATCGTCTCCACCGTGTTCTTCACATGTAATAAGAGCCAAAGTCTCCTCATCATAGTCACTAGCGGACTCATACCCGCCATCCTCAGTAGCAATCATCACACGCTGAGATTTGCATTCTCTCGCAAAATGTCCTCTTCCCTTACAACGACGACAAATAATATCACTTGTGTGCCCTGTTGATGCCATGGAAGAAGAAGAACTCTGCTCAGGCCCGGGAGGTGTGCTCTTGGTAGATAGTGGTGGTTGTGCCTGCTTTCTTGTATCACGGCTGGAGGTGGCACCTAATGGAGGTGCTGGTGTAGTGGAAGTAGAGGATGCACGTGGTATCCATGATGAAGATCGACCTGCAGATAACAACTCGACACAACGATGCAACCGATAATTCAACTATGCAAGCAATGAAAAGAAAATTGCAAAGGCTCAGACTGGCTTGGAAAAAGGATGAATAGATCTAACTTGTTTTGTGGCTTTTTCTTGGACAATAGGTAAGAAAAAAATCTAATCTAGGAAAAACTAGAAATTCTCACCGAGCAACCTAAAAACTGATACCACTTGATAGAGGCAAAGGTGTCCTGATGTTTCGATGAGATGGTGGCTATCATTTCTGTGGGAGTTGACCTTGACGATCCGACTACGAACGTGCGAGATGTCGTGCCTTAGCAATCGCTAAACCAACTTCCGAGGGGTTATTGACCACGCCGGAGCACGTTCAACTTGACCACGAGGGTCTGTTTCCTATGAGCAAACGAAGAACAAGCAAGAAACTGATATTGCAATCTGGATATTGCGAATATAAGATGAAAGCTTTATTGATCAAGGTGGGGTTATGTGACGTCTTGGTCTAGTCGTTGGACACAAATGAAGTACGCAAAGATGCAGCTATGGTGAACTTTTAATCTAAACAAAACCCAAAGTCTAAACGATGCCCTAAGGGCTGTATATATGGAGGAGAGAGGGGGAATTTCGTGGCCCTTGGTGGAGGGGTCCGAAACCAACCCTAACTCTTGTTTCCCCATATATACGGACTCTAAAAACAGCCTATACTTAAGTACTTCGAAAATACATGGGCCTGGCCCAATAATAAGGTGACGCAGCACCTAGAATAGTCTCTAGACGAAATTTATGAAGTGGCATCTTGTATATTTCATCCCATGCTTCATGCACTCATTATGGTGGCTTCAGAGTCCTGGAATCGTCACTTGTAACTCCGTTCTTGTTCCCCTTGCGCATGCCATCATCTCCATACTTGAACTTGCTCCAAGGTTCATCTTTCTTGTCCAAGCTAGGCCCTTCATTTGTAAGCAAAACAAATGTATCCAATTTAGGCAGCATCATATTCTCATGAACATTAGAATCGTTACCAAGAAACAAAAGTACCTGATAATTCAATTGGCGTGCGCGAGCTCTAGTAATTGGTTCAGTATGTATAGCAGCAGGGGCTATGGGTGTAACAATGGTATTGATGTCCTCATCAGGAGCAAGAACAACAAACACTTGGAAAAACAAATGTGGTTAACGTTAGTGCAAAACCAAGCATTCAAGAGGTGATTCACCCAACAAGTATCGTCATCAAGCATAGCATATGGTGTGACAACGGATTGTGACATGGCATTTAAGAACATAAATTGAACATTATGAAGGTCAGCATGGAAACAAGCATGTAAATGTCAGGTAGCGATGCAATGTGTGTGAGAAGAGAATAAGCATGTACCTCATGGTCATTGCAATCATGCATATAGCACTCGACAAATGGTCTATGGTAGGCATAGGAAACATTCAAAACACCAAATAAAATGAAGTGTCTAAACACATGAGCCAAGTGCAAGACAATCCAAGCATAACGTGCATAGGGTGTAGTGAAGATAGTATGGCACTCAACACAATAGAAAGAGCAATTGTTCATCATGTGTGAGGCAATCAAGTCAATCACGTGACAAGCAATGGGACATGGCCTATGTGAGGAAGTGACATTGTTGCAACCAAACATATGATAGGAGCAAGTAATCCAGGAATTGGATGCAACCCACAAGGCATATATATCATGATGCATGGAACGGTCAAAATGACAAGTCGAAGCAAGATCTCTAACATGTGTGCAATCAAGTGGTCCAAGATGAACAATAAGGCTCATGGTGCAAGCAACACAAGTAGTATAATCCATAATATCCATAATCATGGTTTGGGGGTTCTCAAAAGAGAAGCATATCACCTTGAAAGCATGTCCTTGTGTGTTCTTCACAATGCCAAAACGCAAGCAAAAGCGGTGTAGAAGCGAGTCGGTCGCAAGTGGTTCGCTCTCAAGAGCTAGAATGGTCAACTCATGTGAGGTGGAAGTCGACACAAAGTCCAAGTATCCTACACATGCACACAATAAAACAAAGAACGTATGCGCATGGTAGATAAACACATCTCCCATCATGATGGTTCTCTTCTCTTGCACATAACCGTTAGAAGCACAAGTGCATGAATAATATGATGCAACAATGGCAATATTCGTGGCACTAGGTATATTGTGCAAAGAGGTAAGACAAGCATGCTTCACAAGAAATATGTCAAAATCTCCACATACACGTGAGAATTCTATGGGGGCAATCTCATTAGTAAGATTAAAATCATTGTTGCACTCAATACATGGCAAATCTAGCACGAGAGAGGCAACATATGGAGATATATGGCAAGAAGCAATAAAAATCATGTGAAAAGTGATGAGGACAAAAATACCATTCTTACACCCACAGCCCCTGCTGCTATACATACTGGACCAATTACTAGAGCTCACGCACGCCAATTGAATTATCAGGTACTTCCATTTCTTGGTAACGATTCTAATTTCATGCGAATATGATGCTGCTTAAATTGGATACATTTTTTTTGCTTACAAATGAAGGGCCTAGCTTTGACAAGAAAGATGAACCTGGGAACAAGTTCAAGCATGGATATGATGGCATGCGCAAGGGGATCAAGAACGGAGTTACAAGTGATGATTTCAGGACTTTGAGGCCACCATAAGGAGTACATGAAGCCTTGGACGAAATATACAAGATGCCACTTCATAAATTTCGTCCAGAGGCTATTTTAGGTGTTGCGTCACCTTATTATTGGGCCAGGCCCATGTATTCTCGAAATACTTAAGTATAGGTTGTTTTTAGAGTCCGTATGTGTGGGGAAACAAGAGTTAGGGTTGGTTTCGGACCCCTCCTCCAAGGGCCACGAAATTCCCCCCTCTTCCTCCATATATACAGCCCTTAGGGCGTCGTTTAGACTTCGGGTTTTGTTTAGATTAAAAGTTCGCCATAGCTACAACTTCGCGTACTTCGTTTGTGTCCAACGACCAGACCAAGATGTCACAGAACCCCACCTTGATCAATAAAGCTTTCATCTTATATTCGCAATATCTAGATTGCAATCTCAGTTTCTTGCTTGTTCTTCGTTTGCTCGCAGGAAGCGGGCCCTCGTGGTCAGGTTGATCGTGCTCCGGCATGGTCATTAACCCCTTGGAGTTGGTTTAGCGATTGCTAAGGCGCGACGTCCTCGCACGTTCGTAGTCGGATCGTCAAAGTCGACTTCCTCTAAAACGACAGCCACTACCTCATCGAAAGATGGGACACCTTTGCCTCTATCAAGTGGTATCAGATTTTCAGGTTGCTCGGTGAGATTTTATAGTTTTTCGTAGTTTAGGTCGAGTCTGTTCATCATACCTATAGTCCATGAAAAAGTCAAAAAAATTAGGGTTAGGTCATCATATCCAAACCAATCTGAGCCTTTGCATAGTCTTTTTAGAGTTTTGCTTTGTTGAGTTTGTGGTTGCATCGTCGTGTCGAGTTGCTGGTCTTAGCGTCTAGTCCCTTAGAATTTCGAGTTCTATTCATAGGTTGTCACGCCGCCGCCGCACCGTCGTCATCATCATTACCATATACCACGACCCCACCATATACATCGCCGCTGCCATATAGAACCACCAATCCGAGTCCACATATACCATCGCCATATACCACCACCAATCCGAGTCCAGATATACCATCGCCATATACCACCACCAATCCGAGTCCAGATATACCACCACAGTCCGAGTTTCACCAGATTCATCTCCGCCACCAGTCCTAGTCCGAGATCCATTATTTGTTGCTTTGTTTTCGAGTTCCAGATCACGCCATGCTCCGAGTCGTGACAGAGTAGGACTCCCAAGATTACGTGCTACCCGCAGAAGAAAAATAGTTCCAAACTCAAAAAAAACTAAGTCTGGAAAATTCTGGCTAGGCAGTTTTTAGACCATTTGTAGACTTTTTAGAAAAAAAATTGTTGTGGAGCAAAAAAAAGGAAAAAAAGTAAAAAAAGTGAAAAAAAGAAAAATATTCAGAGTGTTCTCCTCCATTGTTAACGTGCAGCGCCTTGATTTTGTTAGTGTTGAGAGTTTATTCAACTTTGCATCTCTGAATTGGTTATTGCTGACCCTTTTTGCTACCATATTATAAGCCTTTCGAGCTCCACATACATCTACGTCGTGCGTTTGACTCTCCCTGGTAATCGATCTATCCAAGCTTTGAGAGTTTTGACTACGACGGTTGCCGATCACCGCATGCTGCTAGGTAAGAACTGGTAAGAATTTGAGATTTGCTTGACGAATTTGTGACATCCACCACCACCTCTTGTTAGTAGTCTGTAGGATCATATTCTTGTGTGTTTCTATTGCTGCTAACCATGGCAGGATCACAAGCCGACGAGACTGACTGGGAGAACATGACGAATAAGGAGTTGCATGATAAATTTCAGCAAATGATGAGTGGACAGGTGCAAGATGTGCTAAACAGATTTGAAGAGGCCATGGAGAAGATAGATGGCATGGCGCAGACATTCGAAACAAAGCTTGATAATAGGTTTGATGAATTGCTCGCGCGTCTTCCACCACCACCACCGGCTGCACCTAACGCACCTCTACAACAACAACAACGATGACTACCTCCACATCACGAAACAGTCCTCCGCCGAGCGAGCCGTCTCCCTCTTGCACCTGGCCAAAATGTTGGTTCTACTGTTGATACTTCTGTGGCTCCTGCTGCTGATGCGGAGGAGGATGATTTTGCGGGAGATTACGAGGATGAGGTTGATCAAAATCAGAACTACGTTCCACCACCAGCACAGCAACCACCAGCTTGTCCACATGCAAATAATGGCAATGGTAGGGCTCACCCTCAGGTACGAGATCATGACCATCTCCCTAAGTTAAAATTGAATATTCCACCATTTGAGGGTAGATATGTTCCTGATATATATATCTTACTTGGGAGTTAGAAACTGAACAACGATTTACATGTTTACAATATCCCGAGGAGAGACGTGTTTCTGCTGCTGTTTGTGCTTTCACTAGCTTTGCATGTGTTTGGTGGTCTGAACATTGTAGACCATATCCTATTCCAACTACTTGGGCTGCTTTGAAAACTGCTATGTGTACTCGTTGGGTTCCACCATATTATCAACGTGAATTACTTCAAAAATTGCAGCGTTTAAGACAAGGAAAAAATTATGTAGAAGAATATTATCAGGAATTACAAACTGGCATGATTAGATGTGGTATTGTTGAGGAGAATGAAGCTATGCTTGCATGTTTTATGGGTGGATTAAATAGAGAGATTCAGACCATTCTAGAGTATAAGGAGTATACTAATATCACTCGTTTATTCCATCTTGCTTGTAAAGCTGAACGTGAAGTGCAGGATCGACGGGCATTGGCGCGAACTAACTTTTCTGCAGGTCGATCTTCATCATGGATACCACGTGCATCCTCTACTTCCACTACACCAGCACCTCCATCAGGTGCCACCTCCAGCCGTGATACAAGAAAGTAGGCACAACCACCACTATCTGCCAAGAGCACACCTCCCGGGTCTGCGCAGAGTTCTTCTTCTTCCATGGCATCAACAAGGCACACAAGTGATATTATTTTTCGTCGTTGTAAGGGAAGAGGACATTTTGTGAGAGAATGCAAATCTCAGCGTGTGATGATTGCCACTGAGGATGGTGGGTATGAGTCCGCTAGTGACTATGATGAGGAGACTTTGGCTCTTATTACACGTGAATAACACGGTGGAGATCATTCTGATCATGAGACACAATACATGGCTCCTGAAGATGCTGACAGGTATGAATGTTTAGTTGCTCAACGTGTTTTGAGTGTGCAGGTCACACAAGCTGAGAAAAATCAGAGGCATAATTTGTTTCATACAAAGGGAGTTGTGAAGGAACGTTCTGTTCGCGTCATCATCGATGGAGGGAGCTGCAATAACTTGGCTAGCATGGAGACGGTGGAGAAGCTATCACTCACCATAAGACCACATTCACATCCTTACTACATCCAATGGTTCAATAACAGTGGCAAGGTTAAGGTAACACGTATTGTTCATGTGCATTTTAGTATCTCTACATATGTTGATTATGTTGATTGTGATGGGGTACCTATGCAAGCATGTTCCTTATTACTTGGTAGACCATGGCAATTTGATAAAAAATCTATAGACCATGGTATAAACAATCAGTATAATCTTATTCATAAGGATAAAAATATTACTTTTCTTCCTATGACTCCTGATTCCATTTTGAAACATGATATTAATAGAGATAATAAAGCAAAACAGGAGAAAAATAAAAGTGAAAATCAGATTGTGGCAAAAGACATTGAGCAACAAATGCATCCTAATAATAAACCATCTAGTGTTGCTTCTGAAATTAAATTGAAAAGTGAATGTTTAATTGCCACCAAATCTGATATTGATGATTTAGATTTTAGCAAATCTGTTTGCTATGCTTTTGTGTGCAAAGAGGCATTATTGTCATTCGAGGACGTGCCTTCCTCTTTGCCTCCTGCTGTCACTAACATTTTGCAGGAGTTCGCTGACGTCTTTCCACAAGACGTGCCACCAGGATTACCACCTATTCGAGGGATTGAGCATCAAATTGACTTAATTCCCGGTGCATCATTACCCAACCGTGCACCATACCGTACCAATCCAGAGGAGACGAAGGAGATTATGCATCAAGTACAAGAACTGCTCGACAAAGGTTATATACGCGAATCCCTTAGTCCTTGTGTTGTTCCTATCATTTTAGTGTCGAAAAAGGATGGTACGTCACGTATGTGCATTGATTGTAGAGGCATTAATAATATTACTATTTGTTATCGTCATCCTATTCCTACGCTAGATGATATGCTTGATGAATTGAGTGGCTCTCAATATTCTCCAAGGTTATTTGCGTAGTGGATACCATCAAATTCGTATGAAATTGGGATATGAATGGAAAACAACATTTAAAACTAAGTTTGGATTATATGAGTGGTTAGTCATGCCTTTTGGGTTAACTAGTGCACGTAGTACTTTCATGAGGTCAATGAACGAAGTTTTACGTGCTTTCATTGGACGATTTGTGGTAATTTACTTTGATGACATATTGATTTATAGCAAATCTTTGGAGGAACATTTGGAACATTTACGTGCTGGTTTTATTGATCTACGTGATGCACGTTTGTTTGGTAACCTTGGAAAGTGCACCTTTTGCACCGACCGAGTATCTTTTCTTGGCTATGTTGTTACTCCACAGGGAATTGAAGTTGATAAAGCCAAGATTGAAGCTATTGAGAGTAGGCCGCAGCCCAAAATGGTCACACAAGTGAGGAGTTTCCTTGGCCTCGCTGGTTTCTATAGGCGTTTTGTGAGAGATTTTAGCACCATTGCTGCACCTCTCAACGAGCTTACAAAGAAGGATGTGCCTTTTGTTTGGGGTGCCGCACAGGAAGAAGCCTTCACGGTATTGAAAGATAAGTTGACACATGCTCCTTTACTCCAACTTCCTAATTTTAATAAGACTTTTGAGCTTTAATGTGATGCTAGTGGAATTGGATTAGCAGGTGTGTTATTACAAGATGGCAAACCTGTTGCATACTTTTCTGAAAAATTGAGTGGGCCTAGTCTGAACTATTCTACTTATGACAAAGAATTATATGCTCTTGTTCGGACCTTAGAAACATGGCAACATTATTTATGGCCCAAGGAATTTGTTATACATTCTGATCATGAATCTTTGAAACACATTAAAAGTCAAGCAAAACTGAACCATAGACATGCTAAATGGATTGAATTCATTGAGACTTTTCCTTATGTCATTAAACACAAGAAGGGTAAAGAAAATGTTATTGCTGATGCATTGTCTCGTCGTTATACTATGCTTTCACAACTTGACTTTAAAATATTTGGTTTGGAGACCATCAAAAATCAATATGTGCATGATGTTGAATTTAAAGATGTATTGCATAATTGTAAGGAAGGGAGAACTTGGAACAAGTTTGTTCTTAATGATGGATTTGTGTGTGAATTTTTAGTACTACTTGTCACACACAAATCCATCGTTAAGAACGAACTTGTTCCAAGTTCTCCCTTCCTTATAATTCTGCAATACATCTTTAAATTCAGCATCATGCCCATATTGATCTTTGATGGTCTCCAAACCAAATATTTTAAAGTCAAGTTGTGAAAGCATAATATAACGATGAGACAATGCATCAGCAATAACATTTTCTTTACCCTTCTTGTGTTTAATGACATAAGAAAAAGTCTCAATGAATTCAACCCATTTAGCATGTCTACGGTTCAGTTTTGCTTGACTTTTAATGTGTTTCAAAGATTCATGATCAGAATGTATAACAAATTCCTTTGGCCATAAATAATGCTGCCATGTTTCTAAGGTCCGAACAAGAGCATATAATTCGTTGTCATAAGTAGAATAGTTTAGACTAGGCCCACTCAATTTTTCAGAAAAGTATGCAACAGGTTTGCCATCTTGTAATAACACACCTCCTAATCCAATTCCACTAGCATCACATTCAAGCTCAAATGTCTTATTAAAATCAGGAAGTTGGAGTAAAGGAGCATGTGTCAACTTATCTTTCAATACTTTGAAGGCTTCTTCCTGGGCGGTACCCCAAGCAAAAGGCACATCCTTCTTTGTAAGCTCGTTGAGAGGTGCAGCAATGGTGCTGAAATCTCTCACAAAACGCCTATAGAAACCAGCGAGGCCAAGGAAACTCCTCACTTGTGGGACCGTTTTGGGCTGCGGCCAACTCTCAATAGCTTCAATCTTGGCTTTATAAACTTCAATTCCCTGTGGAGTAACAACATAGCCAAGAAAAGATACTCAGTCGGTGCAAAAGGTGCACTTTCCAAGGTTACCAAACAAACGTGCATCATGTAGAGCAGTAAAAACAGCACGTAAATGTTCCAAATGTTCCTCCAAAGATTTGCTATAAATCAATATGTCATCAAAGTAAACTACCACTAATCGTCCAATGAAAGCACGTAAAACTTCGTTCATTAACCTCATGAAAGTAATAGGTGCATTAGTTAACCCAAAAGGCATGACTAACCACTCATATAATCCAAAACTTAGTTTTAAATGCTGTTTTCCATTCATCTCCCAATTTCATACGAATTTGATGGTATCCACTACGCAAATCAACTTTGGAGAATATTGTAGAGCCACTCAATTCATCAAGCATATCATCTAGCCTAGGAATAGGATGATGATAAAGCATAGTAATATTATTAATGCCTCTACAATCAACGCACATACGCGACGTACCATCCTTTTTCGGCACTAAAATGATAGGAACAGCACAAGGACTAAGGGATTCGCGTATGTAACCTTTGTCGAGCAGTTCTTGTACTTGACGCATAATCTCCTTCGTCTCCGCTGGATTGGTACGGTATGGTGCACGGTTGGGTAATGATGTACCAGGAATTAAGTCAATTTGATGCTCAATCCCTCGAATAGGTGGTAATCCCGGTGGCACGTCTTCTGGAAAGACATCAGCGAACTCCTGCAAAATGTTAGTGATAGCAGGAGGCAAAGAGGAAGGCACATCCTCGAATGAAAATAATGCCTCTTTGCACACAAAAGCATAGCAAACAGATTTGCTGAAATCTAGATCATCAATATCAGATTTTGTGGAAAGTAAACATGCACTTTTCAATTTAATTTCAGAAGCAACACTAGATGGTTTATTATTAGGTTTCATTTATTGCTCAAATTCTTTTGCCACAATCTGATTTTCACTCTTATTTTTCTCCTGTTTTGCTTTATTAGCTCTATTAATATCATCTTTCAAAATGGATTCACGAGTCATAGGAATCAAAATAATATTTTTATCGTTATGAACAAGAGTATACTGATTGTTTCTACCATGGTGTACAGAATTTTTATCAAATTGCCATGGTCTACCAAGTAATAAGGAACATGCTTGCATAGGTACCACATCACAATCAACATAATCAGCATATGTAGAGATACTAAAATGCACACGAACAGTACGTGTTACCTTAACATTGCCGTTGTTGTTGAACCATTGGATGTAGTAAGGATGTAGATGTGGTCTTGTGGTGAGAGATAGCTTCTCCGCCATCTCCATGCTAGCCAAGTTATTGCAGCTCCCTCCATCTATGATGACGCGAACAAAACGTTCCTTCACAACTCCCTTTGTATGGAACAAATTATGCCTCTGATTTTGCTCAGCTTGTGTGACCTGCACACTCAAAACACGTTGAGCAACTAAACATTCATACCTGTCAGCATCTACAGGAGCCATGTATTGCGTCTCATGATCAGAATCATCTCCATCGTGTTCTTCACGTGTAATAAGAGCCAAAGTCTCCTCATCATAGTCACTAGCGGACTCATACCCACCATCCTCAGTAGCAATCATCACACGCTGAGGTTGGCATTCTCTCGCAAAATGTCCTCTTCCCTTACAATGACGACAAATAATATCACTTGTGTGCCCTGCTGATGCCATGGAAGAAGAAGAGCTCTGCGTAGGTCCGGCAGGTGTGCTCTTGGCAGATAGTGGTGGTTGTGCCTGCTTTCTTATATCACAGCTGCAGGTGGCACCTGATGGAGGTGCTGGTGGAGTGGAAGTAGAGGATGCACGCGGTGTCCATGATGAAGATCCACCTGCAAAAAAGTTGGTTCGCGCCAATGCCTGTCGATCCTGCACTTCACGTTCAGCTTTACAAGCAAGATGGAATAAACGAGTAATATTAGTATACTCCTTATACTCTAGAATGGTCTGAATCTCTATTTAATCCACCCATAAAACGTGCAAGCATAGCTTCATTCTCCTCAACAATACCACATCTAATCATGCCAGTTTGTAATTCCTAATAATATTCTTCTACAGAATTTTTTCCTTGTCTTAAGCGCTGCAATTTTTGAAGTAATTCACGTTGATAATATGGTGGAACCCAACGAGTACGCATAGCAGTTTTCAAAGCAACCCAAATAGCTGGAATAGGATATAATTTACAATGTTCAGACCACCAAACACATGAAAAGCTAGTGAAAGCACAAACAGCAGCAGGAACACGTCTCTCCTCGGGATATTGTAAACATGTAAATCGTTGTTTAGTTTCTAACTCCCAAGTAAGATATATATATATATATACATATATATATATATATATCAGGAACATATCTACCCTAAAATGGTGGAATATTCAATTTTAATTTAGGGAGATGGTCATGATCTCGTACCTGAGGGTGAGCCCTACCATTGCCATTATTTGCATGTGGACAACCTGGTGGTTGCTGTGCTGGTGGTGGAACGTAGTTCTGATTTTGATCAACCTCATCCTCGTAATCTCCCGCAAAATCCTCCTCCTCCGCATCAGCAGCAGGAGCCACAGAAGTATCAACAGCAACACCAAAACTTTGGCCAGGTGCAAGAGGGAGACGGCTCGCTCGGTGGAGGGCTGTTTCATGATGTGGAGGTAGTCGTTGTTGTTGTTGTGGTGGTGGAAGACGCGCGAGCAATTCATTAAACCTGTTATCGAGCTTTGTTTCGAACGTGTTCTCCATGCCATCTATCTTTTCCATGGCCTCTTCAAATCTGTTTAGCACATCTTGCACCTGTCCACTCATCATTTGCTGAAATTTATCATGCAACTCCTTATTCATCATGTTCTCCCAGTTAGTCTCGTCGGCTTGTGATCCTGTCATGGTTAGCAACAATAGAAACACACAAGAATATGATCCTACAGAATACTAGCAAGAGGTGGTGGTGGTGGTGTCACAAATCCGTCAAGCAAATCTCAAATTCTTACCAGTTCTTACCCAGCAGCAGGCGGTGATTGGCAACCGTCGTAGTCAAAACTCTCAAAGCTTGGATAGAGCGATTACCAGGGAGAGTCAAACGCACGACGTAGATGTATGTGGAGATGGGAAGGCTTATAATATGGTAGCAAAAAGGGTCAGCAATAATCAATTCAGAGATGCAAAGTTGAATAAACGCTCAATGACGGTACTATGCTGGTCCTAGGCTAGACCGTGCTAGAGACGTGAGCCTAGAACACTAACAAAATCACGGCGCTGCACGTAAACAAGGGAGGAGCACGCTCTGATTTTTTTCTCTTTTTTCACTTTTTTTGCACTTTTTTATTTTTTTTGCTCCGCAACAATTTTTTTCGAAAAAGTCTACAAATGGTTTAAAAACTGCCTAGCCAGAATTTCTTTCACAGGTTTTCACTACAATTTTTTTTGAGTTTGGAACTATTTTTCTTCTGCGGGTGGCTCGAAAGATGGGGAGTCCTACTCTGTCACGACTCGGAGTATCGCGTGATCTGGAACTCGAAAACAAAGCAACAAATACTGGACTCGGAGTAGGACTGGTGGTGGAGATGAATCTGGTGGAATCTCGGATTGGTGGCAGCCATGAATCTGGTGGAAATCGGACTGGTGGCGGATTTATGTTGCAGGTGGACTCGGGTTGGCGTGATGGCGGCGGATATGTGGTGGCGTATACGGACTCGGATTGGTGGTGAATATGTGGTGGTGAATATGGCAGCGACGATGAAGTTGGTGTGGTGGTGGTATATGGCAGCAACGATGATGATGATGCGGTGGTGATATATGGCAGCGGCGACGTGACAACCTGTGAACAGAACTCGAAACTCTAAAGGACTAGATGCTAAGACCAGCAACTTGACACGATGATGCAACCACAAATTCAACAAAGCAAATACAGAAAAGATTATGGAAAGGCTTAGATTGGTTCGGATAGGATGAACTAACCCTAATTTTTTTTGGCTTTTTCGTGGACTATAGGTACGAAGAACAGACTCGATCTAAACAACGAAAAACTGTAAAATCTCACCGAGCAACCTGGAAATCTGATACACTTGATAGAGGCAAAGGTGTCCCGTCTTTCGATGAGATGGTGGCTATCGTTTTAGAGGAAGTCGACTTTGATGATCCGACTACGAACGTGCGAGGACGTCGCGCTTTAGCAATCGCTAAACCAACTCCGAGGGGTTATTGACCATGCCGGAGCACGATCAACCTAACCACGAGGGCCTGTTTCCTGTGAGCAAACGAAGAACAAGCAAGAAACTGGGATTGCAATCTGGATATTGCGAATATAAGTCGAAAGCTTTAATGATCAAGGTGGGGTTCTGTGACGTCTTGGTCTGGTCGTTGGACACAAACGAAGTACGCGAAGTTGCAGCTATGGCGAACTTTTAATCTAAACAAAACCCAAAGTCTAAACGATGCCCTAATGGCTGTATATATGGAGGAGAGAGGGGAAATTTCGTGGCCCTTTGGTGGAGGGGTCCGAAACCAACCCTAACTCTTGTTTCCCCACACATACAGACTCTAAAAACAGCCTATACTTAAGTATTTCGAAAATACATGGGCCTGGCCCAATAATAAGGTGATGCAGCACCTAGAATAGCCTCTGGACGAAATTTATGAAGTGACATCTTGTATATTTCGTCCAAGGCTTCATGCACTCCTTATGGTGGCTTCAAAGTCCTGAAATCATCACTTGTAACTCTGTTCTGGATCCCCTTGCGCATGCCATCATCTCCACGCTTGAACTTGTTCCAAGGTTCATCTTTCTTGTCCAAGCTAGGCCCTTCATTCGTAAGCAAAGACAAATGTATCCAATATAGGCAACATCATATTCTCATGAACATTAGAATCGTTACCAAGAAATGAAAGTACCTGATAATTCAATTGGCATGCGCGAGCTCTAGTAATTGGTTCAGTATGTACAGCAGCAGGGGCTGTGGGTGTAACAATGATATTAATGTCCTCATCACCCATCTTTCATCCACGAAACCTCATCAATTTTGACCCCAAAATCCCCAAATTCCGCCCAAAATCGTGTTTCGAATCTTGGATCTGGAGTTGACCCCGATACACGGGACGACCGTCACTTTACCGGACGTCCGAAGCCGCAGGAACCACCAGACATCCGACCTTACCGGACGACCGGAACCCCCTAACCCGACCAGAATTAGCGGATTTCCGACCCGACCGGACGTCCGGCGACCGGACGACCGTTTTTTCCGGACGTCCGCTACCTGTAGATATCAACTTCGGCTGATTTTTGTTTCGACCATAACTAATTCATCCGAACTCCGTTTTTGACGTTCTTTAGCTTGTTTTTAAGCTCTTGACATCCCCCTTCCCACAAAAATACCACCAACATCATTTGACTCCATCAAAGTTTCTGAAATTTGGCAAGTTTGCCTAGGCCCTCCACCATATCATCCGCTACACGACCATAGCCTTCTGCAACCTAACCAATTTTGTTCCCCATCGCATTAGTGGTTGCTTGAGGAGTGATTTGAGTCTCCTAAGGTGTCTAGGCTACTTAGGGACGGTTGCTTCTTCATCCACCACCACCACCACCATAACTTCCGCATAGTTTTGCCCACCTCACACTCCCGCCACCCCGACTTAACCCATTTTTGTTTGTGTTGTGAGTTGTGTGTCCTAAGGTGTTTCAGCTACTTAGGGACCGTGCTTCCAACTCCGACACCGTGTATTAGTTCACCACCTTACCCTCCATTTTCGTATTGCGTATTCCACAATCCATCATTGCATTTCCGCAATCCCATTGAGCTTCTGCAACCACCACCGCATTCCCGCTACCACCATTTGACGTTTGAGATTTTGAGTTCACAGTTTTTCCGTTTCCTAAGGTGTTTCGGCTACTTAGGGACGAGTCTCCATCATCTTGATATCTCCATCAAGATCACTGCCACACATCATCGCCACGGACGGTAACCTCCATATCATCTCGATATCGTGGTATCCCTCCATTGTTCTTTCCCTTGCCATTGCATTGATAACCCCTAGCCCATTTTGCGTTACTTGCCTATCGAGACTAGCCATTTGAGTATTGCCGGCAACGTTACTTGTGCACATTAGTGACCTACACCATACATTGCATACATACCATATCATATTGGTATCATATCATCTCGTGTGCCTCAAGTTGTTCCCGCATATATACAATTGCTACCTTGGTTTGTGCATTCCGCAAAGTGGCCATACAAAAAAAGAATAAGCTTTTAAGCAAAAGAGAAAGAGCAAAGAAGCTTGTAAGCAATAGCCATAGCATCTACCACATTGCATAAGATTGTCATATCCGATCATCTTGGATTAAACACCTGGAACCATACATCCATAGCATACTTGGGATAGAAATTTTATCCATTTGGCATCTTATAGGTTGTGCACAAGTGCCGTATCCGCCTATAGAGAAATCATGCTAGCGTCTCTCTTGAGTTGTGCAACACGAGTGTTTTCCCTGGATTCCACATTTTGTGCTCATCCTTGGTTGCACGGCCCCATTTATCTATCCATGCGTGTGTTTCCGTGTGCCACATATTGCTATTGGTCTACTTGTTACACTTGCGAATTTGTGAATCTCTTTCAACATTATTGACTCTTGCTAACATTTTGCATTAAATTTTTGTGCCACTATCCTCACCGAGCTCCACCATAAGCCTTACTTGTGTAGGTGTGAGAAACCGACAAGAATTGGTACCAATTGTGCTATTTCCTTGTCCACATTGGAGTGATCATTGATCAACTTTCAACTTCGGTCAAGGTACATTTGGTATTCGTTCTTCTCTTTCTCCACTCATATTGGCCGGAATCTTGTGATGGATAGGCAAGGCATTTCATCTCCGGTCTTCCACAACAATGACGGCGTGTACAACTACATCAAGAACAAGCTTTCCGCACAAAAGGAGGAGCAAGATGCAAGGATGGAGGAGATTCGGACCTTGTTTATCAACCGTTCTTCCCCTTCATCATCCTCAAGGCGGCGACGTTCAAGTCACAAGTCTTCGGAGCACAAAAATGATGCAAGTGAAAGTCGTCCTCGTCCACATCTCCATGGCGACCACCATCACGTTTGTGATCCACATCGTCATGAAGGGCAAGTCACCTCCAAGCAACATGTGAACGACGACGACGAACAACATCTACATCGAGCTCAAGCACGACAACGACAACATCATCATGAAGATGCTCGAGATGCGCCTACCTACAAGTCGCAACAAGCCCTACTTCACGCCAAGTCCAAACTTCATGACCACAAGAGAAGACCGCGAGACAAGCACCACCAAGACGGAGCTACGGCTACACAACCACTTTGGCATCTTCGCCAAGCGACTTCAAGGCATCTTCGCCTTTGAATATATGGCATCTTCGCCAACAAGCACCTCAAGACTACGCTTAAGAGAAGCTCCCCAAGCTCAAGTCCGCGACTTCCACGAGCTACTACGACCTCGACATCGGCCACACTGATTCCTTTCTATGGGACTCAAGAACCCGATGAGTATCTCGAGTGGGAGCGTTTGATGGACGACTACCTCAAGATACATCAAGTCCCTCCCGAAGATCAAGTGAAGTGTGCCGCAAGGAACTTCCACGACTATGCGTCCACATGGTGGCTTCACACACCTTCGGAGAGCTACAACTTGAGTTGTCCCAAGACGAAGAGAGCTTTACGGCGAGAGTTTGTGCCTCCAATCTACATGGAACAACTTCAATGCTAATTGGAGAACACCATCCAAGGATCCAAGTCCATCGACGAGTACTTCAAGGAGATGAAGATTGCCTTGCGACGAGCCGGCATGGACGACCCCATTTTGATGAAGTTCCACTTCATGATGGGATTGCACAACGACATCTCCAAGACGATCTTCCTCGAGAACTACAAGTCCCTCGACGACAACTACATTGGTGCTCTCAAGGCGGAACAAGAACTCATAAAGGCCAAACTTTCTCCACCCCAAGCTCACTTCGCGACGACCAAGATCCATGAGAACGAGCATGAGGCTAGTACTACCACGATGTCCAAGCCCGACGAGCTCCAAGACGATACTCCCAAGTTCGACGCCATCTAAGGATGGCAATGGTTCGGGTTTGGATCGGGTTGAACAATATCAAATCCATATCCATATCCATGAAGACAGTCTTTACCCGCCCATGAAAAAAATCCATGGGTGAAAAATTGTGTCCATGTCCAAATTCGATGGATATCCATTGGGTCCTCTCGAGACATATAAATAAGACATCACACAATATTAGCATAAACTCTTCCATTCTTCACCTCGTGGCAGGTTAGACTTCACTTATGGTAAATCAACATCTACTAACAACCTAAGATCATTTAGTATTTTTCTAACATATGAGAATGATGAGTCATTTAAGGAGGTAAAAATAAGGGAAGGGGTGTTGGAGTATGTTACGGAGGGGATTGAATGTCAACTAATAAAAGTTACCATGGGGATTGTGTAATTTCTTATGCATGTTTTAGATAAAAAAAGTGTAAAATTGTTGTGGGACATATGACCGTGGGCCAGGGATAGCAGATTTCCCCCCATTAAGTCATACTATCGGGTCGAGTTTGGATATATCCATGGGTACAAGATTATATACATGCCCTATCCACGAACAATCGGGTCGGGTTTGGGCGCCGCCCATGGACACAAAAACATATCCAAACCCTATCCATTCGGGTCGGATATCCATGGATAAAATTGCCATCCTTAACGCCATCCCTCTTTGTGGCATTGACGGCGCCGAGTCCTCCATGACACTTTTTCAAGATGGTGCGGCGACGAGTACGACTACGGAGACCCTCAAGGACCAAGCTTTGGAGGCGAGCGACACGGTGGCGAGCAAGGATGATGCTTCCATCTTAGGATGCGAGAGTGATGATGTGCCATCTTTGGCCTTCATCCACAGCGAGAGTGATGTTGTGCCATCTTTGGCCTTCATCCACGATGATGACTATGAGTCGGTTGAGCATGGGATTTTCCCTTCGACCATGGCGACATGTGATGACTTGAGTGACTTTAGCCAACATATTGAGAGTGAGAGTGATTTCACCACTAGCCCCATATATGATGTGTTTCCACTATTCCCATGTGAGGAGAGCCACAACCCCCACCTCTTGAGTGAGATGAGTGACTCCACCATATGTGAGTTTGAGTGCACCTATTTTGAGGGAGTGAGTGAACCACCACATAAAGAGAGTGAGATAGTTGATAGGTCATGTGAGGCCACTTTCAACACTAACGACTTGACCTCTACCTCTATTGTTTCTTCTCATTTGGTGCTAGATCCCATATATGATGACGCGCCGATTCTCGATGACTTCGTCCTACCTTTGGACAAGACGATGGCCATGGTGGAATATGATGCACCCCCCACATGGTTCCATCAAGATGAAGATGACCACCATTTGGTCTTTCCCACCTCACCTACACCACTTGAGTGGAATGAACAAGGTAACATAGGTGAAGGTGATGCTCTAGTCCCACGAGTGGACATTAATGACATTGATTGCTTGCATGATGTTGATTCCCATATTAACATGCTTCATGCTAGTATGATTTCCCCATGTGATGATTTACCCATTTATGATGAGTATGATGATTGCCATGTGGAGTCTTTTAGTTGTGATTCCATGTTACATAGGATTTCCTGTGCTAATTCTCTCGGCCACATCATGTTTGCCAATCTACTTGACTTGTCATATGCTATGCATGAGATCAATCATATGTCATATTTGCAATCTCTTCATAGTGACTATGCATATGCTATTAAAATGAACCCAATTTGCACATATGGCATAGATGACAAGCCTATGGTTATTGGCATTTGTTTCTCTTGTGATGATATTGACATGCTACCTTTGCATCATTTATCTCATATGCCATGCCATAACCACCTAGCTTCGAATATGCGTTGTTTTGGATGTTGTCCATTTTCTCCATATGATGTTTCCAACATTGCTCATGAGGAGACCCCCATAGTTTCCTCATACATTTTAGGAGATTTTGATCACTCCCATGCATTGCATGATCCTCATACTTATGTGCACAATATGCTCCCCATGAATAAACATGCTATTGATGTGCCTTATACTTGTATGCTCAATTTACATCCCCATCGTGTCATACACAATAACTATTCTATCATGATGGATGACATGTTCTTATACCATGCATCAAATTTCTTTGAGCGATGCTTATCTTGTGCTAACTCTCACGAGCACATACACATCATGATGGATGATGTGTACATTTACCACACACACAATTTCTTCCGTTTGTGTCTCTTTTGTGTAGGTACCCATGAATTCTTGTCAACCTCGCAATCCCACGAGTTGACAAAACGAGCTCTAGAGAGCAATGATGACTTGGGATCCCATGGAGTGTCTTTCCCACCTCTCTCTTCGTGCAAATACTTCGCGCATTTCTTCTACATGGCCCTCACTTGGTTATGGGTTGTTTTCCATTATATATCCTTTGCCCATCTTGCCATTTTCACTTTGCATGATATGCTCATTCATATGCTTTTGCCATCCATTTGTGACCCATGCTTTGCATTACACATGATGATTGATTCTCATACTTGTATGTGTATTTGCAAGCTTGGTGGAGATATTGCTTGTTATTGCCATGTTTGCTTTGTACCCCATGCCTATGATGATACTTTCATCTTGCTTTGTGTTCGTGCTTGCGATATGTCATGTGCATTGTCTATGTCTATTATTTGCTCACATGACATGATTGCCATGATTTCCTCTAGTATGTTGCATCGTCGCACTACTAGCTTGCACGACTTGATTACTATGCTTGACTTGATTGCCTCACACATGATGAACAATTGCTCTTTCTATTGTGTTGAGTTCCACACGATATTCACTACACCCAATGCACATTATGATTGGATTGTCTTGCACTTGACACATGTGTTTAGACACTTCATTTTATTTGGTGTTGTGAATGATTCCTATGCCTACCATAGACCTTTCATTGAGCAATTTGTGAATGCTTGCTACGAACTTGAGGTAGATGCTTCTTCACTTGTCCAACATATTTGCATCAATACCTCACATTTACATGCTTGTTTCCATGATGTCCTTCTTTGTGCTCAATTTATGTGCTTACATGCCATGTCACAATCCTTTGTCACACCATATGCTATGCTTGATGACAACACTTGTTGGGTGAATCACCTCTTGAATGCTTGGTTTTGCACTAACGCTAAACGCATTTGTTTTGAAGGAATCATGAGACGGTGCGACATTGGAGAGTGCCCATTTCGAGCTTCAAGATGACGCGAACTTGGTGATCGACCACTCCTACACGGCGACGCCATCTCTTTCCCATGGTGATTTGGATTTCGATCCGAGGTCGGATCTTTCCCAAGGGAGGGGAGATGATGCGAAGCATCCTATGGGAATCACCATGTCAAGAGTCCATTTGGCAAGTGACACGTGCAACATCTACTTCTCATACCTAAAGGTGAATCTTCCCCATTACACGTGTTCACTTGACCCCTTTGAGGATGGTATACTACTTGACACCCCTCTCGTGTGCATGCATAGGTATTGCCGGAACTTCACGGATGACGAGGAGGAGTGCAAGCACCAAGGAACACCTACACCATCCGCCAGGGAAGCCTGGAAGAGAAGACAGAAGAAGAAGGAGCTGCAGAGTCTTCAGCGACCGGACGACCGGAACCCACCGGACGTCCGACCCTCTACAGCCGCCGGACGACTGACGACACCGGACGTCCGACAAGTCCAGGCACCGGACGTCCGACACTTACCAGAAATCCGGTGCCACCTGTCCCGAGAGGAATCAGCGGCGTCCGACGCGCGCCGGACGTCCAGTCCGTCCTAAGCCACCGGACGTCCGGTACCTGCATGTGTGCAGCCGTGGGCCTTTGGCCTTGTACCTCTCTCCCACTTACCCCTTCGTGGCTAAGACTATAAATAGACCACCTCCACCTCCTTTCTAGGGTTAGTGTTGGTTTAGCTCATACTTAGAGATAGAGCTACGCTCATCCATATCAGATCTCCTTCGTGCAAGAGACTGCGGCCTCTTCGGAGAAGATCCCTTTGGATTCAAGCCCCCTTTCTAAGGGAAGATCCCCCCGTGGATTCAAGACCTCCTCACGGAGAAGACCGGCTACCCTTGTATCGTCCTTAGTTGTCCGTGGATCGTGTATCTTCTCTTATGTATTCGAGGATCTAGCGCATGTGTGATCATTCTTGTTGGTTTGAGTGTTCTCTTGTGTTTCCCTAGTGATTTTCCCCTCGTTTCCCTCCTCGTGTTCTTCGTGTTCATCGTAGGATCCGCTCCTTTCGTGAAAGATCAGCCTATAGGGTTCCTACCCTACATCAGACAACAAGTGCGGGACTTGAGTATTCATCACAAAAGACTTGTTCTTCTTCATTGTTCACTTGGCGGTGCATGGCGACTTGCTCAAGGGCTTCCATTTCTCCTTCACTCATGGAATCATAAGTGTCATCATCATTGAAGATCATGGTGCACTTCTTGGTGCACTCATAGGACTTGTGGCCTCGGCCGCCGCAAGTGAAACACTTGAAGGAACTCGTCTTGACGGTCTAATCGGTTGGGGTTAAGGATGATGAAGCTTTCGGCTTGAAATTGCTCATAGTAGGATGGCTTGTAGTTGATGGAGCTTTCTTAGAAGTCGACTTGTCGAAGTTGATTGAAGAAGGCTTTGTAGTCAGTGTTGGAGTCGTTGAAGGTTGGTTGTTGGTGAAGCCGTAGGACTTGGATGAGAACTTGGCATACTTGAAATCATCTTGCACTTGGCGTTCCGCTTTGGTAGCTTGGTGCACTAACTCGATGAGATTTGAGTATGGTTGGAAGTCGGCGATCTTCTTGATAGGATGATTGAGTCCATTCAAGAAACGTGCCATTGTTTGCTCATCATCTTCCGTGACATTGGCTCTTATCATTGCAATCTCCATCTTCTTGTAGTATTCTTCAACGCCCTTGGTTCCTTGCTTGAGTTGTTGGAGTTTCTTGAAGAGGTCGCGGTTGTAGTAGGTAGGCACGAAGCTTGCTCTCATGACATCCTTCATTTGTGCCCAAGTAGTGATGGGTGGATCACCTCTTGCCTCTCGGCGCTCAATGACTTGTTCCCATCAAATAAGGACATAGTCTTGGAACTCAAGGGATGCCATCACGATCTTCTTCTCTTCTTCATAATTGTGCAAACGCAAGATCTTGTCAACTTTCAATGCCCGTGAAAGGTACTTTTTGGGATCGTTGCTTTCATTGAACTTGGGCATGGTGAACTTGAGCTTGCCGTAGCGTTGCTCTTCATTGTGTTGGGGTCGGGGCTGATGACGCCCATGTTGTAGATGATTGTTCAACTGGTGGTACTCTTGGCGCGGAGGATTCCCATTGTCTTTGTGCTCTCGATGAACTTGATGGTCTTGGCGAGCTTGTGGAGGAGCTTGGCGAGCTCGAGGCGGAACTTGACGATGCATGCGAGCTTGAAATCGTCGTTCTTGAATTTCTTCGTGAAGTGCTTCCTCTTGGTCACGGGCTTGTCGGCCTCGGTCGGCAACGGCTTGACTCGAATCGCGTAGAGCTCGTTATGGCTCAAGTGCTTGAGCATCACGGAGTTGTTGTTCTTGACGTTGAGCCTCGGCATCTTGTGCATTTTGGTGTAGACGCGCGCGTTCTTCCTCTTCATGTTTGCATTGTCGTTGCCATTCTCGTGCTAGCGCAAAGGCTTCTTGGGTTTGACGTCGTCGGTGCTCTTGCGAGTCGGTGTCGCGTAGAGGATTGAGGTTTGCTTGATGCTCGTTGCACGCGACACGTCGAAGAGTGTTTGAAGACGGTGTACTTGAGCCGGAAACGGTAAAGTCGGAATGGCGACTTGAACGGCTCCTTCTTGAGGTGGAAGAAGAGCGGTTGAGCAACAAAGCTTGAATCTCGTCCATCATTGCGTCATTCTCTTGCTTGTGATCGTCGAGCTTGTGGTCGAAGTAGTCCCTTGTACGTTGCTCGGAGAGTCGCAAGTCGGTGGCGAGGTTGTCAATGCGATCACTCATTGCTTGTTGTTCTTGATGCAAAGCACGTTGTGCACCAAAGAGGTGGCTTTTGGTGACGAAGGAGTTCATGTCGTCGTCTTGCACCGAGAAGAGTGGGTTGGTAGAAGTACTTGGCCTATCCATCATTCAAGACAAATGTGAGTGGTAGAAAGAGAAGAACGAATACCAAATGTACCTCGACCGAAGTTGAAAGTGAATTGATGATCACTCCAATGTAGGACATGGAAATAGCCCAATTGGTACGAATTCTCGTCGGTTTCTCACACCTACACAAGTAAAAGCTTATGGTGGAGCTTGGTTAGGATGGTGGCACAATTTTTAATGTGAATGTAAGCGATATTCAATAATGTTGGAGAGGATCCACGACTTGTAAATGCAACAAGTAGACCAATAGCAAGATGTGTTACCCGGAAATACAACACACGGAAAGATAAATGGCATCGTGCAACCAAGGGTGAGCCAAAATGTGGAAACCACGAAAATGCTCTTGTTGCACAACACTAGAGAGACGCTAGCACGATTGCACAATAGGCAGATACAAACTTGTGCACGACCTACTAAGCAAAAATGAAACGACTTCTATCCCAAGTATGATGTTCCGGAGATATGATCCAAGTATGACAATCTTAATTTTGTATGATGCTATGGTTCTTGCTTATAAGCTCTTTGCTTATCTTCTCTCTTTGCTTAAAAGCTTGCTTGGCTCTTTGATGTTTGAGCTCTTTTCTCATGTGATGCTTGACGGGCCAAGATAGCAAATATGTATGTGATGACAACTTTGTGACACAAGAGGTGATTCCAAGATATGCAACACGATGATAGTATGTATGCTATGGGATGTATGATCACTAATGTGCACAAGTCACGTTGCCGGCAATACTCAAATGCTAGTCTCGATGGGTAAGCTACGCAAAAGTAAGGTTATGGGGTTATCAATCCAAATGGAAAAGAGTATGATGATATCACACTACCAAGATGATGTAGTCGTTCGTAGTAGTCTTTGGCGAAAGTAAGAGGTGGTGATGTTGATGTCGAACCGTCCCTAGGTAGCCGAAACACGAAAGGAAACGGTGAGCCACAACTCAAACGCTCAAAACCAAGTGCGACAAAAAGCGTCGGAGTAGGTAGCGGGTAAATGGTGGTGTGGGTTGCGGAAGTGCAATGATGGGTTTTGCGAGTAGGCAATGCAGAAGTTATGGTGGTGGTGGTGGTTGATGAAGAAGCAACCGTCCCTAAATAGCCTAGTCACCTTAGGAGAATCAGATCACTCCTCAAGCAACCACTAATGCGACGGGAAAGAAAATTGGTTAGGTTGCGGAAGTCGGAGGTGGAGTAGCGGAGGATGTGGTGGAAGCCTTAGGCAAAGATGCCAAAGTTCCAAAATTTTGATGGAGTCAAATGGTTTTGGTGGTATTTTTTTGGAAGGGGGATGTCAAGAGCTTTTTAACGAGCTAAAGAACGCGAAAATTGGAGTTCGGATGAATTAGTTATGGCCAAAACAAAAATCAGTCGAAGTTGATATCTACAGGTAGCGGATGTCCAGAAAAAACGATCGTCCGGTCGCCGAACGTCCGGTCGGGTCAGAAATCCGCTAATTGTGCTCGGGTTAGGGGGTTCCGGCTGTCCGGTAAGGTCGGACGTCTAGTGGTTCCTACTGCTCCGGACGTCCGGTAAGGTGAGGGTCGTCCGGTGTATCGGGGTCAACTCCAGATCTGAGATTTGGGACGCGATTTTGGGCAGAATTTGGGGATATGGTGGGGAAGGCTAGATCCACTTGCAACATAACAAATTCACGGATCAAAACCAACAAAACATCATCGAAACTCACAAATCACAAGAAAATTTTTTTGGGGCTATTTTGTGGGGATTTTCGGATTAGGACGAAAAACAACAAAATCAAGTTAGACAACGAAGAGGGCGGGCTCCAAAATCATGATCAACCTTGCTCTAGATACCAAGATGATGTAGGGTAGAGACCCTAATCGTCCGATCTTTCACGAAAGGAGCGGATCCCGGGAAAATCACGAAGAACACGGGGAAGAACGGGGAGAAAACACAATAAGAAACACAAGAGGAATCACTAAACCGACACGAATAAGTCACACATGGGCAAGATCCTCGAATACATAGAATGATATACGAATCCATGGACAACTAACGACGATACAAGGGTAGCCGGTTCTTCTCCGTGAGGAGGTCTTGATGTTCTTCTCCAAAAGGTGGTCTTTATCCGCTTGGGGGATCTTCTCCGGTGGAGGCTCGAATCTCCGAGGAGAAGGTAACCAAGTGGATGAGCAAAGCTCTCTCACAAGTATGAGATAAACATTTGCTAACCCTCGAAAGGAGGAGTGAGAGGTCTATTTATAGTCTTAGTGCAAATGGGGGGTGAAGTGAAGGGTTACATGGGCCTCAGCCCGCAACTGGACATAGCCAGGGGTCGGACGTCCCGTGGGCGTCGGGCGTCCGGAGACTCACGGGCGGCCGGACGTCTGGTAGACGTCGGACGTCCGCTTGATTTGGCTCGGACGCAGGAGAGCCGAATTTCCGGAGGGGGCCGGTCGTCGGTCGTCCGCTGGCGTCGGACGTCCGCTCATTTGGCTCGTGTGTGCGATCGCCGGTCGTCCGATCCGGGCCGGTCGTCCAGTGGATCTTCAGGCGCCGGACGTCCGGTGGCTGTGACTCTTCCTGCAGCTCTCCTTCTTCTCCGTCTTCACATCCATCTTCCTCCTCTTCTTCTCCTTGCTCCTTAGCTTCTCCATGATACTTGAGTATGCACAGAGTGTCCGTATGAGGTAGTAGCCATGTCTGATGTGCATCAATGTGTGATTGTGAGAGGAGAGATGTCACCTCGGTTTCGAGAGCTCTTGCACGTGATCGAGTCATGGGTCCACTAGGCACTTGATGAGACAATGGTAGGTCCATGGGATGACCTTGGGATACTCCGCATTAGTGATGGTGTCAATGCCGATGTGATCTTGCCGGAGATGGGAGCTCGAAGGCATGTGCTCTTGAGCTTCTTCTCGAAGATGAGGAAGATTCCTTGTAGGACTAGATGAGGGCTTTGATCTCCTCCATTTGAGCTTGCATCTTGGCGTCGGTAGAGTTATTCGTGGCATCGAACTCATTATTGTTGTTGTAGACCGAAGGTGAAATGCCTTGCCTATCCATCACAAGACTCGCGTAGAGGTGAGTAGGAAATGAGATGAACAATACCAAGTTACCTTTTCCCAAAGTTTAGATGTATCTCGTGTCACTCAATGCGAGATGTGATGTAGGGTAGAACCCTAGTGGCCCGATCTTTCACGAAAGGAGCGGATCCCGCGAAGAACGCGAAGAACACGAGGAGGGAAACGAGGGAAAACACAAGGGGAAGCACAAGAGGAACACTCAAACTAACAAGAACAAGTCACACATGTGCTAGATCCTCGAGTACATAGAACGATACATGAATCCACGGACAACTAAGGACGATACAAGGGTAGCCGGTTCTTCTCCGTGAGGAGGTCTTGAATCCACAAGGGGATCTTCCCGTAAAGGGGTATTGAATCCACGGTGGATCTTCTCCGAAGAGGGGCCGCGGTCTCTCTCAAGGTGTAGATCCGATATGAATGAGCGAAGCTCTATCTCTAAGTATGAGCTAAACCAACGCTAACCCCAGAAAGTCGTACGGGATAGAGTATATATAGTCTAGGTGACGAAAGGGTACATGGGCCTCGGCCCAAGTGGCTGTGCGCAGGCAGGGTTGGAAGTTCTGGGCTAGGCCAGAAGTTCCGGGCACCGGAGGTTCCGGGGAGGGTTCGGCCTAAGCAGAGAGTTGGCGCGGTGGAGATGTGTTGGGATCCGGAGGGCGGAAGGTCCGGGCAAGCCAGAGGTTCCGGGCACCGGAAGGTCCGGGACCGGGTCCGGGCTAACCCGAGAGTTGGCACGCCTGGGCTGGCCGAAGTCATCGGCGGCCGGAAGCTCCGGGTCGGCCGGAAGGTCCGGGGGCCGGAAGTTCCGGGCTCTGGCCGGAAGTTCCGGGCTGTCCAGAGTGTTGACGCCTGTCTCTTCTTCTACAGTCCTCGGCTCCGAGTCTTGAGCATTGTTTCTCATGACACATAGTATCTCTGACTTAGGCAGTAGCCATGTCTCACTTGAAGAGGGGGAAAACTCAAGTAGGAGTGATGTCACCTCAGAATGAATAGCACGTGCCCTAGCCCTTGTCATTGGTCCACTTGGAACTTGGATAGTTGAGGTGGCATCCATGGGGATGGTCGTGGGATGCTCCGCATCATCTCCCCTCCCTTAGGGAAGATCCGTCCTTGGATCGAGTTCTTCATCACCTTGGAAGGGATAGAAATCCTTGATGTTGAAGATGTCGCTCACGTTGTACTTGTCACGCGGGAGGTCGATCTTGTAAGCATTGTCGTTGTAGCGTGCGAGAACCTTGAAGGGTCCATCTGCTAGTGGTCGAAGCTTAGACTTGTGTTCTTGTGGAAAGCGCTCCTTGCGAAGGTGTAGCCACACGAGATCACCAATGTTGAAGACCATAGGTTGCCTGTTGACATTCAGCTTTGTCGATAGGCGTTGTACTTCGCGCTGGATGGTGTTTCTTGAATCTTCACGCACCTTCTTGAGATGGGTCACTCGTGCACTTGCATCCAAATTGATTCGCTCTTGGAGTGGAAGAGGTAGAATATCCAATGGTGACAAAGGGTTGAATCCGTAGACGACCTCGAAAAGGGGACTTCCCGGTTGTTGAGTGTCTTGCTCGGTTGTAGGCGAACTCGGCGATGGGTAGACACTCCTCCCACTCCTTGATGTTCGTCCTGATGAGTACTCAAAGTAGAGCGGAGAGTGTGCGGTTTGTCACCTCTGTTTGGCCGTCGGTTTGAGGATGGTACGCCGTGGAAAAGAGTAGCTTGATTCCGATCTTGGCGCATAGGGTCTTCCAAAAGTAGCTAAGGAACTTGACGTCGCGGTCCGAGACAATTGTCTTTGGCACACCATGGAGACGCAATATTTCCCTACAAAAGAGATTAGCAACATGTGAAGCATCGTCTATCTTGTGACAAGGAATAAAATGTGCCATTTTGGAGAAACGGTCCACAACGACAAATATGGAATCTTTCCCATTTCGAGTTCTAGGCAAACCAAGTACAAAGTCCATGCTAATGTCTTCCCAAGGTTGGTATGGAATTGGTAAAGGCATATAGAGACCATGAGATTGAGCTTTGGACTTAGCTTTGCGACATGTAGAACACCGGTTGGTGAAACGATTGACATCCCGAAACATCTTAGGCCAAAAGTAGCTCTTCGAGAGCGTGGCGAACGTCTTGTCGCGTCCGAAGTGTCCCATTAAGCCTCCTCCATGAGATTCCTGCAAAAGCAACAAACGAAGAGAGGACTCGGGAATGCAAAGTTTGTTAGCTCTCATAAGGTAGCCATCTTTGATGTAATAGCGTTCCCAAGATGTATTCGACAAACACTTGGCATAAGGAATGGCAAAAGTTGCATCATGCTCATATAAGTCTTTGATATGCTCGAAGCCAATGACATCTAACTCAAGTTGCGTGACAAGCATGCAAATGCGGGAAAGAGCATCCGCTACTATGTTTTCTTTACCCTTGATGTACTTGATGACATAGGGAAAAGACTCAATAAATTCACTCCATTTAGCATGACGCTTGTTCAACTTAGTTTGTCCCTTAAGATACTTGAGAGTCTCATGATCGGTATGAATGATAAACTCATGGGGACGAAGGTAATGTTCCCATTCATGCAAAACGCGGACTAAAGCATATAGCTCTTTGTCATAGATGGGATAATTGAGTTGCGCTCCGGAAAGTTTCTCACTAAAGTAAGCTATGGGGCGCTTCTCTTGCGTTAACACACCTCCTATGCCATTACCACTAGCATCGCAATGAATTTCAAAAGGCTTGTCGAAGTTGGGTAAAGCAAGCACGGGAGCATGAGTAAGCAAATTCTTAAGCTCATTGAATGCGGTATCTTGGGATGGTCCCCAAACAAAAGGCGCATTCTTCTTGCTCAAAGCATGCAAAGGCGAAGCAATGGTGCTAAAATCCTTCACAAAGCGACGATAGAAACCCGCAAGGCCAAGAAAACTACGCACTTGATGCAAGTTGGTTGGTTGCGGCCAAGTCTTAATAGCATTAATCTTGGACTCATCAACATGAACACCCTTAGAAGAAACAACAAAACCCAAGAAAACGAGCTTATCAACACCAAAAAGGCATTTCTCCATATTAGCATAGAGGCGCTCTTTTCTAAGAGTTTGCAAAATGGTGCGGGCATGGGTGACATGCTCTTTAATAGATTTGCTAAACACAAGAATGTCATCAAAGTAGACCACAACAAATATACCAATGTAAGGGCGAAAGACATGATTCATAAGGCGCATAAAAGTGCCCGGTGCTTCCGAAAGACCCATAGGCATGACTAACCACTCATACAAACCAAACTTGGTTTTGAAGGCGGTTTTCCATTCATCACCCTCTTGTATGCGGATTTGATAGTAACCACTTATGAGATCAATGTTAGAAAATATAGTGGCACCGCTAAGCTCATCAAGCATATCATCTAGGCGTGGAATGGGATACCTATAGCGAACGGTGATAGCATTGATAGGTCTACAATCGGAGCACATGCGAAAACTACCATCACGTTTTGGCACAAGAATGACCGGAACGGCACAAGGGCTCAAACTTTCACGCACATGTCCATGGTCTATGAGATGCTTTACTTGCCTTTGTATTTCTTTTGTTTCGTCGGGGTTGACGCGGTATGGAGCTTTGTTCGGAAGAGGTGCTCCGGGGATGAGGTCGATTCGGTGCTCAATGCCTCGAAGTGGAGGTAGTCCCGGAGGTAGCTCATCGGGAAAAACATCTTGAAATTCCTGCAAAAGAGAAGACAACACTAGAGGAAGAGTGTGAGAGGTGTTAGTTTGTGGTGCATTGTCCTTGCACATGAGGACGTAGTGTAGGACACTAGATGGGTTCTCACACACTTCTCTCATCTCACGTTTGGTGGCAAATAGAACTAGGTTCTTGTTTTCGCTCATCGTGGAGGCACTCGATTTTGGCTTGTGGCGCTCACTCTCTTTTGGTGGCTCGCTCTCTCACTATGATCTCCACGATGGGTGGCTTGCTTGTCGGCGATCACTTGACTTGGCGACATTGGACGGAGGACGTACTCCTTGCCCTTCATCTTAAAGATGTAGTGGTTCGTTCGGCCGTTGTGGACGACTCCTCTATCGAATTGCCATGGCCGTCCAAGGAGAAGATGACAAACGGTCATTGGAACGACGTCGCACTCCAAGGTGTCTTCGTAGGCGCCGATCTTGAAGGAGACTTGTACTCGGTGCTCGACTTGGATAGTGCCGGAATCACTAAGCCATTGCACTCTATATGGATGTGGATGCTTCGTCTTGGGTAATTGGAGCTTGGAGAAAAGTTCTTCACTTGCGAGATTGTGACAACTCCCTCCATCGATGGTGACCTTGACGGATCGTCCATTGATGTCGGCCTTGGTGTGGAATATGTGGCATCATTGGTCTTCTTCTTGGTAATGTTGGAGAGTCAAGACTTTGGAGACAACAAGTGCGGGACTTGAGTCTTCATCACAAAAGACTTGTTCTTCTTCATTATTCACTTGGCGGTGCATGGCGACTTGCTCGAGGGCTTCCATTTTGCCGTCGCTCAAGGAGTCATAAGTGCCATTGTTGTTGAAGACCATGGTTCGCTTGTTGGTGCACTCGTAGGACTTGTGGCCTCGGCCTCCGCAAGTGAAACACTTGAAGGAACTCGTCTTGATGGTCTCATCGGTTGGGGTTGATGATGATGAAGCTCTCGGCTTGAAGTTGCTCGTAGTAGGATTGCTTGTAGTTGGCGAAGCTTTCTTGGAAGTCGACTTGTCGATGTTGGAAGTAGAAGGTCTTGTAGTCGGTGTTGGAGTCGTTGAAGCTTGGTTATTGGAGAAGCCGTAGGACTTGGATGAGAACTTGGCATACTTGAAATCATCTTGCACTTGGCGTTCCGCTTTGGTAGCTTGGTGCACTAGCTCGATGAGATTTGAGTATGGTTGGAAGTCGGCGATCTTCTTGATAGGATGATTGAGTCCATTCAAGAAACGTGCCATTGTTTGCTCATCATCTTCTGTGACATTGGCTCGTATCATGTCAATCTCCATCTCCTTGTAGTACTCTTCAACGCTCTTGGTTCCTTGCTTGAGTTGTTGGAGTTTCTTGAAAAGATCGCGGTTGTAGTAGGTAGGTACGAAGAGCGCTCTCATGACATCCTTCATTTGCGCCCAAGTAGTGATGTGTGGTTCACCTCTTGCCTGTCGGCGCTCAATGACTTGTTCCCACCAAATGAGCACATAGTCTTGGGACTCAAGGGATGCCATTGCGATCTTCTTCTCTTCGTCATAATTGTGCAAACGGAAAATCTTGTCAACTTTCAATGCCCATGAAAGGTACTCGTCGGGATCGTTGCTTCCGTTGAACTTGGGCATGGTGAACTTGAGCTTGCCGTAGCGTTGCTCTTCATTGTGTTGGGGTCGGGGATGATGACACCCATGTTGTAGATGATTGTTCAACTCGTGGTGCTCTTCATGCGGAGGGTTGTTATCCTCCTGTTGCTCTTGTTGTGGAGGATTTCCAATGTCTTCATGCTCTCGATGAACTTGATTGTGTTGGCGATCTTGTGGATGATCTTCGCGAGCTCGAAGAGGAACTTGACGATGCACGCGAGCGTGAAATCTTTGTTCTTGAATTTCTTCATGATGTGCTTCTTCTTTTTCATGGGCTTGTCGGCTTCGGTCGGCAATGGCTCGACTCGAATTGCGTAGAGCTTGTTGCGCCGCAAGTGCTTGAGCATCATGGAGTTGTTGTGCTTGATGTTGTGCCTCGGCATCTTGGGCATTTTGGTGTAGACGCGCTCGCTCTTCCTCTTGATGTTGGCGTTGACGTTGCCATTCTCATGCAAGCGCAAAGGCTTCTTGAGTTTGACGTTGTCGGCGCGCTTGAGAGTCTGTGTCTCTTAGGGGATTGAGGCTTTCTTGATGGTCGGCGCGCGCGGCTCGATGAAGAGTGTTTGATGTCGGTGTACTTGAGCCGGAGAGGGTGAAGTCGGAGTGGCGGCTTGAACGGCTCCTTCTTGAAGAGGAAGACGAGCTGTTGAGCAACAAAGCACGAATTTCGTCCATCCTTGCGTCATTCTCTTGCTTGTGATCGTCGAGCTTGTGGTCGAAATAGTCCTTTGTACATTGCTCGGAAAGTCGCAAGTCGGCGGCAAGGTTGTCGATGTGTTCACTCATCGCTTGTTGCTCTTGATGCAAAGCATGTTGTGCACCAAAGAGGTGACTCTTGGTGACGAAGGAGTTCATGTCATCGTCTTGCTCCATGAAGAGTGGGTTGGTAGATGTACTTGGCCTATCCATCATTCCAAGACAAATGTTAGTGGTAGAAAGAGAGGAACGAGTACCAAATGTACCTTGACCGAAGTTGAAAGTGGATCGAGGATCACTCCAATGTAGGACAAGGAAATAGAACAATTGGTACGAGTTCTTGTCGGTTTATCACACCTACACAAGTAAAAGCTTTTGGTGGAGCTTGGTTAGGATGGTGGCAGAAAATTTGATGCAATTGTAAGTGAGCTTCAATAATGTTGGAAAAGATTCACAAGATGCAATGTAACAAGTAGACCAAGCATATAAGGTACACGGAAACACACGCAAAAAGATAAGTGGGGTTGTGCAACCAAGGGTGAGCCAAAATGTGGAATCCACGAAAATGCTCTTGTTACCCAACACTAGAGAGACGCTAGCACGATTGCACGATAGGCGGATACAAGAACTTGTGCACAACCTACTTAGCAAAAATGCAACGACTTCTATCCCAAATACTTTGTATGCAAGGTGTTTCTATGATATGATCCAAGATGATCGAGTATGACAATCTTAATGTTGTATGATGCTATGGTTCTTGCTTAAAATCTCTTTGCGTATCTTTCCTCTTTGCTTAAAATCTTGGTTGGCTCTTTGATGTTTGAGCTCTTTTCTCATGCAATGTTTGACGAACCAAGATAGCAAGTGAGTATGCGATGACAAGTTTGTGACACAAGAGATGATACCAATATAGGTAACAATGATGTATGTATGTATGCTATGGGAAGTATGATCACTAATGTGCACAAGTCTTGTTGCCGGCAATACTCAATGGCTAGTCTCGATGGGTAAGCAACGCAAAGGAGTAAGGCTATGATGGCTATCAATGTAATGGCAAGAATGATATGTCCAATTCCAAGGTTACCGGTCTTACTTCCGATATGGTGTCAAAATGGTGGCACGAATACCAAGTCGTAGTCGAGGTGGTATTTGTTGATGACGCGTCCATGGCGAAGATGAGCAGCGGTGATGTCGATGTCGAACCGTACCTAGATAGCCGAACACAAAAGGATACGGTACCGCAACTCAAATTCTCAAACCTCGAAGTAGGAATTATGTCGGAGAGCCAAACGGTCCAAAAATGGTGGGTTATGCGGAAGTGGTGGAGGTATGCGGAAATATATACGGTATATGGTGAGCACCGGAACAAAATTTGGTGGAATTTTGGGTGGAGTTGTGGAAGTAGTGTGAACTTTCTGTCGAAGCCGGAAGTTACGGGCAAGACGGAGGGTCCGTGGAAGGCCGGAAGGTCCGGGGGCCGGAATATCCGGGATGGACCGGAAGTTCCGGTGGTCGTGATTCTGCCAAGAACAGAGACTTCGGGATCGTGGATTTGGGCGGAAAAACTTGGGGGAAAAGCCCAAATTCGAAGGGGAAAAAGAACAAATTGGAGGAAAAGAAGGGTGGGGAGGCTAGATCTACGAGCCACACACAAAATTCACGGATCAAAACCAACAAAATCTCAACACACGAACAAATCACAAAAAAAATTGGGGCTACTTTTGGTGGGGATTTTCGGATTAGGACGAAAAACAACAAAATTAGGCTAGAAACACAACGGGGAGGCTCCGAAATCGTGATCAACCTTGCTCTAGATACCAAGATGATGTAGGGTAGAACCCTAGTGGCCCGATCTTTCACGAAAGGAGCGGATCTCGCGAAGAACGCGAAGAACACGAGGAGGGAAATGAGGGAAAACACAAGGGGAAACACAAGAGGAACACTCAAACTAACAAGAACAAGTCACACATGTGCTAGATCCTTGGGTACATAGAACGATACACGAATCCACAGACAACTAAGGACGATATAAGGGTAGCCCGTTCTTCTCCGTGAGGAGGTCTTGAATCCACAAGGGGATCTTCCCGTAAAGGGGTCTTGAATCCACGGTGGATCTTCTCCGAAGAGGGGCTGCGGTCTCTCTCAAGGAGTAGATCCCATATGGATGAGCAAAGCTCTATCTTTGAGTATGAGCTAAACCAATGCTAACCCTAGAAAGTCGTACGGGATAGAGTATATATAGTCTAGTTGACGAAAGGGTACACGGGCCTCAGCCCAAGTGGCTGCGCGCACGCAGGGCCGGAAGTTCCGGGCTAGTCCGGATGTTCCGGGCACCGGAGGTTCCAGGGAGGGTCCGGCCTAACCAGAGAGTTGGCGCTATGGAGATGTGCTGGCATCCGGGGGCCGGAAGGTCCAGGCAGGCCGGAGGTTCCGGGCGCCGGAAGGTCCAGGACGGGGTCCGGGCTAACCCGAGAGTTGGCACGCCTGGGTTGGTCAAAGACATCGGCGGCCGGAAGCTCCGAGTCGGCCAGAAGTTCCGGGCTCTGGCTGGAAGTTCCGGGCTGTCCAGAGTGTTGACGCCCATCTCTTCTTCTACAGTCCTCGGCTCCGAGTCTTGAGCGTTGTACCTGATGACACATAGTATCTCGGACTTAGGCAGTAGCCATGTCTCACTTGAAGAGGGGAAAACTCAAGTAGGAGTGATGTCACCTCGGAATGAATAGCACGTGCCCTAGCCCTTGTCATTGGTCCACTTGGAGCTTGGATAGTTGAGGTGGCATCCATGGGGATGGTCGTGGGATGCTCCGCATCAAGATGAAAGAATAGTGGAATTGGTACCGGACTTGTTCACTCACACCTATAAACTAAAGCTTATGGAGTAGCTCGGTGAGGATTGTGGCACAAAAATTTAATGCAAAATGTTAGCAAGAGTCAATAATGTTGAAAGAGATTCACAAATTCGCAAGTGAAACAAGTATACCAATAGCAATATGTGGTACACGGAAACACACACACGGATAGATAAATGGGGTCGTGCAACCAAGGATGAGCACAAAATGTGGAATCCACGGAAAACGCTCGTGTTGCACAACTCAAGAGAGACGCTAGCACGATTGCTCAATAGGCGGATACGACACTTGTGCACAACCTATGATATGCAAAATGTATCAACTTTCTATCCCAAGTATGCTATGTATGTATGGCTCCCAGTGTTATGATCCAAGATGTTCTTATATAACAATGTGGTATGATGCTATGGCACTTGCTTACAAGCTCTTTGTTCACTCTTTTTCTTTGCTTATAAGCTTTATTCTCTCTTTTTTTTTGTATGGACACTTTTGCACAATGCACAAACTAAGATAGCTATTGTGTATATGCGGGAACAAACTTGGAGGCACACGAGATGATATGATGATACCAATATGATATGGTATGTATGCAATGGAAGGGTGGATCACTAATCTGCACAAGTAATGTTGCCGGGAATACTCAAATGGCTAGTCTCGATAGGCTAGTGACGCAAAATGGGCTAGGTGTTATCAATGCAATTGCAAGGGGAATATACAATGGTGTCGTCGAGGTTACCGTCCGTGGCGATGATGAGAGGCGGTGTTGTCGATGTTGACCCATTCCTAATTAGCCGAAACACCTTAGGAAATGGAAAAACCACAACTCAAAATCTCAAGGACAAAAGTCAAATGGTGGTAGCGGAATGCGGTGGTGTTTGCAGAAATGCAATGATGGGTTTTGGGGTAGGCAATGCGGAAGTGGAGGTTACGGTGGTGAACAATAGACGGTGTCGGAGTTGAAAGCACGGTCCCAAAGTAGCCTAAACACCTTAGGAGACACAACTCACAACACAAACAAAATTGGGTTAAGTTGATGTAACGCCCCGCGACCGATGTGCCAGGTGTCCTCCAGTTATTCGCTGTTATTGCCTTGTCATTGCTTGTGTGTCATGCATTGCATATCATGTCATCATGTGCATTTCATTTGCATACATGTTCGTCTCATGCATCTGAGCATTTTCCCCGTTGTCCGTTTTGCATTCCGGCGCTCCGTTCTCCTCCGGTGGTCATTTCTACCTTCTTCTCATGTGTGGGGATTAAACATTTCTGGATTGGACCGAGACTTGCCAAGCGGCCTTGGTTTACTACCGGTAGACCGCCTGTCAAGTTTCGTGCCATTTGGACTTCGTTTGATGCTCCAACGGTTAACCGAGGGACCGAGAAGGCCTTGTGTGTGTTGCAGCCCAACACCCCTCCGATTTGTCCCAAAACCCACCAAAGCCTCCTCCATCTTCTCGGTCGTTCGATCACGATCGCGTGGCCGAAAACCGCACCTCATTTGGACTCTCCTAGCTCCCTCTAGCTATAAAAGAGCATCCCTCCCCGAAATTTCGGATCATTTCACGGATGAACCCTAGATCCACTCCTCCCCGCGCCGCCGGACATGTCCGCCTAGCGGCCGGACACGTCCAACTGCCCGCCACAGCGAATCGCGTCGCGCCACCTGTCCTCCGCCGCCGTCCTCGCGTCGCCGGCCCGCGGAGCCCATCGCGGGCCCGCGCGGGCCCAGATCCGCGCCGCCGCCTGGGGAGCCACCCCGCCGCCCGGCTCCCTCCGCCTCGTCGCGCCGCTTCCTCCGTGCCGCCGCCCGAAGATGCTCGCCGCCCAAGCCGGCCGGAGCAGTTTGCCACACCTCCGCGCCATCTCACCGGCGCCCGCACCTCGCCGCTACCTTCGCCTCGCCAAGCTCGCCGTCCGGCCTGTTCCTCGGCGTCCGCGCCCGGTTCTGGCGAGATCCGGCCGGATCCGCCCCGGATCTACCTCGCCGGCGCCGCCCCTGCCGTCTCCGGTGACCTTCGCCGACGAGCCGGTCATCCTCGCGAACCGCCCCCGTTGACCACTGTTCACCCGAGGTCGATTTCTACTAAGTCCCCGAGATTCCCAGTTTCATATGCTCATGTTCATCATGTCGTAACTCCGCATCCGTTGATCCGTTTTGTGCATATAGCATATCAAAATGTTCGTCTCAGAGAGCACATCATTTTCATTTGAGTTCATCTTGATGCCCGAAATGTTGTTTGAAGAGTGCTATTTGAGTTAATTGTCAGATCTGCTGCTCCAATTAGATATTTGTCATCTTTGCCATGTTTAATGTATGCATGATATGCCCCTGAGCTCTACATGTGTTTTGTTATATGCCATGCCATCTTTCCAGGGGTGCTATCCATGTATTTTTGCGATGTGTGTGATGACTAGCATAAGCTTGCAAAGTGGAGCATTCGTTAATGCTAATTTCAGGGACTTAGCATTTCCACTAAGTCCTTGATCTGTTTATCTCAATATGCCATAGGTTCATGTAGTTTCCTAGTGATCCGTGCCTCTTTTGAGGATAATCAGTAAGGATGTTTTGTTAATCTTGTAGTGCTCTATCCATCCATGTCTTTGTTTGCAATCATGGAGCACCCTAGCTTGAGTCAATCGAGCTCTACTTTTGCTATTTCGTGAATCTGGGCAGATTGTCTACTTGTTAGCGATTTTGCCGAGGATGTTGTGGTTGATCCGTGCATGCTATGTTATTGTTCCTGCCATGTCTAGCTTATACAATGTGTATTATTGATGGGTGTATGCTTAGATTGCCATGCCTTGATCTCTAGTGAGTGCATCGAGCTCGTAAACATGCCTACTTGATTTCTGTTTCAGCAAGCTCCAGTTTTCACTAAGTCTGAGAGTCTGATTATGTTTTTGCCATGTTCACATGCTTGCAATTGTATTTTCTGATCCCTTTTGGCTCAAGGTCACTAAGGGACTTTTGTTAAGCTCTTTGAGTAGCTCCATGTCATGCTTTACTTTTCCATGTTCAGGTCCTGTAGCATATAGTTTCCATGCTCCAAAGTGTGCTACCTGATCTGAAATTCCAGACAAGTGTAATTTCACTAAGTCTGAGATCTGTTAAACAAATGCCTTTTTGCCATGCTTGTTTGAACCTGTTAATGGATGATTTGGCCGTAGCTCAGTGCTAGTCTTTTGTTAAGCTTCATGAGTGGATCCCTGCCATGTATTTTGTTGCCATGATTGGGTACTGTAGCATGTTCATCTTGTTGCATTTAGATGGCTACTTGCTGTAAATCGCAGACCGGTGTCATATTTGAATTGCTTGCCATTTCCAAACCGTAACTCCGATTCCGGTGATCTTTATATCGTTTTCAAGAGATTTCATCTCACCTTTCCAGTGGCACACTTGGATTCCCATGTTGAGGACAGGTTCTTTCATTCCCTTGCAAATCATGCATATGCATCGCATACCGCATCCCGCATATCATACCATGTTCATGTGTTGGTTGTTTACTATGTTGTGTGCTTGTTTCCGGTGTTTTCTTTCTTTGGGTTGGTTCCGGTTACGTCGCGTTTGTGAGGACCCATTCGTCTACGTCCGTTTGACATCTTCATGGACTCGTTCTTCTTCCTTGCGGGATTTCAGGCAAGATGATCATACCCTCGAAATCACTTCTATCTTTGCTTGCTAGATGCTCGCTCTTTTGCTATGCCTATGCTGTGATACCTACCACTTGCTTATCATGCCACCCATATTGTTGAACCAAGCCTCTAACCCACCTTGTCCTAGCAAACTGTTGTTTGGCTAAGTTACCGCTTTGCTCAGCCCCTCTTATAGCGTTGTTAGTTGCAGGTGAAGATTGAAGTTTGTTCCTTGTTGGAACATGGAGATGTTGTTCCTTGTTGGAACATGTTTGCTTGTTGGGATATCACAATATATCTTATTTAATTAATGCATCTATATACTTGGTAAAGGATGGAAGGCTCGGCCTTATGCCTGGTGTTTTGTCCCACTCTTGCCGCCCTAGTTTCCGTCATATCGGTGTTATATTCCCGGATTTTGCGTTCCTTACGCGGTTGGGCTATTATGGGAACGCCTTGACAGTTCGCCTTGAGTAAAACTCCTCCAGCAATGCCCAACATTGGTTTTACCATTTGCCACCTAGCCTTTTCTTTTCCCTTGGGAGTCACGCTCCTGAGGGTCATCATTATTTTACCCCCCCCCCGGGCCAGTGCTCCTCTGAGTGTTGGTCCAACCTGTCAGCTATCGGTAGCCACCAGGGGCAACTCTGGATGGCCTACCCGTACCTAGGACAATCTGAGTGTGCCCTGAGAAAGAGGTATGTGCAGCTCCTATCGGGATTTGTCGGCACATTCGGGCGGTGTTGCTGGTTTAGTTTTACCCTGTCGAAATGTCTTGTAACCGGGATTCCGAGTCTGATCGGGTCTTCCCACTAGAAGGAATATCCTTCGTTGACCGTGAGAGCTTGTGATGGGCTAAGTTGGGACACCCCTGCAGGGATTTGAACTTTCGAAAGCCGTGCCCGTGGTTATGGGCAGATGGGAATTTGTTAATGTCCGGTTGTAGAAAACCTGAAGTTGACCTTAATTAAAATACATCAACCGCGTGTGTAACCGTGATGGTCTCTTTCCGGCGGAGTCCGGGAAGTGAACACGGTGTTGGAGTTATGCTTGACGTAGGTTGTTCTAGGATCACTTCTTGATCATACTTTTACCGACCGTGCTTTGCCTTCTCTTCTCGCTCTCATTTGCATATGTTAGCCACCATATATGCTAGTCGCCTGCTGCAGCTCCACCTCATACCTTTACCTTACCCACAATCTTAAATAGTCTTGATCGCGAGGGTGCGAGATTGCTGAGTACCCGTGGCTCATAGATACTTCCAAAACTAGCTTGCAGGTGCCGATGAGTCCGTGCAGATGTCGCAACCAAGCTCAAGGAGGAGCTCGATGAAGATCTTGTCCTTTATGTTGTTTCGTTCTAGTTGATCAGTAGTGGAGCCCAGTTGGAGTCGATCGGGGACCTTGTCGCATCTGGGGTTCTTCTTTCATTTTGGTTCCGTAGTCGGACCTTGATTGTATTTGGATGATGTAATGCTTTATTCATGTATTGTGTGAAGTGGCTATTGTGAGCCAACTATGTATCTCTTTCCCTTATGTATTACATGGGTTGTGTGAAGATTACCTCACTTGCGACATTGCTTTCAATGCAGTTATGCCTCTAAGTCGTGCTTCGACACGTGGGAGATATAGCCACATCGAGGGTGTTACAGTTGAGGTGGCGGAAGTGTATGGTGGGCAAGGTTATGCGGAAGTGGTGGTGGTGGTCGATGAAGAAGCAACCGTTCCTAAGTAGCCGAAACACCTTAGGAGACTCACGTCACAACTCAAACAACGACATATCAATGGGGATCTGATGTAGGGTAGAACCCTAATCGCCCGATCTTTCACGAAAGGAGTGGATCCCGCGAAGAACATGAGGAACAGAAAGAGGGAAACGAGGGAAAATGAGGGAAAACAGAAGGGGAAATGCAAGAGGAACACTCAAACTAACAAGAACAAGTCACAGATGTGCTAGATCCTCGGATACATAGAACGATACACGAATCCACGGACAACTAAGGACGATACCAGGGTAGCCGGTCTTCTCCGTGAGGAGGTCTTGAAGTTCTTCTCCGAAAGGAGGTATTGAATCCAAAGGGATCTTCTCTGAAGAGGCCGCAGTCTCTCACGAGGAGTAGATCCAATGTGGTTGAGCGAAGCTCTATCTCTAAGTATGAGCTAAACCAACACTAACCCTAGAAAGTTGTACGGGAAAGAGTATATATAGTTTAGGGGGAGAAGGGGATACAAGGGCCTCGGCCCTTTACTGTGCGTATACAGGGAGGCCGGACGTCCGGTCCTCAGGCAGGATGTCCGGGTGTTCAGGCAACGCCGAATGTCCGGGCTGGGGGGGTCGGATGTCCAGGCTGGAGCAGTGACATTTGTTGCTCTCGGGTTCGGAGGGGCCGGATTTCCGGGCCGGTGGCCGGATGTCCGCGAGCTCGGGAGGGGCCGGATGTCCGGGCAGCCGGGGCTGGTTGTCCGGTTGTCTGGGGCCTGTAGCCTTCTGCGGCTGGGTTGCTGTAGAGGAAGGCACTCCAGGGGACAGATGTCCGGGGCCTGGGAGATGCTCTTGGCTCCTTCCGTTGGTTCTTCTCATCCGTGGACTTATACATCTTCATGCGCATCTTCGGGAGGACCCTCTTGGTACCTAATCATGCACAACACCTCGGACTTAGGTAGTAGCCATGTCTCATGCATAGAAAGTGGAAGTTCGAAGAGGAGTGAGTTTACCTTATCTTCGATAGCTTTGGCTCGGGCTCGTGTCATTGGTCCAAGTGGTGCCGTTGGAGGTGTGGGTGCATCCATGGGGATGATCTTTGGATGCTCCGCATCATCTCCCCTCCCTTGGGGAAGATCCGTCCTCGGATCGAAATCCTCATCACCATGGTAGGGCGAGAGATCTTTGATGTTGAAGATGTCGCTCATGGAGTAGTTGTCACGAGGAATGTCGATCTTGTAAGCATTGTTATTGTAGCGTGAAAGCACCTTGAATGGTCCATCCATGTGTGGTCGAAGTTTGGACTTCCATTCTTGGGGAAAACGGTACTTGCGAAGGTGTAGCCACATGAGGTCTCCAGTGTTGAATATCATAGGGTGCTTGTTGACGTTAAGCTTGGTCGCAAGGCGTTGTACTTGGCGCTCGATGGTGTTTCTTGTATCTTCATGCACCTTCTTGATATGGGTCGCTCTTGCACTTGCGTCCAAATTGATTCGCACTTGGAGTGGTAGAGGTAGAATATCCAATGGTGACAAAGGGTTGAATCCGTAGACGACCTCGAAAGGGAACTTGCCGGTTGTTGAGTGTCTTGCTCGGTTGTAGGTGAACTCGGCGATGGGTAGACACTCCTCCCACTCCTTGATGTTCTTCTTGATGAGTACTCGAAGTAGAGCGGAGAGTGTGTGATAGAGGCAAAGGTGTCCCGTCTTTCGATGAGATGGTGGCTATCGTTTTAGAGGAAGTCGACTTTGACGATCCAACTATGAACATGCGAGAACGTCGCGCCTTAGCAATCGCTAAACCTTATGGTGGCTTCAAAGTCCTGAAATCATCACTTGGAACTCCGTCCTGGATCCCCTTGCGCATGCCATCACCTCCACGCTTGAACTTGTTCCAAGGTTCATCTTTCTTGTCTAAGCTAGGCCCTTCATTTGTAAGCAAGACAAATGTATCCAATTTAGGCAGCATCATATTCTCATGAACATTAGAATCGTCACCAAGAAACGAAAGTACCTGATAATTCAATTGGCGTGCGCGAGCTCTAGTAACTGGACCAGTATGTATAGCAGCAGGGGCTGTGGGTGTAACAATGGTATTGATGTCCTTATCATCCTCTGATAGAGGCAAAGGTGTCCCGTCTTTCGATGAGATGGTGGCTATCGTTTTAAAGGAAGTCGACTTTGACGATCCGACTACGAACGTGCGAGGACGTCGCTCCTTAGCAATCGCTAAACCAACTTGATGTAGGGTAGGGACCCTAATCGCCCGATCTTTCACAAAAGGAGCGGATCCTGGGGAAATCACGAAGAACACGGGGAAGAACAGAGGGAAAACACAAGAGGAAATCACTAAACCGACACGAATAAGTCACACATGGGATAGATCCTCGAGTACATAGGTAGAGACACATGAATCCACGGACAACTAAGGACGATACACGGTAAACGGTTCTTCTCCGTGAGGAGGTCTTGAATCCACAAGGGGATCTTCCCGTAAAGGGGGCTTGAATCTGCTTGGGGGATCTTCTCCGGTGGAGGCTCGAATCTCCGAGGAGAAGGTAACCAAGTGGATGAGCAAAGCTCTCTCACAAATATGAGCTAAACATTTGTTGACCCTAGAAAGGAGGTGGGAGAGGTCTATTTATAGTCTAAGTGCAAATGGGGGCGAAAGTAGGGGTACATGGGCCTCGGGCCCGAATCTGGATGCAGCCAGGTACCGGACGTCCGCTGGTGGCCGGTCGTCCGGTGTCTCAGGAGTGGTTGATCGTCCGGTGTCCTCCGGATGTCCACTGGTTCTGCTCTGTGATGGGGGTGCCAGACATCCGGAAATGTCGGACTTCCGCTGATGTCGGCGCGGATGCAGGTGCGCTGGTCGTCCGGTCCCGGCCGGTCGTCCGGTGGCTGGGACTTTTCCTTCGTCCCTCCTTCTTCTCCGTCTTCTCGTCCATCTTACTCTTCTTCTTGTCCTTGCTCCTTAGCTTCTTCATGGTACCTGAGTATGCACAAAGTGTCCATATGAGGTAGTATCCATGCTTCATGTGCATCGAAGTGGAATTGTGAGAGGAGAGATGTCACCTCGGTTTCAAGAGCTCTTGCATGTGATCTAGTCATGGGTCCACTGGGCACTTGATGAGACAATGGTAGGTCCATGGGGATGACCTTGGGATGCTCCGCATCATCTCCCCTCCCTTGGGGAAGATCCAACCTCGGATCGAAATCCTCATTACCATGATACAGGGAGAGATCTTTGACGTCGACGATGTCGCTCACGGGGTACTTGTCACATGGGATGTCGATCTTGTAAGCATTGTTGTTGTAGTGTGCAAGCACCTTGAATGGTCCATCGGCTCGTGGTAGTAGCTTGTACTTGCGTTCATTGGGGAAGTGTTCCTTGCGAATGTGTAGCCACACAAGATCTCCAATGTTGAATATCACGTGATTCTTGTTGACGTTGAGCTTGGTCGCGAGTCGTTGTACTTGGAGCTCAATGGTGTGCCTTGTATCTTCATGCATCTTCTTGAGGTAGTTGGCGCTGTCACTCACATCCATGTTTGTGTGCTCGTGGAGTGGTAGAATTAGGATGTCCAATGGGGACAACGGGTTGAAACCGTAGACAACCTCGAAGGGGGACTTGCCAGTAGTCGAATGTATTGCGCGGTTGTAGGCATAGTCAGCGATGGGTAAGCACTCCTCCCACTCCTTGATGTTCTTCTTGATTAGCACGCGAAGAAGGGTGGACAGCGTGCGGTTTGTCACCTCCGTTTGGCCATCGGTTTGTGGATGATAGGCCGTGGAGAATAGAAACTTGATTCTGAGCTTGGCGCACAAGGTCTTCCAAAAGTAACTCAAGAACTTGACGTCGCGGTTCGAGACGATAGTCTTTGGCACACCATGTAGACGCAATATTTCCCTACAAAAGAGATTAGCAACATGTGAAACATCGTCTATCTTGTTACAAGGAATAAAATGTGCCATTTTAGAGAAACGGTCCACAATGACCAATATAGAATCCTTCCCATTGCGAGTCCTATGCAAACCAAGTATGAAGTCCATGCTAATGTATTCCCATGGTTGGTATGGAATCGTTAGAGGCATATAGAGGCCATGAGATTGAGCTTTGGACTTAGCTTTGCGACATGTCGAACATCGGTTGGTGAAGCGATTGACGTCCCGAAACATCTTTGGCCAAAAGTAGCTCCTTGAGAGTGTGGCGAACGTCTTGTCGCGTCCAAAATGTCCCATTAAGCCTCCTCCATGCGATTCCTGCAAAAGCAACAAACGAAGGGACGATTTGGGGATGCAAAGTTTGTTAGCTCTCATAAGATAGCCGTCTTTGATGTAATAGCGTTCCCAAGATGTATTCGACAAACACTTGGCATAAGGAGTGGCAAAAGTTTCATCATGCTCATACAAGTCTTTGATATGCTCGAAGCCAATGACATCTAACTCAAGTTGTGTGACAAGCATGCAAATGCGGGAAAGGGCATCCGCTACGATGTTTTCTTTACACTTGATGTACTTGATGACATAGGGAAAAGACTCAATGAATTCACTCCATTTAGCATGACGCCTGTTCAACTTAGTTTGACCCTTAAGATACTTGAGAGTCTCATGATCGGTATGAAAGATAAACTCATGGGGACGAAGGTAATGTTCCCATTCATGTAAAACACGGACTAAAGCATATAGCTCTTTGTCATAGATGGGATAGTTGAGTTGCGCTCCGGGAAGTCTCTCACTAAAGTAAGCTATGGGGCGCTTCTCTTGCGTTAACACACCTCCTATGCCATTACCGCTAGCATTGCAGTGAATCTCAAAAGGCTTGTCGAAGTTGGGTAAAGCAAGCACGGGAGCATGAGTAAGCAAATTCTTAAGCTCATTGAATGCGGTATCTTGGGATGGTCCCCAAACAAACAGCGCATTCTTCTTGATCAAAGCATGCAAAGGCGAAGTAATGGTGCTAAAATTCTTCACAAAGCGACGATAGAAACCCGCAAGACCAAGGAAACTATGCACTTGATGCAAGTTTGTTGGTTGCGGCCAAGTCTTAATAGCATTGATCTTGGACTCATCTACATGAACACCCTTAGAAGAGACAACAAAACCCAAGAAAACAAGCTTATCAACACCAAAAAGGCATTTCTCCATATTAGCATACAGACGCTCTTTCCTAAGAGTTTGCAAAATGGTGCGGACATGGGTAACATGCTCTTTGATAGATTTGTTAAACACAAGAATGTCATCAAAGTAAACCACAACAAATATACCAATGTAAGGGCGAAATACATGATTCATAAGGCGGATAAAAGTGCCCGGTGCTTCCGAGAGAGCCATAGGCATGACTAACCATTCATACAAACCAAACTTGGTTTTGAAGGCGGTTTTCCATTCATCGCCCTCTTGTATGCAGATTTGATAGTAACCACTCTTAAGATCAATTTTGGAAAATATAGTGGCACCGCCAAGCTCATCTAGCATATCATCTAGGCGTGGAATGGGATACCTATAACATACGGTGATAGCATTGATAGGTCTACAATTGGAGCACATGCGAAAACTACCGTCACGTTTTGGCACAAGAATGACCGGAATGGCACAAGGGTTCAAACTTTCACGCACATGTCCATGGTCTATGAGATGCTTGACTTGCCTTTGAATTTCTTTGGTTTCTTCGGGGTTGACGCGGTAGGGAGCTTTGTTCGGAAGTGGTGCTCCGGGGATGAGGTCGATGCGGTGCTCAATGCCTCGTAGTGGAGGTAGTCCCGGAGGTAGCTCATCGGGGAAAACATCTTAAAATTCCTGCAAAAGAGAAGACAACACTAGAGGAAGAGTGTGAGAAGTGTTAGTTTCTGGTGCAGTGTCCTTGCACACGAGGACGTAGTGTAGGACACTAGACGGGTTCTCACGCACGTCTCTCATCTCACGTTTGGTGGCAAATAGAACTAGGTTCTTGTTTTCACTCATCGTGGAGGCACTCAATTTGGGCTTGTGGCGCTCACTCTCTTTTTGGTGGCTCACTCTTTCACCATTCTCTCCATGATGGGTGGCTTGCTTATCAGCGATCACTTGGCTTGGAGACATAGGTCGTAACACAAACTCCTTTCCTTGCATCTTGAAGCTATAGTGGTTGGTGCGCCCATTGTGGACGACTCCTCTGTCGAATTGCCATGACCGTCCAAGGAGAAGATGACAAACGGTCATTGGGATGATGTCGCACTCCAAGGTGTCTTCGTAGGCGCTGATTTTGAAGAGGCTCGTACTCGGTGCTCGACTTGGATAGTGCCGGAGTCACTAAGCCATTGCACTTTTTATGGATGTGGGTGCTTCATCTTGGGCAATTGGAGCTTGGAGAAAAGTTCTTCACTTGCGATATTGTGACAACTCCCTCCATTGATGATGACCTTGACGGATCGTCCATTGATGCCGGCCTTTGTGTGGAATATGTGCATCGTTGGTCTTCTTCTTGGTGATGTTGGAGAGTCAAGAATTTGGAGACAACAAGTGCGGGACTTGAGTCTTCATCACAAAAGACTTGTTCTTCTTCATTGTTCACTTGGCGGTGCATGGCGACTTGCTCAAGGGCTTCCATTTCTCCTTCGCTCGTGGAATCATAAGTGCCATTGTCGTTGAAGATCATGGTGCATTTGTTTGTGCACTCACTGGACTTGTGGCCTCGGCCGTCGCAAGTGAAACACTTGAAGGAACTCGTCTTGACGGTCTCATCGGTAGGGGTTGATGATGATGAAACTCTCGGCTTGAAGTTGCTCGTATTAGGATTGCTTGTAGTTGGTGAAGCTTTCTTGGAAGTCGACTTGTCGATGTTGGAAGTAGAGGGTCTTGTAGTCGGTGCTGGAGTCGTTGAAGCTTGGTTATTGGAGAAGCCATAGGACTTGGATGAGAACTTGGCATACTTGAAATCATCTTGCACTTGGTGTTCCGCTTTGGTAGCTTGGTGCACTAGCTCGATGAGATTTGAGTATGGTTGGAAGTCGGCGATCTTTTTAATAGGATCATTGAGTCCATTCAAGAAATGTGCCATTGTTTGCTCATCATCTTCCGTCACACTGGCTCTTATCATTGCAATCTGCATCTCCTTGTAGTATTCTTCAACGCTCTTGGTTCCTTGCTTGAGTTGTTGGAGTTTCTTGAAGAGGTTGCGGTTGTAGTAGTTAGGCACGAAGCGTGCTCTCATGAAAATCTTCATTTGTGCCCAAGTAGTGATGGGTGGTTCACATCTTGCCTCGTGGCGCTCTATGATTTGTTCCCACTGAATGAGGACATAGTCTTCGAACTCAAGGGATGCCATCGCGATCTTCTTCTCTTCTTCATAATTGTGCAAACGGAAGATCTTGTCAACTTTCAATGCCCATGAAAGGTACTCTTCGGGATCATTGCTTCCGTTGAACTTGTGCATGGTGAACTTGAGCTTGCCATAGCATTGCTCTTCATTGTGTTGGGGTCGGGGATGATGAGGCCCATGTTGTAGATGATTGTTCAACTCGTGGTGCTCTTCACATGGAGGGTTGTCAACCTCGTGTTGCGCTTGTCGCGGAGAATTCCCATTGTCTTCATGCTTTTGATGAACTTGATGGTCTTGGCGAGCTTGTCGAGGAGCGCGTCATGCTTGAGGAGGAACTAGACAATGCATGCGAGCTTGAAATCGTCGTTCTTGAATTTCTTCGCGAAGTGCTTCCTCTTGTTCACGGGCTTGTCGGCCTCGGTCGGCAACGGCTCGACTCGAATTGCATAGAGCTTGTTGCGCCGCAAGAGCTTGAGCGTCATGGAGTTGTTGTTCTTGATGTTGTGTCTCGGCATCTTGTGCAAGTTGATGGAGACGTGCACGTTCTTCCTCTTCATGTTGGCGTTGTTGTTGCCGTTCTCGAGCTAGCGCAAAGGCTTCTTCGGTTTGACGTCATCGATGTTCTTGCGAGTCGGTGTCTCGAAGTGGATTGAGGTTTGCTTGACGCTCGTTGCGCGCGGCACATCGAAGAGTGTTTGAAGATGGTGTACTTGAGCCGGAGAGGGTAAAGTCAGAATGACGACTTGAACGGCTCATTCTTGAACTAGAAGAAGAGCGGTTGAGAAACAAAGCGTGAATCTCGTCCATCCTTGCGTCATTCTCTTGCTTGTGATCGTCGAGCTTGTGGTCGAAGTAGTCCCTTGTACGTTGCTCAGAAAGTCGCAAGTCGGAGGCAAGGTTGTCGATGCGTTCACTCATAGCTTGTTGCTCTTGATGCAAAGCACGTTGTGCACCAAAGAGGTGACTCTTGGTGACAAAGGAGTTCATGTCGTCGTCTTGCTCCATGAAGAGTGGGTTGGTAGAAGTACTTGGCCTATCCATCATTCCAAGACAAATGTGAGTGGTAGAAAGAGAAGAACGAATACCAAATGTACCTTGACCGAAGTTGAAAGTGAATCGATGATCACTCCAATGTAGGACAAGGAAATAGCCCAATTGGTATGAATTCTCGTCGGTTTCTCACACCTACACAAGTAAAAGCTTATGGTGGAGCTTGGTTAGGATGGTGGCACAAATTTTAATGTGAATGTAAGTGAGATTCAATAATGTTGGAAAAGATTCGCAAGATGCAATGTAACAAGTAGACCAAGCATATAAGGTACACGGAAACACACGCGCAAAAAGATAAGTGGGGTTGTGCAACCAAGGGTGAGCCAAAGTGTGGAATCCACAAAAATGCTCTTGTTGCACAACACTAGAGAGACGCTAGCACTGATTGCACGATAGGCGGATACAAGAACTTGTGCACAACCTACTTAGCAAAAATGCAACGACTTCTATCCCAAATATATTCTATGCAAGGTGTTGCTATGATATGATCCAAGATGATCGAGTATGACAATCTTAATGTTGTATGATGCTATGGTTCTTGCTTGAAAGCTCTTTGCTTAAAAGCTTGTTTGGCTCTTTGATGTTTGAGCTCTTTTCTCATGCAATGCTTGTCGAACCAAGATAGTAAGTGAGTATGCGATGACAACTTTGTGACACAAGAGATGATACCAATATAGGCAACAATGATGTATGTATGCTATGGGAAGTATGATCACTAATGTGCACAAGTCTCATTGCCGGCAATACTCAATGGCTAGTCTCGATGGGTAAGCAACGCAAAGGAGTAAGGCTATGATGGCTATCAATGTAATGGCAAGAGTGATATGTCCAATACCAAGATGAGGTTACCGGTCTTGCTTCCGGTATGGTGTCAAAATGGTGGCACGAATACCAAGTCGTAGTCGAGGTGGTCGTTGTTGATGACGCGTCCGTGGCGAAAATGAGCGCCGGTGATGTCGATGTCGAACCGTACCTAGATAGCAGAAACACAAAAGGATACGGTACCACAACTCAAATTCTCAAAACCAAGTGCGAAAAAAAGCGTCGGAGTAGGTAGCGGGTAAGTGATGGTGTGGGTTCGGATATTGGAAAGGTTTGCGGAAGTTGGTGGTGGTGTAGCGGATGATGTGGTGGAAGCTTAAACAAAATTTGAGCGAAATCAGTTGTACAGGTTACGGACGTCCGGACAAGGTCGGATGTCCGGGGGCCAGACGTCTGGGCGGGATTGGAAGTCCGTAAATTCGGCTCGGGTTAGGGGTTCCGGTCGTTCGGTAAGGTCGGACGTCCGGTGGTTCCTGCGGCTCCAGACGTCCGGTAAGTTGCCGTCGTCCGGTGGGTCGGGGTCAAAATTGATTGGATTTCATGGATTTTGGATGGATTTCAAGGTGGAGATGGTGGGGGAAGGCTAGATCCACTTGCAACACAACAAATTCACGGATCAAAACCAACAAAACAACATCAAAACTCACAAATTACAAGAAAAAATTTTGGGGCTATTTTTGTGGGGATTTTAGGATTAGGACGAAAAACAACAAAATCAAGCTAGAAAATGAAGAGGGGGGGCTCCGAAATCGTGATCAACCTTGCTCTAGATACCAAGATGATGTAGGGTAGGGACCCTAATCGCCCGATCTTTCACGAAAGGAGCGGATCCCGGGGAAATCACGAAGAACACGGGGAAGAACGGAGGGAAAACACAAGAGGAAATCATTAAACCGACCCGAACAAGTCACACATGGGCTAGATCCTCGAGTACATAGGTAGAGACACACAAATCCATGGACAACTAAGGACGATACACGGTAACCGGTTCTTCTCCGTGAGGAGGTCTTGAATCCACAAGGGGATCTTCCTGTAAAGGGGGCTTGAATCCGCTTGGGGGATCTTCTCCGGTGGAGGCTAGAATCTCCGAGGAGAAGGTAACCAAGTGGATGAGCAGAGCTCTCTCACAAATATGAGCTAAACATTTGCTGACCCTAGAAAGGAGGTGGGAGAGGTCTATCTATAGTCTAAGTGCAAATGGGGGCGAAAGTAGGGGTACATGGGCCTCGGGCCCGAATCTGGACGCAACCAGGTACCGGACGTCCGCTGGTGGCCGGTCGTCCGGTGTCTCAGGAGCGGCCGGTCGTCCGGTGTCCTCCGGACATCCGCTGGTTCTGCTCTGTGATGGGGGTGCCGGACGTCCGGAAACATTGGACTTCCGCTGATGTCGGCTCGGATGCAGGTGTGCCGGTCGTCTGGTCCGGACCAGACGTCTGCTCGTTTGCTTCGGGTGCAGGGGCACCAGTCGTCCGGTCTGGACCGTACGTCCGCTCGCTGGGGTTCAGCTGATGGTTCAGGCGCCGGACATCCGGTCCCCGCCGGTCGTCCGGTGGCTGGGACATTTCCTTCAGCCCTCCTTCTTCTCCGTCTTCTCGTCCATCTTCCTCTTCTTCTTGTCCTTGCTCCTTAGCTTCTCCATGGTACCTGAGTATGCACAAAGTGTCCATATGAGGTAGTATCCATGCTTCACATGCATCGAAGTGGAATTGTGAGAGGAGAGAAGTCATCTCGGTTTCAAGAGCTCTTGCACGTGATCGAGTCATGGGTCGACTAGGCACTTGATGAGACGATGGTAGGTCCATGGGGATGACCTTGGGATGCTCCGCATCACAACTCCGAGGGGTTATTGACCACGCCAGAGCATGATCAACCTGACCACGAGGGCAGTTTCCTGCGAGCAAACGAAGAACAAGCAAGAAACTGAGATTGCAATCTGGATATTGCGAATATAAGATGAAAGCTTTATTGATCAAGGTGGTATTCTGTGACGTCTTGGTCTGGTCATTGGACACAAACGAAGTACGCGAAGTTGCAGCTATGGCGAACTTTTAATCTAAACAAAACCCAAAGTGATGTGGAGCATCCTACGGACATCACCATGTCAAGAATCCATTCGGCAAGTGACACGTGCGACATCTACTTCACATACACAAAGGTGAATCATCTCCTTTACACGTGCTCACTTGACCCCTTCGAGGATGGTATACTACTTGACACTTCTCCCGTGTGCATGCATAGGTATTATCGGAACACTATGGACGACGTGGAGGAGTGCAAGCACCAAGGAACAACTACACCATCCGCGAGGGAAGCGTGGAAACAAAGACGCAAGAAGAAGAGTTGCCAAAGAAGCTCCAGCCACCGGACGACCGGTCGGGTCCGGACGTCCGGCGCCTGAAGATCCACCGGACGACCGGTCCAGACCGGACGACCGGTGTCCCTGCACCCGAGCCAAACGAGCGGACGTCCAACGCCACCGGACGACCGGCGACCGGACGACCAGTCCAGACCGGAAATCCGCTAAACCAGCATCCGTGCCAGAACGAGCGGACGACCGGCCCCTACCGGACGTCCGGCTGCCCACGAGCCACTGGATGACCGGTCCCTAGCGGATGTCCGGTACCTGGCTATGTCCAGTTGCGGGTCCCCACCGGACGACCGGTCCCCAGCGGACGTACGGTACCTGGCTGTGTCCAGTTGAGGATGGTACACCGTGGAGAAGAGTAGCTTGATTCTGAGCTTAGCGCATAGGGTCTTCCAAAAGTATCTAAGGAACTTGACGTCGCGGTCCGAGATGATGGTTTTTGGCACACCATGGAGACGCTAAATTTCCCTACAAAAGAGATTAGCAACATGTGAAGCATCGTCTATCTTGTGGCAAGGAATAAAATGTGCCATTTTTGAGAAATGGTCCACAACGACAAATATGGAATCTTTCCCATTTCGAGTTCTAGGCAAACCAAGTACAAAGTCCATGCTAATGTCTTCCCATGGTTGGTATGGAATTGGTAAAGGCATATAGAGAACACCGGTTGGTGAAACGATTGACGTCCCGAAACATCTTTGGCCAAAAGTAGCTCTTCGAGAGCGTGGCGAACGTCCTGTCGCGTCCGAACGAAGAGAGGACTCGAGAATGCAAAGTTTGTTAGCTCTCATAAGATATTTGTCTTTAATGTAATAGCGTTCCCAAGATGTATTCGACAAACACTTGGCATAAGGGGTAGCAAAAGTTGCATCATGCTCATACAAGTCTTTCATATGCTCGAAGCCAATGACATCTAACTCAAGTTGCATGACAAGCATGCATATGCAGGAAAGAGAATCTGCTACTATGTTTTCTTTACCCTTGATGTACTTGATGACATAGGGAAAAGACTCAATAAATTCACTCCATTTAGCATGACGCTTGTTCAACTTAGTTTGTCCCTTAAGATACTTGAGAGTCTCATGATCGGTATGAATGATAAACTCATGGGGACGAAGGTAATGTTCCCATTCATGCAAAACGCGGACTAAAGCATATAGCTCTTTGTCATAGATGGGATAATTGAGTTGCACTCTGGAAAGTTTCTCACTAAAGTAAGCTATGGGGCGCTTCTCTTGCGTTAACACACCTCCTATGCCATTAGCACTGGCATCACAATGAATTTCAAAAGGCTTGTCGAAGTTTGGTAAAGCAAGCACGAGAGCATGAGTAAGCAAATTCTTAAGCTCATTGAATGCGGTATCTTGGGATGGTCCCAAAACAAAAGGCGCATTCTTCTTGCTCAAAGCATGCGAAGGTGAAGCAATGGTGTTAAAATCCTTCAGAAAGCGACGATAGAAACCCGCAAGGCCAAGAAAACTACGCACTTGCTGCAAGTTGGTTGGTTGCGGCCAAGTCTTAATAGCATTGATCTTGGACTCATCAACATGAACACCCTTAGAAGAAACAACAAATCCCAAGAAAACGAGCTTATCATCACCAAAAAGGCATTTCTCCATATTAGCATAGAGGTGCTCTTTTCTAAGAGTTTGCAAAACGGTGCGGACATGGGTGACATGCTCTTTGATAGATTTGCTAAACAAAAGAATGTCATCAAAGTAGGCCACAACAAATATACCAATGTAAGGGCGAAAGACATGATTCATAAGGCGCATAAAAGTGCCCGGTGCTTCCGAAAGACCCATAGGCATGACTAACCACTCATACAAACCAAACTTGGTTTTGAAGGCGGTTTTCCATTCATCACCCTCTTGTATGCGGATTTGATAGTAACCACTTTTAAGATCAATTTTGAAAAATATAGTGGCACCGCTAAGCTCATCAAGCATATCATCTGGGTGTGGAATGGGATACCTATAGCGAACAATCATAGCATTGATAGGTCTACAATCGGAGCACATGCGAAAACTACCATCACGTTTTGGCACAAGAATGACCGGAACGGCACAAGGGCTCAAACTTTCACGCACATGTCCATGGTCTATGAGATGCTTTACTTGCCTTTGTATTTCTTTTGTTTCATCGGGGTTGACACGGTATGGAGCTTTGTTCGGAAGAGGTGCTCCGGGGATGAGGTCGATTCGGTGCTCAATGCCTTGTAGAGGAGGTAGACCCGGAGGTAGCTCATCGGGAAAAACATCTCGAAATTCCAGCAAAAGAGAAGACAACACTAGAGGAAGAGTGTGAGAAGTGTTAGTTTGTGATGCATTGTCTTGTACACGAGGACATAGTGTAGGACACTATATGGGTTCTCACACACTTCTCTCATCTCACATTTGGTGGCAAATAGAACAAGGCTCTTGTTTTCGCTCATCGTGGAGGCACTCAATATAGGCTTGTGGCGCTCACTCTCGTTTTGGTGGCTCGCTCTCTCACTATGATCTCCACGATGGGTGGCTTGCCTGTCGGCGATCACTTGACTTGGTGACATTGGACGGAGGACGTATTCCTTGCCCTTCATCTTGAAGATGTAGTGGTTCATTCGGCCATTATGTACGACTCCTCTATCGAATTGCCATGGCCGTCCAAGGAGAAGATGACAAACGGTCATTGGAACGACGTCGCACTCCAAGGTGTCTTCGTAGGCGCCGATCTTGAAGGATACTTGTACTCGGTGCTCGACCTGGATTGATAAGGACATCAATACCATTGTTACACCCACAGCCCCTGCTGCTATACATACTGGACCATTTACTAGAGCTCGCGCACGTCAATTGAATTATCAGATACTTTCATTTCTTGGTAACAATTCTAATGTTCATGGGAATATGATGCTGCCTAAATTGGATACATTTGTTTTGCTTACAAACGAAGGGCCTAGCTTGGACAAGAAAGATGAACCTTGGAACAAGTTCAAGCATGGAGATGATGGCATGCGCAAGGGGATCAAGAACGGAGTTACAAGTGATGATTTCAGGACTTTGAAGCCACCATAAGGAGTGCATGAAGCCTTGGACGAAATATACCAGATGCCACTTCATAAATTTCATCTAGAGGCTATTTTAGGTGATGCGTCACCTTATTATTGGGCCAGGCCCATGTATTTTCAAAATACTTAAGTATAGGCTGTTTTTAGAGTCCGTATGTGTGGGGAAACAAGATTTAGGGTTGGTTTCGGTCCCCTCCTCCAAGGGCCACGAAATCCCCCCCTCTTCCTCCATATATACAGCCCTTAGGGCATCGTTTCAACTTTGGGTTTTTTTAAATTAAAGTTCTGCATAGCTGCAACTTCGCGTACTTCGTGTGTGTTCAACGACCAGACAAAGGCGTCATAGAACCCTACCTTGATCAATAAAGCTTTCATCTTATATTCGCAATATCCAGATTGCAATCTCAGTTTCTTGCTTGTTCTTCGTTTGCTCGCAGGAAACAGACCCTCGTGGTCAAGTTGATCGTGCTCCGGCATGGTCAATAACCCCTCGGAAGTTGGTTTAGCGATTGCTAAGGCGCAACGCCTTGCACGTTCGTAGTCGAATCATCAAGGTCGACTCCCACAGAAACGATAGCCACCATCTCATCGAAACATCGGGACACCTTTGCCTCTATCAAGGATAGTGCCAGAGTCACTAAGCCATTGCACTTTGTATGGATGTGGATGCTTCGTCTTGGGCAATTGGAGCTTGGAGCAAAGTTCTTCACTTGCGAGATTGTGACAACTCCCTCCGTCGATGATGACCTTGACGGATCGTCCATTGATGCCGGCCTTGGTGTGGAATATGTGGCATCGTTGGTCTTCTTCTTGGTGATGTTGGAGAGTCAAGACTTTGGAGACAACAAGTGCGGGACTTGAGTCTTCATCACAAAAGACTTGTTCTTCTTCATTGTTCACTTGGCGGTGCATGGCGACTTGCTCGAGGGCGTCCATTTCGCCTTCACTCATGGATCATAAGTGCCATCGTCGTTGAAGACCATGGTTCGCTTATTGGTGCACTCGTAGGACTTGTGGCCTCGGCCTCCGCAAGTGAAACACTTGAAGGAACTCGACTTGATGGTCTCATCGGTTGGGGTTGATGATGATGAAGCTCTCGGCTCGTAGGAGGATGGCGTGCAGTTGACGAAGCTATCTTGGAAGTCGACTTGTCGATGTTGGAAGTAGAAGGTCTTGTAGTCGGTGTTGGAGTCGTTGAAGCTTGGTTATTGGAGAAGCCATAGGACTTGGATGAGAACTTGGCATACTTGAAATCATCTTGCACTTGGCGTTCCGCTTTGGTAGCTTGGTGCACCAGCTCGATGAGATTTGAGTATGGTTGGAAGTCGGCGATCTTCTTGATAGGGTGATTGAGTCCGTTCAAGAAACGTGCCATTGTTTGCTCATCATCTTCCGTGACATTAGCTCTTATCATTGCAATCTCCATCTCCTTGTAGTATTCTTCAATGCTCTTTTTTCCTTCCTTGAGTTGTTGGAGTTTCTTGAAGAGGTCGCGGTTGTAGTAGGTAGGTACAAAGCGTGCTCTCATGACATCCTTCATTTGCGCCCAAGTAGTGATGGGTGGTTCACCTCTTGCCTCTCGGCACTCTATGATTTGTTCCCACCAAATGAGGACATAATCTTGGAACTCAATTGGTGCCATCACGATCTTCTTCTCTTCTTCAAAATTGTGCAAACGGAAGATCTTGTCAAGCTTCAATGCCCATGAAAGGTACTCTTTGATGTCTACTACACAACCTTCTTCTTGTAGACGTTGTTGGGCCTCCAAATGCAGAGGATTGTAGGACAGTAGCAAATTTCCCTCAAGTGGATGAGCTAAGGTTTATCAATTCGTAGGAGGCGTAGGATGAAGATGGTCTCTCTCAAGCAACCCAGCAACCAAATAACAAAGAGTCTCTTGTGTCCCCAACACACCCAATACAATGGTAAATTGTATAGGTGCACTAGTTCGGCGAAGAGATGGTGATACAAGTGCAATATGGATGGTAGATAAAGGTATTTGTAATCTGAAATTATAAAAACAGCAAGGTAACAAGTGATAAAAGTGAGCGTAAACGGTATTGCAATGCTAGGAAACAAGGCCTAGGGTTCATACTTTCACTAGTGCAAGTCCTCTCAATAATACTAACATAATTGGATCATAAAACTATCTCTCAACATGCAACAAAGTGTCACTCCAAAGTCACTAATAGCGGAGCACCAACAAAGAGATTATGGTAGGGTACAAAACCACCTCAATGTTATTCTTTCCAATCAATCCGTTGGGCTCTTCCTATAAGTGTCACAAACAGCCCTAGAGTTCGTACTAGAATAACACCTTAAGACACACATCAACCAAAACCCTAATGTCACCTAGATAGTCCAATGTCACCTCAAGTATTCGTGGGTATGATTATACGATATGCATCACACAATCTCAGATTCATCTATTCAACCAACACATAGAACCTCAAAGAGTGCCCCAAAGTTTCTACCAGAGAATCATGACGAAAACGTGTGCCAACCCCTATGCATAGGTTCATGGGCGGAACCCGCAAGTTGATCACCAAAACATACATCAAGTGAATCACGTGGTATCCCATTGTCACCACAGATACGCACGGCAAGACATACATCAACTGTTCTCAAATCTTTAAAGACTCAGTCTGATAAGATAACTTCAAAGGGGAAACTCAATCCACTACAAGAGAGTAGAGGGGGGAAGAAACATCATAGGATCCAAATATAATAGCAAAGCTCGCGATACATCAAGATCGTGCCAAATCAAGAACACGAGAGAGAGAGAGATGAAACACATAGCTACCGGTACATACCCTCAGCCCTGAGGGAGAACTACTCCCTCCTCGTCATGGAGAGCACCGGGATGATGAAGATGGCCACCGGAGAAGGATTGCCCCCTCCGGCAGGGTGCCGGAATAGGTCTAGATTGGTTTTCGGTGGCTACGGAGGCTTCTGGCGGCGGAACTCCCGATCTATTGTGCTCACGTATGTTTTTAGGGTATATGGAGATATATAGGCGGAAGAAGTACGTCAGGAGGGCCCACGAGGGGCCCACGAGGGTGGAGGGCACGCCTAAGGGGGTGGGCACGCCCCCCTGCCTTATGGCCTGCTCGTAGGTCCCCCGACGTGCACTCCAACTCTTCTGGGCTTCTTTCCTTCCAAAAATGAGTTCCGTGAAGTTTCAGGTCAACTGGACTCCGTTTGATTTTCCTTTTCTTCGAAACCCTAAAACAGGGTAAAAACAGAGACTGGTACTGGGCTCTGGGTTAATAGGTTAGTCCCAAAAAATGATATAAAAGTGTATAATAAAGCCCATAAACATTCAAAACAGTAGATAATATAGCATGGAGCAATCAAAAATTATAGAACGTTGGAGACGTATCAGCATCCCCAAGCTTAATTCCTGTTCGTCCTCGAGTAGGTAAATGATAAAAACAGAATTTTTGATGTGGAGTGCTACTTGGCATAATTTCAATGTAATTCTTCTTAATTGTGGTATGAATATTCAGATCCATAAGATTCAAGACAAAAGTTCATATTGACATAAAAATGATAATACTTCAAGCATACTAACTAAGCAATTATGTCTTCTCAAAATAACATGGCCAAAGAAAGCTTATCCCTACAAAATCATATAGTCTGGCTATGCTCTATCTTCACCACACAAAATATCTAAATCATGCACAACCCCGATGACAAGCCAAGCAATTCTTTCATACTTTTGATGTTCTCAAACTTTTTCAATCTTAACGCAATACATGAGCGTGAGCCATGGACATAGCACTATAGGTGGAATAGAATGGTGGTTGTGGAGAAGACAAAAAGGGAGAAGATAGTCTCACATAGACTACGCGTATCAACGGGCTATGGAGATGCCCATCAATAGATATCAATGTGAGTGAGTAGGGATTGCCATGCAACGGATGCACTAGAGCTATAAGTGTATGAAAGCTCAACAAAAGAAACTAGTGGGTGTGCATCCAACTTGCTTGCTCACGAAGACCTAGGGCATTTTGAGGAAGCCCATCATTGGAATATACAAGCCAAGTTTTAAAATGAAAGATTCCCACTAGTATATGAAAGTGACAACATAGGAGAATCTCTATCATGAAGATCATGGTGCTACTTTGAAGCACAAGTGTGGTAAAAGGATAGTAGCATTGCCCCTTCTCTCTTTTTCTCTCATTTTTTTATTTTTTTTATTTGGGCCTTCTCTTTTTTTATGGCCTCTTTTCTTTTTTTTATTTGGGCTTCTTTGGCCTCTTTTATTTATTTATTTATTTTCGTCCGGAGTCTCACCCCGACTTGTGGGGGAATCATAGTCTCCATCATCCTTTCCTCACTGGGACAATGCTCTAATAATGAGGATCATCACACTTTTATTTTTCTTACAACTCAAGAATTACAACTCGATACTTAGAACAAAGTATGACTCTATATGAATGCCTCCGGTGGTGTACCGGGATATGCAATGATGCATGAGTGACATGTATGAAAGAATTATGAACGGTGGCTTTGCCACAAATACGATGTCAACTACATGATCATGCATAGCAATATGGCAATGGTGGAGCGTGTCATAATAAATGGAACGGTGGAAAGTTGCAGGGCAATATATCTTGGAATGGCTATGGAAATGCCATAATAGGTAGGTATGGTGGCTGTTTTGAGGAAGGTAAATGGTGGGTTTATGGCACCGGCGAAACTTGCGCGGTACTAGAGAGGCTAGCAATGGTGGAAGGGTGAGAGTGCATATAATCCATGGACTCAACATTAGTCATAAAGAACTCACATACTTATTGCAAAAATCTATTAGTTATCGAAACAAAGTACTACGCGCATGCTCCTAGGGGGATAGATTGGTAGGAAAAGACCATCTCTCGTCCCCGACCGCCACTCATAAGGAAGACAATCAATAAATAAATCATGCTCTGACTTCATCACATAACGGTTCACCATACGTGCATGCTACGGGAATCAAAAACTTCAGCACAAGTATTTCTCAAATGCACAACTACTCAACTAGCATGACTCTAATATCACTATCTGCATATCTCAAAACAATCATCAAGCATCAAACTTCTCTTAGTATTCAACACACTCATAAGAGAATTTTATTATTCTTGAATACCTAGCATATTAGGATTTTAAGCAAATTACCATGCTATTTAAGACTCTCAAAATAATCTAAGTGAATCATGAGAGTTCATATATTTCTTCAAAATAAAACTACCACTATGATCTAAAAGATATAAGTGAAGCACTAGAGCAAATGACAAACTACTCCGAAAGATATAGGTGAAGATCAATGAGTAGTCGAATAATTATGCAACTATGTGAAGACTCTCTAACATTTAATAATTTCAGATCTTGATACTTTATTCAAACAGCAAGCAAAGCAAAATAAAATGACATTCTAAGAATGGCAAACATCATGTGAAGAAGCAAAAACTTAGGATGAACCGAAACTAACCGATAGTTGTTGAAGAAGAAGGGTGGGATGCCAACCGGGGCATCCCCAAGCTTAGACGCTTGAGACTTCTTGAAATATTATCTTGGGGTTCCTTGGGCATCCCCAAGCTTGAGCTTTTTTGTCTCCTTAATTCCTCTCATATCACGGTCTCCCTAAATCTCAAAAGCTTCATCCACACAAAACTCAACAAGGACTCGTGAGATAAGTTAGTATAAACCATTGCCAAAACCTTATCATACTCTACTGTAGCAAATCACTAAAATTATTATTCAACATTTCATACTAAATGCCTCTGCATATTTAATAGTCCTATCCTCAAATAGAATCATTAAAGAAGCAAACATATGCAAACAATGCAAACATAACAGCAATCTGCCTAAACAGGATAGTCTGTAAAGAATGCTACAACATCCATACGTCCCTGGCTCCAAAAATTATTAAAGAAAATTCCCACTGTAGTAAATTTATCAGATCTTAATACGCAAAAAGTTTCAACGTTTTATCACATTTAGAATTTTCTAGGGAATTATTGCAACAGCGGTAAACTTTCTGTTTTCAAACAGCAACATGTATACTTGTAACATAGGCATAGTAAAGGCTATCAATGCCAGTTTTATTGAAATAAAAGATGCAAAACATTATTCTAAATAACAGCAAGAGAATCCTACCAAAATAAATTGAAGATCCAAGCAAAACACATATCATGTGGCGACTAAAAATATAGCTCCAAGTAAAGTTACCGATGAACGAAGACGAAAGAGGGGATGCCTTCTGGGGCATCCCAAAGCTTAGGCTCTTGGTTGTCCTTGAATATTACCTTGGGGTGCCTCGGGCATCCCCAAGCTTCGGCGCTTGCCTCTCCTTATTCCATAGTCCATCGAATCCTTACCCAAAACTTGAAAACATCACAACACAAAACATAACAGAAAACTCGTAAGCTCCGTTAGTATAAGAAAATAAATCACCACTTCAAGGTACTATAATGAACTCATTCTTTATTTATATTGGTGTTAAACCTACTGTATTCCAACTTCTCTATGGTTTATAAACTATTTTACTAGCCATAGATTCATCAAAATAAGTAAACAACACATGAAAAACAGAATCTGTCAAAAACAGAACAGTCTGTAGTAATCTGGATCAAACGTATACTTCTGGAACTCATAAAATTCTCAAATAATTTTCTGGACCTGAGGAATTTATCTATTAATCATCTTCGAAAATAATTAACTAAATATCTCTCTCCAAATAAAAATGGCAGCAATTCTCGTGAGCCTAAAGTTTCTGTTTTTTACAGCATGATCAACAAGACTTTCCCAAAGTCTTCCCAAAGGTTCTACTTGACACAAACACTAATTAAAACATAAAACCACATCTAAACAGAGGCTAGATTAATTATTTATTACTAAACATTTGGGTTGCCTCCCAACAAGCGCTATCATTTAACGCCCCTAGCTAGGCACGATGATTTCAATGATGCTCACATAAAAGATAAGAATTGAAACATAAAGAGAGCATCATAAAGAATATGACTAGCACATTTAAGTCTAACATACTTCCTATGCATAGTGATTTTGTGAGCAAATAACTTATGGGAACAAGAATCAACTTGCATAGGAAGGTAAAACAAGCATATCTTCAAAACTTTAAGCACATAGAGAGGAAACTTGATATTATTGCAATTCCTACAAGCATATATTCCTCCCTCATAATAATTTTCAGTAGCATCATGAATGAATTCAACAATATAACTATCACATAAAGCATTCTTTTCATGGTCTACAAGCATAGAAATTTTATTACTCTCCACATAAGCAAAATTCCTCTCATGAATAACAGTGGGAGCAAACTCAACAAAATAACTATCATGTGATTGAAAATTAAGATCAAGATGACAAGTTTCATGGTTATCATTATACTTTAAAGCATACATGTCATCACAATAATCATCATAGATAGGAGGCATGGTTTCATCATAATAAATTTGCTCATCAAAACTTGGGGGACAAAAAATATCATCTTTATCCAACATAGCTTCCCCAAGCTTGTGGCTTTGCATATCATTAGCATCATGGATATTCAAGGAATTGATACTAACAACATTGCAATCATGCTCATCATTCAAATATTTAGTGCCAAACATTTTACAGATTTCTTCTTCTAGCACTTGAGCACAATTATCCTTTCCATCATACTCATGAAAGATATTAAAAAGGTGAAGCGTATGAGGCAAACTCAATTCCATTTTTTTGTAGTTTTCTTTGATAAACTAAACTACTGATAAAACAAGAAACTAAAAGACTCGATTGCAAGATCTAAAGATATACCTTCAAGCGCTAACCTCCCCGGCAACGACGCCAGAAAAGAGCTTGATATCTACTACACAACCTTCTTCTTGTAGATGTTGTTGGGCCTCCAAGTGCAGAGGTTTGTAGGACAGTAGCAAATTTCCCTCAAGTGGATGACCTAAGGTTTATCAATCCGTAGGAGGCGTAGGATGAAGATGGTCTCTCTCAAGCAACCCTGCAACCAAATAACAAAGAATCTCTTGTGTCCCCAACACACCCAATACAATGGTAAATTGTATAGGTGCACTAGTTCGGCGAAGAGATGGTGATACAAGTGCAATATGGATGGTAGATAAAGTTATTTGTAATCTGAAATTATAAAAACAGCAAGGTAACAAGTGATAAAAGTGAGCGTAAACGGTATTGCAATGCTAGGAAACAAGGCCTAGGGTTCATACTTTCACTAGTGCAAGTCCTCTCAACAATACTAACATAATTGGATCATAAAACTATCCCTCAACATGCAACAAAGAGTCACTCCAAAGTCACTAATAGCGGAGAACGAACGAAGAGATTATGGTAGGGTACAAAACCACCTCAAAGTTATTCTTTCCAATCAATCCGTTGGGCTATTCCTATAAGTTTCACAAACAGCCCTAGAGTTCGTACTAGAATAACACCTTAAGACACACATCAACCAAAACACTAATGTCGCCTAGATACTCCAATGTCACCTCAAGTATCCGTGGGTATGATTATACGATATGCATCACACAATCTCAGATTCATCTATTCAACCAACACATAGAACCTCAAAGAGTGCCCCAAAGTTTCTACCAAAGAATCACGACGAAAACGTATGCCAACCCCTATGCATAGGTTCATGGGCGGAACCCGCAAGTTGATCACCAAAGCATACATCAAGTGAATCACGTGGTATCCCATTGTCACCACAGATACGCACGGCAAGACATACATCAAGTGTTCTCAAATCTTTAAAGAGTCAATCCTATAAGATAACTTCAAAGGGGAAACTCAATCCATTATAAGAGAGTAGAGGGGGGAAGAAACATCATAGGATCCAAATATAATAGCAAAGCTCACGATACATCAAGATCGTGTCAAATCAAGAACACAAGAGAGAGAGAGATCAAACACATAGCTGCTGGTACATACCCTCAGCCCCGAGGGAGAACTACTCCCTCCTCGTCATGGAGAGCACCAGGATGATGAAGATGGCCACCGGAGAGGGATTGCCCCCTCCGGCAGGGTGCCAGAATGGGTCTAGATTGGTTTTCGGTGGCTACGGAGGCTTCTGGCAGCGGAACTCCCGATCTATTGTGCTCATGGATGTTTTTAGGGTATATGGAGATATATAGGCGGAAGAAGTACGTCAGGGGGCCACAAGGGGCCCACGAGGGTGGAGGGCCCCCCTGCCTCGTGGCCTCCTCGCAGGTCCCCCGACGTGCACTCCAAGTCTTCTAGGCTTCTTTCCTTCCAAAAATGAGTTCCCTGAAGTTTCAGGTCAATTGGACTCCGTTTGATTTTCCTTTTCTTCGAAACCCTAAAACAGGGTAAAAACAGAAACTGGCACTGGGCTGTGGGTTAATAGGTTAGTCCCAAAAAATGATATAAAAGTGTATAATAAAGCCCATAAACATTCAAAACAGTAGATAATATAGCATGGAGCAACAAAAATTATAGATATGTTGGAGACGTATCACTCTTCGGGATCGTTGCTTCCGTTGAACTTGGGCATGGTGAACTTGAGTTTGCCATAACGTTGCTCTTCATTGTGTTTGGGTCGGGGATGATGATGCCCATGTTGTTGATGATTGTGCAACTCGGGGTGCTCTTGGCGCGGAGGGTCGTTATCGTCATGTTGTTCTTGTCGTGGAGGATCTCAAGTGTCTTCATTCTATTGATTGACTTGTTGGTCTTGGCGAGCTTGTGGAGGAGCTTGTCGAGCTCGAGGAGGAACTTGTCGATGCACGCGAGCTTGAAATCTTCGTTCTTGAATTTCTTCGCGAAATGCTTCCTCTTGTTCACGGGCTTGTCGGCTTCGGTCGGCAATGGCTCGACTCGAATCGCGTAGAGCTTGTTGCGCCACAAGTGCTTGAGCGTCACGGAGTTGTTGTTCTTGACGTTGTGCCTCGGCATCTTGAGCATTTTGGTGTAGACGCGCTCGCTCTTCCTCTTCATGTTGGCGTTGTCGTTGCCGTTCTCGTGCTAGCGCAAAGGCCTCTTGAGTTTGATGTTGTCGGCGCTCTTGAGAGTCGGTGTCTCGTAGGGGATTGAGGCTTGCTTGACGGTCGGTGCGCGCGGCTCGACGAAGAGTGTTCGATGTCGGTGTACTTGAGCCGGAGAGGGTGAAGTCGGAGTGGCGACTTTAACGGGTCCTCCTTGAAGTGGAAGACGAGCGGTTGAGCAACAAAACACGAATTTCGTCCATCCTTGCGTCATTCTCTTGCTTGTGATCGTCGAGCTTGTGGTCTAAGTAGTCCCTTGTACGTTGCTCGGAAAGTCGCAAGTCGGCGGCAAGGTTGTTGATGCGTTCACTCATAGCTTGTTGCTCTTGATGACGAAGGAGTTCATGTCATCGTCTTGCTCCATGAAGAGTGGGTTAGTAGAAGTACTTGGCCTATCCATCATTCCAAGACAAATGTGAGTGGTAGAAAGAGAAGAACGAGTACCAAATGTACCTTGTCCGAAGTTGAAAGTGGATCGAGGATCACTCCAATGTAGGACAAGGAAATAGCACAACTGGTACGAGTTCTTGACGGTTTCTCACACCTACACAAGTAAAAGCTTTTGGTGAAGCTTGGTTAGGATGTTGGCACAAAATTTGATGCAATTGTAAGTGAGCTTCAATAATGTTGGAAAAGATTCGCAAGATGCAATGTAACAAGTAGACCAAGCATATAAGGTACACGGAAACACAAGCGCAAAAAGATAAGTGGGGTTGTGCAACCAAGGGTGAGCCAAAATGTGGAATCCACAAAAATGCTCTTGTTGCACAAACTAGAGAGACGCTAGCACGATTGCATGATAGGCGGATACAAGAACTTGTGCACAACCTACTTAGCAAAAATGCAACGACTTTTATCCCAAATATTTTCTATGCAAGGTGTTGCTATGATAGGATCCAAGATGATCGAGTATGACAATCTGAATGTTGTATGATGCTATGGTTCTTGCTTAAAAGCTCTTTGCTTATATTTTCTATTTGCTTAAAAGCTTGTTTGGCTCGTTAATGTTTGAGCTCTTTTCTCATGCAATGCTTGACGAACCAAGATAGCAAATGAGTATGAGATGACAACTTTGTGACACAAGAGATGATACCAAGATATGCAACAATGATGTATGTATGCTATGGGAAGTATGATCAATAATGTGCACATGTCTCATTGCCGGCAATACTCAATGGCTAGTCTCGGTGGGTAAGCAACGCAAAGGAGTAAGGCTATGATGGCTATCAATGTAATGGCAAGAATGATATGTCCAATACCAAGATGAGGTTACCGGTCTTGCTTCCGGTATGGTGTCAAAATGGTGGCACGAATACCAAGTTGTAGTCGAGGTGGTCATTGTTGATGCCGCGTTCGTGGTGAAGATGAGCGACGGTGATGTCGATGTCGAACCCTACCTAGATAGCCGAAACAGAAAAGGATACGGTACCGCAACTCAAATTCTCAAACCTGGAAGTAGCAGTTGTTTCGGAAAGCGAAACGGTCCAAAAATGGTTGGGTTATGCGGAAGTATATATGGTATATGGTGGGCATCGGAACAAAATTTGGTGGAAATTGGGCGGAAAACGGGGCGGTGGATGGAGATGTTGCTGCCAGGGGCCGGATGTCCGGGTGGGTGATAGAGGCAAAGGTGTCCCGATGTTTTGATGAGATAGATATCATTTTCTATGGGAGTCGACTTTGACGATCCGACTACAAACGTGCGAAGACGTGCGCCTTAGCAATCGCTAAAACAACTTCCGAGGGTTATTGACCATGCCGGAGCATGATCAACCTGACCACGAGGGTCTATTTCCTGCGAGCAAATGAAGAACAAGCAAGAAACTGAGATTGCAATCTGGATATTGCGAATTAAATAGGAAAGCTTTATTAATGAAGGTGGGGTTCTGGGACGTCTTGGTCTGGTCATTGGACACAAACGAAGTACGCGAAGTTGCAGCTACGGCGATCTTTTAATCTAAACAAAACCCAAAGTCTAAACGATGCCCTAAGGGTTGTATATATGGAGGAGAGAGGGGGAATTTCGTGGCCCTTGGTGGAGGGGTCCGAAACCAACCCTAACTCTTGTTTCCCGACACATACAGACTCTAAAAACAACCTATACTTAAGTACTTCAAAAATACATGGGCCTGGCCCAATAATAAGGTGATGTAGCACCTAGAATAGCCTCTGGATGAAATTTATGAAGTGGCATCTTGTATATTTCGTCCCATGCTTCATGCACTCATTATGGTGGCTTCAGAGTCCTGGAATCATCACTTGTAACTCCGTTCTTGTTCCCCTTGCGCATGCCATCATCTCCATGCTTGAACTTGCTCCAAGGTTCATCTTTCTTGTCGAAGCTAGGCCCTTCATTTGTAAGCAAAACAAATGTATCCAATTTAGGCAGCATCATATTCTCATGAACATTAGAATCGTTACCAAGAAACGGAAGTACCTGATAATTCAATTGGCATGCGCGAGCTCTAGAAATTGGTCCAGTATGTATTGCACCAGGGGCTGTGGGTGTTACAATGGTATCGATGTCCTCATCATCCTCCGTTCTTGAAATGAAGTCATCCTCGACGAAAATTGATCGTCCTCACCCAAATAAGGCTTGATATCTGCAATGTTAAAAGTGGGACTAACCCCAAAATCTGCAGGCAGCTCAAGTTTATATGCATTATCATTTATTTTCTCTAACACCTTAAAAGGACCATCAACACGTGGCATTAGCTTTGATTTGTGCAAATTAGGAAATCTATCCTTACGCAAATGTAACCAAACAAGATCTCCAGGTGCAAATACAACATGTTTTCTACCCTTATCTCCAGCAAGTTTATATTTAGCATTCATACGCTCAATGTTTTCCTTACTTAACTCATGCATTTTTAAAATCAATTCAGCATGTTCTTTAGCATCAAAATTAACCTTCTCCGAAGATGGAAGAGGCAACAAATCAATAGGTGCACGAGGTAGGAAACCATACACAATTTCAAAAGGGCACATCTTAGTAGTAGAATGCAATGAACGATTATAAGCAAATTCAATATGAGGCAAGCATTCTTCCCACATTTTCTTGTTATTCTTCAAAACAGCCCTAAGCATAGTAGACAATGTTCTATTGACTACTTCAGTTTGTCCATCAGTTTGTGGGTGATAAGTAGTACTATAAAGGAGTTTAGTCCCCAACTTAGCCCATAAACATCTCCAAAAGTGGCTAAGAAATTTAGTATCATGATCTGAAACAATTGTATTTGGCACACCATGCAAGCGAATAATTTCACGAAAGAACAAATCAACAACATTAACAGCATCATCGCTTTTATGACATGGTATAAAGTGTGCCATTTTCGAGAACCTATCCACGACAACAAATATGCTATCCCTCCCCTTCTTTGTTCAAGGTAATCCTAAAACAAAGTCCATAGATATATCTTCCCAAGGAACACTAGGTACAGGCAAAGGCATATATAAACCATGAGGATTGAGTCGTGACTTAGCTTTTTGACATGTAGTGCAGCGAGCAACAAAACGCTCAACATCCCGTCTCATCTTTGGCCAAAAGAAATGTGCAGCAAGTATATCCTCCGTCTTCTTGACGCCAAAGTGTCCCATTAATCCTCCTCCATGCGCCTCCTGCAAAAATAGAAGATGAACAGAGCTAGCTGGAATGCATAGCTTGTTAGCACGAAACACAAATCCATCGTTAAGAACGAACTTGTTCCAAGTTCTCCCTTCCTTACAATTCTGCAATACATCTTTAAATTCGGCATCATGCACATATTGATCTTTGATGGTCTCCAAACCAAATACTTTAGAGTCAAGTTGTGAAAGCATAGTATAACGACGAGACAATGCATTAGCAATAACATTTTCTTTACCTTTCTTGTGTTTAATGACATAAGGAAAAGTCTCAATGAAGTCAACCCATTTAGCATGTCTACAGTTCAGTTTTGCTTGACTTTTAATGTGTTTCAAAGATTCATGATCAGAATGTATAACAAATTCCTTGGGCCATAAATAATGTTGCCATGTTTCTAAGGTTCGAACAAGAGCATATAATTCTTTGTCATAAGTAGAATAGTTCAGACTAGGCCCACTCAATTTTTCAGAAAAGTATGCAACTGGTTTGCCATCTTGTAATAGCACACCTCCTAATCAAATTCCACTAGCATCACATTCAAGCTCAAAAGTCTTATTAAAATCAGGAAGTTGGAGTTAAGGAGCATGTGTCAACTTATCTTTCAATACCGTGAAGGCTTCTGATGCCGAGCATCCTATGGACATCACCATGTCAAGAGTCCGTTCGGGGAGTGACACGTGCGACATCTACTTCACATACACAAAGGTGAATCATCTCTTTTACACGTGCTCACTTGAACCCTTCGAGGATGGTATACTACTTGACACTTCTCCCATGTGCATGCATAGGTATTATCGGAATGCTACGGACGACGTGGAGGAGTGCAAGCACCAAGGAACACCTACACCATCCGCGAGGGAAGCGTGGAAACGAAGACGCAAGAAGAAGAGATGTCGAAGAAGCTCCAGCCACCGAACGACCGGTCGGGTCCGGACGTTCGGCGCCTGAAGATCCATCGGACGACCGGTCCAGACCGGATGACCGTGTCCCTGCACCCGAGCCAAATGAGCGGACGTCCGACGCCACCGGACGACCGGTCCAGACCGGAAATCCGCTACACCAGCATCCGAGCCAGAACGAGCGGACGACCGGCCCCTAACGGATGTCCGGCCGCCCACGAGTCACTGGACAACCGGTCCCCAGCGGATGTCCGGTACCTGGCTGTGTCCAATTGCGGGCTGAGGCCCATGTACCCCTTCACTTCACCCCCATTTGCACTAAGACTATAAATAGACCTCTCCCTCCTCCTTTCTAGGGCCAGCGTTGGTTTAGCTCATTTGAGAGATAGATCTACGCTCATCCATATCAGATCTACTCCGCGAGAGAGACTGATGTAGGGTGGAACCCTAATCGCCCGATCTTTCACGAAAGGAGCGGATCCCGCGAAGAATGTGAAGAACACGAGGAGGGAAACGAGGGAAAACACAAGGGGAAACACAAGAGGAACACTCAAACTAACAAGAACAAGTCACACATGTGCTAGATCCTCAGGTACATAGAACGATACATGAATCCACAGACAACTAAGGACGATACAAGGGTAGCCGATTCTTCTCCGTGAGGAGGTCTTGAATCCACAAGGGGATCTTCCCGTAAAGGGGTCTTGAATCCACAGTGGATCTTCTCCGAAGAGGGGCCGTGTTCTCTCTCAAGGAGTAGATCCGATATGGATGAGCGAAGCTCTATCTCTGAGTATGAGCTAAACCAACGCTAACCCTAGAAAGTCGTATGGGATAGAGTATATATAGTCTAGGTGACGAAAGGGTACACGGGCCTCGGCCCAAGTGGCTGCGCACAGGCAGGGCCGGAAGTTCCGGGCTAGGCCGGAAGTTCCGGGCGCCGGAGGTTCCGGGGAGGGTCCGGCCTAACCAGAGAGTTGGCACGGTAGAGATGTGCTGGCATCCGGGGGCCAGAAGGTCCGGGCAGACCAGAGGTTCTGGGCGCAGGAAGGTCCGGGACAGGGTCCGGGCTAACCCGAGAGTTGGCACGCCTGGGCTGGTCAAAGTCATCGGCGACCGGAAGCTCCGGGTCGGCCGGAAGGTCCGGGGGCCGGAAGTTCCGGTGGCCAGAAGTTCCGGGTTCTGGCCGGAAGTTTTGGGCTGTCCAGAGTGTTGACGCCTGTCTCTTCTTCTACAGTCCTCGGCTCCGAGTCTTGAGCATTGTACCTATTGACACATAGTATCTCGGACTTAGGCAGTAGCCATGTCTCACTTGAAGAGGGGGAAAACTCAAGTAGGAGTCATGTCACCTCGAATTGAATAGCACGTGCCCTAGCCCTTGTCATTGGTCCACTTGGAGCTTGGATAGTTGAGGTGGCATACATGGGGATGGTCGTGGGATGCTCCACATCATCTCCCCTCCCTTGGGGAAGATCCGTCCTCGGATCGAGTTCTTCATCACCATGGAAGGGAGAGAGATCTTTGATGTTGAAGATGTCGCTCATGTTGTACTTGTCGTGCGGGAGGTCGATCTTGTAAGCGTTGTCGTTGTAGCGTGCGAGCACCTTGAAGGGTCCATCTGCTCATGGTCGAAGCTTAGACTTGTGTTCTTGTGGAAAGCGCTCCTTGCGAAGGTGTAGCCACACGAGATCACCAATGTTGAAGACCATAGGTTGCCTGTTGACGTTGAGCTTTGTCGCAAGGCGTTGTACTTGGCGCTCGATGGTGTTTCTTGTATCTTCATGCACCTTCTTGAGATGGGTCACTCGTGCTGTTGCGTCCAAATTGATTCACTCTTGGAGTGGAAGAGGTAGAATATCCAATGGTGACAAAGGGTTGAATCCGTAGACGACCTCGAAAGGGGACTTGCCGGTTGTTGAGTGTCTTGCTCGGTTGTAGGCAAACTCGGCGATGGGTAGACACTCCTCCCACTCCTTGATGTTCTTCTTGATGAGTACTCGAAGTAGAGCGGAGAGTGTGCGGTTTGTCATCTCCGTTTGGCTGTCGGTTTGAGGATGGTACGCCGTGGAAAAGAGTAGCTTGATTCCGAGCTTGGCCCATGGGGTCTTCCAAAAGTACCTAAGGAACTTGACGTTGCGGTCCGAGACAATTGTCTTTGGCACACCATGGAGACACAATATTTCCCTACAAAAGAGATTAGCAACATGTGAAGCATCGTCTATCTTGTGACAAGGAATAAAATGTGCCATTTTGGAGAAACGGTCCACAACGACAAATATGGAATCTTTCCCATTGCAAGTCCTAGGCAAACCAAGTACAAAGTCCATGCTAATTTCTTCCCAAGGCTGGTATGGAATTGGTAAAGGCATATAGAGACCATGAGATTGAGCTTTGGACTTACCTTTGCGACACGTAGAACACCGGTTGGTGAAACAATAGACATCCCGAAACATCTTAGGCCAAAAGTACCTTTTCGAGAGCGTGGCGAACGTCTTGTCGCGTCCGAAGTGTCCCGTTAAGCCTCCTCCATGAGATTCCTGCAAAAGCAACAAATGAAGCAAGGACTCGGGAATGCAAAGTTTGTTAGCTCTCATAAGGTAGCCATCTTTGATGTAAAAGCGTTCCCAAGATGTATTCGACAAACACTTGGCATAAGGAATGGCAAAAGTTGCATCATGCTCATATAAGTCATTGATATGCTCGAAGCCAATGACATCTAACTCAAGTTGCGTGACAAGCATGCAAATGCGGGAAAGAGCATCCGCCACTATGTTTTCTTTACCCTTGATGTAGTTGATGACATAGGGAAAAGACTCAAAAAATTCACTCCATTTAGCATGACGCTTGTTCAACTTAGTTTGTCCCTTAAGATACTTGAGAGTCTCATGATCGGTATGAATGATAAACTCATGGGAATGAAGGTAGTGTTCCCATTCATGCAAAATGCGGACTAAAGCATATAGCTCTTTGTCATAGATGGGATAAGTGAGTTGCGCTCCGGAATGTTTCTCACTAAAGTAAGCTATGGGGCGCTTCGCTTGCGTTAACAGACCTCCTATGCCATTACCACTAGCATCGCAATGAATTTCAAAAGGCTTGTCAAAGTTGGGTAAAGCAAGCACGGGAGCATGAGTAAGCAAATTCTTAAGCTCATTGAATGCGGTATCTTGGGATGGTCCACAAACAAAAGGCGCATTCTTCTTGCTCAAAGCATGCAAAGTCGAAGCAATGGTGCTAAAATCCTTTACAAAGCGATGATAGAAACCCACAAGGCCAAGAAAACTACGCACATGATGCAAGTTGGTTGGTTGCGGCCAAGTCTTAATAGCATTAATCTTGGACTCATCAACATGAACACCCTTAGAAGAAACAACAAAACCCAAGAAAACAAGCTTATCAACAACAAAAAGGCATTTCTCCATATTAGCATAGAGGCGCTCTTTTCTAAGAGTTTGCAAAATGGTGCGGACATGGGTGACATGCTCTTTAATAGATTTGCTAAACACAAGAATATCATCAAAGAAAACCACAACAAATATACCAATGTAAGGGCGAAAGACATGATTCATAAGGCGCATAAAAGTGTCCGGTGCTTCCGAGAGACCCATAGGCATGACTAACCAATCATACAAACCAAACTTGGTTTTGAAGGCGGTTTTCCATTCATCACCCTCTTGTATGCGGATTTGATAGTAACCACTCTTAAGATCAATTTTGGAAAATATAGTGGCACCGCTAAGCTCATCAAGCATATCCTCTAGGCGTGGAATGGGATACCTATAACGAACGGTGATAGCATTGATAGGTCTACAATCGGAGCACATGCTAAAACTACCATCACGTTTTGGCACAAGAATGACCGGAACGGCACAAGGGCTCAAACTTTCACGCACGTCCATGGTCTTTGAGATGCTTTTCTTGCCTTTGTATTTCTTTTGTTTCGTCGGGGTTGACGCGGTAGGGAGCTTTGTTTGGAAGTGGCAGTCCGGGGATGAGGTCGATGCGGTGCTCAATGCCTCGAAGTGGAGGTAGGCCCGGAGGTAGCTCATCGAGAAAAACATCTTGAAATTCCTGCAAAAGAGAAGACAACACTAGAGGAAGAGTGTGAGAGGTCTTAGTTTGTGGTGCATTGTCCTTGCACACGAGGATGTAGTGTAGGACAGTAGATGGGTTCTCACACACTTCTCTCATCTCACGTTTGGTGGCAAATAGAGCTAGGTTCTTGTTTTCGCTCATCATGGAGGCACTCGATTTTGGCTTGTGGCGCTCACTCTCGTTTTGGTGGCTCGCTCTCTCACTATGATCTCCACGATGGGTGGCTTGCTTGTCGACGATCACTTCACTTGGCGACATTGGACGGAGGATGTACTCCTTGCCCTTCATCTTGAAGATGTAGTGGTTCGTTCGGCCGTTGTGGACGACTCCTCTATCGAATTGCCATGGCCGTCCAAGGAGAATATGACAAACGGTCATTGGAATGATGTCGCACTCCAAGGTGTTTTCATAGGTGCCGATCTTGAAGGAGACTTGTACTCGGTGCTCGACTTGGATAGTGTCGGAATCACAAAGCCATTGCACTTTGTATGGATGTGGATGCTTCATCTTGGGTAATTGGAGCTTGGAGCAAAGTTCTTCACTTGCGAGATTGTGACAACTCCCTCCATCGATGATGACCTTGACGGATCGTCCATTCATGCCAGCCTTGGTGTGCAATATGTGACATCGTTGGTCTTCTTATTGGTGATGTTGGAGAGTCAAGACTTTGGAGACAACAAGTGTAGGACTTGAGTCTTCATCACAAAAGACTTGTTCTTCTTCATTGTTCACATGGCGGTGCATGGCGACGTGCTCGAGGGCTTCCATTTCGCTGTCGCTCATGGAGTCATACGTGCCATCGTCGTTGAAGACCATGGTTCGCTTGTTGGTGCACTCGTAGGACTTGTGGCCTCGGCCTCCGCAAGTTAAACACTTGAAGGAACTTGTCTTGACGGTCTCATTGGTTGGGGTTGATGATGATGAAGCTCTCGGCTGGAAGTTGCTCGTAGGAGGATGGCTTGTAGTTGACGAAGCTTTCTTGGAAGCCGACTTGTCGATGTTGGAAGTAGAAGGTCTTGTAGTCGGTATTGGAGTCGTTGAAGCTTGGTTATTGGAGAAGCCATATGACTTGGATGAGAACTTGGCATTCTTGAAATCATCTTGCACTTGGCATTCCGCTTTGGTAGCTTGGTGCACTAGCTCGATGAGGTTTCAGTATGGTTGGAAGTCGGCGATCTTCTTGATAGGATGATTGAGTCCATTCAAGAAATGTGCCATTGTTTGCTCATCATCTTCCGTGACATTGGCTCTTATCATTGCAATCTCCATCTCCTTGTAGTATTCTTCAACGCTCTTGGTTCCTTGCTTGAGTTGTTGGAGTTTCTTGAAGAGATCGCGGTTGTAGTAGGTAGGTACGAAGCATGCTCTCATGACATCCTTCATTTGCGCCCAAGTAGTGATGGGTGGTTCACCTCTTGCCTCTCGGCGCTCAATGACTTGATCCCACCAAATGAGCACATAGTCTTGGAACTCAAGGGATGCCATTGCGATCTTCTTCTCTTCGTCATAATTGTGCAAACGGAAAATCTTGTCAACTTTCAATGCCCATGAAAGGTACTCTTCGGGATCATTGCTTCCGTTGAACTTTGGCATGGTGAACTTGAGCTCGCCGTAGCGTTGCTCTTCATTGTGTTGGGGTCCGGGATGATGACACCCATGTTGTAGATGATTGTTCAACTCGTGGTGCTCTTGGCACGGAGGGTTGTTATCCTTATGTTGCTCTTGTCGTGGAGGATTTCCATTGTCTTCATGCTCTCGATGAACTTGATGGTGTTGGCGAGCTTGTGGAGGATCTTCGTGAGCTCGAAGAGGAACTTGACGATGCACGCAAGCGTGAAATCTTTGTTCTTGAATTTCTTCGACTCGAATCGCGTAGAGCTTGTTGCACCGCAAGTGCTTGAGCGTCACGGAATTGTTGTTCTTGACGTTGTGCCTCGGCATCTTGGGCATTTTGGTGTAGACACACTCACTCTTCCTCTTCATGTTGGCGTTGACATTGCCGTTCTCGTGCAAGCGCAAAGGCTTCTTGAGTTTGATGTTGTGGGCGCTCTTGAGAGTCGGTGTCTCTTAGGGGATTGAGGCTTGCTTGACGGTCGGCGCGTGAGGCTCGACGAAGAGTGTTCGATGTCGGTGTACTTGAGCCGAAGAGGGTGAAGTTGGAGTGGCGGCTTGAACAGCTCCTTCTTGAAGTGGAAGATGAGCGGTTGAGCAACAAAGCATGAATTTCGTCCGTCCTTGCGTCATTCTCTTGCTTGTGATCGTCGAGCTTGTGGTCGAAGTAGTCCTTTGTACGTTGCTCGGAAAGTCACAAGTCGGCGGCAAGGTTGTCGATGTGTTCACTCATCGCTTGTTGCTCTTGATGCAAAGCACATTATGCACCAAAGAGGTGACTCTTGGTGACGAAGGAGTTCATGTCGTCGTCTTGCTCCATGAAGAGTGGGTTGGTAGAAGTACTTGGCCTATCAATCATTCCAAGACAAATGTGAGTGGTAGAAAGAGAAGAATGAGTACCAAATGTACCTTGACCGAAGTTGAAAGTGGATCGAGGATCACTCCAATGTAGGACAAGGAAATAGCACAATTGGTACGAGTTCTTGTCGGTTTCTCACACCTACACAAGTAAAAGCTTTTGGTGGAGCTTGGTTAGGATGGTGGCAGAAAATTTGATGCAATTGTAAGTGAGCTTCAATAATGTTGGAAAAGATTCGCAAGATGCAATGTAACAAGTAGATCAAGCATATAAGGTACACAGAAACACACACGCAAAAAGATAAGTGGGGTTGTGCAACCAAGGGTGAGACAAAATGTGGAATCCACGAATGCTCTTGTTGTACAACACTAGAGAGACGCTAGCACGATTGCATGATAGACGGATACAAGAACTTGTGCACAACCTACTTAGCAAAAATGCAACGACTTCTATCCCAAATACTTTGTATGCAAGGTGTTGCTATGATATGATCCAAGATGATCGAGTATGACAATCTTAGTGTTGTATGATGCTATGGTGCTTGCTTAAAAGCTCTTTGCTTATCTTTCTTCTTTGCTTAAAAGCTTGTTTGGCTCTTTGATGTCTGAGCTCTTTTCTCATGCAATGCTTGATGAACCAAGATAGCAAATGAGTATGCGATGACAACTTTGTGACATAAGAGATGATACCATGATATGCAACAATGATGTATGTATGTTATGGGAAGTATGATCACTAATGTGCACAAGTCTTGTTGCCGGCAATACTCAATGGCTAGTCTCGATGGGTAAGCAACGCAAAGGAGTAAGGCTATGATGGCTATCAATTTAATGGCAAGAATGATATGTCCAATACCAAGATTAGGTTACTGGTCTTGCTTCCGGTATGGTGTCAAAATGGTGGCACGAATACCAAGTCATGGTCGAGGTGGTCGTTGTTGATGACGCGTCCGTGGCGAAGATGAGCAGCGGTGATGTCGATGTCGAACCGTACCTAGATAGCCAAAACACAAACGGATACGGTACCGCAACTCAAATTCTCAAATCTCAAAGTAGCAATTGTGTCGGAGAGCAAAATGGTCCAAAAATGGTGGGTTATGCGGAAGTGGTAGAGGTATGCGGAAATATATATGGTATATGGTGAGCACCGGAACAAAATTTGGTGGAATTTTGGGTGGAGTTGTGGAAGTAGTGCGAACCTTCTATCGAAGCTGGAAGTTCCGGGCAAGACGGAGGGTCCGGGGTCCGGAGGTTCCGGGGAAGGCCGGAAGGTCCGGGGGCCGGAATGTCCGGGCTAGACCGAAAGTTCTCGTGGTCGTGATTCTGCCAAGAACAGAGACTTCGGGATCGTGGATTTGGGCGGAAAAACTTGGGGGAAAAGCCCAAATCCGAAGGGGAAAAAGAAGAAATAGGAGGAAAAGAAGGGCGGGGAGGCTAGATCCACGAGCCACACACAAAATTCACGGATCAAAACCAACAAAATCTCAACACACGAACAAATCACAAAAAAAAATTGGGGCTATTTTTGGTGGGGATTTTCGGATTAGGACGAAAAACAACAAAATTAGGCTCGAAACACAATGGGGAGGCTCTGAAATCGTGATCAACCTTGCTCTAGATACCAAGATGATGTAGGGTGGAACCCTAATCGCCCGATATTTCACGAAAGGAGCGGATCCCGCGAAGAACGCGAAGAACACGAGGAGGGAAACGAGGGAAAACACAAGGGGAAACACAAGAGGAACACTCAAACTAACAAGAACAAGTCACACATGTGCTAGATCCTCGGGTACATAGGACGATACACGAATCCACGGATAACTAAGGACGATACAAGGGTAGCCGGTTCTTCTCCGTGAGGAGGTCTTGAATCCACAAGGGGATCTTCCCATAAAGGGGTCTTGAATCCACAGTGGATCTTCTCCGAAGAGGGGCCGCGGTCTCTCTCAAGGATTAGATCCCATATGGATGAGCGAAGCTCTATCTCTGAGTATGAGCTAAACCAACGCTAACCCTAGAAAGTCGTACAAGATAGAGTATATATAGTCTAGGTGACGAAAGGGTACACGGGCCTCGGCTCAAGTGGCTGCGCGCAGGCAGGGCTGGAAGTTTCGGGCGCCGGAGGTTCCGGGGAGGGTCCGGCCTAACCAGAGAGTTGGCGCGGTGGAGATGTGTTGGCATCCTATGGCCGGAAGGTCCGGGCAGACAGGAGGTTCCGGGCGCCGGAAGGTCCGGGACGGGGTCCGGGCTAACCTGAGTGTTGGCACGCCTGGGCTGGTCGAAGTCATCGGCGGCCGGAAGCTCCGGGTCGGTCGGAAGGTCCGGGGGCCGGAAGTTTCGGGTTCTGGCCGGAAGTTCCGGGCTGTCCAGAGTGTTGACGCCTATCTCTTCTTCTACAGTCCTCAGCTCCGAGTCTTGAGCGTTGTACGTGATGACACATAGTATCTCGGACTTAGGCAGTAGCCATGTCTCACTTGAAGAGGGGGAAAACTCAAGTAGGAGTGATGTCACCCCGGATAGAATAGCACGTGCCCTAGCCCTTGTCATTGGTCCACTTGGAGCTTGGATAGTTGAGGTGGCATCCATGGGGATGGTCGTGGGATGCTTCGCATCAGAGACCGCGGCCTGTATGGAGAAGATCCCCTTTGGATTCAAGCCCCCTTTCTAAGGGAAGATCCCCCCGTGGATTCAAGACCTCCTCACTGAGAAGACCGGTTACCATGTATCATCCATTGTTGACTTTGGATCTTGTATCTCACCTTTGTGTTCATCAATCTAGCGCATGTGTGATCTATTCTTGTTGGTTGAGTGATTCTCTCGTGTTTCCTCTTGTGTTTTCCCTCATTTTCCCCTCGTGTTCTTTGCGTTCTTGGATGGGATACGCTCCTTTCGTGAAAGATCGGCCCCTAGGGTTCCTACCCTACATCATCTTGGTATCATGAGCCACGTTGATCACGATTTCGGAGCCTCCCCGTTGTGTTTTCTAGCCTAATTTTGTTGTGTTTTTCCCCAATTTCAAAAATCCCCGCCAGCCCCAATTTTTTTTGTGATTTGTTGGTTTGAGGAAGTTTTGTTGATTTTGATCCTTGGATTTGCTTGGTTTCGAGTGGATCTAGAATCTCCCCAAGTTTCCCCATCTTTCATCCATGAAATCTCATCAATTTTGACCCCAAAATATCCATTTTCCGCCCAAAATTGCGTCCTGGATCTGAAATTTCGCATTGACCCCGACCACCGGACGACCGTCACTTTACCGGACGTCCGGAGCCACCGGAACCACCGGACGTCCGACCTTACCGGACGACCGGAACCCCCTAACCCGAGCAGAATCAGCGTATTTCCGACCCGACCAGACGTCCGGCGACCGGACGACCGTTTTTTCCAGACGTCCGCTACCTGTAGATATCAACTTCGGCTGATTTTTGTTTCGGCCATAACTAATTCATCCGAACTCCGGTTTTGACGTTCTTTAGCTCGTTGGAAAGCTCTTGACATCCCCCTTCCCACAAAAATACCACCAACATATTTTGACTCCATCAAAGTTTGACACTTTTGGCATCTTTGCCTAGGGCTTCCACCACATCATCCGCTACACCACCACCGACTTCCGCAACCTAACCCATATTGATCCCTAGCGCATATGTGGTTGCTTGAGGAGTGATTTGAGTCTCCTAAGGTGTCTAGGCTACTTAGGGACGATTGCTTCTTCATCAACAACCACCACCACTTCCGCATAGGCTTGACCACTATACACTTCCGCCACCCCAACTTAACCCAATTTTGGTTGTGTTGTGAGTTGTGTCTTCTAAGGTGTTTCGGCTACTTAGGGACCGTGCTTTCAACTCCGACACCATGTATAGTCCACCACCATAACCTCCACTTCCGCATTGCCTAGTGCAACACCACCACTTCCCGCTACCACCATTTGACTTTTGTCCTTGAGATTTTGAGTTGTGGTTTTTTCGTTTCCTAAGGTGTTTCGGCTACTTAGGGACGAGTCTCCATCATCTTGGTATCTCCATCAAGATCACCGCCACTTATCATCGACACGGACAGTAACCTCCATATCATCTTGGTATCGTGGTATCCCTCCATTGTACATGCCCTTGCCATTGCATTGATAACCCCTAGCCCATTTTGCGTTACTTGCCTATCGAGACTAGCCATTTGAGTATTGCCGGCAACATTACTTGTGCACATTAGTGATCTACACCATACATTGCATACATACCATACCATATCGGTATCATCTTGGTATCATATCATCCTTCATGCCTCAAGTTTGTTCCCGCATATACACAATAGCTATCTTGGTTTGTGCATTGTGCAAAAGTGGCCATAACAAAAAAAAGAGTAAGCTTTTAAGCAAAAGAGAAAGAGGAAAGAAGCTCGTAAGCAAGTGCCAAAGCATCATACCACATTGCATATAAGATCATCTTGGATCATACCACCGGATCATCATACACATAGCATACTTGGGATAGAAAGTTATACATTTCGCATCTTATAGGTTGTGCACAAGTGTCGTATCCGCCTATAGAGCAATCGTGCTAGCGTCTATCTTGAGTTGTGCTACACGAGCGTTTTCCATGGATTCCACATTCTGTGCTCATCCTTGGTTGCACGACCCCATTTATCTATCCGTGTGTGTGTTTCCGTGTGCCACACATTGCTATTGGTCTACTTGTTACACTTGCGAATTTGTGAATCTCTTTCAACATTATTGACTCTTGCTAACATTTTACATTAATTTTTTGTGCCCTTATCCTCACCGAGCTCCACCATAAGCTTTACTTGTGTAGGTGTGAGAAACCGACAAGAATTGGTACCAATTATGCTATTTCCTTGTCGACATTGGAGTGATCATTGATCCACTTCCAACTTCGGTCAAGGTACATTTGGTATTCGTTCTTCCCTTTCTCCACTCATATTGTCCCGAATCTTGTGATGGATAGGCAAGGCATTTCATCTCCGGTCTTCCACAACAACGACGGCGTGTACAACTACATCAACAACAAGCTTTCCGCACAAAAGGAGGAGCAAGATGCAAGGATGGAGGAGATTCGGACCTTGTTGATCAACCGTTCTTCCCCTTCATCATCCTCAAGACGGTGACGTTCAAGTCACAAGTCTTTGGAGCGCAAAAATGATGCAAGCGCAAGTCGTCCACGTCCACATCTCCATGGCGACCACCATCACGTTCGTGATCCACCTCGTCATGAAGGGCAAGTCACCTCCAAGCAACATGTGCACGACGACGATGAACGACATCTACATCGAGCTCAAGCATGACAACGACAACATCATCATGAAGATGCTCGAGATGTGCCTACCTACAAGTCGCAACAAGCCCTAGTTCAGGCCAAGTCCAAACTTCATGACCACAAGAGAAGACCGCGAGACAAGCACCACCAAGACGGAGCTACGGCTACACCAACCACTTTGGCATCTTCGCCAAGCGACTTCAAGGCATCTTCGCCTACGGACATACGACATCTTCGCCCACAAGCACCTTAAGAGAAGCTCCACAAGCTCAAGTCCATGACTTCCACGAGCTACTACGACCTCGGCATCGACCATGAGATTCCTTTCTATGGGACTCTAGAACCCAAGGAGTATCTCGAGTGGGAGCGTTTGATGGACGACTACCTCAAGCTACATCAAGTTCCTCCCGGAGATCAAGTGAAGTGCGCCACAAGAAACTTCCACGACTACGCGTCGACATGGTGGCTTCACACACCTTCGGAGAGCTCCCACATGAGTTGGCCCAAGACGAAGAGAGCTTTGCGGAGAGAGTTTGTGCCTCCAACCTACATGGAACAACTTCAACGCCAATTGGAGAACACCATCCAAGGATCCAAATTCATCGACGAGTACTTCAAGGAGATGAAGATTGCCTTGCGACAAGCCGGCGTGGACGACCCCATTTCGATGAAGTTTCACTTCATGATGGGATTGCACAACGATATCTCCAAGACGATCTTCCTCAAGAACTACAAGTCCCTTGACGACAACTACATTGGTGCTCTCAAGGCGGAAAAAGAACTCATGAAGGCCAAACTTTCTCCACCCCAAGCTCACTTCGCGACGACCAAGCTCCATGAGAACGAGCATGAGGCTAGTACCACCACGATGTCCAAGCCTGACGAGCTCCAAGACGATACTCCCAAGTTCGACGCCATCCCTCTTTGTGGCATTGACGATGCTGAGTCCTCCATGACTCTTTTTCAAGACAGTGCGGCGACGAGTACGACTACGGAGACCCTCAAGGACCAAGCTTTGGAGGCGAGTGACACGGTGGCGAGCAAGGATGATGCTTCCATCTTAGGAGGTGAGAGTGATGTTGTGCCATCTTCGGCCTTCATCCACGACGATGACTACGAGACGGTTGAGCATGGGATTTTCCCTTCGACCACGGCGACATGTGATGACTTGAGTGACTTTAGCCACCGTATTGAGAGTGAGAGTGTTTTCACCACTAGCCCCATATATGATGTGTTTCCACTATTCCCATGTGAGGAGAGCCACAACCCCCACCTCTTGAGTGAGATGAGTGACTCCACCATATGTGAGTTTGAGTGCACCTATTTTGATGGAGTGAGTGAACCACCACATAGAGAGAGTGAGATAGTTGATAGGTCATGCGAGGCCACTTTTAACACTAATGACTTGACCTCTACCTCTATTGTGTCTTCTCATTTGGTGCTAGCTCCCATATATGATGACGCTCCAATTCGTGACGACTACGTCCTATCTTTGGACAAGATGATGGCCATGGTGGAATATGATGCACCCCCACATGGTTCCATCACGATGATGATCTTGACCACCATTTCTCATACCCAACTCACCTACACCACTAGAGTGGAATGAACAAGGTAACATAGGTGAAGGTGATGCTCTCATCCCACTAGTGGACTATCATGACATTGATTGCTTGCATGATGTTGATCAACCTATTTCTATGCTTCATACTAGTGTGACTTCCCCATGCGATGATTTACCCATTTATGATGAGTATGATGATTGCCATGTGGAGTCTATTAGTTGTGATGCCATGTTACATAGGATTTCTTGTGACAATTCTCTTGGTCACATCATGTTTGCCAATCCGCTTAACTTGTCATATGCTATGCATGAAATCAATCATATGTCATATTTGCAATCTCTTCATAGTGACTATGCATATGCCATTAACATCAACCCAATTTGCACATATGGCATAGATGACAAGCCCATGGTTATCGGCATTTGTTTTTCTTGTGATGATATTGATATGCTCCCTTTGCATCCTTTATCTCATATGTCATGCCATGACCACCTAGCTTCGGATATGCATTGTTTTGGGTATTACCCATTTTCTCCATATGATGTTTCCAATATTGCACATGAGGGGACCCCCATAGTTTCCTCATACATTTTAGAAAATTTTGATCACTCCCATCCATTGCATGATCCCAACACTTATGTGCACAATATGCTTCCCATGAATAAACATGCTATTGATGTGCCATACACTTGTATGCTCAATTTGCATCCCCATCATGTTATACACAATAACTATTCTTTCATGATGGATGACATGTTCTTATACCATGCATCAAATTTCTTTGAGCGATGCTTATCTTGTACTAACTCTCACGTGCACATACACATCATGATGGATGATGTGTACATTTACCACACACACAATTTCTTCCGTTTGTGTCTATTTTGTGTAGGTACCCACGAATTCTTGTCAACCTCGCAATCCCACGAGTTGACAAAACGAGCTCTAGAGAGCAATGACTTGGGATCCCATGGATTGTTTTTCCCACCGCTCTCTTCGCGCAAAGACTTCGCGCAATTCTACTACATGACCCTCACTTGGCTATGGGTTATTGTCCACTACATATTCTATGCCCATCTTGCCATGTTCACTTTGCATGATATGCTCATTACTATGCTTTTGCCATGCATTCGTGGCCCATGCTTTGCATTACACATGATGATTGATTCTCGTACTTGTATGTGTATTTGCAAGCTTGGTGGAGACATTGCTTGTTATTGCCATGGTTGCTTTGTGCCCCATGCCTATGATGATACTATGATCTTGCTCTGTGTTCGTGCTTGCGATATGTCATGTACATTGTCTATGTCTATTATTTGCTCACATGACATGATTGCCATGATTTCCTCTAGTATGTTGCATCTTCGCACTACTAGCTTGCACGACTTGATTACTATGCTTGACTTGATTGCCTCACACATGATGAACCATTGCTCTTTCTATTGTGTTGAGTGCCACACGATATTCACTACACCCAATGCACATTATGATTGGATTGTCTTGCACTTGACACATGTGTTTAGACACTTCATTTTATTTGGTGTTGTGAATGATTCCTATGCCTAACATAGACCTTTCATTGAGAAATTTGTGAATGCTTGCTATGAACTTGAGGTAGATGCTTCTTCTCTTGTCACACATATTTGCATCACTACTTCACATTCACATGCTTGCCCCCATGATTTCTTTGCTTGTGCTCGATTGATATGCGTACATGCCATGTCACAATCCTTTGTCACACCATATGCTTTGCATGATGATGACACTTGTTTGGTGAATCGCCTCTTGAATGCTTGGTTTTCCACTAACTCTAACCACATTCATTTTTCCAAGTGTTTGTTGTCCTTGATCCCTTTTGAAGGAATCACTACACGGTGCGACATTGGAGAGTGCCCATTGCTAGCTTCAAGATGACAAGAACTTAGTGAATGTCCACTTCTACATGGCGAAGCCATCTCTTTCCCATGGTGATTTGGATTTTGATCCGAGGTCGGATCTTTCCCAAGGGAGGGGAGATGATGCGGAGCATCCTATGGACATCACCATGTCAAGAGTCCGTTCGGCGAGTGACACGTGCGACATCTACTTCACATACACAAACTTGAATCATCTCTTTTACATGTGCTCACATAACCCCTTCGAGGATGGTATACTACTTGACTCTTCTCCCGTGTGCATGCATAGGTATTGTCGGAACGCTACGGACGACGTGGAGGAGTGCAAGCGCCAAGGAACACCTACACCATCCACGAGGGAAGCTTGGAAAGGAAGACGCAAGAAGAAGAGCTGTCGAAGAAGCTATAGCCACCGGATGACCTGTCGAGTCCGGACGTCCGGCGCCTGAAGATCCACCGGACGACCGGTCCAGACCGGACGACTGGTGTCCCTGCACCCGAGCCAAACGAGCGGACGTCCGACGCCGACCGGATGACCGGTGTCCATGCACCCGAGCCAAACGAGCGGGCGTCCGACGCCACCGAACGACCGGCGACCGGACGACCTGTCCAGACCGGAAATCTGCTACACCAGCATCCGAGCCAGAACAAGCGGATGACTGGCCCCTACCGGACGTCCGGCCGCCCACGAGTCACCGGACGACCTGTCCCCAGCGGACGTCCGGTACCTGGCTGTGTCCAGTTGTGGGCTGAGGCCCATGTACCCCTTCACTTCACCTCCATTTGCACTAAGACTATAAATAGACCTGTCCCTCCTCCTTTTTAGGGTCAGCGTTGGTCTAGCTCATTTGAGAGATAGAGCTACGCTCATCCATATTGGATCTACTCCACGAGAGAGACCGCGACCTCTAAGGAGAAGATCCCCTTTGGATTCAAGCCCCCTTTCTAAGGGAAGGTCCCCCCGTGGATTCAAGACCTCACGGAGAAGACCGGTTACCGTGTATCATCCGTTGTTGACTTTGGATCTGGTATCTCACCTTTGTGTTCATCGATCTAGCGCATGTGTGATATATTCTTTTGGTTGAGTGATTCTCTCGTGTTTCCTCTTGTGTTTTCCCTCGTTTTCCCCTCGTGTTCTTCGCGTTCTTGGACGGGATCCGCTCCTTTCGTGAAAGATCGGCCCCTAGGGTTCCTACCCTACACCAGCTTCTTCCTATGCGGTATCCCAAACAAAAGGCACATCCTTCTTTGTAAGCTCGTTGAGAGGTGCAACAATGGTGCTGAAATCTCTCACAAAACGCATATAGAAACCAGCGAGGCCAAGGAAAGTCCGCACTTGTGTGACCGTTTTGGGTTGCGGCCAACTCTCAATAGCTTCAATCTTGGCTTTATCAACTTCAATTCCCTATGGAGTAACAACATAGCCAAGAAAAGATACTCGGTCGGTGCAAAAGGTGCACTTTCCAAGGTTACCAAACAAACGTGCATCACGTAGAGCAATAAAAACAGCACGTAAATGTTCCAAATTTTCCTCCAAAGATTTGCTATAAATCAGTATATCATCAAAATAGACTACCACAAATCGTCCAATGAAAGCACGTAAAACATCGTTCATTAGTCTCATGAAAGTACTTGGTGCATTAGTTAACCAAAAAGGCATGACTAACCACTCATATAAACCGAACTTAGTTTTAAATGCCATTTTCCATTCTGTAAGGGCATCTAGTGCCACCCTAGTTGGTTTTGGAGTATTGACGACAAACCTAGTTGAGGGACTAATGTATTTGTGAGAATTGCAGGATAACACAGGTAGAAGTCCCTCATTGATTTGGTTTTCCTACCAGAGATGACCCCTAAAAATGTATGAAGACATTGAAGTCAAAGGTGGTATATGAAGATATTCAAATTGAATACTATGACAAGAGAAGACACCACATGAAGCCTATGGAGCTCGAAGACTTAGATCTTTCCTAGTTCTCTTTCTTCTGTGTTGAGTCATTGGAACCACCGTCCTGTTAAGTGGGGTCCAAGAGAACCAGTCAGAATGACTGAAGTGATGCCTAACCAAAACCTATGTCTTCGAGTGAAGACTATGAGAGCGAATCTTGTCCAGAGTCGGACAACTCAGCGAATCTTGTCCAGAGTCGAAAATCTGACCGTTGGAACACGTGTCAGTTCCTTAGTGACCCAGGGTCATTTCGGACAAATCAGGTCGGGTTGCCAAGCGGCTATAAATAGCCCACACCCTACAACCATAAACGGTTGGCTGCTCAGATTCAGAGTACAGCTTTTGTCGTTTGAGAGCAACCCACCTCGAAGCCTTTGAGAGAGAATTCCTTGCGAGGATAAATCACTAACTACCCAGAGCCAAAGAGAATTAGGCATCACTTAAGTCTTCTTGTCTGTGTGATCTGAAGACTTATTACACTTGAGGACTGTGCATCCTCCAGCCGGTTAGGCGTCGCGTTTTGAGCATCCAAGAGACATTGTGGATTCCGGTGAACGAAGTCTGTGAAGGTTTGGGAGTCTACCTTGAAGACTTACCAGAGTGATTGGGCGAGGTCTGTGTGACCTTAGCTCAAGGGGAATACCGTGAGGACTGGGTGTCCTGAGCTGCGTGTTCAGGACTGGGTGTCCGGGACTACGTGTCCTAAGGTTTAAATACCTAGCCGCCCTAACCAGACGTACAGTTGTCACAAGAACTAGAACTGGTCCAACAAATCATTGTCTTCAGCGAGTCACTGGTTTCATCTTCCCTTCCCTTTACTTACTGTTACTCCTTGTGAAGTCATTGTATGTTCGCACTATCTTTTGTCTTCACTGAGTGACTGCGTGTTCTGTGTGGCTTCACAATATCTTCCTACCTGATCCTTACTACATTGCTGCTATTAGTCATTGTGCTTTCACTCTATTGAATACTTAACTATGGCTTGCCTAGTGTAGTCTTCCTTCCGCTGCAGGGTAATAGGTTTATTTCTATTGTTTGTCTTCATAACTTCCACGTTTTGAAGACTTTCATAAAAATCGCCTATTCACCCCCCCCCCCTAGTCGATATAATGCACTTTCACATTCATCTCCCAATTTCATACGAATTTGATGGTATCCACTACACAAATCAACTTTGGAGAATATTGTAGAGCCACTCAATTCATCAAGCATGTCGTCTAGCCTAGGAATAGGATGACGATAACGAATAGTAATATTATTAATGCCTCAACAATTAACACACATACGCGACGTACCATCCTTTTTCGGCACTAAAATGATAGGAACAGCACAAGGACTAAGGGATTCACGTATATAACCTTTGTCAAGAAGCTCCAGTACTTGACGCATAATCTCCTTCGTCTCCTCTGGATTGGTACGGTATGGCGCATGGTTGGGTAATGATGCACCGGGAATTAAGTCAATTTGATGCTCAATCCCTCGAATAGGTGGTAATCTCGGTGGCTCGTCTTATGGAAAGACTTCTGAGAACTCCTGCAAAATGTTAGTGACAGCAGGAGGCAAAGAGGAAGGCACGTCCTCGAATGAAAATAATGCCTCTTTGCACACAAAAGCATAGCAAACAGATTTGCTAAAATCTAGATCATCAATATCAGATTTGGTGGCATGTAAACATGCACTTTTCAATTTAATTTCAGAAGCAACACTAGATGGTTTATTACTATGCTTCATTTGTTGCTCAAATTCTTTTGCCACAATCTGATTTTCACTCTTATTGTTCTCCTGTTTTGCTTTATTAGCTCTATTAATATCATCTTTCAAAATAGAATCAGGAGTCATAGTAAGCAAAGTAATATTTTTATCCTTATGAACAAGAGTATACTGATTGTTTCTACCATGGTGTATAGATTTTTTATCAAATTGCCATGGTCTACCAAGTAATAAGGAACATGCTTGCATAGGTACCACATCACAATCAACATAATCAGCATATGTAGAGATACTAAAATGCACACGAACAGTACGTGTTACCTTAACCTTGTCGCCATTGTTGAACCATTGGCTGTAGTAAGGATGTGGATGTGGTCTTGTGGTGAGAGATAGCTTCTCCACCATCTCCATGCTAGCCAAGTTGTTGCAGCTCCCTCCATCTATGATGACGCGAACATAACGTTCCTTCACAACTCCCTTTGTATGGAACAAATTATGCCTCTGATTTTGCTCAGCTTGTGCGACCTGCACACTCAAAACATGTTGAGCAACTAAACATTCATACCTGTCAGCATCTTCAGGAGCCATGTATTGCGTCTCATGATCAGAATCATCTCCATCGTGTTCTTCACGTGTAATAAGAGCCAAAGTCTCCTCATCATAGTCACTAGCGGACTCATACCCACCATCCTCAGTAGCAATCATCACACGCTGAGATTGGCATTCTCTCGCAAAATGTCATCTTCCCTTACAATGACGACAAATAATATCACTTGTGTGCCCTACTGATGCCATGGAATAAGAAGAGCTCTGCGCAGGTCCAGCAGGTGTGCTCTTGGCAGATAGTGCTGCTTGTGCCTGCTTTCTTGTATCACGGCTGGAGGTGGCACCTGATGGAGGTGCTGGTGGAGTGGAAGTAGAGGATGCACGTGGTGTCCATGATGAAGATCGACCTGCAGAAAAGTTAGTTCGCGCCAATGCATGTCGATCATGCACTTCACGTTCAGCTTTACAAGCAAGATGGAATAAACGAGTGATATTAGTATACTCCTTATACTCTAGAATGGTCTGAATCTCTCTATTTAATCCAGCCATAAAACGTGCAAGCATAGCTTCATTCTCCTCAACAATACCACATCTAATCATGCCAGTTTGTAATTCCTGATAATATTCTTCTACAGAATTTTTTCCTTGTCTTAAACGCTGCAATTTTTGAAGTAATTCACGTTGATAATATGGTGGAACCCAACGAGTACGCATAGCAATTTTCAAAGCAGCCCAAGTAGCTGGAATAGGATATAATCTACAATGTTCAGACCACCAAACACATGCAAAGCTAGTGGAAGCACAAACAGCAGCAGGAACACGTCTCTCCTCAGGATATTGTAAACATGTAAATCGTTGTTCAGTTTCTAACTCCCAAGTAAGATATATATCAGGAACATATCTACCCTCAAATGGTGAAATATTTAATTTTAGTTTAGGAATATGGTCATGTACCTCAGGTGGTGGTGCAGCCCTACCATTGCGAAGATGATGTAGGGTAGAGACCCTAATCGCCCGATCTTTCATGAAAGGAGCGGATCCCGGGGAAAACACGAAGAACACGGGGAAGAACGGATGGAAAACACAAGAGGAAATCACTAAACCGACACGAATAAGTCACACATGGGCTAGATCCTCGAGTACATAGAACGATACACGAATCCATGGACAACTAGGGATGATACACGGTAACCGGTTCTTCTCCGTGAGGAGGTCTTGAATCCACAAGGGGATCTTCCCGTAACGGGGTCTTGAATCCAAGGTGGATCTTCTCTGAAGAGGGGCCACGGTCTCTCTCGTGGAGTAGATCCGATATGGATGAGCAATGCTCTATCTCTCAAATGAGCTAAACCAATGCTAACCCTAGCTAGGATGAATGTGGGGTCTATTTATAGTCTAAGTGCAAATGGGGGCGAAGTGAAGGGGTACATTGGCCTCGGGCCCGAACGCTGTGCGCAGACAGGTACTGGACGTCCGCTGGGCGCCGGTCGCCCGGTGTCTCATGAGTTGCCGGACGTCCGGTATCCTCCGGTCGTCCGCTGGTTCCACTCTATGATGGGGGTGTCGGACGTCCGGAGGCTCCGGACTTCTGCTGACTTTGGCTCGGGTACGGTCGCGCCGGTCGTCCGGTCGGGGCAGGACGTCCGCTCATTGGCCTCGGGTGCAGGGGCACCGGTCGTCCGGTCTGGACCGGACGTCCGCTGGCTGGGGCTCGGCTGACGCTTCAGGCGCCGGACGTCCGGTCCCGGCCGGTCGTCCGGTGGCTGGGACTTTTCCTGCAGCCCTTCTTCTTCTCCGTCTTCTCGTCCATCTTCCTCTTCTTCTTGTCCTTGCTCCTTAGCTTCTCCAGTGTACCTGAGTATGCACAAGGTATCCATATGAGGTAGTAGCCATGCTTCACGTGCATCGAAGTGGAATTGTGAGAGGAGAGATGTCACCTCGGTTTCAAGGGCTCTTGCATGTGATCAAGTCATGGGTCTGGTAGGCACTTGATGAGACGATGGTTGGTCCATGGGGATGAACTTGGGATGCTCCGCATCAGAAGATATGCATGAGGACGACCTGGTGGTAGTGGTGCTGGTGGTTGCACATAGTTCTGATTTTCGTCAACCTCATCCTCGTAATGGTCCTCCACCTCTGCAGTACTAGCAGGAGCGGTAGAAGCATCAACAGCGGCACCAGAATTTTGCCCAGGGTCAATGGGAATGCGCTGTGTTCGTCCCACTTGATTTGAAAAGCAACGTTGTTGTTGTTGTTGTTGTTGTTGTAGTTTTTGTTGTAGCGGTGCGTTAGGGGCAGCCGGTGGTGGTGGTGGAAGACGCATGAGAAATTCATTAAACTTGTTATCGAGCTTTGCTTTGAACGTCTTCTCCATGCCATCTATCTTCTCCATGGCCTCTTCAAATCTGTTTAGCACATCTTGCACCTGTCCACTCATCATTTGGTGAAATTTATCATGCAACTCCTTATTCGTCATGTTCTCCTAGTCAGTCTCGTCGGCTTGTGATCCTGCCATGTTTAGAAGCAATAGAAACACACAAGAATATGATCCTACAGACTACTAACAAGAGGTGGTGGTGGATGTTGAAAGTGCGTTATATCGACAAGAGGGGGGTGAATAGGCAATTTTTATGAAATTCTTCACTGAGGAATTTGCTGGTGAGGAAATTCCTTAGCGAAGAACGACCAGTAGCGGAATGAGTACTCAAAAGTAAACATAACAGAATACAAGCATAGTCATCATGATGAAATGAAGACAGGCACAGAGTACAGAAGCGTAAACACAGGATAACACAGGACGTAGACAAACAGACTGAAGAAATTTAACTGAGGAAATTGAGAAAGTCTTCAGTCAAAGACTTCGAACACAGATACAAACAAGCACACAACACAGTTATGAGGAAATGAAAGAGTTGAGGAAATAGAACCAGTAAGCTTGGTGAAGACAATGATTTGGTAGACCAGTTCCAACTGTTGTCTCAGTTGTACGTCTGGTTGGAGCAGCTGAGTATTTAAACTCGAGGACACCCAGTCCTAAACACGCAGCTCAGGACACCCTGTCCTCACCATATTCTCCTTGAACTAAGGTCACACAGACCTCGTCTAATCACTCGTGGTAAGTCTTGAGGTGACTTCCAAACCTTCACAAACTTGGTCACTCGGCGATCCACAATTCCTCTTGGATGCTCTAGACCATGATGCCTAACCCTCTGGAAGAAGCACAGTCTTCAAAGGTAACAAGCGTTGGATCCACGCAGGATCAATCTCTTCAGTGATGCTCAATCACTTGGGGTTTGTAGGTGCTTGGGTTTTGGGTTTTTGGTTTTTCCTCACTTGATGATTTTCGCTCAAAGTCCTTGGAGGATGGGTGTCTCTCAAATGACAAGTGTCAGTTTCTCTCGGAGCAGCCAACCAGCTAGTGGTTGTAGGGGGCGGCTATTTATAGCCTAGGGAGCAGCCCGACATGATAAGACATAAATGCCCTTCAATGATATGACCGTTAGGTGGATAGATATTTTGGGACAGCTGGCGCAGAGCACAACAACGGTCAGAATTTTGAGTAGCATAATCCTCAGGGCTATCATGTTCCTCACTGTGTAGGAAATCCGCACTGGCGAATTCCTAACTCCTCAGTCAGAACAAATTCCTCAGAGACCAGAAGAACTTCGTCTCTATCACTGAAGAATATGACTGGACTATATGAGATTTCCAATGGCTGCACTCGAAGGGATTGGTAGGTGTACGATTTTGAGTTGAGCATCACATGGAAATTTTTCCTTAGTATTTCCTCGACCCCCTTTAACAGTACGGTGTTTCCTATGACTCAAGAAAGAGAAAATGAAACTATGAATACAAAAGTCTTCACGCTTTATGTTCCTCGAATGAATACCAAGTCTTCAAGGTTACACCATTTTCTTCACTTTCAAAGTCTTTAGAAAGTCTTCAGAATACCAAAGTCTTTAGATGAAGAACTTCATTTTTAGGGGTCGACTTTCTCTGTATATATCAAACTCCTCATAGACTTATAGACCTGTGTACACTCATAAACACATTAGTCCCTTAACCTATAAGTCTTCAATACACCAAAATCACTAAGGGGCACTAGATGCACTTACAATCTCCCCCTTTTTGGTGATTGATGACAATATAGGTTAAGTTTTCAACGGGGATAAACATATGAAGTGTAACTACTAATATTGAGGAATTTGATTGCAAGATATAGAAGAACGCCCCCTGAAGATGTGCATAGTGAGGAATTTGCTTTTGAAGTAATGCACACTTGAAGAGTTGAATCATGGAGATCTCCCCCTATATCTTGTAATTCATACACGCATTTGATATATAACAGTGAAGAATTTGAAATGCATGATGAAATATGGTGACTGATGTAATTCAGCATGCGTGCAATACTATTAATGAGGAATAAGCATGCAAAAAAACGTATCAAGAGTATCAGAGCACCATCGGGTTTAAGTTTACAACTCGATCCAATAAAGTCGCAGAAGAATGAGAGTTGTAACTTAACAAAAAATGCCCATATAGAAAGGCCCGCTTGAAGACTAACTCAAAATTCTCCCCCTTTGTCATCAAATGACCAAAAGGAATGAATATGAGGACTAACGCCCCTGAAGAATATCAAGTTGATGAAGGAGCGCCAGCGTTGTTGGGGTCGTTTGTTGTAGTAGGGCCTGCCGCAGTGTCGTCCAAGTCTTCATTTTCATCAGTGTCGCGCGATGAAGAATATGAGCTGGCCACCAGAGAAGGAACCTTGACCTTCTTGAATTTCTTCGGTGGAGGTGCAGACCAGTCAAAATCTTCTTTGAGACCCATGTTCTTCAGATCTTCTTCACCATACAGATGTGACAGGATTGCCCAGGTGCGACCGAAGACTTGATGGAGGTAGTAGTGGTTTTTCTTCACTGCATTGTGTGTGGCAGTCATGTTGTGAAGAAGTGAACCAAACTGACGCTTAACCCATTTGTGATTTCGATCCACCTTCTGGTGAAGACTAAGCAGAAGTTCACGGTCAGTCATCATGCGCGGAGCAGTGGCTTGAGGAGTGGACTTGGGTGCATTGGCAGAGTCATGTGTGGCAGAGTCATCATTGGTGGAATAAGATGCAGCTTTGCGAAACTGACCATCCAATGGACGAATGCCTTCATCTATTACAGCTGGTGCCTTGCCCTTTCCATCAACTGAGGAATATGTCTGCTTGAGGACTTCAATTGGGGGCAAGTAGCTGAGGTGATTCTGGAAATCAGCTTTGTAGTTGAGTGAAGACCTTGTCCTGAGGAATCTCATAATCCAAGGTGCATAAGGCTTCAGCTCAAACGGAGATAGTGCAACATTGGCCATAGTCCTCATGAAGAAATCGTGATAATTGACAGGAATGCCATGAACGATGTTGAATACCAGATTCTTCATGATGCCAACAATTTCCTCATCAGATGAGTCGTGGCCTTTGATAGGACTGATTGTCCTCGTAAGAATATGATAGACAGTTCTGGGCACGTACAACAATTCCTTCATGACGAATTTGGTTCTTGGTGCCTGACCTAGCTTCAAAGGTTTCATCAGCACCTGCATGTAATGATGTGTGAGCTCTGGTTCACTGTAGATGCAGCGAGCTTCTTCAAGGGGAGGACTGAGTGGTAGAGCACAAAGCAATTCAGAGGCTGGTGCAGTGTAGTGAGTGTTTTCAGACATCCAGTCCAACACCTAGGAATTAACATCTTCAGCATCTCCAGTGATGTGCAGCGTTGCATAGAATTGAAGAATCAGTTCTTCATTCCAATCGCAGATGTCAGAGCAAAATTTGAGCAGTCCAGCATCGTGAAGAACACTGAGGACTGGTGCGAAGCACGGCAGAGATTCCATATCCACGTGAGGAATATGCTCATGGTAGAAAATCTTCTCCTTGTTGAACAGCACTAAGGAATAGAAATTGGCTTGACTAGTAGTCCAGAAACGCCTCTTCCTAATGCGAGCAGAGTTATATGCGTTGTAATCTTCGAAGAATACAAGCTCGCTGAAGAAATCATCAGCCTTGAACTTTTGCTTGTGTGAGAATGGGTCCTTTGGCTTTGGCAGAGGAGTGTCAGTGAGTTGCATCACGACCTCAGGAATCTCAATTGCAGGTTCTTCAGGCTGAGGAATTTCTGGTGCCTCCTCAGTGACAGTCTGCGTCGTTGGTTGTTCAGCAGCAGCAGTTTCTTTAGCGCTAGTGGCTGGAATTTCCTCATGGACAGATGCAGTGGGATGAGTTTCTTCAGAGCCCATATGTATAGTTTGTGTGGGGGACTGAGGAATTTGCTGTAGAGGGGTGAACGTTGGTGAGTTTGGATGCTGACTTTCCCAGAATTCATCACTGATTACGGGTGTGGAGCAGCCAATGTCCACATCTTCATCTTCCATTTCTTCAACGCCAGCCTCTTCAGCTGTGAACTGAGGCATAGGCGAGGAGATGACAGGTGTTGAAGGGATCGCATCCACTTCAATTTCTTCATCCAACGGTTCAGATGAAGCAGCAGAAGGAGTTTCTTCATCAGATCCGCTGGGGATCACATATTCTTCATCAAAAGGAACAAGGTCCTTTGATGGCCTGGTTGAGATGGGAACAACATCAATCGGATTTGCAAATGAACTTGTCATAGGCTTCATTTTCTTCGGAGCTGAAGAATCTGAAGCAGCTGATGCTTTCCTTTTCTTCACTGCAGCACGCTCTACAGCCTTGGTCTTCTTCACATCCAATGCAGATGGAAGGATTGGAGTTGAAGTTGGTGCAGGAGCAGCTGAGGAATCTGGTTGATTTTCTTCACGCACAACTGATGCAATTGCCCTGAGTTCTTTAGTTTCTTCAGGCGGACCACTAGTGGGTGCCCTGGCAATTTCTTCAGTGGCTGGAATGCAGTCATCAGCCCTGGAACTCACATTTTCTTCAGCAGCTTGATTGTCATCACCGGTGCTGACATTTTCTTCAGTAGGCTGAGCAGATGCTTCAGCCTGAGGAATTTCCTGTTGCGTTGGGGCTGCAAAATTGGAAGTGAAGTTATCCGCAAGTTTCACAAAACGAACATTGGCTCCAAGCCAATCAGCACGATATGCGTCAAAGTCATCACTGAGTTTCTTAATCTCAGTCTAAATAGTGACAAGTTCTTCAGTTGTCATAGAGACAACATTTTTCTTCAGATAGCGCTCTTTCTTGTACTGCGCTTTCTTGATCTGCCTGGCCTTCTCAAATTTCCACTTTTATTCTTGAATGAAGTGGGTCAGCATGTGACTCTGGCCAGGAGTCAGCTTGAAGTCAGGAAAGGGAGTGTTGGGGTCCTTGTGCCAGACATCAATGTAGTCGAGGATCAACTTGGGATCCAAAAGCAGTGGCACCTCTGATCCTTTGGCTCTAGCAGCCCTGACTTGCCTGTCTCTGATGATTTCTGCAAGTTCATCATCATCAGCTTCGTCTTCTTCAGACGGTACTTGGAAAGCAACTTGTTTCTTTTGAGGACATGTGCGAGGACCTCATGAAGCAGTGGCCTTTGTCTTCAGGAGTGAGGGGCCAGCTGAGGAACTTGGTGCAGCTGAGGAACTAGTTGAGACACCTGAGGCAATGGAGATGCCTGCAGTCCTTTGGCACGAGGCGATATGCACAGGTGCTGAGGATTTAGTCAGAACAGCTGAGGGCTTTGGCGGAGGAGCTGAGGACTTTGGAGGAACAGGAGCAGCATGAGGAATTGCCCATGAGGGCTTTGAGGATTCTGGCCATGAGGGCATTGCTGAGGAACTTGGCCTTGAGGGCATTGTTGGTGAAGCTCTTGGCTTGCGCGCAGGCTTCTTTGACATAGCCTTCTTTGGCTTGACAGTAGAGGCCTCAGCAGAGGCAGCAATAGCAACAGAGTCTTCATTGAATTTCCTCACTGCTTCTCTGGCTTGCTTAGCCAACTTCGCTTGGCGCTTGGCCCATTCATCAGGATAGTCCTCACCGCGCTTGAGGCTGGTGGGATCAGCAATTTGGCCAGATGCCAATGGAGGTCTTGGGCATGGAGGATTGAGTGCGAATTTCTTCATGTACTTAGGAGTGACATATCTGTATTCCCTCCGCTCTCTTGCCCATCTCATCTCTATCTTCTGAATGCGCACTTTGCACTCATTCTTTGTTTCCTCAGTAGGTGTGCAGTACCCAGAATATATTTCATCAGGGATCTCAAATGTTGTATTTACCTCAGGCCTCTTTCCTCCCTTCTGTGGCTTCTTACCATCAGCCATTTTCTTCAGTTGAGGAATTTGAACAATTTAATTCTCTGAAGAAGTATGCAACTTTTCTTCGAGGAACGCTGCAAATGAGTTATGTTGATGAGAACCTAGTGATTCAGCAGCTGACATGTGTACCTGTGAATAGAGTATAGTTGTGAGGAATTTGGAGAGGTCATATGCATTCTCAGAAGGTTTTGTAAAAAGAACAAGTTAGAGGAATTTGACTAGATGAGTCTTGAAGAATTTCACTAAGCGTTCTTTGTCTTAGGTTCTAGAGATGTGTAGATTAAAAATCCACACATTTGAGGAATCCTGAAAAAAACATGGCTTAGAGAAACGAATCAAGAACAGATGACCTGTGAGGTGTTTAGTGTGTGAATCTATGAAGAAAAACACCTTTGAAGATTTTGAAGATAATCATTCGAATCAACGAGGGTAGTAAAAGTAACTTTTAATTACCCTGGACGAAGAAAACAACGAACTGGAGTGAGGAGATGTGAAGTTCGTCTGTGCAGATCTTCCACGCTCTAACTTGGCGGAGGATGACGGCTACGGCGGCGACGGAGTGAAGATTTCCGCGATCGGCACGAGTACGTCGGCGACGAGGTCGAGGCAGTGAAGCTCTTCCTCACCGGTGGCGATGAAGTAGCGGCGGCGCTAGGGTTTGAGAAGCTCGAGCTGGAGAGAGATCGAGCGGAGTAAAAGAAGTGAGGAAGGGAAGGAGGGGTATTTATAGCCACGGTGAAAAACTGCTCGCCCGAAGAAATTGGACGAACGTGCCCCTGACCCTTCTCATTCGCATGACATGTGTCACCCACATAGTGAGAGGTGGAGATCGTGTTAGATCGTGGGTGAGTGGATAAGTGTATCGTGGGATGCGGAACGGTTTGAGCGGCAAAGCCGAAAATTTCGATAAGATAGGTTTTAAAGTTTCGTTTGCAATTTCTTCAGCTGACAAGGACACAGTGAAGATTTTGAACGAGTTTCAAATAGAACGCACATGAAGAATTTGTGAACAGATTGGGTTGAGTATAGCATAGAGGGGAAGGGTCCGATCACATTCACTTAGCAGAAAACCAACTTGAAGAAATAGCAATAAGTGAATGCTGTAGAGGACATAACTCATATATATATATATATATAGCCAATGAAGAATAACGACGGAACCAGTGAAGACTATGCAAAGTTGAAGAATATGAATAATTTGAGGAATTTCAACTTTTGGTGGTGGCGTGATCCACCGTATAAGAATGATGATTTCAGACACCGCGTACAATTATCGTAGGGTTCTGAGAATCAAATTCTTCATTAATTTCTTCACACTAAGAGTGCTATTCTTCATTGATTGAAGAAAAACGTTTCTTCATGTGTTGCACATCTATGTCATCAATTTTGCATAAGTGTTAGGATGAGTGTCCTTTTCAAAGAACATTCGAAGATTCTAGGATATTTAGCTCACACCGCAACTTGCTAAATCTCTTCTCATCCAAGAGCTTTGTGAAGATATCGGCTAGCTGTTCTTCAGTCTTCACGTGCTCAATAGAAATGTCGCCCTTCAACACATGATCACGAAGAAAATGATGACGAATCTGAATGTGCTTTCTCTTCGAGTGCTGAACTGGGTTGTGAGCAATCTTGATAGCACTCTCATTGTCACAGAAGAGAGGCACATTCTTCATGTTGATGCTATAGTACTTGAGAGTTTGCTTCATCCATAGCAATTGGGCACAGCAAGAACCAGCGGCAATGTACTCAGCTTTAGTAGTAGATAGTGATACGCAGTTCTGTTTCTTCGAGGACCAACAGACAAAAGATCGTCCGAGTTAATGACATGTACCAGATGTTGACTTGCGGTCCACACGATCACCAACATAGTCAGAGTCAGAATATCCAATGAGATCAAAAGTCGAGCCCTTGGGGTACCATAATCCAAGTGTTGGTGTGTGAGATAGATATCGAAGAATATGCTTCACAACCTTATGGTGTGATTCCTTCGGTGTAGCTTGAAATCGGGCACACATGCAAACACTAAGTATTATATCTGGCCTAGATGCACATAAGTACAATAAAGAACCTATCATGGAGCGGTATACCTTATGATCGAAGTCAATACCATTTTCATCAGTGCACAGATGGCCATTTGTGGGCATAGGAATTTTGACGCCTTTGCAATCTTGCATGCCGAATTTCCTCAGTACATCCTTGAGGTATTTCTCCTGAGATATGAATATGCCATTGCGTTGTTGACGAATTTGAAGACCTAAGAAGAATTTCAACTCTCCCATCATAAACATTTGATATTCTCCACTCATCATATAGGCAAATTCATCACTATAATGTTGGTCAGTACAGCCAAAGATAATATCATCAACATATATTTGGCACACAAACAATTCACCATCATATGATTTAGTGAAAAGGGTAGGGTCGAGTGAGCTGGGTTTGAAGCCTTTCTGATAGAGGCAAAGGTGTCCCGATGTTTCGATGAGATGGTGGCTATCGTTTTCTGTGGCAGTCGACCTTGACGATCCGACTACGAACGTGCGAGACGTCGCGCCTTAGCAATCGCTAAACCAAATTCCGAGGGTTATTGACCACGCCGGAGCACGATCAACCTGACCACGAGGGTCTGTTTCCTGCGAGCAAACGAAGCACAAGCAAGAAAATGAGATTGCAATATGGATATTGAGAATATAAGATGAAAGCTTTATTGATCAAGGTGGGGTTCTGTGATGCCTTGGTCTGGTCGTTGAACACAAACGAAGTACGTGAAGTTGCAGCTATGGCGAACTTTTAATCTAAACAAAACCCAAAGCATAAACGATGCCCTAAGGGGTGTACATATGGAGGAGAGAGGGGGAATTTCGTGGCCCTTGGTGGAGGGGTCCGAAACCAACCCTAACTCTTGTTTCCCCACACATACGGACTCTAAAAACAGCCTATACTTAAGTACTTCGAAAATACATGGGCCTGGCCCAATAATAAGGTGACGCAGCACCTAAAATAGCTTTTGGACGAAATTTATGAAGTGGCATCTCGTATATTTTATCCCATGCTTCATGCACTCATTATGGTGGCTTCAGAGTCCTGGAATCATCACTTGTAACTCCGTTCTTGTTGCCCTTGCGCATGCCATCATCTCCATGCTTGAACTTGCTCCAAGGTTCATCTTTCTTGTCCAAGCTAGGCCCTCCATTTGTAAGAAAAACAAATGTATCCAATTTAGGCAGCATCATATTCTCATGAATATTAGAATCGTTACCAAGAAACGAAAGTACCTGATAATTCAATTGGCGTGCGTGAGCTCTAGTAATCAGTCCAGTATGTATAGCAGCAGGGGCTGTGGGTGTAACAATGGTATTGATGTCCTCATCACTTTTGTCATGAGGAATTCTTCAAAGTATCATACCAAGCCCGTGGGGCCTGCTTGAGGCCATAGAGGGCCTTGTTGAGTCTGAAGACTTTGTCAGGATTCTTTGGATCTTCAAAACCTGGGGGTTGAGCAACATATACTTCTTCCTCAAGCTTACCATTGAGGAATGCAATTTTCACATCCATTTGATATACAGTGATATCATGATGGTTAGCATAAGCAAGTAATATGTGAATAGCCTCAAGTCTAGCAACAGGTGCAAAAGTTTCATCGAAATCAATTCCTTCAACCTGTGTGTAGCCTTGAGCTACAAGCCGTGCCTTATTCCTCACCACAAGGCCATTTTCATCTTGCTTTTTGCGGTAGATCCACTTTGTGCCGATGATATTGTGCTTGCGAGGATCTGGACGTTTGACCAGTTCCCAGACATTGTTGAGCTCGAACTGATGTAATTCTTCTTGCATGGCCTGAATCCACTCAGGCTCCAGAAATGCTTCATCTACCTTAGTGGGCTCTGTAATAGAGACAAAAGCATAGTGCCCACAAAAGTTAGACAAATGTGAAGCTTTTGAGCGTGTGAGAGGACCTGGCGCTTTGATGTCATTGATGATCTTTTCAACTTGCACTTCTTTTGCAATGCGAGGATGAGCTGGTTGTCGTTGAAGAATTTGATCAGCGTTTTCTTCAGCACCATTTTCTTCAGCATTTTCTTCAGGTGCATTAGCTCGACGTTCTTCATGTTCTGGAATGAATTCTTCAGCAGATTCTTCAGTAGGAATGACATCCTCAGTAGCCTTGAACTTGATAGTTTCCTCAGGTGCTGGTTCATCTATCACAGTAGGTAGGTGCTCTCTTTGCGAGCCATTAGTTTCATCGAACCGCACATCTACAGTTTCAACAACTTTGTGAAGAACGTTGTTGAAGACTCTGTAGGTGTGCGAGTCCTTTCCGTAACCAAGCATAAAACCTTCATGTGCTTTCGGTGCAAATTTTGAGTTGTGATGAGGATCTCTAATCCAACATTTAGCACCGAAGACTTTGAAATAACTTACATTGGGTTTCTTATCAGTGAGGAGTTCATAGGCAGTCTTTTTGAAGAATTTGTGAAGATATACTCTGTTGATGATGTGGCACGCAGTATCAATTGCCTCAGTCCAGAAACGACGAGGCGTTTTGTATTCATCAAGCATAGTGCGAGCCATCTCAGCAAGAGTCCTGTTCTTGCGCTCCACGACGCCGTTCTGCTGAGGAGTATAAGGAGCAGATAACTCATGAGTAATACCAAGTTCATCAAGATAGTCATCGAGACCAGAATTCTTGAACTCAGTGCCATTGTCACTTCTGATGTGCTTGATCTTCACACCAAAGTTGGTTGAAGCCCTCGAGGAAAATCGTTTGAAGACTTCCTGCACTTCATGTTTGTAAGTAACAAGGTGTACCCATGTGTAGCGAGAATAATCATCAACAATAACAAAGCCATATTGAGATGCTTCATTTGAAATAGCAGAATAATGATTAGGACCAAAGAGATCCATGTGAAGCAATTCAAATGGGCGAGTGGTGGTCATGATAGTCTTCGCTGGATGCTTGGCCTTGGTCATCTTCCCAGCTTCACAGGCTCCGCATAGGTGATCCTTGAGGAATTTGACATTCTCGATGCCAATGACATGCTTCTTCTTCGCAAGCGTGTGCAAATTCCTCATGCCTGCATGACCAAGTCGTCGATGCCAGAGCCAGCCTTCTGAAGCTTTTGCAAGTAAGCACACGGCTGGTTGTGGTCCTGTAGAGAAATCAACAATATACAGGTCTCCTCTCCTAAAGCCTTCGAAGACTTTGGAATTGTCAGCTTCCATAACCACAACACAACGGTACTTGCCAAAGACAACAACCATATCAAGATCACAAAGCATTGAGACAGACATAAGGTTGTATCCTAAGGACTCAACAAGCATGACTTTGTCCATGTGTCGATCCTTTGTAATCGCAACCTTACCTAGACCCAATACCTGACTTTTGCCTTTGTCAGCAAAGATGATATGCTTCAGATGCGACGGAGATAATGGAGCATCCATCAATAGATTCTTGTCACCAGTCATGTGGTTTGTACATCCACTATCGAGGACCCACTCAGTGGCTTTGGGTTGATCATCCTGCAGATGAATTAGTGCAGCTTACAAACTCATATACTTCATCAGTGAAGAATATGACATCAATTCATCAGATCAATTTCATCAAGTAAAAGAACTGATAAAGCAATATGAGGACGTGAGAAATGAAAGTTCATTTCTTCATGATTAGCCTGCGTCCTATCAGGCATACTCAGGTCTCCAGCAAATTCTTCAGACGATTACGTACGTCTGGAGACCTGACCCTGCAGAAGAGATTAGTTCTTTTTCTTCACCACCCACATCTGAAGGGGTGGCAAAGAGTTCATCATTCTGCGAGCTCCATACGAGAAGGATGGCATAGAAGCCAGTCCATTTCGTTTCACATAAGAGGGGTTAGAGTAAGCATAAGAGTATGCAGAGAAATTCTTCGAGGACTTATGGACATAATGATTTGAAGAATAATGCACATATCCATAATCCTTAGATCTTCCCTGCGAAACAGACGGGTTAGCACGATGATGTTCATATGAGGACTTTGATCCATATGAGGAATTTGGTCCGTATGAGGACTTGAATCCATATGAAGAATTTGGTCCATATGAAGAATTTGATCTGGGGTTCCTATTCTTCACAGGTGGCGTCATGATGACATTCACCTGAAGATTTTCAAGGCATCTTTTGGGAACCCAGATTTTCTTCATAGGGGAGCCGTTCCTGCAGTTAGTGCCAACATATCTAGCAAATACTTCACCATTCTGATTTTTGAACAGTTTATAGTTGGAGTCAATTGACTCATCATCAGAATGAGGAGATTCACATGCAAATCCAGATAAGTTAGATGGATCAACTGGAGGTCCCTTTGCAGCAACCCATGTAGTTTTGGGGTACTGCTCAGGCTTCCAATATGTACCATCAGCATTGAGTTTCCTCTCAAAGGCGATACCCTCTTTCCTAGGGTTCCTGTTGAGGATCTGCTTTTTAAGCACATCACAAAGAGCCTGATGCCCTTTGAGGCTTTTGTACATGCCTGTCGTGTACAATTCCTTCAGCCCTGCATCGTCAGTGATACTAGCAATGTCCTCAGATGAGGAATTAGTGATAGCAGAGGCATGTGAAGAATTTGAAACATTAGCAGCATTTGAACATTCAGGTGAAGAATTAGCAGATTCACGTTCAATGCACTTCAAGCATGGAGGAACAAATTCTTCCTGAGAAGCGCTGATTTGTTGAGCAAGTAATGAATCGCGCTCCTTCTGAAGATCTTCATAACTCACTCTTAGCTTCTCAAGGTCTTGCTTTCTTTGAAGAAATTCATAAGAAAGCTTCTCATGATCGGATAAGAGAGTGTTATGATGACTTTGAAGATTGTCAAACCTAGTCTGAAATCTCTGAAGATTTTCAGTCAGGGCTTTAGTGCGATCCAATTCTTCACCCAACATATCATCACTTTTGTCTAGCATGTTTTGAACCTTTTCTAAAGCCCTTTGTTGTTTTACAGCAATCTTAGCAAGTTTAGAATAGCTGGGCTTAAGATTTTCATCAGATTCATTCTCACTTGATTCAGATGAGGTATATTTGAGTACCTTGGCACCCTTTGCCATGAAGCAGTAGGTGGGAGCGTAGTCATCATCCCCTTCATCAGCTTTGTTGGTGAGGTTATTTTCTTCAGTGTTGAAGATAGACTTGCTGACGAATGCAGTAGCGAGAGCTAGGCTCGCCACTCCGGATTCGGACTCCTCAGATGACTCCTCTTCCTCATTTTCTTCAGATTCAGCCTCAGAGTCCATTTCCTTGCCAATGAATGCCCTGGCCTTCTTGGAGCTGCTCTTCTTGTGATATGAAGGCTTTGAGGATTTTGATGATGAGGATTTTGTGGATTTCTTCTTTTTCTTCGCATCATCAGAACTGTAATCCTTGTATTTCTTCTTCTTTGATTCCTTTTCCCATTGAGGACAATCTTGAATGTAATGTCCAGGCTTCTTGCATTTGTGGCAGAGCCTCCTCTTGTAGTCACTTGATGAGGAATCACTGCTCCTTGAGGGTCTCCCAAAGCGACCACGTCTTGAGAACTTTTGGAACTTCTTCACAAGCAGAGCCAGATCATGGCTTAGTTCTTCAGGATCACCAAGGCTGCTACCAGAGTCTTCATCTTCGGACTCAGATACGGCCTTGGCCTTCAGTGCACGTGTTCTGCCATAGCTTGAACCATAGAGATCTCTCTTTTCAGCAAGTTGGAACTCATGAGTATTTAGCCTTTCGAGAATATCAGCGGGATCAAGTGACTTGTAATCAGCACGTTCTTGTATCATCAATGCCAGAGTGTCAAATGAGGAATCAAGCGATCTCAGCAATTTCTTCACCACCTCATGGTCGGTGATGTCAGTGGCACCAAGTGCTTGAAGCTCATTTGAGATGTCAGTGAGGCGATCGAAGGTTTGTTGAACATTTTCATTGTCGAGTCTTTTGAAGCGGTTGAAGAGATTGCGAAGAACATCAACTCGAGAGTCACGCTGAGTTGAGACTCCTTCATTCACTTTGGACAACCTGTCCCAGATAAGCTTCGCTGTCTCCAAAGCACTCACTCTGCCATACTGTCCTTTGCTCAGATGGCCACATATGATAGTCTTCGCTTGAGAGTCGAGTTGCTTGAATCTCTTCACATCAGCAGCATTCAGAGAAGGTGTGACTGAGGGAACACCATTTTCCACAACATACCAGAGATCGTTATCAATTGCTTCAAGATGCATTCGCATCTTATTCTTCCAGTAGGGGTAGTCAGTCCCATCAAAGGTAGGACACCTAGCAGAGACCTTGATCATACGTGCGGTCGACATAACTAAAACTCCAGGCGATTAAACCAAAATCACACAGAACAAGGGAGTACCTTGCTCTGATACCAATTGAAAGTGCATTATATCGACTAGGGGGGGTGAATAGGTGATTTTTATGAAATTCTTCACTGAGGAATTTGCTGGTGAGGAAATTCCTTAGCGAAGAACTACCAGCAGCGGAATGAGTACTCAAAAGTAAACATAACAGAATACAAGCATAGTCATCATGATGAAATGAAGACAGACACAGAGTACAGAAGCATAAACACAGGATAACACAGGATGAAGACAAACAGACTGAAGAAATTTAATTGAGGAAATTGAGAAAGTCTTTAGTCAATGTCTTCAAACACAGATATGAACAAGCACACAATATAGTTATGAGGAAATGAAAGAGTTGAGGAAATAGAACCAGTAAGCTTGGTGAAGACAATGATTTGGTAGACCAGTTCCAACTACTGTCTCAGTTGTACGTCTGGTTGGAGCGGCTGAGTATTTAAACTCAAGGACACACAGTCCCGGACACCTAGTCTTGAACACGCAGCTCAGGACACCTAGTCCTCACCGTATTCTCCTTGAACTAAGGTCACACAAATCTCGTCCAATCACTCGTGGTAAGTCTTTAGGTGACTTCCAAACCTTCACAAACTTGGTCACTCGGCAATCCACAATTCCTCTTGGATGCTCTAGACCATGACACCTAACCGTCTAGAAGAAGCACAGTCTTCAAAGGTAACAAGCGTCGAATCTACGCAGGATCAATCTCTTCAGTGATGCTCAATCACTTGGGGTTTGTAGGTGTTTGGGTTTTGGGTTTTTCCTCACTTGATGATTTTCGCTCAAAGTCCTTGCAGGATGGGTTGCTCTCAAATGACAAGTGTCAGTTTCTCTCGGAGCAGCCAACCAGCTAGTGGTTATAGGGGGTGACTATTTATAGCCTAGGGAGCAGCCCGGCATGATAAGACATAAATACCCTTCAATGATATGACCGTTAGGTGGATAGATATTTTGGGACAGCTGGCGCATAGCACAGCAACAGTCGGAATTTTGAGTAGCAAAATCCTCAGGGCTATCATGTTCCTCACTGTGTAGGAAATCCTCACTAGCGAATTCCTAACTCCTCAGTCAAAACAAATTCCTCAGAGACCAGAAGAACTTCGTCTCTGTCACTGAAGAATATGACTGGACTGTATGAGATTTCCAATGGCTTCACTCGAAGGGATTGGTAGGTGTAGGATTTTGAGTTGAGCATCACATGGAATTTTTTCCTTAGTATTTCCTCGACCCCCTTTAACAGTATGATGTTTCCTATGACTCAAGAAAGAGAAAATGAAACTATGAAAAAAAAGTCTTCACGCTTTATGTTCCTCGAATGAATACCAAGTCTTCAAGGTTACACCATTTTCTTCACTTTCAAAGTCTTCAGAAAGTCTTCAGACGAAGAACTTCATTTTTAGGGGTCAACTTTCTCTGTAAATATCAAACTCCTCATAGACTTATAGACCTGTGTACACTCATAAACACATTTGTCCCTTAACCTATAAGTCTTCAATACACCAAAATCACTAAGGGGCACTAGATGCACTTACAGATGTCACAAATCCGTCAAGCAAATCTCAAATTCTTACCAGTTCTTACCCAGCAGCTGGCGGTGATCGGCAACCGTCATAGTCAAAACTCTCAAAGCCTGGATAGAGCGATTACCAGGGAGAGTCAAACGCACGACGTAGATGTATGTGGAGCTGGGAGCCTTATGATATGGTAGCAAAAAGGTCAGCAGTAATCAATTCAGAGATGCAAAGTTGAATAAAATCACGGCGCGACACGTAAACAAGGGACTATTTTTCAGACTTAGTTTTTTTTGAGTCTGGAACTATTTTTCTTCTACGGGTAGCACAGAATCTCGTGAGTCCCACTCTGTCACGACTCGAAGTATCACGTGATCTGGAACTCAAAAACAAAGCAACAAATACTGGACTCGAACTGGTAGCGGAGATGAATCTGGTGGAACTCGGACTAGTGGCGGCGATGAATCTGGTGGAACTCGGACTGGTGATTGTATATGGCGATGGTATATGTGGACTCGAATTGGTGGTTGTATATGGCAGCGGCGATGTATATGGTGGGGTGGTGGTATATGACAATGATGATGATGATGGTGCGGCGGCGGCGTGACAACCTGTGAATAGAACTCGAAACTCTAAGGGACTAGAGGCTAAGACCAGCAACTCGACACGACGATGCAACCGCAAATTCAACAAAGCAAAACTCTAAAAAGACTATGAAAAGGCTCAGATTGGTTCAGATATGATGAACTAACCCTAATTTTTTTTGTTGGCTTTTTTCGTGGACTTTAGGTATGAAGAACAGACTCGATCTAAACTATGAAAAACTGGAAAATCTCACCGAGCAACCTGAAAATCTGATACCACTTGATAGAGGAAAAGGTGTCTCGATGTTTCGATGAGATAGATATCGTTTTCTGTGGGAGTCGACTTTGACGATCCGACTAGGAATGTGCGAAGACGTCGCGCCTTAGCAATCGTTAAACCAACTTCCGAGGGTAATTAACCATGCCGGAGCACGATCAACCTGACCACGAGGGTCTATTTCCTGCGAGCAAACGAAGAATAAGCAAGAAACTGAGATTGCAATCTGGATATTGCAAATTAAAGAGGAAAGCTTTATTAATGAAGGTGGGGTTTTGTGACGTCTTGGTCTGGTCGTTGGACACAAACGAAGTACGCGAAGTTGCAGCTACGACGAACTTTTAATCTAAACAAAACCCAAAGTCTAAACGATGCCCTAAGGGTTGTATATATGGAGGAGAGAGGGGGAATTTCGTGGCCCTTGGTGGAGGGGTCCGAAACCAACCCTAACTCTTGTCTCCCCACACATACAGACTCTAAAAGGAGCCTATACTTAAGTACTTCGAAAATACATGGGCCTGGCCCAATAATAAGCTGACGCAGCACCTAGAATAGCCTTTGGACGAAATTTATGAAGTGGCATCTTGTATATTTCGTCCCATGCTTCATGCACTCATTATGGTGGCTTCAGAGTCCTGGAATCATCACTTGTAACTCCGTTCTTGTTCCCCTTGCGCATGCCATCATCTCCATGCTTGAACTTGCTCCAAGGTTCATCTTTCTTGTCCAAGCTAGGCCCTTCATTTGTAAGCAAAACAAATGTATCCAATTTAGGCAGCATCATATTCTCATGAACATTAGAATCGTTACCAAGAAACGAAAGTACCTGATGATGAGGACATGGCTACCACAGTTACACCCATATCCCCTACTGTTTTACATCTTGGAATAGTTGCTAGAGCTCAGATACGCCAATTAAATTATCAGGTACTTTTGTTTCTTGATAATGTTTCTAGTGTTCATGAGAATATGATGCTGCCTAACGTAGATACATATGTGATGAGGACATCAATACCATTGTTACACCCACAACCCCTTCTGCTATACATACTGGACCGATTACAAGAGCTCGCGCACGCCAATTGAATTATCAGGTACTTTCGTTTCTTGGTAACGATTCTAATGTTCATGAGAATGTGATGCTGCCTAAATTGGATACATTTATTTTGCTTACAAATGAAGGGCCTAGCTTGGACAAGAAAGATGAATCTTGGAGCAAGTTCAAGCATGGAGATGATGGCATGCGCAAGGGGAACAAGAACGGAGTTACAAGTAATGATTCCAGGACTTTGAAGCCACCATAATGAGTGCATGAAGCATGGGACGAAATATACAAGATGCCACTTCATAAATTTTGTCCAGAGGCTATTTTAGGTGCTGTGTCACCTTATTATTGGGCCAGGCCCATGTATTTTCGAAGTACTTAAGTATAGGCTGTTTTTAGAGTCCGTATGTGTGGGGAAACAAGAGTTAGGGTTGGTTTCAGACCCCTCCACCAAGGGCCACGAAATTCCCCCTCTCTCCTCCATATATACAACCCATAGCTGCAACTTCGCGTACTTCGTTTGTGTTCAACTACCAGTCCAAGGCGTCACAGAACCCCACCTTGATCAATAAAGATTTCATCTTAAATTCGCAATATCCAGATTGCAATCTCAGTTTTTGCTTGTCCTTCGTTTGCTTGCAGGAAACAGACCCTCGTGGTCAGGTTGATCGTGCTCCGGCGTGGTCAATAACCCTCGGAAGTTGGTTTAGCGATTGCTAAGGCGTGACGTCTCGCACGTTCGTAGTCGGATTGTCAAGGTCGACTCCCACAGAAAACGATAGCCACCATCTCATCGAAACATCGGGACTCCTTTGCCTCTATCAAGTGGTATCAGATTTCCAGGTTGCTCGGTGAGATTTTACAGTTTTTTGTAGATTAGATCGAGTCTGTTCTTCATACCTAAAGTCCAAGAAAAAGCCACAAAGAAAATTAGGGTTAGTTCATCATATCCGAACCAATCTGAGCCTTTGCATAATCTTTTTAGGGTTTTTGCTTTGTTGAATTTGCGGTTGCATCATCGTGTCAAGTTGCTGGTCTTAGAGTCTAGTCTTTTAGAGTTTCGAGTTCTGGTCATAAGTTGTCACGGCGCCGCCGCACCATCATCATCGCCTTGCCATCTACCACCATTGCTTATCCGCCACCGCTCTGAATCCATATCCATATACCACCACCAATCCGTATCCATATACCACCACCAATCTGTATCCATATACCACCACCGCTACCATATACCACCACCGCTGCCATATACCACAACCATATATCCACCACCAATCCGAGTTCTTCTCAAATTAGGTTTGTTTTTGAGATCAATCTAAATTCCGATTCGTGTTTCCTTGCCTGCGTAGGTCTCGAAAAAAGAGTCTGGAGACCCCCGGGCAGTTTTTAGGCCAAAATTTCGGTGACCAAAAATATTTTTTCCCTATCCTATTTTTAGGCTTTTCTGAGTCTTTTGAGCCACGTGCCATCATAGTGATTTTTTGTCGCACTTTTTCATCATCGCTGCCCTGATTTCCGAAAAAAGTCAAAAAAATTTCGTGCCCAGCCTATCAGTTTGACGAGCGAAGAGTTTTGAGACACTCGCCATTATAGTGATTTTTCGCAAAAAAAAGGAGCGCAAAAAAAGGAGCGCAAAAAAAGAGCGAAAAAAAGTTCTAGAGTGTGCTTTTCCCTTGTTTACGTGCAGCGCCGTGATTTTGGTAGTGTTCCAGGCTCGCGTCCCTAGCACGGTCTAGCCTAAGACCAGCACAGTACCGTCGTTGAGCGTTTATTCAACTTTGCATCTCTGAATTGATTATTGCTGACCCCTTTTGCTACCATATTATAAGCCTTCCTAGCTCCACATATATCTACGTCGTGCATTTGACTCTCCCTGGTAATCGCTCTAACCAAGCTTTGAGAGTTTTGACTATGATGGTTGCCGATCACCGCCTGCTGCTGGGTAAGAACTGGTAAGAATTTGAGATTTGCTTGACGGATTTGTGACACTCAACCACTGCTGTTTTCTAGTAGTCTGTAGGTTCATATTCTTGTGTGTTTCTATTGCTGCTAACCATGGCAGGATCACAACCCGACGCGATTGACTGGGAGAACATGACGAACAAAGAGTTACATGATAAGTTTCAGCAAATGATGAGTGGACAGGTGGAAGATGGGCTAAACAGATTTGAAGAGGCCATGGAGAAGATAGATGCATGGAGAAGATGTTTGAAACGAAGCTCGATAACAAGTTTGCTGAATTGCTTTCGCGTTTTCCACCATCGGCTCCTCCTGCTGCACCTCTGCACCAACAACAACAACAGCGACTATCTCCACGTCGGGAAATAGCCCTCCGCCGAGCAAGCCGTGTCCCTCTTCAGCCTGGCCAAACTGCTGGTGCTGCTATTGATACTTCTGTGGCTCCTGCTGCTGATGTGGAGGAGGATGATTATGTGGGATATTACGAGGATGAGGTTGATCAAAATTAGAACTACGTGCAACCACCAACACCACAACCACCAGGTCGTCCACATGCAAATAACGGCAATGTTAGGGCTCCCCCTCCGGTACGAGATCATGACCATCTCCCTAAACTGAAATTAAATATTCCACCATTTGAGGGTAGATATGTTCCTGATATATATCTTACTTGGGAGTTAGAAACTGAACAATGATTTACATGTTTACAATATCCTGAGGAGAGACATGTTCCTGCTGCTGTTTGTGCTTTCACTAGCTTTGCATGTGTTTGGTGGTCTGAACATTGTAGATTATATCCTATTCTAGCTACTTGGGCTGCTTTGAAAACTGCTATGCGTACTCGTTGGGTTCCACCATATTATCAACATGAATTACTTCAAAAATTGCAGCGTTTAAGACAAGGAAATTTTTTTGTAGAAGAATATTATCAGGAATTGCAAACTGGCATGATTAGATGTGGTATTGTTGAGGAGAATGAAGGTATGCTTGCACGTTTTATGGCTGGATTAAATAGAGAGATTCAGACCATTCTAGAGTATAAGGAGTATACTAATATCACTCGTTTATTCCATCTTGCTTGTATAGCTGAACGTGAAGTGCAGGATCGACAGGCATTGGCGCGGACTAACTTTTCTGCAGGTCGACCTTCATCATGGACACCACATGCATCATCTACTTCCACACGTTCTGCTACACCGACACCTCCGTCGGCTGCCACCTCCAACCGTGATACAATAAAGCAGGCACAATCACCACTATCTGCAAAGAGCTCTTCTTCATCCATGGCATCAATAGGGCAAACCCATGATATTATATGTCGACGTTGCAAGGGTGGAGGTCATTATGCGAGAGAATGCCCATCTAAGCGTGTGATGATTGTTACTGAGGATGGTGGGTATGAGTCCACTAGTGACTATGATGAGGAGACTTTGGCTCTTATTACACGTGACGAACACGGTGGAGACGATTCTGATCATGAGATGCAATACATGGCTCCTGAAGATGCTGTCAGGTATGAATGTTTAGTTGCTCAACGTGTTTTGAGTGTGCAGGTTACACAAGCTGAGCAAAATCAGTGGCATAATTTGTTCCATACAAAGGGAGTTGTGAAGGAACGTTCTGTTCGCGTGATCATAGAAGGAGAGAGTTGCAATAACTTGGCTAGCATGGAGATGGTGGAGAAGCTATCTCTCACCACAAGACCACATCCACATCCTTACTACATCCAATGGTTCAACAACAGCGACAAGGTTAAGGTAACACGTACTGTTCATGTGCATTTTAGTATCTCTACATATGCTGATTATGTTGAGATTATGATGTGGTACCTATGCAAGTATGTTCCTTATTACTTGGTCGACCATGGCAATTTGAGCAACAAATGCAGCCTAATAATAAACAATCTAGTGTTGCTTTTGAACTTAAATTGAAAAGTGCATGTTTACTTGCCACCAAATCTGATATTGATGATCTAGATTTTAGCAAATCTGTTTGCTATGCTTTTGTGTGCAAAGAGGCATTATTTTCATTGGAGGACGTGCCTTCCTCTTTGCCTCCTGCTGTCACTAACATTTTGCAGGAGTTCGCTGACGTCTTTCCACAAGACGTGCCACCGGGATTACCACCTATTCGAGGGATTGAGCATCAAATTGACTTAATTCCCAGTGCATCATTACCCAACCGTGCACCATACCGTATCAATCCAGAGGAGATGAAGGAGATTATGCGTCAAGTACAAGAACTGCTCGACAAAGGTTATATACGCGAATCCCTTAGTCCTTGTGCTGTTCCTATCATTTTAGTGCCGAAAAAGGATGGTACGTTGCGTATGTGCGTTGATTGTAGAGGCATTAATAATATTACTATTCGTTATTGTCATCCTATTCCTAGGCTAGATGATATGCTTGATGAATTGAGTGGCTCTACAATATTCTCCAAAGTTGATTTGCGTAGTGGATACCATCAAATTCGTATGAAATTGGGAGATGAATGGAAAAAAACATTTAAAACTAGGTTTGGATTATATGAGTGGTTAGTCATGCCTTTTGGGTTAACTAATGCACCTAGTACTTTCATGAGGTTAATGAATGAAGTTTTACGTGCTTTCATTGGACGATTTGTGGTAGTTTACTTTGATGACATATTGATTTATAGCAAATCTTTGGAGGAACATTTGGAACATTTACGTGTTGTTTTTATTTCTCTACGTGATGCACGTTTGTTTGGTAACCTTGGAAAGTGCACCTTTTGCACTGACCGAGTATCTTTTGTTGTTGCAGGAGGCGCATGAAGGAAGATTAATGGGACACTTTGGCGTCAAGAAGACGGAGGATATACTTGCTACACATTTCTTTTGGCCAAAGATGAGACGAGATGTTGAGCGTTTTGTTGCTCGCTGCACTACATGTCAAAAAGCTAAGTCACGACTCAATCCTCATGGTTTATATATGCCTTTGCCTGTACCTAGTGTTCCTTGGGAGGATATATCTATGGACTTTGTTTTAGGTTTACCTCGAATAAAGAAGGGGAGGGATAGCATATTTGTTGTCGTGGATAGGTTCTCGAAAATGGCACACTTTATACCATGTCATAAAAGCGATGATGCTGTTAATGTTGCTGATTTGTTCTTTCGTGAAACTATTCGGTTGCATGGTGTGCCAAATACTATTGTTTCAGATCGTGATACTAAATTTCTTAGCCACTTTTGGAGATGTTTATGGGCTAAGTTGGGGATTAAGCTACTTTTTAGTACTACTTGTCACCCCCAAACTGATGGACAAACTGAAGTAGTCAATAGAACATTGTCTACTATGCTTAGGGCTGTTTTGAAGAATAACAAGAAAATGTGGGAAGAATGCTTGCCTCATATTGAATTTTCTTATAATCGTTCATTGCATTCTACTACTAAGATGTGCCTTTTGAAATTGTGTATGGTTTCCTACCTCGTGCACCTATTGATTTGTTGCCTCTTCCATCTTCGGAGAAGGTTAATTTTGATGCTAAAGAATGTGCTGAATTGATTGTAAAAATGCATGAGTTAACTAAGGAAAACATTGAGCGTATGAATACTAAATATAAACTTGCTGGAGATAAGGGTAGAAAAAATGTTGTGTTTGCACCTAGAGATCTTGTTTGGTTACATTTGCGTAAGGATAGATTTCCTAATTTTCGCAAATCAAAGCTAATGCCACGTGCTGATGGTCCTTTTAAGGTGTTCGAGAAAATAAATGATAAAGCATATAAACTTGAGGTGCCTGTACATTTTGGGGTTAGTCCCACTTTTAACATTGCAGATTTGAAGCCTTATTTGGGTGAGGACGATGAACTTTCATCGAGGACGACTTCTTTTCATGAAGGGGAGGATGATGAGGACATCAATACCATTGTTACACCCACAACCCCTGCTGCTATACATATTGGACCGATTACTAGAGCTCGCGCACGCCAGTTCAATTATCAGGTACTTTCGTTTCTTGGTAGCGATTCTAATTTTCATGAGAATATGATGCTGCCTAAATTGGATACATTTGTTTTTCTTACAAATGAAGGGCCTAGCTTGGACAAGAAAGATGAACCTTGGAGCAAGTTCAAGCATGGAGATGATGGCATGCGCAAGGGGAACAAGAATGGAGTTACAAGTGATGATTCCAGGACTTTGAAGCCACCATAATGAGTGCATGAAGCATGGGACGAAATATACAAGATGCCACTTCATAAATTTCGTCCAGAGGCTATTTTAGGTGTTGTGTCACCTTATTATTGGGCCAGGCCCATGTATTTTGGAAGTACATAAGTATAGGCTGTTTTTAGAGTCCGTATGTGTGGGGAAACAAGAGTTAGGGTTGGTTTCGGACCCCTCCACTAAGGGCCATGAAATTCCCCCTCTCTCCTCCATATATACAGCCCTTAGGGCATCGTTTAGACTTTGGGTTTTGTTTAGATTAAAAGTTTGCCATAGCTGCAACTTCGCGTACTTCGTTTGTGTTCAACGACCAGACCAAGGCGTCACAGAACCCCACATTGATCAATAAAGCTTTCATCTTATATTCGCAATATCCAGATTGCAATCTCAGTTTCTTACTTGTTCTTTGTTTGCTTGCAGGAAACAGACCCTCGTGGTCAGGTTGATCGTGCTCCGGCGTGGTCAATAACCCTCAGAAGTTGGTTTAGCGATTGCTAAGGCGTGACGTCTCGCATGTTCGTAGTCGGATCGTCAAGGTCGACTCCCACAGAAAACGATAGCCACCATCTCATCGAAACATCAGGACACCTTTGCCTCTATCAATTTGTGTTGCTTGCTATCGAAGGGCTTAGCACGGACAAGAAGGTTGAACATTGGAGCATGGTCAAGCACGGAGATGAAGGTGTGTGCGAAGAGAACAAGAACGGAGGTTCAAGTGGAGATTTCTGGACTTTGAAGCCACCATGATGACATACAAGAAGATTGACGAAATATACAAGATGGCCTTTCAGAAATTTCGTCCATAGCTTATTATTGGTGTTGCGCCACCTTATTTTGGGTCAGTCCCATGTTATCTATTTTTAGAGTCCATATTGTAGGGGAAACGACTTAGGAGGTGTTTTAGTCCCACCTTGCCAAGGATGGACAAAATCCCCTCTCTTTTCCCTATAAATATAGCCCTTAAGGCATCGTTTAGACTGGGGTTTTATTCAGTTAAAAGTTAGCCATCGTTGCAACTTCGTGTACTTCGTTTGTGTCCAACGACCAAACCAAGACCGCTTATGAAACCGCACTTTTATCAATACTTCAATCATACTCGCAATATTCAGATTGCTTAATCATATTCTTGCTTGTTCTTTGATTGCTTGCAGGAATAGACCTTCGTGGTCAGGTTCATCGTGCTCCAGCACGGTCAATAACATCTCGGAGTTGGTTTAGTGATTGCTAAGGCGTAACGTCGTGCACGTTTGTAGTCGGATCGTCAAAGTTGTCTCCACTAAATCGATAGTTATCATCTCATCGTAAGATCGGGATCCTCGCCTCTATCAAGTGGTATCAGTTTTCAGGTTGCTCGGTGAGATTTTCCAATTTTTCAGTCTAGATTGCATTTGTTCTTCATACCTAGAGTCCAAGAAAAAGCCACAAAAAAGTTATATTAGTTCATCCATGTCCAAGACAGTCCGAGCCTTTTCGCCATTGCCACATAGTTTTTGCATTGTTGAATTTTCGGTTGCATCGTGTGTCGAGTTGCTGGTTTCTTAGCGTCTAGTCATTAGAGTTTCGAGTTCTAGTCACTTTTTGTTCATGTCGCGTCCGCTCACACCATCATCCACTTCATTGTGATGTTTCTTTGCCACTAATTTTCTTTGTCACCATTGTCGCTATCACCACCATTCATCCGCTGCTGGCGTTCATCGCCGTCTTGGAGCACCATTCATCTCGAGGAGAGAGAAAATTGAGAAAAGTTTCAAGCAAAAAAAATAAATCTTTTTAGGCAAGTATTGATTCTGTAGGTGCTTTTGGAGAGCAAGACGAAGAGATAAAAGTAGTCCAGATTTGTTTGATCCACGAGGCAAAAAAAAGGAAGGAAAGGGCACTTGCGTTGGATTTTGGATCTTGAAAAAACAAAGGGAGAAGGGGGAGTTGTGTCATGTGAGGAAGGTCCAAAGGGAGTACAAGATCGTTCAAAAAGTTGTGCTGCCAAGAAAACTACTAACCATCACGTCACCTGATCCTTGGAGATCGCAACAAAAACAAATAGAGCAAAAAAAAGGGGACCTGCGGCTCTGTTCAGAACGGAAAGAGAAAGAGTTTGTTGGAAAGTTTGGATATTCTTTTATTTCGAATCAACTATCGGCAAAATAGATCAGACCGAATCCTCCTTGAAAAGAAACTTGGATCAGCCGCATATAAAAAAGGAAGGACCAATATTTCGTTTGGATCCTTAAGAAAAATCAATAAGGAAAGTTTGAGCGTCCAAAAAAAAGGAGTACATATCCGTACTAGTTTCTCTTTAAATTAGCACTAGGATGTTGCTGATTTGGAAAGCTAGATTCGTGGCTATCCTTTGAGATATTTGCCACGTTTTTGAATTTGGCAAGAAATAAAAGAGGGAGTAATCACGTTCGCTTGGTAAGGAAAGTTAACAAAGGAAGGTACGGTGATTGGTTTCTATGCACGTGCAAATACTTTTTTTTGAAGGGCACATGTACTTGGAAAGTAAGGAGAGAGAGAGAGAAATTACAGAGGAAGAAAAGGGGACGTGGTGTGCTATACTTGAAAAGCTTGGATAATCACTTATTTCGGATCAAGTCTTGAAAAAAAATCAGATCGAATCCTCCTAGTTTGGTAACTTTGGATAAAAAAAGTCAATAGTTGCCACGTCTGGATTTGGAAGTAAAAAAAACTGACCAATCAATTGTTAGGAGTGATCCGAATAAGTCAAGAAAGATTAAAAGAGGAAAGAGATCTGTTGTTTATTTGGAAAGGAGGAAAGAAATCTGGACGTAAATCAAGGAGAGGTAGTTGTTTCCACGTTTGGAAGAAAAAAAAAGGCAGGTTTTGTGCTGATCCGAATTAAAAAAAGGCGAGTTCTTTGGAAAGACCGGATTAGTGGTTTTGAGAATCAAATCCGTGGAGATGTCTTGAAAAAAAATTGAGGCGCAGAATTTGGGAGTAGTACTCCGCGTCAACCCCTTGGAACCATTAAAAAAAGAGGGCTGATTTTTTTTGGCGGGAAAGAGCGCACATTCGTTTGGGAGACGCGGAGCTAAAAAAACTGTTTTGTTTGAAGTCCTAGGCATTCATGTTTAAGGAACGTGAGGAAGAAAAAAAGCAGGATTTGGTTCGGTTTCCAACGAGCACCATTGTTGTTGAGCTCTCCTTGTTTGTTGATTGCATATTCTAGTGGGCACGTTTGCACTTTGGAGAAAGAAAAAAAATCAGTGGTGCTTTGTTGTGCTATAAACTAGTAGGCACTACAGTTACTTTGGAGTGGAAAAAAAGTGGAAGGAGGCTTGTACCAAAGTGTGGTGTTGGCAACATCTTGTGAATTCGTCTATGTCTTAGGCTTGCGTCTCTAGCACGGTCTAAACTAGGGCTAGCACTCGACTACTTTGAGCGATTATTCAACTTGCATTAATTAACGTGGTTGTAGCATTTTTTTCCACATATATAAAGGCAACCCAGCTCCACATATTTCTACACCGTGTATGCATACGTTCACCTGACAATTGTTTTACCCAACTCTTGGAGTTATTTGACACCCCTAGTTGCCGGTCATCACCTGCTGCATGGTAAGAACTTGTAAGACTTTGATTTGCTATACTGTGAGCGTTTTACCAGCACTTCCTAGTAGTTCATAGGAACACTATTTTTGGATTTTGTTTCTTGTTTCTACTAATCATGACAGGATCTAGAGTCAATTCATGGGTTTGTTGATCGTGGGAGACGTGATGTAGGGTAGAGACCCTAATCGCCCGATCTTTCACGAAAGGAGCAGATCCCCGGGGAAATCAAGAAGAACACGAGGAAGAACGGAAGGAAAACACACGAGGAAATCACTAAACCGACACGAATAAGTCACACATGGGCTAGATCCTCGAGTACATAGGACCATACACGAATCCACGGACAACTAGGGACGATACACGGTAACCGGTTCTTCTCCGTGAGGAGTTCTTGAATCCACAAGGGGATCTTCCCGTAAAGGGGGCTTGAATCCGCTTGGGGGATCTTCTCCGGCGGAGGCTCGAATCTCCGAGGAGAAGGTAACCAAGTGGATGAGCAAAGCTCTCTCACAAATCTGAGCTAAACATTTGCTAACCCTAGTACGGAGCTAAGGGACAAGTAGATATAGTCCAAGGGGGTAAGTTGGGGGATACATGGGGTGAAACCCTTGTTGCTGCGCGTAGGCAGGGCGGTTGTATCAGTCATGGGGGCGGTTGTACCGCTGGGAGTTCAGGTACTGGTTCCTGGAAGCGTTCCCGGATGCGCTCAGCGGTTGTACCGGTGCGTGGGGTAGTTGTACCGGTCTAGTGGTTGTTGCAGGGATAAACCGGTGCTGTACTGGCCTTGCACCGCTTGATGTCAGGAGCTTGACCGGTAGTTGACCGGTGGCCGACCGGCTGTACCGCCCAGGCGGAAGTTGGGCGGTGCATGGGCGTTTGTTTCGGGACTTCGGAGCTGGGATGATGTTCTTCATGCTCTTGATGTCCTTCTTGCATCATGACTTCTCCTTGGTTGCTTACATGGTACCTAAGCACACAAAGCATCTCCATTTGAGGTAGTAGCCATGTCTCCAGTGGGTAAAAGGGAAGTTCAACAAGGAGAGAGTTAAGCTCGTTCTCAATGGCTCTCGCACGGGCTCTTGTCATGGGTCCAAGTGGTGTCGTGGGAGATGTAGGTAGGTCCATGGGGATGGCCTTGGGATGCTCCGCATCATCTCCCCTCCCTTGGGGAAGATCCGTCCTCGGATCAAATTCTTCATCACCATGGAAGGGAGAGAGATCTTTGACATTGAAGATGTCGCTCACGTTTTACTTGTCACACAGGAGGTCGATCTTGTAAGTGTTGTCGTTGTAGCGTGCAAGCACCTTGAATGGTCCATCCGCTCGTGGTCGAAGCTTGGACTTGTGTTCTTGTGGAAAGCGGTCCTTGCGAAGGTGTAGCCACACGAGATCACCAATGTTGAAGACCATAGGTTGCTTGTTGAAGTTGAGCTTGGTCGCAAGGCGTTGAACTTGGCACTCGATGGTGTTTCTTGTATCTTCATGCACCTTCTTGAGATGTGTCACACGCGCACTTGCGTCCAAATTGATGCGCTCTTGGGGTGGTAGAGGAAGAATGTCCAATGGTGATAATGGGTTGAATCCGTAAACGACCTCGAAAGGAGACTTGTCGGTTGTTGAGTGTCTTGCTCGGTTGTAGGCGAACTCGGCGATAGGTAGGCACTCCTCCCACTCCTTGATGTTCTTCTTGATGAGTACTCTAAGTAGAGCGGAGAGTGTGCGGTTTGTCACCTCCGTTTGGCCATCGGTTTGTGGATGATAGGCCGTGGAGAATAGAAGCTTGATTTTGAGCTTGGCGCATAAGGTCTTCCAAAAGTAACTCAAGAACTTGACGTCGCGGTCCGAGACGATAGTCTTTGGCTAACCATGTAGACGCAATATTTCCCTACAAAAGAGATTAGCAACATGTGAAGCATCGTCTATCTTGTTACAAGGAATAAAATGTGCCATTTTCAAGAAACGGTCCACAACGACAAAAGACTTGTATCATGGTGCGGGACTTGAATCTTCATCGCAAAAGACTTGTTCTTCTTCATTGTTCACTTGGCGGTGCAGGGCGACGTGCTCAAGGGATTCCATTTCTCCTTTGCTCATGGAATCATAAATGCCATCATCATTGAAGATCATGGTGCGCTTGTTGGTGCACTCATAGGACTTGTGGCCTCGGCCGCCGCATGTGAAACACTTGAGGGAACTCGTCTTGGCGGTCTCATCGGTAGGGGTTGATGATGATGAAGCTCTCGGCTTGAAGTTGCTCGTATTAGGATTGCTTGTAATTGGCGAAGCTTTCTTGGAAGTCGACTTGTCAATGTTGGAAGTAGACGGTCTTGTAGTCGGTGTTGGAGTCGTTAAAGCTTGGTTATTGGAGAAACCGTAGGACTTGGATGAGAACTTGGCATACTTGAAATCATCTTGCACTTGGCGTTCCGCTTTGGTAGCTTGGTGCACGAGCTCGATTAGATTTGAGTATGGTTGGAAGTCGGCGATCTTCTTGATAGGATGATTGAGGCCATTCAATAAACGTGCCATTGTTTGCTCATCATCTTCCGTCACATTGGCTCTTATCATTGCAATCTCCATCTCCTTGTAGTATTCTTCAACACTCTTTGTTCCTTGCTTGAGTTGTTGGAGTTTCTTGAAGAGGTTGCGGTTGTAGTAGGTAGGCACAAAGCATGCTCTCATGACATCCTTCATTTGTGCTCAAGTAGTGATGGGTGGTTCACCTCTTGCCTCCCTGTAACACCCCGGATGTAACTTTCCCAATTTGTACTCCAACTCTTACCGTTTCCGGCGTTAAGTTACATTTATTTCCTCGGGTTTGGATTTTGCCTCCGTGTGTTGTTGTCGTTGTCATGCATCTCATATCATGTCATCATGTGCATTGCATTTGCATACGTGTTCATCTCATGCATTCGAGCATTTTCCCCGTTGTCCGTTTTGCATTCCGGCGCTTCGTTCTCCTCCGGTGGTCATTTCTAGCTTTCTTTCGTGTGTGGGGATTAAACATTTCCGGATTGGACCGAGACTTGCCAAGCGGCCTTGGTTTACTACTGGTAGACCGCCTGTCAAGTTTCGTACCATTTGGACTTCGTTTGATACTCCAACGGTTAACCGAGGGACCAAAAAGGCCTCGTGTGTGTTGCAGCCCAACACCCCTCTAATTTGGCCCAAAACCCACCAAACTCTGCTCCATGTCCTAGAGCGTTCGATCATGATTGCCTGGCCGAAATCCGCACCTCATTTGGACTCTCCTAACTCCCTCTATGCCTATAAATAGACCCCCCCCCCATTCCAAATTCCGGGTCTCCTCCCCCGAAACCCTAAAGTCTCAGATCCGCCGCCGCCGGACACATCCGGACGGCGCCGGACACGTCCGGCCAGCCCCGCCGCTGCCACGTGACGCCGCGCCAACTCACCGCCGCCTGCGCCCACTTCGCCGCCCCAGCCGGCCCGCTGAGGCCCGCAGCCGGCCCTCCCGGCCCGCATCGCCCCGCCACCTACCGAAGCTGCCGCCCTCCTCCATGCGCAGCCGCCGCCGCCCATGCGCCGGTCGCCGCCCAGCCGCCCGCTGCCGCGCGCCCGTCGCCGCCCTGCCGCCCGCCGCCGCCGGCCGCCTCCGCCCCGGCCCCGACAACTCCGGCTGCCAACGAGCCTCTCCGGCGACCTCGACATTCCGGCGGTGAACAGTAACTCCGGCGGCCTCGTAATCCGCGCAGATCTCAGATCTGAAATCCTAACCCTAGGTCATTTTTCGTCGAAGTCCTCAGGATTTTAGCTCATATGCACATGTTCGTGGCTCCGTAACTTCTCATCTGTAGCTCCGATTTGGGCATATAGCATATCAAAATGTTCACCTCAGAGAGTACATCATTTCATTCCATTGCATCATTTTCATTGGAGTTCATCTTGATGCCCGAAATGCTGTTAGAAGAGGGCTACTTGAGTTATTTGTCAGATCTGTTACTACGTTTAGCACTTTTGTCATTTTTGCCATGATTAATGTGTGCGTGATATGCCCGTGATTTCTTCATATGTTTTGTTAAGGGTTTTGTCATCTATCCAGAGGTGCAACCCATGTATTTTTAGGATGTGTGTGGTGACTTGTGCAAGCTTGCAAAGTGGTGCACTTGCTAATTCTGTTTTCAGGGACTTAGTAATTTCACTAAGTCCTGGGATTGTTTAGTTCATGATGCCATATGTTCTTGTTGTTTCCTAGTGATCCGTGCCTCTTTTGAGGATGATCAGTAAGGGAGTTTTGTTAATATTGTAGTGCTCTATCCATCCATGTCTTTGTTTGCAATTATGGAGCACCCTAGCTTGAGTCAATCGAGCTCTACTTTTGCTTCGTTGCGAATCTGGGCAGATCGTCAACTTGTTTGCGATTTTGCCGATGTTATTGTAGTTGATCCGTGCATGCTATGCCATTGTTCTTGCCATGTCTAGCTTGTATTTTGTGCCTTCTTTATGGGTGTATGCTTGTCTTGCCATGACTTGCACCGTAGTGAGTGCATCGAGCTCGTAAACATGCCTTCGTGAGTTATGTTTCAGCATGTCCCAGTTTTCACTAAGTCTGAAAACTGATTATGTTTTTGCTATGTTCGTGTGCTTGTTAGTATATTTTGTGATCCCTTTTGGCTCAAGGTCACTAAGGGACTTTTGTTAAGCTTGTTGAGTAGCTCCATGCCATATCTTTCTTTGTCATGTTCAGGTCCTGTAGCATGTTGTTTTGTTGCTCCGAAGAGGGCTATATGATCTGAATTCCAGACAAGTGTTAATTTCACTAAGTCTGAGATCTGTTTTACCATTTGCGTTTTTGCCATGCTTGTTTGGACCTCCTAATGGATGAATTGGCCGTAGCTCAGTGCTAGACTTTTGTTAAGCATCTTGTGTGCATCCCTGCCATGTATTTTGTTGTCATGTTTGAGTGCTGTAGCATGTTCATTTCATTGCATTTAGATGCCTACTTGCTGTAAATCGCAGACCGATGTCATTTTGAATCGCTTGCCATTTCCAAACCGTAACTCCGATTCCGGCGTTCTTTATATCGTTTTCAAGCGATTTCACCTCATCTTTCCAGTGGCACCCTTGGAATTCCAAGTTGAGGCCAGGTTCATGCATTTCCTGTCATATCTTGCATTTTGCATCCCGCATCGCATCCCGCATAGCATATCATCTTTGCATCGTGTTGATTGAGTTTGCACGCGGTTGATTGTATCCTTGTTGCTTGTTTGTCTTGTTTGGGTAGAGCCGGGAGACGAGTTCGCTAACGAGGAGCCCGTTGAGTTTGCTTTGAGGATCCAGTCAACTCTGACAACTGTGCAGGCAAGATGATCATACCCTCGAAATCACTACTATCTTTGCTATGCTAGTTTGCTCGCTCTTTTGCTATGCCATTGCTACGATGCCTACCAATTGCTTGCAAGCCTCCCAAATTGCCATGTCAAACCTCTAACCCACCATTGTCCTAGGAAACCGTTGATTGGCTATGTTACCGCTTTGCTCAGCCCCTCTTATAGCGTTGCTAGTTGCAGGTGAAGATTGGAGGCCGTTCCTTGTTGGAACATCTTTATTTACTTGTTGGGATATCATTATATTGCCATGTTATCTTAATGCATCTATATACTTGGTAAAGGGTGGAAGGCTCGGCCTCTCGCCTAGTGTTTTGTTCCACTCTTGCCGCCCTAGTTTCCGTCATATCGGTGTTATGTTCCCGGATTTTGCGTTCCTTACGCGGTTGGGTTATAATGGGAACCCCTTGATATTTCGCCTTGATTAAAGCTTTTCCAGCAATGCCCAACCTTGGTTTTACCATTTGCCACCTAGCCTTTTCTTTCCCTTGGGTTCTGCAGACTCAAGGGTCATCTTATTTTACCCCCCCCCCCGCGCCAGTGCTCCTCTGAGTGTTGGTCCACCTGTCAGCTACCGGTGGCCACCAGGGGCAACTCTGGGCTGGCCTACCCGTACCTAGGACAATCTGAGTGTGCCCTGAGAAAGAGATATGTGCAGCTCCTATCGGGATTTGTCGGCACATTCGGGCGGTGTTGCTGGTCTTGTTTTAACCTGTCGAAGTGTCTTGAGTTACCGAGATACCGAGTCTGATCGGAACGTCTTGGGAGGAGGTCTATTCCTTCGTTGACCGTGAGAGCTTGTCATGGGCTAAGTTGGGACTCCCCTGCAGGGATTGAACTTTCGAAAGCCGTGCCCGCGGTTATGGGCAGATGGGAATTTGTTAATGTCCGGTTGTAGATAACTTGAACCTTAATTAATTAAAATGAATCAACTGAGTGTGTTACCGTGATGGCCTCTTCTCGGCGGAGTCCGGGAAGTGGACACGGTGTTGGAGTAATGTTTGCGCAGGTTGCTCTCTAGTTTCTCGCTCGTGCTTTGCCTCCTCTTCTCGCTCTCTTTTGCGAATAAGTTAGCCACCATACTTGCTAGTCGCTTGCTGCAGCTCCACTCATATTTTACCTTGCCTTACCTATAAGCTTAAATAGTCTTGATCGCGAGGGTGCGAGATTGCTGAGTCCCTGTGGCTCACAGATTACTATTACACCAGATGCAGGGCCTGATGATTCCGCTCCAGGAGACGCGTATGAGCTCAAGTGGGAGTTCGACGAAGACTCTCAACGATACTATGTTTCCTTTCCCGATGATCAGTAGTGGTGCCCAGTTGGGGGTGATTGGGACCGTGTCGCATGTTGGGTTCTCTTTTATTTTGGCGCCGTAGTCGGGCCATGAGTGTTTGGATGATGTAATGTTATTTATGTACTTGATTGACGTGGCGAGTGTAAGCCAACTATGTTATCTCCCCTTTATTATTATATTACATGGGATGTTGTGAAGATTGCCTAACTTGCGACATATGCCTTCAATGCGATTATGTCTCTAAGTCGTGCCTCGACACGTGGGAGCTATAGTCGCATCGAGGGTGTTACAAGTTGGTAATCAGAGCCTTCCCCGACCTTAGGAGCCCCATTGCTTGATCGTTTTTAGCGGCCGAGTTGTGTCTAGAAAAATGTTTTGAGTCTTTAGGAATTATATATCGGAGAGTTTAGGAATTCTTTTTACTTCCCAGTCTCCTCATCGCTCTGGTAAGGCATCCTGACGTAGAGTTTTGACTCTTCTCTTCTCAAATTTCACTAAAAAATTTTAGGATCACGCGGGTATCTTGGAATCGTTCCGATGGTTTTATGATGAGAACATTGTCTTGGTGCCTCCTGTCAGGGGTTTAGTGGAAGTGTCCCGGGGAGTTGAGCTCTGAGGTGTTGTCATCATAATTTTATCGTTGCAGTTCTGGAATACCTGAGTTTAGTACGCCGACATCGAAAATCTCTTTTATGCAGTTCGTTGGTGAGATAACCTCGACGCCACCCAGTACTGGGGCGGGAGTTCGGGAGTATCGCCATAACTTGTATAACGGATGCTTTTCGAAGGTTGAGGTAGATGGTTTCCGAAGGTTTCTTGGTTATGTGTTGAAGGATGGATACAGCTGGATGTAGGATTTGCTAGTTTGGGTGAGATATTATGCTTCCCCTGTATCCCCAACACCTGATTGCATAACCGGAAAGGTTCGGGAGTTTCATAGGTGGGAATTCTAGTAGCTCTAGTTCTTCTTCCACGGATATTGGTTTGAGATTGGGATTTCTTACCGATTATTCGTTCTTGATCCGTACCTTGTTGATTTATTTCTCTACCTTAATTCTACGTGGCTTCTCAATTTATGGATATGTGACCATTTCAAGAGGAATGAATTCGTCCATTTTGTTCGGATGTGAAGACTATATGTTGCAATTTTCATTCCGTTGAATTCAGCTTCAATATTTATCTGTCAATGTGCTAATGGTGGTCAACCTCTTCAGAATGGCTCCTCCAACGCGCACGACTCCGAATCCTAATCCGCCACCACCTCCACCTCCTCCGAAGGCATGGCAAGCTGTGATGGCCACAACCAATGCAAACACACAGCTGATCATGCAAATTCTTCAAGAGCGCAATCAAGGCAGTCAAGGGAATCAAGGCAGCAATCAGAATCACTTTGCTACACTCAACCAGTTTCTTGCTAACGGGCCAAAGACTTTCAGCAATTGTGTTGAGGCAACTGATGCTGACGATTGGCTTGTGGATCCGTGTAAGCATTTCGAGTGCAGTAATGTCAGGCCTGAGGACTTTGTCAAGTTTGCTTCCTTCCAACTCAAAGATCAAGCTGCAGAATGGTTCCAGCAGTACAAGGACTCCAGAGGTGGACGTGTTATCACTTGGGATGATTTCCGTCGAGATTTCCGAGCTAATCATATTCCGCAGAGCGTGGTTGAAAGCAAGTGTGAGGAATTCCGCAATCTGAAGCAAGGCTCTTTGTCTGTCTATGACTACAACAAGTTGTTCTAGAAGCTTGCCCGCTTTGCCAAGCAGGACATCCCTGATGAGAAGAGCATGATATATCAGTTCAGGGGTGGTCTCAGAGAAGAAATTCAGCTAGCTCTTGTTCTCTTTGAGCCCTTGAGGTACGATGAGTTCTACAACATGGCACTAAAGCAAGAGGCTGCTCAGTTGAGGTGTGATGCTTCCAAGAAGCGAGTCAGAGATGTTACTCCTTCCGCCTCTACCCAAGTGGCCAAGCAGCATAAGTTTTGGCTTCCTCCTCCTTCGTTCCGTCAGCCGTATCAGCAGAAGAGCAAAGGTGGCAGTGGTTCTTCCCACCCACCCAACCCTGGCTTTCAGAACAAGACTTTGTCTCAACCTCCAAGATCGAGTGCTCCGTATCACCGTCCGCTTTCAGAGGTCACATGCAACAAGTACCAACAGAAGGGTCACTATGCCAACAAGTGTCTCAACCAGAGGCGTCTTCCTCCTCCTCCTCCTGTCAGATCGGCAAGTACAGCTGTGGTCAAGCATAACCCCAAGCATGCCAAGGTCAATTTGATGAATGCCGCTTAGGGAGAGGACTCGTCAGATGTGATCATGGGTAACCTTCCTGTTAATGATATTCCCACAAAAGTTCTTTTTGACACTGGTGCATCACATTGCTTCATCTCGAGACCGTTTACAAATAGGCATGAATTGGTTTCGCAAGTTTTGCCTAGTCCTTTAGCAGTTGTCTCTCCCGGTAAGCGCATGCAGGCTAACTCCATCGTTCCGGATGTTTCTATCACTTTGGGTGACTACAAATTCTTGGCTTCTCCAACGGTTCTCGGTGACTCGGATATTGATCTTATTCTCGGAATGGATTGGCTTTCTAAGCACAAGGCTCAGCTTGATTGTGTAGCCAGGCAGATTCAATTGACTCATTCGTCTGAGGATGTAATTGTCTTTGCCGCTCGTGATGATACTATCCGTCTGTTTTCTCTCAATGAGAAGGGTGAATTGGATGCCATCTCTCAAATTCCAGTCGTTTGCGAATATTAAGATGTCTTTCCAGAAGAGCTCCCAGGAATGCCTCCGCACCGGCCAGTTGAATTCGTTGTTGATCTTGAGCCTGGCATGGAACCTATGTGCAAGCGTCCTTACAAGCTCGGACCTGAAGAGTTGAAGGAGCTGAAGAAGCAACTCGATGAGCAAGAAAGAATGGGTCTCATCCGGCCTAGTTCTTCTCCGTGGGGTTGTGGTGTTCTTTTTGTCAAGAAGGATGGAACGGACCAACTTTGTGTTGATTACCGTCCAGTGAACAAGAAGACCATCAAGAACAAATACCCACTTCCCAACATCAGTGAGCTGTTCGAACAACTCAAAGGTGCTCAAGTATTCTCCAAGCTTGATCTCCGTATGGGTTATCACCAGATTCGCATTCGTGAAGAAGATATTCCCAAGACAGCATTCAGAACAAGCTTTGGTTCATATGAATACACTGTCATGTCTTTTGGCCTCGCCAACGCTCCTCCGACGTTCTCTCGCATGATGAACTTCATCTTCAACGCCTACACCAATGACTTCGTTTTGGTCTATCTCGACGACATTCTGGTTTTCTCGAAGAACAAGGAAGATCATGCCAAGCACTTGCGTTTGGTTCTTGATAAGCTCAGAGAACATCAGTTCTACGCCAAGTTCTCCAAGTGTGAATTTTGGCTCGATGAGGTTCTTTATCTTGGTCATATCATCTCTGCCAAGGGCATTGCCGTGAATCCTGAGAAGGTGTCTGCAATTGTGAATTGGGAACCTCCTCAGAACGTGAAGCAACTCCGCAGTTTCTCGGTCTCGCAAGCTATTGCCGAAGATTCGTTGAAAACTTTTCTAAGATCGCGAAGCCTCTCTCAAATCTTCTCCAGAAGCACGTCAAGTACGTTTGGTCTCCGGAGTGTGATATTGCTTTCAACACTTTGAAAGAGAAATTGATCACTGCTCCAGTTCTGACTCCGCCTGATGAATCCAAACCGTACGAGGTCTTTTGTGATGCCTCTCTCCAAGGTCTTGGCGCAGTATTGATGCAAGAGAAGAAAGTTGTTGCTTATACATCTCGCCAGTTGAAGCCTAATGAGAAGAACTACCCCACTCATGATCTCGAGTTGGCGGCAGTTGTGCATGCTCTTTTGACTTGGAGACATCTTCTATTGGGAAGAAAAGTGGACATTTTCACTGATCACAAGAGTCTCAAGTACATCTTCACTCAGCCTAATCTCAACCTCAGGCAAACTCGATGGGTCGAAATGATTCAAGAGTATAATCCGAGTATCGAGTATACTCCAGGCAAGGCCAATGTGATTGCTGACGCTTTGAGCAGGAAGGCTTACTGCAACAGTCTAATTCTCAAGCCTTATCAACCCGAGCTTTGTGAAGCTTTCCGCAAACTTAATCTGCAAGTTGTTCCTCAAGGTTTCCTCGCCAACCTTCAAGTCTCTCCTACCTTAGAAGACCAGATTCGCCAAGCCCAGCTTCTTGATGCTATGGTGAAAAAGGTGAAGATTGGGATTGCCAAGAGTCAGTCCAAGTACAAGTGCTACCGCCTTGATGACAAGGACACTCTCTTCTTCGAGGATCGTATTGTTGTGCCCAAAGGTGACCTTCGTAAAGTGATCATGAACGAGGCTCACAATTATCTCCTCTCCATCCACCCTGGGAGCACGAAGATGTATCAGGACCTTAAGCAAGCTTATTGGTGGACTCGAATGAAGCGCGAGATCGCTCAATTCATGAATGAATGTGATGTCTGCAGAAGAGTGAAGGCAGAACACCAAAGGCCAGCTGGTCACCTCCAACCTCTTGCCATTCCAGAATGGAAGTTTGACCACATCGAAATGGACTTCGTGACTGGGTTTCCAAAGTCCAAGCGTGGCAATGATGCTATATTCGTTGTCATCGACAAACTCACCAAAGTGGCTCACTTTCTGCCTATCAAAGAGTCGATCACTGCAGCTCAATTGGCGGAACTCTATACCTCTCGCATTGTCTCTCTGCACAGTATTCCTCAAGTGATCTCTTCAGACCGTGGCAGCATCTTTACCTCGAAGTTTTGGGATTCTTTCCAGAAGGCCATGGGCACCAACATCCGCTTCAGCACAGCTTTCCATCCTCAAACAAGCGGTCAAGTCGAGCGTGTCAACCAGATTCTTGAAGATATGCTCAGGGCTTGTGTGATCTCCTTCGGCATGAAGTGGGAGGATTGTCTTCCTTATGCTGAATTCTCCTCCAACAACAACATTTTTCAAGCAAGTTCGGGCAAGGCCCCTTTTGAAATTCTGTATGGCAGGAAGTGCCGTACACCTCTCAACTGGTCTCAAACCGGTGAACGTCAGCTTTTGGGTAATGACTTAATCACAGAAGCAAAAGAAATGTGCAAAGTCATTTGAGATAACCTCAAAGCAGCCCAATCCCGTCACAAGAGCTACTATGATAGTAAGCACCGTGATTTGGCTTTCGAGATCGGAGATCATGTTTACCTCCGTGTCTCTCCTATGAATGGTACTCGTCGCTTCGGTATCAAAGGGAAGCTTGCCCCCAGATACGTGGGACCTTTCAAGATTGTCAGCAAGAGAGGCGACCTCGCCTATCAACTCGAGCTTCCTTCAAACTTTGCAAATGTTCATGACGTGTTCCATGTCTCTCAGCTTCGAAAGTGCTTCAAGACTCCTGACCGCACCGTCAACTTCGAGGACATTGAGCTCCAAGAAGATCTCTCTTATCGTGAGCACCCAGTTGCTATTCTTGAAGAGACTGAACGCAAGACTCCCAACAAGTCAATCAAATTTCTCAAAGTAAAGTGGTCACACCATTCCGACCGTGAAGCTACCTGGGAACGCGAGGATCACCTCCGTTCTGAGTACCCGGCGTTCTTTCAGTCCTAGATCTCGGGACGAGATCCTTTCGTAGTGGTGGAGTGTTGTAACACCCCGGATGTAACTTTCCCAATCTGTACTCCAACTCTTGTCGTTTCCGGCGTTAAGTTATATTTATTTCCTCGGGTTCGGCTTTTGCCTCCGTGTGTTGTTGTCGTTGTCATGCATCTCATATCATGTCATCATGTGCATTGCATTTGCATACATGTTCATCTCATGCATTCGAGCATTTTCCCCGTTGTCCGTTTTGCATTCCAGCGCTTCGTTCTCCTCCGGTGGTCATTTCTAGCTTTCTTTCGTGTGTGGGGATTAAACATTTCCGGATTGGACCGAGACTTGCCAAGCGGCCTTGGTTTACTACCGGTAGACCGCCTGTCAAGTTTCATACCATTTGGACTTCGTTTGATACTCCAACGGTTAACCGAGGGACCAAAAAGGCCTCGTGTGTGTTGCAGCCCAACACCCCTCCAATTTGGCCCAAAACCCACCAAACTCTGCTCCATGTCCTAGAGCGTTCGATCACGATCGCGTGGCCGAAAACCGCACCTCATTTGGACTCTCCTAACTCCCTCTATGCCTATAAATAGACCCCCGCCATTCCAAATCCCGGGTCTCCTCCCCTGAAACACTAAAATCTCAGATCCGCCGCCGCCGGACACGTCCGGACGGCGCCGGACACGTCCGGCCAGCCCCACCGCTGCCACGTGGCGCCGCGCCACTCGCCGCCGCCTGCGCCCACTTCGCCGCCCCAGCCGGCCCGCTGAGGCCCGCAGCCGGCCCTCCCGGCCCGCATCGCCCCGCCGCCGCCTACCGAAGCCGCCGCCCTCCTCCACGCGTAGCCACCGCCGCCAACACGCCGGTCGCTGCCCCGCCGCCCGCTGCCGCGCGCCGGTCGCCGCCCCGCCGCCCCACCGCCCGGCCGCCTCCGCCCCGGCCCCGACAGCTCCGGCCGCCACGAGCCTCTCCGGCGACCTCGACATTCCGGCGGTGAACAGTAACTCCGGCGGCCTCGTAATCCGCGCAGATCTCAGATCTGAAATCCTAACCCTAGGTCATTTTTCGTCTAAGTCCTTAGGATTTTAGCTCATATGCACATGTTCGCGGCTCCGTAACTTTTCATCCGTAGCTCCGATTTGGGCATATAGCATATCAAAATGTTCACCTCAGAGAGTACATCATTTCATTCCATTGCATCATTTTCATTGGAGTTCATCTTGATGCCCAAAATGCTGTTAGAAGAGGGCTACTTGAGTTATTTGTCAGATCTGTTACTACGTTTAGCACTTTTGTCATTTTTGCCATGATTAATGTGTGCATGATATGCCCGTGAGTTCTTCATATGTTTTGTTAAGGGTTTTGTCATCTATCCAGAGGTGCAACCCATGTATTTTTAGGATGTGTGTGGTGACTTGTGCAAGCTTGCAAAGTGGTGCACTTGCTAATTCTGTTTTCAGGGACTTAGTAATTTCACTAAGTCCTGCGATTGTTTAGTTCATGATGCCATATGTTCTTGTTGTTTCCTAGTGATCCCTGCCTCTTCTGAGGATGATCACTAAGGGAGTTTTGTTAACATTGTAGTGCTCTATCCATCCATGTCTTTGTTTGAAATTATGGAGCACCCTAGATTGAGTCAATCGAGCTCTACTTTTGCTTCGTTGTGAATCTGGGCAGATAGTCAACTTGTTTGCGATTTTGCCGATGTTATTGTGGTTGATCCGTGCATGCTATGCCATTGTTCTTGCCATGTCTAGCTTGTATTTTGTGCCTTATTTATGGGTGTATCCTTGTCTTGCCATGACTTGCACCATAGTGAGTGCATCGAGCTCGTAAACATGCCTTCGTGAGTTATGTTTCAGCATGTCCCAGTTTTCACTGTCTGAAAACTGATTATGTTTTTGCTATGTTCGTGTGCTTGTTAGTATATTTTGTGATCCCTTTTGGCTCAAGGTCGCTAAGAGACTTTTGTTAAGCCTGTTGAGTAGCTCCATTCCATGTCTTTCTTTGTCATGTTCAGGTCCTGTAGCATGTTGTTTTGTTGCTCCGAAAAGGGCTATATGATCTGAAATTCCAGACAAGTGTTAATTTCACTAAGTCTGAGATCTGTTTTACCATCTCCGTTTTGCCATACTTGTTTAAACCTCCTAATGGACGAATTGGCCGTATCTCAATGCTAGACTTTTGTTAAGCATCTTGTGTGCATCCCTGCCATGTACTTTGTTGTCATGTTTGAGTGCTGTAGCATGTTCATTTCATTGCATTTAGATGCCTACTTGCTATAAATCGCAGACCGGTGTCATTTTTGAATCGCTTGCCATTTCCAAACCGTAACTCCGATTCCGGCATTCTTTATATCGTTTTCAAGCGATTTCATCTCATATTTCCAGTGGCCCCCTTGGAATTCCAAGTTGAGGCCAGGTTCATGCATTTCCTGTCATATCTTGCATTTTGCATCCCGCATCGCATCCCGCATAGCATATCATCTTTGCATCGTGTTGATTGAGTTTGCACGTGGTTGATTGTATCCTTGTTGCTTGTTTGTCTTGTTTGGGTAGAGCCGGGAGACAAGTTCGCTAACGAGGAGCCCGTTGAGTTTGCTTTTCAGGATCCAGTCAACTCTGACGACTGTGCAGGCAAGATGATCATACCCTCGAAATCAGTACTATCTTTGCTATGCTAGTTTGCTCGCTCTTTTGCTATGCCATTGCTATGATGCCTACCAATTGCTTGCAAGCCTCCCAAATTGCCATGTCAAACCTCTAACCCACCTTTGTCCTAGCAAACCGTTGATTGGCTATGTTACCGCTTTGCTCATCCCCTCTTATAGCGTTGCTAGTTGCAGGTGAAGATTGGAGGTCGTTCCTTATTGGAACATCTTTTATTTACTTGTTGGGATATCATTATATTGCCATGTTATCTTAATGCACCTATATACTTGGTAAAGGGTGGAAGGCTCGGCCTCTCGCCTAGTGTTTTGTTCCACTCTTGCCGCCCTAGTTTCCGCCATATCGGTGTTATGGTCCCGGATTTTGCGTCCCTTACGCGGTTGGGTTATAATGGGAACCCCTTGATATATTGCCTTGATTAAAGCTTTTCCAGCAATGCCCAACCTTGGTTTTACCATTTGTCATCTAGCCTTTTCTGTCCCTTGGGTTCTGCAGACTCAAGGGTCATCTTATTTTACCCCCCCGGGCCAGTGCTCCTCTGAGTGTTGGTCCACCTGTCAGCTACCGGTGGCCACCAGGGGCAACTCTGGGTTGGCCTACCCGTACCTAGGACAATCTGAGTGTGCCCTGAGAAAGAGATATGTGCAGCTCCTATGGGATTTGTCGGCACATTCGGGCGGTGTTGCTGGTCTTGTTTTAACCTGTCAAAGTGTCTTGAGTTACCGAGATACCGAGTCTGATCGGAACGTCTTGGGAGGAGGTCTATTCCTTCGTTGACCGTGAGAGCTTGTCATGGGCTAAGTTGGGACTCCCCTGCAGGGATTCAACTTTCGAAAGCCATGCCCGCGGTTATGGGCAGATGGGAATTTGTTAATGTCCGGTTGTAGATAACTTGAACCTTAATTAATTAAAATGAATCAATAGAGTGTGTTACCGTGATGGCCTCTTCTCGGCGGAGTCCGGGAAGTGGACACGGTGTTGGAGTAATGTTTGCGCAGGTTGCTCTCAAGTTTTCTCGCTCGTGCTTTGCCTCCTCTTCTCGCTCTCTTTTGCGAATAAGTTAGCCACCATACTTGCTAGTCGCTTGCTGCAGCTCCACTCATATTTTACCTTGCCTTACCTATAAGCTTAAATAGTCTTGATCGCGAGGGTGCGAGATTGCCGAGTCCCCGTGGCTCACAGATTACTATTACACCAGATGCAGGGCCTGATGACTCCGCTCCAGGAGACGCGTATGAGCTCAAGTGTGAGTTCGACGAAGACTCTCAACGATGCTATGTTTCCTTTCCCGACGATCAGTAGTGGTGCCCAGTTGGGGGTGATTGGGACCGTGTCGCATGTTGGGTTCTCTTTTATTTCTGGCGCCGTTGTCGGGCCATGAGTGTTTGGATGATGTAATGTTATATATGTACTTGATTGACGTGGCGAGTGTAAGCCAACTATGTTATCTTCCCTTTCATTATTATATTACATGGGATGTTGTGAAGATTGCCTAACTTGCGACATATGCCTTCAATGTGATTATGTCTCTAAGACGTGCCTCGACACGTGGGAGCTATAGTCGCATCGAGGGTGTTACACTCGCGGCGCTCTATGATTTGTTCCCACCAAATGAGGACATAGTCTTGGAACTCAAGGGATGCCATTGCGATCTTCTTCTCTTCTTCATAATTGTGCAAACGGAATATCTTGTCAACTTTCAATGCCCATGAAAGGTATTCTTTGTGATCGTTGCTTCCGTTGAACTTGGGCATGGTGAACTTGAGCTTGCCGTAGCATTGCTCTTCATTGTGTTGGGGTCGGGGATGATGACGCCCATGTTGTAGATGATTGTCCAACTCGTGGTACTCTTGAACCGGAGGGTTGTCAACCTCGTGTTGCTCTTGTCGTGGAGTATTCCCATTGTCGTCATGCTCTTGATGAACTTGATGGTCTTGGTGAGCTTGTGGAGGAGCGCGTCGAGCTTGAGTAGGAACTAGACGATGCCCGCAAGCTTGAAATCGTCGTTCCTGAATTTCTTCGCGAATTGCTTCCTCTTGTTCACGGGCTTGTCGGCCTCGGTCGGCAACAGCTCGACTCGCATCGTGTAGAGCTTGTTGCGCCTCAAGTCCTTGAGCGTCATGGAGTTGTTGTTCTTAACGTTGAGGCTCGGCATCTTGTGCATTCTGGTGTAGATGCGCGCGTTCTTCCTCTTGAAGTTGAGCCTCGGATACATAGAACGATTCACAAATCAACGGACAACTAAGGATGATACAAAAGGGTAATCGGTTCTTCTCCGTGAGGAGGTCTGATGTAGGGTGGAACCCTAGATGGCCGATCTTTCACGAAAGGAGCGGATCCCTACGAGGAACACGAAGAACAAGAGGGGGAAAACAAGGGGAAACACAAGAGAAACAGTCAACCAACAAGAAACAGATCACACATGTGCTAGATCCCCGAAACACAAACAGATACACGATGATCCAAGGTCAACAAAGGACAATACAAGTAAACGGTTCTTCTCCTAGAAGGAGGTCTTGATGGGGCCGCCCAAGAGCGGGGTCTTGAATCCAAGTTGATCTTCTCCGAAGAGGGGCCGCAATCTCTCTCGAGGAGGAGATCGGTATGGATGAGCGAAGCTCTATCTCGATGTATGAGCTAAACCAACGCTAACCCTAGATAGGATGAATGGGGGGTCTATTTATAGTCTAAGTGCAAAAAGGGGTGAAGTGAAGGGGTACATGGGCCTCGGCCCCGAATCTGGACACAGCCAAGTACCGGACGTCCGCTGGGGACCGGTCGTCCGGTGTCTCAGGAGCTGCCAGACATCCGGTGTCCTCCGGTCGTCCACTGGTTCTGCTCGATGATGGGGGTTGCAGACGTCCGGAGGCTCCGGACTTCCGCTGATGTTGGCTCGGGTGCTGGGGCGCCGGTCGTCCTGTCCAAACCGGACATCTGCTCGTTCCCTTCGGGTGCAGGGGCACCGGTCATCCGGTCAGGGCCGGACGTCCGCAGGCTGGAGCTCGGTTGACGCTTCAGGCGCCGGACGTCCGGTCCCAGCCGGTCGTCCTATGGCTGGGAAATTTCCTGCAGCACTTCTTCTTCTCCGTCTTCTCGTCCATCTTCCTCTTCTTCTTGTCCTTGCTCCTTAGATTCTCCATTGCACCTGAGTATGCATAATGTATCCATATGAGGTAGTAGCCATGCATCATGCGCATCGGAGTGGAATTGTGAGAGGAGAGATGTCACCTCGGTTTCAAGGGCTCTTGCACGTGATCGAGTCATGGGCCCGGTAGGCACTTGGTGAGACGATGGTAGGTCCATGGGGTGACCTTGGGATTCTCCGCATCATCTCCCCTCCCTTGGGGAAGATCCGTCCTTGGATCAAAATCTTCATCACCATGGAAAGGAGAGAGATCTTTGACGTTGAAGATGTCGCTCACGTTGTACTTGTCGTGCGGGAGGTCGACCTTGTAAGCGTTGTCGTTGTAACGTGCAAGCACCTTGAAGGGTCCATCCACTCGTGGATGAAGCTTGGATTTGCGTTCTTGTGGGAAGCGGTCCTTGCGAAGGTGTAGCCACACTTGATCACCAATGTTGAAGACCATAGGTTGCTTGTTGAAGTTGAGCTTTGTCGCGAGGCATTGAACTTGGTGATCGATGGTGTTTCTTGTATCTTCATGCATCTTCTTGAGATGTGTCACACGCGCACTTGCATCCAAATTGATGCGCTCTTGTAGTGGTAGGGGAAGAATGTCCAATGGTGACAATGGGTTGAATCCGTAAACGACCTCGAAAGGCAACTTGCCAGTTGTTGAGTGTCTTGCTTGGTTGTAGGCGAACTCGGCGATAGGTAGGCACTCCTCCCACTCCTTGATGTTCCTCTTGATGAGTACTCGAAGTAAAGCAAAGAGTGTGCGGTTTGTCACCTCCGTTTGACCGTCGGTCTGAGGATGGTATGCCGTGGAGAAGAGTAGCTTGATTTCGAGCTTGGCGCATAGAGTCTTCCAAAAGTAGCTGAGGAACTTGACGTCGCGGTCCGAGACGATAGTCTTTGGTACTCCATGAAGGTGCCATATTTCCCTACAAAACAAATTTGCAATATGTGAAGCATCGTCTATCTTGTTGCAAGGAATGAAATGAGCCATTTTGGAGAAACGGTCCACGACAACAAAAACGGAATCCTTTCCATTTCGAGTTCTAGGCAAACCAAGCACAAAGTCCATGCTAATATCTTCCCATGGTGGATATGGAATTGGAAGTGGGATATAGAGGCCATGATATTGGGCTTTAGACTTAGCTTTGCGACATGTAGAACAACAATTGGTGAAGCAATTGACGTCGCGATGCATCTTGGGCCAAAAGTAGTTCTTGGAGAGTGTAGCAAATGTTTTGTCACGTCCAAAGTGTCCCCTGAGTCCGCCTCCATGAGATTCCTGCAAAAGCAACAAACAAAAAGAGGACTCGGGGATGCAAAGTTTGTTAGCTCTCATAAGATATCCATCTTTGATGTAGTATCGATCCCAAGAAGTATGCATCAAACACTTGGCATAAGGTATGGCGAATGTAGCATCATGTTCATACAAGTCTTTGATATGCTCTTAACCAATGACATTCAACTCAAGGTTAGTGACAAGCATATATATACGGGAAAGCCCATCCCCCACAACATTTTCTTTATCCTTAATGTACTTGATGACATAAGGAAAAGACTCAGTAAATTCACTCCATTTAGCATGACGCTTGTTCAAATTAGTTTGACCCTTAAGGTATTTAAGTGTTTCATGGTCGGTATGGATGTTGAACTCATGTGGGCGAAGGTAATGTTCCCATTCATGCAAAACTCGCACTAAAGCATATAGCTCTTTGTCATAGATGGGGTAATTGAGTTGCGCGCCGGATAATTTCTCACTAAAGTAAGCTATGGGGCGCTTCTCTTGCGTTAACACACCTCCTATGACATTACCGCTAGCATCGCAATGAATCTCAAAAGGTTTGTCGAAGTTGGGTAATGCAAGCACGGGAGCATGAGTAAGAAAATTCTTAAGCTCATTGAAAGCAATATCTTGAGATGGTCCCCAAACAAAAGGCGCGTTCTTCTTGCTCAAAGCATGCAAAGGTGAAGCAATGGTGCTAAAATCCTTCACAAATCAACGGTAGAAACCGGCTAAACCAAGAAAACTACGCACTTGTTGCAAATTGGTTGGTTGGGGCCAAGTTTTAATAGCATTGATCTTAGATTCATCAACATGAACACCCTTAGAAGAGACCACAAAACCCAAGAAAACGAGCTTATCAACACCAAATAGGCATTTCTCCATATTAGCATAGAGACGCTCTTTTCTAAGAGTTTGCAAAACGGTGCGGACATGGATGACATGTTCGTGGATAGATTTGCTAAACACAAGAATGTCATCGAAGTAAACCACAACAAATATACCAATGTAAGGGCAAAAGACATGATTCATAAGGCGCATAAACGTGCCCGGTGCTTTCGAAAGACCCATAGGCATGACTAACCACTCATACAAACAAAACTTGGTTTTGAAGGCGGTTTTCCATTCATCACCCTCTTGTATGCGGATTTGATTGTAACCACTCTTAAGAGCAATTTTGGAAAATATAGTGGCACCACTAAGTTCATCAAGCATATCATCAAGGCGTGGAATGGGGTACCTATATCTAACGGTGATAGCATTGATAGGTCTACAATCAGAGCACATGCGAAAGCTACCGTCACGTTTTGGCACAAGAATGACCGGTACGGCGCAAGGACTCAAACTTTCACGCACATGACCATGGTCTATGAGATGCTTTACTTGCCTTTGTATTTCTTTGGTTTCTTCGGGGTTGACGCGGTATGGAGCTTTGTTGGGAAGTGGCGCTCCGGGGATGAGATCAATTCGGTGCTCAATGCTTCGTAGTGGAGGTAGACTCGGAGGTAGCTCATCGGGGAAAACATCTTGGAATTCCTGCAAGAGAGAAGATAACATCAAAGGTAGATCGTGAGAGTTGTTAGTTTTTGTGACCTCGTCCTTGCACAATAGGACATAATGTAGGACACTTGATGGGTTCTCACACACTTCTCTCATCTCATGTTTGGTGGCAAAGAGAACTAGGTTTTTCTTGTCGCTCATCGTGGAGTCACTCAATTTGGGCTTGTGGCGCTCACTCTCTTTTTGGTGGATCGCTCTCTCACTATTTTCTCCACGATGGGTGGCTTTCTTGTCGGCTATCACTTGGCTTGGAGACATAGGACGTAGCACGAACTCTTTCCCTTTCATCTTGAAGCTATAGTGATTTTTACGCCCATTGTGAATGACACCTCGGTAAAATTGCCATGGCCGTCCATGGCAAAAGGTCATCGGAAGGACATCACATTCCAATGTGTCTTCATAGGCACCGATCTTGAAAGAGACTTGTACTCTATGCTCGACTAGTATGGTGCCGGTGTCGCTTAGCCATTGAACCTTTGTCAGGACCCCGACTCAATGCCACATCGATCTAGCATGTAACACCTCATATCACTTTGCGGCCTCACGCACGGTATTCCCACGGGTGTCGCCTTACCTTTACCCGGGACCGTTTGCGCCTTTTGGCACACGTATATGACAGTGTCGCTAGCATGCATATGACAAGGAGCCCGGGCTGACATGGCTAGTCGTAAACCCAAAGTGGCACAAACTTACAGGGACATGAATCCATGACCCAGCATCGAACGTGTCGGTCATCAGCGAGTGAATCCAGGCTGTAGCACTGGGCTAGCAAGACTCCGGTGAACCGGGCTGTAGCGGGCTAACAGGACTCCGGTATTCATCGCGTGACATTTCCCCAAAGGGACAGACACAGGAACGAAGAAGGACACATGCCGGCCAGCCTAAGTGTTCCGGAGCAGTAGCAAGCTACCATGGCTCGGTGGAAACACTAGGAGACATTTCCCGGTAAGAGAGGCTACTAAAGATAAACAACTAGATAGTCAGATCCCACACATACCAAGCATTTCAATAACATACACACAATATGCTCGATATGTGCAATACAACATGGCATCACAAAATGACTCTACGACTCAAGTAGTTTATTCAATAGGCTCCGAGGAGCGAGATATTACAAACATGGGTCTCATGACCCAACAATCAGAGCATACAAGTCAAAACACATGCGGAAGCTTAACATGTCTGAGTACAGACAACTATAAATGAAAAGGTTGAAAGGCCTGACTATCTACCAGATCCTGCCGAGGGCACAAGATCGTAGCTGAGGTAACAAGCTAAACGTCGAAGTCCAAGCGGAACTACTAGTGAGACTGAAGTCTCTCTGCAAAACATAAAATAGGCAAACGTGAGTACAAATGTACCCAGCAAGACTTACATCAGAGCTAACTACATATGCATCATTATAAACCAAGGGGATGGTGGGGTTTAACTGCAGCAAGCCAGCTTTGACACGGTGGCTATCCTGAACTACGACTGCAAGTAACTCTTTTGAGGTGGCGCACACGAGTCCACATATTCACCATATCAATACACCACTATGGATCCGCTCCCGTCTCCCTACGAGAACGCCATCCATAGCACTCACGCTTATCTTGTGTATTTTAGAGTATCCACTTTCACTTGTCTATGAACTGTACAAGGGGTCCAAGTTTCCATATCCGAGGAATCCGGCTATTCGAATAGATAATAATAACCCTGCAGGGGTGTACTTCTTCACACACGCTCTCGCCACTTACCGCCCTGTACACGTCATGTACCTCGGCAACCTTCAAGCGGAAGCCGGGCGAGGGAGTCGGCCACGACCTGACTAACCGAACAAGTCTCTAGTCCAGGTTTATCGCCTATTCGGGTTCCATCCGCAAGGAGATCCGGCCGGGGTGTCGCTCACGGCCCCAAACGATGTGAGCAGGGTTCCCAAGCCCACCATCCGGGTGCTACTTGGTACACCGGGCCACTGTGCCTAGTCTGTCCCAAGCCCACCTGTACCGGGTGCCACTTGGTAGACTACTAACACTACCTTCAAACACCAGAAACTAGTTGCAACTCCTGGACAGAGATCAAGTTGATTAATAAGTCGAGAGAGCTTGGAGCACCCGGAGCTCAATGTGTGGTAGTAACTGATCATGGATCACAAACACAGAACTCAGTTCCTAAGGACGGCTGCAATGAGACAACCCACCATGTACTCCTACATGGCCTCTCACCGCTACCTTTACCAAATCGTGTTCACACACTTAGCTCACACACAGTAGGACATGTTCACACGCCTCTGATTCATCCCCGATGAATCAGACCTAACTCAACTCTAAGCAGTAGCAGGCATGACAAACAAGCATGAATGAGTAGGCACATCAGGGGTCAAACAACTCCTACTCATGCTAGTGGGTTTCATCTATTTACTGTGGCAATGACAGGTCATGCAAAGGATAAAGGGGTTCAGCTACCGCAGCAAGTAACAAATATGTCGTTGTTGTCCTAATGCAGTAAAAGAGAGCAGGAGCGGGAGAGTGGGATTTTATCGGAATGAACAAGGGGGTTTTGCTTGCCTGGCACTTCTGAAGATAACATTGAGTCTTCATCAGTGTCAACTATCACATCATCGGTATCACGTCTATCGAGAGGGGACAAATACCGACAAACAAGAAAGAACACAATTAATGCAATGCACAATATGATGCATGCTCATGACATGGCAATATGAATGTGTTTTGGGCTAATGCACCTAGCTATGTTTTAAATGAAGTTGGTTTGAATACATGATTCAAATTCCAACTCCATATATGATTATTTAAATGCCCTTTATTTGTTTTGTCCAAAACAGAGGACAAACATTGTTCAAACATGCATGAAAATGGTACAGATGGATTCCTTGAATTTTTCTGATAATTTTTCATATATAAATTATTTAATTTTGAGTTACGGTTGAATTTCTATGAATTTTAGAAGTTTATACAATTTTCTGGAATTTTCTGAATTATTTTAAATCCAAAAAGAATTAATTGCGTCAGCCTGACGCCAGCATGATGTCAGCGAGTCAACGGCCAGGTCCAGGTCAAACCTGACGTGCGGGGTCCACACGTCAGTGACACAGGAACTAATCCCGGTCAAACCCAGCGCTGACTGGGGTTTGACCAGGGGTGGGGCCCACTGTCAGTGGTTGTAGGTTGTTAACTAGCTGGGTTAGCTCCTAATGACAGAGCCATGTCAGCTCCCGCCGGAGTTTCACCGGCGACGACCATGGCCGACGACGGAGATGCAAAGTGTGCTCGCTACGGAGCACCATTCGACGCGTGGTTTGCTCCTACGGGTAGCTGAAGATGCGCCACATCCAACTGGGCGAGCGGCAGCGGCTGCGGTGGCCGGAGCTCGCTGGGAACGAGCTCGCAGCGGCGGCCGGAGCTACGCGTGGGTGCGGGGTTGGCGCTGCGGCTTGCAAACGAGCCGGCTGTCACGCTAGTTCTGCTCTACGGAACGTTGCGAGCGCAACGGGCGCACGCACGGGACCAAAAGGTCACCGAGACTTCGCCGGTGACGAGCGCGGGCGGCGGCGGGTTTCGGTCATTGGCAAGGCGGCAACTACGGCGTGCAAACGAGAGAACGGAAAGGGGGAGAAGGAAGAGGAGCTCACGGGGAGTTGGCCGGTGCAGACGACGGGGCCGGGGAAGCGTCGGTGGTGGCGAATCGACGGTGAAGATCCTCGGTGGCCGGCGAGGGGGAAAACGTCGGGGGCGGCGTTCCGGGGCTCTTCTGGTCGCATGAGACGACGAGGAGGACGACGGAGGACCGGCAGAGCTCGAGGGCGTGTCGGAGAGGCTTCGGGATGCCTGCGGCCGCGCGAGCGCTGCTCGGCGGCGACGGGCTCCGTTCGGTCGCGGGAGGGAGAGGGGGCAGAGGGGGATAGGGACGGAGGGAGAGACACGGGAGAGTGAGAGAGGGTCGAGGGGGCCGCGTGGCGTCTCCAGGGAGTAGCGGAGGCAAGCAGGCAGGGAGGAGGTGGCTGGGGCGCGTGGCCGCGCGCGCCGAGCGCGTGCCCATCCTCCTGGCAGGGAGGAAGACGACAGGGGAGGAGAGCTGGGCTGGGCCAACAGTGTTGGGCCGCCAGGTGGGTGGGCCTCAGGTAAGCGTCAGGTAAGTTCCTTCTCTCTCTCTCTTTTATTTCTATTTAATTCTGTTTTCTATTTTCTGTAGTTTGTTTTGATTTAGTTTTAGACACTAAACCATTTTTATTGCTTCTGATAATTATGGTAAGGACTAGTAGGATTATTCCAAAGCCCTTCATCAAAGATCAGAATTATTGGACATATATTAATTAATTAAGAAATATATATCCAATGCAAATAGCTATTTATTTAATTCAAAGGCCCAAAATAATTAACTCTGAGATACAAAAATATTGTTTTTGAGTTTTACCTCTTTGCAATATTTTCAGAGACTAAGAGGAACATTTTCTTGGACTTCTTTGAGAAGATTTTAATGTTGATCATTTTTAGAAGGTTTCTGAGGCTTTGAAAATCCCTCAATTCAAATTTCATTTGAATTAAAACATGATGCTCACATGAGGTCTAGCCTAGTGCATAACAGGACCAGAGATGTGACAACTCACCCCCACTAAACAAAATCTCGTCCCGAGATTCAAGCGTAGGGTAAGATGAAGGGGGAAACGCAAACTAGTATAATCTTCACGACCCAGGGTGCACTTCATACAAGCGTTGATTCGATCACCATCTTTGTCTTGTCGTCTAGCTCTGAGAACTCCAACTAGCATGACAGCAAGAGGAAAAGGACAATCCAGAAGAATCAATCTTCTCGAAGAACAATCAACTTAGGACCAACTCACAGAGTGAGTCATAGCAACATCTCTTGAGCTGAGACATGAAGCACACATCTGGAGGAATGGAGTGGAACAGATGACCAGGGTTCGCTAAGTAGACAACAATTCCACACCTAAGAAGGTGGTAAACGATTGTCAACATAGCGAGGAGTTGAGTTGCCATGATACCATGACGAAACATCCTGGAGGAGGGTGATTCGTAGATTATTACCTTAAGTGGCAAAAAGAATTACCTTTGATATAGAGATCATTGAGACTCTCTATATCAGCCTAAGGCAAATCACAACAATCGATTAGCGGGGGTCGGTAGAATGGCATACTCAGACTTGGATGATGTGGATTACCTTGTTGAAGACAACGTAATGGATGAATTTCCTTATCACCGGAAATGGAAGAGACCCGTGGTAGAATGGCACATTGGTGGTGCAAGCTGGGAACAGAATGCAAATGCTGGGAATGATTCTGGTAACTGGGGAAGAACCCAGCAATAGAGAGTGAATTCACTGTTTGAAAAGGTCATAGCATTGCCAAGGAAACTGAGAGCAAACCCAGTTAGTGCTGATGATAACACCTAGCGCTTGTGCGTGCTCTCAAGAACTTGAGCATTTCCACAATCATCAAGGTTTTATCAACATCCGTGTCAAGGGTGCTGACAACACAACATACTACCATGATGGCTAATGATGGATGATGCAGATGCAAAGGAAGATAACACTTTCTCAGATTTCACCTTAGCGAGGCCAAGGAAGCAAAATCTGGATGATCGACCGAGAGACATTTAGCACTCCGCTTCTAATGTTCTCCTTGATGTGCTAGTGTATCCCATTCATAGATATGGTTTGATAACTAGAACATCAAGTAAAAGGTCGGACTTCGGAAGCTCAAGAATCCATAAGGAGTAACTTATTGGAGTAAAACCCTACGAAATCCTTATGGGAAGGTGGCCAACTTCTTCAATCAAGATACTACAATAATAGGTCCTTCGGCTGGGTGGTGCTGGCCACGACGTCCACTTTACCAGTTATCGAGGAACCAATATTATAGTTCTTGGGAAATGTTCCAACCATCATATCTGCCTGAGATTCAGATCTGGTTGGTGTCAGGATATTCCAGACTCATCGCGTCTAGGAAGAAAAAATGAAAGTTTGTAACACAATTCGACGAGATAATGTTGCGAGATTCTCGGGAAATGAACTACGATAGCAAGCTCCAAACATGAGCTGGTTCTGCTACACACATGTGAACACGCTGTCCCAGACAAACATGATCACATGGTAGTCTTACAATAAAACACTACCGAGTTCTGGTAGGGAACCATCATCGGGGATATCAGAGTCTTGTGCATTACCATGGATTAACACTTAACTCCTTTCCCTGAACAAATCAGTCAGTGGCTTGGGGTGCTACGGAACACACATGGAGTGGAGGTAATTAATCTACCAAACCATAGTATACTTTGCACATGCATGACTGACTTGGGACGATTCCAGAGGAAACAAAACAAACCTTTCTCAAACCCACGGCAGCCACTTGCACCAAATGCACATGAATTAGAGGAAGTCACTTCTTCCATCCAAGCATAGGCTTCATGAACGGAACACGAAGGCATTGCTTACAAAGTTTCCAACACTAGGTTGATGTTCAACATGATTCATGGGGGAGACAAAATGCTGCTGATGGGCTCAACAACAACTCATCGGAATTTCCATATCACTGGATTTCCACCATCATGTGAACACGGTGGTAGTATTGGTCAGACCCGAAAGATATAATGGTGTATGCTCAAGGAACAACCACGAGTAAGACATCATTACGAATATCGTTGGTACTGATTTGATTGACGATAGCCCACACTCAAATCAAAGGATTGATAAGACAATAGGTCCAGCAACTGATCACAGGGACCAATCGATGAAGATATCATCTTTCTTTAACACACACTGCACAAGAATATCCCTTTGGAACGAACTAAGTCAGGCAAGCTTTTATCTTCCAACTCTCCAAGTTGTTGTCTAGCTTAACCAACTAGCTCAGGGATATCCAACACAGATTCTTGGAGAAAGGGTGGTTCACAAGAAACCAACTTGATCACGAGCTCAACATAGCAGTCAAGAAACAACCCGGTAACACTTCCAAGAAGATATTTGGAAAGTCACGAACCACCGATATGTTACTAGGCTCGAGAACAATCTTGCTTTTCAGGGCAAGATGATATGATCAAATGAGCGAGGACTTGACAAAATCCTAACTTATCAACCAAAGAGTGCACCAGGAAATAAGGACTAGGTAGCACAATCTATCTTAGAATGGTGATTCAATAACCAACATGCCAAGAATGAGAATATTGTCCATTTAGCTACCAAGCAACAAGGTTGCTATGAGTATTGATTTCACACATCACGATTCACTTGTCGGCGTTCCGGTTATAATAACACGGGAACCGAGAAATGAATAATGATGGAGAGAGTATCACTGTATCAAGAGTTCATAGGATGGTGTGCAATTCCCATGATATTCTTGATATAAAGATGGTAATACTCCAAGGTAGAACAGAACAAAAGTTGGATTAGCAACTTGATCTGCAGAGTACAACTGCTTTGACCCAATCCTAGATATGGATGAGGTACTGGAGTTCATTTCTCCTAGTCATTCTGGGATAGAATGGCTTGATAGACCACAAGAGTAATAGGCATCGATGAACGAATGCACACATAATCTTGACTATCAATTGATAGACGAGGGTCAGAAGACAACTAAAGAGGGACAACTCAAAGGAACATACGATTTTCTGAGTTGTGGATGCATGGTTTAGCATGTCGAACGAAGTTCAACATATTTCTTCCGGATAACCCATGCAGAAAGGTAGAACTGGCAGAGCCACAATATATAATGGAGAACTCATCAAGAGCACTCTGGTTGTGATCGTTCAGTTCAATGAGGAACTTCTGCCATAAGTAGTTCATGGTATTTGGAAGAAGAAGATACCACGGACTTCAAGGAAAATCGCAAAGGTTACTAATAACCTAAGGGAGCTAGCAATTACTATCAACATGAAGTAAGTAGAGTGAATCTCGGGTTCAAAACCCAGGGGTAGAATACCTACTACTAAGTAGCATCACGGAATGCTTTCGAGAATAAAGACCAGAATCATCACACTAGGACACAAATCATGGCTAGACCACTAGATGATCCCCTGAGACACCTAGGGTCATAATAATAACTCCCACATAAATGTCTAGGCAATAGAATACCTCAACCCAACAATTAGTGTGATTGAGCTGGCATAAAGGAACAACGAAACCAGAGGGAAAGGATTTTGCAAATGCATCAGACTCTTTGGAAACCTGGGATGACTCGGACAGCATAACGACTGTAAAAGCTCAAAAAGATTTGGGACAATCACAAAAATGGTGGGATAACCACTCAGAAGCACAAAATCAAGGTTTCGAGATCATCAGAGACATACCGAAGTAGTAGAAACTGAACTCAAGCTTAAATCCAACAATCTTATAAGTCTACGGATTAATAACACGTGATCCTGATAGAAAGAAGAAAAAGCCTAGTTCCTTAACCCCGTAGGAAAGATAAGATGACTCAGATCAGAAGGGCATAAGGTATAAGGAGTAAAAAGAGCCTTACGTTCCATCCCACAATCAATTCCCTTATATAACTAAAGAATTTCTAGACTCAACTTCGACCAGTTTGGCTTGGTAATCCTACAGGCAGTCAAGCTCTGATACCAACGCTGTCAGGACCCCGACTCAATGCCACATCGATCTAGCATGTAACACCTCATATCACTTTGCGGCCTCACGCACGGTATTCCCACGGGTGTCGCCTTACCTTTACCCGGGACCGTTTGCACCTTTTGGCACACGTATATGAAAGTGTTGCTAGCATCCATATGATAAGGAGCCTGGGCTGACATGGCTAGTCGTAAACCCAAAGTGGCACAAACTTACAGGGACAGGCATCCATGACCCAGCATCGAACGTGTCGGTCATCAGCGAGTGAATCCAGGCTGTAGCACTGGGCTAGCAGGACTCCGGTGAACCGGGCTGTAGCGGGCTAACAGGACTCCGGTATTCATCGCGTGACATTTCCCCGAAGGGACAGACACAGGAACGAAGAAGGACACATGCCGGCCAGCCTAAGTGTTCCGGAGCAGTAGCAAGCTACCATGGCTCGGTGGAAACACTAGGAGACATTTCCCGGTAAGAGAGGCTACTAAAGATAAACAACTAGATAGTCAGATCCCACACATACCAAGCATTTCAATAACATACACACAATATGCTCGATATGTGCAATACAACATGGCATCACAAAATGACTCTACGACTCAAGTAGTTTATTCAATAGGCTCCGAGGAGCGAGATATTACAAACATGGGTCTCATGACCCAACAATCAGAGCATACAAGTCAAAACACATGCGGAAGCTTAACATGTCTGAGTACAGACAACTATAAATGAAAAGGCTGAAAGGCCTGACTATCTACCAGATCCTGCCGAGGGCACAAGATCGTAGCTGAGGTAACAAGCTAAACGTCGAAGTCCAAGCGGAACTACTAGTGAGACTGAAGTCTCTCTGCAAAACATAAAATAGGCAAACGTGAGTACAAATGTACCCAGCAAGACTTACATCAGAGCTAACTACATATGCATCATTATCAACCAAGGGGATGGTGGGGTTTAACTGCAGCAAGCCAGCTTTGACACGGTGGCTATCCTGAACTACGACTGCAAGTAACTCTTTTGAGGTGGCGCACACGAGTCCACATATTCACCATATCAATACACCACTATGGATCCGCTCCCGTCTCCCTACGAGAACGCCATCCATAGCACTCACGCTTATCTTGCGTATTTTAGAGTATCCACTTTCACTTGTCTATGAACTGTACAAGGGGTCCAAGTTTCCATATCCGAGGAATCCGGCTATTCGAATAGATAATAATAACCCTGCAGGGGTGTACTTCTTCACACATGCTCTCGCCACTTACCGCCCTGTACACGTCATGTACCTCGGCAACCTTCAAGCGGAAGCCGGGCGAGGGAGTCGGCCACGACCTGACTAACCGAACAAGTCTCTAGTCCAGGTTTATCGCCTATTCGGGTTCCATCCGCAAGGAGATCCGGCCGAGCAGGGTTCCCAAGCCCACCATCCGGGTGCTACTTGGTACACCGGGCCACTGTGCCTAGTCTGTCCCAAGCCCACCTGTACCGGGTGCCACTTGGTAGACTACTAACACTACCTACAAACACCAGAAACTAGTTGCAACTCCTGGACAGAGATCAAGTTGATTAATAAGTCGAGAGAGCTTGGAGCGCCCGGAGCTCAATGTGTGGTAGTAACTGATCATGGATCACAAACACAGAACTCAGTTCCTAAGGACGGCTGCAATGAGACAACCCACCATGTACTCCTACATGGCCTCTCACCGCTACCTTTACCAAATCGTGTTCACACACTTAGCTCACACACAGTAGGACATGTTCACACGCCTCTGATTCATCCCCGATGAATCAGACCTAACTCAACTCTAAGCAGTAGCAGGCATGACAAACAAGCATGAATGAGTAGGCACATCAGGGCTCAAACAACTCCTACTCATGCTAGTGGGTTTCATCTATTTACTGTGGCAATGACAGGTCATGCAAAGGATAAAGGGGTTCAGCTACCGCAGCAAGTAACAAATATGTCGTTGTTGTCCTAATGCAGTAAAAGAGAGCAGGAGCGGGAGAGTGGGATTTTATCGGAATGAACAAGGGGGTTTTGCTTGCCTGGCACTTCTGAAGATAACATTGAGTCTTCATCAGTGTCAACGATCACATCATCGGTATCACGTCTATCGAGAGGGGACAAATACCGACAAACAAGAAAGAACACAATTAATGCAATGCACAATATGATGCATGCTCATGACATGGCAATATGAAGGTGTTTTAGGCTAATGCACCTAGCTATGTTTTAAATGAAGTTGGTTTGAATACATGATTCAAATTCCAACTCCATATATGATTATTTAAATGCCCTTTATTTGTTTTGTCCAAAACAGAGGACAAACATTGTTCAAACATGCATGAAAATGGTATAGATGGATTCCTTGAATTTTTTCTGATAATTTTTCATATATAAATTATTTAATTTGGAGTTACGGTTGAATTTCTATGAATTTTAGAAGTTTATACAATTTTCTGGAATTTTCTGAATTATTTTAAATCCAAAAAGAATTAATTGCGTCAGCCTGACGCCAGCATGATGTTAGCGAGTCAACGGCCAGGTCCAGGTCAAACCTGACGTGCGGGGTCCACATGTCAGTGACACAGGAACTAATCCCGGTCAAACCCAGCGCTGACTGGGGTTTGACCAGGGGTGGGGCCCACTGTCAGTGGCTGTAGGTTCTTAAGTAGCTGGGTTAGCTCCTAATGACGGAGCCATGTCAGCTCCCGCCGGAGTTTCGCCGGCGACGACCATGGCCGACGACGGAGATGCAACGTGTGCTCGCTACGGAGCACCATTCGACGCGTGGTTTGCTCCTACGAGTAGCTGAAGATGCGCCGCATCCAACTGGGCGAGCGGCAGCGGCTGCGGTGGCCGGATCTCGCCGGGAACGAGCTCGCGACGGCGGCCGAAGCTACGGGTGGGTGCGGGGTTGGCGCTGCGGCTTGCAAACGAGCCGCCTGTCACGCTAGTTCTGCTCTACGGAATGTTGCGAGCGCAACGGGCGCACGCACGGGACCAAAAGGTCACCGAGACTTCACCGGCGACGAGCGCGGGCGGCGGCGGGTTTCGGTCGTTGGCAAGGAGGCAACTACCGCATGCAAACGAGAGAACGGAAAGGGGGAGAAGGAAGAGGAGCTCACGGGGAGTTGGCCGGTGCAGACGACGGGGCCGGGGAAGCGTCGATGGTGGCGAATCGACGGTGAAGATCCTCGGTGGCCGGCGAGGGGGAAAACGTCGGGGGCGGCGTTCCGGGGCTCTTCTGGTCGTGTGAGACGACGAGGAGGACGAGGGAGGACCGGCGGAGCTCGAGGGCGTGTCGGAGAGGCTTCGGGATGGCTGCGGCCGCGTGAGCGCTGCTCGGCGGCGACGGGCTCCGTTCGGTCGCGGGAGGGAGAGGGAGCAGAGAGGGATAGGGATGGAGGGAAGGAGCGAGGAGAGTGAGAGAGGGAGCCAGGGGCTGCATGGCGTCGCGGGAGGCGACCAGGGGAGGAGGAGGCAGCCAGGCAGGGAGGAGGTGGCCGGGGCGCGTGGCCGCGCACGCCGGGCGCGTGTCCGTCCTCCTGGCAGGGAGGAAGACGACACGGGGAGGTGGCGGTGGTGGGCTGGGCCAGGCCTCAGCCACAGTGCCGGGCCAGGTGGGCTGAGAGGTGAGCGCCAGGTAGTCCTCTGCTCTTTCTATTTCTGTTTTTATTTATCTATTTTGTTCCGTGTTGTTTTAGTTTAGCAAAATACTAAACCATTTTATAAAATCCTGAAAATAGTTATGTGGCTAGAACTGAAATATACCAAACCACATAAAATGGTCCAGTAATTAGTGGACATATATTATTTATATATCAAATATATATCCAATGCAAATAGTTATTGAATTAATTCAAAGGCCCAAAATAAATGTTTCAGTCACTCCAAAAATATTGGTTTGCATTTTATTCTTGCCAATATTTTTCAAAGCTGAAAAGGAATATTTCCTTGGAAACATTTGAAGCAATTTTTAATGTTGATCATCATTTTTTTAAATGACTTCTGAGGCTCTGCAATTCCCCAATTCAAATTTAAATAAATTTAGACATGATGCATGACTGCAATGCCACTAGTTACAAGCAAGCTCTAGGGCTGTGACAACCTTGTAGGGGTGAGGGTGCTTCATCTTGACCAATTGGAGCTTGGAGCATAGTTCTTCACTTGCTAAGTTGTGGCAACTCCCTCCATCGATGATGACCTTGACGGATCGTCCATTGATGCCGGCCTTTGTGTGGAATATGGTGCATCTTTGGTCTTCTTCTTGTTGATGTTGGAGAGTCAAGACTTTTGAGACAACAAGTGCGGGACTTGAGTCTTCATCACAAAAGACTTGTTCTTCTTCATTGTTCACTTGGCGGTGCATGGCCACTTGCTCAAGGGCTTCCATTTCTCCTTCGCTCATGGAATCATAAGTGCCATCATCGTTGAAGATCATTGTGCGTTTGTTGGTGCACTCAAAGGACTTATGGCCTCGGCCGCCGCATGTGAAGCATTTGATAGAACTTGTTTTGATGGTCTCATCGGGTGGAGTAGATGATGATGGAGCTTTCTTGAAGTTTCTTGTAGTAGGAGGACGACTTGAGCTTGTCGAAGCTTTCTTGTAACTTGACTTGTTGCTGTTGCTTGTAGAAGGCTTGGTTGAGGTAGAAGGTGTTGGAGTCATCGAAGCTTGATTGTTGGAGAGGCCATAGGACTTGGATGAGAACTTGGAATACTTGAAGTCGTCTTGTACTTGCCATTCCACTTTGCTAGCTTGATGCACTAGTTCGATGAGGTTCGAGGATGGTTGGAAGTCGGCAATCTTCTTGATAGGATGATTGAGTCCATTCAAGAACCTTGCCATAGTTTTCTCATCATCTTCTTTGACATTGGCTCGCATCATGGCAATCTCCATTTCCTTGTAGTACTCTTCAACGCTCTTGATTCCTTGCTTGAGTTGTTGGAGTTTCTTGAAGAGGTCGCGATTGTAGTAGGTAGGCACGAAGCGTGCTCTCATGACATCCTTCATTTGTGCCCAATTAGTGATGGGTGGATCACCTCTTGCCTCGCGGCGCTCAATGACTTGTTCCCACCAAATGAGGACATAATCTTGTAACTCAACGGATGCCATCGCGATCTTCTTCTCTTCTTCATAATTGTGCAAATGGAAGATCTTGTCAACTTTCAATGCCCATGAAAGGTATTCTTCGGGATCGTTGCTTCCATTGAACTTGGGCATGGTGAACTTGAGCTTGCCGTAGCATTGCTCTTCATTGTGTTGGGGTCGGGGATGATGACGCCCATGTTGTAGATGATTGTCCAACTCATGGTACTCTTGACGCGGAGGGTTGTCAACCTCGTGTTGCTCTTGCCGCGGAGGATTCCTACTGTTTTCATGCTCTTGGTGAACTTGAGGAGGAGCTTGTCTATCTTGACGAGGCGCTTGTCTATCTTGACGAGGAGATTGTTGACGCACACGTCGTTGATGAATTATTTCTTGAGCTTCATCGCAAAGTGCTTCTTGATGTAGTCGAGCTTGTCGGCCTCGGTCGGCTACGGCACGACTTGATTCATGAAGGGCACGTTGCGCTTCAAGTGCTTGATCTTCTTGTAGTTGTTGTTCTTGGCGTTCCGCCTCGGCGTCTTGTGCATCTTGATGTTGTCGCGCTCACTCCTCTAGTTCGTGTTGACGTTGGCGATGCCGTTCTCGGATTAGCGCAAAGTCTTGTTCGGCTTGACGTCGTCGATGTTCTTGCGAGTCGGTGTCTCGAAGTGGATTGAGGTTTGCTTGACGCTCGTTGCGCGCGGCTCGTCGAAGAGTGTTCGATGTCGGTGTACTTGAACCGGAGATGGTGTCGTCGGAGTGTTGACTTGAACGGCTCCTTCTAGAAGTGGAATAAGAGCGGTTAAGCAACAAAGCGCGGATCTCGTCCATCCTTGCGTCATTCTCTTGCTTGTGATCGTCGAGCTTGTTGTCAAAGTAGTCCCTTGTACATTGCTCGGAAAGTCGTAAGTTAGCGGCAAGGTTGTCGATGCATTCACTCATAGCTTGTTGCTCTTGATGCAAAGCACGTTGTGCACCAAAGAGGTGACTCTTGGTGACGAAGGAGTTCATGTCGTCGTCTTGCTCCATGAAGAGTGGGTTGGTAGAAGTAGTTGGCCTATCCATCATTCCAATACAAGTGTGAGTGGAAGAAAGGGAAGAACCAATATCAAATGCACCTTGACCGATGTTGACAATGGATCAAAGATGACTCCAATGTGTAACAAGGAAATATCACAATTGGTACCAATTCTTGTCGGTTCTCACACCTACACAAGTAAAAGCTTTTGGTGGAGCTTGGTTAGGATGGTGGCACAATTTTGATTGTGAATGTAAGCAAGATTCAAGAATGTTGGAAAAGATTCGCAAGATGCAATGTAACAAGTAGACCAAGCATATATGGTACACGGAAACACACACGCAAAAAGATAAGTGTTGAGCAACCAAGGGTGAGCCAAAATGTGGAATCCACAAAAATGCTCTTGTTGCACAACACTAGAGAGACGCTAGAACGATTGCACGATAGACAGATACAAGAACTTGCGCACAATCTACTTAGCAAAAATGCAACGGCTTCTATCCCAAATATGTTTTATGCAAGGTGTTGCTATGATATGATCCAAGATGATCGAGTATGACAATCTTAATGTTGTATGATGCTATGGTTCTTGCTTAAAAGCTCTTTGCTTATCTTTCCTCTTTGCTTAAAAGCTTGGTTGGCTCTTTGATGTTTGAGCTCTTTTCTTATGCGACGCTTGATGAACCAAGATAGCAAGTGAGTATGCGATGATAACTTTGTGACACAAGAGATGATAACAATATAATCAAAAAAATTGCATGTATGTATGCTATGGGGAAGTATGATCACTAAAGTGCAGAAGTCTCGTTGCCGGCAATACTCAATGGCTATTCTCGATGGGTAAGCAGCGCAAAGGAGTCAGACGATGATGGCTAACAATGTGATGGCAAGAATGATATGTCCAATACCAAGATGAGGTTACCGGTCTTGCTTCCGGTATGGTGTCAAAATGGTGGCACGAATACCAAGTCGTAGTCGAGGTGGTCGTTGTTGATGACCGGTGTTGATGACGCGTCCGTGGCGAAAATGAGCAGCGGTTGTGTCGATGTCGAACCGTACCTAGATAGCCGAAACACAAAAGGATACGGTACCGCAACTCAAATTCTCAAAACCAAAGGCGACCAAAATCGTCAGAGTAGGTGGCGGTTAGGTGGTGGTGTGGGTAGGGATATTGGGACAATTTTGCGGAAGTTGGAGGTGGCTTAGCGGATGATGTGGAAGTAGGGGTCGTCCGGGCGCGAACGAATGCCTGGTCGCCGGTCGTCCGGTAACATCGGACGTCCGGTGCTTCCTGGGTCGCCGGACATCCGGTGATGTGACGGTCGTCCGGTGGTCTGGGTGAACGCGAGGTTTTAGATCCGGGAGGTGATTTTGGGGGGAATCTGGGGGATTTGGGAGGGATTTCGAGGTGGAGATGGTGGGGGAAGGCTAGATCTACTTGCAACGCAACAAATTCACGGATCAAAACCAACAAAACATCATCAAAACTCACAAAACACAAGAAAAAATTTTGGGGCTATTTTTGTGGGGATTTTCGGATTAGGACGAAAACAACAAAATCAAGCTAGAAAAACGAAGAGGGGGCTCCGAAATCGTGATCAACCTTGCTCATGATACCAAGATGATGTAGGGTCGAACCCTAGATGGCCGATCTTTCATGTAAGGAGCGGATCCCTACGAGGAACACGAAGAGCACGAGGGGGAAAACGAGGGGAAACACAAGAGAAACACTCAACCAATAAGAAACAGATCACACATGTGCTAGATCCCCGAAACACAAACATATACACGATGATCCAAGGTCAACAAAGGACGATACAAGTAACCGGTTCTTCTCCTAGAAGGAGGTCTTGATGGGGCCGCCCAAGAGAGGGGTCTTGAATCCAAGTTGATCTTCTCCGAAGAGGGGCCGCAGTCTCTCTCGAGGAGGAGATCGGTATGGATGAGCGAAGCTCTATCTCGAAGTATGAGCTAAACCAACGCTAACCCTAGCTAGGATGAATGGGGGGGTCTATTTATAGTCTAAGTGCAAAAAGGGGCAAAGTGAATGGGTACATGGGCCTTGGGCCCGAATCTGGACGCAGCCAGGTACCGGACGTCCGCTGGGGACCGGTCGTCTGGTGTCTCAGGAGCTGCCGGACGTCCGGTGTCCTCCGGTCTTCCGCTGGTTCTGCTCTGTGATGGGGGTGCCGGACGTCCGGAGGCTCCGGACTTCCGCTGATGTTGGCTCGGGTGCTGGGGCGCTGGTCGTGCGGTCCAGACCGGACGTCCGTTCGTTCTCTTCGGGTGCAGGGGCATTGGTCGTCCGGTCTGGGCCGGACGTCCGCTGGCTGGAGCTCGGCTGACGCTTCAGGCGCCGGACGTCCGGTCCCGGCCGGTCATCCGGTGGCTGGGAAATTTCCTGCAACCCTTCTTCTTCTCCGTCTTCTCATCCATCTTCCTCTTCTTCTTGTCCTTGCTCCTTAGATTCTCCATTGTACCTGAGTATGCATATGGTAGTAGCCATGCTTCATGCGCATCGAAGTGGAATTGTGAGAGGAGAGATGTCACCTCGGTTTCAAGGGCTCTTGCACGTGATCGAGTCATGGGCCCGGTAGGCACTTGGTGAGATGATGGTAGGTCCATGGGGGTGACCTTGGGATGCTCCGCATCAAGGTCTTGATGTTCTTCCCTAAAGAGGGGTCTTGAATCCGCTTGGGGGATCTTTTCCGGTGGAGGCCCGAATCTCCGAGGAGAAGGTAACCAAGTGGATGAGCAAAGCTCTCTCACAAATATGAGCTAAACATTTGCTAACCCTAGAAAGTTGTACGGGATAGAGTATATATAGTCTAGGGGGTAGAAGGGGTACACGGGCCTTGGGCCTTTACTGTTTGCAGACAGGGAGGCCGGACGTTCGGGCGTCAGGCCGGTTGTCCGGGCGTTCGCGGAGGGCCGGATGTCCGGGCTGTGGGGACCAGATGTCCGGGCTGGTGAAGCTGTCCATGTTGCTCTCGGATTCGGGGGGTCCGGATTTCCGGGCAGGGGGGCCGGATATCCGGGGCCTCGGGAAGAGCCGGATGTCCGGGCTTTCGGACCGGATGTCCGGTGTCTGTATGCACTTGGAGGCTGAGCAGCTGAAGGGGAGGGAGCTCCAGGGGCCGGATGTCCGGGACCTTGGCCGGTTGTCCGGGTCCTGGGAGATGCTCTTGGCTCCTTGCGATGGTTCTCCTCATCCGTGGACTTGGGGACTTGTCCGTCTTCATGCGCATCTTCGGGAGGACCCTCTTGGTACCTAATCATGCACAACAGCTCGGACTTAGGTAGTAGCCATGTCTCATGCATAGAAAGTGGAAGTTCGGAGAGGAGTGAGTTCACCTTACGTTCGATAGCCTTGGCACGGGCTCGTGTCATTGGTCCAAGTGGTGCCGTTGGAGGTGTGGTGCGTCCATGGGGATGATCTTGGGATGCTCCGCATCACATTTTCTTTACCCTTCTTGTGTTTAATGACATAAGGGAAAGTCTCAATGAATTCAACCCATTTAGCATGTCTACGGTTCAGTTTTGCTTGACTTTTAATGTGTTTCAAAGATTCATGATCAGAATGTATAACAAATTCCTTGGGCCATAAATAATGTTGCCATGTTTCTAAGGTCCGAACAAGACCATATAATTCTTTGTCATAAGTAGGATAGTTAAGACTAGTTCAAACATGTTGCATACTTTTCTAAAAAATTGAGTGGGCCTAGTCTGAACTATTCTACTTATGATAAAGAATTATATGCTCTTGTTCGGACCATAGAAATATGGCAACATTATTTATGGCCCATGGAATTTGTTATACATTCTGATCATGAATCTTTGAAACAGATTAAAATTCAAGCAAAACTGAACCGTAGACATGCTAAATGGGTTGAATTCATTGAGACTTTCCCTTATGTCATTAAACACAAGAAGGGTAAAGAAAATGTTATTGCTGATGCATTGTCTCGTCTTTATACTATGCTTTCACAACTTGACTTTAAAATATTTGGTTTTGAGACCATCAAAGATCAATATGTTCATGATGCTGAATTTAAAGATGTATTGCAGAATTGTAAAGAAGGAAGAACTTGGAACAAGTTCATTCTTAACGATGGATTTGTGTTTCGTGCTAACAAGCTATGCATTCCAGCTAGCTCCGTTCGTCTTTTGTTGTTGCAGGAGGCGCATGGAGGAGGATTAATGGGACACTTTGGCGTCAAGAAGATGGAGAATATACTTGCTACACATTTTTTGGGGCCAAAGATGAGACGGGATGTTGAGCGTTTTGTTGCTCGCTGCACTACATGTCAAAAAGCTAAGTCACGACTCAATCCTCATGGTTTATATATGCCTTTGCCTGTACCTAGTGTTCCTTGGGAGGATATATCTATGGACTTTGTTTTAGGTTTACCTCGAACAAAGAAGGGGAGGGATAGCATAGTTGTTGTCGTGGATAGGTTCTCGAAAATGGCACACTTTATACCATGTCATAAAAGCGATGATGCTGTTAATGTTGCTGATTTGTTCTTTCGTGAAATTATTCGCTTGCATGGTGTGCCAAATACTATTGTTTCAGATCGTGATACTAAATTTCTTAGCCACTTTTGGAGATGTTTATGGGCTAAGTTGGGGACTAAGCTGCTTTTTAGTACTACTTGTCACCCCAAACTGATGGACAAATTGAAGTAGTCAATAGAACATTGTCTACTATGCTTAGGGCTGTTTTGAAAAATAACAAGAAAATGTGGGAAGAATGCTTGCCTCATATTGAATTTGCTTATAATCATTCATTGCATTCTACTACTAAGATGTGCCCTTTTGAAATTGTGTATGGTTTCCTACCTCGTGCACCTATTGATTTGTTGCCTCTTCCATCTTCGGAGAAGGTTAATTTTGATGCTAAAGAACGTGCTGATGAGGACATGACTACCTTGGATACGACCAAAAATATTGCATACATGCATATTTGTCAGGTGATTTCTAATGCAAACTATTCAATAATCTATTTATGTTATCCAGAACAAAAATACTTCACACACTTTTGTGTTTTGTCTAATTGCAGGTGTATGGGACATTTGTACAATCCACATATGAAGACAAGGGAAAAGGAGAAGTTTAGGTTGTGTTCAAAAAGTCCTCTCACGTCACTTTTGGGCCAAGAGAAGATAGAATCCAAGTCTCTCACGTTCTGGATTCAGATTCGGACTGCACAGACATACCTGACTCAAAACGCCAACAACGTTTTCATACGGACTCCGAATTGGGTGATACTTTCTTTGTTGGAAACTAGGTTTCTTGCTCTTTCCAACCCAATTGGATTCACCTTCAAATTTTTCCGGAGCGTTGAGTTACGGACGAAACAATCTGACGTTGCAGCAGAATCCGAGTCAAACTATAAGCCCAAAGATGTTGCATCACCTCCACTTGATCAAATGAGCCTTGTACGACCTAGGGTTAGTTTTAGGCTGCCTTGGGACGTCCTCCCACCTCCTTGGCCGCCACCCCTTGCTCCTATATAAGTAGATCCATCTAGTAACTTTTTCCTTGGGATTTGTTTAGTTAAAAGTTAGCCATTGCAACTTCGTGTACTTCATTTGTGTCCAACGACCAGACCAAGACCGCATCCGGATCCCCACCATTATCAATACTTCATATATATTTGCAATATTCAGATTGCTTTATTATATTCTTGCTCGTTCTTCGATTGCTTGCAGGAATAGACCTTCGTGGTCAGGCTGACCGTGCTTCCAGCATCGTTAGTAACCTCAGGAGATTGGTTTAGCGATTGCTAAGGCGCAACGTCGTGCACGTTTGTAGTCGGATCGTCAAAGTCGTCTCCACCAAATCGATAGTTATCATCTCATCAAAAGATCGGGACCCTCGCCTCTATTAAGTGGTATCAGTTTTCAGTTTGCTCGGTGAGAATTTCCAGTTTTCCTAGATTAGATTTATTTTCTTACCTATTGTCCAAGAAAAATCCACAAAAAAGAGTTAGATCTATTCATCCTTTGTCCAAGCCAGTCTGAGCCTTTGCAATTTTCTTTTCATTGCTTGCATAGTTGAATTATCGGTTGCATCGTCGTGTCGAGTTGCTGGTCTTAGTGTCTAGGTCGTTTAGAGTTTCGAGTTCTGTTCACATTAGTCACGTCGCCGCTGCATCATTATCCCTTCCCCTGTCCACCACCCATCCATCAATTTCCTCCACGTGCTACCCACCGTTCATTGTCATAATCATAGTTGAGATTGTTCCCATCTTCGCTTGATCCACTCTACATCTTATCTAGTTTGTTTTGGAAAAAGGGAGAGAGAAAAAAAAGATAGAGGAAAAAAACGAGAGAAAAAAAAGTAAAAAAAAAGTCAGAGAAAAAAAAAGAAAGGAAAAGAAAAAGAAGTGTGAGAAAAAAAAGAGAGGAGAAAAAAAAACAAAATTCGGATCTATCTAGACTCAATCTCGTAGTTGAATTCGGATTGGAATCTGTTTTATGCACTGTTCAGTAAAACAGGCATAACTTCTTCATATGAAGTCTGTTTTGGCTCCACGAGTACTCAAATTAAAGCTAGCGACAAGCCGCATCTAAATAGTTGCAGAAGCTAGTTCAGTATTTGGCACCTCAACATCAGCTTCTAAATAGGTCTACTGCTATTGTGATCTTCACTTATATCTTGTTGTCCAGAGCTACTTCATATCCTTTATTGATGCTAGTTGTGCTACGACGTGACCTCATTAGTGTTCTAGGCTCGCGTCTCTAGTTTGGTCTAGCCTAGGACCAACACATTACCATCGTTGAGCGTTTATTCAACATTGCATCTCTGAATTGATTATTGCTAATCTTTTGCTACCACATATAGCCAACCCAGCTCCACATATTTCTACATCGTGTATACGTACGTTCCCCTGGCAATCATTTTACACAATCTTCGGAGTTATTTGACACCGCTGGTTGCCTGTCACCATCTGCCGCATGGTAAGAACTTGTAAGATATTGATATTTGCTTTACTATGAGCACTTTACAACCACATCCTAGTAGTTAATAGGAACATTATTTTCGAATTTTGGTTCTTGTTTCTACTAATCATGACAGGTTCCAGAGATAGAAGTTCTTGGATGACGGACACATCTTCACCATCACGAGAGTTGGGACAACACACACAAGCATATGGTCAGGTTATCTCTTTACCATCATTTGAGGGTAGATTTAATCCTGCTATTTATCTAGCTTGGGAGCTTGAAGTAGAACACGTTTTTAGTCACCATGATTTTTCTGAACTTGAGAGAGTACGAGCTACCATTAGAGCATTTACTGGTTTTGCTTCTGTTTGGTGGAGTGTACATTGTAAGAAAAACATTGATAACCTACCCACAACTTGGAAAGTTTTGAAAGTTGTAATGGGACAACAATTTTTTCCTCCTTACTATCGTCGTGAATTGCGTCGTAAATTGGAGCAATTAAAACAAGGCAGTAACACTGTTCATGCTTACTACCAAGAGTTCAAATCTTATATGCATCATTGTGACATAGAAGAATCTGAGGATGATACAAGGAATAGATTTTTTGGTGGTTTGAACCATGATATTCAGGCAAGATTTTAGTATATTCCTCGTTGCATTACTGGTATGTATGTCCGTGCTTGTACCTTTGAGAGACAAATACAGGAGGATGCATTGGGTGACTACAACAACTACTATTCCAGTTCATGCTCACCACTGCCGGTTGGTTACTCCACTACTGCACCTACTAGAGCAGCCCCACCTTGGATTGTGAGCGTGATATCATCTCAAGATTATGGTACATTGTCAACGTCCGTACCTACATCAGCTACATCTCTGCGAGGTAACAGTAAAGGTCTTGATGATATTACTTCACATGAGTATGAAGCATGCCTAGTTAACTTGAATGCATCATGTGTTTAGTTACCTGTTGATGTGAGCACACCACCTATTTTAGAGACTCTTTTTACTGTCATGAATGCGTATTGTGATCAAACAACTGAAATATCAACAATTTTGAGTGCACCCATTGAATTAACTGTTGATGCAAAAGAACCAATGTTTAATCATTTTGATATGACCTCTAATCTTGATGATGATTCTGTGTCCAATGACTTATTGCATGTTTGCTTATTGAAGCATGTTGTAGCATGTAAATTTGATGCAAGTAAGGTTTATTCATCGAAGTTAGGATGGTTTAATGATGAACATTGCCAATCTTTTGAAGAGAATAAGAGCTTCACTTATATGTGCAAACTGAGTTCCAATATTTTCATGCCTTCTACTTCTTGTGATAATTTTTTGGCTTTAGATTTTATGAACAATGAAAGTTACTCATGTATACATGTGACATATGTGCAAAAATCAAGGGAAGTTAAAATGGATGACATATACATATACAACATGTACACCTTGTCTCTTTTGTTAGCCACATTTCAGATTAAGCAATGCCGAGGACGGATTTGTTTTCAAAAAGGGGAGGATGATGAGGACATGACTACCTTGGATACGACCAAAAATATTGCATACATGCATATTTGTCAGGTGATTTCTAATGCAAACTATTCAATAATCTATTTATGTTATCCAGAACAAAAATACTTCACACACTTTTGTGTTTTGTCTAATTGCAGGTGTATGGGACATTTGTACGATCCACATACGAAGACAAGGGAAAAGGAGAAGTTTAGGTTGTGTTCAAAAAGTCCTCTCACGTCACTTTTGGGCCAAGAGAAGATAGAGTCCAAGTCTCTCACGTTCTGGATTCAGATTCGGACTGCACAGACATACCTGACTCAAAACGCCAACAACTTTTTCATACGGACTCCGAATTGGGTGATTCTTTTTTTGTTGGAAACTAGGTTTCGTGTTCTTTCCAACCCAATTGGATTCACCTTCAAATTCGTCCGGAGTGTTGAGTTACGGACGAAACAATCTGACGTTGAAGCAGAATCCGAGTCAAACTACAAGCCCAAAGATGTTGCATCACCTCCACTTGGTCCCATGGGCCTTGTACGACCTAAGGTTAGTTTTAGGTTGCCTTGGGACGTCCTCCCACCTCCTTGGCCACCACCCCTTGCTCCTATATAAGTAGATCCATCTAGTAGCTTTTTTCTTGTGATTTGTTTAGTTAAAAGTTAGCCATTGCAACTTCGTGTACTTCGTTTGTGTCCAACGACCAGATCAAGACCGCTTCCGGATCCCCACCATTATCGATACTTCATATATATTTGCAATATTCAGATTGCTTTATCATATTCTTGCTCGTTCTTCGATTGCTTGCAGGAATAGACCTTCGTGGTCAGGCTGACAATGCTTCCAGCATCGTGAGTAACCTCAGGAGATTGGTTTAGCGATTGCTAAGGCGCAACATCGTGCACGTTTGTAGTCGGATCGTCAAAGTCATCTCCACCAAATCGATAGTTATCATCTCATCGAAGGATCGGGACCCTCGCCTCTATTACGTGCTGAATTGATTTTAAAAATGCATGAGTTAACTAAGGAAAACATTGAGCGTATGAATGCTAAATATAAACTTGCTGGAGATAAGGATAGAAAACATGTTGTGTTTCCACCTGGAGATCTTGTTTGGTTATATTTGCGTAAGGATAGATTTCCTAATTTGCGCAAATCAAAGCTAATGCCACGTGTTGATGGTCCTTTTAAGGTGTTAGAGAAAATAAATGATAATGCATATAAGCTTGAGCTGCCTGTAGATTTTGGGGTTAGTCCCACTTTTAACATTGCAGATTTGAAGCCTTATTTGGGTGAGGACGATGAACTTTCATCGAGGACGACTTCATTTCAAGAAGGGGAGGATGATGAGGACATCAATACCATTGTTACACCCATATCCCATGCTGCTATACATACTGGACCAATTACTTGAGCTCGCGCACGCCAATTGAATTATCAGGTACTTTCGTTTCTTGGTAACGATTCTAATGTTCATGAGAATATGATGCTGCCTAAATTGGATACATTTGTTTTGCTTACAAATGAAGGGCCTAGCTTGGACAAGAAAGATGAACCTTGGAGCAAGTTCAAGCATGGAGATGATGGCATGCACAAGGGGAACAAGAACGGAGTTACAAGATGCCACTTCATAAATTTCGTCCAGAGGCTATTTTAGGTGCTACGTCACCTTATTATTGGGCCAGGCCCATGTATTTTTGAAGTACTTAAGTATAGGCTGCTTTTAGTGTCCGTATGTGTGGGGAAACAAGAGTTAGGGTTGGTTTCGGACCCCTCCACCAAGGGCCACGAAATTCCTCCTCTCTCCTCCATATATACAGCCCTTAGGGCATTGTTTAGGCTTTGGGTTTTGTTTAGATTAAAAGTTCGCCATAGCTGCAACTTCGCGTACTTCGTTTGTGTTCAACGACCAGACCAAGGCGTCACAGAACCCCACCTTGATCAATAAAGCTTTCATCTTATATTCGCAATATGCAGATTGCAATCTCAATTTCTTGCTTGTTTTTCGTTTGCTTGCAAGAAACAGACACTCGTGGTCAGGTTGATCATGCTCCGGTGTTGTCAATAACCCTCGGAAGTTGGTTTAGCGATTGCTAAGGCGGGACGTCTCGCACGTTCGTAGTCGGATCGTCAAGGTCGACTCCCATAGAAAACGAAAGCCACCATCTCATCGAAACTTCGGGACACCTTTGCCTCTATCAAGGTAACCAAGTGGATGAGCAAAGCTCTCTCGCAAATATGAGCTAAACATTTACTAACCCTAGCTAGGATGAATGGGGGGGTCTATTTATAGTCTAAGTGCAAATGGGGGCAAAGTGAAGGGGTACATGGGCCTCGGGCCCGAACACTGTGCGCAGACAGGTACCGGACGTCCGCTGGTGACTAGACGTCCGGAGTCTCAGGAGTGGTCGGTCGTCCGGTGTCCTCCGGACGTCCGCTGGTTCTGCTCTGTGATGGGGGTGCCGGACGTCCGAAAAAGTCGGACTTCCGCTGACTTTGGTTCGGGTGCAGGTGCGCCGGTCGTCCGGTCCGGACCGGACGTCCGCTCGTTTGCTTCGGGTGCCGGGGCACCGGTCTTCCGGTCTGGACCGGACGTCCGCTCGCTGGGGCTTGGCCGATGCTTCAGGCGCTGGACGTCTGGTCCCGGCCGGTCTTCCGGTGGCTGGGACTTTTCCTTCAACCCTCCTTCTTCTCCGTCTTCTCGTCCATCTTCCTCTTCTTCTTGTCCTTGCTCCTTAGCTTCTCCACGGTACCCGAGTATGCACAAAGTGTCCATATGAGGCAGTAGCCATGCTTCATGTGCATCGAAGTGGAATTGTGAGACGAGAGATGTCACCTCGGTTTCAAGAGCTCTTGCACGTGATCTAGTCATGGGTCCACTAGGCACTTGATGAGACGATGGTAGGTCCATGGGGATGACCTTGGGATGCTCCGCATCAGTGTGATCTGGAACTCAAAAACAAAGCAACATATACTGGACATGGACTAGGACTGGTGGCGGAGATGAATCTGGTGGAAATTGTACTGGTGGTATATCTGGACTCGGATTGGTGGTAGTATATGGCGATGGTATATCTGGACTCGGATTGGTGGTGGTATATGGCGATGGTATATGTGGACTCGGATTGGTGGTTGTATATGGCAGCGGCGATGTATATGGTGTGGTGGTGGTATATGGTAATGATGATGACGATGGTGTGGCGGCGGCGTGACAATCTGTGAACAGAACTCGAAACTCTAAGGGACTAGACGCTAAGACCAGCAACTCGACACGGCGATGCAACCGCAAATTCAACAAAGCAAAACTCTAAAAAGACTATGCAAAGGCTCAGATTGGTTCGGATATGATGACCTAACCCTAATTTTTTTGGCTTTTTCGTGGACTATAGGTATGAAGAACAGACTCGACCTAAATTTTTTTTTTGGCTTTTTCGTGGACTATAGGTATGAAGAACAGACCCAACCTAACCCAATTTTGTTTGTGTTGTGAGTTGTGTCTCCTAAGGTGTTTCGGCTACTTAGGGACCGTGCTTCCAACTCTGACTCACATAACCCAATAACCCTCCACTTCCGCATTGCCTACTCGCATAACCCATCATTGCATTGCTGCAATCCCATTGAGCTTCCGCAACACCACCAACGCATCTCGCTACCACCATTTTGACATTTGAGATTAGGAGTTCGCAGTTTTTCCGTTTCCTAAGGTGTTTCGGCTACTTAGGGACGAGTCTCCATCATCTTGGTATCTCCATCAAGATCACCGCCACTCATCATCGACAAGGACGGTAACCTCCATATCATCTTGGTATCATGGTATCCCTCCATTGTATATTCCCTTGCAATTGCATTGATAACCCCTAGCCCATTTTGCGTCACTTGCCTATCGAGACTAGCCATTTGAGTATTGCCGGCAACGTTACTTGTGCACATTAGTGATCATCGAGCTACACCTCCCATTGCATACATACCATACCATAGGTATCATCTTGTTATCATATCATTTCGTGTGCCTCAAGTTTGTTCCCGCATATACACAATAGCTATCTTGGTTTGTGCATTGTGCAAAAGTGGCCATACAAAAAAAGAGAATAAAGCTTTTAAGCAAAGAAAAATAGTGAATACAGAGCTTGTAAGCAAGTTCCATAGCATCATACCACATTGTCATATAAGATCATCTTGGATCATAACACCGGGAACCATATATACATAGCATACTTGGGATAGAAGTTGTTGCATTTTTGTCTCCTATAGGTTGTGCACAACTGTCGTATCCGCCGTTTGAGCAATCGTGCTAGAGTCTCTCTAGAGTTGTGCAACAAGAGCATTTTCCGTGGATTCCACATTTTGAGCTCATCCTTGGTTGCACGACCCCATTTATCTATCTGTGTTTGCGTTTCCGTGTGCCACCCATATTGCTATTGGTCTTCTTGTTTCACTTGCGAATTTGTGAATCTCTTTCATCATTATTGACTCCTGCTAACATTTTACATCAAATTTTTGTGCCACTATCCTCACCGAGCTCCACCATAAGCCTTATTCGTGCAGGTGTGAGAAACTGACAAGAATTGGTAGCAATTGTGCTATTTCCTTGTCCACATTGGAGTGATCATTGATCCACTTTCAGCTTCGGTCAAGGTACATTTGGTATTTGTTCTTGTCTTTCTACCACTCACACTTTTCTCTTGGAGTGATGGATAGGCAAGGCATTTCATCTCCGGTCTTCGACAACAACGACGACGTGAACAACTACATCACCAAAGCGTCAATCTTCGATCTACAAAGACAAATGCAAGGCACACAATCAAGATTGCGAGAGCACATCGAGAACCTCTCCATTGACATTCGCCACTCTGAAGCGAGGAAAAGGGACTACATCGACAACAAGCTTTTCGTACAAAAGGAGGAGCAAGATGCAAGGATGGAGGAGACTTGGGCCTTGATCAAGTCTACTTCCCCTTCGTCATCTTCAAGGCGGCGGCAAGCACATCAATCCTCTTTGGAGCGCCCAAGCGACACAAGTGCAAGTCGTCCACGTCCACAACTCCATGGCGACCACCATCATGTTCGTGATCCATCTCGTCATGGAGGGCATGTCACCTCCAAGCAACATGTGCATGAAGACGACGAATGACATCTACTACGAGCTGAAGTGCGACAACGACACAATCATCATGACGATGCTCGCCAAGCGCAAATGCACAAGTCCCAACAAGCCCTACTTCATGCCAAGTCCAAACATCATGACCATAAGAGAAGACCGCGAGACGAGCACCACCAAGACGGAGCTTCGACTACACCAACCACTTCGGCATCTTCGCCTTTGGATGTACAACATCTTCGCCTACTCCCCATGAGTTCGCCTACATCGACACCTTCAACTACAAGGCGACCACGTACGAGCGAGGGCGACACTTCCATCTTCGGAAGCCCCTCAAGGAAGATGACCGAGCATGGGAAATTCCCTTCGGTCATGGAGACGAGCTATGAGGTGCCACATCATATGGGCCTCCAACAACAAGACGGCGACAAGACAGTCGAGCTAGGGCCATCCCCTTCAACAATGGCGACGAGCATGAACCTCTTGAGCAACATGACGACGACACCCATATTGGACTCATACTCCGAGTCAAGCTACGAGACCGCACATGAGACCTTATCTTTGGTCTTAGAGGAGAGTGATGATGTGCCATCTTCGGCCTTCATCCATGGCTACGACTACGACATGATTGAGCATGGAGACATTTGCACCTACATCTCTCCGAAAACGACATGTGACGAGATGCCCCAATTGCCATGTGAGGAGAGCCACCACCACATGAGTGACTCCACCCTACGTGACATTGAGAGCATTTCCTATGAGAGGATGAGTGTGACCACCACTAGCCCCACACTTGAGAGCATGCCACACATCCTATGTGAGGTTGAGAGCCATTTGAGTGACTCCACCAACCATATGAGTGAGAGCATCCTAGAGGGAGTGAGTGAGCCACAACACTTAGTGAGTGAGGTAGTTGACACGGCATGTGAGGCCACTTTGATTTCTAACGACTTAACCTCTACTCCTAGTGTGTTTTCTTCTTTGGTGCAAGGTCTCCTACATGACAACATGCCTACCCTCGACGAGTCCATACCTCCAATGGAGACAATGATGGCCATGGTGGACGATGATGCACCCCCCACATGGTTCCATCAAGATGAAGATGACCACGACTCGCTCTTCGACACCTCACCTACAACACATGAGCGATGCTCCAAAGGTAACATAGGTGATGGTGCTTCTCTTTTCCCACTAGTGGACTATTTTACGAATGATTGCTTGCATGATGTTGACACATCTATACCCATGCTTCATGCTAGTGCAACTTCTTCATGTCATGACTTACTATTTATGATAAATATGATGATGAGCATGTTGATTTGCCTAGTTGTGATGCTATGCTCCATAGGATATCATGTGAAAATTCTTTTGGTCACATCATGTTTGACAATCCATTAACCTTGTCATATGCTATGAGTGAGATAACCCATATTGCATCATTTCAATCTCAACATAGTAACTATGCATGCCCCATTAAAATCAATCCCATTTGCACTTATGGCATAGATGACGAGATGATGGTCATTGGCTTTTGTTTTTCATGTGATGATATTGCCATGCTTCCTTTACATGATTTGTGCAATTCATCTACTATGCCATGCCATGATCACATTGTTCCAAATATGCATTGTTTTGGATGTTGTCAATATTCTCCGTGTGATGTTTCCATTAAAGATAATGAGGAGACTCCCATAGTTTCCTCATACATATTAAGAGATTTTGATGCATTCCATACATTGCATGATTCTCATAATTGCTTGCACCGTATGCATTCCATGAATAACAATGCTCTACATATTTCTTGTGATGCATTACACAATTTGAGTCTCCATTATGCTATACATAACAACAAACCTATCATGATGGATGACATGTTTCTATATCACGCATCTCATTTATTTGAGCATTGGATATGTTGAGCTAACCAACACAAGCACGTGCACATCATGATGGATGATGTGTCCATCTACCACGCACACACAATTTTCCCTTTGTCTTTGTTTTGTGTAGGTACTCACGTGTACTCGTCAACCTCTCAATCCCAAGAGTTGACGAAATGAGCTTTTGAGAGCAAAGATGACTTGGGATCCCGTGGACTATCCTTACCACCATTATCTTTGCGCAACGACTACACGCATCTCTTTCACTTGGCTCTCACACGGCTATGGGCTATATACCGCTTGTTGCTTCATGCTCATTTTACCGTGTTCACTTTGCACGCTATGCTTGCTCCTATGCCTTTGCCATGCAATTGTGACCCTTGCTTGCATCTACCCATGATTCAGCATTATGCTTCTCCTATGTGTATTTGCATGCTTGGTGGAGATCCTTGTTGCTATTGCCATGTTTATCATGTACCTCGTGCTATTGATGCTTGTTGTGTTGGGAGAGTCATGATGTCCCGTTGATATTTACCTATGGCCTCTCACCAATACATTGATGATATTTTGCTCATATGTTGCCTTAATGCGTGTGATATGTCTTGTGCATTATTCATGACTACCATTTGCACACATGACATGCTTGACATGATTCCTTCTAGTACGTTGCATCTTCGCACTACTAGCTTGCTTGTCTTGATTCAAATGATTGCTTTCTTTGCCGCATCACCCATGTTCCATTCTTACTTGCTTTCTTGGGTTGATGACATATATGCTCGTGCCTCTCACATGATTTATCTTGATCATTGTCTCTTGTATCCATTAGTGGCACCTCTCATATCCCCTTGTATTGAGTGCCAACTTTCTATGCTTATTGATCATGGAGACATGGACATATTACTTGTGATGCATGCTTGCTTGATTGCGCCTATTGTATTTGGTTGTTCTCGCATCATATGCGTCCATACTATGATATGCTCCCTTGTCCTTTCTTATGATGAGCACGATTCATACACTTGTTGGGTATCTTACCACACGAATGATAGGTTTTGCATCTCCGCTAACCTCATTTATTTTTCCAATTGTTTTTCATGTTCTTTCATTTTGAAGGATTCACAAGGCGATACCGTCATGAGACAATTTGGTCATGTGAAGGCATACACGATGTGCAACACCAACATTTGCCAGAATCTCCTAAAGGTGAACTCCTTCCCTTTGAGCCATCCTCAATTACGCATATTGGATGGGTCACTCTTTCATTGTTGTCTCCTTCTTGTTGTCTACATGATACATCTCGTGAACGGAGGAGCGACATGGGAGATTGGCTCCATGGACATTCAAGTTGAGGGGTGCTCGGACTTAGTGGATTCACCACCGGACCACCACTTCTACCACGACATCGCGCTATGGTACAACAATCCCCATAACAAATTTGCACCTTATGCATGGACTGACTCATATTATGACTGCCTTGTTGCATCTTGTCTTTATATGTCATCCATGATATATGAGCTTGTACATTTCCTTAGCAAATTTGTTGTGATCTTCCTTGATGGCATATTCATAGATCATGATCATATTGTCCCCCATCAATTGCATGATCACATAGTCACATTGAGCACCAATTACCATGTTCATGCTTTTGATACACCATCCCATTATGACATCATTTTGCACCGTGGTTGCATTGATCATATTCACAACACATTTATGTGCACAATGAATGCTTTTGCTCCCATTAATGCTTTGCATATCATTCTATATCATCTTACTAAGCTCCATGCGCTTTGTCACAAACAATCTTGCCGCACAGACTCTTTGTTACATGATGGACACTTTGTGTGCGCTAACCATTGTATTTTCGAGTGTTGTTTGTGTTTGCTATTTTTGCATGTATACCACTCCGGCGACACCTTGGAGTACTTGGATTGCGCAATGTCCCAAACTCCGCCCAACTACAAGTCCATCCACAACAACTGTTTCCATGGCGATGAGGATCACGATCCGAGGTCGGATCTTTCCCATGGGAGGGGAGATGATGCTGAGCATCCTACGATCATCCCCATGTACACTACGACGAGACCTCGACCTCGAGCATACGCCATTGGACACAAGGTGAACTCGTTCCTAAGTCCGTTCCCTTTCCATTCTTCTGAGACATGGTTGCTACCTAATGCCAAGACACTACATGTTCTCAGGAATCAAGGACTCAAGGAGAAGGAACAGACATCATCAAGACTTGTGTAGAGTTTCTGCCAGGCCCGAACCTTCCGGCACAGCCGGGAACATCCGGCCTCCGGACCTTCCGGCCAACCCAGAACCTCTGGCCCTCGCCACACCAGCACAGCCTGCGCCGCACCAACTCTCCGGTTACACCGGAACCCACACGAAACTTCCGGAGCCCGGACCTTCTGTCCCTGCCCGGAACTTCCGGCCTGCCTGCGTGCAGAGTCTCTGGGCCGAGGCCCATGTACCTGTTTTGCACCTCACTTACCCCTTCGTGGCCCTAGACTGTATATACTCCTCCACCTCAACCATTTGAGGGTTAGCGTTGGTTTAGCTGATTTGAAAGATAGAGCTACGCTCATCCATATCGGATCTACTCCACGAGAGAGACCGCAGCCTCTACGGAGAAGATCCACCTTGGATTCAAGACCTCCTTGCAGAGAAGATCCCTTTGGATTCAAGCCCCCTTTCTAAGGGAAGATCCCCCCGTGGATTCAAGACCTCCTCACGGAGAAGAACCGGCTACCCTTTTTATTGTCCGTTGTTGACTTTGGATCGTCTATCTTACTTTATGTATTCGAGGATCTAGCACATGTGTGATCATTCTTGTTGGTTTGAGTGTTCTCTTGTGTTCTCCCTCATGATTTTCCCCTCATTTTCCTCCTCGTGTTCTTCGCGTTCTCCGTGGGATCCGCTCCTTTCATGAAAGATCGGGCTATAGGGTTCCTACCCTACATCACATGACGATAACAATCCTCCGCGCCAAGAGCACCACGAGTTGAACAATCATCTACAACAAGGGCGTCATCATCCCCGACCCCAACACAATGAAGAGCAATGCTACGGCAAGCTCAAGTTCACCATGCCCAAGTTCAACGGAAGCAACGATCCCGAAGAGTACCTTTCATGGGCATTGAAGGTTGACAAGATCTTCCATTTGCACAATGTTGAAGAAGAGAAGAAGATCGCAATGTCATCCCTTGATTTCCAAGACTATGTCCTCATTTGGTGGGAACAAATCATAGAGCGCCGAGAGGCAAGAGGTGAACCACCCATCACTACTTGGGCACAAATGAAGGATGTCATGAGAGCACACTTCGTACCTACCTACTACAACCACGACCTCTTCAAGAAACTCCAACAACTCAAGCAAGGAACAAAGAGCGTTGAAGAATACTACAAGGAGATGGAGATTGCAATGATAAGAGCCAATGTCACGGAAGATGATGAGCAAACAATGGCACGTTTCTTGAACAGACTCAATCACCCTATCAAGAAGATCGCTGACTTCCAACCATACTCAAATCTCATCGAGCTCGTGCACCAAGCTACCAAAGCGGAACGCCAAGTGCAAGATGATTTCAAGTATGCCAAGTTCTCATCCAAGTCCTACGGCTTCTCCAATAACCAAGCTTCAACGACTCCAACACCGACTACAAGACCTTCTACTTCCAACATCGACAAGTCGACTTCCAAGAAAGCTTCATCATCTAAAATCCATCCTCCTACGAGCAACTTCAAGCCGAGAGCCTCATCATCATCAACCCCAACCGATGAGACCGTCAAGACGAGTTCCTTCAAGTGTTTCACTTGGGGAGGCCGAGGCCACAAGTCCTACGAGTGCACCAACAAGCGAACCATGGTCTTCAACGACGATGGCACTTATGACTCCATGAGCGAAGGTGAAATGGAAGTCCTCGAGCAAGTCACCATGCACCGCCAAGTGAACAATGAAGAGGAACAAGTCTTTTGTGATGAAGACTCAAGTCCCGCACTTGTTGTCTCAAAGTCTTGAGTCTCCAACATTACCAAGAAGAAGACCAACGATGCCACATATTCCACACCAAGGCCGGCTTCAATGGCCGATCCGTCAAGGTCATCATCGATGGAGGGAGTTGTCATAATCTTGCAAGTGAAGAACTTTGCTCCAAGCTCCAATTGTCCAAGACGAAGAATCCACATCCATACAAAGTGCAATGGCTTAGTGACTCCGACACTATCCAAGTCGAGCATCGAGTACAAGTCTCCTTCAAGATCGGTGCCTACGAAGACACCTTGGAGTGTGATGTCGTTCCAATGACCGTTTGTCATCTTATCCTTGGATGGCCATGGCAATTCGATAGAGGAGTCATACACAACGGCTGAACGAACAACTACATCTTCAAGATGAAGGGCAAGGAGTACGTCCTATGTCCAATGTCGCCAAGTCAAGTGATCACCGACAAGCAAGCCACCCATCGTGGAGATCATAGTGAGAGAGCGAGCCACCAAAATGAGAGTGAGCGCCACAAGCCAAAATTGAGTGCCTCCACGATGAGCGAAAACAAGAACCTAGTTCTATTTGCCACCAAACGTGACATGAGAGAAGTGTGTGAGAACCCATCTAGTGTCCTACACTACGTCCTCGTGTGCAAGCACAATGCACCACAAACTAAAACTTCTCACACTCTTCCTCTAGTGTTGTCTTCTCTTTTGCAGGAATTTCAAGATGTTTTTCCCGATGAGCTACCTCCGGGTCTACCTCCTCTATGAGGCATGGAGCACTGAATTGACCTCATCCCCGGAGCACCTCTTCCGAACAAAGCTCCATACCGTGTCAACCCGATGAAACAAAAGAAATACAAAGGCAAGTAAAGCATCTCATAGACCATGGACATGTGCGTGAAAGTTTGAGCCCTTGTGCTGTTCCGGTCATTCTTGTGCCAAAATGTGATGGTAGTTTTGGATGTGCTCCGATTGTAGACCTATCAATGCTATCACCGTTCACTATAGGTATCCCATTCCACGCCTAGATGATATGCTTGATGAGCTTAGTGGTGCCACTATATTTTCCAAAATTGATCTTAAGAGTGGTTACTATCAAATCCGCATACAAGAGGGTGATGAATGGAAAACCGCCTTCAAAACCAAGTTTGGTTTGTATGAGTGGTTAGTCATGCCTATGGGTCTTTCGGAAGCACCGGGCACTTTTATGCGCCTCATGAATCACGTCTTTCGACCTTACATTGGTATATTTGTTGTGGTCTAATTTGATGATATCCTTGTGTTTAGAAAATCTATCAAAGAGCATGTCACCCATGTCTGCACCGTTTTACAAACTCTTAGAAAAGAGCACCTCTATGCTAATATGGAGAAATGCCTTTTTGTTGTTGATAATCTCGTTTTCTTGGGTTTTGTTGTTTCGTCTAAGGGTGTTCATGTTGATGAGTCCAAGATTAATGCTACTAAGACTTGGCCGCAACCAACCAACTTGCATCAAGTACGTAGTTTTCTTGGCCTTGAGGGCTTCCATCATCGCTTTGTGAAGGATTTTAGCACCATTGCTTCGCCTTTGCATGCTTTGAGCAAGAAGAATGTGCCTTTTGTTTGGGGACCATCCCAAGATACCACATTCAATGAGCTTAAGAATTTTCTTACTCATGCTCCCGTGCTTGCTTTACCAAACTTCAACAAGCCTTTTGAAATTCATTGCGATGCTAGTGGTAATGGCATAGGAGGTATGTTAACACAAGAGAAGCGCCCCATAGCTTACTTTAGTGAGAAACTTTCCGGAGCGCAACTCAATTATCCCATCTATGACAAAGAGCTATATGCTTTAGTCCGTGTTTTGCGTGAATGGGAACATTACCTTCGTCCCCATGAGTTTATCATTCATACCGATCATGAGACTCTCAAGTATCTTAAGGGACAAACTAAGTTGAACAAGCGTCATGCTAAATGGAGTGAATTTATTGAGTCTTTTCCCTATGTCATCAAGTACATCAAGGGTAAAGAAAACATAGTAGTGGATGCTCTTTCCCTCATATGCATGCTTGTCACGCAACTTGATTTAGATGTCATTGGCTTCGAGCATATCAAAGACTTGTATGAGCATGATGCAACTTTTGCTACTCCTTATGCCAAGTGTTTGTCGAATACATCTTGGGAACGCTATTACATCAAAGATGGCTATCTTATGAGAGCTAACAAACTTTGCATCCCCGAGTAGTCTCTTCGTTTGTTGATTTTGCAGGAATCACATGGAGGAGGCTTAATGGGACACTTCGGACGCGACAAGACGTTCGCCATGCTCTCGAAGAGCTACTTCTGGCCAAAGATGTTTCGGGATGTCAATCGCTTCACCAACCGGTGTTCTACATGTCGCAAAGCTAAGTCCAAAGCTCAATATCATGGTCTCTATATGCCTTTACCAATTCCATACCAACCATGGGAAGACATTAGCATGGACTTTGTACTTGGTTTGCCTAGAACTCGAAATGGGAAAGATTCCATATTTGTCGTTGTGGACCGTTTCTCAAAAATGGCACATTTTATTCCTTGCCACAAGATAGACGATGCTTCACATGTTGCCAATCTATTTTGTAGGGAAATTTTGCGTCTCCATTGTGTGCCAAAATCCATCGTCTCGGACCGCGACGTCAAGTTCGCTAGCTACTTTTGGAAGACCCTATGCGCCAAGCTTGGAATCAAGCTACTCTTCTCCACGGCGTACCATCCTCAAACCGACGGACGAATGGAGGTGACAAACCGCACACTCTCCACTCTACGTCGAGTACTTATCAAGAAGAACATCAAGGAGTGGGAGGAGTGTCTACCCATCGCCGAGTTCGCCTACAACCGAGCAAGACACTCAACAACCGACAAGTCCCCTTTCAAGGTCATCTACGGAGTCAACCCTTTGTCACCATTGGATATTCTACCTCTACCACTCCAAGAGCGAATCAATTTGGACGCAAGTGCAAGAGCGACCCATATCAAGAAGGTGCATGAAGATACAATAAACACAATCGAGTGCCAAGTACAACGCTTTGCATCCAAGCTCAATGTCAACAAGCACCCTATGATCTTCAACATTGGTGACCTCGTGTGGCTACACCTTCACAAGGACCGTTTTCCCCAAGAACGCAAGTCCAAACTTCGACCACGCGCGGATGGACCATTCAAGGTGCTTGCACGCTACAACGATAACGCTTACAAGATCGACATTCCTCGTGACAAGTACTCCGTGAGCGACATCTTCAACATCAAAGATCTCTCGCCCTACCATGGTGATGAGGATTTCGATCCGAGGATGGATCTTCCCCAAGGGAGGGGAGATGATGCGGAGCATCCCAAGATCATCCCCATGGACGCACCCACACCTCCAACGGCACCGTTTCGACCAATGACACGAGCCCGAGCCAAGGCTATCGAAGATAAGGTGAACTCACTCCTCTCCGAACTTCCACTTTCTATGCATGAGACATGGCTACTACCTAAGTCCGAGATGTTGTGCATGATTAGGTACCTAGAGGGTCCTCCTGAAGATACGCATGAAGACGGACAAGTCCCCAAGTCCACGGATGAGGAGAACCAATGGAAGGAGCCAAGAACATCTCCCAGGCCCCGGACATCCGGCCCCTGGAACGCCTTCCTCTACAGCTGCTCAACCACCAAGTACCTATAGGCCTCGGACATCCGGCCCCGCAAGCCCGGACATCCGGCACTTCCCGAGGTCCCGGATATCTGCCCCCCTACCCGGAAATCCAGACCCCACCAAACCCGAGAGCAACATGGCCAGCTTCACCAGCCCGGACATCCGGCCTCCGCAGCCCGGAGATCCGGCCCTCCATGAACGCCCGGACATCCGGCCCGACGCCCGGACGTCCGGCCTCCCTGTCTGCGAACAGTAAAGGGCCGAGGCCCGTGTACCCCTTCTACCCCCCTAGACTATATATACTCTATCCCGTACAACTTTCTAGGGTTAGCAAATGTTTAGCTCATATTTGTGAGAGAGCTTTGCTCATCCACTTGGTTACCTTCTCCTCGGAGATTCGGGCCTCCACCGGAGAAGATCCCCAAGCGGATTCAAGACCCCTCTTTAGGGAAGAACATCAAGACCTCCTCACGGAGAAGAACCGGTTACCCTTTTGTATCGTCCCTAGTTGTTCGTGGACCGTGTATCGTTCTATGTATCCGAGGATCTAGAACATGTGTGACTTGTTCTTGTTAGTTTGAGTGTTCCTCTTGTGTTTCCCCTTGTGTTTTCCCTCATTTTCCCCCGTTTCCCTCTTTGCGTTCCTCGTGTTCTTCGCGGGATCCGCTCCTTTCGTGAAAGATCGGGCGATTAGGGTTCTACCCTACATCACGATTGATGGGCATCTCCATAGCCCGTTGGTTAGCCGCATCGATGTGAGACTTTCTTACTTTTTTGTCTTCACTATATTTACCCCTATCATCATACTCTATTCCACCCATAGTGCTATATCCATGGCTTGCGCTCATGTATTGCGTAAGAGTTGAAAAAGCTTAAGCACGTTAAAAAGTATGAACCAATTGCTCGGCTTGTCATCGGGGTTGTGCATGATAAATACGTTGTGCTAAGAAGACGGAGCATGACAAAACTATATGATTTTGTTGGGATAACTTATTTTAGCATTGATATTTTGAAAGACATGGTTGCTTGTTGATATGCTTGAGTATCTAAATTATTATGTCAATACTAGACTATTGCCTTGAATCACATAATAGTCCAATTGTCCATGCTATAAAAGAAAAGAATATGATATGACATGTTAAACAACTTTGCACATCAAAAATTCTGTTTTTATCACTTACCTACTCGAGGACGAGTAGGAGTTAAGTTTCGGGATGCTGATATGTCTCCAACGTATCTATACTTTTTGATTGTTTCATGCTGTTATGTTATCAATATTGGATGTTTTACAATCATTTTATAGTCATTTTATATCAGTTTTTGGTACTAGCCTATTGACATAGTGCCAAGTGCCAGTTCCTATTTTTCCTTTTTTTACATCACAGATAATCATTATCAAATGGAGTCCAAATGGCACGAAACTTTACGGAGATTTTTTATGGGCCAGAAGGAACACAACGGGCCCTGGTTGCACCTGGGGTGAGTCCCGAGGAGGGGACAACCCACCAGGGCGCGCCAGGAGGCCCGGGCGCACCCTGGTGGGTTGTGCCCACCTCGGGTGCCCCCTGGACCGCCTCTGATGAGGACATGACTACCTTGGATACAACCAAAAATATTGCATACATGCATATTTGTCAGGTGATTTCTAGTACAAACTATTCAATAATCTATTTATGTTATCTAGAACAAAAATACTTCACACACTTTTGTGTTTTGTCTAATTGCAGGTGATGAGGACATCAATGCCATTGTTACATCCACAGCCCCTACTGCTGTACATACTGGACCAATTACTAGAGCTCGCGCACGCCAATTGAATTATCAGGTACTTCCGTTTCTTGGTAACGATTCTAATGTTCATGTGAATATGATGCTGCCTAAGTTAGATACATTTGTTTTGCTTACAAATGAAGGGCCTAGCTTGGACAAGAAAGATGAACCTTGTAGCAAGTTCAAGCATGGAGATGATGGCATGCGCAAGGGGAACAAGAACGAAGTTACAAGTGATGATTCCAGGACTCTAAAGCCACCATAATGAGTGCATGAAGCATGGGACGAAATATACAAGATGCCACTTCATAAATTTCGTCCAGAGGCTATTCTAGGTGCTGCTTCACCTTATTATTGGGCCAGGCCCATGTATTTTCGAAATACTTAAGTATAGGCTGTTTTTAGAGTCCGTATGTGCGGGGAAATAAGAGTTAGGGTTGGTTTCGGACCCCTTCACCAAGGGCCACGAAATTCCCCCTCTCTCCTCCATATATACAGCCCTTAGGGCATCGTTTAGACTTTGGGTTTTGTTTAGATTAAAAGTTCGCCATAGCTGCAACTTCGCGTACTTCGTTTGTGTCCAACGACCAGACCAAGACGTCACAGAACCCCACCTTGATCAATAAAGCTTTCATCTTATATTCGCAATATCCAGATTGCAATCTCAGTGTCTTGCTTGTTCTTCGTTTGCTCGCAGGAAATAGGCCCTCGTGGTCAGGTTGATCGTGCTCCGGCGTGATCAATAACCCCTCGAAGTTGGTTTAGCGATTGCTAAGGCGCGACGTCCTCGCACGTTCGTAGTCGGATCATCAAAGTTGACTTCCTCTAAAACGATAGCCACTATCTCATCGAAAGACGAGACACCTTTGCCTCTATCATGTTGTGATATTTCTAGGTTGCTCGGTGAGATTTTACAGTTTTTCATAGTTTAGATCGAGTATGTTCTTCCTACCTACAGTCCACGAAAAAGCCAGAAAAAAAATTAGGGTTAGTTCATCCTATCCGAACCAATCTGAGCCTTTGCATAATCTTTTCTGTATTTGCTTTGTTGAATTTGCGGTTGCATCGTCGTGTCAAGTTGCTGGTCTTAGCGTCTAGTCCTTTAGAGTTTTGAGTTCTGTTCACAGGTTGTCATGTCGCTGCTGCCATATATCACCACCGCATCATCATCATTGCTGCTGCCATATACCACCACCACACAAACTTCATCATCGCTGCCATATTCACCACCACATATTCACCACAAATCTGAGTCCATATACGCCACCACATATCCGTCGCCATCACGCCAATCCGAGTCCACCTGCAACATATATCCGCCACCAGTCTGATTTCCACCAGATTCATCGCCGCCACCAATCCGAGATTCCACCAGATTCATCTCCGCCACCAGTCCTAGTCCGAGTCCGGTATTTGTTGCTTTGTTTTCGAGTTCTAGATCACGCGATACTCCGAGTCGTGACAGAGTAGGACTCCCCAACTTTCGAACCATCCGCAGAAGAAAAATAGTTCCAAACTCAAAAAAAAGAGGAAAAAAAGTGCAAAAAAAGTGAAAAAAAGAAAAAAAATCAGAGCGTGTTCCTCCCTTGTTTATGTGCAGCGCTGTGATTTTGTTAGTGTTCTAGGCTCGCGTCTCTAGCACGGTCTAGCCTAGGACCAGCACAGTACCGTCGTTGAGCATTTATTCAACTTTGCATCTCTGAATTGATTATTGCTGACCCTTTTTGCTACCATATTATAAGCCTTCCTAGCTCCACATACATCTATGTCGTGCGTTTGACTCTCCCTGGTAATCGCTCTACCCAAGCTTTGAGAGTTTTGACTACGACGGTTGCCAATCACCGCCTGCTGCTGGGTAAGAACTGGTAAGAATTTGAGATTTGCTTGACGGATTTGTGACACCACCACCACCTCTTGGTAGTATTATGTAGGATCATATTCTTGTGTGTTTCTATTGTTACTAACCAAGGCAAGATCACAAGTCGACGAGACTGACTGGGAGAACATGACGAATAAGGAGTTGCATGATAAATTTTAGCAAATGATGAGTGGAAAGGTGCAAGATGTGCTAAACAAATTTGAAGAGGACATGGAGAAGATAGATGGCATGGAGAAGACGTTCGAAACAAAGCTCGATAACAGGTTTAATGAATTGCTCGCGCGTCTTCCACCACCACCACCGGCTGCACCTAATGCACCTCTACAACAACAAAAACAACGACTACCTCCACATCGTGAAACAGCCCTCCGCCGAGCGAGCCGTCTCTCTCTTGCACCTGGCCAAACTGTTAGTGCTGCTGTTGATACTTCTGTGGCTCCTGCTGCTGATGCGGAGGAGGATGATTTTGCGGGAGATTACGAGGATGAGGTTGATCAAAATCAGAACTACGTGCCACCACCAGCACTGCAACCACCAGGTCGTCCACATGCAAATAATGGCAATGGTAGGGCTCACCCTCAGGTACGAGATCATGACCATCTCCCTAAACTAAAATTGAATATTCCACCATTTGAGGGTAGATATGTTCCTGATATATATCTTACCTGGGAGTTAGAAACTGAACAATGATTTACATTTTTACAATATCCTGAGGAGAGACGTGTTCCTGCTGCTGTTTGTGCTTTCACTAGCTTTGCATGTGTTTGGTGGTCTGAACATTGTAGATTATATCCTGTTCCAGCTACTTGGGCTGCTTTGAAAACTGCTATGCGTACTCGTTGGGTTCCACCATCTTATCAACGTGAATTACTTCAAAAATTGCAGCGTTTAAGACAAGGAAAAAATTCTGTAGAAGAATATTATCAGGAATTACAAAACTGGCATGATTAGATGTGGTATTGTTGAGGAGAATGAAACTATGCTTGCACGTTTTATGGGTGGATTAGATAGAGAGATTCAGACCATCCTAGAGTATAAGGAGTATAATAATATCACTCGTTTATTCCATCTTGCTTGTAAAGCTGAACATGAAGTGCAGGATCGACAGGCATTGGCGCGAACTAACTTTTCTGCAGGTCGATCTTCATCATGCACACCGCGTGCATCCTCTACTTCCACTCCACCAGCACCTCCATCAGGTGCCACCTCCAGCCGTGATACAAGAAAGAGGGCACACAAGTGATATTATTTGTCGTCGTTGTAAGGGAAGAGGACATTTTGCGAGAGAATGCCAATCTCAGCATGTGATGATTGCTACTAAATATGGTGGGTATGAGTCCGCTAGTGACTATGATGAGGAGACTTTGGCCCTTATTGCACGTGAAGAACACGATGGAGATGATTCTGATCATGAGACGCAAGACATGGCTCCTGAAGATGCTGACAGGTATGAATGTTTAGTTGCTCAACGTGTTTTGAGTGTGCAGGTCACACAAGCTAAGCAAAATCATAGGCATAATTTGTTCCATACAAAGGGAGTTGTGAAGGAACGTTCTGTTCGCGTCATCATAGATGGAGGGAGCTGCAATAACTTGGCTATCATGGAAATGGTGGAGAAGCTATCTCTCACCACAAGACCACATCCACATCCTTACTACATCCAATGGTTCAACAACAGCGGCAAGGTTAAGGTAACATGTACTGTTCGTGTGCATTTTAGTATCTCTACATATGCTGATTATGTTGATTGTGATGTGGTACCTATGCAAGCATGTTCCTGATTACTTGGTAGACCATGGCAATTTGATAAAAATTCTGTACACCATGGTAGAAACAATCAGTATACTCTTGTTCATAATGATAAAAATATTACTTTGCTTCCTATGACTCCTGAATCCATTTAGAAAGATGATATTAATAGAGCTAATAAAGCAAAATAGGAGAAAAATAAGAGTGAAAATCAGATTGTGGCAAAAGAATTTGAGCAACAAATGAAAGCTAATAATAAACCATCTAGTGTTGCTTCTGAAATTAAAATGAAAAGTGCATGTTTACTTGCCACAAAATCTGATATTGATGATCTAGATTTCAGCAAATCTGTTTGCTATGCTTTTGTGTGCAAAGAGGCATTATTTTCATTCGAGGACGTGCCTTCCTCTTTGCCTCCTGCTGTCACTAACATTTTGCAGGAGTTCGCTGACGTCTTTCCAGAAGACGTGCCACCGGGATTACCACCTATTCGAGGGATTGAGCATCAAATTGACTTAATTCCCGGTGCATCATTACCCAACCGTGCACCATACCGTACCAATCCAGCGGAGACGAAGGAGATTATGCGTCAAGTACAAGAACTGCTCGACAAAGGTTATATACGTGAATCCCATAGTCCTTGTGCTGTTCCTATCATTTTAGTGCCGAAAAAGCATGGTACGTCACATATGTGCGTTGATTGTAGAGGCATTAATAATATTACTATTCGTTATCGTCATCCTATTCCTAGGCTAGATGATATGCTTGATGAATTGAGTGGCTCTACAATATTCTCCAAAGTTGATTTGCATAGTGGATACCATCAAATTCGTATGAAATTGGGAAATGAATGGAAAACAGCATTTAAAACTAAGTTTGGATTATATGAGTGGTTAGTCATGCCTTTTGGGTTAACTAATGCACCTAGTACTTTCATGAGGTTAATGAACGAAGTTTTACATGCTTTCATTGGACGATTTGTGGTAGTTTACTTTGATGACATATTGATTTATAGAAAATCTTTGGAGGAACATTTGGAACATTTACGTGCTGTTTTTATTGCTCTACATGATGCATGTTTGTTTGGTAACCTTGGAAAGTGCACCTTTTGCACCGACCGAGTATCTTTTCTTGGCTATGTTGTTACTCCACAGGGAATTGAAGTTGATAAAGCCAAGAGTGAAGCTATTGAGAGTTGGCCGCAGCCCAAAATAGTCACATAAGTGAGTAGTTTCCTTGGCCTTGCTAGTTTCTATAGGCGTTTTGTGAGAGATTTCAGCACCATTGTTGCACCTCTCAACGAGCTTACAAAGAAGGATGTGCCTTTTGTTTGGGGTACCGCACAGGAAGAAGCCTTCACGGTATTGAAAGATAAGTTGACACATGCTCCTTTACTCCAACTTCCTGATTTGAATAAGACTTTTGAGCTTGAATGTGATGCTAGTGGAATTGGATTAGGAGGTGTGTTATTACAAGATGAAAAACCTGTTGCATAATTTTCTGAAAAATTGAGTGGGCCTAGTCTGAACTATTCTACTTATGAAAAAGAATTATATGCTCTTGTTCGGACCTTAGAAACATGGCAACATTGTTTATGGCCCAAGGAATTTGTTATACATTCTGATCATGAATCTTTGAAACACATTAAAAGTTAAGCAAAACTGAACCGTAGACATGCTAAATGGGTTGAATTCATTGAGACTTTTCCTTATGTCAATAAACACAAGAAGGGTAAAGAAAATGTTATTGCTGATGCATTGTCTCGTCGTTATACTATGTTTTCACAACTTGACTTTAAAATATTTGGTTTGGAGACCATCAAAGATCAATATGTGCATGATGCTGAATTTAAAGATGTATTGTAGAATTGTAAGGAAGGGAGAACTTGGAACAAGTTCGTTCTTAAAGATGGATTTGTGTTTCGTGCTAACAAGCTATGCATTCCAGCTAGCTCTGTTCATCTTTTGTTGTTGCAGGAGGCGCATGGAGGAGGATTAATGGGACACTTTGGCATCAAGAAGATGGAGGATATACTTGCTACACATTTATGTTGGCCAAAGATGAGACGGGATGTTGAGCGTTATGTTGCTTGCTGCACTACATGTCAAAAAGCTAAGTCACGACTCAATCCTCATGGTTTATATATGCCTTTGCCTGTACCTAGTGTTCCTTGGGAGGATATATCTATGGACTTTGTTTTAGGTTTACCTCGAACAAAGAAGGGGAGGGATAGCATATTTGTTGTCGTGGATAGGTTCTCGAAAATGGCACACTTTATACCATGTCATACAAGCGATGATGTTGTTAATGTTGCTGATTTGTTCTTTCGTGAAATTATTCGCTTGCATGGTGTGCCATATACTACTATTTCTGATCATGATTGATGTGGTGCATCCCACGACCATCCCCATGGACGCCACCTCAACTATCCAAGCTCCAAGTGGACCAATGACAAGGGCTAGGGCACGTGCTATTCAATCCGAGGTGACATCACTCCTACTTGAGTTTTCTCCCTCTTCAAGTGAGACATGGCTACTGCCTAAGTCCGAGATACTAGGTGTCATCAGGCACAACGCTCAAGACTCGGAGCCGAGGACTGTAGAAGAAGAGAAATGCGTCAACACTCTAGACAGCCCAGAACTTTCGGCCACAGCCTGGAACTTCCTGCCCCCGGACCTTCCGGCCGACCTGGAGCTTCCGGCCGCCGATGACTTCGACCAGCCCAGGCGTGCCAACTCTCGGGTTAGCCCGGACCCCGTCCCGGACCTTCCGGCGCCCGGAACCTCCGGCCGGGCCGGACCTTCCGGCCCCCGGATGCCAGCACATCTCCTCCGCGCCAACTCTCTGGTTAGGCCGGACCCTCCCCGGAACCTCAGGCGCCCGGAACTTCCGGCCCTGCCTGCGCGCAGCCACTTGGGCCGAGGCCCGTGTACCCATTCATCACCTAGACTATATATACTTTATCCAGTACAACTTTCTAGGGTTAGGGTTGGTTTAGCTCATACTTAGAGATAGAGCTTCGCTCATCCACATCGGATCTACTCCTCGTGAGAGACCGCGGCCTCTTCGGAGAAGATCCCTTTGGATTCAAGACCTCCTCACGGAGAAGATCCCCTCGTGGATACAAGACCTCCTCACGGAGAAGAACCGGCTACCCTTTTGTTCCATCCTTAGTTGTCAATGGATTCGTGTATCGTTCTATGTATTCGAGGATCTAGCGCATGTGTAACTTGTTCTTATTCGTTGAGTGATTCTCTTGTGTTTCCCCTTGTGTTTCCCTCATTTCCCCCTCGTGTTCCTCGTGTTCTTCGCAGGATCCGCTCCTTCGTGAAAGATCGGGCGATTAGGGTTCTACCCTACATCATCTTGATATCAGAGCAAGGTTGATCACGATTTCGGAGCCTCCCCATTGTGTTTCTAGCCTAATTTTGTTGTTTTTCGTCCTAATCCGAAAATCCCCACCAAAAATAGCCCCAATTTTTTTTGTGATTTGTTCGTGTGTTGAGATTTTGTTGGTCTTGATTCGTGAATTTTGTGTGTGGCTCGTAGATCTAGCCTCCCTACCCTTCTTTTCCTCCAATTTCTTATTTTTCCCCTTCAGATTTGGGCTTTTTCCCCAAGCTTTTCCGCCCAATTCCACGATCCCAAAGTCTCTGTTCTTGGAAGAATCCCAACCACCGGAACTTCCGATCGAGCCCGGACATTCCCGCCCCCGGACCTTCCGGCCTTCCCCGGAACCTTTGGACCCCGGACCCTCCGTCTTGCCCGGAACTTCCGGCTTCGACAGAAAGTTCGCACTACTTCCACAACTCCGCCCAAATTCCACCAAATTTTGTTCCGGTGCTCACCTTATACCATATATACTTCCTCATACCTCCTCCACTTCCGCATAACCCAACTATTTTTAGACCGTTTCGCTCTCCGACACAATTGCTACTTTGAAGTTTGAGAATTTGAGTTGCGGTACCGTATCCTTTTGTGTTTCGGCTATCTAGGTACAGTTCGACATCGACATCACCGCTGCTCATCTCCCCCATGGACGCGTCATCAACCACGACAACCTCGACTACGACTTGGTATTCGTGCCACCATTTTGACACCATACCGGAAGCAAGACCGGTAACCTCATCTTGGTATTGGACATATCACTCTTGCCACTACATTGATAGCCATCATAGCCTTACTCCTTTGCGTTGCTTACCCATCGAGACTAGCCATTGAGTATTGCCGGCAACGAGACTTGTGCACATTAGTGATCATACTTCCCATAACATACATACATCATTCTTGCCTATATTCGTATCATCTATTGTGTCACAAAATTGTCATCGCATACTCACTTGCTATCTTGGTTCGTCAAGCATTGCATGAGAAAAGAGCTCAAACATCAAAGAGCCAACCAAGATTTTAAGCAAAGAGGAAAGATAAGAGAAGAGATTTTAAGCAAGAACCATAGCATCATACAACATTAAGATTGTCATACTCGATCATCTTGGATCATATCATAGCAACACCTTGCATTCAAAATATTTGGGATAGAAGTCGTTGCATTTTTGCTAAGTAGGTTGTGCACAAGTTCTTGTATCCGCCTATCATGCAATCGTGCTAGCGTCTCTCTCGTGTTGTGCAACAAGAGCATTTTTGTGGATTCCACATTTTGGCTCACCCTTGGTTGCACAACCCCACTTATCTTTTTGCGTGTGCGTTTCTGTTTACCTTATATGCTTGGTCTACTTGTTACACTACATCTTGCGAATCTTTTCCAACATTATCGAAGATCACTTACAATTGCATCAAATTCTGTGCCACCATCCTAACCAAGTTCCACCAAAAGCTTTTACTTGTGTAGGTGTGAGAAACCGACAAGAACTCGTACCAGTTGTGCTATTTCCTTGTCCTATATTGGAGTGATCCTCGATCCACTTACAACTTCAGTCAAGGTACATTTGGTACTCGTTCCTCTCTTTCTACCACTCACATTGGTCTTGGAATGATGGATAGGCCAAGTACTTATACCAACCCACTCTTCATGGAGCAAGACGACGGTATGAACTCTTTCGTCACCAAGAGTCACCTCTTTGGTGCACAACGTGCTTTGCATCAAGAGCAACAAGCTATGAGTGAACGCATCAACAACCTTGCCACCGACTTGCAACTTTTCGATCAACGTACAAGGGACTACTTTGACCACAAGCTCGACGATCACAAGCAAGAGAATGACGCAAGGATGGACGAGATTCGCGCTTTGTTACTCAACCGCTCTTCTTCCACATCAAGAAGGAACCGTTCAAGTCGCCATTCTGTCTAAAGTACACCGACATCGAACACTCTTCGTTGAGCCGCGCGCACCGACCGTCAAGCATACCTCAATCCGCTTCGGGATACCGACTCTCAAGAGCGCCGACGACATCAAGATGAAGAAGCCTTTGCGCTGGCTAGCGAACGACAACAACAACGCCAACATGAAGAGGAAGAACGCGCGCGTCTACACCAAAATGCACACGATGCCGAGGCTCAACGTCAAGCACAACAACTCCGTGACGCTCAAGCACTTGAGGCGCAACAAGCTCTACGCGATCCGAGTCGAGCTGTTGCCGACCGAGGCCGACAAGCCCGTGAAGAAGAGGAAGCACTTCGCGAAGAAATTCACGAGCGACGATTTCAAGCTCACAAGCACCATCTAGTGCCCCCTCGAGCTCGACGCGTTCCTCCACAAGCTCGCCAAGACCATCAAGTTCATCAAGAGCATGAAAACAATGGGAATCCTCCGCGACAAGATCAACACGAGGTTGACTACCCTCCGCATCAAGAGCACCATGAGTTGGACAATCATCTTCAACATGGGCGTCATCATCCCCGACACCAACACAATGAAGAGCAACGCTACGGAAAGCTCAAGTTCACCATGCCCAAGTTCATCGGAAGCAATGATCCCGAAGAATACCTTTCATGGGCATTGAAAGTTGACAAGATCTTCCGTTTGCACAATTATGAAGAAGAGAAGAAGATCGCGATGGTATCCCTTGAGTTCCAAGACTACGTCCTCATTTGGTGGGAACAAGTCAATGAGCGCCGCGAGGCAAGAGGTGATCCACCCATCACTACTTGGGCACAAATTAAGGATGTCATGAGAGCATGCTTTGTGCCTACCTTCTACAACCGCAACCTCTTCAAGAAACTCCAACAACTCAAGCAAGGAACCAAGAGCGTTGAAGAATACTACAAAGAGATGGAGATTGCAATGATAAGGGCCAATGTGACGGAAGATGATGAGCAAAGTATGGCACGTTTCTCGAATGGACTCAATCATCTTATCAAGAAGATCGCCGACTTCCAGCCATACTGAAATCTCATCGAGCTCGTGCACCAAGCTACCAAAGCGGAACGCCAAATGCAAGATGATTTCAAGTATGCCAAGTTCTCATCCAAGTCCTACGGTTTCTCCAATAACCAAGCTTCAACGACTCCAACACCGATTACAAGACCGTCTACTTCCAACATCGACAAGTCGACTTCCAAGAAAGCTTTGCCTACTACAAGCAACTTCAAGCCGAGAGCTTCATCATCATCAACTCCTACCGATGAGACCGTCAAGACGAGCTCCCTCAAGTGTTTCACTTAAGGAGGCCAAGGCCACAAGTCCTATGAGTGCACCAACAAGCGCACCATGATCTTCAACGACGATGGCACTTATGATTCCATGAGAGAAGGAGAAATGGAAGCCCTTGAGCAAGTCGCCATGCACCGCCAAGTGAACAATGAAGAAGAACAAGTCTTTTGTGATGAAGACTCACGCCCCGCACTTGTTGTCTCCAAAGTCTTGACTCTCCAACATCACCAAGATGAAGACCAAAGATGCACCATATTCCACACCAAGGCCGGCATCAGTGGATGATCCGTCAAGGTCATCATCGATGGAGGGAGTTGTCACAATCTCGCAAGTGAAGAACTTTGCTCCAAGCTCCATTTGCCCAAGATGAAGCATGCACATCCATACAAAGTGCAATGGCTTAGTGACTCCGGCACTATCCAAGTCGAGCATCGAGTACAAGTCTCCTTCAAAATCGGCGCCTACAAAGACACCTTAGAGTGCGACGTCATCCCAATGACCGTTTGCCATCTTCTCCTTGGACGGCCATGGCAATTCGATAGAGGAGTCGTCCACAACGACCGAACGAACCACTACATCTTCAAGATGGAGGGCAAGGAGTACGTCCTCCGTCCAATGTCGCCAAGTCAAGTGATCGCCGACAAGCATACCACCCATCGTGGAGATCATAGTGAGAGAGCGAGCCACCAAAAAGAGAGTGAGCGCCACAAGCCAAATTTGAGTGCCTCCACGATGAGCGAAAATGAGAACCTAGTTCTATTTGCCACCAAACGTGAGATGAGAGAAGTGTGTGAGAACCCATCTAGTATCCTACACTACGTCCTCGTGTGCAATGACAATGCACCACAAACTAACACTTCTCACACTCTTCCTCTAGTGTTATCTTCTCTTTTGTAGGAATTTCAAGATGTTTTCCCCGATGAGCTACCTCCGGGACTACCTCCACTTCGAGGCATTGAGCACCGCATCGACCTCATCCCCGGAGCACCACTTCCAAACAAAGCTCCCTACCACGTCAACCCCGAAGAAACAAAAGAAATACAAAGGCAAGTAAAGCATCTCATAGACCATGGACATGTGCGTGAAAGTTTGAGCCCTTGTGCCGTTCTAGTCATTCTTGTGCCAAAACGTGATGGTAGTTTTCGCATGTGCTTCGATTGTAGACCTATCAATGCTATCACCGTTCGCTATAGGTATCCCATTCCACGCCTAGATGATATGCTTGATGAGCTTAGCGGTGCCACTATATTTTCTAAAATTGATCTTAAAAGTGGTTACTATCAAATCCGCATACAAGAGGGTGATGAATGGAAAACCGCCTTCAAAACCAAGTTTGGTTTGTATGAGTGGTTAGTCATGCCTATGGGTCTCTCGGAAGCACCGGGCACTTTTATGCGCCTTATGAATCATGTCTTTCGCCCTTACATTGGTATATTTGTTGTGGTTTACTTCGATGACATTCTTGTGTTTAGCAAATCTATCCAAGAGCATGTCACCCATGTCCGCACCGTTTTGCAAACTCTTAGGAAAGAGCGTCTCTATGCTAATATGGAGAAATGCCTTTTTGGTGTTGATAAGCTCGTTTTCTTGGGTTTTGTGGTCTCTTCTAAGGGTGTTCATGTAGATGAGTCCAAGATCAATGCTATTAAGACTTGGCCGCAACCAACCAACTTGCATCAAGTTTGTAGTTTTCTTGGTCTTGCGTGTTTCTATCGTCGCTTTGTGAAGGATTTTAGCACCATTGCTTCGCCTTTGCATGCTTTGAGCAAGAAGAATGCGCCGTTTATTTGGGGACCATCCCAAGATACCGCATTCAATGAGCTTAAGAATTTTCTTACTCATGCTCCCGTGCTTGCTTTACCCAACTTCGACAAGCCTTTTGAAATTCATTGCGATGCTAGTGGTAATGGCATAGGAGGTGTGTTAACGCAAGAGAAGCGCCCCATAGCTTACTTTAGTGAGAAACTTTCCGGAGCGCAACTCAATTATCCCATCTATGACAAAGAGCTATATGCTTTAGTCCGCGTTTTGCATGAATGGGAACACTACCTTCGTCCCCATGAGTTTATCATTCATACCGATCATGAGACTCTCAAGTATCTTAAGGGACAAACTAAGTTGAACCAGCGTCATGCTAAACGGAGTGAATTTATTGAGTCTTTTCCCTATGTCATCAAGTACATCAAGGGTAAAGAAAACATAGTAGCGGATGCTCTTTCCTACATTTGCATGCTTGTCACCCAACTTGAGTTAGATGTCATTGGCTTCGAGCATATCAAAGACTTATATGAGCATGATAAAACTTTTGCCATTCCTTATGCCAAGTGTTTGTCGAATAAATCTTGGGAACGCTATTACATAAAAGATGGCTACCTTATGAGAGATAACAAACTTTGCATTCCTGAGTCCTCGCTTCGTTTGTTGCTTTTGCATGAATCTCATGGAGGAGGCTTAATGGGACACTTCGGATGCGACAAGACATTCTCCACACTCTCGAAGAGCTACTTTTGGCCTAAGATGTTTCGGGATGTCAATCGTTTCACCAATCGGTGTTCTACATCTCACAAAGCTAAGTCCAAAGCTCAATCTCATGGTCTCTATATGCCTTTACCTATTCCATACCAACCTTGGGAAGAGATTAGCACGGACTTTGTCCTTGGTTTGCCTAGAACTCGAAATGGGAAAGATTCTATATTTGTCATTGTGGACCGTTTCTCAAAAATGGCACATTTTATTCCTTGCCACAAGATAGACGATGCTTCACATGTTGCTAATCTCTTTTGTAGGGAAATTTTGCGTCTCCATGGTGTGCCAAAAACCATCGTCTCGGACCGCGATGTCAAGTTCCTTAGATACTTTTGGAAGACCCTATGCACCAAGCTCGGAATCATGCTACTCTTCTCCATGGCTTACCGTCCTCAAATCGACGGCCAAACAGAGCTGACAAACCGCACACTCTCCACTCTACTTCGAGTACTCATCAAGAAGAACATCAAGGAGTGGGAGGAGTGTCTACCCATCGCCGAGTTCGCCTACAACCGAGCAAGACACTCAACAACCGGCAAGTCACCTTTCGAGGTCGTCTACGGATTCAACCCTTTGTCACCATTGGATACTCTACCTCTACCACTCCAAGAGCGAATCAATTTGGACGCTAGTGCAAGAGCGACCCATATCAAGAAGGTGCATGAAGATACAAGAAACACCGTCGAGCACCAAGTACAACGCCTTGCGACCAAGCTCAACGTCAACAAGCAACCTATGGTCTTCAACATTGGTGATCTCGTGTGGCTACACCTTCGCAAGGAGCGCTTTCCACAAGAACGCAAGTCTAAGCTTCGACCTCGAGCAGATGGACCCTTCAAGGTGCCCGCACGATACAATGACAACGCTTACAAGATCGACCTCCCGCACGACAAATACAACGTGAGCGACATCTTCAACATCAAAGATCTCTCTCCTTTCCATGGTGATGAATAACTCGATCCGAGGACAGATCTTCCCCAAGGGAGGGGAGATGATGCGGAGCATCTCATGACCATCCCCATGGACGCCAGCTCAACTATCCAAGCTCCAAGTGGACCAATGACAAGGGCTAGGGCACATGCTATTCAATCCGAGGTGACATCACTCCTACTTGAGTTTTCTCCCTCTTCAAGTGAGACATGGCTACTACCTAAGTCCGAGATACTATCTGTCATCAGGTACATCGCTCAAGACTCGAAGCCGAGGACTGTAGAAGAAGAGACATGCGTCAACACTTTGGATAGCCCGGAACTTCCGGCCAGAGCCCGGAACTTCCGGCCGCCGATGACTTCGACCAGCCAAGGTGTGCCAACTCTCGGGTTAGCCCGGACCCCGTCCCGGACCTTTCGGCGCCCAGAACCTTCAGCCGGCCCGGACCTTCCGGCCCCCGGATGCCAGCACATCTCCTCCGTGCCAACTCTCTGGTTAGGTCGGACTCTCCCCGGAACCTTGGCGCCCGGAACTTCCGGCCTAGCCCGGAACTTCCGGCCCTGCCTGCGCGCAGCCACTTGGGCCGAGGCCTGTGTACCCTTTCGTCACCTAGACTATATATACTCTATCACATACAACTTTCTAGGGTTAGCGTTGGTTTAGCTCATACTTAGAGATAGAGCTTCGCTCATCCACATCGGATCTACTCCTCGTGAGAGACCGCGGCCTCTTCGGAGAAGATCCCTTTGGATTCAAGACCTCCCCGCGGAGAAGATCCCCTCGTGGATACAAGACCTCCTCACGGAGAAGAACCGGCTACCCTTTTGTACCATCCTTAGTTGTCCGTGGATTCGTGTATCATTCAATGTATTCGAGGATCTAGCGCATGTGCAACTTGTTTTTGTTGGTTGAGTGATTCTCTTGTGTTTCCCCTTATGTTTCCCTCGTTTCCCCCTCGTGTTCCTCGTGTTCTTCGCGGGATCCGCTCCTTTCATGAAAGATCGGGCGATTAGGGTTCTACCCTACATCAGTGATACTAAATTTCTTAGCCAGTTTTGGAGATGTTTATGGGCTAAGTTGGGGACTAAACTACTTTTTAGTACTACTTGTCACCCACAAACTGATGGACAAACTGAAGTAGTCAATAGAACATTGTCTACTGTGCTTAGGGCTGTTTTGAAGAATAACAAGAAAATGTGGGAAGAATGCTTGCCACATATTGAATTTGCTTATAATCGTTCATTGCATTCTACTACTAAGATGTGCCCTTTCGAAATTGTTTATGGTTTCCTACCTCGTGCACCTATTGATTTGTTGCCTCTTCCATCTTCGGAGAAGGTTAATTTTGATGCTAAAGAGCGTGCTGAATTGATTTAAAAAAACGAATGAGTTAACTAAGAAAAACATTGAGTGTATGAATGCTAAATATAAACTTGCTGGAGATAAGGGTAGAAAACATGTTGTGTTTGCACCTAGAGATCTTGTTTGGTTACATTTGCATAAGGATAGATTTCCTAATTTGCGCAAATCAAAGCTAATGCCATGTGCTGATGGTCCTTTTAAGGTGTTAGAGAAAATAAATGATAATGCATATAAACTTGAGCTGCCTGCAGATTTTGGGGTTATTCCCACTTTTAGCATTGCAGATTTGATGCCTTATTTGGGTGAGGACGATGAACTTTCGTCGAGGACGACTTCATTTCAAGAAGGGGAGGATGATGAGCACATCAATACGATTGTTACACCCACAGCCCCTGCTGCTGTACATACTGGACCAATTACTAGAGCTCGCGCACGCCAATTGAATTATCAGGTACTTTCGTTTCTTGGTAACGATTCTAGTGTTCATGTGAATATGATGCTGCCTAAGTTGGATACATTTGTTTTGTTTTACAAATGAAGGGCCTAGCTAGGACAAGAAAGATGAACCTTGGAGCGAGTTCAAGCATGGAGATGATGGCATGCGCAAGGGGAACAAGAACGGAGTTACAAGTGATGATTCCAGGACTCTGAAGCCACCATACTGAGTGCATGAAGCATGGGACGAAATATACAAGATGCCACTTCATAAATTTCGTCCAGAGGCTATTCTAGGTGCTACGTCACCTTATTATCGGGCCAGTGTAACACCCTCGATGCGACTATAGCTCCCACGTGTCGAGGCATGACTTAGAGACATAATCGCATTGAAGGCATATGTCGCAAGCTAGGCAATCTTCACAACATACCATGTAATATATATAATAAAGGGGAGATAACAATAGTTGGCTTACACTCGCCACGTCAATCAAGTTCATAAATAACATTACATCACCCAAACACTCATGGCCCGACTACGGCGCCAAAATAAAAGAGAACCCAACATGCGACAACGGTCCCGTTCACCCCCCAACTGGGCACCACTACTGATCATCGGGAAAGGAAACGTAGTAACGTTAAGAGTCTTCGTCGAACTCCCACTTGAGCTCATACGCGTCTCCTGGAGCGGAGTCATCAGGCCCTGCATCTGGTGTAATAGTAATCTGTGAGCCATAGGGACTCAGCAATCTCGCACCCTCGTGATCAAGACTATTTAAGCTTATAGGTATGGCAAGGTAAAAAAATATGTGGAGCTGCAGCAAGCGACTAGCAAGTATGGTGGCTAACTTATTCGCAAAAGAGAGCGAGAACAGGAGGCAAAGCACGAGCGAGAAACTAGAGAGCAACCTGCGCAAACATTACTCCAACACCGTGTCCACTTCCCGAACTCCACCGAGAAGAGGCCATCACGGTAACACACTCGGTTGATTCATTTTAGTTAAGTTAAGGTTCAAGTTATCTACAACCGGACATTAACAAATTCCCATCTGCGCATAACCGCGGGCACGGCTTTCGAAAGTTCAAATCCCTGCAGGGGAGTCCCAACTTAGCCCATAACAAGCTCTCACGGTCAACGAAGGAATAGACCTCCTCCCAAGACATTCCGATCAGACTCGGTATCTCGGTAATCAAGACACTTCGACAGGTTAAAACAAATCCAGCAACACCGCCCGAATGCGCCGAAAAATCCCGATAGGAGCTGCACATATCTCTTTCTCAGGGCACACTCAGATGAACACTACGTACAACTAAAACCAACCCTCAAGTTGCCCCGAGGTGGCGCTGCAAGTGGCTCTATTTGGACCAACACTCAGAGGAGCACTGGCCCAGGGGGGTTTAAAATAAGATGACCCTCGGGCTCCAGAAACCCAGGGGAAAAAGAGGCTAGGTGGAAAATGGTAAAACCAAGGTTGGGCATTGCTGGAAAAGCTTTAATCAAGGCGAACTATCAAGGGGTTCCCATTATAACCCAACCGCGTAAGGAACGCAAAATCCGGGAACATAACACCGATATGACGGAAACTAGGGAGGCAAGAGTGGAACAAAACACTAGGCGATAGGCCGAGCCTTCCACCCTTTACCAAGTGTATAGATGCATTAAGATAACAAGATAATATAATGATATCCCAACAAGTAAACAAAAGATGGTCCAACAAGGGACGGCCTCCAATCTTCACTTGCAACTAGCAACGCTATAAGAGGGGCTGAGCAAAGCGGTAACATAGCCGATCAACGGTTTGCTAGGACAATGGTGGGTTAGAGGTTTGACATGGAAATTTGGAAGGCTTGCAAGCAAATGGTAGGCATCACAGCAATGGCATGGCAAAGAGCGAGCAAACTAGCATAGCAAAGATAGTAGTGATTTCGAGGGTATGGTCATCTTGCCTGCACAGTTGTCAGAGTTGCCTGGATCCTCGAAAGCAAACTCAATGGGCTCCTCATTAGCGAACTCGTCTCCCGGATCTACCCAAACAAGACAAACAAGCAACAAGGATACAGTCAACCACGTGCAAACTCAAACAACACAATGCAAAGATGATATGCTTTGCGGGATGCGATGCGGGATGCAAAATGCAAGATATGACAGGAAATGCATGAACCTGGCCTCAACTTGGAAAACCAAATGTGCCACTGGAAAGATGAGATGAAATCGCTTGAAAACGATATAAAGAACGCCAGAATCGGAGTTACGGTTTGGAAATGGCAAGCGATTCAAAAATGACACCGGTCTGCGATTTACAGCAATTAGGCATCTAAATGCAAAGAAATGAACATGCTACAGCACCCAAACATGACAACAAAATACATGGCAGGGATGCACACAAGATGCTTAACAAAAGTCTTGCACTGAGCTACGGCCAAATCATCCATTAACAGGTTCAAACAAGCATGGAAAAATGCAAATGACAAACAGATCTCAGACCTAGTGAAATTAACACTTGTCGGGAATTTCAGATCAGGTAGCCCGCTTCGGAGCAACAAAACTACATGCTATAGGATCTGAACATGGACAAGTAAAGCATGGCATGGAGCTACTCAAAGAGCTTAACAAAAGTCCCTTAGTGATCTTGAGCCAAAAGGGATCAGAAAATACAATTGCAAGCATGTGAACATAGCAAAAACATAATCAGTTTTCATACTTAGAGAAAAACTGACACATGCTGAAATATAACTCAAGTAGGCATGTTTACGAGCTCGATGCGCTCACTACGGTGCAAGTCATGGCAAGAAAAGCATACATCTATCAAGAAGGAACAAAATGCAAGCTATACATGGCAAGAACAATAGCATAGCATGCACGGATCAACTACAACATCACCGGCAAAATTGCAAACAAGTTGACAATCTGCCCAGATTCACAAAGTAGCAAAAGTAGAGCTCAATTGAATCAAGCTAGGGTGCTCCATAATTGCAAACAAAGACATGGATGGATAGAGCACTACAATATTAAGAAAACATCCTTACTGACCATCCTCAAAAGATGCACGGATCACTAAGAAACAACAAGAACATATGGCATCATGAGATAAATAGCTCCAGGACTTAGTGAAATTACTAAGTCCCTGAAAACAGAATTAGCAAGTGCACCACTTTGCAAGCTTGCACAAGTCACCACACACATCCTAAAAATACATGGGTTCCACCTCTGGAGAGATGACAAAACCCTTAACAAAACATATGTAGAGCACATGGGCATATCATGCACACAAAAATCATGGCAAAAAAGACAAATATGCAAATGGAGTAGCAGATCTGACAATTATCTCAAGTAGTCCTCTTCTAACAGCATCTCGGGCATCAAGATGAACACAAATGAAAATGATTCAATGGAATGAAATGATGTAATCTCTGAGATGAAATTTTGATATGCTATATGCATGAATCGGAGCTACGGTTGCAAAGTTACGAAGCCGTGAACATTAGCACTTGAACTGAAAATTTCAGGACTTAGACAAAAAATATCACCCTAGGGTTACTGTTCATCGGATCTAGATCTGCATGCAAAACAAGGTTAGACGGAGCTCTTGCCGGAGCTCACTGTAGCAGGCCGGGCCGGCGGGTGAGGAGGTGGCCGGAGCGGGGCGGTGGCCGGACGCGGTGGCCGGGGCGGCGAACGGCGGAGGTCGGGGCGGCGCCGGCTTGGGAAGGCAAGGGCGAGGCGGCGGCCGTCGAGGCGCGTCACGGGGGAGGTCGGGGCGGCGCTCGCCGGCGAGCTGGGCGGCTCGGGCGGTGCGGCAGGAGGAGGAGGCGGCGCGGGGGAGGTCGACGGGAGAGGAGGCGGGGCCCGGGCACGCGCGGGCCTCGGCGGGAGTGGCGGCGGTGATGTGGGCACGCGCCATGTGGCGGCGCGGGACTGGCCTGGGGGGGCGGCGGACGTGTCCGGTTAGGCAGCGGACATGTCCGTCGGCGGCGGGGAGATTTTTTTAGGGTTAGGGGGGAGAGGATCCGCGAATTTGGAATGGGGGTGTATATATAGGCATAGGGGGAGCTAGGAGAGTCCAAATGAGGTGCGGTTTTCGGCCACATGATCGTGATCGAATGATCTAGATGATGGAGCAGAGTTAGGTGGGTTTTGGGCCAAATTAGAGGGGTGTTGGGCTGCAACACACACGAGGCCTTTTCGGTCCCTCGGTTAACCGTTGGAGTATCAAACGAAGTCCAAATGATACGAAACTTGACAGGCGGTCTACCGGTAGTAAACCAAGGCCGCTTGGCAAGTCTCGGTCCAATCCGGAAATGTTTAATCCCCACACACGAAAGAAAGCTAGAAATGACCACTGGAGGAGAACGAAGCGCCGGAATGCAAAACGGACAACGGGGAAAATGCTCGAATGCATGAGACGAACACGTATGCAAATGCAATGCACATGATGACATGATATGATATGCATGACAACGACAACAACACACGTAGACAAAACCCGAACCCGAGGAAATAAGTATAACTTAACGCCAGAAACGGCAAGAGTTGGAGTACAAATAGGGAAAGTTATATCCGGGGTGTTACAGCCAGGCCCATGTATTTTCGAAATACTTAAGTATAGGCTGTTTTTAGAGTCCGTGTGTGTGGGGAAACAAGAGTTAGGGTTGGTTTCGGACCCCTCCACCAAGGGCCACGAAATTCCCCCTCTCTCCTCCATATATACAGCCCTTAGGGCATCGTTTAGACTTTGGGTTTTGTTTAGTTGAAAAGTTCACCATAGCTGCAACTTCACGCACTTCGTTTGTGTCCAACGACTAGACCAAGACGTCACAGAGCCCCACCTTGATCAATAAAGCTTTCATCTTATATTCACAATATCCAGATTGCAATCTTAGTTTCTTGCTTGTTCTTCGTTTGCTCGCAGGAAACAGGCCCTTGTGGTCAGGTTGATCGTGCTCCGGCGTGGTCAATAACCCCTCGGAGTTGGTTTAGCGATTGCTAAGGCGCGACGTCTCGCACGTTCGTAGTCGGATCGTCAAAGTCGACTTCCTCTAAAATGATAGCCACCATCTCATCGAAAGACGGGACACCTTTGCCTCTATCAGCAGGTGTATGGAACATTTGTACAATCCACATATGAAGATAAGGGAGAAAGAGATGTTTACTTGTTGTTCAAAAAGTTCTCTCACGTCACTTCTGGACCAAGAGAAGATATAGTCCAAGTCTCTCACGTTCTGGATTCAGATTCAGACTTCATAGACATACCTGACTCAAAACGCCAACAACTTTTTCATACGGATTCCGAATTGGGTGATTCTTTTTTTGTTGGAAACTAGATTTCGTGCTCTTTCCATCCTAATTGGATTCACCTTCAAATTCATCCGGAGCATTGAGATATCGACGAAACAATCTGACGTTGCAGCAGAATCCGAGTCAAACAACAAGTCCAAAGCTGTTGCATCACGTCCACTTGGGCCCGTGAGCCTTGTACGACCTAGGGTTAGTTTTAGGCTGCCTTGGGACTTCATCCCACCTCCGTGGCCGCCACCCCTTGCTCCTATATAAGTAGATCCATCTAGTAGCTTTTTTCCTTAGGATTTGTTTAGTTAAAAGTTAGCCATTGTAACTTCGTGTACTTCGTTTGTGTCCAACGACCAGACCAAGACCGCTTACGGATCCCCACCATTATCAATACTTCATATATATTCGCAATATTCAGATTGCTTTATCATATTCTTGCTCGTTCTTCGATTGGTTGCAGGAATAGACCTTCGTGGTCAGGCTGATCATGCTTCCAGCATCGTTAGTAACCTCAGGAGATTGGTTTAGCAATTGCTAAGGCGCAACATCGTGCACGTTTGTAGTCGGATCGTCAAAGTTGTCTCCACCGAATCGATAGTTATCATCTCATCGAAAGATCGGGACACCCTCGCCTCTATCAAGTGGTTTCAGTTTTTAGGTTGCTCGGTGAAAATTTCCAGTTTTTCCTAGATTAGATTTATTTTCTTACCTATTGTCCAAGAAAAAGACACAAAAAAGTTAGATCTATTCATCCTTTGTGCAAGCCAGTCTGAGTCTTTGCAATTTTCTTTTCATTGCTTGCATAGTTGAATTATCGGTTTCATCGTCGTGTCGAGTTGCTGGTCTTAGTGTCTAGGTCGTTTAGAGTTTCGAGTTCTGTTCACATTAGTCACGTCGCCGCTGCATCGTTATCCCTTCCGCTGTCCACCACCCATCCATCAATTTCCTCCATGTGCTACCAACAGTTCATTGTCATAATCATAGTTGAGATCGTTCCCATCTTCGCTCGATCCAATCTACATCTTATCTAGTTTGTTTTGGAAAGAGGGAGTAAGTAAAAAAAAGTCAGAGAAAAAAAGAGAAAGAAAAAAATGTGAGGAAAAAAAGAGAGAGGAAAAAAAACAAAATTCGGATCTATCTAGACTCAATCTCGTAGCTGAATTCGGTTGGAATCTGTTTTGTGCACTGTTGAGTAAAATAGGCATAACTTCCTCATACGAAGTACGTTTTGGCTCCGCGAGTACTCAAATTAAAGCTAGAGGCGAGCCGCATATAAATAGTTGCAGAAGCTAGTTCAATATTTGGTACCTCAAAATAAGCTTCTAAATAGGTATTTTTGTCCTCTAAAGTTTACAAACACAGCTTATTCCAGTTTTTCAAGTCAGTTTTAGAATTTTTTTTGACTCATCGTATCAACTCGGAATTGAGTGATTCTTTTTGCGTTTGAAAGCTTGAGTCAGTGCCATTCTTGAGAAAAATTGGCACAAATTTTTCTAGAGAAAAGTTACAGAGAAAGTTGTTGATATATCCTGCTTGGCTGTTGTTTCACATCATTATCTTTACTGCTATTGTGATCTTCACTTATATCTTGCTGTCCAGAGCTACTTCATATCCTTTATTGATGCTAGTTGTGCTACGCCGTGACCTCATTAGTGTTCTAGGCTCGCGTCTCTAGTCCGGTCTAGCCTAGGACCAGCACAATACCATGGTTGAGCGTTTACTCAACATTGCATCTTTGAATTGATTATTGCTAATGATGCGGAGCATCCTATGGACATCACCATGTCAAGAGTCCGTTTGGCAAGTGACACGTGCGACATCTACTTCACATACATAAAGGTGAATCATCTCCTTTACACGTGCTCACTTGACCCCTTCGAGGATGGTATACTACTTGACACTCCACTCGTATGCATGCATATGTATTGTCGGAACGGTACGGAGGAGGAGGAGGAGTGTGAGCGCAAGTGTACAACTACACCATCTGCGAGGGAAGCGTGGAAGCGAAGACAGAAGAAGACGGAAGCTGTCGAGTCTACAGCGGCCGGACGCCCGATGTGCCACCGGACGTCCGACACTCTACATCGCCCGGACGACCGGCGTCCACCGGACGTCCGACACACCGTCAACCAGTCGCAGACCGAGCCCTAAGACCGGACGACCGACGCCGACCGGACATCCGATGCCACCTGTCCAAAGAAGAATCAGCGGACGTCCGACGCGCGCCGGACGTCCGGACCATCCCGAGCAACCGGACGTCCGACCCCCACCGGTCGTCTGGTACCTGCCTGTGCGCAGCCGCGGGGCTTTGGCCTTGTATCCCTCTCCCACTTACCCCTTCGTGGCTTAGACTATAAATAGACCACCTCCACCTCCTTTCTAAGGTTAGTGTTGTGATAGCTCATTTGAGAGATAGAGCTACGCTCATCCATATCAGATCTCCTCCTTGCGAGAGACCACAGCCTCTTCGGAGAAGATCCCCTTGGATTCAAGCCCCCTTTCCAAGGGAAGATCCCCCCGTGGATTCAAGACCTCCTCACGGAGAAGAACCGGTTACCTCTTGTATTGTCCGTTGTTGACTTTGGATCTTGTATCTCCCTTTGTGTTCATGGATCTAGCGCATGTGTGATCATTCTTGTTGGTTTGAGTGTTCTCTTGTGTTCCCCTCGTGATTTTCCCTTCATTTCCCTCCTCGTGTTCTTCGTGTTCATCATGGGATTCGCTCCTTTCGTGAAAGATCGGGCTATAGGGTTCCTACCCTACATCATCTTGGTATCATGAGCCACGTTGATCACGATTTCGGAGCCTCCCCCATCGTTTTCTAGCCTTCTTTTGCTTGATTTCGTCCTAAATTTGAAAATCCCCTCCAAAAATAGCCCCAATTTTTTTTGTGATTTGTTGTTTTGATGATGTTTTGTTGATTTTTATCCATGGATTTGCTTGGTTTCAAGTGGATATAGTATCTCCCCAAGTTTCCCCATCTTTCACCCACGAAATCTCATCAATTTTGACCCCAAAATCCCCAAATTCCGCCCAGAATCCCGTCCCGAATCTCGGATCTGGAGTTGACCCTGATTCACTGGACGACCATCACCTTACCAGATGATGAGGACATCAATACCATTGTTACACCCACAGCCCCTGCTGCTATACATACTGGACCGATTACTAGAGCTCGCGCACACCAATTGAATTATCAGGTGCTTTCGTTTCTTGGTAACTATTCTAATGTTCATGAGAATGGGATGCTGCCTAAATTGGATACATTTGTTTTGCTAACAAATGAAGGGCCTAGCTTGGACAAGAAAGATGAACCTTGGAGCAAGTTCTAGCATGGAGATTATGGCATGCGCAAGGGGAATAATAACGGAGTTACAAGTGATGATTCTAGGACTCTGAAGCCACCATAATGAGTGCATGAAGCATGGGACGAAATATACAAGATGCCACTTCATAAATTTCGTCCAGAGGCTACTTTAGGTGCTGCGTCACCTTATTATTGGGCCAGGCCCATGTATTTTCGAAGTACTTAAGTATAGGCTGTTTTTAGAGTCCGTATGTGTGGGGAAACAAGAGTTAGGGTTGGTTTCGGACCCCTCCACCAAGGGCCACGAAATTCCCCCTCTCTCCTCCTTATATACAGCCCTTAGGGCATCATTTAGGCTTTGGGTTTTGTTTAGATTAAAAGTTCGCCATAGCTGCAACTTCGCGTACCTCGTTTGTGTTCAACAACCAGACCAAGGCATCACAGAACCCCACCTTGATCAATAAAGCTTTCATCTTATATTCGCAATATCCAGATTACAATCTTAGTTTCTTGCTTGTTATTCGTTTGCTTGCAGGAAACAGATCCTCGTGGTCAGGTTGATCGTGCTCCGGCGTGGTCAATAACCCTCGGAAGTTGGTTTAGCGATTGCTAAGGCGCGACGTCTTGCATGTTCGTAGTCGGATCGTCAAGGTCGACTCCCACAGAAAATGATAGCCACCATCTCATCGAAACATCAGGACACCTTTGCCTCTATCAAGTGGTTTCAGATTTTCAGGTTGCTCGGTGAGATTTTACAGTTTTTCGTAGTTTAGATCGAGTCTATTCTTCGTACCTATAGTCCACGAAAAAGCCAAAAAATAGGGTTAGTTCATCCTATCCGAACCAATCTGAGCCTTTGCATAATCTTTTCTGAATTTGCGGTTGCATCATCGTGTCAAGTTGCTGGTCTTAGCGTCTAGTCCTTTAGAGTTTCGAGTTCTGTTCATAGGTTGTCACCTCGCCGCTGCCATATATCACCACCGCATCATCATCATCGCTTCTGCCATATACCACCACCACACCAACTTCATCGTCGCTGCCATATTCACCACCAATCCGAGTCCATATACGCCACCACATATCCGCCGCCATCACGCCAATCCGAGTTCACCTGCAACATATATCCGCCACCAGTCCGATTTCCACCAGATTCATCGCCGCCACCAGTCCGAGATTCCACCAGATTCATCTCCGCCACCAGTCCTAGTCCGAGTCCAGTAATTGTTGCTTTGTTTTCGAGTTCCAGATCACGCCATACTCTGAGTCGTGACAGAGTAGGACTCCTGAGATTCCGTGCTACCCGCAGAAGAAAAATAGTTCCAAATTCAAAAAAGTGCAAAAAATGAAAAAAAAGGAAAAAAAACTCAGAGTGTGCTCCTCCATTGTTTACATGCAGCGCCGTGATTTTGTTAGTGTTCTAGGCTCGCGTCTCTAGCACGCTGTAGCCTAGGACCAGCACAGTACCGTTGTTGAGCGTTCATTCAACTTTTCATCTCTGAATTGATTATTGCTAACCCTTTTTGCTACCATATTATAAGCCTTCCCAGCTCCACATACATCTACGTCGTGCGTTTGACTCTCCCTGGTAATCACTCTATCCAAGCTTTGAGAGTTTTGACTACGACGGTTGTCGATCACCGCCTGCTGTTGGGTAAGAACTGGTAAGAATTTGAGATTTGCTTGACGGATTTGTGACACCACCACCACCTCTTGTTAGTAGTCTGTAGGATCATATTCTTGTGTGTTTCTATTGTTTCTAACCATGACAGGATCACAAGCCGACGAGACTGACTGAGAGAACATGACGAATAAGGAGTTGCATGATAAATTTCAGCAAATGATGAGTGGACAGGTGCAAGATGTGCTAAAAAGATTTGAAGAGGCCATGGAGAAGATAGATGGCATGGAGAAGATGTTCGAAACAAAGCTCGATAACAGGTTTAATGAATTGCTCGCGCTTCTTCCACCACCACCACCGGCTGCACCTAACGCACCTCTACAACAACAACAACAACAACAACAAAGACTACCTACACATCGTGAAAGAGCCCTCCGCCGAGCGAGCCGTCTCCCTCTTGCACCTGGACAAACTGTTGGTGCTGCTGTTGATACTTCTGTGGCTCTTGCTGCTGATGCGGAGGAGGATGATTTTGCCGGAGATTACGAGGATGAGGTTGATCAAAATCAGAACTACGTGCCACCACCAGCACAGCAACCTCCAGGTCATACACATGCAAATAATGGCAATGGTAGGGCTCACCCTCAGGTACGAGATCATGACCATCTCCCTAAACTAAAATTGAATATTCCACCATTTGAGGGTAGATATGTTCCTGATATATATCTTACTTGGGAGTTAGAAACTGAACTACGATTTACATGTTTACAATATCCCGAGGAGAGACGTGTTCCTGCTGCTGTTTGTGCATTCACTAGTTTTGCATGTGTTTCGTGGTCTGAGCATTGTAGATTATATCCTATTCCAGCTACTTGGACTGCTTTGAAAACTGCTATGCGTACTCGTTGGGTTCCACCATATTATCAATGTGAATTACTTCAAAAATTGCAGTGTTTAAGACAAGGAAAAAATTCTGTAGAAGACTACTATCAGGAATTACAAATTGGCATGATTAGATGTGGTATTGTTGAGGAGAATGAAGCTATGCTTGCATGTTTTATGGGTAGATTAAATAGAGAGATTCAGACCATCCTAGAGTATAAGGAGTATAATAATATCACTCGTTTATTCCATCTTGCTTGTAAAGATGAACGTGAAGTGCAGGATCGACAGGCATTGGCGCGAACTAACTTTTCCGTAGGTCGATCTTCATCATGGACACCATGTGCATCCTCTACTTCCACTCCACCAGCACCTCCATCAGGTGCCACCTCCAGCCATGATACAAGAAAGCAGGCACAACCACCACTATCTGCCAAGAGCACACCTGCTGGACCTGCGCAGAGCTCTTCTTCTTCCATGGCATCAACAGGGCAAACAAGTGATATTATTTGTCGTCGTTGTAAGGGAAGAGGACATTTTGCGAGAGAATGCCAATCTCAGCGTGTGATGATTGCTACTTAGGATGGTGGGTATGAGTTCGCTAGTGACTATGATGCAGATGCTGACAGGTATGAATGTTTAGTTGCTCAACGTGTTTTGAGTGTGCAAGTTACACAAGCTGAGCAAAATCAGAGGCATAATTTGTTCCATACAAGGGGAGTTGTGAAGGAACATTCTGTTCGCGTCATCAGAGATGGAGGGAGCTGCAATAACTTGGCTAGAATGGAGATGGTGGAGAAGCTATCTCTCACCACAAGACCACATCCACATCCTTACTATATCCAATGGTTCAACAATAACGGCAAGGTTAAGGTAACACGTACTGTTCGTGTGCATTTTAGTATCTCTACATATGCTGATTATGTTGAGTGTGATGTGGTACCTATGCAAGCATGTTCCTTATTACTTGGTAGACCATGGCAATTTGATAAAAATTCTGTACACCATGGTAGAAACAATCAGTATACTCTTGTTCATAAGGATAAAAATATTACTATGCTTCCTATGACTCCTGATTCCATTTTGAAAGATGATATTAATAGAGCTAATAAAGCAAAACAAGAGAAAAATAAGAGTGAAAATCAGATTGTGGCAAAAGAATTTGAGCAACCAATGCAGCCTAATAATAAACAATCTAGTGTTGCTTCTGAAATTAAATTGAAAAGTGCATGTTTACTTGCCACCAAATCTGATATTGATGATCTAGATTTTAGCAAATCTGTTTGCTATGCTTTTGTGTGCAAAGAGGCATTATTTTCATTCGAGGACGTGCCTTCCTCTTTGCCTCCTGCTGTCACTAACATTTTACAGGAATTCGCTGACGCCTTTCCACAAGACGTGCCACCGGGATTACCACCTATTTGAGGGATTGAGCATCAAATTGACTTAATTCCCGGTGCATCATTACCCAACCGTGCACCATACCCTACCAATCCAGAGGAGACGAAGGAGATTATGCGTCAAGTACAAGAACTGCTCGACAAAGGTTATATACGCGAATCCCTTAGTCTTTGTGCCGTTCCTATCATTTTAGTGCCAAAAAAGGATGGTACGTCATGTATGTGCATTGATTGTAGAGGCATTAATAATATTACTATTCGTTATCATCATCCTATTCCTAGGCTAGATGATATGCTTGATGAATTGAGTGTCTCTACAATATTCTCCATAGTTTATTTGCGTAGTGGATACCATCAAATTCGTATGAAATTGGGAGATGAATGGAAAACAACATTTAAAACTAAGTTTGGATTATATGAGTGGTTAGTCATGCCTTTTGGGTTAACTAATGCACCTAGTACTTTCATGAGGTTAATGAACGAAGTTTTACGTGCTTTCATTGGGCGATTTTTGGTAGTTTACTTTGATGACATATTGATTTATAGCAAATCTTTGGAGGAACATTTGGAACATTTACGTGCTGTTTTTATTGCTGTACGTGATGCACGTTTGTTTGGTAACCTTGGAAAGTGCACCTTTTGCACCGACCGAGTATCTTTTCTTGGCTATGTTGTTACTTTACAGGGAATTGAAGTTGATAAAGCAAAGATTGAACCTATTGAGAGTTGGCCATAGCCCAAAACGGTCACACAAGTGAGGAGTTTCCTTGGCCTCGCTGGTTTCTGTAGGCGTTTTGTGAGAGATTTCAGCACCATTGTTGCACCTCTCAATGATCTTACAAAGAAGGATGTTCCTTTTGTCTGGTGTACCGCATAGGAAGAAGCCTTCACGGTATTGAAAGATAAGTTGACACATGCTCCTTTACTCCAACTTCCTAATTTCAATAAGACTTTTGAGCTTGAATGTGATGCTAGTGGAATTGGATTAGGAGGTGTGTTATTACAAGATGGCAAACCTGTTGCATACTTTTCTGAAAAATTGAGTGGGCCTAGTCTGAACTATTCTGCTTATGATAAAGAATTATATGCTCTTGTTCGCACCTTAGAAACATGGCAACATTATTTATGGCCCAAGGAATTTGTTATACATTCTGATCATGAATCTTTGAAACACATTAAAAGTTAAGCAAAACTGAACTGTAGACATGCTAAATGGGTTGAATTCATTTAGACTTTCCCTTATGTCATTAGACACAAGAAGGGTAAAGAAAATGTTATTGTTCATGCATTGTCTCATCGCTATACTATGCTTTCACAACTTGACTTTAAAATATTTGGTTTGGAGACAATCAAAGATCAATATGTTCATGATGCTGAGTTTAAAGATGTATTGCAGAATTGTAAGGAAGGGAGAACTTGGAACAAGTTTGTTCTTAACGATGGATCTGTGTTTCGTGCTAACAAGCTATGCATTCCAGCTAGCTCCGTTCGTCTTTTGTTGTTGCAGGAGGCGCATGGAGGAGGATTAATGGGACACTTTGGCGTCAAGAAGATGGAGGATATACTTGCTACACATTTCTTTTGGCCAAAGATGAGACGGGATGTTGAGCGTTTTGTTTCTCGCTGCACTACATGTCAAAAAGCTAAGTCACGACTCAATCCTCATGGTTTATATAGGCCTTTGCCTGTACCTAGTGTTCCTTGGGAGGATATATCTATGGACTTTGTTTTAGGTTTACCTCAAACAAAGAAGGGGCGGGATAGCATATTTGTTGTGATGGATAGGTTCTCGAAAATGGCACACTTTATACCATGTCATAAAAGCGATGATGCTGTTAATGTTGCTGATTTGTTCTTTCGTGAAATTATTCGCTTGCATGGTGTTCCAAATACTATTGTTTCAGATCATGATACTAAATTTCTTAGCCACTTTTGGAGATGTTTATGAGCTAAGTTGGGGACTAAGCTGCTTTTTAGTACTACTTGTCACCCCCAACTGATGGACAAACTGAAGTAGTCAATAGAACATTGTCTACTATTCTTAGGGCTGTTTTGAAGAATAACAAGAAAATGTGGGAAGAATGCTTGCCTCATATTGAATTTTCTTATAATCGTTCATTGCATTCTACTACTAAGATGTGCCCTTTTGAAATTGTGTATGGTTTCCTACCTCGTGCACCTATTGATTTGTTGCCTCTTCCATCTTCGGAGAAGGTTAATTTTGATGCTAAAGAACGTGCTGAATTGATATTAAAAATGCATGAGTTAACTAAGGAAAACATTGAGTGTATGAATGCTAAATATAAACTTGCTGGAGATAAGGGTAGAAAACATGTTGTGTTTGCACATGGAGATCTTGTTTGGTTACATTTTCGTAAGGATATACTTCCTAATTTGCACAAATCAAAGCTAATGCCACGTGTTGATGGTCCTTTTAAGGTGTTAGAGAAAATAAATGATAATGCATATAAATTTGAGCTGCCAGCAGATTTTGGGTTTGTCCCACTTTTAACATTGCAGATTTGAAGCCTTATTTGGGTGAGGACGATGAACTTTCGTCGAGGACGACTTCATTTCAAGAAGAGGAGGATGATGAGGACATCAATACCATTGTTACACCCATAGCCCCTGCTGCTATACATACTGGACCGATTACAAGAGCTCGCGCACGCCAATTGAATTATCAGGTACTTTAATTTCTTGGTAACGATTCTAATGTTCATGAGAATATGATGCTGTCTAAATAGGATACATTTGTTTTGCTTACAAATGAAGGGCCTAGCTTGGACAAGAAAGATGAACCTTGGAGCAAGTTCAAGCATGGAGATGATGGCATGCGCAAGGGGAACAAGAACGGAGTTACAAGTGATGATTCCAGGACTCTGAAGCCACCATAATGAGTGCATGAAGCATGGGACAAAATATACAAGATGCCACTTAATAAATTTCGTCCAGAGGCTATTTTAGGTGCTGCGTCACCTTATTATTGGCCAGGCCCATGTATTTTCGAAGTACTTAAGTATAGGTTGTTTTTAGAGTCCGTATGTGTGGGGAAACAAGAGTTAGGGTTGGTTTCGGAACCCTCCACCAAGGGCCACGAAATTCCCCCTCTCACCTCCATATATACAACCCTTAGGGCATCATTTAGGCTTTGGGTTTTGTTTAGATTAAAAGTTCGCCATAGCTGCAACTTCGCGTACCTCGTTTGTGTTCAACGACCAGACCAAGGCGTCACAGAACCCCACCTTGATCAATAAAGCTTTCATCTTATATTCGCAATATCCAGATTGCAATCTCAGTTTCTTGATTGTTCTTTGTTTGCTTGCAGGAAACAGATCCTCGTGGTCAGGTTGATCGTGCTCCGGCGTGGTCAATAACCCTCGGAAGTTGGTTTAGCGATTGCTAAGGCGCGACATCTTGCACTTCGTAGTCGGATTGTCAAGGTCGACTCCCACAGAAAACGATAGCCACCATCTCATCGAAACATCGGGACACCTTTGCCTCTATCACCGGACGTCCGGAGCCGCAGGAACCACTGGACGTCCAACCTTACTGGACGACCGTAACCCCCTAACCCAAGAAGAATCAGTGGATTTCCGACCTGACCGGACGTCCGGCGACCGGACGACCGTTTTTTCCGGACATCCGCTACCTATAGATATCAACTTCGGCTGATTTTTGTTTCAGCCATAATTAATTCATCCGAAGTCTGATTTTCACGTTCTTTAGCTCGTTGGAAAGCTCTTGACATCCCCCTTCCCACAAAAATACCACCAACATATTTTGACTCCATCAAAGTTTGACAATTTTGGCATCTTTGCCTAGGGCTTCCACCACATCATCCGCTACACCACCCCGACTCCCGCAACCTAACCAATATTGATCCCCATAGCATTAGTGGTTGCTTGAGGAGTGATTTGAGTCTCCTAAGATGTCTAGGCTACTTAGGGACGGTTTCTTCTTCATCAACCACTACCATAACTTCCGCATAGTTTTGCCCACCTCACACTCCCGCCACCCTGACTTAACCCATTTTTGTTTGTATTGTGAGTTGTGTCTCCTAAGGTGTTTCGGCTACTTAGGGACCGTGCTTCCAACTCCGACACCGTTTATAGTTCACCACATTACCCTCCGTTTCTGCATTGCGTATTCCACAACCCATCATTGCATTTCTGCAATCCCATTGAGCTTCCGCAACCACCACCGCATTCCCGTTACCACCATTTGGCATTTGAGATTTTGAGTTCATGGTTTTTCCGTTTTCTAAGGTGTTTCGGCTACTTAGGGACGAGTCTCCATCATCTTGGTATCTCCATCAAGATCACCGTCACTCATCATCGACACGGACGGTAACCTCCATATCATCTTGGTATCGTGGTACCCCTCCATTGTATTTTCCCTTGCCATTGCATTGATAATCCCTAGACCATTTTGCGTTACTTGCCTATCGAGACTAGCCATTTGAGTATTGTCGACAATGTTAATTGTGCACATTAGTGATCCACCCTTCCATTGCATACATACCATATCATATTGGTATCATCATATCATCCCTTGTGCCTCAAGTTTGTTCCCGCATATATAAAATTGCTACCTTGGTTTGTGCATTTCACAAACTGGCCATACAAAAAAAAGAAGAGAATAAGCTTTTAAGCAAAGAAAAAGAGAGAGCAAAGAAGCTTGTAAGCAAGTGCCATAGCATCATACCATATTGCATATGAGATTGTCATATCCGATCATCTTGGATCATACCTCCAGAACATGATACAGATATAGCATACTTGGGATAGAAAGTCGATACATTTTGCATCTTATAGGTTGTGCACAAGTGTCGTATCCGCCTATTGAGCAATCGTGCTAGCATCTCTCTTGAGTTGTGCAACACGAGCGTTTTCCGTGGACTCCACATTTTATGCTCATTCCTTGGTTGCACGACCCCATTTATCTATCCGTGTGTGCGTTTCCGTGTGCCATTCTATTGCTATTGGTCTACTTGTTTCACTTGCGAATTTGTGAATCTCATTCAACATTATTGACTCTTGCTAACATTTTACATCAAATTTTTGTGCCACTATCCTCACCGAGCTCCACCATAAGCCTTGCTTGTGTAGGTGTGAGAAACCGACAAGAATTGGTACCAATTGTGCTATTTCCGTGTCCACATTGGAGTGATCATTGATCCACTTTCAACTTCGGTCAAGGTACTGATGCGGAGCATCCCACGACCATCCCCATGGACGCCACCTCAACTATCCAAGCTCCAAGTGGACCAATGAATGGGGCTAGGACACGTGTTATTCAATCCGAGGTGACATCACTCCTACTTGAGTTTTCTCCCTCTTCAAGTGAGACATGGCTACTGCCTAAGTCCAAGATACTATGTGTCATCAGGTACAACGCTCAAGACTCGGAGCTGAGGACTGTAGATGAAGAGACAGGCGTCAACACTCTGGACAGCCCGGAACTTTCGGCCAGAGCCCGGAACTTCCGGCCCCCGGACCTTCCGGTCGACCCGGAGCTTCCGGCCGCCGATGACTTCGATCAGCCCAGGCGTGCCAACTCTTGGGTTAGCCTGGACCCCGTCCCGGACCATCCAGCGCCCGGAACCTTCGACCGGCCCGGACCTTCCGGCCCCCAGATGCCAGCACATCTCCTCCGTGCCAACTCTCTGGTTAGGCTGGACCCTCCCCAGAACCTCCGGCGCCCGGAACTTCCGGCCCTGCCTGCGCGCAGCCACTTGGGCCGAGGCCCGTATAGCCTTTCATCACCTAGACTATATATACTCTATCCCGTACAACTTTCTAGGGTTAGCGTTGTGATAGATCATTTGAGAAATAGAGCTTCGCTCATCCATATCGGATCTACTCCTTGAGAGAGAACGCGGCCCCTCTTCGGAGAAGATCCACCTTGGATTCAAGACCCCTTTACGGGAAGATCCCCTTGTCGTCTCAAGACCTCCTCATGGAGAAGAACCGGTTACCCTATGTATCGTCCTTTGTTGGATTTGGATTGTGTATCTCTTTGTGTTTCGAGGATCTAGCACATGTGTGACTATTTCTTGTTGGTTGAGTGATTCTCTCATGTTTCCCCTCGTGATTTCCCTCGTTTTCCCCCTCGTGTTCCTCATGTTCTTCGCGGGATCTACTCCTTTCGTGAAAGATCAGGCCACTAGGGTTCTACCCTACATCATCTTTGTATCTAGAGCCACGTTGATCACGATTTCGGAGCCTCCCTGTTGTGTTTCTAGCCTAATTTTGTTGTTTTTCATCCTAATCCGAAAATCACCACCAAAAATAGCCCCAATTTTTTTTTGTGATTTGTTAGTGTGTTGAGATTTTGTTTGTTTTGATCTGTGAAGTTTGTGTGTGGCTCGTAGATCTAGCCTCCCCACCTTCTTTTCCTCCAATTTCTTCTTTTTCCCCTTCGGATTTGGGCTTTTCCCCAAGTTTTTCCGCCCAAATCCACGATCCCCAAGTCTTTGTTCTTGGCAGAATCCCGACCACCGAAACTTCTAGTCCAGCCCGGACCTTCCGGCCTTCCCCGGAACCTCCGAACTCCGGACCCTCCGTCTTGCCCGGAACTTCCGGCTTCAACAGAAAGTTTGCACTACTTCCACATCTCTGCCCAAATTGCACCAAATTTTGTTCCGGTGCTCACCATATACCATATATATTTCCGCATACCTCCACCATTTACGCATAACCCAACTATTTTTGGACGCTCTCTGACACAATTGCTACTTTTAGGTCTGAGAATTTGAGTTGCGGTACCGTATCCTTTTGTGTTTCGGCTATCTAGGTACGGTTCAACATCGACATCACCGCTGCTCATTTTCGCCACGGACGCGTCATCAACAATGACCACCTCGACTATGACTTGGTATTCGTGCCACCATTTTGACACCATACCGGAAGCAAGACTGGTAACCTCATCTTGGTATTGGACATATCACTCTTGCCATTACATTGATAGCCATCATAGCCTTACTCCTTTGCGTTGCTTACCCATCAAGACTAGCCATTGAGTATTGCCGATAACAAGACTTGTGCACATTAGTGATCATACTTCCCATAGCATACATACATCATCGTTGCCTATATTGGTATCATCTCTTGTGTCACAAAGTTGTCATCGCATACTCACTTGCTATCTTGGTTCATCAAGCATTGCATGAGAAAAGAGCTCAAACATCAAAGAGCCAACCAAGCTTTTAAGAAAAGAGGAAAGATAAGCAAAGAGCTTTTAAGCAAGAACTATAGCATCACACAACATTAAGATTGTCATACTCGATCATCTTAGATCATATCATAACAACACCTTGCATACAAAGTATTTGGGATAGAAGTCATTACATTTTTGCTAAGTAGGTTGTGCACAAGTTCTTGTATCCGCCTATCATGCAATCATGCTAGCGTCTCTCTAGTGTTGTGCAACAAGAGCATTTTCGTGGATTCCACATTTTGGCTCACTCTTGGTTGCACAACCCCACTTATCTTTTTGCGTGTGTGTTTCCGTGTACCTTATATGCTTGGTCTACTTGTTACATTGCAACTTGCTAATCTTTTCCAACATTATTGAAGCTCACTTACAATTGCATCAAATTTTGTGCCACCATCCTAACCAAGCTCCACCAAAAGCTTTTACTTGTGTAGGTGTGAGAAACCGACAAGAACTCGTACCAATTATGCTATTTCCTTGTCCTACATTGGAGTGATCCTCGATCCACTTTCAACTTAGGTCAAGGTACATTTGGTACTCGTTCCTCTCTTTCTACCACTCACATTTGTCTTGGAATGATGGGTAGGACAAGTACCTCTACCAACCCACTCTTCATGGAGCAAGACGACGACATGAACTCTTTCGTCACCAAGAGTCACCTCTTTGGTGCACAACGTGCTTTGAATCAAGAGCAACAAGCTATGAGTGAACGCATCGACAACCTTGCCGCCGACTTACGACTTTCCGAGCAACATACAAGGGACTACTTTGACCACAAGCTCGACGATCACAAGCAAGAGAATGACGCAAGGATGGACGAGATTCATGCTTTGTTGCTCAACCGCTATTCTTCCACTTCAAGAAGGAGCCGTTCAAGTCGCCATTCCGACTTTACCCTCTCCGGCTCAAGTACACCGACATCGAACACTCTTAGTCGAGCCGCGCGCACCGACCGTCAAGTAAACCTCAATACACTTCGGGACACCAACTCTCAAGAGCACCAACGACGTCAAGCCGAAGAAGCCTTTGCGCTAGCTCGAGAACGACAACAACAACGCCAACATCAAGAGGAAGAACGCGCGTGTCTACACCAAAATGCACAAGATGCCGAGGCTCAACGTCAAGAACAAAAACTCCGTGACGCTCAAGCACTTGAGGCGCAACAAGCTCTACGCGATGCGAGTCGAGCCGTTGCCGATCGAGGCCGTCAAGCCTGTGAAGAAGAGGAAGCACTTCGCGAAGAAATTCACGAACGACGACTTCAAGCTCGCATGCATCGTCTAATTCCTCGTCGAGCTCGACGCGCTCCTCCACAAGCTCGCCAAGACCATCAAGTTCATCAAGAGCATGAAAATAATGGGAATCCTCCGCGACAAGATCAACACGAGGTTGAAAACCCTCCGCATCAAGAGCACCACGAGTTGGACAATCATCTTCAACATGGGCGTCATCATCCCCGACCCCAACACAATGAAGAGCAATGCTACGGCAAGCTCAAGTTCACCATGCCCAAGTTCAACGGAAGCAACGATCCTGAAGAATACCTTTCATGGGCATTGAAAGTTGACAAGATCTTCCGTTTGCACAATTATGAAGAAGAGAAGAAGATCGCGATGGCATCCCTTGAGTTCCAAGACTATGTCCTCATTTGGTGGGAACAAATCATAGAGCGCCGTGAGGCAAGAGGTGAACCACCCATCACTACTTGGGCACAAATGAAGGATGTCATGAGAGCACGCTTCGTGCCTACCTACTACAACCGCGACCTCTTCAAGAAACTCCAACAACTCAAGCAAGGAACCAAGAGCATTGAAGAGTACTACAAGGAGATGGAGATTGCCATGATATGAGCCAATGTCACAGAAGATGATGAGCAAACAATGGCACGTTTCTTGAATGGACTCAATCATCCTATGAAGAAGATCGCCGACTTCCAACCATACTCAAATCTCATCGAGCTAGTGCACCAAGCTACCAAAGCGGAACGCCAAGTGCAGGATGATTTCAAGTAAGCCAAGTTCTCATCCAAGTCCTACGGCTTCTCCAATAACCAAGCTTCAACGAATCCAACACCGACTACAAGACCTTCTACTTCCAACATCGACAAGTCGACTTCCAAGAAAGCTTCGCCAACTACAAGCAACCCTACTACGGGCAACTTCAAGCCGAGAGCTTCATCATCATCAACCCCAACCGATGAGACCGTCAAGACAAGTTCCTTCAAGTGTTTCACTTGCGGAGGCCGAGGCCACAAGTCCTACGAGTGCACCAACAAGCGGACCATGGTCTTCAACGACGATGGCACTTATAACTCCATGAGTGAAGGTAAAATGGAAGCACCTGAGCAAGTCGCCATGCACCGCCAAGTGAACAATGAAGAAGAACAAGTCTTTTGTGATGAAGACTCAAGTCCCGCACTTGTTGTCTCAAAAGTCTTGACTCTCCAACATCACCAAGAAGAAGACCAACGATGCCACATATTCCACACCAAGGCCGGCATCAATGGACGATCCGTCAAGGTCATCATCGATGGAGGGAGTTGTCACAATATCGCAAGTGAAGAACTTTGCTCCAAGCTCCAATTGCCCAAGACGAAGCATCCACATCCATACAAAGTGCAATGGCTTAGTGACTCCGGCACCATCCAAGTCGAGCACCGAGTACAAGTCTCCTTCAAGATCGGCGCCTATGAAGACACCTTGGAGTGCGACATCGTTCCAATGACCGTTTGTCATCTTCTCCTTGGACGGCCACGGCAATTCGATAGAGGAGTCATCCACAACGGTCGAACGAACCACTACATCTTCAAGATGAAGGGCAAGGAGTACGTCCTCCGTCCAATGTCGCCAAGTCAAGTGATCACCGACAAGCATACCACCCATCATGGAGAGAATGGTGAGAGATTGAGCCACCAAAAAGAGAGAGAGCGCCACAAGCCCAAATTGAGTACCTCCACGATGAGCGAAAACAAGAACCTAGTTCTATTTGCCACCAAACATGAGATGAGAGAAGTGTGTGAGAACCCATCTAGTGTCCTACACTACGTCATCGTGTGCAAGGACAATGCACCACAAACTAACACCTCTCTGATAGAGGCAGAGGTGTCCTGATGTTTCGATGAGATGGTGGCTATCGTTTTCTGTGGGAGCCGACCTTGACGATCCGACTACGAATGTGCGAGACGTCGCGCCTTAGCAATCGCTAAACCAGCTTCCGAGGGTTATTGACCACGCCGGAGCACGATCAACCTGACCATGAGGGTCTGTTTCCTGCAAGCAAATGAAGAACAAGCAAGAAACTGAGATTGCAATCTGGATATTGCGAATATAAGATGAAAGCTTTATTGATCAAGGTGGGGTTCTGTGACGCCTTGGTCTGGTCGTTGAACACAAACGAAGTACGCGAAGTTGCAGCTTTGGCGAACTTTTAATCTAAACAAAACCCAAAGCCTAAACGATGCCCTAAGGGCTGTATATATGGAGGAGAGAGGGGGAATTTCGTGGCCCTTGGTGGAGGGCTCCGAAACCAACCCTAACTCTTGTTTCCCCACACATACGAACTCTCAAAACAGCCTATACTTAAGTACTTCAAAAATACATGGGCCTGGTCCAATAATAAGGTGACGCAGCACCTAAAATAGCCTCTGGACGAAATTTATGAAGTGGCATCTTGTATATTTCGTCCCATGCTTCATGCACTCATTATGGTGGCTTCAGAGTCCTGGAATCATCACTTGTAACTCCATTCTTGTTCCCCTTGCGCATGCCATCATCTCCATGCTTGAACTTGCTCCAAGATTCATCTTTCTTGTCCAAGCTAGGCCCTTCATTTGTAAGCAAAACAAATGTATCCAATTTAGGCAGCATCATATTCTCATGAACATTAGAATCGTTACCAAGAAACGAAAGTACCTGATAATTCAATTGGCGTGCGTGAGCTCTAGTAATCGGTCCAGTATGTATAGCAGCAGGGGCTGTGGGTGTAACAATGGTATTGATGTCCTCATCATCCTCCCCTTCTTGAAATGAAGTCGTCCTCGACGAAAGTTCATTGTCCTCACCCAAATAAGGCTTCAAATCTGCAATGTTAAAAGTGGGACTAACCCCAAAATCTGTAGGCAGCTCAAGTTTATATGCATTATCATTTATTTTCTCTAACACCTTAAAAGGACCATCAGCACGTGGCATTACCTTTGATTTGCGCAAATTAGGAAATCTATCCTTACGCAAATGTAACCAAACAATATCTCCAGGTGCAAACACAACATGTTTTCTACCCTTATCTCCAGCAAGTTTATATTTAGCATTCATACGCTCAATGTTTTCCTTAGTTAACTCGTGCATTTTTAAAATCAAATCAGAATGTTCTTTAGCATCAAAATTAACCTTCTCCGAAGATGGAAGAGGCAACAAATCAATAGGTGCAGGAGGTAGGAAACCATACACAATTTCAAAAGGGCACATCTTAGTAGTAGAATGAAATGAACGATTATAAGCAAATTCAATATGAGGCAAGCATTCTTCCCACATTTTCTTGCTATTCTTCAAAACATCCCTAAGCATAGTAGACAATGTTCTATTGATTACTTCAGTTTGTCCATCAGTTTGGGGGTGACTAGTAGTACTAAAAAGTAGCTTAGTCCCCAACTTAGCCCATAAAGATCTCCAAAAGTGGCTAAGAAATTTCGTATCACGATTTGAAACAATAGTATTTGGCACACCATGCAAGCGAATAATTTCACGAAAGAACAAATCAGCAACATTAACATCATCATCACTTTTATGACATGGTATAAAGTGTGCCATTTTCGAGAACCTATCCACGACAACCAATATGATATCGCTCCCCTTCTTTGTTCAAGGTAAACCTAAAACAAAGTCCATAGATATATCCTCCCAAGGAACACTAGGTACAGACAAAGGCATATATAAACCATGAGGATTGAGTCGTGACTTAGCTTTTTGACATGTAGTGCAGCGAGCAACAAAACGCTCAACATCCCGTCTCATCTTTGGCCGAAAGAAATGTGTAGCAAGTATATCCTCCGTCTTCTTGACGCCAAAGTGTCACATTAATCCTCCTCCATGCGCCTCCTGCAACAACAAAAGACGAACGGAGCTAGCTGGAATGCATAGCTTGTTAGCACGAAACACAAAAACTTGTTCCAAGTTCTCCCTTCCTTACAATTCTGCAATACATCTTTAAATTTAGCATCATGAACATATTGATCTTTGATGGTCTCCAAACCAAATATTTTAAAGTCAAGTTGTGAAAGCATAGTATAACGACGAGACAATGCATCAGCAATAACATTTTCTTTACCATTATTGTGTTTAATGACATAAGGGAAAGTCTCAACGAATTCAACCCATTTAGCATGTCTACGGTTCAGTTTTTCTTGACTTTTAATGTGTTTCAAAGATTTATGATCAAAATGTATAACAAATTCCTTGGGCCATAAATAATGTTGCCATGTTTCTAAGGTCCGAACAAGAGCATATAATTCTTTATCATAAGTAGAATCGTTCAGACTAGGCCCACTCAATTTTTCAGAAAAGTATGCAACAAGTTTGCCATCTTGTAATAACACACCTCCTAATCCAATTCCACTAGCATCACATTCAAGATCAAAAGTCTTATTAAAATCAGGAAGTTGGAGTAAAGGAGCATGTTTCAACTTATCTTTCAATACCGTGAAGGCTTCTTCCTATGCGGTACCCCAAACAAAAGGCACATCCTTCTTTGTATGCTCGTTGAGAGGTGCAGCAATGGTGCTGAAATCTCTCACAAAACGTCTATAGAAACCAGCGAGGCCAAGGAAACTCCTCACTTGTGTGACCATTTTGGGCTGCGGCCAACTCTCAATAGCTTCAATCTTGGATTTATCAACTTCAATTCCCTGTGGAGTAACAACATAGCCAAGAAAAGATACTCGGTCGGTGCAAAAGGTGCACTTTCCAAGGTTACCAAACAAACGTACATCAGATAGAGCAATAAAAATGTCACGACCGGTTTTCCAATAGAAATATTTATTGAGAAACCAATCTTTTGAGTCCAGTATGAGAGAAATCATCCTCACTGGTAGACAAATTCTTGATACAATAAGCCAGTAGCATAAAATATATTACAGGGTCGAACTACGGTTGCTCAACCAAATTATTACAAGCATGCCAATAATTATACATAATGGCGGACATGACACAGTGGTGTGGAGGCGTACTACTGACTCGAGGATAGGGCGGTGGTGGAGAAACACAGCGGGGAGAGAAATACAAGACTCTAAGTCTGTCATCTCATCGAGCGTCGAGGTGAGGCTCGATGAATTTATTTGGTAGCGGAAGCGGATATAAAACAGTGACCAAATCCAGGGTCGCACGAGACTGACTGGGACTCCTCTAGGTGTCGGACTCGCTATCAAACTCTTCATCCATGAGATCGCCTTCGTCAGCATCTGGCCAAATCAACAAGCCAGTGAGTACTTTGAAAGTACTCGCAAGACAGTTCGGACGTAAGATATAACAAATGCATGCATGGATGCGTCATGAATAATTCACCAATGTACATTCAAAAATTAGCATAACAAGGTAAGTAAAAGGGAAACGGCGGTAGTCCGCCTGAAATCCCAACAAAACATAAATAACTACCGATCCGGTGTCTGAAGCGACGCCTCGAAAGGTGAATAAATAAATATAAGGAAATGATGCCACAGTCGGGCGTCTTAGTGACACCACATAAAGGGCTTTAAAAGAAATACCACAGTCGGACGTCGGGGCGACATCACAGAAAGGGCTTTAAAAGAAATGCCACAGTCGGACGTCGGGGCGACATCACAGAAAGGGCTTTAAAAGAAATGCCACAGTCGGACGTCGGGGCGACATCACAGGAAGGGCTTTAAAAGAAATGCCACAGTCGGACGTCGGGGCGACATCACAGAAAGGGCTTTTATTCGTAAGGAAATAATACTCATAATAAATGTTCAATTCATGAGAATAAATGGGTTAGTCCATCCACAGGAATAATCATTTAACCGGACTTAGCACTCATGCGATTCACCGGAGTCTCTGTCATCAAAACTGACATTTGATCAGGACAAGATAATATCGATCTAGGACATGGAATAGATGATTTGGAGGAATATATGACTCTGCAGAGTTTGTACAAAATTATTCCCACAACCAACGGATTTCCGTAGTCACGAAGGACTAGTTCCGTTTACGGTATTTCGAAAGAAAACACAGCTAACCAGTACACACCCATCCTACCTCTCGATGCTAGGAATCACCCTAGACATCGTCCAAGAAAAAATTTTGAGACGGGGAGATCACAATCTCGAATAGCATGGGATCAAATTTATACACGCGCGCTCTAAGGGGTGCCCCCCTCTCGGTCCCAACCGGAAACACCCATGCCCCCTGACCGGATGACTGGCTTTAATCCAGGGCCATGGAACCATCATCACGGCCTCTCCTTTTGGTGTGTACCAGAAAAGCGGTTTGCAACTTACTATACCATATTCCTTGCGGAAAACATGTGGTAGTACAGGGAAGGAAATGAGAGGAACTGGACCGATACGGTTTGACACTGAAGTCACATAGTCTGGCATAAGACTGGCATGCTACGACATTGCCATCTTACCCATCCTCATGCCAACACATGGCCATTCATACTCACATCCATCCACTTATGGATCATCGAGCTCACTTACCTCAATATTGCATAAAATAACGTTCATCGATATGCTTCTCAACATGTCATGAAACTAACTAAATGCAAAACCTGCCAAGACACTCATCATATCAAAAGTTCAAACATGCTTGCCTGGTTCAGAGTAGTCGGAGCCTAGCTCGGTGAAGTTCGCGGCTCCGTCACCTCCTTCGGTATCTACGGTATAAAGAAAATATATGCGCTATCGTAAATACCAAGGAGTGCACAAAAAGTATTCCAAATATTTTTCAAATAAATCTGATAAAAAACTAGACAAAATTTTAAAGAGAATAGAAAAAGAATCAATCAAAAATACTTTTCTGTTTAAAAGTTATAAGGGTTTTTGTCCAGGGACTCATTTGTAATGAAACAGAAGATTTCCAGGGGCTAGCTTATAAAAACAGAAAACGCTTCGGCAGAAACTACGCCAGCCCAAAGGGAAAGCGCATTTGGCAGAAGGCGTTTTCAGAAAACGCTTCATTTAGAAAGGACAGAGAGGCTGACAGCGGTTCCCGCTTGTCAGGTTTGAACTTTCAAAAAGGGGGAAACGAAGCTCGTCGGCGCCCGAGAGCCGCGGTGGTCGCCGGCGGCGATCCACGGCGAGGCAGGGGGATCGGAGGGTACCTCCGAGTTCAGGGCGCCATTCCGCGTCGGTTGGTGGTGGTGGTGGTTGCCGGCAAGTACCACGTCGACGGCGAGCCTGGCTCCGACGGACGGCGGCTCGGGTGGTTGCGGACTTCGTCGGAGAGAGCTGTGAAGATCAAATTGAAGAGGGGGTTAGGCTTCTGGTAGCTAGAGGGGGTAACGGACGGGGTTTGGGCGCCGGAGACGGCCTCACCGGAGCGAATCGAGCAGGTGGCCGAGGCGGAGCAAGGCGGCCGAAGTCGAGGAAGAAGGGCCCCTCGAGGCTCTTCTAGTTGCTGGTCGGGGTCCAGTGAGGTGGTGGAGGTGTGCGGGGGCGAGAGGGAGCTTAGGGGCGCTATATATAGCCGGCTCGAGGCGGTTGCCGCAAACGGGATAAGTCCGGCGAGTGATTACGGTGGCGCTGTGGTTGGGCAGTGGGATTAGGGGCTTGGGCAACGCCGTTGAGGCCCACCGGTTCCATTTAGGTGCTAATCGGCCTGGGATTTGGTAGTAGGGGCGAGTTCGACAGAACGGGATGGTGCGGGCCCGTCGGCGGCAGTGAGCATGTTCCGTGCTTGACGGGCCACGGCGACGGTGCCACGGGCGTGCGCTGGCATGCATGAGGCCATGTGGAGAGCAGAGGGGCGTTGGGCAGCACCGAACGGTGTTGAGCCGCCGTTCCGTCCCCTGTCAGCCGCCACGGGAGGTCCCGACGCCGTAGAAGACGCCGGCGAGGGCGGGCCAGCGTGCCACCGACGCCAGGAAGAGGCCAAGTGCGCGTGTGGTGCTCCAGACAGTAGGAAGAGGCAGCGAGGAACGTGCCAAGTGCACTGTGAACGCGTGAGTGAAGCTGACGAACGAAAAATGACACTGAAGTCTGAATTTTTCTGAATTTGCAAAGGAACAGTGCAGCTCAGGTGTTCGACAGAATGTTTTAGGCCTCTGGGGATTTTTCCTTGAGCTGATTTTTGGTGGAGTGGCTTCTCATTGCTCCAGTAGGCTGCAAGATTTTTGGTGGAATTTTTGGAGGAGTGTAGATATGAATTTCATCAAATTTGGCAAATCTGGTCCAAACTTGCAGAGACTGAATTTTGAAAAATTTGAAAAGAGGAGGAGTGGATCAAGATGGTTCTGGGTTGTGGGTACAAAGGACTATCCAGGAGAGTTGGTTTGGGATAAAAACTCAAAGGCAAAGTGGTACTTTCTTTGAAAATCACTAAGGCTCAAAATAATTTGCAGAATTGATTTGAGAGGAAAAATAATTAGAATAAAATCCAAAACTTGCTTGGATTAGTTGGGACAGAGAACTTAGGCTGATTACAAGGAGTAGGGGAGGTTTTGGAGGGGTTTTACCACATGGGCAAAAATGCCAAGTCATGGGTGGTTTCCAAGATATGAAAATCCCAAATTTTCATAGAGTTTCTTTTTAAAAGAAAAACAAATTAAACTCCCAAAATAATTTGAGAGGGAACCAACAGAGAAGAAGTTTCAAAAGATCAAACACCATAGTTTGAAAAAATAAAAATCCTTGCCAAAGAAAAGAAAGTTTTTTTTAAGAGGAAGGATTTTCTGGAAAAAAATTTTAAATGGCCTCTTTTCAAAAACCACAAAGTTTTTGATGAAAACCAAATTAAAATTTTGGAGTGTCACAACACCTACCCCCTTAGGAAAAATCTCGTCCCCGAGATTTCAGCTGATCCTTAAATAAGTGTGGATGCTCTGTCCGAAGAAAATCCTCTCTTTCCCAAGTTGCTTCACCATCGGTGTGATTGCTCCATTGGACTTTGAAAAACTTGATGGTCTTCTGTCGGGTCCTCCTTTCAGACTCCTCTAATATTCTTACGGGATGTTCCAGATATGTGAGGTCTGGCTGCACGTCAATGTTTTCATGGGATACTTGTTTCTCTGGGTTGCTTACGCACTTCCTCAATTGCGAGACATGGAACACGTCGTGGACATCGGATAATTCCTCGGGTAAGTCCAGCTGGTAGGCTACAGTGCCTCTTCGTGCCACTATGCAGAATGGTCCAATGAATCTTGGTTCAAACTTTCCTTTAATCTTAAACCATTGCAGTCCTCTCATAGGGGATACTCTCAAGTATACGGACTCACCGGGTTCGAAGCTGACCCTACGATGTCTCTGATCATAATAACTCTTCTGTCGACTTTGAGCGGTCTTAAGTCGGTCTCTGATTAGCTTGACCTTTTCCTCGGCTTCTCTGAGCATGTCTGGTCCGAAGATGTGGCTGTCTCCGGTCTCTGACCAATTTAACGGGGTACGACATCTTCGTCCGTATAAAGCCTCAAATGGTGCCATTTGTAGGCTGGCCTGGTAGCTATTGTTATACGCGAACTCGGCATATGGCAGGCTTTCTTCCCAACTGGTTCCATATGTGAGGACACATGCTCTCAGCATGTCTTCTAAAACCTGGTTTACGCGTTCTGTTTGTCCATCAGTTTGTGGGTGGTATGCGGTACTGAAGGCTAGTTGGGTTCCCAGAGCCTGTTGTAAATGCTCCCAAAATCTTGAGACGAACTGAGTGCCTCTGTCGGATATTATAGTCTTCGGGACACCGTGCAGACAAACTATGCGGGAAAGATAAATCCTGGCAAGCCTCTGAGTGGTGTGGGTCGTCTTTATTGGAATAAAGTGTGCCACTTTGGTTAACCTGTCAGTGATGACCCATATGGCATCATTCCCGTGTCGTGACCGAGGTAGTCCGACAATGAAATCCATCCCTATTTCATCCCATTTCCACTCAGGTATTTTGTTTGGTTGCAGTAGTCCGGCTGGTCTCTGATGCTCAGCTTTTATGCGTTGACATGAGTCGCAACATGCAATGAAGGTGGCTATGTCCCTCTTCATACCGTGCCACCAAAATCTTTCCTGAATATCCTTATACATTTTGGTTCCTCCAGGGTGGATTGAATATGGAGTGGTGTGTGCTTCAGCTAAAATTTGCTGTTTAAGGTCTTCTATGTTTGGCACGCAGAGCCTTTCTCCGTACCATAATATTCCTTCATTGTCTATGACGAATTCCGAGGCCTTGCCCATACTCAACTTTCTTTTGATGCCTTCGATGCTGGTGTGACCGGGCTGAGCTTCTTTGATTTTCTCCACAAGGTCGGGTTGTATTTCCAAGTTTGATATGGTGCCTTCTGCTACCATTATCAAGTTGAGCTTGGCAAATTCTTGTTGGAATTCGGGCCTCAAGCTGTGCAGATTGTTTTCGTCGGAGCTGGGGTTCCGACTAAGAGCATCGGCCACTACATTTGCTTTTCCTGGATGGTAATGGATACCAACATCATAATCCTTTACCAATTCCAACCAGCGTCGTTGCCGTAAATTTAGTTCTGGCTGCGTGAAAATATATTTGAGACTTTTGTGATCCGTATATATTTCACATCGATTCCCAAGTAAGAAATGCCTCCATTCCTTGAGTGCATGAATAACTGCTGCCATTTCTAAGTCATGAGTGGGATAGTTTTCCTCATGCTTGCGAAGTTGCCTTGAAGCGTAGGCGACAACCTTGCCTTCCTGCATCAACACGCATCCGAGACCCTTTCTGGACGCGTCACAATATACTTCAAAATTCTTGTGTATGTCGGGTACAATTAATACCGGTGCTGTCGTTAACTTCCGCTTTAGCTCTTGGAAACTTTTCTCGCAGGCTTCTGTCCATTCAAACTTCTTATCTTTCTTGAGCAACTGTGTCATAGGCTTGGCTATGGTGGAGAATCCTTCAATAAATCTGCGGTAATATCCTGCCATTCCCAAGAAACTCCGTATGTCCGTTACGCTGGCTGGTGACTTCCAGCCAAGTACGGCCTTGACTTTCTCTGGGTCCACTGCGATACCGTCTTGGGTCAGTACGTGGCCTAGAAAGCCTACTTGTCTTAGCCAAAATTCGCACTTGCTGAACTTGGCATACAATTGGTGTTTTCTGAGCTCTCCTAGCACAATCCTGAGATGTTCTGCGTGCTCTTCTGGTGTCTTGGAGTATACCAGAATATCGTCGATGAATACCACGACAAACTTGTCCATAAACTTCATAAATACTTTGTTCATGAGGTGAACAAAATATGCTGGGGCGTTAGTTAATCCAAATGGCATCACTGTGAACTCGTACAGTCCATATCTGGAGGTGAAGGCTGTTTTGGGGATATCTTCCGCTCGTACCTTCAATTGATGGTATCCTGACCTTAAGTCAATTTTTGAGAATACCTTGGCCTGAGCGAGTTGATCAAACAAATCGTTTATCCTTGGCATCGGGTATTTGTTTTTGACTGTGACCATGTTAAGTGCTCGATAGTCAATACACAATCTCAGCGTTCCATCCTTCTTTTTGGCAAATAAAATTGGTGATCCCCAAGGTGAGGAGCTGGCTCGAATGTATCCCTTGTCCAGTAATTCCTTTATTTGTTTCTTCAACTCGATCAACTCGGATGGTGCCATTCTGTATGGTTTCTTGTATATGGGGGTGGTTCCTGGTGCTAGCTCAATGCGGAATTCTATTTCTCGGTCTGGTGGCATGCCTGGTAGTTCTTCAGGGAATACATCTGGAAATTCACACACTACTGGAACCTTGTTTAGCTCAGAAACGTCCACCTTATTTAATCTCGGTTGCCGGGGTATTTTTCCTTCCTTGGCTGATACTCTTATTGTCTTCCCTTGGTGGTGTGTGAGAATTACGGTCCTGTTGAAACAGTCGATAAACCCCTTGTTGGTGGTTAGCCAATCCATCCCTAGGATGACATCCAGTCCTTTATTTTCCAACACAATAAGATTTGCGTGAAACTCCAATCCTTCGAACTCAATGACCACATTCTGACAGTAATTCTGAGTAACTTGCTGAATCCCAGGGGACTTGATGATCATGGATTTCTCCAAAGGAAGCATCGAAAAATTATTTTGCAAAGCAAAACTTTTCGAAATGAAAGAGTGAGAAGCTCCAGAATCAAACAAAACCATTGCAGGTATTGTGTTGACAGGAAACGTACCGAGTACGATATCCGGAGCATTTTGTGCCTCCTCTTTGGTTACGTGATTCAGATGACCCTTCCTGTGGTTATTGTTGGGATTGAAATTGTTTCGCTTGGGCGCGGAATTGTTGCCGCCGTTGTTCGGCTTTGGGGTTGAGTTCCTTGGCTTGGGGCACTGTTTGGCATAGTGCCCTTCTTCTCCACAAGCGTAACAAGTAACGCCGGGGCGATAGGTGAATTCCTTGTCCCTTGCATGAAAATTCTTGATTGGGCGTGAGACATTGGATGAGGATTTGTGTGTCCCACCCTTTTGAAAATCTGTCTTGCTTCGGTGATTGCGAGCATGATTAGTCTGGTCCCTTTTTCGCTTGCGGATATCTTCCAGACTGCGTCTCTCATTTTCCAGAGTAATGGCTTTGTCCACCAGTGTTTTAAAATCAGGAAAAGTGTGCACGACCAGTTGGCATTTAAGCGCGGGCGCCAGACCGTCAAGGAATTTCTCCATCTTCTTGATTTCAGTCATACGCTCTTCATTGGCGTAGCGGGACAATAGAGTAAATTGACTGTTGTAATCTGACACTGTCATGTTCCTTTGTTTGAGGTCATCGAACTCTCTCTTCTTGATTTTCATAATACTCTTAGGAATGTGTGCACCACGGAAACCTTCCTTGAAATCATCCCAGGTTATGTCATTTTCGTTGGGATGCATGTGCAGAAAATTCTCCCACCACGATGCGGCTGCTCCTGTGAGATAGTGCGGAGCATACAATACCTTTTCGGGGTCTGAACATTTTGCAATAATTAATTTCCTCTCCATATCTCGAAGCCAGTCCTCGGCTTCAAGAGGTTTGTCAGTGTGAGAAAATGTTTGAGGACGTGTCTTCTGTAGCTCAGATAACTTGGAATGCTGCTGATACTGTCCATGGTGATTTCCCATGTTGATGACTTGGTTCATCATTTCCCGATGTTGTTGCTGACTCTGCTCATAAAGGCGGCACATTTGTGAAAGTGCCGATTCACTGCCCTGTTGGCTTGACTGTCCCTGAGTGAACTCGTTGCTGGGTTGTGCATCATAATTTTCCTCTGGTGGAGTTGGCATGGAGCGAGTCCAAGGACGAGACATTTTTCACTCTGGGGATACATTTTGTAAAATCCATAAGAAAAGCGGAAAGAGTCGCAAAAACAATTTCAAAAAAAAATGCATAAAGCTGGCAAATAAAACTAAATAACCCAGCTTACTTAAGAAAAACAAATCGACTTGCGCACGGAGAAGGACTGCTCATTACATATCTTACACGCGGGCGGTAATTATACAATACATCACTCAGGATATGCGTACATAATCCTGACATGTTATTTAGGCTAGTGCACTTCTCCAGATCCTACATGATGCGCAAACAGGCTACTTCTCACAACCTATGTACATATCTTACAAAGCGGTACATTACATGGCAGCTAGGCGTACTCAGGCAGAGATGTTGACGACCTCCTTTGCCCTGCCGAGGGCGAGGCGTAGCGAGGTTGGGGACTCGACTTCCTCCTCGCTAATGGGCTCCATACGTGTAGTGTTGCGCAGAGTGGACGGAGCGGTTGCCAGGGGCGGAGCTATACGTACAGGAGTGGGTGCGAAGGGTGGTGCAGTGCGCGCTGGGGTGGGCGCAATGACTTGGTTGAATTCTTCGGTAGAAGGCAGGCGACGAGTAGGCGTATAAGATGCTGAGGACGAGACCAAAGTCAGTGGCGGTGCGATGGGTAGGAGCTCCCTCCTGTTGGCGGTACAGCCATGGACTGAGTCCATGCGGGTAGCTACGAAGTCGTCCACCAGGTTGTCGAAGGCTGCCTCCAGGGCCCGGAGATACTCAATGAGCATCTCAAAAGCCTCGTCTCGTTCTCCTCTGGGGCAGGAGTATGCGTAGTGACAGGTGTAAGGCACATGGCATGGAAGATAGCGGTAGCGACGAGTCTTCATCGCGGGAAGGACATCCCTGAGGCGAGCTATCGCCTCACGGGATGCCATCTGCATAGCATGCCTCTCCGTAGGCATGGCTCTTCCCACGAACCGGAAGCGGCGTAACTCACCACGCCCTCCCTTGAACTGCACCGCGGCCTGGTGCATGGTCAGACTGTCGTTGACTCGGTGCTGGCAGAGTGTGAAGACTGGGCGCACAGATGGCCCCATCGCGACCTGAACGATGAAGGAAAGAAGCTTGACGAACCCATCGGGCACGTTGGCGAAGGTCTGAGACTCGCAGCTGTTGTCGGCCATCTACAAAAGTAGGCAAAAATTCTGCATGATCAGATCATAAATTTATGCTGACTGACAGAAAATGACTACAATCAAGAAAATATGAAAAGGCTCAATCATGCTAATAACCAATTAGAGATCGCACCTAGTGGCTTCCTACAGTCAGCCTGGCTCTGGTACCAAGCTTGTCACGACCGGTTTTCCAATAAAAATATTTATTGAGAAACCAATCTTTTGAGTCCAGTATGAGAGAAATCCTCCTCACTGGTAGACAAATTCTTGATACAATAAGCCAGTAGCATAAAATATATTACAGGGTCGAACTACGGTTGCTCAACCAAATTATTACAAGCACGCCAATAATTATACATAATGGCGGACATGACACAGTGGTGTGGAGGCATACTACTGACTCGAGGATAGGGCGGTGGTGGAGAAACACAGCGGGGAGAGAAATACAAGACTCTAAGTCTGTCATCTCATCGAGCGTCGAGGTGAGGCTCGATGAATTTATTTGGTAGCGGAAGCGGATATAAAACAGTGACCAAATCCAGGGTCGCACGAGACTGACTGGGACTCCTCTAGGTGTCGGACTCGCTATCAAACTCTTCATCCATGAGATCGCCTTCGTCAGCATCTGGCCAAATCAACAAGCCAGTGAGTACTTTGAAAGTACTCGCAAGACAGTTCAGACGTAAGATATAACAAATGCATGCATGGATGCGTCATGAATAATTCACCAATGTACATTCAAAAATTAGCATAACAAGGTAAGTAAAAGGGAAACGGCGGTAGTCCGCCTGAAATCCCAACAAAACATAAATAACTACCGATCGGGTGTCTGAAGCGACGCCTCGAAAGGTGAATAAATAAATATAAGGAAATGATGCCACAGTCGGGCGTCTTAGCGACACCACATAAAGGGCTTTAAAAGAAATACCACAGTAGGACGTCGGGGCGACATCACAGAAAGGGCTTTGAAAGAAATGCCACAGTTGGACGTCGGGGCGACATCACAGAAAGGGCTTTAAAAGAAATGCCACAGTCGGACGTCGGGGCGACATCACAGAAAGGGCTTTAAAAGAAATGCCACAGTCGGACGTCGGGGCGACATCACAGAAAGGGCTTTTATTCGTAAGGAAATAATACTCATAATAAATGTTCAATTCATGAGAATAAATGGGTTAGTCCATCCACAGGAATAATCATTTAACCGGACTTAGCACTCATGCGATTCACCGGAGTCTCTGTCATCAAAACTGGCATTTGATCAGGATAAGATAATATCGATCTAGGACATGGAATAGATGATTTGGGGAATATATGACTCTGCAGAGTTTGTACAAAATTATTCCCACAGCCAACGGATTTCCGTAGTCACGAAGGACTAGTTCCGTTTACGGTATTTCGGAAGAAAACACAGCTAACCAGTACACACCCATCCTACCTCTCGATGCTAGGAATCACCCTAGACATCGTCCAAGAAAAACTTTTGAGACGGGGAGATCACAATCTCGAATAGCATGGGATCAAATTTATATACGCGCGCTCTAAGGGGTGCCCCCCTCTCGGTCCCAACCGGAAACACCCATGCCCCCTGACCGGATGACTGGCTTTAATCCAGGGCCATGGAACCATCATCACGGCCTCTCCTTTTGGTGTGTACCAGAAAAGCGGTTTGCAACTTACTAAACCATATTCCTTGCGGAAAACATGTGGTAGTACAGGGAAGGAAATGAGAGGAACTGGACCGATACGGTTTGACACTGAAGTCACATAGTCTGGCATAAGACTGGCATGCTACGACACTGCCATCTTACCCATCCTCATGCCAACACATGGCCATTCATACTCACATCCATCCACTTATGGATCATCGAGCTCACTTACCTCAATATTGCATAAAATAACGTTCATCGATATGCTTCTCAACATGTCATGAAACTAACTAAATGCAAAACCTGCCAAGACACTCATCATATCAAAAGTTCAAACATGCTTGCCTGGTTCAGAGTAGTCGGAGCCTAGCTCGGTGAAGTTCGCGGCTCCGTCACCTCCTTCGGTATCTACGGTATAAAGAAAATATATGCGCTATCGTAAATACCAAGGAGTGCACAAAAAGTATTCCAAATATTTTTCAAATAAATCTGATAAAAAACTAGATTTTTTTTAAAGAGAACAGAAAAAGAATCAATCAAAAATACTTTTCTGTTTAAAAATTATAAGGGTTTTTGTCCAGGGACTCATCTCTAATGAAACAGAAGATTTCCAGGGGCTAGCTTATAAAAACAGAAAACGCTTCGGCAGAAACTACGCCAGCCCAAAGGGAAAGCGCATTTGGCAGAAGGCGTTTTCAGAAAACGCTTCGTTTAGAAAGGACAGAGAGGCTGACAGCGGGTCCCGCCTGTCAGGTTTGAACTTTCAAAAAGGGGGAAACGAAGCTCGTCGGCGCCCGAGAGCCGCGGTGGTCGCCGGCGGCGATCCACGGTGAGGCAGGGGGATCGGAGGGTACCTCCGAGTTCAGGGCGCCATTCCGCGTCGGTTGGTGGTGGTGGTGGTCGCCGGCGAGTACCACGTCGACGGCGAGCCTGGCTCCGGCGGACGGCGGCTCGGGTGGTTGCGGACTTCGTCGGAGAGAGCTGTGAAGGTCAAATTAAAGAGGGGGTTAGGCTTCTGGTAGCTAGAGGGCGTAACGGACGGGGTTTGGGCGCCGGAGACGGCCTCACCGGAGCGAATCGAGCTGGTGGCCGAGGCGGAGCGAGGCGGCCGGAGTCGAGGAAGAAGGGCCCCTCGAGGCTCTTCTAGTTGCTGGTCGGGGTCCAGTGAGGTGGCGGAGGTGTGCGGGGGCGAGAGGGAGCTTAGGGGCGCTATATATAGCCGGCCCGAGGCGGTTGCCGCAAACGGGATAAGTCCGGCGAGTGATTACGGCGGCGTTGTGGTTGGGCAGTGGGATTAGGGGCTTGGGCAACGCCGTTGAGGCCCTACGGTTCCATTTAGGTGCTAATCGGCCTGGGATTTGGTACTAAGGGCGAGTTCGACAAAACGGGACGGCGCGGGCCCGTCGGCGGCAGTGAGCACGTTCCGTGCTTGCCGGGCCACGGGCGTGCGCTGGCATGCATGAGGCCACGCGGAGAGCAGAGGGGCGTTGGGCGGCGCCGAACGGTGTTGAGCCGCCGTTCCGTCCCCTGTCAGCCGCCACGGGAGGTCCCGACGCCGCAGAAGACGCCGGCGAGGGCGGGCCAGCGTGCCACCGACGCCAGGAAGAGGCCAAGTGCGCGTGTGGTGCTCCAGACAGTAGGAAGAGGCGGCGAGGAACGTGCCAAGTGCACTGTGAACGCGTGAGTGAAGCTGACGAACGAAAAATGACACTGAAGTCTGAATTTTTCTGAATTTGCAAAGGAACAGTGCAGCTCAGGTGTTCGACAGAATGTTTTAGGCCTCTGGGGATTTTTCCTTGAGCTGATTTTTGGTGGAGTGGCTTCTCATTGCTCCAGTAGGCTGCAAGATTTTTGGTTGAATTTTTGGAGGAGTGTAGATATGAATTTCATCAAATTTGGCAAATCTGGTCCAAACATGCAGAGACTGAATTTTGAAAAATTTGAAAAGAGGAGGAGTGGATCAAGATGGTTCTGGGTTGTGGGTACAAAGGACTATCCAGGAGAGTTGGTTTGGGATAAAAACTCAAAGGCAAAGTGGTACTTGCTTTGAAAATCACTAAGGCTCAAAATAATTTGCAGAATTGATTTGAGAGGAAAAATAATTAGAATAAAATCCAAAACTTGCTTGGATTAGTTGGGACAGAGAACTTAGGCTGATTACAAGGAGTAGGGGAGGTTTTGGAGGGGTTTTACCACATGGGCAAAAATGCCAAGTCATGGGTGGTTTCCAAGATATGAAAATCCCCAAATTTTCATAGAGTTTCTTTTTAAAAGAAAAACAAATTAAACTCCCAAAATAATTTGAGAGGGAACCAACAGAGAAGAAGTTTCAAAAGATCAAACACCACAGTTTGAAAAAATAAAAATCCTTGCCAAAGAAAAGAAAGTTTTTTTTAAGAGGAAGGATTTTCTGGAACAAAAATTTTTAAATGGCCTCTTTTCAAAAACCAGAAAGTTTTTGATAAAAACCAAATTAAAATTTTGGAGTGTCACAAAAAACAGCCCGTAAATGTTCCAAATGTTCCTCCAAAGATTTGCTGTAAATCAATATGTCATCAAAGTAAACTACCACAAATCATCCAATGAAAGCACGTAAAACTTCGTTCATTAACCTCATGAAAGTACTAGGTGCATTAGTTAACCCAAAAGGCATGACTAACCATTCATATAATCCAAACTTAGTTTTAAATGTTGTTTTCCATTCATCTCCCAATTTCATACGAATTTGATGGTATCCACTACACAAATGAACTTTGGAGAATATTGTAGAGCCACTAAATTCATCAAGCATATCATCTAGCCTAGGAATAGGATGATGATAACGAATAGTAATATTATTAATACCTCTACAATCAACGCACATACGCGACGTACCATCCTTTTTCGGCACTAAAATGATAGGAACAACACAAGGACTAAGGGATTCGCGTATATAACCTTTGTCGAGCAGTTCTTTTACTTGACGCATAATCTCCTTCGTCTCCTCTAGATTGGTACGGTATGGTGCACGGTTGGGTAATGATGCACCGGGAATTAAGTCAATTTGATGCTCAATCCCTCGAATAGGTGGTAATCCCGGTGGCACGTCTTGTGGAAAGATGTCAGCGAAATCCTTCAAATTGTTAGTGCCAGCAGGAGGCAAAGAGGAAAGCACGCCCTCGAATGAAAATAATGCCTCTTTGCACACAAAAGCATAGCAAACAGATTTGCTAAAATCTAGATCATCAATATCAGATTTGGTGGCAAGTAAACATGCACTTTTCAATTTAATTTCAGAAGCAACACTAGATTGTTTATTATTAGGCTGCATTTTTTGCTCAAATTCTTTTGCCACAATCTGATTTTCACTCTTCTTTTTCTCTTGTTTTGCTTTATTAGCTCCATTAATATCATCTTTCAAAATGGAATCAGGAGTCATAGGAAGCAAATTAATATTTTTATCCTTATGAACAAGAGTATACTGATTATTTCTACCATGGTGTACAGAATTTTTATCAAATTGCCATGGTCTACCAAGTAATAAGGAACATGCTTGCATAGGTACCACATCACAATCAACATAATCAACATATGTAGAGATACTAATATGCACACGAACAGTACGTGTTACCTTAACCTTGCCGCTGTTGTTGAACCATTAGATGTAGTAAGGATGTGGATGTGGTCTTGTGGTGAGAGATAGCTTCTCCACAATCTCCATGCTAGCCAAGTTATTGCAGCTCCCTCCATCTATGATGACGCGAACAGAATGTTCCTTCACAACTCCCTTTGTATGGAACAGATTATGTCTCTGATTTTGCTCAGCTTGTGTGACCTACACACTCAAAACACGTTGAGCAACTAAACATTCATACTTGTCAGCATCTTCAATAGCCATGTATTGCGTTTCATGATCAGAATCCTCTCCACCATGTTCTTCATGTGTAATAAGTGCCAAAGTCTCCTCATCATAGTCACTAGCGGACTCATACCCACCATCCTCAGTAGCAATCATCACACGCTGAGAGTGGCATTCTCTCGCAAAATGTCCTCTTCCCTTACAACAACGACAAATAATATCACTTGTGTGCCCCGTTGATGCCATGGAAGAAAAAGAACTCTACGCAGGTCCGGTAGGTGTGCTCTTGGCAAATAGTGGTGGTTGTGCCTGCTTTCTTGTATCACGGCTGGAGGTGGCACCTGATGGAGGTGCTGGTGGAGTGGAAGTAGAGGATGCACGTGGTGTCCATCATGAAGATCGACCTGCAAAAAAGTTAGTTCACGCCAATGCCTGTCGATCCTGCACTTCACGTTCAGCTTTACAAGCAAGATGGAATAAACGAGTGATATTAGTATACTCCTTATACTCTAGAATGGTCTGAATCTCTCTATTTAATCCACCCATAAAACGTGCAAGCATAGCTTCATTCTCCTCAACAATACCACATCTAATCATGCCAGTTTGTAATTCCTGATAATATTCTTCTACAGAATTTTTTCCTTGTCTTAAACGCTGCAATTTTTGAAGTAATTCATGTTGATAATATGGTGGAACCCAACGAGTACACATGGCAATTTTCAAAGCAGCCCAAGTAGCTGGAATAGGACATAATCTGCAATATTCAGACCACCAAACACATGCAAAACTAGTGAATGCACAAACCGTAGCAGGAACACATCTCTCCTCGGGATATTGTAAACATGTAAATCGTTGTTCAGTTTCTAACTCCCAAGTAAGGTATATATCAGGAACATATCTACCCTCAAATGGTGGAATATTCAATTTTAGTTTAGGGAGATGGTCATGATCTCGTACCTGAGGGTGAGCCCACCATTGCCATTATTTGCATGTGGACGACCTGGTGGTTGTTGTGCTGGTGGTGGCACGCAGTTCTGATTTTGATCAACCTCATCCTCGTAATCTCCGGCAAAATCATCCTCCTCCGCATCAGCAGCAGGAGCCACAGAAGTATCAACAGCAGCACCAACAGTTTGGCCAGGTGCAAGAGGGAGACGGCTCGCTCGGCGAGGGGCTGTTTCACAATCTGTAGGTAGTCGTTGTTGTTGTTGTTGTTGTTGTTGTTGTTGTTGTAGAGGTGCGTTAGGTGCAGCCGGTGGTGGTGGTGGAAGACGCGCGAGCAATTCATTAAACCTGTTATCAAGCCTTGTTTCGAATGTCTTCTCCATGCCATCTATCTTCTCCATGGCCTCTTCAAATTTGTTTAGCACATCTTGCACCTGTCCACTCATCATTTGCTGAAATTTATCATGCAACTCCTTATTTGTCATGTTCTCCCAGTCAGTCTCGTTGGCTTGTGATCCTGCCATGGTTAGCAACAATAGAAACACACAAGAATATGATCCTACAAACTACTAACAAGAGGTGGTGGTGGTGTCACAAATCCGTCAAGCAAATCTCAAATTCTTACCAGTTCTTACCCAGCAGCAGGCGGTGATCGGCAACCATCGTAGTCAAAACTCTCAAAGCTTGGATAGAGCGATTACCAGGGAGAGTCAAACGCACGACGTAGATGTATGTGGACCTGGGAAGGCTTATAATATGGTAGCAAAAAGGGTCAGCAATAATCAATTCAGAGATGCAAAGTTGAATAAACGCTCAACGATGGTACTATGCAGGTCCTAGGCTAGACCGTGCTAGAGATGCAAGCCTAGAACACTAACAAAATCACGGCACTGCACGTAAACAATGGAGGAGCACACTCTGAATTGTTTTCCTTTTTTTCACTTTTTTGCACTTTTTTTCCTCTTTTTTTTGAGTTTGGAACTATTTTTCTTCTGCGGGTAGCACGGAATCTTGGGAGTCCTACTCTGTCACGACTCGGAGTATGGCGTGATCTGGAACTCGAAAACAATGCAACAATTACTGGAGTCGGACTAGGACTGGTGGCGGAGATGAATCTGGTGGAATCTCGGACTGGTGGCGGCGATGAATCTGGTGGAAATCGGACTAGTGGCGGATATATGTTGGAAGTGAACTCGGATTGGCGTGATGGCGGCAGATATGTGGTGGCGTATATGGACTCAGATTGGTGGTGAATATGGCAGCGATGATGAAGTTGGTGTGGTGGCGGTATATGGCGGCAGCGATGATGATGCGGTGGTGATATATGGCAGCGGCGACGTGACAACCTGTGAACAGAACTCGAAACTCTAAAGGACTAGACGCTAAGACCAGCAACTAGACACGAGATGCAACCGCAAATTCAACAAAGCAAATACAAAAAATATTATGCAAAGGCTCAGATTGGTTCAGATAGGATGAACTAACCCTAATTTTTTTGGCTTTTTTGTGGACTATAGGTACGAAGAATAGACTCGATCTAAACTACGAAAAAACTGTAAAATCTCACCGAGCAACCTGAAAATCTGATACCACTTGATAGAGGCAAAAGTTTCCCGATGTTTCGATGAGATGGTGGCTATCGTTTTCTGTGGGAGTCGACCTTGACGATCCGACTACGAATGTGCGAGACGTCGCGCCTTAGCAATTGCTAAACCAACTTCCGAGGGTTATTGACCACGCCGGAGCACGATCAACCTGACCACGAGGGTGTGTTTCCTACAAGCAAACGAAGAACAAGAAAGAAACTGAGATTGCAATCTGGATATTGCGAATATAAGATGAAAGCTTTATTGATCAAGGTGGGGTTCTGTCACGCCTTGGTCTGGTCGTTGAACACAAACGAAGTACGCGAAGTTGCAGCTATGGCAAACTTTTAATCTAAACGAAACCCAAAGCCTAAGTGATGCCCTAAGGGCTGTATATATGGAGGAGAGAGGGGGAATTTCGGGGCCCTTGGTGGAGGGGTCCGAAACCAACCCTAACTCTTGTTTCCCCACACATACGGACTCTAAAAACAGCCTATACTTATGTACTTCGAAAATACATGGGCCTGGCCCAATAATAAGGTGACGCAGCACCTAAAATAGCCTCTGGACGAAATTTATGAAGTGGCATCTTGTATATTTCGTCCCATGCTTCATCCACTCATTATGGTGGCTTCAGAGTCCTGGAATCATCACTTGTAACTCCGTTCTTATTCCCCTTGCGCATGCCATCATCTCCACGCTTGAACTTGCTCCAAGGTTCATCTTTCTTGTCCAAGCTAGGCCCTTCATTTGTAAGCAAAACAAATGTATCCAATTTAGGCAGCATCATATTCTTATGAATGTTAGAATCGTTACCAAGAAACGAAAGTACCTGATAATTCAATTGGCGTGCGCGAGCTCTAGTAATCGGTCCAGTATGTATAGCAGTAGGGGCTGTGGGTGTAACAATGGTATTGATGTCCTCATCACTCTCACACTCTTCCTCTAGTGTTGTCTTCTCTTTTGCAGGAATTTCAAGATGTTTTTCCTGATGAGCTACCTTCGGGACTACCTCCTCTACGATGCATTGAGCACCGAATCGACCTCATCCCCGGAGCACCACTTCCAAACAGAGCTCCCTACCGCGTCAACCCCGAACAAACCAAAGAAATTCAAAGGCAAGTAAAACATCTCATAGACCATGGACATGTGTGTGAAAGTTTGAGCCCTTGTGCCGTTCCGGTCATTCTTGTGCCAAAACGTGACGGTAGTTTTCGCATGTGCTCCAATTGTAGACCTATCAATGCTATCACCGTTCATTATAGGTATCCCATTCCATGCCTAGATGATATGCTTGATGAGCTTAGCGGTGCCACTATATTTTCCAAAATTGATCTTAAGAGTGGTTACTATCAAATCCGCATACAAGAGGGTGATGAATGGAAAACCGCCTTCAAAACCAAGTTTGGTTTGTATGAGTGGTTAGTCATGCCTATGGGTCTTTCGAAAGCACCGGGCACTTATATGCGCCTTATGAATCATGTCTTTTGCCCTTACATTGGTATATTTGTTGTGGTTTACTTTGATGATACTCTTGTATTTAGCAAATCTATTAAAGAGCATGCCACCCATGTCCGCACCGTTTTGCAAACTCTTCGAAAAGAGCACCTCTATGCTAATATGGAGAAATGCCTTTTTGGTGTTGATAAGCTCGTTTTCTTGGGTTTTGTGGTCTCTTCTAAGGGTGTTCATGTTGATGAGTCCAAGATTAATGCTATTAAGACTTGGCCGCAACCAACCAACTTGCATCAAGTTCGTAGTTTTCTTGGTCTTGCGGGTTTCTATCGTTGCTTTGTGAAGGATTTTAGCACCACTGCTTCGCCTTTGCATGCTTTGAGCAAGAAGAATGCGCCGTTTATTTGGGGACCATCCCAAGATACCATATTGAATGAGCTTAAGAATTTGCTTACTCATGCCCCCGTGCTTGCTTTACCCAACTTCGACAAACCTTTTGAAATTCATTGCGATGCTAGTGGTAATGGCATAGGCGGTGTGTTAACACAAGAGAAGCGCCCCATAGCATACTTTAGTGAGAAACTTTCTGGAGCGCAACTCAATTATCCCATCTATGACAAAGAGCTATATGCTTTAGTCCGTGTTTTGCATGAATGGAACACTACCTTCATCCCCATGAGTTTATCATTCATACCGATCAGGAGACTCTCAAGTATCTTAAGGGAAAAACTAAGTTGAACAAGCGTCATGCTAAATGGAGTGAATTTATTGAGTCTTTTCCCTATGTCATCAAGTACATCAAGGGTAAAGAAACATAGTAGCGGATGCTCTTTCCCGCATTTGCATGCTTGTCACGCAACTTGAGTTTGATGTCATTGGCTTCGAGCATATCAAAGACTTATATGAGCATTATGCAACTTTTGCCATTCCTTATGCAAAGTGTTTGTCGAATACATCTTGGGAACACTATTACATCAAAGATGGCTACCTTATGAGAGCTAACAAACTTTGCATTCCCAAGTCCTTGCTTCGTTTGTTGCTTTTGCAGGAATCTCATGGAGGAGTCTTAATGGGACACTTCGGACGCGACAAGACATTCTCCACGCTCTCGAAGAGCTACTTTTGGCCTAAGATGTTTTAGGATGTCAATCGTTTCACCAACCGGTGTTCTACATGTCGCAAAGCTATGTCCAAAGCTCAATCTCATGGTCTCTATATGCCTTTACCTATTCCCTACCAACCTTGGGAAGACATTAGCATTGACTTTGTCCTTGGTTTGCCTAGAACTCGAAATGGGAAAGATTCTATATTTGTCGTCGTGGACCGTTTCTCAAAAATGGCACATTTTATTCCTTGCCACAAGATAGACGATGCTTCACATGTTGCTAATCTCTTTTGTATGGAAATTTTGCGTCTCCATGGTGTGCCAAAAACCATCGTCTCGGACCGCGACGTCAAGTTCCTTAGCTACTTTTGGAAGACCCTATGCGCCAAGCTCGGAATCAAGCTACTCTTCTCCACAGCTTACCATCCTCAAACCGACGGCCAAATGGAGGTGACAAACTACACACTCTCCGCTCTCCTTCGAGTACTCATCAAGAAGAACATCAAGGAGCGGGAGGAGTGTCTACCCATCGCCGAGTTCGCCTACAACCGAGCAAGACACTCAACAACCTGCAAGTCCCCTTTCGAGGTCGTCTACGGATTCAACCCTTTGTCACCATTGGATATTCTACCTCTACCACTCCAAGAGCGAATCAATTTGGACGCAAGTGCAAGAGCGACCCATATCAAGAAGGTGCATGAAGATACAAGAAACACCATCGAGCGCCAAATACAATGCCTTGCGACCAAGCTCAACATCAACAAGCAACCTATGGTCTTCAACATTGGTGATCTCGTGTGGCTACACCTTCTCAAGGAGCGCTTTCCTCAAGAACGCAAGTCTAAGCTTTGACCTCGAGTAGATGGACCCTTCAAGGTGCTCGCATGATACAACGACAACGCTTACAAGATCGACCTCCCGCGCGACAAATACAACATGAGCGACATCTTCAACATCAAAGATCTCTCTCCCTTTCATGGTGATGAAGAACTCGATCCGAGGACGGATCTTCCCCAAGGGAGGGGAGATGACGCGGAGCATCCCACGACCATCCCCATGGATGCCACCTCAACTATCCAAGCTCCAAGTGGACCAATGACAAGGGCTAGGACACCTGCTATTCAATCCAAGGTGACATCACTCCTACTTGAGTTTTCTCCCTCTTCAAGTGAGACATGGCTACTGCCTAAGTCCGAGATACTATGTGTCATCAGGTACAACACTCAAGACTCGGAGCTGAGGACTGTAGATGAAGAGACAAGCGTCAACACTCTGGACAGCCCGGAACTTCCGGCCAGAGCTTGGAACTTCCGGCCCCCGGATCTTCCGACCGACCCGGAGCTTCCGGCCGCCGATGACTTCGACCAGCTCAGGCGTGCCAACTCTCGGGTTAGCCCGGACCCCGTCCTGGACCTTCCGGTGCCCGGAACCTCCGGCCGGCTCGGACCTTCCGGCCCCCGGATGCCAGCACATCTCTTCCGCGCCAACTCTCTGGTTAGGCCGGACCCTCCCCGGAACCTCCGGCGCCCGGAACTTTCAGCCTAGCCCGGAACTTCCGGCCCTGCCTGCGCGCAGCCACTTGGGCCGAGGCCCGTGTAGCCTTTTGTCACCTATACTATATATACTCTATCCCGTACAACTTTTTAGGGTTAGCATTGTGATAGCTCATTTGAGAGATAGAGCTTCGCTCATCCATATCGGATCTACTCCTTGAGAGAGACCGCGGCCCCTCTTCGGAGAAGATCCACCTTGGATTCAAGACCCCATTACGGGAAGATCCCCTTGTGGATTCAAGACCTCGTCACGGAGAAGAACCGGTTACCCTATGTATCGTCCTTTGTTGGATTTGGATCGTGTATCTCTTTGTGTTTTGAGGATCTAGCACATGTGTGACTATTTCTTGTTGGTTGAGTGATTCTCTCGTGTTTCCCCTCGTGATTTCCCTCGTTTTCCCCCTCGTGTTCCTCGTGTTCTTCGCGGGATCCGCTCATTTTGTGAAAGATCGGGCCACTAGGGTTCTACCCTACATCACGTACATTTGGTATTGGTTCTTCTCTTTCTACCACTCACATTTTTCTCTTGGACTGATGGATAGGCAAGGCATTTCATATTCGGTCTACAACAACAACGACGAGTTCGATGCCGCGAACAACTCCACCGACGCCAAGATGCAAGCTCAAATGGAGGAGATCAAGGCCCTCATCAACTCCTACAAGCGGTCTTCCTCATCTTCGAGAAGACACTCAAGATCACATGCCTCTGAGCTACCATCTCCGCCAAGATCACATCAGCATCGACACCATCACCAACAAGGATGTGAAGGTCAAGAGCTCAACACCAACAACCGCTCAACGACTTCACCATCCCCCTTGGCATCTTCGCCAAGCGACTTCAAGGAATCTTCGCCTACGGACATACGACATCTTCACCCACAAACACCTCAAGAGAAGCTCCCCAAGCTCAAGTCCACGACTTCCACGAGCTACTACAACCTCGACATCGACCATGAGATTCCTTTCTATGGGACTCCAGTACCCGAGGAGTATCTTGAGTGGGAGCGTTTGATGGACGACTACCTCAAGCTACATCAAGTTCCTCCCGAAGATCAAGTGAAGTGCGCCACAAGGAACTTCCACGACTACACGTCCACATGGTGGCTTCACGCATCTTTGGAGACCTACGACAGAGTTGGCCCAAGACGAAGAGAGCTTTGCGGCGAGAGTTTGTGCCTCCAACCTACATGGAACAACTTTTACACCAATTGGAGAACACCATCCAAGGATCCAAGTCCATCGACGAGTACTTCAAGGAGATGAAGATTGCCTTGCGACGAGCCGGCGTGGACGACCCCATTTTGATGAAGTTCCACTTCATGATGGGATTGAACAACAACATCTCCAAGACGATCTTCCTCGAGAACTACAAGTCCCTCGATGACAACTACATTGGTGCTCTCAAGGCGGAACAAGAACTCATGAAGGACAAAGCTTCTCCACCCCAAGCTCACTTCACGACGACCAAGCTCCATGAGAACGAGCATGAGTACCACCATGATGTCCAAGCCCAACGAGCTCCAAGACGATGCTCCCAAATTGGACTTCACCGCCATCCCTCTTTGTCGCATTGACGATGCCGAGTCTACTTTGACTCTTTTTCAAGATGGTGCGGCGACAACTATGACTACGGACACCATCAAGGACCAAGCTTTGGAGGCGAGCGACATGGTGATGAGCAAGGATGATGCTTCCATCTTAGGAGGCGAGAGTGATGATGTGCAATCTTCGGCCTTCATCCACGGCAAAAACAACGAGATGGTTGAGCATGGGATTTTCCTTTCGACCACGGCGACGTATGATGACTTGAGTGACTTGTGCCACCATATTGAGAGTGAGAGTGACTTCACCACTAGCCCCATAGATGTGTTACCCCAATTTCCATGTGAGGAGAGCCACAACCCCCACTACTTGAGTGAGATGAGTGACTCCACCATATGTGAGATTGAGTGCACCTATTTCGTGGGAGTGAGTGAACCACCACATAGAGAGAGTGAGATAGTTGATAGGTCATGTGAGGCCACTTTTAACACTAAAGACTTGACCTCTACCTCTATTGTGTCTTCTCATTTGGTGCTAGGTCCCTTATATGATGACGCGCCGATTCTCGACAACTTCGTCCTACCTTTGGACAAGACGATGGCCATGGTGGATTATGTTGCACCACCCACATGGTTCCATCACAATGATGATCTTAACCACCATTCGGTCTTACCCACCTCATCTACACCACGTGAGTGGAATGACAAAGGTAACATAGGGGAAGGTGATGCTCTTGTCCCACAAGTGGACTATCATGACATTGATTGCTTGCATGATGTTGATCAACCTATTTCCATGCTTCATGCTAGTGTGACATCGCCATGCGATGATTTATCCATTTATGATGAGTATGATGATTGCCATGTGGAGTCTATTAGTTGTTGTGCCATGTTACATAGGATTTCTTATGCTAATTCTCTCGGTCACATCATGTTTGCCAATCCGCTTGACTTGTCATATGCTATGCATGAGATCGATCACATGTCATATTTGCAATCTCTTCATAGTGACTATGCATGTGCCATTAAGATTAAACCAATTTGCACTCATGGCATAGATGACAAGCCCATGGTTATTGGCATTTGTTTTTCTTGTGATGATATTGATATGCTCCCCTTGCATCATTTATCTCAAATGCCATGCCATGACCACCTAGCTTTGGATATGCATTGTTTTGGATGTTGTCCATTTTCTCCATATGATGTTTCCAATATTGCTCATGAGGAGGCCCCCATAGTTTCCTCATACATTTTCGGAGATTTTGATCCATCCCATCCATTGCATGATCCTCATACTTATTTGCACAATATGCTCCCCATGAATCATAATGATATTGGTGTTCCATATACTTGTATGCTAAATTTGCATCCCCATCGTGTCATATACAATAACTATTCTTTCATGATGGATGACATGTTCTTATACCATGCATCAAATTTCTTTGAGCGGTGCTTATCTTGTGCTAACTCTCACGTGCACATACACATCATGATGGATGATGTGTACATTTACCACGCAGTCAATTTATTTGGTTTGTGTCTCGTTTGTGTAGGTACCCATGAATTCTGGTCAACCTCACAATCCCACGAGTTGACAAAATGAGCTCTAGAGAGCAATGATGACTTGCGATCCCATGGATTGTATTTCCCACCGCTCTCTTCGCGCAAAGACTTCGCACATTTATTCTACATGACCATCACTTGGCTATGGGTTATTGTCCATTACATAGTATATGCCCATCTTTCCATGTTCACTTTGCATGCTATACTCATTACTATGCTTTTGAGCATTCGTGACTCATGCTTTGCATTACACATGATGATAGATTCTCATACTTGTATGTGTATTTGCAAGCTTGGTGGAGATATTGCTTGTTATTGCCATGTTTGCTTTGTGCCCCATGCATCTGATGATACTTTCATTTTTCTTTGTGTTCGTGCTTTCGATATGTCATGTGCATTGTCTATGTCTATTATTTTCTCACATGACATGATTGCCATGGTTTCCTCTAGTATGTTGCATCTTCGCACTACTAGCTTGCACGACTTGATTACTATGCTTGACTTGATTGCCTCACACATGATGAACAATTGTTCTTTCTATTGTGTTGAGTGCCACATGATATTCACTACACCCAATGCACATTATGATTGGATTGTCTTGCACTTGACACATGTGTTTAGACACTTCATTTTATTTGGTGTTGTGAATGATTCCTATGCCTACCATAGACCTTTCATTGAGCAATTTGTGAATGCTTGCTATGAACTTGAGGTAGATGCTTCTTCACTTGTCCAACATATTTGCATCAATACCTCACATTTACATGCTTGTCCCCATGATATCCTTGATTATGCTCAATTTATGTGCTTACATGCCATGTCACAATCCTTTGTCAAACCATATGCTTTGCATGATGACGACACTTGTTTGGTGAATAACCTCTTGAATGCTTGGTTTTGCTCTAACGCTAATGACATTTGTTTTTCCTAGTGTTTGTTGTCCTTGCTCATTTTGAAGGAATCACTAGACGGTGCGACATTGGAGCGTGCCCATTTCGAGCTTCAAGATGACGAGAACTTGGTGATCGACCACTCCTACACGGCGACGCCATCTCTTTCCCATGGTGATTTGGATTTCGATCCGAGGTCGGATCTTTCCCAAGGGAGGGGAGATGATGCGGAGCATCCTGTGGACATCACCATGTCAAGAGTCTGTTTGGCAAGTGACACGTGCGACATCTACTTCACATACATAAAGGTGAATCATCTCCTTTACACGTGCTCAATTGACCCCTTCGAGGATGGTATACTTCTTGACACTCCACTCGTGTGCATGCATAGGTATTGTCGGAACAGTACGGACGAGGAGGAGTGTGAGCGCAAGTGTACAACTACACCATCCGCGAGGGAAGCGTGGAAGCGAAGACAGAGGAAGACGGAAGCTGCGGATTCTACAGCGGTCGGACATCCAACGTGCCACCGGACGTTTGACACTCTACAACGCCCGGACGACCACCGTCCACCGGATGTCTGACACACCCTCAACCATCTGCAGACCGAGCCCTGCGACCGGATGACCGATGCCGACCGTACATCCGACGCCACCTGTCCCGAGAAGAATTAGCGGACGTCCGACACGCGCCGGACGTCCGGACCATCCCGAGCAACCGGACGTCCGAAGCCCACCGTTCGTCCTGTACCTGCCTGTGCGCAGCCGCGGGCCTTTGGCCTTGTATCCCTCTCCCACTTACCCCTTCGTGGCTTAGACTATAAATAGACCACCTCCACCTCCTTTCTAAGGTTAGCGTTATGATAGCTCATTTGAGAGATAGAGCTTTGCTCATCCATATCGGATCTCCTCCTTGCGAGAGACCGCGGCCTCTTCGGAGAAGATCCCCTTGGATTCAAGCCCCCTTTCTAAGGGAAGATCCCCCCATGGATTCAAGACCTCCTCACGAAGAAGAACCGGATACCTCTTGTATCGTCCGCTGTTGACTTTGGATCTTGTATCCCCCTTTGTGTTCATGGATCTAGCGCATGTGTGATCATTCTTGTTGGTTTGAGTGTTCTCTTGTGTTCCCCTCGTGATTTTCCCTTCGTTTCCCTCGTGTTCTTCGTGTTCATCGCGGGATTCGCTCCTTTCGTGAAAGATCGGGCTATAGGGTTCCTACCCTACATCAGCTAATCTTTTGCTACCATATATAGCCAACCCAGCTCCACATATTTCTACACTGTGTATACATATGTTCCCCTGGCAATCGCTTTACTCAATCTTCAGAGTTATTTGACACCACTGGTTGCCGATCACCACCTGCTGCATGGTAAGAACTTGTAAGATATTGAGATTTTCTATACTATGAGCGTTTTACCACCACTTCCAAGTAGTTCATAGGAACATTTTTTTGGATTCTGTTTCTTGTTTCTACTAATCATGACAGGATCCAGAGTCAATTCATGGGCTTTGTCGATCGTGGGAGACGTGCCACCACCTTTGCAAATACCACAACCATCACAAGAGGTGCACAAACATCCAAATGCACAAGACTAGGTTAATGTACCTATACCACCATTTAATGGCCGTTTTAGACCTGCTTTATATATTGAATGGGAGTTCAGCATAAAAAATATATTTGTTGCCCATAATTTTGATGAACATAAAAAGGTTAAAGTTGTGGTTTGTTCTTTCACTGGTTATGCTTTGGTTTGGTGGAGTGAATATTGTTGGTTACACCCTGATTATATACCTACTACTTGGGATGATTTGAAACTTGCCATGTGACGTACTTTCGTTCCCGGTTATTATACTCGTGACATGATTAAAAAGTTGCAACATTTAAAACAAGGTAGTGACACTGTAACGAAATATTATGATGATTTACAAACTACCTTGTTGCATTCCTCTTTAGAAGAAAGTGAAGATGATTTTATGTATAGATTTTGGGGAGGATTAAACCGTGATATTCAAGAGATACTAATTCATGAAGAGTGTTATCCTATGGACCATTTGTTTCGTCTTGCTTGCAAAGCTGAACAGAAAATAAAACGACGTGTTGCCCACGAGGAGAACAAGCGCATGGTGCACATTCCAATAGTTGATACGATTGTTCCTTCAACTACTAGGCATACTATGACAACCACATCCGTTGTTGTGCGGAATACATCTCCTCCACCATGTGACACATCACCATCGAGAGTGCCTACATCATCTGAGTTGATCATAAAAGGTAATGAAAAAAGTACTGATCTTCCACCTCATCATGAGTATGATGAATACCTTTTCAATTTCAGTTCACCATGTGATGACCTACCCACTACTTTGATCGCACCACCTATTTTAGAGGACTATGTTGATGATTTGACTTTGACATGTGATCAAACAAATGCAATATCAGTAATGTCGAGTGCACCTAGTGAATTAACTGTTGATGCAAAAGAACCTATGTTTAATCATTTTGATATGACCTCTAATCTTGGTGATGATTCTGTGTCAAATGACTTATTGCATGTTTGCTTATTTAAGCATGTGGTAGCATGTAAATTTGATGCAAATAAGGTTTATTCCACAATGTTGGGATGGTTTAATGATGAACATTGTCAATCTTTCGATACGAATAAGAGCTTCACTTATATGTGCAAATTGAGTTGCAACATTTTCATTCCTTATGATAATTGTGATAATAGTTTGGCTATAAATTTTATGAACTATGAAAGTTACTCATGTGTACATGTGTCATATGTGCAAAAATTAAGGGAAGTAAAAATGGATGACATATACATATACAACATGTACACCTTGTCTCTTTTATTATCCACATTTCAGATTAAGCAACGCCGAGGACGGCTTTGTTTTCAAGAAGGGAAGGATGATGAGGACATGACTACCTTGGATACGACCAAAAATATTTCATACATGCATATTTGTCAGGTGATTTCTAGTGCAAACTATTCAATAATCTATTTATGTTATCCAGAACAAAAATACTTCACACACTTTTGTGTTTTGTCTAATTGCAGGTGTATGGGACATTTGTACAATCCACATATGAAGATAAGGGAGAAAGTGATGTTTACATGCTGTTCAAAAAGTTCTCTCACATCAATTTTGGCCCAAGAGAAGATAGAGTCCAAGTCTCTCACGTTCTGGATTCAGATTCGGACTGTACAGACATACCTGACACAAAACGCCAACAACTTTTTCATACGAACTCCGAATTGGGTGATTCTTTCTTTCCTGGAAACTAGATTTCGTGCTCTTTCCAACCCAATTGGATTCACCTTCAAATTCATCCGAAACATTGAGATATTGACGAAACAATCTGACGTTGGAGCAGAATCCGAGTCAAACAACAAGTCCAAAGGTGTTGCATCACCTCCACTTGGGACCATCAGCTTGTACGACCTATGGTTAGTTTTAGGCTGCCTTGGGACGTCCTCCCACCTCCTTGGCCACCACCCCTTGCTCCTATATAAGTAGATCCATCTAGTAGCTTTTTCCTTGGGATTTGTTTAGTTAAAAGTTAGCCATTGCAACTTCGTGTACTTCGTTTGTGTCCAACGACCAGACCAAGACCGCGTACGGATCCCCACCATTATCAATACTTCATATATATTCGCAATATTCAGATTGCTCTATCATATTCTTGCTCGTTCTTCGATTGCTTGCAGGAATAGACCTTCGTGGTCAGGCTGATCATGCTTCCAACATCGTTAGTAACCTCATGATGAGGACATCAATACCATTGTTACACCCATAGCCCCTACTGTTACATATACTAGACCAATTACTAGAGCTCACGCACGCCAATTAAATTACCAGGTACTTTCGTTTCTTGGTAATGATTCTAATGTTCATGAGATTATGATGCTGCCTAAATTGGATACATTTGTTTTGCTTACAAATGAAGGGCCTAGCTTGGAGAAGGATGAACATTGGAGCAAGAACACGCATGGAGTTGATGGCATGCGCAAGGGGATCAAGAACGGAGTTACAAGTGATGATTTCAGGACTTTGAAGCCGCCATAAGGAGTGCATGAAGCCTTGGATGAAATATACAAGATGCCACTTCATAATATTCGTCCATAGGCTATTCTAGGTGTTGCGTCACCTTATTAATGGGCCAGGCCCATGTAATTTCGAAATACTTAAGTATAGGCTATTTTTAGAGTCCGTATGTGTGGGGAAACAAGAGTTAGGGTTGGTTTCGGACCCCACCCTCAAGGGCCACGAAATTCCCCCCTCTTCCTCCATATATACAGCCCTTAGGGCGTCGTTTAGACTTCGGGTTTTGTTTAGATTAAAAGTTCGCCATAGCTGCAACTTCGCGTACTTCGTTTGTGTCCAACGACCAGACCAAGACGTCATAGAACTCCACCTTGATCAATAAAGCTTTCATCTTATATTCGCAATATCCCGAATGCAATCTCAGTTTCTTGCTTGTTCTTTGTTTGCTCGCAGGAAACAGACCCTCGTGGTCAGGTTGATCGTGCTCCGGCATGGTCAATAACCCTCGGAAGTTGGTTTAGCGATCGCTAAGGCGCGACGTCTCGCACGTTCGTAGTCGGATCGTCAAGGTCGACTCCCACAGAAAACGATAGCCACCATCTCATCGAAACATCGGGACACCTTAGCCTCTATCAAGTGGTATCAGATTTCCAGGTTGCTCGGTGAGATTTTACAGTTTTTCGTAGATTAGATCGAGTCTGTTCTTCATACCTATAGTCCACGAAAAAGCCAGAAAAAAAATTAGGGTTAGTTCATCATATCCGAACCAATCCGAGCCTTTGCATAATCTTTTTAGGGTTTTTTTCTTTGTTGAATTTGCGGTTGCATCGTCGTGTCAAGTTGCTGGTCTTAGAGTCTAGTCTTTTAGAGTTTTGAGTTCTGGTCATAAGTTGTCACGCCGCCGCCGCACCATCATCATCGCCCATCTACCACTTTTGCTTATCCGCCACCGCTCTGAATCCATATCCATATACCACCACCAATCCGTATCCATATACCACCACCAATCTGTATCCATATACCACCACCGCTATCATATACCACCACCGCTGCCATATACCACAACCATATATCCACCACCAATCCGAGTTCTTCTCATATTAGGTTTGTTCTTGAGATCAATCTAAATTCTGATTCGTGTTTCCTTGCCAGCCCTGATTTTCGTTGTCGCTGCCCTGATTTCCGTAAAAAAGTGAAAAAAAAATTTCGTGCCCATCCTATCAGTTTGACGACGGAAGAGTTTTGAGACACTCGCCATTATAGTGATTTTTCGCAAAAAAAGAGGAGCGCAAAAAAAAGGAGCGCAAAAAAAGAGCGAAAAAAAAGAGTTCTAGAGTGTGCTTTTCCCTTATTTATGTGCAGCGCCGTGATTTTGTTACTGTTCTAGGCTCGGGTCTCTAGCACGGTCTAGCCTAGGACCAGCACAGTACCGTCGTTGAGCGTTTATTCAACTTTGCATCTCTGAATTGATTATTGCTGACCCTTTTTGCTACCATACTATAAGCCTTCCCAGCTCCACATACATCTACATCGTGCGTTTGACTCTCCCTGGCAATCGCTCTATCCAAGCTTTTGACAGTTTTGACTACAACGGTTGCCGATCACCGCCTGCTGCTGGGTAAGAACTGGTAAGAATTTGAGATTTGCTTGATGGATTTGTGACACCCGCCACCACCACCACTTGTTAGTAGTCTATAGGATCATATTCTTGTGTGTTTCTATTGCTGCTAACCATGCCAGGATCACAAGCCGACGAGACTGACTGGGAGAACTTGACGAACAAGGAGCTTCATGATACGTTTCAACAAATGATGAGTGGACAGGTGCACGATGTGATAAACAGATTTGAAGAGGCCATGGAGAAGATAGATGGCATGGAGAAGACGTTTGAAACAAAGCTCGATAACAAGTTTGCTGAATTGCTTTTGCGTTTTCCACCACCACCACCGGCTGCTCCTGCCGCACCTCTACAACAACAGCAACAACGTCGACTACCTCCACGTCGGGAAACAGCCCTCCGCCGAGCGAGCCGTGTAACTCTTCAGTCAGGCCAAACTGCTGGTGCTGTTGTTGATACTTCTGTGGCTCCTACTGCTGATGTGGAGGAGGATGATTATGTGGGAGATTATGAGGATGAGGTTGATCAAAATCAGAACTACGCGCCACCACCAGCACAACAACCACTAGGTCGTCCACATGCAAATAATGGCAATGATAGGGCTCACCCTCAGGTACGAGATCATGACCATCTCCCTAAACTAAAATTGAATATTCCACCATTTGAGGGTAGATATGTTCCTGATATATATCTTACTTGGGAGTTAGAAACTGAACAACGATTTACATGTTTACAATATCCCGAGGAGAGACGTGTTCCTGCTGCTGTTTGTGCATTCACTAATTTTGCATGTGTTTGGTGGTCTGAGCATTGTAGATTATATCCTATTCCGGCTACTTGGGCTGCTTTGAAAACTGCTATGCGTACTCATTGGGTTCCACCATATTATCAACGTGAATTACTTCAAAAATTGCAGCGCTTAAGACAGGGAAAAAATTCTGTAGAAGAATATTATCAGGAATTACAAACTGGCATGATTAGATGTGGATTAAATAGAGAGATTCAGACGATCCTAGAGTATAAGGAGTATACTAATTTCACTCGTTTATTCCATCTTGCTTGTAAAGCTGAACGTGAAGTGCAGGATCGATAGGCATTGGCGCAGACTAACTTTTCTGCAGGTCGACCTTCATCATGGACACCACGTGCATCATCTACTTCCACACGTTCTGCTACACTGGCGCCTCCATCGGCTGCCACCTCCAACCGTGATACAATAAAGCAAGCACAATCACCACTATCTGCCAAGAGCACACCTTCTGGGCCTGCAAAGAGCTCTTCTTCATCCATGGCATCAACAGGGCAAACACATGATATTATTTGTTGATGTTGCAAGGGTGGAGGTCATTATGCGAGAGAATGCCCATCTAAGCATGTGATGATTGTTACTGAGGATGGTGGGTATGAGTCCGCTAGTGACTATGATGAGGACACCTTGGCTCTTATTACACGTGAAGAACACGGTGGAGACGATTCTGATCATGAGACACAATACATGGCTCCTGAAGATGCTGACAGGTATGAATGTTTAGTTGCTCAACGTGTTTTGAGTGTGCAGGTTACACAAGCTGAGCAAAATCAGAGGCATAATTTGTTCCATACAAAGGGAGTTGTGAAGGAACGTTCTGTTCGCGTGATCATAGATGGAGGGAGCTGCAATAACTTGGCTAGCATGGAGATGGTGGAGAAAGCTATCTCTCACCACAAGACCACATCCACATCCTTACTACATCCAATGGTTCAACAACAGCGGCAAGGTTAATGTAACACGTACTGTTCGTGTGCATTTTAGTATCTCTACATATGCCGATTATGTTGATTGTGATGTGGTACCTATGCAAGCATGTTCCTTATTACTTGGTCGACCATGGCAATTTGATAAAAATTCTGTACACCATGGTAGAAACAATCAGTATACTCTTGTTCATAACCATAAAAATATTACTTTGCTTCCTATGACTCTTGATTCCATTTTGAAAGATGATATTAATAGAGCTAATAAAGCAAAACAGGAGACAAATAAGAGTGAAAATCAGATTGTGGCAAAAGAATTTGAGCACCAAATGAAGCCTAATAATAAACCATCTACTGTTGTTTCTGAAATTAAATTGAAAAGTGCATGTTTACTTGCCACCAAATCTGATATTGATGAGCTAGATTTTAGCAAATCTGTTTGCTATGCTTTTGTGTGCAAAGAGGCATTATTTTCATTCGAGGACGTGCCTTCCTATTTGCCCCCTGCTGTCACTAACATTTTGCAGGAGTTCGCTGACGTCTTTCCACAAGACGTGCCACCGGGATTACCACCTATTCGAGGGATTGAGCATCAAATTGACTTAATTCCCGGTGCTTCGCTACCCAACTGTGCACCATACGTACCAATCCAGAGGAGACGAAGGAGATTATGCATCAAGTACAAGAACTGCTCGACAAAGGTTATATACGCGAATCTCTTAGTCCTTGTGCTGTTCCTATTATTTTAGTGCCGAAAAAGGATGGTACATCGCGTATGTGCGTTGATTGTAGAGGCATTAATAATATTACTATTCGTTATCGTCTTCCTATTCCTAGGCTAGATGATATGCTTGATGAATTGAGTGGCTCTAAAATATTCTCCAAAGTTGATTTGCGTAGTGGATACCATCAAATTCGTATGAAATTGGGTGATGAATGGAAAACAGCATTTAAAACTAAGTTTGGATTATATGAGTGGTTAGTCATGCCTTTTGGGTTAACTAATGCACCTAGTACTTTCATGAGGTTAATGAACGAAGTTTTACGTGCTTTCATTGGACGATTTGTGGTAGTTTACTTTGATGACATATTGATTTATAGCAAATCTTTGGAGGAACTTTTGGAACATTTACGTGCTGTTTTTATTGCTCTACGTGATGCACGTTTGTTTGGAAACCTTGGAAAGTGCACCTTTTGCACCGACCGAGTATCTTTTCTTGGCTATGTTGTTACTCCACAGGGAATTGAAGTTGATAAAGCCAAGATTGAAGCTATTGAGAGTTGGTCGCAGCCCAAAACGGGCACACAAGTGAGGAGTTTCCTTGGCCTCGCTGGTTTCTATAGGCGTGTTGTGAGAGATTTCAGCACCATTGCTGCACCTCTCAACGAGCTTACAAAGAAGGATGTGCCTTTTGTTTGGGGTACCACACAGGAAGAAGCCTTCACGGTATTGAAAGATAAGTTGACACATGCTCCTTTACTCCAACTTCCTAATTTGAATAAGACTTTTGAGCTTGAATGTGATGCTAGTGGAATTGGATTAGGAGGTGTGTTATTACAAGATGGAAAACCTATTGCATACTTTTCTGAAAAATTGAGTGGGCCTAGTATGAATTATTCTACTTATGATAAAGAATTATATGCTCTTGTTCGGACCTTAGAAACATGGCAACATTATTTATGGCCCAAGGAATTTGTTGTACATTCTGATCATGAATCTTTGAAACACATTAAAAGTCAAGCAAAAATGAACCGTAGACATGCTAAATGGGTTGAATTCATTGAGACTTTCCCTTATGTCATTAAACACAAGAAGGGTAAAGAAAATGTTATTGCTGATGCCTTGTCTCGTCGTTATACTATGCTTTCACAACTTGACTTTAAAATATTTGGTTTGGATACCATCAAAGATCAATATGTTCATGATGCTGAATTTAAAGATGTATTGCAGAATTGTAAGGAAGGGAGAACTTGGAACAAGTTCGTTCTTAACGATGGATTTGTGTTTCGTGCTAACAAGCTATGCATTCCAGCTAGCTCCGTTCGTCTTTTGTTGTTGCAGGAGGCGCATGGAGGAGGATTAATGGGACACTTTGGCATCAAGAAGACGGAGGATATACTTGCTACACATTTCTTTTGGCCAAAGATGAGACGGGATGTTGAGCGTTTTGTTGCTCGCTGCACTACATGTCAAAGAGCTAAGTCACGACTCAATCCTCATGGTTTATATATGCCTTTTCCTGTACCTAGTGTTCCTTGGGAGGATATATCTATGGACTTTGTTTTAGGTTTACCTCGAACAAAGAAGGGGAGGGATAGCATATTTGTTGTCATGGATAGGTTCTCGAAAATGGCACACTTTATACCATGTCATAAAAGCGATGATGCTGTTAATGTTGCTGATTTGTTCTTTCGTGAAATTATTCGCTTACATGGTGTGTCAAATACTATTGTTTCAGATCGTGATACTAAATTTCTTAGCCACTTTTGGAGATGGTTATGGGCTAAGTTGGGGACTAAGCTGGTTTTTAGTACTACTTGTCACCCCCAAACTGATGGACAAACTGAAGTAGTCAATAGAACATTGTCTACTATGCTTAGGGCTGTTTTGAAGAATAACAAGAAAATGTGGTAAGAATGCTTGCCTCATTTTGAATTTGCTTATAATCGTTCATTGCATTCTACTACTAAGATGTGCCCTTTTGAAATTGTGTATGGTTTCCTACCTCGTGCACCTATTGATTTGTTGCCTCTTCCATCTTCAGAGAAGGTTAATTTTGATGCTAAAGAACGTTCTGAGTTGATTTTAAAAATGCATGAGTTAACTAAGGAAAACATTGAGCGTATGAATGCTAAATATAAACTTGCTGGAGATAAGGGTAGAAAACATGTTGTGTTTGCGCCTGGAGATCTTGTTTGGTTACATTTGCGTAAAGATAGATTTCCTAATCTGCGCAAATCAAAGCTAATGCCACGTGATGATGGTCCTTTTAAGGTGTTAGAGAAAATAAATGATAATGCATATAACCGTGAGCTACCTGTAGATTTTGGGGTTAGTCCCACTTTTAACATTGCAGATTTGAAGCCTTATTTGGGTGAGGAAGATGCGCTTCCGTCGAGGACGACTTCATTTCAAGAAGGGGAGGATGATGAGGACAACAATACCATTGTTACACCCACAGCCCCTACTGTTACATATAGTGGACCAATTACTAGAGCTCGCACACGCCAATTAAATTACCAGGTACTTTCGTTTCTTGGTAATGATTCTAATGTTCATGAGATTATGATGCTGCCTAAATTGGATACATTTGTTTTGCTTACAAATGAAGGGCCTAGCTTGGAGAAGGATGAACATTGGAGCAAGAACACGCATGGAGTTGATGGCATGCGCAAGGGGATCAAGAACGGAGTTACAAGTGATGATTTCAGGACTTTGAAGCCGCCATAAGGAGTGCATGAAGCCTTGGACGAAATATACAATATGCCACTTCATAATATTCGTCCATAGGCTATTCTAGGTGCTGCGTCACCTTATTAATGGGCCAGGCCCATGTAATTTCGAAATACTTAAGTATAGGCTATTTTTAGAGTCTGTATGTGTGGGGAAACAAGAGTTAGGGTTGGTTTCGGACCCCACCTTTAAGGTCCACGAAATTCCCCCCTCTTCCTCCATATATACAGCCCTTAGGGCGTCGTTTAGACTTTGGGTTTTGTTTAGATTAAAAGTTCGCCATAGCTGCAACTTTGCGTACTTCGTTTGTGTCCAACGACCAGACCAAGACGTCACAGAACCCCACCTTGATCAATAAAGCTTTCATCTTATATTCGCAATATCCCGATTGCAATCTCAGTTTCTTGCTTGTTCTTCGTTTGCTCGCAGGAAACAGAACCTCGTGGTCAGGTTGATCGTGCTCCGGCGTGGTCAATAACCCTCGGAAGTTGGTTTAGCGATCGCTAAGGCGCGACGTCTCGCACGTTCATAGTCGGATCGTCAAGGTCGACTCCCACAGAAAACGATAGCCACCATCTCATCGAAACATCGGGACACCTTAGCCTCTAACACCTCAGGAGATTGGTTTAGTGATTGCTAAGGTGCAACGTCGTGCACGTTTGTAGTCGGATCGTCAAAGTCGTCTCCACCAAATCGATAGTTATCATCTGTTCGAAAGATCGGACACCCTCGCCTCTATCAGCCTCTTTGCTCTATAAATACCCAAATATTGCAGAAACCCTATGATGAGGACATCAATACTATTGTTACACCCACAGCCCCTGCTGCTATACATACTGAACCAATTACTAGAGCTCGCGCACGGCAATTGAATTATCAGGTACTTTCGTTTCTTGGTAACGATTCTAATGTTCATGAGAATATGATGCTGCCTAAATTGGATATATTTGTTTTGCTTACAAATGAAGGGCCTAGCTTGGACAAGAAAGATGAACCTTGGAGAAAGTTCAAGCATGGAGATGATGGCATGCGCAAGGGGAACAAGAACGGAGTTACAAGTGATGATTCCAGGACTCTAAAGCCACCATAATGAGTTCATGAAGAATGGGACAAAATATACAAGATGCCACTTCATAAATTTCGTCCAGAGGCTATTCTAGGTGCTGCATCACCTTATTATTGGGCCAGGCCCATGTATTTTCGAAGTACTTAAGTATAGGCTGTTTTTAGAGTTCGTATGTGCGGGGAAACAAGAGTTACATTTGGTTTCAGACTCCTCCACCAAGGGCCACGAAATTCCCCCTCTATCCTCCATATATACAGCCATTAGGGCATCGTTCAGACTTCGGGTTTTGTTTAGATTAAAAGTTTGCCATAGCTGCAACTTCTCGTACTTCATTTGTGTCCAACGACCAGACCAAGACGTCACAGAACCCCACCTTGATCAATAAAGCTTTCATCTTATATTCACAATATCCAGATTGCAATCTTAGTTTCTTGCTTGTTCTTCGTTTGCTTGCAGAAACAGACCCTCGTGGTCAGGTTGATCGTGCTCCGGCATGGTCAATAACCCCTTGGAAGTTGGTTTAGCAATTTCTAAGGCGCGATGTCTCGCACGTTCGTAGTCGGATCGTCAAGGTCGACTCCCACAGAAATGATAGCCACCATCTGATCGAAACATCGGGACACCTTTGCCTCTATCACCCTAGGGGAGTCGACGAAATATTCATCCAGCCGCCGCAGAGTCCAGAACCACCAGATCCAATCTAGACACCATCTCGGATGGGTTTCACCACCTCCATTGGTGCCTCTCTGATGATGCGTATGTATTTCTTTGTAGACCTTCGGGTCCGTAGTTAGTAGCTAGATGGCTTCATCTCTCTTTCTTGATTCTCAATAGAATGGTCTCTTGGAGATCCATATGATGTATTTTTTTCGGTGTGTTTGTTGGGATCTGATGAAATTTGAGTTTATGATCAGTCATATCTTTTTATATCCATGAAAGTTATTTGATTTTCTTTGATCTCTTATATCCTCGTATTTCTTCTCCGATACTTGGGTTTTGTTCGGCCAACTTGATCTATTTATTTTGCAATGGGAAGAGGTGCCCGGTAGTGGGTTAGATCTTACGGTGCTTGATCCTAGTGATAGAAAAGGGAACCGACACGTATGTATCATTGCTACTAAGGATAAAAGACGGGATCTATATCTCTGTAATAGATAAACGGATCTTGTCTACATCATGTCATCGTTCTTATTGCATTACTCTGTTTTTCCATGAACTTAATACACTAGATGCATGTTGGATAGCGGGCGATGTGTGGAGTAATAGTACTAGATGTAGGCAGGAGTCGGTCTACTAATCTTGGACGTGATGCCTATGTAATGATCATTGCCTAGATATTGTCATATTTATTTGGGGTTCTATCAATTGCCCAATAGTAATTTGTATACCCACCATTTGCTATTTTTCTCGAGAGAAGCCACTAGTGAAACCTGCGGCCCCCGGGTCTTCTTCCTCATATATTTGCTTGCGATCTACTTTTCCGTTGCATTTTTATTCAGATCTATTAAACCAAGAATACAAAAATACTTTGCTGCAATTTATTTTATTTGCGATCTATTATTTCACTCTACTACAATTTTCTGGCATCGTTACCCGAAAGGGATTGACACCCCTTTAACACATCGGGTTGTGAGGTGTTGTTTGCGTTGTGTTGTTTGGTTCTCCTACTGGTTCGATAACCTTGGTTTCTTCACTGAGGGAAATACCTACCGTCGCTGTGCTGCATCATCCCTTCCTCTTTGGGGAAATACAGACGTAGTCCAAGCAGACAGGAGCTTTTCTAGCACTATAACCAGAGAGCAGTCAGGGTTGATGCACGTTCCTGTCTTTGTTTCTCCAGTAGATATCTTGGGGCACTCTTTGAGGTTATTTGTGTTGGATTGAGTATTATGAATCTGAAATTGTTTGATGCATATTGTATAATCAACTCACGGATACTCGCGGTGACATTGGAGTATCTAGGTGACATTAGAGTTGGTTGATGTGTATGATATGGTATTATTTTAGTACGAACTCTTGGATAGATCAATCAGAAAGAATAGCTTGTTGTTATTTTAGTACAAACTCTAGGATAGATTGATCGAAAAGAATAGTTTTGAGGTGGTTTCATACCCTACAAACAATTTCTTCTTAGGTTCTCCGCTAGATAAGAACTTTGGAGTGATTCTTCATCGCACGTTGAGGGGTGGTTATATGATTCAATATATATTAGCATTGTTGAGAGATTGCACTAGCGAAAGTACAGACCCTAGGCCTTGATTTCAAGCATTGCAATACCGTTTGTGCTTTGTTTTATTAATTGCTACCTTGCAGTTTTTTATTGTTACTATTATGAAAATCAATATCCACTATCATTACTACACTTGCATCACCATCTCTTTGTCGAACTAGTGCACCTATACAATTTAGCATTGTATTTGGTGTGTTGGGGACACAAGAGACTTTTTGTTATTTGGTTACAGGGTTGTTTGAGAGAGACCAACTTCATCCTACGCCTCCCCCAGATTTATGAACGTTAGGTCATCCACTTGAGGGAAAATTACTACTGTCCTACAAAACTCTGCGCTTGGAGGCCCAACACGAGTCTACAAGAACAAGTTGTGTAGTAGACATCAAGCTCTTTCCTGGCGCCGTTTCCGGGGAGGTGAGTTCTTGAAGGTATATCTTTAGATATTGCAAATGAATTTTTTAGTTTCTTGTTTTATTACTAGTTTGGTTTATAAAAAGAAAACTACAAAAAAATGGGATTGAGGTTGCATCATATTATTCATCTTTATAATGCCTTTCATGAAAGTGATGGAAAGGAAAACTGCACTCAATTGAGAGAAGAAGAATTCTATAGAATGTCTGACAAAAAAATCTTTAAATGATGAGCATGATTGCAATGTTTCTAGAATAAATTCTTTGAATATCTGTGATGCTAATGATATGCAAAGCCATAAGCTTGGGAATGCTATGTTTGATCAAGATGATATTTTTAGTGCCCCTAGTTTTGATGAGAATATTTATTACGATGATTGCATGCCTCCTATTTATGATGATTACAATTATAAAAGTGGATTTGGAGAGGTGATGACTTTATTTAGTGATGAATCCATTATTTTGGAAGAGGTTTCAATTGACTATGATAAAAAAGTTGCTATCTATGATTGATGAGAACATCAATACCATTGTTACACCCACAGCCCCTGTTGCTATACATACTTGACCAATTACTATAGCTCGCGCACGCCAATTGAATTACCAGGTACTTTCGTTTCTTGGTAACGATTATAATGTTCATGAGAATATGATGCTGCCAATATTGGATACGTTTGTTTTTCTTAGAAATGAAGGGCCTAGCTTGGACAAGACAGATGAAACTTGGAGAAAGTTCAAGCCTGGAGATGATGGCATGCGTAAGGCGAACAAGAACAGAGTTACACGTGATGATTCCAGGACTTTGAAGCCACCATAATTATTGCATGAAGCCTTGGACGAAATATACAAGATGCCACATCATAAATTTCGTCCAAAGGCCATTCTAGGTGTTGCGTCACCTTATTTCTGGGTCATGCCATGTAATTTTGAAATACTTGATTATATGCTATTTTTAGAGTCCATATGTGTGGGGAAACAAGAGTTAGGGTTGGTTTCGGACCACTCCTCCAAGGGCCATGAAATACCCCCTCTCCCCTCCATATATACAGCCCTTAGGGCATGATGAGGACATCAATAGCATTGTTACACCCACAGCCCCTGCTGCTATACATACTGGACCAATTACTAGAGCGCGCGCACACCAATTGAATTATCAGATACTTTCGTTTCTTGGTAACGATTCTAATGTTCATGAGAAGGCTGCCTAAATGGGATACATTTGTTTTGCTTACAAATGAAGGGCCTAGCTTGGACAAGAAAGATGAAACTTGGAACAAGTTCAAGCATGGAGATGATGGCATGCGCAAGGGGATCAAGAACGGAGTTACAAGTGATGATTTCAGGACTTTGAAGCCACCATAAGGAGTGCATGAAGCGTTGGACGAAATATACAAGATGCCACTTCATAAATTTCGTCCAGAGGTTATTTTAGGTGCTGCGTCACCTTATTATTCGGCCAGGCCCTTGTATTTTCGAAATACTTAAGCATAGGTTGTTTTTAGAGTCTGTATGTGTGGGGAAACAAGAGTTAGGGTTGGTTTCGGACCCCTCCTCCAAGGGCCACGAAATCCCCCCCCCCCTCTTCCTCCATGTATACAGCCCTTAGGGTGTCGTTTAGACTTTGGGTTTTGTTTAGACTAAAAGTTCGCCATAGCTGCAACTTCGCGTCCTTCGTTTGTGTCCAACGACCAGACCAAGATGTCACAGAACCCCACCTTCATTAATAAAGCTTTCCTCTTTTATTCGCAATATCTAGATTGCAATCTCAGTTTCTTACTTGTTCTTTGTTTGCTCGCAGGAAATAGACCCTCGTGGTCAGGTTGATCATGCTCCGGCGTGGTCAATAACCCTCGGAAGTTGGTTTAGCGATTGCTAAGGCGCGACGTCTTTGCACATTCGTAGTTGGATCGTCAAAGTCGACTGCCACAGAAAATGATATCTATCTCATCAAAACATCGGGACACCTTTGCCTCTATCAAGTGGTATCAGATTTCCAGGTCTCGGTGAGATTTTCCAGTTTTTCGTAGTTTAGATCGAGTCTGTTCTTCATACCTATAGTCCACGAAAAAATGCCAAAAAAATTAGGGTTAGTTCATCATATCCGAACCAATCTGAGCCTTTGCATAGTCTTTTCAGTATTTTGCTTTGTTGAACTTGCGGTTGCATCGTCGTGTCTAGTTGCTGGTCTTAGAGTCTAGTCTTTAAGAGTTTCGAGTTCTGGTCATAAATTGTCACGCCGCCGCCGCACCATCATCATCGCCCTTTCCATATACCACCACCAATCCGTCTGCATATACCATCACCAATCCGTATCCATATACCACCACCAATCCGTCTCCATATACCATCACCAATCCGTATCCATATACAAGCACCAATCCGTATCCATATACCACCACCAATCCGTATCCATATACCACCACCAATCCGTATCCATATACCACCACCGCTGCCATATCCTACCATCATATATCCACCACCAATCTGAGTTCCTTTCATATTAGGTTTGTCTTCGAGGTCCGTCTAATTTCTGATTCGTGTTTCCTTGCCTGAGTAGGTTTCAGAAAATAAAAAAGTCTGGAGACCCCCGGGCATTTTTAGGCCAAAATTTTTGCAAGCAAAAATATTTTTTCCCTATCCTATTTTTAGGCTTTTCTGAGTCTTTTGAGCCACGTGCCATCATAGTTGTTTTTTGTCGCACTTTTTCGTCGTCGCTGCCTTGATTTCCGAAAAAAAATAGTCAAAAAAATTTCGTGCCCATCCTATCAGTTTGACAAGGGAAGAGTTTTGAGACACTCACCATTATAGTGATTTTTCGCAAAAAAATAGGAGCGCCAAAAAAATAAAATAAGTGGAGCTCAAAAAAAATAGAGCGAAAAAATTCCAGAGTGTGCTTTTCCCTTGTTTACGTGCAGCGCCGTGATTTATTTAGTGTTCTATGCTCACGTCTCTAGCACAGTCTAGCCTAGGACCAGCACAGTACCGTCGTTGAGCGTTTATTCAACATTGCATCTCTGAATTGATTATTGCTGACCCTTTTTGCTACCATATTATAAGCCTTCCTAGCTCCACATACATCTATGTCGTGCGTTTGACTCTCCCTAGTAATCGCTGTATCCAAGCTTTGAGAGTTTTGACTATGACGGCTGCCGATCACCGCCTGCTACTGGGTAAGAACTGGTAAGAATTTGAGATTTGCTTAACGGATTTGTGACACTCCACCACCGCCATTTTCTAGTAGTCTGTAGGATCATATTCTTGTGTGTTTCTATTGCTGCTAACCATGGCAGACCCGACACGATTGACTGGGAGAACATGACGAACAAAGAGTTACATGATAAGTTTCAGCAAATGATGAGTGGACAGGTGGAGGATGTGCTAAACAGATTTGAAGATGCCATGGAGAAGATAGATGGCATTGAGAAGGCGTTCGAAACAAAGCTCGATAACAAGTTTAATGAATTGCTCGCGCGTCTTCCACCGCCTGCTGCGCCTGTCGCACCTCTACAACAACAACAACATTGTCTTCCAAATGAAGTGGGACGAGCACACCGCATTCCCATTGAGCCTGGTCAAACTTCTGGTGCTGCTCTACCTACTGTTGGTGCTTCTGTCGCTCCTGCTGCTACTGCAGAGGTGGAGGACCATTATGAGGATGAGGTTGATCAAAATCAGAACTACGTGTGATGAGGACATGACTACCTTGGATACGACCAAAAATATTGCATACATGCATATTTGTCAGGTGATTTCTAATGCAAACTATTCAATAATCTATTTATTTTATCCAGAACAAAAATACTTCACACACTTTTGTGTTTTGTTTAATTGCAGGTGTATGGGACATTTGTACAATCCACATATGAAGATAAGGGAAAAGGAGAAGTTTAGGTTCTGTTCAAAAAGTCCTCTCACGTCACTTTTGGGCCAAGAGAAGATAGAGTCCAAGTCTCTCACGTTCTGGATTCAGATTCGGACTGCACAGACATACCTGACTCAAAACGCCAACAACTGTTTCATATGGACTCCGAATTGGGTGATTCTTTTTTGTTTGGGAACTAGATTTCGTGCTCTTTCCAACCCATTTGGATTGACCTTAAATTTCGTGCGGAGCGTTGAGTTATAGAGGAAACAATCTGATGTTGTAGCAGAATCCGAGTCAACCTACAAGCCCAAAGGTGTTGCATCACCTCCACTTGGGCCCATGAGCCTTTGTATGACCTAGGGTTAGTTTTAGGCTGCCTTGGGACGTCCTCCCACCTCCTTGGCCGCCACCCCTTGCTCCTATATAAGTAGATCCATCTAGTAGCTTTTTCCTTAGGATTTGTTTAGTTAAAAGTTAGCCATTGCAACTTCGTGTACTTCGTTTGTGTCCAACGACCAGACCAAGACTGCTTTCGGATCCCCACCATTATCAATACTTCATATATATTTGCAATATTCAGATTGCATTATCATATTCTTGCTTGTTCTTCGATTGCGTGCAGGAATAGACCTTTGTGGTCAGGCTGATCGTGTTTCCAGCATCGTCAGTAACCTCGGGATATTGGTTTAGCGATTGCTAAGGCGCAACGTCGTGCACGTTTGTAGTCAGATCGTGAAAGTCGTCTCCACCAAATCAATAGTTATCATCTCATCGAAAGATCGGGACACCCTCGCCTCTATCAAGTGGTATTAGTTTTCAGGTTGCTCTGTGAGAAATTCTAGTTTTCCAAGATTAGATTTATTTTCTTACCTATTGTCCAAGAAAAAGCCACAAAAAAAGATAGATCTATTCATCCTTTGTCCAAGCCAGTCTGAGCCTTTGCAATTTTCTTTTCATCGCTTGCATATTTGAATTATCGGTTGCATCGTCGTGTCGAGTTGCTGGTCTTAGTGTCTTGTTTGTTTTGAGTTTCGAGTTCTGTTCACATTAGTCACGCCGCCACTGCATCGTTATCCCTTTCGCTGTCCACCACCCATTCATCAATTTCCACCACGTGCTACCCATCGTTCATTGTCTAAATCATAGTTGAGGTCGTTCACATCTTCCCTAGATCCAGTCTGCATCTTATCTAGTTTATTTTGGAAAGAGGGAGAGAGAAAAAAACAAAAAAAGAGAAAAAAAGTTAGAGAAAAAAAAGAGAGAAAGAAAAAAAAGTGTGAGGAAAAAAAGAGAAAAAAATAAAAAAAAGTGAAAAAAAGAGAAAAAAAATCAGAGTGTGCTCCTCCCTTGTTTACGTGCAGCGTCGTGATTTTGTTAGTGTTCTAGGCTCGCGTCTCTAGTACGGTCTAGCCTAGGACCAGCAAAGTACCGTCGTTGAGCATTTATTCAACTTTGCATCTCTGAATTGATTATTGCTAATCTTTTGCTACCATATATAGCCAACCCAGCTCCACATATTTCTACACCGTGTATACGTATGTTCCCCTGGCAATTGCTTTACACAATCTTCAGAGTTATTTGATACCGCTGGTTACCTGTCACCACCTGCTGCTTGGTTAGAACTTGTAATATATTGATATTTGCTTTACTGTGAGCGCTTTACCACCACACCCTAGTAGTTCATAGGAACGTTATTCTTGAATTTTGTTTCTTGTTTCTACTAATCATGACAGATTCCGAAGATAGAAGTTCTTGGACGACGAACATGTCTTCACCATCACGAGAGTTGGGACAACACACACAAGCACATGGCCAGGTTATCTTTTTACCGTCATTTGAGGGTAGATTTAATCCTACTACTTATATAGCTTGGGATCTTGAAGTAGAACAAGTTTTTAGTCACCATGACTTTTCTGAACATGAGCAAGTGCGAGCAGCCACTAGAGCATTTACTGGTTTTGCTTCTGTTTGGTGGAGTGTACATTGTAAGAAAAACATTGATAACCAACCCACAACTTGGAAAGTTTTGAAAGCTATAATGAGACAACAATTTTTCCCTCCTTACTATCGTCGTGAATTGCTTCGCAAATTTGAACAATTTAAACAAGGCAACAACACTGTTCATGCTTACTACCAAGAGTTCAAATCTTATATGCATCATTGTGACATAGAAGAATCTGAGAATGATACAATGAATAGATTCTTTGGTGGTTTGAACCATGATATTCAGGAAAGATTTCAGTATATTCCTCGTTGCATTACTGGTATGTATGTCCGTGCTTGTACCTTTGAGAGACAGATACAGGAGGATGCATTAGGTGAGTACAACAACTAGTATTGTAGTTCATGCTCACCACCGCCGGTTGGTTCCTCCATCGTTGCACCTTGGATTATGAGCGCGGCACCATCTGAAGGGTATGGTACATTGTCAACGTCCGTACCTACATCAGCTACATCTTTGCCACAAGGTAACAGTAAAGGTATTGATGATATAACTTCACATGAGAATGATGCATGCCTAGTTAACTTGAATGCGTCATGTATTGAGTTACCTGTTGATTTGAGCACACCACCTATTTTAGAGAATCTTGTTACTGTCATGAATGCGTCATGTGATCAAATAACTGAAATATCAACAATTTTGAGTGCACCCATTGAATTATCTGTTGATGCAAAAGAACCAATTTTTTAATCATTTTGATATGACCTCCAATCTTGGTGATGATTCTGTGTCCAATGACTTACTGCATGTTTGCTTATTTAAACATGTTGTAGCATGTAAATTTGATGCAAGTAAGGTTTATTCACCAAAGTTGGGATGGTTTAATGATGAACATTGCCAATCTTTTGAAATGAATAACAGCTTCACTTATATGTGCAAACTGAGTTGCAATATTTTCATGCCTTCTACATCTTGTGATAATTTTTTGTCTTTAGATTTTATGAACTATGAAAGTTACTCATGTATACATGTGCCATATGTGCAAAAATCAAGGGAAGTTAAAATGGATGACATATACATATACAACATGTACACCTTGCCTCTTTTGTTAGCCACATTTCAGATTAAGCAATGCCGAGGACAGTTTAGTTTTCAAAAAGGGGAGGATTATGAGGACATGACTACCTTGGATACGACCAAAAATATTGCATACATTCATATTTGTCAAGTGATTTCTAATGCAAACTATTCAATAATCTATTTATGTTATCCAGAACAAAAATACTTCACACACTTTTGTGTTGTGTGTAATTGCATGTGAATGGGACATTTGTACAATCCACATATGAAGATAAGGGAAAAGGAGAAGTTTAGGTTCTGTTCAAAAAGTCCTCTCACATCACTTTTGGGCCAAGAGAAGATAGAATCCAAGTCTCTCACGTTCTAAATTCAGATTCGGACTGCACAGACATACCTGACTCAAAATGCCAACAACTTTTTCATACGTACTCTAAATTGGGTGATTCTTTTGTTGTTGGAAACTAGATTTCGTGCTCTTTCCAACACAATTGTATTCACGTTCAAATTCGTCTGGAGCGTTGAGTTATAGACGAAACAATCTGACATTGCAGCAGAATCTGAGTCAAACTACAAGCCCAAAGGTGTTGCATCACCTCCACTTGGGCCCATGAGCCTTGTACAACATAGGGTTAGTTTTAGGCTGCCTTGGGACATCCTCCCACCTCCTTGGCCGCCACCCCTTGCTCCTATATAAGTAGATCCATCTAGTAGCTTTTACCTTGGGATTTGTTTAGTTAAAAGTTAGCCATTGCAACTTCGTGTACTTCGTTTATGTCCAACGACCAGACCAAGACCGATTTCGGATCCCCACCATTATCAATACTCCATATATATTCGCAATATTCATATTGCATTATCATATTCTTGCTTGTTTTTTGATTGCATGCAGGAATAGACCTTTGTGGTCAGGCTGATCGTGCTTCCACCATCGTCAGTAACCTCGGGAGATTGGTCTAACGATTGCTAAGGCGCAACGTCATGCACGTTTGTAGTCGGATTGTCAAAGTCGTCTCCACCAAATCGATAGTTATCATCCCATACACCTGCAATTACACAAAACACAAAAGTGTGTGAAGTATTTTTGTTCTGGATAACATAAATAGATTATTGAATAGTTTGCATTAGAAATCACCTGAAAAATATGCATGTATGCAATATTTTTGGTCGTATCCAAGGTAGTCATGTCCTCATCAACGTGCAACCACCAGCACCACCACCACCAAGTTGTTCTCATGCATATCATCGCAACGGTAGGGCTGCACCACCACCTGAGGTACATGACCATCTTCCTAAACTAAAATTGAATATTCCACCATTTGAGGGTAGATATGTTCCTGATGATTTACATGTTTACAATATCCTGAGGAGAGACCTGTTCCTGCTGCTGTTTGTGCTTTCACTAGCATTGCATGTGTTTGGTTGTCTGAACATTGTAAATTATATCCTATTCTAGCTACTTGGGCTGCTTTGAAAACTGCTATGCGTACTCGTTGGGTTCCACCATTCTATCAACGTGAATTACTTCAAAAACTGCAGCGTTTAAGACAAGGAAAAAATTCTGTAGAAGAATATTATCAGGAATTACAAACTGGCATGATTAGATGTGGTATTGTTGAGGATAATGAAGCTATGCTTGCACATTTTATGGGTGGATTAAATAGAGAGATTCAGACCATTCTAGAGTATAAGGACTATACTAATATCACTCGTTTATTCCATCTTGCTTGTAAAGCTGAACGTGAAGTGCAGGATCGACAGGCATTGGCGCGAACTAACTTTTCTACAGGTCGATCTTCATCTTGGACACCAAGTGCATCCTCTACTTCCACTCCACCAGCACCTCCATCAGGTGCCACCTCCAGCCGTGATATAAGAAAGCAGGCACAACCACCACTATCTGCCAAGAGCACACCTGTCGTACCTGCGCAGAGCTCTTCTTCTTCCATGGCATCAACAGGGCACACAAGAGATATTATTTGTCGTCGTTGTAAGGGAAGAGGACATTTTGTGAGAGAATGCCAATCTCAGCGTGTGATGATTGTTACTGAGGATGGTGGGTATGAGTCCGCTAGTGACTATGATGAGGAGACTTTGGCTCTTATTACACATGAAGAACACGGAGGAGAGGATTCTGATCATGAGACGCAATACATGGTTGCTGAAGATGCTGACACGTATGAATGTTTAGTTGCTCAACGTGTTTTGAGTGTGCAGGTTACACAAGCTGATCAAAATCAGAGGCATAATTTGTTCCATACAAAGGGAGTTGTGAAGGAACGTTCTATTCGCGTCATCATAGATGGAGGGAGCTGCAATAACTTGGCTAGCATGGATATGGTGGAGAAGCTATCTCTCTGCACAAGATCAGATAAACGTCCTTACTACATCCAATGGTTCAACAACAGTGTCAAGGTTAAGGTAACACGTACTGTTCGTGTGCATTTTAGTATCTCTACATATGCTGATTATGTTGATTGTGATGTGGTACCTATGCAAGCATGTACCTTATTACTTGGTAGACCATGGCAATTTAATAAAAATTCTGTACACCATGGTAGAAACAATCAGTATACTCTTGTTCATAAGGTTAAAAATATTAATTTGCTTCCTATGACTCCTGATTCCATTTTGAAAGATGATATTACTAGAGCTAATAAAGAAAAACAGGAGAAAAATAAAAGTGAAAATCAGATTTTGGCAAAAGAATTTGAGCAACAAATGCAGCCTAATAATAAACCATCTAGTGTTGCTTCTAAAATTCAATTGATAACTGCATGTTTAATTGCCACCAAATCTGATATTCATGATTTAGATTTTAGCAAATCTGTTTGCTATGCTTTTGTGTTCATAGAGGCATTATTTTCATTCGAGGACGTGCCTTCCTCTTTGCCTCCTGCTGTCACTAACATTTTTGATGCGGAGCATCCCACGACAATCCCCATGGAACCACCTCAACTATCCAAGCTCCAAGTGGACCAATGACAAGGGCTAGGGCACGTGCTATTCAATCCGAGGTGACATCACTCCTACTTGAGTTTTCCCCCTCTTCAAGTGAGACATGGCTACTGCCTAAGTCCGAGATACTATGTGTCATCAGGTACAACGCTCAAGACTCGGAGCCGAGGACTGTAGAAGAAGAGACAGGCATCAACACTCTGGACAGCCCGGAACTTCCGGCCAGAGCCCGGAACTTCCGGCCGACGCGGAGCTTCCGGCCGCCGATGACTTCGACCAGCCCAGGCGTGCCAACTCTCGGGTTAGCCCAGATCCCGTCCCGGACCTTCCGGCGCCCGGAACCTCTGGCCTGCCCGGACCTTCCGGCCCCCGGATGACAGCACATCTCCCCCGCGCCAACTCTCTGGTTAGGCCGGACCCTCTGGTGCCTGGAACTTCCGGCCTAGCCCGGAACTTCCGGCCCTGCCTGCACGCAGCCACTTGTGCCGAGACCCGTGTACCCTTTCGTCACCTAGACTATATATACTCTATCACGTACGACTTTCTAGGGTTAGCGTTGGTTTAGCTCATACTCAGACATAGAGCTTCGCTCATCCATATCGGATCTACTCCTTGAGAGAGACCGCGGCCCCTCTTCGGAGAAGATCCACCATGGATTCAAGACCCCTTTACGGGAAGATCCCCTTGTGGATTCAAGACCTCCTCACGGAGAAGAACCGGCTACCCTTGTATCGTCCTTAGTTGTCCGTGGATTCGTGTATCGTTCTATGTACCCGAGGATCTAGCACATGTATGACTTGTTCTAGTTAGTTTGAGTGTTCCTCTTGTGTTTCCCCTTGTGTTTTCCCTCGTTTCCCTCCTCGTGTTCTTCGCGTTCTTCGCGGGATCCGCTCCTTTCGTGAAAGATCGGGCCACTAGGTTTCTACCCTACATCATCTTGGTATCTAGAGCAAGGTTGATCACGATTTCGGAGCCTCCCTGTTGTGTTTCTAGCCTCATTTTGTTGTTTTTGTCCTAATCCGAAAATCCCCAACAAAAATAGCCCCAATTTTTTTTGTGATTTGTTCGTGTTTTGAGATTTTGTTGGTTTTGATCCGTGAATTTTGTGTGTGGCTCGTAGATCTAGCCTCCCCACCCTTCTTTTTCTCCAATTTCCTCTTTTTCCCCTTCGGATTTGGGCTTTTTCCCCAAGTTTTCCGCCCAAATCCACGATCCCGAAGTCTCTGTTCTTGGCAGAATCACGACCACCAGAACTTCTGGTCCAGCCCGGACATTCCGGCCCCTGGACCTTCCGGCCTTCCACGGAACCTCCGGACCCCGGACCCTCCGTCTTGCCCGGAACATCCGGCTTCGACAGAAAGTTCGCACTACTTCCACAACTCCACCCAAAATTCCACCAAATTTTGTTCCGGTGCTCACCATATACCATATATATTTCCGCATGCCTCCACCACTTCCGCATAACCCACCATTTTTGGACCGTTTTGCTCTACGGCACAATTGCTACTTTGAGGTTTGAGAATTTGAGTTGCGGTACCATGTCCTTTTGTGTTTCGGCTATCTAGGTACGGTTCGACATCGACATCACCGCTGCTCATCTTCGCCACGAACGCGTCATCAACAACGACCACCTCGACCACGACTTGGTATTCGTGCCATCATTTTGATACCATACCGGAAGCAAGACCGGTAACCTAATCTTGGTATTGGACATATCATTCTTGCCATTACATTGATAGCCATCATAGCCTTACTCCTTTGCGTTGCTTACCCATCGAGACTAGCCATTGAGTATTGCCGGCAACAAGACTTGTGCACATTAGTGATCATACTTCCCATAGCATACATACATATATCATTGTTTCCTATATTGGTATCATCTCTTGTGTCACAAACTTGTCATCGCGTACTCACTTGCTATCTTGGTTCATCAAACATTGCATGAGAAAAGAGCTCAAACATCAAAGAGCCAACCAAACTTTTAAGCAAAGAGGAAAGATACACAAAGAGCTTTTAAGCAAGAACCATAGCATCATACAAGATTAAGATTGTCATACTCGATCATCTTGGATCATGTCATAGCAACACCTTGCATACAAAGTATTTGAGATAGAAGTCGATGCATTTTTGCTAAGTAGGTTGTGCACAAGTTCTTGTATCCGCCTATCGTGCTAGCGTCTCTCTAGTGTTGTGCAACAAGAGCATTTTCATGGATTCCACATTTTGGCTCACCCTTGGTTGCACAACCCCACTTATCTTTTTGCGTGTGTGTTTCCATGTACCTTATATGCTTGGTCTACTTGTTACATTGCATCTTGTGAATCTTTTCCAACATTATTGAAGCTCACTAACAATTGCATCAAATTTTCTGCCACCATCCTAACCAAGCTCCACCAAAAGATTTTACTTGTGTAGGTGTGAGAAACCGACAAGAACTCATACCAATTATGCTATTTCTTTGTCCTACATTGGAGTGATCCTCGATCCACTTCCAACTTCGGTCAAGGTACATTTGGTACTCGTTCCTCTCTTTCTACCACTCACATGTCTTGGAATGATGGATAGGCCAAGTACTTCTACCAACCCACTCTTCATGGAGCAAGACGATGACATGAACTCCTTCATCACCAAGAGTCACCTCTTTGGTGCACAACGTGCTTTGCATCAAGAGCAACAAGCGATGAGTGAACGCATCGACAACCTTTCCGCCGACTTGCGACTTTCCGAGCAACATACAAAGGACTACTTTGACCACAAGCTCGATGATCACAAGCAAGAGAATGGCGCAAGGATGGACGAAATTAGTGCTTTGTTGCTCAATAGCTCGTCTTCCACTTCAAGAAGGAGCCGTTCAAGCCGCCACTTCGACTTCACCCTCTCCGGCTCAAGTACACCGACATCGAACACTCTTTGTCAAGCCGCGTGCGCCGACCGTCAAGAAAGTGATAGAGGCAAAGGTGTCCCGATGTTTTGATGAGATGATGGCTATCGTTTCTGTGGGAGTCGACCTCGACGATCCGACTAAGAACATGCGAGACGTCGTGCCTTAGCAATCGCTAAACCAACTTCCGAGGGGTTATTGACCACGCCGGAGCACGATCAACCTGACCACGAGGGTCTGTTTCCTGCAAGCAAACAAAGAACAAGCAAGAAATTGAGATTGCAATCTGGATATTGCAAATATAATATGAAAGCTTTATCGATCAAGGTGGGGTTCTGTAACGTCTTGGTCTAGTCGTTGGACACAAACAAAGTACGAGAAGTTCCAGCTATGGCGAACTTTTAATCTAAACAAAACCCAAAGTCTAAACGATGCCCTAAGGGCTGTATATATGGAGGAGAGAGGAGGAATTTCGTGGCCCTTGGAGGAGGGGTCCGAAACCAACCCTAACTCTTGTTTCCCCACACATACGGACTCTAAAAACAGCCTATACTTAAGTACTTCACAAATATCCTCTGGACGAAATTTATGAATGGCATCTTGTATATTTCGTCCCATGGTTCATGCACTCATTATGGTGGCTTTAGAGTCCTAGAATCATCACTTGTAACTCCGTTCGTGTTCCCCTTGCGCATGCCATCATCTCCATGCTTGAACTTGCTCCAAGGTTCATCTTTCTTGTCCAAGCTAGGCCCTTCATTTGTAAGCAACACAAATGTATCCAATTTAGGCAGCATCATATTCTCATGAACATTAGAATCGTTACCAAGAAACGAAAGTACCTAATAATTCAATTGGTGTGCGCGAGCTCTAGTAATTGGTCCAGTATGTATAGCAGCAGGGGCTGTGGATGTAACAATGGTATTGATGTCCTCATCATCCTCCCCTTCTTGAAATGAAGTCGTCCACGACGAAAGTTCATCGTCCTCACCCAGATAAGGCTTCAAATATGCAATGTTAAAAGTGGGACTAACCCCAAAATCTGTAGGCAGCTCAACTTTATATGCATTATCATTTATTTTCTCTAACACCTTAAAAGGACCATCAGCACGTGGCATTAGCTTTGATTTGCGCAAATTAGGAAATCTATCCTTACGCAAATGTAACCAAACAAGATCTCCAGGTGCAAACACAACATGTTTCCTCATCAGCAAGCCTCAATCCCCTAAGAGACACTGACTCTCAAGAGCGCCGACAACGTCAAACTCAAGAAGCCTTTGCACTTGCACGAGAACGGCAACGTCAACGCCAACATGAAGAGGAAGAGCGAGCGCGTCTACACCAAAATACCCAAGATGCCGAGGCACAACGTCAAGCACGACAACTCTGTGACACTCAAGCACTTGCGGCGCAACAAGCTCTACGCAATTCGAGTCGAGCCATTGCCGACCGAAGCCGACAAGCCCGTGAACAAGAAGAAGCACATCGCAAAGAAATTCAAGAACAAAGATTTCACGCTTGCGTGCATCGTCATGTTCCTCTTCGAGCTCGCGAAGATCCTCCACAAGCTTGCCAACACCATCAAGTTCATTGAGAGCATGAAGACAATGGAAATCCTCCACGACAAGAGCAACATGAGGATAACAACCCTCCGCGTCAAGAGCACCACAAGTTGAACAATCATCTACAACATGGTCATCATCATCCCCGACCCCAACACAATGAAGAGCAACGCTACGACAAGCTCAAGTTCACCATGCCCAAGTTCAATGGAAGAACCGGTCCCGAAGAGTACCTTTCATGGGCATTGAAAGTTGACAAGATTTTCCGTTTGCACAATTATGACGAAGAGAAGAAGATCGCAATGGCATCCCTTGAGTTCCAAGACTATGTGCTCATTTGGTGGGAAGAAGTCATTGAGTGCCGAGAGGCAAGAGGTGAACCACCCATCACTACTTGGGCGCAAATGAAGGATATCATGAGAGCACGCTTCGTACCTACCTTGTAAGTGCATCTAGTGCCACCCCTAGTTGGTTTTGGAGTATTGACGACAAACCTAGTTGAGGGACTAATGTGTTTGTGAGAATTGCAGGATAACACAGATAGAAGTCCCTCATTGATTCGGTTTTACTACTAGAGATGACCCCTAAAACTTTATGAAGACATTGAAGTCAAAGTTGGTATATGAAGATATTCACATTGAAGACTATGACAAGAGAAGACACGATATGAAGCCTATGGAGCTCGAAGACTTAGATATCTCGTAGTTCTTTTTCTTTTGTGTTGAGTCATAGGAACCACCGTACTGTTAAGTGGGGTCCAAGAGAACCAGTCAAAATGACTGAAGTGATGCCTAAACCAAAAACCTATGTCTTCGAGTGAAGACAATGAGAGCGAATCTTGTCCAGAGTCGGACAAGTCAGCTTTTCTTGTAGCCCAAGTAAAGTTGCCGTGTGAGTTTGAAATCTGACCGTTGGGACACGTGTTAGTTCCTTAGTGACCCAGGGTCATTTCGGACAAATCAGGTCGGGTTGCCAAGTTGCTATAAATAGCCCACCCCCTACAACCATAAACGGTTGGCTGCTCAGATTGAGAGTACGACTTTTGTTGTTTGAGAGCAACCCACCTCGAAGCCTTTGAGAGAGAATTCCTTGCGAGGATAAAGCCCTAACCACCTAGAGCCAGAGAGAATTGGGCATCCCTTAAGTCTTCTTGTCTGTGTGATCTGAAGACTTATTACACTTGAGGACTGTGTATCCTCCAGCCGGTTAGGCGTCGCGTTCTGAGCTTCCAAGAGACATTGTGGATTGCCAGTGAACGAAGTCTGTGAAGGTTTGGGAGTCTACCTTGAAGACTTACCGGAGTGATTGGGCGAGGTCTATGTGACCTTAGCTCAAGGAGAATACGATGAGGACTGGGTGTTCGGGACTGTGTGTCCTAAGGATTAAATACCTAGCCGCTCCAACCAGACATACAGTTGTCACAGCAACTGGAACTAGTCCAACAAATCATTGTCTTCAACGAGTCATTGGTTTCATCTTCACTTCACTTTACTTACTGTTCCTCCTTGTGAAGACATTGTATGCTTGCTCTATCATTTGTCTTCACCGAGTGACTGCGTGTTCTGTTTGGCTTCACAATAACTTCCTACCTGATCCTTACTACCTAGCTGCTATTATTCTTTGTGCTTTCACTTCATTGAATACTTGACTATGGTTTGCCTAGTGTAGACTACCTTCCGCTGCATGGTAATAGGTTTAGTTTTATTGTTTGTCTTCAAAACTCCCATGTTTTGAAGACTTTCATAAAAATCGCCTATTCACCCCCCCTCTAGTCGATATAACGCACTTTCAATTGCTGTCAGAGCAAGGTGCTCCCTTGTTCTGTGTGATTCGGTTTAACCACCTGGAGTTTTAGCTATGTCGACTGCAGGGATAATTAAAGTCTCCGCTGCGTGCCCCGTCTTCGATGGAACTGAATATCCCTACTGGAAGAATAAGATGCGTATGCATCTTGAAGCCATTGATGTCGACCTATGGTATGTCGTCGAGAACGGCATTCCCAAGGATGGAGAAGGTGTCAATGCTGCTAATGTCAAGAAATTCGTTCAACTGGACTCTACTACCAAGAACATCATCTGTGGTCATCTGACCAAAGGACAGTATGGCCGTGTGAGTGCTTTGAAGACATCCAAGCTAGTCTGGGACTGGCTCTCCAAGGTCAATGAAGGCATCTCAACCCAGAGAGATCAGAGAATCAGTGTCCTTCCTAACCTCTTCAACCGCTTCAAGCGAAATGACAATGAGAATGTCCAGCACACATTTGACCGACTCACTGACATCACAAATGAGCTTCAAGCCCTCGGCGCCACTGAGATTACCAAACACAAAATTTTCAAGACGCTGCTGAGATCACTTGATAGTTCGTTTGACATCCTGGCCCTGATGATTCAAGAACGTCCTGATTTCAATACACTCGAACCGTCTGACATACTTGAGAGGCTCAACACACATGAGTTTCAGCTTTCCGAGAAAAGAGAGATCAACAGTCCAAACTATGGGTGAACTCGTGCCTTGAAGGCAAAAGCTGTCTCCTCATCTGAAGAAGAATCTGACAGCAGTTCTGATCACCCTGAAGACATTGGAAGGGAACTTGCTATGCTTGTCAAGAAGTTCCAAAAATTCACCAAGAAGAAAGGCTTTAGAAAGTCTTCCCAATCAAGTTCAAGGAATGATGAAGCTCCTGCTCATGACTACAAGAAGAAAACATGTCACAAGTGCAAGAAACTTGGCCACTTCATCTCTGAGTGTCCACAGTGGGACAATGAGAACAAAAATAAGAAGAAGAGCAAGGAATATGACTCTAACGACAAGAAGAAGAAGAAGAAGAAATACTCAAAGTCTTCTTCCAAGTCTTCCTTAAAGTCTTCATCACACAAGAAGAGCTCATCTGGCAAGGCACGTGCGTTTGTTGGCAAGGAAATGGATTCAGAGGAGGAGTCTGCTTCTGAGGAGGCGTAGGTGGAGTCTGAGGAGGAATCTGACTCAGGCGTCGCAAGTCTGGCTACAGCATACGTTGCCAAGTCCATCTTCAACACTGAAGACAATGACTTCATCACCGACACCCATGCAAATGACAAGGACTGCTCCGCTTCTACCTACTGCTTCATGGCACGCGGTGCCAAGGTAAACACACGCACTACTCACTATCAAACATCTAGTGACGATGACTCTGATTGTGGTTCAAAACCTAGCTACAAAACACTTGCTAAAATTGCAACTGAACAACAGAAAGCTATGGAACATATTCAAAAACTGTTAGACAGAAGCGATGATCTGTTAGGTGCTGAAATGACTCGATCTGAATCCTTAATTGAAGACATAAAAAATCTTCACGTTAAGTATCAGGAACTTGAAAGTCGTCATGAAACTCTTTCAACAACTCATGAAAAGCTTTCCTATGATTATCTTCAAAGGAAGAAAGATCTTGAGAAATTGAGAGCGGCTCATGAAGATCTTCAAATGGAAAACGAGTAACTTCGCACCAAACAAATAAGTCCCGCTCAGCAAGGATTTGAACCGCCATGTCTTAAATGTATTGAGCGTGATAATGCTACTTCTGTTGCTGAATGTTCTACTGCTACTGTTGTTGCAATATCTTCAACTTTTGATGCGGTAACTAACCCCTCTGCTGAGGATACCACCGCTATTGCTGATGAGAATGCTAGGTTGAAGACATTGCTTGAAACAGGGATGTACAAAAGTCTTAAAGGGCATCAGACACTGTGTGATGTCCTCAAAAAGCAGATTCTAAACCGAAACCCTAGGAAAGAGGGTGTTGGGTTCATAAGGAAAATGAATGCAGATGGCTCTTACTGGAAACCTGAGCAGTACCCCAAAACCATGTGGGTTGCTGCAAAGGAACCTTCAGCAGATGCATCCAATTTAACTGGCTTCACTTGTGCTAACCCCATTATCATTGATGAATCCTTTGATGCAAACTATATACTGTTTAAGAATCAGAATGATGAAGTGTTTGCCAGGTACATTGGTACTAACTGCAGGAATGGACCGCCTGTGAAGCAGATATGGGTTCTGAAAAAGTGTCTGCAAAATCTTCCTGTGAATGCCTTCATGACACCTCACTTGAAGAAGACAAACCTCAGACCAAAGGCTTCATACAGTCCAAAGGCTTCATACAAACAGAGGACTCACCTAAGTCGCACCAACGCAAATGTTTTGCAGGGAAACCATACTCAGGCATATGAATCTGAGAGCGGTTCATCAAACCGCCATGTTCATAAGACCAAGAACTATTCTGCTTATTCTTATGAGTACTATTGTCCGCCTGCAGGACTATTTGCTAAGGCTTCAAAGCCAAAATTCTCAGATGCTGCACTTAGACTTATTGCTTCTAAGCCACCCTTGAAAATGTGGGTGGTTAAGAAGGCTTAACTCTCTTTTGCAGGGAAAGGTCTCCAACAGAAAACCAAAATCGTCTGACGCTATTGTTGGGGACCTTAAACATCTTGTAGGGCGCAAGATCAAATGCCCAAATGGTCTTACTATGTACTTCGTACCTGAATCGCTTGCTACTCTCCCTATTAGTCCTAACCTAGATCTAAGCTTTCATAACCCTCTGGTTCGTCAAATGTTTTTGCTTCACAATGCTCTTGGTGAAGCCTATCCCCCTAACTGCACTGTAGGGTACGACACCAGCGTCTTTAGAATGGATTATTAACAGTGGGTGTACAAATCACATGACTGGCAAAAGAAGTCTTCTTATGGACTCAACCTTACGTCCATCCGACAAGAGCCACATCACATTTGCTGACACTGGTAAAAGTAAGGTATTGGGTCTAGGTAGAGTTGCAATCTCAAGGGATCAACACATGGATAAAGTCATGCTTGTTGAATCCCTTGGCTTCAACTTAATGTCTGTCTCAATGCTTTGCGATTTGAACATGATCGTAACGTTTGGAAAATATCATTGCCTTGTACTAATGGAATCTGACAAGTCTCTAGTGTTTGAAGGGTATCGAAAAGATGATTTGTACGTAGTAGATTTCTCAGCAGGGCCACAACTTGCAGTATGTCTTCTAGCAAAGGCTTCAGAATGCTGGCTCTGGCATCGGAGGCTTGGACATGCTGGCATGAGGAACCTCCACACCCTTGCGAAGAAGAAGCATGTCATAGGCATCGAGGGCGTCAAGTTCAAGAAAGACCACTTATGCGGTGCCTATGAAGCAGGGAAGATGACGAGGGCCAAACATCCCTCGAAGACAATCATGACTACTACTCAACCCTTCCAACTGCTTCACATGGATCTTTTCGGTCCCACTCATTACTCAACTCTAACTACTACTGCTTGCCTCTATGGCTTCGTTATTGTTGATGATTATTCTAGATACACTTGGGTGCACATAATCCTTTACAAGACTGAAGTGCAGGATGTCTTCAGACGCTTCGCCAATCAAGCTATGAACAATTTTGGCGCCAAGATAAAGCACATCAGAAGTGACAATGGCACTGAATTCAAGAACATTGGCCTTGATACATATCTTGATACCTTGGGCATAACACATGAATTCTCAACCCCATACACGCCACAGCAGAATTGCGTCGTTGAACGCAAGAACAGAACACTAATTGAGATGGCCAGAACGATGCTAGATGAATACAAGACCCCAAGAAAATTCTGGATACTGCATGCCATACAATCAATCGTGTTTATCTTCACAAGCTACTGAACAAGACATCTTATGAGCTCCTTACTGGCAAAAAGCCAAATGTCAGTTACTTCAGAATATTTGGCGCAAGGTGCTGGATCAAGGACCCACATCACACCTCAAAATTTGCACCAAAAGCACATGAGGGTTTTATGCTTGGATATGGAATGGATTCGCACTCCTACAGAGTCTTCAATCTCTTTCATTACAAAGTGGTTGAAACAGTGGATGTGCGGTTCGATCAGACCAACGGTTCACAAAGAGAGCAGCTGCCAAATGTGCTAGATGAAGTTCCATCCAGTGAATCAATCAAGCTAATGGGAACTGGAGAAATTATACCTTCTGAAGCTCATCCTGAAGAAGAACTTATCATTTCAGCACATGATCAACATGAAGACAATGCTTAGGCTGAAGACATTCCTTCCAACAACAGCAATGAACAGCAAGAGCAAAGTCTTCGCCCTATACATCCTCGCGTTGCCAATGAAGTGCACATTGAAAGAATAATTGATAGCATCAATGCACCTGGTCCACTCACTCGTTCAAGGGCAACTCAGCTAGCAAATTTCTGTGGGCACTTCGCATTCGTCTCAATATTAGAACCCAAGAAAGTTGAAGAAGCCTTCATGGAACCTGAATGGATTCAAGCTATGCAAGAAGAGCTTCAACAGTTTGAGCTGAATAATGTATGGGAACTGGTTAAGCGTCCTGATCCACGGAAGCACAATATAATAGGCACCAAATGGATATACCGCAACAAGTAAGATGAGCATGGTCAAGTTGTCAGAAACAAAGCTCGTCTCGTTGCTCAAGGATATACTCAAGTGGAAGGCATTGACTTCGATGAAACATTTGCTCCTGTGGCTAGACTTGAAGCCATACGCATACTGCTGGCCTATGCAAATCATCATAACATACTTCTATATCAAATGGATGTGAAGAGTGCCTTTCTCAATGGCAAGATTGAAGAAGAAGTGTATGTTGCACAACCGCCTGGCTTTGAAAATCCAAAACATCCTGATATGGTATACAAGCTCAACAAGGCACTGTATGGCCTCAAACAAGCCCCTAGGGCCTGGTATGACACACTCAAATACTTCCTGAAGAGCAAAGGCTTCATACCTGGTTCCCTAGATCCCACTCTTTTCACGAAGACATATGATGGTGAACTGTTTGTGTGCCAAATATATGTGGATGACATTATCTTCGGCTGCACCAATCAGAAGTACAGTCAAGAGTTTGGATATATGATTCAAGAGCAATATCAGATGTCCATGATGGGGGAGCTGAAGTTCTTCCTTGGTCTTCAAATACGACAACAACGCAATGGCATCTTCATATCTCAAGAAAAGTATGTCGAGGATTGCCTGAAGAAGTTTGGTATGCAAGACTGCAAAGGCTTCACAACACCAATGCCAGCCAAACATCATCTGGGTCCTGACGACAATGGTAAAGAGTTCGATCAAAAGGTATACCGCTCCATGATTGGTTCTTTACTCTATCTATGTGCATCTAGGCCAGATATTATGCTTAGTGTTTGCATGTGTGCTCGATTTCAAGCGGCACCAAAGGAGTCGCATCACTTAGCTGTGAAGCGAATTCTTCGATATTTGGCTCACACACCAACTCGAGGATTATGGTATCCAAAGGGCTCAGAGTTTGATCTGGTTGGGTTCTCAGATGCTGATTATGCTGGTGACAAAGTTGATCGCAAGTCTACATCAGGCACGTGTCACTTTCCAGGACGATCACTTGTATGTTGGTCTTCAAAGAAGCAGAACTGGTGTATCTCTCTCCACTGCTGAATCTGAATACATTGCTGCTGGATCTTGCTGCGCTCAGCTTCCGTGGATGAAGCAAACACTCAAGGACTATGGCACTCATCTGAAGCAAGTGCCACTTTACTGCGACAACGAAAGCGCCATCAAGATTGCTAACAACCTAGTTCAGCACTCGAAGACAAAGCACATTGAAATTCGTCATCACTTCCTCAGAGATCATGTTGTGAAGGAAGACATTGATATCATACACGTCAACACTGAAGAGCAATTGGCAGATATCTTCACCAAGCCCTTGGATGAGAAGAGGTTTTACAAGTTACGGTGTGAGCTAAATATCCTAGAATCCTCAAATGTCCTGTGATCAGGCACACATCCTAACCCTTATGCATATTGATGACTTAGATGTGCAACACATGAAGTAAAGTATATCTTCAATCAATGAAGACATACATTCTAAGTGTGAATACATTAATGTGGAATTTGACTTCGGAGCGCCACGATAATTGTGCGCCGTGTCTGGGTCTAATACTTCCTATACGGTGGGTAACGCCACCACCAAACGTTCTATTTTGAAGTGTTTCACTCATGGCGTTACCTTGCAATGTCTTCACATTTGGTTTGGCTTCGATCTCAACAAGTTTTCATGATTATCTTCACTATGTTGATCATATATATATATATATATATATATATATATATATATATGTTAGTGTTCTGTCCTCTACAGCATTCACTTATAGCTATGTATTCGTGTTGAATTTTTGAACTAAGTGAATGTGATAGGACCCCAACTTCTCTATGCTTTCTATCTCAAAATCTATCTCTCCAAGTCATATGCATTCTATTGAAACTGTCGAATGTCTTCACTGCATCCTTGTCAGCAGAAGATACAGACACAACCATTAAGTACGTTTTCAATGCTCATTCCTCCACATGAAATCCGGAGAAGTAGGAACGACCACCCGACAATCCAGGCGTGCGTGGGACATGGAACAAACCCAAAATTCCGCATACTGACCACGTGTTCCTCAGGTGCGAATCGCCAGGGGCACCTGTGTAATAGCACAGTGCCGCCCCTGTGCCTATAAATACACACTCACAGTGGTAATTATCTCTTCTTCCACCCTTGCACGAACCCTAGCGCCACCGCTAGCTCTCGACGATGCCGGCGACGAAGCGCTTCGCTGCCGCAACCTCTCCGATGCCATCTTCACGCCGACCGCGGACATCGTCCTCTCAGTCGTCGCCGTAGGTGTCCTCCGTCGCCAAGTTAGGGCACGGAAGATCGAACTGCTCAGCCTCATCTCCCACTCCGTCTAGCAGTTCTTAGTGTGGTAAATAAAACTCCCTTTTACAGCACTGTTGATCCTATTGATCTGTCACTTTCTACCACAAGAAGTTTCTGTTCACACAAGCTAGATCTCTCTCACACTGCATCTCATAACATGCCTAGTATATTCACTTGTGCTTCACAAAGTAGTTAGATTCCTCACTTGTACTGATCTGTGGATTCGTACTAATCTGGAACCAACTTCTTATCTATGAGTGAATGTCTTCGCACGATGAGGTCAATGTCTTCTAAACTGATTTATCTTCAAAATCATCTGAGAATGCATATGACCTCTTCCTCTTCCCTCGCACCTTAATGCTGTCACAGGTACATGTCCGTGGGAGAATCCTTTGGTTCTCATAGTCTGCATTCATTTGCAGAATTCTTACAGCAACACATAAATTCTCCTGAAGCCAGTTCCTGTTGGTCCAGCAAGAGAAAGCCTTTGAAGCCTTTGAACGTCTTGAAGCCTTTCAAGTTAAAGTTTATGGCTTCAGAGAAAGCAGCAAGGAAGGGGGGCAGACAACGTCGTGGCGGAACATCCAAAGATCTGCCTGATGAACTCGCAGAAATGTATAAGACGGATCCTGAAGAGGATTATGGTCAGTGCAAGACCCGAATCCAATGGATTTGACGCTATTGGGCGGAACAATGGTTCAAATACCGCTTCACAACCCAAGAGTATGCTGAGAAAAGTGCCATCAAAAGACCGTGGGGAGACATCTTATACAAGAATCTTCAACCCAGGTCCAGAGATGAAGCTATTGCCCAAAGCTTCTATCCATGCATGGTTTGTGGGCCACAGCCTGATGATGCACATCCATTGTCACTACTCTGGTGTCGTGACGACAATCTGTTCAAGCGCAACTTCTAGTTTGCCCAAAACTCAGCGAAGCAGGACAAGAAGAAGTTTGGGTTAGACTTCAACCCTGGTCCCTCAGCACCAAGGGCAGATGGCACACGTGATGCAGAACCCAATGTCATTGGTCCTTTCGCCAACCTTGACGGCCTCATCACCTACATCCTAGTTCAAGGGGCTGCAGTGAATGAGCCTGCGGCTGACACTGAGTCTGATGACGTGCCTACAGTTCCGAAGCCAAAGCAGTTGAAGAAGAAGCCAAAAACTTCAAAGCCAGCCCCTTCACCAAAAATCTCGAGGGTGAAGCCACTTGCAACTGCACCTCCTGAAGACAGTGTGCAATCTGAAGACATATCCCGCACCTCCAAGCCCCAGAAGGCCAAGATGCCTCTGTCTCACACTAGCAAAGAGCTAACAGCTGCTGCCATTTTGCGCAACGAAGACATTGATCTATCAAGTGATGAAGATCTTGTAGATGACGCTCTTGAGCAACTCATCAAGAGCATAGAAGAAGCAGAAATCTTCAATGATCTGCCTCTCTTTGATGTCAACATCATCCACAACTTCATTGACGAGTGGTTTGACACGCCAAATATCAGCTTTGAAGATCTGCAGCTGCCCATTGGCCTCAGTGTCGCCTTCCAAGGCGCCATTGCTTCAGAACTTGCAATTGCCCAGCGCATTGTTGAACTCAAGCAGAAGATTGACTATGAAAAGGCTCAGTTCAAGAAGCATATGTCCAAGCTCAGCGTGCAAGAAGTGAAGAACTTCAAGACAATGATGCACGAGCTCAAGGCAGCCTTTGTGAAGAAGCGTGCAGAAGCTCAGGGTTCGCGTGATCACATGAAGACTCTGGCTGACAGATGTGTACAAGCCTATAATGAGGTTGAGAAGCGCAAAGCACTTGGGCGTCCTGGCATCGACCCCAGGATGGCCGCAAAGAAGAAGAAGAAGCCTGCTACGGCTGAAGATGATGCACCAAGGCAAGAAGCAGTTCCAATTGTCTTCCCAACAACAATGACTGGCTCGAAGCCAAAGAACCGGTCAACAGCTTCAAAGCTCAAGAAGACAAGAACTGCTGAGGCTGAAGCCAGGAAGAGGAAACACTCTGAAGCCTCTCCTACTGCCACAAAGAAAAAGAGAAAGACCAAGAAAGCTCGGGCTGCTCCCACAGAGCCCTTGCTAGTTGAACCCATTTCTATGGTTCATCCTGACGCATAACGTCAACTGAGAGTTCATCAGCCTGCTTCCACAGAGGCTCCTGAAGCTGAAGATATTCCAGCAGCCGATCCCATCGCTGCTGAAGACATTGGTCATCATGACAATGTAGAAGATGATGCAGTCCTTCCTCCGTTCGAAAACAGCGAACTCATCAGCATTGGTGGTCCACTAACGCCAATTGCACAGAATGCTTCATGGGCGGATCGCCCTCAAGAGGAAGAGGACTATGAGGCCCAGTCCACTCCAACTCCTCCGGCGTCATCTGCGTTCCGCAGGCTTCGCAAAGGTCCAAGGCCTCAAGTCTATGCTGAAGACATTCCGGCTGCATCAGCCACAGCAGAAGATGTACCACCAGAGCCCACTCCCCTACTCCACCAAGAAGCAGTTCTCCACGAGAGCGTGCCTGTGACTGACCCTCCAGCGAGTCAAGTGGGGGATCAAAATCTTGAGCTGCCACAACCAACAACGAAGCTAATGTGGAGCCCTCCCCAACAAAAGCTTCACAAGACAGCGAAGCCACTGATCCCTCCACTTCTGTTCCTGAGTCTGCTGCAGGTCCCCAATTCAACTATCATGTTGAGCATAGGCCTCAGGTCCAGAAGCCAATCCCAAGACTGCCAAGGTATCCAGGTCCTGCATCAGCACCTAGCTCCTTTAACATCAATGGCTTCAGGGAAGACAACACGTTCTTCGATAGCTCCAAGAACCCCTACTCAAGGGAAAGAATATCATCTTATCGGTTCTGGAGCTATCCTCAGTGAAGCTATTACTCTTGCATTCTCTACAACCAAGGTCGCATCTTCCCAAACAAGCGCCTTGATGTTGAAGCTATAGCTGGTCTTCCCTGTCTAGAAGAAGCGTTGGATTGCTTCAAGCAAGTGGGTCTGCTGCAGTTTGTTACAGATGAAGAGCATTGGAATGAAGAGCTGCTGCTACAATTCTATGCCACACTTCACATCAAAGGGTACAGCAGAGATCCGAAGACTTGGGTCTTGGAGTGGATGACTGGCAACGTTCATCATGAAGCCAATGCAATTGACATCATTGAGCTCACTGGCTTGCCCACTCCTGGCGATCTCTTCGAGCAAGGATGTCAGCTGCATACTGAAGCTATTGAGAGCATCTTTCAGCGGCCAGAACCCAATATGAGTCAAATGCTCAGCATGATGAAGCCGTTGCCCCCAGATGCTGCGTATCCCACAGAGTTCTTCGTTGAAGACCTTGAGTACCTGCCCAGAACCATCTATCACATCATCAGGCGGACTCTCTGGCCTATCAAAGGGCACTCTCCAAATGCCAAGCTTCAGGGTGCAATGAAGACCTTGGTGTTCTATATACTGCATGCCAAATGCTTCAATGCACAGGACTTCTTTATACGCCAACTTGCTGCATCAGGCATGGATCTGTTTGGTTTGAAGTTCTACGCCCCTTGGGTCATGCGGCTGATCAAGCTACACTCTGCCATCTCGTATCAGCCCTCAGCCCGCAACCATCAGATTTTCTTGCCTGACGTGGACATGTCTGCTGAAGCCATATATTCTGAGCCTGCTAAGCAACCCCTATGTCTTCAGAATGCAGAACATCAGAGTTTTACACAAAACGTTGAAGGTGTTGAAGCAATTTCTCGGGTGTATCCTTTGGCTGGCACTACACGTGCACCACACCCTGCATCAACTGAAGCCACTGAAAGTGCCACTGCTTCAAGACCCAAGAAGCGCACTCGTGTTCTCAACAACTGAGAGCTTCTTGTGGCCCTTCATCAGAAACAAGATAGGCATCATGACTGGCTGAAGCATCAGATGAAAAGCCTCTTGGTGGATGTGAATCGCACTCGAAATCTTGCCACCAAGAATGCGTTCGTTGCCCATGAAACCTGTCGCCGCACTTGGAAAGGGCCACATCATGATGCTTTCTGAAGCTGATCTTCAAGAGGATGGCTTCACTGAGAGATTCAAGTTTGACTCCACACCTCCTCGAAGGGCTGTGCTGCTAGGAACTCCATCTCTTGAAGACTCAGAGTACTCTTCCTCTGCTGCCACAGTCACTGCCAAAATCATTGACTAAGAAGACGATGCTACTTCACCGCCATACTCTTCAGCACCTCCAAGCTCTTCTGCACCGCCAAACAACACCAACAACCCTGCTACTTCACCTACTCCTCATGGGAACGAGTAGAGGCTCTATGTTTTCAAACCTTTTTGGTCATTACTGACAAAAGGGGGAGAAGCATATGAGATTGATAGTCTTCAAGCGGGTTCATATGGGCGAGTGCCTTATATTTTGCTTCGTGCTTACAACTCTCGATTTTTTGCTACATTTGGCTCTTATGAATTGTAACACTTAAACTAGATGGTCATCTGCTACTTATTTGCCACCTTGTTTTGCGAAGATAAATTCCGCATGTGCGACGATAAATTCCGCACTTAGCTCATTCTGCAAATGTCCATTTTCCATTATGCATGGCATTATCTTCATATACTTTCACATGCATAGTGGATTGTCATCATAAGTTCAAGTGGAACTCCACAAGTACCACCTGCCATGTGCATTTGCATTCCAAAAGCAAATTAACTTATATGCACATCTTCAGGGGGATCCCTTGCATCTTATGATGACAATTCCTTATCCTTCACAATTTCACAGTTTATATTCCCCGTTGAAAACTTCAACTAGTTTGTCATCAATCACCAAAAAGGGGGAGATTGTAAGTGCATCTAGTGCCACCCCTAGTTGGTTTTGGAGTATTGACGACAAACCTAGTTGAGGGACTAATGTGTTTGTGAGAATTGCAGGATAACACAGATAGAAGTCCCTCATTGATTCGGTTTTACTACCAGAGATGACCCCTAAAACTTTATGAAGACAATGAAGTCCAAGGTGGTATCTGAAGATATTCACATTGAAGACTATGACAGGAGAAGACACGATATGAAGCCTATGGAGCTCGAAGACTTAGATCTCTCGTAGTTCTTTTTCTTTTGTGTTGAGTCATAGGAACCACCGTACTGTTAAGTGGGGTCCAAGAGAACTAGTCAGAATGACTGAAGTGATGCCTAAACCAAAAACCTATGTCTTCGAGTGAAGACAATGAGAGCGAATCTTGTCCAGAGTCAGACAAGTCAGCTTTGCTTGTAGCCCAAGTAAAGTTGCCGTGTGAGTTTGAAATCTGACCGTTGGGACACGTGTTAGTTCCTTAGTGACCTAGGGTCATTTCGGACAAATCAGGTCGGGTTGCCAAGTGGCTATAAATAGCCCACCCCCTACAAACATAAAAGGTTGGCTGCTCAGATTGAGAGTACGACTTTTGTTGTTTGAGAGCAACCCACCTCGAAGCCTTTGAGAGAGAATTCCTTGCGAGGATAAAGCCCTAACCAGCCAGAGCTAGAGAGAATTGGGCATCACTTAAGTCTTCTTGTCTGTGTGATCTGAAGACTTATTACACTTGATGACTGTGTATCCTCCAGCCGGTTAGGCGTCGCGTTCTGAGCTTCCAAGAGACATTGTGGATTGCCGGTGAACAAAGTCTGTGAAGGTTTGGGAGTCTACCTTGAAGACTTACCGGAGTGATTGGGCGAGGTCTATGTGACCTTAGCTCAAGGAGAATACAGTGAGGACTGGGTGTCCGGGACTGTGTGTCCTAAGGTTTAAATACCTAGCCGCTCGAACCAGACGTATAGTTGTCACAACAACTGGAACTGGTCCAACAAATCATTGTCTTCAACGAGTCACTGGTTTCATCTTCACTTCACTTTACTTACTGTTCCTCCTTGTGAAGACATTGTATGCTTGCTCTATCATTTGTCTTCACTGAGTGACTGCGTGTTCTGTTTGGCTTCACAATATCTTCCTACCTGGTCCTTACTACCTAGCTGCTATTAGTCTTTGTGCTTTCACTTCATTGAATACTTGACTATGGTTTGCCTAGTGTAGCCTACCTTCCGCTGCATGGTAATAGGTTTAATTTTATTGTTTGTCTTCAAAACTCCCATGTTTTGAAGACTTTCATAAAAATCGCCTATTCACCCCCCTCTAGTGGATATAACACACTTTCATACCTACTACAACCGCGATCTCTTCAAGAAACTCCAACAACTCAAGCAAGGAACCAAGAGCGTTGAAGAGTACTACAAGGATATGGAGATTGCCATGATACGAGCCAATGTCACAGAAGATGATGAGCAAACAATGGCACGTTTCTTGAATGGACTCAATCATCCTATCAAGAAGATCGCAGACTTCCAACCATACTCAAATCTCATCGAGCTAGTGCACCAAGCTACCAAAGCGGAACGCCAAGTGCAAGATCATTTCAAGTATTGATGTAGGGTGGAACCCTAGATGGCCGATCTTTCATGAAAGGAGCGGATCCCTATGAGGAACACGATGAACACGAGGGGGAAAACGAGGGGAAACACAAGAGAAACACTCAACCAACAAGAAATAGATCACACATGTGCTATATCCCCAAAACAGAAATAGATACACGATGATCCAAGGTCAACAAAGGACGATACAAGTAACCGGTTCTTCTCCTAGAAGGAGGTCTTGATGGGGCCGCCCAAGAGGGGGTCTTGAATCCAAGAGGGGCCGCAGTCTCTCTCGAGGAGGAGATCGGTATGGATGAGCAAAGCTCTATCTCAAAGTATGAGCTAAACCAACGCTAACACTAGCTAGGATGAATGGGGGGTCTATTTATAGTCTAAGTGCAAAAAGGGGCGAAGTGAAGGGGTACATGGGCCTCGGGCCCGAATCTGGACGCAGCCAGGTACCGGACGTCCGCTGGGGGCCGGTCGTCCGGTGTCTCAGGAGCTGCCGGACGTCCGGTGTCCTCCGGTCGTCCGCTGGTTCTGCTCTGTGATGGGGGTGCTGGACGTCCGGAGGCTCCGGACATCCGCTGATGTTGGCTCGGGTGCTAGGGCGCTGGTCGTCCGGTCCAGACCGGACGTCCGCTTGTTCGCTTCGGGTGCAGGGGCATCGGTCGTCCGGTCTGGGCCGGACGTCCGCTGGCTGGAGCTCGGCTGACGCTTCAGGCGTCGGACGCCCGGTCCCGGCCGGCCCTACGGTGGCTGGGAAATTTCCTGCAGCTCTTCTTCTTCTCCGTCTTCTCGTCCATCTTCCTCTTCTTCTTGTCCTTGCTCCTTAGATTCTCCATTGTACCTGAGTATGCATAATGTATCCATATGAGGTATTAGCTATGCCTCATGTGCATCGGAGTAGAATTGTGAGAGGAGAGATGTCATCTCGATTTCAAGGGCTCTTGCACGTGATCGAGTCATGGGCCCGGTAGACACTTGGTGAGACGATGGTAGGTCCATGGGGATGACCTTGGGATGCTCCGCATCATCTCCCCTCCCTTGGGGAAGATCCGTCCTCGGATCAAAATCTTCATCACCATGGAAAGGAGAGAGATCTTTGACGTTGAAGATGTCGCTCACATTGTACTTGTCGCGTGGAAGTTCGATCTTGTGAGCATTGTCGTTGTAGCGCGAAAGCACCTTAAAGGGTCCATCCGCTCGTGGACGAAGCTTGGATTTGCGTTCTTGTGGGAAGCGGTCCTTGCGATGGTGTATCCACACTTGATCACCAATGTTGAAGACCATAGGTTGCTTGTTGAAGTTGAGCTTGGTCGCAAGGCGCTGAACTTGGCGCTCGATGGTGTTTCTTGTATCTTTATGCATCTTCTTGAGATGTGTCACACGCGCACTTGCGTCCAAATTGATGCGCTCTTGGAGTGGTAGAGGAAGAATATCCAATGGTGAGAAAGGGTTGAATTCGTAGACGACCTCGAAAGGGGACTTGCCTGTTGTTGAGTGTCTTGCTCGGTTGTAGGCGAACTCGGTGATGGGTAGACATTCCTCCCACTCCTTGATGTTCTTCTTGATGAGTACTCGAAGTAGAGCGGAGAGTGTGCGGTTGGTCACCTCCGTTTGGCCGTCGGTTTGAGGATGGTATGCCGTGGAGAAAAGTAGCTTGATTCCGAGCTTTGCGCATAGAGTCTTCCAAAAGTAGCTAAGGAACTTGACATCGCGGTCCGAGACGATAGTCTTTGGCACTCCATGAAGGCGCAAGATCTCCCTACAAAACAAATTTGCAATATGTGAAGAATCGTCTATCTTGTTGCAAGGAATGAAATGAGCCATTTTGGAGAAACGGTCCACGACAACAAAAACTGAATCCTTGCCATTTCGAGTTTTAGGTAAACCAAGCACAAAGTCCATGCTAATATCTTCCCATGGTTGGTATGGAATCGGTAGAGGCATATAGAGGCCATGAGATTGAGCTTTGGACTTAGCTTTGCGGCATGTCAAACATCGGTTGGTGAAACGATTGACGTCCCGAAACATCTTTGGCCAAAAGTAGCTCTTCGAGAGCATGGCGAACGTCTTATCGCGTCCAAAGTGTCCCATTAATCCTCCTCCATGCGATTCCTGCAAAAGCAATAAACAAAGGGACGACTTGGGGATGCAAAGTTTATTAGCTCTCATAAGGTAGCCGTCTTTGATGTAATAGCGTTCCCACGATGTATGTGACAAACACTTGGCATAAGGAATGGCAAAAGTCTCATCATGCGCATACAATTCTTTGATATACTCGAAGCCAATGACATCTAACTCAAGTTGCGTGACTAGCATGCATATACGGGAAAGTGCATCCGCCACAACATTTTCTTTACCCTTAATGTACTTGATGACATAAGGAAAAGACTCAATAAATTCACTCCATTTAGCATGACGCTTGTTCAACTTAGTTTGACCCTTAAGGTATTTAAGTGTTTCATGGTTAGTATGGATGATGAACTCATGTGGGCGGAGGTAATGTTCCCATTCATGTAAAACACGGACTAAAGCATATAGCTCTTTTTCATAGATGGGATAGTTGAGTTGCGCTCCGGAAAGTTTCTCACTAAAGTAAGCTATGGGGCGCTTCTCTTGCGTCAACACACCTCCTATGCCGTTACCACTAGCATCGCAATGAATTTCAAAAGGCTTTTCGAAGTTGGGTAAAGCAAGCACGGGAGCATGAGTAAGCAAATTCTTAAGCTCATTGAAAGCAATATCTTGAGATGGTCCCCAAACAAAAGGCGCGTTCTTCTTGCTCAAAGCATGCAAAGGTGAAGCAATGGTGCTAAAATCCTTCACAAATCTATGGTAGAAACCGGCTAAACCAAGAAAACTATGCACTTGTTGCAAATTGGTTGGTTGGGTCCATGTTTTAATAGCATTGATCTTAGATTCATCAACATGAACACCCTTAGAAGAGACCACAAAACCCAAGAAAACGAGCTTATCAACACCAAATAGGCATTTCTCCATATTAGCATAGAGACGCTCTTTTCTAAGAGTTTGCAAAACGGTGCGGACATGGGTGACATGTTCTTGGATAGATTTGCTAAACACAAGAATGTCATCGAAGTAAACCACAACAAATATACCAATGTAAGGGCGAAAGACATGATTCATAAGGCGCATAAAAGTGCCCGGTGCTTCCGAGAGACTCATAGGCATGACTAACCACTCATACAAACCAAACTTGGTTTTGAAGGCAGTTTTCCATTCATCACCCTCTTGTATGCGGATTTGATAGTAACCACTCTTAAGATCAATTTTGGAAAATATAGGGGCATCGCTAAGTTCATCAAGCATATCATCAAGGCGTGGAATGGGGTACTTATATCTAACGGTGATAGCATTGATAGGTCTACAATCGGATTACATGCGAAAGCTACCGTCATGTTTTGGCACAAGAATGACCGGTACGGCATAAGGACTTCAACTTTCACGCACATGACCATGGTCTATGAGATGCTTTACTTGCCTTTGTATTTCTTTGGTTTCTTCGGGGTTGATGCGGTATGGAGCTTTGTTGGGAAGCGGCGCTCCGGGGATGAGATCAATTCGGTGCTCAATGCCTCGTAGTGGAGGTAGACCCGGAGGTAGCTCATCGGGGAAAACATCTTGGAATTCCTGCAATAGAGAAGATAACACCAAAGGTAGATCATGAGAGTTGTTAGTTTGTGTGACCTCGTCCTTGCACAATAGGACATAGTGTAGGACACTTGATGGGTTCTCACACACTTCTCTCATCTCACGTTTGGTGGCAAAGAGAACGAAGTTTTTCTTGTCGCTCATCGTGGAGTCACTCAATTTGGGCTTGTGGCGCTCACTCTCTTTTTGGTGGATCGCTCTCTCACCATTTCCTCCACGATGGGTGGCTTGCTTGTCGGCGAGCACTTGGCTTGGAGACATAGGACGTAGCCCGAACTCTTTCTCTTTCATCTTGAATCTATAGTGATTTGTACGCCCATTATGAATGACACCTCAGTCAAATTGCCATGGCCGTCCAAGGAGGAGGTGGCAAACGGTCATCGGAAGGACATCACATTCCAATGTGTCTTCATAGGCGCCGATCTTGAAAGAGACTTGTACTCTATGCTCGACTTGTATGGTGCCGGTGTCGCTTAGCCATTGAACCTTGTAGGGGTGAGGGTGCTTCATCTTGACCAATTGGAGCTTGGAGCATAGTTCTTCACTTGCTAAGTTGTGGCAACTCCCTCCATCGATGATGACCTTGACGGATCATCCATTGATGCCGGCCTTTGTGTGGAATATGGTGCATCTTTGGGCTTCTTCTTGTTGATGTTGGAGAGTCAAGACTTTTGAGACAACAAGTGCGGGACTTGCGTCTTCATCACAAAAGACTTGTTCTTCTTCATTGTTCACTTGGCGGTGCATGGCCACTTGCTCAAGGGCTTCCATTTCTCCTTCGCTCATGGAATCATAAGTGCCATCATCTTTGAAGATCATTGTGCGTTTGTTGGTGCACTCGAAGGACTTGTGGCCTCGGCCGCCGCATGTGAAGCATTTGATAGAACTTTATTTGATGGTCTCATCGGGTGGAGTAGATGATGATGCAGCTTTGTTGAAGTTGCTTGTAGTAGGAGGACAACTTGAGCTTGTCGAAGCTTTCTTGTAACTTGACTTGTCGCCGTTGCTTGTAGAAGGCTTGGTTGAGGTAGAAGGTGTTGGAGTCGTTGAAGCTTGATTGTTGTAGAGGCCATAGGACTTGGATGAGAACTTGGCATACTTGAAGTCGTCTTGTACTTGCCGTAATGCTTTGGTAGCTTGATGCACTAGTTCGATGAGGTTCAAGTATGGTTGGAAGTCGGCGATCTTCTTGATAGGATGATTGAGTCCATTCAAGAACCTTGCCATAGTTTGCTCATCATCTTCTTTGACATTGGCTCGTATCATGGCAAACCTTGTAGTACTCTACAACGCTCTTGATTCCTTGCTTGAGTTGTTGGAGTTTCTTGAAGAGGTCGCGGTTGTAGTAGGTAGGCACGAAGCATGCTCTCATGACATCCTTCATTTGTGCCCAAGTAGTGATGGGTGGATCACCTCTTGCCTCGCAGCGCTCAATGACTTGTTCCCACCAAATGAGGACATAATCTTGGAACTCAAGGGATGCCATCGTGATCTTCTTCTCTTCTTCATAATTGTGCAAACGGAAGATCTTGTCAACTTTAAATGCCCATGAAAGGTATTCTTCGGGATCGTTGCTTCCATTGAACTTGGACATGGTGAACTTGAGCTTGCTGTAGCGTTGCTCTTCATTGTGTTGGGGCCGGGGATGATGACGCCCATGTTGTAGATGATTGTCCAGCTCGTGGTACTCTTGACACGGAGGGTTGTCAACCTTGTGTTGCTCTTGCCGCAGAGGACTCCCATTGTTTTCAAGCTCTTGGTGAACTTGATGCTCTTGGCGAGCTTGAGTGGGAGCTTGCCTATCTTGACGAGGCGCTTGTCTATTTTGACGAGGAGCTTGTTGACGCACACGTCTTTGGTAAATTCTTTCTTGAGCTTCATCGCGAAGTGCTTATCGATGTAGTCGAGCTTGTCGGCCTCGGTCGGCTACGGTACGACTTGATTCAAGAAGGGCCCGTTGCGCTTCAAGTGCTTGAGCTTCACGTAGTTGTTGTTCTTGGCGTTCCGCCTCGGCGTCTTGTGCATCTTGATGTTGTCGCGCTCGCTCCTCTTGTTCGTGTTGACGTTGGCGATGCCATTCTCGGGCTAGCACAAAGGCTTGTTCGGCTTGACGTCGTCGATGTTCTTGCGAGTCGGTGTCTCGAAGTGGATTGAGGTTTGCTTGACGCTCGTTGCACGCGGCTCGTCGAAGAGTGTTCGATGTCGGTGTACTTGAACCGGAGATGGTGTCATCGGAGTGTCGACTTGAATGGCTCCTTCTTGAAGTGGAAGAAGAGCGGTTGAGAAACAAAGCGTGAATCTCGTCCATCCTTGCGTCATTCTCTTGCTTGTGATCGTCGAGCTTGTTGTCAAACTAGTCCCTTGTACGTTGCTTGGAAAGTCGCAAGTTGGCGACAAGGTTGTCGATGCGTTCACTCATAGCTTGTTGCTCTTGATGCAAAGCACGCTGTGCACCAAAGAGGTGACTCTTGGTGACGAAGGAGTTCATGTCGTCGTCTTGCTCCATGAAGAGTGGGTTGGTAGAAGTACTTGGCCTATCCATCATTCCAAGACAAGTGTGAGTGCAAGAAAGGGAAGAACCAATATCAAATGTACCTTGACCGATGTTGACAATGGATCAAAGATGACTCCAATGTGTAACAAGGAAATAGCACAATTGGTACCAATTCTTGTCGGTTCTCACACCTACACAAGTAAAAGCTTTTGGTGGAGCTTGGTTAGGATGATGGCACAATTTTTAATGTGAATGTAAGCAAGATTCAAGAATGTTGGAAAAGATTCGCAAGATGCAATGTAACAAGTAGACCAAGCATATACGATACACGGAAACACACACGCAAAAAGATAAGTGGGGTTGAGCAACCAAGGGTGAGCCAAAATGTGGAATCCACAAAAATGCTCTTGTTGCACGACACTAGAGAGACGCTAGCACGATTGCACGATAGGCGGATACAAGAACTTGTGCACAACCTACTTAGCAAAAATGTAACGGCTTCTATCCCAAATATGTTTTATGCACGGTGTTGCTATGATATGATCCAAGATGATCGAGTATGACAATCTTAATGTTGTATGATGCTATGGTTCTTCCTTAAAAGATCTTTGCTTATCTTTCCTCTTTGCTTAAAAGCTTGGTTGGCTCTTTGATGTTTGAGCTCTTTTCTTATGCGACGCTTGACGAACCAAGATAGTAAGTGAGTATGCGATGACAACTTTGTGACACAAGAGATGATAACAATATAATCAACAATGCTGCATGTATGTATGCTATGGGGAAGTATGATCACTAAAGTGCACAAGTCTCGTTGCCGGCAATACTCAATGGCTAGTCTCGATGGGTAAGCAACGCAAGGAGTCAGGCGATGATGGCTAACAATGTGAGGGCAAGAATGATATGTCCAATACCAAGATGAGGTTACCGGTCTTGCTTCCGGTATGGTGTCAAAATGGTGGCATGAATACCAAGTCGTAGTCGAGGTGGTCGTTATTGATGACCGGTGTTGATGATGCGTCCGTGGCAAAAATGAGCGGCGGTGATGTCGATGTCGAACCGTACCTAGATAGCCGAAACACAAAAGGATACGGTACCGCAACTCAAATTCCAAAAACCAAAGGCGACCGAAATCGTCGGAGTAGGTGACGGTTAGGTGGTGGTGTGGGTAGGGATATTGGGACGGTTTTGAGGAAGTTGGAGGTGGCGTAGTGGATGATGTTGTGGAAGTAGTGGTCGTCTGGGAGCGAACGGATGTCCGGTCGCCTGTCGTCCGGTAACATCGGACGTCCGGTGCTTCCTAGGTCGCAGGACGTCCGGTGATGTGACGGTCGTCTGGTGGTCGGGGTGAACGCGAGATTTTAGATCCGGGAGGTGATTTTGGGGGGAATATGGGGGATTTGGGAGGGGTTTCGAGGTGGAGACGGTGGGGGAAGGCTAGATCTACTTGCAGCGCAACAAATTCACAGATCAAAACCAAGAAAACATCATCAAAACTCACAAAACACAAGAAATTTTTTTGAGGCTATTTTTGTGGGGATTTTCGGATTAGGACGAAAAACAACAAAATCAAGCTAGAAAAACGAAGAGGGGGCTCCGAAATCGTGATCAACCTTGCTCATGATACCAAGATGATGTAGGGTGGAACCCTAGATGGCCGATCTTTCACGAAAGGAGCGGATCCCTACGAGGAACACGATGAACACGAGGGGGAAAACGAGGGGAAACACAAAAGAAACACTCAACCAACAAGAAATAGATCACACATGTGCTAGATCCCCGAAACAGAAACAAATACACGATGATCCAAGGTTAACAAAGGACGATACAAGTAACCGGTTCTTCTCCTAGAAGGAGGTCTTGATGGGGCCGCCCAAGAGGGGGTCTTGAATCCAAGTTGATCTTCTCCGAAGAGGGGCCGCAGTCTCTCTCGAGGAGGAGATCGGTATGGATGAGCAAAGCTCTATCTCGAAGTATGAGCTAAACCAACGCTAACCCTAGCTAGGATGAATGGGGGGGGTCTATTTATAGTCTAAGTGCAAAAATGGGCGAAGTGAAGGGGTACATGGCCCTCGGGCCCGAATCTGGACGCAGCCAGGTACCGGATGTCTGCTGGGGGCCGGTCGTCCGGTGTCTCAGGAGCTGCCGGACGTCCGGTGTCCTCCGGTCGTCCGCTGGTTCTGCTTTGTCATGGGGGTGCCGGACGTCCGGAGGCTCCGGACTTTCGCTGATGTTGGCTCGGGTGCTGGGGCGCCGGTCGTCCGGTCCAGACCGGACGTCCGCTCGTTCGCTTCGGGTGCAGGGGCACTGGTCGTCTGGTCTGGGCCGGACGTCTGCTGGCTGGAGCTCGGCTGACGCTTCAGGCGCCGGACGTCCGGTCCCGGCCGGTCGTCCAGTGGCTGGGAAATTTCCTGCAGCTCTTCTTGTGCTCCGTCTTCTCGTCCATCTTCCTCTTCTTCTTGTCCTTGCTCCTTAGATTCTTCATTGTACCTGAGTATGCATAATGTATCCATATGAGGTAGTAGCCATGCTTCATGTGCATCGGAGTAGAATTGTGAGAGGAGAGATGTCACCTCGGTTTCAAGGGCTCTTGCACGTGATCCAGTCATGGGCCCGGTAGACACTTGGTGAGATGATGGTAGGTCCATGGGGATGACCTTGGGATGCTCCGCATCAAGTATGCCAAGTTCTCATCCAAGTCCTACGGCTTCTCCAATAACCAAGCTTCAACGACTCCAACACCGACTACAAGACCTTCTACTTCCAACATCGACAAGTCAACTTCCAAGAAAGCTTCGCCAACTGCAAGCAACCCTACTACGGGCAACTTCAAGCCGAGAGCTTCCTCATCATCAACCCCAACCGATGAGACCATCAAGACGAGTTCCTTCAAGTGTTTCACTTGCGGAGGCCGAGGCCACAAGTCCTACGAGTGCACCAACAAGCTAACCATGGTCTTCAACGACAATGGCACGTATGACTCTATGAGCGACGGCGAAATGGAAGCCCTCGAGCACGTCGCCATGCACCGCCAAGTGAACAATGAAGAAGAACAAGTCTTTTGTGATGAAGACTCGAGTCCCGCACTTGTTGTCTCCAAAGTCTTGACTCTCCAACATCACCAAGAAGAAGACCAACGATGCCACATATTCCACACAAAGGCAGGCATCAATGGACGATCCGTCAAGGTCATCATCGATGGAGGGATTTGTCACAATCTCGCAAGTGAAAAACTTTGCTCTAAGCTCCAATTACCCAAGATGAAGCATCCACATCCATACAAAGTGCAATGGCTTAGTGATTCCGGCACTATCCAAGTCGAGCACCGAGTACAAGTCTCCTTCAAGATCGGCTCCTACGAAGACACCTTGGAGTGCGACGTCGTTCCAGTGACCGTTTGTCATCTTCTCCTTGGATGGCCATGGCAATTCGATAGAGGAGTCGTCCACAACGGCCGAACGAACCACTACATCTTCAAGATGAAGGGCAAGGAGTACATCCTCTGTCCAATGTCGCCAAGTCAAGTGATCGCCGACAAGCAAGCCACCATCATGGATTTCATAGTGAGAGAGCAAGCCACCAAAACGAGAGTGAGCGCCACAAGCCAAAATCGAGTGCCTCCATGATGAGCAAAAACAAGAACCTAGTTCTATTTGCCACCAAACGTGAGATGAGAGAAGTGTGTGAGAACCCATCTAGTGTCCTACACTGCGTCCTCGTGTGCAAGGACAATGCACCACAAACTAACACCTCTCACACTCTTCCTCTAGTGTTGTCTTCTCTTTTGCAGGAATTTCAAGATGTTTTCCCCGCATCGACCTCATCCCCCGAGCGCCACTTCCAAACAAAGCTCCCTACAGCGTCAACCCCGACGAAACAAAAGAAATACAAAGGCAAGTAAAGCATCTTATAGACCATGGACATGCGCGTGAAATTTTGAGCCCTTGTGCCGTTCCGGTCATTCTTGTGCCAAAACGTGATGGTAGTTTTCGCATGTGCTCCGATTGTAGACCTATCAATTCTATCACCGTTCGCTATAGGTATCCCATTCCACGCCTAGATGATATGCTTGGTGAGCTTAGCGGTGCCACTATATTTTCTAAAATTGATCTTAAAAGTGGTTACTATCAAATCCGCATACAAGAGGGTGATGAATGGAAAACCGCCTTCAAAACCAAGTTTGGTTTGTATGAGTGGTTAGTCATGCCTATGGGTCTTTCGGAAGCGCCGAGCACTTTTATGCACCGTTTTGCAAACTCTTAGAAAAGAGCGACTCTATGCTAATATGGAGAAATGCCTTTTTGGTGTTGATAAGCTCGTTTTCTTGGGTTTTGTTGTTTCTTCTAAGGGTGTTCATGTTGATGAGTCCAAGATTAATGCTATTAATACTTGGCCGCAACCAACCAACTTGCATAAAGTGTATAGTTTTCTTGGCCTTGCGGGTTTCTATCGTCGCTTTGTAAAGGATTTTAGCACCATTGCTTCGCCTTTGTATGCTTTGAGCAAGAAGAATGCGCCTTTTGTTCGGGGACCATCCCAAGATACCGCATTCAATGAGGTTAAGAATTTGCTTACTCATGCTCCCGTGCTTGCTTTACCCAACTTCGACAAGCCTTTTGAAATTCATTACGATGCTAGTGGTAATGGCATAGGAGGTGTGTTAACGCAAGAGAAGCGCCCCGTAGCTTACTTTAGTGAGAAACTTTCCAGAGCGCAACTCAATTATCCCATCTATGACAAAGAGCTATATGCTTTAGTCCGCGTTTGCATGAATGGGAACACTACCTTCGTCCCCATGAGTTTATCATTCATACCGATCATGAGACTCTCAAGTATCTTAAGGGACAAACTAAGTTGAACAAGTGTCATGCTAAATGGTGTAAATTTATTGAGTCTTTTCCCTATGTCATCAAGTACATCAAGGGTAAAGAAAACATAGTAGCAGATGCTCTTTCCCACATTTGCATGCTTGTCACATCACTTGAGTTAGATGTCATTGGCTTCAAGCATATCAAAGACTTATATGAGCATGATGCAACTTTTTCCATTCCTTATGCCAAGTGTTTGTCGAATACATCTTGGGAACGCTATTACATCAAAGATGGCTACCTTATGAGAGCTAACAAACTTTGTATTCCCGAGTCCTCTCTTTGTTTGTTGCTTTTGCAGGAATCTCATGGAGGAGGCTTAATGGGACATTTCGGAAGCTACTTTTGGCCTAAGATGTTTCGGGATGTCAATCGTTTCACCAACCGGTGTTCTACATGTCGCAAAGCTAAGTCCAAAGCTCAATCTCATGGTCTCTATATGCCTTTACCAATTCCATACCAGCCTTGGGAAGACATTAGCATGGACTTTGTACTTGGTTTGCGTAGGACTCACAATGGGAAAGATTCCATATTTGTCGTTGTGGACCGTTTCTCCAAAATGGCACATTTTATTCCTTTTCACAAGATAGACGATGCTTCGCATGTTGCTAATCTCTTTTGTAGGGAAATATTGCGTCTCCATGGTGTGCCAAAGACAATTGTCTCGGACCGCGACGTCAAGTTCCTTAGCTACTTTTGGAAGACCCTATGCGCCAAGTTTGGAATCAAGCTACTCTTTTCCACGACGTACCATCCTCAAATCAACGGCCAAACGGAGATGACAAACCGCACACTCTCCGCTCTACTTCGAGTACTCATCAAGAAGAACATCAAGGAGTGGGAGGAGTGTCTACCCATGGCCGAGTTCGCCTATGATAGAGGCAAAGGTGTCCCGATGTTTCGATGAGATGGTGGCTATCGTTTTCTGTGGGAGTCGACCTTGACGATCCAACTACGAACGTGCGAGACGCCGCGCCTTAGCAATCGCTAAACCAACTTCCGAGCGTTATTGACCACGCCGGAGCATGATCAACCTGACCACAAGGGTCTGTTTCCTGCAAGCAAACGAATAACAAGCAAGAAACTGAGATTGCAATCCGGATATTGCGAATATAAGATGAAAGCTTTATTGATCAAGGTGGGGTCCTGTGATGCCTTGGTCTGGTCGTTGAACACAAACAAAGTACGCGAAGTTGCAGCTATGGCGAACTTTTAATCTAAACAAAACCCAAAGTCTAAACAACGCCCTAAGGGCTGTATATATTTAGGAAGAGGGGGGGGGAATTTCGTGGCCCTTGAGGATGGGATCCGAAACCAACCCTAACTCTTGTTTCCCCACACATACAGACTCTAAAAATAGCCTATACTTAAGTATTTCGAAATTACATGGGCCTGGCCCATTAATAAGGGACACAGCACCTAGAATAGCCTATGGACAAATATTATGAAGTGGCATTTTGTATATTTCGTCCAAGGCTTCATGCACTCCTTATGTTGGCTTCAATGTCCTAAAATCATCACTTGTAACTCCGTTCTTGATCCCCTTGCACATGCCATCAACTCCATGTGTGTTCTTGCTCCAATGTTCATCCTTCCCAAGGTAGGCCCTTCATTTGTAAGCAAAACAAATGTATCCAATTTAGGCAGCATCATATTCTCATGAACATTAGAATCATTACCAAGAAACGAAAGTACCTGGTAATTTAATTGGCGCGCGCGAGCTCTAGTAATTGGTCCAGTATATGTAACAGTAGGGGCTGTGGGTGTAACAATGGTATTGATGTCCTCATCATCCTCCCCTTCTTGAAATGAAGTCGTTCTCAACGGAAGCTCATCTTCCTCACCCAAATAAGGCTTCAAATCTACAATGTTAAAAGTGGGACTAACCCCAAAATCTACAGGTAGCTCAAGTTTATATGCATTATCATTTATTTTCTCTAACACCTTAAAAGGACCATCAGCACGTGGCATTAGCTTTAATTTGCGCAAATTAGGAAATCTATCTTTACACAAATGTAACCAAACAAGATCTCCAGGTGCAAACACAACATGTTTTCTACCCTTATCTCCAGCAAGTTTATATTTAGCATTCATAGCTCAATGTTTTCCTTAGTTAACTCGTGCATTTTTAAAATCAAATCAGAATGTTCTTTAGCATCAAAATTAACCTTCTCCGAAGATGGAAGAGGCAACAAATCAATAGGTGCACGAGGTAGGAAATCATACACAATTTCAAAAGGGCACATCTTAGTAGTAGAATGTAATGAACGATTATAAGCAAATTCAATATGAGGCAAGCATTCTTCCCACATTTTCTTATTATTCTTCAAAACAGACCTAAGCATAGTAGACAATGTTCTATTGACTACTTCAGTTTGTCCATCAGTTTGGGGGTGACAAGTAGTACTAAAAAGAAGTTTAGTCCCCAACTTAGCCCATAAACATCTCCAAAAGTGGCTAAGAAATTTAGTATCACGATCTGAAACAATAGTATTTGGCACACCATGCAAGCGAATAATTTCACGAAAGAACAAATCAGCAACATTAACAACATCATCGCTTTTACGAAATGGTATAAAGTGTGCCATTTTCGAGAATCTATCCACGACAAAAAATGTGCTATCCCTCCCCTTCTTTGTTCGAGGTAAACCTAAAACAAAGTCCATAGATATATCCTCCCAAGGAACACTAGGTACAGGTAAAGGCATATATAAACCATGAGGATTGAGTCGTGACTTAGCTTTTTGACAGGTGTAGCAAGTATATCCTCTATCTTCTTCACGCCAAAGTGTCCCATTAGTCCTCCTCCATGCGCCTCCTGCAACAACAAAAGACGAATGGAGCTAGCTGGAATGCATAGCTTGTTAGAACGAAACACAAATCCATCATTAATGACGAACTTTTTCCATGTTCTACCTTCTTTACAATTCTGCAATGCATCTTTAAATTCAGCATCATGCACATATTGATCTTTAACACCGCCTATGTTGTCTCAACATAGTCGGTCCCAAGCCCGGGTAAAGGAGGAGGGTTGTGATAGGCTTGGCGAGCCAACGTAAAAACTCAGCCACTCTTATGGAGATGAAACCCAAAAGATTTTCGTTGGGGCGTAACCCTCTCAGCGACGCGCCACATCGGAACCCGGGTGTGGTGGAAAATGGGCAAGGGCCGAGCCGTCACCCCCCAAGTGGCACGCCGTATCTTGATCCGGATACGGTGGCAAGTGAGCGAGGATCGGGTCGTTGCATCCTTAGTGGCGCGCTACATCGGCGCCCGGATGTAGTGGAAAATGAGCAAGGGTCTTCGCATTTGACTCGACGAGTGCGAAGGGTAAGGAAGCTAGCCGAGCCTAGGAGGATTCGCTTAGGTAGCTAGAACGTAGGGTCTCTGACAGGGAAGCTTCGGGAGCTAGTTGATGCAGCAGTGAGGAGAGGTGTTGATATCCTTTGCGTCCAAGAAACCAAATGGAGAGGACAGAAGGCGAAGGAGGTGGAGGATACCGGCTTCAAGCTGTGGTACACGGGGACGGCTGCAAACAGAAATGGCGTAGGCATCTTGATCAACAAGAGCCTCAAGTATGGAGTGGTAGACGTTAGGAGACGTGGGGACCAGATTATCCTGGTCAAGCTGGTAGCTGAGGACTTGGTTCTCAATGTTATCAGCGCATATGCCCCGCAAGTAGGCCACAATGAGAACACCAAGAGGGAGTTCTGGGAAGGCTTGGAAGACATGGTTAGCAGTGTACCGATTGGTGAGAAGCTCTTCATAGGAGGAGACCTCAATGGCCACGTGGGTACATCTAACACAGGTTTTGAAGGGGCGCATGGGGGCTTTGGCTATGGCATCAGGAATCAAGAAGGAGAAGATGTCTTAAGCTTTTCTCTAGCCTACAACATGATTGTAGCTAATACCCTCTTTAGAAAGAGAGAATCACATCTGGTGACTTTTAGTAGTGGCCAACACTCTAGCCAGATTGATTTCATCCTCTCGAGAAGAGAAGATAGGCGTGCGTGCCTAGACTGTAAGGTGATACCTGGGGAGAGTGTTGTACCCCAGCATAAGCTGGTGGTTGCTGACTTCCGCTTTCGGATTCGTGTCCAGCGGGATAAGCGTGCCAAGGTCGCTAGAACGAAGTGGTGGAAGCTCAAGGGGGAGGTAGATCAGGTGTTCAAGGAGAGGGTATTTAAGGAGGGCCCTTGGGAGGAAGGAGGGGATGCGGACAATGTGTGGATGAAGATGGCGACTTGCATTCGTAAGGTGGCATCGGAGGAGTTTGGAGTGTCCAGGGGAAGGAGAAGCGAAGATAAGGATACCTGGTGGTGGAACGATGATGTCCAGAAGGCGCTTAAAGAGAAGAAAGATTGCTTCAGACGCCTATACCTGGATAGGAGTGCAGACAACATAGAGAAGTACAAGATGGCGAAGAAGGCCGCAAAGCGAGCTGTTGGTGAAGCAAGGGGTCGGGCATATGAGGACCTCTACCAACGGTTAGGCACGAAGGAAGGTGAAAGGGACATCTATAAGATGGCTAAGATCCGGGAGAGGAAGACGAGGGATATTGGCCAAGTCAAATGCATCAAGGACGGAGCAGTCCAACTCTTGGTGAAGGACGAAGAGATTAAGCATAGATGGCGGGAGTACTTCGACAAGCTGTTCAATGGGGAGAATGAGAGTTCTACCATTGAACTGAATGACTCCTTTGATGAGACCAGCATGCGTTTTGTGCGGCGCATCCAGGAGTCTGAGGTGAAGGAGGCTTTAAAAAGGATGAAAGGAGGCAAGGCGATGGGCCCTGATTGTATCCCCATTGAGGTGTGGAAAGGTCTCGGGGACATAGCGATAGTATGGATAACCAAGCTTTTCAACCTCATTTTTCGGGCAAACAAGATGCCAGAAGAATGGAGACGGAGTATATTAGTACCAATCTTCAAGAACAAGGGGGATGTTCAGAGTTGTACTAATTACCGTGGAATTAAGCTGATGAGCCATACAATGAAGCTATGGGAGAGAGTCATTGAGCACCGCTTAAGAAGAATGACAAGCGTGACCAACAATCAGTTTGGTTTCATGCCTGGGAGGTCGACCATGGAAGCCATTTTCTTGGTACGACAACTTATGGAGAGATATAGGGAGCATAAGAAGGACTTGCATATGGTGTTCATTGACTTGGAGAAGGCCTATGATTAGATACCGCGGAATGTCATGTGGTGGGCCTTGGAGAAACACAAAGTCCCAGCAAAGTACATTACCCTCATCAAGGACATGTACAATAATGTTGTGACAAGTGTTCGAACAAGTGATGTCGACACCGATGACTTCCCGATTAAGCTAGGACTGCATCAGGGGTCAGCTTTGAGCCCTTATCTTTTTGCATTGGTGATGGATGAGGTCACAAGGGGTATACAAGGAGATATCTCATGGTGTATGCTCTTTGCGGATGATGTGGTGCTAGTTGACGATAGTCGGATGGGGGTAAATAGGAAGTTAGAGTTATGGAGACAAACCTTGGAATCAAAAGGGTTTAGGCTTAGTAGAACTAAAACCGAGTACATGATGTGCGGTTTCAGTACTACTAGCTGTGAGGAGGAGGAGGTTAGCCTTGATGGCCAGGTGGTACCTCGGAAGGACACCTTTCGGTATTTGGGGTCAATGTTGCAGGAGGATGGGGGTATTGATGAAGATGTGAACCATCGAATCAAAGCCGGATGGATGAAGTGGCGCCAAGCTTCTGGCATTCTCTGTGACAAGAGAGTGCCACAAAAGCTAAAAGGCAAGTTCTACAGGATGGCGGTTCGTCCCGCAATGTTGTATGGCGCGGAGTGTTGGCCGACTAAAAGGCGACATGTTCAACAGTTAGGTGTGGCGGAGATGCGTATGTTGAGATGGATGTGTGGCCACACGAGGAAGGATCGAGTCCGGAATGATGATATACGAGATAGAGTTGGGGTAGCACCAATTGAGGAGAAGCTTGTCCAACATCGTTTGAGATGGTTTGGGCATATTCAGCGCAGGCCTCCAGAAGCTCCAGTGCATAGCGGACGGCTAAAGCGTGCGGAGAATGTCAAGAGAGGGCGGGGTCGACCGATTTTGACATGGGAGGAGTCCGTTAAGAGAGACCTGAAGGATTGGAGTATCAACAAAGAGCTAGCTATGGACAGGGGTGCGTCGAAGCTTGCTATCCATGTGCCAGAGCCATGAGTTGGTTGCGAGATCTTATGGGTTTCACCTCTAGCCTACCCCAACTTGTTTGGGACTAAAGGCTTTGTTGTTGTTGTTGTTGTTGTTGTTGTTTGCACATATTGATCTTTGATGGTCTCCAAACCAAATATTTTAAAGTCAAGTTGTGAAAGCATAGTATAACGACGAGACAGTGCATCAGCAATAACATTTTCTTTACCCTTCTTGTGTTTAATGACATAAGGGAAAGTCTGAATGAATTCAACCCATTTAGCATGTCTACGGTTCAGTTTTGCTTGACCTTTAATGTGTTTCAAAGATTCATGATCAGAATGTATAACAAATTCTTTGGGCCATAAATAATGTTGCCATGTTTCTAAAGTCCGAACAAGAGCATATAATTCTTTATCATAAGTAGAATAGTTCAGACTAGGCCCACTCAATTTTTCAGAAAAGTATGCAACAGGTTTGCCATCTTGTAATAACACACCTCCTAATCCAATTCCACTAGCATCACATTCAAGCTCAAAAGTCTTATTAAAATCAGGAAGTTGGAGTAAAGGAGCATGTGTCAACTTATCTTTCAATACCGTGAAGGCTTCTTCCTGTGCGGTGCCGCATACAAAAGGCACATCCTTCTTTGTAAGCTCGTTGAGAGGTGCAGCAATGGTGCTGAAATCTCTCACAAAACGCCTATAGAAACCAGCGAGGCCAAGGAAACTCCTCACATGTGTGACCGTTTTGGGCTGCGGCCAACTCTCAATAGCTTCAATCTTGGCTTTATCAACTTCAATTCCCTGTAGAGTAACAACATAGCCAAGAAAAGATACTCGGTCGGTGCAAAAGGTGCACTTTCCAAGGTTACCAAACAAACGTGCATCACGTAGAGCAATAAAACAACACGTAAATGTTCCAAATATTCCTCCAAAGATTTGCTATAAATCAATATGTCATCAAAGTAAACTACCACAAATCGTCCAATGAAAGCACGTAAAACTTCGTTCATTAACCTCATGAAAGTACTAGGTGCATTAGTTAACCCAAAAGGCATGACTAACCACTCATATAATCCAAACTTAGTTTTAAATGTTGTTTTCCATTCATCTCCCAATTTCATACGAATTTGATGGTATCCACTACGCAAATCAACTTTGGAGAATATTGTAGAGCCACTCAATTCATCAAGCATATCATCTAGCCTAGGAATAGGATGACGATAACGAATAGTAATATTATTAATGCCTCTACAATCAACGCACATACGCGACGTACCATCCTTTTTCGGCACTAAAATGATAGGAATAGCACAAGGACTAAGGCATTCGCGTATATAACCTTTGTCGAGCAGTTCTTGTACTTGACGCATAATCTCCTTTGTCTCCGCTAGATTGGTACAATATGGTGCATGGTTGGGTAATGATGCACCAGGAATTAAGTCAATTTGATGCTCAATCCCTCGAATAGGTGGTAATCCTGGTGGCACGTCTTCTGGAAAGACGTCAGCGAACTCCTGCAAAATGTTAGTGACAGCAGGAGGCAAAGAGCAAGGCACGTCCTCGAATGAAAATAATGCCTCTTTGCACACAAAAGCATAGCAAACAGATTTGCTGAAATCTAGATCATCAATATCAGATTTTGCGGCAAGTAAACATGCACTTTTCAATTTAATTTCAGAAGCAACACTAGATGGTTTATTATTAGGTTTCATTTGTTGCTCAAATTCTTTTGCCACAATCTGATTTTCACTCTTATTTATCTCCTGTTTTGCTTTATTAGCTCTATTAATATCATCTTTCAAAATGGATTCAGGAGTCATAGGAAGCAAAGTAATATTTTTATCCTTATGAACAAGAGTATATTGATTGTTTCTACCATGGTGTACAGAATTTTTATCAAATTTCCTTGGTCTACCAAGTAATAAGGAACATGCTTGTATAGGTACCACATCACAATCAACATAATCAGCATATGTAGAGATACTAAAATGCACACGAACAGTCCGTGTTAGCTTAACCTTGCCGCTCTTATTGAACCATTAGATGTAGTAAGGATGTGGATGTGGTCTTGTGGTGAGAGATAGCTTCTCCACCATCTCCATGCTAGCCAAGTTATTGCAGCTCCCTCCATCTATGATGACACGAACAGAATGTTCCTTCACAACTCCCTTTGTATGGAACAAATTATGCCTCTAATTTTGCTCAGCTTGTGTGACCTGCACACTCAAAACACGTTGAGCAACTAAACATTCATACCTCTCGGCATCTTCAGGAGCCATGTATTGCGTGTCATGATCAGAATCATCTCCATCATGTTCTTCACGTGTAATAAGAGCCAAAGTCTCCTCATCATAGTCACTAGAGGAATCATACCCACCATCCTCAGTAGCAATCATCACACGCTGAGATTGGCATTCTCTCGCAAAATGTCCTCTTCCCTTACAACGACGACAAATAATATCACTTGTGTGCCCTGTTGATGCCATGGAAGAAGAAGAGCTCTGCGCAGGTCCGGCAGGTGTGCTCTTGGCAGATATTGGTGGTTGTGCCTTCTTTCTTGTATCACGGATGGAGGTGGCACCTGATGGAGGTGCTGGTGGAGTGGAAGTAGAGGATGCACGTGGTGTCCATGATGAAGATCGACCTGCAGAAAAGTTAGTTCGCGCCAATGCCCATCAATCATGCACTTCACGTTCAGCTTTACAAGCAAGATGGAATAAACGAGTGATATTAGTATACTCCTTATACTCTAGAATGGTCTGAATTTCTCTATTTAATCCACCCATAAAACGTGCAAACATAGCTTCATTCTCCTCAACAATACCACATCTAATCATGCCAGTTTGTAATTCCTGATAATATTCTTCTACAGAATATTTTCCTTGTCTTAAGTGCTGCATTTTTTTAAGTAATTCACGTTGATAATATGGTGCAACCCAACGAGTACGCATAGTAGTTTTCAAAGCAGCCCAAGTAGCTGGAATAGGATATAATCTACAATGCTCAGACCACCAAACACATGCAAAACTAGTGAATGCACAAACAGCAGCAGGAACACGTCTCTCCTCGGGATATTGTAAACATGTAAATCGTTGTTCAGTTTCTAACTCCCAAGTAAGATATATATCAGGAACATATCTACCCTCAAATGGTGGAATATTCAATTTTAGTTTAGGAAGATGGTCATGATCTCGTACCTGAGGGTGAGCCCTACCATTGCCATTATTTGCATGTGGACGACCTGGTGGTTGCTGTGCTGGTGGTGGCACGTAGTTCTGATTTTGATCAACCTCATCCTCATAATCTCCGGCAAAATCATCCTCCTCCGCATCAGCAGCAAGAGCCACAGAAGTATCAAGAGCAGCACCAACGGTTTGGCCAAGGTGCAAGAGGGAGACGGCTCGCTCGGTGGAGGGTTGTTTCACGATGTGTAGGTAGTCGTTGTTGTTGTTGTTGTAGAGGTGCGTTAGGTGCAGCCGATGGTGGTGGTGGAAGACGCGCGAGCAATTCATTAAACCTATTATCGAGCTTTGTTTTGAACGTCTTCTCCATGCCATCTATCTTCTCCATGGCCTCTTCAAATCTGTTTAGCACATCTTGCACCTGTCCACTCATCATTTGCTGAAATTTATCATGCAACTCCTTATTCGTCATGTTCTCCCAGTCAGTCTCGTCGGCTTGTGATCCTGCCATGGTTAGCAACAATAGAAACACACAAGAATATGATCCTACAGACTACTAACACGAGGTGGTGGTGGTGTCACAAATCCGTCAAGTAAATCTCAAATTCTTACCAGTTCTTACCCAGCAGCAGTCGGTAATCAGCAACCGTCGTAGTCAAAACTCTCAAAGCTTGGATAGAGCGATTACCAGGGAGAGTCAAACGCATGACGTAGATGTTTGTGGAGCTGGGAAGGCTTATAATATGGTAGCAAAAAGGGTCAGCAATAATCAATTCAGAGATGCAAAGTTGAATAAACGCTCAACGATGGTACTGTGCTGGTCCTAGGCTAGACCATGCTAGAGACGTGAGCCTAGAACACTAACAAAATCACGGTGCTGCACATAAACAATGGAGGAGCACACTCTGAATTTTTTTTCCTTTTTTCACTTTTTTCACATTTTTCCTCTTTTTTTGCTCCGCAACAATGTTTTTTCGAAAAAGTTTACAAATGATCTAAAAACTGCCTAGCCAGAATTTTCCAGACTTAGTTTTTTTTAGTTTGGAACTATTTTTCTTCTGTGGGTAGCACAGAATCTCGGGAGTCCTACCCTGTCACGACTCGGAGTATGGCGTGATCTGGAACTCGAAAACAATGCAACAATTACTGGACTCGGACTAGGACTGGTGGCGGAGATGAATCTGGTGGAATCTCGGACTGGTGGCGGGATGAATCTGGTGGAAATCGAACTAGTGGCAGATATATGTTGCAGGTGAACTCGGATTGGCGTGATGGCGGCGGATATGTGGTGGCGTATATGGACTCGGATTGGTGGTGAATATGGCAGCGACGATGAAGTTGGTGTGGTGGTGGTATATGGCAGCAGTGATGTAACGCCCTCGATGCGGCTATATCTCCCACGTGTCGAAGCACGACTTAGAGGCATAACCGCATTGAAAGCAATGTCGCAAGTGAGGTAATCTTCACACACCCCAAGTAATACAATAGGGGAAAAAGATACATAGTTGGCTTACAATCGCCACTTCACACAATTACATGAATAAAGCATTACATCATCCAAATACAATCAATGTCCGACTACGGAACCAAAATAAAAGAAGAACCCCAAATGCGACACAGTCCCCGATCAACACCAACTGGGCTCCACTACTGAACAACTAGAACGAAACAACACAAGGACAGGATCTTCATCGAGCTCCTCTGTGAGATTGGTTGCGTCATCTGCACGGTTCAACGGCACTTGCAAGATGGTTTGGAAGTATCTGTGAGTCACGGGGACTCAGCAATCTCGCACCCTCGTGATCAAGACTATTTAAGCTTATGGGTAAGGTAAAATGTATGAGGTAGAGCTACAGCAAGCGACTAGCATATATGGTGGCTAACATACGCAAATGAGAGCGAGATGAGAAGGCAAAGCACGGTCGAAGAACTATGATCAGGAAGTGATCCTATAACAACCTACGTCAAGCATAACTCCAACACCGTGTTCAGTTCTCGGACCCTGCCGGAAAGAGACCATCACGGTTACACACGCGGTTGATTCATTTTAATCTCTACTCCTAATGGAGCAGTTGGTAGTCTCGCTTCCAGGTTTTTTTTCGTCCCACCACTTTCGTCCGGTTTTTTTTCGTAGGTTAACCGTCGTAGATTTTTTTCGATGCTGGTTTCTTATTCACCGGTTTATTTACCCCTCAGCTCTTTCCTTGCAAATAAGCACTTTCCAAACGTGCACGCAATCACGGATCTAAATTTACTAACTTATTCAAATTAACCGATACCTTCCATTATTGCAAATTTCTTTAGGAAACAAATAATAGATTTTAAGGAAACAAATAAAAGATTTTAAAGACGCATCATACTTTACTAACAATCACTAAAAATCAAATCTAAATTAATTAACCTTACCTTAAATCACTCAATCACTTTAATTAGAAAACATTTTCTTTCCTAACTGCACCCCGCTTAGTGTGCACATAACAATCCGAAGTAATTAGAGTCACATGCTTGAATCCATTTATTTAGAGCGACATGATTGAATTCATTTATAACAATAATCCTCACCAAAAGTGCGTTTAGCAATTTTAGAGGGCGGACCAAAACTCTGCCATCCGCTCACCCACGTTTGTTTAGGTACAGGAAAAAATGGCATAATATATGGAAACAACACGACCGGGGCGGCGGCGCAATCTTTGGGGATAGGGGATTGGAGGAGAAGGATTGGCCTGGCAGCATGACCGGGGTGCTTCCCCGCGGCCGCGGCCGTCCTCGCGATGCCACCTACCCGAAATCAATGCTGCTCCCTGCCGTCAGCCGAGGCGACGCCGCCTGCCCTCCTACCCACGGTCCGCTGCCGCGTGCGGCTAAGGCGGGAGGAGTAGCGACGGGGTCGAGGTCCTTCATGCGTTCCGGGATGGAGGCCATGATTTCATCGAGGTCGTTGCTGCCTCCTACACTAAGGGTGTGTCCCCGAGATTGAGGCGAGCATGAGGAGCTGTAGCCACCGCCATGGTCACCCCATCGCAGGGGATGGAGCACGCCGCTGGCCTACAGCTTGTGGAAATCACTGTTTCTCTTCAGGTCGCGTGGTGACCGGATCTTGCCGATGTGTCCCTTGCCGGCATGGATCTCGCCATTGCTGCCCTCAACTTCTCTGCCTCGAGCTCGACGGTCAGCCACCATGGATCCCCCAGCTGGAGGGTCACGTGAACCAGCCGTCCTCCCATGCTGCAGCGGCGAGAAGGTGACATGGCTCTCCGTGCACGAATAGTGGAGTTCAGTCAAGTACTTATATACTTGGCCTCTACTGCTGATCCATGTACATGGAGAAGAACAGACAACCGCTCATTCATGCTTCGTTCCACTCCTTTGTGCTACATTACTGGAGGTGACATTTTCCTATCTCTCTATGTTGTAACAAGCCTGCTGCCTGCATAGTTAATGGATTTTTTATTTAAATTTATCGCTGCTTAGTGCTTTGTTGCAATTGTTCACCCAAGATTCTTATATATAATCTGAGCGTATGTAGGCATATTTAGCTTTGCTATTCCATTTTTTCTGGCGCATAGAAATAAGAGTATTGTCCAGGTTAGGTATTCAATTGAGTATGGTATTTGGATTGCTATCAGAATGTCTTTTCTATGCATGTGATTTCTCACATCTGGTTATAATATTTGTGAAGACGTGCATTGCACGTGCACTTGGAAGCGGGCCCGTGGCCCGCGCTGGACGGCGCCGACGCCGACCCGAGCCACCTCGTCCGCGTATTCTTGGAGCTTTGGCTGGTCGATTTTCATGAAATTAATTCCCTCAGTTCTGGTGGCAAATATAATACACATAATCCATATTGTTATGCATTAGCGTGTATGTGTGAAATAGATGGATTATGGTCCCGTACCCAATAAGATGGATATGTGTGTGTTAGAGAGAGAGGGAGAGGGGGATAGAGAGTGAGGAAGAGGGAGGGAGAGTGTGTGTCTGTGTGTGTGAGGATTTGATGGTAAAAAAGGTCGCCAATGTTGTAATATTAAACTCTTAAAGTTAATGTGGCCCCGTTGCAACGCACGGGCATTCTTCTAGTTAAGTTAAGGTTCAAGTTATCTACAACCGGACATTAACAAATTCCCATCTGCCCATAACCGCGGGCACGACTTTTGAAAGTTCAAATCCCTGCAGGGGTGTCCCAACTTAGCCCATCACAAGCTCTCACGGTCAACGAAGGAATAGACCTCCTCCCGAGACATTCCGATCAGACTCGGTATCCCGGTTCTATAAGACATCCTTGACAATGGTAAAACAAGTCCAGCAAAGCCGCCCGATGTGCCGACATCCTGATGGGAGCTGCACATATCTCGTTCTCAGGGCAACACCGGATAGGTCAAGCTATGAGTAAAACTAGCCCTCAAGTTTCCCCGAGGTGGCCCCGCAGGCTACCCATTTCGGACCAACACTTAGACAAGCACTGGCCCGGGGGGGTTAAAATAAAGATGACCCTTGGGCTGGCCTAACCCAAGGGAAAAAGAGGCTAGCTGGCGAATGGTAAAACCAAGGTTGGGCCTTGCTGGAGGAGTTTTATTCAAAGTGAACTGTCAAGGGGTTCCCATTATAACCCAACCGCGTAAGGAATGCAAAATCCGAGAACATAACACCGATATGACGGAAACTAGGGCGGCAAGAGTGGAACAAAACACCAGGCATAAGGCCGAGCCTTCCACCCTTTACCAAGTATATAGATGCATTAATTAAATAAGATATATCGTGATATCCCAAAATCAAAAAATATCCATGTTCCAACATGGAACAAACTTCAATCTTCACCTACAACTAAAAACGCTATAAGAGGGGCTGAGCAAAGCGGTAACATAGCCAAACAACGGTTTGCTAGGACAAGGTGGGTTAGAGGCTTGGTTTAACAATATGGGAGGCATGATAAGCAAGTGGTCGGTATCGCAGCATAGGCATAGCAAAAGAGGGAGCAACTAGCAAGCAAAGATAGAAGTGATTTCGAGGGTATGGTCATCTTTCCTGAAATCCCGCAAGGAAGAAGAACGAGTCCATGAAGAAGACAAATGGACGTAGACGAACGGTTCCTCCCAAACACGGCATTATCGGAACCAACCCGAAGAAGCAACACCGGAAAAGAGCAAACAACCTAGTAAACAACCATCACATAACATGGCATGATGCGCAAACAAGTATGATGCATGTCCGGTTTAAATATGCATGGCATGGCAAAGGGCAGAAACAAAACTACAAGTTAAGTGGAGCTCAATATGCAACGAGTTGCATATTGACGGAACACCACAACAATTATTTAGTTCTCTCTCGTTAGGTACTCAACAATATTAAATGTTGTGTAAACATGGCAAGAGGTGAAGCATAACAAAACTATATCATCTAAACAATTTAAATGGGGCCGGACATAACAAATAACAAATCCGGTAAATCCCCATATGCATTAGTAATTTGATGCAACAACAATTTTAAACATTCTTGAAGTTGTTATCATGATGTGGATGACATGCAAGTTTTGTGCAATAATTATGAATAAATTGAGCATTATATGGAGCATATGTCATCGTGGCGGAAAGAAAGGATGCCACGGCGACGATAACGGAAACGGTACCACGGCAACGTTCCGGTTCCGGTACTCAATTGAGATACCGAAGCAAAGGGGGAAGTGTGCGGAACATGACAAGCAGGGATGGTGGGGTGATCTCGGGTACCGAGTTCCCACATGTGGGTGGCAAGGCAAAAGAGGGGCGGCGTGCATCGACAATTCGAGCACGGAGCAAGCACGAGCATCTCATACATCACATGCAAGCGTTCTCGGACGGTCGTCTCGGGGTTATACCTTCGAAGCGTGCAAAATGGACGGTTCTCGTTCGGTACAAACTAGAGGAAGTAGACGTTCTCGGGACATTCGTAGTGGAAGTAGTCGTTCTCTCATGCTCTAGGGTCGACGGTAGAGGTACTCGCAATCTCGGCGATGGTAGTGGTACATGTTTATCAGTAGTTCGAACATGACGATCCAGAGAGGGTACTTGGCACCCTCACATCGTCGGTGGGTTGCTACACAGTCGTTGTGCGACTTGACGGGTTCGAGGTCTCCGGATGTAGTGGGTACATGTTCGTCTTTTGGAGAGGTACATGGCGTTCTTTGGTCATAGGTACTTGAACATTTGCTACCCGGGTCTTCGGCGACGGGTCGTGTGTACTACATGACGTTGGGGTACTTGGTCGGTCCCGGTCCTTGACGGAAGTTAAGATGTACACGTTGTTCAGGGCTTGTCGCATCACCCGGTGTAGTCCGTACACATACGGAGCGGAACTTGGCGGTATGGTACTTGGCGCAAATCCACGGAGACATTCTTGGCCAGGCAACGAGGCCATGTGACACGGTCGATAGCAGCTTACTGGAAACAGGGGAACAATGGAGGCGCGGGAATGGCGGGCCTTCGGCATGGCAGGGATCTTCGGTCGCTGCGGCTGGATGGGTTCGAGCGCTGCTGCGGGGAGCTCCTCTCCCGTATGGCGCGTCGCGCGAGGCTGAGGCCACCGGAAGGAGGAGGTCAGGCGCTTGGAGCTCCTGTAGGCGGCAACAAAGAGAGGTGGTGGCATCGCTGGCCTGCGGGCACTTGAGGGCGCGGGCGGTGCAGGGCTCTTGTGGCAGGAGATGAACGGCGCGGTGGCGGTCTCCTGCCAGGTCACATGGATGGCAACGAGGTTTGGGCAGTCCAGTGAGGTGGAGATGGGGCGGCGGAGCTGCATGTGAGAGAGTAGAGGCGCGAGGAGGGGATCCGGTGAAGGGGACGTCAAGGGCGGAGAAGCTCGGAGCAGGCAGAGGGGATCGAGGACGATCCCGATCGGGACGAGAGGGAGATGGCCGTGGGAACCGGGCGCCGCGTGGATGGACGGCGCCGAGGATGAGGTACTTGAGAGGAGAGGCGCTCGAGCATGGGAATCAGCCAGGCGCAAGATCTGGGCAGTAGAGGGAGGAGGGCCTTGGATCGGGAGGCGCGGGCGCTCTCCTGGTACTCGATGCATGCGGCAGCGCAGGAGGGAGTCGAGGGAGAGGCAAGGGATCGAGAGAGAGAGGGCTAGCGAGCGAGGAGATCGGGCTAGGGTTATGGAACTGGTGGGGGCGGCTGGGCCTTGGAGCCGGCGCAGTGGGAAGGGCGCCAGCTGGGCCTTGGCCAACTGGTGCGGCTGCTGGGCTCCCTCTCCTTTCCAAAATCCTCCCTTTCTTAAATTATTGTTTATATAAATAAACAACCAACAAAGGGGAAAATCCAGGGGTTTTTGGTTAGGAATATGAGATATATAAAAATATATCTAGAACCCTGGATTTATGTAGGGTTTGAATAAATTGCTCTGGCATTTTTAGAAGGTAGAAAAATAATTAGAGTTTGAGTTATTCTCAAACTTCAATCGTTTTTGAACCTGACCAAAACAACTTCGAATGCGATGAAATCTGACAGAGAGGGTGTCGGAAAAAGGCAAGATTTATAGGGAAAATATGAACATTAATGGAGGAGGAATAAGGTCGCTTGCAAGGACATGAAAAACGAAGGAAGTGGGAGGGATGATGCATGGGTATGGCTTAAGAGAGATGACAAGGAAAATATATGAAGTTAAGTCGGATACAAGAAGAGTTGAAGAGTAATGCAATTGTGTGATGGGTGATTCCAAGTTAATGGGATATTTAATATAGCTCCCTAATATTGGGAGGATATGTTATAAAGAGAAGTCACTCTTCCCTCGATTTAAATGGATCGAAGATCCACACAATTTATTTAGTTGAGATGCAAAAGATTTATGAGATGATGGCATGATGACATGATGCAATGCAAAAATAAAAGGGCAAGCACAAATGAAACAAAAGGCGAAACCCGGAATATATGGAAGTCTACTCAAGCATCAGTCTCGGGGCGTTACAACACTCCACCACTACGAGAGGATCTCGTCCCGAGATCTAGAATGGCACCGCAGGGAAAACGGAAGAGAAAGAGAAGAGGTAAGACTAAGTTGCTCCTTTGACAAACGAGTGAAACCAAAGACCCTTGAAAAGGTTAAGCCATATCGAGAAAAGAATACAACAGAGATGAACGAAGTTGAAAACACCCCGTTAGGAAAGAGGAACAAGGAAGAACAAATTTGGAAAGCACTCCGGTTGAAACGGAAGTCAAAATCTTGATAAAATGAAAAGAACTTGAGAAAAAGGGCACAATACTCCGGTTAGATGGATAAGCACAGGAAAGAACATGATCTTTGATGAAGGGAGATGATGGTTGAAGAAAGCAACAACACAATGCCTCCGGAACAAAAGAATAGAAGTCGTATCGATGGAACAAAAGAACGGAGAAGAAAACAACATCTTCTACCTCCAATGAGCTTGAAAAGCATCTTAAAGAGAAGGGTCACACGAAGTTGTTGGAACAATCCACAATGAAAAGAATAAACTTGATATGGTCTTATGGAAAACATCTCAAAACTGAGGTGAAATTCTGCCACTAACGGGAAAAAGAATTGGGTTGATAAGAATGAGGGGACGAGAAAGTATATCGCACCGGAAAGGATAAATGAAGAACTTGGATCATTTATAAGCACCATAATAACAACCATCCTTAGGGAAGGCTTAAGGTGAAATATAACCCAAGATAACTCCAATGACGAGATTGATGGATTTGAAATATGTCATTCATGACAACATGTGAATCAAGAAACATGAATTCAAATTATCAAGAATGACATAATACCATCTCCAATGATACGGAAGAAAGAATTGCACTCTGGATTGCAAGATGAGAATGCTTGAGCTCCTTAGAAAAGAATCTCGATGAACACTTCGAGAAAGAATATAAATCCTTGATGAACCATTATGTAGAACCTTCATGAGAACTCCAGAAATAAAAGAATGGTCAAACGAAAGGAAAGAGAAGTTGAAAACATAAGTTGAATCCTTGTAATGATTTAGATGAATCTCCGTGGTGATATAATTGAAATAGCTTGGAGCTCCGGAAAAGAAAGATGAGCACTTGAAACCAAGAATAAGAATTACATTATGCTTAACCTTCACCAATTAAAATTGTTGACAATCAATGGAATTGGCATACTACTTATTCTCATAGAAAGGATTAAGATAGATATAGCGTCAATTTTGAAAGGTCTTCCATGAACCACCAGTCGGGTTGAAATAACGAATAAATTGATATGATGAACGAAGGAAGACAAAATCTTGGAAGAACCACCGTAAAAATTGAAAATGAACGAAGAGAAGATAAAGAAACACCGGGAAGAATTAGTAAATAAACGAAGATGCTTGAGAGAATTTAGATACATAAGAACGAAGAGATCGCGAGCTGGTAAGAGAAAACTTGAATGATGCACCGGTAAGATTGGAGAATGATAATTGGAAGCTAAGAAAAAATAAATCTGAGATGATGGGCTCCGGAGAATCAAACTGAAAATACTCTGAATTACTCCGGATGGTTGAAAAGAATATCTCACAATCGCAAATAATTATGAGAGGATGGCAACAAGATAGAGTCGCAAATCTTGAAGAGAATGGAGCAAGATCGAGAGAAAAATCTTCTTCGGTCTACAAATCCCCGAGAATGATGACGGGAAACACCACCATAAATTATTTAGACACTCCGGAAGAACCAAAACGAAGAGGTTGAGCCAGCGATGAAAAGAATTTGACAGACCTTGGAGAAGTACATCTGACTGATGAAAATTCATTCTTACGTCAAACTTTGAAAATAAATTTGAGGATAGCTCCGGGAAAATAAGAAGAGTCAGGTAAGATCCTGGGAAAAGACCTGTGGGTTAGGGCCCACTCAAAGAAACACCGTTGAAATGATTAAAGGAGAGATTGCACCGGTTGAATTAAAAGGCTTGAATGAGATAACATCCTCAAAATAGCTTGAACGGATTAAGAGTGGAAACACGAATCTTCTAAGATATCTTTAGCACTCCGGAACAAAAGAATAGCAAGTGGGGAAAATTAAGAGGTGCACCGGCATAAATAGGCATTTGGCAAAAATAAAAGGAGTAAGCTCAATACCAAAGCTTGAATTAAATCTACCGGAGAAGAAAAAGAATGATGAAATATGAGGTAGTAGAACATCTTCATGGAAACCACCGGGTAAGAACATTGACGAAAAAAGGAATGGAGAGACTTCACAATAATAAAAGGATACTTGAATAAGAAATCTGAGTCCTCGAAGAAGAAGGGTGGGTGGGTGGGAAAAACAAAGACAACTTGGAACGAATGATACAAACACCGTTGAGAAGACTTGAGTTGATCTTGCGAATGTTGAAATGATCGGATCCACTTGAAGAGAAGCACACCGGTTAAAAGGGATTGGCATGACAACTCGATGATCGAGAAGGATTAGTATTCACATAGGAGTATGAGAACACCACCTAGGAAAGGTATGGAATCAACATTTGACTTCGAAGCAACTCGAATACCACAACTCAAAACAAAAACAAAGGGTTGGCTTGCAGAATAAGCCGGAACAAACATATGATAGAGATTTCGTCCGAAGTTTTCATGGTGGGGCCTACACGGGCTCGATCGTACAGCACCATCATGTACATGGCAGTGTACATGACATACGAAGCGTCCCCGAGTCGGCATAGCCCAGGACTCTTTAAGACACAACGAGACCACTGTAAAACCGACCGTGAATAGGCGGACCACTAGACGTCGAACCCCAATTTCATATCATACATCTGTTGGAAAGATATCCTAAGATCTACTTGAATTCCCACCTATGAAACTCCCGAACCTTTCCGGTTATGCAATCAGGTGTTGGGGATACAGGGGAAGCATAATATCTCACCCAAAACTAGCAAATCCTACATCCAGCTGTATCCATCCTTCAACACATAACCAAGAAACCTTCGTAAATCGTCTACCTCAACCTTCGAAAATCATCCGTTATACAAGTTATGGCAATACTCCCGAACTCCCGCCCCAGTACTAGGTGGCGTCGAGGTTATCTCACCAACAAACTGCATAAAAGAGATTTTCGATGTCGGCGTACTAAACTCAGGTATTCCAGAACTGCAACGATAAAATTGGGATGACAACACCTCGGAGCTCAACTCCCCGGGACACTTCCACAAAACCCCTGACAGGAGGCACCAAGACAATGTTCTTGTCACAAAACCATCGGAACGATTCCAAGATACCCGCGTGATCCTAAAAAAAAATTGTGAAATTTGAGAAGAGAAGAGTCAAAACTCTACGTCAGGATGCCTTACCAGAGCGATGAGGAGACTGGGAAGTAAAAAGAATTCCTAAACTCTCCGATATATAATTCCTAAATGACTCAAAACATTTTTCTGGACACAACTCGGCTGCTAAAAACGATCAAGCAATGGGGCTCCTAAGGTCAGGGAAGACTCTGATACCAACTTTTAACGCCCTCGATGCGGCTATATCTCCCACGTGTCGAAGCACGACTTAGAGGCATAACCGCATTGAAAGCAAAGTCGCAAGTGAGGTGATCTTCACACAACCCAAGTAATACAATAGGGGAAAAAGATACATAGTTGGCTTACAATCGCCACTTCACACAATTACATGAATAAAGCATTACATCATCCAAACACAATCAAGGTTAGACTACGGAACCAAAATAAAAGAAGAACCCCAAATGCGACACGGTCCCCGATCGACCCCAACTGGGCTCCACTACTGAACAACTAGAACGAAACAACACAAGGACAAGATCTTCATCGAGCTCCTCTGTGAGCTTGGTTGCGTCATCTCCACGGTTCAGCGGCACCTGCAAGCTGGTTTGGAAGTATCTGTGAGTCACGGGGACTCAGCAATCTCGCACCCTCGCGATCAAGACTATTTAAGCTTATGGGTAAGGTAAAATGTATGAGGTGGAGCTGCAGCAAGCGACTAGCATATATGGTGGCTAACATACGCAAATGAGAGCGAGATGAGAAGGCAAAGCACAGTCGAAGAACTATGATCAGGAAGTGATCCTATAACAACCTATGTCAAGCATAACTCCAACACCGTGTTCAGTTCCCGGACCCCGCCGGAAAGAGACCATCACGGTTACACATGCGGTTGATTCATTTTAATTAAGTTAAGGTTCAAGTTATCTACAACCGAACATTAACAAATTCCCATCTGCCCATAACCGCGAGCATTACTTTTGAAAGTTCAAATCCCTGTAGGGGTGTCCCAACTTAGCCCATCACAAGCTCTCACGGTCAACGAAGGAATAGACCTCCTCCCGGGACATTATGATCAGACTCGGTATCCCGGTTCTACAAGACATCCTCAACAATGGTAAAACAAGTCCAACAAAGCCGCCCGATGTGCCGACATCCTGATGGGAGCTGCACATATCTCGTTCTCAGGGCAACACCGGATAGGTCAAGATACGAGTAAAACCAACCCTCAAGTTTCCCCGAGGTGGCCCCGCAAGCTGCCCATTTCGGACCAACACTTAGACAAGCACTGGCCCGGGGGGGGGGGGTTAAAATAAAGATGACCCTTGGGCTGGCCTAACCTAAGGGAAAAAGAGGCTAGGTGGCGAATGGTAAAACCAAGGTTGGGCCTTGCTGGAGGAGTTTTATTCAAAGCGAACTGTCAAGGGGTTCCCATTATAACCCAACCGCGTAAGGAATGCAAAATCCGGGAACATAAAACCGATATGACGGAAACTAGGGCGGCAAGAGTGGAACAAAACACCAGGAATAAGGCCGAGCCTTCCACCCTTTACCAAGTATATAGATGCATTAATTAAATAAGATATATCATGATATCCCAACCAAATATCCATGTTCCAACATGGAACAAGCTTCAATCTTCACCTGCAACTAACAACGCTATAAGAGGGGCTGAGCAAAGCGGTAACATAGCCAAACAACAGTTTGCTAGGACAAGGTGGGTTAGAGGCTTGGTTTAACAATATGGGAGGCATGATAAGCAAGTGGTCGGTATCGCAGCATAGGCATAGCAAAAGAGCGAGCAACTAGCAAGCAAAGATAGAAGTGATTTTGAGGGTATGGTCATCTTGCCTGAAATCCCGCAAGGAAGAAGAACGAGTCCATGAAGAAGACAAACGGACGTAGACGAACGGTTCCTCCCAAACACGATGTTATCGGAACCAACCCGAAGAAGCAACACTGGAAAAGAGCAAACAACCTAGTAAACAACCATCACATAACATGGCATGATGCGCAAAGAAGTATGATGCATGTCCGGTTTAAATATGCATGGCATGGCAAAGGGCACAAACAAAACTACAAGTTAAGTGGAGCTCAATATGCAACGAGTTGCATATTGACGGAACACCACATCAATTATTTTAGTTCTCTCTCGTTAGGTACTCAACATTATTAAATGTTGTGTAAACATGGAAAGAGGTGAAGCATAACAAAACTATATCATCTAAACAATTTAAATGGGGCCGGACATAACAAATAACAAATCCGGTAAATCCCCATATGCATTAGCAATTTGATGCAACAACAATTTTAAACATTCTTGAAGTTGTTATCATGATGCGGATGACATGCAAGTTTTATGCAATAATTATGAATAAATTGATAAGAGCATTATATGGAGCATATGTCATCGTGGCGGAAAGAAAGGATGCCACGGCGACGATAACGGAAACGGTACCACGGCAACGTTCCGGTTCCGATAATCAATTGAGATACCGAAGCAAAGAGGGAAGTGTGCGGAACGTGACAAGTAGGGATGGTGGGGTGATCTCGGATACTGAGTTCCCACATGTGGGTGGCAAGGCAAAAGAGGGGCGGCGTGCATCGACAATTCGAGCACGGAGCAAGCACAAGCATCTCATACATCACATGCAAGCGTTCTCGGACGGTCGTCTCGGGGTTATACCTTCGAAGCGTGCAAAGGGGCGGTTCTCGTTCAGTGCAAAGGAGAGGAAGTAGACGTTCTCGGGACGTTCGTAGTGGAAGTAGTCGTTCTCTCATGCTCTAGGGTCGACGGTAGAGGTACTCGCGATCTTGGCGACGGTAGTGGTACATGTTTATCGGTAGTCGAACATGACGATCCGGAGAGGGTACTTGGCAACATGCATGTCGTCGGTGGTTGTACACAATCGTTGTCGGACTTGACGGGTTCGAGGTCTCCGGATGTAGTGGTACATGTTCGTCTTTTGGGGAGGTACATGGCGTTCTTCGGTCATAGGTACTTGACGTTTTGCTACCCGGGTCTTCGGCGACGGTCGTTGTACACATGACGTTGAGGTACTTGTCGGTCCGGTCTTGACGGAGTAGATGTACACGTTGTCAGGGCTTGTCGCATCACCCGGTGTAGTCATACACGTATGAAGCGGAACTTGGCGGTAGTGGTACTTGGCGCAAATCCACGGAGACATTCCTGGTAGGCAATGAGCAGTGACGCGGTCGATAGCAGCTTCGCTGGAACAGGGGAACAATGGAGGCGCAGGAACGGCGGGCCTCTGGCATGGCAGGGATCTTCGATCGCTGCGGCTGGATGGGTTCGAGCGCTGCTGCGGGGAGCTCCTCTCCCGTATGGCGCGTCGCGCGAGGTTGAGGCCACCGGAAGGAGGAGGTCAGGCGCTTGGAGCTCCTGTAGGAGGCAACAAAGAGAAGAGGTGGCGTTGCTGGCCTGCGGGCACTTGAGGGCGCGAGCGGTGCAGGGCTCCTGCGGCAGGAGATGAACGGCGCGGTGGCGGTCTCCTGCCAGGTCACCTGGATGCAACGAGGTTGGGGCGGTCCGGTGAGGTGGAGATGGGGCGGCGGAGCCGCATGTGAGAGAGTAGAGGCGCGAGGAGGGGATCCGGCAAAGGGGACGTCGAGGGCGGAGAAGCTCGGAGCAGGCAGAGGGGATCGAGGACGATCCCGATCGAGACGAGAGGGAGATGGCCGTGGGAACCGGGCGCGGCGTGGATGGGCGGCGCCGGGGATGAGGTACTTGAGAGGAGAGGCGCTCGGGCATGGGAATCAGCCAGGCGCAAGATCTGGGAAGTAGAGGGAGGAGGGCCTTGGATCGGGAGGCGCGGGCGCTCTCCTGGTACTCGATGCGTGCGGCAGCGCAGGAGGGAGTCGAGGGAGAGGCAAGGGATCGAGAGAGAGGGCTAGCGAGCGAGGGGATCGGGCTAGGGTTATTGAACTGGTAGGGGCGGCTGGGCCTTGGAGCCGGCCCAGTGGGAAGGGCGCCAGCTGGGCCTTGGCCAACTGGTGCGGCTGCTGGGCTCCCTCTCCTTTCCAAAATCCTCCCTTTCTTAAATTATTGTTTATATAAATAAACAACCAACAAAGGGGAAAATCCAGGGGTTTTTGGTTAGGAATATGAGATATATAAAAATATATCTAGAACCCTGGATTTATGTAGGGTTTGAATAAATTGCTCTGGCATTTTTAGAAGGTAGAAAAATAACTAGAGTTTGAATTATTCTCAAACTTCAATCGTTTTTGAACCTGACCAAAACAACTTCAAATGGGATGAAATCTGACAGAGAGGGTGTCAGAAAAAGGCAAGATTTATAGGGAAAATATGAACATTAATGGAGGAGGAATAAGGTCGCTTGCAAAGACATGAAAAACGAAGGAAGTGGGAGGGATGATGCATGGGTATGGCTTAAGAGAGATGACAAGGAAAATATATGAAGTTAAGTCGGATACAAGAAGAGTTGAAGAGTAATGCAATTGTGTGATGGGTGATTCCAAGTTAATGGGATATTTAATATAGCTCCCTAATATTGGGAGGATATGTTATAAAGAGAAGTCACTCTTCCCTCAATTTAAATGGATCGAAGATCCACACAGTTTGTTTAGTTGAGATGCAAAAGATTTATGAGATGATGGCATGATGACATGATGCAATGCAAAAATAAAAGGGCAAGCACAAATGAAACAAAAGGCGAAACCTGGAATATATGGAAGTCTACTCGAGCATCTGTCTCGGGGCGTTACAAGCGATGATGATGATGCGGTGGTGATATATGGCAGCGGCGACGTGACAACCTGTGAACTGAACTCGAAACTCCAAAGGACTAGACGCTAAGACCAGCAACTTGACACGACGATGCAACCGCAAATTCAACAAAGCAAATACAGAAAAGATTATGCAAAGGCTCAGATTGGTTCGGATAGGATGAACTAACCCTAATTTTTTTTGGCTTTTTCGTGGACTATAGGTACGAAGAATAGACTCGATCTAAAATAGGAAAAACTGTAAAATCTCATCGAGCAACCTGAAAATCTGATACCACATGATACAGGCAAAGGTGTCTCGATGTTTTGATGAGATGGTGGCTATTGTTTTCTGTGGGAGTCGACCTTGACGATCCGACTACGAACGTGCGAGACGTCGCACCTTAGCAATCGCTAAACCAACTTCCAAGGGTTATTGACCACGCCGGAGCACGATCAACCTGACCACGAGGGTCTGTTTCCTGCAAGCAAATGAAGAACAAGCAAGAAACTGAGATTGCAATCTCGATATTGCGAATATAAGATGAAAGCTTTATTGATCAAGGTGGGGTTCTGTGACGCCTTGGTCCGGTCGTTGAACACAAACGAAGTACGCGAAGTTGCAGCTATGGCGAACTTTTAATCTAAACAAAACCCAAAGTCTAAATGACACCCTAAGGGCTGTATATATGGAGGAAGAGGGGGGAATTTCGTGGCCCTAGAGGGTGGGGTCCGAAACCAACCCTAACTCTTGTTTCCCCACACATACGGACTCTAAAAATAGCCTATACTTAAGTATTCCGAAATTACATGGGCCTGGCCCATTAATAAAGTGACGCAGCACCTAGAATAGTCTATGGACGAATATTATGAAGTGGCATCTTGTATATTTTGTCCAAGGCTTCATGCACTCCTTATGGTGGCTTCAAGGTGCTGAATTCATCACTTGTAACTCCGTTCTTGATCCCCTTGCGCATGCCATCAACTCCATGCGTGTTCTTGCTCCAATGTCCTTGCACATACAACATCAAGAACCATAGCATCATACAACATTATGCTAGCGTCTCTCTAGTGTTGTGCAACAAGAGCATTTTTTTGGATTCCACATTTTGGCTCACCCTTGGTTGCACAACCCCACTTATCTTTTTGCGTGTGTGTTTTCGTGTACCGTATATGCTTGGTCTACTTGTTACATTGCATCTTGCGAATCTTCTCCAACATTATTGAATCTTGCTTGCATTCATATTAAAAATTGTGCCACCATCCTAACCAAGCTCCACCATAAGCTTTTACTTGTGTAGGTGTGAGAAACCGACGAGAATTCGTACCAATTGGGCTATTTCCTTGTCCTACATTGGAGTGATCATCGATTCACTTTCAACTTCGATCAAGCTACATTTGGTATTTGTCCTTCCCTTTCTACCACTCACACTTGTCTTGGAATGATGGATAGGCCAAGTACTTCCACCAACCCACTCTTCATGGAGCAAGACGACGACATGAACTCCTTCGTCACCAAGAGTCACCTCTTTGGTGCACAACGTGCTTTGCATCAAGAGCAACAAGCTATGAGTGAACGCATCGACAACCTTGTCGCCGACTTGCGGCTTTCCAAGCAACGTACAAGGGACTACTTTGACAACAAGCTCGACGATCACAAGCAAGAGAATGACACAAGGATGGACGAGATTCACGCTTTGTTGCTCAACCGCTCTTCTTCCACTTCAAGAAAATGCCGAGGCTCAATGTCAAGAACAACAACTCCGTGACACTCAAGAACGTGAGGCGCAACAAGCTCTACGTGATGCGAGTCGAGCCGTTGCCGACCGAGGCCGACAAGCACGTGAACAAGAGGAAGCATTTCACGAAGAACTTCATGAACGACGATTTCAAGCTCGCCTGCATCATCTAGTTCCCCCTCGAGCTCGACGCGTTCCTCCACAAGCTCGCCAAGACCATCAAGTTCATCAAGAGCATGAAAACAATGGGAACCCTCCGCGACAAGAGCAACACGAGGTTGACAACCCTACGCAACAAGAGCACCACGAGTTGGACAATCATCTACAACATGGGCGTCATCATCCCCGACCCCAACACAATGAAGAACAACACTATGGCAAGCTCAAGTTCACTATGCCCAAGTTCAATGGAAGCAACAATCCCAAAGAATACCTTTTATGGGCATTGAAAGTTGACAAGATCTTCCGTTTGCACAATTATGAAGAAGAGAAGAATATCGCGACGACATCCCTTGAGTTCCAAGACTATGTCCTCATTTGGTGGGAACAAATCATTGAACGCCGCGAGGCAAGAGGTGATCCACGCATCACTACTTGGGCACAAATGAAGGATGTCATGAGAGCACTCTTCGTGCCTACCTACTACAACCGCGACCTCTTCAAGAAACTCCAACAACTCAAGCAAGGAACCAAGAGCATTGAAGAATACTACAAGGAGATGGAGATTGCAATGATAAGAGCCAATGTGACGGAAGATGATGAGCAAACTATGGCACGTTTCTTGAATGGACTCAATCATCCTATCAAGAAGATCACCGACTTCTAACCATACTCAAATCTCATCGAGCTCGTGCACCAAGCTACCAAAGCGGAACACCAAGTGCAAGATGATTTCAAGTATGCAAAGTTCTCATCCAAGTCCTACGGTTTGTCCAATAACCAAGCTTCAACGACTCCAACACCAACTACAAGACCTTCTACTTCCAAGATCGATAAGTCGACTTACAAGAAAGCTTCGCCAACTACAAGCAATACTAATACGAGCAACTTCAAGCCGAGAGCTTCATCATCATCAACCCCTACCGATGAGACCGTCAAGACGAGTTCCCACAAGTGTTTTACTTGCGGAGGCCGAGGCCACAAGTCCTATGAGTGCACCAACAAGCACACCATGATCTTCAACGACGATGGCACTTATGATTCCATGAGCGAAAGAGAAATGGAAGCCCTTGAGCAAGTCACCATGCACCGCAAAGTGAACAATGAAGAAGAACAAGTCTTTTGTGATGAAGACTCAAGTCCCGCACTTGTTGTCTCCAAAGTCTTGACTCTACAACATCACCAAGAAGAAGACCAACAATGCCACATATTCCACACCAAGGCCGGCATCAATGGACGATCCATCAAGGTCATCATCGATGGAGGGAGTTGTCACAATCTCGCAAGTGAAGAACTTTGCTCCAAGCTCCAATTGCCCAAGACGAAGCACCCACATCCATACAAAGTGCAATGGCTTAGTGACTCCGGCACTATTCAAGTCGGGCACTGAGTACACATCTCCTTCAAGATCGGCACCTACGAAGACACCTTGGAGTGCGACGTCATACCAATGACCATTTGCCATGTTCTCCTTGGACGGCCATGGAAATTCGATAGAGGAGTCGTCCAAAAGTGGGTGTACAAACCACTATAGCTTCAAGATGCAAGGAAAGGAGTTTGTGTTACGACCTATGTCTCCAAGCCAAGTGATCGCCGATAAGCAAGCCACCCATCGTGGAGAGAATGGTGAGAGAGTGAGCCACCAAAAAGAGAGAGAGCACCACAAGCCCAAATTGAGTGCCTCCACGATGAGCGAAAACAAGAACCTAGTTCTATTGGGCACCATACGTGAGAAGAGAGAAGTGTGTGAGAACCCATGATGAGGACATCAATACCATTGTTACACCCACAACCCCTGCTACTATACATACTGGACCGATTACTAGAGCTCGCGCACGCCAATTGAATTATCAGGTACTTTCGTTTCTTGGTAACGATTCTAATGTTCATGAGAATATGATGCTGCCTAAATTGGATACATTTGTTTTGCTTACAAATGAAGGGCCTAGCTTGGACAAGAAAGATGAACCTTGGAGCAAGTTCAAGCATGGAGATGATGGCATGCGCAAGGGGAACAAGAACGGAGTTACAAGGGATGATTCCAGGACTCTGAAGCCACCATAATGAGTGCATGAAGCATGGGACGAAGTATGCAAGATGCCACTTCATAAATTTCGTCCAGTGGCTATTTTAGGTGTTGCGTCACCTTATTATTGGGCCAGGCCAATGTATTTTCGAAGTACTTAAGTATAGGCTGTTTTTAGAGTCCGTATGTGTGGGGAAACAAGAGTTAGGGTTGGTTACGAACCCCTCCACCAAGGGCCACGAAATTCCCCCTATCTCCTCCATATATACAGCCCTTAGGGCATCGTTTTGGCTTTGGGTTTTGTTTATATTAAAAGTTCGCCATATCTGCAACTTCGCGTACTTCGTTTGTGTTCAACGACCGGACCAAGGCGTCATAGAACCCCACCTTGATCAATAAAGCTTTCATCTTATATTCGCAATATCCAGATTGCAATCTCAGTTTCTTGCTTGTTCTTCGTTTGCTTGCAGGAAACAGACCCTCGTGGTCTGGTTGATCGTGCTCCGGCGTGGTCAATAACCCACGGAAGTTGGTTTAGCGATTGCTAAGGTGCGACGTCTCGCACGTTCGTAGTTGGATCCTCAAGGTCAACTCCCATAGAAAACGGTAGCCACCATCTCATCAAAACATCGGGACACCTTTGCCTCTATCAAGTGGTATCATATTTTCAGGTTGCTCGGTGAGATTTTACAGTTTTTCGTAGTTTAGATCGAGTCTATTCTTCGTACCTATAGTCCACAAAAAAGCCAAAAAAATAGGGTTAGTTCATCCTATCCGAACCAATCTGAGCCTTTGCACAATCTTTTCTGTATTTGCTTTGTTTAATTTGCAGTTGCATCGTCGTGTCAAGTTGCTGGTCTTAGCGTCTAGTCCTTTAGAGTTTCGAGTTCTGTTCACAGGTTGTCACGTCGCCGCTGCCATATATCACCACCGCATCATCATCATCGCTGCTGCCATATACCACCATAACACCAACTTCATCGTCGCTGCCATATTCGCCACCAATCTGAGTCCATATACGCCACCACATATCCGCCGCCATCACGCCAATCCGAGTTCACCTGCAACATATATCCGCCACCAGTCCGATTTCCACCAGATTCATCGCCGCCACCAGTCCGAGATTCCAACAGATTCATCTCCGCCACCAGTCCTAGTCCGAGTCGAGTAATTGTTGCATTGTTTTCGAGTTACAGATCACGCCATACTCCGAGTCATGATAGAGTAGGACTCCCGAGATTCCGTGCTACCCAAAGAAGAAAAATAGTACCAAACTCAAAAAAAAAACTAAGTCTGGAAAATTCTCGCTAGGCAGTTTTTAGACCATTTGTAGACTTTTTAGAAAAAAAATTGTTGCGGAGGAAAAAAAAGTGCAAAAAAAGTGAAAAAAGGAAAAAAAATTCAGAGTGTGCTCCTCCATTTTGTTAGTGTTCTAGGCTCGCGTCTCTAGCACGGTCTAGCCTCGGACCAGCATAGTACAATCATTGAGCGTTTATTCAACTTTGCATCTCTGAATTGATTATTGCTGACCCTTTTTGCTACCATATTATAAGCCTTCCCAGCTCCACATACATCTACGTCGTGCATTTGACTCTCCCTGGTAATCGCTCTATCCAAGCTTTGAGAGTTTTAACTACGACGGTTGCCGATCACCACCTGCCGCTGGATAAGAACTGGTAAGAATTTGAGATTTGCTTGACGGATTTGTGACACCACCACCACCTCTTGTTAGTAGTCTGTAGGATCATATTCTTGTGTGTTTCTATTGTTGCTAACCATGGCAGGATAACAAGCCGACGAGACTGACTGGGAGAACATGGCGAATAAGGAGTTGCATGATAAATTTCAGCAAATGATGAGTGGACAGGTGCAAGATGTGCTAAACAGATTTGAAGAGGCCATGGAGAAGATAGATGGCATGGAGAAGACGTTCGAAACAAAGCTCGATTATAGGTTTAATGAATTGCTCGTGCGTCTTCCACCACCACCACCGGCTGCACCTAATGCACCTCTACAACAACAACAACAACAACAACAACGATGACTATCTACACATCGTGAAACAACCCTCCGCCGAGCGAGCCGTCTCCCTCTTGCACCTGGCCAAACTATTGGTGCTGCTGTTGATACTTCTGTGGCTCCTGCTGCTGATGCGGAGGAGGATGATCTTGCGGGAGATTACGAGGATGAGGGCGATCAAAATCAGAACTACGTGCCACCACCAGCACAGCAACCACCAGGTCGTCCACATACAAATAATGGCAATGGTAGGGCTCGCCCTCAGGTACGAGATCATGACCATCTCCCTAAACTAAAATTGAATATTCCACCATTTGAGGGTAGATATGTTCCTGATATATATCTTACTTGGGAGTTAGAAATTGAACAACGATTTACATGTTTACAATATCCCGAGGAGAGACGTGTTCCAGCTGCTGTTTGTGCATTCACTAGTTTTGCATGTGTTTGGTGGTCTGAGCATTGTAGATTATATCCTATTCCAGCTACTTGGGCTGCTTTGAAAACTACTATGCGTACTCGTTGGGTTGCACCATATTATCAACGTGAATTACTTAAAAAAATGCAGCACTTAAGACAAGGAAAATATTCTGTAGAAGAATATTATCAGGAATTACAAACTGGCATGATTAGATGTGGTATTGTTGAGGAGAATGAAGCTATGTTTGCACGTTTTATGGGTGGATTAAATAGAGACATTCAGACCATTCTAGAGTATAAGGAGTATACTAATATCACTCGTTTATTCCATCTTGCTTGTAAAGCTGAACGTGAAGTGCATGATTGATGGGCATTGGCGCGAACTAACTTTTCTGCAGGTCGATCTTCATCATGGACACCACGTGCATCCTCTACTTCCACTCCACCAGCACCTCCATCAGGTGCCACCTCCATCCGTGATACAAGAAAGCAGGCACAACCACCACTATCTTCCAAGAGCGCACCTGCCGGGCCTGCGCATAGCTCTTCTTCTTCCATGGCATCAACAGGGCACACAAGTGTTATTATTTGTCGTCGTTGTAAGGGAAGAGGACATTTTGCAAGAGAATGCCAATCTCAACGTGTGATGATTGCTACTGAGGATGGTGGGTATGAGTCTGCTAGTGACTATGATGAGGAGACTTTGGATCTTATTACACGTGAAGAACACGGTGGAGATGATTCTGATCATGAGACGCAATACATGGCTGCTGAAGATGCTGACAGGTATGAATTTTTAGTTGCTCAACGTGTTTTGAGTGTGCAGGTTACACAAGCTGAGAAAAATCAGAGGCATAATTTGTTCCATACAAAGGGAGTGGTGAAGGAACGTTCTGTTCGCGTCATCATAGATGGAGGGAGCTGCAATAACTTGGCTAGCATGGAGATGGTGGAGAAGCTATCTCTCACCACAAGACCACATCCACATCCTTACTACATCCAATGGTTCAACAACAGCGGCAAGGTTAAGGTAACACGTACTGTTCGTGTGCATTTTAGTATCTCTACATATGTTGATTATGTTGATGCAAGCATGTTCCTTATTACTTGGTAGACCATGGCAATTTGATAAAAATTCTGTACACCATGGTAGAAACAATCAGTATACTCTTGTTCATAAGGATAAAAATATTACTTTGGTTCCTATGACCCCTGATTCCATTTTGAAAGATGATATTAATAGAGCTAATAAAGCAAAACAGGAGAAAAAATAAGAGTGAAAATCAGATTGTGGCAAAAGAATTTGAGCAACAAATGCAGCCTAATAATAAACAATCTAGTGTTGCTTCTGAAATTAAATTGAAAAGTGCATGTTTACTTGCCACCAAATCTGATATCGATGATCTAGATTTTCATTCGAGGACGTGCCTTCCTCTTTGCCTCCTGCTGTCACTAACATTTCGCAGGAGTTCGCTGACGTCCTTCCACAAGGCGTGCCACCGGGATTACCATCTATTCGAGGGATTGAGCATCAAATTGACTTAATACCCGGTGCATCATTACCCAACCATGCACCATACCGTACCAATCCAGAGGAGACGAAGGAGATTATGCGTCAAGTACAAGAACTGCTCGACAAAGGTTATATACGCGAATCCCTTAGTCCTTGTGCTGTTCCTATCATTTTAGTGCCGAAAAAGGATGGTACGTCGCGTATGTGCGTTGATTGTAGAGGCATTAATTATATTACTATTCGTTATCATCATCCTATTCCTAGGCTAGATGATATGCTTGATGAATTGAGTGTCTCTACAATATTCTCCAAAGTTGATTTGCGTAGTGGATACCATCAAATTCATATGAAATTGGGAGATGAATGGAAAACAACATTTAAAACCAAGTTTGGATTATATGAGTGGTTAGTCATGCCTTTTGGGTTAACTAATGCACCTAGTACTTTCATGAGGTTAATGAACGAAGTTTTACGTGCTTTCATCGGACGATTTGTGGTAGTTTACTTTGATGACATATTGATTTTAGCAAATCTTTGGAGGAACATTTGGAATATTTACGTGTTGTTTTTATTGCTCTACGTGATGCACGTTTGTTTGGTAACCTTGGAAAGTGCACCTTTTGCACCAACCGAGTATCTTTTCTCGGCTATGTTGTTACTCCACAGGGAATTTAAGTTGATAAAGCCAAGATTGAAGCTATTGAGAGTTGGCCGCAGCCCAAAACGGTCACACAAGTGAGGCGTTTCCTTGGCCTCACTGGTTTCTATAGGCGTTTTATGAGAAATTTCAACACCATTGCTGCACCTCTCAACGAGCTTACAAAGAAGGATGTGCCTTTTGTTTGGGGTACCGCACAGGAAGAAGCCTTCATGGTATTGAAAGATAAGTTGACACATGCTCCTTTACTCCAACTTCCTAATTTCAATAAGACTTTTGAGCTTGAATGTGATGCTAGTGGAATTGGATTAGGAGATCTGTTATTACAAGAAGGCAAACCTGTTGCATACTTTTCTAAAAAATTGAGTGGGCCTAGTCTGAACTATTCTACTTATGATAAAGAATTATATGCTCTTGTTCGGACCTTAGAAACATGGCAACATTATTTATGGCCCAAGGAATTTGTTATACATTCTGATCATGAATCTTTGAAACACATTAAAAGTCAAGCAAAACTGAACCGTAGACATGCTAAATGGGTTGAACTCACTGAGACTTTCCCTTATGTCATTAAACACAAGAAGGGTAAAGAAAATGTTATTGCTGATGCATTGTCTCGTCGTTATACTATGCTTTCACAACTTGACTTTAAAATATTTGGTTTGGAGACCATCAAAGATCAATATGTTCATGATGCTGAATTTAAAGATGTATTGCAGAATTGTAAGGAAGGGAGAACTTGGAACAAGTTCGTTCTTAACGATGGATTTGTGTTTCGTGCTAACAAGCTATGCATTCCAGCTAGCTTTGTTCGTCTTTTGTTGTTGCAGGAGGCGCATGGAGGAGGATTAATGGGACACTTTGGCGTCAAGAAGACAGAGGATATACTTGCTACACATTTCTTTTGGCCAAAGATGAGACGGGATGTTGAGCGTTTGGTTGCTCGCTGCACTACATGTCAAAAAGCTAAGTCACGACTCAATCCTCATGGTTTATATATGCCTTTGCCTATACCTAGTGTTCCTTGGGAGGATATATCTATGGACTTTGTTTTAGGTTTACCTCGAACAAAGAAGGGGAGGGATATCATATTTGTTGTCATGGATAGGTTCTCGAAAATGGCACACAATATACCATGTCATAAAAGTGATGATGTTGTTAATGTTGCTGATTTGTTCTTTCGTGAAATTATTCGCTTGCATGGTGTGCCAAATACTATTGTTTCAGATCGTGATACTAAATTTCTTAGCCACTTTTGGAGATGTTTATGGGCTAAGATGGGGACTAAGTTGCTTTTTTAGTACTACTTGTCACCCCCAAACTGATGGACGAACTGAAGTAGTCAATAGAACATTGTCTACTATGATTAGGGCTGTTTTGAAGAATAACAAGAAAATGTGGGAAGAATGCTTGCCTCATATTGAATTTGCTTATAATCGTTCATTGCATTCTACTACTAAGTGTGCCCTTTTAAAATTGTGTATGGTTTCCTACCTCGTGCACCTATTGATTTGTTGCCTCTTCCATCTTCGGAGAAGGTTAATTTTGATGCTAAAGAACGTGCTGAATTGATTTTAAAAATGCATGAGTTAACTAAGGAAAACATTGAGCGTATGAATGCTAAATATAAACTTGGTGGAGATAAGGGTAGAAAACATGTTGTGTTTGCACCTGGAGATCTTGTTTGGTTACATTTGTGTAAGGATAGATTTCCTAATTTGCGTAAATCAAAGCTAATGCCATGTGCTGATGGTCCTTTTGAGGTGTTAGAGAAAATAAATGATAATGCATATAATCTTGAGCTTCCTGTAGATTTTGGGTTTAGTCCCACTTTTAACATTGCAGATTTGAAGCCTTATTTGGGTGAGGACGATGAACTTTCGTCGAGGACGACTTCATTTCAAGAAGGGGAGGATGATGAGGACATGAATACCATTGTTACACCCACAGCCCCTGGTGCTATACATACTGGACCGATTACTAGAGCTCACGCACGCCAATTGAATTATCAGGTACTTTCGTTTCTTGGTAACGATTCTAATGTTCATGAGAATATGATGCTGCCTAAATTGGATACATTTGTTTTGCTTACAAATGAAGGGCCTAGCTTGGACAAGAAAGATGAACCTTGGAGCAAGTTCAAGCATGGAGATGATGGCATGCGCAAGGGGAACAAGAACGGAGTTACAAGGGATGATTCTAGGACTCTGAAGCCACCATAATGAGTGCATGAAGCATGGGACGAAGTATACAAGATGCCACTTCATAAATTTCGTCCAGAGGCCATTTTAGGTGTTGCGTCACCTTATTATTGGGCCAGGCCCATGTATTTTCGAAGTAGTTAAGTATAGGCTGTTTTTAGAGTCCGTATGTGTGGGGAAACAAGAGTTAGGGTTGGTTTCAGTCCCCTCCACCAAGGGCCACGAAATTCCCCCTCTCTCCTCCATATATACAGCCCTTAGGGCATCGTTTAGGCTTTGGATTTTGTTTGGATTAAAAGTTCGCCATAGCTGCAACTTCAGGTACTTTGTTTGTGTTCAACAACCAGACCAAGGCGTCACAGAATCCCACCTTGATCAATAAAGCTTTCATCTTATATTCGCAATATCCAGATTGCAATCTCAGTTTCTTGCTTGTTCTTCGTTTGCTTGCAGAAAACAGACCCTCGTGGTCAGGTTGATCGTGCTCCGGCGAGGTCAATAACCCTCGGAAGTTAGTTTAGCGATTGCTAAGGCGCGACGTCTCGCACGTTCGTAGTCGGATCGTCAAGGTCAACTCCCACAGAAAACGATAGCCACCATCTCATCGAAACATCGGGACACCTTTGCCTCTATCAACCCATCAAGTGTCCTACACTACGTCCTCGTGTGCAAGGACAATACACCACAAACTAACACTTCTCACACTCTTCCTCTAGTGTTGTCTTCTCTTTTGCAGGAATTTCAAGATGTTTTCCCCGATGAGCTACCTCCGGGACTACCTCCACTACGAGGCATTGAGCACCGCATCGACCTCATCCACGGAGCACCGCTTCCGAACAAAGCTCCCTACCGCGTCAACCCCGAAGAAACCAAAGAAATCCAAAGGCAAGTAAAGCATCTCATAGACCATGGACATGTGCGTGAAAGTTTGAGCCCTTATGCGGTATCGGTCATTCTCGTGCCAAAACATGACGGTAGTTTTCGCATGTGCTCCGATTGTAGACCTATCAATGCTATCACCGTTCGTTATAGGTATCCCATTCCATGCGTAGATGATATGCTAGATGAGCTTAGTGGTGCCACTATATTTTCCAAAATTGATCTTAAGAGTGGTTACTATCAAAGCCGCATACAAGACGGTGATGAATGGAAAACCGCATTCAAAACCAAGTTTGGTTTGTATGAGTGGTTAGTCATGCCTATGGGTCTCTCGGAAGCACCGGGAACTTTTATGCGCCTTATGAATCATGTCTTTCACCCTTACATTGGTATATTTGTTGTGGTTTACTTCGATGACATTCTTGTGCTTAGCAAATCTATCCAAGAGCTTGTCACCCATGTCCGCACCGTTTTGCAAACTCTTAGGAAAGAGCGTCTCTATGCTAATATGGAGAAATGCCTTTTTGGTGTTGATAAGCTCGTTTTCTTGGGTTTTGTGGTCTCTTCTAAGGGTGTTCATGTAGATGAGTCCAAGATCAATGCTATTAATACTTGGCCGCAACCAACCAACTTGCATCAAGTGCGTAGTTTTCTTGGTCTTGCGGGTTTATATCGTCGCTTTGTGAAGGATTTAACACCATTGCTTTGCCTTTGCATGCTTTGAGCAAGAAGAATGCGTCATTTATTCGGGGACCATCCCAAGATACCGCATTCAATGAGCTTAAGAATTTGCTTACTCATGCTCCCATGCTTGCTTTACCCAACTTCGATAAGCCTTTTGAGATTCATTGCGATGCAAGCGGTAATGGCATAGGAGGTGTGTTAACGCAAGAGAAGCGCCCCATAGCTTACTTTAGTGAGAAACTTTCCGGAGCGCAACGCAACTATCCCATCTATGACAAAGAGCTATATGCTTTAGTGCGCGTTTTACATGAATGGGAACATTACCTTCGTCCCCATGAGTTTATCATTCATACCGATCATGAGACCCTCAAGTATCTCAAGGGTTAAACTAAGTTGAACAAGCGTCATGCTAAATGGAGTGAATTCATTAAGTCCTTTCCCTATGTCATCAAGTACATCAAGGGTAAAGAAAACATCATAGTGGATGCTCTTTCCCGCATATGAATGCTAGTCATGCAACTTGAGTTAGATGTCATTGGCTTCGAGCATATCAAAGAATTCTATGCGCATGATGAAACTTTTGCCACTCCTTATGCCAAGTGTTTGTCGCATACATCGTGGGAACGCTATTACATCAAAGACAGCTAACAAACTTTGCATCCCCAAGTAGTCCCTTCGTTTATTGCTTTTGCAGGAATCGCATGGAGGAGAATTAATGGGACACTTTGGACGTGATAAGACGTTCGCCACGCTCTCGAAGATCTACTTTTGGCCAAAGATGTTTCGGGACGTCAATCATTTCACCAACCGGTGTTCTACATGCCGCAAAGCTAAGTGCAAAGCTCAATCTCATGGTCTATATATGCCTTTACCAATTCCATACCAAGCTTGGGAGGACATAAGCATGGACTTTGTACTTGGTTTGCCAAAAACTCGCAATGGGAAAGATTATATATTTGTCATTGTGGACCGTTTCTCCAAAATGGAACATTTTATTCCTTGTCACAAGATAGACGATGCTTCACATGTTGCTAATCTCTTTTGTAGGGAAATATTGCATCTCCATGGTGTGCCAAAGACAATTGTCTCGTACCGCGACGTCAAGTTCCATAGCTACTTTTGGAAGACCCTATGCGCCAAGCTTGGAGTCAAGCTACTCTTCTCCACGACGTACCATCCTCAAACCGACGGCCAAACGGAGGTGACAAACCGCACACTCTCCGCTCTACTTCGAGTACTCATCAAGAAGAACATCAAGGAGTGGGAGGAGTGCCTACCTATCGTCGAGCTCGCCTACAACCGAGCAAGACATTCAACAATCTGCAAGTCGCCTTTCGAGGTCGTTTACGGATTCAACCCATTGTCACCATTGGACATTCTTCCTCTACCACTCCAAGAGCGCATCAATTTGGACACAAGTGCGCGTGTGACACATCTCAAGAATATGCATGAAGATACAAGAAACACCATCGAGCGCCAAGTTCAACGCCTTGCGACCAAGCTCAACTTCAACAAGCAACCTATGGTCTTCAACATTGGTGATCGAGTGTGCCTACACCTTCGCAAGGACCGCTTCCCACAAGAACGCAAATCCAAGCTTCGACCATGAGCGGATGAACCCTTCAAGGTGCTTGCACGCTACAACGACAATGCTTACAAGATCGACCTCCCGCGCGACAAGTACAACGTGAGCGACATCTTCAACGTCAAAGATCTCTCTCCCTTCCATGGTGATGAAGATTTTGATCCGAGGACGGATCTTCCCCAAGGGAGGGGAGATGATGCGGAGCATCCCAAGGTCATCCCCATGTACCTACCATCATCTCATCAAGTGTGTACCGGACCCATGACTCGATCACGTGCAAGAGCTCTTGAAACCGAGATGACATCTCTCCTCTCAAAATTCCACTTTGATGCACATGAAGCATGGCTACTACCTCATATGGATACTTTGTGCATACTTAGGTACAATGGAGCAGCTAAGGAGCAAGGACGAGAATAAGAGGAAGATGGAAAAGAAGACAGAGAAGAAGAAGTGTTGTAAGAAAAGTCCCAGGCACCGGACGACCGGCCGGGACCGGACGTCCGGCGCCTGAAGCATCAGCCGAGTCTCAGCCAGCGGACGTTCGGTCCAGACCGGATGACCAGTGCCCCGACACCCGAAGCAAACAAGCGGACGTCAAGTCCGGACCGGACGACCGGCGCACCTGCACCCGAAACAAAGTCAGGGGAAGACCGACATTTCCAGACGTCCGGCACCCCCATCACAGAGCGGAACCAGCGGACGACCGAAGGACACCGGACGTCCGGCAGCTCCTGAGACACCGGACAACCGGTCCCCAGCGGACGTCCGGTACCTGTCTACGCATAGTGTTCGGGCCCGAGGCCCATGTACCCCTTCAGTTCGCCCCATTTGCACTTAGACTATAAATAGACCCTCCATTCATCCTAGCTAGGGTTAGCATTGGTTTAGCTCATTTGAGAGATAGAGCATTGCTCATCCATATCGGATCTACTCCACGAGAGAGACCGCGGCCCCTCTTCGGAGACCCCGTTACGGGAAGATCCCCTTGTGGATTCAAGACCTCCTCATGGAGAAGAACCGGTTACCGTGTATCGTCCCTAGTTGTCCGTGGATTCGTGTTTCATTCTATGTACTCGAGGATCTAGCCCATGTGTGACATATTCATGTCAGTTTAGTGATTTCCTCTAGTGTTTCCCTTCCGTTCATCCTCGTGTTCTTCGTGTTTTTCCCGGGATCCACTCCTTTCGTGATAGATCGGGCGATTAGGGTCTCCACCCTACATCATATCCCGTACGACTTTCTAGGGTTACCGTAGGTTTATCTCATACTCAGAGATAGAGCTTCGCTCATCCATATCGGATCTACTCCTTGAGATAGACCGCGGCCCCTCTTTGGAGAAGATCCACCGTGGATTCAAGACCCCTTTACGGGAAGATCCCCTTGTGGATTCAAGACCTCGTCACGGAGAAGAACCGGCTACCCTTGTAACGTCCTTAGTTGTCTGTGGATTCGTGTATCGTTCTATGTACCCGAGGATCTAGCACATGTGTGACTTGTTCTTGTTAGTTTGAGTGTTCCTCTTGTGTTTTCCCTTGTGTTTTCTCACGTTTCCCTCCTCATGGTCTTCGCGTTCTTCGCGGGATCCGCTCCTTTCGTGAAAGATTGGGCCACTAGGGTTCTACCCTACATCAATTTTGCAGGAGTTCGCTCACGTCTTTCCACAAGACGTGCCACCGGGATTACCACCTATTCGAGGGATTGAGCATCAAATTGACTTAATTCCCGGTGCATCATTACCCAACCGTGCACCATACCATACCAATCCAGAGGAGACGAAAGAGATTATGCGTCAAGTACAAGAACTGCTCAACAAAGGTTGATAAAGGCAAAGGTGTCCCAATTTTTCGATGAGATGGTGGCTATCGTTTTCTGTGGGAGTCGACCTTGATGATCCGACTACGAACGTGCGATATGTCGCGCCTTAGCAATCACTAAACCAACTTCCGAGGGTTATTGACCTCGCCGGAGCACGATCAACCTGACCACGAGGGTCTGTTTCCTGCAAGCAAACGAAGAACAAGCAAGAAACTGAGATTGCAATCTGGATATTGCAAATATAAGATGAAAGCTTTATTGATCAAGGTGGGGTTCTGTGACGCCTTGGTCTGGTCGTCGAACACAAACGAAGTATGCGAAGTTGCAGCTATGGCGAACTTTTAACCTAAACAATAACCCAAAGCCTAAACGATGCCCTAAGGGCTGTATATATGGAGGAGAGAGGGGGAATTTCGTGGCCCTTGGTGGAGGGGTCTGAAACCATCCCTAACTCTTGTTTCCCCACACATACGGACTCTAAAAACAGCATATACTTATGTACTTCGAAAATACATGGGCCTGGCCCAATAATAAGGTGACGCAGCACCTGAAATAGCCTCTGGACGAAATTTATCGAGTGGCATCTTGTATATTTCGTCCCATGCTTCATGCACTCATTATGGTGGCTTTAGAGTTCTGGAATCATCACTTGTAACTCCGTTCTTGTGCCCCTTGCGCATGCCATCATCTCCATGCTTGAACCTGCTCCAAGGTTCATCTTTCTTGTCCAAGCTAGGCCCTTCATTTGTAAGCAAAACAAATGTATCCAATTTAGGCATCATAATATTCTCATGAACATTAGAATCGTTACCATGAAATGAAAGTACCTGATAATTCAATTAGCGTGCGCGAGCTCTAGTAATCTGTCCAGTATGTATAGCAGCAGGGGCTGTCGGTGTAATAATGGTATTGATGTCCTCATCATCCTCCCCTTCTTGAAATGAAGTCGTCCTCGACGAAAGTTCATCATCCTCACCCAAATAAGGCTTTGAATCTGCAATGTTAAAAGTGGGACTAACCCCAAAATCTGCAGGCAGCTCAAGTTTATATGCATTATCATTTATTTTCTCTAACACCTTAAAAGGACCATTAGCACGTGGCATTAGCTTTGATTTGTGCAAATTAGGAAATCTATCCTTACGCAAATGTAACCAAACAAGATCTCTAGGTGCAAACACAACATGTTTTCTACCCTTATCTCCAACAAGTTTATATTTAGCATTCATACGCTCAATGTTTTCCTTAGTTTACTCATGCATTTTTAAAATCAATTCAGCATGTTGTTTAGCATCAAAATTAACCTTCTCCGAAGATGGAAGAGGCTACAAACCATACACAATTTCAAAAGGGAACATCTTAGTAGTAGAATGCAATGAACAATTATAAGCAAATTCAATATGAGGCAAGCATTCTTCCCACATTTTCTTGTTATTCTTCAAAACAGCCCTAAGCATAGTAGACAATGTTCTATTGACTACTTCAGTTTGTCCATCAGTTATGGGGTGACAAGTAGTACTAAAAAGCAGCTTAGTCCCCAACTTAGCCCATAAACATCTCCAAAAGTGGCTAAGAAATTTAGTATCACGATCTGAAACAATAATATTTGGCACACCAGGCAAGCGAATAATTTCACGAAAGAACAAATCAGCAACATTAACAGCATCATCGCTTTTATGACATGGTATAAAGTGTGCCATTTTCAAGAACCTATCCACGACAACAAATATGCTATCCCTCCCCTTCTTTGTTTGAGGTAAACCTAAAAAAAGTCCATATATGTATCCTCCCAAGGAACACCAGGTACAGGCAAAGGCATATATAAACCAAGAGGATTGAGTCGTGACTTAGCTTTTTGACATGTAGTGCAGCGAACAACAAAACGCTCAACATCCCGTCTCATCTTTGGCCAAAAGAAATGTGTAGCAAGTATATTGATGTGGAGCATCCCACGTTCATCCCCATGTAAACTCCCACTACTCTCCATGCCCCAAGTGGACATATGACGAGACCTCGAACAAACACCATTCGACAAAAGGTGAACTCGCTCCTCTCCAAACCATCACTTCCCACATGTGAGACATGGTTACTACCTCAAATATATGTGCTATGCATGACCAGGAACAAGGAGGAAGACCATGGACAAGACGGCGAGGACACCAAGTACAAGGACCAATAGAAGAAGTTGCCCGAAGCTACAGCCACCGGACGACCGGCCCAGCCCGGACGTCCGGCCCCTGAAGGTCACAACAGCCCAAGGAAACCAGGCCAGCAAATGCTACAGCGGCCGGACGTCCGACCAGGACCGGACGTCCGACGAACTCCAGGCACCGGACGACCGGCCCCCTCCAGACGTCCGACCAAAGCGCACCCGAGCCGAATCTACGGATGTCCGAAGAGCACCAAACGTCCGGACCTTCCCGAGCCTCCGGACGACCGGAACCCTCCGAACGCCCGACGCCTGTCTGCGCACAGTGTATTGGACCGAGTCCATGTATCCCCCACTACCCCTTCGTGGCCCATGACTATATATACTCCTCCACCTCCTCCTAGTTAGGGTTAGCGTTGTGATAGCTCATTTGAGAGATAGATCTACGCTCATCCATTACGGATCTACTCCACGAGAGAGACCGCGGCCCCTCTACGGAGAAGATCCCCTTGGATTCAAGACCCCCTCTTGGGTGGCCCCATCAAGACCTCCTCATGGAGAAGAACCGGTTACCGTGTATCGTCCGTTGTTGACCTTGGATCATCGTATCTCTCTTTGTGTTTCGAGGATCTAGCACATGTGTAATCGAATCTTGTTGGTTTGAGTGATTCTATCGTGTTTTCCCTCGTGAATCTCCCTCGTGTTCTTCGTGTTTCTCTTTGGGATCCGCTCCTTTCATGAAAGATCAGCCATCTAGGGTTTCACCCGACATCATCTTGGTATCATGAACCACATTGATCACGATTTCAGAGCCTCCCCCACCGTTTTCTAGCCTTCTTTTCCTTGATTTCGTCCTAAATTCGAAAATCCCCACAAAAAATAGCCCCAATTTTTTTTTTGTGATTTCTTGGTTTGATGATGTTTTGTTGATTTTGATCCATGGATTTGCTTGGTTTCGAGTGGATCTAGCATTTCCCCAATTTTCCCCACTTTCCATCCACAAAATATCATCAATTTTGACCCCAAAATCCCCAAATTCCGCCCAAAATCGCGTCCCGGATATGAAATCTCGCGTTGACCCCGACCACCGGACAACCGTCACTTTACCGGACGTCCGGAGCCCCTGGAATGACCGGACGTCCGTCATCCACCGGACGACCAGAACCCCTAACCCGGATGTAAATTAGCGGATTTCCGAGCTTACTGGACGTCCGGCCACCGGACATCCGTCCATTAGCGGACGTCCGCTACCTGTAAAAACTGACTTCGGCTGATTTTGGTTTCGGCCATAACTAATTCATCCAAACTCCGATTTTGACGTTCTTTAGCTCGTTTTGAATCTCTTGACATCCTCCTTCCCACAAAAATACCACCAACATCTTTTGACTCCAGCAAATTTTGACAATTTTGGCATCTTTGCCTAGGGCTTCCACGACATCATCCGCTACACCACCACCCACTTCCGCAACCAAACCAATTTTGTTCCCCATCGCATTAGTGGTTCCTTGAGGAGTGATTTGACTCTCCTAAGGTGTCTAGGCTACTTAGGGATGGTTTCTTCTTCATCAACCACCACCACCACTTCCGCATAGGCTTGACTACTATACACTTCCGCCACCCCAACTTAACCCAATTTTGTTTGTGTTGTGAGTTGTGTCTCCTAAGGTGTTTCGGCTACTTAGGGACCGTGCCTTCAACTCTGACACCGTGTATAGTCCTCCACCATAACCTCCACTTCCGCATTGCCTAGTGCAACACCACCGCATTCCGCTACCACCATTTGACGTTTGAGATTTTGAGTTCGCAGTTTTTCCATTTCCTAAGGTGTTTCGGCTACTTAGGGACGAGTCTCCATCATCTTGGTATCTCCACTAAGATCACCGCCACTCCTCATCGCCTCGGACGGTAACCTCCATATCATCTTGGTATCGTGGTATCCCTTCATTGTATATTCCCTTGCAATTGCATTGATAACCCCTAGCCCATTTTGCGTCACTTGCCTATCGAGACTAGCCATTTGAGTATTGCCGGCAACGTTACTTGTGCACATTAGTGATCATCGAGCTACACCTCCCATTGCATACATACCATACCATAGGTATCATATTGTTATCATATCATCTCGTGTGCCTCAAGTTTGTTCCCGCATATACACAATAACTATCCTGGTTTGTGCATTGTGCAAAAGTGGCCATACAAAAAAAGAATAAAGCTTTTAAGCAAAGAAAAAGAGTGAACAAAGAGCTTGTAAGCAAGTGCCATAGCATCATACCACATTTTCATATCCGATCATCTTGGATCAAGCCCCGGGAACCATATATACATATCATACTTGGGATAGAAGTCGTTGCATTTTAGTCTCGTATAGGTTGTGCACAAGTGTCGTATCCGCCTATTGAGCAATTGTTCTAGCATCTCTCTAGAGTTGTGCAACAAGAGCATTTTCCATGGATTCCACATTTTGAGCTCATCCTTGGTTGCACGACCCCATTTATCTATCCGTGTGTGCGTTTCCGTGTGCCACCCATATTGCTATTGGTCTACTTGTTTCACTTGCGAATTTGTGAATCTCTTTCAACATTATTGACTCTTGCTAACATTTTACATCAAATTTTTGTGCCACTATCCTCACCGAGCTCCACCATAAGCCTTACTTGCGTAGGTGTGAGAAACCGACAAGAATTGGTACCAATTGTGCTATTTCCTTGTCCACATTGGAGTGATCATTGATCCACTTTCAACTTCGGTCAAGGTACATTTGGTATTCGTTCTTCTCTTTCTACCACTCACACTTTTCTCTTGGAGTGATGGATCAGCAAGGCATTTCATCTCCGGTCTTCGACAACAACGACGGCGTGAACAACTACATCACCAATGCGTCAATCTTCGATCTACAACGAAAAATGCAAGGCACACAATCAAGATTGTGAGAGCGCATCGAGAACCTCTCCATTGACATTCGCCACTCTGAAGCGAGGAAAAGGGACTACATCGACAACAAGCTTTCCGCACAAAAGGAGGAGCAAGATGCAAGGATGGAGGAGATTCAGGCCTTGATCAAGTCTACTTCATCTTCGTCATCTTCAAGGCGGCGGCAAGCACATCGATCCTCTTTGGAGCGCCCAAGCGACACAAGCGCGAGACGTCCACGTCCACATCTCCATGGCGACCACCATAACGTTCGTGATCCACCTCGTCATGAAGGGCAAGTCACCTCCAAGCAACATGTGCACGACGACGACGAACGACATCTACTATGAGCTCAAGTGCGACAATGACACCATCGTCATGAAGATGCTCCACAAGCGCAAGTGCACAAGTCCCAACAAGCACTACCTCACGCCAAGTCGAAGCTTCAAGAGCACAAAAGAAGACCGCGAGACGACCACCACAAAGACGACGCTACGGCTACAACAACCACTTCGGCCTCTTTGCCAAGTGCTATCAAGGCATCTTCGCCTTTGGACGTACAACATCTTCGCCTACTTCCCGTGAGTTCGCCTACACCGACATCTTCAACTACAAGGCGACCAACTACGCACGAGGGAGACACTTCCATCTTCGGAAGCCCCTCAAGGAAGATGGCTGAGCATGGGAATTTCCCTTCGGTCATGGAGACGAGCTATGAGGTTCCACATCATATGGACCTCCTACAACAAGACGGCGACAAGAAGGTCGACCTAGGGCCATCCCCTTCGACCATGGCGACGAGCACGAACCTCTTCAACAACATGAAGACGGCGCCCATATTGGACTCATACTCCGAGTCAAGCTACGAGACCGCTCATGAGACCTTATCTTTGGTCTTCGAGGAGAGTGATGATGTGCCATCTTCGGCCTTCATCCAGGGCTACGACCACGACATGATTGAGCATGGAGACATTTGCACCAACATCTCTCCGACAAAGACATGTGACGAGATGCCCCAATTGCCATGTGAGGAGAGCCACAACCACATGAGTGACATGAGTGACTCCAGCACACGTGACATTGAGAGCATTTCCTATGAGAGGATGAGTGTGACCACCACTAGCCCCACACTTGAGAGCATGCCATACATCCTATGTGAGGTTGAGAGCCATTTGAGTGACTCCACCAACCATATGAGTGAGAGCATCCGAGAGGGAGTGAGTGAGCCACAACACTTAGTGAGTGAGGTAGTTGACACGGCATGTGAGGCCACTTTGATTTCTAACGACTTAACCTCTACTCCTAGTGTGTTTTCTTCTTTGGTTCTAGGTCTCCTACATGACGACACGCCTATCCTCAACGAGTCCATACCTCCAACGGAGACAACGATGGCCATGGTGGAACAAGATGCACCACCCACATGGTTCCATCACGATGAAGATGACCACGACTTGGTCTTCGACACCTCACCTACAACACATGAGCGATGCTCCATAGGTAACATAGGTGATGGTGTTTCTCTTGTCCCACTAGTGGACTATCTCACCAATGATTGCTTGCATGATGTTGATCCACCTATTCCCATGCTTCATGCTAGTGCGACTTCTTCATGTGATGACTCACCTATTTATGATAAATATGATGATGAGCATGTTGATTTGCCTAGTTGTGATGCTATGCTCCATAGGATATCATGTGAAAATTCTATTGGTCACATCATGTTTGAAAATCCATTAACCTTGTCATATGCTATGAGTGAGATATCCCATATTGCATTATTCCAATCTCAACATAGTGACTATGCATGCCCCATTCAAATACATCCCATTTGCACTTATGGCATAGATGACGAGATGATGGTCATTGGCTTTTGTTTTTCTTGTGATGATATTGACATGCTTCCTTTACATGATTTGCGCAATTCATCTACTATGCCATGCCATGATCACATTGTTCCAAATATGCATTGTTTTGGATGTTGTCAATATTCTCCGTGTGATGTTTCCACTAATGATCATGAAGAGACCCCCATAGTTTCCTCATGCGTATTAGGAGATTTTGATGCATTCCATACATTGCATGATTCCCATAATTGCTTGCACCATATGCATTCCATGAACAACAATGCTCTACATATTTCTTGTGATGCATTACACAATTTGAGTCTCCATTATGCTATACATAATAACAAACCTATCATGATGGATGACATGTTTCTATATCACGCATCTCATTTATTTGAGCATTGGCTATTTTGTGCTAACCAACACAAGCACGTGCGCATCATGATGGATGATGTGTACATCTACCATGCACACACAATTTTCCCTTTGTCTTTGTTTTGTGTAGGTACTCACGTATACTCGTCAACCTCTCAATACCAAGAGTTGAAGAAACGAGCTCTTGAGAGCATATATGACTTGGGATCCCGTGAACTACCCTCCCCACCGCTCTCTTCGCACAACGTTTACGCACATCTCTCTCACTTAGATCTCACATGGCTATGGGCTATATACCGCTTCTCACTTCTTGCTCATTTTACCGTGTTCACTTTGCATGCTATGCTTGCTTCTATGCCTTTGCCATGCAATTGTGACCCTTGCTTGCATCTACCCATGATTCACCATTATGCTACTTCTATGTGTATTTGCATGCTTGGTGGAGATCCGTGTTGCTATTTCCATGTTTATCATGTGCCTCATGCTATTTATGCTATTTTGCTCATATCTTGCCTTCATGCTTGTGATGTGTCTTGTGCATTATTCATGACTACCATTTGCACACATGACATACTTAACATTATTCCTTCTAGTACGTTCCATCTTCGCACTACTAGCTTGCTTGCCTTGATTCATATGATTGCGTGCTTTGTTCCATCACCCATGTTCCATTATTACTTGCTTTCTTGGGTTGATGACGTATATGTTCATGCCTCTCACATGATACATCTTGTGATGCATGCTTGCTTGCTTGCGCCTATTCTATTTGGTTGTTCTCACATCATATCCGTACTATGAAATGCTCCCTTGTCCTTCATTATGATGAGCATGATGCATCCACTTGTTGGGTATTTTACCGCACGAATGATAGGTTTTCCGCTAACCTCATTTGTTTTTCCGAGTGTTTGTCATGTTCTTTCATGTTGAAGGATTCACAAGGCGATACCGTCATGACACAATTTGGTCATGTGAAGGCATACACGATGTGCAACACCAACATTTGCGAGAATCTCCTAAAGGTGAACTCTTTCCCTTTGAGCCATCCTCAAATATGAATATTGGATGGGTCACTCTTTCATTGTTGTTTCCTTCTTCTTGTCTACATGTGACATCTATTGGATGGAGGACCGACATTGGAGATGGAACCCATGGACCTTCAAGTTGAGGAGCGCTCGGATTTATTGGATGCACCTTCGAACCTCCACTCATGCGACAACTTCGAGCATTGGTATACCAACACCTCCATATTTGTTGATTGTGTTCACACATGTCATGCTCGATGGACATATCATACACATGACAAATTCGCATCTTATGCATGGATTGACTCACATCATGATTGCCTTGTTGCATCTTGTATTCCCATGTCATCCATGATATATGAGCTTGTGCATTTCATTAACAAATTTGTTGTGATATAACTTGATGGCATATTCATACATCATGATCTTATTGCCTACCATCAATTGCATGATCACATCACATTGAGCATCCATTACCATATACATGCTATTGATAAACCGTCTCACTATGACATCATTTTGCACTGTGGTTGCATTGATCACATCCACAATACATTTTTGTGCACAATGATTACATTTCCTCCCATGAATGCTTTGCATCTCATTCTAGCTACTCTCGATAAGCTTCATGCGCTTTGTCACGACCAATCTTGCCGCACGGACTCATTCTTACATGATGGACACTTTGTGTGCGCTAACCATTGTACTTCCAAGTGTTGCTTGAGTTTGCTCTTTTTGCATGTCTATCACTCCGGCGACACCTTGGACTACTTGGATTGCGCCATGTCTTCAACTTCGTCCAACTACAAGTTCGTCTACGACAACCGTTTCCATGGTGATGAGGATCATGATCCGAGGTTGGATCTTTCCCAAGGGGGGGATATGATGCGGAGCATCCCACGTTCATCCCCATGTACACTCCCACTACTCTCCAAGCCCCAAGTGGACATATGACGAGACCTCGAACAAACGCCATTAGACACAAGGTGAACTCGCTCCTCTCCAAACCTTCAATTCCCACAAGTGAGACATGGTTACTACCTCAAATATATGTGCTATGCATGACCAGGAACAAGGAGGAAGACCATGGACAAGATGGCGAGGACACCAAGTACAAGGACCAAGAGAAGAAGTTGCCCGAAGCTACAGCCACCGGACGACTGGCCTAGCCCGGACGTCCGGCCCCTGAAGGTCACAACAGCCCAAGGAAACCAGGCCAGCAAATGCTACAGCGGCCGGACGTCCGACCAGGACTGGACGTCCGACGAACTCCAGGCACCGGACAACTGGCCCCCTCCAGACATCCGACCAAAGCGCACCCGAGCCGAATCTACGGAAGTCCGAAGAGCACCGGACGTCCGGACCTTCCCGAGCCTCCGGACGACTGGAACCCTTCGGACGTCCGACGCCTATCTGCGCACAGTGTATTGAACCGAGTCCATGTATCCCCCACTTACACCTTCGTGGCCCATGACTATATATACTCCTCCACCTCCTCCTAGTTAGGGTTAGCGTTGTGATAGCTCATTTGAGAGATAGAGCTACGCTCATCCATTACGGATCTACTCCACGAGAGAGACCGCGGCCCCTCTACGGAGAAGATCCCCTTTGGATTCAAGACTCCCTCTTGGGTGGCCCCATCAAGACCTCCTCATGGAGAAGAACCGGTTACCATGTATCGTCCATTGTTGACCTTGGATCATTGTGTATCTCTTTGTGTTTCGAGGATCTAGCACATGTGTAATCGAATCTTGTTGGTTTGAGTGCTTCTCTCGTGTTTTCCCTCGTGAATCCCCCTCGTGTTCTTCGTGTTTCTCTTTCGTATCCGCTCCTTTCGTGAAAGATTGGCCATCTAGGGTTTCACCCTACATCATATATCCTCCGTCTTCTTGACACCAAAGTGTCCCATTAATCCTCCTCCATGCGCCTCCTGCAACAACAAAAGACGAACGGAGCTAGCTGGAATGCATAGCTTGTTAGCACGAAACACAAATCGATCGTTAAGAACGAACTTGTTCCAAGTTCTCCCTTCCTTACAATTATGCAATACATCTTTAAATTCAGCATCATGAACATATTGATCTTTGATGGTCTCCAAACCAAATATTTTAAAGTCAAGTTGTTAAAGTATAGTATAACGACGAGACAATGCATCAGCAATAACATTTTCTTTACCCTTCTTGTGTTTAATGACATAAGGGAAAGTCTCAATGAATTCAACCCATTTAGCATGTCTACGGTTCAATTTTGCTTGACTTTTAATGTGTTTCAAAGATTCATGATCATAATGTATAACAAATTCCTTGGGCCATAAAGAATGTTGCCATGTTTCTAAGGTCCGAACAAGAGCATATAATTCTTTATCATAAGTAGAATAGTTTAGACTAGGCCCACTCAATTTTTCAGAAAAGTATGCAACAGGTTTGCCATCTTGTAATAACACACCTCCTAATCCAATTCCACTAGCATCACATTCAAGCTCAAAAGTCTTATTGAAATTAGGAAGTTGGAGTAAAGGAGCATGTGTCAACTTATCTTTCAATACCATGAAGGCTTCTTCCTGTGCGGTACCCCAAACAAAAGGCACATCCTTCTTTGTAAGCTCGTTGAGAGGTGCAGCAATGGTGCTGAAATCTCTCACAAAACGCCTATAGAAACCAGCAAGGCCAAGGAAACACCTAACTTGTGTGACCGTTTTGGGCTGCGGCCAACTCTCAATAGCTTCAATCTTGGCTTTATCAACTTTAATTCCCTGTGGAGGAACAACATAGCCAAGAAAAGATACTCGGTCGGTGCAAAAGGTGCACTTTCCAAGGCTACCAAACAAACGTGCATCACGTAGAGCAATAAAAACAACACGTAAATGTTCCAAATGTTCCTCCAAAGATTTTCTATAAATCAATATGTCATCAAAGTAAACTACCACAAATCGTCCAATGAAAGCACGTAAAAGTTCGTTCATTAATCTCATGAAAGTACTAGGTGCATTAGTTAACCCAAAAGGCATGACTAACCACTCATATAATCCAAACTTAGTTTTAAATGTCGTTTCCATTCATCTCTCAATTTCATACGAATTTGATGGTATCCACTATGCAAATCAACTTTGGAGAATATTGTAGAGCCACTCAATTCATCAAGCATATCATCTAGCCTAGGATTAGGATGACGATAACGAATAGTAATATTATTAATGCCTCTACCATCAACGCACATATGCGACGTACCATCCTTTTTCGACACTAAAATGATAGGAACTGCACAAGGACTAAGGGATTCGCGTATATAACTTTTGTCGAGCAGTTCTTGTACTTGACGCATAATATCCTTTGTCTCCTCTGGATTGGTACGGTATGGTGCACGGTTGGGTAATGATGCACCGGGAATTAAGTCAATTTGATGCTCGATCCCTCGAATAGGTGGTAATCTCGGTGGCACGTCTTGTGGAAAGACGTCAGTGAACTCCTGCAAAATGTTAATGACAGCAGGAGGCAAAGAGGAAGGTTGTCACGACCGATTTTCCGGGTAATAAATTTCCAGAAAAGACCGTCGTGCTCATCAGCCCCAGGATTACTGTTAGCTGATGAGGCTCCAACTTGATACAAAAATTCCAAGCAGAAAACAAAATATGTAGTACAAGGCCATTCTGGCCTGTGAGTACAACAAATGGTTTCTAGTGGTTGATGGCGGAAGCGGGTTGTGAAACATCAGTGTCTATGGGACTCCATTTCCCACGGGAACAGCTGACCAGGTTAACTCCTATCTTCGCGAGGCTGCTATCTCCATTACTTAGGTTCCGGGGCTGTCATCGCGTCGCTCCTCTTCGTGCAAGAAACTCTGGCCAATACAATAGCCAGGGACAAGCCAGTGAGTACTTTGAATGTACTCGCAAACAATATAACAATGATGTGCTGAAAACATTTTTATGCTCATGACGTCAGTCAAAAATAGTAAATAAAATTCTGATGCGTGCAGGCGGTTATTTATAAAAATGCAATAACATAGTAGTATTAAAATTTATGAAATAAATAACAAGCAATGCCACCGTCGGGCGTCTTAGCGACACCACATAAAGGGCTTTAAAAGAAATGCCACAGTCGGGCGTCTGAGCAACACCACATAAAGGGCTTTAAAAGAAATGCCACAGTCGGGCGTCTGAGCGACACCACATAAAGGGCTTTAAAAGAAATTCCACAGTCGGGCGTCTGAGCGACACCACATAAAGGGCTTTAAAAGAAATGCCACAGTCGGGCGTCTGAGCGACACCACATAAAGGGCTTTAACAGAAATGCCACAGTCGGGCGTCTGAGCGACACCACATAAAGGGCTTTAAAAGAAATGCCACAGTCGGGCGTCTGAGCGACACCACATAAAGGGCTTTAAAATAAACAATCATAGTGAATATCCAGGAGGTAGAACCATCCCAGAGATACTCGATAATAACAATAATATCACGGGTTAGCCAACAATAATAATAATCATAATTATCACAAGTCACAGGTAGTAGTTCCAGTTCTGGTTAACAGTTTCACCTCTGAAGATTGACACTAAGACCGACACTTGACCCATCCCAGACTGTAATCCTTAACCATGGACACGGCTATTCGAATAGGTTTAATCTGTGCAAAGGGTGTACTCTTTACCCACGAGTAACGGATTTCTTTAGTCCATCGGGACTAATTCCGTCTACGGTCTTTTTGTTGAAAATACACCTAACTTGCACACACCAGCTTATCTCACATGTGTCTGGAATCACCCATGACACCTGTTAAGCAAACTCTAAGTGGGGAGGCTACAACCTCGCGTAGCATGGGATCAAATTTATATCGCGCGCTCTAAGGGGTGGCCTCCCCTCTCGGTCCCAACCGGAAACACCCATGCCCCCGGACCAGGTGGCCTGCCTACCAGCTACAACCGGTATCTTCCACCATGGCCTCTCTGTACGGTGTGTGCTAGAAAGAGGTTGACAACTTACTGAACCGTACTCTACTTGCTGTAGAGACGAGTGGTAGTACGAAATAAGTATGGGGGTTACTGGCACAAGACTCGATCTACGGTCGACTCAGGAGGTTTAAGTATTCCCTGCATGATTAGCATGACGAATATATTTCAACCAACAGAGTCACCGCTCATATCACCTTGCCATGCCATACCAGACATAACCATCCCGACGGAGACCGGCGACAAACTCATGCCTACCCAAGGCAGAGGTTTTCCCGGGTTCCTGCCGATATGCATGCAAGGCACATGAGGGTGATTATGATCACAAGTGTGTCCATTTCCAACAGCATGGAAATCAATAACATGCACCCATGCATATGATCATATCACATGAAATAACAAGTTTCTCCAAAGTGTGGTGATGTTATGAACGTGTCATCGAACACACAAAAATATTATGCCGGGTTCAGAATGCTTGCCTTCAATGTGTGGAAAGGTTGGGTGCACTCCAAAACTTGAAACATTTCTCCTCTCTTCAAAAATCCTATTTTAGCAATATAAAAGAATTAACACACAAAATAAAAACAGCACCAAAAGTTGTTCTGAATTTTTTTCAAATAAATCTTAAAATAAACTAGGTGAAATTTGAGAGAGGTAGGAAAAAGAATCATTTCATTTGGAGTTATATTTAAAAAGATATAGTCAGTCAAAGTTTTGGTCAAATTCTATTTTTTAAAAAATAAACAAAAGAAAACGTTTCAGCCACAAATACGCTTTCTAAGAAGGGGTTACGTACTCGTGAGTTTTATGCTTCCACTTACTCCGCGTGGACCGAGTGGGGGTCACTGACAGTGGGTCCTAGGTGGCCCACTAGTCAGGTTTGACTAGTCTTTCTCCCTCTCCTTCCTCTGTCCCGAGCGGAGGCGGAGCTCCGGCGATCGTCGCCGGCGACTGGCGGCTCCTCGCGGGGCCCCAAGGGCGGGGATGGATCCGCCACTCCAGGGCAGTCATCCCGGTGGTCGTCAGGTAGGTGGGGGCGGAGGGAGCTGCCGGCGGCGAGCTTCGCGGCGGAGGAGGCTTTGGTGGCGAAGTGGTTTTGTGGCGGCGATGGCTCCCGATCAAAATCAAGTAGGGGGTTGGGTTCCTGGATGGAAGGAGGGGTTCTTGGTGAAGAGAACGGGGAGGGGGAAGCCCTGGTGGCGCCGGAGTGAACGAGACAGTGGCGGCGGCAGGAGTTGCCGGAGATGAAGAAGGCGGCGTTTCCCTGACGATTGCGGGCTATGGGGGTTCCATGGGGGTAGCTTGAGGTTGCGTGCGTGCTCAGCGGGGCTCGGGGTCCCTTTTATAGCGCGACGGGGTCGGTTCCGCGGCGGTGGATAAGGCGGCCGGCGAACCGCCGTTCTGTAGTTGCAGGGGAACGTGGCGGTGACGAGAGCTAGGCGACACCCTTGTGGATGAGCTTGAGCTGTTCAAGGGGCCAGGTGGCGAGCCGGGGTGGCTTGGGCAGCGCTGAACGGCGCAGGGCTGTCGGCCGATGCCGGCGTGCCGCCAAAAGTGCTCTGGCGGTGGCACTGTAGGGCGCCAGGGCGGGCTGTCGTGTTGTGGCGAGGCGGGGAGTGCATGGCGAGGTTCTGCAGTGTGGGCCAAGACAGGGGCGCGACGCGGCGGCTCGTGTGCGCGGCTGCAATTTGCGCGCTCTGGGCGCGCCTAGCGCACGTACACCAGATGCTCGGCGAAATGCCATGGCACTCCAGAGCGCTTGGTTGGAGCTGGGAGTTAGCAGGTCTAGGCTATGGCTTGCAAGGAGATCAATGGACAAGCTTAAGGGGTCAGAGGATCAGGTTCACACTGCTAACTAAAATCCATGCCAAATCTGACCATGCACTCCAGGTGTTTGACAAAATGCCACAGGCACTTAGGCAAGTCTTGGAGTGGTCAAAAACTCCAGATCAGTGTCTCCTTAGATGCAAGAGAGAGTGGTGAGGTTATTTGGACAAAAGGGGAAACTTGCTAGTGCGAGTTTTGCAAAACTACAATTCTGGACAGGAAATAAATGACATTATTTCATGAACCAAAATTAATCCAATGGGTGCATGCTCCTGGATTTAGGGGTTTGGTAGGGCTGTCTACAAGTAGGAGAAAACACAAGATCTTTGGAGCAAAATTAAATAGGGTTGCAGTAGAAATCACAAGGCTGGACCAGAATGAAAAAGAGGTTGATTCACTCAAAATTTTCAAAGAACAGCACTAGGTTTTTGCATAATGTTGAATCATATGCTACTACCAATATCCCATAATTTTGATGGAGACTAGAAAGAATTATTTAAAAGGGTTGTAGTGCAAATTGCACTCTGGACAGAGAAGGGAAAATTGATGCAGAGCTCAAATTATTACATAAATAAAAGATATTTTTGCACAAATGTTATTGAATAACATCACATGACATCTCCAAATTTTGGTTAGAATTTTAGGTGAATTTATCCAATGGTATAGTTCAAATATGGCCATATAACCTTGAAAAACCATTTTTAAGAAAGTAAAGATCAAGCAACTTAATTATTTAATTAGTTATATTAAATAAGGGAAAGTTTCTCTTGACAGATTAAATAAGTCCAATGACATATTTGGAAAGTTTTCTCTCTGGGAAAAACTCATCATAACAGGGAAGGAAATGATTTAAAAATCAAAATGGATCTCAGAAATCCAAAGTTTTAATTCCTGGCAAAAATTTTAATTCATTAAAACAAGGCCAAATTTTTGGGGTGTCACAAATGCACGTCCTTGAATGAAAATAATGCCTCTTTGCACACAAAAGCATAGCAAACAGATTTGCTAAAATCTAGATCATCAATATCAGATTTGGTGGCAAGTAAACATGCACTTTTCAATTTAATTTCAGAAGCAACACTAGATTGTTTATTATTAGGCTGCATTTGTTGCTCAAATTGTTTTGCCACAATTTGATTTTCACTCTTATTTTTCTCCTGTTTTGCTTTATTAGCTCTATTAATATCATATTTCAAAATGGAATCAGGAGTCATAGGAAGCAAAGTAATATTTTTATCCTTATGAACAAGAGTATACTGATTGTTTCTACCATGGTGTACAGAATTTTTACCAAATTGCCATGGTCTACCAAGTAATAAGGAACATGCTTGCATAGGTACCACATCACAATCAACATAATCAGCATATGTAGAGATACTAAAATGCACACAAACAGTACGTGTTACCTAAACCTTGCAGCTGTTGTTGAACCATTGGATGTAGTAAGGATGTGGATGTGGTCTTGTGGTGAGAGATAGCTTCTCCACCATCTCCATGCTAGCCAAGTTATTGCAGCTCCCTCCATCTATGATGACACGAACAGAATGTTCCTTCATAACTCCCTTTGTATGGAACAAAACATGCCTCTGATTTTGCTCAGCTTGTGTAACCTGCACACTCAAAACACGTTGAGCAACTAAACATTCATACCTGTCAGCATCTTTAGCAGCCATGTATTGCATCTCATGATCAGAATCATCTCCACCGTGTTCTTCACGTGTAATAAAAGCCAAAGTCTCCTCATCATAGTCACTAGCGGACTCATACCCACCATCCTCAGTAGCAATCATCACATGCTGAGATTGGCATTCTCTCGTAAAATGTCCTCTTCCCTTACAACGACGACAAATAATATCACTTGTGTGCCCTGTTTATCCCATGGAATAAGAAGAGCTCTGCGCAGGTCCAGCAGGTGTGCTCTTGGCAGATAGTGGTGGTTGTGCCTGCTTTCTTGTATCACAGCTGGAGGTGGCACCTGATGGAGGTGCTGGTGGAGTGGAAGTAGAGGATGCATGTGGTGTCCATGATGAAGATCGACCTGCAGAAAAGTTAGTTCGCGCCAATGCCTGTCGATCTTGCACTTCACGTTCAGCTTTACAAGCAAGATGGAATAAACGAGTGATATTATTATACTCCTTATACTCTAGGATGGTCTGAATCTCTCTATTTAATCCACCCATAAAACGTGCAAGCATAGCTTCATTCTCCTCAACAATACCACATCTAATCATGCCAGTTTGTACTTCCTGATAATATTCTTCTACAAAAAAGTTTCCTTGTCTTAAACGCTGCAATTTTTGAAGTAATTCACGTTGATAATATGGTGGAACCCAACGAGTACGCATAGCAGTTTTCAAAGCAGCCCAAATAGCTGGAATAGGATATAATCTACAATGCTCAGACCACCAAACACATGCAAAACTAGTGAATGCACAAACAGCAGCAGGAACACGTCTCTCCTCGGGATATTGTAAACATGTAAATCGTTGTTCAGTTTCTAACTCCCAAGTAAGATATATATTAGGAACATATCTACCCTCAAATGGTGGAATATTCAATTTGAGTTTAGGGATATGGTCATGATCTCGTACCTGCGGGTGAGCCCTACCATTGCCATTATTTGCATGTGGACGACCTAGTGGTTGCTGTGCTGGTGGTGGCACATAGTTCTGATTTTATTTAACCTCATCCTCGCAATCTCTGGCAAAATCATCCTCCTCCGCATCAGCAGCAGGAGCCACAGAAGTATCAACAGCAACACCAACAGTTTGGCTAGGTGCAAGAGGGAGACGGCTCGCTCGGCGGAGGCCTGTTTCATGATGTGTAGGTAGTCATTGTTGTTGTTGTTGTAGAGGTGCATTAGGTGCGGCCGGTGGTGGTGGTGGAAGACGTGCGAGCAATTCATTAAACATGTTATCGATATTTGTTTCGAACATCTTCTCCATGCCATCTATCTTCTCCATGGCCTCTTCAAATCTGTTTAGCACATCTTGCACCTGTCCACTCATCATTTGCTGAAATTTATCATGCAACTCCTTATTCGTCATGTTCTCCCAGTCAGTCTCGTCGACTTATGATCCTGCCATGGTTAGCATCAATAGAAACACACAAGAATATGATCCTACAGACTACTAACAAGAGGTGGTGGTGGTGTCACAAATCCGTCAAGCAAATCTCAAATTCTTACCAGTTCTTACCCAGCAGCAGGCGGTGATCGGCAACTGTCGTAGTCAAAACTCTCAAAGCTTGGATAGAGCGATTACCAGGGAGAGTCAAACGCACGACGTAGATGTATGTGGAGCTGGGAAGGCTTATAATATGGTAGCAAAAAGGGTCAGCAATAATCAATTCAGAGATGCAAAGTTGAATAAACGCTCAATGACGGTACTGTGCTGGTCCTAGGCTAGACCGTGCTAGAGACGCGAGCCTAGAACACTAACAAAATCACGGCGCTGCACGTAATCAATGGAGGAGCACACTCTGATTTTTTTTCCTTTTTTTCACTTTTTTGCACTTTTTTTCTCTTTTTTTGCTCCGCAACAATTTTTTTTTTGAAAAAGTCTACAAATGGTCTAAAAACTGCCTAGCCAGATATATGTTGCAGGTGAACTCGGATTGGCGTGATGGCGGCGGATATGTGGTGGCGTATATGGTAGCAGCGATGATGATGGTGCGGTGGTGATATATGGCAGCGGCGACGTGACAACCTGTGAATAGAACTCGAAACTCTAAAGGACTAGATGCTAAGACCAGCAACTTGACATGACGATGCAACCGCAAATTCAACAAAGCAAATAGAGAAAAGATTATGCAAAGGCTCAGATTGGTTCGGATAGGATGAACTAACCCTAATTTTTTTGGCTTTTTCGTGGACTATAGGTACGAAGAATAGACTCGATCTAAACTACGAAAAACTGTAAAATCTCACTGAGCAACCTGAAAATCTGATACCACTTGATAGAGGCAAAGGTGTCCCGATGTTTCGATGAGATGGTGGCTATCGTTTTCTGTGGGAGTCGACCTTGACGATCCGACTACGAATGTGCGAGATGTCGCGCCTTAGCAATCGCTAAACCAACTTCCGAGGGTTATTAACCACGCCGGAGCACAATCAACCTGACCACGAGGGTTTGTTTCCTGCAAGGAAACAAAGAACAAGCAAGAAACTGAGATTGCAATCTGGATATTGCGAATATAAGATGAAAGCTTTATTGATCAAGGTCGGGTTCTGTGATGCCTTGGTCTAGTCGTTGAACACAAACGAAGTACGCGAAGTTGCAGCTATGGCGAACTTTTAATCTAAACAAAACCCAAAGCCTAAACGATGCCCTAAGGGCTGTATATATGGAGGAGAGAGGGGGAATTTCGTGGCCCTTGGTGGAGGGGTCCGAAACCATCCCTAACTGTTGTTTCCCCACACATACGGACTCTAAAAACAGCCTATACTTAAGTACTTCGAAAATACATGGGCCTGGCCCAATAATAAGATGACGCAGCACCTAAAATGGCCTCTGGACGAAATTGATGAAGGGGAATCTTGTATATTTCGTCCCATGCTTCATGCACTCATTATGGTGGCTTTAGAGTCCTGGAATCATCACTTGTAACTCCGTTCTTGTGCCCCTTGCGCATGCCATCATCTCCATGCTTGAACTTGCTCCAAGGTTCATGTTTCTTGTCCAAGCTAGGCCCTTCATTTGTAAGAAAAACAAATGCATTCAATTTAGGCAGCATCATATTCTCATGAACATTAGAATCGTTGCCAAGAAATGGAAGTACCTGATAATTCAATTGGCGTGCGCGAGCTCTAGTAATCGGTCCAGTATGTATAGCAGCAGGGGCTGTGGGTGTAACAATGGTATTGATGTCCTCATCAAAGGTTATATTCGCGAATCCCTTAGTCCTTGTGCTGTTCCTATCATTTTAGTGCCGAAAAAGGATGGTACGTCACGTATGTGCGTTGATTGTAGAGGTATTAATAATATTACTATTCGTTATCGTCATCCTATTCCTAGGCTGAATGATATGCTTGATGAATTGAGTGGCTCTACAATATTCTCCAAAGTTGATTTGTGTAGTGGATACCATCAAATTCGTATGAAATTGGAGATGAATGGAAAACAACATTTAAAACTATGTTTGGATTATATGAGTGGTTAGTCATGCCTTTTGGGTTAACTAATGCACCTAGTACTTTCATGAGGTTATTGAACGAAGGTTTACGTGCTTTCATTGGATGATTTGTGGTAGTTTGCTTTGATGACATATTGATTAATAGCAAATCTTTGGAGGAACATTTGGAACATTTATGTGCTGTTTTTATTGCTCTATGTGATGCACATTTGTTTGGTAACCTTGGAAAGTAAACCTTTTGCACTGACCGAGCACCAGCCCGGATATCCGGCCCCCACAGCCTGGACATCCGGCCCTCCACGAATGCCCAGACATCCGGCCCGACGCCCGGACGTCCACACTCCCTGTCTGCGAACAGTAAAGGGCGGAGGCCCGTGTACCCCTTCTACCCCCCTAGACTATATATACTCTATCTCGTACAACTTTCTAGGGTTAACAAATGTTTAGCTCATATTTGTGAGAGAGCTTTGCTCATCCACTTGGTTAGCTTCTCCTTGGAGATTCGAGCCTCCACCGGAGAAGACCCCCCAAGCGGATTCAAGACCCCTCTTTAGGGAAGAACATCAAGACCTCCTCACGGAGAAGAACCGGTTACCCTTTTGTATCGTCCCTAGTTGCCCGTGGACCGTGAATCGTTCTATGTATCCGAGGTTCTAGCATATGTGTGACTTGTTCTTGTTAGTTTGAGTGTTCCTCTTGTGTTTCCCCTTGTGTTTTCCCTCGTTTTCCTCTGTTTCCCTCTTTGTGTTCCTCGTGTTCTTCGCGGGATCCGCTCCTTTCGTGAAATATCGGGCGATTAGGGTTCCACCCTACATCATCTTGGTATCTAAAGCCACGTTGATCATGATTTCGGAGCCTCCCCGTTGTGTTTCTAGCCTTGTTTTGTTGTTTTTCGTCCTAATTCGAAAATTCTCCACCAAAAATAGCCCCAATTTTTTTTGTGATTTGTTGGTGTGTTGAGCTTTTGTTGGTTTGGATCCGTCGATTTGCTTTGTTTTTAGTGGATCTAGCTTCCCATCCTTTTCCCCCTTTTCCCATCCAAAAATTCCTCCGAATTTCGCCCGGATTTAACCTCCCCACGCGGTGTTCATCCCGTTCGTCCCCAGATCTAGAGCCCAGACATCCGGCCCGTAGAGCCCGGACATCCGGCCCCGCTCTGACATCCGGCCTCCCACCCAGACATCTGACCCCTGGCAGCAACATCTCCATCCACCGCCCAATTTCCACCAAATTTTGTTCCGGTGCCCACCATATACCATATATACTTCCGCATACCTCCACCACTTCCGCATAACCCAACCATTTTTGTAAAGTTTCGCTCTCCGACACAATTGCTACTTCGAGGTTTGAGAATTTGAGTTGCGGTACCGTATCCTTTTGTGTTTCGGCTATCTAGGTACGGTTCGACATCGACATCACCGCCGCTCATCTTCGCCACGAACGCGTCATCAACAACGACCACCTCGACTACGACTTGGTATTCGTGCCACCATTTTGACACCATACTAGAAGCAAGACCGGTAACATCATCTTGGTATTGGACATATCATTCTGGCCATTACATTGATAGCCAGCATAGCCTTACTCCTTTGCGTTGCTTACCCATCGAGACTAGCCATTGAGAATTGCCAGCAACAAGACTTGTGCACATTAGTGATCATACTTCCCTTAGCATACATAAATCATTGTTGCATATCTTGGTATCATCTCTTGTGTCACAAAGTTCTCATCGCATACTCATTTGCTATCTTGGTTCGTCAAGCATTGCATGCAAAAAGAGCTCAGACATCAAAGAGCCAAACAAGCTTTTAAGCAGAGAGAAAAGATAAGCAAAGAGCTTTTAAGAAAGAACAGTAGCATCTTACAACATTAAGATTGTCATACTCGATCATCTTGGATCATATCATAGCAACACCTTGCATAGAACATATTTGGGATAGAAGTCATTACATATTTGCTACGTAGGTTGTGCACAAGTTCTTGTATCCGCCTATTGTGCAATCGTGCTAGCGTCTCTCTAGTGTTGTGCCACAAGAGCATTATTGTGGATTCCACATTTTGGCTCACCCTTGGTTGCACAACCCCACTTATCTTTTTGTGTGTGTGTTTCCGTGTACCTTATATGCTTGGTCCACTTGTTACATTGCATCTTGCGAATCTTTTCCAACATTATTGAAGCTCACTTACAATTGCATCAAATTTTGTGCCACCATCCTAACCAAGATCCACCAAAAGCTTTTACTTGTGTAGGTGTGAGAAACCGACAAGAACTCGTACCAATTGTGCTATTTCCTTGTCCTACATTGGAGTGATCCTCGATCCACTTTCAACTTCTGATGTAGGGTAGAGACCCTAATCGCCCGATCTTTCATCAAAGGAGTGGATCCATGGGAAAACGAAGAACACGAGGAAGAACGGAAGGAAAACACAAGAGGAAATCTCTAAACCGACATGAATAAGTCACACATGGGCTAGATCCTCGAGTACATAGAACGATACACGAATCCACGGACAACTAGGGACGATACACGGTAACCGGTTCTTCTCCGTGAGGAGGTCTTGAATCCACAAGGGGATCTTCCTGTAAAGGGGTCTTGAATCCAAGGTGGATCTTCTCCGTAGAGGGGCCGCGGTCTCTCTCGTGGAGTAGATCCGATATGGATGAGCAATGCTCTATCTCTAAAATGAGCTAAACCAATGCTAACCCTAGCTAGGATGAATGGGGGGGGGTCTATTTATAGTCTAAGTGCAAATGGGAGCGAAGTGAAGGGGTACCTGGGCCTCGGGCCCGAACACTGTGTGCAGACAGGTACTGGACGTCCACTGGGGACCAGTCGTCCGGTGTCTCAGGAGCTGCCGGACGTCCGGTGTCCTCCGGTCGTCCACTGGTTCCGTTCTGTGATATGGGTGCCGGACGTCCGGAGGCTCCAGACTTCCGCTGATGTTGGCTCGGGTGCGGTCGCGCCGGTCGTCCAGTTGGGGCCGGACGTCCGCTCATTGGCCTCGGGTGCAGGGGCACCGGTCGTCCGGTCTGGATCGGACGTCCGCTCGCTGGGGCTCGGGTGACGCTTCAGGCGCCGGACGTCCGGTCCCGTTCGGTCGTCCGGTGGCTGGGACTTTTCCTTCAGCCCTCCTTCTTCTCCGTCTTCTCGTCATTCTTTCTCTTCTTCTTGTCCTTGCTCCTTAGCTTCTCCATTGTACCTGAGTATGCACAAAGTATCCATATGAGGTAGTAGCCATTCTTCGTGTGCATCGAAGTGGAATTGTGAGAGGAGAGATGTCACCTCGGTTTCAAGAGCTCTTGCACGTGATTGAGTCATGGGTCCACTAGGCACTTGATGAGACGATGGTAGGTCCTTGGGGATGACCTTGGGATGCTCCGCATCATCTCCCCTCACTTGGGGAAGATCTGTCCTCGGATCAAATTCTTCATCACCATGGAAGGGAGAGAGATCTTTGATGTTGAAGATGTCGCTCACGTTGTCCTTGTCACGTGGGAGGTCGATCTTGTAAGCATTGTCGTTGTAGCGTTCAAGCACCTTGAAGGGTCCATCCGCTCGTGGTCGAAGCTTGGATTTGCGTTCTTGTGGGAAGCGGTCCTTGCGAAGGTGTAGCCACACTCGATCACCAATGTTGAAGACAGGTTGCTTGTTGAATTTGAGCTTGGTCGCAAGGTGTTGAACTTGGCGCTCGATGGTGTTTCTTGTATCTTCATGCACGTTCTTGAGATGTGTCACGCGCGCACTTGCGTCCAAATTAGTGCGCTCTTGGAGTGGTAGGGGAAGGATGTCCAATGGGGACAAAGGGTTGAAACCGTAGACAACCTCGAAGGGGGACTTGCCCGTAGTCGAATGTCTTGCGCGGTTGTAGGCGTACTCGGCGATGGGTAAGCACTCCTCCCACTCCTTGATGTTCTTCTTGATTAGTACACGAAGAAGGGTGGAGAGCATATGGTTTGTCACCTCTGTTTGGCCATCGGTTTGTGGATGATAGGCCGTGGAGAATAGAAGCTTGATTCCGAGCTTGGCGCATAAGGTCTTCCAAAAGTAACTCAAGAACTTGACATCGCGGTCCGAGACGATAGTCTTTGGCACACCATGTAGACGCAATATTTCCCTACAAAAGAGAGTAGCAACATGTGAAGCATCGTCTATCTTGTTACAAGGAATAAAATGTGCCATTTTTGAGAAACGGTCCACAACGACAAATATAGAATCTTTCCCATTGCGAGTCCTAGGCAAACCAAGTACGAAGTCCATGCTAATGTCTTCCCATGGTTGGTATGGAATCGGTAGAGGCATATAGAGACCGTGAGATTGAGCTTTGGACTTAGCTTTGCGGCATGTCGAACATCGGTTGGTGAAGCGATTGACGTCCCGAAATATCTTTGGCCAAAATTAGCTCTTCGAGAGCGTAGCGAACGTCTTGTCTCGTCCGAAATGTCCCATTAAGCCTCCTCCATGCGATTCCTGCAAAAGCAACAAACGAAGGGACGACTTTGGGATGCAAAGTTTGTTAGCTCTCATAAGATAGCCGTCTTTGATGTAATAGCATTTGCTAGATGTATTCGACAAACACTTGGCATAAGGAGTGGCAAAAGTTTCATCATGCTCATACAATTCTTTGATATGCTCGAAGCCAATGACATCTAACTCAAGTTGCGTGACTAGCACGCAAATGCGGGAAAGAGCATCCACTATGATGTTTTCTTTACCCTTGATGTATTTGATGACATAGCGAAAAGAATCAATGAATTCACTCCATTTAGCATGACGCTTGTTCAACTTAGTTTGACCCTTAAGATACTTGAGAGTCTCATGATCGGTATGAATGATAAACTCATGGGGACGAAGGTAATGTTCCCATTCATGTAAAACATGGACTAAAGCATATAGCTCTTTGTCATAGATGGGATAGTTGAGTTGCGCTCCGGAAAATTTCTCACTAAAGTAAGCTATGGGGCGCTTCTCTTGCGTTAACACACCTCCTATGCCATTACCGCTAGCATCACAATGAATCTCAAAAGGCTTGTCGAAGTTGGGTAAAGCTAGCACGAGAGCATGAGTACGCTAATTCTTAAGCTCATTGAATGTATTATCTTGGGATGGTCCCCAAATAAAGGGCGCATTCTTCTTGCTCAAAGCATGCAAAGGTGAAGCAATAGTGCTAAAATCCTTCACAAAGCGACGATAGAAACCCGCAAGACCAAGGAAACTACGCACTTGATGCAAGTTGGTTGGTTGCGGCCAAGTCTTAATAGCATTGATCTTGGACTCATCTACATGAACACCCTTAGAAGAAACCACAAAACCCAAGAAAACGAGCTTATCAACACCAAAAAGGCATTTCTCCATATTAGCATAGAGTTGCTCTTTTCGAAGAGTTTGCAAAACAGTGCGGACATGGGTGACATGCTCTTTGATAGATTTGCTAAACACAAGAATGTCATCAACGTAAACCACAACAAATATACCAATGTAAGGGCGAAAGACATGATTCATAAGGCGCATAAAAGTGCCCGGTGCTTCCGAGAGACCCATAGGCATGACTAACCACTCATACAAACCAAACTTGGTTTTGAAGGTGGTTTTCCATTCATCGCCCTCTTGTATGCGGATTTGATAGTAACCACTCTTAAGATCAATTTTGGAAAATATACTGGCACCACTAAGCTCATCTAGCATATCATCTAGGCGTGGAATGGGGTACCTATAGCGAACGGTGATAGCATTGTTAGGTCTACAATCGGAGCACATGCGAAAGGTACCGTCACGTTTTGGCACAAGAATGACCGGTACGGCATAAGTGCTCAAACTTTCACGCACATGACCATGGTCTATGAGATGCTTTACTTGCCTTTGAATTTCTTTGGTTTCTTCGGGGTTGACGCCGTATGGAGCTTTGTTCGGAGGCGGTGCTCCGGGGATGAAGTCGATGCCGTGCTCAATGCCTCGTAGTGGAGGTAGTCCCGAAGGTAGCTCATCGGGGAAAACATCTTGAAATTCCTGCAAAAGAGAAGACAACACTAGAGGAAGAGTGTGAGAAGTGTTAGGTTGTGGTGCATTGTCCTTGCACACGAGGACGTAGTGTAGACACTAGATGGGTTCTCACACACTTCTCTCATCTCACGTTTGGTGGCAAATAGAACTAGGTTCTTGTTTTCGCTCATGGTGGAGGCTCTCAATTTGGGCTTGTGGCGCTCACTCTCTTTTTGGTGGCTCACTCTCTCACCATTCTCTCCATGATGGGTGGCTTGCTTATCGGCGATCACTTGGCATGGAGACATAGGTCGTAACACAAACTCCTTTCCTTGCATCTTGAAGCTATAGTGGTTTGTACGCCCATTGTGGACGACTCCTCTATTAAATTGCCATGGCCGTCCAAGGATAAGATGACAAACGGTCATTGGGATGACGTCGCACTCCAAGGTGTCTTCGTAGGCGCCGATCTTGCAGGAGACTTGCACTCGGTGCTCGACTTGGATTGTACCGAGTCACTAAGCCATTGCACTTTGTATGGATATGGATGCTTTGTCTTGGGCAATTGGAGCTTGGAGCAAAGTTCTTCACTTGCGAGATTGTGACAACTCCCTCCATCAATGATGACCTTGACGGATCATCCATTGATGCCGGCCTTGGTGTGGAATATGTGGCATCGTTGGTCTTCTTCTTGGTGATGTTGTAGAGTCAAGACTTTGGAGACAACAAGTGCGGGACTTGAGTCTTCATCACAAAAGACTTGTTCTTCTTCGTTGTTTGCTTGGCTGCGCATGGCGACTTGCTCTAGGGCTTCCATTTCTCCTTCGCTCGTGGAATCATAAGTGCCATCGTCGTTAGAGGTCATGGTGCACTTGTTGGTGCACTCATAGGACTTGTGGCCTCGGCCGCCGCAAGTGAAACACTTGAGGGAACTCGTCTTGACGGTCTCATCGGTAGGGGTTTATGATGATGAAGCTCTCAGCTTGAAGTTGCTCGTATGAGGATTGCTTGTAGTTGGCGAAGCTTTCTTGGAAGTCGACTTGGCGATGTTGGAAGTAGAGGGTCTTGTAGTCGGTGTTGGAGTCGTTGAAGCTTGGTTATTGGAGAAACCGTAGGACTTGGATGAGAACTTAGCATACTTGAAATCATCTTGCACTTGGCGTTCCGCTTTGGTAGGTTGGTGCATGAGCTCGATGATATTTGAGTATGGTTGGAAGTCCGCGATCTTCTTGAAAGGATGATTGAGTCCATTCAAGAAACGTGCCATTGTTTGCTCATCATCTTCCATCACATTGGCTCTTATCATAGCAATCTCCATCTCCTTGTAGTATTCTTCAACGCTCTTGGTTCCTTGCTTGAGTTGTTGGAGTTTCTTGAAGAGGTAACGGTTGTAGTAGGTAGGCACGAAGCATGCTCTCATGACATCCTTCATTTGTGCCCAAGTAGTGATGGGTGGTTCACCTCTTGTCTCGCGGCTGATGTAGGGTGGAGACCCTAATCGCCCGATCTTTCATGAAAGGAGCGGATCTCGCGGAAAACACAAAGAACACGACGATGAACGGAAGGAAAACACAAGAGGAAATCACTAAACTGACACGAATAAGTCACACATGGGCTAGATCCTCGAGTACATAGAACGATACACGAATCCACGGACAACTAGGGACGATACATGGTAACCGGTTCTTCTCCGTGAGGAGGTCTTGAATCCACAAGGGGATCCTCCCTTAGAAAGAGGTCTTGAACTGAAGATGGATCTTCTCCGAAGAGGGGCCGCGGTCTCTCTCGTGGAGTAGATCTGATATGGATGAGCAATGCTCTATCTCTCTAATAAGCTAAAGCAATGCTAACCCTAGCTAGGATGAATGGGGGGTCTATTTATGCAAATGGGGGCGAAGTGAAAGGGTACATGGGCCTCGGGCCCGAACACTGTGCAAGATAGGTACCGGACGTCCACTGGGGACCGGTCGTCCGGTGTCTCAGGAGCTGCCGGACGTCCGGTGTCCTCCGTTCGTCCGCTGGTTCCGCTCTGTGACGGGGGTGCCGGACGTCGGGAAACGTCGGTCTTCCGCTAACTTTGGTTTGGGTGCAGGTGCGTCGGTCGTCCGGTCCGGACTGGACGTCCGCTTGTTTGCTTGGGTGTCGGGGCACCGGTCGTCCGGTCTGGACCGGACGTCCACTGGCTGGGACTCGACTGATGCTTCAGGCGCTGGACGTCCAGTCCCGACCGGTCGTCCGGTGGCTGGGACTTTTCCGGCAGCCCTTCTTCTTCTCCGTCTTCTCGTCCATCTTCCTCTTCTTCTTGTCCTTGCTCCGGAGCTTCTCCATTGTACGTGAGTATGCACAAAGTATCCATCTGAGGTAGTAGCCATGCTTCATGTGCATCGAAGTGGAATTGTGAGAGGAGAGATGTCACCTCGGTTTCAAGGGCTCTTGCACGTGATCGAGTAATGGGTCCAGTAGGCACTTGATGAGATGATGGTAGGTCCATGGGGATGACCTTGGGATGCTCCGCATCATCTCCCCTCCCTTGGGGAAGATCCGTCCTCGCATCAAAAACTTCATCACCATGGAAGGGAGAGAGATCTTTGACGTTGAAGATGTCGCTCACGTTGTACTTGTCATGTGGGAGGTCGATCTTGTAAGCGTTGTCGTTGTAGCGTGCAAGCACCTTGAAGGGTCTATCCGCTCGTGGTCGAAGCTTTGATTTGCGTTCTTGTGGGAAGCGGTCCTTGAGAAGGTGTAGCCACACTCGATCACCAATGTTGAAGACCATAGGTTGCTTGTTGAAGTTGAGCTTGGTCGCAAGGCGTTGAACTTGGCGCTCCGATGGTGTTTCTTGTATCTTCATGCATCTTCTTGAGATGTGTCACACGCGCACTTGCGTCCAAATTGATGCGCTCTTAGAGTGGTAGAGGAAGAACGTCCAATGGTGACAATGGGTTGAATCCGTAAACAACCTCGAAAGGCGACTTGCCGGTTGTTGAGTGTCTTGCTCGGTTGTAGGCGAACTCGGCAATAGGTAGGCACTCCTCCCACTCCTTGATTTTCTTCTTGATGAGTACTCGAAGTAGAGCGGAGAGTGTGCAGTTTGTCACCTCCGTTTGGCCGTCGGTTTGAGGATGGTACGCCATGGAGAAGAGTAGCTTGACTCCAAGCTTGGGGCATAGGGTCTTCCAAAAGTAGCTAAGGAACTTGACGTCGCGGTCCGAGACAATTGTCCTTGGCACACCATGGAGACGCAATATTTCCCTACAAAAGATTTTAGCAACATGTGAAGCATCGTCTATCTTGTGACAAAGAATAAAATGTGCCATTTAGGAGAAACGGTCCACAACACAAATATAGAATCTTTCCCACTGCGAGTTTTTGGCAAACCAAGTACAAAGTCCATGCTTATGTCCTCCCAAGGTTGGTATGGAATTAGTAAAGGCATATAGAGACCATGAGATTGAGCTTTTCACTTAGCTTTGCGGCATGTAGAACACCGGTTGGTGAAATGATTGATGTCCCGAAACATCTTTGGCCAAAAGTAGCTCTTCGAGAGCATGGCGAACGTCTTATCGCGTCCAAAGTGCCCCATTAAGCCTCCTCCATGTGATTCCTGCAAAATCAACAAATGAAGGGACGACTTGGGGATGCAAAGTTTGTTAGCTCTCATAAGATAGCCGTCTTTGATGTAATAGCATTCCCACGATGTATTCGACAAACACTTGGCATAAGGAGTGGCAAAAGTTTCATCATGCACACACAATTCTTTGATATGCTCGAAGCCAATGACATCTAACTCAAGTTGCATGACTAGCATGCATATGCGGGAAAGAGCATCCGCGACGATGTTTTCTTTACCCTTGATGTACTTGATGACATAGGGAAAAGACTCAATGAATTCACTCCATTTAGCATGATGCTTGTTCAACTTAGTTTGACCCATGAGATACTTGAGGGTCTCATGATCGGTATGAATGATAAACTCATGGGGACGAAGGTAATGTTCCCCTTCATGTAAAAAACGGACTAAAGCATATAGCTCTTTGTCATAGATGGGATAGTTGAGTTGCGCTCCTGAAAGTTTCTCACTAAAGTAAGCTATGGGGCGCTTCTCTTGCGTTAACACACCTCCTATGCCATTACCGCTAGCATCGCAATGAATCTCAAAAGGCTTGTCGAAGTTGGGTAAAGCAAGCACGGGAGCATGTTTAAGCAAATTCTTAAGCTCATTGAATGCGGTACCTTGGGATGGTCCCCAAATAAACGGCGCATTCTTCTTGCTCAAAGCATGCAAAGGCGAAGCAATGCTGCTAAAATCCTTCACAAAGCGACGATAGAAACCCGCAAGACCAAGAAAACTACGCACTTGATGGAAGTTGGTTGGTTGCGGCCAAGTCTTAATAGCATCGATCTTGGACTCATCTACATGAACACCCTTAGAAGAGACCACAAAACCCAAGAAAATGAGCTTATCAATGCCAAAAAGGCATTTCTCCATATTAGCATAGAGACGCTCTTTCCTAAGAGCTTGCAAAACGGTGCGGACATGGGTGACATGCTCTTGGATAGATTTGCTAAACACAAGAATGGCATTGAAGTAAACCACAACAAATATACCAATGTAAGGGCGAAAGACATGATTCATAAGGCGCATAAAAGTGCCCGGTGCTTCCAAGAGACCCATAGGCATGACTAACCACTCATACAAACCGAACTTGGTTTTGAATGCGGTTTTCCATTCATCACCCTCTTGTATGCGGATTTGATAGTAACCGCTCTTAAGATCAATTTTGGAAAATATAGTGGCACCACTAAGCTCATCTAGCATATCATCTAGGCGTGGAATGGGATACCTATAATGAATGGTGATAGCATTGATATGTCTACAATCGGAGCACATGCGAAAACTACTGTCACGTTTTGGCACAAGAATGACCGGCACGACACAAGGGCTCAAACTTTCACGCACATGTCCATGGTCTATGAGATGCTTTACTTGCCTTTGGATTTCTTTTGTTTCTTCGGGGTTGACGCTGTAGGGAGCTTTGTTCGGAAGCGGTGCTCCGGGATGAGGTCGATGCGGTGCTCAATGCCTCGTAGTGGAGGTAGTCCCGGAGGTAGCTCATCGGGGAAAACATCTTGAAATTCCTGCAAAAGAGAAGACAACACTAGAGGAATAGTGTGAGAAGTGTTAGTTTGTGTTGCATTGTCCTTGCACATGAGGACGTAGTGTAGGACACTAGATGGGTTCTCACACATTTCTCTCATCTCATGTTTGGTGGCAAATAGAACTAGGTTCTTCTTTTCGCTCATCGTTGAGGCACTCAATTTGGGCTTGTGGCACTCACTCTCTTTTTGGTGGCTCACTCTTTCACCATTCTCTCCAAGATGGGTGGCTTTCTTATCGGCGATCACTTGGCTTGGAGACATAGGTCATAACACAAACTCCTTTCCTTGCATCTTGAAGCTATAGTGGTTTGTACGCCCATTGTGGACCACTCCTCTATCGAATTGCCATGGCCGTCCAAGTAGAAGATGGCAAACGGTCATTGGGATGACGTCGCACTCCAAGGTGTCTTCGTAGGCGCCGATTTTGAAGGAGACTTGTACTCGGTGCTCGACTTGGATAGTGCCAGAGTCACTAAGCCATTGCACTTTGTATGGATGTGGATGCTTCGTCTTGGGAAATTGGAGCTTGGAGCAAAGTTCTTAACTTGCGAGATTGTGACAACTCCCTCCATCGATGATGACCTTGATGGATCGTCCATTGATGCCAGCCTTGGTGTGGAATATGTGGCATCGTTGGTCTTCTTCTTGGTGATGTTGTAGAGTTAAGACTTTGGAGATAACAAGTGCGGTCCTTGAGTCTTCATCACAAAAGACTTGTTCTTCTTCATTGTTCACTTGGCGGTGCACGGCGACTTGCTCAAGGGCTTCCATTTCTCCTTCACTCATGGAATTATAAGTGCCATTGTCATTGAAGATCATGGTGCGCTTGTTGGTGCACTCATAGGACTTGTGGCCTCGGCCGCCGCAAGTGAAACACTTGAGGGAACACGTCTTGACGGTCTCATCGGTAGGGGTTGATGATGATGAAGCCCTCGGCTTGAAGTTTCTCGTATTAGGATTGCTTGTAGTTGGCGAAGCTTTCTTGGAAGTCAAGTTGTCGATGTTGGAATTAGAGGGTCTTGTAGTCAGTGTTGGAGTCGTTGAAGCTTGGTTATTGGAGAAACCGTAGGACTTGGATGAGAACTTGGCATACTTGAAATCATCTTGCACTTGACGTTCCGCTTTGGTAGCTTGGTGCACGAGCTCGATGAGATTTGAGTATGGTTGGAAGTTGGCGATCTTCTTGATAGGATGATTGAGTCCATTCAAGAAACGTGCCATAGTTTGCTCATCATCTTCCGTCACATTGGCTCTTATCATTGCAATCTCCATCTCCTTGTAGTATTCTTCAATGCTCTTGGTTCCTTGCTTGAGTTGTTGGAGTTTCTTGAAGAGGTCGCGGTTGTAGTAGGTAGGCACGAAGCGTGCTCTCATGACATCCTTCATTTGTGCCCAAGTAGTGATGGGTGGATCACCTCTTGCCTCGCGGTGCTCAATGACTTGTTCCCACCAAATGAGGACATAGTCTTGGAACTCAAGGGATGCCATCGCGATCTTCTTCTCTTCTTCATAATTGTACAAATGGAAGATCTTGTCAACTTTCAATGCCCATGAAAGGTATTCTTTGGGATCGTTGCTTCCGTTGAACTTGGGCATGGTGAACTTGAGCTTGCCGTAGCGTTGCTCTTCATTGTGTTGGGGTCAGGGATGATGACGCCCATGTTGTAGATGATTGTCCAACTCGTGGTGCTCTTGACGCGGAGGGTTGTCAACCTCGTGTTGCTCTTGTCACGGAGGATTCCCATTGTTTTCATGCTCTTGATGAACTTGATGGTCTTGGCAAGCTTGTGGAGGAATGCGTCGAGCTCGAGGGGGAACTTGACAATGCAAGCGAGCTTGAAATCGTCGTTCATGAAGTTCTTCGCGAAGTGCTTCCTCTTCTTCACGGGCTTGTCGGCCTCGGTCGGCAATGGCTCGACTCGCATCGCATAGAGCTTGTTGTGCCTCAAGTGCTTGAGCGTCATGGAGTTGTTGTTCTTGACGTTGAGCCTCGGCATCTTGTGCATTTTTGTGTAGACGCACGCGTTCTTCCTCTTCATGTTGGCATTGTTGTTGCTGTTCTCGAGCTAGCGCAAAGGCTTCTTTGGCTTGACGTCGTCGGCGCTCTTGAGAGTCGGTGTCCCGAAGCAGATTGAGGTTTGCTTGATGGTCTGTGCGCGCGGCTCGACGAAGAGTGTTCGATGTCGGTGTACTTGAGTCGGAATGGCGACTTGAACGGCTCCTTCTTGAAGTGGAAGAAGAGCGATTGAGCAACAAAGCGCGAATCTCGTCCATCCTTGCGTCATTCTTGCTGCTTGTGATCGTCGACCTTATGGTCGAAGTAGTCCCTTGTACGTTGCTCGGAAAGTCGCAAGTCGGCGACAAGGTTGTCGATGCGTTCACTCATACATTGTTGCTCTTGATGCAAAGCATGTTGTGCACCAAAGAGGTGACTCTTGGTGACGAAGGAGTTCATGTCATCGTCTTTGATGAGGACATCAATAACATTGTTACATCCACATCCCCTACTGTTACATATACTGGACAAATTACTAGAGCTCGCGCACGCCAATTAAATTACCAGGTACTTTCATTTCTTGGTAATGATTCTAATGTTCATGAGAATATGATGCTGCCTAAATTGGATACATTTGTTTTGCTTACAAATGAAGGGCCTAGCTTGGAGAAGGATGAACATTGGAGCAAGAACACGCATGGAGTTGATGGCATGCGCAAGGGGATCAAGAACGGAGTTACAAGTGATGATTTCAGGACTTTGAAGCCACCATAAGGAGTGCATGAAGCCTTGGACGAAATATACAAGATGCCACTTCATAATATTCGTCCATAGGCTATTCTAGGTGCTGCGTCACCTTATTATTGGTCCAGGCCCATGTAATTTTGAAATACTTAAGTATAGGCTATTTTTAGAGTCCGTATGTGTGGGGAAACAAGAGTTAGGGTTGGTTTCGGACCCCACCCTCAAGGGCCACGAAATTCTCCCCTCTTCCTCCATATATACAGCCCTTAGGGCGTCGTTTAGACTTTGGGTTTTGTTTAGATTAAAAGTTCGCCATAGCTGCAACTTCTCGTACTTCGTTTGTGTCCAACGACCAGACCAAGACGTCACAGAACCCCACCTTGATCAATAAAGCTTTCATCTTATATTCGCAATATCCAGATTGCAATCTTAGTTTCTTGCTTGTTCTTCATTTGCTTGCAGGAAACAGACCCTCGTTGTCAGGTTGATCATGCTCCGGCGTGGTCAATAACCCTCGGAAGTTGGTTTAGAGATTGCTAAGGCGCGACGTCTCGCACGTTCGTAGTCGGATCGTCAAGGTCGACTCCCATAGAAAATGATAGCCACCATCTCATCGAAACATCGGAACACCTCTGCCTCTATCAAGTGGTATCAGATTTCCGGGTTGCTCAGTGAGATTTTACAGTTTTTCGTAGATTACATCGAGTCTGTTCTTCATACCTACAGTCCACGAAAAAGCCACAAAAAAACTTAGGGTTAGTTCATCATATCTGAACCAATCTGAGCCTTTGCATAATCTTTTTAGGGTTTTTGCTTTGTTGAATTTGCGGTTGCATCGTCGTGTCAAGTTGCTGGTCTTAGAGTCTAGTCTTTTAGAGTTTCGAGTTCTAGTCATAAGTTGTCACGCCGCCGCCGCACCATCATCATCGCCTTGCCATCTACCACCATTGCTTATCCGCCACCGCTCTAAATCCGTATCCATATACCATCACCAATCCGTATCCATATACCACCACCAATCCGTATTCATATACCACCACCAATCTTTATCCATATACCACCACCGCTACCATATACCACCACCGCTGCCATATACCACAACCATATATCCACCAGCAATCCGAGTTCTTCTCATATTAGGTTTGTTCTTGAGATCAGTCTAAATTCCGATTCGTGTTTCCTTGCCTGCGTAGGTCTTAAAAAAAAGAGTCTGGAGACCCCCGGGCAGTTTTTAGGCCAAAATTTCGGCGACCAAAAATATTTTTTCCCTATCCTATTTTTAGGCTTTTCCGAGTCTTTTGAGCCACGTGCCATCATAGTGATTTTTTATCGCACTTTTTCATTGTCGCTGCCCTGATTTCCGGAAAAAAAAAGAAAAAAAATAGCGTGCCCATCCTATCAGTTTGACGAGGGAAGAGTTTTCAGACACTCGCCATTATAGTGATTTTTCGCAAAAAAAAGAGGAGCGCACAAAAAAAGGAAAGCAAAGAAAAAGAGCGAAAAAAAAGTCCAGAGTGTGCTTTTCCTTTGTTTACGTGCAGCGCCGTGATTTTGTTAGTGTTCTAGGCTCGCCTCTGCAACAACAGCAACAACACCGACTACCTCCATGTCGGGAAACATCCCTCCGCCGAGCGAGTCGTGTCCCTCTTCAGCCTGGCCAAACTGCTGGTGCTGCTGTTGATACTTCTGTGGCTCCTACTGCTGATGTGGAGGAGGATGATTATGTGGGAGATCACGAGGATGAGGTTCATCAAAATCAGAACTACGTGCCACCACCAGCACAGCAACCACCAGGTCGTCCACATGCAAATAATGGCAATGGTAGGGCTCACCCTCAGGTACGAGATCATGACCATCTCCCTAAACTTAAATTGAATATTCCACCATTTGAGGGTAGATATGTTCCTGATATATATCTTACTTGGGAGTTAGAAACTGAACAACGATTTACATGTTTACAATATCCTGAGGAGAGACGTGTTCCTGCTGCTGTTTATGCATTCACTAGTTTTGAATGTGTTTGGTGGTCTGAGCATTGTAGATTATATCCTATTCCAGCTATTTGGGCTGCTTTGAAAACTTCTATGCATACTCGTTGGGTTCCACCATATTATCAACGTGAATTACTTCAAAAATTGCAGCGTTTAAGACAAGGAATTTTTTTTGTAGAAGAATATTATCAGGAATTACAAAACTGTCATGATTAGATGTGGTATTGTTGAGGAGAATGAAGCTATGCTTGCACGTTTTATGGGTGGATTAAATAAAGAGATTTAGACCATTCTAGAGTATAAGGACTATACTAATATCATCGTTTATTCCATCTTGCTTGTAAAGCTGAACGTGAAGTGCAGGATTGACATGCATTGGTGCGAACTAACTTTTCTGCAGGTCGACCTTCATCATGGACACCACGTGCATCATCTACTTCCACACGTTCTGCTACACCGACACCTCCGTCGACTACCACCTCCAACCGTGATACAATAAAGCAGGCACAATCACCACTATCTGCCAAGAGCACACATTCTGGGCCTGCAAAGAGCTCTTCTTCATCCATGGCATCAACATGGCAAACACATGATATTATTTGTCGACGTTGCAAGGGTGGAGGTCATTATGCGAGAGAATGCCCATCTAAGCGTGTGATGATTGTTACCGAGGATGGTGGGTATGAGTCGGCTAGTGACTATGATGAGGAGACTTTGGCTCTTATTACATGTGACGAACACGGTGGAGACGATTCTGATCATGAGACGCAATACATGGCTCCTGAAGATGCTGTCAGGTATGAATGTTTAGTTGCTCAACGTGTTTTGAGTGTGCAGGTTACACAAGCTGAGCAAAATCAGAGGCATAATTTGTTCCATACAAAGGGAGTTGTGAAGGAACGTTCTGTTCGCGTGATCATAGATGGAGGGAGTTGCAACAACTTGGCTAGCATGGAGATGGTGGAGAAGCTATCTCTCACCACAAGACCACATCCACATCCTTACAACATCCAATGGTTCAACAACAGCGGCATGGTTAAGGTAACACGTACTGTTCGTGTGCATTTTAGTATCTCTACATATGCTGATTATGTTGATTGTGATGTGGTACCTATGCAAGCATGTTCCTTATTACTTGGTAGACCATGGCAATTTGATAAAAATTCTGTACACATGGTAGAAACATTCAGTATACTCTTGTTCATAACGTTAAAAATATTACTTTGCTTCCTATGACTCCTGATTCCATTTTGAAAGATGATATTAATAGAGCTAATAACGCAAAACAGGAGACAAATAAGAGTGAAAATCAGATTGTGGCAAAATAATTTGAGCAACAAATGCAGCCTAATAATAAACAATCTAGTGTTGCTTCTGAAATTAAATTGAAAAGTGCATGTTTACTTGCCACCAAATCTGATATTGATGAGCTAGATTTTAGCAAATCTGTTTGCTATGCTTTTGTGTGCAAAGAGGCATTATTTTCATTCGAGGACGTGCCTTCCTCTTTGCCCCCTGCTGTAATAACATTTTGTAGGAGTTCGCTGATGTCTTTCCGCAAGACGTGCCACCGGGATTACCACCTATTCGAGGGACTGAGCATAAAATTGACTTAATTCCCAGTGCATCATTACCCAACCGTACACCATACGGTACCAATCCAACGGAGACGAAGGAGATTATGCATCAAGTACAAGAACTGCTCGACAAAGGTTATATACGCGAATCCCTTAGTCCTTGTGCTGTTCCTTCCATTTTAGTGACGAAAAAGGATGGTACGTCGCGTATGTGCGTTGATTGTAGAGGCATTAATAATATTACTATTCGTTATTGTCATACTATTCCTAGGCTAGATGATATGCTTGATGAATTGATTGGCTCTACACTATTCTCCAAAGTTGATTTGCGTAGTGGATACCATCAAATTAGTATCAAATTGGGAGATGAATGGAAAACAGCATTTAAAACTAAGTTTGGATTATATGAGTGGTTAGTCATGCCTTTTGGGTTAACTAATGTGCCTAGTACTTTTATGAGACTAATGAACGAAGTTTTACGTGCTTTCATTGGATGATTTGTGGTAGTCTATTTCGATGATATACTGATTTATAGCAAATCTTTGGAAGCACATTTGGAACATTTACGTGCTGTTTTTATCGCTCTACGTGATGCACGTTTGTTTGGTAACCTTGGGAAGTGCACCTTTTGCACCGACCAAGTATCTTTTCTTGGCTATGTTGTTACTCCACAGGGAATTGAAGTTGATAAAGCCATGATTGAAGCTATTGAGAGTTGGCCGCAGCCCAAAACGGTCACACAAGTGAGGAGATTCCTTGGCCTCGCTGGTTTCTATAGGCGTTTTGTGAGAGATTTCAGCACCATTGCTGCACCTCTCAAAGAACTTACAAAGAGGGATGTGACTTTTGTTTGGGGTACCGCATAGGAAGAAGCCTTCACGGTATAGAAAGATAAGTTGACACATGCTCCTTTACTCCAACTTCCTGATTTTAATAAGACTTTTGAGCTTGAATGTGATGCTAGTGGAATTGGATTAGGAGGTGTGTTATTACAAGATGACAAACCTGTTGCATACTTTTCTAAAAAATTGAGTGGGCCTAGTCTGAACTATTCTACTTATGATAAAGAATTTTATGCTCTTGTTCGGACATTAGAAACATGGCAACATTATTTATGGCCCAAAGAAATTGTTATACATTCTGATCATGAATCTTTGAAACACATTAAAAGTCAAGCAAAACTGAACCGTAGACATGCTAAATGGGTTGAATTAATTGAGACTTTCCCTTATGTCAATAAACACAAGAAGGCTAAATAAAATGTTATTGCTGATGCATTGTCTCGTCGTTATACTATGCTTTCACAACTTGACTTTAAAATATTTGGAACATGATGCTGAATTTAAAGATGTATTGCAGAATTGTAAAGAAGGTTGAACCTGGAACAAGTTCGTTGTTAATGATGGATTTGTGTTTCGTTCTACCAAGCTATGCATTCCAGCTAGCTCCGTTCGTCTTTTGTTGTTGCAGGAGGCGCATGGAGGAGGACTAATGGGACACTTTGGCGTGAATAAGACGGAGGATATACTTGCTACACATTTCTTTTGGCCAAAGATGTGACGGGATGTTGAGTGTTTTGTTGCTCGCTGCACTACATGTCAAAAAGCTAAGTCACGACTCAATCCTCATGGTTTATATATGCCTTTGCCTGTACCTAGTGTTCCTTGGGAGGATATATCTATGGACTTTGTTTTAGGTTTACCTCGAACAAAGAAGGGGAGGGATAGCATATTTGTTGTCATGGATAGGTTCTCGAAAATGGCACACTTTATACCATGTCATAAAAGTGATGATGTTGTTAATGTTGCTGATTTGTTTTTTCGTGAAATTATTCGCTTGCATGGTGTGCCAAATACTATTGTTTCAGATCGTGATACTAAATTTCTTAGCCACTTTTGGAGATGTTTATGGGCTTAGTTGGGGACTAAACTGCTTTTTAGTACTACTTGTCACCCCCAAACTGATGGACAAACTGAAGTAGTCAATAGAACATTGTCGACTCTGCTTAGGGCTGTTTTGAAGAATAATAAGAAAATGTGGGAAGAATGCTTGCCTCATATTGAATTTGCTTATAATCGTTCATTGCATTCTACTACTAAGATGTGCCCTTTTGAGATTGTGTATGGTTTCCTACCTCGTGCACCTATTGATTTGTTGCCTCTTCTGATGCGGAGCATCCCAAGGTCATCCCCATGGACCAACCATCGTATCATCAAGTGCCTACCGGACCCATGACTCGATCACGTGCAAGAGCCCTTGAAACCGAGGTGACATCTCTCCTCTCACAATTCCACTTGGATGCGCATGAAGCATGGCTACTACCTCATATGGATACTTTGTGCATACTCAGGTACAATGGAGAAGATAAGGTGCAAGGATAAGAAGAAGAGGAAGATGGACGAGAAGACGGAGAAGAAGAAGGGATGCAGGAAAAGTCACAGCCACCAGACGACCGGCCAGGACGGGACGTCCGGCGCCTGAAGCCTCAGCCGAACCCCAGCAAGTGGATGTCCGGCCCAGACCGGACGACCGGTGCCCCTGCACCCGAAGCGAATGAGCAGACGTCCGGTCCGGACCGAATGACCTGCGCACCAGCACATGAGCCAACATCAGCGGAAGTCCGGAGCTACCGGACGTCCGGCACCCCCATCACAGAGCAGAACCAGCGACGACTGGAGGACACCGGACGTCCGGCAGCTCGTGAGACACTGGACGACCGGTCCCCAGCGGACGTCCGGTACCTGGCTACGTCCAGATTCTGGCCCGAGGCCCATATACCCCTTCACTTTGCCCCCTTTTTCACTTAGACTATAAATAGACCCCCCATTCATCCTAGCTAGGGTTAGCGTTGGTTTAGTTCATACTGCGAGATAGAGCTTCGCTCATCCATACCGATCTCCTCCTCGAGAGAGACTACGGCCCCTCTTCGGAGAAGATCAACTTGGATTCAAGACCCCCCCCTCTTGGGCGGCCCCATCAAGACCTCCTTCTAGGAGAAGAACCGGTTACTTGTATCGTCCTTTGATGACCTTGGATCATCGTGTATCTCTTTGTGTTTCGAGGATCTAGCTCATGTGTAAATTGAATCTTGTTGGTTTGATTGTTTCTCTAGTGTTTTCCCTCGTGAATCCCCCCGTGTTCTTCGTGTTTCCCTTTGGGATCCGCTCCTTTTGTGAAAGATCGGCCATCTAGGGTTCCACCCTACATCATCTTGGATCAGAGCCAGCTTGTCTCTTGATACCATCATCTTGGGATCATGAGCAAGGTTGATCATGATTTCGGAGCCCCCCTCTTCGTTTTCTAGCTTGATTTTGTTGTTTTTCGTCCTAATCCGAAAATCCCCACCAAAAATAGCCCCAAAATTTTTCTTGTGTTTTGTGAGTTTTGATGATGTTTTGTTGGTTTTGATCCATGAATTTGTTGCGTTCCAAGTAGATCTAGCCTTCCCCCACCATCTCCACCTCGAAATCCCTCCCAAATTCCCCATATTCCCCCCAAAATCACCTCCCGGATCTAAAATCTCACGTTGACCCCGACCACCGGACGACCGTCACATCACCGGACGTCCAGCGACCCAGGAAGCACCGGACGTCCGACGTTACCAGACAATCGGCGACCGGACATCCGTCCATGCCCGGACGACCGCTACTTCCTCAACATCATCCGCTACACCACCTCCAACTTCCGCAAAACCGTCCCAATATCCCTACCCACACCACCACCTAACCGCCACCTACTCCGACGATTTTGGTAGCCTTTTGGTTTTGAGAATTTGAGTTGCAGTACCGTATCCTTTTGTGTTTCGGCTGTCTAGGTACGGTTCGACATCGACATCACCGTCGCTCATTTTCGCCACGGACGCATCATCAACACCGGTCATCAACAACGACCACCTCGATTACGATTTGGTATTCGTGCCACCATTTTGACACCATACCGAAAGCAAGACCGGTAACCTCATCTTGGTATTGGACATATCACTCTTGCCATCACATTGTTAGCCATCATCGCCTTACTCCTTTGCATTGCTTACCCATCGAGACTAGCCATTGAGTATTGCCGGCAACGAGACTTGTGCACTTTAGTGATCATACTTCCCCATAGCATACATACATACATCATTGTTGCCTATATTGGTATCATCTCTTGTGTCACAAAGTTGTCATCGCATACTCACTTGCTATCTTGGTTCGTCAAGCGTCGCATAAGAAAAGAGCTCAATCATCAAAGAGCCAACCAAGCTTTTAAGCAAAGAGGAAAGATAAGCAAAGAGCTTTTAAGCAAGAACCATAGCATCATACAACATTAAGATTGTCATACTCAATCATCTTGGATCATATCATAGTAACACCATGCATAAAACATATTTGGGATAGAAGTCATTGCATTTTTGCTAAGTAGGTTGTGCACAAGTTCTTGTATCCGCCTATCGTGCAATCGTGCTAGCGTCTCTCTAGTGTTGTGCAACAAGAGCATTTTTGTGGATCCCACATTTTGGCTCACCCTTGGTTGCTCAACCCCACTTATCTTTTTGCGTGTGTGTTTTTGTGTACAGTATATGCTTGGTCTACTTGTTACAATGCATCTTGCGAATCTTTCCCAACATTATTGAATCTTGATTACATTCTCATTAAAAATTGTGCCACCATCCTAACCAAGCTCCACCAAAAGCTTTTACTTGTGTAGGTGTGAGAACCGACAAGAATTGGTACCAATTGTGCTATTTCCTTGTTACACATTGGAGTCATCTTTGATCCATGTTCAACATCGGTCAAGGTACATTTGATATTGGTTCTTCCCTTTCTTCCACTCACACTTGTCCTGGAATGATGGATAGGCCAAGTACTTCTACCAACCCGCTCTTCATGGAGCAAGACGACGACATGAACTCCTTCGTCACCAAGAGTCACCTCTTTGGTGCACAATGTGCTTTGCATCAAGAGCAACAAGCTATGAGTGAACGCATCGACAACCTTGCCGCCGACTTGCGACTTTCTGAGCAACGTACAAGGGACTACTTTGACAACAAGCTCGACGATCACAAGCAAGAGAATGATGCAAGGATGGACGAGATTCGCGCTTTGTTGCTCAACCGCTCTTCTTCCACTTCAAGAAGGAGCCGTTCAATTCGACACTCTGACGACACCATATCCGGTTCAAGTACACCGACATCGAACACTCTTCGACGAGCCGCGCGCAACGAGTGTCAAGCAAACCTCAATCCACTTCGAGACACCGACTCACAAGAACATCGACGACGTCAAGCCGAATAAGCCTTTGCACTAGCTCGAGAACGGCAACAACAACGCCAACATGAAGAGTAAGAACGCGCGCGTCTACACCAAAATGCACAAGATGCCGAGGCTCAACGTAAAGAACAACAACTCCATGACGCTCAAGCATTTGAGGTGCAACAAGCTCTACATGATGCGAGTCGAGCCGTTGCCGACCGAGGCCGTCAAGCCCGTGAAGAAGAGGAAGCACTTCGCGAAGAAATTTTCGAACGACGACTTCAAGCTCGCATGAATCGTCAAATTCCTCCTCGAGCTCGACGCGCTCCTCCACAAGCTCGCTAAGACCATCAAGTTCATCAAGAGCATGAAAACAATGGGAATACTCCGCGACAAGAGCAACTCAAGGTTGACAACCCTCCGCGACAAGAGCACCACGAGTTGAACAATCATCTACAACATGGGCGTCATCATCCCCGACCCCAACACAATGAAGAGCAACGCTACGGCAAGCTCAAGTTCACCATGCCCAAGTTCAACGGAAGCAACGATCCCGAAGAATACCTTTCATGGGCATTGAAAGTTTACAAGATCTTCCGTTTGCACAATTATGAAGAAGAGAAGAAGATCGCGATGGCATCCCTTGAGTGCCAAGACTATGTCCTCATTTGGTGGGAACAAGTCATTGAGCGCCGCGAGGCAAGAGGTGAACCACCCATCACTACTTGGGCACAAATGAAGGATGTCATGAGAGCACGATTCATGCCAAACTACTACAACCGCGACCTCTTCAAGAAACTTCAACAACTCAAGCAAGGAACCAAGAGCGTTGAAGAGTACTACAAGGAAATGGAGAGTGCAATGATAAGAGCCAATGTGACGGAAGATGATGAGCAAACTATGGCACGTTTCTTGAATGGACTCAATCATCCCATCAAGAAGATCGCCGACTTCCAACCATACTCAAATCTTATCGAGCTCGTGCACCAAGCTACCAAAGCGGAACGCCAAGTGCAAGATGACTTCAAGTACGCCAAGTTCTCATCCAAGTCCTACGGCTTCTCCAATAACCAAGCTTCAACGACTCCAACACCGACTACAAGAACGTCTACTTCCAACATCGACAAGCCGACTTCTAAGAAAGCTTCGTCAACTACAAGTCATCCTCCTACGAGCAATTTTAAGCCAAGAGCTCCATCATCATCTACCCCAACCAATGAGACCGTCAAGACGAGTTCCCTAAAGTGTTGCACTTGCGGAGGCCGAGGCCACAAGTCCTATGAGTGCACCAACAAGCGCACAATGATCTTCAACGACGATGGCACTTATGATTCCATGAGCGAAGGAGAAATGGAAGCCCTTGAGAAAGTCGCCATGCACCGCCAAGTGAACAATGAAGAAGAACAAGTCTTTTGTGATGAAGACTCAACTCCCGCACTTGTTGTCTCCAAAGTCTTGACTCTCCAACATCACCAAGAAGAAGACCAAAGATGCACCATATTCCACACCAAGGCCGGCATCAATGGATGATCCGTCAAGGTCATCATCGATGGAGGGAGTTGTCACAATCTCGCAAGTGAAGAACTTTGCTCCAAGCTCCAATTGCCCAAGACGAAGCAATCACATCCTTGCAAAGTGCAATAGCTTAGTGACTCGGGCACCATCCAAGTCGAGCACCGAGTACAAGTCTCCTTCAAGATCGGCGCCTACGAAGATACCTTGGAGTGCGACGTTGTTCCAATGACCTTTTGCCATCTTCTCCTTGGACGGCCATGGCAATTCGATAGACGAGTCGTCCACAACGGTCGAACGAACCACTACATCTTCAAGATGAAGGGCAAGGAGTATGTCCTCCGTCCAATGTCGCCAAGTCAAGTGATCGTCGACAAGCAAGCCCCCCATCGTGGAGAGAGTGGTGAGAGAGTGAGCCACCAAAAAGAGAGTGAGCGCCACAAGCCCAAATTGAGTGCCTCCACGATGAGCGAAAACAAGAACTTCGTTCTATTTGCCACCAAACATGAGATGAGAGAAGTGTGTGAGAAGCCATCTAGTGTCCTACACTACGTCCTCGTGTGCAAGGACAATACACCACAAACTAACACTTATCACACTCTTCCTCTAGTGTTGTCTTCTCTTTTGTAGGAATTTCTAGATGTTTTCCCCAATGAGCTACCTCCGGGACTACCTCCATTACGAGGCATTGAGCACCGCATCAACCTCATCGCCGGAGCACCGCTTCTGAACAAAGCTCCCTACCGTGTCAACCCCGAAGAAACCAAAGAAATCCAAAGGCAAGTAAAGCATCTCATAGACCATGGTCATGTGCGTGAAAGTTTGAGTCCTTGTGCCATACCGGTCATTCTTGTGCCAAAACGTGACGGTAGCTTTCGCATGTGCTCCGATTGTAGACCTATCAATGCTATCACCGTTAGATATATGTACCCATTCCACGCCTTGATGATATGCTTGATGAACTTAGCGGTGCCACTATATATTCCAAAATTGATCTTAAGAGCGGTTACTATCAAATCCGCATACAAGAGGGTGATGAATGGAAAGCCGCCTTCAAAACCAAGTTTGGTTTGTATGAGTGGTTAGTCATGCCTATGGGTCTCTCGGAAGCACCGGGCACTTTTATGCGCCTTATGAGTCATGTCTTTCGACCTTACATTGGTATATTTGTTGTGGTTTACTTCGATGACATTCTTGTGTTTAGCAAATCTATCCAAGAGAATGTCACCCATGTCCGCACCGTTTTGCAAACTCTTAGGAAAGAGCGTCTCTATGCTAATATGGAGAAATGCCTTTTTGGTGTTGATAAGCTTGTTTTCTTAGGATTTGTTGTCTCTTCTAAGGGTGTTCATGTAGATGAGTCCAAGATCAATGCTATTAAAACTTGGCCGCAACAAACCAACTTGCATCAAGTGCGTAGTTTCCTTGGTCTTGCGGGCTTCTATCGTCGCTTTGTAAAGGATTTTAGCACCATTTCTTCGCCTTTACATGCTTTGAGCAAGAAGAATGCGCCTTTTGTTTGGGGACCATCCCAAGATATCGCATTCAATGAGCTTAAGAATTTGCTTACTCATGCTCCCGTGCTTGCTTTATCCAACTTCGACAAGCCTTTTGAGATTCATTGCGATGCTAGCGGTAATGGCATAGGAGGTGTATTCACGCAAGAGAAGCGCCCCATAGCTTACTTTAGTGAGAAACTTTCCGGAGTGCAACTCAACTATCCCATCTATGACAAAGAGCTATATGCTTTAGTCCGCGTTTTACATGAATGGGAACATTACCTTCGTCCCCATGAGTTTATCATTCATACCGATCATGAGACCCTCAAGTATCTCAAGGGTCAAACTAAGTTGAACAAGCGTCATGCTAAATGGAGTGAATTCATTGAGTCTTTTCCCTATGTCATCAAGTACATCAAGGGTAAAGAAAACATCGTCGTGGATGCTCTTTCCCGCATATGCATGCTAGTCACGCAACTCGAGTTAGATGTCATTGGCTTCGTGCATATCAAAGAATTGTATGTGCATGATGAGACTTTTGCCACTCCTTATGCCAAGTGTTTGTCGCATACATCGTGGGAACGCTATTACATCAAAGACGACTACCTTATGAGAGCTAACAAACTTTGCATCCCCAAGTCGTCCCTTCGTTTATTGCTTTTGCAGGAATCACATGGAGGAGGATTAATGGGACACTTTGGATGCGATAAGACGTTCGCCACGCTCTCGAAGAGCTACCTTTGGCCAAAGCTGTTTCGGGATGTCAATCGCTTCACCAACCGATGTTCGACATGCCGCAAAGCTAAGTCCAAAGCTCAATCTCATGGCCTCTATATGCCTCCATCAATTCCATACCAACCATGGGAAGATATTAGCATGGACTTTCTGCTTGGTTTGCCTAGAACTAGAAATGGCAAGGATTCTGTTTTTGTTGTCGTGGACCGTTTCTCCAAAATGGCTCATTTCATTCCTTGCAACAAGATAGACGATGCTTCACATATTGCAAATCTGTTTTGTAAGGAAATCTTGCGCCTTCATGGAGTGCCAAAGACTATCGTCTCGGACCGCGACGTCAAGTTCCTTAGCTACTTTTGGAAGACTCTATGCGCCAAGCTCGGCATCAAGCTACTCTTCTCCACGACGTACCATCCTCAAACCGATGGTCAAACGGAGGTGACAAACCGCACACTCTCCGCTCTACTACGAGTACTCATCAAGAAGAACATCAAGGAGTGGGAGGAGTGCCTACCTATCGCCGAGTTCGCCTACAACCGAGCAAGACAATCAACAACAGGCAAGTCGCCTTTCGAGGTCGTTTACGGATTCAACCCATTGTCACCATTGGACATTCTTCCTCTACCACTCCAAGAGCGCATCAATTTGGACGCAAGAGCGCGTGTGACACATCTCAAGAAGATGCATGAAGATACAAGAAACACCATCGAGCGCCAAGTTCAACGCCTTGCGACCAAGCTCAACTTCAACAAGCAACCTATGGTCTTCAGCATTGGTGATCGAGTGTCGCTACACCTTCGCAAGGACCGCTTCCCACAAGAACACAAATCCAAGCTTCGTCCACGAGCGGATGGACCCTTCAAGGTGCTTGCATGCTACAACGACAACGCTTACAAGATCGACCTCCCGCGCGACAAGTACAACGTGAGCGTCATCTTCAACGTCAAAGATCTCTCTCCTTTCCATGGTGATGAAGATCTTGATCCAAGGACGGATCTTCCCCAAGGGAGGGTCGATGATGCGGAGCATCACAAGGTCATCCCATTGGACCAACCATCGTCTCATCAAGTGCCTACCGGACCCATGACTCGATCACATGCAAGAGCCCTTGAAACCGAGGTGACATATCTCCTCTCACAATTCCACTTCGATGCGCATGAAGCATGGCTACTACCTCATATGGATACTTTGTGCATACTTAGGTACAATGGAGAAGATAAGGAGCAAGGACAAGAAGAAGAGGAAGATGGACGAGAAGACGGAGAAGAAGAAGGGATGTAGGAAAAGTCCCAGCCACTGGACGACAGGCCGGGACTGGACGTCTAGCGCCTAAAGCCTCACCCGAACCCGAGCGAGCGGACGTCCAACCCAGACCAGACGACCGGTGCCCCTGCACCCGAACCGAACGAGCGGACGTCTGGTCCGTACCAGACAACCTGTGCACCAGCACCCGAGCCAACATCAGCGGAAGTCCGGAGCTACTGGACGTCCGGCACCCCCATCACAGAGCAGAACCAGTGGACGACCCGAGGACACCGGACGTCCGGCAGCTCCGGAGACACCGGACGACCGGTCCCCATCAGACGTCCGGTACCTTGCTGCCTCCAGATTCGGGCCCGAGGCCCATGTACCCCTTCACTTCTCCCCCTTTTGCACTTAGACTATAAATAGACCCCCCCATTCATCCTAGCTAGGGTTAGCATTGGTTTTGCTCATACTTCAAGATAGAGCTTCGCTCATCCATACCGATCTCCTCCTCGAGAGAGACTACGGCCACTCTTCGGAGAAGATCAACTTGGATTCAAGACCCCCCCTCTTGGGAGGCCCCATCAAGACCTCCTTCTAGGAGAAGAACCGGTTACTTGTATTGTCCTTTGATGACCTTGGATCATCGTGTATCTCTTTGTATTTCGAGGATCTAGCACATGTGTAATCGAATCTTGTTGGTTTGAGTGTTTGTCTAGTGTTTTCCCTCGTGAATCCCCTCGTGTTCTTCGTGTTTCTCTTTGGGATCCGCTCCTTTCGTGAAAGATCGGCCATCTAGGGTTCCACCCTACATCATCTTCCATCTTTGGAGAAGGTTAATTTTGATGCTAAAGAATATTCTGAATTGATTTTAAAAATGCATGAGTTAACTAAGGAAAACATTGAGCGTATGAACGCTAAATATAAATTTGCTGGAGATAAGGGTAGAAAACATGTTGTGTTTGCACCTGGAGATCTTGTTTGGTTACATTTGCGTAAAGATAGATTTCCTAATTTGCGCAAATCAAAGCTAATGCCACGTGCTGATGGTCCTTTTAAGGTGTTAGAGAAAATAAATGATAATGCATATAAACTTGAGCTACCTGCAGATTTTGGGGTTAGTCCCACTTTTAACATTGCAAATTTGAAGCCGTATTTGGGTGAGGAAGATGAGCTTCCGTCGAGGACGACTTCATTTCAAGAAGGGGATGATGATGATGAGGACATCAATACCATTGTTACATCCACATCCCCTACTGTTACATATACTGGACCAATTACTAGAGCTCGCGCATGCCAATTAAATTACTAGGTACTTTCGTTTCTTGGTAATCATTCTAATGTTCATGAGAATATGATGCTGCCTAAATTGGATACATTTGTTTTGCTTACAAATGAAGGGCCTAGCTTGGAGAAGGATGAACATTGGAGCAAGAACATGCATGGAGTTGATGGCATGCGCAAGGGGATCAAGAAAGGAGTTACAAGTGATGATTTCAGGACTTTGAAGCCACCATAAGGAGTGCATGAAGCCTTGGACTAAATATACAAGATGCCACTTCGTAATATTCGTCCATAGGCTATTCTAGGTGCTGCGTCACCTTATTATTGGGCCAGGCCCATGTAATTTCGAAATACTTAAGTATAGGCTATTTTTAGAGTCCGTATGTGTGGGGAAACAAGAGTTAGGGTTGGTTTCGGGCCCCACCCTCAAGGGCCACGAAATTCTCCCCTCTTCCTCCATATATACAACTCTTAGGGCGTCGTTTAGACTTTGGGTTTTGTTTAGATTAAAAGTTCTCCATAGCTGCAACTTCTCGTACTTTGTTTATGTCCAACGACCAGACCAAGACGTCACAGAACCCCACCTTGATCTATAAAGCTTTCATCTTATATTCGCAATATCCGGTTTGCAATCTCAGTTTCCTGCTTGTTCTTCGTTTGCTTGCAGGAAACAGACCCTCGTGGTCAGGTTGATCGTGCTCCGGCGTGATCAATAACCCTCGGAAGTTGGTTTAGCGATTGCTAAGGCGCGACGTCTCGCACGTTCATAGTCGGATCGTCAAGGTCGACTCCCACAGAAAACGATATCCACCATCTCATCGAAACATCGAGACACCTTTGCCTCTATCAGTCTTGCTCCATGAAGAGTGGGTTGGTAGAGGAACTTTCCCTATCCATCATTCCAAGACAAGTGTAAGTGGTAGAAAGATAAGAACGAATACCAAATGTACCTTGACCAAAGTTGAAAGTGAATCGATGATCACTCCAATGTAGGACAAGGAAATAGCCCAATTGGTACGAATTCTCGTCGGTTTCTCACACCTACACAAGTAAAAGCTTATGGTGGAGCATGGTTAGGATGGTGGCACAATTTTTAATGTGAATGTAAGCAAGATTCAATAATGTTGGAGAAGATTCGCAAGATGCAATGTAACAAGTAGACCAAGCATATACGGTAAATGGAAACACACGCGCAAAAAGATAAGTGGTGTTGTGCAACCAAGGATGAGCCAAAATGTGGAATCCACAAAAATGCTCTTGTTGCACAACACTAGAGATACGCTAGCACGATTGCCCGACAGGCGGATACAAGAACTTGTGCACAACCTACATAGTAAAAATGCAACGACTTCTATCCCAAATATGTTTTATGCAAGGTGTTGCTATGATATGCTCCAAGATGATCGAGTATGACAATCTTAATGTTGTATGAATGTTATGGTTCTTGCTTAAAAGATCTTTGCTTATCTTTCCTCTTTGCTTAAAAGCTTAGTTGGCTCTTTGATGTTTGAGCTCTTTTCTCATGCAATGCTTGACGAACCAAGATAGCAAGTGAGTATGCGATGAAAACTTTGTGACGCGTCCATGGCACGAAGACCAAGTCATAGTCGAGGTGGTCGTTGTTGATGACGCGTCCATGGCGAAGATGAGCGGCGGTGATGTCGATGTCGAACCGTACCTAGATAGCCGAAACACAAAAGGATACGGTACCGCAACTCAAATTCTCAAAACCAAAGGCGACCAAAATTGTCGGAGTAGGTAGCGGTTAAGTGGTGGTGTGGGTTGGGATATTGGAACGGTATGCAGAAGTTGGAGGTGGTGTAGTGGATGATGTGGTGAAAGTAGCGGTCGTCCGGAAGAAGACGGATGTCCGGTCGCCGGTCGTCCGGTGAGGTCGGACGTCTGGTGCTTCCTGGGTCGCCGGACGTCCGGTGAAGTGACGGTCGTCCAGTGGTCGGGGTCAACGCGAAAATTTCAGATCCGGGAGGTGATTTTGGGGATTTTGGGAGGGATGTCGAGGTGGAAATGGTGGGGGAAGGCGAGATCAACTTGCAACACAACAAATTCACGGATCAAATCCAACAAAACATCATCAAAACTCACAAAACACAACAAAAATTTTGGGCAATTTTTGTGGGGATTTTTGGGTTGGGACAAAAAAACAAAATCAAGCTAGAAAAATGAAGAGGGTGGCTCCGAAATCGTGATCAACCTTGCTCATGATACCAAGATGATGTATGGTGGAGACCCTAATCTCCCAATCTTTCATGAAAGGAGCAGATCCTGGGGAAAACACGAAGAACACGAGGATGAACAGAAGGAAAACAAAAGAGGAAATCACTAAACCGACACGAATAAGTCACACATGGGCTAAATCCTCGAGTACATAGAATGATACACGAATCCACAGACAACTAGGGACGATACACGGTAACCGGTTCTTCTCCGTGAGGAGGTCTTGAATCCACAAGGGGATCTTCCCTTAGAAAGGGCTCTTGAATCCAAGATGGATCTTCTCCGAAGAGGGGCCGCGGTCTCTCTCGTGGAGTAGATCCGATATGGATGAGCAATGCTCTATCTCTCAAATGAGCTAAACCAATGCTAACCCTAGCTAGGATGAATGGGGGTCTATTTATAGTCTAAGTGCAAATGGGGGAGAAGTGAAAGGGTACATGGGCCTCGGGCCCGAACAATGTGCGTAGACAGGTATCGGACGTCCGCTGGGGACCAGTCGTCCGGTGTATCAGGAGCTGCCGGACGTCCGGTGTCCTCCGGTCGTCCACTGGTTCCGCTCTGTGATGGGGGTGCCGGACGACCAGAAACGTCGGTCTTCCGCTGACTTTGGTTCGGGTGCAGGTGCGCCGGTCGTCCGGTCCGGACCGGACGTCCGCTCGTTTGCTTCGAGTGTCGGGGCACCGGTCGTCCGGTCTGGACCGGACGTCCGCTGGCTGGGACTCGGCTGATGCTTCAGGCGCCGGACGTCCGGTCCCGGACGGTCGTCCGGTGGCTGGGACTTTTCTGGCAGCCCTTCTTCTTCTCCGTCTTCTCGTCCATCTTCCTCTTCTTCTTGTCCTTGCTCCTTAGCTTTTCCATTGTACCTGAGTATGCTCAAAGTAGCCATATGAGGTAGTAGCCTTGCTTCATGTGCATCGAAGTGGAATTGTGAGAGGAGAGATGTCACCTCGGTTTCAAGGGCTCTTTCACGTGATCGAGTCATGGGTCCGGTAGGCACTTGATGAGACGATGGTAGGTCCATGGGGATGACCTTGGGATGCTCCGCATCATCGGCGCTCTATGATTTGTTCCCACCAAATGAGGACATAGTCTTGGAACTCAAGGGATGCCATCGCGATCTTCTTCTCTTCTTAATAATTGTGCAAACGGAAGATCTTGTCAACTTTCAATGCCCATGAAAGTATTCTTCGGGATCGTTGCTTCCGCTGAACTTGGGCATGGTGAACTTGAGCTTGTCGTAGCATTGTTCTTCATTGTGTTGGGGTCGGGGATGATGACGCCCATGTTGTAGATGATTGTTCAACTCGTGGTGTTCTTTACGCGGAGGGTTGTCAACCTCATGTTGCTCTTGTCGTGGAGGATTCCCATTGTCTTCATGCTCTTGAGGAACTTGATGGTCTTGGCGAGCTTGTAGTGGAGCACGTCGAGCTTGAGGAGGAATGAGACGATGCATGCGAGCTTGAAATCGTCGTTCGTGAATTTCTTCGCGAAGTGCTTCCTCTTCTTCACGAGCTTGTCGGCCTCGGTCGGCAACGGCTCGACTCGCATTGCGTAGAGCTTGTTGCGCCTCAAGTGCTTGAGCGTCACGGAGTTGTTCTTGACGTTGAGCCTCGGTATCTTGTCCATTTTGGTTTAGACGCGTGCGTTCTTCCTCTTCATGTTGGCGTTGTTGTTGTCGTTCTCGAGCTAGCGCAAAGGCTTCTTCGGCTTGACATCGTCGGCGCTCTTGAGAGTCGGTGTCTCGAAGTGGGTTAAGGTTTGGTTGACGGTTGGTGCACGCGGCTCGACGAAGAGTGTTCGATGTTGGTGTACTTGAGCCGGAGAGAGTAAAGTCGGAACGGTGACTTGAACGGCTCCTTCTTGAAGTGGAAGAAGAGCGGTTGAGCAACAAAGCGCAAATCTCGTCCATCCTTGCATCATTCTCTTGCTTGTGATCGTCGAGCTTATGGTCGAAGTAGTCCCTTGTACATTGCTCGGAAAGTCGCAAGTCGGTGGCAAGGTTGTCGATGCGTTCACTCATAGCTTGTTGCTCTTGATGCAAAGCACGTTGTGCACCAAAGAGGTGACTCTTGGTGACGAAGGAGTTCATGTCGTCGTCTTGCTCCATGAAGAGTGGGTTGGTAGAAGTACTTGGCCTATCCATCATTCCAAGACGAATGTGAGTGGTAGAAAGAGAAGAACGAATACCAAATGTACCTTGACCGAAGTTGAAAGTGAATCGATGATCACTCCAATGAAGGACAAGGAAATAGCCCAATTGGTACGAATTCTCATCGGTTTCTCACACCTACACAAGTAAAAGCTTATGGTGGAGCTTGGTTAGGATGGTGGCACAATTTTTAATGTGAATATAAGCAAGATTCAATGATGTTGGGAAAGATTCACAAGATGCAATGTAACAAGTAGACCAAGCATATATGGTACACGGAAACACACGCGCAAATAGATAAGTGGGGTTGTGCAACCAAGGGTGAGCCAAAATGTGGAATCCACAATAATGCTCTTGTTGCACAACACTAGAGAGACGCTAGCACGATTGCACGATAGGCGGATACAAGAACTTGTGCACAACCTACTTAGCAAAAATGCAACGACTTCTATCCCAAATATGTTCTATGCAAGGTGTTGCTATGATATGATCCAAGATGATCGAGTATGACAATCTTAATGTTGTATGATGCTATGGTTCTTGCTTAAAAGCTCTTTTCTTATCTTTCCTCTTTGCTTAATAGCTTGGTTGGCTCTTTGATGTTTGAGCTCTTATCTCATGCAATGCTTGACGAACCAAGATAGCAAGTGAGTATGCAATGAAAACTTTGTGACACAAGAGATGATACCAATATAGGCAACAATGATGTATGTATGTATGCTATGGGAAGTATGATCACTAATGTGCACAAGTCTCGTTGCCGGGAATACTCAATGGCTAGTCTCTCGATGGGTAAGCAACGCAAAGGAGTAAGGCTATGATGGTTATCAATGTAATGGCAAGAGTGATATGTCCAATACCAAGATGAGGTTACCGGTCTTGCTTCCGGTATGGTGTCAAAATGGTGGCACGAATACCAAGTCATAGTCAAGGTGGTCGTTGTTGATGACGCGTTCGTGGCGAAGATGAGCGGCGGTGATGTCGATGTCGAACCGTACCTAGATAGCCGAAACACAAAAGGATACGGTACCGCAACTCAGATTCTCAAAATAAAGTGCGAGCAAAATCGTCGGAGTAGGTAGCGGGTAAGTGGTGGTGTGGGTTGCGATAATGGAAATGTTTGCAGAAAGTCGGTGGTGGTGTAGCAGATGATGTGGTGGAAGGAGCGGTCGTCCGGAAGTGGACGGATGTCCGGTCGCCGGACGTTCGGTAGGGTCGGAAATCCGCTAGTTTCAGCTCGGTGTAGAGGTTCCGGTCGTCCAGTAACAGTCGGACCTCCGGTAAGCTACGGTCGTCCGGTGGGTCGGGGTCAATGCGAAATTGATAAGATTTCGTGGATTTTGGATGGATTTCGAGGTGGAGATGGTGGGGGAAGGCTACAGCCACTTGCAACACAACAGATTCACAGATCAAAACGAACAAAACATCATCAAAACTCACAAAACACAAGAAACATTTTTGGGGCTATTTTTGTGGGGATTTTCGGATTAGGACGAAAAACAACAAAATCAAGCAAGAAAAAGAAAAGGGGGCTCCGAAATCGTGATCAACCTTGCTCTAGATACCAAGATGATGTAGGGTACAGACCCTAATCGCCCGATCTTTCATGAAAGGAACTGATCCCGGGGAAAACAAAGAACACGGGGAAGAACGGAAGGAAAACACAAGAGGAAATCACTAAACTGACATGAATAAGTCACACATGGGCTAGATACTCTAGTACATAGAACGATGCACGAATCGACGGACAACTAGGGATGATACACGGTAACCGGTTCTTCTCCGTGAGGAGGTCTTGAATCCACAAGGGGATCTTCCCGTAAAGGGGTCTTGAATCCATGGTGGATCTTCTCCGTAGAGGGGCCGCGGTCTCTCTCGTGGAGTAGATCCGATATGGATGAGCAATGCTCTATCTCTAAAATGAGCTAAACCAATGCTAACCCTAGCTAGGATGAATGGGGGGTCTATTTATAGTGTAAGTGCAAATGGGGGCGAAGTGAAGGGGTACATGGGCCTTGGGCCCAAACACTATGCGCAGACAGGTACCGGACGTCCGCTGGGGACCGGTCGTCCGGTGTCTCAGGAGCTGTCGGATGTCCGGTGTCCTCTGGTCGTCCGCTGGTTCCATTTTGTGATGGGGGTGCCGGACGTCCGGAGGCTCCGGACTTCCGCTTATGTTGGCTCGGGTGCAGGTGCGCCGGTCGACCGGTCGGGGCCAGACGTCCGCTCATTGGCCTCGGGTGCAGGGGCACCGGTCGTCCGATTTGGACCGGACGTCCGCTCGCTGGGGCTCGGCTGGCGCTTCAGGCGCCGGATGTCCGGTCCCGGCCAGTCGTCCGGTGGCTGGGACTTTTCCTTCAGCCCTCCTTCTTCTCCGTCTTCTCGTCCATCTTCCTCTTCTTCTTATCCTTGCTACTTAGCTTCTCCATTGTACCTGAGTATGCACAAAGTATCCATATGAGGTAGTAGCCATGATTCATGTGCATCGAAGTGGAATTGTGAGAGGAGAGATGTCACCTCGGTTTCAAGAGCTCTTGCACGTGATCGAGTCATGGGTCCACTAGGCACTTGATGAGACGATGGTAGGTCCATGGGGATGACCTTGGGATGCTCCGCATCAACTTCGGTCAAGGTACATTTGTAAAAACTCGTTGTTCTCTTTCTACGACTCACATTTGTCTTGGAATGATGGATAGTAATAGGGGCTAAGGTGTCCCATCTTTCGATGAGATAGTGGCTATCGTTTTAGAGGAAGTCGACTTTGACGATCCGACTATGAACGTGCGAGGACATCGTGCCTTAGCAATCGCTAAACCAACTCTGAGGGGTTATTGAACACGGCGGAGCACGATCAACCTGACCACGAGGGCCCGTTTCCTGCGAGTAAACGAAGAACAAGCAAGAAACTGAGATTGCAATCTAGATATTGCAAATATAAGATGAAAGCTTTATTGATCAAGGTGGGGTTCTATGACGTCTTGGTCTGGTCGTTGGACACAAACTAAGTAAGTGAAGTTGTAGCTATGGAGAACTTTTAATCTAAACAAAACCCAAAGTCTAAACGATGCCCTAAGGGCTGTATATATGGAGGAAGAGGGGGGAATTTCGTGGCCCTTGGAGGAGGGGTCCGAAACCAACCCTAACTCTTGTTTCCCCACACATACGGACTCTAAAAACAGCCTATACTTAAGTATTTCGAAAATACATGGGCCTGGCCCGATAATAAGGTGACGCAACACCTAAAATAGCCTCTGGACGAAATTTATGAAGTGGCATCTTGTGTATTTCGTCCAAGGCTTCATGCACTCCTTATGGTGGCTTCAAAGTCCTGAAATCATCACTTGTAACTCCGTTCTGGATCCCCTTGCGCATGCCATCATCTCCACGCTTCAACTTGTTGAAAGGTTCATCTTTCTTGTCCAAGCTAGGCCCTTCATTTGTAAGCAAGACAAATGTATCCAATTTAGGCACCATCATATTCTCATGAACATTAGAATCGTTACCAAGAAATGAAAGTACCTGATAATTCAATTGGCGTGCGCGAGCTCTAGTAATTGGTCCAGTATGTATAGCAACAGGGGTTGTGGGTGTAACAATGGTATTGATGTCCTCATCATCCTCCCCTTCTTGAAATGAAGTCGTCCTCGACGAAAGTTCATCATCCTCACCCAAATAAGGCTTCAAATCTGCAATGTTAAAAGTGGTACTAACCCGAAAATCTGCAGGCAGCTCAAGTTTATATGCATTATCATTTATTTTCTCTAACACCTTAAAAGGACCATCAGGACGGGGCATTAGCTTTGATTTGTGCAAATTAGGAAATCTATCCTTACGCAAATGTAACCAAACAAGATCTCAAGGTGCAAACACAACATGTTTTCTACCCTTATCTCCAGCAAGTTTATATTTAGCATTCATACGCTAAATGTTTTCCTTACTAAACTCATGCATTTTTAAAATCAATTCAGCACGTTCTTTAGCATCAAAATTAAATTTCTCCGAAGATGTAAGAGGCAACAAATCAATAGGTGCACGAGGTAGGAATCCATACACAATTTCAAAAGGGCACATCTTAGTAGTAGAATGCAATGAACGATTATAAGCGAATTCAATATGAGGAAAGCATTCTTCCCACATTTTCTTGTTATTCTTCAAAACAGCCCTAAACATAGTAGACAATGTTCTATTGACTACTTCAATTTGTCCATCAGTTTGGGGGTGACAAGTAGTACTAAAAAGCAGCTATGTCCCTAAGTTAGCCCATAAACATCTCCAAAAGTGGCTAAGAAATTTAGTATCGCGATCTGAAACAATAGTATTTGGCACACCATGCAAGCGAATAATTTCGCGAAAGAACAAATCAGCAACATTAACAGCATCATCGCTTTTATGACATGGTATAAAGTGTGCCATTTTTTAGAACCTATCTACGACAACAAATATGGTATCCCTCCCCTTCTTTGTTTGAGGTAAACCTAAAACAAACTCCATAGATATATCCTCCCAGGGAACACTAGGTACAGGCAAAGGCATATATAAACCATGAGGATTGAGTCGTGACTTAGCTTTTTGACATGTAGTTCAGCGAGCAACAAAACACTCAACATCCCGTCTCATGTTTGGCCAAAAAAATGTGTAGCAAGTATATCCTTTGTCTTCTTGACACCAAAGTCTCCCATTAATCCTCCTCCATGCGCCTCTTGCAACATCAAAAGACGAACAGGGCTAGCTGGAATGCCTAGCTTGTTAGCACGAAACACAAATCCATCGTTAAGAATGAACTTGTTCCAAGTTCTCCCTTCCTTACAATTCTGCAATACATCTTTAAATTCAGCATCATGCACATATTGATCTTTGATGGTCTCCAAACCAAATATTTTAAAGTCAAGTTGTGAAATCATAGTATAACGACGAGACAATGCATCAGCAATAACATTTTCTTTACCATTCTTGTGTTTAATGACATAAGGAAAAGTCTCAATGAATTCAACCCATTTAGCATGTCTACGGTTCAGTTTTGCTTGACTTTTAATGTGTTTCAAAGATTCATGATCAGAATGTATACCAAATTCCTTGGGCCATAAATAATGTTGCCATGTTTCTAAGGTCTGAACAAGAGCATATAATTCTTTGTCATAAGTAGAATAGTTCAGACTAGGCCCACTCAATTTTTCAGAAAAGTATGCAACAGGTTTGCCATCTTGTAATAACAGACCTCCTAATCCAATTACACTAGCATCACATTCAAGCTCAAAAGTCTTATTAAAATAAGGAAGTTGGAGTAAAGGAGCATGTGTCAACGTATCTTTCAATACCGTGAAGGCTTCTTCCTGTGCGATACCCCAAACAAAAGGCACATCCTTCTTCGTAAGCTCGTTGAGAGGTGCAGCAATGGTGCTGAAATCTCTCACAAAACGCCTATAGAAACCAGCGAGGCCAAGGAAACTCCTCACTTGTGTGACCGTTTGGGGCTGCGGCCAACTCTCAATATCTTCAATCTTGGCTTTATCAACTTGAATTCCCTGTGGAGTAACAACATAGCCAAGAAAAGATACTCGGTCAGTGCTAAAGGTGCACTTTCCAAGGCTACCAAACAAACGTGCATCACGTAGAGCAATCAAAACATCACGTAAATGTTCCAAATGTTCCTCCAAAGATTTGCTATAAATCACTATGGCATCAAAGTAAACTACCACAAATCGTCCAATGAAAGCACGTAAAAGCATGAAAGTACTAGGTGCATTAGTTAACCCAAAAGGCATGACTAACCACTCATATAATCCAAACTTAGTTTTAAATGTTGTTTTCCATTCATCTCCAAATTTCATACGAATTTGATGGTATCCACTACGCAAATCAACTTTGGAGAATATTATAGAGCCACTCAATTCATCAGGCATATCATCTAGCCTAGGAATAGGATGACGATAACGAATAGTTATATTATTAATGCCTGTACAATCAACGCACATACGTGACGTACCATCCTTTTTCGGCACTAAAATGATAGGAACAACAAAAGGACTAAGGGATTCGCGTATATAACCTTTGTCCAGCAGTTCTTGTACTTGACGCATAATCTCCTTCGTCTCCTCTAGATTGGTACGGTATGGTGCACGGTTGGGTAATGATGCACCGGGAATTAAGTCAATTTGATGCTCAATCCCTCGAATAGGTGGTAATCCCAGTGGCACGTCTTGTGGAAAGACGTCAGTGAACTCCTGCAAAGATAGCAGGTGGCAAAGAGGAAGGCACGTCCTCGAATGAAAATAATGCCTCTTTGCACACAAAAGCATAGCAAACAGATTTGCTAAAATCTAAATCATCAATATCAGATTTGGTGGCAATTAAACATGCACTTTTCAATATAATTTCAGAAGGAACACTAGATGGTTTATTATTAGGCTGCATTTTTTGCTCAAAGTCTTTTTGCCACAATCTGATTTTCACTTTTATTTTTCTCCTGTTTTGCTTTATTAGCTCTATTAATATCATCTTTCAAAATGGAATCAGGAGTCATAGGAAGCAAAGTAATATTTTTATCCTTATGAACAAGATTATACTGATTGTTGCTACCATGGTGTACAGAATTTTTATCAAATTGCCATGGTCTACCAAGTAATAAGGAACATGCTTGCATAGGTACCACATCACAATCAACATAATCAGCATATGTAGAGATACTAAAATGCACACAAACAATACGTGTTACCTTAACCTTGCCACTGTTGTTGAACCATTGGATGTAGTAAGGATGTGGATGTGGTCTTGTGGTGAGTAAAGCATCTCCAGCATCTCCATGCTAGCCAAGTTATTGCAGCTCCCTCCATTGATGATGACGCGAACAGAACGTTCCTTCACAACTCCCTTTGTATGGAACAAATTATGCCTCTGATTTTGCTCAGCTTGTGTGACCTGCACACTCAAAACACATTGAGCAACTAAACATTCATACCTGTCAGCATCTTCAGGACCATGTATTGCGTCACATGATCAGAATCATTTCCACCGTGTTCTTCACGTGTAATAAGAGCCAAAGTCTCCTCATCATAGTCACTAGCGGACTCATACCCACCATCCTCAGAAGCAATCATCACACGCTGAGATTTGCATTCTCTCGCAAAATGTCCTCTTCCCTTACAACAACGAGAAATAATATCACTTGTGTGCCCTGTTGACGCCATGGAAGAGGAAGAGCTCTGCGCAGGCCCAGCAGGTGTGCTCTTGGCAGATAGTGGTGGTTGTGCCTGCTTTCTTGTATCACGGCTGGAGGTGGCACCTGATGGAGGTGATGGTGGAGTGGAAGTAGAGGATGCACGCGGTGTCCATGATGAAGATTGACCTGCAGAAAAGTTAGTTTGCGCCAATGCCTGTCGATCCTGCACTTCACGTTCAGCTTTACAAGCAAGATGGAATAAACGAGTGATATTAGTATACTCCTTATACCCTAGAATGGTCTGAATCTCTCTATTCAATCCACCCATAAAACATGCAAGCATAGCTTCATTCTCCTCAACAATACCACATCTAATCATGACAGTTTGTAATTCCTGATAATATTCTTCTACAAAAAAATTTCCTTGTCTTAAACGCTGCAATTTTTGAAGTAATTCACGTTGATAATATGGTGGAACCCAACGAGTACGCATAGCAGTTTTCAAAGCAGCCCAAGTAGTTGGAATAGGATATAATCTACAATGCTCAGACCACCAAACACATGCAAAACTAGTGAATGCACAAACAGCAGCAGGAACACGTCTCTCCTCGGGATATTGTAAATATGTAAATTGTTGTTCAGTTTCTAAGTCCCAAGTAAGATATATATCAGGAACATATCTACCCTCAAATGGTGGAATATTCAATTTTAGTTTTTAGAGATGGTCATGATCTTGTACCTGAGGGTGAGCCCTACCATTGCCATTATTTGCATGTGGACGACCAGGTGGTTGCTGTGCTGGTGGTGGCACATAGTTCTTATTTTGATCAACCTCATCCTCGTAATCTCCCGCAAAATCGTCCTCCTCCGCATCAGTAGTAGGAGCCACCGAAGTATCAACAGCAGCACCAACAGTTTGGCCAGGTGCAAGAGGGAGACGGCTCGCTCGGCGGAGGGCTGTTTCGTGATGTGGAGGTAGTCGTTGTTGTTGTTGTTGTAGAGGCGCGTTAGGTGCAGCCGGTGGTGGTGGTGGAAGACGCGTGAGCAATTCATTAAACCTGTTATCGAGCTTTGTTTCGAACGTCTTCTCCATGCCATCTATCCTCTCCATGGCCTCTTAAAATCTATTTAGCACATCTTGCACCTGTCCACTCATCATTTGCTGAAATTTATCATGCAACTCCTTATTCGTCATGTTCTCCTAGTCAGCCTCGTCGGCTTGTGATCCTGCCATGGTTAGCAACAATAGAAACACACAAGAATATGATCCTATAGACTACTAACAAGAGGTGGTGGTGGTGTCACAAATCCGTCCAGCAAATCTCAAATTCTTACTAGTTCTTACCCAGCAGCAGGCGGTGATCGGCAACCGTCGTAGTCAAAACTCTTAAAGCTTGGATAGAGCGATTACCAGGGAGAGTCAAACGCACGACGTAGATGTATGTGGAGCTGGGAAGGCTTATAATATGGTAGGAAAAAGGGTCAGCAATAATCAATTTAGAGATGCAAAGTTGAATAATCGCTCAACGACGGTACTGTGCTGGTCCTAGGCTAGACCGTGCTAGAGACGCGTTCCTAGAACACTAACAAAATCACGGCGCTGCACGTAAACTATGGAGGAGCACACTCTGAATATTTTTCACTATTTTTCCTCTTTTTTTGCTCCGCAACAAATTTTTTCGAAAAAGTCTACAAATGGTCTACAAACTGCCTAGCCAGAATTTTCCAGACTTAGTTTTTTTTTGATTTGGAACTATTTTTCTTCTGCGGGTAGCACATAATCTCGGAAGTCCTAGTGTGTCACGACTCAGAGTATGGCATGATCTGGAACTCGAAAATAAAGCAACAAATACTGGACTCGGACTAGGACTGGTGGCGAAGATGAATCTGGTGGAACTCGGACTGTGGTGGTATATCTGGACTCGGATTGGTGGTGGTATATGGCGATGGTATATCTGGACTCGGATTGGTGGTGGTATATGGCGATGGTATATGTGGACTCAGATTGGTGGTTGTATATGGCAGCTGTGATGTATATGGTGGGGTGGTGGTATATGGTAATGATGATGACGATGGTGCAGCGACGGCGTGACAACCTGTGAACAGAACTGGAAACTCTAAGGGACTAGACGCTAAGACCAGCAACTCGACATGACGATGCAACCGCAAATTCAACAAAGCAAAACTCTAAAAATACTATGCAAAGGCTCAGATTGGTTCGGATATGATGACCTAACCCAAATTTTTTTGGCTTTTTCGTGGACTATAGGTATGAAGAACAGACTCGACCTAAACTATGAAAAACTATAAAATCTCATCGAGCAACCTGGAAATCTGATACCACTTGATAGGGGCTAAGGTGTCCCATCTTTCGATGAGATAGTGGTTATCGTTTTAGAGGAAGTCGACTTTGACGATCCGACTATGAACGTGCGAGGACGTCGCGCCTTAGCAATCGCTAAACCAACTCCGAGGGGTTATTGACCACGCCGGAGCACGATCAACCTGACCACGAGGGCCTGTGTCCTACGAGCAAACGAAGAACAAGCAAGAAACTGAGATTGCAATCTGGATATTGCGAATATAAGATGAAAGCTTTATTGATCAAGGTGGGGTTCTGTGACGTCTTGGTCTGGTCGTTGGACACAAACGAAGTAGGCGAAGTTGCAGCTACGGCGAACTTTTAATCTAAACAAAACCCAAAGTCTAAACGATGCCCTAAGGGCTGTATATATAGAGGAAGAGGGGGGAATTTCGTGGCCCTTGGAGGAGGGGTCCGAAACCAACCCTAACTCTTTTTTCCCCACACATACGGACTCTAAAAACAGCCTATACTTAAGTATTTCGAAAATACATGGGCCTGGCCCAATAATAAGGTGACGCAGCACCTAAAGTAGCCTCTGGATGAAATTTATGAAGTGGCATCTTGTATATTTCGTCCAAGGCTTCATGCACTCCTTATGGTGGCTTCAAAGTCCTGAAATCATCACTTGTAACTCCGTTCTGGATCCCCTTGCGCATGCCATCATCTCCACGCTTGAACTTGTTCCAAGGTTCATATTTCTTGTCCAAGCTAGGCCCTTCATTTGTAAGCAAGACAAATGTATCCAATTTAGGCAGCATCATATTCTCATTTACATTAGAATCGTTACCAAGAAACGAAAGTACCTGATAATTCAATTGGCGTGCGCGAGCTCTAGTAATTGGTCCAGTATGTATAGAAGCAGGGGCTGTGGGTGTAACAATGGTATTGATGTCCTCATCATATAGGCCAAGTACTTCTACCAACCCACTCTTCATGGAGCAAGACGACGACATGAACTCCTTCGTCATTAAGAGTCACCTCTTTGGTGCACAACGTGATTTGCATCAAGAGCAACAAGCTATGAGTGAACGGATCGACAACCTTGCCGCCGACTTGCGACTTTCCGAGCAACGTACAAGGGAATACTTCGACCACAAGCTCGACGATCACAAGCAAGAGAATGACGCAAGGATGGATGAAATTCGCGCTTTGTTGCTCAACCGCTCGTCTTCCACTTCAAGAAGGAGCCGTTCAAGCCGCCACTCCGACTTCACCCTCTCCGGCTCAAGTACACCGACATCGAACACTCTTTGTCGACCCGCGCGCACCGACCGTCAAGCAAGACTCAATCCTCTGTGAGACACCGACTCTCAAGAGTGCCGACAACGTCAAACTCAAGAAGCCTTTGCGCTAGCATGAGAACGAGAACGACAACGCCAACATGAAGAGGAAGAGCGAGCGCGTCTACACCAAAATGCTCAAGATGCCGAGGCACAACGTTAAGAACAACAACTCCATGACGCTCAAGCACTTGCGGCGCAACAAGCTTTACGCGATACGAGTAGAGCCATTGCCGACCGAAGCCGACAAGCCCGTCAACAAGAGGAAGCATTTCGCGAAGAAATTCAAGAACAATGATTTCAAGCTTGCGTGCATCGGCAAGTACCTCCTCGAGCTCGACATGCTCCTCCACAAGCTCGCCAAGAACAACAACAAGAGGAAGCATTTCGCGAAGAAATTCAAGAACAAAGATATCAAGCTCGCGTGCATCGGCAAGTTCCTCCTCGAGCTCGACATGCTCCTCCACAAGCTCGCCAAGAACAACAAGTCAATCAAGAGCATGACGACATTGGAGACCCTCCACGACAAGAGAAACATGATGATAACAATCCTCCGCGCCAGGAGCACCACGAGTTGCACAATCATCAACAACATGGGCGTCATCATCCCCGACCCCAACACAATGAAGAGCAACGCTACGGCAAGCTCAAGTTCACCATGCCCAAGTTCAACGGAAGCAACGATCCCAAGAATACCTTTCATGGGCATTGAAGGTTGACAAGATCTTCCGTTTGCAAAATTTTGAAGAAGAGAAGAAGATTGCGATGGCATCCCTTGAGTTCCAAGATTATGTCCTCATTTGGTGGGAACAAATCATAGAGCGCCAAGAGGCAAGAGGTGAACCACCCATCACTACTTGGGCGCAAATGAAGGATGTCATGAGAGCACGCTTCGTACATACCTACTACAACCGCGACCTCTTCAAGAAACTCCAACAACTCAAGCAAGGAACAAAGAGCGTTGAAGAATACTACAAGGAGATGAAGATTGCAATGATACGAGCCAATGTCACGGAAGATGACGAGCAAACAATGGCACGTTTCTTGAACGGACTCAATCACCCTATCAAGAAGATCGCCGACTTCCAACCATACTCAAACCTCATCGAGCTAGTGCACCAAGCTACCAAAGAGGAACGCCAAGTGCAAGATGATTTCAAGTATGCCAAGTTCTCATCCAAGTCTTACGGCTTCTCCAATAACCAAGCTTCAACGACTCCAACACCGACTACAAGACCTTCTACTTCCAACATCGACAAGTCAACTTCCAAGAAAGCTTCATCAACTACAAGCCATCCTCCTACGAGCAACTTCAAGCCGACAGCTTCATCATCATCAACCCCAATCGATGAGACCGTCAAGACAAGTTCCTTCAAGTGTTTCACTTGCGGAGGGCGAGGCCACAAGTCCTACGAGTGCACCAACAAGAGAACCATGGTCTTCAACGAAGATGGCACTTATGACTCCATGAGCGAAGGCGAAATGGAAGCCCTCGAGCAAGTTGCCATGCATCGCCAAGTGAACAATGAAGAAGAACAAGTCTTTTGTGATGAAGACTCAAGCCCCGCACTTGTTGTCTCCAAAGTCTTGACTCTCCAACATCACCAAGAAGAAGACCAACGATGCAACATATTCCACACCAAGGCCGGCATCAATGGACGATCCATAAAGGTCATCATCGATGGAGGGACTTGTCATAATCTTGCAAGTGAAGAACTTTGCTCCAAGCTCCAATTGTCCAAGACAAAGCATCCACATCCATACAAAGTGCAATGGCTTAGTGACTCCGGCACTATCCAAGTCGAGCACCGAGTACAAGTCTCCTTCAAGATCGGCGCCTACGAAGACACCTTGGAGTGCGATGTCATTCTAATGACCGTTTGTCATCTTCTCCTTGGACGGCCATGGAAATTCGATAGAGGAGTCGTACACAACGGCCGAACGAACCACTACATCTTCAAGATGAAGGGCAAGGATTACGTCCTCCGTCCAATGTTGCTAAGTCAAGCGATCGCCAACAAGCAAGCAACCCATCGTGGAGATCATAGTGAGAGAGCGAGCCACCAAAACGAGAGTGAGCGCCACAAGCCAAAATTGAGTGCCTCCACGATGAGCGAAAACAAGAACCTAGTTCTATTTGCCACCAAATGTGAGATGAGAGAAGTGTGTGAGAACCCATCTAGTGTCTACACTACGTCCTCGTGTGCAAGGACAATGCATCACAAACTAACACTTCTCACACTCTTCCTCTAGTGTTGTCTTCTCTTTTGCAGGAATTTCAAGATGTTTTTCCCGATGAGCTACCTCCGGGTCTACCTCCTCTATGAGGCATTGATCACCGAATCGACCTCATCCCCGGAGCACCTCTTTCGAACAAAGCTCCATACCGTGTCAACCCCGACGAAAAAAAGAAATACAAAGGCAAGTAAAGCATCTCATAGACTATGGACATGTGCATGAAAGTTTGAGCCCTTGTGCCGTTCCGGTCATTCTTGTGCCAAAACGTGATGGTAGTTTTCACATGTGCTCCGATTGTAGACCTATCAATGCTATCACCATTCCCTATAGGTATCCCATTCCACGCCTAGATGATATGCTTGATGAGCTTAGCGGTGCCACTATCTTTTCCAAAATTGATCTTAAGAGTGGTTACTATCAAATCTGCATACAAGAGGGTGATGAATGGAAAACTGCCTTCAAAACCAAGTTTGGTCTGTATGAGTGGTTAGTCATGCCTATGGGTCTTTTGGAAGCACCGGGCACTTTTATGCGCCTCATGAATCATGTCTTTCACCCTTACATCGGTATATTTGTTGTGGTCTACTTTGATGATATCCTTGTGTTTAGCAAATCTATCAAAGAGCATGTCACCCATGTCCGCACCGTTTTGCAAACTCTTAGAAAAGAGCGCCTCTATGCTAATATGGATAAATTCCTTTTTGGTGTTGACAAGCTCGTTTTCTTGGGTTTTGTTGTCTCTTCTAAGGGTGTTCCCGTTGATGAGTCTGAGATTAATGCTATTAAGACTTGGCCGCAACCAACCAACTTGCATCAAGTGCGTAGTTTTCTTGGCCTTGAGGGTTTCTATCGTCGCTTTGTGAAGGATTTTAGCACCATTGCTTCGGCCTTGCATGCCTTGAGCAAGAAGAATGCACCTTTTGTTTGGGGACCGTCCCAAGATACCGCATTCAATGAGCTTCAGAATTTTCTTACTCATGCTCCCGTGCTTGCTTTACCAAACTTCGACAAGCCTTTTGAAATTCATTGCGATGCTAGTGGTAATGGCATAGGAGGTGTGTTAATGCAAGAGAAGCGCCCCATAGCTTACTTTAGTGAGAAACTTTCCGGAGCGCAACTCAATTATCCCATCTATGACAAAGAGCTATATGCTTTAGTCCGCGTTTTGCATGAATGGGAACATTAACTTCATCCCCATGAGTTTATCATTCATACCGATCATGAGACTCTCAAGTATCTTAAGGGACAAACTAAGTTGAACAAGCGTCATGCTAAATGGAGTGAATTTATTGAGTCTTTTCCATACGTCATCAAGTACATCAAGGGTAAAGAAAACATCGTAGCGGATGCTCTTTCCCGCATATGCATGCTTGTCACGCAACTTGAGTTAGATGTCATTGGTTTCGACCATATCAAAGACTTGTATGCGCATGATGCAACTTTTCCTACCCCTTATGCCAAGTGTTTGTCGAATACATCTTGGGAACGCTATTACATCACAGATGGCTATCTTATGAAAGCTAACAAACTTTGCATCCCCGAGTCATCTCTTTGTTTTTGTTGCTTTTGCAGGAATCGCATGGAGGAGGCTTAATGGGACACTTCGGACGCGACAAGATGTTCGCCACGCTCTCGAAGAGCTACTTTTGGCCAAAGATGTTTCGCGATGTCAATCGCTTCACCAACCGGTTTTCTACATGTCGCAAAGCTAAGTCCAAAGCTCAATCTCATGATCTCTATATGCCTTTACCAATTCCATACCAACCATGGGAAGTCATTAGCATGGACTTTGTACTTGGTTTGCCTAGAACTCGAAATGGAAAAGATTCCATATTTGTCGTTGTGGACCGTTTCTCAAAAATGGCACATTTTATTCCTTGCCACAAGATAGACGATGCTTCACATGTTGCCAATCTCTTTTGTAGGGAAATTTTGCGTCTCCATGGTGTGCCAAAATCCATCGTCTCGGACCGCGACGTCAAGTTCCTTAGCTACTTTTGGAAGACCCTATGCGCCAAGCTCGGAATCAAGCTACTCTTCTCCATGGCGTACCATCCTCAAACCGACGGCCAAACGGAGGTGACAAACCGCACACTCTCCGCTCTACTTCGAGTAATCATCAAGAACAACATCAAGGAGTGGGAGGAGTGTCTACCCATCGCCGAGTTTGCCTACAACCGAGCAAGACACTCAACAACTGGCAAGTCCCCTTTCGAGGTCGTCTACGGATTCAACCTTTGTCACCATTGGATATTCTACCTCTACCACTCCAAGAGCGAATCAATTTGGACGCAAAGTGCAAGAGCGACCCATATCAAGAAGGTTCATGAAGATACAAGAAACACCATCAAGCGCCATGTACAATGCCTTGCGACCAAGCTCAACGTCAACAAGCACCCTATGATCTTCAACATTGGAGACCTCGTGTGGCTACACCTTCGCAAGGACCGTTTTCCCCAAGAACGCAAGTCCAAACTTCGACCACGCGCGGATGGACCATTCAAGGTGCTTGCACGCTACAACAATAACGCTTACAAGATCGACATTTCTCCTGACAAGTACTCCATGAGCGACAGCTTCAACATCAAAGATCTCTAGCCCTACCAGGGTGATGAGGATTTCGATCCGAGGACGGATCTTCCCCAAGGGAGGGGAGATGATGCAGAGCATCCCAAGATCATCCCCATGTACGCACCCACACCTCCAACGGCACCACTTGGACCAATGACACGAGCCCAAGCCAAGGCTATCGAAGATAAGGTGAACTCACTCCTCTCCGAACTTCCGCTTTCTATGCATGAGACATGGCTACTACCTAAGTCCGAGATGTTGTGCATGATTAGGTACCAAGAGGGTCCTCCCGAAGATGTGCATGAAGACAGACAAGTCCCCAAGTCCATGGATGAGGAGAACCATCGGAAGGAGCCAAGAGCATCTCCCAGGACCCGGACATCCGGCCAAGGTCCCAGACATCCGGCCCCTGGAGCTGCCTCCCCTTCAGCTGCTCAGCCTCCAAGTGCATACAGGCCCCAAACATCCGGCCCGCAAGCCCGGATATTCGACCCTTCCCGAGGCCCCGGGTATCAGGCCCCCCTGCCCGGAAATCCGGACCCCCAAATCCGAGAGCAACATGGCCAGCTTCACTAGCCCGGACATCCGGCCCCCACAGCCTGGACATCCGGCCCTCCGCGAACGCCCGGACGTCCGGCCTCCCTGTCTGCGAACAGTAACGGGTCGAGGCCCTTGTACCCCTTCTACCCCCCTAGACTATATATACTCTATCCCGTACAACTTTCTAGGGTTAGCAAATGTTTAGCTCATATTTGTGAGAGAGCTTTGCACATCCACTTGGTTAGCTTCTCCTTGGAGATTCGAGCCTCCACCGGAGAAGATCCCCCAAGCGGATTCAAGACCCCTCTTTAGGGAAGAACATCAAGACCTTCTCACGGAGAAGAACCGGTTACCCTTTTGTATCGTCCCTAGTTGTCCGTGGACCGTGAATCGTTCTATGTATCCGAGGATCTAGCACATGTGTGACTTGTTCTTGTTAGTTTGAGTGTTCCTCTTGTGTATCCCCTTGTGTTTTCCCTCATTTTCCTCCATTTCCCTCTTTGTGTTCCTCGTGTTCTTCGCGGGATCCGCTCCTTTCGTGAAAGATCGGGCGATTAGGGTTCTACTCTACATCAAAGATAAGTTGACACATGCTCCTTTACTCCAACTTCCTGATTTTAATATGACTTTTGAGCTTGAATGTGATGCTAGTGGAATTGGATTAGGAGGTGTGTTATTACAAGATGGCAAACCTGTTGCATACTTTTCTAAAAAATTGAGTGGGCCTAGTCTGAACTATTCTACTTATGATAAAGAATTATATGCTCTTTTTCGGACCTTAGAAACATGGCAACATTATTTATGGCCCAAGGAATTTGTTATACATTCTGATCATGAATCTTTGAAACACATTAAAAGTCAAGAAAAACTGAACCGTAGACATGCTAAATGTGTTGAATTCATTAAGACTTCACCTTATGTCATTAAACACAGGAAGGGTAAAGAAAATGTTATTGCTGATGCATTGTCTCATTCTTATACTATGCTTTCACTACTTGACTTTAAAAGATTTGGTTTGGAGACCATCAAAGATCAATATGTGCATGATGCTAAATTTAAAGATGTATTGCGGAATTGTAAGGAAGGGAGAACTTGGAACAAGTTCATTTTTAACAATGGATTTGTGTTTCGTGCTAACAAGCTATGCATTCCAGCTAGCTCCGTTCATCTTTTGTTGTTGCAGGAGGCGCATGGAGGAGGATTAATGGGACACTTTGGCATCAAGAAGACGGAGGATATACTTGCTACACATTTCTTTTTGCCAATGATGAGATGGGATGTTGAGTGTTTTGTTGCTCGCTGCACTACATGTCAAAAAGCTAAGTCATGACTCAATCCTCATGGTTTATATATGCCTTTGCCTGTACCTAGTGTTCCTTGGGAGGATATATCTATGGACTTTGTTTTAGGTTTACCTTGAACAAAGAAGGGGAGGGATAGCATATTTCTTGTCATGGATAGGTTCTCAAAAATGGCACACTTTATACCATGTCATAAAAGCGATGATGTTGTTAATGTTGCTGATTTGTTCTTTTGTGAAATTATTCGCTTGCATGGTGTGCCAAATACTATTGTTTCAGATCGTGATACTAAATTTCTTAGCCACTTTTGGAGATGTTTATGGGCTAAGTTGGGGACTAAACTGCTTTTCTAGTACTACTTGTCACCCCCAAACTGATGGACAAACTGAAGTAGTCAATAGAACATTGTCTACTATGCTTAGGGCTGTTTTGAAGAATAACAAGAAACTGTGGGAAGAATGCTTGCCTCATATTGAATTTTCTTATAATCGTTCATTGCATTCTACTACTAAGATGTGCCCTTTTGAAATTGTGTATGGTTTCCTACCTCGTGCACCTATTGATTTGTTGCCTCTTCCATCTTCGGAGAAGGTTAATTTTGATGCTAAAGAACGTCATGCATTGATTTTAAAAATGCATGAGTGAACTAAGGAAAATATTGAGCGTATGAATGCTAAATATAAACTTGCTGGAGATAAGGGTAGAAAACATGTTGTGTTTGCACCTGGAGATCTTTTTTTGGTTACATTTGTGTAAGGATAGATTTCCTAATTTGCGCAAATCAAAGCTAATGCCACGTGCTGACGGTCCTTTTAAGGTGTTAGAGAAAATAAATGATAATGCATATAAACTTGAGCTGCCTACAGATTTGGGGGTTAGTCCCACTTTTAACATTGCAGATTTGAAGCCTTATTTGGGTGAGGACGATGAACTTTCGTCGAGGATGACTTCATTTCAAGAAGGGGAGGATGATGAGGACATCAATACCATTGTTACACCCACATCCCCTGCTGCTATACATACTGGACCGATTACTAGAGCTCGCGCACCCAATTGAATAATCAGGTACTTTCGTTTCTTGGTAACGATTCTAATGTTCATGAGAATATGATGCTGCCTAAATTGGATACATTCGTTTTGCTTACAAATGAAGGGCCTAGCTTGGACAAGATAGATGAAACTTGGAACAAGTTCAAGCATGGAGATGATGGCATGCGCAAGGGGATCAAGAACGGAGTTACAAGTGATGATTTCAGGACTTTGAAGCCACCATAAGGAGTGCATGAAGCCTTGAACGAAATATACAAGATGCCACTTCATAAATTTCGTCTAGAGGCTATTTTAGGTGCTGCATCACCTTATAATTGGGCCAGGCCCTTGTATTTTTGAAATACTTAAGCATAGGCTGTTTTTAGAGTCCGTATGTGTGGGGAAACAAGACTTAGGGTTGGTTTCGGACCCCTCCTCCAAGGGCCACGAAATCCCCCCTCTTCCTCCATATATACAGCCCTTAGGGCATCGTTTAGACTTTGGGTTTTGTTTAGACTAAAAGTTCGCCATAGCTGCAACTTCGCGTCCTTAGTTTGTGTCCAACGACCAGACCAAGACGTCACAGAAGCCCACCTTCATTAATAAAGCTTTCCACTTTTATTCACAATATCTAGATTGCAATCTCAGTTTCTTACTTGTTCTTCGTTTGCTCGGAGGAAATAGACCCTCGTGGTCAAGTTGATCGTGCTCCGGCGTGGTCAATAACCCTCAGAAGTTGGTTTAGCGATTGCTAATGCGTGACGTCTTCGCACGTTCGTAGTTGGATCATTAAAGTCGACTCCCACAGAAAACAATATCTATCTCATCGAAACATCGGGACACCTTTGCCTCTATCAGGGCATCGTTTAGAATTTGGGTTTTGTTTAGATTAAAGTTATCCATAGCTGCAACTTCGCATACTTCATTTGTGTTCAACGACTAGACAAAGGCGTCACAGAACCCCACATTGATCAATAAAGCTTTCCTCTTATATTCGCAATATCCAGATTGCAATCTTAGTATCTTGTTTGTTCGTCGTTTGCCTACAGAAAACAGACCTCGTGGTCAGGTTGATCATGCTCCGGCGTGGTCAATAACCTCTCGGAGTTGGTTTAGCGATTGCTAAGGTGCAACATCCTCACCGAGCCACCATCTCATCGAAAGATGGGACAACTTTGCCTCTATCAAGTGGTATCAGATTTGCAGGTTGCTCAGTGAGATTTTACAGTTTTTCGTAGTTTAGATCGAGTCTGTTCTTCGTACCTATAGTCCACGAAAGAGCCAAAAAAATTAGGGTTAGTTCATCATATCCGAATAGTCTAAGCCTTTGCATAGTCTTTTCAGTATTTTTGCTTTGTTGAATTTACGGTTGCATCGTCTTGTCTAGTTGCTGGTCTTAGAGTCTAGTCTTTTAGAGTTTCGATTCTGGTCATAAGTTGTCCCGCCACCGCCGCACCATCATCATCGCCCCTGCCATCTACCACCACCGCTTATCCACCACCGATTCGTCTCCATATACCATCACCAATCCGTATCCATATACCGCCACCACTGCCATATCTTACCATCGTATATTCACCACCAATCCGAGTTCTTATCATATTAGTTTTGTTTTCGAGATCCATCTAATTTCCGATTCGTGTTTCCTTGCTTGAGTAGGTTTAGAAAAAAGAGTCTAGAGACCCAGGGCAATTTTTAGGCCAAAATTTCGGTGACCAACAATATTTTGTCCCTATCCTATTTTAAGCCTTTTTTGAGTCTTTTGAGACACTCGCCATCGTAGTGATTTTTTGTCGCACTTTTTCGTCATCGCTGCCCTGATTTCTGGAAAAAAAATTGTCAAAAAAAAATCATGCCCATCCTGTCATTTTGACCTGGGAAGAGTTTTGAGACACTCGCCATTATAGTGACTTTTCACAAAAAAAAGAGGAGCGCAAAAAAGGAGAGCAAAAAAAATTCCAGAGTCTTCTTTTCCCCTGTTTACGTGTAGCGCCGTGATTTTGTTAGTGTTCTAGGCTCGCGTCTCTAGCACGGTCTAGCCTAGGACCAGCACAGTACCGTCATTGAGCGTTTATTCAACTTTGCATCTCTGAATTGATTATTGCTAATCTTTTTGGTAACATATTATAAGCTTTCCTAGCTCCACATAAATCTATGTCGTGCGTTTGACTCTCCCTGGTAATCGCTCTATCCATGGTTTGAGAGTTTTGACTACATCGGTTGCCGATCACTACCTATTGCTGGGTAAGAACTAGTAAGAATTTGAGATTTGCTTAACGGATTTGTGACACCCACCACCACCATTTTCTATTAGTCTGTAGAATCATATTCTTATGTGTTTCTATTGCTGCTAACCATGGTAGGATCACAAGTCGATGTGACTGACTGGGAGAACATGATGAGTAAGGAGTTGCATGATAAATTTCAGGAAATGATGGCTGAACAGGTGCAAGATGTGCTGAACAATTTTGAAGAGGCCATGGATAAGATAATTGGCTTTGAGAAGAAGTTCTGGTGTGGATCATCCTATGATCATCCCCATGTACACTCAAGCATACGCCTTTGGACCTAAGCTGAACTCGCTCCTTTCTGAATCTTCCCTTTCCGCATGTAAGACATGGATTCTACTTCAAGCGCGGACCTTGTGCATACTCAGGTACACCCGAGGAGACCATGGAGAGCCCAAGGACCAAGGCCAAGTGATGTAGGGTAGAACCCTAGTGGCCCGATCTTTCACGAAAGGAGCGGATACTGTGAAGAACGCGAAGAACACGAGGATGGAAACGAGGGGAAAATCACGAGGGGAACACAAGAGAACACTCAAACTAACAAGTATGATCACACATGTGCTAGATCCTTGAAACACAAAGAGAGATACAAGATCCAAAGTCAACAACGGACGATACAAGAGGTAACCGGTTCTTCTCCGTGAGGAGGTCTTGAATCCATAAGGGGATCTTCCCGGGAGGGGTCTTGAATCCAAGGTGGATATTCTCCGTAGAGGGGCCGCAGTCTCTCTCGTGGAGTAGATCCGATATGGATGAGCGAAGCTCTATCTCTCAAATGACCTATCACAACGCTAACCCTAAAACGTAGGTGGAGGGGGAGTATTTATAGTCTAAGGGGCGAAGGGGTACAAGGGCCTTGGCCCAGATGCACTGCACGCAGGCAGGGGAGGCCGGACGTCCGGGCGACGGGCCGGATGTCCGGGGCTTCACGGAGAGCTGGATGTCCGGGCTGGCAGGCCGGATATCCGGGCTGGAGGACTGACTTTGTTTCTCTCTGTTTGGAGGGTGCCGGGTTTCCGGAGGTGAGGCCGGATGTCTGGGACTTGGTGAGGCGCCGGATGTCCGGGACTTGGCGAGGCGCCGGATGTCCGGGGTTGACGCTAGATATCCGGGGTTGACGTCGGATGTCCGGCGCTTGTAGCACTTGGCGGCTATTGTTGTAGTGGTCGTCTCCAATGGCCGGATGTCCGGGCCTGGGGCCGGATGTCCGGGTCCTGGAGCTGTCTCCGTCTTCTTTCATCGTCGCTTCTGCACACGGTTGGCCTTGGTCCTTGGGTTCCCCATGGTCTCCTCGGGTGTACCTGGGTATGCACAAGGTCTGCGCTTGAAGTAGCATCCATGTCTAACATGCGGAAAGGGAAGATTCGGAAAGGAGCGAGTTCGCCTTGTGTCCAATGGTGTATGCTCGAGTGTACATGGGGATGATCGTAGGATGATCCGCATCATCTCCCCTCCCTTGGGAAAGATCCGACCTCGGATCGTGATCCTCATCACCATGGAAACGGTTGTTGTGGACGGACTTGTAGTTGGACAGAGTTGAAGACATTGCGCCATCCATGTACTCCAAGTTGTCGCCGGAGTGGTATATATGCAAGAAAAGCAAACGCAAACGACACTCGAAAATACAATGGTTAGCGCACACAAAGTGTCCATCATGTAAGAAAGAGTCCGTGCAACAAGATTGACCATGACAAGGTGCATGAAGCTTATCGAAAAGAGATGGAATGGTATGCAAAGCATTCATGGGAGCAAAAGCATTCATTATGCACACAAATGTGTTGAGAATATGATCAATGCAACCACGGTGCAAAACGATGTCATAGTGAGATGGTTTATCAATAGCATGAATATGGCAATGGATGCTCAAGATGAGTATGTGATCATGCAATTGATGATGGGCAATATGATCATGATGTATGAATATGCCATCAAGGAAGATCACAACAAATTTGCTAAGAAAGTGCACAAGCTCATATATCATGGATGACATGGGAATACAAGATGCAACAAGGCAATCATGATGTGAGTCAATCCATGCATCAGATGCAAATCTTTCATGTGTATGATATGTCCATCGAGCAGACATGTGTGAGAACAATCGCCAAATATGGAGGTGTTGGAGTACCAATGCTCGATGTCGTGGCATGAGTGGAGGTTCGAAGGTGCATCCAATAAGTCCGAGTGCTCCTCAACTTGAAGGTCCATGGCTTCCATCTCCAATGTCGGCCCTCCATCCAATAGATGTAACATGTAGACAAGAAGAAGGAAACAACAATGAAAGAGTGACCGATCCAATATGCATATTTGAGGATGGCTCAAAGGGAAGGAGTTCACCTTTAGGAGATTCTCGCAAATGTTGGTGTTGCACATCGTGTATGCCTTCACATGACCAAATTGTGTCATGACGGTATCGCCTTGTGAATCCTTCAACATGAAAGAACATGACAAACACTCGGAAAAACAAATGAGGTTAGCAAAACCTATCATTCGTGTGGTAAAATACCGAACAAGTGTATGCATCATGCTCATTATAAGAAAGGACATGGGAGCATTTAGTAGTATGGAGGCATATGATGATGCGAGAACAACAAAATACAATAGGCTCAATCAAGCAAGCATGAATTGTAAGTAAAGTGTTCATGTCTCCATGATCAATAAGCATAGATGCAACAATTGGCGGCAAGCGACAATGAACAAAATATATCATGTGAGAGGCATGAACATATATGTCATCAACCCAAGAAAGCAAGTAAGAGTTGAACATGGGTGATGCGACAAAGCAAGCTATCACGGGAATCAAGGCAATCAAGCTAGTAGTGCGAAGATGCAACATACTAGAAGGAATCATGTCAAGTATGTCATGTGTGCAAATGGTGGGCATGAATAATGCACAAGACATATCACAAGTATGAAAGGAGGATATGAGCAAAATAGCATCAATAGCATGAGGCACATGATAAACATGGCAATAGCAACAAGGATCTCCACCAAGCATGCAAATACACATAGGAGTGGCATAATGGTGAATCATGGGTAGATGCAAGCAAGGGTCGCAATTGCATGGCAAAGGCATAGAAGCAAGCATAGCATGTAAAGTGAACACGGTAAAATGAGCATGAAGCGACAAGCAGTATATAGCCCATAGCCGTGTGAGAGCCAAGTGAGAGAGATGCGCGTAGTCGTTGCATGAAAGGAATGGTTGTAAGGATAATCCACGGGATCCCAAGTCATCTTTGCTCTCAAGAGCTCGTTTCGTGAACTCTTGGGATTGAGAGGTTGACGAGTATACATGAGTACCTACACAAAACAAAGACAAAGGGAAAATTGTGTGTGCGTGGTAGATGTACACATCATCCATCATGATGCGCACGTGCTTGTGTTGGTTAGCACAAAATATCCAATGCTCGAATAAATGAGATGCGTGATATAGAAACATGTCATCCATCATGATAGGTTTTGATGTAGGGTAGAACCCTAATCGCCCGATCTTTCACGAAAGGAGCGGATCCCGCGAAGAACATGAGGAACACAAAGAGGGAAACGAGGGAAATCACCAGGGGAAACACAAGAGGAACACTCAAACTAAGAAGAACAAGTCACACATGTGCTAGATTCTCGAATACATAAGAGAAGATACACGATCCACGGACAACTAGGGACGATACACGGTAACTGGTCTTCTCCGTGAGCAGGTCTTGAAGTTCTTCCCTAAAGAGGGGTCTTGAATCCGCTTGGGGGATCTTCTCTGGTGGAGGCTCGAATCTCCGAGGAGCAGGTAACCAAGTGGATGAGCAAAGCTCTCACACAAAATATGAGCTAATCCTTTGCTAACCCTAGAAAGTTGTAAGGGATAGAGTATATATAGTCTAGGGGGAGAAGGGATACACGGGCCTCGGCCCTTCACTGTGCGCAGACAGGGGAGGCCGGATGTCCAGGCTGGTCGGGCCGGATGTCCGGGCTTTCAGGCGACGCCGGATGTCTGGGCTATGGGGGCCGGATGTCCGGGCTGGAGCAGTGGCATTTGTTGCTCTCGGGTTCGGAGGGGCCCGCTTTCCGGGCTGGTGGCCGGATGTCCGGGGGCTCGAGAGGGGCCGGATGTCCGGGCTGCCGGGGCCGGTTGTCCGGGGCCTGTAGCCTTCTGCGGCTGGGCTGCTGTAGTGGAAGACGCTCCAGGGGCCGGATGTCCGAGGCCTGGGAGATGCTCTTGGCTCCTTCCGTTGGTTCTCCTCTTCCGTGGACTTGGGGACTTGTTCATCTTCATGCATATCGTCGGGAGGACCTTCTTGGTACCTAATCATGCACAACACCTCGGACTTAGGTAGTAGCCATGTCTCATGCATAGAAAGTGGAAGCTCGGAGAGGAGTGAGTTCACCTTATCTTCGGTAGCTTTGGCTCGGGCTCGTGTCATTGGTCCAAGTGGTGTCGTTGGAGGTGTGGGAGCATCCATGTGGATGATCTTGGGATGCTCCGCATCATCTCCCCTCCCTTGGGGAAGATCCGTCCTCGGATCGAAATCCTCATCACCATGGTAGGGCGAGAGATCTTTGATGTTGAAGATGTCGCTCACGGAGTACTTGTCACGAGGGATGTCGATCTTGTATGCATTGTTGTTGTAGCATGCAAGCACCTTGAATGGTCCATCCGCGCGTATTCAAAGTTTGGACTTGCATTCTTGGGGAAAGTGGTTGATGTGGGGTAGAACCCTAGTGGCCCGATCTTTCACGAAAGGAGCGGATCCCGCGAAGAACACGAGGAGGGAAACGAGGGGAACATCACGAGGGGAACACAAGACAACACTCAAACCAACAAGTATGATCACACATGTGCTAGATCCTCGAAACACAAAGAGAGATACAAGATCCAAAGTCAACAACGAATGATACAAGAGGTAACCGTGAGGAGGTCTTGAATCCACAAGGGGATCTTCCCTTAGAAAGGGGGCTTGAATCCGAAGGGATCTTCTCCGCAAGGAGGTATTGAATCCAAGGTGGATCTTCTCCATTGATGTGGACATCAATACCATTGTTACACCCACAGCCACTGCTGCTATACATACTGGACCGATTACTAGAGCTTGCGCACGCCAATTGAATTATCAGGTTTTTTCGTTTCTTGGTAACGATTCTAATGTTCATGAGAATATGATGCTGCCTAAATTGGATACATTTGTTTTCCTTACAAATGAAGGGCCTAGCTTGGACAAGAAAGATGAACCTTGGAGCAAGTTCAAGCATGGAGATGATGGCATGCACAAGGGGAACAAGAACGGAGTTACAAGTGATGATTCCAGGACTCTGAAGCCACCATAATGAGTGCTTGAAGCATGGGACTAAATATACAAGATCCCACTTCATAAATTTCGTCCAGAGGCTATTTTAGGTGCTGCGTCACCTTATTATTGGGCTAGGCCCATGTATTTTCGAAGTACTTAAGTACAGGCTATTTTTAAAGTCAGTATGTGTGGGGAAACAAGAGTTAGGGTTGGTTTCGGACCCCTCCACCAAGGGCCACGAAATTCCCCCTATCTCCTCCATATATACAGCCCTTAGGGCATCGTTTAGGCTTTGGGTTTTGTTTAGATTAAAAGTTCGCCATAGCTGCAACTTCGCGTACTTCACTTGTGTTCAACGACCAGACCAAGGCGTCACAGAACCCCACCTTGATCAATAAAGCTTTCATCTTATATTCGCAATATCCAGATTGCAATCTCAGTTTCTTGCTTGTTCTTCGTTTGCTTGCAGGAAATAGACCCTCGTGGTCAGGTTGATCGTGCTCCGACATGGTCAATAACCCCTCGGAGTTGGTTTAGCGATTGCTAAGGCGCGACGTCCTCGCACGTTCGTAGTCGGATCGTCAAAGTAAATTTCCTCTAAAATGATAGCCACTATCTCATAGAAAGACGGGACACCTTTGCCTCTATCAACCATGGAAATAGTTGTTGTGGACATACATGTAGTTGGACGAAGAGGAAGACATGGCGCAATCCAAGTACTCGAAGGTGTCGCTGGAGTGGTATACATGCAAAAAGAGCAAACGCAAACGACACTCCGAAATACAATGGTTAGCGCACACAAAGTGTCCATCAAATAAGAACGAGTCTATGCGACAAGATTGACCATGACAAGGTGCGTGAAGCTTATCCAAAAGATATGGAATGGTATGCAAAGCATTCATGGGAGCAAAAGCATTCATTGTGCACACAAATGTATTGTGAATGTGATCAATGCAACCACGATGTAAAATGATGTCATAGAGAGATGGTTTATCAATAGCATGACTATGGCAATGTGATGCGGAGCATCCTATGAACATCACCATGTCAAGAGTCCGTTCGGCGAGTGACACGTGGGACATCTACTTCACATACACAAAGGTGAATCATATCCTTTACACGTGCTCACTTGACCCCTTCAAGGATGGTATACTACTTGACACTTCTCCCGTGTGCATGCATAGGTATTGTCGGAACGCTGCGGACGACGTGGAGGATTGCAAGCGCCAAGGAACACCTACACCATCCGCGAGGGAAGCGTGGAAACGAAGACACAAGAAGAAGAGCTCTCGAGGAAGCTCTAGCCACTGGATGACCGGTCGGGTCTGGGCGTCCGGCGCCTGAAGATCCACCGGACGACTGGTCCAGACCGGACGACTGGTGTCCCTGCACTCGAGCCAAACGAGCGGACGTCCGACGCCACCGGACGACCGGTGACCGGACGACCGGTCCAGACCAGAAATCCGCTGCACCAGCATCCGAGCCAGAACGAGCGGACGACCGGCCCCCACCGGACGTCCGGCCACCCACGAGCCACCGGACGACTGGTCCCCAGTGGATGTCCGGTACCTGGCTGTGTCCAGTTGCGGACTGAGGCCCATGTACCCCTTCACTTCACCCCTTTTGCACTAAGACTATAAATAGACCTCTACATCCTCCTTTCTAAGGTTAGTGTTGTGATAGCTCATTTGAGAGATAGAGCTACGCTCATCCATATCGGATCTCCTCCTTGCGAGAGACCGCGGCCTCTTCGGAGAAGATCCTTTGGATTCAAGCCCCCTTTCTAAGGGAAGATCCCCCCGTGGATTCAAGACCTCCTCACGGAGAAGACCGGCTACCTATGTATCGTCCCTAGTTGATTGTGGATCGTTTATCTTCTCTTATGTATTCGAGGAACTAGCGCATGCGTGATCATTTCTTGTTGGTTGAGTGATTCTCTCGTGTTTCCCCTCGTGATTTCCCTCGTTTTTCCCTCGTGTTTCTCGTGTTCTTCACGGGATCCGCTCCTTTCGTGAAAGATCGGGCGATTAGGGTTCTACCCTACATCTTCTTGGTATCAGAGCCACGTTGATCACGATTTCGGAGCCTCCCCCACCGTTTTCTAGCCTTCTTTTGCTTGATTTAGTCCTAAATTCAAAAATCCCAACCAAAAATAGCCCCAATTTTTTTGTGATTTGCTGGTTTGATGATGTTTTGTTGATTTTGATCCATGGATTTGCTTGGTTTCAAGTTGATCTAGAATCTCCCCAAGTTTCCCCATCTTTCATCGACGAAATCTCATCAATTTTGACCCCAAAATCCGCCCAAAATCGCGTCCCGAATCTCGGATCTGGAGTTGACCCCGATACACCGGACGACTGTCACCTTACCGGACGTCCGGAGCTGCAGGAACCTCCAGACGTCTGACCTTACCGGATGACCGGAACCGCCTAACCCGAGCAGAATCAGCGGATTTCCGACCCGACCGGACGTCCGGCGACCGGACGACCGTTTTTTCCGGACGTCCTCTACCTGTAGATATCAACTTTGGCTGATTTTTGTTTCGGCCATAACTAATTCATCCGAACTCCGTTTTTGACGTTCTTTAGCTCGTTTTGAAGCTCTTGACATCCCCCTTCACACGAAAATACCACCAACATCATTTGACTCCATCAAATTTTCTGAAATTTGGCAAGTTTTCCTAGGCCCTCCACCATATCATCCACTACACCACCATAGCCTTCCGCAACCTAAGCAATTTTGTTCCCCATCGCATTAGTGGTTGCTTGAGGAGTGATTTGAGTCTCCTAAGGTGTTTCGGCTAATTAGGGACGGTTGCTTCTTCATCGACCACCACCACTTCCGCATAACCTTGCCCACCATACACTTCCGCCACCTCAACTTAACCCAATTTTGTTTGTGTTTTGAGTTGTGTCTCCTAAGGTGTTTAGCCTACTTAGGGACCGTGCTTTCAACTCCGACACCGTTTATAGTCCACCACCATAACCTCCACTTCCGCATTGCCTAGTGCAACACCACCGCATTCCGCTACCACCATTTGACTTTTGTCCTTGAGATTTTGAGTTGTGATTTTTCCGTTTCCTAAGGTGTTTAGGCTACTTAGGGACGAGTCATCATCATCCTCGTAACTCCATCAAGATCACCGCCACTCATCATCAACACGGACGGTAACCTCCATATCATCTTGGTATCGTGGTATCCCTCCATTGTATATTCCCTTTCCATAGCATTGATAACCCCTAGCCCATTTTGCGTCACTTGCCTATCGGGACTAGACATTTGAGTATTGTCGGCAACGTTACTTGTCCACATTAGTGATCTACACCATACATTGCATACATACCATATCATATTGGTATCATATCATCTCGTGTGCCTCAAGTTTGTTCCCGCATATATACAATTGCTACCTTGGTTTGTGCATTTCGCAAAGTGGCCATACAAAAAAAGATGAGAATAAGCTTAAGCAAAGAAAAGAGCGAACAAAAAGCTTGTAAGCAAGTGCCATAGCATCATACCACATTGCATATAAGATCATCTTGGATCACCTTGTGAGAAACACCGGGAACCATACATACATAGAATACTTGGGATAGAAAGTTATCCATTTTGCATCTTATAGGTTGTGCACAAGTGTCGTATCCGCCTATAGAGCAATCGTGCTAGCGTCTCTCTTGAGTTTTGCAACACGAGCGTTTTCCGTGGATTCCACATTTTGTGCTGCTCCTTGGTTGCACGACCCCATTTATCTATCCGTGTGTGTGTTTCCGTGTGCCATATTGCTATTGGTCTACTTTTTACACTTGCGAATTTGTGAATCCTTTCAACATTATTGACTCTTGCTAACATTTTGCATCAAATTTTTGTGCCACTATCCTCACCAAGCTCCACCATAAGCCTTATTTGTGTAGGTGTGAGAACCCGACAAGAATTGGTACCAATTGTGCTATTTCCTTGTCCACATTGGAGTGATCATTGATCCACTTTCAACTTTGGTCAAGGTACATTTGGTATTCGTTCTTCTCTTTCTACCACTCACATTTTTCTCTTGGAGTGATGGATAGGCAAGGCATTTCATCTTCGGTCTACAACAACAACGACGAGTTCGATGCCACGAACAACTCCAATGACGCCAAGAGGCAAGCTCAAATGGAGGAGATCAAGGCCCTCATCAAGTCCTACAAGCGGTCTTCCTCATCTTCGAGAAGACGCTCAAGAGCACATGCCTCCGAGCTACCATCTCCGGCAAGATCACATCGGCCTCGACACCATCACCAACAAGGACGTGAAGGTCAAGAGCTCAACACCAACAACTGCTCAACGACTTCACCATCCACCTTGGCATCTTCGCCAAGCGACTTCAAGGCATCTTCGCCTACGGATATACGGCATCTTCGCCCACAAGCACCTCAAGAGAAGCTCCCCAAGCTCAAGCCCGCGACTTCCACGAGCTACTACGACCTCGACATCGACCACGCGATTCCTTTCTATGGGAATCAAGAACCCGAGGAGTATCTCGAGTGGGAGCGTTTGATGGACGACTACCTCAAGCTACATCAAGTTCCTCCCGAATATCAAGTGAAGTGCGCCACAAGGAACTTCCATGACTACGCGTCCACATCGTGGCTTCACGCACCTTCGGACACCTACGACATGAGTTGGCCCAAGAAAAAGAGAGCTTTGAGGCGAGATTTTGTGCCTACAAACTACACGGAACAACTTCTACGCCAATTGGAGAACACCACCCAAGGATCCAAGTCCATCGACGTGTACTTCAAGGAGATGAAGATTGCCTTGCGATGAGCCGGCGTGGACGACCCCATTTAGATGAAGTTCCACTTCATGATGGGATTGCACAACGACATCTCCAAGACGATCTTCTTGGAGAACTACAAGTCCCTCGACGACAACTAAATTGGTGCTCTCAAGGCGGAACAAGAACTCATGAAGGCCAAAGCTTCTCCACCCCAAGCTCACTTCGCGACGACCAAGCTCCATGAGAACGAGCATGAGGCTAGTACCACCATGAGGTCCAAGCCCGACGAGCTCCAAGACAATTCTCCCAAGTTCGACCTCACCGCCATCCCTCTTTGTGGCATTGATGGTGCCGAGTCTACTTCGACTCTTTTTCAAGATGGTGCGGTGACGTGATGTAGGGTGGAACCCTAGATGGCCGATCTTTCATGAAAGGAGCGGATCCCAAAGAGAAACACAAGGAACACGAGGGGGATACACGAGGGGAAACACGAGAGAAACACTCAAACCAACAAGATTCGATTACACATGTGCTAGATCCAATAACACAAAGAGATACACGATGATCCAAGGTTAACAAAGGATGATACAAAGTAACCGGTTCTTCTCCTAGAAGGAGGTCTTGATGGGGGCCACCCAAGAGGGGGTCTTGAATCCAAGGGGGATCTTCTCCGAAGAGGGGCCGCAGTCTCTCTCAAGGAGTATATCCGATATGGATGAGCGAAGCTCTATCTCACAAATGAGCTATCACAACGCTAACCCTAGAAAGAGGAAGGGGATGAAGTATATATAGTCTAGGGGGCAAGAGGGTACATGGGCTTTGGCCCTTCACTGTTCACAAACAGGCGAGGCCGGATGTCTGGGCGTCGGGCTGGATGTCCGGGGCTTCAGGAGTGGCTGGATGTCCGGGCTGGCGGTGAAAACTCCTGTGGTCTCTGGATAGACGAGGCCGGATTTCTGGGCAGAGGGCCGGATTTCCGGGGCTTCGGGGGAGGCTGGATGTCCGGGGCACGGGGCCGGATGTTCGGGCCATGTAGCTTTTCTGGCTGGGTTGCAGCTGCTCTGGTGGCATCTCCAGTGGCCGGATGTCCAGGGCCTGGAAGGTGAACTTGCCCGTTTTCGTGGTTCTCTTCATCCGTTGACTTGGCGGCACGTCCGTCTTCACATGCATCTTCAGGAGGTCCCTCTTGACACCTGATCATGCATAGCATATCGGACTTAGGTAGTAACCATGTCTCGAGTGGATCATAGTGATATCACTAAGGAAAGAAGTCACCTCGTTCTCGAGAGCTCTGGCTCATGCTCGTGTCATGGGTCCTCTTGATGCGACGATGGTAGGTCCATGGGGATGATCATGGGATGCTCCGCATCATCTCCCCTCCCTTGGGAAAGATCCGACCTTGGATCGAAATCCTCATCACCATGTGTAATGCCCTCGTTGCGGCTATATCTCCTACGTGTCGAAGCACGACTTAGAGGCATAACCGCATTGAAAGCAATGTCGCAAGTAAGTTAATCTTCACAACAACCCATGTAAATAGATAATAATGGGAAAGGTACATAGTTGGCTTACACTCGCCACATCACACAAAGTACATAAATAACATTACATCATCCAATACACTCATGGTCCGACTACGGTACCAAAATAAAAGATCAACCCCAACATGCGACATGGTCCCGATCGCCCCAACTGGGCACCACTACTGATCATCTGGGAAAGACACATAGTAACGGCGTGAGTCTTCGTCGAACTCCCACTTGAGCTCAAGCGCATCATCTGGAACGGAATCATCGGGCCCTGCATCTGGTTTGGAAGTAATCTATGACTCACGGGGACTCAGCAATCTCGCACCCTCGCGATCAAGACTATTTAATCTTATAGGTAAGGCAAGGTAATATGTGGAGCTGCAGCAAGCGACTAGCATATATGGTGGCTAACCTGTTCGCAAAAGAGAGCGAGAAGAGAAAGCAAAGCACGAACGAAGAACTATAGAACAACCTACGGCAAACATTACTCCAACACCGTGTTCACTTCCCGGACTCCGCCGAGAAGACACCATCACAGTTACACACGCAGTTGATTCATTTTAATTAAGTTAAGGTTCAAGTTATCTACAACCGGACATTAACAAATTCCCATCTGCCCATAACCGCGGGCACGGCTTTCGAAAGTTCAAATCCCTGCAGGGGAGTCCCAACTTAGCCCATCACAAGCTCTCATGGTCAACGAAGGATAAACCTTCTCCCGAGACATTCCGATCAGACTCAGCATCCCGGTTCTACAAGACAACTTCGACAAGGTAAAACAGATCCAGCAACACCGCCCGAATGTGCCGACAAATCCCGATAGGAGCTGCATATATCTCATTCTCAGGGCACACTTAGATGAGACATCCTACGAGTAAAACCAAACCTCAAGTTGCCCCGAGGTGGCCCCGCAGTCTGCTCGGTCGGACCAACACTCAGAGGAGCACTGGCCCAGGGGGGTTTAAACAAGATGACCCTCGGGCTCCGGAAAGCCAAGGGAAAAAGAGGCTAGGTGGCAGATGGTAAAACCAAGGTTGGGCATTGCTGGAGGAGTTTTATTCAAGGCGAATTGTCAAGGGGTTCCCATTATCACCCAACCGCATAAGGAACGCAAAATCCGGGAACATAACACTGATATGACGGAAACTAGGGCGGCAAGAGTGGAACAAAACACTAGGCAAAAGGCCGTGCCTTCCACCCTTTACCAAGTATATAGATGCATTAAGATAACAAGATAATATAGTGATATCCCAACAAATAAACAATGTTCCAACAAGGAACGGTCTCCAATCTTCACCTGCAACTAGGAACGCTATAAGAGGGGCTGAGCAAAGCGGTAACATAGCCAATCAACAGTTTGCTAGGTCATGGTGGGTTAGAGGTTTGACATGGCAATTTCGCAGGCATGATAAGCAAGTGGTAGGCATCGTAGCATAGGCATAGCAAAAGAGCGACCATCTAGCAAGCAAAGATAGAAGTGATTTCGAGGGTATGATCATCTTGCCTGCAAAGTTGTCAGAGTTGACTTAATCCTCGTAAGAAAACTCAATGGGCTCCTCGTTAGCGAACTCGTCTCCCGGCTCTACCCAAACAAGAAAAACAAGCAAAAGGAACACAATCAACCACGTGCAAAGCTCAAACACAATATGATGCAAACATGGTATGCTATGCGGGATGCGATATGTGATGCATATACAAGATTTGACAAGGAATGATTGAACCTGGCCTCAACTTTGAAATCCAAGCATGCCACTGGAAAGGTGAGGTGATTTCGGTTGAAATCGATATAAAGATCACCGGAATCGGATGCACGGTTTGGAAATGGCAAGCAAAACAAATATGGCACTAGTCTGCGATAAACAGCAAGTAGCCATCTAAATGCATCAAGATAAATATGCTACAGCACTCAAGCATGGCAACAAAATACATGGCAGGGATCCACTCATAATTCTTGACAAAAGATGAACACTGAGCTACGGCCAATTCATCCATTAACAGGTTCAAACAAGCATGGCAAAAATGCAAATGGTAACATGTTTCAGACTTTGTGAAATTAACACTAGTCTGGAATTTCAGATCAGGTAGCACACTTTGAAGCATGAAAACTATATGCTACATGAACTTAACATGGCCAATCAAGGCATGACATAAAGCTACTCAAAGAACTTAACAACAGTCCTTTAGTGACTTTGAGCTAAAAGGGATAAGAAAATACAATTGCAAGCATGTGAACATGGCAAAAACATAATCAGATTACAGACTTAGAGAAAAACTGGAACATGCAAATCTATTAGCGAGTAGGCATGTTTACGAGCTCGATGCACTCACTACAGAGCAAGGCATGACAATCTAAGCATACACCCATCAAGAATACATATCATAGAAGCTAGAAATGGCAATAACAACAACATAGCATGCACGGATCAACAACAACATCCTCGGCAAAATCGCTAACAAGTAAACAATCTGCCAGGATTCACAAAATAGAAAAAGTAGAGCTCGATTGACTCAAGCTAGGGTGCTCCATAATTGCAAACAAAGACATGGATGGATAGAGCACCACAATATTAACAAATCATCCTTACTGATCATCCTCAAAAGAGGCACGGATCACTAGGAAACAACATGAACATATGGCATATTGATAAAAACAGATCAAGGACATAGTGAAATTCTAAGTCCCTGAAATCAGCATTAACGAATGCACTACTTTGCAAGCTTGTGCTAGTCACCACACATGTCACAAAAATACATGGTAAGCACCTTTGTAAAGATGGCAAAGCATATAAAAAAACTCATGTAGAACTCGGGAGCATACCATGCACACATTAATCATGGAAAAAAATGACAAATAGCTATTTGGTGCAGCAGATCTGACAATTAACTCAAATAGCTCTCTTCCAACAGCATTTCGGACATCAATATGAGCTCAAATGAAAATGATGCAATGCGATGAAATGATGTACTCTCAGAGATGAACATTTTGATATGCTACACGCACAAAAAGGAGCTACGGATGCGGAGTTATAGCATGATGAAAGGAGCAATAAAAAGTGAGAGAGGGATAGGACTTAGTAGAAAAATGACCTCGGGTGAACAGTGGTCAACGGGGCAGTTCACGAGGATGGCCGGCTCGTCGGCGAAGGTCGCCGGAGATGGCAGGGGCGGCGCCGGCGAGGCAGATCCGGGGCGGATCCGGCCGGATCTCGCCAGATCCGGGCGCGGACGCCGAGGAGCGGTGTCGGACGGCGAGCGTGGCGAGGCGGGGTGGCGAGTGCCGAAGTAGTTCGACGGGGCGGCATGGTGGAGGAAGTAGCGTGGGGCGGCCAGACTTGGCGGCGGGGGATGGCGCTCCGGTGAACTGCGGGCGCGCGGGCGCCGAGCGGCGGCGGTGGAGGCGACGGGCCTCGGGGGCCCGACCCGGGCTTGGGCGGGCCGCGGCACGCGCGGTGGCCGGTGGGACACGTGGCAGGAGCTGGTTGGCTAGGGCGCAGCAGCGGACGTGTCCGGCGCGTCCGTACGTTGTCCGGCGCGCGGAGAGGAAGGGAATCTAGGGATTCGGGGAAGGAGACCCGTGAATTTCGGAGGGGGTTCTTTATATAGGCATAGGGGGAGCTAGGAGAGTCCAAATGATGTGCAGTTTTCGGCCACGCGATCATGATCGAACGCTCTAGATGATGGAGAGGGTTTTGGTGGGTTTTGGACCAAAATGGAAGGGTGTTGGGCTGCAACACACACGAGGCCTTCTCGGTCCCTCGGTTAACCGTTGGAGTATCAAACGAAGTCCAAATGGCACGAAACTTGACAGGCGGTCTACCGGTAGTAAACTAAGGCCGCATGGCAAGTCTTGGTCCAATCTGGAAATGTTTAACCCCCACACACAGAAAAAAGTAGAAAGGACCACCCGTGGAGATAGGATCGCCGGAATGCAAAACGGACAACGGAGAAAATGCTCGGATGCATGAGACGAACATGTATGCAAATGCAATGCACATGATGACATGATATGAGATGCATGACAATGACAACAACACACGGAGACAAAAACCCAAACCCAAGGAAATAAAATAACTTAGCACCGGAAACGGCAAGAGTTGGAGAGCATATAAGGTAAATTACATCCGGGGTGTTACAACACTCCACCACTATGAAAGGATCTCGTCCCGAGATCTAGGACTGGAAAAACGCCGGGTACTCAGAATGGAGGTGATTCTCGCGTTCCTAGGTAGCTTCATGGTCGGAATGGTGTGACCACTTGACTTTGAGGAATTTGCTTGACTTATTGCAAGTCTTGCGTTCAGTCTCTTGAAGAATAGCAACAGGGTGCTCATGATAAGAGAGATCTTCTTGGAGATCAATGTCTTTGAAGTTGACGGTGCGGTCAGGAGTCTTGAAGCACTTGCGGAGCTCAGAGACATGGAACACGTCGTGCACATTTGCAAAGTTTGAAGGAAGCTCGAGTTGATAGGCGAGATCGCCTCTCTTGCCGACGATCTTGAAAGGACCCACGTATCTAGGGGCAAGCTTCGCTTTGATACCGAAGCGACGAGTACCTTTCATTGGAGAGACACGGAGGTAAACATGGTCTCCGATCTCGAAAACCAAATCACGGTGCTTACTATCATAGTAGCTCTTCTGGCGCGATTGCGCTGCTTTGAGGTTATCACGAATGACCTTGCACATTTCCTCTGCCTCTGTGTTCAAATCATTTCCCAGAAGTTGACGTTCACCAGTCTCTGACCAGTTAAGAGGAGTACGGCACTTCCTGCCATAGAGAATTTCGAATGGGGCCTTGCCCGAACATGCTTGAAAACTGTTGTTGTAGGTGAATTCGGCATATGGAAGACAATCTTCCCACTTCATACCGAAGGAGATCACGCAAGCCCTGAGCATATCTTCAAGAATCTGATTGACACGCTCGACTTGATCGCTAGTTTGAGGATGGAAAGTTGTGCTGAAGCGGATGTTGGTGCCCATGGCCTTCTGAAAAGAATCCCAAAACTTGGAGGTAAAGATGCTGCCACGGTCTGAAGAGATCACCTATGGAATGCTGCGCAGAGAGACAATTCAAGAGGTATAAAGCTCCGCCAATTGAGCTGCAGTGATTGACTCTTTGATAGGCAGAAAGTGAGCCACTTTAGTGAGTTTGTCGATGACAACGAATATAGCATCATTGCCACGCTTGGACTTTGGAAACCCAGTCACGAAGTCGATCTCAATGTGGTCAAACTTCCATTCTGGAATGGCAAGAGGTTGGAGGAGACCAGCTGGCCGTTGGTGTTCTTCCTTCACTCTTCTGCAGACATCACATTCATTCACGAATTTAGCAATCTCGCGCTTCATTCGAGTCCACCAATAAGCCTGCTTGAGGTCCTGATACATCTTCGTACTACCAGGGTGGATGGAGAGGAGTGAATTGTGAGCCTCATCCATGATAACTTTACGAAGGTCACCTTTGGGCACAACAATACAATCCTCAAAGAAGAGAGTATCCTTGTCATCAAGGCGATAGCACTTGTACTTGGGTTGACTCTTGGCAATCCCAATCTTCACCTTCTTCACCATAGCATCAAGAAGTTGAGCCTCGCGAATCTGATCTTCCAAAGTTGGAGAGACTTGAAGGTTGGCGAGGAACTCTTGAGGAACAACTTGCAGATTGAGTTTGCGGAAGGCTTCACAAAGCTCGGGTTGGTAAGGCTTGATAATCAGACTGTTGGAGTAAGCCTTCTTTCTCAACGCGTCAGCAATCACATTGGCCTTGCCTGGAGTATACTCGATACTCGGATTATACTCTTGAATCATTTCGACCCAACGAGTCTGCTTGAGGTTGAGATTAGGCTGAGTGAAGATGTACTTGAGACTCTTGTGGTCAGTGAAGATGTCCAGTTTTCTTCCCAATAAGAGATGTCTCCAAGTCAAAAGAGCATGCACAACTGCTGCCAACTCGAGGTCATGAGTGGGGTAGTTTTTCTCGTTGGGATTCAACTGGCAAGAGGTATAAGCCACAACTTTCTTCTCTTGCATCAACACTGCACCAAGACCTTGGAGAGAGGCATCGCAAAAGACCTCGAACGGTTTGGATTCATCAGGAGGAGTCGGAACTGGAGCGGTGACCAATTTCTCTTTCAAAGTATTGAAAGCAATGTCACACTCCGGAGACCAAACGTACTTGACGTGCTTCTGGAGAAGGTTTGAAAGAGGCTTCACGATCTTAGAAAAGTTCTCCACGAACCTTCGACAGTAGCTTGTGAGACCGAGGAAGCTGCGGAGTTGCTTCACGTTCTGAGGTGGTTCCCAATTCACAATTGCAGACACCTTCTCAGGATTCACCGCAATGCCCTTGGCAGAGATGATATGCCCAAGATAGAGAACCTCATCGAGCCAAAACTCGCACTTTGAGAACTTGGCGTAGAACTGATGTTCCCTGAGCTTATCGAGCACCAAACGCAAGTGCTTGGCATGATCTTCCTTGTTCTTCGAAAAGACCAGAATTTCATCGAGATAGACCAAAACGAAGTCATTTGTGTAGGAGTTGAGGATGAAGTTCATCATGTGAGAGAAAGTCGGAGGAGCGTTGACGAGGCCAAAAGACATGACAGCCGTTTTGAAAGCCGTTTTGGGAATATCTTGCTCACGGATTCGAATCTGGTTATAGCCCATACGGAGATCAAGCTTGGAGAATACTTGGGCACCTTTGAGTTGTTCGAACAGCTCATTGATGTTGGGAAGTGGGTACTTGTTCTTGATAGTCTTCTTGTTCAATGGACGGTAGTCAACACAAAGTCGGTCCGTTCCATCCTTATTCTTCACAAAAAGAACTCCACAACCCCATGGAGAAGAACTAGGTCGGATGAGACCCATTCTCCCATGGACTGTCTTTCCCACCGCTCTCTTCGCGCAAAGACTTCGCCCATTTCTTCTACATGACCCTCGCTTGGCTATGGGTTATTGTCCATTACATATTCTATGCCCATCTTTCCATGTTCACTTTGCATGCTATGCTCATTACTATGCTTTTGCCATGCATTCGTGACTCATGCTTTGCATTACACATGATGATAGATTCTCACACTTGTATGTGTATTTGCAAGCTTGGTGGAGATATTGCTTGTTATTGCCATGTTTGCTTTGTGCCCCATGCATATGATGATACTTCCATTTTGCTTTGTGTTCGTGCTTGCGATATGTCATGTGCATTGTCTATGTCTATTATTTGCTCACATGACATGATTGCCATGATTTACTCTAGTATGTTGCATCTTTGCACTACTAGCTTGCACGACTTGATTACTATGCTTGACTTGATTGCCTCACACATGATGAACAATTGCTCTTTCTATTGTGTTGAGTGCCACACGATATCCACTACACCCAATGCACATTATGATTGGATTGTCTTGCACTTGACACATGTGTTTAGACACTTCATTTTATTTGGTGTTGTGAATGATTCCTATGCCTACCATAGACATTTCATTGAGCAATTTGTGAATGCTTGCTATGAACTTGAGGTAGATGCTTCTTCACTTGTCCAACATATTTGCATCAATACCTCACATTTACATGCTTGTCACCATGATATCCTTGATTATGCTCAATTTATGTGCTTATATGCCATGTCACAATCCTTTGTCAAACCATATGCTTTGCATGATGACGACACTTGTTTGGTGAATCACCTCTTGAATTCTTGGTTTTGCACTAACGCTAACCACATTTGTTTTTCCAAGTGTTTGTTGTCTTTGCTCCTTTTGAAGGAATCCCAAGATGGTGTGACATTGGAGAGTGCCCATTTTGATCTCCAATATGACGAGAACTTGGTGATCGACCACTCCTATACGGTGACGCCATCTCTTTCCCATGGTGATTTGGATTTCGATCCGAGGTCGGATGTTCCCCAAGGGAAGGGAGATGATGCGGAGCATCCTATGGACATCACCATGTCAAGAGTCCGTTCGGCGAGTGACACGTGGGACATCTACTTCACATACACAAAGGTGAATCATATCCTTTACACGTGCTCACTTGACCCCTTCAAGGATGGTATACTACTTGACACTTCTCTCGTGTGCATGCATAGGTATTGTCGGAACGCTACGGACGGCGTGGAGGAGTCCAAGCGCCAAGGAACACCTACACCATCTGCGAGCGAAGCGTGGAAACGAAGACGCAAGAAGAAGAGCTGTCGAAGAAGCTCCTGCCACCGGACGACCGGTTGGGTCCGGACATCCGGCGCCTGAAGATCCACCGGACGACCGGTCCAGATCGGACGACCGGTGTCCCTGCACCCGAGCCAAACGAGCGGACGTCCGACGCCATTGAACGACCGGCGGCCGAACGACCGCTCCAGACCGGAAATCTGCTACACCAGCATCCGAGCCAGAACGAGCGGACGACTGGCCCCCACCGGACGTCCGTCCACCCACGAGCCACCGGACGACCGGTCCCCAGAGAACGTTCGGTACCTGGCTGTGTCCAATTGAGGGCTGAGGCCCATTGATGCGGAGCACCCAAGGTCATCCCCATGCACCTACCATGGTCTCATCAAGTGCCTAGTGGACCCATGACTCGATCACGTGCAAGAGCTCTTGAAACCGAGGTGACATCTCTCCTCTCACAATTCCACTTCGATGCACATGAAGCATGGCTACTACCTCATATGGATACTTTGTGCATACTTAGGTACAATGGAGAAGCTAAGGAGCAAGGACAAGAAGAAGAGGAAGATGGATGAGAAGACGGAAAAGAAGGAGGGATGAAGGAAAAGTCCCAGCCACCGGACGACCGGCCGGGACTGGACGTCCGGCGCCTGAAGCGTCAGCCAAGCCCCAGCGAGCGGACGTCCGGTCCAGACCGGACGACCGGCGCCCCTGCACTCGAGGCCAATGAGCGGACCTCCGACCCCGACCGGACGACCGGCACGACTGCACCCGAGCCAACATCAGCGGAAGTCCGGAGCCTCTGGACGTCCGGCACCCCCATCACAGAACGGAACCAGCGGACGACCGGAGGACACTGGACATCCGGCAGCTCCTGAGACAACGGACGACCGGTCCCCAGCGGACGTCCGGTACCTGTCTGCGCATAGTGTTCGGGCCCGAGGCCCATGTGTCCCTTCACTTCGCCCCCATTTGCACTTAGACTATAAATAGACCCCCCCCATTCATCCTAGCTAGGGTTAGCATTGGTTTAGCTCATTTTAGAGATAGAGCATTGCTCATCCATATCGGATCTACACCACGAGAGAGACTGCGGCCCCTCTACGGAGAAGATCCACCTTGGATTCAAGACCCCTTTACAGGAAGATCCCCTTGTGGATTCAAGACCTCCTCACGGAGAAGAACCGGTTACCGTGTATCGTCCCTAGTTGTTTGTGGATTCGTGTATCATTCTATGTACTCGAGGATATAGCCCATGTGTGACTTATTCATGTCGGTTTAGTGATTTACTCTTGTGTTTTTCTTCCGTTCTTCCTCGTGTTCTTCGTGATTTCCCCGGGATCCGCTCCTTTCGTGAAAGATCGGGCGATTAGGGTCTCTAGCCTACATCATCTTGGTATCTAGAGCAAGGTTTATCACGATTTCGGAGCCCCCTCTTCTTTTTCTAGCTTGATTTTGTTGTTTTTTGTCCTAATCCGAATATCCCCACAAAAATAGCCCCAAAAAATTTTCTTGTGTTTTGTGAGTTTTGATGATGTTTGGTTGGTTTCGATCCGTGAATTTGTTGTGTTGCAAGTGGATCTAGCCTTCCCCCCACCATCTCCACCTTGAAATCCCTCCCAAAATCCCCATATTCCGCCCAAAACCGCCTCCCGGATTTGAAATTTCGCGTTGACCCCGACCCACCAGACGACCGTCACTTTACCGGACGTCCGGCCACCCAGGAAGCACCGGACAACCGGCGACCGGACATCTGTCCACTTCCGGTCGACCGCTCCTTCCACCACATCATCCGCTACACCACCACCGACTTTCCGCAAACATTGCCATTATCCCAACCCACACCACCACTTACCCGCTACCTACTCCGACGATTTTTCTTGCACTTGGTTATGAGAATTTGAGTTGCGGTACTGTATCCTTTTGTGTTTCGGCTATCTAGGTACGGTTCGACATCGACATCACTGCCGCTCATCTTCGCCACGAATGCGTCATCAACAACGACCACCTCGACTACGACTTGGTATTCGTGCCACACATTTTGACACCATACCGGAAGCAAGACCGGTAACCTCATCTTGGTATTGGACATATCACTCTTGCCATTACATTGATAACCATCATAGCCTTACTCCTTTGCATTGCTGACCCATCGATACTAGCCATTGAGTATTGCCGGCAATGAGACTTGTGCACATTAGTGATCATACTTCCCATAGCATACATACATACAGCATTGTTTCCTATATTGGTATCATCTCTTGTGTCACAAAGTTGTCATCGCATACTCACTTGCTCTCTTGGTTCGTCAAGCATTGCATGAGAAAAGAGCTCAAACATCAAAGAGCCAACCAAGCTTTTAAGCAAAGGGGAAAGATAAGCAAAGAGCTTTTAAGCAAGAAACATAGCATCATACAACATTAAGATTGTCATACTTGATCATCTTGGATCATATCATAGCAACACCTTGCATAGAACATATTTGGGATAGAAGTCGTTGCATTTTTGTTCAGTAGGTTGTGCACAAGTTCTCGTATCCGCCTATCGTGCAATCGTGCTAGCGTCACTCTAGTGTTGTGCAACAAGAGCATTTTTGTGGATTCCACATTTTGGCTCACCCTTGGTTGCACAACCCACTTATCTTTTTGCGCGTGTGTTTCCGTGTACCGTATATGCTTGGTCTACTTGTTACATTGCATCTTGAGAATCTTCTCCAACATTATTGAATCTTACTTACATTCACATTAAAAATTGTGCCACCATCCTAACCAAGCTCCACCATAAGCTTTTACTTGTGTAGGTGTGAGCAACCGACGAGAATTCATACCAATTGGGCTATTTCCTTGTCCTACATTGGAGTGATCATCGATTCACTTTCAACTTCGGTCAAGGTACATTTGGTATTTGTTCTTCTCTTTCTACCACTCACATTTGTCTTGGAATGATGGATAGGCCAAGTACTTCTACCAACCCACTCTTCATGGAGCAAGACGACGACATGAACTCCTTTGTCACCAAGAGTCACCTCTTTGGTGCACAACATGCTTTGCATCAAGAGCAACAAGCTATGAGTGAACACGTTGACAACCTTGCCGCCGACTTGCGACTTTCCGAGCAACGTACAAGGGACTACTTCGACCACAATCTCGACGATCACAAGCAAGAGAACGAGGCAAGGATGGACGAGATTCGCGCTTTGTTGCTTAACCGCTCTTCTTCCACTTCAAGAAGGAGCCGTTCAAGTCGCCATTCCGACTTTACCCTCTCCTGCTCAAGTACACCGACATCGAACACTCTTCGTCAAGCCACGCGCACCGACTGTCAAGCAAACCTCAGTCCACTTCGAGACACCGACTCTCAAGAGCGCCGACGACGTCAAGCCGAAGAAACCTTTGCGTTAGCTCGAGAACGACAACAACAACGCCAACATGAAGAGGAACAACACGCGCGTCTACACCAAAATGCACAAGATGCCGAGGCTCAACTTCAAGAACAACAACTCCGTGACGCTCAAGCACTTGAGGCACAACAAGCTCTATGCGATGCGAATTGAGCCGTTGCCGACCGAGGCGGACAATCCCGTGAAGAGGAGGAAGCACTTCGCAAAGAAATTCACGAGCGACGATTTCAAGCTCGCATGCATTGTCTAGTTCCTCCTCGAGCTCGACGCGCTCCTCCACAAGCTCGCCAAGACCATCAAGTTCATCAAGAGCATGAAGACAATGGGAATCCTCCGCGACAAGAGCAACACGAGGTTGACAACCCTCCGCTTCAAGAACACCATGAGTTGAACAATCATCTTCAACATGGGTGTCATCATCCCCGACCCCAAGACAATGAAGAACAACGCTACGGCAAGCTCAAGTTCACCATGCCCAAGTTCAACGGAAGCAACGATCCCGAAGAATAACTTTCATGGGCATTGAAAGTTGACAAGATCTTCCGCTTGCACAATTATGAAGAAGAGAATAAGATCACGATGCCATCCCTTGAGTTCCAAGACTATGTCCTCATTTGGTGGGAACAAATCATAGAGCGCCGCGAGGCAAGAGGTGAACCACCCATCACTACTTGGGCACAAATGAAGGATGTCATGAGAGCACGCTTCGTGCCTACCTACTACAACCGCGACCTCTTCAAGAAACTCCAACAACTCAAGCAAGGAACCAAGAGCGTTGAAGAATACTACAAGGAGATGGAGATTGCTATGATAAGAGCCAATGTGACGGAAGATGATTAGCAAACAATGGCACGTTTCTTGAATGGACTCAATCATCCTATCAAGAATATCGCCGACTTCCAACCATACTCAAATCTCATCAAGCTCGGGCACCAAGATACCAAAGCGGAACGCCAAGTGCAAGATGATTTCAAGTATGCCAAGTTCTCATCCAAGTCCTACGGTTTCTCCAATAACCAAGCATCAATGACTCCAACACCGACTACAAGACCCTCTACTTCCAACATCGACAAGTCGACTTCCAAGAAAGCTTCACCAACTACAAGCAATCCTCATACGAGCAACTTCAAGCCGAGAGCTTCATCATCATCAACCCCTACCGATGAGACCGTCAAGACGAGTTCCCTCAAGTGTTTCACTTGCGGCGGCCGAGGCCACAAGTCCTATGAGTGCACCGACAAGCACACCATGATCTTCAACGACGATGGCACTTATGATTCCATGAGCGAAGGAGAAATGGAAGCCCTTGAGCAAGTCGCCATGCACCACCAAGCGAACAATGAAGAAGAACAAGTCTTTTGTGATGAAGACTCAAGTCCCGCACTTGTTGTCTCCAAAGTGTTGACTCTACAACATCACCAAGAAGAAGACCAACGATGCCACATATTCCACACCAAGGCCGGCATCAATGGATGATCCGTCAAGGTCATCATCGATGGAGGGAGTTGTCACAATCTCGCAAGTGAAGAACTTTGCTCCAAGCTCCAATTTCCCAAGACGAAGCATCCACATCCATACAAAGTGCAATGGCTTAGTGACTCCAGTACCATCCAAGTCGAGCACCGAGTGCAAGTCTCCTTCAAGATCGGCTCCTACGAAGACACCTTGGAGTGCGCGTCATCCCAATGACCGTTTGTCATCTTCTCCTTGGTCGGCAATGGCAATTTGATAGAGGAGTCGTCCACAATGGGCGTACAAACCACTATGCAAGGAAAGGAGTTTGTGTTACAACGTATGTCTCCAAGCCAAGTGATCGCCGATAAGCAAGCCACCCATCGTGGAGAAAATGGTGAGAGAGTGAGCCACCAAAAAGAGAGTGAGTGCCACAAGCCCAAATTGAATGCCTCCACGATGAGAAAAAACAAGAACCTAGTTATATTTGCCACCAAACGTGAGATGAGAGAAGTGTGTGAGAACCCATCTAGTGTCCTACACTACGTCCTCGTGTGCAAGGACAATGCACCACAAACTAACACTTCTCACACTCTTCCTCTAGTGTTGTCTTCTCTTTTGCAGGAATTTCAAGATGTTTTCCCCGATGAGCTACCTCCGGGACTACCTCCACTACGAGGCATTGAGCACCGCATCGACCTCATCCCCGGATCTCCGCTTCCGAATAAAGCTCCATACTGCGTCAACCTCGAAGAAACCAAAGAAATTCAAAGGCAAGTAAAGCATCTCATAGACCATGGTCATGTGCGTGAAAGTTTGAGCCCTTGTGCCGTACTGGTCATTCTTGTGCCAAAACATGATGGTATCTTTCGCACGTGCTCTGATTGTAGACCTATCAATGCTATCACCATTCGCTATAGGTACCCCATCCCACGCCTAGATGATATGCTAGATGAGCTTAGTTGATGTGGAGCATCCCATGATCATCCCCATGGACCCACCATCGTCTTATCAAGAGCCAAGAGGACCGATGACACGAGCATGAGCCAGAGCTCTCGCGAACGAGGTGACTTCTTTCCTTAGTGATATCACATATGATCCACTCGAGACATGGTTACTACCTAAGTCCGATATGCTATGCATGATCAGGTGTCAAGAGGAGCCTCCCAAAGATGCACGTGAAGACAGACAAGCCGCCAAGTCCATGGATGGAGAGAACCATCGGAAACGGGCAACTTCACCTTCCAGGCCCCGGACATCCGGCCAAGACCCCGGACATCCGGCCCCTGGAGATGCCACCACAGCAGCCGCAGCCCAGCTATAAAAGCTACAGGGCCCGGACATCCGGCCCTGCGCCCCGGACATCCGGCCTCCCACGAAGCCCCGGAAATCTGGCCCTCTGCCCGGAAATCCGGCCTCGTCTATCCAGAGACCGCAGAAGTATTCACCGCCAGCCCGGACATCCGGCCCCCCCAGCCCGGACATCCGGCCACTCCTGAAGCCCCGGACATCCGGCCCGACGCCCGGACATCCGGCCACTCCTGAATCTTGTTGGTTTGAGTGATTCTCTCATGTTTTCCCTCGTGAATCCCCTCGTGTTCTTCGTGTTTCTCTTTGGGATCCGCTCTTTTCGTGAAAGACCGGCCATCTAGGGTTTCACCCTACATCATCTTGGATCAGAGCTTACGTTGATCACGATTTCGGAGCCTCCCCGTTGTGTTTCTAGCCTTGTTTTGTTGTTTTTCGTCCTAATCCGAAAATTTCCCCACAAAAATAGCCCCAAATTTTTTTTGTGATTTGTTGGTGTGATGAAGTTTTGTTGGATTTGATCCGCTGATTTCGTGTGTTGCAGACAGATCTAGCATTCTCCCACCTTTTCCCCAAATTCCATCCACAAAATCTTCCGAATTTTGCCCCGATTTGACCTCTCCACGCGGTGTTCTCGAATTCGTCCACGGATCCAGTGCCCGGACATCCGGCCTGACCAGCCCGAACATCCGGCCATCACCCCGGACATCCGGCCCCTGGCAGCAAAACAACCCATCCACCATACGTTTCCCTCCTAACTCTCACCAAATTTCGTCCCGGTGCCCACATCCATTTCCGCATACCTCCACGACTTCCACATAGCACCACCCTAGCCTTTCTCGCTACTAACTCCGACAATTTTGCCAAATTTTGCTTTGAGAATTTGAGTTGCGGTACCGTATCCTTTTGTGTTTCGGCTATCTAGGTACGGTTCGACATCGACATCACCGCTGCTCATTTTCGCCACGGACGCGTCATCAACAACGACCACCTCTACTATGACTTGGTATTCGTGCTACCATTTTGACACCATACCGGAAGCAAGACCGGTAACCTCATCTTGGTATTGGACATATCACTCTTGCCATTACATTTATAACCACATGGCCTTACTTTTGTGTCACTTACCCATCGAGACTAGCCCTTGAGTATTGCCGGCAACGTGACTTGTGCACATTAGTTTTCATACTTCCCATAGCATGCATACCATCATCGTGTTGCATCTCTTGGTATCATCACTTGTGTCACAAAGTTGTTGTCACATACACAATTGCTATCTTGCTTCGTGAAACATTGCATGAGAAAAGAGCTCAAACATCAAAGAGCCAAACATGCTTTTAAGCAAAAGAGGAAAGAAAAGCAAAGAGCAAGAACCATACATCGTACAACATTAAGATTGTAATACTCGATCATCTTGGATCAATGCATAGTAACATCATACATATAGCATACTTGGGATAGAAGTCATTGCATTTTTGCTTAGTAGGTTGTGCACAAGTTCGTATCTGCCTATTGTGCAATCGTGCTAGCGTCTCTCTAGTGTTGTGCAACAAGAGCATCTTGGTGAATTCCACATTTTGGCTCATCCTTGGTTGCATAACCCCATCTTATCTATTTGCATGTCTGTTTCCGTGTACCATATCTTGCTATTGGTCTACTTGTTGCATTTGCAAATTCGTGAATCTTTTCCAACATTGTTGAGTCTCACTTACAATTACATCAAATTTTGTGCCACCATCCTAACCGAGCTCCACCATAAGCTTTTACTTGTGTAGGTGTGAGAACCGACAAGAATTGGTACCAATTGTGCTATTTCCTTGTTACACATTGGAGTCATCTTTGATCCATTGTCAACATCGGTCAAGGTATATTGAATATTGGTTCTTCCCTTTCTTCCACTCACACTTGTCTTGGAATGATGGATAGGCCAAGTACTTCTACCAACCCGGTCTTCATGGAGCAAGACGACGACATGAACTCTTTCGTCACCAAGAGTCACCTCTTTGGTGCACAACGTGCTTTGCATCAAGAGCAAGAAGCTATGAGTGAATGCATCGACAACCTTGCCGCCGACTTGCGACTTTCCGAGCAACTTACAAGGGACTACTTCGACCACAAGCTCGACGATCACAAGAAAGAGAATGACGCAAGAATGGACGAGATTCATGCTTTGTTGCTCAACCGCTCTTCTTCCACTTCAAGAAGGAGCCGTTCAAGTCACCATTCCGACTTCACCCTCTCCACCTCAAGTACACCGACATCGAACACTCTTCGTCGAGCCGCGCGCAACCAGTGTCAAGCAAACCTCAATCCACTTCGAGACACCGACTCGTATGAACATCGACGACGTCAAGCCGAAGAAGCCTTTGCGCTAGCTCAAGAACGGCAACGCCAACGTCAACAAGAACAAGAGGAGCGAGCGCGCCAACATCAAGATGCACAAGACGCCAAGGCAGAACGCCAAGAACAACAACTACGTGAAGCTCTAGCACTTGAAGCGCAACGTGCCCTTCATGAATCAAGTCATGCCATAGCCGATCGAGGCCGACAAGCTCGACTAAATCAAGAAGCACTTCGCTATGAAGCTCAAGAAAGAATTTACCAAAGACGTGTGCATCGACAAGCTCCTCGTAAAGATAGACAAGCTCCTCGTCAAGATAGACAAGCTCCCCCTCAAGCGAGACAAGAACATCAAGTCCATCGAGAGCAAGAAGACAATGGGCCCATTCCTCACCAAGAGCAACATGAGGAAGACATCCAACTTCGTCAAGAGCACCACGAGTTGAATAATCATCTACAACATGGGCGTCATCATCCCCGACCCCAACACAATGAAGAGCAACGCTACGGCAAGCTCATGGGCATTGAAGGTTGACAAAATCTTCCGCTTGCACAACTACGAAGAAGAGAAGAAGATCGCAATGGCATCCCTTGAATTCCAAGACTACGTCCTCATTTGGTGGGAACAAGTCATTGAGCGCCGTGAGGCAAGAGTTGAACCACCCATCACTACTTGGGCACAAATGAAGGATGTCATGAGAGCACGCTTCGTGCCTACCTACTACAACCGCGACCTCTTCAAGAAACTCCAACAACTCAAGCAAGGAACCAATAGTGTTGAAGAGAACTACAAGGAAATGGAGATTGCCATGATACGAGCCAACGTCAAAGAAGATGATGAGCAAACTATGGCAAGGTTCTTGAATGGACTCAATCATCCTATCAAGAAGATCGCTGACTTCCAACCATACTTGAACCTCATCGAGCTAGTGCATCAAGCTACCAAAGCGGAATGGCAAGTACAAGACGACTTCAAGTATGCCAAGTTCTCATCCAAGTCCTATGGCCTCTCCAATAATCAAGCTTCAACGACTCCAACACCTTCTACCTCAACCAAGCCTTCTACAAGCAATGGCGACAAGTCAAGTTACAAGAAAGCTTCGACAAGCTCAAGTCGTCCTCCTACTACAAGCAACTTCAAGAAAGCTCCATCATCATCTACTCCACCCGATGAGACCATCAAGACAAGTTCTATCAAATGCTTCACATGCGGAGGCCGAGGCCACAAGTCCTTCGAGTGCACAAACAAGCGCACCATGATCCTCAACGACGACGGAACCTATGACTCGATGAGTGAAGGAGAAATGGAAGCCCTTGAGCAAGTTGCCATGCACTGACAAAGTGAACAATGAAGATGAAGATGACCAAGTCTTTTGCGATGAAGATTCAAGTCCCGCTCTTGTTGTCTCCAAGGTCTTGACTCTTCAACATCAACAAGACGAAGATCAAAGATGCCATATCTTCCACACAGAGGCCGGCATCAATGGACGTTCCGTCAAGGTCATCATCGATGTAGGTAGTTGCCACAACTTAGCAAGTGAAGAACTATGCTCCAAGCTCCAATTGGTCAAGATGAAGCACCCTCACCCCTACAAGGCTCAATGGCTAAGCGACACTGGCACCATACAAGTTGAGAATAGAGTACAAGTCTCTTTCAACATCGGCGCCTATGAAGACACATTGGAATGTGATGTCCTTCCGATGACCGTTTGCCACCTCCTCCTTGGACGGCCATGGCAATTTGACTCAGGTGTCATTCACAATGGGCGTACAAATCACTATAGCTTCAAGATGAAAGGGAAAGAGTTCGTGCTACGTCCTATGTCTCCAAGCCAAGTGTTCGCCGACAAGCAAGCCACCCATCGTGGAGAAAATAGTGAGAGAGCGACCCACCAAAAAGAGAGTGAGCGCCACAAGCCCAAATTGAGTGCCTCCACGATGAGTGACAAGAAAAACTTAGTTCTCTTTGCCACCAAACATGAGATGAGAGAAGTGTGTGAGAACCCATCAAGTGTCCTACACTATTTCCTATTATGCAAGGATGAGGTCACAAAAACTAACAACTCTCACGATCTACCTTTGGTGGTATCTTCTCTATTGCAGGAATTCCAAGATGTTTTCCCCGATGAGCTACCTCCGGGTCTACCTCCACTACGAGGCATTGAGCATCGAATTGATCTCATCCCCGGAGTGCCGCTTCCCAACAAGGCTCCATACCGCGTCAACCCCGAAGAAACCAAAGAAATACAAAGGCAAGTAAAGCATCTCATAGACCATGGACACGTGTGTGAAAGTTTGAGTCCTTGTGCCGTACCGGTCATTCTTGTGCCAAAACATGATGGTAGCTTTCACATGTGCTCCGATTGTAGACCTATCAATGCTATCACCGTTAGATATAGGTACCCCATTCCACGCCTTGATGATATGCTTGATGAACTTAGCGGTGCCACTATCTTTTCCAAAATTGATCTTAAAAGTGGTTACTATCAAATCCGCATACAAGAGGGTGATGAATGGAAAACCGCTTTCAAAACAAAGTTTGGTCTCTATGAGTGGTTAGTCATGCCTATGGGTTTATCGGAAGCACCCGGTACTTTCATGCGTCTTATGCCTTACGTGTTTCGCCCTTACATTGGTGAATTTGTTGTTGTCTACTTTGATGATATCCTTGTGTTTAGCAAATCTCTCAAAGAGCATGTCACCCACCTTCGAACCGTGCTACAAACTCCTCGAAAAGAGCAACTTTATGCTAATATGGAAAAATGCCTATTTGGCGTTGACAAGCTTGTTTTCTTGGGTTTCGTAGTTTCTACTAAGGGTGTTCATGTTGATGAATCTAAGATCAATGCTATTAAAACTTGGCGCCAACCAACCAATTTGCAACAAGTGCGTAGTTTTCTTGGTTTAGCCGGTTTCTACCGTAGATTTGTGAAGGATTTTAGCACCATTGGTTCACCTTTGGATGCTTTGAGTAAGAAAAATGCACCGTTTGTTTGGGGAACATCTCAAGATATTGCTGTCAATGAGCTTAAGAATTTGCTTACTCATGCTCCCGTGCTTGCATTACCCAACTTTGACAAACCTTTCAAAATTCATTGCAATGCTAGTGGTAATGGCATAGGAGGCGTGTTAACGCAAGAGAAGCGCCCCATTGCATACTTTAGTGAGAAACTATCCGCAGCGCAACTCAATTACCCCATCTATGACAAAGAGCTATATGCTTTAGTGCGAGTTTTGCATGAATGGGAACATTACCTTCGCCCACATGAGTTCATCATCCATACCGACCATGAAACACTTAAATACCTTAAGGGTCAAACTAAGTTGACCAAGCGTCATGCTAAATGGAGTGAATTTATTGAGTCATTTCCCTATGTCATCAAGTACATTAAGGGTAAAGTAAATGTTGTGGCAGATGCGCATTCCCGTATATGCATGCTTGTCACTAACCTTGAGTTGAATGTCGTTGGTTTTGAGCATATCAAAGACTTGTATGAACATGATCCTACATTCCCCATACCTTATGCCAAGTGTTTGATGCATACTTCTTGGGATCGATACTACATCAAAGATGGATATCTTATGAGAGCTAACAAACTTTGCATCCCCGAGTCCTCTTTTCGTTTGTTGCTTTTGCAGGAATCTCATGGAGGCGGACTCATGGAACACTTTGGACGCGACAAGACATTTGCTATGCTCTCCAAGAACTACTTTTGGCCCCAAGATGCATCGCGACGTTAATCACTTCACCAACCGTTGTTCTACATGTCGCAAAGCTAAGTCTAAAGCCCAACCTCATGACCTCTATATGCCACTTCCAATCCCATATCAATCATGGGAAGATATTAGCATGGACTTTGTGCTTGGTTTGCCTAGAACCCGAAATGGCAAGGATTCTGTTTTTGTTGTTGTGGACTGTTTCTCCAAAATGGCTCAGTTCATTCCTTGCAACAAGATAGACGATGCTTCACATATTGCAAATTTGTTTTGTAGGGAAATCTTGCGCCTTCATGGAGTGCCAAAGACGATTGTCTCAGACCGTGACGTCAAGATCTTGAGTTACTTTTGGAAGACCTTATGCGCCAAGCTCGGAATCAAGCTCTTGTTCTCTTCAGCATACCATCCACAAACCGACGGCCAAACGGAGGTCACCAACCGTACGCTCTCCACCCTACTACACGTGTTGATAAAGAAGAATATTAAGGAGTGGGAAGAGTGCCTACCCATCACCGAGTACGCCTACAACCGAGCAAGACATTCGACTACCGGCAAGTCCCCCTTCGAGGTCGTCTATTGCTTCAACCCATTGTCCCCATTGGACATTCTACCTCTACCGCAACAAGAGTGCACAAACATGGACGCTAGTGCACGAGCCAACTTCCTCAAGAAGATGCATGAAGATACAAGGAACACCATCGAGCGCCATGTACAACGACTCGCGACCAAGCTTAACGCCAACAAGCAACCCATGATGTTCCATGTTGGAGATCTTGTGTGGCTACACCTTCGCAAGGATCGCTTCCCCAAGGAATGCAAGTCCAAGCTACTACCACGAGCGGATGGACCCTTCAAGGTGATTGCATGCTACAACAATAATGCATACAAGATCAACATCCCACGCGACAAGTACTCCGTGAGCGACATATTCAACATCAAAGATCTCTCCCCGTACCATGGTGATGAGGATTTCGATCCGAGGTCGGATCTTTCCCAAGGGAGGGTAGATGATGCGGAGCATCCCATGATCATCCTCATGGACCTACCATCGTCGCATCAAGAGCCAAGAGGACCCATGACACAAGCACGAGCCAGAGCTCTCAAGAACGAGGTGACTTCTTTCCTTAGTGATATCACATATGATCCACTCGAGACATGGTTACTACCTAAGTCCGATATGCTATGAATGATCAGGTATCAAGAGGAGCCTCCCAAAGATGCACATGAAGACGGACAAGCCGCCAAGTCCATGTATGGAGAGAACCATCGGAAATGGGAAAGTTCACCTTCCAGGCCCCGGACATCTGGCCAAGACCCCGGACATCTGGCCCCTGGAGATGCCACCACAGCAGCCGCAGCCCAGCCAGAAAAGCTACAGGGCCCGGACATCCGGCCCCGCGCCCCGGACATCCGGCCTCCCACGAAGCCCCGGAAATCCGGCCCTCTGCCCGGAAATCTGGCCTCGTCTATCCAGAGACCGCAGAAGTCTTCACCGTCAGCCCGGACATCCGCCTCCCCCCAGCACGGACATCCGGCCACTCCCGAAGCCCCGGACATCCGGCCCGACGCCCGGACATCCGGCCTCGCCTGTCTGTGAACAGTGAAGGGCCGAAGCCCATGTATCCTCTCGCCTCCCTAGACTACGTATGATTCATCCCTTCCTCTTTCTAGGGTTAGCATTGGTTTAGCTCATATGTGAGACAGAGCTTCGCTCATCCATACCGATCTCCTCCTCGAGAGAGACTGCGGCCTCTCTTTAGAGAAGATCACCTTGGATTCAAGACCCCTTTACGGGAAGATCCCCTTGTGGATTAAAGACCTCCTTCTAGGATAAGAACTGGTTACTTTGTATCGTCCTTTGTTGACCTTGGATCATCGTGTATCTCTTTGTGTTTCGAGGATCTAGCACATGTGTAATCGAATCTTGTTGGTTTGGGTGATTCTCTCTTGTTTTCCCTCGTGAATCCCCTCGTGTTCTTCGTGTTTCTCTTTGAGATCCGCTCCTTTCGTGAAAGATCGGCCATCTAGGGTTTCACCCTACATCATTAGCGGTGCCACTATATTTTCCAAAATTGATCTTAAGAGTGGTTACTATCAAATCCGCATACAAGAGGGCAATGAATTGAAAATCGCCTTCAAAACCAAGTTTGGTTTGTATGAGTGGTTAGTCATGCCTAGGGGTCTCTCGGAAGCACCGGGCACTTTTATGCGCCTTATGAATCATGTCTTTCGTCCTTACATTGGTATATTTGTTGTGGTTTACTTCGATGACATTCTTGTGTTTAGCAAATCTATCAAAGAGCATGTCACCCATGTCCGCACCATTTTGCAAACTCTTCGAAAAGAGCGACTCTATGCTAATATGGAGAAATGCCTTTTTGGTGTTGATAAGCTCATTTTCTTGGGTTTTGTGGTTTCTTCTATGGGTGTTCATGTAGATGAGTCCAAGATCAATGCTATTAAGACTTGGCCGCAACCAACCAACTTGCATCAAGTGCGTAATTTCCTTGGTCTTGCGGATTTCTATCGTCGCTTTGTGAAGGATTTTAGCACCATTGCTTCACCTTTGCATGCTTTGAGCAAGAATAATGCGCCCTTTATTTCAGGACCATCCCAAGATACCGCATTCAATGAGCTTAAGAATTTGCTTACTCATGCTCCCGTGCTTGCTTTACCCAACTTCGACAAGCCTTTTGAGATTCATTGTGATGCTAGAGGTAATGGCAAAGGAGGTGTGTTAATGCAAGAGAAGCGCCCCATAGCTTACTTTAGTGAGAAACTTTCCGGAGCGCAACTCAACAATCCCATCTATGACAAAGAGCTATATGCTTTAGTCCGCGTTTTACATGAATGGGAACATTACCTTCGTCCCCATGAGTTTATCATTCATACCGATCATGAGACTCTCAAGTATCTTAAGGGTCAAACTAAGTTGAACAAGCGTCATGCTAAATGGAGTGAGTTCATTAAGTCTTTTCCCTATGTCATCAAGTACATCAAGGGTAAAGAAAACATCATAGCGGATGCTCTTTCCCGCATATGCATGCTAGTCACGCAACTTGAGTTAGATGTCATTGGGTTCGAGCATATCAAAGAATTGTATGAGCATGATGAAACTTTTGCCACTCCTTATGCCAAGTGTTTGTCGAATACATCTTGGGAACGCTATTACATCAAAGACGGCTATCTTATGAGCGCTAACAAACTTTGCATCCCAAAGTCGTGCCTTTGTTTGTTGCTTTTGCAGGAATCGCATGGAGGAGGCTTAATGGGACATTTCGGAGACAAGACGTTCACGACGCTCTTGAAGAGCTACTTTTGGCCAAAGATGTTTCGGGACATCAATCGCTTCACCAACCGATGTTCGACATGCCGCAAAGCTAAGTCCAAAGCTCAATCTCATGGTCTCTATATGCCTCTACCAATTCCATACCAACCATGGGAAGACATTAGCATGGACTTCGTACTTGGTTTCCCAAGGACTCGCAATGGGAAAGATTCCATATTTGTCGTTGTGGACCGTTTCTCAAAAATGGCACATTTTATTCCTTGTAACAAGATAGACGATGCTTCACATGTTGCTTCTCTTTTGTAGGGAAATATTGCGTCTACATGGTGTGCCAAAGACTATCATCTCGGACCACGACGTCAAGTTCTTGAGTTAGTTTTGGAAGACCTTATGCGCCAAGCTCGGAATCATGCTTCTATTCTCCACGGCCTATCATCCACAAACCGATGGCCAAACAGAGGTGACAAACCGTACGCTCTCCACCCTTCTTCGCGTACTAATCAAGAAGAACATCAAGGAGTGGGAGGAGTGCTTACCCATCACCGAGTACGCCTACAACCGCGCAAGACATTCGACTACCGGCAAGTCCCCCTTCGAGGTTGTCTACGGTTTCAACCCTTTGTCCCCATTGGACATCCTTCCCCTACCACTCCAAGAGCGCACTAATTTGGACATCTCAAGAACGTGCATGAAGATACAAGAAACACCATCGAGCGCCAAGTTCAACGCCTTGCGACCAAGCTCAACTTCAACAAGCTTCCCAAGTTCAACGCCTTGCGACCAAGTTCAACACCACCGAGTGTGGCTACACCTTCGCAAGGACCGCTTCCCACAAGAACGCTAATCCAAGCTTTGACCATGAGCGGATGGACCCTTCAAGGTGCTTGCATGCTACAACGACAATGCTTACAAGATCGACCTCCCGCGTGACAAGTACAACGTGAGTGACATCTTCAACGTCAAAGATCTCTCTCCCTTCCATGGTGATGAAGAATTTGATCCGAGGATGGATCTTCCCCAAGGGAGGGGAGATGATGCGGAGCATCCCAAGGTCATCCCCATGGACCTACCATCGTCTCATCAAGTGCCTAGTGGACCCATGACTCGATCACGTGCAAGAGCTCTTGAAACCGAGGTGACATCTCTCCTCTCACAATTCCACTTCGATGCACAGGAAGCATGGCTACTACCTCATATGGATACTTTGTGCATACTCAGGTTCAATGGAGAAGCTAAGGAGCAAGGACAAGAAGAAGAGGAAGTTGGACGAGAAGACAGAGAAGAAGGAGGGCTGAAGGAAAAGTCCCAGCCACCGGACGGCCGGCCGGGACCGGACGTCCGGCGCCTGAAGCGTCAGCCGAGCCCCAGCGAGGGGACGTCCTGTCCAGACCGGACGATTAGTGCCCCTGCACCCGAGGCCAATGAGCGAACGTCCGGCCCCGACCGGACGACCGGTGCCCCGACACCCGAAGCAAACGAGCGGACGTCCGGAAGTCTGGAGCCAACATCAGCGGAAGTCCGGAGCCTCCGGACGTCCGGCACCCCCATCACAGAATGGAACCAGCGGACGACCGGAGGACACCGGACGTCCGGCAGCTCCTGAGACACCGGACGACCGGTCACCAGCGGACGTCCGGTACCTGTCTGCGCACAGTGTTCAGGCCCGAGGCCCATGTACCCCTTCACATCGCCCCTATTTGCACTTAGACTATAAATATACCCCCCATTCATCCTAGCTAGAGTTAGCATTGGTTTAGCTCATTTTAGAGATAGAGTATTGCTCATCCATATCGGATCTACTCCACGAGAGAGACCGCGGCCCCTCTACGGAGAAGATCCACCTTGGATGCAAGACCCCTTTACGGGAAGATCCCATTGTGGATTCAAGACCTCCTCACGGAGAAGAACCGGTTACCATGTATCGTCCCTAGTTGTCCGTGGATTCGTGTATCGTTCTATGTACTCGAGGATTTAGCCCATGTATGACTTATTCATGTTGGTTTAGTGATTTCCTCTTGTGTTTTCCTTCCGTTCTTCCTCGTGTTCTTCGTGATTTCCCTGGGATCCGCTCCTTTCATGAAGAACACGAGGATGAACGGAAGGAAAACACAAGAGGAAATCACTAAACCGACATGAATAAGTCACACATGGGCTAGATCCTCGAGTACATAGAACGATACACGAATCCACGGAAAACTAGGGACGATACATGGTAACCGGTTCTTCTCCGTGAGGAGGTCTTGAATCCACAAGGGGATCTTCCCGTAAAGGGGTCTTGAATCCAAGGTGGATCTTCTCCGTAGAGGGGCCGCGGTCTCTCTTGTGGAGTAGATCCGATATGGATGAGCAATGCTCTGTCTCTAAAATGAGCTAAACCAATGCTAACCCTAGCTAGGATGAATGGGGGGTCTATTTATAGTCTAAGTGCAAATGGGGTCAAAGTGAAGGGGTACATGGGCCTCGGGCCTGAACACTGTGCGCAGACAAGTACCGGACGTCTGCTGGGGACCGATCGTTCGGTGTCTCCGGAGCTGCCGAATGTTCGATGTCCTCCGGTCATCCGCTGGTTCCGTTCTATGATGGGGGTGCCGGACGTTCGGAGGCTCCGGACTTCCGCTGATGTTGGCTCGGGTGCGGTCGCGCCGGTCGTCCGGTCGGGGCCGGACGTCCGCTCATTGGCCTCGGGTGCAGGGGCACCGGTCGTCCGGTCTGGACAGGACGTCCACTCACTGGGGCTCGGCTGACACTTCAGGTGCCGGACGTCCGGTCCCAGCCGGCCATCCGGTGGCTGGGACTTTTCCTTCAGCCCTCCGTCTTCTCCGTCTTCTCGTCCATCTTCCTCTTCTTGTTGTCCTTGCTCCTTAGCTTCTCCATTGTACCTGAGTATGCACAAAGTATCCATATGAGGTAGTAGCCATGCTTCCTGTGCATCGAAGTGGATTTGTGAGAGGAGAGATGTCACCTCGGTTTCAAGAGCTCTTGCACATGATCAAGTCATGGGTCCACTAGGCACGTGATGAGACGATGGTAGGTCCATGGGGATGACCTTGGGATGCTCCACATCATCTCCCCTCCCTTGGGGAAGATCCATCCTCGGATCAAATTCTTCATCACCATGGAAGGGAGAGAGATCTTTGACGTTGAAGATGTCACTCATGTTGTACTTGTCACGCGGGAGGTCGATCTTGTAAGCGTTGTCATTGTAGCATGCAAGCACCTTGAAGGGTCCATCCGCTCGTGGTCAAAGCTTGGATTTGTGTTCTTGTGGGAAGAGGTCCTTGCGAAGGTGTAGCCACACTCGATGGTGTTGAACTTGGTCGCAAGGCGTTGAACTTGGGAAGCTTGTTGAAGTTGAGCTTGGTCGCAAGGCGTTGAACTTGGCGCTCGATGGTGTTTCTTGTATCTTCATGCACGTTCTTGAGATGTCCAAATTAGTGCGCTCTTGGAGTGGTAGGGGAAGGATGTCCAATGGGGACAAAGGGTTGAAACCATAGATAACCTCGAAGGGGGACTTGCCGGTAGTCGAATGTCTTGCACGGTTGTAGGCGTACTCGGCGATGGGTAAGCACTCCTCCCACTCCTTGTTGTTCTTCTTGATTAGTACGCGAAGAAGGGTGGAGAGCGTCCGGTTTGTCACCTCCATTTGGCCATCGGTTTGTGGATGATAGGCCGTGGAGAATAGAAGCTTGATTCTGAGCTTGGCGCATAAGGTCTTCCAAAAGTAACTCAAGAACTTGACGTCGCGGTCCGAGACGATAGTCTTTTGCACACCATGTAGACGCAATATTTCCCTACAAAAGAGAGTAGCAACATGTGAAGCATCGTCTATCTTGTTACAAGGAATAAAATGTGCCATTTTTGAGAAACGGTCCACAGCGACAAATGTAGAATCTTTTCATTGTGAGTCCTAGGCAAACCAAGTACGGAGTCCATGCTAATGTCTTCCCATGGTTGGTATGGAACCGGTAGAGGCATATAGAGACCATGAGATTGAGCTTTGGACTTAGCTTGGCAGCATGTCGAACATCGGTTGGTGAAGCGATTCACGTCCCGAAACATCTTTGGCCAAAATTAGCTCTTCAAGAGCGTGGCGAATGACTTGTGTCGTCCGAAATGTCCCATTAAGCCTCCTCCATGCGATTCCTGCAAAAGCAACAAACGAAGGGACAACTTTGGGATGCAAAGTTTGTTAGCTCTCATAAGATTGCCGTCTTTGATGTAATAGCGTTCCCAAGATGTATTTGACAAACACTTGGCATAAGGAGTGGCAAAAGTTTCATCATGCTCATACAATTCTTTGATATGCTCGAAGCCAATGACATCTAACTCAAGTTGCATGACTAGCATGCATATGCGGGAAAGAGCATCCGCTACGATGTTTTCTTTACCCTTGATGTACTTGATGACATAGGGAAAAGACTCAATGAATTCGCTCCATTTAGCATGACGCTTGTTCAACTTAGTTTGACACTTAGGATACTTGAGAGTCTCATGATCGGTATGAATGATAAACTCATGGGGACGAAGGTAATTTTCCCATTCATGTAAAACGCGGACTAAAGCATATAGCTCTTTGTCATAGATGGGATAGTTGAGTTGCGCTTTGGAAAGTTTCTCACTAAAGTAAGCTATGGGGCGCTTCTCTTGCGTTAACACACCTCCTATGCCATTACCGCTAGCATCGCAATGAATCTCAAAAGGCTTGTCAAAGTTGGGTAAAGCAAGCACGGGAGCATGAGTAAGCAAATTCTTAAGCTCATTGAATGCGGTATCTTGGGATGGTCCCCAAATAAAGGGCGCATTCTTCTTGCTCAAAGCATGCAAAGGCGAAGCAATGGTGCTAAAATCCTTCACAAAGCGATGATAGAAACCCACAAGACCAAGGAAACTACGCACTTGATGCAAGTTGGTTGGTTGCGGCCAAGTCTTAATAGCATTGATCTTGGACTCATCTACATGAACCCCCTTAGAAGAAACCACAAAACCCAAGAAAACGAGCTTATCAACACAAGAATGTCATCGAAGTAAACCACAACAAATATACCAATGTAAGGGCGAAAGACATGATTCATAAGGCGCATAAAAGTGCCCGGTGCTTGCGAGAGACCCATAGGCATGACTAACCACTCATACAAACCAAACTTGGTTTTGAAGGCGGTTTTCCATTCATCACCCTCTTGTATGCGGATTTGATAGTAACCACTCTTAAGATCAATTTTGGAAAATATAGTGGCACCACTAAGCTCATCTAGCATATCATCTAGGCGTGGAGTGGGGTACCTATAGCGAACGGTGATAGCATTGATAGGTCTACCTATATGCGAAAGCTACCGTCACGTTTTGGCACAAGAATGACCGGTACGGCACAAGGGCTCAAACTTTCACGCACATGACCATGGTCTATGAGATTCTTTACTTGCCTTTGAATTTCTTTGGTTTCTTCGGGGTTGACGCGGTATGGAGCTTTGTTCGGAAGCGGTGCTCCGGGGATGAGGTCGATGCGGTGCTCAATGCCTTGTAGTGGAGGTAGTCCCGGAGGTAGCTCATCGGGGAAAACATCTTGAAATTCTTGCAAAAGAGAAGACAACACTAGAGGAAGAGTGTGAGAAGTGTTAGTTTGTGGTGCATTGTGCTTGCACATGAGGACGTAGTGTAGGACACTAGATGTGTTCTCACACACTTCTCTCATCTCAAGTTTGGTGGCAAATAGAACTAGGTTCTTGTTTTCTCTCATCGTGGAGGCACTTAGTTTGGGCTTGTGGCGCGCACTCTCTTTTTGGTGGCTCACACTCTCACCATTCTCTCCACGATGGGTGGATTGCTTATTGGCGATCACTTGGCTTGGCGACATAGGTCGTAACACAAACTCCTTTCCTTGCATGTTGAAGCTATAGTGGTTTATACGCCCATTGTGGATGACTCCTCTATCAAATTGCCATGGCTGTCCAAGGAGAAGATGACAAACGGTCATTGGGATGACGTCACACTCCAAGGTGTCTTCATAGGCGCCGATCTTGAAGGAGACTTGCACTCGGTGCTCGACTTGGATGGTACCGGAGTCACTAAGCCATTGCACTTTGTATGGATGTGGATGCTTCGTCTTGGGCAATTGGAGCTTGGAGCAAAGTTCTTCACTTGCGAGATTATGACAACTCCCTCCATAGATGATGACCTTGATGGATCGTCCATTGATGCCGGCCTTGGTGTGAAATATGTGGCATCGTTGGTCTTCTTCTTGGTGATGTTGTAGAGTCAAGACTTTGGAGACAACAAGTGCGGGACTTGAGTCTTCATCACAAAAGACTTGTTCTTCTTCATTGTTCACTTGGTGGTGCATGGCGACTTGCTCAAGGGCTTCCATTTCTCCTTCGATCATCGAATCATAAGTGCAATCGTCGTTGAAGATCATGGTGCACTTGTTGGTGCACTCATAGGACTTGTGGCCTCGGCCTCCGCAAGTGAAACACTTAAGGGAACTCGTCTTGATGGTCTCATCGGTAGGGGTTTATGATGATGAAGCTCTCGGCTTGAAGTTGCTCATATTAGGATTGCTTGTAGTTTGCGAAGCTTTCTTGGAAGTCGACTTGTCGATGTTGGAAGTAGAGGGTCTTGTAGTCGGTGTTGGAGTTCTTGAAGCTTGGTTAATGGAGAAACCGTAGGACTTGGATGAGAACTTGGCATACTTGAAATAATATTGCACTTGGTGTTCCACTTTGGTAGCTTGGTGCACGAGCTCGATGAGATTTGAGTATGGTTGGAAGTCGGCGATCTTCTTGATAGGATGATTGAGTCCATTAAAGAAACGTGCCATTGTTTGCTCATCATCTTCCGTCACATTGGCTCTTATCATTGAAATCTCCATCTCCTTGTAGTATTCTTCAACGCTCTTGGTTCCTTGCTTGAGTTGTTGGAGTTTCTTGAAGAGGTCGCGGTTGTAGTAGGTAGGTACGAAGCGTGCTCTCATGACATCCTTCATTTGTGCCCAAGTAGTTATGGGTGGTTCACCTCTTGCCTCGCGGCGCTCTTTGATTTGTTCCCACCAAATGAGGACATAGTCCTGGAATTCAAGGGATGCCATCGCGATCTTCTTCTCTTCTTCATAATTGTGCAAATGAAAGATCTTGTCAACTTTCAATGCCCATGAAAGGTATTCTTTGGGATCGTTGCTTCCGTTGAACTTGGGCATGGTGAACTTGAGCTTGCCGTAGCATTGTTCTTCATTGTGTTGGGGTCGGGGATGATGACGCCCATGTTGTAGATGATTGTTCAACTCGTGGTGTTCTTGACGCGGAGGGTTGTCATCCTCGTGTTGCTCTTGTCGCGGAGGATTCCCATTGTCTTCATGCTCTTGATGATCTTGATTGTCTTAGCGAGCTTGTGGAGGAGCGCGTCGAGCTCGAGGAGGAACTAGGCGATGCATGCAAGCTTGACATCATCGTTCGTGAATTTCTTCGCGAAGTGCTTCCTCTTCTTCATGGGCTTGTCGGCCTCTGTCGGCAACGGCTTGATTCGCATCGCGTAGAGCTTGTTGCGCCTCAAGTGCTTGAGCGTCATGGTGTTGTTTCTCTTGACATTGAGCCTTGGCATCTTGTGCATTTTGGTGTAGACGCGCGCGTTCTTCCTCTTCATGTTGGCGTTGTTGTTGTCATTCTCGAGCTAGCATAAAGGCTTCTTCGGCTTGACGTCATCGGCGCTCTTGAGAGTCGGTGTCTCGAAGTGGATTGAGGTTTGCTTGACGGTCGGTTCACGCGGCTCGACGAAGAGTGTTCGATGTCGGTGTACTTGAGCCGGTGATGAGGACGTCAATACCATTGTTACACCCACAGCCCCTACTACTACCTATACTGGACCAATTACTAGAGCTCGCGTAGGCCAATTAAATTATTAGGCACTTTCGTTTCTTAGTAATGATTCTAATGTTCATGAGAATATGATGCTGCCTAAATTGGATACATTTGTTTTGCTTACAAATGAAGGGCCTGGCATGGATAAGAGTGATGAACATTGGAGCAAGAACAAGCATGGAGTTGATGGCATGCGCAAGGGGAACAAGAACGGAGTTACAAGTGATGATTTCAGGACATTGAAGCCACCATAATGAGTGCATGAAACCTTGGACGAAATATACAAGATGCCACTTCATAAACTTCGTCCAGATGCTATTCTAGGTGCTGCGTCACCTTATTATTGGGCCATGCCCATGTAATTTCGAAATACATAAGTATAGGCTATTTTTAGAGTATGTATGTGTGGGTAAACAAGACATAGGGTTGGTTTCGGACCCCTTCCCAAGGGCCACGAAATCCCCCCCCCCCCACTTTTCCTCCATATATACAGCCCTTAGGGCACCGTTTAGACTTTGGGTTTTGTTTAGATCAAAAGCTCGCCATAGTTGCAACTTCACATACTTCGTTTGTGTTCAACGACCAGACCAAGGCGTCACAGAACCCCACCTTGATCAATGAAGCTTTCCTCTTATATTCGCAATATCCAGATTGCACTCTTAGTTTTTGCTTGTTCTTCGTTTGCCTGCAGGAAACAAACCTTCATGGTCAGGTTGATCGTGCTCCGGCGTGGTCAATAACCTCTCGGAGTTGGTTTAGCGATTGCTAAGGCACGACGTCCTCGCACGTTCGTAGTCGAATCGTCAAAGTCGATTTCCTCCAAAATGATAGCCACCATCTCATCAAAAGACGGGACACCTTTGCCTCTATCAAGTGGTATCAGATTTCCAGGTTGCTCGGTGAGATTTTACTATTTTTCGTAGTTTAGATCGAGTCCGTTCTTCATACCTATAGTCCATGAAAAAGCCAAAAAAATTAGGGTTAGTTCATCCCATCCGAACCAATCTGAGCCTTTGCATAATCTTTTTTGTATTTTCTTTGTTGAATTTGCGGTTGCATCGTCGTGTCAAGTTGCTGGTTTTAGCGTCTAGTCCTTTAGAGTTTCGAGTTCTGTTCACAGGTTGTCATGTCGCTGCTGCCATATATCACCACCGCATCATCATCATCGCTGCTGCCATATACCATATATTCACCGCCAATCCGAGTCCATATACGCCACCACATATCCGCCGCCATCACACCAATCCGAGTCCACCTGCAACATATATCCGCCACCAGTCCGAGTTCCACCAGATTCATCTCCGCCACCAGTCCGAGTTCTACCAGATTCATCTCTCCCACCAGTCCTATTCCGAGTCCAGTATTTGGTTACACTGTTTTGGATTTCCAGATCACGCCATACTCCGAGTCATGACAGAGAAGGACTCCCCAACTTTCGAGCCATCCGCAGAAGAAAAATAGTTCTAGTTTAAAAAAAAACTAAGTCTGGAAAATTCTGGCTAGGCAGTTTTTAGGACATTTGTAGACTTTTTTGAAAAAAAATTGTTGCGGAGCAAAAAAAGAGGAAAAAAAGTAAAAAAAAGAGGAAAAAAAGTGAAAAAAAAAGAAAAAAAATTTAGAGTGTGCTCCTCCCTTGTTTACGTGCAGCGCCGTGATTTTGTTAGTGTTCTAGGCTCGCGTCTCTAGTACGGTCTAACCTAGGACCAGCACAGTACCGTCGTTGAGCATTTATTCAACTTTGCATCTCTGAATTGATTATGGCTGGCCCTTTTTGCTACCATATTATAAGCCTTCCTAGCTCCACATACATCTACATCGTGCGTTTGACTCTCCCTGGTAATCGCTCTATCCATGCTTTGGGAGTTTTGACTACATCGGTTGCCGATCACCGCCTCCTGCTGGGTAAGAACTGGTAAGAATTTGAGATTTGCTTGACGGATTTGTGACACCCGCCAACACCACCACTTGTTAGTAGTCTGTAGGATCATATTCTTGCGTGTTTCTATTGCTACTAACCATGCCAGGATCACAAGCCGACGAGACTGACTGGGAGAACTTGACGAACAAGGAGCTTCATGATAAGTTTCAGCAAATGATGAGTGGACTGGTGCAAGATGTGCTAAACAGATTTGACGAGGCCATGGAGAAGATAGATGGCATGGAGAAGACGTTTGAAACAAAGCTCGATAACAAGTTTTCTGAATTGCTTTTGCGTTTTCCACCACCATCACCGGCTGCACCTGCCGCACCTCTGCAACAACAACAACAGCGACTACCTCCACGTCGGGAAACAGCCCTTCGTCGAGCGAGCCGTGTCCCTCTTCAGCCTGGCCAAACTGCTGGTGTTGCTGTTTATAGTTCTGTGGCTCCTGCTGCTGATGTGTAGGAGGATGATTATGTGGGAGATTATGAGGATGAGGTTGATCAAAAGAACTACGTGCAACCACCAGCACCACAACCACCAGGTCGTCCACATGCAAATAATGGCAATGTTAGGGCTCCCCCTCAGGTACGAGATCATGACCATCTCCCTAAACTGAAATTGAATATTCCACCATTTGAGGGTAGATATGTTCCTGATATATATCTTACTTGGAAGTTAGAAACTGAACAATGATTTACATGTTTACAATATCCCGAGGAGAGACGTGTTCCTGCTGCTGTTTGTGCTTTCACTAGCTTTGCATGTGTTTGGTGGTCTGAACATTGTTGATTATATCCTGTTCTAGATACTTGGGCTGCTTTGAAAACTACTATGCGTACTTGTTGGGTTCCACCATATTATGAACGTGAATTACTTCAAAAATTGCAGTGCTTAAGACAAGGAAAAAATTCGGTAGAAGAATATTATCAGGAATTACAAACTGGCTTGATTAGATGTGGTATTGTTGAGGAGAATGAAGCTATGCTTGCACATTTTCTGGGTGGATTAAATAGAGAGATTCAGACCATTCTAGACTATAAGGATTATAATAATATCACTCGTTTATTCCATCTTGCTTGTAAAGCTGAACGTGAAGTGCATGATCGACAGGCATTGGCGCGGACTAACTTTTCTGCAGGTCGACCTTCATCATGGACACCACGTGCATCATCTACTTCCACACGTTCTGCTACACTGGCACCTCTGTCAGCTGCCACCTGCAACCGTGATACAATAAAGCAGGCACAATCACCACTATCTGCCAAGAGCACACCTCCTGGGCCTGCAAAGAGTTCTTCTTCATCCATGGCATCAACAGGGCAAACACATGATATTATTTGTCGACGTTGCAAGGGTGGAGGTCATTATGCGAGAGAATGCCCATCTAAGCGTGTGATGATTGTTATTGAGGATGGTGGGTATGAGTCCGCTAGTGACTATGATGAGGAGACTTTGGCTCTCATTACACATGAAGAACACGGTGGAGATGATTCTGATCATGAGACGCAATACATGGCTTCTGAAGATACTAACAGGTATGAATGTTTAGTTGCTCAACGTGTTTTGAGTGTGCAGGTTACACAAGCTGAGAAAAATCAGAGGCATAATTTGTTCCATACAAAGGGAGTTGTGAAGGAACGTTCTATTCGCGTCATCATAGATGGAGGGAGCTGCAACAACTTGGCTAGCATGGAGATGGTGGAGAAGCTATCTCTCACCACAAGACCACATCCACATCCTTAGTACATCCAATGGTTCAACAACAGCAGCAAGGTTAAGGTAACACGTACTGTTCGTGTGCATTTTAGTATCTCTACATATGCTGATTATGTTGATTGTGATGTGGTACCTATGCAAGCATGGTCCTTATTACTTGGTAGACCATGGCAATTTGATAAAAAATTTGTACACCATGGTAGAAACAATCAGTATACTCTTGTTCATAAGGATAAAAATATTACTTTGCTTCCTATGACTCCTGATTCCATTTTGAAAGATGATATTAATAGAGCTAATAAAGCAAAGCAGGAGAAAAATCAGAGTGAAAATCAGATTGTGGCAAAAGAATTTGAGCAACATATGAAGCCTAATAATAAACCATCTACTGTTGCTTCAGAAATTAAATTGAAAAGTGCATGTTTACTTGCCACCAAATCTGATATTGATGAGCTAGATTCTAGCAAATCTGTTTGCTATGCTTTTGTGTGCAAAGAGGCATTATTTTCATTCGAGGACGTGCCTTCCTCTTTGCCCCCTGCTGTCACTAACATTTTGCAGGAGTTCGCTGACGTCTTCCCACAAGATGTGCCACCGGGATTGCCACCTATTCGAGGGATTGAGCATCAAATTGACTTAATTCCCGGTGCATCGCTACCCAACCGTGCACCATACCGTACCAATCTAGAGGAGACGAAGGAGATTATGCGTCAAGTACAGGAGCTGCTCGACAAAGGTTATATACGCGAATCTCTTAGTCCTTGTGTTGTTCCTATTATACTAGTGCCTAAAATGGATGGTACGTCGCGTATGTGTGTTGATTGTAGAGGCATTAATAATATTACTATTCGTTATCATCATCCTATTCCTAGGCTAGATGATATGCTTGATGAATTGAGCGGCTCTTTAATATTCTCCAAAGTTGATTTGCATAGTGGATACCATCAAATTCATATGAAATTGGGAGATGAATGGAAAACAGCATTTAAAACTAAGTTTGATTTATATCAGTGGTTAGTCATGCCTTTTGGGTTAACTAATGCACCTAGTACTTTCATGAAACTAATGAACGAAGTTTTACGTGCTTTCATTGGACGATTTTTGGTAGTCTATTTTGATGATATACTGATTTATAGCAAATCTTTGGAAGAACATTTGGAACATTTACGTGCTGTTTTTAATGCTCTACGTGATGCACGTTTGTTTGGTAACCTTCGGAAGTGCACCTTTTGCACCGACCGAGTATCTTTTCTTGGCTATGTTGTTACTCCACAGGGAATTGAAGTTGATAAAGCCAAGATTGAAGCTATTGAGAGTTGGCCGCAGCCCAAAACGGTCACACAAGAGGAGTTTTCTTGGACTCACTGGTTTCTATAGGCGTTTTGTGAGAGATTTTAGCACCATTGCTGCACCTCTCAATCAGCTTACAAAGAAGGATGTGCCTTTTGTTTGGGGTACCGCACAGGAAGAAGCCTTCACGGTATTGAAAGATAAGTTGGCAGATGCTCCTTTACTCCAACTTCCCGACTTTAATAAGACTTTTGAGCTTGAATGTGATGCTAGTGGAACTGGATTAGGAGGTGTGTTATTACAAGATGGTAAACCTGTTGCGTACTTTTCTGAAAAATTGAGTGGGCCTAGTCTGAACTATTCTACTTATCATAAAGAATTATATGCTCTTGTTCGGACTTTAGAGACATGGCAACATTATTTATGGCCCAAAGAATTTGTTGTACATTCTAATCATGAATCTTTGAAACATATTAAAAGTCAAGCTAAACTGAATCGTAGACATGCTAAATGGGTTGAATTCATTGAGACTTTCCCTTATGTCATTAAACACAAGAAGGGTAAAGAAAATGTTATTGCTGATGCTTTGTCGCGTCGCTATACTATGCTTTCACAACTTGACTTCAAAAATTTTGGTTTGGAGACCATCAAAGATCAATATGTGCATGATGATGATTGTAAAGATGTAATGCAGAATTGTAAAGAAGGAAGAACATGGAACAAGTTCGTTATTAAGGATGGCTTTGTGTTTCGTGCTAACAAGCTATGCATTCCTGCTAGCTCTGTTCGTCTTTTGTTGTTGTACGAGGCGCATGGAGGAGAATTAATGGGACACTTTGGCGTGAAGAAGACGGAGGACGTACTTGCTACACATTTCTTTTGGCCAAAGATGAGATGGGATGTTGAGCGTTTTGTTGCTCGCTGCACTACATGTCAAAAAGCTAAGTCACGACTCAATCCTCATGGGTTATATATGCCTTTGCCTGTGCCTAGTGTTCCTTGGGAGGATATATCTATGGACTTTGTTTTAGGTTTACCTCGAACAAATAAGGGGAGGGATAGCATATTTGTTGTCGTGGATAGATTCTCGAAAATGGCACACTTTATACCATGTCATAAAAGCGATGATGCTGTTAATGTTGCTGATTTGTTCTTTCGTGAAATTCTTCGCTTGCATGGTGTGCCAAATACTATTGTTTCAGATCGTGGTACTAAATTTCTTAGCCACTGTTGGATATTTTTATGGGCTAAGTTGGGGACTAAACTGCTTTTTAGTACTACTTGTCACCCCCAAACGGATGGTCAAACTGAAGTAGTCAATAGAACATTGTCTACTATGCTTAGGGCTGTTTTGAAGAATAATAAGAAAATGTGGGAAGAATGCTTGCCTCATATTGAATTTGCTTATAATCGTTCGTTGCATTCTACTACTAAGATGTGCCCTTTTGAAATTGTGTATGGTTTCCTACCTCGTGCACCCACTGATTTGTTGCCTCTTCCATCTTCGGAGAAGGTTAATTTTGATGCTAAACAACGGGCTGAATTGATCTTAAAAATGCATGAGTTAACTAAGGATAACATTGAGCGTATGAATGCTAAATATAAACTTGCTGGAGATAAGGGTAGAAAACATATTGACTTTGCACCTGGAGATCTTGTTTGGTTACATTTGCGTAAGGATAGGTTTCCTAATTTGCGCAAATCAAAGCTAATGCCACGTGCTGATGGTCGTTTTAAGGTGTTAGAGAAAATAAATGATAATGCATACAAACTTGAGCTGCCTGCAGATTTTGGGGTTAGTCCCACTTTTAACGTTGCAGATTTGAAGCCTTATTTGGGTGAGGAAGATGAGCTTCCGTCGAGGACGACTTCATTTCAAGAAGGGGAGGATGATGAGGACATCAATACCATTGTTACACCCACAGCCCCTACTACTACCTATACTGGACCAATTGCTAGAGCTCGCACATGCCAATTAAAATATCAGGTACTTTCATTTCTTGGTAATGATTCTAATGTTCATGAGAATATGATGCTGCCTAAATTGGATACATTTGTTTTGCTTACAAATGAAGGGCCTGGCATGGATAAGAGTGATGAACATTGTAGTAAGAACAAGCATGGAGTTGATGGCATGTGCAAGGGGAACAAGAACGGAGTTACAAGTTATGATTTCAGGACATTGAAGCCACCATAATGAGTGCATGAAGCCTTGGACGAAATATACAAGATGCCACTTCATAAACTTCCTCCAGATGCTATTCTAGGTGCTGCGTCATCTTATTATTGGGCCAGGCCCATGTAATTTCGAAATACATAAGTATAGGCTGTTTTTAGAGTCCATATGTGTGGGGAAACAAGAGATAGGGTTGGTTTCAGACCCCTTCCCCAAGGGCCACGAAATCCCCCCTTTTCCTCCATATATAGATCCCTTAGGGCACCGTTTAGACTTTGGGTTTTGTTTAGATCAAAAGTTCGCCATAGCTGCAACTTCGCGTACTTCGTTTGTGTTCAACGACCAGACCAAGGCATCACAGAACCCCACCAAGGGCCACGAAATTCCCCCTCTCTCCTCGATATATACAGCCCCTAGGGCATCGTTTAGACTTTGGGTTTTGTTTAGATTAAAAGTTCGCCATAGCAACTTCGCGTACTTCGTTTGTGTCCAACGACCAAACCAAGACGTCACAGAACCCCACCTTGATCAATAAAGCTTTCCTTTTATATTCGCAATATCCATATTGCAATCTTAGTTTCTTGCTTGTTCTTCATTTGCATGCAGGAAACAGACCTTCGTGGTCAGGTTGATCGTGCTCCGGCGTGGTCAATAACCTCTCGGAGTTGGTTTAGCGATTGCTAAGGCGCGACGTCCTCACACGTTTGTAGTCGGATCGTCAAAGTCGATTTCCTCCAAAACGATAGCCACCATCTCATCGAAAGACGGGACACCTTTGCCTCTATCAACCGGAGAGGGTAAAGTCGGAATGGCGACTTGAACGGCTCCTTCTTGAACTGGAAGAAGAGCGGTTGAGCAACAAAGCGCGAATCTCGTCCATCCTTGCATCATTCTCTTGCTTGTGATCGTCGAGCTTGTGGTCGAAGTAGTCCCTTGTACGTTGCTCGGAAAGTCGCAAGTCGGCGGCAAGGTTGTCCCTTGTAGTCCCTTGTAGTCCCTTATCGATGCGTTCACTCATAGCTTGTTGCTCTTGATGCAAAGCACGTTGTGCACCAAAGAGGTGACTCTTGGTGATGAAGGAGTTCATGTCGTCGTCTTGCTCCATGAAGAGTGGGTTGGTAGAAGTACTTGGCCTATCCATCATTCCAAGACAAATGTGAGTGGTAGAAAGAGAAGAACGAATACCAAATGTACCTTGACCGAAGTTGAAAGTGAATCAACGATCACTCCAATGTAGGACAAGGAATAGCCCAATTGGTACTAGCTCTTGTCGCTTTCTCACACCTACACACGTAAAAGCTTTTGGTGGAGCTTTGTTAGGATGGTGGCACAAAATTTGATGCAATTGGAAGTGAGCTTCAATAATGTTGGAAAAGATTCGCAAGATGCAATGTAACAAGTAGACCAAGCATATAAGGTACACGGAAACACACACGCAAAAATGAGACAAGAGATGATGCCAATATAGGCAACAATGATGTATGTATGTATGCTATAGGAAGTATGATCACTAATGTGCACAAGTCTCGTTATCGGCAATACTCAATGGCTAGTCTCGATGGGTAAGCGATGCAAATGAGTAAGGCTATGATGGCTATCAATGTAATGGCAAGAGTGATATGTCCAATACCACGGTGAGGTTACCGGTCTTGATTCCGGTATGGTGTCAAAATGGTGGCACGAATACCAAGATGTAGTCGAGGTGGTCGTTGTTGATGACGATGTAGGACGTCGGTGATGATGTAGGACACGTCCGTGGCGAAGATGAGCGGCGGTGATGTCGATGTCGAACCGTACCTAGATAGCCGAAACACGAAAGGATACGGTACCGCAACTCAAATTCTCAAACCTCGAAGTAGCAATTGTGTCAGAGGGCGAAACGATCCAAAAATTGTTGGGTTATGCGGAAGTGGTGGAAGTATGCGGAAGTATATATGGTATATGGTGGGCACCGGAACAAAATTTGGTGGAAATTGGGCGGAAAACGGTGCGGTGGATGGAGATGTTGCTGTCAGGGGTCAGATGTCTGGGTGGAAGGCCGGATGTCCGGGCTTGACGGGTCGGATGTCCGAGCTCTGTATCTGGGGACGAAACGGGAAGAACACCACGTGGAGAGGTTAAATCCGGGCAAAATTCGGAGGAATTTGTGGATGGAAATTGGGGGAAAAGGATGGGAAGCTAGATCCACTCAAAACCAAGAAAATTCACGGATCCAAACCAACAAAATCTCAACACACCAACAAATCACAAAAAAAATTGGGGCTATTTTTGGTGGGGAATTTTCGAATTAGGACGAAAAACAACAAAACAAGGCTAGAAACACAACGGGGAGGCTCCGAAATGGTGATCAACGTGGCTCTAGATACCAAGATGATGTAGGGTAGAACCCTAATCGCCCGATCTTTCACGAAAGGAGCGGATCCCGCAAAGAACACAAGGAACAAAAAGAGGGAAACGATGGAAATCACCAGGGGAAACACAAGAGGAACACTCAAACTAACAAGAACAAGTCACACATGTGCTAGATTCTCGAATACATAAGAGAAGATACACGATCCACGGACAACTAGGGACGATACACGGTAACCGGTCTTCTCCGTGAGGAGGTCTTGAAGTTCTTCCCAAAATAAGGGTCTTCATGAGGTCATCATACCATTGTTACACCCACGACCCCTGCTGCTATACATACTGGACCAATTACTAGAGCTCGCGCACGCCAATTGAATTATCAGGTACTTTCATTTCTTGGTAACGATTCTAATGTTCATGAGAATATGATGCTGCCTAAATTGGATACATTTGTTTTGCTTACAAATGAAGGGCCTAGCTTGGACAAGAAAGATGAACCTTGGAGCAAGTTCAAGCATGGAGATGATGGCATGCGCAAGGGGAACAAGAACGGAGTTACAAGTGATGATTCCAGGACTCTGAAGCCACCATAATGAGTGCATGAAGCATGGGACGAAATATACAAGATGCCACTTCATAAATTTCGTCCAGAGGCTATTTTAGGTGCTGCGTCACCTTATTATTGGGCCAGGCCCATGTATTTTTGAAGTACTTAAGTATAGGCTGTTTTTAGAGTCCGTATGTGTGGGGAAACAAGAGTTAGGGTTGGTTTCGGACCCCTCCACCAAGGGCCACGAAATTCCCCCTCTCTCCTCCATATATACATCCCTTAGGGCATCGTTTAGACTTTGGGTTCTGTTTAGATTAAAAGTTCGCCATAGCTGCAACTTTGCGTACTTCGTTTGTGTCCAACGACCAGACCAAGACGTCACAGAACCCCACCTTGATCAATAAAGCTTTCATCTTATATTCGCAATGTCCAGAGTGCAATATCAGTTTCTTGCTTGTTCTCCGTTTGCTCGTAGGAAACAGGCCCTCGTGGTCAGGTTGATCGTGCTCCGGCGTGGTCAATAACCCCTCAGAGTTGGTTTAGCGATTGCTAAGGCGCGACATCCTCGCACGTTCGTAGTCGGACCGTCAAAGTCGACTTACCCTAAAATGATAGCCACCATCTCATCGAAAGACGGGACACCTTTGCCTCTATCAAGTGGTATCAGATTTTCAGGTTGCTCGGTGAGATTTTCCAGTTTTTCATAGTTTAGATCGAGTCTGTTCTTCATACCTACAGTCCACGAAAAAATCCAACAAAAAAAATTAGGGTTAGTTCATCATATCCGAACCAATCTGAGCCTTTGCATAGTCTTTTTAGAGTTTTGCTTTGTTGAATTTGCAGTTGCATCGTCGTGTCGAGTTGCTGGTCTTAGCGTCTAGTCCCTTAGAGTTTCGAGTTCTATTCACAGGTTGTCACGCCGCCACCGCACCATCGTCATCATCATTGTCATATACCACCACCCCACCATATACATCGACGTTGCCATATACAACCACCAATCCGAGTCCACATATACCATCGCCATATACAATCACCAATCCGAGTCCACATATACCATCGCCATATACAACCATCAGTCTGAGTTCCACCAGATTCATCGCCGCCACCAGTCCGAGTTCCACCAGATTCATCTCCGCTACCAGTCCTAGTCCAAGTCCTGTATTTGTTGCTTCGTTTTCGAGTTCCAGATCACGTGATACTTCGAGTTGTGACAGAGTGGGACTCCTGCGATTCCGTGCTACCCGCAGAACAAAAATAGTTCCAAACTCAAAGAAAAACTAAGTCTGGAAAATTCTGGCTAGGCAGTTTTTAGACCATTTGTAGACTTTTTCGAAAAAAATTGTTGCGGAGGAAAAAAAAAGAGGGAAAAGAAAGTACAAACAAAAGTGAAAAAAAAGAAAAAAAATTCAGAGAGTGCTCCTCCCTTGTTTACGTGCCGCGCCGTGATTTTGTTTGTGTTCTAGGCTCGCGTCTCTAGTACGATCTAGCTTAGGACAATCACAGTACTGTCGTTGAGAGTTTATTCAACTTTGCATCTCTGAATTGATTATTGCTGACCTTTTTGCTACCATATTATAAGCCTTCCCAGCTCCACATACATCTACGTCGTGTGTTTGACTCTCCCTGGTAATCGCTCTATCCAAGCTTTGAGAGTTTTGACTACGACGGTTGCCGATCACCGCCTGCTGCTGGGTAAGAATTGGTAAGAATTTGAGATTTGCTTGATGGATTTGTGACAGCCACCACCACCTCTTGTTAGTAGTCTGTAGGATCATATTCTTGTGTGTTTCTATTGCTGCTAACCATGGCAGGATCACAAGCCGACGAGACTGACTGGGAGAACATGACGAATAAGGAGTTGCATGATAAATTTCAGCAAATGATGAGTGGACATATGTAAGATGTGATAAACAGATTTGAAGAGGCCATGGAGAAGATAGATGGCATGGAGAAGACGTTCGAAATAAAGCTCGATAACAAGTTTAATGAATTGCTCGCGCGTCTTCCACCACCACCACCGGCTGCCCCTAACGCACCGCTACAACAACAACCACAACAACAACGTCGCTTTCCAAATCAAGTGGGACGAGCACAGCGCGTTCCCATTGACCCTGGGCAAAATTCTTGTGCCGCTGTTGATGCTTCTGCCGCTCCTGCTGCTACTGCAGAGGTGGAGGACCATTACGAGGATGAGGTTGACCAAAATCAGAACTACGTGCAACCACCAGCACCACCACCACTAGGTCGTCCTCATGCATATCTTCGCAACGGTAGGGCTGCACCACCACCTGAGGTGCATGACCATCTTCCTAAACTAAAATTGAATATTTCACCATTTGAGGGTAGATATGTTCCTGATATATATCTTACTTGGGAGTTAGAAGCTGAACAATGATTTACATGTTTACAATATCCTGAGAGATGTGTTCTTGCTGCTGTTTGTGCTTTCACTAGCTTTGCATGTGTTTGGTGGTCTGAACATTGTAGATTATATCCTATTCCAGCTACTTGGGCTGCTTTGAAAACTGCTATGCGTACTCGTTGGGTTCCACCATATTATCAACGTTAATTACTTCAAGAATTGTAGCGTTTAAGACAAGGAAAAAAATTCTGTAGAAGAATATTATCGGGAATTACAAACTGGCATGATTAGATGTGGTATTATTGAGGAGAATGAAGCTATGCTTGCATGTTTTATGGGTGGATTAAATAGAGAGATTCAGACCATTCTAGAGTATAAGAAGTATACTAATATCACTCGTTTATTCCATCTTGCTTGTAAAGCTGAAGGTGAAGTGCAGGATCGACAGGCATTGGCGCGAACTAACTTTTCTGCAGGTCGATCTTCATCATGGACACCACGTGCATCCTCTACTTCCACTCCACCAGCACCTCCATCAGGTGCCACCTCCAGCCGTGATACAAGAAAGCAAGCACAACCACCACTATCTGCCAAGAGCACACCTGCAGGACCAGCGCAGAGCTCTTCTTCTTCCATGGCATCAGCAGGGCACACAAGTGATATTATTTATCGTCGTTGTAAGGGAAGAGGACATTTTGCGAGAGAATGCCAATCTCAGCGTGTGATGATTGTTACTGAGGATGGTGGGTATGAGTCCGCTAGTGACTATGATGAGGAGACTTTGGCTCTTATTACACATGAAGAACACGGAGGAGAGGATTCTGATCATGAGACGCAATACATGGCTGCTGAATATGCTGACAGGTATGAACGTTTAGTTGCTCAACGTGTTTTGAGTGTGCAGGTTACACAAGCTGCGCAAAATCAGAGGCATAATTTGTTCCACACAAAGGGAGTTATGATGGAATGTTCTGTTCTTGCCATCATAGATGGAGGGAGCTGCAATAACTTGGCTAGCATGGAGATGGTGGAGAAGCTATCTCTCACCACAAGACCGCATCCACATCCTTACTACATCCAATGGTTCAACAACAGTGGCAAGGTTAAGGTAACACGTACTCTTCGTGTGCATTTTAGTATCTCTACAGATGCTGATTAAGTTGATTGTGATGTGGTACCTATGCAAGCATGTTCCTTATTACTTGGTAGACCATGGCAATTTGATAAAAATTCCGTACACCATGGTAGAAACAATCAGTATACTCTTGTTCATAAGGATGAAAATATTACTTTGCTTCCTATGACTCCTGATTCCATTTTGAAAGATGATATTAATAGAGCTAATAAAGCAAAACAGGAGAAAAATAAGAGGGAAAATCAGATGGTGGCAAAAGAATTTGAGCAACAATTGAAGCCTACTAATAAACCATCTAGTGTTGCTTCTGAAATTAAATTGAAAAGTGCATGTTTACTTGCCAGCAAATCTGATATTGATGATCTAGATTTTAGCAAATATGTTTGCTATGCATTTGTGTGCAAAGAGGCATTATTTTCATTCGAGGACGTGCCTTCCTCTTTGCCTCCTGCTATCACTAACATTTAGCAGGAGTTCGCTGATGTCTTTCCACAAGACGTGCCACCGGGATTACCACCTATTCGAGGGATTGAGTATCAAATTGACTTAATTCTCGGTCCATCATTACCCAACCATGTACCATACCGTACCAAGCCAGAGGAGACAAAGGAGATTATGCGTCAAGTACAAGAACTGCTCGACAAAGTTATATACGTGAATCCCTTAGTCCTTGTGCTTTTCCTATCATTTTAGTGTCGAAAAAGGATGGTACGTCGCGTATGTGCGTTGATTGTAGAGGCATTAATAATTTTACTATTCGTTATCGTCATCCTATTCCTAGGCTAGATGATGCGGAGCATCCCAAGGTCATCCCCATGGACCTACCATCGTCTCATCAAGTGCCTACCGGACCCATGACTCGATCACGTGCAAGAGCCCTCGAAACCGAGGTGACATCTCTCCTCTCACAATTCCACTTCGATGCACATGAAGCATGGCTACTACCTCATATGGATACTTTGTGCATACTCAGGTACAATGGAGAAGCTAAGGAGCAAGGACAAGAAGAAGAGGAAGATGGACGAGAAGACGACGAAGAAGAAGGGTTGTAGGAAAAGTCGCAGCCACCGGACGACCGGCCGGGACCGGACGTCCGGCGCCTGAAGCATCAGCCGAGCCCCAGCCAGCGGACGTCTGGTCCAGACCGGACGACCGGTGCCCCGACACCCGAAGCAAACGAGCGGACGTCCGGTTCGGACCGAACGACCGGCACACTGGCACCCGAACCAAAGTCAGCGGAAGACCGACGTTTCCGGACGTCCGGCACCCCCATCACAGAGCGGAACCATCGGACGACCGGAGGACACCGGACGTCCGGCAGCTCCTAAGACACCGGACGACCGGTCCCCTGCGGACGTCCGTTACCTGTCCGCGCACAGTGTTTGGGCCCGAGGCCCATGTACCCCATCACTTCGCCCCCATTTGCACTTAGACTATAAATAGACCCCCCCCATTCCTCCTAGCTAGGGTCAGCATTGGTTTAGCTCATTTGAGAGATAGAGCATTGCTCATCCATATCGGATCTACTCCACGAGAGAGACCGCGCCCCCTCTTCGGAGAAGATCCACCTTGGATTCAAGACCCCGTTACGGGAAGATCCCCTCGTGGATTCAAGACCTCCTCACGGAGAAGAACCGGTTACCGTGGATCGTCCCTAGTTGTCCGTGGATTCGTGTATCGTTCTATGTACTCAAGGATCTAGCCCATGTGTGACTTATTCGTGTCGGTTTAGTGATTTCCTCTTCTGTTTTCCTTCCGTTCATCCTCGTGTTCTACCTGTTTTCCCCGGGATTCGCTCCTTTCGTGAAAGATCGGGCTATAGGGTTCCTACCCTACATCATCTTGGTATCATGAGCAAGGTTGATCACGATTTCGGAGCCCCCTCTTCGTTTTTCTAGCTTGATTTTGTTGTTTTTTGTCCTAATCCGAAAATCCCCACAAAAATAGCCCAAAAATTATTCTTGTGTTTTGTGAGTTTTGATGATGTTTTGTTGGATTTGATCCGTGAATTTGTTGTGTTGCAAGTGGATCTCGCCTTCCCCCACCATTTCCACGAAATCCCACCCAAAATCCCCAAAACCACCTCTTGGATCTGAAATTTCGCGTTGACCCCAACCACCGGACGACCGTCACTTCACCGGACGTTCGGCGACCCAGGAAGCACCGGACGTCCGACCTTACCAGACGAACGGCGACCGGAAATCCGTCCACTTCCGAACGACCGCTACTTCCACCACATCATCCGCTACACCACCTCCAACTTCCGCAAACCGTTCCAATATCCCAACCCACACCACCACTTAACCGCTACCTACTCCGACGATTTTGGTCGCCTTTGGTTTTGAGAATTTGATTTGCGGTACTGTATCCTTTTGTGTTTCGGCTATCTAGGTACGGTACGACATCGACATCGCCGCCGCTCATTTTCGCCACGGACGCGTCATCGACAACGACCACCTCGACTTCGACTTGGTATTCGTGCCACCATTTTGACACCATACCGGAAGCAAGACCGGTAACCCCGTCTTGGTATTGGACATATAACTCTTGCCATTACTTTGATAGCCATCATCGCCCTACTCCTTTGCGTTGCTTACCCATCGAGACTAGCCATTGAGTATTGCCGGCAACGAGACTTGTGCACTTTAGTGATCATACGTCCCATAGCATACATACATACATCATTGTTGCCTATATTGGTATCATCTCTTGTGTCACAAAGTTGTCTTCGCATACTCACTTGCTATCTTGGTTCGTCAAGCATTGCATGAGAAAAGAGCTCAAACATCAAAGAGCCAACCAAGCTTTTAAGCAAAGAGGAAAGGTAAGCAAAGAGCTTTTAAGGAAGAACCATAGCATCATACAACATTAAGATTGTCATACTCGATCATCTTGGATCATATCATAGCAACACCTTGCATCAAACATATTTGGGATAGAAGTCGTTGCATTTTTGCTAAGTAGGTTGTGCACAAGTTCTTGTATCTGCCTATCGTGCAATCGTGCTAGCGTCTCTCTAGTGTTGTGCAACAAGAGCATTTTTGTGGATTCCACATTTTGGCTCACCCTTGGTTGCACAACCCCACTTATCTTTTTGCGTGTGTGTTTTCGTGTACCATATATGCTTGGTCTACTTGTTACATTGCATCTTGCGAATCTTCTCCAACATTATTGAATCTTGCTTACATTCACATTAAAAATTGTGCCACATCCTAACCATGCTCCACCATAAGCTTTTACTTGTGTAGGTGTGAGAAACCGACGAGAATTCGTACCAATTGGGCTATTTCCTTGTCCTACATTGGAGTGATCATCGATTAACTTTCAACTTCGGTCAAGGTACATTTGGTATTCGCTCTTCTCTTTCTACCACTCACAATTGTCTTGGAATGATGGATAGGCCAAGTACTCCTACCAACCCACTCTTCATGGAGCAAGACGACGACATGAACTCCTCGTCACCAAGAGTCACCTATTTGGTGCACAACGTGCTTTGCGTCAAGAGCAACAAGCTATGAGTGAACGCATCGACAACCTTGTCGCCGACTTGCGACTTTCCGAGAAACGTACAAGGGACTACTTCGACCACAAGCTCGATGATCACAAGAAAGATAATGACGCAAGGATGGACGAGATTCGTGCTTTGTTGCTCAACCGCTCTTCTTCCACTTCAAGAAGGAGACGTTCAAGTCGCCACTCCGACTTCACCCTCTCCGGCTCAAGTACACCGAGATCGAACACTCTTCGTCGAGCCGCGCGCACCGACCATCATGCAAACCTCAATCCACTTCGGGACACCACCTCTCAAGAGCGCCGATGACGTCAAGCCGAAGAAGCCTTTGCGCTAGCTCAAGAACGACAACAACAACGCCAACATGAAGAGGAAGAACGCGCGCATCTACACCAAAATGCACAAAATGCCGAGGCTCAACGTCAAGAACAACAACTCTGTGACGCTCAAGCATTTGAGGCGCAACAAGCTCTACGTGATGCGAGTCGAGCCATTGCCGACCGAGGCCGGCAAGCACGTGAACAAGAGGAAGCACTTCGCGAAGAACTTCATGAACGACGATTTCAAGCTCGCCTGCATCGTCTAGTTCCCCCTCGAGCTCGACGCGTTCCTCCACAAGCTCGCCAAGACCATCAAGTTCATCAAGACCATGAAAACAATGGGAATCCTCCACGACAAGAGCAACATGAGGTTGAAAACCCTCCGCGTCAAGAGCACCACGAGTTGGACAATCATCTACAACATGGGCGTCATCATCCCCGACCCCAACACTATGAAGAACAACGCTACGGCAAGCTCAAGTTCACCATGCCCAAGTTCAACAGAAGCAACGAACCCGAAGAAGACCTTTCATGGGCATTGAAAGTTGACATGATCTTCCGTTTGCACAATTATGAAGAAGAGAAGAAGATAGCGATGGCATCCCTTGAGTTCCAAGACTATGTCCTCATTTGGTGGGAACAAGTCATTGAGCGCCGCGAGGCAAGAGGTGTTCCACCCATCACTACTTGGGCATAAATGAAGGATGTCATGAGAGCATGCTTTGTGCCTACCTACTACAACCGCGACCTCTTCAAGAAACTCCAACAACTCAAGCAAGAACCAAGAGCATTGAAGAATACTACAAGGAGATGGAGATTGCAATGATAAGAGCCAATGTGACGGAAGATGATGAGCAAATTATGGCACGTTTCTTGAATAGATTCAATCATCCTATCAAGAAGATCGCCGACTTCCAACCATACTCAAATCTCATCGAGCTCGGGCACCAAGCTAGCAAAGCGGAACGCCAAGTGCAAGATGATTTCAAGTATGCCAAGTTCTCATCCAAGTCCTACGGCTTCTCCAACAACCAAGCTTCAACGACTCCAACACCGACTACAAGACCTTCTACTTCAAACATCGATAAGTCGACTTCGAAGAAAGCTTCACCAACTACAAGCAATCTTAACACGAGAAACTTCAAGCTGAGAGCTTCATCATCATCAACCCCTACCGATGAGACCGTCAAGACGAGTTCCCTCAACTGTTTCACTTGCGGCGGCCGAGGCCACAAGTCCTATGAGTGCACCAACAAGCGCAGCATGATCTTCAACCATGATGGCACTTATGATTCCATGAGCGAAGGAGAAATGGAAGCCCTTGAGCAAGTCGCCATGCATCGCCAAGTGAACAATGAAGAAGAACAAGTCTTTTATGATGAAGACTCAAGTCCCGCACTTGTTGTCTCCAAAGTATTGACTCTCCAACATCACCAAGAAGAAGACCAAAGATGCACCATATTCCACACGAAGGCCGGCATCAATGGACGATCCGTCAAGGTCATCATCGATGGAGGGAGTTGTCACAATCTCGCAAGTGAAGAACTTTGATCCAAGCTCCAATTGCCCAAGACGAAGCATCCACATCCATACAAAGTGCAATGGCTTAGTGACTCCGGCACCATCCAAGTTGAGCACCGAGTACAAGTCTCCTTCAAAATTGGCGCCTACGAAGACACCTTGGAGTGTGATGTCATCCCAATGACCGTTTTCCATCTTCTCCTTGGACGACCATGGCAATTAGATAGAGGAGTCGTCCACAATGGGCGTACCGACCACTATAGCTTCAAGATGTGTAGCGACCCAACCCGAATGGATCAAGTCTCTGTGCTTAAGTGTCATCCCTGGATCGGTATGCTGACACACACAGTACTCGAGGATTTATAACAGAGGTAAATCACATGTAAAAAGTAACGTAAATACTATTACCTCAATCCAAATAGCGGAAGTAACAAGGTTGTGGATTCCCATCAACACCAACGACAAAGTTGAGTATAGAAATCGTAAACCTAACGTATCACTTACTCGTCGTAAGATATCCTGCAACATGAGACGTTGCAGCCACAGAGGGTCAGTACATTGAATGTACTGGCAAGTTCACACCATAGAGAATGATGAATAAAGGCTATCACTACATGCATATTTGGCTGGTGGAAAAGCTCTATGGTTATAGGGTTTTTGTGAAAAGCCAATTTTTCCCTACTGCAAAGGAATAAATTTTATTTAACTATCATGGTGGTTGTTGAACATTGAGAATGGTTGACAGCATTCTCAATCCCAATTAAATAACATCATTAAACCCAAGAAACTTAATTTAAAGTAACGTGATGAGATTCACATGATAATCCAGGTACTAGATACTCAAGACGTCCATAACCAGGGACACGGCTAATCATGATTAGTTTGTACACTCTGCAGAGGTTTGTGCACTTTTCCCCACAAGACTCGATCGCCTCCGTTTGGTTTCTCGCACTACACGGTGTTTGAGAAGACGGATGACCGAGACATAGTCTTTCAGAAGCGCTAGCACCTTACGATGGATAGACCGTTACACCTACTTTCCCCTACATCTGCTAGTCTACCCTGTAAGAGTTCGCACGACTTAATCAACTATGCTAGAGCCCATAATAGCTTGTGGCTGCACATGGAAGTTTCTAGTATGAAAAATCTCATGATCCCTTTGGGCCTGGGTGGCGGTCCATAAAAAAACAGGCAATCCTGGTCTACCCAGGTGCCTAGACAGGCAATCCTGGAATAACCCGGTGCCTCAATCCACCCATATGTGTGTTTAAGTTGCCACCTTAAGTAAACCATTAACTAACAATCTCACATCTGTCATGAATACTCTCAAAACCCAATCCATGTCTACGAGCATAGCATGGCACTATAAGCATAACGTAATAGTAAATCCCAAGGTTTGAATGCAGGGCAGTAGGTTCCTACCTCATCAACTACTTCCCAATACCCACATGTTATCAATCCTACTCATGCAATGTATGAGGGTGAAACTAATGCATAAAACTGGGTATGAAAGGGGATATGATCAAAGTGTGAACTTGCCTGCAATGTTGATGAAGATGATTCGCACTCAAAAAATCTTGATAGATCTACTCATCACAGCCCAGTCAATCTATCGTAAGCAAACAATAGTAACCACACATAAGCAATCACTCAAAAGATCAAAAGGAACGAAGAAGTCGATTCGGAAAACATCAAAACCAAGCAAATAGCTCTTGCAACATAAAACAATTTCTAACAGTACCAAAATTATATGAATTTGGCCTTATCAGAAAGTTTAGGTCAAGAGCTTCGATTTGCAAAAAGAATCAACTCAAACGGAGCTACGAAACTCAAGTTATGATCAAACGAAGTTTGAATTCAAATCTGATCTAATTTAAATTTTAAACTTTTCAAAAACATGTTTGAGTTCTATTACTGGATAGAGGAGATCATAACGAAGAAGTGGGCATTGGTTTCATTGGATTTGGACAAAGGAGTAAAAATTTGGAGAGAAGAGAAAATTTGGAGAGAAGAAAAAAACAAAGAAAAATACCTTTATAAGACAGAGAAAAGATGACTTTGGAGAGAAGAGAAAATTTCTAGAAGTCGCGCCGGAGAGGAGAAAAATATTTTTCTTAAATGGATCTAGTCAAACCAAAATATTGATTTAACCCGAATCAGATGATTTTTGGAGGCTCTCTGGGTCTATATTTATTGGTGGAAAAGAGGCTTAGGGGTCAAAGGCTAGGCAATGTGGGACTAAACGTAGACGAAAATATACGAAACAGAGAAGAAAAGAGGCGGATGGGCTTAAAGGTGCAAAGTTCGGCCTAAGAGAAAAAAAAAGAAAAGGCTGGCTGGGCCTGGCTTATTTAAGAGAGAAAAAAAACAATGGGGCGCCAGAAGCTACTATACTGCGCATCTAGGCGATAAATAAATATGGGCCGCACGTACAGTTTTTTTAAAATAGAAACAGAAGGAAAACCGAATAACAAAAATATAATAAAAATTTTATATAGGCATATTATATATCAAAATTTTCAGAAAAACATTTTCTACGACATGAACATTTTTATAATGCCAAATAAAATCCACACGAATTCAGATAATTCAAAGAGTTCTACTGGTCTAATAAAATCCAATAAAATCATTGTTAAATACCAAAATTAATTCAAATTTATTTCTCTCCAATTTTCTGATGTAGGAAATCATGTTACCCTATTTTCCGTATATTTTATTTTTGGAGAAAAATAATTTGAATAAAATCCAAATAACTCCAAATTGAAAAATAATTCCAAAAGACTTTGAATTTGATCCTTTGTAACTCCCAACTCATATTTCATATAATTTGAAGAAGTCATTTTATCTCCTCTCATGAAAATCATTGAGTTGCATAAAGTTTCAGAATTGGAAATATTTTCCAAATGAAATTCAAATATTTTCAATACCCCTTGTCATTTAAATAAATGGAAGAAGTCATGTCATCTTCTCTCCAGGGTTTCGTGGTGAAAATAATTTGAATTCACGGAGATCACGAATGCAAAATGAAAGTTTGGGAATGTCCTTTTATTCCCACTCATTTAACTTTCAAAAAGGTTTTGAATTTCACTCAATTTCACAAAATCAATCAAACAATCAATCAAATCTATCTATTTATTATAACATTCCAAAATTTAGAATTTTGGGATGTTACAAGATGCAAGGAAAGGAGTTTGTGTTACGACCTATGTCTCCAAGCCAAGTGATCGCCGATAAGCAAGCCACCCATCGTGGAGAGAATGGTGAGAGAGTGAGCCACCAAAAAGAGAGTCAGCGCCACAAGCCCAAATTGAGTTCCTCAACGATGAGCGAAAACAAGAACCTCGTTCTATTTGCCACCAAACGTGAGATGAGAGAAGTGTGTGAGAACCCATCTAGTGTCCTACACTACGTCCTCGTGTGCAAGGATAATGCACCACAAACTAACACTTCTCACACTTTTCCTCTAGTGTTGTCTTCTCTTTTGCAGGAATTTCAAGATGTTTTCCCCGATGAGCTGCCTCCGGGACTACCTCCACTACGAGGCATTGAGCACCGCATTGACCTCATCCCCGGAGCACCGCTTCTGAACAAAGCTCCCTACCACGTCAACCCCAAAGAAACCAAAGAAATCCAAAGGCAAGTAAAGCATCTCATAGACCATGGACATGTGCGCGAAAGTTTGAGCCCTTGTGCCATACCGGTCATTCTGGTGCCAAAACGTGATGGTAGTTTTCGCATGTGCTCTGATTGTAGACCTATCAATGCTATCAACGTTCATTATAGGTATCCCATTCCACGCCTAGATGATATCCTAGATGAGCTTAGTGGTGCCACTAGATTTTCCAAAATTGATCTTAAGAGTGGTTACTATCAAATCCGCATACAAGAGGGTGATGAGTGGAAAACCTCTTTCAAAACCATGTTTGGTTTGTATGAGTGGTTAGTCATGCCTATGGGTCTCTCGGAAGCACCGGGCACTTTTATGCGCCTTATGAATCATGTCTTTTGCCCTTACATTGGTCTATTTCTTGTGGTTTACTTCGATGACATTCTTGTGTTTAGCAAATCTATCAAAGAGCATGTCACCCATGTCCGCACCATTTTGCCAACTCTTAGGAAAGAGCGTCTCTATGCTAATATGGAGAAATGCCTTTTTGGTGTTGATAAGCTCGTTTTCTTGGGTTTTGTGGTCTCTTCTAAGGGTGTTCATGTAGATGAGTCTAAGATCAATGCTATTAAGACTTGGCCGCAACCAACCAACTTGCATCAAGTGCGTAGTTTTCTTGGTCTTGCGGGTTTCTATCGCTGCTTTGTGAAGGATTTTAGCACCATTGCTTCACCTTTGCATGCTTTGAGCAAGAAGAATGCACCGTTAATTTGGGGTCCATCCCAAGATACCGCATTCAATGAGCTTAAGAATTTGCTTACTCATGCTCCCGTGCTTGCGTTACCCAACTTCGACAAGCCTTTTGAGATTCATTGCGATGCTAGCGGTAATGGCATAGGAGGTGTGTTAACGCAAGAGAAGCGCCCCATAGCTTACTTTAGTGAGAAACTTTTCGGAGCGCAACTCAACTATCCCATCTATGACAAAGAGCTATATGCTTTAGTCCGCGTTTTACATGAATGGGAACATTACCTTCGTCCCCATGAGTTTATCATTCATACCGATCATGAGACCCTCAAGTATCTCAAAGGTAAAACTAAGTTGAACAAGCATCATGCTAAATGGAGTGAATTCATTGAGTTTTTTCCCTATGTCATCAAGTACATAAAGGGTAAAGAAAACGTCATCACGGATGCTCTTTCCCGCATATGCATGCTAGTCACGCAACTTGAGTTAGATGTCATTGGCTTCGAGCATATCAAAGAATTGTATGCGCATGATGAAACTTTTGCCACTCCTTATGCCAAGTGTTTGTCGCATACATCGTGGGAACGCTATTACATCAAAGACGGCTACCTTATGAGAGCTAACAAACTTTGCAACCCCAAATCGTCCCTTCGTTTATTGCTTTTACAGGAATCGCATGGAGGAGGATTAATGGGACACTTTGGACGTGATAAGACGTTCGCCACGCTCTCGAAGAGCTACTTTTGGCCAAAGATGTTTCGGGACGTCAATCGCTTCACCAACCGATGTTCGACATGCCGCAAAGCTAAGTCCAAAGCTCAATCTCATTGCCTCTATATGCCTCTACCGATTCCATACCAACCATGGGAAGACATTAGCATGGACTTTGTACTTGGTTTACCTAGAACTCGCAATGGGAAAGATTCCATATTTGTCGTTGTGGACTGTTTCTCAAAAATGGCACATTTTATTCCTTGTCAAAAGATAGACGATGCTTCACATGTTGCTAATCTCTTTTGTAGGGTAATATTGCGTCTCCATGGTGTGACAAAGACAATTGTCTCGGACCGCGATGTCAAGTTCCTTAGCTACTTTTGGAAGACCCTATGCGCCAAGCTCGGAATCAAGCTACTCTTCTCCATAGCGTACCATCCTCAAACCGACGGCCAAACGGAGGTGACAAACCGCACACTCTGCGCTCTACTTCGAGTACTCATCAATAAGAACATCAAGGAGTGGGAGGAGTGCCTACCTATCGCCAAGCTCGCCTACAACCGAGCAAGACACTCAACAACCGGCAAGTCACCTTTCGAGGTCGTTTACAGATTCAACCCATTGTCACCATTGGACATTCTTCCTGTACCACTCCAAGAGCGCATCAATTTGGACGCAAGTGCGCGTGTGACACATCTCAAGAAGATGCATGAAGATACAAGAAGCACCATCGAGCGCCAAGTTCAACGCCTTGCGACCAAGCTCAACTTCAACAAGCAACCTATGGTCTTCAACATTGGTGATCTAGTGTGGCTACACCTTTGCAAGGACCGCTTCCCACAAGAACGCAAATCCAAGCTTCGACCACGAGCGGATGGACCCTTCAACGTGCTTGCACGCTACAACGACAACGCTTACAAGATCGACCTCCCGCGCCACAAGTACAACGTGAGCGACATCTTCAACGTCAAAGATGTCTCTCCCTTCCATGGTGATGAAGATTTTGATCCAAGGATGGATCTTCCCCAAGGGAGGGGAGACGATGCGGAGCATCCCAAGGTCATCCCCATGGACCTACCATCGTCTCATCAAGTGCCTACTGGACCCATGACTCGATCACGTGCAAGAGCCCTCGAAACCGAGGTGACATCTCTCCTCTCACAATTCCACTTCGATGCACATGAAGCATGGCTACTACCTCATATGGATACTTTGTGCATACTCAGGTACAATGGAGAAGCTAAGGAGCAAGGACAAGAAGAAGAGGAAGATGGACGAGAAGACGGAGAAGAAGGGCTGCAGGAAAACTCCCAGCCATCCGACGACTGGCCGGGACCGGACGTCCGACGCCTGAAGCTTCAGCCGAGCCCCAGCCAGCGGACGTCCGGTCCAGACCGGACGACTGGTGCCCCGACACCCGAAGCAAATGAGCGGACGTCCTGATGAGGATATCAATACCATTGTTACACCCACAGCCCCTGCTGCTATACATACTGGACCAATTACTAGAGCTCACGCACGCCAATTGAATTATTAGGTACTTTTGTTTCTTGGTAACGATTCTAATGTTCATGAGAATATGATGCTGCCTAAATTGGATACATTTGTTTTGCTTACAAATGAAGGTCCTAGCTTGGACAACAAAGATGAACCTTGGAGCAAGTTCAAGCATGGAGATGATGGCATGCGCAAGGGGAACAAGAACGGAGTTACAAGTGATGATTCTAGGACTCTGAAGCCACCAAAATGAGTGCATGAATCATGGAACGAAATATACAAGATGCCACTTCATAAATTTCCTCCAGAGGCTATTCTAGGTGCCGCGTCACCTTATTATTGGGCCAGGCCCATGTATTTTCGAAGTACTTAAGTATAGGCTGTTTTTAGAGTTCGTATGTGTGGGGAAACAAGAGTTAGGGCTGGTTTCGGACCCCTCCACCAAGGGCCACGAAATTCCCCGTCTCTCCTCCATATATACAGCCCTTAGGGCATCGTTTAGACTTTGGGTTTTGTTTAGATTAAATGTTCGCCATAGCAACTTCGCGTACTTCGTTTGTGTCCAACGACTAGACCAAGACGTCATAGAACCCCACCTTGATCAATAAAGCTTTCATCTTATATTCCCAATATCCTGAGTGCAATCTCAGTTTCTTGCTTGTTCTCCATTTGCTCGTAGGAAACAGGCCCTCGTGGTTAGGTTGATCGTGCTCCGGCGTGGTCAATAACCCCTCGGAGTTGGTTTAGCAATTGCTAAGGCGCGACGTCCTCTCACATTCGTAGTCGGATCGTCCAAGTAGACTTCCTATAAAATGATAGCCACCATCTCATCAAAAGATGGGACACCTTTGCCTCTATCAGGTCTTGAATCCGCTTGGGGGATCATCTCCGGTGGAGGCTCGAATCTCCGAGGAGAAGGTAACCAAGTGGATGAGCAAAGCTATCACACAAAATATGAGCTAATCCTTTGCTAACCCTAGAAAGTTGTATGGGATAGAGTATATATAGTCTAGCGGGGAGAAGGGATACATGGGCCTCGGCCCTTCACTGTGCGCAGATAGGGAGGCCGGATGTCCGGGCTGGTCGGGCCGGATGTCCGGGCTTTCAGACGACGCCGGATGTCCGGGCTGGGGGGTCGGATGTCCGGGCTCGAGTGGTGGCATTTGTTGCTCTCGGGTTCAGAGGGGCTGGATTTCCGGGCCGTGGCCGGTTGTCCGGGGGCTCGGGAGGGGCCGGATGTCCGGGCTGCCGGGGCCGGATGTCCGGGGCCTGTAGCCTTTTGCGGCTGGGCTACTGTAGTGGAAGACGCTCCAAGGGCCGGACGTCCGGGGCCTTGGCCGGATGTCCGGGACCTCGGAGATGCTCTTGGCTCCTTCCATTAGTTCTCCTCTTCCGTGGACTTGGGGACTTGTACATCTTCATGCACATCTTCGGGAGGACCTTCTTGGTACCTAATCATGCACAGCACCTCGGACTTAGGTAGTAGCCATGTCTCATGCATAGAAAGTGGAAGTTTAGAGAGGAGTGAGTTCACCTTATCTTCGATAGTTTTGTTGTTATGTATAGCATAATGGCGACTCAAATTGTGTAATTGATAGATGCAAAGGTGTCCCGTCCTTCGATGAGATAGTGGCTATCGTTTTAGTGGAAGTCGACTTTGACGATCCGACTACGGACGTGCGAGGACATCACGCCTTAGCAATCGCTAAACCAACTCCGAGGGGTTATTGTACACGCCGGAGCACGATCAACCTGACCACGAGGGCCTGTTTCCTGCGACCAAATGAAGAACAAGCAAGAAACTGAGATTGCAATATGGATATTGCGAATATAAGATAAAAAGCTTTATTGATCAAGGTGGGGTTCTGTGACGTCTTGGTCTGGTCGTTGGACACAAACGAAGTACGCGGAGTTGCAGTTATGGCAAACTTTTAATCTAAACAAAACCCAAAGTCTAAACGATGCCCTAAGGGTTGTATATATGGAGGAAGAGGGGGGAATTTTGTGGCCCTTGGAGGAGGGGTCCGAAACCAACCCTAACTCTTCTTTGCCCACACATACGGACTCTAAAAACAACCTATACTTAAGTATTTCGAAAATACATGGGCCTGGTAAGGTGACGCAGCACCTAAAATAGCCTCTGGACGAAATTTATGAAGTGGCATCTTGTATATTTCGTCCAAGGCTTCATGCACTCCTTATGGTGGCTTCAAAGTCCTGAAATCATCACTTTTAACTCCGTTCTGGATCCCCTTGCGCATGCCATCATCTCCACGCTTGAACTTGTTCCAAGGTTCATCTTTCTTGTCCAAGCTAGGCCCTTCATTTGTAAGCAAGACAAATGTGTCCAATTTAGGCAGCATCATATTCTCATGAGCATTAGAATCGTTACCAAGAAACGAAAGTACCTGATAATTCAATTGGCATGCGCGAGCTCTAGTAATTGGTACAGTATGTATAGCAGCAAGGGCTGTGGGTGTAACAATGGTATTGATGTCCTCATCATCCTCCCCTTCTTGAAATGAAGTCGTCCTCGACGAAAGTTCATCGTCCTCACCCAAATAAGGCTTCCAATCTGCAATGTTAAAAGTGGGACTAACCCTAAAATCTACAGGCAGCTCAAGTTTATATGCATTATCATTTATTTTCTCTAACACCTTAAAAGGACCATCAGCACGTGGCATTAGCTTTGATTTGCACAAACTAGGAAATCTATCCTTACGCACATGTAACCAAACAAGATCTCCAGGTGCAAACACAACATGTTTTCTACCCTTATCTCCAGCAAGTTTATATTTAGCATTCATACGCTCAATGTTTTCCTTAGTTAACTCATGCATTTTTAAAATCAATTCAGCACGTTCTTTAGCATCAAAATTAACCTTCTTCGAAGATGGAAGAGGGAACAAATCAATAGGTGCACGAGGTAGGAAACCATACACAATTTCAAAAGGGCACATCTTAGTAGTAGAATGCAATGAACGATAATAAGAAAATTCAATACGAGGCAAGCATTCTTCCCACATTTTCTTGTTATTCTTCAAAACAGCCCTAAGCATAGTAGACAATGTTCTATTGACTACTTCAGTTTGTCCATCAGTTTGGGGGTGACAAGTACTACTAAAAAGCAGCTTAGTCCCCAACTTAGCCCATAAACATCTCCAAAAGTGGCTAAGAAATTTAGTATCACAATCTGAAACAATAGTATTTGGCACATCATGCAAGCGAAAAATTTCACGAAAGAAAAAATCAGCAACATTAACAGCATCATCGCTTTTATGACATGGTATAAAGTGTGCCATTTTCGAGAACCTATCCACGACAACAAATATGCTATCCCTTCCCTTATGATAGAGGCAAAGGTGTCCCGATGTTTCGATGAGATGGTGGCTATCGTTTCTGTGGGAGTCGACCTTGACGATCCGACTACGAACGTGCGAGACGTCGCGCCTTAGCAATCGCTAAACCAACTTCCGAGGGGTTATTGACCACGCCGGAGCACGATCAACCTGACCATGAGGGTCTGTTTCCTGGAAGCAAACGAAGAACAAGCAAAAAACTGAGATTGCAACCTGGATATTGCGAATATAAGATGAAAGCTTCATTGATCAAGGTGGGGTTCTGCGACTTCTTGGTCTGGCCGTTGGACACAAATGAAGTACGAGAAGTTGCAGCTATGGCGAACTTTTAATCTAAACAAAACCCAAAGTCTAAACGATGCCCTAAGGGCTGTATATATGGACGAGAGAGGAGGAATTTCGTGGCCCTTGGTGGAGGGGTCCAAAACCAACCCTAACTCCTATTTCCCCACACATACGGACTCTAAAAACAGCCTATACTTAAGTACTTCGAGAATACATGGGCCTGGCCCAATAATAAGGTGACGCAACACCTAGAATAGCCTCTGGACGAAATTTATGAAGTGGCATTTGGTATATTTCGTCCCATGCTTCATGCACTCATTATGGTGGCTTCAGAGTCCTGGAATCATCACTTGTAACTCCATTCTTGTTCCCCTTGCGCATGCCATCATCTCCATGCTTGAACTTGCTCCAAGGTTCATCTTTCTTGTCCAAGCTAGACCCTTCATTTGTAAGCAAAACAAATGTATCCAATTTAGGCAGCATCATATTCTCATGAACATTAGAATCGTTACCAAGAAAGGAAAGTACCTGATAATTCAATTGGCGTGCGCGAGCTCAAGTAATTGGTCCAGTATGTATAGTAGCAGGGGATATGGGTGCAACAATGGTATTGATGTCCTCATCATCCTCCCCTTCTTGAAATGAAGTCATCCTCGACGAAAGTTCATTGTCCTAACCCAAATAAGGCTTCAAATCTACAATGTTAAAAGTGGGACTAACCCCAAAATCTGCAGGCAGCTCAAGTTTATATGCATTATCATTTATTTTCTCTAACACCTTAAAAGGACCATCAGCACGTGGCATTAGCTTTGATTTGGCGTCAACATGTTTTCTACCCTTATCTCCAGCAAGTTTATATTTAGCATTAATACGCTCAATGTTTTCCTTAGTTAACTCATGCATTTTTAAAATCAATTCAGCACGTTCTTTAGCATCAAAATTAACCTTCTCCGAAGATGGAAGAGGCAACAAATCAGTAGGTGCACGAGGTAGGAAACCATACACAATTTCAAAAGGGCACATCTTAGTAGTAGAATGCAATGAACGATTATAAGCAAATTCAATATGAGGCAAGCATTCTTCCCACATTTTCTTGTTATTCTTCAAAACAGCCCTAAGCATAGTAGACAATGTTCTATTGACTACTTCAGTTTGTCCATCAGTTTGGGGGTGACAAGTAGTACTAAAAAGCAGCTTAGTCCCCAACTTAGCCCATAAACATCTCCAAAAGTGGATAAGAAATTTAGTATCACGATCTGAAACAATAGTATTTGGCACATCATGCAAGCGAATAATTTAACGAAAGAACAAATCAGCAACATTAACAACATCATCGCTTTTATGACATGGTATAAAGTGTGCCATTTTCGAGAACCTATCCACGACAACAAATATGCTATCCCTCCCCTTCTTTGTTCGAGGTAAACCTAAAACAAAGTCCATAGATATATCATCCCAAGGAACACTAGGTACATGCAAAGGCATATATAAACCATGAGAATTGATTCGTGACTTAGCTTTTTGACATATAGTGCAGCGAGCAACAAAACGCTCAACATCCCGTCTCATCTTTGGGCAAAAGAAATGTGTAGCAAGTACGTCCTCCATCTTCTTGACGCCAAAGTGTCCCATTAATCCTCCTCCATGCGCCTCCTACAACAACAAAAGATGAACAGAGCTAGCTGGAATGCATAGCTTGTTAGCACGAAACACAAATCCATCGTTAAGAACGAACTTGTTCCAATTTCTCCCATCCTTACAATTCTGCAATACATCTTTAAATTCAGCATCATGCACATATTGATATTTGATGGTCTACAAACCAAATATTTTAAAGTCAAGTTGTGAAAGCATAGTATAACGATGAGACAATGCATTAGCAATAACATTTTCTTTACCCTTCTTGTGTTTAATGACATAAGGAAAAGTCTCAATGAATTCAACCCATTTAGCATGTCTACGGTTCAGTTTTGCTTGACTTTTAATGTGTTTCAAAGATTCATGATCAGAATGTATAACAAATTCCTTGGGCCATAAATAATGTTGCCATGTTTCTAAGGTCCGAACAAGAGGATATAATTCTTTGTCATAAGTAGAATGGTTCAGACTAGGCCCACTCAATTTTTCAAAAAAATATGCAACAGGTTTACCTTCTTGTAATAACACACCTCCTAATCCAATTCCATTAGCATCACATTCAAGCTCAAAAGTCTTATTAAAATCAGGAAGTTGGAGTAAAGGAGCATGTGTCAAGTTATCTTTCAATACCGTGAAGGCTTCTTCCTGTGTGGTACCCCAAACAAAAGGCACATCCTTCTTTGTAAGCTCGTTGAGAGGCGCAACAATGGTGCTGAAATCTCTCACAAAACGCCTATAGAAACCAGCGAGGCCAAGGAAACTCCTCACTTGTGTGACCGTTTTCGGCTACGGCCAACTCTCAATAGCTTCAATCTTGGCTTTATCAACTTCAATTCCCTGTGGAGTAACAACATAGCCAAGGAAAGATACTTGGTCGGTGCAAAAGGTGCACTTTCCAAGGTTACCAAACAAACGTGGATCACGTAGAGCAATAAAAACAACACGTAAATGTTTCAAATGTTCCTCCAAAGATTTGCTATAAATCAATATGTCATCAAAGTAAACTACCACAAATCGTCCGATGAAAGCACGTAAAACTTCGTTCATTAACGTCATGAAAGTACTAGGTGCATTAGTTAACCCAAAAGGCATGACTCACCACTCATATAATCCAAACTTAGTTTTAAATGTTGTTTTCCATCCATCTCCCAGTTTCATACGAATTTGATGGTATCCACTATGCAAATCAACTATGGAGAATATTGTAGAGCCACTCAATTCATCAAGCATATCATCTAGCCTAGGAATAGGATGACGATAACGAATAGTAATATTATTAATGCCTCTACAATCAACGCACAATCGTGACGTATTATGCGGAGCATCCTATGGACATCACCATGTCAAGAGTTCATTCGGCAAGTGACACGTGCGACATCTACTTCACATACATAAAGGTGAATCCTCTCCTTTACACGTGCTCACTTGACCCCTTCGAGGATGGTATACTACTTGACCCTCCATCATGCATGCATAGGTATTGTCAGAGCTTCACGGATGACGAGGAGGAGTGCAAGCGCCAAGAATCACCTACACTATCCGCGAGGGAATAATGGAAGAGAAGGAAGACAAAGCCTGGACAAGCTTCTGGAAAGCCCGGAACTTCTGGCTGCTGCCCGGAACTTCCGGCCACGGGAACCTCCGGCCATCCCGGAGCTTCCGGCCCTGCTGCACCAAAGCCGTCCGAGAGTGTGCCAACTCTCCAGATAGCCCAGACCCTGCCCGGACCTTCGCCCGGAACCTCCGGTGCCCGGACCTTTCGGCCGTCCCCGGAACTTCCGGCCCTGCCTACGCGCAGACACTCAGGCCGAAGCCCATGTACCCTTTCGCCCCTCACTTACCCCTTCGTGGACCTAGACTATATATACTCCTCCACCTCCTCCTTTCTAGGGTTAGCGTTGTGATAGCTCATTTGAGAGATAGAGCCTCGCTCATCCATATCGGATCTACTCCTTGGATTCAAGACCCCTTTACAGGAAGATCCCCTTGTGGATTCAAGACCTCCTCACGGAGAAGAACCGGTTACTCTATGTATCGTCCTTTGTTGGATTTGGATCGTGTATCTCTTTGTGTTTTGAGGATCTAGCACATGTGTGACTATTTCTCGTTGGTTGAGTGATTCTCTCGTGTTTCCCCTCGTGATTTCCCTCGTTTTCCCCCTCGTGTTCCTCGTGTTCTTCGCGGGATCCGCTCCTTTCGTGAAAGATCGGGCCACTAAGGTTCTACCCTACATCATCTTGGTATCATGAGCCAGGTTGATCACGATTTCGGAGCCTCCCCTCTTCGTTTTCTAGCCTAATTTTGTTGTGTTCTTCCCCAATTTCGAAAATACCCACCAAAAATAACCCCAAATTTTTTTGTGATTTTTTGGTTTGGATGATGTTTTGTTGATTTTGATACATGGATTCGTTGTGTCTCCAGTGGATCTAGCATTCCCCATCTTTTCCCCCATTTCTATCCATGAAATCTTCCCAATTTTCACCCTGAAAATCGAGTTTTTCCGCCCCATTCTCAGATCTGGAATTTAGGGTTCGTCCCGGAAGAAATTCCACGACCCCTGGAACTTCCAGACTCCTCCGGAACTTCCCTCCTAGCCCCGGAACCTCCACGACTACGCGTCCACATGGTGGCTTCATGCACCTTCGGAGACCTACGGCATGAGTTGGCCCAAGACGAAGAGAGATTTGCGGCGAGAGTTTCTACCTCCAACCTACACGGAACAACTTCAACGCCAATTGGAGAACACCATCCAAGGATCCAAGTCCATTGACGAGTACTTCAAGGAGATGAAGATTTCCTTGTGACGAGCCGGCGTGGACGACCCCATTTCGATGAAGTTCCCCTTCATGATGGGATTGCACAATGACATCTCTAAGACGATCTTCCTCGAGAACTACAAGTCCCTCGATGACAACTACATTGGTGCTCTCAAGGCGGAACAAGAACTCATGAAGGCCAAAGTTTCTCTACCCCAAGCTCACTTCACAATGACCAAGCTCCATGAGAACGAGCATGAGGCTAGTACCACCACAATGTCCAAGCCCGACGAGCTCCAAGATGCTACTCCCAAGTTCGACGCCATCCCTCTTTGTGGCATTGACGATGACAAGTCCTCCATGACTCTTTTTCAAGACGGTGCGGCGACGAGTACGACTACGAAGACCCTCAAGGACCAAGCTTTGAAGGCGAGCGACAAGGTGGCGAGCAAGGATGATGCTTCCACTTTAGGAGGCAAGAGTGATGATGTGCCATCTTCGACCTTCATCCACGGCGAGAGTGATGTTGTGACATCTTCAGCCTTCATCCACGATGACGACTACGAGACAGTTGAGCATGGGATTTTCCCTTCGACCATGGCGACATGTGATGACTTGAGTGACTTTATCCACCATATTGAGAGTGAGAGTGATTTCACCACTAGCCCCATATATGATGTGTTTCCACTATTCCCATGTGAGGAGAGCCACAACCCCCACCTCTTGAGTGAGATGAGGGACTCCACCATATGTGAGTTTGAGTGCACCTATTTTGAGGGAGTGAGTGAACCACCACATAAAGAGAGTGAGATAGTTGATAGGTCATGTGAGGCCACTTTTAACACTAACGACTTGACCTCTACCTCTATTGTGTCTTCTCATTTGGTGCTAGGTCCCTTATATGATGATGCGCCGCTTCTCGACGACTTCGTCCTACCTTTGGACAAGACGATGGCCATGGTGGAATATGATGCACCCCCCACATGGTTCCATCACAATGATGATCTTGACCACCATTTGGTCTTTCCCACCTCACCTACACCACTTGAGTCGAATGAACAAGGTAACATAGGTGAAGGTGATGCTCTAGTCCCACTAGTGGACATTCATGACATTGATTGCTTGCATGATGTTGATCTCCCTATTGACATGCTTCTTGCTAGTATGATTTCCCCATGCGATGATTTACCCATTTATGATGAGTATGATGATTGCCACGTGGAGTCTATTAGTTGTGATGCCATGTTATATAGGATTTCTTGTGCTAATTCTCTCGGTCACATCATGTTTGCCAATCCACTTGACTTGTCATATGCTACGCATGAGATCAATCATATGTCATATTTGCAATCTCTTCATAGTGACTATGCATATATCATTCAGATTAACCCAATTTGCACATATGGCATAGATGACAAGCCTATGGTTATTGTCATTTGTTTCTCTTGTGATGATATTCATATGCTCCCTTTTCATCATTTATCTCATATGCCATGCCATGACCACCTAGCTTCGGATATGCATTGTTTTAGATGTTGTCCATTTTCTCCATATGATGTTTCCAACATTGCTCATGAGGAGACCCCCATAGTTTACTCATACATTTTAGGAGATTTTGATCATTCCCATCCATTGCATGATCCTCATACTTATGTGCACAATATGCTTCCCATGAATAAACATGCTATTGCTGTGCCATATACTTGTATGCTCAATTTGCATCCCCATCATGTTATACACAATAACTATTCTTTCATGATGGATGACATGTTCTTATACCATGCATCAAATTTCTTTGACGGATACTTATCTTGTGCTAACTCACACGTGCACCTACACATCATGATGGATGATGTGTACATCTACCATGCGCACAATTTCTTTGGTTTGTGTCTCTTTTGTGTAGGTACCCATGAATACTTGTCAACCTCGCAATCCCACGAGTTGACAAAACGAACTTGGGATCCCATGGATTGCATTTCCCACCGCTCTCTTCACGCGAAGTCTTCGTGCATTTATTCTACATGCCACTCACATGGTTAGGGATTATTGTCCATTACATTTTCTATGCCCATCTTGCCATGTTCACTTTGCATGATATGCTCATTCCCGTGCCTTTGCCATGCATTTGTGACCCATGCTTTGCATTACACATGATGATTGATTCTACTACTTGTATGTGTATTTGCAAGCTTGGTGGAGATATAACTTGTTATTGCCATATTTGCTTTGTGCCCCATGCCTATGATTATACTATGATCTTGCTTTGTGTTCGTGCTTTCGATATGTCATGTGCATTGCCTATTCCTATTATTTGCTCACATGACATGATTGCCATGATTTCCTCTAGTATGTTGCATCTTCGCACTACTAGCTTGCACGACTTGATTACTATGCTTTCTTATGTTGCATCCCCAATGATTCATATTTGCATCACTACCTCACATTTACATGCTTGTTTCTGCTCAATTTATGTGCTTACATGCCATGTCACAATCCTTTGTCACACCATATACTATGCTTGATGAAAACACTTGTTGGGTGAATCACCTCTTGAATGCTTGGTTTTGCACTAACGCTAACCGCATTTGTTTTTCCAAGTGTTTGTTCTACTTGCTCCTTTTGAAGGAATCACGAGACGGTGCGACATTGGAGAGTGCCCATTTCAAGCTTCAATATGACAAGAACTTGGTGATCAACCACTACTACACGGCGACGCCATCTCTTTCCCATGGTGATTTGGGTTTCGATCAGAGGTCGGATCTTTCCCAAGGGGGAGGGGATGATGCGGAGCATCCTATGGACATCACCATGTCAAGAGTTCATTCGGCAAGTGACACGTGCGACATCTACTTCACATACATAAAGGTGAATCCTCTCCTTTACACGTGCTCACTTGACCCCTTCGAGGATGGTATACTACTTGACCCTCCATCGTGCATGCATAGGTATTGTCGGAGCTTCACGGATGATGAGGAGGAGTGCAAGCGCCAAGGATCACCTACACCATCCGCGAGGGAAGCGTGGAAGAGAAGGAAGAAGAAGCCTGAACAAGCTTTTGGAAAGCCCGGAACTTCCTGCCGCTGCCGGGAACTTCCGGCCACCGGAACCTCCGGCCATCCCGGAGCTTCCGGCCCTGCTGCACCAAAGCCGTCCGAGAGTGTGCCAACTCTCTGGATAGCCCGGACCCTGCCCGGACCTTCGCCCGGAACCTCCGGCGCCCGGACCTTCCGGCCGACCCCGGAACTTCCGGCCCTGCCTGCGCGCAGACACTTGGGCCGAAGCCCATGACCTAGACTATATATACTCCTCCACCTCCTCCTTTCTAGGGTCAGCGTTGTGATAGCTCATTTGAGAGATAGAGCCTCGCTCATCCATATCGGATCTACTCCTTGAGAGAGACAGCGACCCCTCTTTGGAGAAGATCCACCTTGGATTGAAGACCCCTTTACAGGAAGATCCGCTTGTGGATTCAAGACCTCCTCACGGAGAAGAACCGGACCCTATGTATCGTCCTTTGTTGGATTTGGATCGTGTATCTCTTTGTGTTTCGAGGATCTAGCACATGTGTAACTATTTCTTGTTGGTTGAGTGATTCTCTCGTGTTTCCCCTCGTCATTTCCCTCATTTTACCCCTCATGTTCCTTGTGTTCTTTGCGGGATCCGCTCCTTTCGTGAAAGATCGGGCCACTAGGGTTCTAACCTACATCAACGTACCATCCTTTTTCGGCACTAAAATGATAGGAACAGCACAAGGACTAAGGGATTCGCGTATATAACCTTTGTCGAGCAGTTCTTGTACTTGACGCATAATCTCCTTCGTCTCCTCTGGATTGGTATGGTATGGTGAACGGTTGGGTAATGATGCACCGGGAATTAAGTCAATTTGATGCTCAATCCCTCGAATAGGTGGTAATCCCGGTGGCACGTCTTCAGGAAAGACGTCGGCGAACTCCTGCAAAATGTTGTTGATAGCAGGAGGCAAAGAGAAAGACACGTCCTCGAATGAAAATAATGCCTCTTTGCACACAAAAGCATAGCAAACAGATTTGCTAAAATCTAGATCATCAATATCAGATTTTGTGGCAAGTAAACATGCACATTTCAATTTAATTTCAGAAGCAGCACTAGATGGTTTATTATTAGGTTTCATTTGTTGCTCAAATTCTTTTGCCACAATCTGATTTTCACTCTTATTTTTCTCCTGTTTTGCTTTATTAGCTCTATTAATATCATCTTTCAAAATGGATTCAGGAGTCATAGGAAGCAAAGTAATAATTTTATCCTTATGAACAAGAGTATACTGATTGTTTCTACCATGGTGTACATAATTTTTATCAAATTGCCATGGTCTACCAAGTAATAAGGAACATGCTTGCATAGGTACCACATCACAATCAACATAATCAGCATATGTAGACATACTAAAATGCACACGAACAGTACGTGTTACCTTAACCTTGCCACTATTGTTGAACCATTGGATGTAGTAAGGATGTGGATGTGGTCTTGTGGTGAGAGATAGCTTCTCCACCATCTCCATGCTAGCCAAGTTATTGAAGCTCCCACCATCTCCACCGTGTTCTTCACGTGTAATAAGAGCCAAAGTCTCCTCGTCATAGTCACTAGCAGACTCATACCAACCATCCTCAGTAGCAATCATCACACGCTGAGATTGGCATTCTCTCGCAAAATGTCCTCTTCCCATACAACGACGACAAATAATATCACTTCTGTGCTCTGTTGATGCCATGGAAGAAGAAGAGCTCTTCGCAGGTCCGGCAGGTGTGCTCTTGGCAGATAGTGGTTGTTGTGCCTGCTTTCTTGTATCACGGCTAGAGGTGGCACCAGATGGAGGTGCTGGTGTAGTGGAAGTAGAGGATGCACGTGGTATCCATGATGAAGATCGACCTGCAGAAAATTTAGTTCGCGCCAATGCATGTCGATCCTGCACTTCACGTTCAGCTTTACAAGCAAGATGGAATAAACGAGTGATATTAGTATACTCCTTATACTCTAGAATGGTCTGAATCTCTCTGTTTAATCCACCCATAAAACGTGCAAGCATAGCTTCATTCTCCTCAACAATACCACATCTAATCATGCCAGTTTGTAATTCCTAATAATATTCTTCTACAGAATTTTTTCTTTGTCTTAAGCGCTGCAATTTTTGAAGTAATTCACGTTGATAATATGGTGGAACCCAACAAGTACGCATAGCAGTTTTCAAAGCAGCCCAAGTAGCTGGAATAGGATATAATCTACAATGTTCAGACCACCAAACACATGCAAAACTAGTGAATGCACAAACAGCAGCAGGAACACGTCTCTCCTCGGGATATTGTAAACATGTAAATCGTTGTTCAGTTTCTAACTCCCAAGTAAGATATATATCAGGAACATATCTACCCTCAAATGGTGGAATATTCAATTTTAGTTTAGGGAGATGGTCATGATCTCGTACCTGAGGGTGAGCCCTACCATTCCCATTATTTGCATGTGGACGACCTGGTGGTTGCTGTGCTGGTGGTGGCACGTAGTTCTGATTCTGAGCAACCTCATCCTTGTAATCTCCAGCAAAATCATCCTCCTCTGCATCAGCAGCAGGAGCCACAGAAGTATCAACAGCAGCACCAACAGTTTGGCCAGGTGCAAGAGGGAGACGGCTCGCTCGGTGGAGGGCTGTTTCGCGATGTGTAGGTAGTCGTTGTTGTTGTTGTAGAGGTGCGTTAGATGCAACCGATGGTGGTGGTGGAAGATGCGCGAGCAATTCATTAAACCTGTTATCGAGCTTTGTTTCGAATGTCTTCTCCATGCCATCTATCTTCTCCATGGCCTATTCTAATCTGTTTAGCACATCTTGCACCTGTCCACTCATCATTTGCTGAAATTTATCATGCAACTCCTTATTCGTCATGTTCTCCCAGTCAGTCTCGTCGGCTTGTGATCCTGCCATGGTTAGCAACAACAGAAACACACAAGAATATGATCCTACAGACGACTAACAAGAGGTGGTGGTGGTGTCACAAATCCATCAAGCAAATCTCAAATTCTTACCAGTTCTTACCCAGCAGCAGGCGCTGATCGGCAACCGTCGTAGTCAAAACTCTCAAAGCCTGGATAGAGCGATTACCAGGGAGAGTGAAACGCATGACGTAGATGTATGTGGAGCTGGGAAGGCTTATAATTTGGTTGCAAAAAGGGTCAGCAATAATCAATTCAGAGATGCAAAGTTGAATAAACGCTCAACGACGGTACTGTGCTAGTCCTAGGCTAGACCGTGCTAGAGACGTGAGCCTAGAACACTAACAAAATCATGGCGCTGCACGTAAACAATGGAGGAGCACACTCTGATTTTTTTTCTTTTTTTTCACTTTTTTTGCACTTTTTTCCTCTCTTTTTTTTGCTCCGCAACAATTTTTTTTCGGAAGTCTACAAATGGTCTAAAACTGCCTAGCCAGAGTTTTCCAAACTTAGTTTTTTTTGAGTTTGGAACTAGTTTTGTTCTGCGGGTAGCACGTAATCTCAGGAGTCCTACTCTCTCACGACTCGGAGTATGTCGTGATCTGGAACTCGAAAACAAAGCAACAAGTACTGGACTCTGACTGGTGGCGGAGATGAATCTGGTGGGACTCGGACTATGGTGGTATATCTGGACTGGGATTGGTGGTGGTATATGGCGATGGTATATCTGGACTCGGATTGGTGGTGGTATATGGCAGCGGCGATGTATATGGTGGGGTGGTGGTATATGGTAATGATGATGACGATGGTGCGGCGGCAGCGTGACAACCTGTGAACAGAACTCAAAACTCTAAGGGACTAGACGCTAAGACCAGCAACTCGACACGACGATGCAACCGCAAATTCAACAAAGCAAAACACTAAAAAGACTATGCAAAGGCTCAGATTGGTTCGGATATGATGACCTAACCCTAAATTTTTTTTGGCTTTTTCGTGGACTATAGGTATGAAGAATAGACTCAACCTAAACTACGAAAAACTGTAAAATCTCACCGAGCAACCTGGAAATCTGATACCACTTGATAGGGGCAAAGGTGTCCCATCTTTCGATGAGATAGTGGCTATCATTTTAGAGGAAGTCGACTTTGACGATCCGACTACGAACGTGCGTGGACGTCGCGCCTTAGCAATCGCTAAACCAACTCCGAGGGGTTATTGACCACGCCGGAGCACGATCAACCTAACCACGAGGGCCTGTTTCCTGCGAGCAAACAAAGAACAAGCAAGAAACTGAGATTGCAATCTGGATATGGCGAATATAAGATGAAAATCTTTATTGATCAAGGTGGGGTTCTGTGACGTCTTGGTCTGGTCGTTGGACACAAACGAAGTACGCGAAGTTGCAGCTATGGCGAACTTTTAATCTAAACAAAACCCAAAGTCTAAACGACGCCCTAAGGGCTGTATATATGGAGGAAGAGGGGGGAATTTCGTGGCCCTTGGAGGAGGGGTCCGAAACCAACCCTAACTCTTGTTTCCCCACACATACGGACTCTAAAACAGCCTATACTTAACTATTTCGAAAATACATGGGCCTGGCCCAATAATATGGTGACGCAGCACCTAAAATAGCCTCTGGACGAAATATATGAAGTGGCATCTTGTATATTTCATCCAAGGCTTCATGCACTCCTTATGGTGGCTTCCAAGTCCTGAAATCATCACTTGTAACTCCGTTCTGGATCCCCTTGCGCACGCCATCATCTCCATGCTTGAACTTGTTCCAAGGTTCATCTTTCTTGTCCAAGCTAGGCCCTTCATTCGTAAGCAAGACAAATGTATCCAATTTAGGCAGAATCATATTCTCATGAACATTAGAATAGTTACCAAGAAACGAAAGTACCTAATAATTCAATTGGCATGCGCGAGCTCTAGTAATTGGTCCAGTATGTATAGCAGCAGGGGCTATGGGTGTAACAATGGTATTAATGTCCTCATCAGTAATGCATCACAAGAAATATGTAGAGCATTGTTATTCATGGAATGCATACGGTGCAAGCAATCATGGCAAACATGAAAAGTTTGGAATGCATCATAGTCTCCTAATATGTATGAGGAAACTATGGGGGTCTCCTCATGAGAATTAATGGAAACAACACATGGAGAATATTGACAATTCCAAAAAAAGCATATTTGGTTCTATGTGATCATGGCATGGCATAGTAGATGAATTGCACAAATCATGTAAAGGAAGCATGGCAATATCATCACATGAAAAACAAAACCCAATGACCATCATCTCGTCATCTATGCCCTAAGTGCAAATGGGATTTATTGTAATGGGGCATGCATACTCACTATGTTGAGATTGAAAAGATGCAATATGGGAGATCTCACTCATAGCATATGACAAGGTTAATGGATTGTCAAACATGATTTGACCAAAAGAATTTTCACATGATATCCTATGGAGCATAGCATCACAACTAGGCAACTCGACATGCTCATCATCATATTCATCATAAATAGGTAAGTCATGTCATGAATAAGTCACACTAGCATGAAGCATGGATATAGGTGTGTCAACATCATGCAAGCAATCATTCATAAAATAGTCCACTAGTGGGACAAGAGAAGCACCATCACCTATGTTACCTTTAGAGCATTGCTCATGTGTTGTAGGTGAGGTGTCGAAGACCAAGTCGTGGTCATATTCATCTTGATGGAACCATGTGGGGGTGCATCATCGTCCACCATGGCCATCGTTGTGTACATTGGAGGTATGGAGTCGTCGAGGATAGGCATGTCATCTTATAGGAGACCTAGTACCAAAGAAGAAAACACAATCGGAGTAGAGGTTAAGTCGTTAGAAATAATAGTGGCCTCACATGTCGTGTCAACTACCTCACTCACTAAGTGTTGTGGCTCACTCACTTCCTCTTGGATGCTCTCACTCATATCGTTGGTGGAGTCACTCAAATGGCTCTCAACCTCACATAGGATGTGTGGCATGCTCTCATGTGTGGGGCTAGCGGTGGTCACACTCATCCTGTCATAGGAAATGCACTCAATGTCACGTATGGTGGAGTCACTGATGTCACTCATGTGGTCGTGGATTTCCTCACATGGAAATTGGGGCATCTCGTCACATGTTGGTGTCGGAGAGATGTTGGTGCAAATGTCTCCATGCTCAATCACGTCGTAGTCGTAGCCGTGGATGAAGGCCGAAGATGGCACATCATCACTCTCCTCCAAGACCAAAGATAAGGTCTCATGTGCGGTCTCATAGGTTGACTCGGAGTATGAGTCCAATATGGGCGCCGTCTTCATGTTGTTGAAGAGGTTCGTGCTCGTCGGCGTGGTCGAAGGGGATGGCCCTTGCTCGACCTTCTTGTCGCCGTCTTGTTGTAGGAGGCCCATATGATGTGGCACCTCGTAGCTCGTCTCCATGACCGAAGGGAATTTCCCATGCTTGGCCATCTTCCTTGAGGGGCTTCCGAAGATGGAAGTGTCGCCCTCGCGCATAGGTGGTCGCCTTGGACTTGATGAAGTCGTTGTAGGCGTACTTGTGGGAAGTAGGCGAAGATGCCGTACGTCCAAAGGTGAAGATGCCTTGATAGCACTTGGCGAAGATGCCAAAGTGGTGGTGGTAGTAGCCGTAGCGCCGTCTTGGTTGTGGTCGTCTCGTGGTCTTCTCTTTTGCTCATGAAGCGTGGACTTGGCGTGAAGTAGGGCTTGTTGGGACTTGTACATTTGCGCTTGGTGAGCATCATCATGATGATGTTGGCGTTGTCGCACTTGAGCTCGTCGTAGATGTCGTTCATTGTCGTTGTGCACATGTTGCTTGGAGGTGACTTTCCCTTCATGACGAGGTTGATCACGAACGTGATGGTGGTCGTCATGGAGATGTGGACGTGGACGACTTGCGCTTGCATCATTTTTGTGCTCCGAAGACTTGTGATTGGAATGTCGCCGCCTTGAGGATGATGAAGGGGAAGAACGGTTGATCAACAAGGTCGGAATCTCCTCCATCCTTGCATCTTGCTCCTCCTTTTGTGAGGAAAGCTTGTTGTCGATGTATTCCCTTTTCCTCGCTTCGGAGTGGCGAATGTCAACGGAGAGGTTCTCGATGCACTCTCGCAATCTTGATTGTGCGCCTTGCGTTTGTTGTTGAAGATCGAAGATTGACGCTTTGGTGATGTAGTTGTTCACGCCGTCGTTGTTGTGGAAGACCGGAGATGAAATGCCTTGCCTATCCATCACAAGACTCGAGCAAATATGTGTGGGAGAAAGAGAAGAATGAATACCAAATGTACCTTGACCGAAGTTGAAAGTGGACCAATGATCACTCCAATGTGGACAAGGAATGTAACACCCCGAGACCGTTGCGCTAGGTGTCTTCTAGTGATTCGCCGTCGTTGCCATGTCTTTTGCTTGCGTGTTGCTTCTTGCCATTGCATCATCATATTTTAAAAACCTGCATCCGTCCGGGTTCCCGCAGTTCCTTCTGTTGTCCGTTCTGAGCCCAGCCACACTTGCATGCGCCCACGGCATGTCCGAAATAGTATTTTATAAGTGGTCGAAAAATGTTCTCGGATTGGGCTGAAACTGGCGTGTGGTCTTATTATAGTGTAGATAGACCACCTGTCAAGTTTCATCGCATTCGGAGTTCGTTTGATAGCCCAACCGTTAAACTATAGCGGCATTATAGCCAGGCACACGTCAGACGTTTTCGGTCTCCGGAAACAGACGGTGAGCCTCTCTTCTCTTCTCTCAGCCTGAGACCTTCTGCACAGTCCACTACCTACCACCAGGCCTAACCTAGGCTCTCTCGTCAGTCCGCGGACCTCCTCACGCGCGCGTCCGAAAGCTGTCCCGGACCCGAACCGGGCAGTCGTCACCATTGGGTCCAGATCATCCCCAAACATCTGAAAAAAATCACCGTTTTCTTATTTGGACTCCCTAGTCTATTTTTCTCGACTCCTAGATTTTATTTGGAGGGACGGTTTAACTCCTAAACTCTCCCTCTTTCCTTATATATATATATATATATATATATATATACTCCCTAGTATAAATCTAGACCAAACCCTATTTCCTAGAGATCCTCCCCTGTCTAGCCGTCGCCGCCAGTCACCTGGTCTCCTCCTATTTTTCCGCGCGTCCCCAATTGTAAGCCAGCCTCCAGGTCCACCCGCAGCCCGACCCCGCCTCGATCTTCTCTGCCTCGCCAGGGCAGCCGTCGTCGGAAAAAAGGAGTTGTTTTCTCTCCTTCCCCATTGCTTTTCTCTCTCCCTGCCTCGTTCTATCTCTCAGCTCTCTCTCTCTCTATCTCGTTTTGGATAGGGAACCGAAGGAGCCCGCCATGGCCAGGAGTTTCACCACCGCGCCATTGCCTGGATCCGTTGCTCCGTCCAGCCTCCCTCACCTCTCCCGCGTCACCGGTGGTCGCCTCCACCTAGATCCGCCCCATCCTCGTCGCCGGGAGACGTCAGCGCCAGGTCCACCGCCGCCTGTGTCCTCTGCTTCCGGGACTAGGCGCCTGCTCACCCACTTCTCGCGTTGACCTCGCCCTGCCTCCGCTCGATCCGACTACGAGGCCCAGCTCCAGCGCAAGGGACGGCCCAGCTCTGCAGCGCCGCCCCAGCCCAGATCCAGCCAGGCCCAGTCGGGCCAGATCCGCGCTGCCCTCGCTGGCCTTCCTCTTCACCAGCGGGCCAAGCCCATGGGTGAGGACACACCCAGCACCTCCCCTGTTCCTGTTGGTCCAGGAAGACTCGGCCCAGTAGTGTTTTTTTCCTACCTGCATATTTATCTATATTTCAGAGAAGACATGTTTTGCAGAAAAGTCCCTCAACATCATGCATGTCATATCTCACCAACTGTGCATCGGATTAAAACAAACTTAATATGAAACTTGCTTAGAAGTTCATCTAGTTTAATAATATGCCACTTTCAATCATGTTTAAAATGATTAAAATGTTGTTTGGTTAAATTTGCTCCTATGCCATGTTAAAATGCTTTAATTCATAACTTAATAACCGTAGCTCGGTTTTAAATAATCTTTATATGTAAATGGGGTAGAAAAATGCCTAGTTTAACATGGTGGCATTGCTTTGCATGTTTAACAACTCTAAAATTATGTTTAGGGAAGAACAGTACCAAACCTTAAAATATGCACATGAGGAGTTTCCGGACTTGTTGTTTGTTGTTCCGGCCTTGTTGTTTGTTGTTCCGGCCTCATTTAAACTTGCCTAGATAGGTACTTTTCATTTGCTTCACCCTCTTGCCATGTTTAACAACATTTAATATTATTGGGTACATAAACAAGATCAGACTAAATAAGTCACGTGGTGTTTCGTCAATATGCAACTCGTTGCATATTGTGCTCCACTTAATTTGTAGGATTGTTTGTGCACTTTGCCATGCCATGCTTCATTAAACCGGACATGCATCATATTTGTTTGTGCATCGTGCCATGCTTATGTGATGGTCATTTACTATGTTGTTTGCTTTCTTTCCGATGTACTTCTTCTCGGTAATCTGGTAACGTTGCGTTTGTGAGGATCTGTTGGCTACGTCCGTTTGTCTTCTTCATGGACTCATTCTTCTTCCTTGCGGGATCTCAGGCAAGATGACCATACCCTCGAAATCACTTCTATCTTTGCTTGCTAGTTGCTCGCTCTTTTGCTATGCCTATGCCACGATACCTACCACATGCTTTATCATGCCTCCCATATTGCCATGTCAAGCCTGTAACCCACCTTGTCCTAGCAAACCGTTGTTTGGCTATGTTACCGCTTTGCTCAGCCCCTCTTATAGCGTTGCTAGTTGCAGGTGAAGATGAAGTTTGTTCCTTGTTGGAACATGTTTATTGTTGGGATATGTTCATGTTGGGATATCACTATATCTCTTATTTAATTAATGCATCTATATGCTTGGTAAAGGGTGGAAGGCTCGGCCTTATGCCTGGTGTTTTGTTCCACTCTTTCCGCCCTAGTTTCCATCATACCGGTGTTATGTTCCTTGATTTTGCGTTCCTTACACGGTTGGGTTATAATGGGAACCCCTTGACAGTTCACTTTGAATAAATCTCCTCCAGCAAGGCCCAACATTGGTTTTACCATTCGCCACCTAGCCTTTTCCCTTGGGAGTCGCGCATCTCGGGGGTCATCTTTATTTTAACCCCCCGGGCTAGTGCTTGTCTAAGTGTTGGTCCGAAATAGAGCCACTTGCGGCGCCACCTTGGGGAAACTTGAGGGCTGGTTTTAGCTGTACGTAGTGTTCATATGGTGTTGCCTTCAGAACGAGATATGTGTAGCTCCTATCAGGATGTCGGCGCATCGGGCGGTCTTGCTGGACTTGTTTTACCATTGTCGAGATGTCTTGTAACCAGGATGCCGAGTCTGATCGGATTGTCTTGGGAGAAGGAATATCCTTCGTTGACCATGAGAGCTTGTGATGGGCTAAGTTGGGATACCCCTGCAGGGGTATGATCTTTCGAAAGTCGTGCCCGCGGTTATGGGCAGATGGGAATTTGGTAATGTCCGGTTGTAGAAAACCTGAAACTTAATTAAAATGCATCAACCACGTGTGTAGCCGTGATGGTCTCTTTCCGGCGGAGTCCGGGAAGTGAACACGGTGTTGGAGTTATGCTTGGACGTAAGTAGTCTAGGATCACTTCTTGATCATAGATTCTTGAACGTGCTTTGCCTTCTCTTCTCGCTCTCATTTGCGTATGTTAGCCACCATATATGCTAGTGCCTGCTGCAGCTCCACCTCATGCCTTTACCCTTCCTATAAGCTTAAATAGTCTTGATCGCGAGGGTGTGAGATTGCTGAGTCCCCGTGACTCACAGATACTTCCAAAACCAGCTTGCAGGTGCCGATGATACCATGCAGGTGACGCAACCGAGCTCAAGGAGGAGCTCAAAGAAGATCGTGTCCGTCGTGTTGTTTCCGTTTCCAGTTGATCAGTAGCGGAGCCCAGTTGGCGCGATCGGGGATCTGTAGCATTAGGGGTAGTCTTCTTTTATTTTGGTTCCAGAGTCGGACCTTGATTGTATCTGATAGTTGTAATGCTTTATTCATGTATTGTGTGAAGTAGCGATTGTAAGCCAACTATGTATCCCTTTCTTTTTTCATTACATGGGTTGTGTGAAGATTACCTCTCTTGCGACATTGCCTTCAATGCGGTTATGCCTCTAAGTCGTGCTCCAACACGTGGGAGATATAGCCGCATCGAGGGTGTTACAAGTTGGTAATCAGAGCCTTCCCCGACCTTAGGAGCCCCCTGCTTGATCGAATCGCTGGCGTTGTTGAGTCTAGAAAAATGTTTTGAGTCATTTATATATATATCGGAGAGTAGGATTATTTTTACTCCTCAGTCCCTTCGTCGCTCTGGTGAGGCATCCTGATGTAAAGTTTTGACTCTTCTCTTCTCAAATTTCACTAAAAAAAATTTTAGGATCATGCGGGTATCTTGGAATCGTTCCGATGATTTTGTGACGAGAACATTGTTCTTGGTGCCTCCTGACATTTAGGGGTTGTGGCAGTGTCCCGGGGAGTTGAGCTCCGAGGTGTTGTCGTCACAATTTTATCGTTGCAATTATGGAATACGTGAGTTTCGCCGACATCGAAAATCTCTTTTATGTAGTTGTTGGTGAGATAACCTCGACGCCACCCAGTACTGGGGCAGGAGTTCGGGAGTATTTCCATAACTCGTATAATGGATGCTTTTCGAAGGTTGAGGTAAACGATTTCTGAAGGTTTCTTGGTTATGTGTTGAAGGATGGATACAGCTGCATGTAGGATTTGTTAGTTTTGGGTGAGATATTATGCTTCCCCTGTATCCCCATGTAACTCCACGAGACCGATGTGCCGGGTGTCTTCCTGTTATTCGCTATTGTTGCCATGTCATTTGCTTGCGTGTCGCATCTTGTCATGTCATCATGTGCATTGCATTATCATGTTTTCAAAACTTGCATCCGTCCGGGTTTCCCCGTTCTTTCCGTTGTCCGAAATATTATTTTGTAAGTGGCCGGAAAATGTTCTCGGTTTGGGTTGAAAGTTGGCGTGTGGTCTGATTTTAGTGTAGGAAGACCGCCTGTCAAATTTCATCGCGTTCGGAGTCCGTTTGATAGCCCAACCGTTAACTATAGCGACAATATAGTCAGTCTAAACGTTGGACGTTTTTGGTCTCCGGAAACAGTCGCCGGGTCTCTCTCTTCTCTTCTCTCAGCCCAAGGCTTTCTGCACGGCCCACTACCTAACCGCCATACCCTACCTAACCTCTCTCGTCAGTCCGCGGACCTCCTCGCGCGCGCGTCCGAAAGTTGTCCCGGACCCGACCCGGGCAGTCGCCACCATTGGGTCCAGATCATCCCCAAACATCTACAAAACGTCTCCGTTTTGTCAATTGGAGGGACGAGGTAGCCCCTACCCAAAAATCCACATGCTATATATGTATCAGTCCAACCCTAAGATCAAGGAGAGCTGTCCGATCCTTCCCCCTCGCGCCGCCACTTTCCAAATCTCCCTCGGGATCCATTCCCATTATTATTCCAATCAGCCCGCAAACCTCCTCCCTCGATCCATCCAACCAGCACCGCTCGCCCGATCCCCCTTTCACCACAAACCACCGGAGCACCAGGAGACCTCCAGCCCCTGCTCCCGCGCGCCTCCGTTCAGCGGCTGCCGACGAGCAGATGAGTCACCGCCCATCTCCTTTTCTTCCCCTGTTTTCCTATCTTTCCTCCTCTAATCTCCCCCCTCGATTGATTTCTTCTCTACCAGGATACGAAAGGGGCTCGCCCCTGATGCCGTGGCCGCCGACGACCGAAGCTGCCTGTGCCGTCTCCTTCTGGGCCCTGGCTTCCCCGTCGGGGTTGACCTCCAGCGTTGCCAAGTCCCTCGCCTCACCTCCCTCCATTCCCAGCGACCCTGCGTCCCTGATGATGCCCGCGCCTAGTCCTTGCAGGCCGCCGCCCGGAGCAGGCCGCCTCCGCTCCTCCTCAACCCCGTCATCTTCAGCCTCCGCGTCAAGTCCGCCGCCTGCTGCTGTTGCCTCGGTGAACCACGTTGGCTCGCCGCGTCCTATGCCTGCTGGTGCCCCGCCTGCTCCTCCCCTGCGCCTGAAGCTTGCTTCGTCGGTCATTGCTTCCTTTGTTTCGAGTAGAGGAGAACGCCAGTGCTTCGCATCGGCCCTCCTCGACCTCCTTCGCATCGGATCCATCGGATCCCGGTGCTCCCCGTCGTTGCCGGACTTTCCATCTCGCCGGAGCCCCAAGTCCTCGCGCCCAAACCCTCGTCGGCCTTCCCTGCGTTCGCATGTAAGAACAACGAAGCCGCGCCCCGCGTTGACTTCTCGTCGCGTGGCCCAGATCCGCCAACCAGCCTCCTGGACCGCAAAGCCAGCGCCAGGCCTCCCTCTTCCCACCGAACCGGGCCGAGCCCATGGTGAGGCCACCTCGCTGATGCCCCTCTTTTTTTCCTGCTGTTGGGCTGCCCAGATTCGGCCCGTTTCTATTTTTCCCTGTGCTACGATTTTCTCTTTTATCCAGAAAACTGTTGTTTTACAGTTAGGTCCCTAAACTTCATGCATTTAATAACTTCACAACCGTGCATCGGTTCTAAATTAATTATATATGAAAGTTGCTTAGAATTTTGTCTACTTTAATAATATGTAACTTTCATCTATGTTTCAAATGTTTAAAATGCTGTTTGTTTAAATTTGTTTAAATAACTTGCTAAAATGCTTTATTTCATAACTAAATAACCGTAGCTCCGAATTAAATAATCTTTATATGTAAATGGGGTAGAAAAATGCCTAGATTTACTTGGTGCACTCATCTTGCATGTTTAACAACTCTAAAATAATGTTTAGGGCAGAACAGTACCAAATCTATAATATGCTCATGAGGAGTTTCCGGAATTGTTGTTCGTTGCTTGCGGCCTCATTTAAACTTGACTAGATAGGTAGTTTATTTTGCTTCACCCTTGCCATGTTAAGAACATTTAATATTGTTGGGGTACATAAACGAGAGGGAACTAAATAATTGATGTGCTGTTCCGTCAATATGCAACCCGTTACATATTGAGCTCTACTTAACTTGTAATGTTGTTTGTGCACTTTGCCATACCATGCATAATTAAACCGGACATGCATCATACTTGGTTGTGCATCATGGCATGATTATGTGATGGTTGTTTACTATGTTGTTTGCTTCTTTCCGGTGTTGCTTCTTCGGGTTGGTTCCGATAACGTCGCGTTTGTGAGGATTCGTTCGACTACGTCCGTTTGTCTTCTTCATGGACTCATTCTTCTTCCTTGCAGGATCTCAGACAAGATGATCATACCCTCGAAATCACTTCTATCTTTGCTTGCTAGATGCTCGCTCTTTTGCTATGCCCATGCTGCGATACCTACCACTTGTATATCATGCCTCCCATATTGTTAAACCTTGTCCTAGCAAACCGTTGTTTGGCTATGCTAACGCTTTGCTCAGCCCCTCTTCTAGCGTTGTTAGTTGCAGGTGAAGATTGAAGTTTGTTCCTTGTTGGAACATGGAGATGTTGTTCCTTGTTGGAACATGTTTACTTGTTGGGATATCACAATATATCTTATTTAATTAATGCATCTATATACTTGGTAAAGGGTGGAAGGCTCGGCCTTATGCCTGGTGTTTTGTTCCACTCTTGCCGCCCTAGTTTCCATCATAGCAGTGTTATGTTCCCGGATTTTGCGTTCCTTACGCGGTTGGGTTATAATGGGAACCCCTTGATAGTTCGCCTTGAATAAAACTCCTCCAGCAAGGCCCATCCTTGGTTTTACCATTTGCCACCTAGCCTTTTTCCCTTGGGAGTCGCACATCCCGAGGGTCATCTTTATTTTAACCCCCCAGGCCAGTGCTTGTCTAAGGTTTGGTCCGAACTAGAGTCCTTTGCAGCGCCACCTCGGGGAAACTTGAGGGCTGGTTTTAGTTGTATGGAGCGCTCATCCGGTGTTGCCCTGAGAACAAGATATGTGCAACTCCTATCAGGATGTCGGCGCATCGGGCGGTCTTGCTGGTATTGTTTTACCTGTTGAAATGTCTTCTAACCGGGATTCCGAGCCTGATCGGGTCTTCCCGCTAGAAGGAATATCCTTCGTTGACCGTGAGAGCTTGTGATGGGCTAAGTTGGGACACCCCTGCAGGGATATGATCTTTCGAAAGCCGTGCCCACGGTTATGGGAAGATGGGAATTTGTTAATGTCCGGTTGTAGAAAACCTGAAGTTGACCTTAATTAAAATGCATCAACCACGTGTGTTACCGTGATGGTCTCTTCTCGGCGGAGTCCGGGAAGTGAACACGGTGTTGGAGTTATGCCTGACGTAGGTTGTTCTAGGATCACTTCTTGATCATAGTTGTTCGACCATGCCTTTTCTCTCTCTTCTCGCTCTCATTTGCTTATGTTAGCCACCATATATGCTAGTCGCTTGCTGCAGCTCCACCTCATACCTTTTACCTTACCCATAAGCTTAAATAGTCTTGATCGCGAGGGTGCGAGATTGCTGAGTCCCCGTGACTCACAAATACTTCCTAAACCAGCTTGCAGGTGCCGAGGATACCGTGCAGATGATGCAACCGAGCTCAAGGAGGAGCTCATTGAAGATCTTGTCCTTTGTGTTGTTTCGTTCTAGTCGATCAGTAGTGGAGCCTAGTTGGGGTCGATCGGGGATCTGTGTAGCATTGGGGGTAGTCTTCTTTTTTTTTGGTTCCGTAGTCGGACCTTGTGTGTATTTGGATGATGTAATGCTTTATTCATTTAATTGTGTGAAGTGGCGATTGTAAGCCAACTACGTATATTTTCCCTTATGTATTACATGGATCGTGTGAAAATTACCTCACTTGCGACATTGCTTTCAATGCGGTTATGCCTCTGAGTCGTGCTTCGACACGTGGGAGATATAGCCACATCGAGGGAGTTACAAGTTGGTATCAGAGCCTTCCCCGACTTTAGGGGCCCCCTGCTTGATCGAATCGCTGGCGCTATTGATTCTAGAAAAATGTTTTGAGTCATTCAGGATTATATATATCAGAGAGTTAGGAATTCTTTTTACTCCCCAGTCCCTTCATCGCTCTGGTGAGGCATCCTGACGTAAAGTTTTGACTCTTCTCTTCTCAAATTTCACTAACTTTTTTTTAGGATCATGTGGGTATCTTGGAATCGTTCCGATGGTTTTGTGACGAGAACATTGTTCTTGGTGCCTCCTGTCATTTAGTGGTTGTGGCAGTGTCCCGTGGAGTTGAGCTCCGAGGTGTTGTCGTCACAATTTTATCGTTGCAGTTCTGGAATACCTGAGTTCGCCGACATTGAAAATCTCTTTTATGCAGTTGTTGGTGAGATAACCTCGACGCCACCCAGTACTGGGCGGGAGTTCGGGAGTATTGCCATAACTCGTATAACAGATGATTTTTGAAGGTTGAGGGAAACGATTTCCGAAGGTTTCTTGGTTATGTGTTGAAGGATGGATACAGCTGGATGTAGGATTTGCTAGTTTTGGGTGAGATATTATGCTTCCCCTATATCCCCAACACCTGATTGCATAACCGGGAGAATTTCGGGAGTTTATAAGTGGGAATTCAAGTAGCTCTTAGGATATCTTTCCGACAGATGTATGATATGAAATTGGGGTTCGGCGTCTAGTGGTCCGCCTATTCACGATTGGTTTTACTGTGGTCTCGTTGTGTCTTAAAGAGTCCTTGACTATGCCGACTCGGGGACACTTCGTATGTCATGTGCACTGCCTTGCACATGATGGTGTTGTACGATCGAGCCCGCGTAGGCCCCACCACAAAAACTTCGGACGAAATCTCTATCATATGTTTGTTCCGGCTTATTCTGCAAGCCAATCCTTTGTTTTGTTTTGAGTTGTGGTATTCGAGTTGCTTCGAAGTCAAGTGTTGATTCCATACCTTTCCGAAGCAGTGTTCTCATGTGAACACTAATCCTTCTTGCTTATCGAGATTGTCATGCCAATTCTTTTCCATCCGATGTGCTTCTCTTCTAGTGGATCTAATCTTTTTCAACATCCGCAAGATCAACTCAAGTTCTCTCGACGGTGTTTGTTTCATCCGTCTCATGTTGTCTTTGTTTTTCCCGCCCTCCCACCCTTTTTCCTCAAGGACTCGGATTTCTTAATCAAGTATCCTTGTATTCATGTGAAGTCTCTCCATTCTTTTCCTTCATGTTCTTACCCGGTGATTCTCATGAAGATTCTAACGGGAGCTTCAAGTTCATCACTCTTCACTCATTTTATTCTCCGGTGGATCCAATTCATGCTTCGTTGATCCTTTTTACTCATTTCAAATACCTTCTCATGCCGGTGCACCTCATATTCATTCATTTCTCGCTATTCAATTGTTCCGGACTTCTGAAGATATCTCAGAAGGCTCGTCTTGTCATTCAAGATCCGTTCAACCTATTTCGAGGTTGTTATCTCATTCTATCCATTTATTTCAACCGGTGCATTCTCCTCTTCAAGTAATCTTTTCAACGGTGTTTTCTTTTGAGTTGGCCCTAACCCACAGGTCTTTTCCCAGGATCTTACCCGACTCTTCTTATTTTTCCTGGAGCTATCCTCAAATTTCTTTCCGAGGTTTGACGTAAGAATGATTTATCATCAATCAAATGCCTTTCTCCAAGATCGGTTAAATTATTTTCATCGTTGGCTCAACCTCTTTGCTTTTGATCCTTCTGGAGTGTCTAAATAATTCATGGTGGTGTTTCTCATCGTCATTCTCTGCATTTGTAGACTGAAGAAGATTTTCTCCTCAATCTGCCCCATTCTCTTCAAGACTCGTGATTCTAGCTTGTTGCCATCCTCTCATAATTGTTTTTCGATTGTGAGAATCCTTTTCACCCATCAGGAGCTATTCAAGGGTATTTTCAGTTTGATTCTCTGGAGCCCATCATTTCAGAAGACTTTTCATTCTTAGCTTTCAGCTCTCGTTCTCCAAATCTAACCGGTGCATCATTCAAGTATATTCTCTAATCAGTTCATGATCTCTTCGTTCTCTCGTATCTAAACTATCTCATGTATTTTCGTTCATTCTCAATTATTACGGTGGTTCTTCCAAGATTTGTCTTCCTTCGTTCATCATATCAATTTATTCGTTGTTTCAACCTGACCGGTGCTTCGTTGAAGACCTTTCTCAAGTTGACGCTATATCTATCTTAATCCTTTTCAAAGAAAATAAGTAGTATGCCAAATCCGTTTGCTCGTCATCAATTAAATTGGTGAAGGATACGCATAATGTAATTCTTATTCGTGTTTCATCCAAGTGATCAATTCTTTATTCCGGAGGTTCATCAAAAAATTCTTGGTTTCTTTTGCTCATCTTTCTTTTCCGGAGTTCCAAGCTCTCTTAATTATATCATCGTGAAGATCCATAAAATCATCGCAAGATTCAACTTGTGTTTTCAACTTCTCTTGCCTACCGTTTGATCATTCTTTTGTTTAACGGAGTTCTTCATGAAGGTTCTACATGGTGGTTCATCAAGGATTTAATTCCTTCTCGAAGTGTTCATCAAGATTTCCCTTCGTTATGTCATTTTTTTGAGGTGGTGTTATGTCATTTTTGATAATTTCCCTTCGTGTTTCATGGATCACAAGTTTTTCAAGAGTGACATATTTAAATCCATCATTTTCTCTTCGCTCTAGTCATCTTTTCAACCCATAAATTTCTTCGAGCATGAGCTCTTCTCAATGCATCAATCTCTTCATTGGACTTATCTTGGGTTATATTTCACCAAAAGCCTTCCCTAAGGATTGTTACTATTATGGTGCTTATATATGGCCCAAGTTCTTCTTTTATCCTTCCGGTGAATAAGTTTAAAGTCTCCTTGTTGATATCAATCCAATCTATTATTTTTCGTTAGTGGCAGAATTTCACCTCATAGTTTTGAGATGTTTTCCATAAGCCCACAACAAGCTTACTCTTTTCATTGTTGGTTTTCCAACAACTCCGTTCAACTTTTTCTTCGTAGGCATGCTCTTTCAATTCTATTTGCGAGAGTTGTCATTTCTTTCCCCGATCTCTTATGCTGACGATCTACCTTCTTTTCTTTTGTTCCGGAGGCACTGTGACGTTGCTCTCTTCGTCCTATCATCTCGATTGCCAAGATCATGTTTTTTTCTCCTTGCTTATCCATCCAACCGGAGTGTTGTGCCCTTTTCTCAAGTTCTTTTCATCTTATCAAGTCTTTCATCTCGTTTCTACCGGAGTGTTTGGATGTACTTCTTGTCCATTGCAACCCTTTTCTCAGGTCTTTCAACCGACAAGGTTCCGGTAATGTTCCTTCTTCCTCTATTCCAACGGAGTGGTTTTCAACTTCGTCATCTCCGTTGTATTCTTTTCTCGAAATGGCTTAACCTTTTCAAGGTTCATGGTTTCACTCGTTTGTCAAATAAGCAACTTAGTTTTACCTCTCCTCTTCCTCTTCCGTTTTCCCTCCGGTGCCATCCTCTCGTAGTGGTGGAGTGTTGTAACGCCCCGAGACCGATGTGCCGGGTGTCTTCCTGTTATTCGCTGTTCTTTCCATGTCATTTTCTTACGTGGCGCATCTTGTCATGTCATCATGTGCATTGCATCATCATGTTTTCAAAACTTGCATCCGTCCGGGTTTCCCCATTCTTTCCGTTGTCCGTTCCGAGCTAGACACACTTGCACACGCCTGCGGCACGTCCGAAATATTATTTTATAAGTGGCCGGAAATGTTCTCGGTTTGGGTTGAAAGTTGGCGTTTGGTCTTATTTTAGTGTAGGAGGACTGCCTGTTGAATTTCATCGCGTTTGGAGTCCGTTTGATAGCCCAACCGTTAACTATAGCGACAATATAGTCGGTCTAAACATCGGATGTTTTCGGTCTCCGGAAACAGTCGTCGGGTCTCTCTCTTCTCTTCTCTCAGCCCAAGGCTTTCTGCACGGCCCACTACCTAACCGCCAGGCCCTACCTAACCTCTCTCGTCAATCCGCGGACCTCCTCGCGCGCGCGTCCGAAAGTTCTCCCGGACCCGACCCGGGCAGTCGTCACCATTGGGTCCGGATGATCCCCAACATCTACAAAATGTCTCTGTTTTGTTAATTGGACTTCCTATTATAATTTTTCTCGACCGCCCGATTTCGATCGGAGGGACGAGGTAGCCCCTACCCAAAAATCCGCATGCTATATATGTATCAGTCCAACGCTAAGATCAAGGAGAGCTGTCCCATCCTTCCCCCTCGCGCCGCCACTTTCCAAATCTCCCTTGGGATCCATTCCCATTCTTATTCCAATCAGCCCGCAAACCACCTCCCTCGATCCATCCAACCAGCACAGCTCGCCCGATCCCCCTGTCACCACAAACAACCAGAGCACCAGGAGACCTCCAGCCCCTGCTCCCGCGCGTCTCCGTTTAGCAGCTGCCGACGAGCAGATGAGTCGCCGCCCGTCTCCTTTTCTTCCCCTGTTTTCCTATCTTTCCTCCTCTAATCTCCCCCCTCGCTTGATTTCTTCTCTGCCAGGATACGAAGGGGGCTCGCCCCTGATGCCGTGGCCGCCGACGACCGAAGCTGTCGTGTGCCCTCTCCTTCCGGGCCCTGCCTTCCCCGTCGGGGTTGACCTCCAGCGCCGCCAAGCCCCACGCCTCACCTCCCTTCATTCCCAGCGACCCTGCGTCCCTGAAGATGCCCGCGCCTAGTCCTCGCAAGCCGCCGCCCGGAGGAGGCCGCCTCCGCTCCTCCTCAACCCCGCCATCTTCAGCCTCCGCATCAAGTCCGCCGCCTGCTGCCGTCGTCCCGGTGAACCACGTCGGCCCGCCGCGTCCCGTGCCTGCCGGCGCCCCGCCTGCTCCTCCCCTGCGCCCGAAGCTTGCTTCGTCGGTCGTTGCTTGCTCTATTTCGAGCAGAGGAGAAAGCCAGTGCTTCGCCTCGGCCCTCCTCGACCTCCTTCGCATCGGATCCGTCGGATGCCGACCCTCCCCGTCGTTGCCGGACTTTCCATCTCGCCGGAGCACCAAGTCCTCGCGCCCAAGCCCCTCGCCGGCCTTCCTTGCTTCCGCATGCGAGAACAATGGAGCCGCGCCTGCGTTGACTTCTCGTCGCGTGGCCTAGATCCGCTAACCAGCCTCCTGGACCGCAAAGCCAGCGCCAGGCCTCCCTCTTCCCACCGAACCGGGCCGAGCCCATGGTGAGCCCACCCCGCTGACGCCCCTCTTTTTTTCCTGCTGTTGGGCTGCCCAGATTAGGCCCGTTTCTACTTTTTCCCTGCGCTGCGATTTTCTCTTTTATCCAGAAAACTGATGTTTTATAGTTAGGTCCCTAAACTTCATGCATTTAATAACTTCACAACCGTGCATCGGTTCTAAATAAATTATATATGAAAGTTGCTTAGAATTTTGTCTAGTTTAATAATATGCAACTTTCATCGATGTTTGAAATGTGTAAAATGCTGTTTGTTTAAATAACTTGCTACAATGCTTTATTTATAACTAAATAACCGTAGCTCCGAATTAAATAATCTTTATATGTAAATGGTGTAGGAAAATGCCTAGATTTAGTTGGTGCGCTCATATTGCATGTTTAACTACTCTAAAATAATGTTTAGGGCCGAACAGTACCAAATCTATAATATGCTCATGAGGAGTTTCCGGAATTGTTGTTCGTTGCTTCCGGCCTCATTTAAACTTGACTAGATAGGTAGTTTATTTTGCTTCACCCTTGCCATGTTAAGAACATTTAATATTGTTGGCTTACATAAACGAGAGAGAACTAAATAATTGATGTGGTGTTCCGTCAATATGCAACCCGTTGAGCTCCACTTAACTTGTAGTGTTGTTTGTGCACTTTGCCATGCCATGCATAATTAAACCGGACATGCATCATACTTGGTTGTGCATCATGGCATGATTATGTGATGGTTGTTTACTATGTTGTTTGCTTCTTTCCGGTGTTGCTTCTTCGGGTTGGTTCCGATAACGTGCGTTTGTGAGGATTCGTTTGACTACGTCTGTTTGTCTTCTTCATGGACTCGTTCTTCTTCCTTGCGGGATCTCAGGCAAGATGATCATACCCTCGAAATCACTTCTATCTTTGCTTGCTAGATGCTCGCTCTTTTGCTATGCCTATGCTGCGATACCTACCACTTGCTTATCATGCCTCTCATATTGTTAAACCAAGCCTCTAACCCACCTTGTCCTAGCAAACCGTTGTTTGGCTATGTTACCGCTTTGCTCATCCCCTCTTATAGCGTTGTTAGTTGCAGGTGAAGATTGAAGTTTGTTCCTTGTTGGAACATGGAGATGTTGTTCCTTGTTGGAACATGTTTACTTATTGGGATATCACAATATATCTTATTTAATTAATGCATCTATATACTTGGTAAATGGTGGAAGGCTCGGCCTTATGCCTGGTGTTTTGTTCCACTCTTGCCGCCCTAGTTTCCGTCATATCAGTGTTATGTTCCTGGATTTTGCGTTAATTATGCAGTTGGGTTATAATGGGAACCCCTTGACAGTTCGCCTTGAATAAAACTCCTCCAGCAAGGCCCAACCTTGGTTTTACCATTCGCCACCTAGCCTTTTTCCCTTGGGAGTCGTGCATCCCGAGGGCCATCTTTATTTTAACCCCCTCGGGCCAGTGCTTATCTAAGTGTTGGTCCAAACTAGAGTCCTTTGCAGCGCCACCTCGGGGAAACTTGAGGGCTGGTTTTAGTTGTACGGAGCGCCCATCCGGTGTTTCCCTAAGAACGAGATATGTGCCGCTCCTATCAGGATGCCGGCGCATCGGGCGGTCTTGCTGGTCTTGTTTTACCTGTCGAAATGTCTTGTAACCGGGATTCCGAGCCTGATCGGGTCTTCCTGCTAGAAGTAATATCCTTCATTGACCGTGAGAGCTTGTGATGGGCTAAGTTGGGACACCCCTGCAGGGATATGATCTTTCGAAAGCCATGCCCATGGTTATGGGCAGATGGGAATTTATTAATGTCCGGTTGTAGAAAACCTGAAGTTGACCTTAATTAAAATGCATCAACCGCGTGTGTTACCATGATGGTCTCTTCTCGGCGGAGTCCGGGAAGTGAACACGGTGTTGGAGTTATGCTTGACGTAGGTTGTTCTAGGATCACTTATTGATCATAGTTGTTCGACCGTGCCTTTGCTCTCTCTTCTGGCTCTCATTTGCGTATGTTAGCCACCATATATGCTAGTCGCTTGCTGCAGCTCCACCTCGTACCTCTTACCTTACCCATAAGCTTAAATAGTCTTGATCGCGAGGGTGCGAGATTGCTGAGTCCCCGTGACTCACAGATACTTCCTAAACCAGCTTGCAGGTGCCGAGGATACCATGCAGATGACGCAACCAAGCTCAAGGAGGAGCTCGTTGAAGATCTTGTCCTTTGTGTTGTTTCATTCTAGTCGATCAGTAGTGGAGCCTAGTTGGGGTCGATTGGGGATCTGTGTAGCATTTGGGGTAGTCTTCTTTTATTTTGGTTCCGTAGTCGGACCTTGTGTGTATTTGGATGATGTAATGCTTTATTCATGTAATTGTGTGAAGTGGCGATTGTAAGCCAACTATGTATATTTTCCATTATGTATTACATGGGTTGTGTGAAGATTACCTCACTTGCGACATTGCTTTCAATGTGGTTATGCCTCTAAGTCATGGTTCGACACATGGGAGATAGAGCCGCATCGAGGGCGTTACACCCCAACACCTGATTGCATAACCGGAATGTTTCGGGAGTTTATAAGTGGGACTTCAAGTAGCTCCTAGGATATATTTCCGACAGATGTATGATATGAAATTGGGGTTCGACGTCTAGTGGTCCGCCTATCCACAGTTGGTTTTAAAGTGGTCTCATTGTGTCTTAAAGAGTCCTTGGATGTGCTGACTTGGGGATGCTTCATATGTTATGTGCACTGCCTTGTACATGATGGTGTTGTACGATTGAGCCCGTGTAGGCCCCGCCATGAAAACTTCGGACGAAATCTCTATCATATGTTTGTTCCAGCTTATTTTGCAAGCCAATCCTTCGTTTTGAGTTGCTTCGAAGTCAAGTGTTGATTCCATACCTTCCTAAGCGGTGTTCTCATATTTCTATGTGAATACCAATCCTTCTTGATAATCGAGTTTGTCTTGTCAATCGCTTTCAACCGGTGTGTTTTTCTCTTCAAGCGAATCTGTTCATTTTCAACATCCGCAAGAATCAATCTCAGCTTTCTCAATGGTGTACGTTTTATCCATCCCAACTTGTATTTGTTGTCCCTTCCTCCCACCCTTGTTTCTTCAAGGACTCAGATGTCTTAATCAAGTATACATTTTATTCTTCTGAAGTCTCTTCATTCTTTTCTTTCAATGTTCGTATCCGGTGATTCTCATGAAGATTCTAATGGAGCTTCAAGTTCGTCATTCTTCATAATTTTCTTCTCCGGTGGATCCAATTCAAGCTTTGTCGATCATATCATTTCCTTGGTTCAAATTCTTTCTCAAGCCAATGCACCTCTTAATCATTCACCTCTCACTATTCAATTGTTCCGCAGTGCTCAAGATATCTCGAAGATTCATGTTTCCACTCTGTATTTGTTCAAGCTCTTTCGAGAATGTTATCTCATTCAAGCCATTTAGTTCAACCGGTGCAATCTCTCTTTTCAAGCAATCGTTCAACGGTGTTTCTTTTGAGTGGGCCCTAACCCACAGGTATTTTCCCAGGATCTTACTTGACTCTTCTAATCTTCCTGGAGTTACTCTCAAATTAATTTTCCAAGTTTGACGTTAGAATGATTTGTCATCAGTCATATGTATTTCTCCATGATCTTTCAAATTCTTTTCATCATTGGCTCAAACTTTCTAATTTCCATTCCGGAGTGCCTCCACAACTCAAGGTGGTGTTTCTCGTCGTCATTCTCAAATTTTGAATACCAAAGAAGAGTTTTCCTCTAAATCTTATCTATTCTATCAAAGATTCATGATTCTAGCTTGTTGCCATCCTCTCATAATTATTTTCGATTGTGAGGTATTCTTTTCACCCATCCAGAGTAATTCAGCATATTTTCATTTTGATTCATCCAGAGCCCATCATTTCAGAAGAATTATTCATTCCAGCTTTCATCTCTCATTCTCCAAATCTTACCGGTGCATCATTCAAGTATTCTATAATCAGCTCGTGATCTCTTCGTTCTCATGGATCTAAATTCACTCAAGTATATTCATCTCATTTTCTAATTCTTTCTGGTGAATTGTGCTTTGCTACTTCAATTTCCAATTCTTACGGTGGTTCGCTCTACTTTCCTCTCCCGTTGTGCTCATATCAATTTATTCCTTGTTTCAATCCTACCGGTGGTTCGTTGAAGACCTTCTCAAGTTTGCGCTATATGTATGTTAATCCTTTCTACAAGAATAAGTAGTGTGCCAAATCCATTGCTTCTCATCAATTTAAATTGGTGAAGGATAAACATAATGTAATTCTATTCTGGTTTCATCGAGTGAATTCAATTCCTTATTCCGGTGGCTCATCAAATTCTTGGTTTCAATTGTTTCATCTTTTCTTCTCGGAATTCCAAGCTCTCTCAGTTATAGCATCGCGAAGCTCCGTCTAAGTCATCGCAAGGCATCAACCTTATTCTTTTCATCCTTCCTTTCGTGTGATCATTCTTTTGTTGCCGGAGTTCTTCATGCAGGTTCTACATGATGGTTCACCAAGGATTTATTTCCGTCTCGAAGCGTTCATCAAGATTCTTTTCAGAGGAGCTCAAGTATCCTTCTTCGTGCAATCTGGAGTGCAATTCCTTCTAACTTATCTTTTCAGGTGGTGTTATGTCATTGTTGATAATTTCCCTTCGTGTTTCATGATTCACAGGTTTTCAAGAGTGACATATTTAAATCCATCATTTTTCTCTTCGCTCAAGTCATCTTTTCAAACCATCAATATCTTCGAGCATGAGCTCTTCTCAATCCATCAATCTCTTCATTGGAGTTATCTTGGGTTATATTTCTCCTAAAGCTTTCCATAGGGCTTGTTGCTAGTTACGGTGCGTATAAATGACCCAAGTTCTTCATTTATCCTCCTGGTGAAATAAGTTCCTCGTATCCTTGTTCATATTAATCCAGTCTTTTTCTGTGAGTGGCAGAATTTCACATTAGCTTTGAGATGTTCTCCATAAGTCCACTACAAGCTTACTCTTTTCGTTGTTGGTTTTTCCAACAACTCCGTTCGAAACTTCTCCTAAAGTTGGTTTTCAAGATCATTTAAGGTAGGAGATATTGTTTTCTACTCCATTCATTCCATTCCTTCCTCTCATTTCTTTCGTCCGGAGGCATTGTGATGTTGCTCTCTTCAACCCATCTTCTTGTTTTGTCAAGATCATGTTCTTTTCGTGCTTATCCATTTAACCGGAGTGTCATGCCCTCTTTTCAAGTTCTTCCCATTCTGTCAAGTTTTGGCTCCCTTCTCAACCGAAGTGCCGTCTGAAATCGTTCTTACCCATTGTGCCATTCTTTCAATAGTTCCGGAGGTAATGTGTTGTTGATTTCATTAAGTATCATCCAATCTTCCCAAGATCATGTTTGATTCCTTCCATTTATAGTCAGAGTGCTGTCCAAATTACATCAGTCTTATTCCTTCTCTATCTGGTTTTAACAGGAGTGTTGTGTCCTCTGCTCAAGTTCTTTTCATCTTCTAAAGTTTCTTATCATTTTACAACCGGAGTGCTGCCCGAATTTGGTCTTCCTTGATCCCCTTCCCTACTGGAGTGCTTTCAACTTCATTCTTCTCCATTGCATTCTTTCTTCAATATGTTCATCATTTCAAGGTTCTTTGGTTTCACTCGTTTGTCAAAGAAGCAACTTAGTTTTACCTCTTCTCATTCTCTTCCGTTTTCCCTCCAGTGTCATTCTAGATCTCGGGACGAGATCCTCTCGTAGTGGTGGAGTGTTGTAACGCCCCGAGACCGTTGCGCCAGGTGTCTTCCAGTGATTCGCCGTCGTTGCCATGTCTTTTGCTTGCGTGTCGCTTCTTGCCATGTCATCATGTGCATTGCATCATCATGTTTTCAAAACCTACATCTGTCCGGGTTCCCCAAGTTCCTTCTGTTGTCCGTTCTGAGCCCAGCCACACTTGCATGCGCCCGCGGCATGTCCGAAATAGTATTTTATAAGTGGAGAGGAAATGTTCTCGGATTGGGTTGAAAGTTGGCGTGTGGTCTTATTAGTGTACATAGACCGCCTGTCAAGTTTCATCGCATTCGGAGTTCGTTTGATAGCCCAACCGTTAAACTATAGCGGCATTATAGTCGGGCACACGTCGGACGTTTTCGGTCTTCGAAAACAGTCGCCGGGCCTCTCTTCTCTTCTCTCAGCCTGGGACCTTCTACACAGTCCACTACCTACCGCCAGGCCTAACCTAGGCTCTCTCGTCAGTCTGCAGACCTCCTCGCGCGCCCGTCCGAAAGTTGTCCCGGACCCGACCCGGGCAGCCGTCACCATTGGGTCCGGATCATCCCCAAACATCTACAAAACATCACCGTTTTCTTATTTGGACTCCCTAGTCTATTTTTCTCGACCACTCGATTTTATTTGGAGGGACGGTTTAGCCCCTAAACTCTCCCTCTTTGCTTATATATATATATACTCCCTAGTCTAAATGTAGACCAAACCCTATTTCCTAGGGATCCTTCCCTGTCCAGCCGTCGCCGCCAGTCATCTGGTCTCCTCCTCTTTTTTAGTGCGCCCCCAATCGCGAGCCAGCCACTAGATCCACCCGCAGCCCGATCCCGCCTCGATCTTCTCTGCCTCGCAGGGGCAGCCGTCGCCGGCAAACAGGAGTTGTTTTCTCTCCTTCCCCGTTGTTTTTCTCTCTCCCTGCAATGTTCTATCTCTCAGCTCTCTCTCTCTGTCTCGTTTTGGATAGGGAACCGAAGGAGCCCCCCATGGCCAGGAGTTTCGCCACCGCGCCATCGCCTGGATCCGTTGCTCCGTCCGGCCTCCCTCGCCTCTCCCGCATCACCGGTGGTCGCCTCCACCTGGATCCGCCCCATCCTATATGACGTATGCTCGAGTGTACATGGGGATGACGTTCTGATGCGGAGCATCCTACGATCATCCCCATGTACACTGAAGCATACGCCTTTGGACCTAAGGTGAACTCGCTCATTTCCGAATCTTCCCTTTCCGCATGTAAGACATGGAAGCTACTTCAAGCGCGGACCTTGTGCGTACTCAGGTACACCCGAGGAGACCATGGAGAGCCCACGGACCAAGGCCAAGCGTGCATGGAAGTGAAGCAAGGAGAAGGAAGAAGGGACAGCTGCTACAGCAGCCGGACATCCGGCCCGAGCTCGGACATCCGGTCCAGCCCGGACATCCGTCCCTTGCCCCGGAAATCCGGCATCGGCTATCCAGAGAACACCGGAAAGGACAAGCGCAGCCAGGACATTCGCCACCATGCCCCGGACATCCGGCTCCTCCCAAAGCCCCGGACACCCGGCCCCTTCGCCCGGAAATCCGGCCCCTCATCACAGAATGCAACTGAAGCCGGCCAAGTTCAGCCCGGACATCCGGGCAGAGGCCCGGACATCTGGCTCTTCGTGAGCCGTCGGACATCCGGCCCCCAGCTCGGACATCCGGCACCTGCCTGTGTGCAGAGATCGGTCCAAGGGCCCATGTATCCCCCTTCTCTCTTACCCCTTCGTGGGCTAGCACTATATATACTCCCCCACCTCCTCCTAGTTAGGGTTAGCATTGGTTTAGCTCATATTAGAGATAGAGCATTGCTCATCCACATCGGATCTACTCCACGAGAGAGACCGCGGCCTCTACGGAGAAGATCCCTTTGGATTCAAGACCTCCTTTTGGAGAAGAACTTCAAGACCTCCTCACGGAGAAGAGCGGTTACCGTGTATCGTCCCTATTTGATCGTGGATCGTGTATCTTACTTTATGTACTCGAGGATCTAGCACATGTGTGACTATTTCTTGTTGGTTGAGTGATTCCCTCATGTTTTCCCTCGTTTTCCCCTCGTGTTCCTCGTGTTCTTCGCGGGATCCGCTCCTTTCGTGAAAGATCGGGCGATTATAGTTCTACCCTACATCATCTTGGTATCATGAGCCACGTTGATCACGATTTCGGAGCCTCCCCCTTGTTTTCTAGCCTAATTTTGTTGTGTTCTTCCCCAATTTCGAAAATCCCCCCCAAAAATAGCCCCAATTTTTTTTGAGATTTATTGGTTTGACGAAGTTTTGTTGATTTTGATCCATGGATTCGTTGTGTCTTGAGTAGATCTATCTTTTCCCCAACTTTCCCCACTTACCATCCACGAAATCCATCAAAATTTTCCTTTGGAATCATCCATTTCCGCCCCCAATTAAAAAATTTCCGCCCCAAATGAGATCTGAATTCGTCGGGCCGGACATCCGGGCCTCAGGCCAGACATCCGGGTTCTCGGCCGGACATCCATCTCCTGGAGCACCAAATCTGCTTGGTTCTGGACATCAGGTCCCGGATTTCCGGCCCCGATCCCGGATGTCCGGCCCCTGTACATTTCAGCTTCCCCGTTTCACCATTTTGTCCATAACTAATTCATAGGATTCCGATTTTCGCGTTCTTTAGCTCGTTGAAAAGCTCTTGACATCCCCATTCCCACAAAAATACTACCATAACCATTTGACTCCACCGAATTTTTGGAACTTTGGCATCTTTGCCTAGGGCTTCCACCACAACCTCCGCATAACCACAACCGACTTCCGCAACCTAACCAATTTTGTTCCCCATCGCATTAGTGGTTGCTTGAGGAGTGATATGAGTCTCCTAAGGTGTTTAGGCTACTTAGGGACAGTTGCTTCTTCATCAACCACCACCACCACCATAACTTCCGCATAGGCTTGACCACCATACACTTCCACCACCCCAACTTAACCCAATTTTGATTGTGTTGTGAGTTGTGTCTCCTAAGGTGTTTCGGCTACTTAGGGACCATGCTTTCAACTCCGACACTGTGTATAGTACACCACCTTACCCTCCACTTCCGCATTGCCTACTCGCAAAACCCATCATTGCATTTCCGCAATCCCATTTGATGAGGACATCAATACCATTGCTACACCCACAACCCCTGCCGCTATACATACTGGACCAATTACTAGAGCTCGCGCACGCCAATTGAATTATCAGGTACTTTCGTTTCCTGGTAACTATTCTAATGTTCATGAGAATATGATGCTACCTAAATTGGTTACACTTGTTTTGCTTACAAATGAACGCCTAGCTTGGACAAGAAATATGTAACTTGGAGCAAGTTCAAGCGTGGAGATGATGGCATGTGCAAGGGGAACAAGAACGGAGTTACAAGTGATGATTCGAGGACTCTGAAGCCACCATAATGAGTGCATGAAGCATGGGACGAAATATACAAGATGCCACTTCATAAATTTCGTCCAGAGGCTATTCTAGGTGTTGCGTCACATTATTATTGGGCCAGGCCCATGTATTTTGGAAGTACTTAAGTATAGGCTATTTTTAGAGTCCGTATGTGTGGGGAAACAAGAGTTAGGGTTGGTTTCGGACCCCACCACCAAGGGCCACGAAATTCCCCCTCTCTCCTCCATATATACATCCCTTAGGGCATCATTTAGACTTTGGGTTTTGTTTAGATTAAAAGTTCGCCATAGCTGCAACTTCGCTTACTTCGTTTGTGTCTAACGACCAGACCAAGACGTTACAGAACCCCACCTTGATCAATAAAGCTTTCATCTTATATTCGCAATATCCAGATTGCAATCTCAGTTTCCTGCTTGTTCTTCGTTTGCTTGCAGGAAACAGACCGTCGTGGTCAGCTTGATCGTGCTCCAGCATGCTCAATAACCCCTCGGAAGTTGGTTTAGCGATTGCTAAGGCGCGACGTCTCGCACGTTCGTAGTCGAATCGTCAAGGTCGACTCCCACAGAAACGATAGCCACCATCTCATAGAAACATCGGGACACCTTTGCCTCTATCAAGTGGTATCAGTTTTCAGGTTGCTCGGTGAGAATTTCCAGTTTTTCTTAGATTAGATTTATTTTCTTACCTATTGTCCAAGAAAAAGCCACAAAAAAGTTAGATCTATCCATCCTTTGTCCAAGCCAGTCTGAGCCTTTGCAATTTTCTTTTCATTGCTTGCTTAGTTGAATTTGCGGTTGCCTCATCGTGTCAAGTTGCTGGTCTTAGCGTCTAGTCCTTTAGAGTTTCGAGTTCTGTTCACAGGTTGTCACGTCACCGCTGCCATATATCACCACCGCATCATCATCATCGGTGCTGCTATATACCACCACCACACCAACTTCATCGTTGCTGCCATATTCACCACCAATCCGAGTCCATGTACACCACCACATATCCGTCGCCATCACGCCAATGCGAGTCCACCTGCAACATATATCCGCCACCAGTCCGAATTCCACCAGATTCATCGCCGCCGCCAGTCCGAGATTCCACCTGATTCATCTCCGCCACCAGTCCTAGTCCGAGTCCAGTAATTGTTGCTTTGTTTTCGATTTCCGGATCACGCGATACTTCGAGTCATGACAGAATAGGACTCCTGAGATTCCGTGCTACCCGCAGAAGAAAAATAGTTCCAAACTAAAATTCTGGCTAGGCAGTTTTGAGACCATTTGTAGACTTTTTGCAAAATTCATAGCGTGCTCCTCCCTTGTTTACGTGGAGCGTCGTGATTTTGTTAGTGTTCTAGGCTCGCGTCTCTAGCACGGTCTAGCCTAGGACCAGCACAGTACCGTCGTTGAACGTTTATTCAAATTTGCATCTCTGAATTGATTATTGCCGACCCTTTTGGATACCATATTATAAGCCTTCCTAGCTCCACATACATCTACGTCGTGTGTTTTACTCTCCCTGGTAATCGCCCTATCCATTCTTTGAGTGTTTTGACTACGACGGTTGCTGATCACCGCCTGCTACTGGGTAAGAACTAGTAAGAATTTGAGATTTTTTTGACAGATTTGTGACACTCCACCACCGCCATTTTCTAGTAGTATGTAGGATCATATTCTTGTGTGTTTCTATTGCTACAAACCATGGTAGGATCACAACCCGATGCAATTGACTGGGAGAACATGACGAACAAAGAGTTACATGATAAGTTTCAGCAAATGATGAGTGGACAGGTGGAAGATGTGCTAAACAGATTTGAAGAGGCCATGGCGCAGATATATGGCATTGAGAAGGCGTTCGAAACAAAGCTCGATAACAAGTTTAATGAATTGCTCGCACGTCTTCCACCGCCCGCTGCACCTGTCGTACCTCTGCAACAACAACAACAACATCGTCTTCCAAATCAAGTGGGACGAGCAGAACGCGTTCCCATTGAGCCTGGTCAAACTTCTGGTGCTGCTATACCTAGTGTTGGTGCTTCTGTCGCTCCTGCTGCTACTGCAGAGGTGGAGGACCATTACGAGGATGAGGTTGTCCAAAATCAGAACTATGTGCAACCACCAGCACCACCAGCACCAGGTCGTCCTCATGCATATCATCGCAACGGTAGGGCTGCACCACCACCTGAGGTACATGACCATCTTCTTAAACTAAAATTGAATATTTCACCATTTGAGGGTAGAGATGTTCCTGATATATATCTTACTTGGGAGTTAGAAACTAAACAACGATTTACATGTTTACAATATCCTGAGGAGAGACATGTTCTTGCTGCTGTTTGTGCTTTCACTAGCTTTGCATGTGTTTGGTGGTCTGAACATTGTAGATTATATCCTATTCCAGCTACTCGTTGGGTTCCACCATATTATCAACGTGAATTACTTCAAAAATTGCAGTGTTTAAGACAAGGAAAAAATTATGTAGAAGAATATTATCAGGAATTACAAACTGGCATGATTAGATATGGTATTGTTGAGGAGAATGAAGCTATGCTTGCACGTTTTATGGGTGGAAGAGAGATTCAGACCATTATAGAGTATAAGGAGTATACTAATATCACTCATTTATTCCATCTTGCTTGTAAAGCTGAACGTGAAGTGCAGGATCGACAGGCATTGGCGCGAAATAACTTTTCTGCAGGTCGATCTTCATCATGGACACCACGTGTATCCTCTACTTCCACTCCACCAGCACCTCCATCAGGTGCCACCTCCAGCCATGATACAAAGAAAGCAGGCACAACCACCTCTATCTGCCAAGAGCACACCTGCGTAGAGCTCTTCTTCTTCATGGCATCAACAGGGCACACAAGTGATATTATTTGTCGTCGTTGTAAGGGAAGAGGACATTTTGCTAGAGAATGCCAATCTTAGCATGTGATGATTGTTACTGATGATGGTGGGTATGAGTCCGCTAGTGACTATGATGAGGAGACTTTGGCTCTTATTACACATGAAGAACACGGAGGAGAGGATTCTGATCATGAGATGCAATACATGGCTGCTGAAGATGCTGACAGGTATGAATGTTTAGTTGCTCGACGTGTTTCGAGTGTGCAGGTTACACAAGCTGAGCAAAATCAGAGGCATAATTTGTTCCATACAAAGGGAGTTGTGAAGGAACATTCTGTCCGCGTCATTATAGATGGAGGGAGCTGCAATAACTTGGCTAGCATGGAGATGGTGGAGAAGCTATCTCTCACCACAAGACCACATCCGCATCCTTACTACATCCAATGGTTCAACAACAGTGGCATGGTTAAGGTAACACGTGCTGTTCGTGTGCATTTTAGTATCTCTACATATGCAGATTATGTTGATTGTGATGTGGTACCTATGCAAGCATGTTCTGATGCGGAGCATCCCACGACCATCCCCATGGATGCCACCTCAACTATCCAAGCTCCAAGTGGACCAATGACAAGGGCTAGGGCACGTTCTATTCAATCCGAGGTGACATCACTCCTACTTGAGTTTTCCCCCTCTTCAAGTGAGACATGGCTACTGCCTAAGTCCGAGATACTATGTGTCATCAAGTACAATTCTCAAGACTAGGAGCCGAGGAATGTAGAAGAAGAGACAGGCATCAACACTCTGGACAACCCAGAACTTCCGGCCAGAGCCTGGCACTTCCGGGCCCCGAACCATCCGGCCGACCCGAAGCTTCCGGCCGCCGATGACTTCGACCAGCCCAGGCGTGCCAAGTCTCGGGTTAGCCCGGACCCCGTCCCGGACCTTCCGGCGCCCGGAACCTCCGGCCTGCCCGAACCTTCCGGCCTCCGGATGCCAGCACAACTCCACCACGCCAACTCTCTGGTTAGGCCGGACCCTCCCCGGAACCTCCGGCGCCCAGAACTTCCGGCCTAGCCCAGAACTTCCGGCCTTGCCTGCGCGCAGCCACTTGGGCCGAGGCCCGTGTACCCTTTCATCACCCAGACTATATATACTCTGTCCCGTACGACTTTCTAGGGTTAGCGTTGGTTTAGCTCATACTTAGAGATAGAGCTTCGCTCATCCACATCGGATCTACTCCTCGTGAGAGACCGCGGCCTCATCGGAGAAGATCCCTTTGGATTCAAGCCCCCTTTCTAAGGGAAGATCCCCCCGTGGAATCAAGACCTCCTCACAGAGAAGACCGCCTACCCTTGTATCGTCCTTAGTTGTCCGTGGATTCGTGTATCATTCTATGTACCCGAGGATCTACCACATGTGTGACTTGTTCTTGCTAGTTTGAGTGTTCCTCTTGTGTTTCCTCTTGTGTTTTCCCTCATTTCCCTCCTCGTGTTCTTCGCGGGATCCGCTCCTTTCATGAAAGATCGGGCGATTAGGGTTCCTACCCTACATCATCTTGGTATCTAGAGCAAGGTTGATCACGATTTCGGAGCCTCCTTGTTGTGTTTCTAGCCTAATTTTGTTGTTTTTCGTCCTAATCCGAAAATCCCCACCAAAAATAGCCCAAATTGTTTTTTGTGATTTGTTCGTGTGTTGAGATTTTGTTGGTTTTGATCCGTGAATTTTGTGTGTGGCTCGTAGATCTAGCCTCCCCACCCTTCTTTTCCTCCAATTTCTTCTTCTTTTTTTCCTTCGGATTTGGGCTTTTCCCCAAGTTTTTCCGCCCAAATCCACGATCCCGAAGTCTCTGTTCTTGGCAGAATCCTGACCAGCGGAACTTCCGGTCCAGCCCGAACATTCCGGCCCCCGGACCATCCGGCCTTCCCCGAAACCTCCGGACCCCGGACCCTCCGTCTTTCCCGAAACTTCCGGCTTCGACAGAAAGTCCGCACTACTTCCACAACTCCACCCAAAATTCCACCAAATTTTGTTCCGGTGCTCACCATATACCATATATACTTCCGCATACCTCCACCACTCCCGCGTAACCCAACCATTTTTGGACCATTTCGCTCTCCAACACAATTGCTACTTTGAGGTTTGAGAATTTGAGTTGCGGTACAGTATCCTTTTGTGTTTCGGCTATCTAGGTACGGTTCGACATCGACATCACCGCTGCTCATCTTCGCCATGGACACGTCATCAACAACGACCACCTCGACTACGACTTGGTATTCGGGCCACCATTTTGACACCATACCGGAAGCAAGACCGGTAACCTCGTCTTGGTATTGGACATATCACTCTTGCCATTACATTGATAGCCATCATTGCCTTACTCCTTTGTGTTGCTTACCCATCGAGACTAGCCATTGAGTATTGCCAGCAACGAGACTTGTGCACATTAGTGATCATACTTCCCATAGGATACATACATCATTGTTGCCTATATTGGTATCATCTCTTGTGTCACAAAGTTGTCATCGCATACTCACTTGCTATCTTGGTGCGTCAAACATTGCATGAGAAAAGAGCTCAAACATCAAAGAGCCAACCAAGCTTTTAAGCAAAGAGGAAAGATAAGCAAAGAGCTTTTAAGCAGGAACCATAGCATCATGCAACATTAAGATTGTCATACTCGATCATCTTGGATCATATCACAGCCACACTGATAGAGGCGAGGGTGTCCCGATCTTTCAATGAGATAATAAATATCGATTTGGTGGAGACGACTTTGACGATCCGACTACAAACGTGCATGACGTTGCGCCTTAGCAATCGCTAAACCAATCTCCTGAGGTTACTGACGATGCCGGAAGCACGGTCAGCCTGACCACGAAGGTCTATTACTACAAGCAATCAAAGAACGAGCAAGAATATGATAAAGCAATCTGAATATTGCAAATATATATGAAGTATTGATAATGGTGGGGATCCGTAAGCGGTCTTGGTCTGGTCGTTGGACACAAACGAAGTGCACGAAGTTGCAATGGCTAGCTTTTAACAAAACAAATCCCAAGGAAAAAGCTACTAGATGGATCTACTTATATAGGAGCAAGGGGTGGTGGCCAAGGAGGGGGAGGACGTCCCAAGGCAGCCTAAAACTAACCCTAGGTCGTACAAGGCTCATGGGCCCAAGTGGAGGTGATGCAACACCTTTGGGCTTGTAGTTTGACTCGGATTCTGCTGCAATGTCAGATTGTTTCGTCCATAACTCAACGCTCCGGATGAATTTGAAGGTGAATCCAATTGGGTTGGAAAGATCACGAAATCTAGTTTCCAACAAAAAAAGTTGTTGCCGTTTTGAGTCAGGTATGTCTGTGCAGTCCGAATCTGAATCCAGAATGTGAGAGACTTGGACTCTATCTTCTCTTGGCCCAAAAGTGACATGAGAGGACTTTTTGAACAGAACCTAAACTTCTCCTTTTCCCTTATCTTCATATGTGGATTGTACAAATGTCCCATACACCTGCAATTAGACAAAACACAAAAGTGTGTGGAGTATTTTTGTTCTGGATAACATAAATAGATTATTGAATAGTTTGCATTAGAAATCACCTAACAAATATGCATGTATGCAATATTTTTGGTCGTATCCAAGGTAGTCATGTCCTCATCATCCTCCCCTTTTTCAAAACAAAGCCGTCCTCGGCGTTGCTTAATCTGAAATGTGGCTAACAAAAGAGACAAGGTGTACATGTTGTATATGTATATGTCATCCATTTTAACTTCCCTTGATTTTTGCACATATGACAAATGTATACATGGTTAACTTTCATAGTTCATAAAATCTAAAGCCAAAAAATTATCACGAGAAGTAGAAGGCATGAAAATATTGCAACTCAGTTTGCAGATATAAGTGAGGCTCTTATTCATTTCAAAAGATTGGCAATGTTCACCATTAAACCATCCCAACTTTGGTGAATAAACATTCCTTGCATCAAATTTACATGCTACAACATGCTTAAATAAGAAAACATGCAATAAGTCATTGAACACAGAATCATCACCAAGATTGGAGGTCATATCAAAATGATTAAACATTGGTTCTTTTGCATCAACAGTTAATTCAATGGGTGCACTAAAAATTGTTGATATTTTAGTTGTTTGATCACATGACGCATTCATGACAGTAACAAGATTCTCTAAAATAGGTGGTGTGCTCACATCAACAGGTAACTCAATACATGACGCATTCAAGTTAACTAGGCATGCATCATTCTCATGTGAAGTTATATCATCAATACCTTTACTGTTACCTTGTCGCAAAGATGTAGCTGATGTAGGTACGGACGTTGACAATGTACTATACTCTTGAGATGATGCCGTGCTCACAATCCGAGGTGCAACGATGGAGAAACCAACCGGCAGTGGTGAGCATGAACTGGAATAGTAGTTGTTGTAGTCACCTAATGCATCCTCCTGTATCTGTCTCTCAAAGGTACAAGCACGGACATACATACGAGTAATGCAACGAGGAATATACTGAAATCTTGCCTGAATATCATGGTTCAACTGACCAAAAAATCTATTCATTGTATCATTCTCAGATTCTTCTATGTCACAATGATGCATATAAGATTTGAACTCTTGGTAGTAAGCATGAACAGTGTTGTTGCTTTGTTTAAATTGTTCAAATTTGCGAAACAATTCACGATGATAGTAAGGAGGGAAAAATTGTTTTCTCATTACAGCTTTCAAAACTTTCCAAGTTGTGGGTTGATTATCAATGTTTTTCTTACAATGTACACTCCACCAAACAGAAGCAAAACCAGTAAATGCTCTAGTGGCTGCTTGCACTCGCACAAGTTTAGAAAATTCATGGTGACTAAAAACTTGTTCTACTTCAAGCTCCCAAGCTAGATAAGTAGTAGGATTAAATCTACCCTCAAATGATGGTAAAAAGATAACCTGACCATGTGCTTGTGTGTGTTATCCCAACTCTCGTGATGGCGAAGATGTGTTAGTCGTCCAAGAACTTCTATCTTCGGAACCTTTCATGATTAGTAGAAACAAGAAACAAAATTCAAGAATAATGTTCCTATGAACTACTAGGGTGTGGTGGTAAAGCGCTCACAGTAAAGAAAATATCAATATCTTACAAGTTCTTACCAAGCAGCCGGTGGTGACAGGCAACCAGCGGTGTCAAATAACTCTGAAGATTGTTTAAAGTGATTGCTAGGGGAACATATGTATACACGGTGTAGAAATATGTGGAGCTAGGTTGGCTATTCATGGTAGCAAAAGATTAGCAATAATCAATTCAAAGATGCAATGTTGAATAAACGCTCAACGACGGTAGTGTGCTGGTACTAGGCTAGACCGAACTAGAGACGCAAGCCTAGAACACTAATGAGGTCACGCCGTAGCACAACTAGCATCAATAAAGGATATGAAGTAGCTCTGGATAGCAAGATATAAGTGAAGATCACAATAGTAGTAAAGGCGATAATATGAAACAACAGCCAAGCAGGATATATCAACAACTTTCTCTCCAACTTTTTCTTTGTAAAAAATTGTGCCAATTTTTCTCAAGAATAGCACTGATTCAAGCTTTCAAACACAAAAAGCATCACTCAATTCCGAATTGATATGAGGAGTCAAAAAATTCTAAAACTGGTCTAAAAAACTAGAATAAGACATGTTGGTGAACTTCGGAGGGCGAAAAGACCTATTTATAAGCTGAATTTGAGGTGCCAAATACTGAACTAGCTTCTGCAACTATTTAGATGCGGCTCGTCGCTAGCTTTCATTTGAGTACTCGCGGAGCCAAAACGGACTTCGTATGAGGAAGTTATGCATGTTTTACTGAACAGTGCACAAAACAGATTCCAATCCGAATTCAACTACGAGATTGAGTCTAGATAGATCTGAATTTTGTTTTTTTCTCCTCTCTTTTTTTCCTCACACTTTTTTTTATTTTTCTTTCTTTTTTTTTCTTTGACTTTTTTTTTACTTTTTTCTCTCTCGTTTTTTTTCTCTGTCTTTTTTTTCTCTCTCCCTCTTTCCAAAACAAACTACATAAGATGTAGATTGGATCAAGCGAAGATGGGAACGATTTGAACTATGATTATGACAATGAACGGTGGGTAGCACATGGAGGAAATTGATGGATTGGTGGTGGACAGCGGAAGGGATAACGATGCAGCGGCGATGTGACTAATGTGAACAGAACTCGAAACTCTGAACGACCTAGACACTAAGAGCAGCAACTCGACACGACGATGCAACCGATAATTCAACTATGCAAGCAATGAAAAGAAATTGCAAAGGCTCAGACTGGCTTGGACAAAGGATGAATAGATCTAACTTTTTTATGGCTTTTTCTTGGACAATAGGTAAGGATAAAAATCTAATCTAGGATAAACTGGAAATTCTCACCGAGCAACCTGAAAACTGATACCACTTGATAGAGGCGAGGGTGTTCCGATCTCTCAATGAGATAATAAAAATCGATTTGGTGGAGACGACTTTGACGATCCGACTACAAACGTGCACGACGTTGCGCCTTAGCAATCGCTAAACCAATCTCCTGAGGTTACTGATGATGCCAGAAGCACGGTCAGCCTGACCACGAAGGTCTATTCCTGCAAGCAATCGAAGAACGAGCAAGAATATGATAAAGCAATCTGAATATTGCAAATATATATGAAGTATTGATAATGGTGGGGATCCATAAGCGTTCTTGGTCTGGTCATTGGACACAAACGAAGTACACGAAGTTGCAATGGCTAACTTTTAACTAAACAAATCCCAAGGAAAAAGCTACCAGATGGATCTACTTATATAGGAGCAAAGGGTGGTGGCCAAGGAGGTGGGAGGGCGTTCCAAGGCAGCCTAAAACTAACTCTAGGTCGTACAAGGGTCATGGGCCCAAGTGGAGGTGATGCAACACCTTTGGGCTTGTAGTTTGACTCGGATTCTGCTGCAATGTCAGATTGTGTCGTCCATAACTCAACGCTCCGGACGAATTTGAAGGTGAATCCAATTGGGTTGGAAAGAGCACGAAATCTAGTTTCCAACAAAAAAAGTTGTTGCCGTTTTGAGTCAGGTATGTCTGTGCAGTCCGAATCTGAATCTAGAACATGAGAGACTTGGACTCTATCTTCTCTTGGCCCAAAAGTGACATGAGAGGACTTTTTGAACAGAACCTAAACTTCTCCTTTTCCCTTATCTTCATATGTGGATTGTACAAATGTCCCATACACCTTCAATTAGACAAAACACAAAAGTGTGTGGAGTATTTTTGTTCTGGATAACATAAATAGATTATTGAATAGTTTGCATTAGAAATCACCTGACAAATATGCATGTATGCAATATTTTTGGTCGTATCCAAGGTAGTCATGTCCTCATCATCCTCCCCATTTTGAAAACAAAGTTGTCCTTGGTGTTGCTTAATCTGAAATGTGGCTAACAAAAGAGACAAGGTGTACATGTTATATATGTATATGTCATCCATTTTAACTTCCCTTGATTTTTGCACATATGACACATGTATACATGAGTAACTTTCATAGTTCATAAAATCTAAAGCCAAAAAATTATCACAAGAAGTAGAAGGCATGAAAATATTGCAACTCAGTTTGCACATATAAGTGAAGCTCTTATTCATTTCAAAAGATTGGCAATGTTCATCATTAAACCATCCCAACTTTGCTAAATAAACATTACTTGCATCAAATTTGCATGCTACAACATGCTTAAATAAGCAAACATGCAATAAGTCATTGAACACAGAATCATCACCAGGATTGGAGGTCATATCAAAATGATTAAACATTGGTTCTTTTGCATGTACAGTTAATTCAATGGGTGCACTCAAAATTGTTGATATATTAGTTGTTTGATCACATGACGCATTCATGACAGTAACAAGATTCTCTAAAATAGGTGGCGTGTTCAAATCAACAGGTAACTCAATACATGACGCATTCAAGTTAACTAGGCATGTATCATTCTCATGTCAAGTTATATCATCAATACCTTTACTGTTACCTTGTCACAAAGATGTAGCTGATGTAGGTACGGACATTGACAATGTACCATACTCTTGAGATGATGCCGGACTCACAATCCGAGGTGCAATGGTGGAGGAACCAACCGGCGGTGGTGAGCATGAAATGGAATAGTAGTTGTTGTAGTCACCTAATGCATCCTCCTATATCTGTCTCTCAAAGGTACAAGCACGGACATACATACCAGTAATGCAACGTGGAATATACTGAAATCTTGCCTGAATATCATGGTTCAAACCACCAAAAAATCTATTCATTGTATTATTCTCATATTCTTCTATGTCACAATGATGCATATAAGATTTGAACTCTTGGTAGTAAGCATGAACAATGTTGTTGCCTTGTTTAAATTGTTCAAATTTGCGAAACAGTTCACGACGATAGTAAGGAGGGAAAATTGTTGTCTCATTAGAGCTTTCAAAACTTTCCAAGTTGTGGGTTGGTTATCAATGTTTTTCTTACAATGTACACTCCACCAAACAGAAGCAAAACCAGTAAATGCTCTAGTGGCTACTTGCACTCGCTCAAGTTCAAAAAAGTCATGGTGAATAAAAACTTGTTCTACTTCAATCTCCCAAGCTAGATAAGTAGTAGGATTAAATCTACCCTCAAATGACGGTAAAAAGATAACCTGACCATGTGCTTGTGTGTGTTGTCCCAACTCTCGTGATGGTGAAGATGTGTTCGTCGTCCAAGAAACTCTATCTTCGGAACCTGTCATGATTAGTAGAAACAAGAAAGAAAATGCAAGAATAATGTTCCTATGAACAACTAGGGTGTGGTGGTAAAGCACTCACAGTAAAGCAAATATCAATATCTTAGAAGTTCTTACCAAGCAGCAGGTGGTGACAGGCAACTAGCGGTGTCAAATAACTCTGAAGATTGTGTAAAGTGATTGCCAGGGGAACGTACGTATACACGGTGTAGAAATATGTGGAGCTGGGTTGGCTATATATGCTAGCAAAAGATTAGCAATAATCAATTCAAAGATGCAATGTTGATTAAACGCTCAACGACGGTACTGTGCTGGTCCTAGGCTAGACAGAACTAGAGACGCGAGCCTAGAACACTAATGAGGTCACGCCGTAGCACAACTAGCATCAATAAAGGATATGAAGTAGCTCTGGACAGCAAGATATAAGTGAAGATCACAATAGCAGTAAAGATAATAATATGAAACAATAGCCAAGCAGGATATATCAACAACTTTCTCTCCAACTTTTTCTTTGGAAAAAATTGTGCCAATTTTTCTCAAGAATAGCACTGATTCAAGCTTTCAAACGCAAAAAGAATCACTCAATTCCGAGTTGATATGAGGAGTCAAAAAATTCTAAAACTGGTCTGAAAAACTAGAATAAGCTATGTTCGTGAACTTCGGAGGGAAAAACGACCTATTTATAAGCTGATTTTGAGGTGCCAAATACTGAACTAGCTTCTGCAACTATTTAGATGTGGCTCGTCGCTAGCTTTCATTTGAGCACTCACGGAGCCAAAACGGACTTCGTATGAGGAAGTTATGCCTGTTTTACTGAACAGTGCACAAAATAGATTCCAATTCGAATTCAACTACGAGATTGAGTCTAGATAGATCCGAATTTTTTTTCTCCTCTCTTTTTTTCCTCACACTTTTTTTCTTTTTCTTCCTTTTTTTTCTCTGACTTTTTTTTACTTTTTTTTCTCTCGTTTTTTTTTCTCTGTCTTTTTTTCTCTCTCCCTCTTTCCAAAACAAACTAGATAAGATGTAGATTGGATCAAGCGAAGATGGGAACGATATCAACTATGATTATGACAATGAACAGTGGGTAGCACGTGGAGGAAATTGATGGATGGGTGGTGGACAGCGGAAGGGATAACGATGCAGCGGCGACGTGACTAATGTGAACAGAACTCGAAACTCTAAACGACCTAGTCACTAAGACCAGCAACTCGACGATGCAACCGATAATTCAACTATGCAAGCATTGAAAAGAAAATTGCAAAGGCTCAGACTGGCTTGGACAAAGGATGAATAGATCTAACTTTTTTTGTGGCTTTTTCTTGGACAATAGGTAAGGAAAAAAATCTAATCTAGGATAAACTGGAAATTCTCACCGAGCAAACTGAAAACTGATACCACTTGATAGAGGCGAGGGTGTCCCGATCTCTCGATGAGATAATAAATATCGATTTGGTGGAGACGACTTTGACGATCCGACTACAAACTTGCACGATGTTGCGCCTTAGCAATCGCTAAACCAATCTCCTGAGGTTACTAACGATGCCGGAAGCATGGTCAGCCTGACCACGAAGGTCTATTCCTGCAAGCAATAGAAGAACGAGCAAGAATATGATAAAGCAATCTGAATATTGCAAATATATATGAAGTATTGATAATGGTGGGGATCCGTAAGCGGTCTTGGTCTGGTCGTTGGACACAAACGAAGTACACGAAGTTGCAATGCTAACTTTTAACTAAACAAATCCCAAGGAAAAAGCTACTAGATGGATCTACTTATATAGGAGCAAAGGGTGGCGGCCAAGGAGGTGGGAGAACGTCCCAAGGCAGCCTAAAACTAACCCTAGGTCGTACAAGGCTCATGGGCCCAAGTGGAGGTGATGCAACACCTTTGGGCTTGTAGTTTGACTAGGATTCTGCTGCAATGTCAGATTGTTTCGTCCATAACTCAACGCTCTGGACGAATTTGAAGGTGAATCCAATTGGGTTGGAAAGAGCACGAAATCTAGTTTCCAAGAAAAAAAGTTGTTGCCGTTTTGAGTCAGGTATGTTTGTGCAGTCCGAATCTGAATCCAGAACATGAGAGACTTGGACTCTATCTTCTCTTGGCCCAAAAGTGACGTGAGAGGACTTTTTGAACAGAACCTAAACTTCTCATTTTCCCTTATGTTCATATGTGGATTGTACAAATGTCCAATACACCTGCAATTACATAAATAGATTATTGAATAGTTTGCATTAGAAATCACCTGACAAATATGCATGTATGCAATATTTTTGGTCGTATCCAAGGTAGTCATGTCCTCATCAAACACCTTGCGTACAAAGTATTTGGAATAGAAGTCGTTGCATTTTTGCTCAGTAGGTTGTGCACAAGTTCTTGTATCCGCCTATCATGCAATCGTGCTAGCGTCTCTCTAGTGTTGTGCAACAAGAGCATGTTCATGGATTCCACATTTTGGCACACCCTTGGTTGCACAACCCCACTTATCTTTTTGCGTGTGTGTTTCCGTGTACCTTATATGCTTGGTCTACTTGTTACATTGCATCTTGCGAATCTTTTCCAACATTATTGAAGCTCACTTACAATTACATCAAATTTTCTGCCACCATCCTAACCAATCTCCACCAAAAGCTTTTACTTGTGTAGGTGTGAGAAACCGACAAGAACTCGTACCAATTATGCTATTTCCTTGTCCTACATTGGAGTGATCCTCGATCCACTTTCAACTTTGGTCAAGGTACATTTGGTACTCGTTCTTCTCTTTCTACCACTCACATTTGTCTTGAAATGATGGATAGGCCAAGTACTTCTACCAACCCACTCTTCATGGAGCAAGACGACGACATGAACTCCTTCGTCACCAAGAGTCTCCTCTTTGGTGCAGAACGTGCTTTGCATCAAGAGCAACACGCGATGAGTGAACGCATCGAAAACCTTGCCGCTGAGTTGCGACTTTCCGAGCAACGTACAAAGGACTACTTCGACCACAAGATCGACGATCACAAGCAAGAGAATGACGCAAGGATCGACGAAATTTGTGCTTTGTTGCTCAACCGCTCATCTTCCACTTCAAGAAGGAGCCATTCAAGCCGCCACTCCGACTTCACCCTCTCCGGCTCAAGTACTCCGACATCGAACACTCTCTGTCGAGCCGCGCACACCGACCGTCAAGCAAACCTCAATCCCCTAAGAGAAACCGACTCTCAAGAGCGCCGACAATGTCAAATTCAAGAAGCCTTTGCGCTTGCACGAGAACGGCAACATCAATGCCAACATGAAGAGGAAGAGCGAGCACGTCTACACCAAAATGCCATAGATGCCGAGGCACAATGTCAAGCACAACAACTCCGTGACGCTCAAGAACTTGCGGCGCAACAAGCTCTACGCGAGTCGAGTTGAGCCGTTGCCGACTGAAGCCGACTAGCCCGTGAACAAGAGGAAGCACATCGTGAAGAAATTCAAGAACAAAGATTTCACGCTCGCGTGCATCGTCAAGTTCCTCTTAGAGCTCGCGAAGATCCTCCACAAGCTCGCCAACACCATCAAGTTCATTGAGAGCATGAAGACAATGGAAATCCTCGAAGACAAGAGCAACATGAGGATAACAACCCTCCGCGCCAAGAGCACCACGAGTTGAACAATCATCTACAACATGGGCATCATCATCCCCGACCCCAACACAATGAAGAGCAACGCTACGGCAAGCTCAAGTTCACCATGCCCAAGTTCAACGGAAGCAATGATCCCGAATAGTACCTTTCATGGGCATTGAAAGTTGACAAGATTTTCCGTTTGCACAATTATGACGAAGAGAAGAAGATCGCAATGGCATCCCTTGAGTTCCAAGACTATTTGCTCATTTGGTGGGAACAAGTCATTGAGCGCTGAGAGGCAAGAGGTGAACCACCCATCACTACTTCGGCGCAAATGAAGGATGTCATGAGAGCATGCTTCGTACCTACCTACTATAACCGCGATCTCTTCAAGAAACTCCAACAACTCAAGCAAGGAACCAAGAGCGTTGAAGAGTACTACAAGGAGATGGAGATTGCCATGATACGAGCCAATGTCACGGAAGATGATGAGCAAACAATGGCACGTTTCTTGAATGGACTCAATCATCCTATCAAGATGATCACTGACTTCCAACCATACTCAAATCTCATCGAGCTAGTGCACCAAGATACAAAAGTGGAACGCCAAGTGCAAGATGATTTCATGTATGCCAAGTTCTCATCCAAGTCCTACGACTTCTCCAATAACCAAACTTCAATGACTCCAACACCAACTACAAGACCTTCTACTTCCAACATCGACAAGTCGACTTCCAAGAAAGCTTCGCCAACTGCAAGCAACCCTACTATGGGCAACTTCAAGCCGAGAGCTTCATCATCATCAACCCCAACCGATGAGACCATCAAGACGAGTTCCTTCAAGTGTTTCACTTGCGGAGGCCGAGGCCACAAGTCCTACGAGTGCACCAACAAGCGAACCATGGTCTTCAACGACGATGGCGCATATGACTCCATGAGCGACGGCGAAATGGAAGCCCTCGAGCACGTCTCCATGCACCGCCAAGTGAACAATGAAGAAGAACAAGTCTTTTGTGATGAAGACTCGAGTCCCGCACTTGTTGTCTCCAAAGTCTTGAATCTCCAACATCACCAAGAAGAAGACCAACAATGCCATATATTCCACACCAAGGCCGGCATCAATGGACGATCCGTCAAGGTCATCATCGATGGAGGGAGTTGTCACAATCTCGCAAGTGAAGAACTTTGCTCCAAGCTCCAATTACCCAAAACGAAGCATCCACATCCATACAGAGTGCAATGGCCTAGTGATTCCCGCACTATCCAAGTCGAGCACTAAGTACAAGTCTCCTTCAAGATCGGCGCCTACAAAGACACCTTGGAGTGCGACATCGTCCCAATGACCATTTGTCATCTTCTCCTTGGACGACCATGGCAATTCGATGGAGGAGTCGTCTACAACGGCCGAACGAACCACTACATCTTCAATATGAAGGGCAAGGAGTACGTCCTCCATCCAATGTCGCCATGTCAAGTGATCGCCGACAATCAAAACACCCATCATGGAGAGAATAGTGAGAGAGTGAGCCACCAAAAAGAGAGTGAGCGCCACAAGCCCAAATTGAGTGCCTCCACGATGAGCGAAAACAAGAACCTAGTCCTATTTGCCACCAAACGTGAGATGAGAGAAGTGTGTGAGAACCCATCTAGTGTCCTACACTACGTCCTCGTGTGCAAGGACAATGCACCACAAACTAACACCTCCCACACTCTTCCTCTAGTGTTGTCTTCTCCTTTGTAGGAATTTCAAGATGTTTTCCCCGATGAGCTACCTCCGGGACTACCTCCACTTCGAGGCATTGAGCACCGCATCGACCTCATCCTCGGAGCGCCACATCCAAACAAAGCTCCCTACCGCGTCAACCCCGACGAAACAAAAGAATACAAAGGCAAGTAAAGCATCTCATAGACCATGGACATGTGCGTGAAAGTTTGAGCCCTTGTGCCGTTCCAGTCATTCTTGTGCCAAAATGTGATGGTAGTTTTTGCATGTGCTCCGACTGTAGACCTACCAATGCCATCACAGTTCGCTATAGGTACCCCATTCCACGCCTAGATGATATGCTTGATGAGCTTAGCGGTGCCACTATATTTTCCAAAATTGATCTTAAGAGTGGTTACTATCAAATCCGCATACAAGAGGGTGATGAATGGAAAACCGCCTTCAAAACCAAGTTTTGTTTGTATGAGTGGTTAGTCATGCCTATGGGTCTCTCGGAAGCACCGGGCACTTTTATGCGCCTTATGAATCATGTCTTTCGCCCTTACATTGGTATATTTGTTGTGGTTTACTTCGATGACATTCTTGTGTTTAGCAAATCTATTATAGAGCATGTCACCCATGTCCGCACCGTTTTGCAAACTCTTAGAAAAGAGCGACTCTATGCTAATATGGAGAAATGCCTTTTTGGTGTTGATAAGCTCGTTTTCTTGGGTTTTGTTGTTTCTTCTAAGGGTGTTCATGTTGATGAGTCCAAGGTTAATGCTATTAAGACTTGGCCGCAACCAACCAACTTGCATCAAGTGCGTAGTTTTCTTGGCCTTGCGGGTTTCTATCGTCGCTTTGTAAAGGATTTTAGCACCATTGCTTCGCCTTTGCATGCTTTGAGCAAGAAGAATGTGCCTTTTGTTTGGGGACCATCCCAAGATACCGCATTCAATGAGCTTAAGAATTTGCTTACTCATGCTCCCGTGCTTGCTTTACCCAACTTCGACAAGCCTTTTGAAATTCATTGCGATGCTAGTGGTAATGGCATAGGAGGTGTGTTAACACAAGAGAAGCGCCCCATAGCTTACTTTAGTGAGAAACTTTCCAGAGCACAACTCAATTATCCCATCTATGACAAAGAGCTATAGACTTTAGTCCGTGTTTTGCAAGAATGGGAACACTACCTTCATCCCCATGAGTTTATCATTCATACCAATCATGAGACTCTCAAGTATCTTAAGGAACAAACTAAGTTGAACAAGCGTCATGCTAAATGGAGTGAATTTATTGAGTCTTTTCCCTATGTCATCAAGTACAGCAATGGTAAATAAAACATAGTAGCGGATGCCCTTTCCCGCATTTGCATGCTTGTCACACAACTTGAGTTAGATGTCATTGGCTTCGAGCATATCAAAGACTTATATGAGCATGATACAACTTTTGCCATTCCTTATGCCAAGTGTTTGTCGAATACATCTTGGGAACACTATTACATCAAAGATGGCTACCTTATGAGAGCTAACAAACTTTGTATTCCCGAGTCCTCGCTTCATTTGTTGCTTTTGGAGGAATCTCATGGAGGTGGCTTAATGGGACACTTCGGACGCGACAAGACGTTCGCCACGCTCTCAAAAAGCTACTTTTGGCCTAAGATGTTTCAGGATGTCAATCGTTTCACCAACCGGTGTTCTACATGTCGCAAAGCTAAGTCCAAAGCTCAATCTCATGGTCTCTATATGCCTTTACCAATTCCATACCAGCCTTGGTAAGACATTAGCATGGATTTTGTACTTGGTTTGCCTAGGACTCGCAATGGGAAAGATTCCATATTTGTCGTTGTGGACCTTTTCTTCAAAATGGCACATTTTATTCCTTGTCACAAGATAGACGATGATTCACATGTTGCTAATCTCTTTTGTAGGGAAATATTGCGTCTCCATGGTGTGCCAAAGACAATTGTCTCAGACCGCGACGTCAAGTTCCTTAGCTACTTTTGGAAGACCCTATGTGCCAAGCTCGGAATCAAGCTACTCTTTTCCACGGTGTACCATCCTCAAACCGACGGCCAAACAGAGGTGACAAACCGCACACTCTCTGCTCTACTTTGAGTACTCATCAAGAAGAACATCAAGGAGTGGGAGGAGTGTCTACCCATCACCGAGTTCGCCTAAAACCGAGCACGACACTCAACAACCGGCAAGTCCCCTTTCGAGGTCGTCTACGGATTCAACCCTTTGTCACCATTGGATATTCTACCTCTACCACTCCAAGAGCGAAACAATTTGGACGCAAGTGCAAGAGCGACCCATATCAAGAAGGTGCATGAAGATACAAGAAACACCATCGAGCACCAAGTATAACACCTTGCGACCAAGCTCAACGTCAACAAGCCACCTATGGTCTTCAACATTGGTGATCTCGTTTGGCTACACCTTCGCAAGGAGCGCTTTCCACAAGAAGGCAAGTCTAATCTTTAACCTCGAGCAGCTAGACCCTTCAAGGTGCTCGCACGCTACAACGACAACGCTTACAAGATCGACCTCCCGCGCGACAAGTACAACATGAGCGACATCTTCAACATCAAGGATCTCTCTCCCTTCCATGGTGATGAAGAACTCGATCCGAGGACGGATCTTCCCCAAGGGAGGGGAGATGATGCGGAGCATCCCACGACCATCCCCATGGATGCCACCTCAACTATCCAAGCTCCAAGTGGACCAATGACAAGGGCTAGGGCATGTGTTATTCAATCCGAGGGGACATCACTCCTACTTGAGTTTTTCCCCTCTTCAAGTGAGGCATGGCTACTGCCTAAGTCCGAGATACTATGTGTCATCAGGTACAATGCTCAAGACTCAGAGCCGAGGACTGTAGAAGAAGAGACAGGCTCAACACTCTGGACAGCCCGGAACTTCCGGCCAGAGCCCGGAACTTCCGGCCCCCGGACCTTCCGGCCGACCCGGAGCTTCCGGCCGCCGATGACTTCAACCAGCCCAGGCATGCCAACTCTCGGGTTAGCCCGGACCCAGTCCTGGACCTTCCGGCGCCCTGAACCTCTGGCCTGCCAAGACCTTTCGGCCTCCGGATGCCAGCACAACTCCACCGCCCCAACTCTGTGGTTAGGCCGGACCCTCCCCGGAACCTCCGGCGCCTGGAACTTCTGGCCCTGCCTGCGCGCAGCCACTTGGGCCGAGGCCCGTGTACCCTTTCATCACCTAGACTATATATACTCTATCCCGTATGACTTTCTAGGGTTAGCGTTGGTTTAGCTCATACTTAGAGATAGAGCTTCGCTCATCCACATCAGATCCACTCCTCGTGAGAGACCGCGGCCTCTTCGGAGAAGATCCCTTTGGATTCAAGCCCCCTTTCTAAGGGAAGATCCCCCCGTGGATTCAAGACCTCCTCATGGAGAAGACCGGCTACCCTTGTATCGTCCTTAGTTGTCTATGGATTCGTGTATCGTTCTATGTACCCGAGGATCTAGCACATGTGTGACTTGTTCTTGTTAGTTTGAGTGTTCCTCTTGTGTTTTCCCTCGTTTCCCTCCTTGTGTTCTTCGCGTTCTTCGCAGGATCCGCTCCTTTCGTGAAAGATCGGGCCATTAGGGTTCCTACCCTACATCATGTTCCTTATTACTTGGTAGACCATGGCACTTTGATAAAAATCCTGTACACCATGGTAGAAACAATCAGTATACTCTTGTTCATAAGGATAACAATATTACTTTGCTTCCTATGACTCCTGATTCTATTTTGAAAGATGATATTAATAGAGCTAATAAAGCAAAATAGGAGAACAATAAGAGTGAAAATCAGATTGTGGCAAAAGAATTTGAGCAACAAATGAAGCCTAATAATAAACCATCTAGTGTTGCTTCTGAAATTAAATTGAAAAGTGCATGTTTACTTGCCACCAAATCTGATATTGATGATCTAGATTTTAGCAAATCTGTTTGCTATGCTTTTGTGTGCAAAGAGGCATTATTTTCATTCGAGGACGTGCCTTCCTCTTTGCCTCCTGCTGTCACTAACATTTTTGCAGGAGTTCGCTGACGTCTTTCCACAAGACGTGCCACCGAGATTACCACCTATTCGAGGGATTGAGCATCAAATTGACTTAATTCCCGGTGCATCATTACCCAACCGTGCACCATACCGTACCAATCCAGAGGAGACGAAGGATATTATGCGTCAACTATGAGAACTTCTCGACAAAGGTTATATACGCGAATCCCTTAGTCCTTGTGCTGTTCCTATCATTTTAGTGCCGAAAAAGGATGGTACGTCACGTATGTGCGTTGATTGTAGAGGCATTAATAATATTACTATTCGTTATCGTCATCCTATCCCTAGGCTAGATGATATGCTTGACGAATTGAGTGGCTCTACAATATTCTCCAAAGTTGATTTGCGTAGTGGATACCATCAAATTCGTATGAAATTGGGAGATGAATGGAAAACAGCATTTAAAACTAAGTTTGGATTATATGAGTGGTTAGTCATGCCTTTTGGGTTAACTAATGCACCTAGTACTTTCATGAGGTTAGTGAACAAAGTTTTACGTGCTTTCATCGAACGATTTGTGGTAGTTTACTTTGATGACATATTGTTTTATAGCAAATCTTTAGAGGAACATTTGGAACATTTTCGTGCTATTTTTATTGCTCTACATGATGCATGTTTGTTTGGTAACCTTCGAAAGTGCACCTTTTGCACCGAGCGAGTTTCTTTTCTTGGCTTTGTTGTTACTGCACAGGGAATTGAAGTTGATAAAGCCAAGATTGAAGCTATTGAGAGTTGGCCGCAGCCCAAAACGGTCACACAAGTGAGGAGTTTCCTTGGCCTCGCTGGTTTCTATAGGCGTTTTATGAGAGATTGCAGCACCATTGCTGCACCTCTCAACGAGCTGACAAAGAAGGATGTGCCTTTTGTTTGGGGAACCGCACAGGAAGAAGCCTTCATGGTATTGAAAGATAAGTTGACACATGCTCCTTTACTCCAACTTCCTGATTTTAATAAGACTTTTGAGCTTGAATGTGATGCTAGTGGAATTGGATTAGGAGGTGTGTTATTACAAGATGGCAAACTTGTTGCATACTTTTCTGAAAAATTGGGTGGGCCTAGTCTGAACTATTCTACTTATGACAAAGAATTATATGCTCTTGTTCTGACCTTAGAAACATGGCAACATTATTTATGGCCCAAGGAATTTGTTATACATTCTGATCATGAATCTTTGAAACACATTAAAAGCTGTAGACATGCTAAATGGGTTGAATTCATTAAGACTTTCCCTTATGTCATTAAACACAAGAAGGGTAAAGAAAATGTTATTGCTGATGCATTGTCTCGTCGTTATACAACTTGACTTTAAAATATTTGGTTTGGAGACCATCAAAGATCAATATGTGCATGGTGCTAAATTTAAAGATGTATTGCAGAATTGTAAGGAAGCGAGAACTTGGAACAAGTTCGTTCTTAACGATGGATTTGTGTTTCGTGCTAACAAGCTATGCATCCCAGCTAGCTCCGTTCGTCTTTTGTTGTTGTAGGAGGCGCATGGAGGAGGATTAATGGGACACTTTGGCGTCAAGAAGACGGAGGATATACTTGCTACACATTTCTTTTGGCCAAACATGAGACGCGATGTTGAGCGTTTTGTTGCTCGCTGCACTACATGTCAAGAAGCTAAGTCACGACTCAATTCTCATGGTTTATATATGCCTTTGCATGTACCTAGTGTTCCTTGGGAGGATATATCTATGGACTTTGTTTTAGGTTTACCTCGAACAAAGAAGGGGAGGGATAGCATATTTGTTGTCGTGGATAGGTTCTCAAAAATGGCTCACTTTATACCACGTCATAAAAGCGATGATGCTGTTAATGTTGTTGATTTGTTCTTTCGTGAAATTATTCGCTTTCATGGTGTGCCAAATACTATTGTTTCTGATCGTGATACTAAATTTCTAAGCCACATTTGGAGATGTTTATGGGCTAAGTTGGGGACTAAGCTGCTTTTTAGGACTACTTGCACCCCCAAACTGATGGACAAACTGAAGTAGTTAATAGAACATTGTCTACTATGCTTAGGGCCGTTTGGAAGAATAACAAGAAAATGTGGGAAGAATGCTTGCCTCATATTGAATTTTCTTATAACCGTTCATTGCATTCTACTACTAAGATGTGCCCTTTTGAAATTGTGTATGGTTTCCTACCTCGTGCACCTATTGATTTGTTGCCTCTTCCATCTTCGGAGAAGGTTAATTTTGATGCTAAAAAACGTGCTGAATTGATTTTAAAAATGCATGAGTTAACTAAGGAAAACAGTGAGCATATGAATGCTAAATATAAACTTGCTGGAGATAAGGGTAGAAAACATGTTGTGTTTGCACCTGGAGATCTTGTTTGGTTACATTTGCATAAGGATAGATTTCCTAATTTGCGCAAATCAAAGCTAATGCCATGTGCTGATGGTCCTTTTAAGGTGTTAGAGAAAATAAATGATAATGCATATAAACTTGAGCTGCCTGCAGATTTTGCGGTTAGTCCCACTTTTAACATTGCAGATTTGAAGCCTTATTTCGGTGAGGATGATGAACTTTACTCGAGGACGACTTCATTTCAAGAAGGGGAGGATATGAGGACATCAATACCATTGCTACACCCACAACCCCTGCTGCTATACATACTGGACCAATTACTAGAGCTCGCGCACGCCAATTGAATTATCAGGTACATTCGTTTCTTGGTAATGATTCTAATGTTCATGAGAATATGATGCTGCCTAAATTGGATACATTTGTTTTTCTTACAAATGAAGGGCCTAGCTTGGACAAGAAAGATGAACATTGGAGCAAGTTCAAGCGTGGAGATGATGGCATGGGCAAGGGGAACAAGAACGGAGTTACAAGTGATGATTCGAGGACTCTGAAGCCACCATAATGAGTGCATGAAGCATCGGACGAAATATACAAGATGCCACTTAATAAATTTCGTCCAGAGGCTATTCTAGGTGCTGCGTCACCTTATTATTGGGCCAGGCCCATGTATTTTCGAAGTACTTAAGTATAGGTTGTTTTTAGAGTCCGTATGTGTGGGGAAACAAGAGTTAGGGTTGGTTTAGACTTTGCGTTTTGTTTAGATTAAAAGTTCGCCATAGATGCAACTTCGCGTACTTCGCCTGTGTCCAACGACCAGACCAAGACGGCACAGAACCCCGCCTTGATCAATAAAGCTTTCATCTTATATTCGCAATATCCAGATTGCAATCTCAGTTTCTTGCTTGTTCTTCGTTTGCTTGCAGGAAACAGACCATCGTGGTCAGGTTGATCGTTCTTCGGCGTGGTCAATAACCCCTCGGAAGTTGGTTTAGTGATTGCTAAGGCACGACGTCTCGCACGTTCGTAGTCGGGTCGTCAAGGTCGACTCCCACAGAAGCGATAGCCACCATCTTATCGAAACATCGGGACACCTTTGCCTCTATCACCATTGAGCTTCTGCAACCACCATCGCATTTCGCTACCACCATCTAACATTTGACATTTGAGATTTTGAGTTCGCGATTTTTCCGTTTCCTAAGGTGTTTCGGCTACTTAGGGACAAGTCTCCATCATCTTGGTATTTCCATCAAGATCACCACCACTCATCATCGACATGGACGGTAACCTCCATATCATCTTGGTATCGTGGTATCCTTCCATTGTACATTCCCTTGCCATTGCATTGATAACCCCTAGCCCATTTTGCGTTACTTTCCTATCGAGACTAGCCATTTAAGTATTGCCGGCAACGTTACTTGTGCACATTAGTGATCATCAAGCTACACCTCCCATTGCATACATACCATATGATATTGGTATCATATCATCCCTTATGCCACAAGATTGTTCCCGTATATACACAATTGCTATCTTGGTTTGTGCATTGTGCAAAAGTGGCCATACAAAAAAAGAATAAAGCTTTTAAGCAAAAGAGAAAGAGAAAAGAAACTTGTAAGCAAGTGCCATAGCATCATACCACATTGCATAAGATTGTCATATCCGATCATCTTGGATCATACCACCAGAACATACATACATAGCATACATGGGATAGAAAGTTCATACATTTTGCAACTTATATGTTGTGCACAAGTGTCATATCCGCCTATTGAGCAATCGTGCTAGCGTCTCTCTTGAGTTGTGCAACATGAGCGTTTTCTATGGATTCCACATTTTGTGCTCATCCTTGGTTGCACGACCCCATTTATCTATCCGTGTGTGCGTTTCCGTGTGCCATTTAGTGCTATTGGTCTACTTGTTTCACTTGTAAATTTGTGAATCTCTTTCAACATTATTGACTCTTGCTAACATTTTGCATCTAATTTTTTGTGCCACTATCCTCACCGAGCTCCACCATAAGCCTTACTTATGTAGGTGTGAGAAACCGACAAGAATTGGTACCAATTGTGCTATTTCCTTGTCCACATTGGAGTGATCATTGATCCACTTTCAACTTCAGTCAAGATACATTTGGTATTCGTTCTTCTCTTTCTACCACTCACATTTTTCTCTTGGAGTGATGGATAGGCAAGGCATTTCATCTCCGGTCTTCCACAACAATGACGACATGAACAACTACATCACCAAAGCGTCAATCTTCGATCTACAATGACAAATGCAAGGCGCACAATCAAGATTGCGAGAGCGCATCGAGATCCTCTCCATTGACATCCGCCACTTCAAAGCGAGGAAAAGGGACTACATCGACAACAAGCTTTCCGCACAAAAGGAGGAGCAAGATGCAAGGATGGAGGAGATTCGGACCATGTTGATCGATCGTTCTTCCCCTTCATCATCCTCAAGGCAGCGACGTTCAAGTCACAAGTCTTCGGAGCGCAAAAAGGATGCAAGTGCAAGTCATCGACGTCCACATCTCCATGGCGACCACCATCACGTTCGTGATCCACCTCGTCATGAAGGGCAAGTCACCTCCAAGCAACATGTGCACGACAAAGATGCACGACATCTACTACGAGCTCAAGTGCGACAACGCCAACATTATCATGACGATGCTCACCAAGCGCAAATGCACATGTCCCAACAAGCCCTACTTCCCAAGTCCAAACTTCATGAGCACAAGAGAAGATCGCGAGACGACCACCACCAAAACGGAGCTACGGCTACAACAACCACTTCGGCTTCTTCGCCAAGTGCTATCAAGGCATCTTCGCCTTTGGACGTATGGCATCTTCGCCTACTTCCCGTGAGTTCGCCTACATCGACGTCATCAAGTACAAGGTGACCACCTACGAGCGAGGGCGACATTCCATCTTCGGAAGCCCCTCAAGGAAAATGGCCGAGCATGGGAAATTCCCTTCGGTCGTAGAGACGAGCTACGAGGTGCCACATCATATGGGCCTCCAACAACAAGGCGGGGACAAGAAGGTCGATCTAGGGCCATCCCCTTCGACCACGGCGACGAGCATGAACCTCATCAACCACTTGAAGACGGTGCCCATATTGGACTCAAACTCCGAGCCAAGTTACGAGACCGCACATGAGACCTTATCTTTGGTCTTGGAGGAGAGTGATGATGTGCCATCTTCGGCCTTCATCCATGGCTACGACCAGGACACTTGCACCTACATCTCTCCGACACCCACATATGAAAAGATGCCCCAATTCCCATATGAGGAGAGCCACCACGACATGAGTGACATGAGTGAATCCACCATATGTGAGGTTGAGAGCCATTTGAGTGACTCCACCAACCATATGAATGAGAGCATCCAAGAGGGAGTGAGTGAGCCACAACACTTAGTGTGCGAGGTAGTTGAGACGGCATGTGAGGCCACTTTGATTTCTAACGACATAACCTCTACTCCGAGTGTGTTTTCTTCTTTGGTGCTAGGTCTCCTACATGACGACACGCGTATCCTCAACGAGTCCATACCTCCAATGGAGACGACGATGGCCATGGTGGAAGAAGATGCACCCCCCAAATGGTTCCATCAAGATGAAGTTGACCACAACTTGGTCTTCGACACCTCACCTACAGCACATGAGCGATGCTCCAAAGGTAACATAGGTGATGGTGCTCCTCTTGTCCCACTAGTGGACTATTTCACGAATGATTGCTTGCATGATGTTGACACACATATTCCCATGCTTCATGCTAGTGCGACTTCCTCATGTCCTGACTTACCTATTTACGATGAATATGATGACGAGCATGTCGAGTTGCCTAGTTGTGATGTTATGCTCCATAGGATATCATGTGCGAATTCTTTTGGTCACATCATGTTTGACAATCCATTAACCTTGTCATATGCTATGAGTGAGATATCCCATATTGCATCATTTCAATCTCAACATAGTAGCTATGCATGCCCCATTAAAACCAATCCATTTGCACTAATAGCATAGATGACGAGATGATGGTCATTGGCTTTTGTTTTTTGTGTGATGATATTGCTATGCTTCCTTTGCAAAATTTGCACAATTCATCTTATATGCCATGCCATGAAAATTATTGTGTATCGCATGATTACATCCCTTGTGTCCACCATATGCATACCTTTCCTCATAATGCTCTAGATATTGCGAGTGATGCATTACATCCTTTGAGTCTCCATTATGCCATACATAACAACAAACATATCATGATGGATGACATGTCTCTATACCACGCATCTCATTTATTTGAGCATTGGATATTTTGTGCTAACCAACACAAGAACGTGCGCATCATGATGGATGATGTGTACATCTACCACGCACACACAATTTTCCCTTTGTCTTTGTTTTGTGTAGGTACTCACGTATACTTGTCAACCTCTCAATCCCAAGAGTTGACGAAACGAGCTCTTGAGAGCAAAGATGACTTGGGATCCCGTGAACTATCCTTACCATCGCTCTCTTCGCGCAATGACTACGTGCATCTCTCTCATTTGGCTCTCGCACGACTATGGGCTATATACCGCTTGTCGCTTCATGCTCATTTTACTGTGTTCACTTTGCATGCTATGCTTGCTTCTATGCCTTTGCCATGCAATTGTGACCATTGGTTGCATCTACCCATGATTCACAATTATGCTACTCCTATGTGTATTTGCATGCTTGGTGGAGATCCTTGTTGCTATTGCCATGTTTATCATGTACCTCATGCTATTGATGCTATTTTGCTCATATCCTCCTTATATGCTTGTGCTATGTCATGTGAATTATTCATGCACACTCTTTGTAGCCATGACATGCTTGCTATGATTCCCTCTAGTATGTTGCATCTTCGCACTACTAGCTCACACCACTTGATTGCTATGATTGCTTGCTTTATCGCATCACCCATGTTCCATTATGACTTGCTTTCTTGGGTTGATTACGTATATGTTCATGCCTCTCACATGATATATTTTGTTCATTGTCGCTTGCCTCCAGTTGTTGCATCTATTGATCGTGGAGACTTGGACACTTTACTTGTGATGCATGCTTGCTTGATTGAGCCTATTGTATTTGGTTGTTCTCGCATCATATGCCTCCATACTATGAAATGCTCCCTTGTCCTTTCTTATGATAAGCATGATGACAACACTTGTTGGGTATCTCACCATTCGAATGATACGTGTTGCATTTGCACTAAACTCATTTGTTTTTCCCAGTGTTTGTCATGTTCTTTCATTTTGAAGGATTCACATGGTGGCACCGTCATGAAACAACTTGGTCATGTGAAGGCGTACATGATCCACAACACCAACATTTTCGACATCCTCTTAAAGGTGAACTCATTCCCTTTGAGCCATCCTCAACTATGCATATTGGACGAGTCACTCTTTCATTGTTGTTTCCTTCTTGTTGTCTACATGGTATATCTCGTGAACGGAGGAGCGACATTGAAGATTGGCTCTATGGACCTTCACATTGAGGAGATGATGAGGACATCAATACAATTCTTACACCAATAGCCCCTATTGCTATACATACTGGACCAGTTACTAGAGCTCGCGCACACCAATTGAATTATCAGGTACTTTCGTTTCTTGGTAATTGTTGTAATGTTCATGAGAATATGATGCTGCCTAAATTGGATACATTTGTTTTGCTTTCAAATGAAGGGCCTAGCTTGGACAAGAAACATGAACCTTGCAGCAAGTTCAAGCATGGAGATGATGGCAGGCGCAAGGGGATCAAGAATGGAGTTACAAGTGATGATTTCAGGACTTTGAAGCCACCATAAGGAGTGCATGAAGGCTTGGGCGAAATATACAAGATGCCACTTCATAAATTTCGTCCAGAGGCTAATTTAGGTGCTGTGTCACCTTATTATTGGGCCAGGCCCTGTATTTTCGAAATACTTAAGTATAGGCTGTTTTTAGAGTCCGTATGTGTGGGGAAACAAGAGTTAGGGTTGGTTTCGGACACCTCCTCCAGGGGCCACGAAATCCCCCCTCTTCCTCCATATATATAGCCCTGAGGGCGTCGTTTAGACTTTGAGTTTTGTTTAGATTAAAAGTTCGCCATAGCTGTAACTTTGCGTACTTTCTTTGTGTCCAATGACCAGACCAAGATGTCACAGAACCTCACCTTGATCAATAAAGCTTTCATCAATACCATTGTTAAACCCACAGCCCCTACTACTACCTATACTGGACCAATTACTAGAGCTCGCGCATGCCAATTAAATTATTAGGTACTTTCGTTTCTTGGTAATGATTCTAATGTTCATGAGAATATGATGCTGCCTAAATTGGATACATTTGTTTTGCTTACAAATGAAGGGCCTGACATGGATAAGAGTGATGAACATTGGAGCAAGAACAAGCATGGAGTTGATGGCATGCGCAAGGGGAACAAGAAAGGAGTTACAAGTGATGATTTCAGGACATTGAAGCCACCATAATGAGTGCATGAAGCCTTGGACGAAATATACCAGATGCCACTTCATAAACTTCGTCCAGAGGCTATTCTATGTGCTTCGTCACCTTATTATTGGGCCAGGCCCATGTAATTTCGAAATACATAAGTATAGGCTGTTTTTAGAGTCCGTATGTGTGGGGAAACAAGAGATAGGGTTGGTTTCGCACCACTTCCCCAAGGGCCACGACATTCCCCGCCTCTTCCTCCATATATACAGCCCTTAGGGCACCGTTTAGTTTTTTGGGGATTTGTTTAGTTAAAAGTTAGCCATTGCAACTTCGTGTACTTCGTTTGCGTCCAACGACCAGACCAAGACCGCTTACGGATCCCCACCATTATCAATACTTCATATATATATATATATATATATATATATATATATATATATATATATATATATATATATATATTGGAAATATTCAGATTGCTTTATCATATTCTTGCTCGTTCTTCGATTGCTTGCAGGAATAGACCTTCGTGGTCAGGCTGACCGTCTTCCGGCATCGTCAGTAACCTCAGGAGATTGGTTTAGCGATTGCTAAGGTGCAACGTCTTGCACGTTTGTAGTCAGATCGTCAAAGTTGACTCCACCAAATCTATAGTTATCATCTCATAGAAAGATCGGGACCCTCGCCTCTATCAAGTGGTAACAGATTTCCAGGTTGCTTGGTGAGATTTTACAGTTTTTCGTAGTTTAGATCGAGTCTGTTCTTCATACCTATAGTCCACGAAAAAGCCAAAAAAAATAGGATTAGTTCATCCCATCCGAACCAATCTGAGCCTTTGCATAATCTTTTCTGTATTTGCTTTGTTGAATTTGCGGTTGCATCATCGTGTCAAGTTGCTAGTTTTAGCATCTAGTCCTTTAGAGTTTCGAGTTGTGTTCACAGGTTGTCACGTCGCCGCTGCCATATATCACCACTGCATCATCATCATCGCTGCTGCCATATACCACATATTCACCGCCAATCCGAGTCCATATACGCCACCACATATCCGCCGCCATCACACCAATCTGAGTCCACCTGCAACATATATCCGCCACCAGTCCGAGTTCCACCAGATTCATCTCCGCCACCAGTCCAAGTTCCACTAGATTCATCTCCGCCACCAGTCCTATTCCGAGTCCAGTATTTTGTTGCTCTGTTTTGGATTTCCAGATAACGCCATACTCCGAGTCGTGACAGAGAAGGACTCCCCAACTTCCGAGCCATCCGCAGAAGAAAAATAGTTCCAGTTTCCAAAAAAACTAAGTCTGGAAAATTCTGGCTAGGCAGTTTTTAGGACATTTCTAGACTTTTTCGAAAAAATTTGTTGCGGAGGAAAAAAAAGTGGAAAAAAAGTAAAAAAAAGAGAGGAAAAAAGTGAAAAAAAGAAAAAAAATTCAGAGTGTGCTCCTCCCTTGTTTACGTGCAGCGCCGTGATTTTGATAGTGTTCTAGGCTCGCGTCTTTAGTACGGTCTAGCCTAGGACCAACACAGTACCGTCGTTGAGCGTTTATCAACTTTGCATCTCTGAATTGATTATTGCTGACCCTTTTTGCTACCATATTATAAGCCTTCCCAGCTCCACATACATCTACATTGTGCGTTTGACTCTCCCTGGTAATCGCTCTATCAAAGCTTTGAGAGTTTTGACTACATCGGTTGCCAATCACCGCCTGCTGCTGGGTAAGAACTGGTAATAATTTGAGATTTGCTTGACGGATTTGTGACACCCGCCACCACCACCACTTGTTAGTAGTATGTAGGATCATATTCTTGTGTGTTTCTATTGTTGCTAACCATGCCAGGATCACAAGCCGACGAGACTGACTGGGAGAACTTGACGAACGAGGAGCTTCATGATAAGTTTCAGCAAATGATGAGTGGACAGGTGCAAGATGTGCTAAACAGATTTGACGAGGCCATGGAGAAGATAGATGGCATGGAGAAGACGTTTGAAACAAAGCTCGATAACAAGTTTGCTGAATTGCTTTCGCGTTTTCCACCACCACCACCGGCTGCACCTGTCGCACCTCTGCAACAACAACAACAACAACGACTACCTCCACGTCGGGAAATAGCCCTCCGTTGAGTGAGCCGTGTCCCTCTTCAGCCTGGCCAAACTGCTGGTGCTACTGTTGATACTTCTGTGGCTCCTGCTGCTGATGTGAAGGAGGATGATTATGTGGGAGATTACGAGGATGAGGTTGATCAAAATCAGAACTACGTGCAACCACTAGCACCACAACAACCAGGTCGTCCACATGCAAATAATGGCAATTTTAGGGCTCCCCCTCAGGTACGAGATGATGACCATCTCCCTAAACTGAAATTGAATATTCCACCATTTGAGGGTAGAAATGTTCCTGATATATATCTTATTTGGGAGTTAGAAACTGAACAACGATTTATGTGTTTACAATATCCTGAGGAGAGGCGTGCTCCTGCTGCTGTTTGTGCTTTCACTAGCTTTGCATGTGTTTCGTGGTCTGAACATTGTCGATTATATCCTGTTCCAGCTACTTGGGCTTCTTTGAAAACTGCTATGTGTACTCGTTGGGTTCCACCATATTATCAACGTGAATTACTTCAAAAATTGCAGCGCTTAAGACAAGGAAAAATTCGGTAGAAGAATATTATTAGGAATTACAAACTGGCTTGATTAGATGTGGTATTGTTGAGGAGAATGAAGCTATGCTTGCACGTTTTCTGGGTGGATTAAATAGAGAGATTCAGACCATTCTAGACTATAAGGATTATAATAATATCACTCGTTTATTCCATCTTGCTTGTAAAGCTGAACGTGAAGTGTAGGATCGAGAGGCATTGGCGCGGAGTAACTTTTCTGCAGGTCGACCTTCATCATGGACACCACGTGCATCATCTACTTCCACACGTTCTGCTACACCGGCACCTCCGTCGGCTGCCACCTCCAACCATGATACAATAAAGCAGGCACAATCACCACTATCTTCCAAGAGCACACCTTCTGGGCCTGCAAAGAGTTCTTCTTCATCCATGGCATCAACAGGGCAAACACATGATATTATTTGTCGACGTTGCAAGAGTGGAGGTCATTATGCGAGAGAATGCCCATCTAAGCGTGTGATGATTGTTACTGAGGATGGTGGGTATGAGTCTGCTAGTGACTATGATGAGGAGACTTTGGCTCTTATTACCCATGAAGAACACGGTGGAGATGATTCTGATCATGAGACGCAATACATGGCTGCGGAAGATGCTGATAGGTATGAATGTTTAGATGCTCAACGTGTTTTGAGTGTGCAGGTTACACAAGCTGAGCAAAATCATAGGCATAATTTGTTCCATACAAAGGGAGTTGTGAAGGAACATTCTATTCGCGTCATCATAGATGGAGGGAGCTGCAACAACTTGGCTAGCATGGAGATGGTGGAGAAGCTATCTCTCACCACAAGATCACATCCACATCCTTACTACATCCAATGGTTCAACAACAGCGGCAAGGTTAAGGTAACATGTACTGTTCGTGTGCATTTTAGTATCTCTACATATGCTGATTATGTTGATTGTGATGTGGTACCTATGCAAGCATGTTCCTTATTACTTGGTAGACCATGGAAATTTGATAAAAATTCTGTACAGCATGGTAGAAACAATCAGTATACTCTTGTTCATTAGGATAAAAATATTACTTTGCTTCCTATGACTCCTGATTCCATTTTGAAAGATGATATTAATAGAGCTACTAAAGCAAAACAAGAGAAAAATAAGAGTGAAAATCAGATTGTGGCAAGAGAATTTGAGCAACAAATGAAGCCTAATAATAAACCATCTACTGTTGCTTCAGAAATTAAATTGAAAAGTGCATGTTTACTTGCCACCAAATCTGATATTGATGAGCTAGATTCTAGCAAATCTGTTTGCTATGCTGTTGTGTGCAAAGTGGCATTATTTTCATTCGAGGACGTGCCTTCCTCTTTGCCCCCTGCTGTCACTAACATTTTGCAGGAGTTCACTGACGTCTTCCCACAAGACGTGCCACTGGGATTACCACCTATTCGAGGGATTGAGCATCAAATTGACTTAATTCCTGATGCATCGCTACCCAACCGTGCACCATACCGCACCAATCCAGAGGAGACGAAGGAGATTATGCCTCAAGTACGGGAGCTGCTCGACAAAGGTTATATATGCGAATCTCTTAGTCCTTGTGCTGTTCCTATTATACTAGTGCCTAAAAAGGATGGTACGTCGCGTATGTGTGTTGATTGTAGAGGCATTAATAATATCACTATTTGTTATCATCATCCAATTCCTAGGCTAGATGATATGCTTGATGAATTGAGTGGCTCTACAATATTCTCCAAAGTTGATTTGCGTAGTGGATACCATCAAACTCGTATGAAATTTGGAGATGAATGGAAAACAACATTTAAAACTAAGTTTGGTTTATATGAGTGGTTAGTAATGCCTTTTGGGTTAACAAATGCACCTAGTACTTTCATGAGACTAATGAACGAAGTTTTACGTGCTTTCATTGGACGATTTGTGGTAGTCTATTTTGATGATATACTTATTTATAGCAAATCTTTGGAAGAACATTTGGAACATTTATGTGTTGTTTTTAATGCTCTACGTGATGCACATTTGTTTGGTAACCTTGGGAAGTGCACCTTTTGCACCGACCGAGTATCTTTTCTTGGCTATGTTGTTACTCCATAGGGAATTGAAGTTGATAAAGCCAAGATTGAAGCTATTGAGAGTTGGCCGCAGCCCAAAACGGTCATACAAGTCAGGAGTTTTCTTGGACTCAGTGGTTTTTATAGGCGTTTTGTGAGAGATTTTAGCACCATTGCTGCACCTCTCAATGAGCTTACAAAGAAGGATGTGCCTTTTGTTTGGGGTACCGCACAGGAAGAAGCCTTCACGGTATTGAAAGATAAGTTGACACATGATCCTTTACTCCAACTTCCCAACTTTAATAAGACTTTTGAGCTTGAATGTGATGCTAGTGGAATTGGATTAGGAGGTGTGTTATTTCAAGATGGCAAACCTGTTGCATACTTTTCTGAAAAATTGAGTAGGCCTAGTCTGAACTATTCTACTTATGATAAAGAATTATATGCTCTTGTTCGGACTTTAGAGACATGGCAACATTATTTATGGCCCAAAGAATTTGTTATACATTTTGATCATGAATCTTTGAAACGTATTAAAAGTCAAGCTAAACTGAATCGTAGACATGCTAAATGGGTTGAATTCATTGAGACTTTCCCTTATGTCATTAAACACAAGAAGGGTAAAGAAAATGTTAATGTTGATGCTTTGTCTCATCGCTATACTATGCTTTCACAACTTGACTTCAAAATTTTTGGTTTGGAGACCATCAAAGATCAATATGTGCATGATGCTGATTTTAAAGATGTAATGCAGAATTGTAAAGAAGGAAGAATATGGAACAAGTTCGTTATTAATGATGGCTTTGTGTTCCCTGCTAACAAGCTATGCATTCCTGCTAGCTCTGTTCGTCTTTTGTTGTTGCAGGAGGTGCATGGAGGAGGATTAATGGGACACTTTGGCGTGAAGAAGACGGAGGACGTACTTGCTACACATTTCTTTTGGCCAAAGATGAGATGGGATGTTGACCGTTTTGTTGCTCGCTGCACTACATGTCAAAAAGCTAAGTCACGACTCAATCATCATGGGTTATATATGCCTTTGCCTGTGCCTAGTGTTACTTGGGAGGATATATGATGCGGAGCATCCCAAGGTCATCCCCATGGACCAACCATCGTCTCATCAAGTGCCTACCGGACCCATGACTCGATCACGTGCAAGAGCCCTTGAAACCGAGGTGACATCTCTCCTCTCACAATTCCACTTCGATGCACATGAAGCATGGCTACTACCTCATATGGATACCTTGTGCATACTCAGGTACAATAGAGAAGCTAAGGAGAAAGGACAAGAAGAAGAGGAAGATGGACGAGAAGACGGAGAGGAAGAAGGGCTGCAGGAAAAGTCCCAGCCACCGGACGACCGGCCAAGACCGGACGTCCGGCGCCTGAAGCGTCAGCCGAGCCCCAGCCAGCGGATGTCCGGTCCAGACCGGATGACCGGTGCCCCTGCAACTGAGGCCAATGAGCGGACGTCCGGCCCCGACCGGACAACCGGCGCACCCGAGCCGAAGTCAGCGGAAGTCCGGAGCCTCCGGACGTCCGGCACCCCCGTCACAGAGCGGAACCAGCGGACATTCGGAGGACACCGGACGTCCGACAGCTCCTGAGACACCGGACGACCGGTCCCCAGCGGACGTCCGGTACCTGTCTGTGCATAGTGTTCGGGCCCGAGGCCCATGTACCCCTTCACTTCACCCCATTTGTACTAAGACTATATATAGACCCCCCATTCATCCTAGCTAGGGTTAGCATTGGTTTAGCTCATTTGAGAGATAGAGCATTGCTCATCCATACCAGATCTACTCCACGAGAGAGACTGCGGCCCCTCAACGGAGAAGATCCACCTTGGATTCAAGACCCCTTTTCAAGGGAAGATCCCCTTGTGGATTCAAGACCTCCTCACGGAGAAGAACCGGTTACCATGTATCGTCCCTAGTTGTCCGTGGATCCGTGTATCGTCCTATGTACTCGAGGATCTAGCCCATGTGTGACTTATTCGTGTCGGTTTAGTGATTTCCTCTTGTATTTTCCTTCCGTTCATCCTTGTGTTCTTCGTGTTTTCCCCAGGATCCACTCCTTTCGTGAAAGATCGGGCGACTAGGGTCTCTACCCTACATCATCTTGGTATCATGAGCAAGGTTTATCACGATTTCGGAGCCCCCCTCTTGGTTTTTCTAGCTTGATTTTGTTGTTTTTCGTCCCAATCCGAAAATCCCCACAAAAATAGCCCAAAACTTTTTCTTGTGTTTTGTGAGTTTTGATGATGTTTTGTTGGTTTTGATCCGTGAATTTGTTGTGTTGCAAGTCAATCTTGCCTTCCCCCACCATTTCCACCTCGAAATCCCTCCCAAAATCCCCAAAATCACCTCTCAAATCTGAAATTTCGCGTTGACCCCGACCACCGGACGTCCTTCACTTCACCGGACGTCCGGCAACCCAGGAAGCACCGGACGTCCGACCATTACCGGACGACCGGCGACCGGACATCCGTCCAATTTCGGACGAACGCTACTTCCACCACATCATCCGCTACACCACATCCACTTAACCGCTAACTACTCTGACGATTTTGGTCGCCTTTGGTTTTGAGAATTTGAGTTGCAGTACCGTATCCTTTTGTGTTTCGGCTATCTAGGTACGGTTCGACATCAACATCACCGCCGCTCATCTTCGCTACGGACGCGTCATCAACAACAACCACCTCGACTACGACTTGGTATTCGTGCCACCATTTTGACACCATACCAGAAGAAAGACCGGTAACCTCATCTTGGTATTGGACATATCACTCTTGCCATTACATTGATAGCCATCATCGCCTTACTCCTTTGCGTTGCTTACCCATCGAGACTAGCCATTGAGTATTGACGGCAACGAATCTTGTGCACTTTAGTGATCATACTTCCCATAGCATACATACATACATCATTGTTGCCTATATTGGTATCATCTCTTGTGTCACAAAGTTGTCATCGCATACTCACTTGCTATCTTGGTTCGTCAAGCATTGCATGAGAAAAGAGCTCAAACATCAAAGATCCAACCAAGCTTTTAAGCAAAGAGGAAAGATAAGCAAAGAGCTTTCAAGCAAGAACCATAGCATCATACAACATTAAGATTGTCATACTCGATCATCTTGGATCATATCATAGCAACACCTTGCATACAAACATATTTGGGATAGAAGTCGTTGCATTTTTGCTAAGTAGGTTGTGCACAAGTTCTTGTATCCACCTATCGTGCAATCGTGCTAGCGTCTCTCTAGTGTTGTGCAACAAGAGCATTTTTGTGGATACCACATTTTGGCTCATCCTTGGTTGCACAACGCCACTTATCTTTTTGCGCGTGTGTTTCCGTGTACCGTATATGCTTGGTCTACTTGTTACATTGCATCTTGCGAATCTTCTCGAACATTATTGAATCTTGTTCACATTCACACTAAAAATTGTGCCACCATCCTAACCAAGATCCACCATAAGCTTTTACTTGTGTAGGTGTGAGAAACCGACGAGAATTCGTACCAATTGGGCTATTTCCTTGTCCTACATTGGAGTGATCATCGATTCACTTTCAACTCCGGTCAAGGTACATTTGGTATTCGTTCTTCTCTTTCTACCACTCACACTTGTCTTGGAATGATGGATATGCCAAGTACTACTACCAACCCACTCTTCATGGAGCAAGACGACGACATGAACTCCTTCGTCACCAAGTGTCACCTCTTTGGTGCACAACGTGCTTTGCATCAACAGCAACAAGCTATGAGTGAACGCATCGACAACCTTGCCGCCGACTTGCGACTTTCCGAGCAACGTACAAGGGACTACTTCGACCACAAGCTCGACGATCACAAGAAAGAGAATGACGCAAGGATGGATGAGATTCGCGCTTTGTTGCTCAACCGCTCTTCTTCCACTTCAAGGAGCCGTTCAAGTCGCCATTCCAACTCAAGTACACCAACATCAAACACTCTTCATCGAACCGCGCGCACCGACCGTCAAGCAAACCTCAATCCGCTTTGGGAAACCGACTCTCAAGAGCACCGACGATGTCAAGCCGAAGAAGCCTTTGCGCTAGCTCGAGAATGGCAACAACAACGCCAACATGAAGAGGAAGAACGCATGCATCTACACCAAAATGCACAAGATGCCGAGGCTCAACGTCAAGAACAACAATTCCGTGACGCTCAAGCACTTGAGGCGCAACAAGCTCTATGTGATGCGAGTCGAGCCGTTGCCGACAGAGGCCGACAAGCCCATGAAGAAGAGGAAGCACTTCACGAAGAAATTCACGAACGATGATTTCAAGCTCGCATGCATCGTCTAGTTCCCCCTCGAGCTTGATGCGTTCCTCCACAAGCTTGGTAAGATAATCAAGTTCATCAAGAGCATGACGACAATGGGAATCCTCCGCGACAAGAGCAACACGAGGTTGACAACCCTCCACGTCAAGAACACCACGAGTTGAACAATCATCTACAACATGGGCGTCATCATCCCCGACCCCAACACAATGAAGAGCAACGCTACAGCAAGCTCAAGTTCACCATGCCCAAGTTCAACGGAAGCAACGATCCCGAAGAATACCTTTCATGGGAATTGAAAGTTGACAAGATCTTCCGTTTGCACAATTATGAAGAAGAGAAGAAGATTGCGATGGCATCCCTTGAGTTCCAAGACTATGTCCTCATTTGGTGGGAACAAGTCATTGAGCGTCGCGAGGCAAGAGGTGATCCACCCATTACTACTTGGGCACAAATGAAGGATGTCATGAGAGCATGCTTCGTGCCTACCTACTACAACCGCGACCTCTTCAAGAAACTCCAACAACTCAAGCAAGGAACCAAGAGCGTTGAAGAATACTACAAGGAGATGGAGATTGCAATGATAAGAGCCAATGTGACAGAAGATGATGAGCAAACTATGGCACGTTTCTTGAATGGAGTCAATCATCCTATCAAGAAGATCACCAACTTCCAACCATACTCAAATCTCATCAAGCTCGTGCACCAAGCTACCAAAGCAGAACGCCAAGTGCAAGATGACTTCAAGTATGCCAAGTTCTCATCCAAGTCCTACGGTTTCTCCAATAACCAAGTCTCAACGACTCCAACACCGACTACAAGACCGTCTACTTCCAACATCGACAAGTCGACTTCGAAGAAAGCTTCGCCTACTACAAGCAACTTCAAGCCGAGAGCTTCATCATCATCAACCCCTACCGATGAGACCGTCAAGACGAGTTCCCTCAAGTGTTTCACTTGCGGAGGCCGAGGCCACAAGTCCTATGAGTGCACCAACAAGCGCACCATGATCTTCAATGACGATGGCACTTATGATTCCATGAGCGAAGGAGAAATGGAAGCGCTGGAGCAAGTCGCCATGCATCGCTAAGTGAACAATGAAGAAGAACAAGTCTTTTGTGATGAAGACTCAAGTCCCGCACTTGTTGTCTCCAAAGTCTTGACTCTCCAACATCACCAAGAAGAAGACCAAAGATGCACCATATTCCACACCAAGGCCGGCATCAATGGACGATCCGTCAAGGTCATCATCGATGGAGGGAGTTGTCACAATCTCGCAAGTGAAGAACTTTGATCCAAGCTCCAATTGCCCAAGACGAAGCATCCACATCCATACAAAGTGCAATGGCTTACTAACTCCGGCACTATCCAAGTCGAGCACCGAGTATAAGTCTTCTTCAAAATTGGCGCCTACGAAGAGACCTTGGAGTGTGACATCATACCAATGACCGTTTCCCATCTTCTCCTTGGACGGCCATGGCAATTCGATAGAGGAGTCGTCCACGATGGGCGTAGAAACCACTATAGCTTCAAAATGCAAGGAAATGAGTTTGTGTTAGGACCTATGTCTCCAAGCCAAGTGACCGCCGATAAGCAAGCCACCCATCGTGGAGAGAATGGTGAGAGAGTGAGCCACCAAAAAGAGAGTGAGCGCCACAAGCCCAAATTGAGTGCCTCCATGATGAGCGAAAACAAGAACCTAGTTCTATTTGCCACCAAACGTGAGATGAGAGAAGTGTGTGAGAACCCATCTAGTGTCCTACACTACGTCCTCATGCGCAAGGACAATGCAACACAAACTAACATTTCTCACACTCTTCCTCTAGTGTTGTCTTCTCTTTTGCAGGAATTTTAAGATGTTTTCCCCGATGAGCTACCTCCGGGACTACCTCCACGACGAGGCATTGAGCACCGTACCGACCTCATCCCCGGAGCACCGCTTCCAAACAAAGCTCCCTACCACGTCAACCCCGAAGAAACCAAAGAAATTCAAAGGCAAGTAAAGCATCTCATAGACCATGGTCATGTGCGTGAAAGTTTGAGCCCTTGTGCCGTACCGGTCATTCTTCTGCCAAAACGTGACGGTACCTTTCGCATGTGCTCCGATTGTAGACCTATCAATGCTATCACCGTTTGTTATAGGTATCCCATTCCATGCCTAGATGATATGCTAGATGAGCTTAGTGGTGCCACTATATTTTCCAAAATTGATCTTAAGAGTGGTTACTAACAAATCCGCATACAAGAGGGTGATGAATCGAAAACCGCATTCAAAACCAAGTTTGGTTTGTATGAGTGGTTAGTCATGCCTATGGGTCTCTCAGAAGCACCGGGCACTTTTATGCGCCTTATGAATCATGTCTTTCGCCCTTACATTGGTATATTTGTTGTGGTTTACTTCGATGACATTCTTGTGTTTTGTAAATCTATCAACGAGCATGTCACCCATGTCCGCACCATTTTGCAAACTCTTCGAGAAGAGCGACTCTATGCTAATAAGGAGAAATGCCTTTTTGGTGTTGATAATGATGTAGGGTAGAACCCTAGTGGCCCGGTCTTTCACGAAAGGAGTGGATCCCGCGAAGAACACGATGAGCAGGAAGAGGGGAATGAGGAAAAACGGGGGAAAACACAAGGGGAAACATAAGAGGAACACTCAAACTAACAAGAACAAGTCACACATGTGCTAGATCCTCGGGTACATAGAACAATACATGAATCCACGGACAACTAAGGACGATACAAAAGGGTAGCCGGGTCTTCTCCATGAGGAGGTCTCGAATCCACAAGGGGATCTTCCCGTAAAGGGGTCTTGAATCCAAGGTGGATCTTCTCCGTAGAGGGGCCGCGGTCTCTCTCGTGGAGTAGATCCGATATGGATGAGCAATGCTCTATCTCTCAATGAGCTAAACCAATGCTAACCCTAGAAAGTTGTACGGGATATAGTATATATAGTCTAGGTGACGAAAGGGTACACGGGCCTCGACCCAAGTGGTTGCGCGTAGGCAGGGCCGAAAGTTCTGGGCTAGGCCGGAAGTTCCGGGCGCCGGAGGTTCGGGGGAGGGTCCGGCCTAACCAGAGAGTTGGCGCGGTGGAGATGTGCTGGCATCCGGGGGCAGGAAGGTCCGAGTAGGCCGGAGGTTCCGGGCGCCGGAAGGTCCGGGACGGGATCCGGGCTAACCCAAGAGTTGGCACGCCTGTGCTAGTCGAAGTCATCGGCGACCGAAAGCTCCAGGTCGGCCGGAAGGTCGGGGAGCCAAAAGTTCCGGGCTCTGGCCGGAAGTTCTGGGCTGTCCAAAGTGTTGACGCCTGTCTCTTCTTCTACAGTCCTCAGCTCCGAGTCTTGAGCGTTGTACCTGATGACACATAGTATCTCGGACTTAGGCAGTAGCCATGTCTCACTTGAAGAGGGGGAAAACTCAAGTAGGAGTGATGTCACCTCGGATTGAATAACACGTGCCCTAGCCCTTGTCATTGGTCCACTTGGAGCTTGGATAGTTGAGGTGGCGTCCATGTGGATGGTCGTGGGATGCTCCGCATCATCTCCCCTCCCTTGGGGAAGATCCGTCCTCGGATCGAGTTCTTCGTCACCATGGAAGCGAGAGAGATCTTTGATGTTGAAGATGTCGCTCACGTTGTATTTGTCCCGTGGGAGGTCGATCTTGTAAGCGTTGTCGTTGTAGCGTGCGAGCACCTTGAAGGGTCCATCGGCTCGTGGTCGAAGCTTAGACTTGTGTGCTTGTGGAAAGCGCTCCTTGCGAAGGTGTAGCCACACGAGATCACCAATGTTGAAGACCATAGGTTGCTTGTTAACGTTGAGCTTGGTCGCAAGGCATTGTACTTGGTGCTCGATGGTGTTTCTTGTATCTTCATGCACCTTCTTGATATGGGTCTCTCATGCACTTGCGTCCAAATTGATTCTCTCTTGGAGTGGTAGAGGTAGAATATCCAATGGTGACAAAGGGTTGAATCCATAGACGACCTCGAAAGGGGACTTGCCGGTTGTTGAGTGTCTTGCTCGGTTGAAGGCGAACTCGGTGATGGGTAGACACTCCTCCCACTCCTTGATGTTCTTCTTGATGAGTACTCAAAGTAGAGCGGAGAGTGTGCGGTTTGTCACCTCCGTTTGGCCGTCGGTTTGAGGATGGTACGCCGTGGAGAAGAGTAGCTTGATTCCAAGCTTGGCGCATAGGGTCTTCCAAAAGTATCTAAGGAACTTGACGTCGCGGTTCGAGACAATAGTCTTTGGCACACCATGTAGACGCAATATTTCCCTACAAAAGAGATTACCCACATGTGAAGCATCATCTATCTTGTTACAAGGAATAAAGTGTGCCATTTTTGAGAAACGGTCCACAACGACAAATATGGAATCTTTCCCATTGCGAGTCCTAGGCAAACCAAGTACAAAGTCCATGCTAATGTCTTCCCAAGGTTGGTATGGAATCGGTAAAGGCATATAGAGACCATGAGATTGAGCTTTGGACTTAGCTTTGCGACATGTAGAACACCGGTTGGTGAAGCGATTGATGTCCTGAAACATCTTTGGCCAAAAGTAGCTCTTCGAGAGTGTGGCGAACGTCTTGTCGCGTCCGAAGTGTCCCATTAATCCTCCTCCATGAGATTCCTGCAAAAGCAACAAACGAAGCGAGGACTCGGGAATGCAAAGTTTGTTAGCTCTCATAAGGTAGCCATCTTTGATGTAATAGCGTTCCCAAGATGTATTCGACAAACACTTGGCATAAGGAATGGCAAAAGTTGTATCATGCTCATATAAGTCTTTGATATGCTCGAAGCCAATGACATCTAACTCAAGTTGCGTGACAAGCATGCAAATGCGGGAAAGAGCATCCGCTACTATGTTTTCTTTACCTTTGATGTACTTGATGACATAGGGAAAAGACTCAATAAATTCACTCCATTTAGCATGACGCTTGTTCAACTTAGTTTGTCCCTTAAGATACTTGAGAGTCTCATGATCGGTATGAATGATAAACTCATGGGGACGAAGGTAGTGTTCCCATTCATGCAAAACGCGGACTAAAGCATATAGCTCTTTGTCATAGATGGGGTAGTTGAGTTGCGCTCCGGAAAGTTTCTCACTAAAGTAAGCTATGGGGCGCTTCTCTTGCGTTAACACACCTCCTATGCCATTACCACTAGCATCGCAATGAATTTCAAAAGGTTTGTCGAAGTTGGGTAAAGCAAGCACGGGAGCATGAGTAAGCAAATTCTTAAGCTCATTGAATGCGGTATCTTGGGATGGTCCCCAAACAAAAGGCGCATTCTTCTTGCTCAAAGCATGCAAAGGCGAAGCAATGGTGCTAAAATCCTTCACAAAGCGACGATAGAAACCCGCAAGGCCAAGGAAACTACGCACTTGATGCAAGTTGGTTGGTTGCGGCCAAGTCTTAATAGCATTGATCTTGGACTCATCTACATGAACACCCTTAGAAGAGACAACAAATCCTAAGAAAACGAGCTTATCAACACCAAAAAGGCATTTCTCCATATTAGCATAGAGACGCTCTTTCCTAAGAGTTTGCAAAACGGTGCGGACATGGGTGACATGCTCTTGGATAGATTTGCTAAACACAAGAATATCATCAAAGTAGACCACAACAAATATACCAATGTAAGGGCGAAAGACATGATTCATGAGGCGCATAAAAGTGCCCGGTGCTTCCGAAAGACCCATAGGCATGACTAACCACTCATACAAACCAAACTTGGTTTTGAAGGCGGTTTTCCATTCATCACCCTCTTGTATGCGGATTTGATAGTAACCACTCTTAAGATCAATTTTGGAAAATATAGTGGCACCGCTAAGCTCATCAAGCATATCATCTAGGCGTGGAATGGGATACCTATAACGAACGGTGATAGCATTGATAGGTCTACAATCGGAGCACATGCGAAAACTACCGTCACGTTTTGGCACAAGAATGACCGGAACGGCACAAGGGCTCAAACTTTCACGCACATGTCCATGGTCTATGAGATGCTTTACTTGCCTTTGAATTTCTTTGGTTTCTTCGGGGTTGACGCGGTAGGGAGCTTTGTTTGGAAGTGGTGCTCCGGGGATGAGGTCGATTCGGTGCTCAATGCCTCGTAGTGGAGGTAGTCCCGGAGGTAGCTCATCGGGAAAACATCTTGAAATTCCTGCAAAAGAGAAGACAACACTAGAGGAAGAGTGTGAGAGGTGTTAGTTTGTGGTGCATTGTCCTTGCACACGATGACGTAGTGTAGGACACTAGATGGGTTCTCACACACTTCTCTCATCTCACGTTTGGTGGCAAATAGAACTAGGTTCTTGTTTTCGCTCATCGTGGAGGCACTCAATTTGGGCTTGTGGCGCTCACTCTCTTTTTGGTGGCTCACTCTCTCACCATTCTCTCCACGATGGGTGGTATGCTTATCGGCGATCACTTGACTTGGTGACATTGGACGGAGGACGTACTCCTTGCCCTTCATCTTGAAGATGTAGTGGTTCGTTCAACCGTTGTGGATGACTCCTCTATCGAATTGCCATGGCCGTCCAAGGAGAAGATGACAAATGGTCATTGGAACGACGTCGCACTCCAAGGTGTCTTCGTAGGCGCCGATCTTGAAGGAGACTTGTACTCGGTGCTCGACTTGGATGGTGCCGGAGTCACTAAGCCATTGCACTTTGTATGGATGTGGATGCTTCGTCTTGGGCAATTGGAGCTTGGATCAAAGTTCTTAACTTTCGAGATTGTGACAACTCCCTCCATCGATGATGACCTTGACGGATCGTCCATTGATGCCGGCCTTGGTGTGGAATATGTGGCATCGTTGGTCTTCTTCTTGGTGATGTTGGAGAGTCAAGACTTTCGAGACAACAAGTGCGGGACTTGAGTCTTCAACACAAAATACTTGTTCTTCTTCATTGTTCACTTGGCGGTGCATGGCGACTTGCTCAAGTGCTTCCATTTCACCTTCACTCATGGAGTCATAAGTGCCATCGTCATTGAAGACCATGGTCCGCTTGTTGGTGCACTCGTAGGACTTGTGGCCTCGGCCTCCGCAAGTGAAACACTTGAAGGAACTCGTCTTGACGGTCTCATCGGTTGGGGTTGATGATGATGAAGCTCTCGGCTTGAAGTTGCCCGTAGTAGGGTTGCTTGTAGTTGGCAAAGCTTTCTTGGAAGTCGACTTGTCGATGTTGGAAGTAGAAGGTCTTGTAGTCGGTGTTGGAGTCGTTGAAGCTTGGTTATTGGAGAAGCCGTAGGACTTGGATGAGAACTTGGCGTAGTTGAAATCATCTTGCACTTGGCGTTCCGCTTTGGTATCTTGGTGCACTAGCTCGATGAGATTTGAGTATGGTTGGAAGTCGGCGATCTTCTTGATAGGATGATTGAGTCCATTCAAGAAACGTGCCATTGTTTGCTCATAATCTTCCGTGACATTGGCTCGTATCATGGCAATCTCCATCTCCTTGTAGTACTCTTCAACGCTCCTGGTTCCTTGCTTGAGTTGTTGGAGTTTCTTGAAGAGGTCGCGGTTGTAGTAGGTAGGCACGAAGCGTGCTCTCATGTCATCCTTCATTTGTGCCCAAGTAGTGATGGGTGGTTCACCTCTTGCCTCATGGCACTCTATGATTTGTTCCCACCAAATGAGGACATAGTCTTGTAACTCAAGGGATGCCATCATGATCTTCTTCTCTTCTTCATAATTGTGCAAACGGAAGATCTTGTCAACTTTCAATGCCCATGAAAGGTATTCTTCGGGATCGTTGCTTCCGTTGAACCTGGGCATGGTGAACTTGAGATTGCCGTAGCGTTGCTCTTCATTGTGTTGGGGTCGGGGATGATGACTCCCATGTTGTAGATGATTGTTCAACTTGTGGTGCTCTTGTTGCGGAGGGTTGTCAACCTCATGTTGCTCTTGTCGCGGAGGATTCCCATTATTTTCATGCTCTTGATGAACTTGATGGTCTTGGCGAGCTTGTGGAGGAGCGCGTCGAGCTCGAGGAGGAATTAGAAGACGCATGCGAGCTTGAAGTCGTCGTTCGTCAATTTCTTCACGAAGTGCTTCCTCTTCTTCACGGGCTTGACGGCCTCGGTCGGCAACGGCTCGACTCGCATCGCATAGAGCTTGTTGCCCCTCAAGTGCTTGGGTGTCACGGAGTTGTTGTTCTTGACGTTGAGCCTCAGCATCTTGTGCATTTTGGTGTAGACGCGCGCGTCCTTCCTCTTCATTTTGGCGTTGTTGTTGTCATTCGCGAGCCAGCGCAAAGGCTTCTTCGGCTTGATGTCATCGGCGCTCTTGAGAGTCAGTATCCCGAAGCGGATTGAGGTTTTCTTGACGGTCGGTGCGCGCGGCTCGACGAAGAGTGTTCGATGTCGGTGTACTTGAGTCAGAATGGTGACTTGAACGGCTCCTTCTTGAAGTGGAAGAAGAGCAGTTGAGCGACAAAGCGCGAATCTCGTCCATCCTTGCGTCATTCTCTTGCATGTGATCATCGAGCTTGTGGTTAAAGTAGTGATAGAGGCAAAGGTGTCCCGATGTTTCGATGAGATGGTGGTTATCGTTTTCTGTGGGAGTCGACCTTGACGATCCGACTACGAACGTGCGAGACGTCGTGCCTTAGCAATCGCTAAACCAACTTCCAAGGGTTATTGACCACGCCGGAGCACGATCAACCTGACCATGAGGGTCTGTTTCCTGTAAGCAAACAAAGAACATGCAAGAAACTGAGATTGCAATCTGGATATTGTGAATATAAGATGAAAGCTTTATTGATCAAGGTGGGGTTCTGTGACGCCCTGGTCTGGTCATTGAACACAAACGAAGTACCCGAAGTTGCAGCTCTGGCGAACTTTTAATCTAAACAAAACCCAAAGCCTAAACGATGCCCTAAGGGCTGTATATATGGAGGAGAGAGGGGGGAATTTCGTGGCCCTTGGTGGAGGGGTCCGAAACCAACCCTAACTCTTGTTTCCCCACACATACGCACTCTGAAAATAGCCTATACTTAAGTACTTCGAAAATACATGGGCCTGGCCCAATAATAAGGTGACACAGCACCTAAAATAACCTCGGGACTAAATTTATGAAGTGGCATCTTGTCTATTTCGTCCCATGCTTCATGCACTCATTATTGTGGCTTCAGAGTCCTGGAATCATCACTTGTAGCTCCATTCTTGTTCCCCTTGCGCATGCCATCAGCTCCATGCTTGAACTTGCTCCAAGGTTCATATTTCTTGTCCAATCTAGGCCCTTCATTTGTAAGCAAAACAAATGTATCCAATTTAGGCAGCATCATATTCTCATGAACATTAGAATCGTTACCAAGAAACGAAAGTACCTGATAATTCAATTGGCGTGCGCGAGCTCTAGTAATCGGTCCAGTATGTATAGCAGCAGGGGCTGTGGGTGTAACAATGGTATTGATGTCCTCATAATCCTCCCATTCTTGAAATGAAGTCGTCCTCGACGAAAGTTCATCGTCCTCACCCAAATAAGGCTTCAAATCTGCAATGTTAAAAGTGGGACTAACCCCAAAATCTGCAGGCAGCTCAAGTTTATATGCATTATCATTTATTTTCTCTAACACCTTAAAAGGACCATCAGCACATGGCATTAGCTTTGATTTGCGCAAATTAGGAAATCTATCCTTACGCAAATGTAACCAAACAAGATCTCCAGGTGCAAACACAACATGTTTTCTACCCTTATCTCCAGCAAGTTTATATTTAGCATTCATACGCTCAATGTTTTCCTTAGTTAACTCATGCATTTTTAAAATCAATTCAGCATGTTCTTTAGCATCAAAATTAACCTTCTCCGAAGATGGAAGAGGCAACAAATCAATAGGTGCACGAGGTAGGAAACCATACACAATTTCAAAAGGGCACATCTTAGTAGTAGAATGCAATGAACGATTATAAGCAAATTCAATATGAGGCAAGCATTCTTCCCACATTTTCTTGTTATTCTTCAAAACAGCCCTAAGCATAGTAGACAATGTTCTATTGACTACTTCAGTTTGTCCATCAGTTTGGGGGTGACAAGTAGTACTAAAAAGCAGCTTAGTCCCCAACTTAGCCCATAAACATCTCCAAAAGTGGCTAAGAAATTTAGTATCACGATCTGAAACAATAGTATTTGGCACACCATGCAAGCGAATAATTTCACGAAAGAACAAATCAGCAACATTAACAGCATCATCGCTTTTATGACATGGTATAAAGTGTGCCATTTTCGAGAACCTATCCACGACAACAAATATGCTATCCCTCCCCTTCTTTGTTCGAGGTAAACCTAAAACAAAGTCCATAGATATATCCTCCCAAGGAACACTAGGTACAGGCAAAGGCATATATAAACCATGAGGATTGAGTCGTGACTTAGCTTTTTGACATGTAGTGCAGCGAGCAACAAAACGCTCAACATCCCGTCTCATCTTTGGCCAAAAGAAATGTGTAGCAAGTATATCCTCCGTCTTCTTGACGCCAAAGTGTCCCATTAATCCTCCTCCATGCGCCTCCTGCAACAACAAAAGACGAACGGAGCTAGCTGGAATGCATAGCTTGTTAGCATGAAACACAAATCCATCGTTAAGAACGAACTTGTTCCAAGTTCTCCCTTCCTTACAATTCTGCAATACATCTTTAAATTCAGCATCATGAACATATTGATCTTTGATGGTCTCCAAACCAAATATTTTAAAGTCAAGTTGTGAAAGCATAGTATAACGACGAGACAATGCATCAGCAATAACATTTTCTTTACCCTTCTTGTGTTTAATGACATAAGGGAAAGTCTCAATGAATTCAACCCATTTAGCATGTCTACGGTTCAGTTTTGCTTGACTTTTAATGTGTTTCAAAGATTCATGATCAGAATGTATAACAAATTCCTTGGGCCATAAATAATGTTGCCATGTTTCTAAGGTCCGAACAAGAGCATATAATTCTTTATCATAAGTAGAATAGTTCAGACTAGGCCCACTCAATTTTTCAGAAAAGTATGCAACAGGTTTGCCATCTTGTAATAACACACCTCCTAATCCAATTCCACTAGCATCACATTCAAGCTCAAAAGTCTTATTGAAATCAGGAAGTTGGAGTAAAGGAGCATGTGTCAACTTATCTTTCAATACCGTGAAGGCTTCTTCCTGTGCGGTACCCCAAACAAAAGGCACATCCTTCTTTGTAAGCTCGTTGAGAGGTGCAGCAATGGTGCTGAAATCTCTCACAAAACGCCTATAGAAACCAGCGAGGCCAAGGAAACTCCTCACTTGTGTGACCGTTTTGGGCTGCGGCCAACTCTCAATAGCTTCAATCTTGGCTTTATCAACTTCAATTCCCTGTGGAGTAACAACAAAGCCAAGAAAAGAAACTCGCTCGGTGCAAAAGGTGCACTTTCGAAGGTTACCAAACAAACATGCATCATGTAGAGCAATAAAAATAGCACGTAAATGTTCCAAATGTTCCTCCAAAGATTTGCTATAAATCAATATGTCATCAAAGTAAACTACCACAAATCGTCCGATGAAAGCACGTAAAACTTTGTTCATTAACCTCATGAAAGTACTAGGTGCATTAGTTAACCCAAAAGGCATGACTAACCACTCATATAATCCAAACTTAGTTTTAAATGCTGTTTTCCATTCATCTCCCAATTTCATACGAATTTGATGGTATCCACTACGCAAATCAACTTTGGAGAATATTGTAGAGCCACTCAATTCATCAAGCATATCATCTAGCCTAGGGAATAGGATGACGATAACGAATAGTAATATTATTAATGCCTCTACAATCAACGCACATACGTGACGTACCATCCTTTTTCGGCACTAAAATGATAGGAACAGCACAAGGACTAAGGGATTCGCGTATATAACCTTTGTCGAGCAGTTCTTGTACTTGACGCATAATCTCCTTCGTCTCCTCTGGATTGGTACGGTATGGTGCACGGTTGGGTAATGATGCACCGGGAATTAAGTCAATTTGATGCTCAATCCCTCGAATAGGTGGTAATCCCGGTGGCACGTCTTGTGGAAAGACGTCAGCGAACTCCTGCAAAATGTTAGTGACAGCAGGAGCAAAGAGGAAGGCACGTCCTCGAATGAAAATAATGCCTCTTTGCACACAAAAGCATAGCAAACAGATTTGCTAAAATCTAGATCATCAATATCAGATTTGGTGGCAAGTAAACATGCACTTTTCAATTTAATTTCAAAAGCAACACTAGATTGTTAATTATTAGGCTGCATTTGTTGCTCAAATTCTTTTGCCACAATCTGATTTTCACTCTTATTTTTCTCCTGTTTTGCTTTATTAGCTCTATTAATATCATCTTTCAAAATGGAATCAGGAGTCATAGGAAGCAAAGTAATATTTTTATCCTTATGAACAAGAGTATATTGATTGTTTCTACCATGGTGTACAGATTTTTTATCAAATTGCCCTGGTCTACCAAGTAATAAGGAACATGCTTGCATAGGTACCACATCACAATCAACATAATCAGCATATGTAGACATACTAAAATGCACACGAACAGTACGTGTTACCTTAACCTTGCCGTTGTTGTTGAACCATTGGATGTAGTAAGGATGTGGATGTGGTCTTGTGGTGAGAGATAGCTTCTCCACCATCTCCATGCTAGCCAAGTTATTGCAGCTCCGTCCATCTATGATGACGCGAACAAAACATTCCTTCACAACTCCCTTTGTATGGAACAAATTATGCCTCTGATTTTGCTCAGCTTGTGTAACCTGTACACTCAAAACACGTTGAGCAACTAAACATTCATACCTGCAGCATCTTGAGCAGCCATGTATTGTGTCTCATGATTAGAATCATCTCCACCGTGTTATTCAGGTGTAATAAGAGCCAAAGTCTCCTCATCATAGTCACTAGCGGACTCATACCCACCATCCTCAGTAGCAATCATCACACGCTGAGATTGGCATTCTCTCGCAAAATGTCATCTTCCCTTACAACGATGACAAATAATATCACTTGTGTGCCCTGTTGATGCCATGGAAGAAGAAGAGCTCTGCGCAGGTCCAGCAGATGTGCTCTTGGCAGATAGTGGTGGTTGTGCCTGCTTTCTTGTATCACGGCTGGAGGTGGCACCTGATGGAGGTGCTGGTGGAGTGGAAGTAGAGGATGCACGTGGTGTCCATGATGAAGATCGACCTGCAGAAAAGTTAGTTCGCGCCAATGCCTGTCGATCCTGCACTTCACGTTCAGCTTTACAAGCAAGATGGAATAAACGAGTGATATTATTATACTCCTTATAATCTAGTATGGTCTGAATCTCTCTATTTAACCCACCCATAAAACGTGCAAGCATAGCTTCATTCTCCTCAACAATACCACATCTAATCATGCCAGTTTGTAATTCCTGATAATATTCTTCTACAGAATTTTTTCCTTGTCTTAAACATTGCAATTTTTGAAGTAATTCACGTTGATAATATGGTGGAACCCAACGAGTACGCATAGCAGTTTTCAAAGCAGCCCAAGTAGCTGGAATAGGATATAATCTACAATGCTCCGACCACCAAACACATGCAAAACTAGTGAATGCACAAACAGCAGCAGGAACACGTCTCTCCTCGGGATATTGTAAACATGTAAATCGTTGTTTAGTTTCTAACTCCCAAGTAGGATATATATCAGGAACATATCTACCCTCAAATGGTCGAATATTCAATTTTAGTTTAGGGAGATGGTCATGATCTTGTACCTGAGGGTGAGCCCTACCATTGCCATTATTTGCATGTGGACGACCTGGTGGTTGTTGTGCTGGTGGTGGCACATAGTTCTGATTTTGATCAACCTCATCCTCGTAATATCCGGCAAAATCATCCTCCTCCGCCTCAGCAGCAGGAGCCACAAAAGTATCAACTGCAACACCAACAGTTTGGCTAGCTGCAAGAGGGAGACGGCTTGCTCGGCGGAGGGCTATTTCACGATGTGTAGTTAGTCATTGTTGTTGTTGTTGTAGAGGTGCGTTAGGTGCAGCCGGTGGTGGTGGTGGAAGACGCGCGAGCAATTCATTAAACATGTTATCGAGCTTTGTTTCGAACATCTTCTCCATGCCATCTATCTTCTGCATGGCCTCTTCAAATCTGTTTAGCACATCTTGCACCTGTCCACTCATCATTTGCTGAAATTTATCATGCAACTCCTTATTCGTCATGTTCTCCCAGTCAGTCTCGTCGGCTTGTGATCCTGCCATGGTTAGCAACAATAGAAACACACAAGAATATGATCCTACAGACTACTAACAAGAGGTGGTGGTGGTGTCACAAATCCGTCAAGCAAATCTCAAATTCTTACCAGTTCTTACCCAGCAGCAAGCGTTGATTGGCAACCGTCGTAGTCAAAACTCTCAAAGCTTGGATAGAGCGATTACCAGGGAGAGTCAAACGCACAACGTAGATGTATGTGGAGCTGGGAAGGCTTATAATATGGTAGCAAAAAGGGTCAGCAATAATCAATTCAGAGATGCAAAGTTGAATAAACGCTCAACAACGGTACTGTGTTGGTCCTAGGCTAGACCGTGCTAGAGACGCGAGCCTAGAACACTAACAAAATCATGGCGCTGCCCGTAAACAATGGAGGAGCACACTCTGAAGTTTTTTCCTTTTTTTCACTTTTTTGCACTTTTTTTCCTCTTTTTTTTGCTCCGCAACAAATTTTTTTCGAAAAAGTCTACAAATAGTCTAAAAACTGCCTAGCCAGAATTTTCCAGACTTAGTTTTTTTTGAGTTTGGAACTATTTTTCTTCTGTGGGTAGCACGGAATCTTGGGAGTCCTACTCTGTCACGACTCGGAGTATGGCGTGATCTGGAACTCGAAAACAATGCAACAATTACTGGACTCGGACTAGGACTGGTGGCGGAGATGAATCTGGTGGAATCTTGGACTGGTCGCGGCGATGAATCTGGTGGAAATCAGACTGGTGGCAGATATATGTTGCAGGTGGACTCGGATTGGTGTGATGGCGGCGGATATGTGGTGGCGTATATGGACTCGGATTGATGGTGAATATGTGGTGGTGAATATGGCAGCGACGAAGAAGTTGGTGTGGTGGTGGTATATGGCAGCAGCGATGATGATGATGATGCAGTGGTGATATATGGCAGCGGCGACGTGACAACCTGTGAACAGAACTCGAAACTCTAAAGGACTAGACGCTAAGACCAGCAACTTGACACGATGATGCAACCGCAAATTCAACAAAGCAAATACAGAAAAGATTATGCAAAGGCTCAGATTGGTTCGGATAGGATGAACTAACCCTAATTTTTTTGGCTTTTTCGTGGACTATAGGTATGAATAATAGACTCGATCTAAACTACGAAAAACTGTAAAATCTCACCAAGCAACCTGAAAATCTGATACCACTTGATAGAGGAAAAGGTGTCCCGATGTTTTGATGAGATGGTGGCTATCGTTTTCTGTGGGAGTCGACCTTGACGATCCGACTACAAACGTGCGAGACGTCGCGCCTTAGCAACCGCTAAACCAACTTCCGAGGGTTATTGACCATGTCGGAGCACGATCAACCTGACCACGAGGGTCTGTTTCCTACAATCAAACGAAGAACAAGCAAGAAACTGAGATTACAATCTGGATATTGCGAATATAAGATGAAACCTTTATTAATCAAGGTGGGGTTCTGTGACACCTTGGTCTGGTCGTTGAACACAAAACCCAAAGCCTAAACAAAACCCAAAGCCTAAACGATGCCCTAAGGGCTATATATATGGAGGAGAGAGGGGGAATTTGGTGGCCCTTGGTGGAGGGGTCCGAAACCAACCCTAACTCTTGTTTCCCCACACATACGGACTCTAAAAACAGCCTATACTTAAGTACTTCGAAAATACATGGGCCTGGCCCAATAATAAGGTGACGCGGCACCTAAAATAGCCTCTGGATGAAATTTATGAAGTGGCATCTTGTATATTTCGTCCCATGCTTCATGCACTCATTATGGTGGCTTCAGAGTCCGGGAATCATCACTTGTAACTCCGTTCTTGTTCCCCTTGCGCATGCCATCATCTCCATGCTTGAACTTGCTCCAAGGTTCATCTTTCTTGTCCAAGCTAGGCCCTTCATTTGTAAGCAAAACAAATGTATCCAATTTAGGCGGCATCATATTGTCATGAACATTAGAATCGTTACGAAGAAACGAAAGTACCTAATAATTCAATTGGCGTGCGCGAGCTCTAGTAATCGGTCCAGTATGTATAGCAGCAGGAGCTGTGGGTGTAACAATGGTATTGATGTCCTCATCAAGTAGTCCCTTGTACATTGCTTGGAAAGTCGCAAGTCGGTGGCAAGGTTGTCGATGCGTTCACTCATAGCTTGTTTCTCTTGATGCAAATCATGTTGTGCACCAAAGAGGTGACTCTTGGTGACGAAGGAGTTCATGTCATCGTCTTACTCCATGAAGAGTGGGTTGGTAGAAGTAATTGGCCTATCCATCATTCCAAGACAAATGTGAGTGGTAGAAAGAGAAGAACGAGTACCAAATGTACCTTGACCAAAGTTGAAAGTGGATCGAGGATCACTCCAATGTAGGACAAGGAAATAGCACAATTGGTACGAGTTCTTGTCGGTTTCTCACACCTACACAAGTAAAAGCTTTTGGTGGATCTTGGTTAGGATGGTTGCACAAAATTTGATGTAATTGTAAGTGAGCTTCAATAATGTTGGAAAAGATTCGCAAGATGCAATGTAACAAGTAGACCAAGCATATAAGGTACACGGAAACACACACGCAAAAATATAAGTGGGGTTGTGCAACCAAGGGTGAGCCAAAATGTGGAATCCACGAAAATGCTCTTGTTGCACAACACTAGAGAGAAGCTAGCACGATTGCATGATAGGAGGATACAAGAACTTGTGCACAACCTACTTAGCAAAAATGTAACGACTGTTATGATATGATCCACGATGATCGAGTATGACAATCTTAATGTTGTATGATGCTATGGTTCTTGCTTAAAAGCTCTTTGCTTATCTTTCCTCTTTGCTTAAAAGCTTGTTTGGCTCTTTGATATTTGAGCTCTTTTCTCATGCAATGCTTGACGAACCAAGATAGCAAGTGAGTATGCGATGACAACTTTGTGACACAAGAGATGATACCAATATAGGCAACAATGATGTATGTATGCTATGGAAGTATGATCACTAATGTGCACAAGTCTTGTTGCCGGCAATACTCAATGGCTAGTCTCGATGGGTAAGCAACGCAAAGGAGTAAGGCTATGATGGCTATCAATGTAATGGCAAGAGTGATATGTCCAATACCAAGATGAGGTTAACGGTGTTGCTTCCGGTATGGTGTCAAAATGGTGGCACGAATACCAAGACGTAGTCGAGGTGGTCGTTGTTGATGACGCGTCCGTGGCGAAAATGAGCAGCGGTGATGTCGATGTCGAACCGTACCTAGATAGCCGAAACACAAAAGGATACGGTACCGCAACTCAAATTCTCAAACCTCAAAGTAGCAATTGTGTCGGAGAGCATCCAAAAATAGTTGGGTTATGCGGAAATGGTGGAGGTATGCGGAAGTATATATGGTATATGGTGAGCACCGGAACAAAATTTGGTGGAATTTAGGCGGAGATGTGGAAGTAGTGCAAACTTTCTGTCGTAGCCGGAAGTTCCGTGTAAGACGGATGGTCCGGGGTCCGGAGGTTCCGAGGAAGGCCGGAAGGTTCGGGGGCCGGAATGTCTGGGCTGGACCGGAAGTTCCGGTGGTCGGGATTCTGCCAAGAACAGAGACTTGGGGATCGTGGATTTGGGCGGAAAAACTTGGGGAAAAGCCCAAATCCGAAGGGGAAAAAGAAGAAATTGGAGGAAAATAAGGTGGGGAGGCTAGATCTACGAGCCACACACAAACTTCACGGATCAAAACCAACAAAATCTCAACACACGAACAAATCACAAAAAAATTTGGGGCTATTTTTGGTGGGGATTTTCGGATTGGGACAAAAAACAACAAAATTAGGCTAGAAACAAACGGGGAGGCTCCAAAATTGTGATCAACCTGGCTCTAGATACCAAGATGATGTAGGGTAGAACCCTAGTGGCCCGATCTTTCACGAAAGGAGCGGATCCCATGAAGAACACAATGAACACGAAGAGGGGAACGAGGAAAAACGGGGGAAAACACAAGGCGAAACACAAGAGGAACACTCAAACTAACGAGTACAAGTCACACATGTGCTAGATCCTTGGGTACATAGAACAATACACGAATCCACGGACAACTAAGGACGATACAAAAGGGTAGCCGGGTCTTCTCCGTGAGGAGATCTTGAATCCACGAGGGGATCTTCCTGTAAAGGGGTCTTGAATCCAAGGTGGATCTTCTCCGTATAGGGGATGCGGTCTCTCTCGTGGAGTAGATCCGATATGGATGAGCAATGCTCTATCTCTCAATGAGCTAAACCAATACTAACCCTAGAAAGTTGTACGAGATAGAGTATATATAGTCTAGGTGATGAAAGGGTACACGGGACTCGGCCCAAGTGGCTGCGCGTAGGCAGGGCCAGAAGTTCTGGGCGCCGGAGGCTCCGGGGAAGGTCCGGCCTAACCAGAGAGTTGGCGCGGTGGAGATGTGCTGGCATCCGGGGGCCGGAAGGTCCGGGCAGGCCAGAGGTTCCGGACGCCGGAAAGTGCGGGACGGGATCCGGGCTAACCCGAGAGTTGGCACGCCTGGGCTGGTCGAAGTAGGAGTGATGTCACCTCAGATTGAATAGCATGTGCCCTAGCCCTTGTCATCGGTCCACTTGGAGCTTGGATAGTTGAGGTGGCGTCCATGTGGATGGTCGTGGGATGCTCCGCATCAGATAAGCTCGTTTTCTTGGGTTTTGTGGTCTCTTCTAAGGGTGTTCATGTAGATGAGTCCAAGTTCAATGCTATTAAGACTTGGCTGCAACCATCCAACTTGCATCAAGTGCGTAGTTTTCTTGCTCTTGCGGGTTTCTATCATCGCTTTGTGAAGGATTTTAGCACCATTGCTTCGCCTTTGCATGCTTTGAGCAAGAAGAATGCGCCGTTTATTTGGGGACCATCCCAAGATACCACATTCAATGAGCTTAAGAATTTGCTTACTCATGCTCCCATGCTTGCTTTACCCAACTTCGACAAGCCTTTTGAGATTCATTGTGATGCTAGCGGTAATGGCATAGGAGGTGTGTTAACGCAAGAGAAGCGCCCCATAGCTTACTTTAGAGAAAAACTTTCCCGAGCGCAACTCAACTATCCCATCTAATACAAAGAGCTATATGCTTTAGTCCGCGTTTTACATGAATGGGAACATTACCTTCGTCCCCATGAGTTTATCATTCATACCGATCATGGGACCCTCAAGTATCTCAAGGGTCAAACTAAGTTGAACAAGCGCCATGCTAAATGGAGTGAATTCATTGAGTCTTTTCCCTATGTCATCAAGTACATCAAGGGTAAAGAAAACATCGTCGCGGATGCTCTTTCCCGCATATGCATGTTAGTCACGGAACTTGAGTTAGATGTCATTGGCTTCGAGCATATCAAAGAATTGTATGAGCATGATGACACTTTTGCCACTCCTTATGCCAAGTGTTTGTCGAATACATCATGGGAACGCTATTACATCAAAGACGGCTACCTTATGAGAGCTAACAAACTTTGTAGTCCCAAGTCATCCCTTCGTTTATTGCTTTTGTAGGAATCGCATGGAGGAGGATTAATGGGACACTTTGGAAACGATAAGACATTCGCCACGCTCTCGAAGAGCTACTTTTGGCCAAAGATGTTTTGGGACGTCAATCGTTTCACCAACCGGTGTTCTACATGCCGCAAAGCTAAGTGCAAAGCTCAAACTCATGGTCTCTATATGCCTTTACCAATTCCATACCAACCTTGGGAGGACATAAGCATGGACTTTGTACTTGGTTTGCCTAAAACTCGCGATGGGAAAGATTCTATATTTGTCGTTGTGGGCCGTTTCTCCAAAATGGCACATTTTATTCCTTGTCACAAGATAGACGATGCTTCACATGTTGCTAATCTCTTTTGTAGGGAAATATTGCGTCTCCATGGTGTGCCAAAGACAATTGTCTCGGACCGCGACGTCAAGTTCCTTAGCTACTTTGGAAGTCCCTATGCGCCAAGCTCAGAATCAAGCTACTCTTCTCCACGGCGTACCATCCTCAAACCAACGGCCAAACGGAGGTGACAAACTGCACACTCTCCTCTCTACTTCGAGTACTCATCAAGAAGAACATCAAGGAGTGGGAGGAGTGCCTACCTATCGCCGAGTTCGCCTACAACCGAGCAAGACACTCAACAACCGGCAAGTCGCCTTTCGAGGTCGTTTACAGATTCAACCCATTGTCACCATTGGACATTCTTCCTCTACCACTCCAAGAGCGCATCAATTTGGACGCAAGTGTGCGTCTGACACATCTCAAGAAGATGCATGAAGATACAAGAAACACCATCGAGCGCCAAGTTCAACGCCTTGCGACCAAGCTCAACTTCAACAAGCAACCTAGGGTCTTCAACTTTGGTGATCGAGTGTGGCTACACCTTCGCAAGGACCGCTTCCCACAAGAACGCAGATCCAAGATTCGACCACGAGCGGATGGACCCTTCAAGGTGCTTGCACGCTACAACGACAACGCTTAAAAGATCGACCTCCCGCGAGACAAGTACAACGTGAGCGACATCTTCAACGTCAAAGATCTCTCTCCCTTCCATGGTGATGAAGATTTTGATCCGAGGACGGATCTTCCCCAAGGGAGCAGAGATGATGCGGAGCATCCCAAGGTCATCCCCATGGATCTACCATCGTCTCATCAAGTGCCTACCGGACCCATGACTCGATCACGTGCAAGAGCCCTTGAAACCGAGGTGACATCTCTCCTCTCACAATTCCACTTCGATGCACATGAAGCATGGCTACTACCTCATATGGATACCTTGTGCATACTCAGGTACAATGGAGAAGCTAAGGACCAAGGACAAGAAGAAGAGGAAGATGGATGAGAAGACGGAGAAGAAGAAGGGCTGCAGGACAAGTCCCAGCCACCGGACGACCGGCCGGGACTGGACGTCTGGCGCCTGAAGCATCAGCCGAGCCCCAGCCAGCGGACGTCCGGTCCAGACCGGACGACCGCTGCCCCTGCACCCGAGGCCAATGAGCGGACGTCCGGCCCCGACCGGACAACCGATGCGACCGCACCCGAGCCGAAGTCAGCGTAAGTCCGGAGCTTCCGGACGTCCGGCACCCCCATCACAAAGTGGAACCAACGGATGATCAGAGGACACCGGACGTCCGACAGCTCCTGAGGCCCATTGATGTAGGGTGGAACCCTAGATGGCCGATCTTTCACGAAAGGAGCGGATCCCAAAGAGAAACACGAGGAACACGAGGGGGATACACGAGGGGAAACACGAGAGAAACACTCAAACCAACAAGATTCGATTACACATGTGCTAGATCCAATAACACAAAGAGATACACGATGATCCAAGGTCAACAAAGGACGATACAAATTAACCGGTTCTTCTCCTAGAAGGAGGTCTTGATGGGGGCCACCCAAGAGGGGGTCTTGAATCCAAGGGGGATCTTCTCCGAAGAGGGGCCGCGGTCTCTCTCAAGGAGTAGATCCGATATGGATGAGCGAAGCTCTATCTCACAAATGAGCTATCACAACGCTAACCCTAGAAAGAGGAAGGGGATGAAGTATATATAGTCTAGGGGGGGAGAGGGTACATGGGCTTCGGCCCTTCACTGTTCACAGACAGGCGAGGCCGGATGTCCGGGCATCGGGCCGGATGTCCAGGGCTTCAGGAGTGGCCGGATGCCCGGGCTGGGGGACGGATGTCCGGGCTGGCGGTGAAAACTCCTGTGGTCTCTGGATAGATGAGGCCGGATTTCCGGGCAGAGGGCCAGATTTCCGGGGCTTCGGGGGAGGCCGGATATCCGGCGCGCAGGGCCGGATGTCCGGGCCCTGTAACTTTTCTGGCTGGGCTGCGGCTGCTGTGGTGGCATCTCGAGTGGCCGGATGTCCGGGATCTTGGCCGGATGTCCGGGGCCTGGAAGGTGAACTTGCCCGTTTCTGTGGTTCTCTTCATCCGTGGACTTGGCGGCTCGTCCGTCTTCACGTGCATCTTCGGGAGGCTCCTCTTGACACCTGATCATGCATAGCATATCGGACTTAGGTAGTAACCATGTCTCGAGTGGATCATATGTGATATCACTAAGGAAAGAAGTCACCTCGTTCTCGAGAGCTCTGGCTCGTGCTCGTGTCATGGGTCATCTTGGCTCTTGATGCGACGATGGTAGGTCCATGGGGATGATCATGGGATGCTCCGCATCATCTCCCCTCCCTTGGGAAAGATCCGACCTCGGATCGAAATCCTCATCACCATGGTACGGGGTTAGATCTTTGGTGTTGAAGATTTCGCTCACGGAGTACTTATCGCGTGGGATGTCGATCTTGTATGCATTGTTGTTGTAGCGTGCAAGCACCTTGAAGGGTCCATCCGCTCGTGGTAGGAGCTTGGACTTGCGTTCATTGGGGAAGCGACCCTTGCGAAGGTGTAGCCGCACAAGATCTCCAACATGGAACATCATGGGTTGCTTGTTGGCATTAAGCTTGGCCGCGAGTCGTTGTACTTGGCGCTCGATGGTGTTCCTTGTATCTTCATGCATCTTCTTGAGGAAGTTGGCTCGTGCACTCGCGTCCATGTTTGTGCACTCTTGTAGCGGTAGAGGTAGAATGTCCAATGGGGACAATGGGTAAGCCATAGACGACCTTGAATGGGGACTTGCCGGTAGTCGAATGTCTTGCTCGGTTGTAGGCGTACTCGGCGATGGGTAGGCACTCTTCCCACTCCTTGATGTTCTTCTTCATCAACACACGTAGTAGGGTGGAGAGCGAACGGTTGGTGACCTCCGTTTGGCCGTCGGTTTGTGGATGGTATGCCGAAGAGAACAAGAGCTTGATTCCGAGCTTGGCGCATAAGGTCTTCCAAAAGTAACTCAAGAACTTGATGTCACGGTATCGTCTTTGGCACTCCATGAAGGCGCAAGATTTCCCTACAAAACAAATTTGCAATATGTGAAACATCGTCTATCTTGTTGCAAGGACTGAAATGAGCCATTTTGGAGAAACGGTCCACAACAACAAAAACGGAATCCTTGCCATTTCGAGTTCTAGGCAAACCAAGCACAAAGTCCATGCTAATATCTTCCCATGGTTGATATGGAATTGGAAGTGGCATATAGAGGCCATGATATTGGGCTTTAGACTTAGCTTTGCGACATGTAGAACAACGGTTGGTGAAGCGATTGACGTTGCGATGCATCTTGGGCCAAAAGTAGTTCTTGGAGAGCGTAGCAAATGTCTTGTCGCGTCCAAAGTGTCCCATGAGTCTGCCTCCATGAGATTCCTGCAAAAGCAACAAACGAAAAGAGGACTCGGGGATGCAAAGTTTTTTAGTCCCATAAGATATCCATCTTTGATGTAGTATCGATCCCACGAAGTACGCATCCAACACTTGGCATAAGGTATGGTGAATGTCGGATCTTGTTCATACAAGTCTTTGATAAGCTCAAAACCAATGACATCCAACTCAAGGTTAGTAACAAGCATGCATATACGGGAAAGCGCATCCGCCACAACATTTTCTTTACCCTTAATGTACTTGATGACATAGGGAAATGACTCAATAAATTCACTCCATTTAGCATGACGCTTGTTCAACTTAGTTTGTCCCTTAAGATACTTGAGAGTATCATGAGCGGTATGAATGATAAACTCATGGGGACGAAGGTAGTGTTCCCATTCATGCAAAACGCGGACTAAAGCATATAGCTCTTTGTCATAGATGGGGTAGTTGAGTTGCGCACCGGAAAGTTTCTCACTAAAGTAAGCTATGGGGCGCTTCTCTTGCGTTAACACGCCTCCTATGCCATTACCACTAGCATCGCAATGAATTTCAAAAGGTTTGTCAAAGTTGGGTAATGCAAGCATGGGAGCATGAGTAAGCAAATTCGTAAGCTCATTGAAAGAAATATCTTGAGATGTTCCCCAAACAAACGGTGCATTTTTCTTACTCAAAGCATGCAAAGGTGAAGCAATGGTGCTAAAATCCTTCACAAATCTACGGTAGAAACCGGCTAAACCAAGAAAACTACGCACTTGTTGCAAATTGGTTGGTTGGGGCCAAGTTTTAATAGCATTGATCTTAGATTCATCAACATGAACACCCTTAGAAGATACTACGAAACCCAAGAAAACAAGCTTATCAACACCAAATAGGCATTTTTCCATATTAGCATAAAGTTGCTCTTTTCGAAGAGTTTGTAGCACGGTGCGAAGGTGGGTGACAAGATCTTTGAGAGAATTGCTAAACACAAGGATATCATCAAAGTAGACAACAACAAATTCATCAATGTAAGGGCAAAACACGTAATGCATAAGACGCATGAAAGTACCGGGTGCTTCCGATAAACCCATAGGCATGACTAACCACTCATAGAGACCAAACTTTGTTTTGAAAGCGGTTTACCATTCATCACCCTCTTGTATGCGGATTTGATAGTAACCACTTCTAAGATCAATTTTGGAAAAGATAGTGGCATCGCTAAGTTCATCAAGCATATCATCAAGGCGTGGAATGGGGTACCTATATCTAACGCTGATAGCATTGATAGGTCTACAATCGGAGCACATGCAAAAGCTACCGTCACGTTTTGGTACAAGAATGACCGGTACGGCACAAGGACTCAAACTTTCACGCACATGTCCATGGTCTATGAGATGCTTTACTTGCCTTTGTATTTCTTTGGTTTCTTTAGGGTTGACAAGTATGGAGCTTTGTTGGGAAGCGGCGCTCCGGGGATGAGATCAATTCGGTGCTCAATGCCTCATAGTGGAGGTAGACCCGGAGGTAGCTCATCGGGGAAAACATCTTGGAATTCCTGCAATAGAGAAGATAACCCCAAAGGTAGATCGTGAGAGTTGTTAGTTTTTGTGACCTCGTCCATGCACAATAGGACATAGTGTAGGACACTTGATGGGTTCCCACACACTTCTCTCATCTCATGTTTGGTGGCGAAGAGAACTAAGTTTTTCTTGTCGCTCATCGTGGAGGCACTCAATTTGGGCTTGTGGCGCTCACTCTCTTTTTGGTGTGTCGCTCTCTCACTATTTCTCCATGATGGGTGGCTTGCATGTCGGTGAGCACTTGGCTTGGAGACATAGGACGTAGCACAAATTCCTTCCGTTTCATCTTGAAGATATAGTGATTTGTACGCCCATTGTGAATGACACCTCGGTCAAATTGCCATGGCCGTCCAAGGAGGAGGTGGCAAACGGTCATCGGAAGGACATCACATTCCAATGTGTCTTCATAGGCGCCGATCTTGAAAGAGACTTGTACTCTATGCTCGACTTGTATGGTGCCACTGTCGCTTAGCCATTGAACCTTGTAGGGGTGGTGCTTCATCTTGACCAATTGGAGCTTGGAGCATAGTTCTTCACTTGCTAAGTTGTGGCAACTACCTACATCGATGATGACCTTGACGGAACGTCCATTGATGCCGGCCTTTGTGTGGAAGATATGGCATCTTTGATCTTCGTCTTGTTGATGTTGAAGAGTCAAGACCTTGGAGACAACAAGAGTGGGACTGGAATCTTCATCGCAAAAGACTTGGTCATCTTCATCTTCATTGTTCACTTGTCCGTGCATGGCCACTTGCTCAAGAGCTTCCATCTCTCCTTCACTCATGGAGTCATAGGTTCCGTCGTTGTTGAGGATCATGGTGCGCTTGTTTGTGCACTCGAAGGACTTGTGGCCTCGGCCTCCGCATGTGAAGCATTTGATAGAACTTGTCTTGATGGTCTCATCGGGTGGAGTAGATGATGATGGAGCTTTCTTGAAGTTGCTTGTAGTAGGAGGACGACTTGAGCTTGTCGAAGCTTTCTTGTAACTTGACTTGTCGTCGTTGCTTGTAGAAGGCTTGGTTGAGGTAGAAGGTTTTGGAATCGTCGAAGCTTGATTGTTGGAGAGGCCATAGGACTTGTATGAGAACTTGGCGTACTTGAAGTCGTCTTGTACTTGCCGTTCCGCTTTGGTAGCTTGATGCACTAGCTCGACGAGGTTCGAGTATGGTTGGAAGTCGGCGATCTTCTTGATAGGATGATTGAGTCCATTCAAGAACCTTGCCATAGTTTGCTCATCATCTTCTTTGACATTGGCTCGTATCATGGCAATCTCCATTTCCTTGTAGTACTCTTCAACACTCTTGGTTCCTTCCTTGAGTTGTTGGAGTTTCTTGAAGAGGTCGCGGTTGTAGTAGGTAGGCACGAAGCGTGGTCTCATAACATCCTTCATTTGTGACCAAGTAGTGATGGGTGGTTCACCTCTTGCCTCGCGGCGCTCAATGACTTGTTCCCACCAAATGAGGACGTAGTCTTGGAATTGAAGGGATGCCATTGCGATCTTCTTATCTTCTTCGTAGTTGTGCAAGCGGAAGATTTTGTCAACCTTCAATGCCCATGAGATGTACTCTTCGGGGTCATTGCTTCCATTGAACTTGGGCATGGTGAACTTTAGCTTGTTGTAGCGTTGCTCTTCATTGTGTTGGGGTCGGGGACGATGACGCCCATGTTGTAGATGATTGTTCAACTCGTGGTGCTCTTGACGTGGATGGTTGTCAACCTCGTGTTGCTCTTGTCGTGGAGGATTCCCATTGTTGTCAAGCTCTTGATGAACTTGATGTTCTTGTCTCGCTTGAGGGGGAGTTTGTCTATCTTGACGAGGCGCTTGTCTATCTTGACGAGGAGCTTTTTGATGCACACGTCTTTGGTAAATTCTTTCTTGAGCTTCATCGCAAAGTGCTTCTTGATGTAGTCGAGCTTGTCGGCCTCTATTGGCTACGACACAACTTGATTCATGAAGGGCACGTTGCGCTTCAAGTGCTAGATCTTCACGTATTTGTTGTTCTTGGCGTTCCGCCTCGGCGTCTTGTGCATCTTGATTATGTCGTGCTCGCTCCTCTTGTTCTTGTTGACGTTGCCGTTGCCGTTCTCGAGCTAGCTCAAAGGCTTCTTCGGCTTGACGTCGTCGATGTTCTTGCGAGTCAGTGTCTCAAAGTGGATTCAGGTTTGCTTGACGCTCACTGCACGCGGCTCGACGAAGAGTGTTCGATGTCGGTGTACTTGAGCTGGAGAGGGTGAAGTCGGAATGTTGAATTGAACGGCTCCTTCTTGAAGTGGAAGAAGAGCGTTGAGCAACAAAGCGCGAATATCGTCCATCCTTGCGTCATTCTCTTGCTTGTGATCGTCGAGCTTGTGGTCGAAGTAGTCCCTTGTAGGTTGCTTGGAAAGTCACAAGTTGGCGGCAAGGTTATCGATGCGTTCACTCATAGCTTGTTGCTCTTGATGCAAAGCACGTTGTGCACCAAAGAGGTGACTCTTGGTGACGAAGGAGTTCATGTCATCGTCTTGCTCCATGAAGAGCGGGTTGGTAGAAGTACTTGGCCTATCCATCATTCCAAGACAAGTGTGAGTGGAAGAAAGGGAAGAACCAATATCAAATGTACCTTGACCGATGTTGACAATGGATCAAAGATGACTCCAATGTGTCAGAAGGAAATAGCACAATTGGTACCAATTCTTGTCGGTTCTCGCACCTACACAAGTAAAAGCTTATGGTGGAGCTCGGTTAGGATGGTGGCACAAAATTTGATGGAATTTTAAGTGAGACTCTATAATGTTGGAAAAGATTCACGAATTTGCAAATGCAACAAGTAGACCAATAGCAAGCTATGGTACACGGAAACACACACGCAAATAGATAAGATGGGGTTATGCAACCAAGTATGAGACAAAATGTGGAATCCACGAAAATGCTCTTGTTGCACAACACTAGAGAGACGCTAGCACGATTGCACAATAGGCGGATACGAACTTGTGCACAACCTACTAAGCAAAAATGCAACGACTTCTATCCCAAGTATGCTATATGTATGATGTTCCTATGCATTGATCCAAGATGATCGAGTATGACAATCTTAATGTTGTATGATGCTATGGTTCTTGCTCTTTGCTTGTCTTTCCACTTTTGCTTAAAAGCTTGTTTGGCTCTTTGATGTTTGAGCTCTTTTGTCATGCAATGTTTCACGAAGCAAGATAGCAATTGTCTATGTGACAACAACTTTGTGACACAAGTGATGATACCAAGAGATGCAACACGATGATGGGATGTATGCTATGGGAAGTATGAACACAAATGTGCACAAGTCACGTTGTCGGCAATACTCAATCGCAAAGGGTAAGCAATGCAAAGGAGTAAGGCTATGATGGCTATCAATGTAATGGCAAGAGTGATATGTCCAATACCAATATGAGGTTACCGGTCTTGCTTCCGGTATGGTGTCAAAATGGTGGCACGAATACCAAGTCGTAGTCGAGGTGGTCGTTGTTGATGACGCGTCCGTGGTGAAAATGAGCAGCGGTGATGTCGATGTCGAACCGTACCTAGATAGCCGAAACACAAAAGGATACTGTATCGCAACTCAAATTCTCAAAGCAAAATTTGGCAAAATTGTCGGAGTTGGTAGCGGGAAAGGCTAGGGTGGTGCTATGCGGAAGTGGTGGAGGTATGCGGAAATGTATGTGGGCACCGGAACGAAATTTGGCGAGAGTTAGGCGGGAAACGTATGGTGGATGGGTTGTTTTGCTGCCAGGGGCCGGATGTCCGGGGGTGATGGCCGGATGTCCGGGCTGGTCTGGTCGGATGTCTGGGCGCTGGATCCGTGGACGAATTCGAAAAACACCGCGTGGAGAGGTCAAATCCGGGGCAAAATTCGGAAGATTTTGTGGATGGAAATTGGGGAAAAGGTGGGGGAATGCTAGATCTACCTGCAACACACGAAATCCGTGGATCAAATCCAACAGAACTTCATCACACCAACAAACCACAAAAAGAAATTGGGGCAATTTTTGTGGGGCAATTTTCGGATTAGGACGAAAAACAACAAAACAAGGCTAGAAACACAACGGGGAGGCTCCGAAATCATGATCAACGTGGCTCATGATACCAAGATGATGTAGGGTGGAACCCTAGATGGCCGATCTTTCACAAAAGGAGCGGATCCCAAATAGAAACACGAGCAACACGAGGGGGATACACGAGGGGAAACACGAGAGAAACACTCAAACCAACAAGATTCGATTACATATGTGCTAGATCCAATAACACAAAGAGATACACAGTGATCCAAGGTCAACAAAGGACGATACAAAGTAACCAGTTCTTCTCCTAGAAGGAGGTCTTGATGGGGGCCACCCAAGAGGGGGTCTTGAATCCAAGGGGGATCTTCTCCGAAGAGGGGCCGCGGTCTCTCTCAAGGAGTAGATCCGATATGGATGAGCGAATCTCTATCTCACAAATGAGCTATCATAACGCTAACCCTAGAAAGAGGAAGGGGATGAAGTATATATAGTCTAGGGGGCGAGAGGGTACATGGGCTTCGGCCCTTCACTGTTCACAGACAGGCGAGGCCGGATGTCTGGGCGTCGGGCCGGATGTCCGGGGCTTCAGGAGTGGCCGGATGTCCGGGCTAGGGGGCCGGATGTCAGGGCTCGCGGTGAAAACTCCTGCGGTCTCTGGATAGACGAGGCCAGATTTCCGGGGCTTCAGGGGAGCCCGGATGTCTGGGGCGTGGGGCCGGATGTTCGGGCCCTGTAGCTTTTCTGGCTGGGCTGCGACATCTGTGGTGGCATCTCTAGTGGCCGGATGTCCGGGGCCTGGAAGGTGAACTTGCCCGTTTCCGTGGTTCTCTTCATCCGTGGACTTGGCGGCTCGTCCGTCTTCACGTGCATCTTCGGGAGGCTCCTCTTGACACCTGATCATGCATAGCATATCGGACTTAGGTAGTAACCATGTCTCGAGTGGATCATATGTCATATCACTAAGGAAAGAAGTCACCTCGTTCTCGAGAGCTCTGGCTCGTGCTCGTGTCATGGGTCCTCTTGGCTCTTGATGCGACGATGCTAGGTCCATGGGGATGATCATGGGATGCTCCGCATCACCCATGTACCCCTTCACTTCGCCACATTTGCACTAAGACTATAAATAGACCCCCCATTCATCCTAGCTAGGGTTAGCATTGGTTTAGCTCATTTGAGAGATAGAGCATTGCTAATCCATACCGGATCTACTCCACGAGAGAGACCGCGGCCCCTCTTCGGAGAAGATCCACCTTGGATTCAAGACCCCTTTTCAAGGAAAGATCCCCTTGTGGATTCAAGACCTCCTCACGGAGAAGAACCGGTTACCGTGTATCGTCCTATGTACTCGAGATCTAGCCCATGTGTGACTTATTCGTGTCGGTTTAGTGATTTCCTCTTGTGTTTTCCTTCTGTTCATCCTCGTCTTCTTCGTGTTTTCGCCTGGATCCGCTCCTTTCGTGAAAGATCGGGCGATTAGGGTCTCTACCCTACATCAATATATCTATGGACTTTGTTTTAGGTTTACCTCGAACAAAGAAGGGGAGGGATAGCATATTTGTTGTCGTGGATAGATTCTCGAAAAAGGCACACTTTATACCATGTCATAAAAGCGATTATGCTGTTAATGTTGCTGATTTGTTCTTCGTGAAATTATTCGCTTGCATGGTGTGCCAAATACTATTGTTTTAGATCATGATACTAAATTTCATAGCCACTTTTGGAGATGTTTATGGGCTAAGTTGGGTACTAAACTGCTTTTTAGTACTACTTGTCACCCCCAAACGGATGGTCAAACTGAAGTAGTCAATAGAACATTGTCTACTATGCTTAGGGCTGTTTTGAAGAATAATAAGAAAATGTGGGAAGAATGCTTCCCTCATATTGAATTTTCTTATAATCGTTCGTTGCACTCTACTACTAAGATGTGCCATTTTGAAATTGTGTATGGTTTCCTACCTCGTGCACCCATTGATTTGTTGACTCTTCCATCTTCGGAGAAGGTTAATTTTGATGCTAAACAACGGGGTGAATTGATCTTAAAAATGCATGAGTTAACTAAGGACAACATTGAGCGTATGAATGCTAAATATTAACTTCTTGGAGATAAGGGTAGAAAACATGTTGTCTTTGCACCTGGAGATCTTGTTTGGTTACATTTGCGTAAGGATATGATGTAGGGTGAAACCCTAGATGGCCGATGTTTCACGAAAGGAGCGGATCCCAAAGAGAAACACGAAGAACACGAGGGTATTCACGAGGGAAAACATGAGAGAAATACTCAAACCAACAAGATTCGATTACACATGTGCTAGATCCTCGAAACACAAAGAGATACATGAGGATCCAAGGTCAACAAAGAAAACCGGTTCTTCTCCTTGAAGCAGGTCTTGATGGGGCCGCCCAAGAGGGGGGGGTCTTGAATCCAAGTTGATCTTCTCCGAAGAGGGGCCGCAGTCTATCTCGAGGTGGAGAACGGTATGGATGAGTGAAGCTCTATCTCACATATGAGCTAAACCAACGCTAACCCTAGAAAGAGAAAGGGGATGAAGTATATATAGTCTAGGGGGGCGAGAGGGCACATGGGCTTCGGCCCTTCACTGTTCATAGACAGGCGAGGCCGGATGTCCGGGCGTCGGGCCAGATGTCCGGGGCTTCAGGAGTGGCCGGATGTCGGGGCTGGGGGGCCAGATGTCCGAGTTGGCGGCGAAGACTTCTGCGGTCTCTGGATAGACGAGGCAGGATTTCCGGGCAGAGGGCCGGATTTCTGGGGCTTCGGGGAAGGCCGGATGTCCGGGGCGCGGGGCCGGATGTCCGGGCCCTGTAGCTTTTCTGGCTGGGCTGCGGCTGCTGTGGTGGTATCTCCAGGGGCCGGATGTCCGGGGTCTTGGTCGGATTTCCAGGGCCTGGAAGGTGAACTTACCCGTTTCCGTTGGTCCTCTTCATCCGTGGACTTGGCGGCTTGTCCGTCTTCACATGCATCTTCGAGAGGCTCCTCTTGACACCTGATCATGCATAGCATATCGGACTTAGGTGATATCACTAAGGAACGAAGTCACCTCGTTCTCGAGAGCTCTGGCCCGTGCTCATGTCATGGGTCCTCTTGGCTCTTGATGCGACGATGGTAGGTCGATGGGGATGATCATGGGATGCTCCGCATCATCTCCCCTCCCTTGGGAAAGATCCGACCTCGGATCGAAATCCTCATCACCATGGTACGAGGAGAGATCTTTGATGTTGAAGACGTCGCTCACGGAGTACTTGTCGCGTGGGATGTCGATCTTGTATGCATTGTTGTTGTAGCATGCAAGCACCTTGAAGGGTCCATCCGCTCGTGGTAGTAGCTTGGACTTGCGTTCATTGGGGAAGCGATCCTTGCGAAGGTGTAGCCACAAAAGATCTCCAACATGGAACATCATGGGTTGCTTGTTTTCGTTAAGCTTGGTCGCGAGTCGTTGTACTTGGCGCTCGATGGTGTTCCTTGTATCTTCATGCATCTTCTTGAGGAAGTTGGCTCGGGCACTCGCGTCCATGTTTGTGCGCTCTTGAAGCGGGAGAGGTAGAATGTACAATGGGGACAATGGGTTGAAGCCATAGACGACCTCGAAGGGGACTTGCCGGTAGTCAAATGTCTTGTTCGGTTGTAGGCGTACTCGGTGATTGGTAGGCACTCTTCCCACTCCTGTATGTTCTTCTTTATAAACACGCGTAGTAGGGTGGAGAGCGTACGGTTGGTGACCTCCGTTTGGCCGTCGGTTTGTGGATGGTATGCCGAAGAGAACAAGAGCTTGATTCCGAGCTTGGTGCAAAAGGTCTTCCAAAAGTAACTCAAGAACTTGACGTCGCGGTCCGAGACAATCGTCTTTGGCACTCCATGAAGGCGCAAGATTTCCCTACAAAACAAATTTGCAATATGTGAAGCATTGTCTATCTTGTTGCAAGGAATGAAATGAGCCATTTTGGAGAAACGGTCCACAACAACAAAAACGGAATCCTTGCCATTTCGAGTTCTAGGCAAACCAAGCACAAAGTCCATGCTAATATCTTCCCATGGTTGATATGGAATTGGAAGTGGCATATAGAGGCCATGAGATTGGGCTTTAGACTTAGCTTTGCAACATGTAGAACGACGGTTGGTGAAGCGATTGACGTCGCGATGCATCTTGGGCCAAAAGTAGTTCTTGGAGACCGTAGCAAATGTCTTTTCGTGTCCAAAGTGTCCCATGAGTTCGCCTCCATGCGATCCCTGCAAAAGCAACAAACGAAAAGAGGACTCGGGGATGCAAAGTTTGTTAGCTCTCATAAGATATCCATCTTTGATGTAGTATCGATCCCAAGAAGTACGAATCAAACACTTGGCATAAGGTATGGCGAATGTAGGATCATGTTCATACAAGTCTTTGATATGCTCAAAACCAATGACATTCAACTCAAGGTTAGTGACAAGCATGCATATACGGGAAAGCGCATCCGCCACAACATTTTCTTTACCCTTAATGTACTTGATGACATAGGGAAATGACTCAATAAATTCACTCCATTTAGCATGACGCTTGTTCAACTTAGTTTGACCCTTAAGGAATTTAAGTGTTTAATGGTCGGTATGGATGATGAACTCACGTGGGCGAAGGTAATGTTCCCATTCATGCAAAACTCGCACTAAAGCATATAGCTCTTTGTCATAGATGTGGTAATTGAGTTGCGCTCCGGATAGTTTCTCACTAAAGTATGCAATGGGGCACTTCTCTTTGCTTTAACACGCCTCCGATGCCATTACCACTAGCATCGCAATGAATTTCGAAAGGTTTGTCAAAGTTGGGTAATGCAAGCACGGGAGCATGAGTAAGCAAATTCTTAAGATCATTGAAAGCAATATCTTGAGATGTTCCCCAAACAAATATTGCATTTTTCTTACTCAAAGCATGCAAAGGTGAAGCAATGGTGCTAAAATCCTTCACAAATCTACGGTAGAAAGCGGCTAAAACAAGAAAACTACGCACTTGTTGCAAATTGGTTGGTTGGGGCCAAGTTTTAATAGCATTGATCTTAGATTCACGAACATGAACACCCTTAGAAGAAACTACGAAATCCAAGAAAACAAGCTTGTCAACGCCAAATAGGCATTTTTCCATGTTAGCATAAAGTTGCTCTTTTCGAAGAGTTTGTAGCACAGTGCGAAGGTGGGTGACATGATCTTGGAGAGATTTGCTAAACACAATAATATCATCAAAGTAGACAACAACAAATTCACCAATGTAAGGGCGAAACACGTAATGCATAAGACGCATGAAAGTACCGGGTGCTTCCGATAAACCCATAGGCATGACTAACCACTCATAGAGACCAAACTTTGTTTTGAAAGCGGTTTTCCATTCATCACCCTCTGGTATGTGGATTTGATAGTAACCATTTTTAAGATCAATTTTGGAAAAGATAGTGGCACCACTAAGTTCATCAAGCATATCATCAAGGCATGGAATGGGGTACCTATATCTAACAGTGATAGCATTGATAGGTCTACAATCGGAGCACATGCGAAAGCTACTGTCACGTTTTGGCACAAGAATGACCGGTACGACACAAGGACTCAAACTTTCTTGCACCTGTCCATGGTCTATGAGATGCTTTACTTGCCTTTGTATTTCTTTGGTTTCTTTAGGGTTGACGCGGTATGGAGCTTTGTTGGGAAGCGGCGCTCCGGGGATGAGATCAATTCGGTGCTCAATGCCTCGTAGTGGAGGTAGACCCAGAGGTAGCTCATTGGGGAAAACATCTTGGAATTCCTCCAATAGAGAAGATAACACCAAAGGTAGATCATGAGAGTTGTTAGTTTTTGTGACCTCGTCCTTGCACAAGAGGACATAGTGTAGGACACTTGATGGGTTGTCACACACTTCTCTCATCTCATGTTTTGTGGCAAAGAGAACTAAGTTTTTCTTGTCGCTCATCGTGGAGGCACTCAATTTGGGCTTGTGGCACTCACTCTCTTTTTGGTGGGTTGCTCTCTCACCATTTTCTCCATGATGGGTGGCTTGCTTGTCGGCGAGCACTTGGCTTGGAGACATAGGACGTAGCACGAACTCTTTCCCTTTCATCTTGAAGCTATAGTGATTTGTTGTAGCGACCTGACCCGAGTGGATCAAGTCTTTGTGCTTAAGTGTCATCCCTGGATCGGTATGCTGACACACACAGTACTTGAGGATTTATAACAGAGGTAAATCACATGTATAAAGTAACGTAAATACTATTACCTCAATCCAAAATAGCGGAAGTAACAAGGTTGTGGATTACCATCAACACCAACGGCAAAGTTGAGTGTAGAAATCGTAACCCTAACGTATCACTTACTCGTCGTAAGATAAACCTGCAACATGAGACGTTGCAGCCACAAAGGGTCAGTACATTGAGTGTACTGGCAAATTCACACCATAGAGAATGATGAACAATGGCTATCACTACATGCATATTTGGCTGGTGGAAAAGCTCTACGGTTTAAGGTTTTTGCGAAAAGCCAATTTTTCCCTACTGCAAAGGAATAAATTTTATTTAACTATCATGGTGGTTGTTAATCATTGAGAATGGTTGATAGCATTCTCAATCCCAATTAAGTAACATCATTAAACCCAACCAAATTAATTTAAAGTAACATGATGAGATTCACATGATAATTCAGGTACTAGATACTCAAGACGTCCATAACCGGGGACACGGCTAATCATGATTAGTTTATACACTCTGCAGAGGTTTGCGCACTTTTCTCCCACAAGACTCGATCTCCTTCGTTGGATTTCTCGCACTACATGGTGTTTGAGAAACGGATGACCGAGACATAGTCTTTCAGAAGCGTTTGCACCTTACAATGGGTAGACCGTACCACCTACAACCCCTACATCTACTAGTCTACCACTGTAAGAGTTCGCACGACTTAATCAACTATGCTAGAGCCCATAATAGCTTGTGGCTACACACGGAAGTTTCTAGCATGAATAATCTTATGATCCCTTTGAGCCCGGGTGGCCGACCATAGGATGATCACACGGTATATCCTCGGGATCTCCTAGGACAACAGTGGTATATCCCAGGTGTCCGGTCAAGTCCACTGGTATATCCCCAGGGTGCCCCTAGCAATCCACCCAGATGTGTATTTAAGTTGCCACCTTAAGTTGAACCATTAAATAACAATCTCACATCTGTCATGGATTTCACTCACACCCAAACCACGTCTACGAGCATAGCATAGCAATATAAGCAACGCATAGAGGTAACTCCCAAGGGTTTGATATTAACAGGGCAATAGGTTCCTATCTCAGTAACTACTTCCCAATACCCACATGTTATCAATCCTACTCATGCAATGTTTGAGGGTTGAACTAATGCATAAAAACTGGGTATGAAAGGGGATATGATCAAAGTGTGAACTTGCCTGCAATGTTGATGAAGATGATTCGCACTCAAAAATCTTGATAGCTCTACTCGTCACACTCCGGTCAATCTATCGTAAGCAAGCAATAGTAACCACACATAACCAATCACTCAAAAGATCAGAAAGATCGAAGAAGACGATTCGGAAAACATCAAAACCAAGCAAACAGCTCTTGCAACATAAAACAGTTTCTAACAGTACCAAAATTATGTGAATTTGGCCATATCAGAATGTTTAGGTCAAGAGCTTCGATTTGCAAAAAGAATCAACTCAAATGGAGCTACGAAACTCAAGTTATGATCAAAAGAAGTTTGAATTCAAATCTGATCTAATTCAAAATTTAAACTTTTCAAAAACATGTTTGAGTTGGATTACTGGATAGAGGAGATCATAACGAAGACGTGGGTGTTGGTTTCGTTGGATTTGGACTAACGAGTAAAAAGTTATGAGGGTTTGAAGTACAGGGACTAATCTATGAAGAAATTTATCACGAATAGGTCCCTGGCCGAAATTTAAAACAGAAAAAGAAAAAAAACAAATCTTATCGAACGAACGTTCGCTGCAGAGGCTTACAAGGTGAAAACCGTTTGCTAAGGAGATCTAAACAGAGAACGTCCGCTAAATAATGATAATAAAAACGGTTTTTTTTAAACCGATCTAGATTGGACCGGTCGGCGGCGGTTTTTACCATGGTTTTCGACGGTTAAGCGGCGGGCGAAGTTCGATGAGGTTCCGCGCGGCGGCGGCAAAATCCTGCGGGACGGGGCGGCGGCTCTGGCAAAAGGCGACGACGGGGCGCGGGCTCCGGCGAGCGGTGCGGCGTCGGGGGCAACGCGGTGGCGGTGGTGCAGCGTCGCGAGCGCAAGCGGCGGCAGCATTCGGCGGCAGCAGCGGATCTGGACGCGGCGGTGGTGATGCGGATGGGGTGCGGCGGCTGCGAAGCGAGGGCGGGGAGGAGAGAGAGGGGGTGAGGGGCGACGGGGCCGGCCTTAAAAGGGCGAGGGGTGGCGTGGAGGGGGGCGACGGCGCTGTGGAGGCGGCGGACTCCAGCGAAGTCCCGGTCGTGCACGGGACGGAAGAGGCGGCGGCGACTTGGGCCGGCTGGCTGGGCTTCGGCCCAGTCGGCCCGGGGATTTTTTTTAAAGAAAACATTTTCTAGACAATTTAAAAATAAAAATAAATTAAATGAAAATATTATATAGGCATATAATATATCAAAATTTTCAGAAAAAGATTTCCTACGCGCTGAACATTTTTATTACTTCAAATAAAATCCACAAACATCCAGATAATTCAAAGAGTGCTACTGGTCTAATAAAATACAATAAAAATCATTTTAAAAATACCAAAATGATTTCAAATTAATTTTTTCTCCAATTTCTATTTTAGGGAATCAGGTTACCCTATTTTCCATATATTTTTATTTTGGAGAAAAATAATTCGAATAAAACTCAAATAACTCCAAATTGAAAATAAATTCAAAAGAACTTTGAATTTAATTTCTTTGAAACTCCCAACTCATATTTCATATAATTTGAAGAAGTCATTTTATCTTCTCTCATGAAAATCATTGAGCTGCATGAAGTTTATGAATTGAAATATTTCCAAATGAAATTCAATTATTTTCAAATACCCTTTCATTTAATTTGAATGGAAGAAGTCATATCATCTTCGCTCAAGGGTTTTGTATTTGAAAATAATTTGAATTCATGGAGTCAGAAAGCAAATATGAAAGTTTGGGAAAGTCCTTTTATTCCCTCTCATTTAACTTTCAAAAAGTTTTAGATTCACTCACTTTCAGACAATCAATCAAAAAGTCAATCAAATCTATCTATTTATTATAACATTCCAAAATTTAGAATTTTGGGATGTTACATTTGTATGCCCATTGTGAATGACACCTCGGTCAAATTGCCATGGCCGTCCAAGGAGGAGGTGGCAAACGGTCATCGGAATGACATCACATTCCAATGTGTCTTCATAGGCGCCAATCTTGAAAGAGACTTGTACTCTATACTTGACTTGTATGGTGCCGGTGTCGCTTAGCCATTGAACCTTGTAGGGGTGAGGGTGCTTCATCTTGACCAATTGGAGCTTGGAGCATAGTTCTTCACTTGCTAAGTTGTGGCAACTACCTCCATCAATGATGACCATGACGGAACATCCATTGATGCCGGCCTTTGTGTGGAAGATATGGCATCTTTGATCTTCGTCTTGTTGATGTTGAAGAGTCAAGACCTTGGAGACAACAAGAGCGGGACTTGAATCTTCATCGCAAAAGACTTGGTCAACTTCATCTTCATTGTTCACTTGTCGGTGCATGGCCACTTGCTCAAGAGCTTCCATTTCTCCTTCACTCATGGAGTCATAGGTTCCGTCGTCGTTGAGGATCATGGTGCGCTTGTTTGTGCACTCGAAGGACTTCTGGCCTCGGCCGCCGCATGTGAAGCATTTGATAGAACTTGTCTTGATGGTCTCATCGGGTGGAGTAGATGATGATGGAGCTTTCTTGAAGTTGTTTGTAGTAGGAGGACGACTTGAGCTTGTCGAAGCTTTCTTGTAACTTGACTTGTCGCCGTTTCTTGTAGAAGGCTTGGTTGAGGTAGAAGGTGTCGGAGTCGTCGAAGCTTGATTGTTGGAGAGGCCATAGGACTTGGATGAGAACTTGGCATACTTGAAGTCGTCTTGTACTTGCCGTTACGCTTTGGTAGCTTGATGCACTAGCTCGATGAGGTTCGAGTATGGTTGGAAGTCGGCGATCTTCTTGATAGGATGATTGAGTCCATTCAAGAACCTTGCCATAGTTTGCTCATCATCTTCTTTGACATTAGCTCGTATCATGGCAATGTCCATTTCCTTGTAGTACTCTTCAACGCTCTTGGTTCCTTGCTTGAGTTGTTGAAGTTTCTTGAAGAGGTTGCAGTTGTAGTAGGTAGGCATGAAGCGTGCTCTCATGACATCCTTCATTTGTGCCCAAGTTGTGATGGGTGGTTCACATCTTGCCTCGCGGCGCTCAATGACTTGTTCCCACCAAATGAGGACATAGTCTTGGAACTCAAGGGATGCCATCGCGATCTTCTTCTCTTCTTCATAATTGTGCAACCGGAAGATCTTGTCAACTTTCAATGCCCATGAAAGGTATTCTTCGGGATCGTTGCTTCCGTTGAACTTGGGCATGGTGAACTTGAGCTTGTCGTAGCGTTGCTCTTCATTGTGTTGGGGTCGGGGATGATGACGCCCATGTTGTAGATGATTGTTCAACTCGTGGTGCTCTTGGCGAAGTTGGATGTCCTCCTCATGTTGCTCTTGGCGAGGATTGGGTCCATTGTCTTCTTGCTCTCGATGGACTTGATGTTCTTGTCTCGCTTGAGGGGGAGCTTGTCTATCTTGACGAGGAGCTTGTCTACCTTGAGGAGGATCTTGTCAATGCACACGTCTTTGGTAAATTCTTTCTTGTGCTTCATCACGAAGTGTTTCTTGATGTAGTCGAGCTTGTCGGCCTCGATCGGCTACGGCACAACTTGATTCATGAAGTGCACGTTGCGCTTCAAGTGCTTGAGCTTCGCGTAGTTGTTGTTCTTGGCGTTCCGCCTCGGTGTCTTGTGCATCTTGATGTTGTCGCGCTCGCTCCTCTTGTTGTTGTTGACGTTGGCATTGCCGTTCTCGAGCTAGCGCAAAGGCTTCTTCGGCTTGACGTCGTCGATGTTCTTGCGAGTCGGTGTCTTGAAGTGGATTGAGGTTTGCTTGACGCTCGTTGCGTGCGGCTCGATGAAGAGTCTTCGATGTCGGCGTACTTGAGCCGGAGAGGGTGAAGTCAGAATGGTGACTTGAACGGCTCCTCTTCTTGAAGTGGAAGAAGAGCGGTTGAGCAACAAAGCGCGAATCTCGTCCATCCTTGCGTCATTCTCAAATAAATGATAGGTTTCCTAATTTGCGCAAATCAAAGCTAATGCCACGTGCTGACGGTCCTTTTATGGTGTTAGAGAAAATAAATGATAATGCATATAAACTAGAGCTGCTTGCAGATTTTGGGGTTAGTGCCACTTTTAAAATTGTAGATTTGAAGCCTTATTTGGGTGAGGAAGATGAGCTTCCGTCGAGGACGACTTCATATCAAGAAGGGAAGGATGATGAGGACATCAATACCATTGTTACAACCACAGCCCCTACTACTACCTATACTGGACCAATTACTAGAGCTCACGCACGCCAATTAAATTATCAGGTACTTTCGTGTCTTGGTAATGATTCTAATGTTCATGAGAATATGATGCTTCCTAAATTGGATACATTTGTTTTGCTTACAAATGAAGGGCCTGACATGGATAAGAGTGATGAACATTGGAGCAAGAACAAGCATGGAGTTCATGGCATGCGCAAGGGGAACAAGAACGGAGTTACAAGTGATGATTTCAGGACATTGAAGCCACAATAATGAGTGCATGAAGCCCTGGACGAAATATACCAGATGCCACTTCATAAACTTCATCCACATGCTATTCTAGGTGCTGCGTCACCTTATTATTGGGCCAGGCCCATGTAATTTCAAAATACATAAGTATAGTGATGAGGACATCAATACCATTGTTACACCCATAGCCCCTGCTGCTATACATACTGGACCAATTACTAGAGCTCGCGCACGCCAATTGAATTATCAGGTACTTTCGTTTCTTGGTAATGATTCTAATGTTCATGAGAATATGATGCTGCCTAAATTGGATACATTTGTTTTGTTTAAAAATGAAGGGCCTAGCTTGGACAAGAAAGATGAACCTTGGAGTAAGATCAAGCATGGAGATGATGGCATGCGCAAGGGAATCAAGAACAGAGTTACAAGTGATGATTTCGTCCAGAGGCTATTTTAGGTGCTGCGTCACCTTATTCTTGGGCCAGGCCCATGTATTTTCGAAATACTTAAGTATAGGCTGTTTTTAGAGTCCGTATGTGTGGGGAAACAAGAGTTAGGGTTGGTTTCGGACCCCTCCTCCAAGGGTCACTAAATTCCCCCCTCTTCCTCCATATATACATCCCTTAGGGCGTCGTTTAGAATTTGGGTTTTGTTTAGGTTAAAAGCTTGTCATAGCTGCAACTTCGCGTATTTCGTTTGCGTCCAACGACCAGACCAAGACGTCACAGAACCCAGCTTGATCAATAAAGCTTTCATGTTATATTCGCAATATCCAGATTGCAATCTCAGTTTCTTGCTTGTTCTTCGTTTGCTCGCAGGAAACAGACCCTCATGGTCAGGTTGATCGTGCTCCGGTGTGGTCAATAACCCCTCGGATGTTGGTTTAGCGATTGCGAAGGCGCGACGTCTCGCATGTTCGTAGTCAGATCGTCATGGTCGACTCCCGCAGAAACGACAGCCACCATCTCATCGAAACACCGGGACACCTTTGCCTATATCAAGTGGTATCAGATTTGTAGGTTGCTCCGTGAGATTTTATAGTTTTTCGTAGTTTAGATCGAGTCTGTTCTTCATACCTATAGTCCACGAAAAAGCCAAAAAAAAATTTAGGATAGTTCATCCTATCCGAACCAATTTGAGCCCTTGCATAATCTTTTCTGTATTTGCTTTGTTGAATTTGCGGTTGCATCGTCGTGTCAAGTTGCTAGTCTTAGCGTCTAGTTTTTTAGAGTTTCGAGTTCTGTTCATAGGGTATCACGTCGCCGCTGCCATATACCACCACCACACCAACTTCATCATCGCTGCCATATTCACCACCACATATTCACCACCAATCCGAGTCTATATACACCACCACATATCCGCCGCCATCACGCCAATCCGAGTCCACCTGCAACATATATCCGCCACCAGTTCAATTTCCACCAAATTCATCGCCGCCACCAGTCCGAGATTCCACGAGATTCATCTCCGCCACTAGTCCTAGTCGGAGTCCAGTAATTGTTGCATTGTTTTCGATTTCCGGATCACGCGATACTGTGAGTCGTGACAGAGTAGGACTCCCCAACTTTCGAGCCATCCGTAGAACAAAAATAGTTCCAGTTTAAAAAAAATCTGGCTAGGCGCTTTTTACGACATTTGTAGACTTTTTCAAAAAAATTGTTGCGGAGCAAAAAAAAGAGGAAAAAAAGTGAAAAAAAGGAAAAAAATCAGAGTGTGCTCCTCCCTTGTTTACATGCAGCGCTGTGATTTTGTTAGTGTTCTAGGCTCGCGTCTCTAGTACGGTCTAGCCTAGGACCAGCACAGTACTGTCGTTGAGCGTTTATTCAACTTTGCATCTCTGAATTGATTATTGCTGACCCTTTTTGCTACCATATTATAAGCCTTCCTAGCTCCACATACATCTACGTCGTGCGATTGACTCTCCCTGGTAATCGCTCTATCCAAACTTTGAGAGTTTTGACTACGATGGTTGCCGATCACCGCCTGCTGTTGGGTAAGAACTGGTAAGAATTTGAGATTTGCTTGACGAATTTGTGATTGTCCACCATTTACTAGTAGTCTGTAGGATCATATTCTTGTGAGTTTCTATTGCTGCTAACCATGGCAGGATCACAAGCCGATGAGACTGACTGGGAGAACATGACGAACAAAGAGTTACATGATAAGTTTCAGCAAATGATGAGTGGACAGGTGGAAGATGTGCTAAATAGATTTGAAGAGGCCCTGGAGAAGATAGATGGCATTGAGAAGGCGTTCGAAACAAAGCTCGATCACAAGTTTAATGAATTGCTCGCGCGTCTTCCACCGCCCGCTGCACCTGTCGCACCTCTACAACAACAACAACATCGTCTTCCAAATCAAGTGGGACGAGCACAACGCGTTCCCATTGAGCCTGGTCAAACTTCTGGTGCTGCTATACCTACTGTTGGTGTTTCTGTCGCTCCTGCTGCTACTGCAGAGGTGGAAGACCATTAAAAGGATGAGGTTGATCAAAATAAGAACTACGTGCAACCACCAGCACCAGCACCACCAGGTCGTCCTCATGCATATCATCGCAACGGTAGGGTTGCACCTCCACCTGAGGTACATGACCATCTTCCTAAACCAAAATTGAATATTCCACCATCTGAAGGTAGATATGTTCCTGATATATATCTTACTTGGGAGTTAGAAACTGAACAACGATTTACATGTTTTCAATATCCTGAGGAGAGACGTGTTCCTGCTACTGTTTGTGCTTTCACTAGCTTTGCATGTGTTTGGTGGTCTGAACATTGTAGATTATATCCAATTCCAGCTAATTGGGCTGCTTCGAAAACTCCTATGCGTACTCGTTGGGTTCCACCATATTATCAACATGAATTACTTCAAAAATTGTAGCGTTTAAGACAAGGAAAAAATTCTGTAGAAGAATATTATTAGGAATTACAAACTGGCATGATTAGATGTGGTAAAGTTGAGGAGAATGAAGCTATGCTTGCACGTTTTATGGGTTGATTAAATAGGGAGATTCAGACCATTCTAGAGTATAAGGAGTATACTAATATCACTCGTTTATTCCATCTTGCTTGTAAAGCTGAACGTGAAGTGCAGGATCACCACGCATTGGCGCGAACTAACTTTTCTGCAGGTCGATCTTCATCATGGACACCACGTGCATCCTCTACTTCCACTCCACCAGCACCTCCATTAGGTGCCACCTCCAGCCTTGATACAAGAAAGCAGGCACAACCACAACTATCTGCCAAGAGCGCACCTGCGGGACCTGCGTAGAGCTCTTCTTCTTCCATTGCATCAATAGGGCACACAAGTGATATTATTTGTTGTCGTTGTAACAGAAGATGACGTTTTGCGAGAGAATGCCAATCTAAGCGCGTGATGATTGCTACTGAGGATGGTGGGTATGAGTCCGCTAGTGACTATGATGAGGAGACTTTGGCACTTATTACACATGAAGAACGCGGTGGAGGGGATTCTGATCATGAGACGCAATACATGGCTGCTGAAGATGCTGACATGTATGAATGTTTAGTTGCTCAACGTGTTTTGAGTGTGCAGGTTACACAAGTGAGCAAAATCAGAGGCATAATTTGTTCCATACAAAGGGTGTTGTGAAGGAATGTTCTGTTCGCGTCATCATAGATGGAGGGAGCTGCAATAACTTGGCTAGCATGGAGATGGTGGAGAAGCTATCTCTCACCACAAGACCACATCCACATCCTTACTACATCCAATGGTTCAACAACAACGACAAGGTTAAGGTAACATGTACTGTTCGTGTGCATTTTAGTATCTCTACATATGCTGATTTTGTTGATTGTGATGTGGTACCTATGCAAGCATGTTCCTTATTACTTGGTAGACCATGGCAATTTGATAAAAAATCTGTACACCATGGTAGAAACAATCAGTATACTCTTGTTCATAAGGATAAAAATATTACTTTGCTTCCTATGACTCCTGAATCCATTTTGAAAGATGATATTAATAGAGCTAATAAAGCAAATTGGAGAAAAATAAGAGTGAAAATCAGATTGTGGCAAAAGAATTTGAGCAACAAATGAAACCTAATAATAAACCATCTAGTGTTGCTTCTGAAATTAAATTGCAAAGTGCATGTTTACTTGCCACAAAATCTGATATTGATGATCTAGATTTCAGCAAATCTGTTTGCCATACTTTTGTGTGCAAAGAAGCATTATTTTCATTCGAGGACGTGCCTTCCTCTTTTCCTCCTGCTGTCACTAACATTTTAGAGGAGTTTGCTGACGTCTTTCCAGAAGACGTGCCACCGGGATTACCACCTATTCGAGGGATTGAGCATCAAATTGACTTAATTCCCAGTGCATCATTACCCAACCGTGCACCATACCGTACCAATCCAGGGGAGACGAAGGAGATTATGCGTCAAGTACAAGAACTACTCGACAAAGGTCATATATGCGAATCCCTTAGTCCTTGTGTTGTTCCTATCATTTCAGTGCAGAAAAAGGATGGTACGTCGCGTATGTGCGTTGATTGTAGAGGCATTAATAATATTACTATTCGTTATCGTCATCCTATTCCTAGGGTAGATGATATGCTTGATGAATTGAGTGGCTCTACAATATTCTCCAAAGTTGATTTGCATAGTGGATACCATCAAATTCGTATGAAATTGGGAGATGAATGGAAAACAGCATTTAAAACTAAGTTTGGATTATATGAGTGGTTAGTCATGCCTTTTGGGTTAACTAATGCACCTAGTACATTCATGAGGTTAATGAACGAAGTTTTACGTGCTTTCATTGGACGATTTGTGGTAGTTTACTTTGATGACATATTGATTTATAGCAAATCTTTGGAGGGACATTTGGAACATTTACGTGTTGTTTTTATTGCTCCACGTGATGCACGTTTGTTTGGTAACCCTGGAAAGTGCACCTTTTGCACCGACCGAGTATCTTTTCTTGGCTATGTTGTTACTCCACAGGGAATTGAAGTTGATAAAGCCAAGATTGAAGCTATTGAGAGTTGGCCGCAGCCCAAACTGGTCACACAAGTGAGGAGTTTCCTTGGCCTCGCTGGTTTCAACAGGCGTTTTGTGAGAGATTTCAGCACCATTGCTGCACCTCTCAACGAGCTTACAAAGAAGGATGTGCCTTTTGTTTGGGGTACCACATAGGAAGAAGCCTTCACGGTATTGAAAGATAAGTTGACACATGCTCCTTTACTCCAACTTCCTGATTTTAATAAGACTTTTGAGCTTGAATGTGATGCTAGTGGAATTGGATTAGGAGGTGTGTTATTACAAGATGGCAAACATGTTGCATACTTTTCTGAAAAATTGAGTGGGCCTAGTCTGAACTATTCTACTTATGACAAAGAATTATATGCTCTTGTTCAGACCTTAGAAACATGGCAACATTATTTATTGCCCAAGGAATTTGTTATACATTCTGATCATGAATCTTTGAAACACATTAAAAGTCAAGCAAAACTGAACCGAAGATATGCTAAATGGGTTGAATTCATTGAGACTTTCCCTTATGTCATTAAACACAAGAAGGGTAATGAAAATGTTATTGCTGATGCATTGTCTCGTCGTTATACTATGCTTTCACAACTTGACTTTAAAATATTTGGTTTGGAGACTAACAAAGATCAATATGTGCATGATGCTGAATTTAATGATGTATTGCAGAATTGTAAGGAAGGGAGAACTTTGAACAAGTTCGTTCTTAATGATGGATTTGTGTTTCGTGCTAACAAGCTATGCATTCCAGCTAGCTCCGTTTGTCTTTTGTTGTTGAAGGAGGCGCATGGAGGAGGATTAATGGGACACTTTGGCATCAAGAAGACGGAGGATATACTTGCTACACATTTCTTTTGGCCAAAGATGAGGCGGGATGTTGAGCGTTTTGTTGCTTGCTGTACTAGATGTCAAAAAGCGAAGTCACGACTCAATCCTCATGGTTTATATATGCCTTTGCCTGTACCTAGTGTTCCTTGGGAGGATATATCTATGGACTTTGTTTTAGGTTTACCTCAAACAAAGATGGGGAGGGATAGCATATTTGTTGTCGTGGATAGGTTCTCGAAAATGGCACACTTTATACCATGTCATAAAAGCGATGATGCTGCTAATGTTGCTGATTTGTTCTTTCATGAAATTATTCGCTTGCATGGTGTGCCAAATACTATTGTTTCAGATCGTGATACTAAATTTCTTAGCCACTTTTGGAGATGTTTATGGGCTAAGTTGGGGACTAAACTGCTTTTTAGTACTACTTGTCACCCCCAAACTGATGGACAAACTGAAGTAGTCAATAGAACATTGTCTACTATGCTTAGGGCTGTTTTGAAGAATAATAAGAAAATGTGGGAAGAATGCTTGCCTCATATTGAATTTGCTCATAATCGTTCATTGCATTCTACTACTAAGATATGCCCTTTTGAAATTGTGTATGGTTTCCTACCTCGTGCACCTATTGATTTGTTGCCTCTTCCATCTTCGGAGAAGGTTAATTTTGATGCTAAAGAACGGGCTGAATTGATTTCAAAAATGCATGAGTTAACTAAGGAAAACATTGAGCGTATGAATGCTAAATATAAACTTGATGGAGATAAGGGTAGAAAACATGTTGTGTTTGCACCTGGAGATCTTGTTTGGTTACATTTGCGTAAGGATAGATTTCCTAATTTGCGCAAATCAAAGCTAATGCCACGTGTTGATGGTCCTTTTAAGGTGTTAGAGAAAATAAATGATAATGCATATAAACTGGATGATGTAGGGTGGAACCCTCAATGGCCGATCTTTCACGTAAGGAGCGGATCCCTACGAGGAACACGAAGAACACGAGGGGGGAAACGAGGGGAAACACAAGATAAACACTCAACCAACAAGAAATAGATCACACATGTGCTAGATCCTCGAAACACAGAGAGATACATGATGATCCAAGGTCAACAAAGGACGATACAAAGTTACCAGTTCTTCTCCTAGAAGGAGGTCTTGATGGGGCCGCCCAAGAGGGGGATCTTGAATCCAAGTTGATCTTCTCCGAAGAGGGGCCGCAGTCTCTCTCGAGGAGGAGATTGGTATGGATGAGCGAAGATCTATCTCGAAGTATGAGCTAAACCAACACTAGCCCTAGCTAGGATGAATGGGGGGTCTATTTATAGTCTAAGTGCAAAAGGGGGGCGAAGTGAAAGGGCACATGGGCCTCGGGCCCGAATCTGGACGCAGCCAGGTACTGGACGTCCGCTGGGGACCGGTCGTCCGGTGTCTCAGGAGCTGCCAGACGTCTGGTGTCCTCCGGACGTCCGCTGGTTCTGCTCTGTGATGGTGGTGCCGGATGTCCGGTAGCTCCGGACTTCCGCTCATGTTGGCTCGGGTGCTGGTGCGCCAGTCGTCCGGTCCGGACCGGACGTCCGCTCGTTCGCTTCGGGTGCAGGGGCACCTGTCGTCTGGTCTAGGCCGCACGTCCGCTCGCTGTGGTTTGGCTGAGGCTTCAGGCGCCGGACGTCCGGTGGCTGGGACTTTTCCTGCATCCCTTCTTCTTCTCCGTCTTCTCGTCCATCTTCCTCTTCTTCTTGTGCTTGCTCCTTAGCTTCTCCGTTGTACCTGAGTATGCACAAAGTATCCATATGAGGTAGTAGCCATGCTCCATGCGCATCGAAGTGGAATTGTGAGAGGAGAGATGTCACCTCGGTTTCAAGGGCTCTTGCACGTGATCGAGTCATGGGTCCGGTAGGCACTTGATGAGACGATGGTAGGTCCATACGGATCACCTTGGGATGCTCCGCATCACTTGACCAACCCGTAGAATTTGGGGTTAGTCCCACTTTTAACATTGCAGATTTGAAGCCTTATTTGGGTGAGGAAGATGAGCTTTCGTCGAGGACTACTTCATTTACAGAAGGGGAGGATGATGAGGACATCAATACCATTGTTACACCCACAGCCCCTGCTGTTATACATATTGGACCAATTACTAGAGCTCGCACACGCCAATTGAATTATTAGGTACTTTCGTTTCTTGGTAATGATTCTAATGTTCATAAGAATATGATGCTGCCTAAATTGGATACATTTGTTTTGCTTACAAATGAAGGGCCTAGCTTGGACAAGAAAGATGAACCTTGGAGCAAGTTCAAGCATGGAGATGATGGCATGCGCAAGGGGAACAAGAACAGAGTTACAAGTGATGATTCCAGGACTTTGAAGCCACCATAATGAGTGCATGAAGCCTTGGACAAAATATACAAGATGCCACTTCATAAATTTCGTCCAGAGGCTATTTTAGGTGTTGCGTCACCTTATTATTGGGCTAGGCCCATGTATTTTCGAAGCACTTAAGTATAGGATGTTTTTAGAGACCGTATGTGTGGGGAAACAAGAGTTAGGGTTGGTTTCGGACCCCTCCACCAAGGGACACGAAATTCCCCCTCTCTCCTCCATATATACAGCCCTTAGGGCATCGTTTAGACTTTGGGTTTTGTTTAGATTAAAGTTCGCCATAGCTGCAACTTCGCGTACTTCATTTATGTTCAACGACCAGACAAAGGCGTCACAGAACCCCACCTTGATCAATAAAGCTTTCATCTTATATTCGCAATATCCAGATGGCAATATCAGTTTCTTGCTTGTTCTTCGTTTGCCTGCAGGAAACAGACCTTCGTGGTCAGGTTGATCGTGCCCCGGCGTGGTCAATAACCTCTCGGAGTTGGTTTAGCGATTGTTAAGGCGCGACATCCTCGCACGTTCGTAGTCGGATCGTCAAAGTCGACTTCCTCCAAAACGATAGCCACCATCTCATCGAAAGACGAGACTCCTTTGCCTCTATCAAGCACAGTACCGTCGTTGAGCGTTTCTTCAAACTTGCATCTCTGAATTGATTATTGTTGACCCTTTTTGCTACCATATTATAAGCCTTCCTAGCTCCACATACATCTACGTCATGTGTTTGACTCTCCCTGGTAATCGCTCTATCCAAGCTTTGAGAGTTTTGACTACGACGATTGCCGATCACCGCCTGCTGCTGGGTAAGAACTGGTAAGAATTTGAGTTTTGCTTGATGGATTTGTGACACTCCACCACCGCCATTTTCTAGTAGTCTATAGGATCATATTCTTGTGTGTTTCTATTGCTGCTAACCATGGTAGGATCATAACCCGACGCGATTGACTGGGAGAACATGACGAACAAAGAGTTACATGATAAGTTTCAACAAATGATGAGTGGACAGGTGGAAGATGTGCTAAACAGATTTGAAGAGGCCATGGAGAAGATAGATGGCATTGAGAAGGCGCTCGAAACAAAGCTCGATAACAAGTTTAATGAATTGCTCGCACGCCTTCCACCGCCCGCTGCACCTGTCGCACCTCTACAACAACAACAACATCGTCTTCCAAATCAAGTGGGATGAGCACGTGTTCCCATTGAGCCTGGTCAAACTTCTGGTGCTGCTGTACCTACTGTTGGTACTTCTGTCACTCCTGCTACTACTGCAGAGGTGGAGGACCATTACGAGGATGAGGTTGATCAAAATCAGAACTACATGCAACCACCATCACCACCACCACCAGGTCATCCTCATGCATATCATCGCAACGGTAGGGCTGCACCACCACCTGAGGTACATGACCATCTTCCTAAACTAAAATTGAATATTCCACCATTTGAGGGTAGATATGTTCCTGATATATATCTTACTTGGGAGTTAGAAACTGAACAACGATTTACATGTTTACAATATCCTGAGGAGAGACGTGTTCCTATTGCTGTTTGTGCTTTCACTAGCTTTGCATGTGTTTGGTGGCCTGAACATTGTAGATTATATCCTATTCTAGCTACTTGGGCTGGTTTGAAAACTGCTATGCGTACTTGTTGGGTTCCACCATATTATCAACGTGAATTACTTCAGAAATTTCAGCGCTTAAGACAAGGAAAAAATTCTGTAGAAGAATATTATTAGGAATTACAAACTGGCATGATTAGATGTGGTATTGTTGAGGAGAATGAAGCTATGCTTGCACGTTTTATGGGTGGATTAAATAGAGAGATTGATGCGGAGCATCCTAAGGACATCACCATGTCAAGAGTCCGTTCGGCAAGCGACATGTGCGACATCTACTTCACATACACAAAGGTGAATCATCTCCTTTATGCATGCTCACTTGACCCCTTCGAGGATGGTATACTACTTGACACTCCTCTCTTGTGCCTAAATAGGTATATTCGGAACATCATGGACGAGGAGGAGGAGGGCGAGCACAAGTGTACAACTACATCATCCGCGAGAGAAGCATGGAATAGAAGGAATAAGAGGATCCACCCAGTCCAGGACGAGCGGTACTACCGCCCACATCAAGCGGTACTACCGCTGAAGGCCCACAAGCCGTACTACCGGCCAACTTCCGCTCTACTGCCACTCAACCCGACAAACTCCTATGATCGAGCGGCACAAGTCTGCTACTACCGCCCGTACAAGTGGTACTACCGCCCGAGGGACCGGTACTACCGCCCTGCCTGTGCACAGTCGGGCCTTTGGCCTTGTATCTCTCTCCCACTAACCCCTTCGTGGCTTAGACTATATATAGACCACCCCACCCGTACGAGATCATGACCATCTCCCTAAACTAAAATTGAATACTCCACCATTTGAGGGTAGATATGTTCCTAATATATATCTTACTTGGGAGTTAGAAACTGAACAACGATTTACATGTTTACAATATCTTGAGGAGAGACGTGTTCCTGCTGCTGTTTGTGCTTTCACTAGCTTTGCATGTGTTTGGTGGTCTGAACATTGTAGATTATATCCTATTCCAGCTACTTGGGCTGCTTTGAAAACTGCTATGCGTACTCGTTGGGTTCCACCATATTATCAACGTGAATCACTTCAAAAATTGTAGCGCTTAAGACAAGGAAAAAATTCTTTAGAAGAATATTAACAGGAATTACAAACTGGCATGATTAGATGTGGTATTGTTGAGGAGAATGAAGCTATTCTTGCATGTTTTATGGGTGGATTAAATAGAGAGATTCAGACCATTCTAGAGTATAAGGAGTATAGTAATATCACTCGTTTATTCCATCTTACTTGTAAAGCTAAACGTGAAGTGCAGGATCGACAGGCATTGGCGCAAACTAACTTTTCTGCAGGTCGATCTTCATCATGTACACCACGTGCATCCTCTACTTCCACTCCACTAGCACCTCCATCAGGTGCCACCTCCAGCCGTGATATAAGAAAGCAGGCACAACCACCACTATCTGCCAAGAGCATACCTGCCGGACCTGCGCAGAGCTCTTCTTCTTCCATGGCATCAACAGGGCACACAACATTTTGCATAAAAAAAATTGTGCCACTATCCTCACCGAGCTCCACCATAAGCCTTATTTGTGTAGGTGTGAGAAACCGACAAGAATTGGTACCAATTGTGCTATTTCCTTGTCCACATTGGAGTGATCATTGATCCACTTTCAACTTCGGTCAAGGTACATTTGGTAATCGTTCTTCTCTTTCTACCACTAACATTTTTCTCTTGGACTGATGGATAGGCAAGGCATTTCATCTTCGGTCTTCCACAACAACGACGGCGTGAACAACTACATCACCAAAGCGTCAATCTTTGATCTACAACGACAAATGCAAGGCACACAATCAACATTGCGAGAGCGCATCGAGAACCTCTCCGTTGACATTCGCCACTCCGAAGCGAGGAAAAGGGACTACATCGACAACAAGCTTTCCGCACAAAAGGGACTACATCTTCATACCTCCTCCACTTCCGCATAACCCAACTATTTTTAGACCGTTTCGCTCTCCGACACAATTGCTACTTTGAAGTTTGAGAATTTTAGTTGCGGTACCGTATCCTTTTGTGTTTCAGCTATCTAGCTACGGTTCGACATCGACATCAACGCTGCTCATCTCCGCCACGGACATGTCATCAACAACGACCACCTCGACTATGACTTGGTATTCGTGCCACCATTTTGACACCATACCGGAAGCAAGACCAATAACCTCATCTTGGTATTGGACATATCACTCTTGCCACTACATTGATAGCCATCATAGCCTTACTCCTTTGCGTTGCTTACCCATCGAGACTAGCCATTGAGTATTGCCCTCAACGAGACTTGTGCACATTAGTGATCATACTTCCCATAACATACATACATCATTGTTGCCTATATTGGTATCATCTCTTGTGTCACAAAGTTGTCATCGCATACTCACTTGCTATCTTGGTTCGTCAAGCATTGCATGAGAAAAGAGCTCAAACATCAAAGAGCCAACCAAGCTTTTAAGCAAAGAGGAAAGATAAGCAAAGAGCTTTTAAGCAAGAACCATAGCATCATACAACATTAAGATTCTCATACTCGATCATCTTGGATCATATCATAGCAACACCTTGCATTCAAAATATTTGGGATAGAAGTCATTGCATTTTTTCTAAGTAGGTTGTGCACAAGTTCTTGTATCCGCCTATCGTGCAATCGTGCTAGCGTCTCTCTAGTGTTGTGCAACAAGAGCATTTTTGTGGATTCCACATTTTGGCTCACCCTTGGTTGCACAACCCACTTATCTTTTTGCGTTTGTGTTTCCGTGTACCTTATATGCTTGGTCTACTTGTTACATTGCATCTTGCGAATCTTTTCCACCATTATTGAAGCTCACTTACAATTGCATCAAATTTTGTGCCACCATCCTAACCAAGCTCCACCAAAAGCTTTTACTTGTGGAGGTGTGAGAAACCGACAAGAACTTGTACCAATTGTGCTATTTCCTTGTCCTACATTGGAGTGATCCTCGATCCACTTTCAACTTCGGTCAAGGGACATTTGTTACTCTCTTTCCTCTCTTTCTCTCTTTCTACCACTCACATTTGTCTTGGAATGATTGATAGGCCAAGTACTTCTACCAACCCACTCTTCATGGAGCAAGACGACGACATGACCTCCTTCGTCATGAAGAGTCATCTTTTTGGTGCACAACGTGCTTTGCATCAAGAGCAACAAGCTATGAGTGAACGCATCGACAACCTTGCCGCCGACTTGCGACTTTCCAAGCAACGTACAAGGGACTACTTAGACCTCAAGCTTGACGATCACAAGCAAGAGAATGACACAAGGATGGACGATATTCGCGCTTTGTTGCTCAACCACTCTTCTTCCACTTCAAGAAGGAGCCGTTCAAGACGCCATTCCGACTCAAGTACACCGACATCGAACACTCTTCGTCAAGCAAACCTCAATCCGCTTCGGTATACCGAATCTCAAGAGCGCCGACGACGTCAAGCCGAAGAATCCTTTGCGCTAGATCGAGAACGGCAACAACAACGCCAACATGAAGAGGAAGAACGCGTGCGTCTACACCAAAATGCACAAGATGCCGAGGCTCAACGTCAAGAACAACAACTCCGTGACGCTCAAGCGCTTGAGGCGCAACAAGCTCTACGCGATGTGAGTCGAGCCGTTGCAGACCGAGGCCGACAAGCCCGTGAAGAAGAGGAATCACTTCACGAAGAAATTCACAAGCAACGATTTCAAGCTCTCATGCATCGTCTAGTTCCCCCTCGAGCTCTTCGCGTTCCTCCACAAGCTCGCCAAGACCATCAAGTTCATCAAGAGCAGGAAAACAATGGGAATCCTCCGCTACAAGAGCAACACGAGGTTGACAACCCTCCGCGTCAAGAGCACCACGAGTTGGACAATCATCTTCAACATGGGCGTCATCAACCCCGACCCCAACACAATGAAGAGCAACGCTGCGGCAAGCTCAAGTTCACCATGCCCAAGTTCAATGGAAGCAACAATCCCGAAGAATACCTTTCATGGGCATTGAAAGTTGACAAGATCTTCCGTTTGCACAATTATGAAGAAGAGAAGAAGATCGCGATGCCATCCCTTGAGTTCCAAGACTACTTCCTCATTTGGAGGGAACAAGTCATTGAGCGCCGCAAGGCAAGAGGTGATCCACCCATCACTACTTAGGCACAAATGAAGGATGTCATGAGAGCACGCTTGATGGCTACCTACTACAACCGCGACCTCTTCAAGAAACTCCAACAACTCAAGCATGGAACCAAGAGCGTTGAAGAATACTACAAGGAGATGGAGATTTCAATGATAAGAGCCAATGTGACGGAAGATGATGAGCAAAATATGGCATGTTTCTTGAATGGACTCAATCATCCTATCAAGAAGATCGCCGACTTCTAACCATACTCAAATCTCATTGAGCTCGTGCACCAAACTACCAAAGCAGAACGCCAAGTGCAAGATGATTTCAAGTATGCCAAGTTCTCATCCTAGTCCTACGGCTTCTCCAATAACCAAGCTTCAACGACTCCAACACTGACTACAAGATCGTCCACTTCCAACATCGACAAGTCGACTTCCAAGAAAGCTTCACCTACTACAAGCAACTTCAAGCCGAGAACTTCATCATCATCAACCCCTACCGATGAGACCGTCAAGACGAGCTCCCTCAAGTGTTTCACTTGCGGAAGCCGAGGCCACAAGTCCTATAAGTGCACCAACAAGCGCACCTTGATCTTCAACGATGATGGCACTTATGATTCCATGAGCAAAGGAGAAATGGAAGCCCTTGAGCAAGTCGCCATGCACCGCCAAGTGAACAATGAAGAAGAACAAGTCTTTTGTGATGAAGACTCAAGCCCCACACTTGTTGTCTCCAAAGTCTTGACTCTCCAACATCACCAAGATGAAGACCAAAGATGCACCATATTCCACACCAAGGCCGGCATCAATGGACGATCCGTCAAGGTCATCATCGATGGAGGGAGTTGTCACAATCTCGGAAGTGAAGAACTTTGCTCCAAGCTCCAATTGCCCAAGACGAAGCATCCACATCCATACAAAGTGCAATGGCTTAGTGACTCCGGCACTATCCAAGTAGAGCACCGAGTAAAAGTCTCCTTCGAAATCAGTGCCTACGAAGACACCTTGGAGTGCGATGTCATCCCAATGACCGTTTGCGACCTTCTCCTTGGACGGCCATGGCAATTCGATAGAGGAGTCGTCCACAATGGTCGTACAAACCACTATACCTTCAAGATGCAAGGAAAGGAGTTTGTGTTACAACCTATGTCTCCAAGCCAAGTGATCGCCGATAAGCAAGCCACCCATCATGGAGAGAATGGTGAGAGAGTGAGCGACCAAAAAGAGAGTGAGCGCCACAAGCCCAAATTGAGTGCCTCCACAATGAGCGAAAACAAGAACCTCGTTCTATTTGCCACCAAACGTGAGATGAGAGAAGTGTGTGAGAACCCATCTAGTGTCCTACACTACATCCTCGTGTGCAAGGACAATGCACCACAAACTAACACTTCTCACACTCTTCCTCTAGTGTTGTCTTCTCTTTAGTAGGAATTTCAAGATGTTTTCCCCGATGAGCTACCTCCAGGATTACCTCCATTACGTGGCATTGAGCACCGCATCGACCTCATCCTCGGAGCACCGCTTCCGAACAAAGCTCCCTACCGCGTCAACCCCGAAGAAACAAAAGAAATTCAAAGCCAAGTAAAGCATCTCATAGACCATGGACATGTGCGTGAAAGTTTGAGCCCTTGTGCCGTATCGGTCATTCTTGTGCCAAAACGTGACGGTAGCTTTCCCATGTGCTCCAATTGTAGACCTATCAATGCTATCACCATTCGCTATAGGTACCCCATTCCACGCCTAGATGATATGATTGATGAGCTTAGCGGTGCCACTATATTTTCAAAAATTGATCTTAAAAGTGGTTACTATCGAATCCGCATACAAGAGGGTGATCAATGGAAAACCGCATTCAAAACCAAGTTTGGTTTGTATGAGTGGTTAGTCATGCCTATGGGTCTCTCGGAAGCACCGGGCACTTTTATGCGCCTTATGAATCATGTCTTTCGCCCTTATATTGGTATATTTGTGGTGGTTTACTTCGATGACATTCTTGTGTTTAGCAAATCTATCCAAGAGCATGTCACCCATGTCCGCACCGTTTTGCAAACTCTTAGGAAAGAGCGTCTCTATGCTAATATGGATAAATGCCTTTTTGGTGTTGATAAGCTCGTTTTCTTGGGTTTTGTGGTCTCTTCTAAGGGTGTTCATGTAGATGAGTCCAAGATAAATGCTATTAAGACTTGGCCGCAACCAACCAACTTGCATCAAGTGCGTAGTTTTCTTGGTCTTGCGGGTTTCTATCGCCACTTTGTGAAGGGTTTTAGCACCATTGCTTCCCCTTTGCATGCTTTGAGCAAGAAGAATGCGCCGTTTATTTGGGGATCATCCCAAGATACCGCATTCAATGAGCTTAAGAATTTTCTTACTCATGCTCCCGTGCTTGCTTTACCCAACTTCGACAAGCCTTTTGAAATTCATTGCGATGCTAGTAGTAATGGCATAGGAGGTGGGTTAACGCAAGAGAAGCGCCCCATAGCTTACTTTAGTGAGCAACTTTCCAGAGCGCAACTCAATTATCCCATCTATGACAAAGAGCTATATGCTTTGGTCCGCATTTTGCATGAATGGGAACACTACCTTCATCCCCATGAGTTTATCATTCATACCGATCATGAGACTCTCAAGTATCTTAAGGGACAAACTAAGTTGAACAAGCGTCATGCTAAATGGAGTGAATTTATTGAGTCTTTTCCCTATGTCATCAAGTACATCAAGGGTAAAGAAAACATAGTAGCGGATGCTCTTTCCCGCATTTGCATGCTTGTCACGCAACTTGAGTTAGATGTCATTAGCTTCGAGCATATCAAAGACATATATGACCATGATACAAGTTTCGCCATTCCTTATGCCAAGTGTTTGTCAAATACATCTTAGGAACGCTATTACATCAAAGATGGCTACCTTATGAGAGCTAACAAACTTTGCATTCTCGAGTCCTCTCTTCCTTTGTTGCTTTTACAGGAATCTCATGGAGGAGGCTTAATGGGCTACTTTTGGCCTAAGATGTTTCGGGATGTCAATCGTTTCACCAACCGGTGTTCTACATGTCGCAAAGCTAAGTCCAAAGTTCAATCTCATGGTCTCTATATGCCTTTACCGATTCCATACCAACCTTGGGAAGACATTAGCATGGACTTTGTACATGGTTTGCCTAGAACTCGAAATGGGAAAGATTCCATATTTGTCGTTGTCGACCGTTTCTCCAAAATGGCACATTTTGTTCCTTGTCACAAGATAGACGATGCTTCACATGCTGCTAATCTCTTTTGTAGGGAAATATTGCGTCTCCATGGTGTGCCAAAGACAATTGTCTCGGACCGCGACGTCAAGTTCCTTAGCTACTTGTGGAAGACCCTATGCGCCAAGCTCAGAATCAAGCTACTCTTCTCCACGGCGTACCATCCTCAAACCAACGGCCAAACGGAGGTGACAAACCGAACACTCTCCGCTCTACTTCGAGTACTCATCAAGAAGAACATCAAGGAGTGTCTACCCATCACTGAGTTCACCTACAACCGAGCAAGACACTCCACAACCGCAAGCCCCCTTTCGAGGTCGTCTACGGATTCAACCCTTTGTCACCATTGGATATTCTACCTCTTCCACTCCAAGAGCGAATCAATTTGGACACAGGTGGACGAGTGACCCATCTCAAGAAGGTGCATGAAGATACAAGACACACCATCGAGCGCCAAGTACAACGCCTTGCGACGAAGCTCAACGTCAACAGGCAACCTAAGGTCTTCAACATTGGTGATCTCGTGTGGCTACACCTTCGCAAGGAGCGCTTTCCACAAGAACGCAAGTCTAAGCTTCGACCACGAGTAGATGGACCCTTCAAGGTGCTCGCACGCTACAACGACAATGCTTACAAGATCGACCTCCCACGCGACAAGTACAATGTGAACGACATCTTCAACATCAAAGATCTCTCTCCCTTCCATGGTGATGAAGAACTCGATCCGAGGACGGATCTTCCCCAAGGGAGGGTAGATGATGCGGAGCATCCCACGACCATCCCCATGGATGCCACATCAACTATCCAAGCTCCAAGTGGACCAATGACAAGGTCTAGGGCACGTGCTATTCAATCCGAGGTGACATCACTCCTACTTGAGTTTTCTCCCTCTTCAAGTGAGACATGGCTACTGCCTAAATCTGAGATACTATGTGTCATCAGGTACAACGCTCAAGACTCGGAGCCGAGGACTGTAGATGAAGAGACAGGCGTCAACAGTCTGGACAACCCGGAACTTCCGGCCAGAGCCCGGAACTTCCGGCCCCCGGTCCTTCCAGCCGACCCGGAGCTTCCGGCCGCCGATGACTTCGACCAGCCCAGGCGTGCCAACTCTCGGGTTAGCCCGGACCCCGTCCCGGACCTTGCTGCGCCCGGAGCCTATGGCCGGCCCGGACCTTCCGGCCCCCGGATGCCAGCACATCTCCTCCGCGCCAACTCTCTGGTTAGGCCGGACCCTCCCTGGAACCTCCGGCTCCCGGAACTTCCTACCTAGCCCGGAACTTCCGGCCCTACCTGCGCGCAGCCACTTGGGTCGAGGCCCGTGTACCCTTTTGTCACCTAGACTAGATATACTCTATCCCGTACAACTTTCTAGGGTTAGCGTTGGTTTAGCTCATACTTAGAGATAGAGCTTCGCTCATCCACATCGGATCTACTCCTCGTGAGAGACCGCGGCCTCTTCAGAGAAGATCCCTTTGGATTCAACCCCCCTTTCTAACGGAAGATCCCCCCGTGGATTCAAGACCTCCTCACGGAGAAGAACCGGCTACCCTTGTATCATCCTTAGTTGTCCATCGATTTGTGTATCGTTCTATGTACCCGAGGATCTAGCACATGTGTGACTTGTTCTTGTTAGTTTGAGTGTTCCTCTTGTGTTTCCCCTTGTGTTTTCCCTCATTTCCCTCCTTGTGTTTCCCCTTGTGTTTCCCCTTGTGTTTTCCCTCATTTCCCTCCTTGAGAAAGATCGAGCGATTAGGGTTCCACCCTACATCAAACTTTTAATCTAAACAAAACCCCAAAGTCTGAACGATGCCCTAAGAGCTGTATATATGGAGGAGAGAGGGGGAATTTCGTGGCCCTTGGTGGGGGGGGGGGTCTGAAACCAACCCTAACTCTTGTTTCCCCACACATACGGACTCTAAAAACAGCCTATACTTAAGTACTTCGAAAATACATGGGCCTGGCCCAATAATAAGGTGACGCAGCACCTAAAATAGCCTCTAGACGAAATTTATGAAGTGGCATCTTGTATATTTCGTCCCATGCTTCATGCACTCATTATGGTGGCTTCAGAGTCCTGGAATCATCACTTGTAACTCCGTTTTTGTTCCCCTTGCGCATGCCATCATCTCCCTGCTTGAACTTGCTCCAAGGTTCATCTTTCTTGTCCAAGCTAGGCCCTTCATTTGTAAGCAAAACAAATGTATCCAATTTAGGCAGCATCATATTCTAATGAACATTAGAATCGTTACCAAGAAACGAAAGTACCTGATAATTCAATTGGCGTGCGCGAGCTCTAGTAATTGGTCCAGTATGTATAGCGATAGGGGTTGTGGGTGTAACAATGGTATTGATGTCCTCATCACTTAATTCCCAGTGCATCATTACCCAACCGTGCACCATACCGAACCAATCCAGCGGAGACGAAGGAGATTATGCGTCAAGTACAAGAACTGCTCAACAAAGGTTATATACGTGAATCCCTTAGTCCTTGTGCTGTTCCTATCATTTTAGTGCCGAAAAAGGATGGTACGTCGCGTATGTGCGTTGATTGTAGAGGCATTAATAATATTACTATTCGTTATCGTCATCCTATTCCTAGGCTAGATGATATGCTTGATGAATTGAGTGGCTCTACAATATTCTCAAAAGTTGATTTGCGTAGTGGATACCATCAAATTCGTATGAAATTGGGAGATGGAAAACATCATTTAAAACTTAGATTGGATTATATGAGTGGTTAGTCATGCCTTTTGGGTTAACTAATGCACCTAGTACTTTCATGAGGTTAATGAACGAAGTTTTACGTGTTTTCATTGGACGATTTGTGGTAGTTTACTTTGATGACATATTGATTTATAGCAAATCTTTGGAGGAACATTTGGAACATTTACGTGTTGTTTTTACTGCTCTACGTGATGCACGTTTGTTTGGTAACCTTGGAAAGTGCACCTTTTGCATAGACCGAGTATCTTTTCTTGGCTATGTTGTTACTCCACAGGGAATTGAAGTTGATAAAGCCAAGATTGAAGCTATTGAGAGTTGGCCGCAACCCAAAACGGTCACACAAGTGAGGAGTTTCCTTGGCCTCACTGGTTCCTACAGGCGTTTGGTGAGAGATTTCAGCACCATTGCTGCACCTCTCAACGAGCTTACAAAAAAGGATGTGCGTTTTGTTTGGGGTATCGCACAGGAAGAAGCCTTCACGGTATTGAAAGATAAGTTGACACATGCTCCTTTACTCCAACTTCCTGATTTTAATAAGACTTTTGAGCTTGAATGTGGTGCTAGTGGAATTGGATTAGGAGGTGTGTTATTACAAGATGGAAAACCTGTTGCATACTTTTCTGAAAAATTGAGTGTTCCTTGGGAGGATATATCTGCCTTTTCCTGTACCTAGTGTTCCTTGGGAGGATATATCTATGGACTTTGTTTTAGGTTTACCTCGAACAAAGTTGGGGAGGGATAGCATATTTGTTGTCGTGGATAGGTTCTCGAAAATGGCACGCTTTATACCATGTCATAAAAGCGATGATGCTGTTAATGTTGTTGATTTGTTTCTTTCATGAAATTATTCGCTTGCATGGTGTGCCAAATACTATTGTTTCACATCGTGATACTAAATTTCTTAGCCACTTTTGGAGATGTTTATGGGCTAAGTTGGGGACTAAACTGCTTTTTAGTACAACTTGTCACCCCCAAACTGATGGACAAACTGAAGTAGTCAATAGAACATTGTCTACTATGCTTAGGTCTGTTTTAAAGAATAATAAGAAAATGTGGGAATAATGCTTGCCTCATATTGAATTTGCTCATAATCGTTCATTGCATTCTACTACTTAGATGTGCCCTTTTGAAATTGTGTATGGTTTCCTACCTCGTGCACCTATTGATTTGTTGCCTCTTCCATCTTAGGAGAAGGTTAATTTTGATGCTAAAGAACGTGCTGAATTGATTTCAAGAATGCATGAGTTAACTAAGGAAAACATTGAGCGTATGAATGCTAAATATAAACTTGCTGGAGATAAGGGTAGAAAACATGTTGTGTTTGCACCTAGAGATCTTGTTTGGTTACATTTGCGTAAGGATAGATTTCCTAATTTGCGCAAATCAAAGCTAATGCCACGTGCTGATGGTCCTTTTAAGGTGTTAGAGAAAATAAATGATAATTCATATAAACTTGATGATGTAGGGTGGAACCCTCGATGGACGATCTTTCGCGAAAGGAGCGGATCCCTACGAGGAACACGAAGAACACGAGGGGGAAAACGAGGGGAAACACAAGATAAACACTCAACCAACAAGAAATAGATCACACATGTGCTAGATCCTCGAAACACAGAGAGATACACGATGATCCAAGGTCAGCAAAGGATGACACAAAGTAACCGGTTCTTCTCCTAGAAGGAGGTCTTGATGGGGCCGCCCAAGAGGGGGGTCTTGAATCCAAGTTGATCTTCTCCGAAGAGGGGCCGCAGTCTCTCTCGAGGAGGAGATCAGTATGGATGAGCGAAGCTCTATCTCGAAGTATGAGCTAAACCAACGCTAGCCCTAGCTAGGATGAATGGGGGGTCTATTTATAGTGTAAGTGCAAAAGGGGGGGCGAAGTGAAAGGGTACATGGGCCTCAGGCCCAAATCTGGACGCAGCGAGGTACCGGACGTCCGCTGGGGACCGGTCGTCCGGTGTCTCAGGAGCTGCCGGACGTCCGGTGTCCTTCGGTCGTCTGCTGGTTCTGCTCTGTGATGGTGGTGCTGGACGTCCGGTAGCTCTGGACTTCCGCTGATGTTGGCTCGGGTGCTGGTGCGCCGGTCGTCCGGTCCGGACCGGACGTCTGCTCGTTCGCTTCGGGTGCAGGGGCACCGGTCGTCCGGTCTGGGCTGGACGTCCGCTCGCTGGGGTTCGGCTGAGGCTTCAGGCACCGGACGTCCGGTGGCTGGGACTTTTCCTGCATCCCTTCTTCTTCTCCGTCTTCTCGTCCATCTTCCTCTTCTTCTTGTCCTTGCTCCTTAGCTTCTCCATTGTACCTGAGTATGCACAAAGTATCCATATGAGGTAGTAGCCATGCTTCATGCGCATCGAAGTGGAATTGTGAGAGGAGAGATGTCACCTCGGTTTCAATGGCTCTTGCATGTGATCGAGTCATGGGTCCGGTAGGCACTTGATGAGACGATGGTAGGTCCATAGGGATGACCTTGGGATGCTCCGCATCACTTGAGCAGCCCACAGAATTTGGGGTTAGTCCCACTATTAACATTGCAGATTTGAAGCCTTATTTAGGTGAGGACGATGAACTTTCATCGAGGACGACTTCATTTCAAGAAGGGGAGGATGATGAGGACATCAATACCATTGTTACACCGACAGCCCCTGCTGCTATACATACTGGAACGATTACTAGATCTCGCGCACGCCAATTGAATTATCATGTACTTTCGTTTCTTGGTAACGATTCTAATGTTCATGAGAATATGATGCTGCCTAAATTGGATACATTTGTTTTGCTTACAAATGAAGGGCCTAGCTTGGACAAGAAAGATGAACCTTGGAGCAAGTTCAAGCATGGAGATGATGGCATGCACAAGGGGAACAAGAACGGAGTTACAAGTGATGATTCCAGGACTTTGAAGCCACCATAATGAGTGCATGAAGCCTTGGACAAAATATACAAGATGCCACTTCATAAATTTTGTCCAGAGGCCATTCTAGGTGTTGCGTCACCTTATTATTGGGCCAGGCCTATGTATTTTCGAAGTACTTAAGTATAGGCTGTTTTTAGAGTCCGTATGTGTGGGGAAACAAGACTTAGGGTTGGTTTCGGACCCCTCCACCAAGGGCCACGAAATTCCCCCTCTCTCATCCATATATACAGCCCTTAGGGCATCGTTTAGACTTCGGGTTTTGTTTAGACTAAAAGTTCGCCATAGCTGCACCTTCGCGTGCTTCATTTGTGTTCAACGACCAGACAAAGGCGTCACAGAACCCCACCTCGATCAATAAATCTTTCATCTTATATTCGCAATATCCAGATTGCAATCTTGGTTTCTTGCTTGTTCTTCGTTTGCCTGCAGGAAACAGACCCTCGTGGTCAGGTTGATCATGCTCTGGCGTGGTCAATAACCCTCGGAAGTTGGTTTAGCGATTGCTAAGGCACGACGTCTCGCACGTTCGTAGTCGGATCGTCAAGGTCGACTCCCACAGAAAATGATAGCCACCATCTCATCGAAACATCGGGACACCTTTGCCTCTATCAAGTGGTATCAGATTTTCAGGTTGCTCGTTGAGATTTTACAGGTTTTCGTAGTTTAGATCGAGTCTATTCTTCTTACCTATAGTCCACGAAAAAGCCAAAAAAAATTATGGTTAGTTCATCCTATCCGAACCAATCTGAGCCTTTGCATAATCTTTTCTGTATTTGCTTTGTTGAATTTGCGGTTGCATCGTCGTGTCAAGTTGCTGGTCTTAGCGTCTGGTCCTTTAGAGTTTTGAGTTCTGTTCACAGGTTGTCCGTCGCCGCTGCCATATATCACCACCGCATCATCATCATCGCTGCTGCCATATACCACCACCACACCAACTTCATCGCCGCTGCCATATTCACCACCAATCCGAGTCCATATATGCCACCACATATCTGCCGCCATCATGCCAATCCGAGTTCACCTGCAACATATATCCACCACCTGTCCGATTTCCACCAGATTCATCGCCGCCACCAGTCCGAGATTCCACCAGATTCATCTCCGCCACCAGTCCTAGTCCGAGTCCAGTAATTGTTGCATTGTTTTCGAGTTCTAGATCACGCCATACTCCGATTCATGACAGAGTAGGACTCCCGAGATTCTGTGCTACCCGCAAAAGAAAAATAGTTCCAAACTCAAAAAAAAACTAAGTCTGGAAAATTTTGGCTAGGTAGTTTTTAGACTATTTGTAGACTTTTTCGAAAAAAAATTGTTGCGGAGCAAAAAAAAGAGGAAAAAAAGTGCAAAAAAAGGAAAAAAATCAGCGTGTGCTCCTCCATTGTTTACGTGCAGTGCCGTAATTTTGTTAGTGTTCTAGGCTCGCGTCTCTAGCACGGTCTAGCCTAGGACCAGCACGGTACCGTCATTGAGCGTTTATTCAACTTTGCATCTCTGAATTGATTATTGCTGACCCTTTTTGCTACCATATTATAAGCCTTCCTAGCTCCACATACATCTACGTCGTGCGTTTGACACTCCCTGGTAATCGCTCTATCCAAGCTTTGAGAGTTTTGACTACGACAATTGCGGATCACCGCCTGCTGCTGGGTAAGAACTGGTAAGAGTTTGAGATTTGCTTGATGGATTTGTTACACCACCACCACCTCTTGTTAGTAGTCCATAGGATCATATTCTTGTGTGTTTCTATTGTTGCTAACCATGGCATGATCACAAGCCGACGAGACTGACTGGGAGAACATGAAGAATAAGGAGTTGCATGATAAATTTCAGCAAATGATGAGTGGACAGGTGCAAGATGCGCTAAACAGATTTGAAGAGGCCATGGAGAAGATAGATGGCATGGAGAAGACGTTCGAAACAAAGCTCGATAACAGGTTTAATGAATTGCTCACGCGTCTTCCACCACCACCACCGGCTGCACCTAACGCACCTCTACAACAACAACAACTGCGACTACCTACACATCGTGAAACAGCCCTCCGCCGAGCGAGCCGTCTCCCTCTTACACCTGGCCAAACTGTTGGTGCTGCTGTTGATACTTCTGTGGCTCCTGCTGCTGATGCGGAGGAGGATGATTTTGCCGGAGATTACGAGGATGCGGTTGATCAAAATCACAACTACGTGCCACCACCAGCACAGCAACCACCAGGTCGTCCACATGCAAATAATGGCAATGGTAGGGCTCACCCTCAGGTACGAGATCATGACCATCTCCCTAAACTAAAATTGAATATTCCACCATTTGAGGGTAGATATGTTCCTGATATATATCTTACTTGGGAGTTAGAAACTGAACAACGATTTACATGTTTACAATATCCCGAGGAGAGACGTGTTCCTGCTGCTGTTTGTGCATTCACTAGTTTTGCATGTGTTTGGTGGTCTGAGTATTGTAGATTATATCCTATTCCAGCTACTTGGGCTGCTTTGAAAACTGCTATGCGTACTCGTTGGGTTCCACCATATTATCTACGTGAATTACTTCAAAAATTGCAGCGTTTAAGACAAGGAAAAAATTATGTAGAAGAATATTATCAGGAATTACAAACTGGCATTATTAGATGTGGTATTGTTTAGGAGAATGAAGCTATGCTTGCACGTTTTATGGGTAGATTAAATAGAGAGATTCAGACCATCCTAGAGTATAAGGAGTATAATACTATCACTCGTTATTCCATCTTGCTTGTAAAGCTGAACGTGAAGTGAAGGATTGATAGGCATTGGCGCGAACTAACTTTTTTGCATGTCGATCTTCATCATGGAAACTACGTGCATCCTCTACTTCCACTCCACCAGCACCTCCATCAGGTGCCACCTCCAGCCGTGATACAAGAAAGCAGGCACAGCCACCACTATCTGCCAAGAGCACACCTGCCGGACCTGCGCAAAGCTCTTCTTCTTCCATGGCATCAATAGGGCACACAAGTGATATTATTTGTCGTCATTGTAAGGGAAGAGGACATTTTGCGAGAGAATGCCAATCTCAGCGTGTGATGATTGCTACTGAGGATGGTGGGTATGAGTCCGCTAGTGACTATGATGAGGAGACTTTGGCTCTTATTACACGTGAAGAACATGGTGGAGATGATTCTGATCATGAGACACAATACATGGCTGCTGAAGATACTGACAGGTATGAATGTTTAGTTGCTCAACGTGTTTTGAGTGTGCAGGTTACACAAGCTGAGCAAAATCAGAGGCATAATTTGTTCCATACAAAGGGAGCTGTGAAGGAACGTTCTGTTCGCGTCATCATAGATGGAGGGAGCTGCAATAACTTGGCTAGCATGGAGATGGTGGAGAAGCTATCTCACACCACAAGACCACATCCACATCCTTACTACATCCAATGGTTCAACAACAGCGGCAAGGTTAAGGTAACAAGTACTGCTCGTGTGCATTTTAGTATCTCTACATATGCTGATTATGTTGATTGTGATGTGGTACCTATGCAAGCATGTTCCTTATTACTTGGTAGACCATGGAAATTTGATAAAAATTCTATACACCATGGTAGAAACAATCAGTATACTCTTGTTCATAAGGATGAAAATATTACTTTGCTTCCTATGACTCCTGATTCCATTTTGAAAGATGATATTAATAGAGCTAATAAAGCAAAACAGGAGAAAAGTAAGAGTGAAAATCGGATTGTGGCAAAAGAATTTGAGCAACAAATGCAGCCTAATTATAAACAATCTAGTGTTGCTTCTGAAATTAAATTGAAAAGTGCATGTTTACTTGCCACCAAATCTGATATTGATGATCTAGATTTTAGCAAATCTGTTTGCTATGCTTTTCTGTGCAAAGAGACATTATTTTCATTCGAGGATGTGCCTTTCTCTTTGCCTCCTGCCGTCACTAACATTTTGCAGGAGTTCGCCGACGTGTTTCCACAAGACGTGCCACCGGGATTACCACCTATTCGAGGGATTGAGCATCAAATTGAGTCTGCAGAACCCAAGGGAAAGAAAAGGCTAGGTGGCAAATGGTAAGACCAATGTTGGGCATTGCTGGAAAAGCTTTCATCAAGGCGAACTATCAAGGGGTTCCCATTATAACCCAACCGCGTAAGGAACACAAAAATCCGGGAACATAACACCGATATGACGGAAACTAGGGCGGCAAGAGTGGAACAAAACACTAGGCGAGAGGCCGAGCCTTCCACCCTTTACCAAGTATATAGATGCATTAAGATAACATGGCAATATAATGATATCCCAACAAGTAAATAAATGTTCCAACAAGGAACGGCCTCCAATCTTCACCTGCAACTAGCAACGCTATAAGAGGGGCTTAGCAAAGCGGTAACATAGCCAATCAACGGTTTGCTAGGACAAGGTGGGTTAGAGGTACATGGCAATTGGGAGGCTGACAAGCAAATGGTAGGCATCGTAGCATTGGCATAGCAAAGAGCGAGCAAACTAGCATAGCAAAGATAGCAGTGATTTCGAGGGTATGATCATCTTGCCTGCATAGCTGTCAGAGTTGACTGGATCCTCAAAAGCAAACTCAATGGGCTCCTCGGTAGAGAACTCTTCTCCCGGCTCTACCCAAACAAGACAAACAAGCAACAAGGACACAATCAACCACGTGCAAGGATCAAGCGATATGATGCAATGATGATATGCTATGCGGGATGCGATGCGGGATGCAAAATGCAAGATATGACAGGAAATGCATGAACCTGGCCTCAACTTGGAATTCCAAGGGTGCCACTGGAAATATGAGATGAAATCGCTTGAAAACGATATAAAGAACGCTGGAATCAGAGTTACGGTTTGGAAATGGCAAGCGTTTCAAAAATGACACCGGTCTGCGATTTACAGCAAGTAGGCATCTAAATGCAATGAGATGAACATGCTACAGCACCCAAACATGACAAAAAAATGCATGGCAGGGATGTACACAAGATGCTTAACAAAAGTCTAGCACTGAGCTAAGGCTAATTCATCCATTATGAGGTTCCAACAAGCATGTCAAAAACGCAAATGCAAAACAGATTTCAGACTTTGTGAAATTAACACTTGTCTGAAATTTCAGATCACGAAGCCCTCTTCGGAGCAGCAAAACAACATGCTACAGGACCTGAACATGACAAAGAAAGACATGGCATGGAGCTACTCAACAAGCTTAACAAAAGTCCCTTAGTGACCTTGAGCCAAAAAGGATCACAAAATATACTAACAAGCACACGAACATAGCAAAAACATAATCAGTTTTCAGACTCAGGAAGGCATGTAAACGAGCTCGATGCACTCACTACGGTGCAAGTCATGGCAAGGCAATCATACATCCATTAAGAAGGCACAAAATTCTAGCTAGACATGGCTGGAACAATGGCATAGCATGCACGGATCAACTACAATAGCATCGGCAAAATCGCAAACAAGTTGACGATCTGCCCAGATTCACCATGAAGCAAAAGTAGAGCTCGATTGAGTCAAGCTAGGGTGCTCCATAATTGCAAGTAAAGACATGGATGGACAGAGCATAACATTATTAACAAAACTCCTTTAGTGATCATCCTCAAAAGAGGCACGGATCACTAGGAAACAAGCTGAACATATGGCATCATGAACTAAATAATCCCAGACTTAGTGAAAACTACTAAGTCCCTGAAAACAGATTTACCGGGTGCCTCACTTTGCAAGCTTGCACAAGTCACCACACACATCCTAAAAATGCATGGGTTGCACCTCTGGAAAGAAGACAAAATCCTTAACAAAACATATGAAGGACTCACAGGCATAGCATGCACACAATAATCATGGCAAAAAAGACAAAAGTCTAACATGAGCTAGCAGATCTGAAAATTAACTCACAAAGCCTCCTTCTAACAGCATTTCGGGCATCAAGATGAACTCAAATGGAAATGATGCAATGGAATGAAATGATGTACTCGCCGAGGCGAACATTTTGATATACTGTATGCCCAAATCGGAGCTACGGATGCAAAGTTATGGCAGGTCAAAGTTCGCATAAAAATTAGGGTTCGGAGGGAAAAAGTCAACCGAGATATTTTTCCAGATCTAGATCCAGATCGGGCACGGGAACCGATGATGGCCGGGTTTACTGTAGCTCGCCAGAGATTGTCGTCGGTGGCCGGATCCGAGGGAGGGGCGGCGTGGAGGAGGCCGGAGCGGCGGCGTGGAGGCACGGGCGGCGGCGTGGAGGCAGGCAGCGGGTCGCCGTGGAGCTCGCCGGCAAGAGGCGGGCGGCGGCGCCAGCTGCTGGAGTCGGGGAAGAGGGGGCGCGAGGCGGCGCGGCTTGAGGCAGGTGGCGGCCCGGGCGAGGTGGAGGCGGGGGCCGGAGATGGGCCTGGCGGGCCGCGGTTGGTGGAGGCGGCCGGGTGCCACGTGGCACACCCTGGTTCGTCGCTGGCGGCGGCGGCGGTTTGTCCGGCCGGCACGGACGTGTCTGGCACGGCGCGGAGATCTGTTTTTTTTTGGCTAGGGTTTCGGAGAGGGAGAGAGATCCGAAAAACGGGGGGGGGGGGCTATTTATAGGCATAAATGGAGCTAGGAGAGTCCAAATGAGGTGTGGTTTTTGGCCACGCGATCGTGATCGAACGCTCTAGGACATGGAGTAGAGTTTGGTGGGTTTTGGGCTAAATTGGAGGGTTGTTGGGCTGCAACACACACGAGGCCTTTTCGGTCCCTTGGTTAACCGTTGGAGTATCAAACGAAGTCCAAATGGTACGAAACTTGACAGGCGGTCTACCGGTAGTAAACCAAGGCCGCTTGGCAAGTCTCGGTCCAATCCGGAAATTTTTAATCCTCACACACGAAAGAAAGTTAGAAATGACCACCGGAGGAGAACGAAGCGCCGGAATGCAAAACGGACAACGGGGAAAATGCTCGAATGCATGAGATGAACACGTATGCAAATGCAATGCACATGATGACATGATATGAGATGCATGACAAAGAAAACAACACACGGAGACAAAGACCCGAACCCGAGAAATAAATATAACTTAACGCCGGAAACGGCAAGAGTTGGAGTACAAATTGGGAAAGTTATCTCCGGGGCGTTACAACACTCCACCACTACGAAAGGATCTCGTCCCGAGATCTAGGACTGAAAGAACGCCGGGTACTCAGAACGGAGGTGGTCCTCGCGTTCCCAGGTAGCTTCACGGTCGGAATGGTGTGACCACTTGACTTTGAGAAATTTGATTGACTTGTTGCGAGTCTTGCGTTCAGTCTCTTCAAGAATAGCAACTGGGTGCTCACGATAAGAGAGATCTTCTTGGAGCTCAATGTCCTCGAAGTTGACTGTGCGGTCAGGAGTCTTGAAGCACTTTCGAAGCTGAGAGACATGGAACACATCATGAACATTTGCAAAGTTTGAAGGAAGCTCGAGTTGATAGGCGAGGTCGCCTCTCTTGCTGACAATCTTGAAAGGTTCCACGTATCTGGGGGCAAGCTTCCGTTTGATACCGAAGCGACGAGTACCTTTCATAGGAGAGACACGGAGGTAAACATGATCTCCAATATCGAAAGCCAAATCGCGGTGCTTACTATCATAGTAGCTCTTCTGGCGGGATTGGGCTGCTTTGAGGTTATCACGAATGACTTTGCACATTTCTTCTGCTTCTGTGATTAAGTCATTACCCAAAAGTTGATGTTCACCGGTTTTAGACCAGTTGAGGGGGGTACGGCCCTTCCTGCCATACAAAATTTCAAATGGGGCCTTGCCTGAACTTGCTTGAAAACTATTGTTGTAGGAAAATTCGGCATAAGGAAGACAATCCTCCCACTTCATGCCGAAGGAGATCACACAAGCCCTAAGCATATCTTCAAGAATCTGGTTGACATGCTCGACTTGACCGCTTGTTTGTGGATGGAAAGCTGTGCTGAAGCGGATGTTAGTGCCCATGGCCTTCTGAAAAGAATCCCAAAACTTCGAGGTAAAGATGCTGCCACGCTCTGAAGAGATCACTTGAGGAATACCGTGCAGAGAGACAATGCGAGAGGTGTAGAGTTCTGCCAATTGAGCTGCAGTGATCGACTCTTTGGTAGGCAGAAAGTGAGCCACTTTGGTGAGTTTATCAATGAGAACGAATATAGCATCATTGCCACGCTTGGACTTTGGAAACCCACTTACGAAGTCCATCTCAATGTGGTCAAACTTCCATTCTGGAATGGCAAGAGGTTGGAGGAGACCTGCTGGCCTTTGGTGTTCTGCCTTCACTCTTCTGCAGACATCACATTCATTCACGAATTGAGCAATCTCGCTCTTCATTCGAGTCCACCAATAAGCTTGCTTGAGGTCCTGATACCTCTTCGTGCTCCCAGGGTGGATGGAGAGGAGAGAATTGTGAGCCTCATTCATGATCACTTTACAGAGGTCACCTTTGGGCACAACAATACGATTCTCAAAGAAGAGAGTTTCCTTGTCATCAAGGCGGTAGCACTTGTACTTGGACTGACTCTTGGCAATCCCAATCTTCACCTTATTCACCATAGCATCAAGAAGTTGGGCTTGGCGAATCTGGTCTTCTAATGTAGGAGAGACTTGAAGGTTGGCAAGGAAACCTTGAGGAACAACTTGCAGATTAAGTTTGCGGAAAGCTTCACAAAGCTCGGGTTGATAAGGCTTAAGAATCAGACTGTTGCAATACGCTTTCCTGCTCAAAGCGTCAGCGATCACATTGGCCTTGCCTGGAGTATACTCGATACTCGGATTATACTCTTGAATCATTTCGACCCAACGAGTTTGCCTGAGGTTGAGATTAGGCTGAGTGAAGATGTACTTGAGACTCTTGTGATCAGTGAAAATGTCCACTTTTCTTCCCAATAGGAGATGTCTCCAAGTCAAAAGAGCATGCACAACTGCCGCCAACTCAAGATTATGAGTGGGTTAGTTCTTCTCATTAGGCTTTAACTGGCGAGATGTATAAGCAACAACTTTCTTCTCTTGCATCAATACTGCGCCAAGACCTTGGAGAGATGCATCACAAAAGACCTCGTACGGCTTGGATTCATCAGGTGGAGTCAGAACTGGAGCAGTGATCAACTTCTCTTTCAAAGTGTTGAAAGCAATATCACAATCCGGAGACCAAACGTACTTGACGTGCTTCTGAAGAAGATTAGAGAGAGGCTTCATGATCTTGGAAAAGTTTTCAATGAATCTTCGGCCAATAGCTTGTGAGACCGAGAAAACTGCGGAGTTTCTTCACACTCTGAGGAGGTTCCCAATTCACAATTGTGGACACCTTCTCGGGATTCACGGCAATGCCCTTGGCAGAGATGATATGGCCAAGATAAAGAACCTCATCGAGCCAAAATTCACACTTGGAGAACTTGGCGTAGAACTGATGTTCCCTGAGCTTATCAAGAACCAAACGCAAATGCTTGGCATGATCTTCCTTGTTCTTGGAGAAAACCAGAATGTCGTCGAGATAGACCAAAACAAAGTCATTGGTGTAGGCGTTGAAGATGAAATTCATTATGCGAGAGAATGTCGGAGGAGCGTTGGCAAGGCCAAAAGACATGACAGTGTATTCATATGAACCAAAGCTTGTTCTGAATGCTGTCTTGGGAATATCTTCTTCACAAATGCGAATCTGGTGATAACCCATACGGAGATCAAGCTTGGAGAATACTTGGGCACCTTTGAGTTGTTCGAACAGCTCATTGATGTTGGTAAGTGGGTATTTGTTCTTGATGGTCTTCTTGTTCACTGGACGGTAATCAACACAAAGTCGGTCCGTTCCATCCTTCTTCTTCACAAAAAGAACACCACAACCCCACGGAGAAGAACTAGGTCGGATGAGACCCATTCTTTCTTGCTCATTGAGTTGCTTCTTCAGCTCCTACAACTCTTCAGGACCGAGCTTGTAAGGACGCTTGCACAAAGGTTCCGTGCCAGGCTCAAGTTCAATAACGAATTCAACTGGCCGGTGCGGAGGCATTCCTGGAAACTCTTCTGGAAAGACGTCTTGATATTCGCAAACGACTGGAATTTGAGAGATGGCATCCAATTCACCCTTCTCATTGAGAGAAAACAGATGGATAGTATTATCCCGAGCGGCAAAGACAATAACATCCTCAGACGAATGAGTCAATTGAATCTTCCTGGCTGCACAATCAAGCTGAGCCTTGAGCTTAGAAAGCCAATCCATCCCGAGAGTAATATCAATATCCGAGTCACCCAGAACATTTGGAGAGGACAAGAACTTATAGTCACCCAAAGTGATAGTAACATCCGGAACGCATAGTCGAGATGTCATTTGACGGGCCGGAGAGACGATAGCCAACGGCTTCGGCAACACTTGAGTAACAAAATCATGCTTAGATGCAAAAGGTCTCGAGATGAAACAATGCGATGCACCCGTGTCAAAAAGAACTTTTGTAGGAATATCATTAACAGGAAGGTTACCCATGATCACATCCGACGAGTCCTCTGCCTGAGCTGCATTCATCAAATTGACCTTGGCATGCTTGGGGTTATGCTTGACCATAGCTGTACTTGCCGATCTGACAGGCGGAGGAGGAGGAAGACGCCTCTGGTTGAAACACTTGTTGGCATATGACTCTTCTGTTGGCACTTGTTGCACGTGACCTCTGAAAGCGGACGGTGATACGGAGCACTCGATCTTGGAGCTTGAGACGAAGTCTTGTTCTGAAAGCCAGGGTTGGGTGGGTGGGAAGAACCACTGCCACCTTTGCTCTTCTACTGATACGGCTGACGGAACGGAGGAGGAGGAAGCCAAAACTTCTGCTGCTTGGCCACTTAAGTAGAGGAAGAAGGAGTAACATCTCTGGTTTGCTTCTTGGAAGCATCACACCTCAACTGAGCAGCCTCTTGCTTCAGTGCCATGTTGTAGAACTCATCGTATCTCAAGGGCTCAAAGAGGACAAGAGCGAGCTGAATTTCTTTTCTGAGACCACCCCTGAACTGATATATCATGCTCTTCTCATCAGGCACGTCCTGCTTGGCAAAGCGGGCGAGCTTTTGGAACAACTTGTTGTAGTCATAGACAGACAAAGAGCCTTCCTTCAGATTGTGGAATTCCTCACGCTTGGTTTCAACCACGCTCTACAGAATATGATGAGCTCGGAAATCTCGACGGAAATCATCCCAAGTGATAACACGTCCACCTCTGGAGTCCTTGTACTGCTGGAACCATTCTGCAGCTTGATCTTTGAGTTGGAAGGAAGCAAACTTAACAAAGTCCTCAGGCCTGACGTTACTGCACTCGAAATGCTTACACAGATCCACAAGCCAATCGTCAGCATCGGTTGCCTCAACACAATTGCTGAGAGTCTTTGGCCCGTTAGCAAGGAACTGGTTGAGTGTAGCAAAGTGACTCTGATTGCTGCCTTGATTCCCTTGACTGCCTTGATTGTGCTCTTGGAGAATTTGCATAATCAGCTGTGTGTTTGCATTGGTTGCAGCCATCACAGCTTGCCATGCCTCTAGAGGAGGTGGAGGTGGTGGCGGATCAGGATTCGGAGTCGTGCGCGTTGGAGGAGCCATCCTGAAGAGGGTGACCACCATTAGCACATTGACAGATAAATATTGAAGCTGAAACCAACGGAATGAAAATTGCAACATATAGTCTTCACATCCAAACAAAATGAACGAATGCATTCCTCTTGAAATGGTCACATATCCATAAATTGAGAAGCCACGTAGAATTAAGGTAGAGAAATAAATCAACAAGGTACGGATCAAGAACGAATAATCGGTAAGAAATCCCAATCTCAAACCAATATCCGTGGAAGAAGAACTAGAGCTACTAGAATTCCCACCTATGAAACTCCCGAACTTTTCCGGTTATGCAATCAGGTGTTGGGGATATAGGGGAAGCATAATATCTCACCCAAACTAGCAAATCCTACATCCAGCTGTATCCATCCTTCAACACATAACCAAGAAACCTTCGGAAACCATCTACCTCAACCTTCGAAAAGCATCCGTTATACAAGTTATGGCGATACTCCCGAGCTCCCGCCCCAGTACTGGGTGGTGTCGAGGTTATCTCACCAACGAACTGCATAAAAGAGATTTTCGATGTCGGCGTACTAAACTCAGGTATTCCAGAGCTGCAACGATAAAATTATTATGACAACACTTCAGAGCTCAACTCCCCGGGACACTTCCACTAAACCCCTGACAGGAGGCACCAAGACAATGTTCTCATCATAAAACCATCGGAACGATTCCAAGATACCCGCGTGATCCTAAAATTTTTTTTAGTGAAATTTGAGAAGAGAAGAGTCAAAACTCTACGTCAGGATGCCTTAACAGAGCGATGAGGAGACTGGGAAGTAAAAATAATTCCTAAGCTCTCCGATATATAATTCCTAAATGAATCAAAACATTTTTCTAGACACAACTCGGCCGCTAAAAATGATGAAGCAATGGGGCTCCTAAGGTCGGGGAAGGCTCTGATTACCAACTTGTAACACCCTCGATGCGACTATAGCTCCCACGTGTCGAGGCATGACTTAGAGACATAATCGCATTGAAGGCATATGTCGCAAGTTAGGCAATCTTCACAACATCCCATGTAATATGAATAATAAAGGGGAGAACATAGTTGGCTTACACTCGCCACATCAATCAAGTACATAAATAACATTACATCATCCAAACACTCATGGCCCAACTACGGTGCCAAAATAAAAGAGAACCCAACATGAGACAACGGTCCCAATCACCCCCAACTGGGCACCACTACTGATCATCAGGAAAGGAAACGTAGTATCGTTGAGAGTCTTCATAGAACTCCCACTTGAGCTCATAGTCGTCACCTGGAGCGGAATCACTTGGACCTGCATCTGGTATAGTAGGAATCTGTGAGCCACAGGGACTCAGCAATCTCGCACCCTCGCAATCAAGACTATTTAAGCTTATAGGTAGGGGTAAGGCAAACATATGTGGAGCTGCAGCAAGCGACTAGCATATATGGTGGCTATCTTATTCGCAAAAGAGAGCGAGAAGTGGAGGCAAAGCGCGAGCATGAAAAAAACAAGAGGAACAACCTGCGCAAGTATTACTCCAACACCGTGTCCACTTCCCGGACTCCGCCGAGAAGAGGCCATCACGGTAACACACTCAGTTGATTCATTTTAATTAAGTTTAGTTCAAGTTATCTACAACCGGACATTAAAAAATTCCCATCTGCCCATTACCGCGGGCGCGGCTTTCGAAAGTTCAATCCCTGCAGGGGAGTCCCAACTTAGCCCATGACAAGCTCTCACGGTCAACTAAGGAATAGACCTCCTCCCAAGACGTTCCGATCAGACTCGGTATCTCGGTAACTCAAGACACTTGGACAGGTTAAAACAAGACCAGCAACACCGCCCGAATGTGCCGAAAAATCCCGATAGGAGCTGCACATATCTCTTTCTCAGGGCACACTCAGATAAGCAATCCGTACAACTAAAACCAGCCCTCGAGTTTCCCCGAGGTGGCGCTGCAAGGGGCTCTAGTTTGGACCAACACTCAGAGGAGCACTGGCCCGAGGGGGTTAAAATAAGATGACCCTTGAGTGTGCAGAACCCAAGGGAAAGAAAAGGCTAGGTGGAAAATCGTAAGACCAATGTTGGGCATTGCTGGAAAAGCTTTAATCAAGGCGAACTATCAAGGGGTTCCCATTATAACCCAACCGCGTAAGGAACACAAAAATCCGGGAACATAACACCAATATGACGGAAACTAGGGCGGCAAGAGTGGAACAAAACACTAGGCGAGAGGCCGAGCCTTCCACCTTTTACCAAGTATATAGATGCATTAAGATAACATGGCAATATAATGATATCCCAACAAGTAAATAAATGTTCCAACAAGGAACGGCCTCCAATCTTCACCTGCAACTAGCAACGCTATAAGAGGGGCTTAGCAAAGCGGTAACATAGCCAATCAACGGTTTGCTAGGACAAGGTGGGTTAGAGGTTTGACATGGCAATTGGGAGGCTGACAAGCAAATGGTAGGCATCGTAGCATTGGCATAGCAAAGAGCGAGCAAACTAGCATAGCAAAGATAGTAGTGATTTCGAGGGAATGATCATCTTGCCTGCACAGCTGTCAGAGTTGACTGGATCCTCAAAAGCAAACTCAACTGGCTCCTCGGTAGCGAACTCGTCTCCCGGCTCTACCCAAACAAGAAAAACAAGCAACAAGGACACAATCAACCATGTGCAAGGATCAAGCGATATGATGCAATGATGATATGCTATGCGGGATGCGATGCGGGATGCAAAATGCAAGATATGACAGGAAATGCATGAACCTGGCCTCAACTTGGAATTCCATGGGTGCCATTAGAAAGATGAGATTAAATCGCTTGAAAACGATATAAAGAACGCCGGAATCGGAGTTACGGTTTGGAAATGGCAAGCGTTTCAACAATGACCCCGGTCTGCGATTTACAGCAAGTAGGCATCTAAATGCAATGAGATGAACATGCTACAGCACACAAACATGACAACAAAATGCATGGCAAGGATGTACACAAGATGCTTAACAAAAGTCTAGCACTGAGCTACGGCCAATTCATCCATTATGAGGTTCCAACAAGCATGTCAAAAACGCAAATGCAAAACAGATTTCAGACTTTGTGAAATTAACACTTGTCTGAAATTTCAGATCACGAAGCCCTCTTCGGAGCAGCAAAACAACATGCTACAGGACCTGAACATCACAAAGAAAGACATGGCATGGAGCTACTCAACAAGCTTAACAAAAGTCCCTTAGTGACCTTGAGCCAAAAGGGATCACAAAATATACTAACAAGCACACGAGCATAGCAAAAACATAATCAGTTTTCACACAGTGAAAACTGGGACTTGCTGAAACATAACTCACGAAGGCATGTAAACGAGCTTGATGCACTCACTACGGTGCAAGTCATGGCAAGGCAAGCATACATCCATTAAGAAGGAACACAATGCTATCTAGAAATGGCAAGAACAATGGCATAGCATGCACGGATCAACTACAATAGCATCGGCAAAATCGCAAACAAGATGACGATCTGCCCAGATTCACCACGAAGCAAAAGTAGAGCTCGATTGACTCAAGCTAGGTTGCTCCATAATTGCAAGTAAAGAGATGGATGGACAGAGCATAACATTATTAACAAAACTCCTTTACTGATCATCCTCAAAAGAGGCACGGATCACTAGGAAACAAGCTGAAGATATGGCATCATCAACTAAATAATCCCAGACTTAGTGAAAACTATTAAGTCCCTGAAAACAGATTTACCAGGTGCCTCACTTTGCAAGCTTGCACAAGTCACCACACACATCCTAAAAATGCATGGGTTGCACGTCTGGAAAGAAGACAAAATCCTTAACAAAACATATGAAGGACTCACAGGCATAGCATGCACACAATAATCATGGCAAAAAAGACAAAAGTCTAACATGAGCTAGCAGATCTGACAATTAACTCACGAAGCCTCCTTCTAACAGCATTTCGGGCATCAAGATGAACTTAAATGGAAATGATGCAATGGAATGAAATGATGTACTCGTCGAGACGAACATTTTGAGTTACTGTATGCCCAAATCGGAGCTACGGATGCAAAGTTACGGTAGGTCAAAGTTCGCATGAAAATTAGGGTTCGGAGGGAAAAAGTCAACCGAGATATTTTTCCAGATCTAGATCCAGATCAGGCACGGGAACCGATGATGGCCGGGTTTACTGTAGCTCGCCGGAGATCGTCGTCGGTGGCCGGATCCGAGGGAGGGGCAACGAGGAAGAGGCAGGAGCCGCGGCGTGGATGCGCGGGCGGCGGCGTGGAGGCAGGCAGCGGGTCGCCGCGGAGCTCGTCGGCAAGAGGTGGGCGGTGGCGCCGGCTGCCGGAGTCGGGGAAGAGGGGGCGCGAGGCGGCGCGGCTTGAGGCAGGCGGCGGCCCGGGCGAGGTGGAGGCGGGGCTGGAGATGGGCCTGGCGGGCCGCGGTTGGTGGAGGCGTCCGGGTGCCACGTGGCGCGCCCTGGTTTGTCGCGGGCGGCGGCGGCGGTTTGTCCGGCTGGCACGGACGTGTCCGGCGCGGCGCGGAGATCTGTTTTTTTGGCTAGGGTTTCAAAGAGGGAGAGAGATCCGAAAAACAGGAGGCCATTTATAGGCATAAGTGGAGCTAGGAGAGTCCAAATGAGGTGCGGTTTTCGGCCACGCGATCGTGATCGAACGCTACATGGAGTAGAGTTTGGTTGGTTTTGGACCAAATTGGAGGGGTGTTGGGCTGCAACACACATGAGGCCTTTTCGGTCCCTCGGTTAACCGTTGGAGTATCAAACGAAGTCCAAATGGTACGAAACTTGACAGGCGGTCTACCGGTAGTAAACCAAGGCCGCTTGGCAAGTCTCGGTCCAATCCGGAAATGTTTAATCCCCACAAACGAAGGAAAGTTAGAAATGACCATCGGAGGAGAACGAAGCGCTGGAATGCAAAACGGACAACGGGGAAAATGCTCGAATGCATGAGATGAACACGTATGCAAATGCAATGCACATGATGACATGATATGAGATGCATGACAAATAAAACAACACACGGAGACAAAGACCCGAACCCGAGAAATAAATATAACTTAACGCCGGAAACGGCAAGAGTTGGAGTACAAATTGGGAAAGTTATCTCCGGGGAGTTACATCTCTCCTCCATATATACAACCCTTAGGGCATCGTTTAGGCTTTGGGTTTTGTTTAGATTAAAAGTTCGCCATAGCTGCAACTTCGCGTACTTCGTTTGTGTTCAACGACCAGACAAAGGCGTCACAAAACCCCACCTCGATCAATACAGCTTTCATCTTATATTCGCAATATCCAGATTGCAATCTCAGTTTCTTGCTTGTTATTCGTTTGCCTGCAGGAAACAGACCTTCGTGGTCAGGTTGATCGTGCTCCAGAATGGTCAATAACCTTTCGGAGTAGGTTTAGCGATTGCTAAGGCGCACGTCCTCGTACGTTCGTAGTCGGATCGTCAAAGTCAACTTCCTCCAAAACGATAGCCACCATCTCATCGAAAGACGGGACACCTTTGACTCTATCACGCACGGTTCTGGACATCAGCCCTCGGATATCCGGCCCCTGAGCCCGGATGTCCGGCCCCTGTAACTTCAGCCTTCCCCGTTTCACCGTTTTGTCCATAACTAATTCATCCGGAGTCTGATTTTCGCATTCTTTAGCTCATTGAAAAGCTCTTGACACCCCCCTTCCCACAAAAATACTACCATCACCATTTGACTCAATCAAATTTTTGTAACTTTGGCATCTTTGCCTAGGGCTTCCACCACAACCTCCGCATAACCACCACCGACTTCCGCAACCTAACCAATTTTGTTCCCCATCGCATTAGTGGTTGCTTGAGGAGTGATTTGAATTTCCTAAGGTGTTTAGGCTACTTAGGGACTATTGATTCTTTATCAACCACCACCACCACCATAACTTCCGCATAGGCTTGTCCACCATACACTTCCACCACCCCAACTTAAACCCAATTTTGTTAGTGTTGTGAGTTGTGTCTCCTAAGGTGTTTCGGCTACTTAGGGACCGTGCTTTCAACTCCTACACCGTGTATAGTACACCACCTTACCCTCCACTTCCACATTGCCTACTCGCAAAACCCATCATTGCATTTCTGCAATCCCATTGAGCTTCCGCAACCACCATCGCATCCCGCTACCACCATTTGACATTTGACATTTGAGATTTTGTGTTCGCGGTTTTTCCGTTTCCTAAGGTGTTTCGGCTACTTAGGGATGAGTCTCCATCATATTGATATCTCCATCAAGATCACTGCCACTCATCATCGACACGGACGGTAACCTCCATATCATCTCGGTATCGTGGTATCCCTCCATTGTATATTCCCTTGCCATTGCATTGTTAGCCCCTAGCCCATTTTGCGTCACTTGCCTATCGAGACTAGCAATTTGAGTATTGCCGGCAACGTTACTTGTGCACATTAGTGATCTACACCATACATTGCATGCATACCATACCATATCGGTATCATCTTGGTATCATATCATCCTTTGTGCCACAAGTTTGTTCCCGCATATATACAATTGCTATCTTGGTTTGTGCATTGTGCAAAATTGGCCATACAAAAAAAGAATAAGCTTTTAAGCAAAGAAAAAGAGTGAACAAAGAGCTTGTAAGCAAGTGCCATAGCATCATACCACATTTCATCAGATTGCCATATCCGATCATCTTGGATCATACCACTGAAACATCATATACATAGCATACTTGGGATAGAAGTCGTTGCATTTTTGCATCTTAGAGGTTGTGCACAAGTGTCATATCCGCCTATAGAGCAATCGTGCTAGCGTCTCTCTTGAGTTGTGCAACACGAGCGTTTTCCGTGGATTCCACATTTTGTGCTCCTCCTTGGTTGCACGACCCCATTTATCTATCGGTGTGTGTGTTTCCGTGTGCCATATTGCTATTGGTCTACTTGTTACACTTGCGAATTTGTGAATCCTTTCAACATTATTGACTCTTGCTAACATTTTGCATCAAATTTTTTGTGCCACTATCCTCACCGAGCTCCACCATAAGCCTTATTTGTGTAGGTGTGAGAACCCGACAAGAATTGGTACCAATTGTGCTATTTCCTTGTCCACATTGGAGTGATCATTGATCCACTTTCAACTTCGGTCAAGGTACATTTGGTATTCGTTCTTCTCTTTCTCGCACTCATATTTCCTCGAGTCTTGTGATGGATAGGCAAGGCATTTCATCTTCGGTCTACAACAACAACAACGAGTTCGATGCCATGCAAAACTCCACCGACGCCAAGATGCAAGCTCAAATGGAGAAGATCAAAGCCCTCATCAAGTCCTACAAGCGGTCTTCCTCATCTTCGAGAAGACTCTCAAGAGCACAAGCCTCCGAGCTACCATCTCTGGCAAGGTCACATCGGCATCGACACCATCACCACCACGAACGTGAAGGTCAAGAGCTCAACACCAACAACCGCTCAACGACTTCACCATCGCCCTTGGCATCTTCGCCAAGCGACTTCAAGGCATATTCCCCTACGGACATACGGCATCTTCGCCCACAAGCCTTCAAGAGAAGCTCCCCAAGCTCAAGTCCATGACTTCCATGAGCTACTACGACCTCGACATCGACCATGAGATTCCTTTCTATGGGACTCTAGAACCCGAGGAGTATCTCGAGTGGGAGCGTTTGATGGCCGACTACCTCAAGCTACATCAAGTTCTTCCCGAAGATCAAGTGAAGTGCGCCACAAGGAACTTCCATGACTACGCGTCCACATGGTGGCTTCACGCACCTTCGGAGACCTACAACATGAGTTGGCCCAAGACGAAGAGAGCGTTGTGGCGCGAGTTCGTGCCCCCAACCTACACGGAGCAACTTCAACGCCAATTGGAGAACACCATCCAAGGATCAAAGTCCATCGATGAGTACTTCAAGGAGATGAAAAAAGCCTTGCGACGAGCCGGTGTGGACGAACCCATTTCGATGAAGTTCCACTTCATGATGGGATTGCACAACGACATCTCCAAGACGATCTTCCTCGAGAACTACAAGTCCCTCGACGATAACTACATTGGTGCTCTCAAGGCGGAACAAGAACTCATGAAGGCCAAAGCTTCTCCACCCCAAGCTCACTTCACGATGACCAAGCTCCATGAGAACGAGCATGAGGATAGTACCACCAGGATGTCCAAGCCCGACGAGCTCCAAGACGATGCTCCCAAGTTCGACTTCACCGCCATCCCTCTTTGTGGCATTGATGATGCCGAGTCCTCCATGACTCTTTTTCAAGACGGTGCGCCGACGAGTAGAACTACGGAGACCCTCAAGGACCAAGCTTTGGAGGCGAGCGACAATGTGGCGAGCAAGGATGATGCTTCCGTCTTAGGAGGCGAGCATGATGATGTGACATCTTCGGCCTTCATCCATGGCAACGACGACGAGATGGTTGAGCATGAGATTTTCCCTTCGACCACGGCGACGTATGATGACTTGAGTGACTTTTTCCACCATATTGAGAGTGAGAGTGACTTCAGCACTAGCCCCATATATGATGTGTTTCCACAATTCCCATGTGAGGAGAGCCACAACCCCCACCTCTTGAGTGAGATGAGTGACTCCACCATATGTGATTTTGAGTGCACCTATTTTTGAGGAAGTGAGTGAACCACCACATAGAGAGAGTGAGATAGTTGATAGGTCATGTGAGGCCACTTACAACACTAATGACTTGACCTCTACCTCTATTGTGTCTTCTCATTTGGTGCTAGGTCCCATATATGATGACGCGCCAATTCGCGACGACTACGTCCTACCTTTGGACAAGACGATGGCCATGGTGGAATATGATGCTCCCCCCACATGGTTCCATCACAATGATGATCTTGACCACCATTCGGTCTTACCCACCTCACCTACACCACATAAGTGGAATGACAAAGGTAACATAGGTGAAGGTGATGCTCTTGTCCCACTAGTGGACTATCTTGACATTGATTGCTTGCATGATGTTGATCCACCTATTTCCATGATTCAAGCTAGTACGACTTCCTCATGTGATGATTTCTTGCCCATTTATGATGAGTATGATGATTCTCATGTGGAGTATTTTAGTTGTGATGCCATGTTACATAGGATTTTTTGTGACAATTCTCTAGGTCACATCATGTTTGCCAATCCGCTTGACTTGTCATATGCTATGCATCAGATCAATCATATGTCATATTTGCAATCTCTTCATAGTGACTATGCATATGCTATTAAAATAAACCCAATTTGCACATATGGCATAGATGACAAGCTTATGGCTATTGGAATTTGTTTCTCTTGTGATGATATTGACATGCTACCTTTGCATCATTTATCTCATATGCCATGCCATAACCACCTAGCTTCGGATATGCATTGTTTTGGATGTTGTCCATTTTCTCCATATGATGTTTCCAATATTGCTCATGAGGAGACCCTCCATAGTTTCCTCATACATTTTAGGAGGTTTTGATTCATCCCATTCATTGCATGATCCCAATACTTGTGTGCACCATATGCTTCCCATGAATAAACATGCTATTGATGTGCCATATACTTGCATTCTCAATTTGTGTCCCCATCGTGTTATACACAATAACTATTCTTTCATGATGGATGACATGTTCTTAGACCATGCATCAAATTTCTTTGAGTGATGCTTATCTTGTACTAACTCTCATGTGCACATACACATCATGATGGATGATGTGTACATTTACCACACGCACAATTTCTTTCATTTGTGTTTCTTTTGTGTAGGTACCCTTGAATACTTGTCAACCTCGCAATCCCAAGCATGATGATTGTTTCTAGTACTTCTATGTGTATTTGCAAGCTTGGTGGAGATATCACTTATTACTGCCATGTTTGCTTTGTGCCCCATGCATATGATTATACTATGATTGATGCGGAGCATCCCAAGGTCATCCCCATGGACCTACCATCGTCTCATCAAGTGCCTACCAGACCCATGACTCGATCACGTGCAAGAGCTCTTGAAACCGAGGTGACATCTCTCCTCTCACAATTCCACTTCGATGCACATGAAGCATGGCTACTACCTCATATGGATACTTTGTGCATACTCAGGTACAATTAAGAAGCTAAAGAGCAAGGAAAGGAAGAAGAGGAAGATGGACAAGAAGACAGAGAAGAAGAAGGGCTGCAGGAAAAGTCCCAGCTACCGGACGACCGGCCGGGACCAAACGTCCGGCGCCTGAAGCGTTAGTCGAGCCCCAGTGAGCGGACGTCCGGTCCAGACCGGACGACCGGTGCCCCTGCACCCGAGGCCAATGAGCGGACATCCGGTCCGGACCGGACGACCGGCGCACCTGCAGCCGAACCAAAGTCAGCGGAAGACCGACGTTTCCGGACGTCGAGCAGCCCCATCACAAAGTGGAACCAGCGGACGATCGGAGGACACCGGACGTCCGGCAGCTCCTGAGACATCGGACGACCGGTCCCCAGCGGACGTCCGGTACCTGTCTGTGCACAGTGTTTGGGCCCGAGGCCCATGTACCCCTTCACTTCGTCCCCTTTGCACTTAGACTATAAATAGACCCCCCATTCATCCGAGCTAGGGTTAGCATTGGTTTAGCTCATTTGAGAGATATTACATTGCTCATCCATATTGGATCTACTCCACGCGAGAGACCGCGGCCCCTCTACGGAGAAGATCCACCTTGGATTCAAGACCCCTGATGCGGAGCATCCCATGATCATCCCCATGGACCTACCATCGTCGCATCAAGAGCCAAGATGACCCATGACACGAGCACGAGCCAGAGCTCTTGAGAACGAGGTGACTTCTTTCCTTAGTGATATCACATATGATCCACTCGAGACGTGGTTACTACCTAAGTCCGAGATGCTATGCATGATCACGTGTCAAGAGGAGCCTCCCGAAGATGCATGTGAAGACGGACAAGTCGCCAAGTCCACGGATGAAGAGAACCAACGGAAACGGGCAAGTTCACCTTCCAGGCCCCGGACATCCGGCCAGGACCCCGGACATCCGGCCCTTGGAGATGCCACCACAACAGCCGGAGCCCAGCCAGAAAAGCTACAGGGCCTGGACATCCGGCCCTGCGGCCTGGACATCCGGCCTTCCCCGAAGCCCCGGAAATCCGGCCCTCTGCCAGGAAATCCGGCCTCGTCTATCCAGAGACCGCAGAAGTCTTCACCGCCAGCCCGGACATCCGGCCACACCTGAAGCCCCGGACATCCGGCCCGACGCCCGGACATCCGGCCTCGCCTGTCTGTGAACAGTAAAGGGCCGAAGCCCATGTACCCTCTCGCCCCCTAGACTATATATACTTCATCCCCTTCCTCTTTCTAGGGTTAGCGTTGGTTTAGCTCATATGTGAGATAGAGCTTCACTCATCCATACCGATCTCCTCCTCGAGAGAGACTGCGGCCCCTCTTCGGAGAAGATCAACTTGGATTCAAGACCCCCCCTCTTGGGCGGCCCCATCAAGACCTCCTTCAAGGAGAAGAATCGGTTACATTGTATCGTCCTTTGTTGACCTTGGATCATCATGTATCTCTTTGTGTTTCGAGGATCTATCACATGTGTAATGCAATCTTGTTGGTTTGAGTGTTTCTCTCGTGTTTTCCCTCGTGAATCCCCTCGTGTTCTTCATGTTTCTCTTTGGGATCCGCTCCTTTCGTGAAAGATTGGCCATCTAGGGTTTCACCCTACATCATCTTGGTATCATGAGCCACATTGATCACGATTTCGGAGCCTCCCCGTTGTGTTTCTAGCCTTGTTTTGTTGTTTTTTCGCCCTAATCCGAAAATTACCCCATAAAAATAGCCCCAATTTTTTTTGTGATTTGTTGGTGTGATGAAGTTTTGTTGGATTTGATCCGCGGATTTCGTGTGTTGCAGGTAGATCTAGCTTCCCCCCACCTTTTCCCCAAATTCCATCCACAAAATCTTCCGAATTTTGCCCCGGATTTGACCTCTCCACGTGGTGTTCTTCGAATTCGTCCACCGATCCAGCGCCCGGACATCCGGTCCGACCAGCCCGGACATCCGGCACCCCGGACATCCAGCCATCACCCTCGGACATCCGGCCCCTGGCATCAAAACAACCCATCCACCATACGTTTCCCGCCTAACTCTCGTCAAATTTCGTTCTGGTGCCCACATACATTTCCGCATACCTCCACCACTTCCGCATAGCACCAACCTAGCCTTTCCCGCTACTAACTCCGACAATTTTGCCAAATTTTGCTTTGAGAATTTGAGTTGCGGTACCGTATCCTTTTGTGTTTCGGCTATCTAGGTACGGTTCGACACCGACATCAACGCTACTCATTTTCACCACGGACGTGTCATCAACAACGACCACCTTGACTACGACTTGGTATTCGTGCCACCATTTTGACACCATACCGGAAGCAAGACCGGTAACCTTATCTTGGTATTGGACATATCACTCTTGCCATTACATTGATAACCACATGGCCTTACTTTTGCGTTGCTTACCCATCGAGACTAGCCCTTGAGTATTGCCGCAATGTGACTTGTGCACATTAGTGTTCATACTTCCCATAGCATACATACCATCATCGTGTTGCATCTCTTGGTGTCATCACTTGTGTCACAAAGTTGTTGTCACATACACAATTGCTATCTTGCTTCATGAAACATTGCATGAGAAAAGAGCTCAAACATCAAAGAGCCAAACAAGCTTTTAAGCAAAAGAGGAAAGACAAGCAAAGAGCAAGAACCATAGCATCATACAACATTAAGATTGTCATACTCGATCATCTTGGATCAATGCATAGGAACATCATACATATAGCATACTTGGGATAGAAGTAGTTGCATTTTTGCTTAGTAGGTTGTGCACAAGTTCGTATCCGCCTATTGTGCAATCGTGCTAGCGTCTCTCTAGTGTTGTGCAACAAGAGCATCTTGGTGAATTCCACATTTTGGCTCATCCTTGGTTGCATAACCCCATCTTCTCTATTTGCATGTGTGTTTCCGTGTACCATATCTTGCTATTGGTCTACTTGTTGCATTTGCAAATTCGTGAATATTTTCCAACATTACTGAGTCTCACTTACAATTTCATCAAATTTTGTGCCACCATCCTAACCGAGCTCCACCATAAGCTTTTACTTGTGTAGGTGTGAGAAGCGACAAGAATTGGTACCAATTGTGCTATTTCCTTGTTACACATTGGAGTGTATCTTTGATCCATTGTCAACATCGGTCAAGGTACATTTGATATTGGTTCTTCCCTTTCTTCCACTCACACTTGTCTTGGAATGATGGATAGGCCAAGTACTTCTACCAACCCGCTCTTCATGGAGCAAGACGACGACATGAACTCCTTTGTCACCAAGAGTCACCTCTTTGGTGCACAACGTGCTTTGCATCAAGAGCAACAAGATATGAGTGAACGCATCGACAACCTTGCCGCCGACTTGCGACTTTCCGAGCAACGTACAAGGGACTACTTCGACCACAAGCTCGACGATCACAAGCAAGAGAATGACGCAAGGATGGACGAGATTCGCGCTTTGTTGCTCAACCGCTCTTCTTCCACTTCAAGAAGGAGCCGTTCAGGTCACCATTCCGACTTCACCCTCTCCGGCTCAAGTACGCTGACATCGAACACTCTTCGTCGAGCCGCGCTCAACGAGCGTCAAGCAAACCTCAATCCACTTCGAGACACCGACTCGCAAGAACATCGACGATGTAAAGCTGAACACTACAAGAAAAATGTCAACTTGTGACCACCACTATTGGTCACTGAATGGTCACAAATTTCCATTTGTGACCTTTTTGTGACCAAAAACATAAGGTCAAAAGCTGGCCGTCATAAACTGACTATAGCGACCTTTCTTCTGTGGCGTTTTGGTCACTAGCAACCTCCCCAGGCCACGTAGGCATCCAGTGTGGCAATCTGACGTGGCACAAGATTCAGCCCGGTCCAATTCGATTTTCTACATGGGCCTAGCCCAACAATTCAGCCTTTTTACTATATATTTTCTCTATTAATTTTCTCTAGCTACATGGGCCTGGCCCAACAATTTGGCCTTTTAATTTCATGGATCATGGCCTTTTTGTGATCTATTTCGTTTTTGGGCCTAAGCCTTTTTATTTACTTGGCCATCGCCTTTTGTTCATTGTTTGATTTGTGGCCTTTTTAGGGCCCAAATAGTATATGTTTCATTTCCGACATATCAACAATAAAGTAACTAGTATTTTGGTCCAGAGAGCCCCAATCACACAAATTTTCATAAATGGCGACCAAAATGAGTATATTATATATATTACAATCATCCAGGAATTTAGAACAACTACAAAAGTGCTGCTATGAAATACTATAACAGTCATTCACATCATGTAGGAACATATAATTAGCTACAAAGATGAAGCGTTCCCTTTTTCCAACTTCTGAGCCTGGAGCTACTGTAAAAGACAGGAAACGATCATTATCATGGCTGTGAATTCAGAATGAAAGCAATATCCTCAAACATACAACAGCTAGGAAAAGAATATTGAACAGAATAATAAAAAAATACACAAGCAGCTAGGGGTCGGTCCTAATGCATGAGGGCACGGATAACAGTAGCAACCATGAGTAAATATTAGCAAATATTATATTGGTGGAAAAAAGTAAATACCAGCAAGCTATAAGAAGACTCCAAGAAATTGATGGCTCACAATACAATCATGCTTTTGACAACAAATACTACTAGAATTAAGGTGCATAACATATTCTAAGCAGTGTTAACATCATGACAGTAACAATTAACAGTAGCAGCTAGCAGGACATCAATCAAGCACAACAAAAGTACAACACCACACTTGGGATCTCGGAGCAAGAAAAAGATCATGTTGCTTAGGAGCTACCACAAATGATACTGATCAAGGGCAAAAACAAGTTGGTATGATATCATTCATTCATTCGTTCTCATCATGATCATACATTGAATTCATTAAAGGTTACAGATTCATTTTTTGACATAGCATTGGAAAATCACAAGAATAGTATATGAACCAAAGTGTCCAGATAAGTAGATAACACATGGAGGTCACAATCACATAGCAAAGGAAAAGTGGGACAGACCGAGGACTTACCCTCCGGACAAATCAAGGACTTCACGCTTCCTCTTCCTCGGTGGACAAATCAATGACTTCACTTCCTCTTCCTCATGCACCAACAGGAAGACCATCTCAAACACCTTGGTGCCAACAAGAAACTGTACTCACATAGTGAATAGAACAAAAGAACAGAAAGCACATGTATATACTGAACAAAAGCAACAGCCAAGAATAGATGACTCAACAGTTCATGTTTGTTAACAAAACAAGTGTGGACATCTCACAGTGAGTTAACTATCTGATGACTTTAGTAAAACACATACTAGCATTTGGTGCTACGAGAGACAATAGAGATCATTTGGTCTGCACATTTAGATCATTTAACACAGAGAAAAGAAAAATAACAGAGGACTACATATGAATGTATGTGTCGTTTCCAGGATAAGTTGGCACATAGAATGCCACAAATTAGGATATACCACACAACAGAGAATAGCTTGTAGCGTCCGAGACTAATCTCCATGAGGAACACAAATCATCCTCAGGAATTGGTAATGAACGCACATCAATCAAAACAAAGAACAAAAAAAACAGATGGAATTTGTGTTGTCCCTGCAAGTGCCATAAACCTGCAACAGCAACAGCAGCAGCTTCTTCCTAGCGACATTTTCCCGGGCCAGGTATCTATCAATGATGTTAACGGTAAGGAATAAAATTTCACCTAGTAGCTCAAACTTATAGTGGACCTGCATTGGGTGAGTTTTCGCCAAGTCAGGTCAGACACACAACTCTGTACTAGATAACTTGACTGGGGTTCCAAGCAGATAATTACCTCGGTCCTTTTGTAGAAGCTTTAAATTTCATCCACATATTCAACAACCGCAAGGGAGTTGCCGAAGTCGCAGATGTCAATGTCATGCATTTCCTCCTCTTTGGTGTCCTCCATGTGGATCTCCTTCAGCTCCTTCATCTCATTGGCCAATTGGTGCCTGCCAAAATAAATTCAAATCCTTGAGTTGATAGTTACCTATTTTTCTCAGATTCTTGGTTCAAACAAGGTAAGGTAAAATAATCTGAATAATGCAGAAGATGGAAAATCTACAGATAACCCAATTGAACCTACATTGATATCATTCCATATATAAAAGAGAGCACCCAGTCCAGTTAGATAAGATATACTACTACTTGCCTAAATCTACTAGAACTATATTAAACCTACATTAATGATATTTCATATAGTACAAGATTTGGTAGGAGTATGCTCAAATCTCTGAAGATTTGTGCTATGTGCAAATCTACAGATTTAGGTGTGGTAATTCAAACCATACGCAATTGCACATTTGTGTGTGCAATATGAATATCTAACTGATAGCAAACACAAAGTGCATTCAGGATCCCACTTCCCGGCATCTAAATTCACCCAACAAGTCCTAAAATTTGCACAATTGGAAAGTACAGAGCTAAGAATAGCATGAAAACAACAAGGATTTTAATTACCTATACCAGCGGGGCATTTGCAGGCTGCGTTTGCTGCAGGATGGCCGCGCTGAGGCTCCTCGCCAGGTTGATGCCGGTGCCGGTGATGGGGATGGTGGCCAGGTGGACCAGGAACACGGCGAACCTGATTGGCAGCGGGGCAAGGATCTGTCGACGTTCCACACACCATTAAGCACACACAGTAAGGAGATTCAACAAGGGGAAGAACGGCGGTGATAGTACTCACGGGAACGTGTGAGTCCCTGGCGTTCCTCTTGGCGTCGGTGGCGGAGAAGACGATGTAGACGAGGAAGAAGGTGCCGATGATCTCGCCAGGAACAGCCCGAATGTCACCGTTGGGTTGATGTGCCCGCCGGCCTGCATTCATCCATCCCTTAGCAGTTCGAGCCGCTGCCACGCACCATCACGTCGACGGTGTCGTCGTGCTGCACGGCCTGGCGGTGGTCGTAGGCCACGGATAGACAGAGGCCCATGGGAGCAGCCGAGCAGGAGCTGCCAAAAGCTCTATCGATCTGGATCGGGATCGGGATGTGGAGCGAGGTGGGAGGGAGGGAGTTCCTGCCAGATCTGGCCACGATATGAGCAGCTCGAGTCGATCTAGGAGGAAAGGGGAGGGGCTGCCGGCGATGAGGTTGGAGGTCGCCGGTGCGACTTGAGAAGAGGATGGCGGCGGATTGGGTCTGGCATTAGGGAGAGAGGCGGATAGGGAGACGACCGACCGCGGCCTCCGTCGTCGCCATGGACGCAGCCACCCGCGAGGGCGGCCGACTGGTGATGCGGTGGGCGCCGCTGCGGGACGGGGAGGAGGTGGCGGCGGCGAGGAGCCGAGGAAGGAGGAGTGCGGGTGCGAGTTAGGGTTTGGGAGGGATGGGATCGGGGGTGGGTGGGAGACGAGAGGGGGTGTGGGAGGGATGGATCGGGGTGGGTGGGTCTGTGGGGTTTCCCCTTTTCATTTTCTTTTTTCTTTTTTGTTCTCTATAGATAAATGGATGGATGGATGTGGGATGATGGATGGATGGATGGGCGCCATGTCATCAATCCGTGTCAAACCAACTCCACCAATGGGAATAGAGTATATGTGATTTGTGTATTTTTTTTGTTTTTCTTCTACTTTTACACATGAAAAAATAAAAAAATGGTCTCACATTGTGCACGAGTTTGTATTTTGAATGACAAACAATATTGACTAAGGAATTTTTCATTTTTTTGCAAAAAAAATTTGTTTTCCATTTTTTGAGTGTCCAAAATGAGTTTTTTTGTGAATGTCGTACCAAATATTTGTTGCAAAATTGGACCAAATTATTTTTATAAAATATTAGTCCATATTCAATGCATAATTTACCAAATGGTTGGGTGCCAAAAGGTTTCAATCCACCTCTCGTGAAAAAGACAAAACTATGCTGATTCAGCTGGAAGCGGGTCAAATTTGAACTAGAGGTGCCTCATAGTCTGCTCATGATTTTTTACAAAAATCATTTTTAGGTAAAGAAGTATCTATTTAATTAGAGATCCAACAACATTTTGGCAAGATTCAACCCCTAGCTATGAACGGTCATGCCCACTGTTTCGACCATATTTTGAAACGGGCATAACAAATTCAAAAAAATCAAAAAAATGCAAAACCTTCACGTTGTGTCATCATATGTGGCCAAGTTCCTAGGAAAAATAACAAACTTGTAATACGGAAATTATTATAAAAAAGTGTTCTCAGAAACGAGCTATCACGTGTGGAGATCAATGGCTTTCAAGCCAAATGATCACTCTTATGGCCACATTCATGGCATAGTTTGTTCAAATGATCTCATATTGTGCACAAGGGTGCATATTGGAATGGCAAACAATGTTGCCTAAGAAAGTTTTCATTTTCTTTGGACGAAAAAACCATTTTCCATTTTGTGAGTGCCCAAAAGGAGGTTTTTTTGTGAAGGACCTCCCAAATAATTGTTGCAAAATTGGACCAAATCATTTTTCTAAAATAATAGGCCATATTTAATGCACAATTGACCAAATGGTTGGGTGTAAAAAGTTTTGATCCACCTCTCGTGAAAAAGACAAATTCCTGCCGATTTAGTTGGAAGAGGGTCAAATTGGAACTGCAGCTGCCTCATAGTTTGCTCTTTAATTTTTCCAAAAATCATTTCTAGGTACATAAGTATCTATTTTATCAGAGAAACTCCAAAAAAATTCTAAGATTCAACCACTAGCTAGGAATGGTCATTCCCGTTGTTTTGACCGCATTTTGAAACGGGCATAAAAAATTCAAAAAAATCAAAAAATTGGGAAACCTTCGCATTATGTCATTATATGTGGCCAAGTTCCCAAGAAAAATAATAAACTTGTAATACGGCAATTATTTTAAAAAAGTGTTCTCAGAAACGAGCTATCACGTGTGGAGATCAATGGCTTTCAAGCCAAATGATCAATCTTATGGCCAGATTCATGGCATAGTTTGCTTAAATGATCTCATATTGTGCACAAGGGTGCATATTGGAATGGCAAACAATGTTTCCTAAGGAAGTTTTCATTTTCTTTGGACGAAAAAACCATTTTCCATTTTTCGAGTGCCTAAAAGGAGGTTTTTTTTGTGAAGGAACTACCAAATAATTGTTGCAAAAATGGACCAAATCAATTTTATAAAATACTAGGCCATGTTTAATGCACAATTGACCAAATGTTTGGGTGTAAAAAGTTTTGATCCACCTCTCATGAAAAAGACAAATTTCCGCTGATTCAGTTAGAAGCGGGTCAAATTTGAACTGTAGCTGCCTTGTAGTTTGCTCTTTATTTTTTCCAAAAATCATTTCTAGGTACATAAGTATCTATTTAATCATAGAAACACCAAAAAAATTCCAAGATTCAACCACTAGCTAAGAACGGTCATTCCCGCCGTTTTGACCGCATTTTGAAACGGGCATAAAAAATTAAAAAAAATCAAAAAATTGGGAAACATTCGCATTGTGTCATTATATGTGGCCAAGTTCGTAGGAAAATTAACAAACTTGTAATACGGCAATTATTTTAAAAAAGTGTTCTCAAAAACGAGCTATCACGTGTGGAGATCAATGGCTTTCAAGCCAAATGATCAATCTTTTGGCCACATTCATGGCATAATTTGTTCAAATGATCCCATATTGTGCACAAGGGTGTATATTGGAATGGCAAACAATGTTTCCTAAGGAAGTTTTCATTTTCTTTGGACGAAAAAACCATTTTCCATTTTTCGAGTGCCCAAAAGGAGGTTTTTTTGTGAAGGACCTCCCAAATAATTGTTGCAAAATTGGACCAAATCATTTTTATAAAATACTAGGCCATATTTAATGCATAATTGTCAAAAAATTTGGTCGTCAAAAGTTTTGATCCACCTCTGGTGAAAAAGACAAATTCCCGCCGATTCAGTAGGAAGCAGGTCAAATTTGAACTGCAGCTACCTCATAGTTTACTATTTATTTTTTCCAAAAATCATTTATAGTTATATAAGTACCTATTTAATCATAAATACATGGTTTGATGGCGATACGTCGAGGTTTAGGCGGTGGCCAAGGCCCCCAACTCTAGAGCGCGTAAACTCACATGCCCGACGCGTGGTCACCGCGTGACCGTGGCGTTGCCATGTGTTCTGGGCAGCCTAGGCATGTCTAGTGGGTTGGGCACTCCCCAGGTAGGTTCTAGGAAGAAAATTACAACATAAGATTCTAACGAGGAGACCGATCGATGCTCAAACATGAATTAGCAGCCAAGTGTTTGATTAGCGGTACGGGAAATGCACATGGCCAATGGGCGTGAGTTTTTGCTGAGGATGATCATCGACTAAGAAGAATGTGTTCACAAATTTTCAGATCAAAAGGAGGATCCTAGGTGGTACTTGCTTTGCAAAGTACCACACTGGACAGAAATATGAATGTTGAAGGTGGGCTCAAAATAATGAATGGATCGAGCTGAAATTTGGTGGAGGATGGTTATTTGGGCATTTGAAAGCACCGTAGAAAATTGATACCATTTGGACATGCTAAAGTGGTACTTCCTTCACAATGCTCTTCTATGGACAGAAAATTGGGAAAACTAGTGAGAGAAATTGGATGAATGAAATGAGCTCAAATTTGGTGTAGGTAAGTTACATAGGTATGGTTATGCCTTGGTAGATTTTCAGATCATTTGGGTAAGCCTAGCTAGTACTTACTTCACAAAGCTTCTCTCGAGGTAGAAACTTTGAAAATTTCCTGAGAAAGATTGACTAGGAAAATGGAGCTGAATATTATCATGTGGAAATGATTTGGGTATGGAAGAGTGCCCAAAGAGTTTGAGGTCAATCGGAGGGGTCTAGATAACACTTGCTTTGCAACATGCCAATTTGGCCATAAAATATAAATTTAACCTGGGCTCACATAGATAATTTGCCTGAGCTGCAATTTGGAGGAGGGTGATAATTTGGGCATATGAAGAAACTGTATAAATTTCATGTCATTTGGATATATAAAAAGGTACTTCCTTCACAATGCTTCTAGGTGGACAAAAAACATTGGAAATTTGCCGAGGAAGATTTGCTAGGCATGTGGAGCTGAATTTTTTCATGCTGTAATGATTTGGATAGGAAAGAGTGCCCGAAAATTCCGAGGGCAATCAAGAATATATAAATAGCACTTCCTTCATAAAGTGCTGTCGTGAACAGAATAGGAAAATGAATATTGTTGAATTAGTTTTGAACTAGGAAAGGAAGGATTTTTACATATTTGATGAAGATATGACCCAAAGAATTTATGAGATTTTTTTGGGAATTTTGGGAATGACAGAAATATAGGTTGCTTCACAACCTAGGGCAAAAACTGCCACATGGACATGACACATAGGCAAAACTGATGAGGTGGCGCCTAGTCATAGCAACCCACCACAATTTACAAGGTTATGACCATCTATATTGGTCATGATCAGCTAGAAATAAGGCAGCAGACCAGTGCTATTTGCTTTATGACCATTTCGTGTAAGGAAATTACGACCTTTCTGACCAAAATGGTCGTTATAGTTTAGGTTTTGGAGCGCCCCGAACAACTTTTGACCAATTGGTCTGAAATGGTCATAGATCTATGACCAATTCTTCCAGGGTCACTAACAGAAGGTCACAAGTAGACATATTTCTTGTAGTGGAAGAAGCCTTTGTGCTAGCACGAGAATGGCAACGCCAACGTCAACAAGAACAAGAGGAGCGAGCGTGACAACATCAAGATGCACAAGACGTCGAGGCGGAACGCCAAGAACAACAACTATGTGAAGCTCAAGCACTTTAAGCGCAACGTGCACTTCATGAATCAAGTCGTGTCGTAGCCGATCGAGGCCGACAAGCTCGACTACATCAAGAAGCACTTCGCGATGAAGCTCAAGAAAGAATTTACCAAAGACGTGTGCATCGACAAGCTCCTCCTCAAGATAGACAAGCTCCTCGTCAAGATAGACAAGCTCCCCCTCAAGCGAGACAAGAACATCAAGTCCATCGAGAGCAAGAAGACAATGGACACAATCCTCGCCAAGAGCAACATGAGGAAGACATCCAACTTCGCCAAGAGCACCACGAGTTGAACAATCATCTACAACATGGGCGTCATCATCCCTGACCCCAACATAATGAAGAGCAACGCTACGGCAAGCTCAAGTTCACCATGACCAGGTTCAACGGAAGCAACGATCCCGAAGAATACCTTTCATGGGCATTGAAAGTTGACAAGATCTTCCGTTTGCACAATTATGAAGAAGAGAAGAAGATCACGATGGCATCCCTTGAGTTCCAAGACTATGTCCTCATTTGGTGGGAACAGGTCATTGAGCGCCGCGAGGCAAGAGGTGAACCACCCATCACTACTTGGGCACAAATGAAGGATGTCATGAGAGCACGCTTCGTGCCTACCTACTACAACCGTGACCTCTTCAAGAAACTTCAGAAACTCAAGCAAGGAACCAAGAGCGTTGAAGAGTACTACAAGGAAATGGCGATTGCCATGATACGAGCCAATGTCAAAGAAGATGATGAGCAAACTATGGCAAGGTTCTTGAATGGACTCAATCATCCTATCAAGAAGATCGCCGACTTCCAACCATACTCGAATCTCATCGAGCTAGTGCATCAAGCTACCAAAGCGGAACGGCAAGTACAAGACGACTTCAAGTATGCCAAGTTCTCATCCAAGTCGTATGACCTCTCCAACAATCAAGCTTCGATGACTCCAACACCTTCTACCTCAACCAAGCCATCTACAAGCAACGGCGACAAGTCAAGTTACAACAAAGCTTTGACAAGCTCAAGTTGTCCTCCTACTACAAGCAACTTCAAGAAAGCTCCATCATCATCTACTCCACCCGATGAGACCATCAAGACAAGTTCTATCAAATGCTTCACATGCGGAGGCCGAGGCCACAAGTCCTTCGAGTGCACAAACAAGAGCACCATGATCCTCAACAACGACGGAACCTATGACTCCATGAGTGAAGGAGAAATGGAAGCTCTTGAGCAAGTGGCCATGCACCGACAAGTGAACAATGAAGATGAAGATGACCAAGCCTTTCGCGATGAAGATTCAAGTCCTGCTCTTGTTGTCTCCAAGGTCTTGATTCTTCAACATCAACAAGACGAAGATCAAAGATGCCATATCTTCCACACAAAGGCTAGCATCAATGGACGTTCCGTCAAGGTCATCATCGATGTAGGTAGTTGCCACAACTTAGCAAGTGAAGAACTATGCTCCAAGCTCCAATTGGTCAAGATGAAGCACCCTCACCCCTACAAGGTTCAATGGCTAAGCGACAGTGGCACCATACAAGTCGAGCATAGAGTACAAGTCTCTTTCAAGATCAGCGCCTATGAAGACACATTGGAATGTGATGTCCTTTCGATGACCGTTTGCCACCTCCTCCTTGGACGGCCATGGCAATTTGACCGAGATGTCATTCACAATGGGCGTACAAATCACTATAGCTTCAAGATGAAAGGGAAATATTTTGTGCTACATCCTATGTCTCCAAGCCAAGTGCTCGCCGACAAGCAAGCCACCCATCGTGGAGAAAATAGTGAGAGAGCGACCCACCAAAAAGAGAGTGAGCGCCACAAGCCCAAATTGAGTGCCTCCACGATGAGCGACAAGAAAAACTTAGTTCTCTTTGCCACCAAATGAGAGATGAGAGAAGTGTGTGAGAACCCATCAAGTGTCCTACACTATGTCCTCTTGTGCAAGGATGAGGTCACAAAAACTAACAACTCTCACGATCTACCTTTGGTGATATCTTCTCTATTGTAGGAATTCCAAGATGTTTTCCCTGATGAGCTACCTCCGGGTCTACCTCCACTACGAGGCATTGAGCACCGAATTGATCTCATCCCCGGAGCGCCGCTTCCCAACAAAGAAATACAAAGGCAAGTAAAGCATCTCATAGACCATGGACATGTGCGTGAAAGTTTGAGCCCTTGTGCCATACCAGTCATTCTTGAGCCAAAACGTGACGGTAGCTTTCGCATGTGCTCCGATTGTAGACCTATCAATGCTATCACCGGTAGATATAGGTACCCCATTCCACGCCTTGATGATATGCTTGATGAACTTAGCGGTGCCACTATCTTTTCCAAAATTGATCTTAAAAGTGGTTATTATCAAATCCGCATACAAGAGGGTGATGAATGGAAAACCGCTTTCAAAACAAAGTTTGGTCTCTATGAGTGGTTAGTCATGCCTATGGGTTTATCGGAAGCACCCAGTACTTTCATGCGTCTTATGCATTACGTGTTTCGCCCTTACATTGGTGAATTTGTTGTTGTCTACTTTGATGATATCCTTGTGTTTAGAAAATCTCTCAAAGAGCATGTCACCCACCTTCGAACCGTGCTACAAACTCTTCAAAAAGAGCAACTTTATGCTAATATGGAAAAATGCCTATTTGGTGTTGATAAGCTTGTTTTCTTGGGTTTCGTCGTTTCTTCTAAGGGTGTTCATGTTGATGAATCTAAGATCAATGCTATTGAAAGTTGGCCCCAACCAACCAATTTGCAACAAGTGCGTAGTTTTCTTGGTTTAGCCGCTTTCTATCGTAGATTTGTGAAGGATTTTAGCACCATTGCTTCATCTTTGCATGCTTTGAGTAAGAAAAATGCACCATTTGTTTGGGGAACATCTCAAGATATTGCTTTCAATGAGCTTAAGCATTTGCTTACTCATGCTCCCGTGCTTGCATTACCCAACTTTGACAAACCTTTCGAAATTCATTGCGATGCTAGTGGTAATGGCATCGGAGGCGTGTTAACACAAGAGAAGTGCCCCATTGCATACTTTAGTGAGAAACTATCCGGAGCGCAACTCAATTTCCGCATCTATGACAAGGAGCTATATGCTTTAGTGCAAGTTTTGCATGAATGCGAACATTACCTTCGCCCACATGAGTTCATCATCCATACCGACCATGAAACACTTAAATACCTTAAGGGTCAAACTAAGTTGAACAAGCGTCATGCTAAATGGAGTGAATTTATTGAGTCATTTCCCTATATCATCAAGTACATTAAGGGTAAAGAAAATGTTGTGGGAGATGCGCTTTCCCGTATATGCATGCTTGTCACTAACCTTGAGTTGAATGTCATTGGTTTTGAGCATATCAAAGACTTGTATGAACATGATCCTACATTCGCCATACCTTATGCCAAGTGTTTGATGCATACTTCTTGGGATCGATACTACATCAAAGATGGATATCTTATGAGAGCTAACAAACTTTGCATCCCCGAGTCCTCTTTTCATTTGTTGCTTTTGCAGGAATCTCATGGAGGCGGACTCATGGGACACTTTGGACGCGATAAGACATTTGCTACGCTCTCCAAGAACTACTTTTGGCCCAAGATGCATCGCAACGTCAATCGCTTCACCAACCGTTGTTCTACATGTCGCAAAGCTAAGTCTAAAGCCCAATCTCATGGCCTCTATATGCCACTTCCAATTCCATATCAACCATGGGAAGATATTAGAATGGACTTTGTGCTTGGTTTACCTAGAACTCGAAATGGCAAGGATTCCGTTTTTTTGGTTGTGGACCGTTTCTCCAAAATGGCTCATTTCATTCCTTGCAACAAGATAGATGATGCTTCACATATTGCAAATTTGTTTTGTAGGGAAATCTTGCGCCTTCATGGAGTGCCAAAGACGATTGTCTCGGACCGCGACGTCAAGTTCTTGAGTTACTTTTGGAAGACCCTATGCGCCAAGCTCGGAATCAAGCTCTTGTTCTCTTCGGCATACCATCCATAAACCGACGGCCAAACGGAGGTCACCAACCGTACGCTCTCCACCCTACTACGCGTGTTGATAAAGAAGAACATCAAGGAGTGGGAAGAGTGCCTACCCATCGCTGAGTACGCCCACAACCGAGCAAGAAATTCGACTACCGGCAAGTCCCCCTTCGAGGTCGTCTATGGCTTCAATCCATTGTCCCCATTGGACATTCTACCTCTACAGCTACAAGAGCGCACAAACATGGACGCGAGTGCATGAGCCAACTTCCTCAAGAAGATGCATTAAGATACAAGGAACACCATCGAGCGCCAAGTACAACGACTCGCGACCAAGCTTAACGCCAACAAGCAACCCATGATGTTCCATGTTGGAGATCTTGTGTGGCTACACCTTCGCAAGGATCGCTTCACCAATGAACGCAAGTCCAAGCTACTACCACAAGCGGATGGACCCTTCAAGGTGCTTGCACGCTACAACAACAATGCATACAAGATCCACAGCCCACGCGACAAGTACTCCGTGAGCGACGTCTTCAACATCAAAGATCTCTCCCCGTACCATGGTGATGAGGATTTCGATCCGAGGTCGGATCTTTCTCAAGGGAGGGGAGATGATGCGGAGCATCCCATGATCATCCCCATGGACCTACCATCGTCGCATCAAGAGCCAAGAGGACCCATGACACGAGCACGAGCCAGAGCTCTCGAGAACGAGGTGACTTCTTTCCTTAGTGATATCACATATGATCCACTCGAGACATGGTTACTACCTAAGTCCGATATGCTATGCATAATCAGGTGTCAAGAGGAGCCTTCCGAAGATGCACGTGAAGACGGACAAGTCGCCAAGTCCACGGATGAAGAGAACCAACGGAAACGGGCAAGTTCACCTTCCAGAACCCGAACATCCGGCCAAGACCCCGGACATCCGCCCTGGAGATGCCACCACGGCAGCCGCATCCCAGCCAGAAAAGCTACTGGGCCCGGACATCCGGCCCCGCGCCCCGGAGATCCGCCCCCCCTAGCCCGGACATCCGGCCACTCCTGAAGCCCCGGACATCTGGCCCGACGCCCGGACATCCGGCCTCGCCTGTCTGTGAATAGTAAAGGGCCGAAGCCCATGTACCCTCTCGCCCCCCTAGACTATATATACTTCATCCCCTTCCTCTTTCTAGGGTTAGCATTGGTTTAGCTCATATGTGACATAGAGCTTTGCTCATCCATACCGATCTCCTCTTCGAGAGAGACTGTGGCCCCTCTTCGAAGAAGATCAACTTGGATTCAAGACACCCCCCTCTTGGGTAGCCCCATCAAGACCTCCTTCAAGGAGAAGAACCGGTTACTTTATATCGTCCTTTGTTAACCTTGGATCATCGTGTATCTCTTTGTGTTTCGAGGATCTAGCACATGTGTAATCGAATCTTGTTGGTTTGAGTGTTTCTCTCGTGTTTTCCCTCGTGAATCCTGTCGTGTTCTTCGTGTTTCTCTTTGGGATCCGCTCCTTTCGTGAAAGATCAGCCATCTGGGGTTTCACCCTACATCAACCCCTTTACGGGAAGATCCCCTTATGGATTCAAGACCTCCTCACGGAGAAGAACCGGTTACCGTGTATCATCCCTAGTTGTCCATGGATTCGTGTACCGTTCTATGTACTCGAGGATCTAGCCCATGTGTGACTTATTCATGTCGATTTAGTGATTTCCTCTTGTGTTTTCCTTCCGTTCTTCCTCGTGTTCTTCGTGATTTCCCCGGGATCCGCTCCTTTCATGAAAGATCGGGCGATTAGGGTCTCTACCCTACATCATCTTGGTATCATGAGCAAGGTTGATCACGATTTCGGAGCCCCCCTCTTCATTTTCTAGCTTGATTTTGTTTTTTTCATCCTAATCCAAAAATCCCCACAAAAATAGCCCCAAAATTTTTTCTTGTGTTTTGTGAGTTTTGATGATGTTTTGTTGGTTTTGATCCGTGAATTTGTTGTGTTGCAAGTGGATCTAGGCTTCCCCCCACCATCTCCACCTTGAAATCCCTCCCAAATTCCCCATATTCCGCCCAAAACCGCCTCCCGGATCTGAAATTTCGCGTTGACCCCGACCATCGGACGACCGTCACTTCACCGGACATCCGGTGACCCAGGAAGCACCGGATGTCCGACCTTACCGGACGGCTGGCGACTGGACATCCGTCCATCTTCGGAAGACCGCTCCTTCCACCACATCATCCGCTACACCACCACCGACTTTCCGCAAACTTTGCCTATATCCCAACTCACACCACCACCTAACCACTACCTACTCCGACGATTTTGCTCGCACTTGGTTTTAAGAATTTGAGTTGCGGTACCGTATCCTTTTGTGTTTCGGCTATCTAGGTACGGTTCGACATTGACATCACCGCCGCTCACTTTCGCCACGGACGCGTCATCAAGAACGACCACCTCGACTATGACTTGGTATTCGTGCCACCATTTTGACACCATACCGGAAGCAAGACCGGTAACCTTATATTGGTATTGGACATATCACTCTTGCCATTACATTGATAGCCATCATAGCCTTACTCCTTTTGCGTTGCTTACCCATCAAGACTAGCCATTGAGTATTGCCGACAACAAGACTTGTGCACATTAGTGACCATACTTCCAATAGCATACATACATACATCATTGTTGCCTATATTGGTATCATCTCTTGTGTCACAAAGTTGTCATCGCATACTCACTTACTATCTTGGTTCGTCAAGCATTGCAAGAGAAAAGAGCTCAAACATCAAAGAGCCAACCAAGCTTTAAACAAAGAGGAAAGATAAGCAAAGAGATTTTAAGCAAGAACCATAGCATCATACAACATTAAGATTGTCATACTCGATCATCTTGGATCATATCATAGCAACACCTTGCATAAAACATATTTGGGATAGAAGTCGTTGCATTTTTGCTAAGTAGGTTGTGCACAAGTTCTTGTATCCACCTATCGTGCAACCATGCTAGCATCTCTCTAGTGTTGTCCAACAAGAGCATTTTTGTGGATTCCACATTTTGGCTCACCCTTGGTTGCACAACCCCACTTATATTTTTGCGTGTGTGTTTCCGTGTACCGTATATGCTTGGTATACTTGTTACATTGCATCTTGCGAATCTTCTCCAACATTATTGAATCTTGCTTACATTCACATTAAAAAATTGTGCCACCATCCTAACCAAGCTCCATCATAAGCTTTTACTTGTGTAGGTGTGAGAAACCGACGGGAATTCGTACCCATTGGGATATTTCCTTGTCCTACATTAGAGTGATCATCGATTCACTTTCAACTTCGGTCAAGGTACATTTGGTATTCGTTCTTCTCTTTCTACCACTCACATTTGTCTTGGAATGATGGATAGGCCAAGTACTTCTACCAACCCACTCTTCATGGAGCAAGACGACGACATGAACTCCTTCGTCACCAAGAGTCACCTCTTTGGTGCACAACATGCTTTGCATCAAGAGCAACAAGCTATGAGTGAACGCATCGACAACCTTGCCGCCGACTTGCGACTTTCCGAGCAACGTACAAGGGACTACTTCGACCACAAGCTCGACGATCACAAGCAAGAGAATGACGCAAGGATGGACGAGATTCGTGCTTTGTTGCTCAACCGCTCTTCTTCCACTTCAAGAAGGAGCCATTCAAATCGCCATTCCGACTTTACCCTCTCCGGCTCAAGTACACCGACATCGAACACTCTTCGTCGAGCCGCGTGCACCGACCGTCAAGCAAACCTAATCCACTCTGAGACACCGACTCTCAAGAGCGCCGATGACGTCAAGCCGAAGAAGCCTTTGCGCTAGCTCGAGAACGGCAACAACAATGTAAACATGAAGAGGAAGAACGCGTGCGTCTACACCAACATGCACAAGATGCCGAGGCTCAACGTCAAGAACAACAACTCCGTCACACTCAAGCACTTGAGGCGCAACAAGCTCTATGCGATGCGAGTCGAGCCGTTGCCGACCGAGGCCGACAAGCCCGTGAAGAAGAGGAAGCACTTCACGAAGAAATTCACGAACGATGATTTCAAGATCGCATGCATCGTCTAGTTCCCCCTCGAGCTCGACGCGCTCCTCCACAAGCTCGCCAAGACCATCAAGTTCATCAAGAGCATGAAGACAATGGGAATCCTCCGCATCAAGAACATCACGAGTTGAACAATCATCTACAACATGTGCGTCATCATCCCCGACCCCAACACAATGAAGAACAATGCTACGGAAAGCTCAAGTTCACCATGCCCAAGTTCAACGGAAGCAACGATCCCGAAGAATACCTTTCATGCGCATTGTAAGTTGACAAGATCTTCCGTTTGCACAATTATGAAGAAGAGAAGAAGATCGCGATGGCATCCCTTGAGTTCCAAGACTATGTCCTCATTTGGTGGGAACAAATCATAGAGCGCCGCGAGGCAAGAGGTGAACCACCCATCACTACTTGGGCACAAATGAAGGATGTCATGAGAGCACGCTTCGTACCTACCTACTACAACCGCGACCTCTTCAAGAAACTTCAACAACTCAAGCAAGGAACCAAGAGCGTTGAAGAATACTACAACGAGATGGAGATTGCAATGATAAGAGCTAATGTTACGGAAGATGATGAACAAACTATGGCACGTTTCTTGAATGGACTCAATCATTCTATCAAGAAGATCACCGACTTCCAACCATACTCAAATCTCATCGAGCTCGTGCACCAAGCTACCAAAGCGGAACGCCAAGTGCAAGATGATTTCAAGTATGCCAAGTTCTCATCCAAGTCCTACGGTTTCTCCAATAACCAAGCTTCAACGACTCCAACACTGACTACAATACCCTCTACTTCCAACATCGACAAGTCGACTTCCAAGAAAGCTTCGCCAACTACGAGCAACTTCAAGCCGAGAGTTTCATCATCGTCAACCCCTACCGATGATACCATCAAGACGAGTTCCCTCAAGTGTTTCACTTGCGGCGGCCGAGGCCACAAGTCCTATGAGTGCACCAACAAGCGCACCATGATCTTAAATGACGATGGCACTTATGATTCCATGAGCGAAGGAGAAATGTAAGCCCTTGAGAAAGTTGCCATGCACCGCCAAGTGAACAATGAAGAAGAACAAGTCTTTTGTGATGAAGACTCAAGTCCCGCACTTGTTGTCTCCAAAGTCTTGACTCTCCAACATCACCAAGAAGAAGACCAACGATGCCATATATTCCACACCAAGGCCGGCATCAATGGACGATCCGTCAAGGTCATCATCGATGGAGGGAGTTGTCACAATGTCGCAAGTGAAGAACTTTTCTCCAAGCTCCAATTGCCCAAGACGAAGCACCCACATCCATACAAAGTGCAATGTCTTAGTGACTCCAACACTATCCAAGTTGAGCACCGAGTACAAGTCTCCTTCAAGATCGGCGCCTACGAAGACACCTTGGAGTGCGACGTCGTTCTAATGACCGTTTGTCATCTTCTCCTTGGACGGCCATGGCAATTCGATAGGGGAGTCATCCACAATGGCCGAACGAACCACTACATCTTCAAGATGAAGGGCAAGGAGTACGTCCTCTGTCCAATGTTGCCAAGTCAAGTGATCGTCGACAAGCAAAACACCCATCGTGGAGAGAATAGTGAGAGAGTGAGCCACCAAAAAGAGAGTGAGCACCACAAGCCCAAATTGAGTGCCTCCACGATGAGTGAAAACAAGAACCTAGTTCTATTTGCCACCAAACATGAGATGAGAGAAGTGTGTGAGAACCCATCTAGTGTCCTACACTACGTCCTCGTGTGCAAGCACAATGAACCACAAACTAACACCTCTCACACTCTTCCTCTAGTGTTGTCTTCTCTTTTGTAGGAATTTCACGATGTTTTCCCCGATGAGCTACCTCCGGGACTACCTCCACATCGAGGCATTGAGCACTGCATCGACCTCATCCCTGGAGCGCCACTTCCAAACAAAGCTCCCTACTGCGTCAACCCTGACGAAACAAAAGAAATACAAAGGCATGTAAAGCATCTCATAGACCGTGGACATGTGCGTGAAAGTTTGAGCCCTTGTGCCGTTCCGGTCATTCTTGTGCCAGAACGTGATGGTAGTTTTCGCATGTGCTCCGATTGTAGACCTATCAATGCTATCACTGTTCATTATAGGTATCCCATTCCTCGCCTAGATGATATGCTAGATGTGCTTAGTGGTGCCACTATATTTTCCAAAATTGATCTTAAGAGTGGTTACTATCAAATCCGCATACAAGAGGGCGATGAATGGAAAACCGCATTCAAAACCAAGTTTGGTTTGTATGAGTGGTTAGTCATGCCTATGGGTCTCTCGGAAGCACCGGGCACTTTTATGCGTCTTATGAATCATGTCTTTCGCCCTCACATTGGTATATTTGTTGTGGTTTACTTCGATGACATTCTTGTGTTTAGCAAATCTATCCAAGAGCATGTCACCCATGTCCGCACCATTTTGCAAACTCTTAGGAAAGAGCGTCTCTATGCTAATATGGAGAAATGCCTTTTTGGTGTTGATAAGCTTGTTTTCTTGGGTTTTTTTGTCTCTTCTATGGGTGTTCATGTAGATGAGTCCAAGATCAATGCTATTAAGAATTGGCCGCAACCAACCAACTTGCATCAAGTCTGTAGTTTCCTTGGTCTTGCGGGTTTCTATTGTCGCTTTGTAAACGATTTTAGCACCATTGCTTTGCCTTTGCATGCTTTGAGCAAGAAGAATGCGCCTTTTGTTTGGGGACCATCCCAAGATACCGCATTCAATGAGCTTAAGAATTTGCTTACTCATGCTCCCGTGCTTGCTTTACCCAACTTCAACAAGCCTTTTGAGATTCATTGTGATGCTAGCGGTAATGGCATAGGAGGTGTGTTAACGCAAGAGAAGTGCTCCATAGCTTACTTTAGTGAGAAACTTTCTGGAGCGCAACTCAATTATCCCATCTATGACAAATAGCTATATGCTTTAGTCCGCGTTTTGCATGAATGGGAACACTACCTTCGTCCCCATGAGTTTATCATTCATACCGATCATGAGACTTTCAAGTATCTTAAGGGACAAACTAAGTTGAACAAGCGTCATGCTAAATGGAGTGAATTTATTTAGTCTTTTCCCTATGTCATCAAGTACATGAAGGCTAAAGAAAACATAGTAGCGGATGCTCTTTCCCGCATTTGCATGCTTGTCATGCAACTTGAGTTAGATGTCATTGGCTTCGAGCATATCAAAGACTTATATGAGCATGATACAACTTTTGCCATTCCTTAAGCCAAGTGTTTGTCGAATACATCTTGGGAACGCTATTACATCAAAGATGGCTACCTTATGAGAGCTAACAAGCTTTGCATTCCTGAATCCTCACTTCATTTGTTGCTTTTGCAGGAATCTCATGGAGGAGGCTTAATGGGACACTTCAGACGCGACAAGACGTTCGCCACGCTCTCGAAAAGCTACTTTTGGCCTAAGATGTTTCGGGATGTCAGTCGTTTCACCAACCGGTATTCTACATGTCGCAAAGCTAAGTGCAAAGCTCAATCTCATGGTCTATATATGCCTTTACCGACTCCATACCAACCTTGGGAAGACATTACCATGGACTTTGTACTTGGTTTGCCTAGAACTCGAAATGGGAAAGATTCCATATTTGTCGTTGTGGACCGTTTCTCCAAAATGGCACATTTTATTCCTTGTCACAAGATATACGATGCTTCACATGTTGCTAATCTCTTTTGTAGGGAAATATTGCGTCACCATGGTGTGCCAAAGAAAATTGTCTCGCACCGCGATGTCAAGTTCCTTAGATACTTTTGGAAGACCCTATGCGCCAAGCTCGGAATCAAGCTACTCTTCTCCATGGAGTACCATCCGCAAACCGACAGCCAAACGGAGGTGACAAACCGCACACTCTCCGCTCTACTTCGAGTACTCATCAAGAAGAACATCAAGGAGTGGGAGGAGTGTCTACCCATCGCCGAGTTCGCCTACAACCGAGCAAGACACTCAACAACCGGCAAGTCCCCTTTCGAGGTCGTCTACGGATTCAACCCTTTGTCACCATTGGATATTCTACCTCTACCACTCCAAGAGCAAATCAATTTGGACGCAAGTGCACGAGCGGCCCATATCAAGAAGGTGCATGAAGATACAAGAAACACCATCGAGCGCCAAGTACAACGCCTTGCGACCAAGCTCAACATCAACAAGCAACCTATGGTCTTCAACATTTGTGATCTTGTGTGGCTACACCTTCGCAAGGAGCACTTTCCACAAGAACGCAAGTCTAAGCTTCAACCTCGAGCCGATGGACCCTTCAAGGTGCTCGCACGCTACAACGACAACGCTTACAAGATCGACCTCCCACGGGACAAATACAACATGAGCGACATCTTCAACATCAAAGATCTCTCTCCTTTCCATGGTGATGAAGAACTCGATCCGAGGATGGATGTTCCCCAAGGGAGGGGAGATGATGCGGAGCATCCCACGACCATCCACATGGACGCCACATCAACTATCCAAGCTCCAAGTGGACCAATGACAAGGGCTAGGGCACGTGCTATTCAATCCGACGTGACATCACTCCTACTTGAGTTTTCCCCCCTCTTCAAGTGAGACATGGCTACTGCCTAAGTCCGAGATACTATGTGTCATCAGGTACAACGCTCAAGTTTGCCTACAACCGAGCAAGACACTCAACAACTAGCAAGGCTCCTTTCGAGGTCGGTTACGGATTCAACCCATTGTCACCATTGGACATTCCTCCTCTACCACTCCAAGAGCGCATCAATTTGGACGCAAGTGCGCGTGTGACACATCTCAAGAAGATGCATGAAGATACAAGAAACACCATCGAGCGCCAAATTCAACACCTTGCGACCAAGCTCAACTTCAACAAGCAACCTATGGTCTTCAACATTGGTGATCGAGTGTGGCTACACCTTCGCAAGGACCGCTTCTGATGTAGGGTGGAATCCTAGATGGCCGTTCTTTCACGAAAGGAGCGGATCCCAAAGAGAAACACGAAGAACACGAGGGGGATTCACGAGGGAAAACACGAGAGAATCACTCAAACCAACAAGATTTGATTACACATGTGCTAGATCCTCAAAACACAAAGAGATACACGATGATCCACGGTCAACAAAGGACGATACAAGTAACCGGTTCTTCTCCTAGAAGGAGGTATTGATGGGGCCGCCCAGGAGGGGGTCTTGAATCCAAGTTGATCTTCTCCGAAGAGGGACCGCAGTCTCTCTCGAGGAGGAGATCGGGATGGATGAGCGAAGCTCTATCTCGAAGTATGAGCTAAACCAATGCAAACCCTAACTAGGAGGAGGTGGAGGAGTATATATAGTCTAAGCGAATGAAAGGGTAAGTGGCTTCGGCCCAACACATGGGCGGGCGTACAGGCGTCGAACGTCCGACAGGTACCGGACGTCCGGTGGCTCGCGAGGGTCCGGTCATTCGGTGCATGTCGGACGTCCGGCGTTTTGGCTCTGGACAAGTGGTGTCGGACGTCCGGTCGGCGTCGGTCGTCCGGGCGCTAGAGAGTGTTGGGCGTCCGATGTCTGGCGGTCATCCGGGCGCTGGGAGTCGTCGGACGTCCGGTGGCTCCGGTCGCCCGTAGATTCGGCTCGGGTCCTCAGGGGCCGGACGTCCGGGCTGGGCCGATCGTCCGGTGGCTGTAGCTTCGCGCAGCTTCTTCTCTCGGTCCTTGTACTTGGCGTCCTCGCTAGCTGTTCCATTGGATGTGGTGACTTCGTGGCTTTCCTCCAAGTACCTGATCATGCATAGAACACACGTTGGAGGTAGCAGCCATATCTCACATGTAGAAAGTGATGGTTCGGAGAGGAGAGAGTTCACCTTGTGTCCAATGGCGTATGTTCGAGGTCTCGTCATATGTCCACATAGGGTTTGGAGAGTAGTCGGAGTGTACATGGGGATGAACGTGGGATGCTCCGCATCATCTCCCCTCCCTTGGGAAAGATCCGACCTCTGATCATGATCCTCATCACCATGGAAACGGTTGTCGTAGACGGACTTGTAGTTGGATGAAGTTGAAGACATGGCGCAATCCAAGTAGTCCAAGGTGTCGTCGGAGTGGTAGACAGGCAAAAAGAGAAAACACAAGCAACACTCGAAAATACAATGGTTAGCGCACACAAAGTGTCCATCATGTAAGAATGAGTCCGTGCAACAAGATTGATCATGACAAGGTGCATGAAGCTTATCCAAAAGATATGGAAATGTATGCACAACATTCATGGTAGCAAAAGCAAGAATATGATGAATGCAACCACGGTGCAAAATGATGTCATAGTGAGACGGTTTATCAAAAGCATGAATATGGAAATGGATGCTCAATATGATGTGATCATGCAATTGATGGTAGGCAATAAGATCATGATGTAATAATATGCCATCAAGGTATATCACAACAAATTTGCTAAGGAAATGCACAAGTTCATATATCACAACAAATTTGCTAAGGCAATCGTAATGGGAGTCAATCCATGCATGAGATGCAAATTTGCCATGTGTGTAAGATGTCCAATGAGCATGACAAGTGTGAGCACAATCAACAAATATGGAGGTGTTGGTGTACCAATGCTCGATGTCGTGGCATGAGTGGAGGTTCGAAGGTGCATCCAATAAATCCGAGCGCTCCTCAATGCGAAGGTCCATAGAGCCAATCTTCAATGTCGGTCCTCCATCCAATAGGTGCAACATGTAGACAAGAAGAAGGAGACAACAATGAAAGAATGACCCATCCAATATGCGTATTTGAGGATGGCTCAAAGGGAAGGAGTTCACCTTTAGGAGATTGTCGCAAACGTTGGTGTTGCACATAATCTATGCCTTCACATGACCAAATTGTGTCATGACGGTATTGCCTTGTGAATCCTTCAACATGAAAGAACATGAAAAACACTCGGAAAAACAAATGAGGTTAGCGGAAAACCTATCATTCATGCTGTAAAATACCCAACAAGTGGATGCATCATGCTCATCATAATAAAGGACAAGGGAGCATTTCATAGTACAGAGGCATATGATGTGAGAACAACCAAATAGAATAGGCGCAAGCAAGCAAGCATGCATCACAAGATGTATCATGTGAGTGGCATGAACATATACGTCATCAACCCAAGAAAGCAAGTAATAATGGAACATGGGTGATGCGACAAAGCAAGCAATCATATGAATCAAGGCAAGCAAGCTAGTAGTGCGAAGATGCAACGTACTAGAAGAATCATGTCAAGTATGTCATGTGTGCAAATAGTGGTCATGAATAATGCACAAGACATATCACAAGCATGAAGGCAAGATAGGAGGAAAATAGCATCAATAGCATGGGGCACATGATAAACATGGCAATAGCAACAAGGATCTCCACCAAGCATGCAAATACACATAGAAGTAGCATAATGGTGAATCATGGGTAGATGCAAGCAAGGGTCACAACTGCATGGCAAAGGTATAGAAGCAAGCATAGCATGCAAAGTGAACACGGTAAAATGAGCAATAAGTGAGAAGTGGTATATAGCCCATAGCCATGTGAGTTTCAAGTGAGAGAGATGCGCGTAGACGTTGCACGAAGAGAGCGGTGGGGAGGGTAGTTCATGGGATCCCAAGTCATCTATGCTCTAAAGAGCTCGTTTCGTCAACTCTTGGTATTGAGAGGTTGACGAGTATACGTGAGTACCTACACAAAACAAAGACAAATGGAAAATTGTATGTGCATGGTAGATGTACACATCATCCATCATGATGTGCCCGTGCTTGTGTTGGTTAGCACAAAATAGCCAATGCTCGAATAAATGATATGCGCTATATAGAAACATGTCATCCATCATGATAGTTTTGTTGTTATGTATAGCATAATGGAGACTCAAATTGTGTAATGCATCATGGGAAATATCTAGAGCATTGTTATTCATGGAATGCATATGGTGCGCACAAGGGATGTAATTATGCGACACACAATAATTTCCATGGCATGGCATATGAGATGAATTGCGCAAATCATGTAAAGGAAGCATGTCAATATCATCGCATGAAAAACAAAAGCCAATGACCATCATCTCATCATCTATGCCGTAAGTGCAAATGGGATTTATGTGAATGGGGCATGCATAGTCACTATGTTGAGATTGAAATGAGGCAATATGGGATATCTCACTCATAGCATATGACAAGGTTAATGGATTGTCAAACATGATGTGACCAAAAGAATTTTCACATGATATCCTATGAAGCAGAGCATCACAACTAGGCAACTCAACATGCTCATCATCATATTTATCATAAATTGGTAAGTCATGACATGAAGAAGTCGCACTAGCATGAAGCATGGGTATAGGTGTGTCAACATCATGCAAGCAATCATTCGTAAAATAGTCCACTAGTGGGACAGAGAAGCACCATCACCTATGTTACCTTTGTAGCATCGCTCATGTGTTGTAGGTGAGGTGTCGAAGACCGAGTCGTGGTCATCTTCATCTTGATGGAACCATGTGGAGGCATGGACTCGTCGAGGATAGGCATGTCGTAATGTAGGAGACATAGCACCAAAGAAGAAAACACACTAGGAGTAGAGGTTAAATCGTTAGAAATCAAAGTGGCCTCACATGCCGTGTCAACTACCTCACTCACTAAGTGTTGTGGCTCACTCACTCCCTCTCGGATGCTCTCACTCATATGGTTGGTGGAGTCACTCAAATGGCGCTCAACCTCACATAGGATGTGTGGCATGCTCTCAAGTGTGGTGCTAGTGGTGGTCACACTCATCCTCTCATAGGAAATGCTCTCAATGTCACGTGTGGTGGAGTCACTCATGTCACTCATGTGGTGGTGGCTCTCCTCACATGGCAATTGGGGCATCTCATCACATATCGTTGTCGGAGAGATGTTGGTGAAAATGTATCCATGCTCAATCATGTCGTGGTCGTAGCCATGGATGAAGGCCGAAGATGGCACATCATCACACTCCTCAAAGACCAAAGATAAGGTCTCATGAGCGGTCTCGTAGCTTGACTTGGAGTTTGAGTCCAATATAGGCGCCGTCTTCATGTTGTTGAAGAGGTTCATGCTCGTCGCCGTGGTCAAAGGGGATGGCCCTTGCTCGACCTTCTTGTCACCGTCTTGTTGTTGGAGGCCCATTTGATGTGGCACCTCGTAGCTCGTCTCCATGACCAAAGGGAAGTTCCCATGCTCGGACATCTTCCTTGGGGGGCTTCCGAAGATGGAAGTGTCGCCCTCACTCGTAGGTAGTTGCCTTGGACTTGATGAAGTCGATGTAGGCGTACACATGGGAAGTAGGCGAAGATGTCGTACGTCCAAAGGCGAAGGTACCTTGAGAACACTTGGCGAATATGCCGAAGTGGTTGATGTAGCCGTAGCGTCGTCTTTGTGGGGGTCATCTCGCGGTCTTCTTTTGTGCTCATGAAGCTTCGACTTGGCATGAGGTAGTGCTTGATGGGACTTGTAGGTAGGCGCATCTCGAGCATCTTCATGTTGAAGGTGGCGTTGTCGCACTTGAGCTCGTGGTAGATGTCGTTTGTCGTCGTTGTGCACATGTTGCTTGGAGGTGACATGCCCTTCATGACGAGATGGATCTCGAATGTGATGGTGGTCGCCATGGAGTTGTGGACGTGGACGACTTGCACTTGTGTCGCTTGGGCGCTCCGAAGAGGATCGATGTGCTTGCCGCCGCCTTGAAGATGACGAAGGGGAAGTAGACTTCATAAATGCCCGAATCTCCTCCATCCTTGCATCTTGCTCCTCCTTTTGTGCGGAAAGCTTGTTGTCGATGTAGTCCCTTTTCCTCGCTTCGGAGTGACGAATGTCGATGGAGAGGTTCTCGATGCGCTCTCGCAGTCTTGATTGTGCGCCTTGCATTTGTCGTTGTAGATCGAAGATTGACGCATTGGTGATGTAGTTGTTCACGCCATCGTTGTTGTCGAAGACCGGAGATGAAATGCCTTGCGTATCCATCACGCCAAGAGAAAAGTGTGAGTGGTAGAAAGAGAAGAACGAATACCAAATGTACCTTGACCGAAGTTGAAAGTGGATCAATGATCACTCCAATGTGGACAAGGAAATAGCACAATTGGTACCAAATCTTGTCGGTTTTTCTCGCACCTACACAAGTAAGGCTTAAGGTGGAGCTCGGTGAGGATAGAGGCACAAAAATTTGATGTAAAATGTTATCAAGATTCAATAATGTTGAAAGAGATTCACAAATTCGCAAGTGAAATAAGTAGACCAATAGCAATATGGGTGGCACACGGAAACGCACACATGGATAGATAAATGGGGTCGTGCAACCAAGGATGAGCTCAAAATGTGGAATCCACGGAAAACGCTCGTGTTGCACAGCTCAAGAGAGACGCTAGCATGATTGCTCAATAGGCGGATACGACACTTGTGCACAACCTATAAGATGCAAAATGGATAACTTTCTATCCCAAGTATGCTATGTATGTATGGTTCCCGGTGTTTCTCACAAGGTGATCCAAGATGATCTTATATGCAATGTGGTATGATGCTATGGCACTTGCTTACAAGCTTTTTGTTCACTCTTTTTCTTTGCTTAAAAGCTTATTCTCCTTTTTTTTATATGGCCACTTTGGGCAATGCACAAACCAAGATAGCGATTGTGTATATGCGGGAACAAACTTGAGGCACACGAGATGGTATGATACCAATATGATATGGTATGTATGCAACGTATGGTGTAGATCACTAATGTGCACAAGTAACGTTGTCGGCAATACTCAAATGGCTAGTCTCGATAGGCAAGTAACGCAAAATGGGCTTGGGGTTATCAATGCAATGGCAAGGGAATATACAATGGAGGGATACCACGATACCAAGATGATATGGAGGTTACCGTCCGTGTCGATGATGAGTGACGGTGATCTTGATGAAGATACCAAGATGATGGAGACACGTCCCTAAGTAGCCGAAACACCTTAGGAAACGGAAAAACCGCGAACTCAAAATCTCAAATGCCAAATGGTGGTAGCGGGATGCGGTGGTGGTTGCACTAGGCAATGCAGTAGTGGAGGTTATGGTGGTGGACTATACATGGTGTCGGAGATGAAAGCACGGTCCCTAAGTAGCCGAAACACCTTAGGAGACAAAACTCACAACACAAACAAAATTGGGTTAAGTTAGGGTGGCGGAAGTGTATAGTGGTCAAGCCTATGCGGAAGTGGTGGTGGTGGTTGAAGAAGAAGCAACCGTCCCTAAGTAGGCTAGACACCTTAGGAGACTCAAATCACTCCTCTAGCAACCAATAATGCGATGGGGAACAAAATTGGTTAGGTTGCGGAAGTCGGAGATGGTGTAGCGGATGATGTGGTGAAGCCCTAGGAAAAGATGCCAAAATTGTCAAATTTGATGGAGTCAAAAGATGCTGGTGGTATTTTTGTGGGAAGGAGGATGTCAAGAGCTTCAAAACGAGCTAAAGAACGTCAAAATCGGAGTTCAGATGAATTAGTTATGGCCGAAACAAAAATCAGCCGAAGTCAGTTTTTACAGGTAGCGGACATCCGGAAATGGACGGATGTCCGGTCGCCGGACGTCCGGTCGGGTCGGAAATCCGGTGATTCTGCTCGGGTTAGGGGTTCTGGTCGTCCGGAGGATGATGGACATCCGGTTGTTCCAGGGGCTCCGGACGTCCGGTAAAGTGACGGTCGTCCGGTGGTCGGCGTCAACGCGAGATTTCAGATCCGGGACGGATTTTGGGCGGAATTTGGGGATTTTGGGGTCAAAATTGATGAGATTTCGTGGATGGAAAGTGGGCGAAATTGGGGAAATGCTAGATCCACTCGAAACCAAGCAAATCCATGGATCAAAATCAACAAACTTCCTCAAACCAACAAATCACAAAAAAATTTGGGGCTATTTTTGGTGGGGATTTTCGAATTTGGGGAAGAACACAACAAAATTAGGCTAGAAAACACAACGGGGAGGCTCCAAATTCGTGATGAACCTAAGCTCTGATGCCAGGATGATGTAGGGTGGAACCCTAGATGGCCGATCTTTCACGAAAGGAGCAGATCCCAAAGAGAAACACGAAGAACACGAGGGGGATTCACGAGGGAAAACACGAGAGAATCACTCAAACCAACAAGATTCGATTACACATGTGCTAGATCCTCAAAACACAAAGAGATACACGATGATCCACGGTCAACAAAGGACGATCAAAGTAACCGGTTCTTCTCCTAGAAGGAGGTCTTGATGGGGCCGCCCAAGAGGGGGTCTTGAATCCAAATTGATCTTCTCCGAAGAGGGGCCGCAGTCTCTCTCGAGGAGGAGATCGGGATGGATGAGCGAAGATCTATCTCGAAGTATGAGCTAAACCAACACTAACCCTAACTAGGAGGATGTGGAGGAGTATATATAGTCTAGGCAAATGAAAGGGTAAGTGGCTTCAGCCCAACACACGGGCGGGCGTACAGGCGTCGGACGTCTGACAGGTATCGGACGTCCGGTGGCTCGTGAGGGTCCGGTCGTCCGGTGCATGTCGGACGTCCGATGTTTTGGCTCTGGACAGGTGGTGTCAGACGTCCGGTCGGCGTCGGTCGTCCGGGCGCTGGAGAGTGTCGGACGTCCGGTGTCTGGCGGTCGTCTGGGCGCTGGGAGTCGTTGGACGTCCGGTGGCTCCGGTCGTCCATAGATTCGGCTCGGGTCCTTAGGGGCCGGACGTCCGGGCTGGGCCGGTCGTCCGGTGGCTGTAGCTTCGCGCAGCTTCTTCTCTCGGTCCTTGTACTTGGCGTCCTCGCTAGCTGTTCCGTTGGATGTGGTGACTTCGTGGCTTTCCTGCAAGTACCTGATCATGCATAGAACACACGTTGGTGGTAGCAGCATATGTCACATGTAGAAAGTGATGGTTCGGAGAGGAGCGAGTTCACCTTGTGTCCAATGGCGTATGTTCGAGGTCTCGTCATATGTCCACTTAGGGTTTGGAGAGTAGTCGGAGTGTACATGGGGATGAACGTGGGATGCTCCACATCAGCTTCCCACAAGAACGCAAATGGAAGCTTCGACCACGAGCGGATGGACCCTTCAAGGTTCTTGCACGCTACAACGACAACACTTACAAGATCGACCTCCCGCACAACAAGTACAACGTGAGCGACATCTTCAATGGTGATGAAGATCTCTCTCCCTTCCATGGTGATGAAGATTTTGATCCGAGGATGGATCTTCCCCAAGGGAGGGGAGATGATGCAAAGCATCCCAAGGTCATCCCCATGGACCTACCATCGTCTCATCAAGTGCCTACCGGACCCATGACTCGATCACGTGCAAGAGCTCTTGAAACCGAGGTGACATCTCTCCTCTCACAATTCCACTTCGATGCACATGAAGCATGGCTACTACCTCATATGGATACTTTGTGCATACTCAGGTACAATGAAGAAGCTAAGGAGCAAGGACAAGAAGAAGAGGAAGATGGACGAGAAGATGGAGAAGAAGAAGGGCTGCAGGAGAAGAAGACGGAGAAGAAGAACACGAGACGACCGGCCAGGACCGGACGTCCGGTGCCTGAAGTGTCAGCCGAGCCCTAGCGAGTGGACGTCCAGTCTAGACCGGACGACCGGTGCCCCTGCACCCGAGGCCAATGAGCGGACGTCCGGTCCGGACCGGACGACCGGCGCACCTACACCCGGACCAAAGTCAGCGGAAGACCTACATTTTCGGACGTCCGGCACCCCCATCACAGAGCGGAACCAGCGGACGACCGGAGGACACCGGACGTCCGGCAGCTCCTGAGACACCGGACGACCGGTCCCCAGCGGACGTCCGGTACCTGTCTACGCACAGTGTTTGGGCCCGAGGCCCATGTACCCCTTCACTTTGTCCCCTTTGCGCTTAGACAATAAATAGACCCCCCATTCATCCTAGGTAGGGTTAGCATTGGTTTAGCTTATTTGTGAGATAAAGCATTGCTCATCCATATCGGATCTACTCCACGAGAGAGACCGCGGCCCATCTACGGAGAAGATCCACCTTGGATTCAAGACCCCTTTACGGGAAGATCCCCTTGTGGATTCAAGACCTCCTCACAGAGAAGAACCGGTTACCGTGTATCGTCCCTAGTTGTCCGTGGATTTGTGTATCGTTCTATGTACTCGAGGATCTAGCCCATGTGTGACTTATTCGTGTCGGTTTAGTGATTTCCTCTTGTGTTTTCCTTCCGTTCTTCCTCGTGTTCTTCGTGATTTCCCTGGAATCCGCTCCTTTCGTGAAAGATCGGGCAATTAGGGTCTCTACCCTACATCAATGATCTTGCTTTGTGTCCGTGCTTGCGATATGTCATGTGCATTGCCTATGCCTATTATTTACTCACATGACATCATTGCCATGATTTCCTCTAGTGTGTTGCATCTTCGCTCCACTAGTTTGCACGACATGATTGTTATTGCTTCTTGTCATATCTCTCCATATGTTGCCTCTCTCATGCTAGATGATTTTCCATGTATTGACTGCAACCATGATTTTAGTCTTGCTAATGAGATTGCCCCCATAGCATTCCCACATATGATTGGAGATTTTGACATATTTTTCGTGAAGCATGCTTGTCTTACCTCTTCGCATCATATACCTAGTGCCATGAATATAGCCATTGTTGCCTCATATTATTCATGCACTTGTGCTTCTAATGGTTATGTGCAAGAGAAGAGAACCATCATGATGGATGATGTGTTTATCTACCATGCGCATACGTTCTTTGCCTTGTTTTGTGCATGTGTAGGAAACTTGGACCTCGTGTCAACTTCCACATCACGTGAGTTGACCATTCGAGCTCTTGAGAGTGAACCACCTCCCACCATGACGATTCTACATCGCACTTACTTGTACTTCAGCATTGTGAAGGACGCACAAGGGCATGCTTTCAAGGTGATATCCTTCTCTTTTGAGAACCCCCAAACCATGAGCATGCATATTGTGGATCATACTACTTGTGTTGCTTGCACCATAAGACTTATTTGTCATCTTGGACCCCTTGCTTGCGCACATGATAGAGATCTTGCTTCAACTTGTCATTTTCACAACTCCATGCATCATGATATATATGCCTTGTGTGTTGCATCCAATTCTTGGATTACTTGCTCCTATCACATATTTGGTTGCAACAATGTCATCACTTCACGTATGCCATGTCCCATTGATTACTACATTCTTGCCTTGATTGCCTCACACAAGATGAACAATTTCTCTTTCTATTGTGTTGAGTGCCACACGATATTCACTACACCCCATGCACATTATGCTTGCATTGTCTTGCACTTGACCCATGTGTTTAGACACTTCATTTCTTTTGGTGTTGTGAATGATTCATATGCCTACCATAGACCTTTCAGTGAGCGCTTTGCCCATGTTTGCTATGATCTTGAGGTAGATGCTTATTCACTTATCCAACATATCTGCATCACTACCTCACATTTACATGCTTGTCCCCATGATATCTTTGCTTGTGCTCAATTTATGTGCTTATATGCCATGTCACAATCCTTTGTCACACCATATGCTTTGCATGATGACCACACTTGTTTGGTGAATAACCTCTTGAATGCTTGGTTTTGCACTAACGCTAACCACATTTTTTTTCCAAGTGTTTGTTGTCCTTACTCCTTTTGAAGGAATCACAAGACGGTGAGACATTGGAGAGTGCCCATTTCGAGCTTCAAGATGACAAGTACTTGGTGAACGACCACTTCTACACGGCGAAGCCATCTCTTTCCCATGGTGATTTGGTTTTTGATTAGAGGTCGGATCTTTCCCAGCGGAGGGGAGATGATGCGGAGCATCCTATGGACGTCACCATGTCAAGTGATGTAGGGTAGGAACCCTAGGGGTTCCATGTCATGTGATGTAAGTGCATCTAGTGCCACCCCTAGTTGGTTTTGGAGTATTGACAACAAACCTAGTTGAGGGACTAATGTGTTTGTGAGAATTGCAGGATAACACAGGTAGAACTCCCACATTGATTCGGTTTTCCTACCAGAGATGACCCCTAAAAATGTATGAAGACATTGAAGTCAAAGGTGTTATATGAAGATATTCACATTGAAGACTATGACAAGAGAAGACACCACATGAAGCCTATGGAGCTCAAAGACTTAGATCTTTCGTAGTTCTTTTTTTTCTGTGTTGAGTCATAGGAACCACCATACTGTTAAGTGGGGTCCAAGAGAACCAGTCAGAATGACTGAAGTGATGCTTAAACAAAACCTATGTCTTCGAGTGAAGACTATAAGAGTGAATCTTGTCCAGAGTCGGACAAGTCAACTTTGCTTGTAGCTCAAGTAAAGTTGCCGTGTGAGTTTGAAATCTGACCGTTGGAACACGTGTCAGTTCCTTAGTGACACAGGGTCATTTCGGACAAATCAGGTCGGGTTGCCAAGTGGCTATAAATAGCCCACCCACTACAACCATAAATGGTTGGCTGCTCAGATTCAGAGTACGGCTTTTGTCGTTTGAGAGCAACCCACCTCGAAGCCTTTGAGAGAGAATTCTTTGCGAGGATAAAGCCCTAACCACCCAGAGCCAAAGAGAATTAGGCATCACTTAAGTCTTCTTGTCTGTGTGATCTGAAGACTTATTACACTTGAGGACTGTGCATCCTCCAGCCGGTTAGGCGTCGCGTTCTGAGCATCCAAGAGACATTGTGGATTGCCGGTGAACGAAGTCTGTGAAGGTTTGGGAGTCTACCTTGAAGACTTACCAGAGTGATTGGGCGAGGTCTGTGTGACCTTAGCTCAAGGGGAATATGGTGAGGACTGGGTGTCCTGAGCTGCGTGTTCAGGACTGGGTGTCCGGAACTGTGTGTCCTAAGGTTTAAATACCTAGCCACCCTAACCAGACGTACAGTTGTCACAGCAACTAGAACTGGTCCAACAAGTCATTGTCTTCAGCGAGTCACTGGTTTCATCTTCCCTTCCCTTTACTTACTGTTACTCCTTGTGAAGTCATTGTATGTTCGCACTATCTTTTGTCTTCACTGAGTGACTGCATGTTCTGTGTGGCTTCACAATATCTTCCTACCTGATCCTTACTACATTGCTGCTATTAGTCATTGTGCTTTCACTCTATTGAATACTTGACTATGGCTTGCCTAGTGTAGTCTACCTTCTGCTGCAGGGTAATAGGTTTATTTCTATAGTTTGTCTTCATAACTTCCACGTTTTGAAGACTTTCATAAAAATCGCCTATTCACCCCCCCTCTAGTCGATATAATGCACTTTCAATTGGTATCAGAGCAAGGTGCTCCCTTATTCTGTGTGATTCGGTTTAACCACCTGGAGTTTTAGCTATGTCGACTGCAGGGATAATTAAAGTCTCCGCTGCGTGCCCCGTCTTCGATGGAACTGAATATCCCTACTAGAAGAATAAGATGCGCATGCATCTTGAAGCCATTGATGTCGACCTATGGTATGTCGACATGAACGGCGTTCCCAAGGCTGGAGAAGGTGTCACTGCTGCTGGTGTCAAGAAGTTCGTTCAACTGGACTCTACTGCCAAGAATATCATCTGTGGTCATCTGACCAAATCATAGTATGGCCGTGTGAGTGCTTTGGAAACATCTAAGCTGGTCTGGGACTGGCTCTCCAAGGTCAATGAAGGCCTCTCAACCCAGAGAGATCAGAGAATCAATGTCCTTCGCAACCTCTTCAACCGCTTCAAACGAAATGACAATGAGAATGTCCAGCTCACATTTGACCGACTCACTGACATCACAAATGAGCTTCAGGCCCTCGGCACTACTGAGATCACCAAACATGAAGTCGTCAAGACACTACTGAGATCACTTGACAGTTTGTTTGACACCCTAGCCCTGATGATTCAAGAACGTCCTGATTTCAAGACATTCGAGCCGTCTGACATACTTGAGAGGTTCAACACACATGAGTTTCAGCTTTCTGAGAAAAGAGATATCTACGGTCCAAACTATGGGTGAACTCGTGCCTTGAAGGCAAGAGCTGTCTCCTCATCTGAAGAAGAATCTGACAGCAGTTCTGATGATCCTGAAGACATTGGAACGGAACTTGCTATGCTTGTCAAGAAGTTCCAAAAATTCACCAAGAAGAAAGGCTTCAGAAAGTCTTCCCGATCAAGCTCAAGGAATGATGAAGTTTCTGCTCACGACTACAAGAACAAGAAGAAAACATGTCACAAGTGCAAGAAACCTGGCCACTTCATCTCTGAGTGTCCACAGTGGGACAATGAGAACAACAACAAGAAGAGCAAGGAATATGACTCTGACGACAAGAAGAAGAAGAAATACTCAAAGTCTTCTTCCAAGTCTTCCTCAAAGTCTTCATCACACAAGAAGAGCTCATCTGGCAAGGCACGTGCGTTTGTTGGCAAGGAAATGGATTCAGAGGAGGAGTCCGCTTCTGAGGAGGCAGAGGTGGAGTCTGAGGAGGAGTCTGATTCAGGCGTCGCAAGTCTGGCTACATCATACGTTGCCAAGTCCATCTTCAACACTGAAGACAATGACTTCATCACCGACACCGATGCAAATGACAAGGACTACTCCGCTTCTACCTACTGCTTCATGGCACGCGGTGCCAAAGTAAACACACGCACTACTCACTATCAAACATCTAGTGACGATGACTCTGATTGTGGTTCAAAACCCAGGTACAAAACACTTACTAAAATTGCAACTGAACAACAGAAAGCTATGGAACATATTCAAAAACTGTTAGACAGAAGCGATGATCTGTTAGGTGCTGAAATGACTCGATCTGAATCCTTAATTGAAGACATAAAAAATCTTCACGTTAAGTATGTGGAACTTGAAAGTCATCATGAAACTCTCTCAACAACTCATGAAAAGCTTTCCTATGATTATCTTCAAAGGAAGCAAGATCTTGAGAAATTGAGAGTGGCTCATGAAGATCTTCAAAAGGAAAACGAGTCACTTCGCGCCAAACAGATCAGTTCCGCTTAGGAAGGATTTGAACCACCATGTCTTAAATGCATTGAGCGTGATAATGCTACTTCTGTTGCTGAATGTTCTACTGCTACTACTATTGCAATATCTTCAACTGTTGATGTGGTAACTAACCCCTCTGCTGAGGATACCACTACTATCGCTGATGAGAATGCTAGGTTGAAGACATTGCTTGAAACAGGGATGTACAAAAGTCTTAAAGGGCATCAGACACTATGTGATGTCCTCAAAAAGCAGATTCTGAACCGAAACCCGAGGAAAGAGGGTGTTGGGTTCATAAGGAAAATGAATGCTGATGGCTCTTACTGGAAACCTGAGCAGTACCCCAAAACCACGTGGGTTGCTTCAAAGGAACCTTCAGCAGATCCATCCAATCTATCTGGCTTCACTTGTGCTAACCACATTATCATTGATGAATCCCTTGATGCAAACTATAAACTGTTTAAGAATCAGAATTGTGAAGTGTTTGCCAGGTACATTGGTACTAACTGCAGGAATGGACCGCCTATGAAGAAGATCTGGGTTCCGAAAAGGTGTCTAGAGAATCTTCCTGTGAATGTCATCATGACACCTCACGTGAAGAAGACAAACCTCAGACCAAAGGCTTCATATGGTCCAAAGGCTTCATACAGACAGAGGACTCACCTGAGTCGCACTAACGCAAATGTTTTGCAGGGAAACCATACTCAGGCATATGAATATGAGAACGGTTTATCAAACCGCCATGTTCATAAGACCAAGAACTATTCTACTTATTCTTATGAGTACTATTGTCTGCTTGCAAGACTGTTTGCTAGGGCTCCAAAGCCAAAGTTCTCAGATGTTGCACTTAGACTTATTGCTTCTAAGCCACCCTTGAAGATGTGGGTGGCTAAGAAAGCTTAACTCTCTTTTGCAGGGAAAGGTCTCCAGCAGAAAACCAAAATCGTCTGACGCTATTGCTGGGGACCTTAAACATCTTGTAGGGCACACGATCAAATGCCCGAATGGTCTTACTATGTACTTCGTTCCTGAATCGCTTGCCACTCTCCCATTGGTCCTAATCTGGATCTAAGCTTTCATAACCCACTGGTTCGTCAAATGTTTTTGCTTCACAATGCTCTTTGTGAAGCCTATCCCCCTAACTGCACTGTAGGGTACGACACCAGCGTCTTCAGAATGGATTATTGATAGTGGGTGTACAAATCACATGACTGGCAAAAGAAGCCTTCTTATGGACTCAACCTTACGTCCATCCGACAAGAGCCACATCACATTTGCTGACACTGGTAAAAGTAAGGTATTGGGTCTAGGTAGAGTTGCAATCTCAAGGGATCAACACATGGATAAAGTCATGCTTGTTGAATCCCTTGGCTTTAACTTAATGTCTGTCTCAATGCTTTGCGATTTAAACATGATCATAATATTTGGAAAATATTGTTGCCTTGTTCTAATGGAATCTGACAAGTCTCTAGTATTTGAAGGGTATCGAAAAGATGATTTGTACGTGGTAGATTTCTCAGCAGGACCACAGCTTGCAGTATGTCTTCTAGCAAAAGCTTCAGAATGCTGGCTCTGGCATTGGAGGCTTGGGCATGCTGGCATGAGGAACCTCCACACCCTGGCAAAGAAGAAGCATGTCATAGGCAACGAGGGCATCAAGTTCAAGAAAGATCACTTATGCGGTGCCTGTGAGGCAGGAAAGATGACCAGGGCCAAACATCCCTCGAAGACAATCATGACCACTACTCGACCCTTCGAACTACTTCACATGGATCTTTTCGGTCCCACTCATTACTCAACTCTTACTACTACTGCTTGTCTCTATGGCTTTGTCATTGTTGATGATTATTCTAGATATACTTGGGTGCACATAATCCTTTACAAGACTGAAGTGCAGGATGTCTTCAGACGCTTCGCCAATCGAGCAATGAACAACTATGGCGCCAAGATAAAGCATATCAGAAGTGACAATGGCACTAAATTCAAGAACACCGGCCTTGATACATATCTTGATACCTTGGGCATCACACATGAATTCTCGGCCCCGTACACACCATAGCAGAATGGCATCGTCGAACGCAAGAACAGAACACTCATTGAGATGGCCAGAACGATGCTAGATGAATACAAGACTCCAAGAAAATTCCGGCCTGAAGCCATTGATACTGCATGCCATACAATCAATCGTGTTTATCTTCACAAGCTTCTGAACAAGACATCTTATGAGCTCCTTACTGGCAAGAAGCCAAATGTCAGTTACTTCAGAGTATTTCGCGCCAGGTGCTGGATTAAGGACCCACATCACACCTCAAAGTTTGCACCAAAAGCACATGAGGGTTTTATGCTTGGATATGGAAAGGATTCGCACTCCTACAGAGTCTTCAATCTCTTTCATTACAAAGTGGTTGAAACAGTGGATGTGCGGTTCGATGAGACCAACGGTTCACAAAGAGAGCAACTGCCAAATGTGCTAGATGAAGTTCCATCCAGTGAATCAATCAAGCTAATGGGAACTGGAGAAATTATACCTTCTGAAGCTCATCCTGAAGAAGAACTTATCATCTCAGCACCTGATCAACATGAAGACAATGCTCAGCCTGAAGACATTCCTTCTAACAACGACAATGATCAGCAAGAGAAAAATCTTGGCCCTGTACATCCTCGTGTTGCCAATGAATTGCAGATTGAAAGAATAATTGATAACATCAATGCACCCGGTCCACTCACTCATTCAAGGGCAACTCAGCTAGCAAATTTCTGTGGGCACTTCGCATTCGTCTCAATAACAGAACCCAAGAAAGTTGAAGAAGCCTTCATGGAATGTGAATGGATTCAAGGTATGCAAGAAGAGCTTCAATAGTTTGAGCTGAATAATTTATGGGAACTGGTTAAGCGCCCTGATCCACGGAAGCACAATATAATAGGCACCAAATGGATATACCGCAACAAGCAAGATGAGCATGGTCAAGTTGTCAGAAACAAAGCTCGTCTCGTTGCTCAAGGATATAGTCAAGTGGAAGGCATTGACTTCGATGAAACATTTGGTCTTGTGGCTAGACTTGAAGCCATACGCATACTGCTGGCCTATGCAAATCATCACAACATACTTCTTTATCAAATGGATGTGAAGAATGCCTTCCTCAATGGCAAGATTGAAGAAGAAGTGTATGTTGCACAACCTCCTGGCTTTGAAGATCCAAAACATCCTGACATGGTATACAAACTCAACAAGGCACTGTATGGCCTCAAACAAGCCCCTTGGGCCTGGTATGACACACTCAAATACTTCCTGAAGAGCAAAGGCTTCATACCTGGTTCTCTCGACCCCACTCTCTTCACGAAGGCATATGATGGTGAACTGTTTGTGTGCCAAATATATGTGGATGACATTATCTTCGGCTGCACCAATCAGAAGTACAGTGAAGAGTTTGGATATATGATGCAAGAGCAATATCAAATGTCTATGATGGGAGAGCTGAAGTTCTTTCTCGGTCTTCAAATACGACAGCAACGCAACAACATCTTCATATCTCAAGAGAAGTATCTCAAAGATTGCCTGAAGAAGTTCGGTATGCAAGACTGCAAAGGCTTCACGACGCCAATGCCAGCCAAGCATCATCTGGGTCCTGACGACAATGGTAAAGAGTTCGATCAAAAGGTATACCTCTCCATGATTGGTTCTTTACTTTATCTATGTGCATCTAGGCCAGATATTATGCTTAGTGTTTGCATGTGTGCTCGATTTCAAGTGGCACCAAAGGAGTCGCATCACTTAGCTGTGAAGCGAATTCTTCGATATTTGGCTCACACCCCAACTCTAGGATTATGGTATCCAAAGGGCTCAGAGCTTTATCTAGTTGGATTATTGGATGGTGATTATGCTGGTGATAAAGTTGATCGCAAGTCTACATCAGGCACATGTCACTTTCTGGGACGATCACTTGTATGTTGGTCTTCAAAGAAGCAGAACTGTGTATCTCTCTCCACTGCTAAATCTGAATACATTGCTGCTGGATCTTGCTGCACTCAGCTTCTGTGGATGAAGCAAACGCTCAAAGACTATGTCATTCATCTGAAGCAAGTGCCACTCTACTGCGACAACGAAAGCGCCATCAAGATTGCCAACAACCCAGTTCAGCACTCGAAGACAAAGCACATTGAAATTCGTCATCACTTTCTCAGAGATCATGTTGTGAAGGAAGATATTGATATCATACACGTCAACACTGAAGAGCAATTGGCAGATATCTTCACCAAGCCCTCGGATGAGAAGAGATTTTGCAAGTTATGGTGTGAGCTAAATATCCTGGAATCCTCAAATGTCCTGTGATCAGGCACACATCCTAACCCTTATGCATATTGATGACTTAGATGTGAAACACACGAAGTAAAGTATATCTTGAATCAATGAAGACATACATTCTAAGTGTGAATACATTAATGTGGAATTTGACTCCGGAGCGCCACGATAACTGTGCGCCGTGTCTGGGTCTAATACTTCCTATACGGTGGGTAACGCCACCACCAAATGTTCTGTTTGAAGTGTTTCACTCATGGCGTTACATTTGCTATGTCTTCACATTTGGTTTGGCTTCAATCTCAACATGTATTCATGATTATCTTCACTATGTTGATTTTATATATATATATATATATATATATATATATATATATACTAGTGTTCTGTCCTCTACAGCATTCACTTATAGCTATGTCTTCTTGTTGAATCTTTTGAACTAAGTGAATGTGATCGGACCCTAACCTCTCTATGCTTTCTATCTCAAATTCTATCTCTCCAAATCATATGCATTCTATTGAAACTGTCGAATGTCTTCTCTGCGTCCTTGTCAGCAGAAGATACAAAGACAACCATTAAGTCCATTTTCAATGCTCATTCCTCCACATGAAACCCGGAGAAGTGGGAACGACCACCTGACAATCCAGGTGTGCGTGGGACGTGGAACAAACCCCAAAATTCCGCATAATGGCCACGTGTTCCTCAGATGCGAATCGCCAGGGGCACCTGTGTAATAACGCAGTGCCGCCCCAGTACCTATAAATACACATTTCACGGCGGTCATTATCTCTTCTTCCACTCTCGCACGAACCCTAGCGCCACCGCTAGCCCTCGACGACGCCGGCGACGAAGCGCTTCGCTGCCGTAACCTCTCTGACGCTATCTTCACGCCGACCGCGGACATCGTCCTCTCCGCCGTCGCCCTAGGTGTCCTCTGTCGCCAAGTTAGGGCACGGAAGATCGAACTTCTCGGCCTCATCTTCCACTCCGTCTAGCAGTTCTTAGTGTGGTAAATAAAACTTCCTTTTTACGGCACTGTTGATCCTATGGCTTTGTCACCTTCTACCACAAGCAGTTTCTATTCAACAAGTTAGATCTCTCTCATACTGCATCTCATAACATGCCTAGTATATTCACTTATGCTTCACAAAGTAGTTAGATTCCTCACTTGTACTGATCTCTAGATTCGTACAAATCTGGAACCAACTCCTTATCTATGAGTGAATGTCTTTGCACGATGAGGTCAATGTCTTCTAAACTAATTTATCTTCAAAATCTTCTGAGAATGCATATGACCTCTTCCCCTTCCCTCGCACCTTAATGCTGTCACAGGTACATGTCCGTGGGACAATCCTTTGGTTCTCATAGTCTGCATTCATTTGTAGAATTCTTACAGCATCACATAAATTCTCCCGAAGCCAGTTCCTGCTTGCCCAGCAAGCGAAAACCTTTGAAGCCTTTGAACGTGTTGAAGCCTTTTAGTTTAAAGTTCATGGCTTTAGAGAAATCAGCAAGGAAGGGTGGCAGAAAGCGTCGTGGAGAAACATCTAGAGATCTACCAGATGACCTCTCAGAACTGTACAAGACATATCCTGAAGAGGATTACAATCAGCGCAAGACCCGAATCCAATGGATTCGAAGATATTGGGCAGAACAATGGTTCAAATACCGATTTGTAACCCAGGAATATGCTGAGAAAAATGCCATCAAGAGACCGTGGGGAGACATCCTATACAAGAATCTTCAACCCAGGTCTAGAGATGAAGCCATTGAACAAGGCTTCTATCCCTGCATGGTCCGTGGGCCACAACCTGTTGATGCACACCCACCGTCACTACTATGGTGTCGTGACGACACTCTATTCAAGCGCAACTTCCAGTTTTCCCAGAACTCAGTGAAGCAAAACAAGAATACATTGGGACTAGACTTCAACCCTGGTCCCTCAGCTCCAAGGGTTGATGGCACATGAGATGCAGAACCCAATGTCATCGGTCCTTTCTACAACCTTGAAGGCCTCATCACCCATATCTTGGTTCAAGGGACTGCAGTGAATGAGCCTGCAGCTGACGCTGAATCAGATGAAGCGCCTGCAGCGCCGAAGCCAAAGAAGTTGAAGAAGCCTAAAGCTTCAAAGCTTGCTCCTTCACCAAAAATCTCACGGGCGAAGCCACTGGCAACTGCACCTCCTGAAGACAGTGTGCAGTCTGAAGATTTATCATGCATCTCCAAGCCCCAGAAGGTCAAGATGCCTCTGCCACACACCGGCCAAGAGCTCACAGCTGTTGTCATTCTGCGCAATGATGCCATTGATCTGTCAAGTGATGAAGATCTTGCAGATGACGCTCTTGAGCAACTCATCAAGAGCAAAGAAGAAGCAGAAATCTTCAATGATCTGCCTCTCTTTGATGTGACAATCATCCAAAACTTCATTGATGAGTGGTTTGACACGCCAAACATCAGCTTCGAAGATCTGCAGCTACCCATTGGCCTCAGTGTCGCCTTCCATGGCGCCATTGATTCAGAACTAGCTATCGCCTAGCGCATTGTTGAACTGAAGCAGAAGATTGACTTCGAAAAGGCACAGTTCAAGAAGCATATGTCCAAGCTCAGCGTGCAAGAAGTGAAGAACTTCAAGATTATGCTGCACGAGCTCAAGGAAGCCTTTCTCAAGAAATGTGCAGAAGCTGAGGGTTCGCATGAGCGCATGAAGGTTCTGGCTCACAGATGTGTGCAAGCCTACAATGAGGCTGAGAAGCACAAGGCCCTTGGGCGTCCTGGCATCGACCCCAGGATGGCCGCAAAGAAGATGAAGAAGCCCGCTGCGGCTGAACCTGACGCACCAAGGCAGGAAGCAGATCCCATTGTCTTCACAACTAGCATGACTGTCTCGAAGCCAAAAAGCCGGTCAACCGCTTCAGAGCTCAAGAAGACGAGGACTGCTGAGGCTGAAGCCAGGAAGAGGAAACATCCTGAAGCCTCTCCTATTGCCCCCTCCAAGAAGAAGAGGAAGACCAAGAAATATCGGGCTGCTCCCACAGAGCCTTTGATAGTTGAACCCATTTCCATGGTTCGTCCTGACGCTGAACGCCAACTGACAATCCATGAGCCTGCTTTCATAGAGGTTCATGAAGCTGAAGACTTTCCAACAGTTTATCCCATCGCTGCTGAAGACATTGGTCAACATGACCATGCAGAAGATGGTGCAGTCCTTCCTCAGCTCGAGAATAGCGAACTCATCAGCATTGGTCGTCCACTGACGCCAATTGCACAGGATGCTTCATGGGCCGATTGCCCACAAGAGGAAGAAGACTTTGAGGCCCAGCCAACAGCAACTCCATAGGCGTCACCCGCGTTGCGCAGGCTTCGCAAAGGTCCAAGGCCTCAAGTCTCTGCTGAAGACAATCCGGCTGCATCAGCCGCGGAAGAAGAAGTCCCACAAGTTGCCACTCCCCTGTCCCACCAAGAAGCAGTTCTCGAGGAGAACGTGATCGTGACTGACCCTCCAGCTCGTCAAGTGGAGGTTGAAAATCTTGAGGCTGCCACCACCACCACCAATGAAGCCACTGACGCTGTCATGGCTGAAGCTAATGTGGAGCCCTCCCCAATGGAAGAGGAAGTCAGCGAAGCCACTGATCCCGCCACTTCTGTTCCTGAGTCTGCTACCGGTCCCCAGTTCGACTATCATGTTGAGCACAGGCCTCAGGTATAGAAGCCAATCCCAAGATTGCCAAGGTTCCCAGGTCCTGCATCAGCACCTGGCTCCTTCAATATCAATGGCTTGAGAGCAGACAACACATTCTTCAATAGCTCCAGGAACCCCTACTCAAGGGAAAGGATATCATCTGATCAGTTCTGGAGCTATCCGCAGCGAAGCTATTACTCCTGCATTCTATACAATCAAGATCGCATCTTCCCCCACAAGCACCTTGACATTGTAGCTATAGCTGGTCTGCCTTGTCTGGAAGAAGCTCTCGATTGCTTCAAAGAAGTTGGATTGCTACCATTCGTCACTGACCAAGAGCATTGGAATGAAGAGTTGCTGCTCCAATTCTATGCCACACTTCACATCCGCGGGTATAGCAGAGATCCGAAGACTTGGGTCCTGGAGTGGATGACAGGAAACGTTCATCATGAAGCCAAAACCTTTGACATCATTGAGCTCACTGGTTTGCCCACTCCTGGCGATCTCTACGAGCATGGCTGTCAGCTTCATAATGAAGCTATTGAGAGCATCTTTCAGAAGACTGAACCTAATATGAGTCAGATGCTCAGTATGATGAAGCCATTGCCCCAAGATGCTGCTTATCCCACGGAGTTCTTCGTTGAAGACCTTGAGTATCTGCCAAGAACCATTTATCACATCATAAGGCGAACTCTCTGGCCAATCAAAGGACACTCTCCACATGCCAAGCTTGAAGGTGCAATGAAGACTTTGGTCTTCTATATTCTTCATGGAAAATGCTTCAATGCATAGAACTTCTTCATTCGCCAACTTGCTGCATCAGGCTCTGATCTGTTTGGCTTGAAGTTCTACGCCCCATGGGTCATGCGGCTGATCAAACTTCACTCCACTATCTCATATCAGCCATCTGCTCGCAATCATCGGATTTTTCTGCCTGATGTGGATATGTCGATTGCAGCCATCTATCCTGAGCCTGCCAAGGAACCCCTAAGTCTTCAGAATGCAGAGCATCAGAGTTTTTCTTAGAACATTGAAGGAGTTGAAGCAGTCGCTTGTGTGTATCCTTTGGCTGGCACTACACGTGCACCGCGTCCTGCTCCCACTGAAGCCACTCACAGTACAACTGCTCCACGACCCAAGAAGCGCACTCGTGTTCTCAACGATCGAGAGCTTCTTGTGGCTCTTCATCAGAAACAGGATAGGCATCATGACTGGCTGAAGCGTCAGATGCAAAGCGTCTTGGTGGATGTTAATCGCATTCGCAATCTTGCCACCAAGAATGCTTTTGTTGCCCATGAAACCTCTCGCCGCACATGGAAAGGGCTAACGCTGATGTGTTCTGAAGATGATCTTCAAGAGGATGGCTTCACTGAGCGATTCAAGTTTGACTCCACACCTCCTCGAAGGGCAGTGCTGCGACGAACTCCATCCCTTGAAGACTCTGAGTTCTCTTCCTCTGCTGCAACTGTGACTGCCAGAGTGATCGAGGATGAAGACGATGCTACTTCACCGCCACCTCCTTCAGCATGCTTCGACTCTGCTCCAAGCTCTTCAGCACCGCCAAACACCACCAACGACCCTGCTGCTTCACCTACTCCTCATGGGAATGAGTAGATGCTCTATGTCTTCAAACCTTTTTGGTCCTTACTGACAAAAGGGGGAGAAGCATATGAGGTTGATAGTCTTCAAGCGGGTCTATATGGGCGGGTGCTTTATATTTTGCTTCGTGCTTACAACTCTCGTTTTGCTACATTTGGTTCTTTGAGTTGTAACACTTAAACTCGATGGTCGTCTGCTACTTATCTGCCACCTTGTGTTGCGGTGATAAATTCCGCATGTGCGATGATAAATTCCGCACATAGATCATTCTGCAGACGTCCATTTTCCATTATGCATGTCATTATCTTCATATACTTTCACACGCATAGTGGATTGTCATCATAAGTTGAAGTGGATCTCCACAAGTACAACCTGCCATGTGCATTTGCATTTGAAAAGCAAATTACTTATATGCATATCTTCAGGGGGAGCCCTTGCAACTTATGAAAACAATTCCTTATCCTTTACAATTTCACAAATTATATTCCCGTTGAAAACTTCAACTAGTTTGTCATCAATCACCAAAAAGGGGGAGATTGTAAGTGCATCTAGTGCCACCCCTAGTTGGTTTTGGAGTATTGACGACAAACCTAGTTGAGGGACTAATGTGTTTGTGAGAATTGCACGATAACACAGGTAGAAGTCCCTCATAGATTCGGTTTTCCTACCAGAGATGACTCCTAAAAATGTCTGAAGACATTGAAGTCAAAGGTGGTATATGAAGATATTCACATTGAAGACAATGAGAAGAGAAGACACCACATGAAGCCTATGGAGCTCGAAGACCTAGATCTTTCGTAGTTCTTTTTCTTCTGTGTTGAGTCATAGGAACCACCGTACTGTTAAGTGGGGTCCAAGAGAACCAGTCAGAATGACTGAAGTGATGCTTAAACAAAACCTATGTCTTTGAGTGAAGACTATGAGAGCGAATCTTGTCCAGAGTCGGCCAAGTCAGCTTTGCTTATAGCTCAAGTAAAGTTGCCGTGTGAGTTTGAAATCTGACCGTTGGAACACGTGTCAGTTCCTTAGTGACCCAGGGTCATTTCGGACAAATCAGGTTGGGTTGCCAAGTGGCTATAAATAGCCCACCCCCTACAACCATAAATGGTTGGCTGCTCAGATTCAGAGTACGACTTTTGTTGTTTGAGAGCAACCCACCTCGAAGCCTTTGAGAGAGAATTCCTTGCAAGGATAAAGCCCTAACCACCCAGAGCCAAAGAGAATTAGGCATCACTTAAGTCTTCTTGTCTGTGTGATCTGAAGACTTATTACACTTGAGGACTGTGCATCCTCCAGCCGGTTAGGCGTCGCGTTCTGAGCATTCAAGAGACATTGTGGATTGCCGGTGAATGAAGTCTGTGAAGGTTTGGGAGTCTACCTTGAAGACTTACCAGAGTGATTGGGCGAGGTCTGTGTGACCTTAGCTCAAGGGGAATATGGTGAGGACTGGGTGTCCTGAGCTGCGTGTTCAGGACTGGGTGTCCGGGACTGTGTGTCCTAAGGTTTAAATACCTAGCCGCCCTAACCAGACGTACAGTGGTCACAGCAACTGGAACTGGTCCAACAAATCATTGTCTTCAGCGAGTCACTGGTTTCATCTTCCCTTCCCTTTACTTACTGTTACTCCTTGTGAAGTCATTGTATGTTCGCACTATCTTTTGTCTTCACTGAGTGACTGTGTGTTCTGTGTGGCTTCACAATATCTTCCTACCTGATCCTTACTACATTGCTGCTATTAGTCATTGTGCTTTCACTCTATTGAATACTTGACTATGGCTTGCCTAGTGTAGTCTACCTTCCGCTGTAGGGTAATAGGTTTATTTCTATCATTTGTCTTCATAACTTCCACGTTTTGAAGACTTTCATAAAAATCGCCTATTCACCCCCCTCTAGTCGATATAACGCACTTTCAGCTTGGTTTTGCACTAACGCTAACCACATTTGTTTTTCCAAGTGTTTGTTGTCCTTACTCCTTTTGAAGGAATCACAAGACGGTGAGACATTGGAGAGTGCCCATTTCGAGCTTCAAGATGACAAGTACTTGGTGAACGACCACTTCTACACGGCGAAGCCATCTCTTTCCCATGGTGATTTGGTTTTTGATCCGAAGTCGAATCTTTCCCAATGGAGGGGAGATGATACGAAGCATCCTATGGACGTCACCATGTCAAGTGATGTAGGGTAGGAACCCTAGGGGCCGATCTTTCACGAAAGGAGCAGATCCCGTCCAAGAACGCGAAGAACACAAGGGGGAAACGAGGGAAAACACAAGAGGAAACACGGGAGAATCACTCAACCAACAAGAAGAGATCACACATGCGCTAGATTGATGAACACAAAGGTGAGATGCAAGATCCAAAGTCAAGAATGGACAATACAAAGGTAGCCGGTCTTCTCCGTGAGGAGGTCTTGATGTTCTTCTCCAAAAGGAGGTCTTCAATCCAAACGGATCTTCTCCGAAGAGGCCACGGTCTCTCACCAGGAGTAGATTCGATGTGGATGAGCGAAGCTCTATCTCTAAGTATGAGCTAAACCAACGCTAACCCTCAAATGGTGGAGGTGGAGGAGTATATATAGTCTAGGGCCACGAAGGGGTAAGCGAGGGCGAAGGGATACATGGGCTCGGCCCGATACACTATGCACAGACAGGCGTCGGACGTCCAACGGGTACCGGATGTCCGATGGCTCACGAGGGTCCGGTCGTCCGGTACTTGCCGGACGTCCGACGTTTTGGCTCGGTTAACGTGGCGCCGGATTTCCAGAGACGGTCGGACATCCGGTCGCTGGAGTGTGTCGAACGTCCGGGACTTGTCGGACATCCGCTCGTTTGGCTCGGGTGCGGGATTGCCGGTCGTCCGGTCCGGGCCGGTCGTCCGGTGGGTCTTCAGGCGTCGAACGTCCGGTCCTGACAGGTCGTCTGGCGGCTGGAGCTTCTTCCGTAGCTCTTCTTCTCGTTCCTCGCGCTTGGTGTCCTCGCCTTCTTGTCCATGGTCTTCCTCTTGGTTCCTAGTCATTCATAGCACACATGTTTGAGGTAGTAGCCATGTCTCACGTATGGAAAGTGATGGTTCGAAGAGGAGCGAGTTCACCTTGTGTCCAATGGTGTATAGATGAGGTCTCGTCTTATGTTCTCTTAGGGCTTGGAGAGTAGTCGCAGTGTACATGGGGATGAACCTGGGATCCTCTGCATCATCTCCCCCCCCCCCCCTGGGAAAGATCCAACCTCGAATCGTGATCCTCATCACCATGGAAACGATAGTCGTGGACGGACTTGTAGTTGGACGGAGTTGAATGCATGGTGCAACCCAAGTACTCGAAGGTGTCAATGCTCGATGTCGTGGCATGAGTGGAGGTCCGAAGGTGCATCCAATAAGTCCGAGCTCTCCTCAACTTGAAGATCCATGGGTTCCATCTCCAATGTCGGTCCTCCATCCAATAGATGTAACATGTAGACAAGAAGACGGAAACAACAATGAAATAGTGACCCATCCAATATGCGTATTTGAGGATGGCTCAAAGGGAAGGAGTTCACCTTTAGCAGATTATCGCAAATGTTGGTGTTGCACAACGTGTATGCCTTCACATGACCAAATTGTGTCATGACGGTATCGCCTTGTAAATCCTTCAACATGAAAGAACATGACAAACACTCGGAAAAACAAATGAGGTTAGCGGAAAACCTATCATTCGTGCGGTAAAATACCCAACAAGTGGATGCATCATGCTCATCATAAGAAAGGACAAGGGAGCATTTCATAGTATGGAGGCATATGATGTGAGAACAAGCAAATAGAATAGGCGCAAGCAAGCAATCATGCATCACAAGTAAGGTGTCCAAGTCTCCATGACCAATAAGCATAGATGCAACAATTGGAGGCAAGCGACAATGAACAAGATGTATCGTGTGAGAGGCGTGAACATATATGTCATCAACCCAACAAAGCAAGCAAGAGTGTAACATGGGTGATGCGACAAAGCAAGCAATCATATGAATAAAGGCAAGCAAGCTAGTAGTGCGAAGATGCAACATACTAGAAGGAATCATGTTAAGTATGTCATGTGTGCAAATGGTAGTCATGAATAATGCACAAGACACATCACAAGCATGAAGGCAAGATATGAGAAAAATAGCATCAATAGCATGAGGCACATGATAAACATGGCAATAGCAACAAGGATCTCCACCAAAAATGCAAATACACATAGAAGTAACATAATGGTGAATCATGGGTAGATGCAAGCAAGGGTCACAATTGCATGGCAAAGGCATAGAAGCAAGCATAGCATGCAAAGTGAACACGGTAAAGTGATCAAGAAGCGAGAAGCGGTATGTAGCCCATAGCCATGTGGTAAGGGAGATGCGCGTAGACGTTGCGCGAAGAGAGCGGTGGGGAGGGTAGTTCACGGGATCCCAAGTCATCTATGCTCTCAAGAGCTCGTTTTGTCAACTCTTGGGATTGAGAGGTTGACGAGTATACATGAGTACCTACACAAAACAAAGACAAAGGGAAAATTGTGTGTGCGTGGTAGATGTACACATCATCTATCATGATGCGCACGTCCTTGTGTTGGTTAGGACAAAATAGCCAATGCTCAAATAAATGAGATGCGTGATATAGAAACATGTCAATCATCATGAGAGGTTTGTTGTTATGCATAGCATAATGGAGACTCAAATTGTGTAATGCATCACAAGAAATATGTAGAGTATTGTTGTGCATGGAATGCATATGGTGCAAGCAATTATGGGAATCATGCCAAGTATGGAATGCATCCAAATCTCCTAATATGTATGAGGAAACTATGGGGGTCTCCTCATGATCATTAGTGGAAACATCTCTTGGAGAATATTGACAACATCCAAAACAATGCATATGTGGAACATTGTGATCATGGCATGGCATAGTAGATGAATTGCGCAAATCATGTAAAGGAAGCATGGCAATATCATCACAAGAAAAGCAAAAGCCAATGACCATCATCTCGTCATCTATGCCGTAAGTGCAAATGGGATTTATTGTAATGGGGCATGCATAGTCACTATGTTGATCTTGAAATGATGTAATATGGGATATCTCACTCATAGCATATGACAAGGTTAATGGATTGTCAAACATGATGTGACCAATAGAATTTTCACATGATATCCTATGGAGCATAGCATCACAACTAGGCAAATCAACATGATCATCATCATATTTATCATAAATAGGTGAGTCATGACATGAAGAAGTCGCACTAGCATGAAGCATGGGAATAGGTGTGTCAACATCATGCAAGCAATCATTGGTGAGATAGTCTACTAGTGGGACAACAGAAGCACCATCACCTATGTTACCTTTGGAGAATCGCTCATGTGTTGTAGGTGAGGTGTCGAAGACGAAGTCGTGGTCATCTTCATCGTGATGGAACCATGTGGGTGGTGCATCTTCTTCCACCATAGCCATCGTTGTCTCCATTGGAGGTATGGACTTGTCGAGGATAGGCGTGTCGTCATGGAGGAGACCTAGCTGAAGTAAATATGCCCTAGAGGCAATAATAAAGTTATTATTTATTTCCTTATATCATGATAAATGTTTATTATTCATGCTAGAATTGTATTATCCGGAAACATAATACTTGTGTGAATACATAGACAAACTAAACGTCACTAGTGTGCCTCTACTTGACTAGCTCGTTAATCAAAGATGGTTATGTTTCCTAACCATAGACATGTGTTGTCATTTGATTAACGCGATCACATCATTAGGAGAATGATGTGATTGACATGACCCATTCCATTAGCTTAGCACCCGATCGTTTAGTATGTTGTTATTGCTTTCTTCATGACTTGTACATGTTCCTATGACTATGAGATTATGCAACTCCCGTTTGCCGGAGGAACACTTTGTGTGCTACCAAACGTCACAACGTAACTGGGTGATTATAAAGGAGCTCTACAGGTGTCTCCAAAGGTACATGTTGGATTGGCGTATTTCGACATTAGGATTTGTCACTTCGATTGTCAGAGAGGTATCTCTGGGCCCTCTCGGTAATGCACATCACATAAGCCTTGCAAGCATTGCAACTAATGAGTTAGTTGTGAGATGATGTATTACGAAACAAGTAAAGAGACTTGCCGGTAACAAGATTGAACTAGGTATTGAGATACCGACGATCGAATCTCGGGCAAGTAACATACCGATGACAAAGGGAACAAAGTATGTTGTTATGCGGTCTGACCGATAAAAGATCTTCGTAAAATATGTGGGAGCCAATATGAGCATCCAGGTTCCGCTATTGGTTATTGACCGGAGACATGTCTCGGTCATGTCTACATTGTTCTCGAACCCGTAGGGTCCGCACGCTTAACGGTACGATGACAGTTTCATTATGAGTTTATATATTTTGATGTACCGAAGTTTATTTGAGTCCCGGATGTGATCACGGACATGACGAGGAGTCTCGAAATGACCGAGACATCAAGATTGATATATTGGACGGCTATATTCGGACACCGGAAGTGTTCCGGGTGATTTCGGAGAAAACCGGAGTGCCGGAGGGTTACCGGAACCCCCCCCGGGAGAAGTAATGGGCTTTATGGGCCCTAGTGGAGAGAGAGAGGGGCAGCCAGGGTGGGCCGTGCACCCCCTCCCCCTCTGGTCCGAATTGGACTAGGAGAGGGGGGGCGGCGCCACCTTTCCTTCTCCCTCTCCCCCTTCCTTTCCCCCTCCTAGTAGGAGTAGGAAAGAGGGGAGTCCTACTCCTACTAGGAGGAGGACTCCTCCTCCTTGGCGTGCCCCAAGGGCCGGCCGGCCTCCCCCCTTGCTCCTTTATATACGGGTGCAGGGGGGCACCTCTAGGCACACAAGTTAATCTTGAAGATCGTTCTCTTAGTCGTGTGCGGTGCCCCCCTCCACCATAGCCGTCGATAATATTGTTGTGGTGCTTAGGCGAAGCCCTGCGACAGTAGAACATCATGAGCGTCACCACGCCGTCGTGCTGACGGAACTCTTCCCCGACACTTTGCTAGATCGGAGTCCGGGGATCGTCATCGAGCTGAACGTGTGCTAGAACTCGGAGGTGCCGTAGTTTCGGTGCTTGATCGGTCAGGCCGTGAAGACGTACGACTACATCAACCACGTTGTCATAACGCTTCCGCTGTCGGTCTACGAGGGTATGTAGACTACACTCTCCCCTCTCGTTGCTATGCATCACCATGATCTTGCGTGTGTGTAGGAAAATTTTGAAATTACTACGTTCCCCAATAGTGGTATCCGAGCCTGGTTTTATGCGTTGATGTTGTGCACGAGTAGAACACAAGTGAGTTGTGGGCGATATAAGTCATACTGCTTACCAGCATGTCATACTTTGGTTCGGCGGTATTGTTGGATGAAGCGGCCCCGACCGACATTACGCGTATGCTTACGCGAGACTGGTTTTACCGCCGTGCTATGCACACAGGTGACTAGCGGGTGTCAGTTTCTCCAACTTTAGTTGAATCGAGTGTGGCTACGCCCGGTCCTTGAGAAGGTTAAAACAGCACCAACTTGACAAACTATCGTTGTGGTTTTTGATGCGTAGGTAAGATTGGTTCTTGCTTAAGCCCGTAGCAGCCACGTAAAACTTGCAACAAACAAAGTAGAGGACGTCTAACTTGTTTTTGCAGGGCATGTTGTGTTGTGATATGGTCAAGACATGATGCTAAATTTTATTGTATGAGATGATCATGTTTTGTAACCGCGTTATCGACAACTGACAGGAGCCATATGGTTGTCGCTTTATTATATGCAATGCAATCGCCCTGTAATGCTTTACTTTATCACTAAGTGGTAGCGATAGTCGTAGAAGCATAAGATTGGCGAGACGACAATGATGCTACGATGGAGATCAAGGTGTCGCGCCGGTGAAGATGGTGATCATGACGGTGAAGATGGAGATCGCAAGCACAAGATGATGATGGCCATATCATATCACTTATATTGATTGCATGTGATGTTTATCTTTTATGCATCTTATCTTGCTTTGATTAACGGTAGCATTTTAAGATGATCTCTCACTAATTATCAAGAAGTGTTCTCCTTGAGTATGCACCGTTGTGAAAGTTCTTCGTGCTGAGGCACCACGTGATGATCGGGTGTGATAGGCTCTACGTTCAAATACAACGGGTGCAAAACAGTTGCACACACGGAATACTCAGGTTATACTTGACGAGCCAAGCATATACAGATATGGCCTCCGAACACGGAGACCGAAAGGTCGAGCGTGAATCATATAGTAGATATGATCAACATAGTGATGTTCACCAATGAAACTACTCCCTCTCACGTGATGATCGGACATGGTTTAGTTGATTTGGATCACGTGATCACTTAGAGGATAAGAGGGATGTCTATCTAAGTGGGAGTTCTTTAGTAATATGATTAATTAAACTTAAATTTATCATGAACTTAGTACCTAATAGTATCTTGCTTGTTTATGTTTGATTGTAGATAGATGGCCCGTGTTGTTGTTCCATTGAATTTTAATGCGTTCCTTGAGAAAGCAAAGTTGAAAGATGATGGTAGCAATTACACGGACTAGGTCCGTAACTTGAGGATTATCCTCATTGCTGCACAGAAGAATTACGTCCTGGAAGCACCGCTGGGTGCCAGGCCTGCTGCTGGAGCAACACCAGATGTTATGAACGTCTGGCAGAGCAAAGCTGATGACTACTCAATAGTTCAGTGTGCCATGATTTACGGCTTAGAATCGGGACTTCAACGACGTTTTGAACGTCATGGAGCATATGAGATGTTCCAGGAGTTGAAGTTAATATTTCAAGCAAATGCCCAGATTGAGAGATATGAAGTCTCCAATAAGTTCTATAGCTGCAAGATGGAGGAGAACAGTTCTGTCAGTGAGCATATACTCAAAATGTCTGGGTATAATAATCACTTGATTCAATTGGGAGTTAATCTTCCAGATGATTGCGTCATTGACAGAATTCTCCAATCACTTCCACCTAGCTACAAGACCTTCGTGATGAACTATAATATGCAAGGGATGGTTAAGAAAATTTCTGAGCTCTTCGCAATGCTGAAAGCTGCGGAGGTAGAAATCAAGAAGGAGCATCAAGTGTTGATGGTCAACAAGACCACTAGTTTCAAGAAAAAGGGCAAAGCGAAGAAGAAGGGGAACTTCAAAAAGAACAGCAAGCAAGTTGCTGCTCAGGAGAAGAAACCAAAATCTGGACCTAAGCCTGAAACTGAGTGCTTCTACTACAAGCAGACTGGTCATTGGAAGCGGAACTGCCCCAAGTATTTAGCGGATAAGAAGGATGGCAAGGTGAACAAAGGTATATATGATATACATGTTATTGATGTGTACCTTCCTAATGCTCGCAGTAGCACCTGGGCATTTGATACTGGTTCTGTTGCTAATATTTGCAACTCAAAACAGGGACTACGGATTAAGCGAAGACTGGCTAAGCACGAGGTGATGATGCACGTGGGAAATGGTTCCAAAGTCGATGTGATCGCGGTCGGCACGCTACCTCTACATCTACCTTCGAGATTAGTATTAGACCTAAATAATTGTTATTTGGTCCCATCGTTGAGCATGAACATTATATCTGGATCTTGTTTGATGCAAGACGGTTATTCATTTAAATCAGAGAATAATGGTTGTTCTATTTATGTGAGTAATATCTTTTATGGTCATGCACCCTTGAAGAGTGGTCTATTCTTATTAAATCTCGATAGTAGTGACACACATATTCATAATGTTGAAGCCAAAAGATGCAGAGTTGATAATGATAGTGCAACTTATTTGTGGCACTGTCGTTTAGGTCATATCGGTGTAAAGTGCATGAAGAAACTCCATACTGATGGACTTTTGGAACCACTTGATTATGAATCACTTGGTACTTGCGAACCGTGCCTTATGGTTAAGATGACCAAAACACCATTCTCCGGTACTATGGAGAGAGCAACAGATTTGTTGGAAATCATACATACTTGACAGATGACTTAAGCAGATATGGGTATATCTACTTAATGAAACATAAGTCTGAAACATTTGAAAAGTTCAAAGAATTTCAGAGTGAAGTTGAAAATCATCGTAACAAGAAAATAAAATTCCTACGATCCGATCATGGAGGAGAATATTTGAGTTACGAGTTTGGTGTACATTTGAAACAATGCGGAATAGTTTCACAACTCACGCCACCTGGAACACCACAGCGTAATGGTGTGTCCGAACGTCGTAATCATACTTTACTAGAAATGGTGCAATCTATGATGTCTCTTACTGATTTACCACTATCGTTTTGGGGTTATGCTTTACAGATGGCGCATTCACGTTAAATAGGGCACCATCAAAATCCGTTGAGACGACGCCTTATGAACTATCGTTTGGCAAGAAACCAAAGTTGTCGTTTCTGAAAGTTTGGGGCTGCGATGCTTATGTGAAAAAGCTTCAACCTGATAGGCTCGAACCCAAATCAGAGAAATGTGTCTTCATAGGATATCCAAAAGAAACTATTGGATACACCTTCTATCACAGATCCGAAGGCAAGACTTTTGTTGCTAAATTCGGAAACTTTCTAGAGAAGGAGTTTCTCTTGAAAGAAGTGAGTGGGAGGAAAGTAGAACTTGATGAGGTAACTGTACTTGCTCCCTTATTGGAAAGTAGTACATCACAGAAACCGGTTTCTGTGACACCTACACGAATTAGTGAGGAAGCTAATGATGATGATCATGAAACTTCAGAACAAGTTACTACTGAACCTCGTAGATCAACCAGAGTAAGATCCGCACCAGAGTGGTATGGTAATCCTGTTCTAGAAGTCGTGCTACTAGATCATGATGAACCTATGAACTATGAAGAAGCGATGGTGAGCCCAGATTCCACAAAATGGCTTGAAGCCATGAAATCTGAGATGGGATCCATGTATGAGAACAAAGTATGGACTTTGGTTGACTTGCCCAAAGATCGGCAAGCAATTGAGAATAAATGGATCTTCAAGAAGAAGACTGACACTGACGGTAATGTTACTGTCTACAAAGCTCGACTTGTAGCAAAAGGTTTTCGACAAGTTCAAGGGATTGACTACGATGAGACCTTCTCACCCGTAGCGATGCTTAAGTCTGTCCGAATCATGTTAGCAATTGCCGCATTTTATGATTATGAAATTTGGCAGATGGATGTCAAAACTGCATTCCTGAATGGATTTCTGGAAGAAGAGTTGTATATGATGCAGCCGGAAGGTTTTGTCGATCCAAAGGGAGCTAACAAAGTGTGCAAGCTCCAGCGATCCATTTATGGACTGGTGCAAGCCTCTCGGAGTTGGAATAAACACTTTGATAATGTGATCAAAGCATTTGGTTTTGTACAGACTTTTGGAAAAGCCTGTATTTACAAGAAAGTGAGTGGGAGCTCTGTAGCATTTCTGATATTATATGTAGATGACATATTACTAATCGGAAATGATATAGAATTTCTGGATAGCATAAAGGGATACTTGAATAAGAGTTTTTCAATGAAAGACCTTGGTGAAGTTGCTTACATATTGGGCATTAAGATCTATACAGATAGATCAAGACGCTTAATTGGACTTTCACAAAGCACATACCTTGACAAAATTTTGAAGAAGTTCAAAATGGATCAAGCAAAGAAAGGATTCTTGCCTGTGTTACAAGGTGTGAAATTGAGTAAGACTCAATGCCCGACCACTGCAGAAGATAGAGAGAAAATGAAAGATGTTCCCTATGCTTCAGCCATAGGCTCAATCATGTATGCAATGCTGTGTACCAGACCTGATGTATGTCTTGCTATAAGTCTAGCAGGGAGGTACCAAAGTAATCCAGGAGTGGATCACTGGACAGTGGTCAAGAACATCCTAAAATACCTGAAAAGGACTAAGGATATGTTTCTCGTATATGGAGGTGACAAAGAGCTCATCGTAAATGGTTACGTTGATGCAAGCTTTGACACTGATCCAGACGATTCTAAATCGCAAACTGGATACGTGTTTACATTAAACGGTGGAGCTGTCAGTTGGTGCAGTTCTAAACAAAGCGTTGTGGCGGGATCTACATGTGAAGTGGAGTACATAGCTGCTTCGGAAGCAGCAAACGAAGGAGTCTGGATGAAGGAGTTCATATCCGATCTAGGTGTCATACCTAGTGCATCGGGTCCAATGAAAATCTTTTGTGACAATACTGGTGCAATTGCCTTGGCAAAGGAATCCAGATTTCACAAGAGAACCAAACACATCAAGAGACGCTTTAATTCCATCCGGGATCTAGTCCAGGTGGGAGACATAGAGATTTGCAAGATACATACGGATCTGAATGTAGCAGACCCGTTGACTAAGCCTCTTCCACGAGCAAAACATGATCAGCACCAAAGCTCCATGGGTGTTAGAATCACTACTGTGTAAATCTAGATTATTGACTCTAGTGCAAGTGGGAGACTGAAGGAAATATGCCCTAGAGGCAATGATAAAATTATTATTTATTTCCTTATATCATGATAAATGTTTATTATTCATGCTAGAATTGTATTATCCGGAAATATAATACTTGTGTGAATACACAGACAAACTAAACATCACTAGTGTGCCTCTACTTGACTAGCTCGTTAATCAAAGATGGTTATGTTTCCTAACCATAGACATGTGTTGTCATTTGATTAACGCGATCACATCATTAGGAGAATGATGTGATTGACATGACCCATTCCATTAGCTTAGCACCCGATCGTTTACTATGTTGCTATTGCTTTCTTCATGACTTATACATGTTCCTATGACTATGAGATTATGCAACTCCCGTTTGCCAGAGGAACACTTTGTGTGCTACCAAACGTCACAACGTAACTGGGTGATTATAAAGGAGCTCTACAGGTGTCTCAAAAGGTACATGTTGGGTTGGCGTATTTCGAGATTAGGATTTGTCACTCCGATTGTCGGAGAGGTATCTCTGGGCCCTCTCGGTAATGCACATCACATAAGCCTTGCAAGCATTGCAACTAATGAGTTAGTTGCGAGATGATGTATTACGAAACGAGTAAAGAGACTTGCCGGTAACGAGATTGAACTAGGTATTGAGATACCGACGATCGAATCTCGGGCAAGTAACATACCGATGACAAAGGGAACAAAGTATGTTGTTATGCGGTTTGACCGATAAAAGATCTTCGTAAAATATGTGGGAGCCAATATGAGTATCCAGGTTCCGCTATTGGTTATTGACCGGAGACATGTCTCGGTCATGTCTACATTGTTCTCGAACCCGTAGGGTCCGCACGCTTAACGTTATGATGACAGTTTCATTATGGGTTTATATATTTTGATGTACCGAAGTTTGTTAGGAGTCCCGGATGTGATCATGGACATGATGAGGAGTCTCGAAATGGTCGAGACATAAAGATTGATATATTGGACGGCTATATTCAGACACCGGAAGTGTTCCGGGTGATTTCGGAGAAAACCGGAGTGCCAGAGGGTTACCGGAACCCCCCCCCCCCCCCGGGAGATGTAATGGGCTTTATGGGCCCTAGTGGAGAGAGAGAGGGGCAGCCAGGGTGGGCCGCGCGCCCCCTCCCCCTCTGGTCCGAATTGGACTAGGAGAGGGGGGTGGCGCCCCCCTTTCCTTCTCCCTCTCCCCCTTCCTTTCCCCCTCCTAGTAGGAGTAGGAAAGAGGGGAGTCCTACTCCTACTAGGAGGACTCCTCCTCCTTGGCGCGCCCCAAGGGCCGGCCGGCCTCCCCCCTTGCTCCTTTATATACGGGGGCAGGGGGCACCTCTAGACACACAAGTTGATCTTGAAGATCGTTCTCTTAGCCGTGGGCGGTGCCCCCTCCACCATAGTCCTCGATAATATTGTAGTGGTGTTTAGGCGAAGCCCCGCGACAGTAGAACATCAAGATCGTCACCACGCCGTCATGCTGACGGAACTCTTCCCCGACACTTTGCTGGATCAGAGTCCAGGGATCGTCATCGAGCTGAACGTGTGCTAGAACTCGGAGGTGCCGTAGTTTCGGTGCTTCATCGGTCAGGCCGTGAAGACGTACGACTACATCAACCGCGTTATCATAACGCTTACGCTATCGGTCTATGAGGGTACGTAGACTACACTCTCCCCGCTTGTTGCTATGCATCACCATGATCTTGCATGTGCGTAGGAAAATTTTGAAATTACTACGTTCCCCAACGCTAGCACCAAAGAAGAAAACACACCAGGAGTAGAGGTTAAGTCATTAGAAATCAAAGTGGCCTCACATGCCGTGTCAACTACCTCGCTCACTAAGTGTTGTGCCTCACTCACACCCTCTCGGATGCTGTCACTCATATGGTTGGTGGAGTCACTCAAATAGCTCTCAACCTCACATAGGATGTGTGGCATGCTCTCAAGTGTGGGGCTAGTGGTGGTCACACTCATCCTCTCATAGGAAATGCTCTCAATGTCACGTGTGGTGGAGTCACTCATGTCACTCATGTGGTGGTGGCTCTCCTCACATGGCAATTGGGGCATCTCGTCACATGTCGTTGTCGGAGAGATGTTGGTGCAAATGTCTCCATGCTCAATCATGTCGTGGTCGTAGCTGTGGATGAAGGCCGAAGATGGCACATCATCACTCTCCTCAAAGACCAAAGATAAGGTCTCATGAGCGGTCTCGTAGCTTGACTCGGAGTATGAGTCCAATATTGGCGCCGTCTTCATGTTGTTGAAGAGGTTCGTGCTCGTCGCCGTGGTCGAAGAGGATGGCCCTTGCTCGACCTTCTTGTCGCCGTCTAGTTGTTGGAGGCCCAAATGATGTGGCACCTCATAGCTCATCTCCATGACCGAAGGGAAATTCCCGTGCTCGGCCATCTTCCTTGAGGGGCTTCCGAAGATGGAAGTGTCTCCCTCGCTTGTAGGTGGTCGCCTTGGACTTGATGAAGTTGTTGTAGGCATACTTGTGGGAAGTAGGCGAAGATGCCGTACGTCTAAAGGCGAAGATGCCTTGATAGCACTTGGCGAAGATGCCAAAGTGGTGCTGGTAGTAGCCGTAGCATCGTCTTGGTTGTGGTCGTCTCGCAGTCTTCTCTTTTGCTCATGAAGCGTGGACTTGGCGTGAAGTAGGGCTTGTTGGGACTTGTGCATTTGTGCTTGGCAAGCATCTTCATGACGATGGTGTCGTTATCGCACTTGAGCTCATAGTAGATGTCATTCGTCGTCGTCGTGCACATGTTGCTTGGAGGTGACTTGCCCTCCATGATGAGATGGATCACGAACGTGATGGTGGTCGCCATGGAGATGTGGACGTGGACTACTTCCGCTTGCATCGTTTGGGCACTCCAAAGATGATTGACTTGCTCGCCGTCGCCTTGAGGATGATGAAGGGGAAGAACATTTGGCCAATAAAGTCTGAATCTCCTCCATCCTTGCATCTTGCTCCTCCTTTTGAGTGGAAGCTTGTTGTCGATGTAGTCCCTTTTCCTTGCTTCAGACTGACTAATGTTGATGGAGAGGTTCTCGATGCGCTCTCACAATCTTGATTGTGCGCCTTGCATTTGTCGTTGTAGATCGAAGATTGACACTTTGTTGATGTAGTTATTCACGCCGTCGTTGTTGTCGAAGACCGCAGACGAAATGCCTTGCCTATCCATCACTCCAAGAGAAAAATGTGAGTGGTAGAAAGAGAAGAATGAATACCAAATGTACCTTGACCGAAGTTGAAAGTGGATCAATGATCAGTCCAATGTGGACAAGGAAATAGAAAAATTGGTACCAATTCTTGTCGGTTTCTCACACCTACACAAATAAGGCTTATGGTGGAGCTCAGTGAGGATAGTGGCACAAATAATTTGATGCAAAATGTTAGCAAGAGTCAATAATGTTGAAAGAGATTCACAAATTCGCAAGTGAAACAAGTAGACCAATAGCAATATGTGGCACACGAAAACACACACACGGATAGATAAATGGGGTCGTGCAACCAAGGAATGAGCTCAAAATGTGGAATCCACGGAAAATGCTCTTGTTGCACAACTCTAGAGAGACGCTAGCACGATTGCTCAATAGGCGGATACGACACTTGTGCACAACCTATAGGAGACAAAAATGCAACGACTTCTATCCCAAGTATGCTATGTATATAATGTTCCGGTGGTATGATCCAAGATGATCGGATATGACAATCTTATGCAATGTGGTATGATGCTATGGCACTTTCTTACAAGCTTCTTTGCTCTTTCTCTTTTTCTTAAAAGCTTATTATTTTTTTTGTGTACGGCCACTTTTGCACAATGCACAAACCAAGATAGCAATTGTATATATGCGGGAACAAACTTGTGGCACAAAGGATAATATGATACCAAGATGATACCGATATGGTATGGTATGTATGCAGTGTATGGTGTAGATCACTAATGTGCACAAGTAACGTTGCCGGCAATACTCAAAGGCTAATCTCAATAGGCGAGTGGCGCAAAATGGGCTATGGTTTATCAATGCAATGGCAAGGGAATATACAATGGAGGGATACCACGATACCAAGATGATATGGAGGTTACCGTCTGCGGTGATGATGAGTGGCGGTGATCTTGATGGAGATACCAAGATGATGGATACTCGTCCCTAAGTAGCCGAAACACCATAGGAAACGGAAAAACCGCGAACTCAAAATCTCAAATGTAAAATGTCAAATGGTGGTAGCGGGATATGGCGTGGTTTTCTGGAAGCACAATGGAATTGTGGAATGTCAATGATGGGTTGTGGAGTACGCAATGCGGAAATGGAGGGTAAGGTGGTGTACTATACACAGTGTCAGAGTTAGAAGCACGGTCCCTAAGTAGCCTAAACACATTAGGAGACATCACTCACAACACAAACAAAATTGGGTTAATTTGGGGTGGCGGAAGTGTATAGTGGTCAAGCCTATGTGGAAGTGGTGATGGTGGTTGATGAAGAAGCAATCATCCCTAAGTAGCCTAGACACCTTAGGAGACTCAAATCACTCCTCAAGCAACCACTAATGCGATGGGGAACAAAAATGGTTAGGTTGCGGAAGTCGGTGATGGTGTAGCGGATGATGTGGTAGAAGCCCTAGGCAAAGATGCCAAAATTCACAAAATTTGATGGCTTCAAAAGGTGGTGAAACCAAGGTGAGTTTCTCGGGCACGTCGATAGCTTCAAAACGAGCCAAAGAACACTCAAATCGCAGTTCGGAGTGAAAAGTTGTGATGAAAACGGTAAAGAAGGCTGATGCTGAAATTCTGTGTAATGTTTCGGGTTAGGCCGGAAGTTCCGGGCTTCGGAAGTTCCGGGGGGTGGCCGGAAGTTCCGGGGGTCGTGGAAAAAGTGCGGGGAAGCCGGGGGATTTTGGGTAAACTCTCTGTTTAGCCTGGAAGTTCCGGGGTAAGGACGGAAGTTCCGGGGGAGTCCGGAAGTTCCGTGGGTCATGGAATTTCTTCCGGGACGAACCCTAAATTCCGGATCTGAGAACGGGGGCGGAAAAACTCGATTTCCAAGGTCAAAATTGGGAAGATTTCATGGATAGAAATGGGGGAACAGATGGGGAATGCTAGATCCACTTGAGACACAACGAATCCATGGATCAAAATCAACAAAACATCATCAAAACCAACAAATCACAAAAAAAAATTGGGGCTATTTCTGTGGGGATTTTCGAATTAGGGACAAAATCAACAAAAGAAGGCTAGAAAACAAAGAGGGAGGCTCCAAAATCGAGATCAACGTGGCTCATGATACCAAGATGATATAGGGTAGAACCCTAATCACCCGATCTTTCATGAAAGGAGCGGATCCCGCGAAGAACGCGAAGAACACGAGGAGGGAAACGAGGGGAAAACACGAGGGGAACTCAAGAGAACACTCAAACCAACAAGAATGATCACACATGCGCTAGATCCACGAGTTCATAAGAGAAGATTCACGATCCACGGACAACTAAGGACGATACAAGGGTAGCCGGTCTTCTCCGTGAGGAGATCTTGAATCCACGAGGGGATCTTCCCTTAGAAAGGGGGCTTGAATCCAAAGGGATCTTCTCCGAAGAGGCCGCAGTCTCTCGCAAGGAGGAGATCCGATATGGATGAGCGTAGCTCTATCTCTCAAATGAGCTATCACAACGCTAACCCTAACTAGGAGGAGGTGGGGTATTATATATAGTGCTAGCCCACGAAGGGGTAAGTGAGAGGGGGGATACATGGGCCCTTGGCCCGAGTCTTTGCACGTTGGCAGGCCAGAAGTTCCGGGTGGGGCCGGAAGTTCTGGTCATGTTCCGGCCGGGTTTCGGCTATCCAGAGAGTTGGAACACTCGGGGTTGGTCTGGGCTCTAGGGGCCGGAGGTTCAGGGCAGGCCGGAAGTTCCGGGTAGAGGCCAGAAGTTTCGGGCTTTCCAGAAGCTTGTCCCTGCTTCTTCTTCCTTCTCCTCTTCCATGCTTGGCCTTGGTCCTTGGATCCTCCATGGTCATCTCGGTTGTGACTGAGTATATACAAGGTCCATGCATGAGGTAGTAGCCATGTCTCATATGTGGAAAGTGACGGTTCTAAGAGGAGTGAGTTACCCTTGTGTCCAATGGCGTATGGTCGAGGTCTCATCGTATGTCCTCTTTGGGCTTGGGGAAGAGTCAATGTGTACATGGGGATGATCGTAGGATGCTCCGCATCATATATCTTACTTGGGAGTTAGAAACTGAACAACGATTTACATGTTTACAATATCCTGAGGAGAGACGTGTTCCTGCTGCTGTTTGTGCTTTCACTAGCTTTGCATGTGTTTGGTGGTCTGAACATTGTAGATTATATCCTATTCCAGCTACTTGGGCTGCTTTGAAAACTGCTATGCGTACTCGTTGGGATACACCATATTATCAACGTGAATTACTTCAAAAATTGCAGCATTTAAGACTAGGAAAAAATTCTGTAGAAGAATATTATCAGGAATTACAAACTGCCATGATTAGATGTGGTATTGTTGAGGAAAATGAAGCTATGCCTGCACGTTTTATGGGTGGATTAAATAGAGAGATTCAGACCATTCTAGAGTATAAGGAGTATACTAATATCACTCATTTAGTCCATCTTGCTTGTAAAGCTGAACGTGAAGTGCAGGATCGACAGGCATTGGCGCGAACAAATTTTCTGCAGGTCGATCTTCATCATGGACACCACGTGCATCCTCTACTTCCACTACGCCAGCACCTCCATCAGGTGCCACCTCCAGCCGTGATACAAGAAAGCAGGCACAACCACCAGTATCTGCCAAGAGCACACCTGTCGGGCCTGCGCAGAGCACTTCTTCTTCCATGGCATCAACAGGGCACACAAGTGATATTATTTGTCATCGTTATAAGGGAAGAGGACATTTTGCGAGAGAATGCAAATCTCAGCGTGTGATGATTGCTATTGAGGATGGTGGGTATGAGTCCGCTAGTGACTATGATGAGGAGACTTCGGCTCTTATTACACATGAAGAACACGGTGGAGATGATTCTGATCATGAGACGCAATACATGGCTGCTGAAGATGCTGACAGGTATGAATGTTTAGTTGCTCAACGTGTTTTGAGTGTGTAGGTTACACAAGCTGAGAAAAATCAGAGACATAATTTGTTCCATACAAAGGGAGTTGTGAAGGAACGTTCTGTTCGTGTCATCATAGATGGAGGGAGCTGCAACAACTTGGCTAGCATGGAGATGGTGGAGAAGCTATCTCTCGCCACAAGACCACATCCACATCCTTACTACATCCAATGGTTCAACAACAGCGGCAAGGTTAAGGTAACACGTACTGTTTGTGTGCATTTTAGTATCTCTACATATGTGGATTATGTTGATTGTGATGTGGTACCCATGCAAGCATGCTCCTTATTACTTGGTAGACCATGGCGAAAAATAAGGATAGCCATATTACTCTTGTTCATAAGGATAGCCATATTACTTTGCATCATATGACTCCTGAATCCATTTTGAAAAATGATATTAATAGATCTAATAAACCAAAATAGGAGAAAAATAAGAGTGAAAATCAAATTGTGGCAAAATAATTTGAGCAAGAAATGAAACCTAATAATAAATCATCTAGTGTTGCTTCTGAAATTAAATTGAAAAGTTCATGTTTACGTGCCACAAAATCTGATATTGATGAGCTAGATTTCAACAAATATGTTTGCTATGCTTTTGTGTGCAAAGAGGCATTATTTTCATTCGAGGACGTGCCTTCCTCTTTGCCCCCTGCTGTCACCAACATTTTGTAGGAGTTCGCTCACGTCTTCCCACAAGACGTGTGTTATAGGATGAAATCCTAGAGGGGGATCTTTTCACACTTGGAGGGGGAAAAGGGCAAACTCTCAAGAACACAATGAAGAGATCGCTCAAACAATTCCCCAATTACGCATCCACTAGAATAGCAATACAAGATCCACAAGTCAAAAACACAATAAAAGGAAAGATACAATGGCAAAGTTCTTCCCACTCCTAGGAGATGAGGTCTTGAAGATAGTCTTCTCCTAGAGGAGGTCTTGAAATCCACTATGATTCTTCCCAAAAGGGGCCTTGATTCCACAAGTGGGAAGGTAGAAGGAGCAAAGCTCACAAATATCTCATCTCATACTTTGCTCATACTTTGCTAACCCTAAACATATCCCTATGTACGGTTTATATAGTCTTGGGGTCGAAAGAGATGAAGAGGGGCTCAGATTGGGGATCTCAGCTGTCCATCCTGGGAGGCCCGTGCGCACGGGGTAAGTTGGGCCCGTGCGCACGGGGGTCCCGTGGGGACGGTACAAGCCCGTGCGCACGGGGTGCTCCAGCGCCAACTTCTTGGATAGCGTGGGCACGGGGTCACCTGGGACTTCCAGTTTTGATGTTGTTACACTCCGTCTTGGTCCGCGTGGCCTTGGGGTGGTACCTCTTCTCCTTGGGGGTGCTCCTGAGCCTCTTGGTTGATGAGGACATCAATACCATTGTTATACCCACGGCCCCTACTTCTATACATACTGGACCAATTACTAGAGCTCGCGCACGCCAATTGAATTATCAAGTACTTTCGTTTCTTGGTAACGATTCTAATGTTCATGAGAATATGATGCTGCCTAAATTGGATACATTTGTTTTGCTTACAAATGAAGGGCCTAACTTGGACAAGAAAGATGAACCTTGGAGCAAGTTCAAGCATGGAGATGATGGCATGCACAAGGGGAACAAGAACGGAGTTACAAGTGATGATTCCAGGACTCTGAAGCCACCATAATGAGTGCATGAAGCATCGGACGAAATATACAAGATGCCACTTCATAAATTTCGTCCAGAGGCTATTTTAGGTACTGCGTCACCTTATTATTGGGCCAGGCCCATGTATTTTTGAAGTACTTAAGTATAGGCTGTTTTTAGAGTCTGTATGTGTGCGGAAACAAGAGTTAGGGTTGGTTTCGGACCCCTCCACCAAGGGCCACGAAATTCCCCCTCTCTCCTCCATATATACAGCCCTTAGGGCATCGTTTAGACTTTGGGGTTTTGTTTAGATTAAAAGTTCGCCATAGCTGCAACTTCGCGTACTTCGTTTGTGTCCATCGACCAGACCAAGACGTCACAGAACCCCACCTTGATCAATAAAGCTTTCACTTATATTCGCAATATCCAGATTGCAATCTCAGTTTCTTGCTTGTTCTTCGTTTGCTCACAGGAAACACGCCCTCGTGGTCAGGATGAGATTGCTCCGGCGTGGTCAATAACCCCTCGGAGTTGGTTTAGCGATTTCTAAGGCGCGACGTCCTCGCACGTTCGTAGTCGGATCGTCAAAGTCGACTTCCTCTAAAACGATAGCCACTATCTCATCGAAAGACGGGAAACCTTTGCCTGTATCAAGTGGTATCAGATTTCCAGGTTGCTCGGTGAGATTTTACAGTTTTTCGTAGTTTAGATCGAGTCTATTCTTCGTACCTATAGTCCACAAAAAAGCCAAAAAAAATTAGGGTTAGTTCATCCTATCCGAACCAATGTGAGCCTTTGCATAATCTTTTCTGTATTTTCTTTGTTGAATTTGCGGTTGCATCATCGTGTCAAGTTGCTGGTCTTAGCGTCTAGTCCTTTAGAGTTTCGAGTTCTGTTCACAGGTTGTCAGGTCGCCGCTGCCATATATCACCACCGTATCATCATCATCATCGCTGCTGACATATACCACCACCACACCAACTTCATCGTCACTGCCATATTCACCACCACATATTCACCATCAATCCGAGTCCATATACGCCACAACATATCCGCCGCCATCACGGCAATCCGAGGCCACCTGCAACATATATCCGCCACCAGTCTGATTTCCACCAGATTCATCGCCGCCACCAGTCCGAGATTCCACCAGATTCATCTCCGCCACTAGTCCTAGTCCGAGTCCAGTAATTGTTGCATTGTTTTCGATTTCCAGATCATGCGATACTTCGAGTCATGATAGAATAGGACTCCTGAGATTCCGAGCTACCCGCAGAAGAAAAATAGTACCAAACTCAAAAAAAACTAAGTCTGGAAAATTCTGGCTAGGCAGATTTAGACCACTTGTAGACTTTTTCAAAAAAAATTGTTGTGGAGCAAAGTGAAAAAAAATAAAAAAAATTCAGAGAGTGCTCCTCCCTTGTTTACGTGCAGCGCCGTGATTTTGTTAGTGTTCTAGGCTCGCGTCTCTAGCACGGTCTAGCCTAGGACCAGCGCAGTACCGTCGTTGAGCGTTTATTCAACATTGCATCTCTGAATTGATTATTGCTGACCCTTTTTGCTACCATATTATAAGCCTTCCCAGCTCCACATACATCTACGTCATGCGTTTGACTCTCCCTGGTAATCACTCTATCCAAGCTTTGAGAGTTTTGACTACGATGGTTGCTGATCACCGCCTGCTGCTGGGTAAGAACTGGTAAGAATCTGAGATTTGCTTGACGGATTTGTGACATCCACCACCACCTCTTGTTAGTAGTCTGTAGGACAATATTCTTGTGTGTTTCTATTGCTGCTAACCATGGCAGGATCACAAGCCGACGAGACTGACTAGGAGAACCTGACGAATAAGGAGTTGCATGATAAATTTCAGCAAATGATGAGTGGACAGGTGCAAGATGTGCTAAACAGATTTGACGAGGCCATGGAGAATATAGATGGTGATGTAGGGTAGAGACCCTAATCGCCCGATCTTTCACGAAAGGAGCGGATCCCAGGGAAAACACGAAGAACTTAAAGGATGAACGGAAGGAAAACACAAGAGGAAATCACTAAACCGACACGAATAAGTCACACATGGGCTAGATCCTCGAGTACATAGAACGATACACGAATCCACGGACAACTAGGGACGATACACGGTAACCGTTTCTTCTCCGTGAGGAGGTCTTGAATCCACAAGGGGATCTTCCCTTAGAAAGGGGTCTTGAATCCAAGGTGGATCTTCTCCAAAGAGGCCGTGGTCTCTCACAAGGAGTATATCCGAAGTGGATGAGCGAAGCTCTATCTCTAAGTATGAGCTAAACTAACGCTAACCCTAGCTAGGATGAATGGGGAGTCTATTTATAGTCTAAGTGCAAATGGGGGCGAAGTGAAGGGGTACATGGGCCTCGGGCCTGAACACTGTGCGCAGACAGGTACCGGACGTCCGCTGGGAACCGGTCGTCCGGTGTCTCAGGAGATGCCGGACGTCCGGTGTCCTCCGGTCGTCTGCTGGTTCCGCTGTGTGATGGGGGTGCCAGACTTTCGGAGGCTCCAGACTTCCGCTGACTTCGGCTCGGGTGCGGTCGCACCGGTCGTCCGGTCGGGGCCGGACGTCCGCTCATTTGCCTCGGGTGTAGGGGCACCGGTCGTCCGGTCTGGACCGGACGTCCGCTGGCTGGGGCTCGTCTGACGCTTCAGGCGCCGGTGGCTGGGAATTTTCCTGCATCCCTTCTTCTTCTCCGTTGTCTCGTCCATCTTCCTCTTCTTCTTGTCCTTTCTCCTTAGCTTCTCCATTGTACCTGAGTATGCACAAGGTATCCATATGAGGTAGTAGCCATGCTTCATGTGCATCGAGGTGGAATTGTGAGAGGAGAGATGTCACCTCGGTTCCAAGGGCTCTTGCACGTGATCGAGTCATGGGTCCGGTAGGCACTTGATGAGACGATGGTAGGTCCATGGGGATGACCTTGGGATGCTCCGCATCATCTCCCCTCCCTTGGGGAAGATCCATCCTCGGATCATAATCTTCATCACCATGGAAGGGAGAGAGATCTTTGACGTTGAAGATGTCGCTCACGATGTACTTGTCGCGTGGGAGGTCGATCTTGTAAGCGTTGTCGTTGTAGCGTGCAAGCACCTTGAAGGGTCCATCCACTCATGGTCGAAGCTTGGATTTGCGTTCTTGTGGGAAGCGGTCCTTGCGAAGGTGTATCCACACTCGATCACCAATGTTGAAGACCATAGGTTGCTTGTGGAAGTTGAGCTTGGTCACAAGGCGTTGAACTTGGCGCTTGATGGTGTTTCTTGTATCTTCATGGATCTTCTTGAGATGTGTCACACGCGCACTTGCGTCCAAATTGATGCGCTCTTGGAGTGGTAGAGGAAGAATGTCCAATGGTGACAATGGGTTGAATCCGTAAACGACCTCGAAAGGCGACTTGCCGGTTGTTGAGTGTCTTGCTCGGTTGTAGGCGAACTCGGCGATAGGTAGGCACTCCTCCCACTGCTTGATGTTCTTCTTGATGAGTACTCGAAGTAGAGAGCAGAGTGTGCGGTTTGTCACCTCCGTTTGGCCGTCGGTTTGAGGATGGTATGCCGTGGAGAAGAGTAGCTTGATTCCGAGCTTGGCGCATAATGTCTTCCAAAAGTAACTCAAGAACTTGACGTCACGGTCCGAGACGATAGTCTTTGGCAGACCATGTAGATGCAATATTTCCCTACAGAAGAGATTAGCAACATGTGAAGCATCGTCTATCTTGTCACAAGGAATAAAATGTGCCATTTTTGAGAAACGGTCCACAACGACAAATATAGAATGATGTGGAGCATCCCACGACCATCCACATGGACGCCACCTCAACTATCCAAGCTCCAAGTAGACCAATGACAAGGGCTAGGGCGCGTGCTATTCAATCCGAGGTGACATCACTTCTACTTGAGTTTTCCCCCTCTTCAAGTGAGACATGGCTACTGCATAAGTCTGAGATACTATGTGTCATCAGGTACAACGCTCAAGACTCGGAGCTGAGGACTGTAGAAGAAGAGACAGGCGTCAACACTCTGGACAGCCCGGAACTTCCGGCCAGAGACCGGAACTTCCGGCTCCCGGACCTTCCGGCCGACCCGGAGCTTCCGGCCACCGATGACTTCGACCAGGCCAGGCGTGCCAACTCTCGGCTTAGCCCGGATCCCGTCCTGGACCTTCCGGCGCCCGGAACCTCCGGCCTGCCCGGACCTTCCAGCCCCCAGATGCCAGAACATCTCCACCGCGCCAACTCTCTAGTTAGGCCGGAACCTCCGGCGCCCGGAACTTCCGGCCTAGCACGGAACTTCCGGCCCTGCCTGTGCGCAGCAACTTGGGCCGAGGCCCGTGTACCCTTTCGTCACCTAGACTATATATACTCTATGCGGTACAACTTTCTAGGGTTAGCATTGGTTTAGCTCATTACGAGATAGAGCATTGCTCATCCATATCGGATCTACTCCACGAGAGAGACCGCGGCCCCTCTACGGAGAAGATCCACCTTGGATTCAAGACCCCTTTATGGGAAGATCCCCTTGTCGATTCAAGACCTCCTCACGGAGAAGACCCGACTACCCTTTTGTATCGTCCTTAGTCGTCCGTGGATTCATGTATCGTTCTATGTACCCGAGGATCTAGCACATGTGTGACTTGTTCTTGTTAGTTTGAGTGTTCCTCTTGTGTTTCCCCTTGTGTTTTCCCCCGTTTTTCCTCGTTCCCCTCTTCGTGTTCATCATGTTCTTCGTGGGATCTGCTCCTTTCGTGAAAGATTGGGCCACTAGGGTTCTACCCTACATCATCTTGGTATCTAGAGCCAGGTTGATCATGATTTCAGAGCCTCCCCGTTGTGTTTCTAGCCTAATTTTGTTGTTTTTCGTCCTAATCCGAAAATCCCCACCAAAAATAGCCCCAATTTTTTTTGTGATTTGTTCGTGTGTTGAGATTTTGTTGGTTTTGATCCGTGAAGTTTGTGTGTGGCTCGTAGATGTAGCCTCCCCACCTTCTTTTCCTCCAATTTCTTCTTTTTCCCCTTCGGATTTGGGCTTTTCCCCAAGTTTTTCCGCCCAAATCCACGATCCCCAAGTCTCTGTTCTTGGCAGAATCCCGACCACGGGAACTTCCGGTCCAGCCCGGACATTCCGACCCCGGACCTTCCGGCCTTCCCTGGAACCTCCGGACCCCGGACCCTCCGTCTTACCCGGAACTTCCGGCTTCGACAGAAAGTTTGTAGTACTTCCACATCTCCGCCCAAATTCCACCAAATTTTGTTCCGGTGCTCACCATGTACCATATATACTTCCGCATACCTCCACCATTTCCGCATAACCCAACTATTTTTGGACGCTCTCCGACACAATTGCTACTTTGAGGTTTGAGAATTTGAGCTGCGGTACAGTATCCTTTTGTGTTTCAGCTATCTAGGTACAGTTTGACATCGACTTCACCGCTGCTCATTTTCGCCACGGACGCGTCATCAACAACGACCACCTCAACTATGACTTGGTATTCGTGCCACCATTTTGACACCATACCGGAAGAAAGACCGGTAACCTCATCTTGGTATTGGACATATCACTCTTGCCATTACATTGATAGCCATCATAGCCTTACTCCTTTGCGTTGCTTACCCATCAAGACTAGCCATTGAGTATTGCCGGCAACAAGACTTGTGCACATTAGTGATCATACTTCCCATAGCATACATACATCATTGTTGCCTATATTGGTATCATCTCTTGTGTCACAAAGTTGTCATCGCATACTCACTTGCTATCTTGGTTCGTCAAGCATTGCATGAGAAAAGAGCTCAAACATCAAAGAGCCAAACAAGATTTTAAGCAAAGAGCTTTTAAGCAAGAACCATAGCATCATACAACTTTAAGATTGTCATACTCGATCATCGTTGATCATATCATAACAACACCTTTCATACAAAGTATTTGGGATAGAAGTCATTACATTTTTGCTAAGTAGGTTGTGCACAAGTTCTTGTATCCGCCTATCGTGCAATCGTGCTAGCGTCTCTCTAGTGTTGTGCAACAAGAGCATTTTCGTGGATTCCACATTTTGGCTCACCCTTGGTTGCACAACCCCACTTAATTTTTTGCGTGTGTGTTTCCGTGTACATTATATGCTTCGTCTACTTGTTACATTGCATCTTGCGAATCTTTTCCAACATTATTGAAGCTCACTTACAATTACATCAAATTTTGTGCCACCATCCTAACCAAGCTCCACCAAAAGCTTTTACTTGTGTAGGTGTGAGAAACCGACAAGAACTCGTACCAATTGTGCTATTTCCTTATCCTACATTGGAGTGATCCTCGATCCACTTTCAACTTCGGTCAAGGTACATTTGGTACTCGTTCTTCTCTTTCTACCACTCACATTTGTCTTGGAATGATGGATAGGCCAAGTACTTCTACCAACCCACTCTTCATGGAGCAAGACGACGACATGAACTCCTTCGTCACCAAGAGTCACCTCTTTGGTGCACAACGTGCTTTTCATCAAGAGCAACAAGCTATGAGTGAACGCATCGACAACCTTGCCGCCGACTTACGACTTTCCGAGCAACGTACAAGGGACTACTTTGACCACAAGCTCGACGATCACAAGCAAGAGAATGACGCAAGGATGGACAAGATTCGCGCTTTGTTGCTCAACCGCTCTTCTTCCACTTCAAGAAGGAGCCGTTCAAGTCGCCATTCCAACTTTACCCTCTCCAGCTCAAGTACACCGACATCGAACACTCTTCGTCGAGCCGCGCGCACCGACCGTCAAGCAAACCTCAATCCACGTCGGGACACCGACTCTCAAGAGCACCAACGACGTCAAGCTGAAGAAGCCTTTGCGCTAGCTCGAGAACGACAACAACAACGCCAACATGAAGAGGAAGAACACCAAAATGCACAAGATGCTGAGGCTCAACGTCAAGAAACATAACTCTGTGACGCTCAAGCACTTGAGGGGCAACAAGCTCTACGCGATGCGAGTCTAGCCGTTGCCTACCGAGGCCGTCAAACCCATGAAGAAGAGGAAGCACTTTGCGAAGAAATTCACGAACGATGACTTCAAGCTCGCATGCATCGTCTAATTCCTCCTCGAGCTCGACGCGCTCCTCCACAAGCTCGCCAAGACCATCAAGTTCATCAAGAGCATGAAAATAATGGGAATCCTCCGCGACAAGAGCAACACGAGGTTGACAACCCTCCGCGACAAGAGCACCACGAGTTGAACAATCATCTACAACATGGGCGTCATCATCCCCGACCCCAACACAATGAAGAGCAATGCTATGGCAAGCTCAAGTTCACCATGCCCAAGTTCAACGGAAGCAACGATCCCGAATAATACCTTTGATGGGCATTGAAAGTTGACAAGATCTTCTGTTTGCACAATTATGAAGAAGAGAACAAGATCGCGCTGGCATCCCTTGAGTTCCAAGACTATGTCCTCATTTGGTGGGAACAAATCATAGAGCGCCGTGAGGCAAGAGGTGAACCACACATCACTACTTGGGCACAAATGAAGGATGTCATGAGAGCATGCTTCGTGCCTACCTACTACAACCGCGACCTCTTCAAGAAACTCCAACAACTCAAGCAAGGAACCAAGAGTGTTGAAGAGTACTACAAGGAGATGGAGATTGCCATGATACGAGCCAATGTCATGGAAGATTATGAGCAAACAATGGCATGTTTCTTGAATGGACTCAATCATCCTATCAAGAAGATCGCCTACTTCCAACCATACTCAACTCTCATCGAGCTAGTGCACCAAGCTACCAAAGCGGAACACTAAGTGCAAGATGATTTCAAGTACGCCAAGTTCTCATCCAAGTCCTATGGCTTCTCCAATAACCATGCTTCAATGACTCCAACACCGACTACAAGACCTTCTACTTCCAACATCGACAAGTCGACTTCCAAGAAAGCTTCACCAACTACAAGCAACCCTACTACGGGCAACTTCAAGCCGAGAGCTTCATCATCATCAACCCCAACCGATGAGACCGTTAAGACGAGTTCCTTCAAGTGTTTCACTTGCAGAGGCCGAGGCCACAAGTCCTACGAGTGCACCAACAAGCGGACCATGGTCTTCAACGACGATGGCATTTATGACTCCATGAGTGAATGTGAAATGGAAGCACTTGAGCAAGTCGCCATGCACCGCCAGGTGAACAATGAAGAAGAACAAGTCTTTTATGATGAAGACTCAAGTCCCGCACTTGTTGTCTCAAAAGTCTTGACTCTCCAACATCACCAAGAAGAAGTCCAACGATGCCACATATTCCACACCAAGGACAGCATCAATGGACGATCCGTCAAGGTCATCATCGATGGAGGGAGTTGTCACAATCTCGCAAGTGAAAAACTTTGCTCCAAGCTCCAATTGCCCAAGACGAAGCATCCACATCCATACAAAGTGCAATGGCTTAGTGACTCCGGCACCATCCAAGTCGAGCACCGAGTACAAGTCTCCTTCAAGATCGGCGCCTACGAAGACACCTTGGAGTGCGACGTCGTTCCAATGACCGTTTGTCATCTTCTCCTTGGACGGCCATGGCAATTCGATAGAGGAGTCGTTCACAACGGTCCAACGAACCTACATCTTCAAGATGAAGGGCAAGGAGTACGTCCTCCGTCCAATGTCGCCAAGTCAAGTGATCACCGACAAGCATACCACCCATCGTGGAGAGAATGGTGAGAGAGTGAGCCACCAAAAAGAGAGTGAGCACCATAAGCCCAAATTGAGTGCCTCCACGATGAGCGAAAACAAGAACCTAGTTCTATTTGCCAACAAACATGAGATGAGAGAAGTGTGTGAGAACGCATCTAATGTCCTACACTACGTCATCATGTGCAAGGACAATGCACCACAAACTAACACCTCTCACACTCTTCCTCTAGTGTTGTCTTCTCTTTTGCAGGAATTTCAAGATGTTTTTCCCGATGTGCTACCTTCGGGACTACCTCCTCTATGAGGCATTGAGCACCGAATCAACCTCATTCCTGGAGCAACACTTCCAAACAAAGCTCCCTACCGCGCCAACCCCGAAGAAACCAAAGAAATTCAAAGGCAAGTAAAACATCTCTTAGACCATGGACATGTGTGTGAAAGTTTGAGCCCTTGTGCCGTTCCGGTCATTCTTGTGCCAAAATGTGACGGTAGTTTTCGCATGTGCTCCGATTATAGACCTATCAATGCTATCACTGTTCGTTATAGGTATCCCATTCCATGCCTAGATGATATGCTTGATGAGCTTAGCGGTGCCACTATATTTTCCAAAATTGATCTTAAGAGTAGTTACTATCAAATCCGCATACAAGAGGGTGATGAATGGAAAACCGCCTTCAAAACCAAGTCTGGTTAGTATGAGTGGTTAGTCATGCCTATGGGTCTTTCGGAAGCACCGGGCACTTTTATGCGCCTCATGAATCATGTCTTTCGCCCTTACATTGGTATATTTGTTGTGGTCTACTTTGATGATATTCTTGTGTTTAGCAAATCTATCCAAGAGCATGTCACCCATGTCCGCACCATTTTGCAAATTCTTAGGAAAGAGCGTCTCTATGCTAATATGGAGAAATGCCTTTTTGTTGTTGATAAGCTCGTTTTCGTAGGATTTGTTGTCTCTTCTAAGGGTGTTCATGTAGATGAGTCCAAGATCAATGCTATTAAGACTTGGCCGCAACGAACCAACTTGCATCAAGCGCGTAGTTTCCTTGGCCTTGCAGGTTTCTGTCGTCGCTTTGTAAAGGATTTTAGCACCATTGCTTCACCTTTGCATGCTTTGAGCAAGAAGAATGCACCTTTTGTTTGGGGACCATCCCAAGATACCGCATTCAATGAGCTTAAGAATTTGCATACTCATGCTCCCGTGATTGCTTTACCCAACTTTGACAAACCTTTTGAAATTCATTGCGATGCTAGTGGTAATGGCATAGGATGTGTGTTAACGCAAGAGAAGTGCCCCATAGCTTACTTTAGTGAGAAACTTTCCGGAGCGCAACTCAACTACCCCATCTATGACAAAGAGCTATATGCTTTAGTCCGCGTTTTGCATGAATGGGAACACTACCTTCGTCCCCATGAGTTTATCATTCATACCGATCATGAGACTCTCAAGTATCTTAAGGGACAAACTAAGTTGAACAAGCATCATGCTAAATGGAGTGAATTTATTGAGTCTTTTCCATATGTCATCAAGTACATCAAAGGTAAAGAAAACATAGTAGCGCATGCTCTTTCCCGCATTTGCATGCTTGTCACGCAACTTGAATTAGATGTCATTGGCTTCGAGCATATCAAAGACTTATATGAGCATGATACAACTTTTGCCATTCCTTATGCCAAGTGTTTGTCGAATACATCTTGGGAACGCTATTACATCAAAGATGGCTACCTTATGAGAGATAACAAACTTTGCATTCCCGAGTCCTCGCTTCGTTTGTTGCTTTTGCAGGAATCTCATGGAGGAGGTTTAATGGGACACTTCGGACGTGACAAGACGTTTGCCACGCTCTCGAAGAGCTACTTTTGGCCAAAGATGTTTCGGGAAGTCAATCGCTTCACCAACCGGTGTTCTACATGTCGCAAAGCTAAGTCCAAAGCTCAATCTCAGGGTCTGTATATGCCTTTACCGATTCCATACCAACCTTGGGAAGACATTAGCATGGACTTTGTACTTGGTTTGCCTAGGACTTGCAATGGGAAAGATTCCATATTTGTTGTTGTGTACCATTTCTCAAAAATGGCACACTTTATTCCTTGTAACAAGATAGATGATGCTTCACATGTGGCTAATCTATTTTGTAGGGAAATATTGCGTCTACATGGTGTGCCAAAGACTATCGTCTCGGACCGCGACGTCAAGTTCCTTAGCTACTTTTGGAAGACCCTATGCGCCATGCTCGGAATCAAGCTACTCTTCTCCACGGCATACCATCCTCAAACCGACGGCCAAACGGAGGTGACAAACCGCACACTCTCGGCTCTACTTCGAGTACTCATCAAGAAGAACATCAAGGAGTGGGAGGAGTGTCTACCCATCGCTGAGTTCGCTTACAACCGAGCAAGACACTCAACAACCGGCAAGTCCTCTTTCGAGGTCGTCTACGGATTCAACCCTTTGTCACCATTGGATATTCTACCTCTACCACTCCAAGAGAAAATCAATTTGGACGCAAGTGCACGAGCGGCCCATATCAAGAAGGTGCATGAAGATACAAGAAACACCATCGAGCGCCAAGTACAACACCTTGCGACCAAGCTCAACATCAACAAGCAACCTATGGTCTTCAACATTGGTGATCTCGTGTGGCTACATCTTCGCAAGGAGCGCTTTCCACAAGAACGCAAGTCTAAGCTTCAACCTCGAGCCGGTGGACCCTTCAAGGTGCTCGCATGCTACAACGACAACGCTTACAAGATCGACCTCCCACGGGACAAATACAACGTGAGCGACACCTTCAACATCAAAGATATCTCTCCTTTCCATGGTGATGAAGAACTCGATCCGAGGACGGATCTTCCCCAAGGGAGGGGAGATGATGCGGAGCATCCCATGACCATCCACATGGACGCCACCTCAACTATCCAAGCTCCAAGTGGACCAATGACAAGGGCTAGTGCACGTGCTATTCAATCCGAGGTGACATCACTCCTACTTGAGTTTTCCCCCTCTTCAAGTGAGACATGGCTACTGCCTAAGTCCGAGATACTATGTGTCATCAGGTACAACGCTCAATACTCGGAGCTGAGGACTGTAGAAGAAGAGACAGGCATCAACACTCTGGACATCCCAGAACTTCCGGCCAGAGCCCAGAACTTCCGGCCCCCGGACCTTCCGGCCGACCCGGAGCTTCCGGCCGCCGATGACTTCGACCAGCCCAGGCGTGCCAACTCCCGGGTTAGCCCGGACCCCGTCCCGGACCTTCCGGCGCCCGGAACCTCTGGCCTGCCCAGACCTTCCGGCTCCCGGATGCCAGCACATCTCCACCGTGCCAACTCTCTGGTTAGGCCGGACCCTCCCCGGAACCTCCGGCGCCCGGAACTTCCGGCCTAGCCCGGAACTTCCGGCCCTGCCTGCGCGCAGCCACTTGGGTTGCGGCCCGTGTACCCTTTCATCACCTAGACTATATATACTCTATCCCGTACAGCTTTCTAGGGTTAGCATTGGTTTAGCTCATTGAGAGATAGAGCATTGCTCATCCATATCGGATCTACTCCATGAGTGAGACCGCGGCCCCTCTACGGAGAAGATCCACCTTGGATTCAAGACCCCTTTACGGGAAGATCCCCTTGGATTCAAGACCTCCTCACGGAGAAGACCCGACTACCCTTTTGTATCGTCCTTAGTTGTCCGTGGATTCGTGTATCGTTCTATGTACCCGAGGATCTAGCACATGTGTGACTTGTTCTTTTTAGTTTGAGTGTTCCTCTTGTGTTTCCCCTTGTGTTTTCCCCCGTTTTTCCTCATTCCCCTCTTCGTGTTCATCGTGTTCTTCGCAGGATCCGCTCCTTTCATGAAAGATCGGGCCACTAGGGTTCTACCCTACATGACAACATTACTACGGGCAACTTCAAGCCGAGAGCTTCATCATCATCAACCCCAACCGATGAGACCGTCAAGACGAGTTCCTTCAAGTGTTTCACTTGCGGAGGCCGAGGCCACAAGTCCTACGAGTGCACCAACAAGCGGACCATGGTCTTCAACGATGATGGCACTTATGACTCCACGAGTGAAGGTGAAATGGAAGCACTTGAACAAGTCGCCATGCACCGCCAAGTGAAAAATGAAGAAGAACAAGTCTTTTGTGATGAAGACTCAAGTCCCGCACTTGTTGTCTCAAAAGTCTTGACTCTCCAACATCACCAAGAAGAAGACCAACAATGCCACATATTCCACACCAAGGCTGGCATTAATGGATGATTTGTCAAGGTCATCATCGATGGATGGAGTTGTCACAATCTCGCAAGTGAAGAACTTTGCTCCAAGCTCCAATTGCCCAAGACAAAGCATCCACATCCATACAAAGTGCAATGGCTTAGTGACTCCGGCACCATCCAAGTCGAGCACCGAGTACAAGTCTCCTTCAAGATCGGCGCCTACGAAGACACCTTGGAGTGCAACGTCGTTCCAATGATCATTTGTCATCTTCTCCTTGGACGGTCATGGCAATTCGATAGAGGAGTCGTCCACAACGGTCGAACGAACCACTACATATTCAAGATGAAGGGCAAGGAGTATGTCCTCTGTCCAATGTTGCCAAGTCAAGTGCTCGCCGACAAGCATACCACCCATCGTGGAGAGAATGGTGAGAGAATGAGCCACCAAAAAGAGAGTGAGCGCCACAAGCCCAAATTGAGTGCCTCCACGATGAGTGAAAACAAGAACCTAGTTCTATTTGCCACCAAACATGAGATGAGAGAAGTGTGTGAGAACCCATTTAGTGTCCTACACTACATCATCGTGTGCAAGGACAATGCAACACAAACTAACACCTCTAGCACTCTTCCTCTAGTGTTGTCTTCTCTTTCGCAGGAATTTCAAGATGTTTTTCCCGATGAGCTACCTCCGGGACTACCTCCTCTACGAGGCATTGAGCACCGAATCGACCTCTTCACCGGAGCACCACTTCCAAACAAAGCTCCCTACCGCGTCAACCCCGAAGAAACCAAAGAAATTCAAAGGCAAGTAAAACCTCATAGACCATGGACATGTGCGTGAAAGTTTGAGCCCTTGTGCCGTTCCGGTCATTCTTGTGCCAAAATGTGACGGTAGTTTTCCGATGTGCTCCGATTGTAGACCTATCAATTCTATCACCGTTCGTTATAGGTATCCCATTCCACGCATAGATGATATGCTTGATGAGCTTAGTGGTGCCACTATATTTTCCAAAATTGATCTTAAGAGTGGTTACTATCAAATCCAGATACAAGAGGGTGACGAATGGAAAACCGCCTTCAAAACCAAGTTTGGTTTGTATGAGTGGTTAGTCATGCCTATGGGTCTTTCGGAAGTACCGGCACTTTTATGCGCCTCATGAATCATGTCTTTTGCCCTTACATTGGTATATTTGTTGTGGTCTACTTTGATGATATTCTTGTGTTTAGCAAATCTATCCAAGAGCATGTCACCCATGTCCGCACCATTTTGCAAACTCTTAGGAAAGAGCGTCTCTATGCTAATATGGAGAAATGCCTTTTTGGTGTTGATAAGCTCGTTTTCTTAGGATTTGTTGTCTCTTCTAAGGGTGTTCATGTAGATGAGTCCAGGATCAATGCTATTAAGACTTGGCCGCAACCAATCAACTTGCATCAAGCGCGTTGTTTCCTTGGCCTTGCGGGTTTCTATTGTCGCTTTGTAAAGGATTTTAGCAGCATTGCTTCGCCTTTGCATGCTTTGAGCTAGAAGAATGCGCCTTTTGTTTGGGGACCATCCCAAGATACCGCATTCAATGAGCTTAAGAATTTGCTTACTGATGCTCCCGTGCTTGCTTTACCCAACTTTGACAAACCTTTTGAAATTCATTGCGATGCTAGTGGTAATGGCACAGGAGGTGTGTTAACGCAAGAGAAGTGCCCCATAGCTTACTTTAGTGAGAAACTTTCCGGAGCACAACTCAACTACCCCATCTATGACAAAGAGCTATATGCCTTAGCCCGTGTTTTGCATGAATGGGAACACTACCTTCGTTCCCATGAGTTTATCATTCATACCGATCATGAAACTCTCAAGTATCTTAAGGGACAAACTAAGTTGAACAAGCGTCATGCTAAATGGAGTGAATTTATTGAGTCTTTTCCATATGTCATCAAGTACATCAAAGGTAAAGAAAACATAGTAGCGGATGCTCTTTCCCGCATTTGCATGCTTGTCACACAACTTGAGTTAGATGTCATTGGCTTCGAGCATATCAAGGACTTATATGAGTATGATACAACTTTTGCCATTCCTTATGCCAAGTGTTTGTCGAATACATCTTGGAAACACTATTACATCAAAGATGGCTACCTTATGAGAGCTAACAAACTTTTCATTCCCGAGTCCTCACTTCGTTTGTTGCTTTTGCAGGAATCTCATGGAGGAGGTTCACATTATGAGATTCACATGATAATCCAAGTACTAGATACTCAAAACGTCCATAACCGCGGACACGACTAATCATGATTAGTTTAATACACTCTGCAGAGGTTTGCGCACTTTTCCCCAGAAGACTCGATCTCCTCCGTTGGGATTCTCGCACTACATGGTGTTTGAGAAATGGATGACCGAGACATAGTCTTTCAGAAGCGCTAGCACCTTACGATCAGGTAGACCGTTACACCTACTTTCCCTTATATCTGTTAGTCTACCACTGTAAGAGTTCGCACGACTTAATCAACTATGCTAGAGCCCATAGTAGCTTGTGGCTGCACACGGAAGTTTCTAGCATGAATAATCTCATGATCCCTTTGAGCCTGGGTGGTGGTCCATAAAGAAAACAAGCAATCGTTGGAATACCCAGGTGCCTCAATCCACTAGATGTGTATTAAAGTTGCCACCTTAAGTAAACCATTAATTAGCATTCTCACATCTGTCATGGATATACTCAAACCCAATCCACGTCTACAAGCATAGCATGGCATAAGCAAAAGTAGAAGTAACTCCCAGGGTTTGATAATAAAACAGGTAATGGGTGCTACCTCATCTACTTCCCAACCCACAATTTAATCAGATCCTATTCATGCAATGGTTTGAGGATTGATCTAATTCAATAAAACTGGGTAGTAAGAGGTATGATCAAAGTGTTACTTGCCTTGCTGATGATCCGCGAAACCTAGAGATTCGAAGTAGCAAGCGGCGCACTGCGGGTACTCTAACGCAAACAAACAAACAAACAAACAAGCAAACAATAAGTACTCATCTAATGCACAGGTAAAACTCAAATAAGAGATCTAACCAGAAAGTTCAACTTAAGAACTCCGGTTTGCAAAAAGAATCAAATCAAACGAAGCAATGAAAGTCAAACGGCAAAAGAAACAAGCTTCATTTACTAATCTGGATCTAAGTCAAATTTTACAGAAGCAAAAACTTGTTTGAGTTGGTTAAATGGAAATAGGGTTTCGAGACGAAACTCTAGGCACTTGAATCGCCTGATTCCGATAAACAAGCGAAAAGTTAAACTAAAACGAAAATTGGATCAGGAATCGCGATCAGAAATAATCGCGGAAAATCCGAGAAAAATAAAAAACGACGAACAGGCTAATGAACGAACGTTCCCTGTCTACGGCTAAATGACGAAAACCGTTCGTTAAAACGAACGTACGGACGAACGTTCGCTATTTAACCGAACATAAAAAACCGATCTAAACCGATCTAATAATAAAAAAAGAAACTACGGTTTATGAAATAAAACCGATCGGTTTTAAAAAAACTGGCGGCTACCTCGTGGAACGGGTCGGTGGCGGCGGCGCACTCCGGCAGCGAGTCGGCAGCGGGCGGGCGGCGTATCGGCGGGCGGCGGATCAGCGCGGGGTGGTGAAGCAGGGCGGTGGAACGGCGGCAGCGGCAGCGGCACGGCGAAGCGGCGCGGATCGAGGCACGGCGGCAGGGCTAGGGCTGACGGGGCGGCGGCTTGGGCTGGTGCTGGCTCGGGCCTTGGCCTCGCCTCGTTAGGTTGGTTAGGTCGGTTCATTTTTTGAAATAGTTTCGCGCAAAAAAACAAATAAAAGAAATACTAAACGGACTCCAAAAATCCCGAAATAAATTTTCCCTGACTTCTAAAATCAAACCGGGTGGTGAACATTTATTTGGGGCCTAAATGCAATTTTCAAAAAACACATATTTTTCCTAAATTCAAATAAAACAGTGAAAAACTCCAAAATAAAAATCTTATTTGATTTTTTGTTAAATCCTCAATATTCCTTTAATTTGGGAAAGTCATTTTATTCCCTCTCACTTATTTTTATAATTGGAATTATTGAAGATATAATAATTAAATCAAATGATCCTATTTTTCAAAATTTGAGAAAACCCCAAATATGAAAATAACGAAATCCCCAACTCTCTCTCCATGGGTCCTTGAGTTGCGTAGGATTTCTAGGATCAAACCAAAATGCAAATAAAATATGATATGCAATGATGATCTATGTATAACATTCCAAATTGAAAATTTGGGATGTTACAAACCTACCCCCCTTAAGATGAATCTCGACCTCGAGATTCGGGTTGGCTAGAAAATAGGTGAGGGAGGTCCTTCACCAGATCTTCCTCTCGCTCCCAGGTGGCTTCATCCTTGGTGTGGTGGCTCCACTAAACTTTACAAAACCTGATAACCTTGTTGCAGGTGACTCGGCTGGCATATTTGAGAATCTTGACTAGTTTCTCCTTGTAGGTCAAATCACTATCCAACTGAATCGCTTCCAGCGGCACTGTATATCTTAGTGGTGTATCAGCCATCTCTACATGGCACTTTTTCAACTGGGAAACGTGGAACACATCGTGAACTCCTGATAATCCTTCGGGCAACTCCAACTTGTAAGCAACTTCTCCCATACGCTCCAAAACTTTGTAGGGTCCCACAAAATGTGGAGCTAATTTTCCCTTAACTCCAAAGCTCTTAACTCCTCGAAGCGGGGATACACGAAGATAAACTCTGTCTCCGACTTCGTAAACTGTCTCCTTGCATTTAGAATCTGCATAGCTCTTCTGCCTGGACTGGGCTACCTTGAGCCTATTGCGAATCAACTTCACTTTTTGTTCAGACTCCTTAACCAAATATGGTCCAAACAAATGGCGCTCTCCAACTTCATCCCACAACAATGGTGTTCTGCACCTTCTTCCGTACAAGGCTTCAAAAGTGGCCATCTTCAAACTGGATTGATAACTATTGTTGTAAGAGAACTCCGCATATGGCAATTTGTCATCCCAACTAGATCCATAATCTAGCGCACAAGCTCTCAGCATATCCTACAAAATCTAATTGACTCTCTCGGTATGCCCATCAACTGCGGATGAAAAGCTGTACTAAACTCTATCCTGGTACCCAAAGTTTCGTGCAACTGATTCCAGAACTTTGAGGTAAACTGGGTTTCTCTATCTGATACAATGCTCCTCGGAACTCCATGCAGACATAGGATCCTGGTCATGTATATCTTTGCCAACTTAGCACTGGTGTAAGTGGTCTTTACTGGGATGAAATGAGCTACCTTCGTCAAGCGATCGACTACAACCCATATCGAGTCATAGCCTGAGCGGGTCCTGGGTAATCCCGTGATAAAATCCATGCCTAGCTTATCCCACTTCCATTCGGGTATCAGCAATGGCTGTAGCAATCCTGCTGGCTTCTGATGCTCTGCCTTTACTCTCTAACATACATCACAAACGGCTACATACTCTGCAATATCCTTTTCATTCCGGTCCACCAAAAAGTGTCTTTCAAATCCAAATACATCTAGGTATTTCCTGGGTGAATCGAGTACGGCGAATCATGGGCATCTTGCAAAATTAACTTCCTGATCTCCGGGTCATTGGGCACATGAACGCGGTCCTGAAACCATAAGGTATTGTGTTCATCATCACGAAATCCTTTAGCTTTTCCCATGCTCATTTTCTCTTTAATAGAGGCAATCTCCTTGTCGGTCTTCTGATCTTCTCTGATCTTATCCATTAGAGTAGACTGAATCTCCAATGCTGCTACATAGCCTCTCGGAACTATCTCCAAACATAGCTCACGAAGAACCTCGGCTAACTCCTTTGGTAACTCTCCGGTCATTAGGGTGTTGACATGGCTCTTGCGGCTCAACGCATCGGCTACTACATTAGCCTTTCCGGGATGATAATGTAATCTCATATCATAATCCTTGATGAGCTCCAACCATCTTCTTTGCCTGAGATTCAACTCCTTCTGCTTGAAGATGTACTTCAAACTCTTGTGATCCGTGTACACCTCACAATGGTTTCCGGTGAGAAAATGTCTCCACGTCTTCTATGCGTGCACTATGGCTGCTAACTCCAAATCATGTGTAGCATAATTCAACTCATGGGGCTTAAGTTGTCATGAAGCATACGAAACAACTCTTCCCTCCTGCATAAGCACTGCTCCAAGTCCTCGCGTGAAGCGTCGCAATACACCTCATAATCCTTGCGCCGAGAATCAACACTGGCGAGGTAACCAAACGTTTTTCAACTCCTGGAAACTGGCCTCACATTCCCCGGTCCATTTGAACTTGGTATCCTTCTTCAACAACTCCGTCATAGGTTTTGCAATCTTTGAGAAATTTTCAATGAATCTCCAATAGTATCTGTGAGTCCATGAAAACTTCCAACTGTTGTTGGAGCTTCCCAATTTGTCACAGTGACAACTTTGGTGGGATCTACTTCTGTTCCTTCTCCGGATATAACATGTTCGCGGAATCCAACTTCCTTCAACCAAAGCTCACATTTGCTGAACTTGGCGTATAACTGATGTTCTCTGAGCTTACCAAGTACCAAACGCAAATGTTCTTTATGTTCCTCTTCATTCTTCAAGTAGACCAGAATATCATCAATGAATACTACGACGAACTTATCCAAAAACACCATAAACACTTTGTTCATCATATTCATAAAATAAGCAGGTGCGTCAGTCAGACCAAATGACATAACGGTATACTCATACAGCCCATACCTTGTGGTAAAAGTTGTCTTAGGTATGTCCTGCTCTCGAATCTTCAACTGGTGGTATCTTGATCGCAAATTGATCTTGGAAAATACCTTAGCTCCTTGCAATTGGTCAAACAAATCATTTATCATCGGCAGTGGGTACTTATTCTTAATCGTCACTTCATTCAATCCTCGATAATCAACAACCATCCTTAACGATCCATCCTTCTTTTCCACTAGGAGTACTGGTGATCCCCAAGCTGACGAACTTGGGCGAATATATCCCTTGTCCAGTAACTCCTTAATCTGCTTCTTAATCTCCTCGAAATCCTTTACAGGCATTCTATACGATCTCTTAGATATTGGTCCTGTGCCTGGCAAAAGCTCAATCAAAAACTCAATGTCTCTATCCGGTGGCATTGCCGGACAATTCTTCTGGAAATACATCCGGAAAATCCTTTACCACCGGTACCTCCTCCTGTACAACTCCTGATAAGGAATTTACTTGAGTCCTATTCGGCACATGCCGTCATACATACTTGATCGTTATTCCCTCTGTGGTGGTAAGAAAAATCGACTTACTGGCACAATCGATGTTTCCTCCATACATCGATAGCCAATCCATAGCCAGGATTACATCCAAACCTTGTGATTCCAAAATGATTAAATCCGAGGGAAACACAAGCCTACCTATACTCATTGGCACTTGAAAACATCCTTTACTGGCCATATACTCCACTCCTGCTGAGCTTACTAACATAGGTGTTCTAAGACCCTTGGTGCGCAGTTTATACTTATCCACGAATCCCCTTGATATGTATGAATGCGATGCACTAGTATTGAAAAGAACGATTGCAGTAAATGACTTAACCAAAAACTTACCTATTACTACATCTGGCTGGGCTTCAACCTCCTCCACGTTAACGTAGTTCACCTGTCCCCTGCTGAAAGGGTTCGGTTTCTTCCTAGAGCTTCCATTGCCATTTCCATTCTGGGCTTCAGGACATTCATTTGCATAATGTCCGGTCTTCTGACACTTATAACAAGTGACTTGGCTTAGGTCTCTCTTGGCTGGGGTTGATGGGTTGGTGCGATTCTGATCGTTCCTCCCCCCATTCCCATTACCATTCTTGGGGCCATTATGATTATGCGAACTCCCTCCTCCATGGGTATGCTGAAAATGTCCTCCCAATTTTGGGGTAAAGTGTGGCTTTGGCTGAGCTCCTGAATTGTATTTCCCTTGTCAATACTTCCTCTTGCGGTTCTCAATCTGCTGCTGCTTCCCTTCTATCATAAGAGCACGATCTACCAACTCCTGGTAGTTGTTAAAAGTTGCTACCATCAACTGCATGCTCAACTCATCATTCAGTCCTTCCAGAAACTTCTCCTGCTTAGCTGCATCCGTAGCAACATCATCCGGGGCATAACGTGCTAACTTACTAAAGTCATCCATGTATTGGCCAACTGCCCGTCCTCCTTCGCGCAAGTTGCGAAACTCACGCTTCTTCATGGCCATAGCTCCTGCTGAAACATGGGATGTACGGAAAGCCTGCTGAAATTGGTCCCATGTCACCGTAGCTATAGGGTAGGTGACAGTGTAATTCTCCTACCATGATGCTGCTGGTCCATCCAACTGATGTGCGGCAAAACACACCTTCTCAGTGTCAGTACATCCTGTAGTGGTTAACTCCCTTCCAATCTTGCGGAGCCAATCATCTGCTACTATAGGCTCAGTGCTACTGGAGAAAACTGGCGGATTCAGTCTAAGGAAACGGGTTAAGTGATCAACAGGTGGTGGTGGTGGTGGGTTGTTGTTGTTGTTCCCCTGATTCTGATTCTGGACTAGCAACTGCACCAATGAATTCTGCTGCTGGATCAACTCAGTGAGCTCCAGCGGGAAAGCAAATCCATTGTCACGTCTCGGAGGCATCTAAGGGTTTAGAAAAGATCAGAATTAAGAATAGATTGAGGTCTAGAGAGAATACACTACCCATATGCACATGAGGCAAACACAAACATTTCACTCAATTAATCAATCAAGTCATACAATTGGTCTAACTATCGCAAAAGTGCTCGGACTACTCTATTTACATGGTGGAATACTACTACCGATGTGGTGGTCTACTAGAAATATTCTTCGGTTGCAGACTCCATGATATCTGCTCCAGCTTCGTCTTCAAAGTCATCATCGCTCAGGTCAGAGTCGGTGTCTTGGATGATGATGTAGTCTTCCGGGCGAATCTCCTTGGGTTCTTCATCTTCTTCTACTGGTGTGGGGTCTCCCATGAATATTCCAACCTTGTTAATCAGGCCATCATTCTTCTCCACTAGTACGACGATTTCCTCCCCATAATCTTCACGTGTAGCCTTGAGTTCTTCCTCCAGCTCTGTGATTCTTGTCATCGGATTCTTCAGATCTATCATGCCTGCGCACATCTGGTTCTCCTGACGTCGAATGTGCTGGTTTAACTCCTGGATAAAAGCTGTGATTGATCTATCCTTCTTGGTGTTGATCATTTCCCAGTGCTCATCTCGGCGCCCACAAATCTGGTAGATAGTATCCTTGAGATCATTGCGGTAAACTTCTCCAATACGTCCCATGGTGATGTGGGCTGCCATGCTCTTTCCTAGACTCCAGGTTGGTGCATCAAAGGAAAACTCTATGGGCTCGGTGACTGGCGCGAACGTCCTTCCTGGAACTTGAACTTGAATCATCCAGCGCTCCTCCTCGGGTAAAGTGACGTTGTAGGTCCCGGTGAAGCTTGGTACTCCGATGTTCAGATACTTAGTGACTTCCTTCAGGTGGCGTCCAAAGGGTGTATCTTCATCCGGTTATGTGAACTTGTTCCTTGCATCCGCTATCCTAAAAGAGTAGAAAAGATGAGGAGTCAGAAATGAGAAGAGTGAGTAGTGATCTAGGGCTTTAGCTTAGTGGTCGTGTCCTATAGTCAGCGTGTGCTCTGATACCATCTTGTAGCGACCAGACCACAAACAGTCTGATCTCTGTGCTTCAGTGTCATCCCTGGATTAGTAATGCTGACACGCACAGTACTTGAAGGATTTATAACAGAGTAGCGATCACACACTTATTACAACGAGTGTCTCAAAAGAGAACTTATTACAAATAATATGGCTTAAGGTCATCTAATAACGTTAACAGCGGAAGGCTTGGAAGATAAGTGAGTCCATCAACTCCAACGGCATCACTGAGTATAGAACCACGACCTAAAGGCACCTTACTCGTCGTCTGAAAAGTCTGCAACCTGAACATTGCATCCTGAAAACGGGTCAACACATGGAATATGCCGGCAATGTAACACATAAAGAGTAATGAACAGAAATAGGCTATACTACATGCATATATGGCTGGTGAAAAGCTCTATGGTTATAGTTTTGCGTAAAGCCAGTTTTCCCTACTGCAAAGGAATACATTTTATCTAACTATCATGGTAGTTGTTAAACATTGAGAGCGTAGACACCCTCTCAATCCCAATTAAACATCATCATTAAAACCCAACAAAATTAATTAAAGTCACATGATGAGATTCACATGATAATCCAAGTACTAGATACTCAAAACGTCCATAACCGGGGACACGGCTAATCATGATTAGTTTAATACACTCTGCAAAGGTTTGCGCACTTTTCCCGACAAGACCCGATCTCCTCCGTTAGGATTCTCGCACTACATGGTGTTTGAGAAATGGATGACCGAGACATAGTCTTTCAGAAGCACTAGCACCTTACAATCGGGTAGACCGTTACACCTACTTTCTCCTACATCTTCTAGTCTACCACTGTAAGAGTTCGCATGACTTAATCAACTATGCTAGAGCCCATAGTAGCTTGTGGCTGCACACGGAAGTTTTGATGCGGAGCATCCTATGGACATCACCATGTCAAGAGTTCATTCGGCAAGTGACACATGCGACATCTACTTCACATACATAAAGGTGAATCCTCTCCTTTACACGTGCTCACTTGACCCCTTCAAGGATGGTATACTACTTGACCCTCCATCGTGCATGCATAGGTATTGTGGGAGCTTCACGGATGACGAGGAGGAGTGCAAGCGCGAAGGATCACCTACACCATCCATGAGGGAAGCGTGCAAGAGAATGAAGAAGAAGCCTGGACAAGCTTCTGGAAAGCCCGGAACTTCCGGCCACCGGAACCTCCGGCCATCCCGGAGCTTCCAGCCCTGCTGCACCGAAGCCGTCCGAGAGTGTGCCAACTCTCTGGATAGCCCGGACCCTGCCCAGACCTTCACCCGGAACCTCCGGCGCCCGGACCTTCCGGCCCTGCCTGCACGTAGACACTCGGGCTGAAGCCCATGTACCCTTTCGCCCCTCACTTACCCCTTCGTGGACCTAGACTATATATACTCCTCCACCACCTGCTTTCTAGGGTTAGCATTGGTTTAGCTCATTTGAGAGATAGAGCTTCACTCATCCATCCGGATCTACTCCACGAGAGAGACCGCGGCCCCTCTTCGAAGATCCACTTGGATTCAAGACCCCCTCCCGGAGACGATCCCCCCGTGGATTCAAGACCTTCTCACAGAGAAGAACCGGCTACCCTTTTGTATCGTCCTTAGTTGTCAGTGGATTCGTGTATCATTCTATGTACCCGAGGAACTAGCACATGTGTGACTTGTTCTTGTTAGTTTGATTGTGTATCGTGTACCTTCCTTCATGTTCATGGTTCTAGCACATGTGTGATCATACTTGTTCGTTTGAGTGTTCTCTTGTGTTCCCCTCGTGATATTCCCCTCATTTCCCTCCTCGTGTTCTTCGTGTTCTTCGTGGGATCCGCTCCTTTCGTGAAAGATCGTCCTATAGGGTTCTACCCTACATCATCTTGGTATCTAGAGCCACGTTGATCACGATTTCGGAGCCTCCCCTCTTCGTTTTCTAGCCTAATTTTGTTGTGTCCTTCCCCAATTTCGAAAATCCCCACCAAAAATAGTCCCAATTTTTTTTTGATTTGTTGGTTTGATGATGTTTTGTTGATTTTGATCCATGGATTTGCTTGGTTTCAAGTGGATCTAGCATCTCCCCAAGTTTCCCCACTTTCCCATCCACGAAATTGTCCCAATTTTGACCCTGAAAATCGAGTTTTCCGCCCACATTCTCAGATCTGGAATTTAGGGTTCGTCCCGGAAGAAATTCCATGACCCTCGGAACTTCCGGACTCACCCGGAACTTCCGTCCCAGCCCCGGAACTTCCGGGCTAAACATAGAGCTTTCCCAAAATCCCCCGGCTTCCCCGAGACTTTTTCCGCGACCCCCGGAACTTCCGGCCACCCCCCGGAACTTCCGGAGCCCAGAACTTCCGGCCCTAGGCCCGGAACTTTCGGCCTAACCCGAAACATTGCACAGAATTTCAGCATCAGCCTCCTTCACCATTTTCATCACAACTTTTCACTCCAAACTCCGATTTGAGTGTTCTTTGGCTCATTTTGAAGCTATCTACGTGCCCGAGGACCTCACCTTGGTTTCACCACCTTTTGTCACCATAAAATTTTGTGCATTTTGGCATCTTTGCCTAGGGCTTCCACCACATCATCCGCTACACAACCTCAGACTTCTGCAACCTAACCAATTTTTGTTCCCCATCGCATTAGCGGTTGTTCGAGTTGTGACTTGAGTCTCCTAAGGTGTTTAGGCTACTTAGGGATGGTTGCTTCCTCGTCAACCACCACCACCATTTCCGCATAGGCTTACCAACCATACACTTCTTACACCCCAACTTAACCCAATTTTGTTTGTATTGTGAGTTGTGTTTCCTAAGGTCTTTCGGCTACTTAGGGACCGTGCTTCCAACTCCGACTCACATAACCCAATAACCCTCCAGTTCCGCATTGCCTACTCGCATAACCCATCATTGCATTGTCGCAATCCCATTGAGCTTCCGCAACACCACCACCGCATCCCGCTACCACCATTTTGACATTTGAGATTTTGAGTTCGCAGTTTTTCCATTTCCTAAGGTGTTTCGGCTACTTAGGGACGAGTCTCCATCATCTTGGTATCTCCATCAAGATCACCGCCACTCATCATCGACAAGGATGGCAACCTCCATATCATCTTGGTATCGTGGTATCCCTCCATTGTATATTCCCTTGCCATTGCATTGATAACCCCTAGCCCATTTTGCATCACTTGCCTATCGAGACTAGCCATTTGAGTATTGCCGCAACATTACTTGTGCACATTAGTGATCATCGAGCTACACCTCCCATTGCATACATACCATACCATATGTATCATCTTGTTATCATATCATCTCATGTGCCTCAAGTTTGTTCCCTCATATACACAATAGCTATCTTGGTTTGTGCATTGTGCAAAAGTGGCCATACAAAAAAAAGAGAATAAAGCTTTTAAGCAAAGAAAAAGAGTGAACAGAGAGCTTGTAAGAAAGTGCCATAACATCATACCACATTGTCATATAAGATCATCTTGGATTATAACACCGGGAACCATATATACATAGCATACATGGGATAGAAGTCGTTGCATTTTTCTCCTATAGGTTGTGCACAAGTGTCGTATCCGCCTATTGAGAAATCATGATAGCATCTCTCTAGAGTTGTGCAACAAGAGAATTTTCCGTGGATTCCACATTTTGTGCTCATCCTTGGTTGCACGACCCCATTTATCTATCCGTGTGTGTGTTTCCATGTGCCACATATTGCTATTGGTCTACTTGTTTCACTTGCGAATTTGTGAATCTCTTTCAACATTATTGACTCTTGCTAACATTTTGCATAAATTATTTTGTGCCACTATTGTCATCGAGCTCCACCATAAGCCTTATTTGTGTAGGTGTGAGAAACCGACAAGAATTGGTACAAATTGTGCTATTTCCTTGTCCACATTGGAGTGATCATTGGTCCACTTTCAACTTCGGTCAAGGTACATTTGGTATTTGTTCTTCTCCTTCTCCACTCATATTGGCTCGAATCTTGTGATGGATAGGCAAGGCATTTCATCTCCGGTCTTTCACAACAACGGCAGCGTGTACAACTACATCAACAACAAGCTTTCCGCATAAAAGAAGGAGCAAGATGCAAGGATGGAGGAGATTCGGACCTTGTTGATCAACTGTTCTTCCCCTTCATCATCCTCAAGGCGGCGACGTTCAAGTCACAAGTCTTCGGAGCGCAAAAATGATGCAAGCGCAAGTCGTCCTCGTCCACATCTCCATGGCGACCACCATCACGTTTGTGATCCACCTCATCATGAAGGGCAAGTCACCTCCAAGAAACATGTGCACGACGACGATGAACGACATGTAGAGCTAAAGCACGACAATGACAACATCATCATGAAGATGCTCGAGATGCGCTTACCTGCAAGTCGCAACAAGCCCTACTTCACGCCAAGTCCAAACTTCATGACCACAAGAGAAGACCGCGAGACAAGCACCACCAAGACGGAGCTACGGCTACACCAACCACTTTGGCATCTTCGCCAAGCGACTTCAAGGCATCTTCGCCTTCGGATATATGGCATCTTCGCCAACAAGCACCTCAAGACTACGCTCAAGAGAAGCTCCCCAAGCTCAAGTCCGCGACTTCCACGAGCTACTACGACCTCGACATTGACCACACGATTCCTTTCTGGGACTCAAGAACCCGAGGAGTATCTCGAGTGGGAGTGTTTGATGGACGACTACCTCAAGCTACATCAAGTCCCTCCCGAAGATCAAGTGAAGTGCGCCACAAGGAACTTCCACGACTATGCGTCTACATGGTGGATTCACACACCTTCGGAGAGCTACGACATGAGTTGGCCCAAGACGAAGAGACCTTTGCGGCGAGAGTTTGTGCCTCCAACCTACACGGAACAACTTCAACGCCAATTGGAGAACACCATCCAAGGATCCAAGTCCATCGATGAGTACTTCAAGGAGATGAAGATTGCCTTGCGACGAGCCGGCGTGGACGACCCCATTTCGATGAAGTTCCACTTCATGATGGGATTGCACAAAGACATCTCCAAGACGATCTTCCTCGAGAACTACAAGTCCCTCGATGACAACTACATTGGTGCTCTCAAGGCGGAACAAAGAACTCATGAAGGCCAAAGTTTCTCTACCCCAAGCTCACTTCGCAACGACCAAGCTCCATGAGAACGAGCATGAGGCTAGTACCACCATGATGTCCAAGCCCGACGAGCTCCAAGATGCTACTCCCAAGTTCGACGCCATCCCTCTTTGTGGCATTGACGATGCCGAGTCCTCCATGACTCTTTTTCAACATGGTGCGGCGACGAGTACGACTACGGAGACCCTCAAGGACCAAGCTTTGAAGGTGAGCGACAAGGTGGCGAGCAAGGATGATGCTTCCATCTTAGGAGGCAAGAGTGATGATGTGCCATCTTCGGCCTTCATCCACGGCGAGAGTGATGTTGTGCCATCTTCGGCCTTCATCCACAACGACGACTACAAGATGGTTGAGCATGGGATTTTCCCTTCGACCACGGTGACATGTGATGACTTGAGTGACTTTAGCCACCATATTGAGAGTGAGTGTGATTTCACCACTAGCCCCATATATGATGTGTTTCCACTATTCCCACATGAGGAGAGCCACAACCCCCACCTCTTGAGTGAGATGAGTGACTCCACCGTATGTGAGTTTGAGTGCACCTATTTTGAGGGAGTGAGTGAACCACCACATAGAGATAGTGAGATAGTTGATAGGTCATGTGAGGCCACTTTTAACACTAACGACTTGACCTCTACCTCTATTGTGTCTTCTCATTTGGTGCTAGGTCCCTTATATGATGATGCGCCACTTCTCGACGACTTCGTCCTACCTTTGGACAAGACGATGGCCATGGTGGAATATGATGCACCCCCACATGGTTCCATCACAATGATGATCTTGACCACCATTTGGTCTTTCCCACCTCACCTACACCACTTGAGTGGAATGAAAAAGGTAACATAGGTGAAGGTGATGCTCTAGTCCCTCTAGTGGACATTCATGACATTGATTGCTTACATGATGTTGATCCCCCTATTGACATGCTTCATGCTAGTATGATTTCCCCATTCGATGATTTACCCATTTATGATGAGTATGATGATTGCCATGTGGAGTCTATTAGTTGTGATGCCATGTTACATATGATTTCTTGTGCTAATTCTCTCGGTCACATCATGTTTGCCAATCCGCTTGACTTGTCATATGCTATGCATGAGATCAATCATATGTCATATTTGCAATCTCTTCATAGTGACTATGCATATGCCATTCAGATTAACCCAATTTGCACATATGGCATAGATGACAAGCCTATGGTTATTGGCATTTGTTTCTCTTGTGATGATATTGACATGCTACCTTTGCATTATTTATCTCATATGCCATGCCATGACCACCTAGCTTCGGATATGCATTGTTTTCGATATTGTTCATTTTCTCCATATGATGTTCCCATTATTGCTCATGAGGAGACCCCCATAGTTTCCTCATACATGTTTGGAGATTTTGTTCACTCCCACCCATTGCATGATCGCAATACTTGTATGCACAATATGCTTCCCATGAATAAACATGCTATTGTTGTACCATATACTTGTATGCTCAATTTGCATCCCCATCATGTTATACACAATAACTATTCTTTCATGATGGATGACATGTTCTTATAACATGCATCAAATTTCTTTGACGGATGCTTATCTTGTGCTAACTCACACGTGCGCATACACATCATGATGGATGATGTGTACATCTACCACACTCACAATTTCTTTGGTTTGTGTCTCTTTTGTGTAGGTACCCATGAATTCTTGTCAACCTCGCAATCCCATGAGTTGACAAAACGAACTCTAGAGAGCAATGATGACTTAGGATCCCATGGATCGCATTTCCCGCCGCTCTCTTCACACGAAGTCTTCGCGCATTTCTTCTACATGACCCTCACTTGGCTATGGGTTATTGTCCACTACATGTTCTATGCCCATCTTGCCATGTTCACTTTGCATGTTATGCTCATTACTATGCTTTTGCAATGCATTCGTGACCCATGCTTTGCATTACACATGATGATTGATTCTCATACTTGTATGTGTATTTGCAAGCTTGGTGGAGATATTGCTTGCTATTGCTATGTTTGCTTTGTACCCCATGCCTATGATGATACTTTCATCTTGCTTTGTGTTCATGCTTGCGATATGTCATGTGCATTGCCTATGCCTATTATTTTCTCTCATGACATGATTGCCATGATTTACTCTAGTATGTTGCATCTTCACACTACTAGCTTGCACGACTTGATTACTATGCTTGACTTGATTGCCTCACACATGATGAAGAATTTCTCTTTCTATTGTGTTGAGTGCCACACTATATTCACTACACCCCATGCACATTATGCTTGGATTTTCTTGCACTTGATCCATGTGTTTAGACACTTCATTTTACTTGGTGTTGTGAATGATTCATATGCCTACCATCGACCTTACATTGAGCAATTTGTGAATGCTTGCTATGAACTTGAGGTAGGTGCTACTTCTCTTGTCACACATATTTGCATCACTACCTCACATTCACATGCTTGTTTCCATGATGCCCTTCTTTGTGCTCAATTTATGTGCTTACATGCCATGTCACAATCCTTTGTCACACGATAAGCTATGCTTGATGACAACACTTGTTGGGTGAATCGCCTCTTGAATGCTTGGTTTTGCACTAATGCTAACCGCATTTGTTTTTCCAAGTGTTTGTTATCCTTGCTGCTTTTGAAGGAATCACGAGACGGTGCGACATTGGAGAGTTCCCATTTCAAGCTTCAACATGACAAGAACTCGGTGATCTACCACTACTACACGGCGACACCATCTCTTTCCCATGGTGATTTGGATTTTGATCCGAGGTCGGATCTTTCCTAAGGGGGAGGGGACGATGCGGAGCATCCTATGGACATCAACATGTCAAGAGTTCATTCGGCAAGTGACACGTGCGACATCTACTTCACATACATAAAGGTGAATCCTCTCCTTTACACGTGCTCACTTGACCCCTTCGAGGATGGTATACTACTTGACCCTCCATCGTGCATGCATAGGTATTGTCGGAGCTTCACGGATGACGAGGAGGAGTGCAAGCGCCAAGGATCACCTACACCATCCGTGAGGGAAGCGTGGAAGAGAAGGAAGAAGAAGCCTGGACAAGCTTCTTGAAAGCCCGGAACTTCCGGCCGCTGCCCGGAACTTCCGGCCACCGGAACCTCCGGCCATCCCGGAGCTTCCGGCCCTGCGGCACCGAAGCCGTCCGAGAGTGTGCCAACTCTCTGGATAGCCCGGACCCTGCCCGGACCTTCGCCCGGAACCTCCGGCGCCCGGACCTTCCGGCCCTGCCTGCGCGCAGACACTCGGGCCGAAGCCCATGTACCCTTTCGCCCCTCACTTACCTCTTCGTGGACCTAGACTATATATACTCCTCCACCTCCTCCTTTCTAGGGTTAGCGTTGGTTTAGCTCATTTGAGAGATAGAGCTTCGCTCATCCATCCGGATCTACTCCACGAGAGAGACCGTGGCCCCTCTTCGGAGAAGATCCACTTGGATTCAAGACCTCCTCGCGGAGAAGATCCCCCCGTGGATTCAAGACGTCCTCACGGAGAAGAACCGGCTACCCTTTTGTATCGTCCTTAGTTGTCTGTGGATTCGTGTATCGTTCTATGTACCCGAGGATCTAGCACATGTGTGACTTGTTCTTGTTAGTTTGAGTGTACCTCTTGTGTTTCCCCTTGTGTTTTCCCTCGTTTCCCTCCTCGTGTTCTTTAGCGTTCTTCGCGGGATCCGCTCCTTTCGTGAAAGATCGGGCGATTAGGGTTCTACCCTACATCAACTTTCTAGCATGAATAATCTCATGATCCCTTTGAGCCTGGGTGGCGGTCCATAAAGAAAACAGGCAATCACTGGAATACCCTGGTGCCTCAATCCACCGAGATGTGTATTAGAGTTGCCACCTTAATTAAACCATTAATTAGCATTCTCACATCTGTCATGGATACACTCAAACCCAATCCACGGCTACAAGCATAGCATGGCATAAGCAAACGTAGAAGTGACTCCCAGGGTTTGATAATAAAACAGGTAATGGGTGCTACCTCATCTACTTCCCAACCCATAATTTAATCATATCCTATTCATGCAATGGTTTGAGGACTGATCTAATGCAATAAAACTGGGTAGTAAGAGGTATGATCAAAGTGTTACTTGCCTTGCTGATGATCCGCGAAACCTAGAGATTCGAAGTAGCAAGCGGCGCACTCCGGTTACTCTAACGCAAACAAACAAACAAGCAAACAATAAGTACTCATCTAATGCATAGGTAAAAATCAAATAAGAGATCTAACCAGAAAGTTCAACTTAAGAACTCCAGTTTGCAAAAAGAATCAAATCAAACAAAGCAACGAAAGTCAAACGGCGAAAGAAACAAGCTTCATATACTAATTTGGATCAAAGTCAAATTTTACATAAGCAAAAACTTGTTTGAGTTGGTTAAACAGAAAGAGGTTTTCGAGACGAAACTTTAGGCGCTTGAATCGCCTGATTCCGATAAACGAGCGAAAATCTAAACTAAAACCCAAATCGGATCAGGAATCGCGATCAGAAATAATCGCGGAAAATCCGAGAAAAAGAAAAAAGGACGAACAGACTAACGAACGAACATTCACTGTCTGCGGCTAAACGATGAAAACCGTTCGTTAAAACGAATGTACGGACGAACGTCCGCTATCTAAACAAACCGAAAAAACAGATCTAAACTGATCTAATAATAAAAAAGTGAAACTAGGGTTTACAAAATAAAACCGATCAGTTTTAAAAAAAACCGGCGGCTACCTCGTGGAACGGGTGGGCTGCGGCGGCGCACTCCGGCGGCGAGTCGGCGGCGGGCGGGCGGCGGATGGGTGGGCGGCGGCAGCGGCGCGGTGAAGCGGCGCGGCGGCGGCGCGGATCGAGGCACGACGGCGGGCTAGGGCTAACGGGGCGGCGGCTTGGGCTGGGGCTGGCTCGGGCCTCGGCTTCACCTCTTAAAGGGGCCAGTCGGGCGGTGTCCTAGCCGGATATGGCCCGGTTAGGTCGGTTCGTTTTTTTAAATAGTTTCGCGCAGAAAAACAAATAAAAGAAATACTAAACGGATTCCAAAAATCCCAAAATAAATTTTCCCCGACTTCTAAAGTCAAGGCGGACAAAGGTGAACATTTATTTGGGGCCTAAATGCAATTTTGGAAAACGCATATTTTTCCTAAATTCAAATAAAACAACGAAAAACTCCAAAATAAAAATTTTATTTGATTTTTTATTAAATCCTCAATATTCCTTTAATTTGGGAAGTATTTTATTCCCTCTCACTTATTTTTATAATTGGAATTATTAAGGATAAAATAATTAAATCAAATGATCCTATTTTTCAAAATTTGAGAAAACCCCAAATATGAAAATAACGAAATCCCCAACTCTCTCTCCATGGGTTCTTGAGTTGCGTAGGATTTCCAGGATCAAACCAAAATGCAAATAAAATATGATATGCAATGATGATCTATGTATAACATTCGAAATTGAAAATTTGGGATGTTACATGAACTTCAAAACCCTCCAACTTTTTATCCGTAACTCCGTTTTAGGTGTTTCTTTTTGCAAAATACACCTTGTGATGATAGAGGTAAAGGTGTCCCGATGTTTCGATGAGATGGTGGCTATCGTTTCTATGGGAGTCGACCTTGACGATCCGACTACGAACGTGCGAGACGTCGCGCCTTAGCAATCGCTAAACCAACTTCCGAGGCGTTATTGACCACGCTCGAGCACAATCAACCAGACCACGAGGGTCTGTTTCCTGCGAGCAAACAAAGAATAAGCAAGAAACTGAGATTGCAATCTGGATACTGCGAATATAAGATGAAAGCTTTATTGATCAAGGTGGGGTTCTCTAACGTCTTGGTCTGGTCGTTGGACACAAACGAAGTACGCGAAGTTGCAGTTATGGCGAACTTTTAATCTAAACAAAACCCAAAGTCTAAACGATGCCCTAAGGGCTGTATATACGGAGGAGAGAGGGGGAATTTCGTGGCCCTTGGTGGAGGGGTCCGAAACCAACCCTAACTCTTGTTTCCCCACACATACGGACTCTAAAAATAGCCTATACTTAAGTACTTCGAAAATACGTGGGCCTGGCCCAATAATAAGGTGATGCGGCACCTAGAATAGCCTCTGGATGAAATTTATGAAGTGGCATCTTGTATATTTTGTCCCATGCTTCATGCACTCACTATGGTGGCTTCAGAGTCCTGGAATCATCACTTGTAACTCCGTTCTTGTTCCCCTTGTGCATGCCATCATCTCCATGCTTGAACTTGCTCCAAGGTTCATCCTTCTTGTCCAAGCTAGGCCCTTCATTTGTAAGCAAAACAAATGTATCCAATTTAGGCAGCATCATATTCTCATGAACATTAGAATCGTTACCAAGAAACGAAAGTACCTGATAATTCAATTGGCGTGCTCGAGCTCTAGTAATTGGTCCAGTATGTATAGCAGCAGGGGCTGTGGGTGTAACAATGGTATTGATGTCCTCATCATGTGACATACTTTCCAATAAAAAGTGGATTTTGGAGATTGAGCAAATCAAATTTATTTAACTTCAAATCTAGTTCAAACCTTCCTTTCATCATAACTTTTGAACCGGAGCTCTGTTTTTGATGAAACCAATGCCAAATTGTTCATCATGACTCCATCTATCCAGTGAGCCTATAAGTTATATTTTTACCACTTTTAAACTAAGATTGGACCATATTCAAATTCCAACTCTTTTAGGCTATAACTTGAGTTTTATAACTTCGATTTAATTGATTCTTTTTGCAAATCGAAGCTCTTGACTTGTACCTTCTGTTAAGATCAAAATCACGTAATTTTGCTACTATTAAAAGTATGTTTCTGTCTAGAAGCTTTATTTGATGGTTTTTGAAGTTTTCTAAAGTGTTTTCTTTGTTCTTTTGGATCTTCTGAATGATTGCTTATGTATGGCTATACTTGATTGCTTAGGATAGATTGATCGGAGTGTGACGAGTAGAGCTATCAGGAATTATGAGTGCGAAGAATCTTCATCAACAGTACAAGGCAAGTTCACACTTTGACCATACTTTTCATACCCAGTTTTATGCATTAGTTTTACCCTCAAACATTGCATGAGTAGGCTTGATAACACGTGGGTATTGGGAAGTAGTTGATGAGGTAGGAACCTATTGTCTTGCATTCAAACCCAGCGTGTTACTATGTTATGTTTACACTGCTATGCTATACTCGTAGACGTGGTTTGCTTTTGAGAGAATTCATGGAAGTTGTGAGAGTTATTGTTAACTAAGGTTTAACTTAAGGTGGCTACTTTAATACACATCTGGGTGGATTGGTTGTGGCACCCTGGAGCACCCAGTGGTTTGCCCGGGCACCTGGAGAACCTAGTGCTTGCTCAAGGGGATCCGGGAGTCCCCGTGTGATCACCCTATGGAATGCCACCCAGGCTGATGAGGACATCAATACCATTGTTACACCCACAGCTCCTGCTGCTATACATACTGGACCAATTACTAGAGCTCGCGCACGCCAATTAAATTATCAGGTACTTTCGTTTCTTGGTAATGATTCTAATGTTCATGAGAATATGATGCTGCCTAAATTGGATACATTTGTTTTGCTTACAAATGAAGGGCCTGGCATGGATAAGAGGGATGAACACTGCAGCAAGACCAAGCATGGAGATGATGGCATGCGCAAGGGGATCAAGAACGGAGTTACAACTGATGATTTCAGGACTTTGAAGCCACCATAAGGAGTGCATGAAGTGTTGGACGAAATATACAAGATGCCACTTCATAAATTTCGTCCAGAGGCTATTCTAGGTGCTGCGTCACCTTATTATTGGGCCAGGCCCATGTATTTTCGAAATACTTAAGTATAGGCAGTTTTTAGAGTCCGTATGTGTGGGGAAACAAGAGTTAGGGTTGATTTCGGACCCCTCCTCCAAGGGCCACGAAAGTCCCCCCTCTTCCTCCATATATACAGCCCTTACGGTGTCGTTTATACTTTGGGTTTTGTTTAGATTAAAAGTTCGACATAGCTGCAACTTCGCGTACTTCGTTTGTGTCCAACGACCAGACCAAGACGTCACAGAACCCCACCTTTGATCAATAAAGCTTTTCTCTTATATTCGCAATATCCAGATTGCCATCTTAGTTTCTTGCTTGTTCTTCGTTTGCTTGCAGGAAATAGACCTTTGTGGTCAGGTTGATCGTGCTCCAGCATGGTCAATAACCTCTCAGAGTTGGTTTAGCGATTGCTAAGGCACGACGTCCTCGCATGTTCTTAGTCGGATCATCAAAGTCGACTTCCTCCAAAATGATAGCCACCATCTCATCGAAAGAGGTACACCTTTGCCTCTATCAAGTGGTATCAGATTTCCAGGTTGCTCGGTGAGATTTTATAGTTCTTCGTAGTTTAGATCGAGTCTGTTCTTCATACCTACAGTCCACACAAAAAATTAGGGTTAGTTCATCATATCCGCACCGGTCTAATGCGGAGCATCCTATGATCATCCCCATGTACACTTCGACTACTCCCCAAGCCCCAAGAGGACATACGATGAGACCTCGACCATACGCCATTGGACACAAGGTGAACTCACTCCTCTTCGAACCGTCACTTTCCACATATGAGACATGGCTACTACCTCATGCATGGACCTTGCATATACTCAGGTACAACCGAGACGACCATGGAGGATCCAAGGACCAAGGCCAAGCATGGAAGAGGAGAAGGAAGAAGAAGCAAGGACAAGCTTCTGGAAAGCCCGGAACTTCCGGCCCCCGGACCTTCTGACCTTCCCGGAACCTCTGGCCCCGGAGTCCAGACCAGCCCCGAGCGCGCCAACTCTCTGGATAGCCCGGAACCCGGCCGGAACCTGCCCGGAACTTCCGGCCCCACCCGGAACTTCCGGCCTGCCTGCGTGCAAAGACTCGGGCCAAGGGCCCATGTATCCCCCCTCTCACTTACCCCTTCATGGGTTAGCACTATATATACCCCCCACCTCCTCCTAGTTAGGGTTAGCGTTGTGATAGCTTATTTGAGAGATAGAGCTACGCTCATCCATATCGGATGTCCTCCATGCGAGAGACTGCGGCATCTTCGGAGAAGATCCCTTTGGATTCATGCCCCCTTTCTAAGGGAAGATCCCCCCGTGGATTTAAGACCTCCTCACGGAGAAGACCGGCTACCTATGTATCGTCCCTAGTTGATTGTGTATTGTGTACCTTCCTTCGTGTTCATGGTTCTAGCACATGTGTGATCATACTTGTTCGTTTGAGTGTTCTCTTATGTTCCCCTCGTGATTTTCCCCTCGTTTCCCTCCTCGTGTTCTTCGCGTTCTTCGTGGGATCCGCTCCTTTCATGAAAGATCGTCCTATAGGGTTCTACCCTACATCATCTTGGTATCTAGAGCCACGTTGATCATGATTTCGGAACCTCCCCTCTTCGTTTTCTAGCCTAATTTTGTTGTGTCCTTCCCCAATTTCGAAAATCCCCACCAAAAAATAGCCCTAAATATTTTTTTGTGATTTTTTGGTTTGACGATGTTTTGTTGATTTTGATCCATCGATTTGTCGTGTCTTAAGTGGATCTAGCATTCTCCATCCTTTCCCCCATTTCTATCCACAAAATCGTCCCAATTTTGACCTTGGAAATCGAGTTTTTCCGCCCCCATTCTTATGTCTGGAATTTAGGGTTCGTCCCGGAAGAAATTCCACGACCCCCGGAACTTCCGGACTCCCCCAGAACTTCCGTCCTTACCCCAGAACTTCTGGGCTAAACAGAGAGTTTACCATCAATTGCTTGATCACATCACATTGAGCATGCATTACCATATTCATGCTATTGATAAACCGTCTCACTATGACATCATTTTGCACCGTGGTTGCATTGATCATATTCACAACACAATTGTGTGCATAATGAATGTTTTTGCTGCCATGAATGCTTTGCATACCATTCCATATCTTTTGGATAAGCTTCATGCACCTTGTCATGCTCAATCTTGTCGCGCAGACTCATTCTTACATGATGGACACTTTGTGTGCACTAAGCATTGTATTTCCGAGTGTCGATTGTGTTTGCTCTTTTTGCATGTGTACCACTCCGGAGACACCTTGGAGTACTTGGATTGCGCCATGTCTTCCACTTCATCCAACTAAAAGTCCGTCCACGACAACCGCTTCCATGGTGATGAGGATCATGATCGGAGGTCGGATCTTTCCCAAGGGAGGGGAGATGATGCGGAGCATCCTACGATCATCCCCATGTACACTCAAGCATACGCCTTTGGGCCTAAGGTGAACTCGCTCCTTCCCGAATCTTCCCTGACCACGAGGGTCTGTTTCCTGCGAGCAAATGAAGAACAAGCAAGAAACCGAGATTGCAATCTGGATATTGCGCATATAAGATGGAAGCTTTATTGATCAAGGTGGGGTTCTGTGACGTCTTGGTCTGGTCGTTGGACACAAACGAAGTACGAGAAGTTGCAGCTATGGCGAACTTTTAATCTAAACAAAACCCAAAGTCTAAACGATGCCCTAAGGGCTGTATATATGGATGAGAGAGGGGCAATTTCGTGGCCCTTGGTGGAGGGGCCAAAACCAACCCTAACTCTTGTTTCCCCACACATACAGACTCTAAAAATAGCCTATACTTAAGTACTTCGAAAATACATGGGCCTGGCCCAATAATAAGGTGATGCAGCACCTAAATAGCCTCTGGATGAAATTTATGAAGTGGCATCTTGTATATTTTGTCCCATGCTTCATGCACTCATTATGGTGTCTTCAGAGTGCTGGAATCATCACTTGTAACTCCATTCTTGTTCCCCTTGCGCATGCCATCATCTCCATGCTTGAACTTGCTCCAAGGTTCATCTTTCTTGTCCAAGCTAGGCCCTTCATTTGTAAGAGAAAACAAATGTATCCAATTTAGGCAGCATCATATTCTCATGAACATTAGAATCGTTACCAAGAAATGAAAGTACCTGATAATTAAATTGGCGTGCGTGAGCTCTAGTAATTGGTCCAGTATGTATAGCAGCAGGGGCTGTGGGTGTAACAATGGTATTGATGTACTCATCATCCTCCCCTTCTTGAAATGAAGTCGTCCTCGGCGAAAGTTCATCGTCCTCACCCAAATAAGGCTTCAAATCTGCAATGTTAAAAGTGGGACTAACCCCAAAATCCGCAGGCGGCTCAAGTTTATATGCATTATCATTTATTTTCTCTAACACCTTAAAAGGACCACCAGCACGTGGCATTTGCATAAATTAGGAAATCTATCCTTACGAAAATGTAACCAAACAAGATCTCCATGTGCAAACCCAACATGTTTTCTACCCTTATCTCCAACAATTTTATATTTAGTATTCATACGCTCAATGTTTTCCTTAGTTAACTCATGCATTTTTAAAATCAATTCAGCACGTTCTTTAGCATCAAAATTAACCTTCTCCGAAGATGGAAGAGGCAACAAATCAATAGGTGCACGAGGTAGGAAACCATACATAATTTCATAAGGGCACATCTTAGTAATAGAATGCAATGAACGATTATAAGCAAATTCAATATGAGGCAAGCATTCTTCCCACATTTTCTTATTATTCTTCAAAACAGCCCTAAGCATAGTAGACAAAGTTCTGTTGAATACTTCAGTTTGTCCATCAGTTTGGGGGTGACAAGTAGTACTGAAAAGCAGTTTAGTCCCCAACTTAGCCCTTAAACATATCCAAAAGTGGCTAAGAAATTTAGTATCATGATCTGAAACAATAATATTTGGCACACCATGCAAGCAAATAAATTCACGAAAGAACAAATCAGCAACATTAACAGCATCATCGCTTTTATGACATGGTATAAAGTGTGCCATTTTCGAGAACCTATCCATGACAAAAAATATGCTATCCCTGCCCTTCTTTGTTCGAGGTAAGCCTAAAACAAAGTCCATAGATATATCCTCCCAAGGAACACTAGGTACAGGCAAAGGCATATATAAACCATGAGGATTGAGTCGTGACTTAGCTTTTTGACATGTAGTGCAGCGAGCAACAAAACGCTCAACATCCCGTCTCATCTTTGGCCAAAAGAAATGTGTAGCAAGTATATCCTTCGTCTTATTGACGCCAAAGTGTCCCATTAATCCTCCTCCATGCGCCTCCTGCAACAACAAAAGACGAACGGAGCTAGCTGGAATGCATAGCTTGTTAGCACGAAACACAAATCCATCATTAAGAACGAACTTGTTCCAAGTTCTCCCTTCCTTACAATTCTGCAATACATCTTTAAATTCAGCATCATGATCATATTGATCTTTGATGGTCTCCAAACCAAATATTTTAAAGTCAGGTTGTGAAAGCATAGTATAACAACGAGACAATGCATCAACAATAACATTTTCTTTACCCTTCTTGTGTTTAATGACATAAGGGAAAGTCTCAATGAATTCAACCAGTTTAGCATGTCTACGGTTCAGTTTTGCTTGACTTTTAATGTGTTTCAAAGATTCATGATCAGAATGTATAACAAATTCCTTGGGCCATAAATAATGTTGCCATATTTCTAAGGTCCGAACAAGAGTATATAATTCTTTATCATAAGTAGAATAGTTCAGACTAGGCCCACTCAATTTTTCAGAAAAGTATGCAACAGGTTTGCCATCTTGTAATAACACACCTCGTAATCCAATTCCACTAGCATCACATTCAAGTTGAAAAGTCTTATTAAAATCAGGAAGTTGGAGTAAAGGAGCATGTGTCAACTTATCTTTCAATACCGTGAAGGCTTCTTCCTGTGCGGTACCCCAAACAAAAGGCACATCCTTCTCTGTAAGCTCATTGAGAGGTGCAGCAATGGTGCTGAAATCTCTCACAAAACGCCTATAGAAACTAGTGAGGCCAAGGAAACTCCTCACTTGTGTGACCGTTTTGGGCTGCGGCCAACTCTCAATAGCTTCAATCTTGGCTTTATCAACTTCAATTCCCTGTGGAGTAACAACATAGCCAAGAAAAGATACTCGGTCGGTGCAAAAGGTGCACTTTACAAGGTTACCAAACAAACGTGCATCACGTGGAGCAATAAAAACAACACGTAAATGTTCCGAATATTCCTCCAAAGATTTGCTATAAATCAATATGTCATCAAAGTAAACTACCACAATCGTCCAATGAAAGCACGTAAAACTTCATTCATTAACCTCATGAAAGTACTAAGTGCATTAGTTAACCCAAAAGTCATGACTAACCACTCATATAATCCAAACTTAGTTTTAAATGTTGTTTTTCATTCATCTCCCAATTTTATACGAATTTGATGGTATCCACTACGCAAATCAACTTTGGAGAATATTGTAGAGCCACTCAATTCATCAAGCATATCATCTAGCCTAGGAATAGGATGACGATAACGTATAGTAATATTATTAATGCCTCTACAATCAACGCACATATGCGATGTACCATCCTTTTTCGGCACTAAAATGATAGGAACAGCACAAGGACTAAGGCATTCGCGTATATAACCTTTGTCGAGCAGTTCTTGTACTTGACGCATAATCTCCTTCGTCTCCTCTGCATTCGTACGGTATGGTGCACGGTTGGGTAATGATGCACCGGGAATTAAGTCAATTTGATGCTCAATCCCTCGAATAGGTGGTAATCCCGGTGGCACGTCTTCTGGAAAGACGTTAGCGAACTCCTACAAAATGTTAGTGATAGCAGGAGGCAAAGAAGAAGGCACGTCCTCGAAAGAAAATAATGCCTCTTTGCACACAAAAGCATAGCAAACAGATTTGCTGAAATCTAGCTCATCAATATCAGATTTGGTGGCAAGTAAACATGCACTTTTCAATTTAATTTCAGAAGCAACACTAGATGTTTTATTATTAGGTTTCATTTGTTGCTCAAATTCTTTTGCCACAATCTGATTTTCACTCTTATTTTTCTCCTATTTTGCTTTATTAGCTCTATTAATATCATCTTTCAAAATGGATTCAGGAGTCATAGGAAGCAAGTAATATTTTTATCTTTATGAACAAGAGTATACTGATTGTTTCTACCATGGTGTACAGAATTTTTATCAAATTGCCATGGTCTACCAAGTAATAAGCAACATGCTTGCATAGGTACCACATCACAATCAACATAATCAGCATATGTAGAGATACTAAAATGCACACGAACAGTACGTGTGACCTTAACCTTGCCGCTGTTATTGAACCATTGGATGTAGTAAGGATGTGGATGTGGTCTTGTGGTGAGAGATAGCTTCTCCACCATCTCCATGCTAGCCAAGTTATTGTAGCTCCCTCCATTTATGATGACGCGAACAGAACATTCCTTCATAACTCCCTTTGTATGGAACAAATTATGCCTCTGATTTGGTCAGCTTGTGTAACCTGCACACTCAAAACATGTTGAGCAACTAAACATTCATACCTGTCAGCATCTTCAGCAGCCATGTATTGCGTCTCATGATCAAAATCGTCTCCGCCGTGTTCTTCATGTGTAATAAGAGCCAACGTCTCCTCATCATAGTCACTAGCGGACTCATACCCACCATCCTCAGTAGCAATCATCACGCGCTGAGATTGGCATTCTCTCGCAAAATGTCCTCTTCCCTTACAACGACGACAAAGAATATCACTGGTGTGCCCTGTTGATGCCATGGAAGAAGAAGAGCTCTGCGCAGGCCCGGCAGGTGTGCTCTTGGCAGATAGTGGTGGTTGTGCGTGCTTTCTTGTATCGCGGCTGGAGGTGGCCCTTGATGGAGGTGCTGGTGGAGTGGAAGTAGAGGATGCACGTGGTGTCCATGATGAAGATCGGCCTGCAGAAAAGTTAGTTCACGCCAATGCCTGTCGATCCAGCACTTCACGTTCAGCTTTACAAGCAACATGGAATAAACGAGTGATATTAGTATACTCCGTATACTCTAGAATGGTCTGAATCTCTCTATTTAAACCACCCATAAAACGTGCAAGCATAGCTTCATTCTCCCCAACAATACCACATCTAATCATGCCAGTTTGTAATTCCTGATAATATTCTTCTATAGAATTTTTTTTCCCTGTCTTAAGCGCTGCAATTTTTGAAGTAATTCACGTTGATAATATGGTGGAACCCAACGAGTACGCATAGCAGTTTTCAAAGCAGCCCAAGTAGCTGGAATATGATATAATCTACAATGTTTAGACCACCAAACACATGCAAAGCTAGTGAAAGCACAAACAGTAGCAGGAACACGTCTCTCCTCAGGATATTGTAAACATGTAAATCGTTGTTCAGTTTCTAACTCCCAAGTAAGATATATATCAGGAACATATCTACCCTCATATGGTGGAATATTCAATTTTAGTTTAGGAAGATGGTCATGTACCTCAGGTGGTGGTGCAGCCCTACCGTTGCAATGATATGCATGAGGACGACCTGGTGGTGGTGGTCCTGGTGGTTGCACATAGTTCTGATTTTGCTCAACCTGATCCTCGTAATGGTCCTCTACTTCTGCAGTAGCAGCAGGAGCGACAGAAGCACTAACAGTAGGTACAACAGCACCAGAAGTTTGACCAGGCTCAATGGGAACGTGTTGTGCTTGTCCCACTTGATTTGGAAGACGATGTTGTTGTTGGTGTAGAGGTGCGACAGGTGCAGCGGGCGGTGAAGACGCGCGAGCAATTCATTAAACTTGTTATCGAGCTTTGTTTCGAACGCCTTCTCAATGCCATATATCTTCTCCATGGCCTCTTCAAATCTGTTTAGCACATCTTCCACCTGTCCACTCATCATTTGCTGAAACTTATCATGTAACTCTTTGTTCGTCATGTTCTCCCAGTCAATCGCGTCGGGTTGTGATCCTGCCATGGTTAGCAGCAATAGAAACACACAAGAATATGATCCTACAGACTACTAGAAAATGGCGGTGGTGGAGTGTCACAAATCCGTCAAGAAAATCTCAATTTCTTACCAGTTCTTACCCAGCAGCAGGCGGTGTTCGGCAACCGTCGTACTCAAAACTCTCAAAGCTTGGATAGAGAGATTACCAAGGAGAGTCAAACGCACGACGTAGATATATGTGGAGCTAGGAAGGCTTATAATATGGTAGCAAAAAGGGTCATCAATAATCAATTCAGAGATGCAAAGTTGAATAAACGCTCAACGACGGTATTGTGCTGGTCCTAGGCTAGACCGTGCTGGAGACGCGAGCCTAGAACCCTAAAAAAAATCACGGCGCTGCATGTAAACAAGGGAAAAGCACACTCTGGAATTTTTTTCCGCTCCTCTTTTTTTTGTGAAAAATCACTATAATGGCGAGTGTCTCAAAATTCTTCCTTCGTCAAATTGACAGGATGGGCACGAAAAAAAAATTCGACTTTTTTCCGAAATTAGGGCATCGATGACGAAAAAGTGCGCCAAAAATTACTATGATGGCACGTGGCTCAAAAGTCCTAGAAAAGCCTAAAAATAGGATAGGGAAAAAAATTTGCCTGTGAATTTTTTTCCGAAACCTACTCAGGCAAGGAAACACGAATCGAAAAGTAGACGGACCTCGAAAACAAATTTGATATGAAAGAAACTCGAATTGGTGGTGGATATATGATGGTAGGATATGGCAGCGGTGGTGGTATATGGATACGGATTGGTGGTGGTATATGGATACGGATTGGTGATGGTATATTGATAGAGGCAAAGGTGTCCCGTATTTCGATTAGATGGTGGCTATCGTTTTGGAGGAAATCGACTTTGACGATCCGACTACGAACGTGCGAGGACGTCGCGCCTTAGCAATCGCTAAACCAACTCCAAGAGGTTATTGACCACGCCGGAGCACGATCAACCTGACCACGAAGGTATGTTTCCTGCAGGCAAACAAAGAACAAGCAAGAAACTAAGATTGCAATCTGGATATTGCGAATATAAGAGGAAAGCTTTATTTATCAAGGTGGGGTTCTGTGACGCCTTGGTCGGGTCGTTGAACACAAATGAAGTACGTGAAGTTGCAACTATGGCGAACTTTTGATCTAAACAAAACCCAAAGTCTAAACGGTGCCCTAAGGGCTGTATATATGGAGGAAGAGGGGGGGGGAATTTCGTGTCCCTTGGGGAAGGGGTCCGAAACCAACCCTATCTCTTGTTTCCCCACACATACGGACTCTAAAAACAGCCTATACTTATGTATTTCGAAATTACATGAGCCTGGCCCAATAATAAGGTGACGCAGCACCTAGAATAGCCTCTGGACGAAGTTTATGAAGTGGCATCTTGTATATTTCGTCCAAGGCTTCATGCACTCATTATGGTGGCTTCAATGTCCTGAAATCATCACTTGTAACTCCGTTCTTGTTCCCCTTGCGCATGCCATCAACTTCATGCTTGTTCTTGCTCTAATGTTCATCACTCTTATCCATGCCAGGCCCTTCATTTGTAAGAAAAACAAATGTATCCAATTTAGGCAGCATCATATTCTCATGAACATTAGAATCACTACCAAGAAACGAAAGTACCTGATAATTTAATTGGCGTGCGCGAGCTCTAGTAATTGGTCCAGTATAGGTAGTAGTAGGGGATGTGGGTGTAACAATGGTATTGATGTCCTCATCATCATCCCCTTCTTGAAATGAAGTCGTCCTCGACGGAAGCTCATCTTCCTCACCCAAATAAGGCTTCAAATCTGCAATGTTAAAAGTGGGACTAACCCCAAAATCTGCAGGTAGCTCAAGTTTATATGCATTATCATTTATTTTCTCTAACACCTTAAAAGGACCATCAGCACGTGGCATTAACTTTGATTTGCGCAAATTAGGAAACCTATCCTTACGCAAATGTAACCAAACAAGATCTCCAGGTGCAAAGAGAACATGTTTTCTACCCTTATCTCCAGCAAGTTTATATTTAGCATTCATACGCTCAATGTTGTCCTTAGTTAACTCATGCATTTTTAAGATCAATTCAGCCCATTGTTTAGCATCAAAATTAACCTTCTCCGAAGATGGAAGAGGCAACAAATCAATGGGTGCACGAGGTAGGAAACCATACATTATTTTAAAACGCACATCTTAGTAGTAGAATGCAACGAATGATTATAAGCAAATTCAATATGAGGCAAGCATTCTTCCCACATTTTCTTATTATTGTTCAAAACAGCCCTAAGCGTAGTATACAATGTTCTATTGACTACTTCAGTTTGACCATCCGTTTGGGGGTGACAAGTAGTACTTAAAATGTTAGTGACCATCCATTCTTGTACTTGACGCATAATCTCCTTCGTCTCCTCCGGATTGGTACGATATGGTGCACGGTTGGGTAATGATGCACTGCGAATTAAGTCAATTTGATGCTCAATCCCTTGAATAGATGGTAATCCCGGTGGAACGTCTTGTGGAAAGACGTCAGTGAACTCCTGCAAAATGTTAGTGACAGCAGGAGGCAAAGAGGAAGGCACGTCCTCGAATGAAAATAATGCCTCTTTGCACATAAAAGCATAGCAAACAGATTTGCTAAAATCTAGATCATCAATATCAGATTTGGTGGCAAGTAAACATGCACTTTTCAATTTAATTTTAGAAGCAACACTAGATTGTTTATTATTAGGCTGCATTTGTTGCTCAAATTCTTTTGCCACAATCTGATTTTCACTCTTATTTTTCTCCTGTTTTGCTTTATTAGCTCTATTAATATCATCTTTCAAAATGGAATCAGGAGTCATAGGAAGCAAAGTAATATTTTTATCCTTATGAACAAGAGTATACTGATTGTTTCTACCATGGTGTACAGAATTTTTATCAAATTGCCATGGTCTACCAAGTAATAAGCAACATGCTTGCATAGGTACCACATCACAATCAACATAATCAGCATATGTAGAGATACTAAAATGCACACGAATAGTACATGTTACCTTAACCTTGCCGCTGTTGTTGAACCATTGGATGTAGTAAGGATGTGGATGTGGTCTTGTGGTGAGAGATAGCTTCTCCACCATCTCCATGCTAGCCAAGTTATTGCAGCTCCGTCCATCTATGATGACGCGAATAGAACGTTCCTTCACAACTCCCTTTGTATGGAACAAATTATGCCTCTGATTTTGCTCAGCTTGTGTAACCTACACACTCAAAACATGTTGAGCAACTAAACATTCATACCTATCAGCATCTTCAGCAGCCATGTATTGCGTCTCATGACCAGAATCATCTCCACCATGTTCTTCATGTGTAATAAGAGCCAAAGTCTCCTCATCATAGTCACTAGCGGACACATACCTACCATCCTCAGTAACAATCATCACACGCTTAGATGGGCATTCTCTCGCATAATGACCTCCACCCTTGCAACGTCGACAAATAATATCATGTGCTTGCCCTATTGATGCCATGGATGAAGAAAAACTCTTTGCAGGCCCAAAAGGTGTGCTCTTGGCAGATAGTGGTGATTGTGCCTGCTTTATTGTATCACAGTTGGAGGTGGCCGCCGACGGAGGTGACGGTGTTGCAGAACATGTGGAAGTAGATGATGCACGTGGTGTCCATGATGAAGGTTTACCTGCAGAAAAGTTAGTCCGCGCCAATGCCTGTCTTTCCTGCACTTCACGTTCAGCTTTACAAGCATGATGGAATAAACGAGTGATATTATTATAATCCTTATAGTCTAGAATGGTATGAATCTATCTATTTAATCCATCCAGAAAACGTGCAAGCATATCTTCATTCTCCTCAACTATACGACATCTAATCAAGCCAGTTTGTAATTCCTGATAATATTCTTCTACCGAATTTTTTCCTTGTCTTAAGTGCTGCAATTTTTGAAGTAATTCATGTTGATAATATGGTGGAACCCAACGAGTACACATAGCAGTTTTCAAAGCAGCCCAAGTAGCTGGAACAGGATATAATCGACAATGTTCAGACCACCAAATACATGCAAAGCTAGTGAAAGCACAAACAGCAGCAGGAACACGTCTCTCCTCGGGATATTGTAAACATGTAAATCGTTGTTCAGTTTCTAACTCCCAAGTAAGATATATATATCAGGAACATATCTACCCTCAAATGGTGGAATATTCAATTTCAGTTTAGGGAGATGGTCATGATCTCGTACCCGAGGGGAAGCCCTAACATTACCATTATTTGCATGTGGATGACCTGGTGGTTGTGGTGCTGGTGGTTGCATGTAGTTCTGATTTTGATCAACCTCATCCTCGTAATCTCCCACATAATCATCCTCCTCCACATCAGCAGCAGGAGCCACAGAAGTATCAACAGCAGCACTAACAGTTTGGCCAGGCTGAAGAGGGACACAGCTCGCTCGACAGAGGGCTGTTTCCCGACGTGGAGGTAGTCGTCGTTGTTGTTGTTGCAGAGGTGCGGTAGGTGCAACCGGTGGTGGTGGTGGAAAACGCGAAAGCAATTCAGCAAACTTGTTATCGAGCTTTGTTTCAAACGTCTTCTCCATGCCATCTATCTTCTCCATGGCCTCGTCAAATCTATTTAGCACATCCTGCACATGTCCACTCATCATTTGCTGAAACTTATCATGAAGCTCCTTGTTCGTCAAGTTCTCCCAATCAGTCTCGTCGGCTTGTGATCCTGGCATGGTTAGCAGCAATAGAAACACACAAGAATATGATCCTATAGACTACTAACAAGTGGTGGTGGTGATGGGTGTCACAAATCCGTCAAGCAAATCTCAAATTCTTACCAGTTCTTACCCAGCAGCAGGTGGTGATCGGCAACCGATGTAGTCAAAACTCTCAAAGCTTGGATAGAGCGATTACTAGGGAGAGTCAAATGCACGATGTAGATGTATGTGGAGCTGGGAAGGCTTATAATATGGTAGCAAAAAGGGTCAGCAGTAATCAATTCAGAGATGCAAAGTTGAATAAACGCTCCACGACGGTATTGTGCTAGTCCTAGGCTAGACCATACTAGTGACGCGAGTCTAGAACACTAACAAAATCACGGCGCTGCACGTAAACAAGGGAGGAGCACACTCTGAATTTTTTTTTCTTTTTTTTCACTTTTTTTCCTCTTTTTTTTTACTTTTTTCCTCTTTTATTTTGCTATGCAACAATTTTTTTCAAAAAAGTCTACAAATGTCCTAAAAACTGCCTAGCCAGAATTATTTTTTTGAAACTGGAACTATTTTTCTTCTGCTGATGGCTCGGAAGTTGGGGAGTCCTTCTCTGTCACAACTCGGAGTATGGTGTGATCTCGAAATCCTAAACAGAGTAACAAAATACTGGACTCGGAATAGGACTGGTGGCGGAGATGAATCTGGTGGAACTCGGACTGGTGGCGGGTATATGTTGCAGGTGGACTCGGATTGGTGTGATGGCAGCGGATATGTGGTGGCGTATATGGACTCGGATTGGCGGTGAATATGTGGTATATGGCAGCAACGATGATGATGATGCGGTGGTGATATATGGCAGCGGCGACGTGACAACCTGTGAACAGAACTCGAAACTCTAAAGGACTAGACGCTAAAACCAGCAACTTGACACGACGATGCAACCACAAATTAAACAAAGCAAATACACAAAAGATTATGCAAAGGCTCACATTGGTTCGGATGGGATGAACTAACCCTAATTTTTTTGGCTTTTTCATGGACTATAGGTATGAAGAACAGACTCGATCTAAACTACGAAAAACTATAAAATCTCACCGAGCAACCTGGAAATTTGATACCACTTGATAGAGGCAAAGGTGTCCCGTCTTTCAATGAGATGGTGGCTATCGTTTTGGAGGAAATTGACTTTGATGATCTGACTACGAACGTGCGAGGACGTTGCGCCTTAGCAATCGCTAAACCAACTCCGAGAGGTTATTGACCACGCCGGAGCACGCTCAACCTGACCACGAAGGTCTGTTTCCTGCAGGCAAACGAAGAACAAGCAAGAAACTAAGATTGCAATCTGGATATTGCGAATATAAGAGGAAAGCTTTATTGATCAAGGTGGGGTTATGTCACGCCTTGGTATGGTCGTTGAACACAAACGAAGTACGCGAAGTTGCAACTATGGCGAACTTTTGATCTAAATAAAACCCAAAGTCTAAACGGTGCCCTAAGGGCTGTATATATGGAGGAAGAGGGGGGAATTTCGTGGCCCTTGGGGAAGGGTTCCGAAACCAACCCTATCTCTTGTTTCCCCACACATACGGACTCTAAATACAGCCTATACTTATTTATTTCGAAATTACATGGGCCTGGCCCAATAATAAGGTGACGCAGCACCTAGAATAGCCTCTGGATGAAGTTTACGAAGTGGCATCTTGTATATTTCGTCCAAGGCTTCATGCACTCATTATGGTGGCTTCAATGTCCTGAAATCATCACTTGTAACTCCGTTCTTGTTCCCCTTGCGCATGCCATCAACTCCATGCTTGTTCTTGCTCCAATGTTATTCACTCTTATCCATGCCAGGCCCTTCATTTGTAAGCATAACAAATGTATCCAATTTAGGCAGCATCATATTCTCATGAACATTAGAATCGTTACCAAGAAACGGAAGTACCTGATAATTTAATTGGCGTGCGCGAGCTCTAGTAATTGGTCCAGTATAGGTAGTATTAGGGGCTGTGGGTGTAACAATGGTATTGATGTCCTCGTCATATATGGAGACGGATTGGTGATGGTATATGGAGACAGATTGGTGGCGGATAAGCGGTGGAGGTAGATGGCAGGGGCGATGATGATGGTGCGGCGGCGGCGTGACAACTTATGACCAGAACTCATACTCTAAAGACTAGACTCTAAGAACAGCAACTAGACACGACGATGCAACCGCAAATTCAACAAAGCAAAAACTGAAAAGACTATGCAAAGGCTCAGATTGGTTCGGATATGATGAACTAACCCTAATTTTTTTTGGCTTTTTTTTGTGGACTGTAGGTATGAAGAACAGACTCGATCTAAACTACGAAAAACTATAAAATCTCATCGAGCAACCTGGAAATCTGATACCACTTGATAGAGGCAAAGGTGTCCCGATGTTTCGATGAGATGGTGGCTATCATTTTTGTGGGAGTCGACCTTGACGATCCGACTACGAACGTGCGAGACGTCGCGCCTTAGCAATCGCAAAACCAACTTCCAAGGGGTTATTGACCACGCCGGAGCATGATCAACCTGACCACGAGGGTCTGTTTCCAGCGAGCAAACGAAGAACAAGCAAGAAACTGATATTGCAATCTGGATATTACGAATATAAGATGGAAGCTTTATTGATCAAGGTGGGGTTCTGTGACGTCTTTGTCTGCTCGTTGGACACAAACGAAGTACGCAAAGTTGCAGCTATGGCAAACTTTTAATCTAAACAAAACCCAAACTCTAAACGATGCCCTAAGGGCTATATATATGGAGGAGAGAGGGGGAATTTCGTGGCCCTTGGTGGAGGGGTCCGAAACCAACCCTAACTCTTGTTTCCCCACACATACGGACTCTAAAAACAGCCTATACTTAAGTACTTCGAAAATACATGGGTCTGGCCCAATAATAAGGTGACACGGCACATAGAATAGCCTCTGGATGAAATTTATGAAGTGGCATCTTGTATATTTCGTCCCTTGCTTCATGCACTCATTATGGTGGCTTCAGAGTCCTGGAATCATTACTTGTAACTCCGTTCTTGTTCCCCTTGCGCATGCCATCATCTCCATGCTTGAACTTGCTCCAAGGTTCATCTTTCTTGTCCAAGCTAGGCCCTTCATTTGTAAGCAAAACAAATGTATCTAATTTAGGCAGCATCATATTCTCGTGAACATTAGAATCGTTACCAAGAAACGAAAGTACCTGATAATTCAATTGGCGTGCGTGAACTCTAGTAATTGGTCCAGTATGTATATCAGCAGGGGTTGTGGGTGTAACAATGGTATTGATGTCCTCATCAACATCCGGCCCCCAGCCCGGACATCCGGCGCCTGTCTGCGCAAAGTGAACGGGCCAAGGGCCCATGTATCCCTCTTTCCCACTTACCCCTTTGTGGCTTAGACTATATATACTCCCCCACCTCCTTCTAGTTCGGGTTAGCGTTGTGATAGCTCATTTGAGAGATAGGGCTTCACTCATCCATATCGGATCTACTCCACGAGAGAGATCGCGGCCCCTCTACGGAGAATATCCACCTTGGATTCAAGACCCCTCACGGGAAGATCCCCTTGTGGATTCAAGACCTCCTCACGGAGAAGAACCGGTTACCTCTTGTATCATCCGTTGTTGACTATGGATCTTGTATCTCTCTTTGTGTTTCGAGGATCTAGCACATGTGTGATCATACTTGTTGGTTTGAGTGTTCTCTTGTGTTCCCCTTGTGATTTTCCCCTCGTTTCCCTCCTCGTGTTCTTCGCGTTCTTCGCGGGATCCGCTCCTTTCGTGAAAGATCGGGCCACTAGGGTTCTACCCTATATCACATTATTTGTGTAGGTGTGAGAAACCGACAAGAATTGGTACGAATTGTGCTATTTCCTTGTCCACATTGGAGTGATCATTGATCCACTTTCAACTTCGGTCAAGGTATATTTGGTATTCGTTCTTCTCTTTCTACCACTCACATTTTTCTCTTGGAGTGATGGATAGGCAAGGCATTTCATCTCCGGTCTTCAACAACAATGACGGCGTGAACAACTACATCACCAAAACCGTCAATCTTCGATCTACAACGACAAATGCAAGGCGCACAATCAAGATTGCGAGAGCGCATTGAGAACCTCTCCATCGACATTCGCCACTCCGAAGCAAGGAAACGAGACTACATCCACAACAAGCTTTCCGCGCACAAGGAGGAGAAAGATGAAAGGATGGAGGAGATTCGGACTTTGTTGGCCAAACGTTCTTCCCTTTCATCATCCTCAAGGCGGCGGCGAGCAAGTCAATCATCTTCGGAGCGCCCAAGCGACACAAGCGCAAGTCGTCCACATGTCACCTCCAAGCATCATGTGCACGACAACGACGAACGCCATCGAGCTCAAGCACGACAATGACACCATCAACATGATGATGCTCGAGATGCGCCTACCTACAAGTCCCAACAAGCCCTACTTCACGCCAAGTCCAAACTTCATGATCAAAAGAGAAGACCGCGAGACGAGCACCACCAAGACGGAGCTACGGCTACACCAACCACTTCGGCATCTTCGCTAAGTGCTATCAAGGCATCTTCGCCTTTGGACGTACGGCATCTTCGCCTACTTCCCGTGAGTTCGCCTACATCAACATCATCAAGTACACGATGACCACCTACGAGCGAGGGCGACACTTCCATCTTCAGAAGCCCCTCAAGGAAGATGGCCGAGCATAAGAAATTCCTTTGGTCATGGAGACGAGCTACGAGGTGCCACATCATATGGACCTCCTACAACAAGATGGCGACAAGAAGGTCGAGCAAGGGCCATCCCCTTCGACCATGACGACGCGCACGAACCTCTTCAACAACATGAAGACGGCGCCCATATTGGACTCATACTCCGAGTCAAGCTACGAGACCGCTCATGAGACCTTATCTTTTGTCTTCGAGGAGAGTGATGATGTGTTGTCTTCGGTCTTCATCCACGACTACGACCACGACATGATTAAGCATGGAGACATTTGCACCAACATCTCTCCGACACCCACATATGACGAGATGCCCCAATTGCCATGTGAGGAGAGTCACCACCACATGAGTGACATGAGTGACTCCACCCTACATGACATTGAGAGCATTTCCTATGAGAGGATGAGTGTGACCACCACTAGCCCCACACTTGAGAGCATGCCACACATCCTATGTGAGGTTGAGAACCATTTGAGTGATTCTACCATCCATATGAGTGAGAGCATCGAAGAGGGAGTGAGTGAGCCACAACACTTAGTGAGTGAGGTAGTTGAGACGGCATGTGAGGACACTATGATTTCTAACGACTTAACCTCTACTCCGAGTGTGTTTTCTTCATCGATGCTAGGTCTCCTACATGATGACATGCCTATCCTCGACGAGTCCATACCTCTAATGGAGACAACCATGGCCATGTGGAAGAAGATGCACGCCCACATGGTTCCATCAAGATGAAGATGACAACGACTTGGTCTTTGACACCTCACCTACACACATGAGTGATGCTCCAAAGCTAACATAGGTGATGGCGCTTCTCTTGTCCCACTAGTGGACTATTCTACGAATGATTGCTTGCATGATGTTGAAACACCTATTCCCATGCTTCATGCTAGTGCAACTTCTTCATGTCATGACTTACCAATTTATGATGAATATCATGATGAGCATGTTGATTTGCTAGTTGTGATGCTATGCTCCATAGGATATCATGTGAAAATTCTATTGGTCACATCATGTTTGACAATCCATTGAACTTGTCATATGCTATGAGTGAGATCTCCCATATTGCATCATTACAATCTCAACATAGTAACTATGCATGCCCCGTTACAATAAATCCCATTTGCACTTATGGCATAGATGACGAGACGATGGCCATTGGCCTTTGTTTTTCTTGTGATGATATTGCCATGCTTCCTTTACATGATTTGCGCAATTCATCTACTATGCCATGGCATGATCACAATGTTCCACATATGCATTGTTTTGGATGTTGTCAATATTCTCTGTGTGATGTTTCCACTAATGATGATGAGGAGACCCCCATAGTTTCCTCAGACGTATTAGGAGATTTTGATGCATTCCATACTTTGCATGATTCCCATAACTGCTTGCACCATATGCATTCCATGAATAACAATGCTCTACATATTTCATGTGATGCATTACACAATTTGAGTCTCCATTATGCTATACATAACAACAAACCTATCATGACGGATGCCATGTTTCTATATCACGCATCTCATCTAATCAAGCATTGGATATTTTATGTTAACCAACACAAGCACGTGCGCATCTTGATGGATGATGTGTACATCTAACACGCACACACAATTTTCCCTTTGTCTTTGTTTTGGGTAGGTACTCGCGTATACTCGTCAACCTCTCAATACCAAGAGTTGACGAAAAGAGCTCTTGAGAGCAACAACGATTTGGGATCCCGTGAACTATCCTTCCCACCACTCTCTTCGCACAACGACTACGCGCATCTCTTTCACTTGGCTCTCACATGGCTATGGGCTATATACCGCTTGTCGCTTCATGCTCATTTTACCGTGGTCACTTTGCATGATATGCTTGCTTCTATGCCTTTGCCATGCAATTGTGACCCTTGCTTGCATCTACCCATTATTCACCATTATGCTACTCCTATGTGTATTTGCATGCTTGGTGGAGATCCTTGTTGCTATTGCCATGTTTATCATGTGCCTCATGCTATTGATGCTATTTTGCTCATATCCTCCTTTCATGCTTGTGCTATGCCATGTGAATTATTCATGCACAATATTCCCACCCATGACATGCTTGCTATGATTCCCTCTAGTATGTTGCATCCTCGCACTACTAGCTCACACCACTTGATTGCTATGATTGCTTGCTTTGTCGCATCACCCATGTTCCATTCTTACTTGCTTTCTTGGGTTGATGACGTATATGCTCATGCCTCTCACATGATACATCTTGTTCATTGTCGCTTGCCTCCAATTGTTATGCTTATTGATCGTGGAGACTTGGACACCTTACTTGTGATGCATGCTTGTTTGATTAAGCCTATTGTATTTGGATGTTCTTGCATCATATGCCTCCATACTATGAAATGCTCCCTTGTCCTTTCTTATGATGAGCATGATGCATACACTTGTTGGGTATATTACCACACGAATGATAGGTTTTGCACTTCCGCTAACCTCATTTGTTTTTCCAAGTGGTTGTCATGTTCTTTCATTTGGGAAGATTCACAAGGCGGTGCCGTTATGCGATAACTTGTTCATGCGAAGGCATACAAGATGTGAAACACCAACATTTGCGAGAATCTCCTAAAGGTGAACTCCTTCCCTTTGAGCCATCCTCAATTATGCATATTGGATGGGTCACTCTTTCGTTGTTGTCTCCTCCTTGTTGTCTACATGATACATCTCGTGAATAGAGGAGCGGCATTGGAGATTGGCTCTATGGACCTTCAAGTTTAGGTGTGCTCGGAGTTAATGGATTCACCATCGGACCACCACTTCTACCACAACATTGAGCTATGGTACAACACCACCCATAACAAATTTGCATCTTATGCATGGATTGACTCACATTATGATTGCCTTGTTGCATCTATTTCCATGTCATCCATGATATATGAGTTTGTGCATTTCCTTAGATAATTTGTTGTGATCTTTCTTGATGGCATATTCATACATCATGATCATATTGCCCATCGTGATAGAGGCAAAGGCGTTCCGTCCTTCGATGAGATGGTGGCTATCATTTTAGAGGAAGTCGACTTTGATGATCCGACTACGAACGTGCGAGGATGTCGCGCCTTAGCAATCGCTAAACCAACTCCGAGGGGTTATTGACCACGCCGAAGCACGATCAACCTGACTGATGAGGACATCAATACCATTGTTACACCCACAGCCCCTGCTGCTATACATACTAGACCAATTACTAGAGCTCGTGCACGCCAATTGAATTATCAGGTACTTTCATTTCTTGGTAACGATTCTAATGTTCATGAGAATATGATGCTGCCTAAATTGGATACATTTGTTTTGCTTACAAATGAAGGGCCTAGCTTGGACAAGAAAGATGAACCTTGGATCAAGTTCAAGCATGGAGATGATGGCATGCGCAAGGGGGTCAAGAACGGAGTTACAAGTGATGATTTCAGGAGTTTGAAGCCACCATAATGAGTGCATGAAGCCTTGGACGAAATATACAAGATGCCACGTCATAAATTTTGTCTAGAGGCTATTTTAGGTGCTGTGTCACCTTATTATTGGGCCAGGCCCATGCATTTTCGAAATACTTAAGTATAGGTTGTTTTTAGAGTCCATATGTGTGGGGAAACAAGAGTTAGGGTTGGTTTCGAACCCCTCCTCCAAGGGCCACGAAATCCCCCCCTCTTCCTCCATATATACAGCCCTTAGGGCGTCGTTTAGACTTTGGGCTTTGTTTAGATTAAAGTTCGCCATAGCTGCAACTACGCGTACTTCGTTTGTGTTCAACAACCAGACAAAGGCGTCACAGAACCCCACCTTGGTCAATAAGGCTTTCATCTTATATTAGCAATATCCAGATTACAATCTCATTTTCCTGCTTGTTCTTCATTTGCTCACAGGAAACAAACCCTCGTGGTCAGGCTGATCGTGCTTCGGTGTGGTCAATAACCCTCGGAAGTTGGTTTAGCGATTGCTAAGGCGCGACGTCTCGCACGTTTGTAGTCGGATCGTCAAGGTCGACTCCCATAGAAAATGATAGCCACCATCTCATCGAAACATCGGGACACCTTAGCCACTATCAAGTGGTATCAGATTTCCAGGTTGCTGGGTGAGATTTTACAGTTTTTCGTAGTTTAGGTCGAGTCTGTTCTTCATACCTATAGTCCACGAAAAAGCCAATAAAAATAGGGTTAGGTCAGGAGTTTTGTGTGAATTTTTGTGATTTTTCGGGGTTCGTTTGGATATCTTTATGCATTAACTGAGTTTTCGATGCATTTTATGTGCATAATTCAAATTTCGACTACATGCACATGCTCCAGTGCATATAAATTGGTTGAAAAATCAAATCTGTGTCCTTGGGTGCATGCTTAGGTCCCATGCGACAAATGGGCATGAATTTCAAACACTGGGGCACCATTGATTGCTGGCTAAACATTGAGATGCATGGTTTTTAAATTCTAGTAAATCCAAAACTCATCTGAAATCCATGAAACTTGGCATGCTATCATGGAGTAGCATCAACATGCCGTGGTACAAATTTTGTCCCATATGGGGCAGGCTTGGGTATATGCTTCTCACAAACCAGAGCTTCTCACAACAAGCATGATGGTTTTCGGTAGGGAACGTCCCACCTTTGGAGACGAAACGATATCCATTGCCTCTTATTGCTTTCAAATTTTTTCTCGTGTCAACATAGAACAACAGGAGTCTTGTGTGAAGTTTTGCGATTTTTTGGGGTTCGTTTGGACATTTTTATGCATTAACAGAATTTTCAATGCATTTTATGTGCATAATTCAAATTTGAACTACATGCACATGCTATAGTGCATATAAATTGATTGAAAAATCAAATCTGTGTCCTTGGGTGCATGCTTAGTTCCCATGCAAGAAATGGGCATGGATTTCAAACATCGAGGCACCGTTGATTGCAGGCAAAACATTGAGATCCATGGTTTTTAAATTCTAGTAAATCCAAAACTCGTTTGAAATTCATGAAACTTGGCATGCTATCATGGAGCGGCATCAACATGCCATGGTACAAATTTTGTCCCAAATGGGGCAGGTTTGGGTATACGCTTCTCACAAACCGGAGCTTCTCACAACAAGCATGGTGGTTTCGGTAGGGAACGTCCCACCTGTGGGGACGAAACGATATCCATTCCCTCTTATTGCTTTCAAATTTTGTTCTCATGTCCACATAGAACAACATGAGTGTTGTTTGAATTTTTGTGATTTTTCGGGGTTCGTTTGGACATTTTTATGCACTAACAGAGTTTTCAATGCATTTTATGTGCATAATTCAAATTTGAACTACATGCACATGCTCCAGTGCATATAAATTGGTTGAAAAATCAAATCTGTGTCCTTGGGTGCATGCATAGGTCCCATGCAAGAAATGGGCATGAATTTCAAACACTGGGGCACCGTTGATTGCCGGCAAAATATTGAGGTCCATGGTTTTTAAATTCTAGTAAATCCAAAACTCGTCTGAAATTCATGAAACTTGGCATGCTATCATGGAGCGGTATCAACATGTCGTGGTACAATTTTTGTCCCATATGGGGCAGGTTTGGGTATATGCTTCTCTCAACAAGCATGATGGTTTTCGGTAGTGATGCGGAGCATCCTACGTTCATCTCCATGTACACCTTCATAGCACATCAAGCCCCAAGTGGACCTACCGGACTTAAGGTGAACCCGCTCCTCCTTAAGATTTACATGAATATCTATGGGACATGGTCGCTACCTCACCATGGAACGTTGTGCATCATTAGGTACGAGGGCGACCACCGCCAAGCAGCTAAGGAGCTTCTCGGAGGCCAATGAGAAGGACCCCAAGGCCACAAGGAAGAAGGAGGAGTGCACGAAGATCAACTCTGCACTTCCCAGGCGACCCCGTGCCCACGGGCCTCGAAGACCCTGTGCGCACGGGCTACACAGAGAGCTGGCGCCGGAGCACCCCATGCGCACGGGCCTGTACCGTGCCCACGGGACCCCCGTGCGCACGGGCCCTATAGGATGGATGGCTGTGATTGATGTTTGGGCCTCCTCTTCATCCACGTCGTCCCTCACCTCCAGCCACCTATATATTCTATACCTAGACCATTTGTTAGGGTTAGCAAAGGATATGATAGACATATGAGAGCTTTGCTCCTTGTACCACTCCTCCTCTTCAGAGAGAGAGAGACCTCTCCCTTGGAGATCAAGACCTCCTATGGAGAAGATCTGATGTAGGGTAGAACCCTAGCAGCCCGATCTTTCACGAAAGGAGCGGATCTCGCGAAGAATGCGAAGAACACGAGGAGGGAAACGAGGGAAAACACAAGGGGAAACACTAGATGAACACTCAAACTAACAAGAACAAGTCACACATGTGCTAGATCCTCGGGTACATAGAACGATACACGAATCCACGGACAAGTAAGGACGATACAAGGGTAGCGGTTCTTCTCCGTGAGGAGGTCTTGAATCCACGGTGGATCTTCTCCGAAGAGGGGCCGCGGTCTCTCTCAAGGAGTAGATCCGATATGGATGAGCGAAGCTCTATCTCTGAGTATGAGCTAAACCAACGCTAACCCTAGAAAGTCATACGGGATAGAGTATATATAGTCTAGGTGACGAAAGGGTACACGGGCCTCGGCCCAAGTGGCTGCGCGCAGGCAGGGCTGGAAGTTCCGGGCACCGGAGGTTCCGGGGAGGGTCCGGCCTAACCAGAGAGTTGGCAAGGTGGAGATGTGCTGGCATCCAGGGGCTGGAAGGTCCGGGCAAGCCGGAGGTTCCGGGTGCCGGAAGGTCCGGGACGGGGTCCGGGCTAACCCGAGAGTTGGCACGCCTGGGCTGGTCGAAGTCATCGGCGGCCGAAAGCTCCGGGTCAGCCGGAAGGTCCGGGGGCCGGAACTTCCGGGCTCTGGCCGGAAGTTCCGAGCTGTCCAGAATGTTGACGCCTGTCTCTTCTTCTACAGTCCTCGGCTCAGAGTCTTGAGCGTTGTACCTGATGACACATAGTATCTCGGACTTAGGCAGTAGCCATGTCTCACTTGAAGAGGGGGGAAACTCAAGTAGGAGTGATGTCACCTCAGATTGAATAGCACGTGCCCTAGCCCTTGTCATTGGTCCACTTGGAGCTTGGATAGTTGAGGTGGCATCCATGGTGATGGTTGTGGGACGCTCCGCATCATCTCCCCTCCCTTGGGGAAGATCCGTCCTCGGATCGAGTTCTTCATCACGTTGAAGATGTCACTCATGTTGTATTTGTTGTGCGGGAGGTCGATCTTGTAAGCGTTGTCGTTGCAGCGTGCGAGCACCTTGAAGGGTCCATCTTCTCGAGGTTGAAGCTTAGACTTGTGTTCTTGTGGAAAGCGCTCCTTGCGAAGGTGTAGCCACACGAGATCACCAATGTTGAAGACCATAGGTTGCTTGTTGACGTTGAACTTGGTCGCAAGGCGTTGTAATTGGCGCTCGATGGTGTTTCTTGTATCTTCATGCACCTTCTTGAGATGGGTCACTCGTGCACTTGCGTCCAAATTGATTCTCTCTTGGAGTGGAAGAGGTAGAATATCCAATGGTGACAAAGGGTTGAATCCGTAGACGACCTCGAAAGGGGACTTGCCGGTTGTTGAGTGTCTTGCTCAGTTGTAGGCGAACTCGGCGATGGGTAGACACTCCTCCCACTCCTTGATGTTCTTCTTGATGAGTACTCGAAGTAGAGCAGAGAGTGTGCGGTTTGTCACCTCCGTTTGGCCGTCGGTTTGAGGATGGTATGCCGTGGAAAAGAGTAGCTTGATTCCGAGCTTGGCGCATAGGGTCTTCCAAAAGTAGCTAAGGAACTTGACGTCGTGGTCGGAGACGATGGTTTTTGGCACACCATGGAGACGCAAAATTTCCCTACAAAAGAGATTAGCAACATGTGAAGCATCGTCTATCTTGTGGCAAGGAATAAAATGTGCCATTTTTGAGAAACAGTCCACAACGACAAATATAGAATCTCTCCCATTTCGAGTTCTAGGCAAACCAAGGACAAAGTCCATGCTAATGTCTTCCCAAGGTTGGTATGGAATTGGTAAAGGCATATAGAGACCATGAAATTGAGCTTTGGACTTAGCTTTGCGACATGTAGAACACTGGTTGGTGAAACGATTGACATCCCGAAACATCTTAGGCCAAAAGTAGCTCTTCGAGAGCGTGGCAAACGTCTTGTCGCGTCCGAAATGTCCCATTAAGCCTCCTCCATGAGATTCCTGCAAAAGCAACAAACGAAGAGAGGACTCGGGAATACAAAGTTTGTTAGCTCTCATAAGGTAGCCATCTTTGATGTAATAGCGTTCCCAAGATGTATTCGATAAACACTTGGCATAAGGAATGGCAAAAGTTGCATCATGCTCATATAAGTCTTTGATATGCTCGAAGCCAATGACATCTAACTCAAGTTGCGTGACAAGCATGCAAATGCGGGAAAGAGCATCTGCTACTATGTTTCCTTTACCCTTGATGTACTTGATGACATAGGGAAAAGACTCAATAAATTCACTCCATTTAGCATGACACTTGTTCAACTTAGTTTGTCCCTTAAGATACTTGAGAGTCTCATGATCGGTATGAATGATAAACTCATGGGGACGAAGGTAGTGTTCCCATTCATGCAAAACGCAGACTAAAGAATATAGCTCTTTGTCATAGATGGTATAATTGAGTTGCTCTCCGGAAAGTTTCTCACTAAAGTAAGCTACGGGGCGCTTCTCTTGCGTTAACACACCTCCTATGCCATTACCACTAGCATCGCAATGAATTTCAAAAGGCTTGTCGAAGTTGGGTAAAACAAGCACGGGAGTATGAGTAAGCAAATTCTTAAGCTTATTGAATGCGGTATCTTGGGATGGTCCCCAAACAAAAGGCGCATTCTTCTTGCTCAAAGCATGCAAAGGCGAAGCAATGGTGCTAAAATCCTTTACAAAGCGACGATAGAAACCCGCAAGGCCAAGAAAACTACGCACTTGATGCAAGTTGGTTGGTTGCAGCCAAGTCTTAATAGCATTTATCTTGGACTCATCAACATGAACACCCTTAGAAGAAACAACAAAACCCAAGAAAACGAGCTTATCAACACCAAAAAGGCATTTCTCCATATTAGCATAGAGTCGCTCTTTTCTAAGAGTTTGCAAAACGGTGCGGACATGGGTGACATGCTCCATAATAGATTTGCTAAACACAAGAATGTCATCGAAGTAAAACACAACAAATATACCATTGTAAGGGCGAAAGACATGATTCATAAGGCGCATAAAAGTGCCCGACGCTTCCGAGAGACCCATAGGCATGACTAACCACTCATACAAACCAAACTTGGTTTCGAAGGTGGTTTTCCATTCATCACCCTCTTGTATGCGGATTTGATAGTAACCACTCTTAAGATCAATTTTGGAAAATATAGTGGCACCGCTAAGCTCATCAAGCATATCATCTAGGCGTGGAATGGGGTACCTATAGCGAACGGTGATGATGCGGAGCATCCCACGTTCATCCCCATGTACACTCCAACCACTCTCCAAGCCCTAAGACAACATAGGACGAGACCTCATCTATACACCATTGGACACAAGGTGAACTCGCTCCTCTTCGAACCATCACTTTTCATACGTGAGACATGGCTACTACCTCAAACATGTGTGCTATGCATGACCAGGAACCAAGAGGAATACCATGGACAAGAAGGCAGGGACACCAAGCGCGAGGAACGAGAAGAAAAGCTACGGAAGAAGCCCCAACCACCGGACGACCGGTCGGGACCGGACGTCCGACGCCTGAAGACCCACCGGACGACCGGCCCGGACCGGACGACCGGCAATCCCAAACCCGAGCCAAAACGCTGGACGTCCGACAATTACCGAATGACCGGACCCTCGTGAGCCACCGGACGTCCGGTACCCGTCAGACATCTGACGCCTGTCTGTGCACAGTGTATCGGGTCGAGCCCATGTATCCCTTCACCCTCACTTACCCCTTCATGGCCCTAGACTATATATACTCCTCCACCTCCACCATTTGAGGGTTAGCGTTGTGATAGCTCATTTGAGAGATAGAGCTACGCTCATCCATATCGGATCTCCTCCTTGCGAGAGACCGCGGCCTCTTCGGAGAAGATCCCCTTTGGATTCAAGACCTCCTCACGGAGAAGACCAGCTACCCTTGTATCGTCCTTAGTTGTCCGTGGATCGTGTGTATTCTCTTATGTATTCGAGGATCTAGCACATGTGTTACTATTTCTTGTTGGTTGAGTGATTCTCTCGTGCTTCACCCCGTGATTTCCCTCGTTTTCCCCTCATGTTCCTCGTGTTCTTCGCGGGATCCGCTCCTTTCGTGAAAGATCAGCCTATAGGGTTCCTACCCTACATCATCTTGGTATCAGAGCCAGGTTGATCATGATTTCGGAGCCTCCCCCACCGTTTTCTAGCCTTCTTTTGCTTGATTTCGTCCTAAATTCAAAAATCCCCACCAAAAATAGCCCCAAATTTTTTTGTGATTTGTTGGTTTGATGATGTTTTGTTGATTTTGATCCATGGATTTGCTTGGTTTCGAGTGGATCTAGCATCTCTCCAAGTTTCCCCATCTTTCACCCATGAAATCTCATCAATTTTGACCCCAAAATCCCCAAATTCCGCACAAAATCGCGTCCCGAAACTTGCATCTCGCGTTGACCCAGACCCACCGGACGACCGTCACCTTACCGGACGTCCGGAGCCGCAGGAACCACCGGACGTCCGACCTTACCGGACGACCGGAACCCCCTAACCCGAGCAGAATCAGCGGATTTCCGACCCGACCGGACGTCCGGCGACTGGACGACCGTTTTTAACGGACGTCCGCTACCGGTATATATCAACTTCGGCTGATTTTTGTTTCGGCCATAACGAATTCATCCGAACTCCGATTTTGACGTTCTTTAACTCGTTGGAAAGCTCTTGACATCCCCCTTCCCACAAAAATACTACCATCACCATTTGACTCCATCAAATTTTGACAATTTTGGCATCTTTTCCTAGGGCTTCCACCACATCATCCGCTACTCCAGCACCGACTTCCGCAACCTAGCCAATATTGATCCCCAGCGCATATATGGTTGCTTGAGGAGTGATTTGAGTCTCCTAAGGTGTCTAGGATACTTAGGGACGGTTGCTTCTTCATCAACCACCACCTCCACTTCCGCATAGGCTTGACCACTATACACTTCCGCCACCCCAACTTAACCCAATTTTGGTTGTGTTGTGAGTTGTGTCTCCTAAGGTGTTTCTGCTACTTAGGGACCGTGCTTTCAACTCCGACACCGTGTATAGTCCACCACCATAACCTCCACTTCCGCATTGCCTAGTGCAACACCACCACTTCCTGCTACCACCGTTTGACATTTGACATTTGAGATTTTGAGTTGTGGTTTTTCTGTTTCCTAAGGTGTTTCGGCTACTTAGGGACGAGTCTCCATCATCTTGGTATCTACATCAAGAACACCGCTACTCATCATCGCCAAGGACGGTAACCTCCATATCATCTTGGAATCGTGGTACCCCTCCATTGTACTTTCCCCTTGCAATTGTATTGTTAACCCCTAGCCATTTTGCGTTACTTGCCTATCGAGACTAGCCATTTGAGTACTGCCAGCAAGGTTACTTGTGCACATTAGTGATCCACCCTTCCATTGCATACATACCATATCATATTGGTATTCATCATATCATCCCTTGTGCCTCAAGATTGTTCCCGCATATACACAATTGCTATCTTGGTCTGTGAATTTCGCAAAGTGGCCATACAAAAAAAAAGAATAAAGCTTTTAAGAAAAAAAAGAGCGAACAAAGAGCTTGTAAGAAAGTGCCATAGCATCACACCACATTGCATATAATATCATCTTGGATCATACCACCGGAACATCATACATATATAGCATACTTGGGATAGAAAGTGGATACATTTTGCATCTTATAGGTTGTGCACAAGTGTCGTATCCGCGTATAGAGCAATCGTGCTAGCGTCTCTCTTGAGTTGTGCAACACGAGCATTTTCCGTGATTTCCACATTTTGTGCTCATCCTTGGTTGCACGACCCCATTTATGTATCCGTGTGTGTGTTTCCGTGTGCCACATATTGCTATTGGTCTACTTGTTACACTTGCGAATTTGTGAATCTCTTTCAACATTATTGACTCTTGCTAACATTTTGCATTAAATTTTTGTGCCACTATCCTCAACGAGCTCCACCATAAGCCTTACTTGTGTAGGTGTGAGAAACCGACAAGAATTGGGACCAATTGTGATATTTCCTTGTCCACATTGGAGTGATCATTGATCCACTTTCAACTTCGGTCGAGGTACATTTGGTATTCGTTCTTCTCTTTCTCCACTCATATTGGCTCGAATCCTGTGCTAGATAGGCAAGGCATTTCATCTTCGGTCTTCCAAAACAACGATGGTGTGAACAACTACATCGCCAAAGCGTTAATCTTCGATCTACAACGACAAATGCAAGGCGCACAATCAAGATTGCGAGAGCGGATCGAGAACCTCTCCATCGACATTCGTCACTCCGAAGCGAGGAAAAGGGACTACATCGACAACAAGCTTTCTGCACAAAAGGAGGATCCAGATGCAAGGATGGAGGAGATTCGGGCCTTGATCAAGTCTACTTCCCCTTCATCATCCTCAAGGATTGACTCACATCTTATGTTGGACCGGAAGTTCCGGTGCTCGTGATTCTGCAAAGAACAGAGACTTTGGGATCGTGGATTTGGGCGGAAAAACTTGGGGGAAAAGCCCAAATCCGAAGGGGAAAAAGAAGAAATTGGAGGAAAATAAGGGTGGGGAGGCTAGATCTATGAGCCACACAAAAAATTCACGGATCAAAACCAACAAAATCTCAACACACTAACAAATCAGAAAAAAAATTGGGGCTATTTTTGGTGGGGATTTTCGGATTAGGACAAAAAACAACAAAATTAGGCTAGAAACACAACGGGGAGGCTCCGAAATCGTGATCAATCTTGCTCTAGATACCAAGATGATGTAGGGTAGAACCCTAGCGGCCTGATCTTTCACGAAAGGAGCGGATCCCGTGAAGAACACGAAGAACACGAGGAGGGAAACGAGGGAAAACACAAGGGGAAACACAAGAGGAACACTCAAACTAACAAGAAGAAGTCACACATGTGCTAGATCCTCGGGTACATAGAATGATACACGAATCCACGGACAACTAAGGACGATACAAGGGTAGCCGGTTCTTCTCCGTGAGGAGGTCATGAATCCACAAGGGGATCTTCCCGTAAAGGGGTCTTGGATCCACGGTGGATCTTCTCTGAAGAGGGGCCGCGGTCTCTCTCAAGGAGTAGATCCGATATGGATGAGCGAAGCTCTATCTCTAAGTATGAGCTAAACCAACGCTAACCCTAGAAAGTCGTACGGGATAGAGTATATATAGTCTAGGTGACGAAAGGGTACACGGGCCTCGGCCCAAGTGGCTGCGCACAGGCAGGGCCGGAAGTTCCGGGCACCGGAGATTCCAGGGAGGGTCTGGCCTAACCAGAGAGTTGGCGCGGTGGAGATGTGCTGGCATCCGAGGGCCGGAAGGTCCGGGCAGGCCGGAGGTTCCGGGCGCTGGAAGGTCCGGGACGGGGTCCGGTCTAACCCGAGAGTTGGCACGCCTGGGCTGGTCGAAGTCATCGGCGGCCGGAAGCTCCGGGTCGGCCGGAAGGTCCGTGGGCCGGAAGTTCCGGGTTGTCCAGAGTGTTGACGCCTGTCTGTTCTTCTATAGTCCTTGGCTCCGAGTCTTGAGCGTTGTACGTGATGACACATAGTATCTCGGACTTAGGCACTAGACATGTCTCTCTTGAAGAGGGGGAAAACTCAAGTAGGAGTGATGTCACCTCGGATTGAACAGCACGTGCCCTAGCCCTTGTCATTGGTCCACTTGGAGCTTGGATAGTTGAGGTGGCATCCATGGGGATGGTCGTGGGATGCTCCGCATCAAGATCCCTAGTGGATAGATCAAGACCTCCTATGGAGAAGATCCCTAGTGGATAGATCCCCATCATAGGATCACCAAGACCTCATTCCTCATAGGATTGGGATGAACTAGCACCTTGTATCTTTCCTTTGTTGTCTTTGAATCATTGTATCTCTCTTTATGTGAGTGGATCTAGCATATGTGTGATTGGATCTAGTCAATTCAGTGTTTTCCCTCTTGTGTTCATCTTGTTCTTAGGGATTCCCCGTCCAATTCGTGAAAGATCTTCACTTAGGGTTCCACCCTACACCATTTTGGTATCATGAGCCTTGGTTTCTCACGAAATTGGAGCCCCCCCTCTTTGTTTTGTTGATTTCGTCCTAAATTCGAAATTCCCCACCAAAAATAGCCCCACGGACCTGTACTGTGCGCACGGGCTCCTACCCCCGTGCGCACGACCCCCCCGCCCCCCCACAGGACAGCCGCGAGTGCTTCACCGTTTCGGCCATAACTTCCACATCCAGAGTCCGATTTTCACGTTCTTTAGCTCGTTGAGTAGCTATTGACATCCCCCATCCATCTAGATAGGTACCATCACCATTTGACTCCATCGAATTTTTGGAACTTCCGCAACCTAACCAATTATGTTCCTTATAGCATTTGTGGTTGCTTGAGTAGCGATTCGAGTCTCCTAAGGTGTTTCGGCTACTTAGGGACGATTGTTTCTTGACCAACCACCCCCACCACCATAACTCCCGCATAGGCTTACACCATACACTTCTTCCACCCCAACTTAACCCAATTTTGTTTGTGTTGGACTTGAGTCTCCTAAGGAGTTTCGGCTACTTAGGGACGGTTGCTTCTTCATCATCCATCACCACCACTTCCACATTGCCATCTCCGCTACCACCATTTGACTTTTGTCTGTGAGATTTTGAGTTCGCGGTTTTTCCGTTTCCTAAGGTGTTTCGGCTACTTAGGGACGAGTCTCCATCATCTTGGTATCTACATCAAGTACACCGCCACTCACCATCTTCAAGGACGGTAACCTCGACGACACCATTGTACAATCACCCTTGCAATTGCATTAATAACCCCTAGCCCTTTTTGCGTCACTTGCCTATCGAGACTAGCCATTTGAGTATTGCCAGCAACGTTACTTGTGCACATTAGTGATCTACACCTCCCATTGCATACATACCATATCATATTGGTATCACATCATCTCTTGTGTCACAAGATTGTTCCCGCATATACACAATTGCTATCTTGGTTTGTGCATTTCGCATAGTGTCCATATCAAAAAAAAGAATAAGCTTTTAAGCAAAAGAAAAGAGAGAAAAGAGCTTGTAAGCAAGTGCCATAGCATCATACCACATTGGACATAAGATTGTCATATCCGATCATCTTGGATCATCTTGAGAAGAACAACGGGAACATCATACATATAGCATACTTGGGATAGAAAGCTCATACATTTTGCATCTTATAGGTTGTGCACAAGTGTCGTATCCTCCTATTGAGCAATCGTGCTAGCATCTCTCTTGAGTTGCGCAACACGAGCGTTTTCCATGGATTCCACATTTTTTGCTCATTCCTTGGTTGCACGACCCCATTTATCCATCCGTGTGTGTGTTTCCATGTGCCACATATTGCTATTGGTCTACTTGTTTCACTTGCGAATTTGTGAATCTTTTCCAACATTATTGACTCTTTCTAACATTTTGCATCAAATTTTTGTGCCACTATCCTCACCGAGCTCCACCATAAGCCTTATTTGTGTAGGTGTGAGAATTGAAAAGATCCGGTACCAATTGTGCTATTTCCTTAACACATTATTGAGTGATCTTTGATCCATCCTCAACATTGGATAAGGTACATTGGTCTAGTTCTTTCCTTTCTTCCACTCATATTTGTGCGAGTCTTGTGATGGATAGGCAAGGCATTTCATCTTCGGTCTTCGACAACAACGACGGCGTGCACAACTACATCACCAAAGCGTCAATCTTCGATCTACAACGACAAATGCAAGGCACACAATCAAGATTGCGAGAGCGCATCGAGAACCTCGCCATTCACATTCGCCACTCCAAAGCGAGGAAAAGGGACTACATCAACAACAAGCTTTCCACACAAAAGGAGGAGCAAGATGCAAGGATGGAGGAGATTCGGGCCTTGATCAAGTCTACTTCCCCTTCGTCATCTTCAAGGCGGCGGCAAGCACATCGATCCTCTTCGGAGCGCCCAAGCGACACAAGCGCAAGTCGTCCACGTCCAGATCTCCATGGCGACCACCATCACGTTCGTGATCCATCTCATCATGAAGGGCATGTAACCTCCAAGCAACATGTGCACGACAACGACGAACGACATCTACTACGAGATCAAGTGCGACAACGCCACCATCAACATGAAGATGCTCGAGATGCGCCTACCTACAAGTCCCAACAAGCCCTACTTCACGCCAAGTCCAAACTTCATGACCACAAGAGAAGACCGCGAGACAAGCACCACCAAGAGCATGCTACGGCTACAACAACCACTTCGGCATCTTCGCCAAGTGCTATCAAGGAATCTTCGCCTTTGGACGTAGGTCATCTTCGCCTACTTCCCATGAGTTCGCCTACATCAACATCTTCAACTACAAGGCGACCAACTACGAGCGAGGGAGACACTTCCATCTTCGGAAGCCCCTCAAGGAAGATGGCCGAGCATGGGAATTTCCCTTCGGTCATGGAGACAAGCTACGAGGTGCCACCTCATTTGAACCTCTTCAACAACATGAAGACGGCGCCCATATTGGACTCATACTCTGATTCAAGCTATGAGACCGCTCATGAGACCTTATCTTTGGTATTCGAGGAGAGTGATGATGTGCCATCTTCGGCCTTCATCCATGGCTATGACCACGACATGATTGAGCATGGAGACATTTGCACCAACATCTCTCCGACAACGACATGTGACGAGATGCCCCAATTGCCATGTGAGGAGAGCCACCACCACATGAGTGACATGAGTGACTCCACCACACGTGACATTGAGAGCATTTCCTATGAGAGGATGAGTGTGACCACCACTAGCCCCACACTTGAGAGCATGCCACACATCCTATGTGAGGTTGAGAGCCATTTGAGTGACTCCACCAACCATATGAGTGAGAGCATCCAAGAGGGAGTGAGTGAGCCACAACACTTAGTGAGTGAGATAGTTGACATGACATGTGAGGCCACTTTGATTTCTAACGACTTAACCTCTACTCCTACTATGTTTTCTTCTTTGGTGCTAGGTCTCCTACATGACGACATGCCTACCCTCGACGAGTCCATACCTCCAATGGAGACAATGATGGCCATGGTGGACGATGATGCACCCCCACATGGTTCCATCAAGATGAAGATGACCACGACTCAGTCTTCGACACCTCACCTACAACACATGAGCGATGCTCCAAAGGTAACATAGGTGATGCTGCTTCTCTTGTCCCACTAGTGGACTATTTTGCAAATGATTGCTTGCATGATGTTGACACACATATTCCCATGCTTCATGCTAGTGCAACTTCCTCATGTCATGACTTACCTATTTATGATAAATATGATGATGAGCATGTTGAGTTGCCTTGTTGTGATGCTATGTTCCATAGGATATCATGTGAAAATTCTTTTGGTCACATCATGTTTGACAATCCATTAACCTTGTCATATGCTATGAGTGAGATCTCCCATGTTGCATCTTTTCAATCTCAACATAGTAAAAATGCATGCCCCATTAAAATCAATCCCTTTTGCCCTTATGGCATAGATGACGAGATGATGGTCATTGGCTTTTGTTTATCATGTGATGATATTGCCATGCTTCCTTTAAATGATTTGCGCAATTTATCTACTATGCCATGCCATGATCACATTGTTCCAAATATGCATTGTTTTGAATGTTGTCAATATTCTCCGTGTGATGTTTCCATTAATGATCATGAGGAGACTCACATAGTTTCCTCATACATATTAGGAGATTTTGATGCATTCCATACATTGCATGATTCTCATAATTGCTTACACCGTATGCATTCCATGAATAACAATGCTCTACATATTTCTTGTGATGCATTACACAATTTGAGTCTCCATTATGCTATACATAATAACAAACCTATCATGATGGATGACATGTTACTATATCACACATCTGATTTATTTGAGCATTGGCTATTTTGTGGTAACCAACACTTGCACGTGCGCATCATGATGGATGATCTGTACATCTACCACACACACACACACACAATTTTCCGTTTGTCTTTGTTTTGTGTAGGTACTCACGTATACTCGTCAACCTCTCAATCCCAAGAGTTGACGAAACGAGCTCTTGTGAGCAAAGATTACTTGGGATCCCGTGAACTATCCTTCCCACCGCTCTCTTCGCGCACCGACTATGCGCATCTCCCTCACTTGGCTCTCGCATGGCTATGGGCTATATACCGCTCTCTTGCTCTATTTACCGTGTTCACTTTGCATGTTATGCTTGCTTCTATGCCTTTGCCATGCAATTGTGACCCTTGCTTGCATCTACCCACGATTCACAATTATGTTACTCCTATGTGTATTTGCATGCTTGGTGGAGATCCTTGTTGCTATTGCCATGTTTATCATGTGCCTCATGATATTGATGCTATTTTGCTCATATCCTCCTTTCATGCTTGTGATATGTCTTGTGCATTATTCATGCCCACCATTTGCACACATTATATACTTGACATGATTCTTTCTAGTATGTTGCATCTTAGCAATACTAGCTTGCTTGCCTTGATTCACATGATTGCTTGCTTTGTTGCATCACCCATGTTCCATTACTCACTTTCTTGGGTTGATGACATATACGCTCATGCCTCTCACATGATATATTTTGTTCATTGTCGCTTGCCTCCAATTGTTGCATCTATGCTTATTTATCGTGGAGACTTGGACACTTTACTTGTGATGCATGCTTGCTTGATTGAGCCTATTATATTTGGTTGTCCTCGCATCATCATATGCCTCCATACTATGAAATGCTCATTTGTTTACCACACGAATGATAGGTTTTGCATCTCCGCTAACCTCATTTGTTTTTCCCAGTGTTTGTCATGTTCTTTCATGTTGAAGGATTCACAAGGCGATACCGTCATGACACAATTTGGTCATGTGAAGGCATACACGATGTGCAACATCAACATTTGCGAGAATCTCCTAAAGGTGCACTCCTTCCCTTTGAGCCATCCTCAAATATGCATATTGGATGGGTCACTCTTTCATTGTTGTTTCCTTATTCTTGTATACATGTTACATTTATTGGATGGAGGACCGACATTGGAGATGGAACCCATGAACCTTCAAGTTGAGGAGCGCTCGGACTTATTGGATGCACCTTCGAAGCTCCACTCATGCAACGACATCGAGCATTGGTACGCCAACACCTCCAACTTGTTGATTGTGCTCACCCATGTCATGCTCGATGGACATATCATACACATGACAAATTTGCATCTTATGCATGGATTGACTCACATTATGATTGCCTTGTTGCACCATAAGGAGTGCATGAAGCCTTGGACGAAATATACAAGATGCCACTTCATAAATTTCGTCCAGAGGCTATTTTAGGTGCTGCGTCATCTTATTATTGGGCCAAGCCCATGTATTTTCGAAATACTTAAGTATCAAGAGTTAGGGTTGGTTTCGGACCCCTCCTCCAAGGGCCACGAAATTCCCCCTTCTTCCTCCATATATACAGCCCTTAGGGCGTCGTTTAGACTTTGGGTTTTGTTTAGATTAAAAGTTCGCCATAGCTGCAACTTCGCGTACTTCGTTTGTGTCCAACGACCAGACCAAGACGTCACAGAACCCCACCTTGATCAATAAAGCTTTCATCTTATATTCACAATATCCAGATTGCAATCTCAGTTTCTTGCTTGTTCTTCGTTTTCTCGCAGGAAACAGACCCTCGTGGTCAGGTTGATCGTGCTCCGGCATGGTCAATAACCCTCGGAAGTTGGTTTAGCGATTGCTAAGGCACGACGTCTCACACGTTCGTAGTCGGATCGTCAAGGTCGACTCCCACAGAAAACGATAGCCACCATCTCATCGAAACATCGGGACACCTTCGCCTCTATCACTTATGGTGGATTCAAAGTCCTGAAATCATCAGTTGTAACTCCGTTCTGGATCCCCTTGCGCATGCCATCATCTCCACACTTGAACTTGTTCCAAGGTTCATCTTTCTTGTCCAAGCTAGGCCCTTCATTTGTAAGCAAGACAAATGTATCCAATTTAGGCAGCATCATATTCTCATGAACATTAGAATCGTTACCAAGAAACAAAAGTACCTGATAATTCAATTGGCATGCGCGAGCTCAAGTAATTGGTCCAGTATGTATAGCAGCAGGGGCTGTGGGTGTAACAATGGTATTGATGTCCTCATCAATTATGATTGCCTTGTTGCACCTATTTCCATGTCAGCCATGATATATGAGCTTGTGCATTTCCTTAGAAAATTTGTTGTGATCTTTCTTGATGGTATATTCATACGTCATGATCATATTTCCTACCATCACTTGCATGATAACTCATTCATATTAAGCATCCATTACCATATTCATGTTATTGATAAACCGTCTCACTATGACATCATTTTGCACCGTGGTTGCATTGATCATATTCACAGCACATTTGTGTGCATAATGAATGTTTTTGCTCCCATGAATGATTTGCATACCATTCCATATCTTTTGGATAAGCTTCATGAACCTTGTCTTGCTCACTCTTGTTGCACGGAGTTATGCTTAGTTGATGGACACCTTCTGTGTGCTAACCATTGTATTTCCGAGTGTCGCTTGTGTTTGCTCTTTTTGCATATATACCACTCCGGAGACACCTTGTGATGCGGAGCATCCCAAGGTCATCCCCATAGACCTACCATCGTCTCATCAAGTGCCTAGTGGACCCATGACTCGATCACATGCAAGAGCTCTTGAAACCGAGGTGACATCTCTCCTCTCACAATTCCACTTCGATGAACATGAAGCATGGCTACTACCTCATATGGAAACTTTGTGCATACTCAGGCACCATGGAGAAGCTAAGGAGCAAGGACAAGAAGAAGAGGAAGATGGACGAGAAGACGGAGAAGAAGGAGGGTTGAAGGAAAAGTCCCAGCCACCGGACGACCGGCCGGGACCGGACGTCCGGTGCCTGATGCCTCAGCCGAACCCCAGCGAGCGGACGTCCGGCCCAGACCGGACGACCGATGCCCCTGCACCTGAAACAAACGAGCGGGCGTCCGGTCTGGACCGGACGACCAGCGCACAAGCACCCGATTCAACATCAGCGGAAGTCCGGAGCTACCGGACGTCCGGCACCCCCATCACAGAGCAGAACCAGCGGACGACTGGAGGACACTGGACGTCCGGTAGCTCCTGAGACATCGGACGACCGGTCCCCAGCGGACGTCCGGTACCTATCTGCGCATAGTGTTCGGGCCCGAGGCCCATTGATGTAGGGTAGGAACCCTATCGCCCGATCTTTCATGAAAGGAGCGGAATCCCGCGAAGAACATGAAGAACACAAAGGGGAAAACGAGAGAAAACACTCAGACCAACATGAATACACCACACATGTGCTAGATCCTCGAATACATAAAGTAAGATACGTGATCCACGATCAACTAGGGACGATACAAAGGGTAGCCGGTTCTTCTCCGTGAGGAGGTCTTGAATGCATAAGGGGATCTTCTCATAAAGGGGTCTTGAATCCAAGGTGGATCTTCTCCGAAGAGGGGTCGCGGTCTCTCTCAAGGAGTAGATCCGATATGGATGAGCGTAGCTCTATCTCTCAAATGAGCTATCACAACGCTACCCTAGAAAGGAGGAGGGAGAGGTCTATTTATAGTCTTAGTGCAAATGGGGGGAAGTGAAGGGGTACATGGGCCTCAGCCCGCAACTGGACACAGCCAGGTACTGGACGTCCGCTGGGGACCGGTCCTCCGGTGGCTTGTGAGCGACCGGACGTCCGGTAGGGGCCGGTCGTCCACTTGATCTTGCTCGGATGCTGGTGTAGCGGATTTCCGGGCTGGACCGGTCGTCCGGTGGCGTCGGACATCTGCTCGTTTGGCTCGGGTGCAGGGACACCGTTCGTCCGGTCTGGACCGGTCGTCCGGTGGATCTTCAGGCGTCGGACGTCCGGACCCGAACAGTCGTCAGGTGGCTGGAGCTTCTTCGACAGCTCTTCTTCTTGTGTCTTCGTTTCCACACTTCCCTCGCGGATGGTGTAGGTGTTCCTTGGCACTTGCACTCCTCCATGTCGTCCGCAGCGTTCCGACAATACCTATGCATGCACACGGGAGAAGTGTCAAGTAGTATACCATCCTCGAAGGGGTCAAGTGAGCACGTGCAAAGGATATGATTCACCTTTGTGTATGTGAAGTAGAGGTCGCAGATGTCACTTGCCAAATGGACTCTTGACATGGTGATGTCCGTAGGATTCTCTGCATCATCTCCCCTCCCTTGGGAAAGATCCGACCTCGGATCGAAAACCAAATCACCATGGGAAAGAGATGGATTTGCCGTGTAGGAGTGGACGTTCACCAAGTAGTCGTCATCTTCAAGCTTGAAGTGGGCACTCTCCAATGTTGCACCATCTTGGGATTCCTTCAAAATGAGCAAGGACAACAAACACTTGGAAAAATGAATTTGGTTAGCGTTAGTGCAAAACCAAGCATTCAAGAGGTGATTCACCAAACAAGTGTCATCATCATGCAAAGCATATGGTGTGACAAAGGATTGTGACATGGCATATAAGCGCATAAATTGAGCACAAGCAAAGATATCATGGGGACAAGCATGTAAATGGTTGTCATCAACTGCATGAAGTGAGCAAGTATGAATCATTGGTGATGCAACAAGGCAAGCAATCATAGGAATCAAGTCGTTAAAGCTAGTAGTGCAAATATGCAACATACTAGAGGAAAGCATAGCAATCATGTCATGTGAGCAAATAATAGTCATAGGCAATGTACATGACATATCGCAAGCACGAACACAAAGTAAGATCATTGTATCATCATAGGCATGGGGCACAAAGCAAACATGGCAATAACAAGCAATGTCTCCACCAAGCATGCAAATACACATACAAGTATGAGAATCAATCATCATGTGTAATGCAAAGTATGGGTCACGAATGCATGGCAAAAGCATAGTAATGAGCACATCATGCAAAGTGAACATGGCAAGATGGGCATAGAATATGTAGTGGACAATAACCCATAGCCAAGAGAGGGTCATGTAGAAGAATTGCGCGAAGTCTTTGCGCGAAGAGAGCGGTGGAAAGACAATCCATGGGATCCCAAGTAATCATTGCTCTCTAGAGCTCGTTTTGTCAACTCGTGGGATTGTGAGGTTGACAAGAATTCATGGGTACCTACACAAAAGAGACACAAACCAAAGAAATTGTGCGCATGGTAAATGTACACATCATCCATCATGATGTGTATTTGCACGTGGAAGTTAGCACAAGATAAGCATCGCTCAAAGAAATTTGATGCATGGTATAAGAACATGTCATCCATCATGAAAGAATAGTTATTGTGTATAACACGGTGTGGATGCAAATTTAGCATACAAATATATGGCACATCAATATCATGTTTATTCATGGGGAGCATATTGTGCACATAAGTATGAGGATCATGCAATGGATGGGAGTGACCAAAATCTCCTAAAATGTATGAGGAAACTATGGGGGTCTCCTCATGAGCAATATTGGAAACATCATATGGAGAAAAAGGACAACATCCAAGCAATGCATATCCGAAGCTAGGTGGTTATGGCATGGCATATGAGATAAATGATGCAAAGGTAGCATGTTAATATCATCACAAGAGAAACAAATGCCAATAACCATAGGCTTGTCATATATGCCATAAGTGCAAATTGGGTTAATCTTAATGGCATATGCATAGTCACTATGAAGAGATTGCAAATATGACATGTGGTCGATCTCATGCATAGCATATGACAAGTCAAGTGGATTGGCAAACATGATGTGACCGAGAGAATTAGCACAAGAAATCCTATGCAACATGGCATCACAACTAATAGACTTCACATGAGAATCATCATACTCATCGTAAATGGGCAACAAATCATCACATGAGGAAGTCACACTAGCATGAATCATGGAAATAGGTGGATCAACATCATGCAAGCAATCAATGTCAAGAATGTCCACTAGTGGGACTAGAGCATCACCTTCACCTATGTTACCATTGTCATTCCACTCATGTGGTGTAGGTGAGGTGGGAAAGACCGAATGGTGGTCAAGATCATCATTGTGATGGAACCATGTGGGGGGTGCATCATATTCCACCATGGCCATCATCTTGTCCAAAGGTAGGACGAAGTCGTCGAGAATCGGCGCGCCCTCATATAAGGGACCTAGCACCAAATGAGAAGACACAATAGAGGTAGAGGTCAAGTCGTTAGTGTTGAAAGTGGCCTCACATGACCTATCAACTATCTCACTCTCTTTATGTGGTGGTGCACTCACTCCCTCAAAATAGGGGCACTCAAACTCACATATGGTGGAGTCACTCATCTCACTCAAGTGGTGGGGGTTGTGGCTCTCCTCACATGGGAATTGTGGAAACACATCATATATGGGGCTAGTGCTGAAGTCACTCTCACTCTCAATATGGTGGAAAAAGTCACTCAAGTCATCATACGTCGCCGTGGTTGAAGGGAAAATCCCATGCTCAACCATCTCATCGTTATCGCCGTGGATGAAGGCCGAAGATGGCACATCATCACTCTCGCCTCCTAAGATGGAAGCATCATCCTTGCTCGCCACCTTGTCGCTCACCTTCAAAGCTTGGTCCTTGAGGGTCTCCGTAGTCGTACTCGTCGCCGCACCGTCTTGAAAAAGAGTCATGGAGGACTCGGCATTGTCAATGCCACAAAGAGGGATGGCGTCGAACTTGGGAGCATTGTCTTGGAGCTCGTCGGGCTTGGACATCATGGTGGTACTAGCCTCATGCTCGTTCTCATGGAGCTTGGTCGTCGTGAAGTGAGCTTGGGGTGGAGAAGCTTTGACCTTCATGAGTTCTTGTTCCGCCTTGAGAGCACCAATGTAGTTGTCGTCGAGGGACTTGTAGTTCTCGAGGAAGATCGTCTTGGAGATGTCGTTGTGCAGTCCCATCATGAAGTGGAACTTCATCGAAATGGGGTCGTCCACGCCGGCTCGTCGCAAGGCAATCTTCATCTCCTTGAAGTACTCGTCGATGGACTTGGATCCTTGGATCGTGTTCTACAATTGGCATTGAAGTTGTTCCGTGTAGGTTGGAGGCACAAACTCTCGCCGCAAAGCTCTCTTCATCTTGGGCCAACTCATGTCATTGCTCTCCGAAGGTGTGTGCAGCCACCATGTGGACACGTAGTCATGGAAGTTTCTTGTGGCGCACTTCACTTGATCTTCGGGAGGGACTTGATGTAGCTTGAGGTAGTCGTCCATCAAACGCTCCCACTTGAGATACTCCTCGGGTTCTTGAGTCCCATAGAAAGGAATCGTGTGGTCAATGTCAAGGTCGTAGTAGCTCGTGGAAGTCGCGGACTTGAGCTTGGGGGGCTTCTCTTGAGCGTAGTCTTGAGGTGCTTGTTGGCGAAGATGCCATATACCCGAAGGCAAAGATGCCTTGAAGTCGCTTGGCGAAGATGCCAAAGTGGTTTGTGTAGCCGTAGCTCCGTCTTGGTGGTGCTTGTCTCGCGGTCTTCTCTTGTGGTCATGAAGTTTGGACTTGGCGTGAAGTAGGGCTTGTTGCGACTTCTAGGTAGGCGCATCTCAAGCATCTTCATGATGATGTTGTCGTTGTCGTGCTTGAGCTTGATGTAGATGTCGTTCGTCGTCGCCGTGCACATGCTGCTTTGAGGTGACTTGCTCTTCATGATGAGGTGGATCACAAACGTGATGGTGGTTGCCATGGAGATGTGGACGAGGACGACTTGCGCTTGCATCATTTTTGCGCTCCGAAGACTTGTGACTTGAATGTCACCGCCTTGAGGATGATGAAGGGGAAGAACGGTTGATCAACAAGGTCCAAATCTCCTCCATCCTTGCATCTTGCTCCTCTTTTTGTGCGGAAAGCTTGTTGTTGATGTAGTTGTACACGCCGTTGTTGTTGTGGAAGACCGGAGATGAAATGCCTTCCCTATCCATCACAATATTCGAGCCAATATGAGTGGAGAAAGAGAAGAACGAATACCAAATGTACCTTGACCGAAGTTGAAAGTGGATCAATGATCACTCCAATGTGGACAAGGAAATAGCACAATTGGTACCAATTCTTGTTGGTTTCTCACACCTACACAAGTAAGGCTTATGGTGGAGCTCGGTGAGGATAGTGGCACAAAAATTTAATGCAAAATGTTAGCAAGAGTCAATAATGTTGAAAGAGATTCACAAATTCGCAAGTGTAACAAGTAGACCAATAGCAATATGTGGCACACGGAAACAGACACACGGATAGATAAATGGGGTCGTGCAACCAAGGATGAGCACAAAATGTGGAATCCACGGAAAATGCTCGTGTTGCACAACTCAAGAGAGACGCTAGCACGATTGCTCTATAGGCGGATATGACACTTGTGCACAACCTATAAGATGCAAAATGGATAAACTTTCTATCCCAAGTATGCTATGTATGTATGGTTCCCAGTGTTTGATCCAAGATGATCGGATATGACAATATTATGCAATGTGGTGGATGCTATGGCTATTGCTTACAAGCTTCTTTGCTCTTTCTCTTTTGCTTAAAAGCTTATTCTTTTTTTATCCACTTTGCGAAATGCACAAACCAAGATAGTAATTGTGTATATGCGGTAACAAACTTGAGGCACACGAGATGATATGATACCAATATGATATGGTATGTATGCAATGTATGGTGTAGATCACTAATGTGCACAAGTAACGTTGCCGGCAATACTCAAATGGCTAGTCTCGATAGGCAAGTAACGCAGAATGGGCTAGGGGTTATCAATGCAATGGCAAGGGAAAATACAATGGAGGGATACCACGATACCAAGATGATATGGAGGTTACTGTCCGCGGTGATGATGAGTGGCGGTGATCTTGATGGAGATACCAAGATGATGGAGACTCGTCCCTAAGTAGCCGAAACACCTTAGGAAACGGAAAAACCACAACCCAAAATCTCAAGGAAAAAAGTTAAATGGTGGTAGCGGAAAGCGGTGGTGTTGCACTAGGCAATGCGGAAGTGGAGGTTATGGTGGTGGAGTATACACGGTGCCGGATTTGAAAGCACGGTCCCTAAGTAGCCGAAACACCTTAGGAGACACAACTCACAACACAAATAAAATTGGGTTAAGTTGGGGTGGCGGAAGTGTATAGTGGTCAAGACTATGCGGAAGTGGTGGTGGTGGTTGATGAAGAAGCAACCGTCCCTAAGTAGCCTAGACACCTTAGGAGACTCAAATCACTCCTCAAGCAACCACATATGCGCTGGGGATCAATATGTGTTAGGTTGCGGAAGTCGGTGGTGGTGTAGCGGATGATGTGGTGGAAGCCCTAGGCAAAGATGCCAAAATTCACAAAATTTGATGGAGTCAAAAGATCATGGTGGTATTTTTGTGGGAAAGGGGATGTCAAGAGCTTCAAAACGAGCTAATGAATGTCAAAATCAGAGTTCGGATGAATTAGTTATGGCCAAAACAAAATTTTAGCGAAGTCAGTTTTTACAGGTAGCGGACGTCCGGAAATGGACGGATGTCCGGTCGCCGGACGTCCGGTCGGGTCGGAAATCCGCTAATTTCAGCTCGGGTTAGGGTTCCAGTCGTCCGGTATGGTCGGACGTCCGGTGGTTCCTGTGGCTCCGGACGTCCGGTAAGGTGGCGGTTGTCCGGTGTACCGGGGTCAACTCCAAATCCGAGATTCGAGACGCGATTTTAGGCGGAATTTGGGGATTTTGGGGTCAAAATTGATGAGATTTCGTGGATGAAAGATGGGGAAACTTGGGGAGATGCTAGATCCACTTGAAACCAAGCAAATCCATGGATCAAAATCAACAAAACTTCATCCAACCAACAAATCACAAAAAGTTTTGGGGCTATTTTTGGTGGGGATTTTCAAAATTGGGGAAGAACACAACAAAATTAGGCTAGAAAACACAACGGGGAGGTTCCAAAATCGTGATCAACGTGGCTCATGATACCAAGATGATGTAGGGTAGGAACCCTATAGCCCGATCTTTCACGAAAGGAGCGGTATCCCGCGAAGAACACGAAGAACACAAAGGGGAAAATGAGAGAAAACACTCAAACCAACATGAATAGACCACACATGTGCTAGGTCCTCGAATACATAAAGTAAGATACACGATCCACGATCAACTAGGGACGATACAAAGGGTAGCCGGTTCTTCTTCGTGAGGAGGTCTTGAAATCACAAGGGGATCTTCCCGTAAAGGGGTCTTGAATCCAAGGTGGATCTTCTCCGAAGAGGGGCTGCGGTCTCTCTCGAGGAGTAGATCCGATATGGATGAGCGTAGCTCTGTCTATCAAATGAGCTATCACAACGCTACCCTAGAAAGGAGGAGGGAGAGGTCTATTTATAGTCCTAGTGCAAATGGGGGGAAGTGAAGGGGTACATGGGCCTCAGCCCACAACTGGACACAGCCAGGTACCGGACGTCCGCTGGGGGCAGTCGTCCGGTGGCTCGTGGGTGGCCGGACGTCCGGTAGGGGCCGGTCGTCCGCTCGATCTGGCTCGGATGCTGGTGTAGCGGATTTCCGGTCTGGACAGGTCGTCTGGTCGCCGGTCGTCCGGTGGCGTCGGACGTCCGCTCGTTTGGCTCAGGTGCAGGGACACCAGTCGTCCGGTCTGGACCGGTCGTCTGGTGGATCTTCAGGCGTCGGAGGTCCGGACCCGAACAGTCGTCCGGTGGCTGGAGCTTCTTCGACAGCTCTTCTTCTTGCGTCTTTGTTTCCACACTTCCCTCGCGGATGGTGTTGGTGTTCCTTGGCGCTTGCACTCCACCACGTCGTCCGTAGCGTTCCAACAATACCTATGCATGCAGACGGGAGAAGTGTTGATGCGGAGCATCCCACGACCATCCACATGGACGCCACCTCAACTATCCAAGCTCCAAGTGGACCAATGAGAAGGGCTAGGGCACATGCTATTCAATCCGAGGTGACATCACTCCTACTTGAGTTTTCCCCCTCTTCAAGTAAGACATGGCTACTGCCTAAGTCCTAGATACTATGTGTCATCAGGTACAACGCTCAAGACTCGGAGCTGAGGACTGTAGAAGAAGAGACAGGCGTCAACACTCTGGACAGCCCGGAACTTCTGGCCAGAGCCTGGAACTTCTGGCCCCCGGACCTTCCGGCCGACCCGGAGCTTCCGGTCGCCGATGACTTCGACCAGCCCAGGCGTGCCAACTCTCGGGTTAGCCCGGACCCCATCCCGGACCTTCCGGCCCCCGGATGCTAGAACATCTCCACCGCGCCAACTCTCTGGTTAGGCCGGACCCTCCCCAGAACCTCCGGCCTAGCCCGGAACTTCCGGCCCTGCCTGCGCGCAGCCACTTGGGCCGAGGCTCGTGTACCCTTTCGTCACCTAGACTATATATACTCTATCCCGTACAACTTTCTAGGGTTAGCATTGGTTTACCTCATTGAGAGATAGAGCATTGCTCATCCATATCGGATCTACTCCACGAGAGAGACCGCGGCCCCTCTACGGAGAAGATCCACCTTGGATTCAAAACCCCTTTACGGGAAGATCCCCTTGTGGATTCAAGACCTCCTCACGGAGAAGAATCGGCTACTCTTTTGTATCATCCTTAGTTGTCCGTGGATTCGTGTATCATTCTATGTACTCGAGGATCTAGCACATGTGTGACTTGTTCTTGTTAGTTTGAGTGTTCCTCTTGTGTTTCCCCTTGTGTTTTCCCATGTTTTTCCTCGTTCCCCTCTTCATGTTCATCGTGTTCTTCGCGGGATACGCTCCTTTCGTGAAATATCGGGCCATAGGGTTCTACCCTACATCATCTTGGTATCTAGAGCCACGTTGATCACGATTTCGGGGCCTCCCTGTTGTGTTTCTAGCCTAATTTTGTTGTTTTTCGTCCTAATCCGAAAATCCCCACCAAAAATAACCCCAAATTTTTTGTGTGATTTGTCCGTGTGTTGAGATTTTGTTGGTTTTGATCCGTGAAGTTTGTGTGTGGCTCGTAGATCTAGCCTCCCCACCTTCTTTTCCTCCAATTTGTTCTTTTTCCCCTTCAGATTTGGGCTTTTCCCCAAGTTTTTCCGCCCAAATCCACGATCCCCAAGTCTCTGTTCTTGGCAGAATCCCGACCACCGGAACTTCCGGTCCAGCCCGGACATTCCGGCCCCCGGACCTTCCGGCCTTCCCCGGAACCTCCGGACCCCGGACCCTCCGTCTTGCCCGGAACTTCCGGCTTCGACAGAAAGTTTGCACTACTTCCACATCTCCGCCCAAATTCCACCAAATTTTGTTCCGGTGCTCACCATATACCATATATGCTTCCGCATACCTCCACCATTTCCACATAACCCAATTATTTTTGGATGCTCTCTGACACAATTGCTACTTTGAGGTTTGAGAATTTGAGTTGCGGTACCGTATCCTTTTGTGTTTCGGCTATCTAGGTACGGTTCGACATCGACATCACCGCTGCTCATTTTTGCCACGGACGCGTCATCAACAACGACCACCTCGACTACGACTTGGTATTCGTGCCACCATTTTGACACCATACTGGAAGCAAGACTGGTAACCTCATCTTGGTATTGGACATATCACTCTTGCCATTACATTGATAGCCATCATAGCCTTACTCCTTTGCGTTGCTTACCCATCGAGACTAGCCATTGAGTATTGCCGGCAACAAGACTTGTGCACATTAGTGATCATACTTCCCATAGCATACATACATCATTGTTGCCTATATTGGTATCATCTCTTGTGTCACAAAGTTGTCATCGCATACTCACTTGCTATCTTGGTTCGTCAAGCATTGCATGAGAAAAGAGCTCAAACATCAAAGATCCAACCAAGCTTTTAAGCAAAGAGGAAAGATAAGCAAAGCACTTTCAAGCAAGAACCATAGCATCATACAACATTAAGATTGTCATACTCGATCATCTTGGATCATATCATAGCAACACCTTGCATACAAAGTATTTGGGATAGAAGTCGTTACATTTTTGCTAAGTAGGTTGTGCACAAGTTCTTGTATCCGCCTATCGTGCAATCGTGCTAGCGTATCTCTAGTGTTGTGCAACAAGAGCATTTTTGTGGATTCAACATTTTGTCTCACCCTTGGTGGCACAACCCCACTTATCTTTTTGCGTGTGTGTTTCCGTGTACCTTATATGCTTGGTCTACTTGTTACGTTGCATCTTGCGAATCTTTTCCAACATTATTGAAGCTCACTTACAATTACATCAAATTTTGTGCCACCATCCTAACCAAGCTCCACCAAAAGCTTTTACTTGAGTAGGTGTGAGAAACCGACAAAAACTCGTACCAATTGTGCTATTTCCTTGTCCTACATTGGAGTGATCCTCGATCCACTTTCAACTTCGGTCAAGGTACATTTGGTACTCGTTCTTCTCTTTCTACCACTCACATTAGTCTTGGAATGATGGATAGGCCAAGTACTTCTACCAACCCACTCTTCATGGAGCAAGACGACGACATGAACTCCTTCATCCCAAGAGTCACCTCTTTGGTGCACAACGTGCTTTGCATCAAGAGCAACAAGCTATGAGTGAACGCATCGACAACCTTGCCGCCGACTTATGACTTTCCGAGCAACATACAAGGGACTACTTTGACCACAAGCTCGACGATCACAAGCAAGAGAATGACGCAAGGATGGACAAGATTCGCGCTTTGTTGCTCAACCGCTCTTCTTCCACTTCAAGAAGGAGCCGTTCAAGTCGCCATTCCGACTTTACCCTCTCGGGCTCAAGTACACCGACATCGAACACTCTTCGTCGAGCCGCGGGCACCGACCGTCAAGAAAACCTCAATCCACGTCGGGACACTGACTCTCAAGAGCACCGACGACGTCAAGCCGAAGAAGCCATTGCGCTAGCTCAAGAACGACAACAAAAACGCCAACATGAAGAGAAAGAACGTGCGCGTCTACACCAAAATGCACAAGATGCCGAGGCTCAACGTCAAGAACAACAACTCCGTGACGCTCAAGCACTTGAGGCGCAACAAGCTCTACGCGATGCGAGTCGAGCCGTTGCCGACCGAGGCCGTCAAGCCCGTGAAGAAGAGGAAGCACTTCGCGAAGAAATTCATGAACGACGACTTCAAGCTCACATGCATCGTCTAATTCCTCCTCGAGCTCGACATGCTCCTCCACAAGCTCGCCAAGACCATCAACTTCATCAAGAGCATGAAAATAATGGGAATCCTCCGTGACAAGAGCAACACGAGGTTGACAACCCTCCGCGACAAGAGCACCACGAGTTGAACAATCATCTACAACATGGGCGTCATCATCCCCGATCCCAACACAATGAAGAGCAACGCTACGGAAATCTCAAGTTCACCATGCCCAAGTTCAACGGAAGCAACGATCCCGAAGAATACCTTTCATGGGCATTGAAAGTTGACAAGATCTTCCGTTTGCACAATTATGAAGAAGAGAAGAAGATCGCGATGGCATCCCTTGAGTTCCAAGACTATGTCCTCAATTGGTGGGAACAAATCATAGAGTGCCGTGAGGCAAGAGGTGAACCACCCATCACTACTTGGGCACAAATGAAGGATGTCATGAGAGCACGCTTCGTGCCTACCTACTACAACCGCGACCTCTTCAAGAAACTCCAACAACTCAAGCAAGGAACCAAGAGCGTTGAAGAGTACTACAAGGAGATGGAGATTGCCATGATACGAGCCAATGTCACGGATGATGATGAGCAAACAATGGCACGTTTCTTGAATGGACTCAATCATCCTGTCAAGAAGATCGCCGACTTCCAACCATACTCAAATCTCATCGAGCTAGTGCACCAAGCTACCAAAGCGGAACACCAAGTGCAAGATGATTTCAAGTACGCAAGGTTCTCATCCAAGTCCTACGGCTTCTCCAATAACCAAGCTTCAAGGACTCCAACACCGACTACAAGACCTTCTACTTCCAACATCGACAAGTCGACTTCCAAGAAAGCTTCTCCAACTACAAGCAACCCTACTATGGGCAACTTCAAGCCGAGAGCTTCATCATCATCAACCTCAACCGATGAGACCGTCAAGACGAGTTCCTTCAAGTGTTTCACTTGCGGAGGCCGAGGCCACAAGTCCTACGAGTGCACCAACAAGCGGACCATGGTCTTCAACGACGATGGCACTTATGACTCCATGAGTGAAGGTGAAATGGAAGCACTTGAGCAAGTCGCCATGCACTGCCAAGTGAACAATGAAGAAGAACAAGTCTTTTGTGATGAAGACTCAAGTCCCGCACTTGTTGTCTCAAAAATCTTGACACTCCAACATCACCAAGAAGAAGACCAACGATGCCACATATTCCACACCAAAGCCGGCATCAATGGACGATCCGTCAAGGTCATCATCGATGGAGGGAGTTGTCACAATCTCGCAAGTGAAGAACTTTGCTCCAAGCTCCAATTGCCCAAGATGAAGCATCCACATCCATACAAAGTGCAATGGCTTAGTGACTCCGGCACCATCCAAGTCGAGCACCGAGTACAAGTCTCCTTCAAGATCGGCGCCTATGAAGACACCTTGGAGTGCGACGTCGTTCCAATGACTGTTTGTCATCTTCTCCTTGGATGGCGATGGCAATTCGATAGAGGAGTCGTCCACAACGGTCGAACGAACCACTACATCTTCAAGATGAAGGTCAAGGAGTACATCCTCCGTCCAATGTTGCCAAGTCAAGTGATCGTCGACAAGCATACCACCCATCATGGAGAGAATGGTGAGAGAGTGAGCCACCAAAAGGAGAGTGAGCGCCACAAGCCCAAATTGAGTGCCTCCACAATGAGCGAAAACAAGAACCTAGTTCTATTTGCCACCAAACGTGAGATGAGAGAAGTGTGTGAGAACCCATCTAGTGTCCTACACTACATCATCGTGTGCAAGGACAATGCACCACAACTAACACCTCTCACACTCTTCCTCTAGTGTTGTCTTCTCTTTTGCGGGAATTTCAAGATGTTTTTCCCGATGAGCTACCTCCGGGACTACCTCCTCTACGAGGCATTGAGAACCGAATCGACCTCATCCCCGGAGCACCACTTCCAAACAAAGCTCCCTACCGCGTCAACCCCGAAGAAACCAAAGAAATTCAAAGGCAAGTAAAACATCTCATAGGCCATGGACATGTGCGTGAAAGTTTGAGCCCTTGTGCTGTTACGGACATTCTTGTGCCAAAACGTGACGGTAGTTTTCGCATGTGCACCGATTGTAGACCTATCAATGCTATCACCGTTCGCTATAGGTGTCCCATTCCATGCCTAGATGATATGCTTGATGAGCTTAGCGCTGCCACTATATTTTCCAAAATTGATTTTAAGAGTGGTTACTATCAAATCCGCATACAAGAGGGTGATGAATGGAAAACCACCTTCAAAACCAAGTTTGGTTTTTATGAGTCGTTAGTCATGCCTATGGGTCTTTCGGAAGCACCGGGCACTTTTATGCGCCTCATGAATCATGTCTTTCGCCCTTACATTGGTAAATTTGTTGTGGTCTACTTTGATGATATTCTTGTGTTTAGCAAATCTATCCAAGAGCATGTCACCCATGTCCGCACCATTTTGCAAACTCTTAGGAAAGAGCGTCTCTATGCTAATATGGAGAAATGCCTTTTTGGTGTTGATAAGCTCGTTTTCTTAGGATTTGTTGTCTCTTCTAAGGGTGTTCATGTAGATGAGTCCAAGATTAATGCTATTAAGACTTGGCCGCAACCAACCAACTTGCATCAAGTGTGTAGTTTCCTTGGCCTTGCGGGTTTCTATCGTCGCTTTGTAAACGGTTTTAGCACCATTGCTTCGCCTTTGCATGCTTTGAGCAAGAAGAATGCGCCTTTTGTTTGGGGACCATCCCAAGATACCGCATTCAATGAGCTTAAGAATTTGCTTACTCATGCTCCCGTGCTTGCTTTACCCAACTTCGACAACCTTTTGAAATTCATTGCGATGCTAGTGGTAATGGCATAGGAGGTGTGTTAACGCAAGAGAAGCGCCCCATAGCTTACTTTAGTGAGAAACTTTCCGGAGCGCAACTCAATTACCCCATCTACGGCAAAGAGCTATATGTTGTAGTCCCTGTTTTGCATGAATGGGAACACTACCTTCGTCCCCATGAGTTTATCATTCATACCGATCATAAGACTCTCAAGTATCTTAAGGGACAAACTAAGTTGAACAAGCGTCTTGCTAAATGGAGTGAATTTATTGAGTCTTTTCCTTATGTCATCAAGTACATCAAAGGTAAAGAAAACATACTAGCGGATGCTCTTTCCCGCATTTGCATGCTTGTCACGCAACTTGAGTTAGATGTCATTGGCTTCGAGCATATCAAAGACTTATATGAGCATGATACAAATTTTGCCATTCCTTATGCCAAGTGTTTGTCGAATACATCTTGGGAACGCTATTACATCAAAGATGGCTACCTTATGAGAGCTAACAAACTTTGCATTCCCGAGTCCTCGCTTCGTTTGTTGCTTTTGCAGGAATCTCATGGAGGAGGCTTAATGGGACACTTCGGACGCGACAAGACGTTCGCCACGCTCTCGAAGAGCTACTTTTGGCCAAAGATGTTTCGGGACGTCAATCGCTTCACCAACCGGTGTTCTACATGTCGCAAAGCTAAGTCCAAAGCTCAATCTCATGGTCTGTATATGCCTTTACCGATTCCATACCAACCTTGGGAAGACATTAGCATGGACTTTGTACTTGGTTTGCCTAGGACTCGCAATGGGAAAGATTCCATATTTGTCGTTGTGTACCGTTTGTCAAAAATGGCACACTTTATTCCTTGTAACAAGATAGACGATGCTTCACATGTGGCTAATCTCTTTTGTAGGGAAATATTGCGTCTACATGGTGTGCCAAAGACTATTGTCTCGGACCGCGACGTCAAGTTCCTTAGCTACTTTTGGAAGACCCTATGCGCCATGCTCGGAATCAAGCTACTCTTCTCCATGGCGTACCATCCTCAAACCGGCGGCCAAACGGAGGTGACAAACCGCACACTCTCAGCTCTACTTCGAGTACTCATCAAGAAGAACATCAAGGAGTGGGAGGAGTGTCTACCCATCGCCGAGTTCGCCTACAACCGAGCAAGACACTCAACAACCGGCAAGTCCCCTTTCGAGGTCGTCTACGGATTCAACCCTTTGTCACCATTGGATATTCTACCTCTACCACTCCAAGAGCAAATCAATTTGGACTCAAGGGCACGAGCGGCCCATATCAAGAAGGTGCATGAAGATACAAGAAACACCATCGAGCGCCAAGTACAATGCCTTGCGACCAAGCTCAACATCAACAAGCAACCTATGGTCTTCAACATTGGTGATCTCATGTGGCTACACCTTCGCAAGGAGCACTTTCCACAAGAAAGCAAGTCTAAGCTTCAACCTCGAGCCGATGGACCCTTCAAGGTGCTCGCACGCTACAACGACAACGCTTACAAGATCGACCTCCCACGGGACAAATACAACATGAGCGACATCTTCAACATCAAAGATCTCTCTCCTTTCCATGGTGATGAAGAACTCGATCCGAGGATGGATCTTCCCCCCAAGGGAGGGGAGATGATGCGGAGCATCCCACGACCATCCACATGGACGCCACATCAACTATCCAAGCTCCAAGTGGACCAATGACAAGGGCTAGGGCACGTGCTATTCAATCCGAGGTGACATCACTCCTACTTGAGTTTTCCCCCTCTTCATGTGAGACATGGCTACTGCCTAAGTCCGAGATACTATGTGTCATCAGGTACAACGCTCAATACTCGGAGCTGAGGACTGTAGAAGAAGAGACAGGCATCAACACTCTGGACAGCCCGGAACTTCTGGCCAGAGCCCGGAACTTCCGGCCCCCGGACCTTCCGGCCGACCCGGAGCTTCCGGCCGCCGATGACTTCGACCAGCCCAGGCGTGCCAACTCTCGGGTTAGCCCGGACCCCGTCCCGGACCTTCCGGCTCCCGGATGCCAGCACATCTCCACCGCGCCAACTCTCTGGTTAGGCCGGACCCTCCCCGGAACCTCCGGCGCCCGGAACTTCCGACCTTGCCCGGAACTTCCGGCCCTGCCTGCGCACAGCCACTTGGGCCGAGGCCTGTGTACCCTTTCGTCACCTAGACTATATATACTCTATCTCGTACAACTTTCTAGGGTTAGCATTGGTTTAGCTCATTGAGAGATAGAGCATTTCTCATCCATATAGGATCTACTCCACGAGAGAGACCGCGGCCCCTCTACGGAGAAGATCCACCTTGGATTCAAGACCCCTTTACGGGAAGATCCCCTTGTGGATTCAAGACCTCCTCATGGAGAAGAACCGGCTACTCATTTGTATCATCCTTAGATGTCCGTGGATTCGTGTATCGTTCTATGTACCCGAGGATCTAGCACATGTGTGACTTGTTCTTGTTAGTTTGAGTGTTCCTCTTGTGTTTCCCCTTGTGTTTTCCCCCGTTTTTCCTCGTTCCCCTCTTCGTGTTCATCGTGTTCTTCGCAGGATCCGCTCCTTTCATGAAAGATCGGGCCATAGGGTTCTACCCTACATCAAGTGTCAAGTCGTATACCATCCTCGAAGGGGTCAAGTGAGCACGTGTAAAGGATATGATTCACCTTTGTGTATGTGAAGTAGAGGTCGCACGTGTCACTTGCCAAACGGACTCTTGACATGGTGATGTCCATAGGATGCTACGCATCACCCATGTACCCCTTCACTTCACCCTCATTTGCACTTAGACTATAAATAGACCCCCCATTCATCCTAGCTAGGGTCAGCAAATGTTTGGCTCATATTTGTGAGAGAGCTTTGCTCATCCACTTGGTTACCTTCTCCTCGGAGATTCGAGCCTCCACCGGAGAAGATCCCCCAAGCGGATTCAAGACCTCCTTGTGGAGAAGAACATCAAGACCCCCTCTTGGGCAGCCCCATTTAAGACCTCCTCACGGAGAAGAACCGGTTACTGTGTATCGTCCCTAGTTGTCCATGGATTCGAGTATCGTCCTATGTACTCGAGGATCTAGCCCATGTGTGACTTATTCAAGTCGGTTTAGTTATTTCCTCTTGTGTTTTCCTTCTGTTCTTCCTCGTGTTCTTCGTGATTTCTCTGGGATTGATAGAGGCAAAGGTGTCCCGATGTTTCGATGAGATGATGGCTATCGATTTCTGTGGGAGTCGACCTTGACGATCCGACTACGAACGTGTGAGACGTCGCGCCTTAGCAATCGCTAAACCAACTTCCGAGGGTTATTGACCATGCGGGAGCATGATCAACAGACCACGAGGGTCTGTTTCCTGCGAGCAAATGAAGAACAAGCAAGAAACTGAGATTGCAATCTGGATATTGTGAATATAAGATGAAAGCTTTATTGATCAAGGTGGGGTTCTGTGATGCCTTGGTCTTGTCGTTGAACACAAACGAATTACGCGAAGTTGCAGCTATGTGAACTTTTAATCTAAACAAAACCCAAAGCCTAAACGATGCCCTAAGGGCTGTATATATGGAGGAGAGAGGGGGAATTTCGTGGCCCTTGGTGGAGGGGTCCGAAACCAACCCTAACTCTTGTTTCCCCGCACATACGGACTCTAAAAACAGCCTATACTTAAGTACTTTGAAAATACATGGGCCTGGCCCAATAATAAGGTGACGCAACACCTAAAGTAGCTTCTGGACGAAATTCATGAAGTGGCATCTTGTATATTTCGTCCCATGCTTCATGCACTCATTATGGTGGCTTCAGAGTCCTGGAATCATCACTTGTAACTCCGTTCTTATTCCCCTTGTGCATGCCATCATCTCCATGCTTGAACTTGCTCCAAGGTTCATCTTTCTTGTCCAAGCTAGGCCCTTCATTTGTAAGCAAAACAAATGTATCCAATTTAGGTAGCATCGTATTCTCATGAATATTAGAATCCTTACCAAGAAACGAAAGTACCTGATAATTCAATTAGCATGCGCGAGCTCTAGTAATCGGTCCAGTATGTATATCAGCAGGGGCTGTGGGTGTAACAATGGTATTGATGTCCTCATCATCCTCCCCTTCTGGAAATGAAGTCGTCCTCGACGAAAGTTCATCGTCCGCACCCAAATAAGGCTTCAAATCTGCAATGTTAAAAGTGGGACTAACCCCAAAATCTGCAGGCAGCTCAAGTTTATACGCATTATCATTTATTTTCTCTAACACCTTAAAAGGACCATCAGCACGTGGCATTAGCTTTGATTTGCGCAAATTAGGAAATCTATCCTTACGCAAATGTAACCAAACAAGATCTCCAGGTGCAAACACAACATGTTTTCTACCCTTATCTCCAGCAAGTTTATATTTAGCATTCATACGCTCAATGTTTTCCTTAGTTAACTCATGCATTTTTAAAATCAATTCAGCATGTTCTTTAGCATCAAAATTAACCTTCTCCGAAGATGGAAGAGGCAACAAATCAATAGGTGCATGAGGTAGGAAACCATACACAATTTCAAAAGGGCACATCTTAGTAGTAGAATGCAATGAGGCAAGCATTCTTCCCACATTTTCTTGTTATTCTTCAAAACAGCCCTAAGCCTAGTAGACAATGTTCTATTGATTACTTCAGTTTGTCCATCAGTTTGGGGGTGACAAGTAGTACTAAAAAGCAGCTTAGTCCCCAACTTAGCCCATAAACATCTCCAAAAGTGGCTAAGAAATTTAGTATCACGATCTGAAACAATAGTATTTGGCACACCATGCAAGCGAATAATTTCACGAAAGAACAAATCAGCAACATTAACAGCATCATCGCTTTTATGACATGGTATAAAGTGTGCCATTTTCGAGAACCTATCCACGACAACAAATATGCTATCCCTACCCTTATTTGTTCGAGGTAAACCTAAAACAAAGTCCATAGATATATCCTCCCAAGGAACACTAGGTACAGGCAAAGGCATATATAAACCATGAGGATTGAGTCGCGACTTAGCTTTTTGACATGTAGTGCAGCGAGCAACAAAACGCTCAACATCCCATCTCATCTTTGGCCAAAAGAAATGTGTAGCAAGTATATCCTCCGTCTTCTTGACGCCAAAGTGTCCCATTAATCATCCTCCATGCGCCTCCTGCAACAACAAAAGACGAACGGAGCTAGCTGGAATGCATAGCTTGTTAGCACGAAACACAAATCCATCATTAAGAACGAACTTGTTCCAAGTTCTCCCTTCCTTACAATTCTACAATACATCTTTAAATTTAGCATCATGAACATATTGTTCTTTGATGGTCTCCAAACCAAATATTTTAAAGTCAAGTTGTGAAAGCATAGTATAACGACGAGACAAAGCATCAGCAATAACATTTTCTTTACCCTTCTTGTGTTTAATGACATAAGGGAAAGTCTCAATGAATTCAACCCATTTAGCATGTCTACGGTTCAGTTTTGCTTGACTTTTAATGTGTTTCAAAGATTCATGATCAGAATGTGTAACAAATTCCTTGGGCCATAAATAATGTTGCCATGTTTCTAAGGTCCGAACAAGAGCATATAATTCTTTATCATAAGTAGAATAGTTCAGACTAGGCCCACTCAATTTTTCAGAAAAATATGCAACAGGTTTGCCATCTTGTAATAACACACCTCCTAATCCAATTCCACTAGCATCACATTCAAGCTCAAAAGTCTTATTGAAATTAGGAAGTTGGAGTAAAGGAGCATGTGTCAACTTATCTTTCAATACCGTGAAGGCTTCTTCCTGTGCGGTACCCAAAACAAAAGGCACATCCTTCTTTGTAAGCTCGTTGAGAGGTGCAGCAATGGTGCTGCGGTCAACTCTCAATAGCTTCGATCTTGGCTTTATCAACTTCAATTCCCTGTGGAGTAACAACATAGCCAAGAAAAGATACTCAGCCGGTGCAAAAGGTGCACTTTACAAGGTTACCAAACAAACGTGCATCACGTAGAGCAATAAAAACAGCACGTAAATGTTCCAAATGTTCCTCCAAAGATTTGCTATAAATCAATATGTCATCAATATCAGATTTGGTGGTAGGTAAACATGCACTTTTCAATTTAATTTCAGAAGCAACACTAGATTGTTTATTATTAGGCTGCATTTGTTGCTCAAATTCTTTTGCCACAATCTGATTTTCATTCTTATTTTTCTCCTGTTTTGCTTTATTAGCTCCATTAATATCATCTTTCAAAATGGAATCAGGAGTCATAGGAAGCAAAGTAATATTTTTATCCTTATGAACAAGAGTATACTGATTGTTTCTACCATGGTGTACAGATTTTTTATCAAATTGCCATGGTCTACCAAGTAATCAGGAACATGCTTGCATAGGTACCACATCACAATCAACATAATCAGCATATGTAGAGATACTAAAATGCACACGAACAGTACGTGTTACCTTAACCTTGCCGCTGTTGTTGAACCATTGGATGTAGTAAGGATGTGGATGTGGTCTTGTGGTGAGAGATAGCTTCTCCACCATCTCCATGCTAGCCAAGTTATTGCAACTCCCTCCATCTATGATCACGCGAACAGAATGTTCCTTCACAACTCCCTTTGTATGGAACAAATTATGCCTCTGATTTTGCTCAGCTTGTGTAACTTGCACACTCAAAACATGTTGAGCAACTAAACATTCATACCTGTCAGCATCTTCAGCAGCCATGTATTGCGTGTCATGATCAAAATCATCTCCACCGTGTTCTTCACGTGTAATAAGAGCCAAAGTCTCCTCATCATAGTCACTAGCGGACTCATACCCACCATCCTCATTAGCAATCATCACACGCTGAGATTGTCATTCTCTCGCAAAATTTAGTCTTCCCTTACAACAACGACAAATAATATCACTTGTGTGCCCTGTTGATGCCATGGAAGAAGAAGAGCTCTGCGCAGGTCCAGCAGGTGTGCTCTTGGCAGATAGTGGTGGTTGTGCCTGCTTTCTTGAATCACGGCTGGAGGTGGCACTTGATGGAGGTTCTGGTGGAGTGGAAGTAGAGGATGCACGTGGTGTCCATGATGAAGATTGACCTGCAGAAAAGTTAGTTCACGCCAAGCCTGTCGATCCTGCACTTCATGTTTAGCTTTACAAGCAAGATGGAATAAATGAGTGATATTATTATACTCCTTATACTCTAGGATGGTCTAAATCTCTCTATTTAATCCACCCATAAAACGTGCAAGCATAACTTCATTCTCCTCAACAATACCACATCTAATCATGCCAGTTTGTAATTCCTCAGAATATTCTTCTACAGAATTTTTTCCTTGTCTTAAACGCTGCAATTTTTGAAGTAATTCACTTTGATAATATGGTGTAACCCAACGAGTACGCATAGCAGTTTTCAAAGCAGCCCAAGTAGCTGGAATAGGATATAATCTACAATGCTTAGACCACCAAACACATGCAAAACTAGTGAATGCACAAACAGCAGCAGGAACACGTCTCTCCTCGGGATATTGTAAACATCTAAATCGTTGTTCAGTTTTAACTCCCAAGTAAGATATATATCAGGAACATATCTACCCTCAAATGGTGGAATATTCAATTTTAGTTTAGGGAGATGGTCATGATCTCGTACATGAGGGTGAGCCCTACCATTGCCATTATTTGCATGTGGACGACCTGGTGGTTGCTGTGCTGGTGGTGACACGTAGTTCTGATTTTGATCAACCTCATCCTCGTAATCTCCGGCAAAATCATCCTCCTCCGCATCAGCAGCACGAGCCATAGAAGTATCAACAGCAACACCAACAGTTTGGCCAGGTGCAAGAGGGAGACGGCTCGCTCGGCGGAGGGCTGTTTAACGATGTGTAGGTAGTCGTTGTTGTTGTTGTTGTTGTAGAGGTGCGTTAGGTGCAGCAGGTGGTGGTGGTGGAAGACACGCAAGCAATTCATTAAACATGTTATCGAGCTTTGTTTCAAACGTCTTCTCCATGCCATCTATCTTCTCCATGGCCTCTTCAAATCTGTTTAGCACATCTTGCACCTGTCCACTCATCATTTGCTGAAATTTATCATGCAACTCCTTATTCATCATGTGCTCCCAGTCAGTCTCGTCGGCTTGTGATCCTGCCATGGTTAGCAACAATAGAACCACACAAGAATACAATCCTACAGACTACTAACAAGAGGTGGTGGTGGTGTCACAAATCCGTCAAGCAAATCTCAAATTCTTACCAGTTCTTACCCAGCAGCAGGCGGTGATCGGCAACCGTCGTAGTCAAAACTCTCAAAGCTTGGATAGAGCGATTACCAGGGAGAGTCAAACGCACGACATAGATGTATGTGGAGCTGGGAAGGTTTATAATATGGTAGCAAAAAGGGTCAGCGATAATCAATTCAGAGATGCAAAGTTGAATAAACGCTCAACGACGGTACTGTGCTGGTCCTAGGCTAGACCGTGCTAGAGACGCGAGCCTAGAACACTAACAAAATCACGGCGCTGCACGTAAACAATGGAGGAGCACACTCTGAAATTTTTTATTTTTTTGCACTTTTTTTCCTCTTTTTTTTGCTCCGCAACAATTTTTTTTGAAAAAGTCTACAAATGGTCTAAAAACTGCCTAGCCAGAATTTTCCAGACTTAGTTTTTTTTGAGTTTTGAACTATTTTTCTTCTGTGGGTAGCACGGAATCTCAGGAGTCCTACTCTGTCACGACTAGGAGTATGGCGTGATCTGGAACTCGAAAACAAAGCAACAAATACTAGACTCGGACTAGGACTGGTGGCGGAGATGAAACTGGTGGAACTCGGACTGTGGTGGTATATCTGGACTCGGATTGGTGGTGGTATATGGCGATGGTATATCTGGACTCGGATTGGTGGTGGTATATGGCGATGGTATATGTGGACTCGGATTGGTGGTAGTATATGGCAGCGGTGATGTATATGGTGGGGTGGTGGTATATGGTAATGAAGATGACGATGGTGCGGCGGCTGCGTGACAACCTATGAACAGAACTCGAAACTCTAAAGGACTAGACGCTAAGACCAGCAACTTGACACGACGATGCAACCGCAAATTCAACAAAGCAAATACAGAAAAGATTATGCAAAGGCTCGGATTGGTTCGGATAGGATGAACTAACCCTAATTTTTTTGGCTTTTTCGTGGAATGTAGGTTTGAAGAACATACTCGATCTAATCTACGAAACACCGTAAAATCTCACCGAGCAACCTAAAAATCTGATACCACTTGATAGAGGCAAAGGTGTCCCGATTTTTTGATGAGATGATGGCTATCGAATTCTGTGGGAGTCAACCTTGACGATCCGACTACGAATATGCGAGACGTCGCGCCTTAGCAATCGCTAAACCAACTTCCGAGGGTTATTGACCATGCCGGAGCATGATCAACCTGACCACGAGGGTCTGTTTCCTGCGAGCAAACAAAGAACAAGCAAGAAACTGAGATTGCAATCCGGATATTGCGAATATAAGATGAAATCTTTATCGATCAAGGTGGGGTTCTGTGACGGCTTGGTCTGGTCGTTGAACACAAACGAAGTACGCGAAGTTGCAGCTATGGCGAACTTTTAATCTAAACAAAACCCAAAGCCTAAACGATTCCCTAAGGGCCGTATATATGGAGGAAGAGGGGGGATTTCGTGGCCCTTGGTGGAGGGGTCCGAAACCAACCCTAAGTCTTGTTTCCCCACACATACGGGCTCTAAAAACAGCCTATACTTAAGTACTTCGAAAGTACATGGGCCTGGCCTAATAATAAGGTGACGCAGCACCTAAAATAGCTTCTGGACGAAATTCATGAAGTGGCATCTTGTATATTTCGTCCCATGCTTCATGCACTCATTATGGTGGCTTCAAAGTCCTGGAATCATCACTTGTAACTCCATTCTTGTTCCCCTTGCGCATGCCATCATCTCCATGCTTGAACTTGCTCCAAGGTTCATCTTTCTTGTCCAAGCTAGGCCCTTCATTTGTAAGCAAAACAAATGTATCCAATTTAGGCAGCATCATATTCTCATGAATATTAGATTCGTTACCAAGAAACGAAAGTACCTGATAATTCAATTGGCATGCGTGAGCTCTAGTAATCGGTCCAGTATGTATAGCAGCAGGGGCTGTGGGTGTAACAATGGTATTGATGTCCTCATCAGGGATCCGCTCCTTTCGTGAAAGATCAGGCGATTAGGGTCTCTATCCTACATCATCTTGGTATCTAGAGCAAGGTTGATCATGATTTCGGAGCCCCCCTCTTCGTTTTCTAGCTTGATTTTGTTGTTTTTCGTCCTAATCCAAAAATCCCCACAAAAATAGCCCCAAAATTTTTCTTGTGTTTTGATGATCCTTTGTTGGTTTTGATCCGTGAATTTGTTGTGTTGCCAGTGGATCTAGCCTTCCCCCACCATCTCCACCTCGAAATCCATCCAAAATCCACGAAATCATATCAATTTTGACCCCGACCCACCGGACGACCGCAACTTACCGGACGTCCGGCGACCCAGGAAACACCGGACGTCCGACCTTACCGGACGACCGGAACCTCTAAACCCAGCTGAAATTAGCGGATTTCCGAACCTACCGGATGTCCGGCGACCGGACATCCGTCCATTTTCGGACGACCGCTACTCTGAAACTGATTTCGCTCAAATTGTTGTTTGAGGCATCCACCACATCATCCGCTACACCACCACCGACTTCCGCAAACATTGCCAATATCCCAACCCACACCACCACTTACCCGCTACCTACTTCGACGATTTTGGTCGCACTTGGTTTTGAGCATTTGAGTTGCGGTACCCTATCCTTTTGTGTTTCAGCTATCTAGGTACAGTTCGACATCGACATCACCGCTGCTCATCTTTGCCATGGACGCGTCATCAACTACGACCACCTCGACTACGACTTGGTATTCATGCCACCATTTTGAGACCATACCGGAAGCAAGACCGATAACCTCATCTTGGTATTGGACATATCACTCTTGCCATTACATTGATAGCCATCATAGCCTTACTCCTTTGCGTTGCTTACCCATCGAGACTAGCCATTGAGTATTGCCGGCAACGAGACTTGTGCACATTAGTGATCATACTTCCCATAGCATACATACATACTGTTACGCCCTCAATGCGGCTATAGCTCCCACGTGTCGAGGCACGACTTAGAGGCATAACCGCATTGAGGGCGTAACAAGTTGGTAATCAGAGCCTTCCCCGACCTTAGGAGCCCCATTGCTTGATCGCTTTTAGCAGCCGTTGTTGAGTCTAGAAAAATGTTTTGACTTGGCGTAGAACCGTTTTGAGTCTAGAAAAATGTTTTTAGCAGCCGTTGTTGAGTCTAGAAAAATTATATATCAGAGAGTTTATGAATTCTTTTTACTCCCTGGTCTCCTCATCGCTCTGGTAAGGCATCCTGACGTAGATTTTTGACTCTTTCCTTCTCAAATTTCACTAAAAAAATTTAGGATCACGCGGGTATCTTGGAATTGTTCCGATGGTTTTGTGACGAGAACATTGTGCTTGGTGACTCGGATATTGATCTTATTCTCAGAATGGATTGACTTTCTAAGCACAAGGCTCAGCTTGATTGTGCAGCCAGGCAGATTCAATTGACTCATTCGTCTGAGGATGTTATTGTTTTTGCCGCTCGTGATGATACCATCCGTCTGTTTTCTCTCAATGAGAAGGGTGAACTGGATGCTATCTCGCAAATTCCAGTAATTTTTGAATATCAAGACGTCTTTCCAGAAGAGCTTCCAGGAATGCCTCCGCACCGGCCAGTTGAATTCGTCATCGATCTTGAGCCTGGCACAGAACCAGTGTGCAAGCGTCCTTACAAGCTCGGACCTGAAGAGTTGAAGGAGCTGAAGAAGCAACTCGATATTCAAGAGCGAATGGGTCTCATTCGGCCTAGTTCTTCTCCGTGGGGTTGTGGTGTTCTTTTTGTGAAGAAGAAGGATGGAACGGACCGACTTTGTGTTGATTACCGTCCATTGAACAAGAAGACTATCAAGAACAAATACCCACTTCCCAACATCAACGAGCTGTTCGAACAACTCAAAGGTGCCCAAGTATTCTCCAAGCTTGATCTCCATATGGGTTATCATCAGATTCGTATTCGTGAGCAAGATATTCCCAAGACGGCTTTCAGGACAAGCTATGGTTCATATGAATACACTGTCATGTCTTTTGGCCTCGTCAACGCTCCTCCGACTTTCTCTCGCATGATGAACTTCATCTTCAACGCCTACACCAATGGCTTCGTTTTGGTCTATCTCAACGACATTTTGGTTTTCTCGAAGAACAAGGAAGATCATGCCAAGCACTTGCGTTTGGTACTCGATAAGCTGAGGGAACACCAGTTCTACACCAAGTTCTCCAAGTGCGAATTTTGGCTTGATGAGGTTCTTTATCTTGGTCATATCATCTCTGCCAAGGGCATTGCGGTGAATCCTGAGAAGGTGTCTGCAATTGTGAATTGGGAACCACCTCAGAACGTGAAGCAACTCCGTAGCTTCCTCGGTCTCGCAAGCTATTGTCGAAGATTCGTTGAAAACTTTTCTAAGATCGCAAAGCCTCTCTCAAATCTTCTCCGGAAGCACGTCAAGTATGTTTGGTCTCCGGAGTGTGACATTGCTTTCAACACTTTGAAAGAGAAATTGGTCACTGCTCCAGTTCTGACTCCGCCTGATGAATCCAAGCCGTATGAGGTCTTTTGCGATGCCTCTCTCCAAGGTCTCGGCGCAGTGTTGATGCAAGAGAAGAAAGTTGTGGCTTATACCTCTCGCCAGTTGAAGCCCAATGAGAAGAACTACCCCACTCATGACCTCGAGTTGGCGGCAGTTGTGCATGCTCTTTTGACTTGGAGACATCTCTTATTGGGAAGAAAAGTGGACATTTTCACTGATCACAAGAGTCTCAAGTACATCTTCACTCAGCCTAATCTCAACCTCAGGCAAACTCGATGGGTCGAAATGATTCGAGAGTATAATCCGAGTATCGAGTATACTCCAGGCAAGGCCAATGTGATTGCTGACGCATTGAGCAGAAAGGCTTATTGCAACAGTCTGATTCTCAAGCCTTATCAACCCGAGCTTTGGGAAGCTTTCCGCAAACTTAATCTGCAAGTTGTTCCTCAAGGTTTCCTCGCCAACCTTCAAGTCTCTCCTACCTTGGAAGACCAGATTCGCCAAGCTCAACTTCTTGATGCTATGGTGAAAAAGGTGAAGATTGGGATTGCCAAGAGTCAACCCAAGTACAAGTGCTACCGCCTTGATGACCAGGATACTCTCTTCTTCGAGGATCGTATTGTTGTGCCTAAAGGTGACCTTCATACAGTGATCATGAATGAGGCTCACAATTCTCTCCTCTCCATCCACCCTGGGAGCACGAAGATGTATCAGGACCTCAAGCAGGCTTATTGGTGGACTCGAATGAAGCGCGAGATTGCTCAATTCGTGAATGAGTGTGATGTCTACAGAAGAGTGAAGGCAGAACACCAAAGACCAGCGGGTCTCCTCCAACCTCTTGCCATTCCAGAATGGAAGTTTGACCACATTGAGATGGACTTCGTGACTGGGTTTCCAAAATCCAAACGTGGCAATGATGTTATATTTGTTGTCATCGACAAACTCACTAAAGTGGCTCACTTTCTGCCTATCAAAGAGTCAATCACTGCAGCTCAATTGGCGGAGCTCTATACCTATCGGATCGTCTCTCTGCACGGTATTCCACAAGTGATCTCTTCAGACCGTGGAAGCATCTTTACCTCCAAGTTTTGGGATTCTTTTCAGAAGGCCATGGGCACCAACATCCGCTTCAGCACAGCTTTCCATCCTCAAACTAGCGGTCAAGTCGAGCGTGTCAATCAGATTCTTGAAGATATGCTCAGGGCTTGTGTGATCTCCTTTGGCATGAAGTGGGAGGATTGTCTTCCTTATGCTGAATTCTCCTACAACAACAGTTTTCAAGCAAGTTCGGGCAAGGCCCCATTCGAAGTTCTGTATGGCAGGAAGTGCCGTACCCCTCTCAACCGGTCTGAAACCAGTGAACGTCAGCTTCTCGGAAATGACTTAATCACAGAGGCAGAGGAAATGTGCAAAGTCATTCGAGATAACCTCAAAGCAGCGCAATCACGCCAGAAGAGCTACCTCCGCGTCTCTCCTATGAAAGGTACTCGCCGCTTCGGTATCAAAGGGAAGCTTGCCCCCAGATACATGGGACCTTTCAAGATCGTCAGCAAGAGAGGCGATCTCGCCTACCAACTCGAGCTTCCTTCAAACTTTGCAAATGTTCATGACGTGTTCCATGTCTCTCAGCTTCGAAAGTGCTTCAAGACTCCTGACCGCATCGTCAACTTTGAGGATATTGAGCTCCAAGAAGATCTCTCTTATCGTGAGCACCCCGTTTCTATTCTTGAAGAGATTGAATGCAAGACTCGCAACAAGTCAATCAAATTCCTCAAAGTCAAGTGGTCACACCATTCCGACCGTGAAGCTACCTGGGAACGTGAGGATCACCTCCATTCTAAATACCCGGCGTTCTTTCAGTCCTAGATCTCGTGACGAGATCCTTTCGTACTGGTGGAGTGTTGTAAGACCCCGGATGTGATTTACCCAATATGTACTCCAACTCTTGCCATTTCCGGCCTTAAGTTATTTTATTTTCTCGGGTTCGGGTTTTTGTCTCCGTGTGTTGTTATCGTTGTCATGCATCTCATATCATGTCATCATGTGCATTGTATTTGCATACGTGTTCATCACATGCATTCGAGCATTTTCCCCGTTGTCCGTTTTGCATTCCGGCGCTCCGTTCTCCTCCGGTGGCCATTTCAACCTTTCTTTCGTGTGTGGGGATTAAACATTTCCGGATTGGACCGAGACTTGCCAAGTGGCCTTGGTTTACTACCGGTAGACCGCCTGTCAAGTTTCGGACCATTTGGACTTCGTTTGATACTCCAACGGTTAACCGAGGGAACAAAAAGGCCTCGTGTCTGTTGCAGCCCAACATCCCTTCAATTTGGCCCAAAACCCACCAAAACCCTCTCCATCATCTAGAGCGTTCGATCACGATCGCGTGGCCAAAAACCGCACCTCATTTGGACACTCCTAGCTCCCTCTATGCCTATATATACACCACCCTCCCGAAATTCGCGGTTCCCCTCGTCCCTAACCCTAGATCCACCCTCCCTGCGCGGCTGGACACGTCCGCCGGCCGCCGGACAGGTCCGCCGCCACCCGCGACCACCCACGGGCCGCCACGTGTCGCCGCCGCCTCCACCAACCGCGCCGGCCCAGAGAGCCCGCGCGCGGCCCTCCCGGCCCGGGTTGCTCCCGCCGCCGCTCGGGGTTTCCCTCCTCCCTCCCCGCGCCGCCTCGCCGCCGCACTCACCGGCCGGTGCCGCGGGTCGCCGCCGCAAGCTCACGTCGCCGGCCCCTCGCTCCGGACCCCGCCTCCACGCCGCCCCAACGCCGGCGAGCTCCTCCCCCACTCCGACGAGCCGTAGGGCTTCTCCCCGCTCAGATCTGGCCTCCCCAACGTCTCCGGCGAGATCTTCCTCGACGTCGGCGAGCAATCCGACCAACCTCGATCCGCGTGCCACCGGATCCAGATCTGGAAATTGGATTGGTTGACTTTTTTTTGCCCGAAACCCTAATTATTTTGCCATGTTCATCGCATCGTAACTCCTAATCCGTAGCTCCATTTTGGGCATATAGCATATCAAAATGTTCGCCTCAGAGAGCACATCATTTCATCTCACTGCATCATTTTCATTTGAGTTCATTGTGATGCCCGAAATGCTGTTATAAGAATGCTATTTGAGATAATTGTCAGATCTGCTGCTCCAATTAGATATTTGTCATTTTTGCCATGATTATTGTGTGCATGATATGCCCCTGAGCTCTTCATGAGTTTTGTTATATGTTTTGCCATCTATCCAGAGGTGCAACCCATGTATTTTTGTGATGTGTGTGGTGACTAGCACAAGCTTGCAAAGTGGAGCATTCGTTAATGCTGATTTCAGGGACTTAGCATTTCCACTAAGTCCTTGGTCTGTTTATCTCATTATGCCATATGTTCATGTTGTTTCCTAGTGATCCGTGCCTCTTTTGAGGATGATCAGTAAAGGTGTTTTGTTAATCTTGTAGTGCTATATCCATCCATGCCTTTGTTTACAATTATGGAGCACCCTAGCTTGAGTCAATCGAGCTCTACTTTTGCCATTTCATGAATCTGGGCAGATTGTCTACTTGTTAGCGATTTTGCCGACGATGTTGTAGTTGATCCATGCATGCTATGTTATTATTCTTGCCATGTCTAGCTTGTATTTTGTGTATTTTTGATGAGTGTATGCTTATATTGTCATGACATGCTCTGTAGTGAGTGCATCGAGCTCGTTAACATGCCTACTTGATATCTGATTTGCATGCTCCAGTTTTTCACTAAGTCTGTGATCTGATTATGTTTTTGCCATGTTCACATGCTTGCAAATGTATTTTCTGATCGCTTTTGGCTCAAGGTCACTAATGGACTTTTGTTAAGCTCTTTTAGTAGCTCCACGCCATGCTTTACTTTGCCATGTTAAGATCCTGTAGCATATAGTTTTCATGCTCCAAAGTGTGCTATCTGATCTGAAATTCCAGACAAGTGTTAATTTCACTAAGTCTGAGATGTGTTTACCAAATGCATTTTTGCCATGCTTGTTTGAACCTGTTAATGGATGAATTGGCCGTAGCTCAGTGCTAGTCTTTTGTTAAGCATCATAAATGGATCCCTGCCATGTATTTTGTTGTCATGTTTGGGTGCCGTAGCTTGTTCATCTTGTTGCATTTAGATGGCTACTTGCTGTAAATCGCAGACCGGTATCATATTTGAATTGCTTGCCATTTCCAAACCGTAACACCGATTCCGGTGATCTTTATATCGTTTTCAAGCGATTTCATCTCACCTTTCCAGTGGCACACTTGGATTTCCATGTTGAAGCCAGGTTCATTCATTCCTTGTCAAATCTTGCATATGCATCGCATATTGCATCCCGCATAGCATACCATGTTTGCATCATATTGTTCGAGCTTTGCACGTGGTTGATTGTGTCCTTGTTGCTTGTTTGTCTTGTTTGGGTAGAGTCGGGAGACGAGTTCGCTAATGAGGAGCCCGTTGAGTTTGCTTTCGAGGATCCAGTCAACTCTGACAACTTTGCAGGCAAGATGATCATACCCTCGAAATCACTACTATCTTTGCTTTGCTAGATGCTCGCTCTTTTGCTATGCCAATGCTACGATGCCTACCACTTGCTTATCATGCCTCCCAAATTGCCATGTCAAACCTCTAACCCACCATGTCCTAGCAAACCATTGATTGGCTATGTTACCGCTTTGCTCAGCCCCTCTTATAGCGTTGCTAGTTGCAGGTGAAGCTTGGAGACCGTTCCTTGTTGGAACATTATTTACTTGTTGGGATATCATCATATTGCCTTGTTATCTTAATGAATCTATATACTTGGTAAAGGGTGGAAGGCTCGGCCTCTCGCCTAGTGTTTTGTTCCACTCTTGCCGCCCTAGTTTCCGTCATGTCGGTGTTATGTTCCCGGATTTTTGCGTTCCTTACGCGGTTGGGTTATAATGGGAACCCCTTGATAGTTCGTCTTGATTAAAGCTTTTCCAGCAATGCCCAACCTTGGTTTTACCATTCGCCACCTAGCCTCTTTTTCCCTTGGGTTTCCGGAGCCCGAGGGTCATCTTATTTTAAACCCCCCGGGCCAGTGCTCCTCTGAGTGTTGGTCCAACTCGTCAGCCACCGGTGGCCACCAGGGGCAACTCTAGGCTGGCCTACCGAAAGTTAAGACAATCTGAGTGTGCCCTGAGAACGAGATATGTGCAGCTCCTATCGGGATTTGTTGGCACATTCGGGCAGTGTTGCTGGATTTGTTTTAACTTGTCGAAGTGTCTTGAAGAACCGGGATACCGAGTCTGATTGGGATGTCTCGGGAGGAGGTCTATTCCTTCGTTAACCGTGAGAGCTTGTCATGGGTAAGTTGGGACTCCCCTGCAGGGATTTGAACTTTCGAAAGCCGTGCCCGCGGTTATGGGAAGATGGGAATTCGTTAACGTCTGGTTGTAGATAACTTGAACCTTAACTTAATTAAAATGAATCAACTGTGTGAGTTACCGTGATGGTCTCTTCTCGGCGGAGTCCGGGAAGTGAACATGGTGTTGGAGTAATGCTTGCCGCAGAATACCCTCTAGTTACTCGCTCGTGATTTGCCTCCTCTTCTCGCTCTCTTTTGCGAATAGGATAGCCACCATATATGCTAGTCGCTTGCTGCAGCTCCACATATTTTCCTTTCCTTACCTATTAAGCTTAAATAGTCTTGATCGCGAGGGTGCGAGATTGCTGAGTCCCTGTGGCTCACAGATTACTTCCAAACCAGATGCAGGGCCTGATGATTCCGTTCCAGATGACACGTATAAGCTCAAGTGGGAGTTTGACGAGGACTCTCAACGATACTACGTGTCTTTCCCTGATGATCAGTAGTGGTGCCCAGTTGGGGTGATCGGGACCGTGTCGCATGTTGGGTTGTTCTTTTATTTTGGCGCCGTAGTCAGGCCATGAGTGTTTGAATGTTGTAATGCTATTTATGTACTTCGATTGACGTGGCGAGTGTAAGCCAACTATGTATCTCCCCTTTATTATCTATATTACATGGGATGTTGTGAAGATTGCCTAACTTGCGACATTGCTTTCAATGCGGATATGTCTCTAAGTCGTGCCTCGACACGTGGGAGCTAGAGCCACATTGAGGGCGTTACACATACATCATTGTTGCCTATATTGGTATCATCTCTTGTGTCACAAAGTTGTCATCACATACTCACTTGCTATCTTGGTTCGTCAAGCATTGCATGAGAAAAGAGCTCAAACATCAAAGAGCCAACCAAGCTTTTAAGTAAAGAGGAAAGATAAGAAAAGAGGTTTTAAGCAAGAACCATAGCATCATACAACATTAAGATTGTCATACTCGATCATCTTGGATCATATCATAGCAACACCTTGCATAGAACATATTTGGGATAGAAGTCGTTGCATTTTTGCTAAGTAGGTTGTGCACAAGTTCTTGTATCCGCCTATCGTGCAATCGTGCTAGCGTCTCTCTAGTGTTGTGCAACAAGAGCATTTTTGTGGATTCCACATTTTGGCTCACCCTTGGTTGCACAACCCCACTTATCTTTTTGCGCGTGTGTTTCCATGTACCTTATATGCTTGGTCTACTTGTTACATTGCATCTTGCGAATCTTATCCAACATTATTGACTCTTGCTTACATTCACATCAAAAATTGTACCACCATCCTAACCGAGCTCCACCATAAGCTTTTACTTGTGTACGTGTGAGAAACCGACGAGAATTCGTACCAATTGGGCTATTTCCTTGTCCTACATTGGAGTGATCATCGATTCACTTTCAAATTTGGTCAAGGTACATTTGGTATTCATTCTTCTCTTTATACCACTCACATTTGTCTTGGAATGATGGATAGGTCAAGTACTTCTACCAACCCACTCTTCATGGAGCAAGACGACGACATGAACTCCTTTGTCACCAAGAGTCATCTCTTTGGTGCACAACGTGCTTTGCATCAAGAGCAACAAGCTATGAGTGAACGCATCGACAACCTTGCCGCCGACTTGCGACTTTCCGAGCAACGTACAAGGGACTACTTCGACCACAAGCTCGATGATCACAAGCAAGAGAATGACACAAGGATGGACGAGATTCGCGCTTTGTTGCTCAACCGCTTTTCTTCCACTTCAAGAAGGATCCGTTCAAGTCACCACTCTGACGTCACCCTCTCCGGCTCAAGTACACCGACATCGAACACTCTTCGTCGAGCCACGCGCACCTACCGTCAAGCAAACCTCAATCCACTTCGGGACACCGACTCTCAAGAGCATCGACGGCGTCAAACCGAAGAAGCCTTTGCGCTAGCTCGAGAACGGCAACAACAACGCCAATGTGAAGAGGAAGAACGTGCGTGTCTCCACCAACTTGCACAAGATGCCGAGGCTCAATGTCAAGAACAACAACTCCATGATGCTCAAGCACTTGAGGCGCAACAAGCTCTACGCGATTCGAGTCAAGCCGTTGCCGACCGAGGCCGACCAGCCCGTAACCAAGAGGAAGCACTTTGCGAAGAAATTCAAGAACGACGATTTCAAGCTCGCATGCATCGTCTAGTTCCTCCTCGAGCTCGACATGCTCCTCCACAAGCTCGCCAAGACCATCAACTTCATCAAGAGCATGAAGACAATGGGAATCCTCCGCGACAAGAGCAACACGAGGTTGAGAATCCTCCGCGTCAAGGGCACCACGAGTTGAACAATCATCTACAACATGGGTGTCACCATCCCCGACCCCAACACAATGAAGAGCAATGCTACGGCAACCTCAAGTTCACCGTGCCCAAGTTCAACAGAAGCAACGATCCCGAAGAATACCTTTCATGGGCATTGAAAGTTGACAAGATCTTCCGTTTGCACAATTATGAAGAAGATAAGAAGATCGCGATGGCATCCCTTGAGTTCCAAGACTATGTCCTCATTTGGTGGGAACAAATCATAGAGCGCTGCGAAGCACGAGGTGAACCACCCATCACTACTTGGGCACAAATGAAGGATGTCATGAGAGCACGCTTCGTGCCTAACTACTACAACTGCGACCTCTTCAAGAAACTCCAACAACTCAAGCAAGGAACCAAGAGCGTTGAAGAATACTACAAGGAGATGGAGATTGCAATGATAAGAGCCAATGTGATGGAAGATGATGAGAAAACAATGGCACATTTCTTGAATGGCCTCAATCATCCTATCAAGAATATCGCCGACTTCCAACCATAATCAAATCTCATCGAGCTCGTGCACCAAGCTACCAAAGCGGAACGCCAAGTGCAAGACGATTTCAAGTATGCCAAGTTCTCATCCAAGTCCTACGGCTTCTCCAATAACCAAGCTTCAACGACTCCAACACCGGCTACAATGCCTTCTTCCATCAACTTCAACAAGTCGACTTCCAAGAAAGCTTCGCCTACTACGAGCAACTTCAAGCCGAGAGCTTCATCAGCATCAACCCCAACCGATGAGACCGTTAAGACAAGTTCCTTCAAGTGTTTCACTTGCGGAGGCCGAGGCCACAAGTCCTACGAGTGCACCAACGAGCGAACCATGGTCTTCAACAACGATTGCACTTATGACTCCATGAGCGAAGGCGAAATGGAAGCCCTCGAGCAAGTCGCCATGCACCGCCAAGTGAACAATGAAGAAGAACAAGTCTTTTGTGATGAAGACTCAAGTCCCGCACTTGTTGTCTCCAAAGTCTTGACTCTCCAACATCACCACGAAGAAGACCAACGATGCCACATATTCCACACAAAGGCCAGCATCAACGGATGGTCCGTCAAGGTCATCATCGATGGAGGTAGTTGCCACAACTTAGCAAGCGAAGATCTTTGCTCCAAGCTCCAATTGCCCAAGACGAAGCATCCACATCCATACAAAGTACAATGGCTTAGTGACTCCGGCACTATCCAAGTCGAGCACCGAGTACAAGTCTTCTTCAAGATCGGCGCCTACGAAGACACCTTGGAGTGCGACGTTGTTCCCATGACCGTTTGTCATCTTCTCCTTGGACGGCCATGGCAATTCGATAGAAGAGTCGTACACAACGGCCAAACGAACCACTACATCTTCAAGATGAAGGGCAAGGAGTACGTTCTCCGTCCAATGTTGCCAAGCCAAGTGATCGCCGATAAGCAAGCCACCCATCGTGGAGAGAATGGTGAGAGAGTGAGCCACCAAAAAGAGAGTGAGCGCCACAAGCCAAAATCGAGTGCCTCCACGATGAGCGAAAACAAGAACCTAGTTCTATTTGCCACCAAACATGAGATGAGAGAAGTGTGTGAGAACCCATCTAGTGTCCTACACTACGTCCTCATGTGCAAGGACAATGCACCACAAACTAACACTTCTTACACTTTTCCTCTAATGTTGTCTTCTCTTTTGCAGGAATTCCAAGATGTTTTCCCTGACGAGCTACCTACGGGACTACCTCCACTACGAGGCATTGAGAACCGCATCGACATCATCCCCAGAGCACTGCTTCCGAACAACGCTCCCTACTGCATCAAGTTCTTGAATTACTTTTGGAAGACCTTATGCGCCAAGCTCGGAATCAAGTTACTCATCTCCATGGCGTACCACCCTTAAACCGACGGCTAAACGGAGGTGACGAACCGTACACTCTCCACTCTACTACGAGTCATAATCAAGAAGAACATCAAGGAGTGGGAGGAGTGCTTACCCATTGCCGAGTACGCCTACAACCGCGCAAGACACTCAACAACCGGCAAGTCTCCTTTCGAGGTTGTTTACGGATTCAACCCATTGTCACCATTGGACATTCTTCCTCTACCACTCCAAGAGTGCATCAATTTGGACGCAAGTGCGCGCGTGACACATCTCAAGACGGTGCATGAAGATACAAGAAACACCATCGAGCGACAAGTTCAACGCCTTGCGACCAACCTCAACTTCAACAAGCAACCTATGGTCTTCAACATTGGTGATCGAGTGTGGCTACACCTTCGCAAGGACCGCTTCCCACAAGAACGCAAATCCAAGCTTCGACCACGAGCGGATGGACCCTTCAAGGTGCTTGCACGCTACAACGACAACGCTTACAAGATCGACCTCCCGCGCGACAAGTACAACGTGAGTGACATCTTCAACGTCAAAGATCTCTCTCCCTTCCATGGTGATGAAGAATTTGATCCGAGGATGGATCTTCCCCAAGGGAGGGGAGATGATGCAGAGCATCCCAAGGTCATCCCCATGGACCTACCATCGTCTCATCAAGTGCCTAGTGGACCCATGACTCGATCACGTGTAAGAGCTCTTGAAACCGAGGTGACATCTCTCCTCTCACAATTCCAGTTCGATGAACATGAAGCATGGCTACTAACTCATATGGACACTTTGTGCATACTCAGGCACCATGGAGAAGCTAAGGATCAAGGACAAGAAGAAGAGGAAGATGGACGAGAAGACAGAGAAGAAGGAGGGCTGAAGGAAAAGTCCCAGCCACCGGACGACCGGCCGGGACCGGACGTCCGGCGCCTGAAGCCTCAGCCGAACCCCAGCGAGCGGACGTCCGGCCCAGACCAGACGACCGGTGCCCCTGCACCCGAAGCAAACGAGCGGACGTCTGGTCCAGAACGGACGACCGGAGCACCAGCACCCGAGTCAACATCAGCGGAAGTCCGAAGCTACTGGACGTCCGGCACCCCCATCAGAGAGCACAACCAGCGGACGACCGGAGGACACCGGACGACCAGGAGCTCCGGAGACACCGGACGACCGGTCCCCAGCGGATGTCTGGTACCTGTCTGCGCACAGTGTTCGGGCCTGAGGCCCATGTACCCCTTCACTTCGCCCCCATTTGCACTTAGACTATAAATAGACCCCCCCCATTCATCCTAGCTAGGGTCAGCAAATGTTTGGCTCATATTTGTGAGAGAGCTTTGCTCATCCACTTGGTTACCTTCTCCTTGGAGATTCGAGCCTCCACCGGAGAAGATCCCCCAAGCGGATTCAAGACCTCCTTGTGGAGAAGAACATCAAGACCCCCTCTTGGGCGGCCCCATTCAAGACCTCCTCACGGAGAAGAATCGGTTACCGTGTATCGTCCCTAGTTGTCCGTGGATTCGTGTATCGTCCTATGTACTCGAGGATCTAGCCCATGTGTGACTTATTCATGTCGGTTTAGTGATTTCCTCTTGTGTTTTCCTTCCGTTCTTCCTCGTGTTCTTCGTGATTTCCCCAGGATCCGCTCCTTTCGTGAAAGATCGGGTGATTAGTGTCTCTACCCTACATCACCTTGGAGTACTTGGATTGCGCCATGTCTTCAACTCCGTCCAACTTCAAGTCCGTCCACGACAACTGTTTCCATGGTGATGAGGATCACGATCCGAGGTCGGGTCTTTCCCAAGGGAGGGGAGATGATGCGGAGCATCCTACGTTCATCTCCATGTACACCTTCATAGCACATCAAGCCCCAAGTGGACCTACCGGACTTAAGGTGAACCCGCTCCTCCTCAAGATTTACATGAATATCTATGGGACTTGGTCGCTACCTCACCACGGAACGTTGTGCATCATTAGGTATGAGGGCGACCGCCAGCAAGCAGCTAAGGAGCTTCCCGGAGGCCAAGGAGAAGGACCCCAAGGCCACAAGGAAGAAGGAGGAGTGCACGAAGATCAACTTTGCACTTCCCAGGCGACCCCGTGCCCACGGGCCTCGAAGACCCCATGCGCACGGGCTACACAGAGAGCTAGCGCTGGAGCACCCCGTGCGCACGGCCTGTACCGTGCCCACAGGACCCCCATGCGCATGGGCCCAACTAACCCCGTGCGCACGGGCCCTACAGGATGGACAGCTGTGATTGCTGTTTGGGCCTCCTCTTCATCCACCTCATCCCTCACATCCAGCCACCTATATATTCCGTACCTAGACCATTTGTTAGGGTTAGCAAAGGATATGATAGACATATGAGAGCTATGCTCCTTGTACCACTCCTCCTCTTGAGAGAGAGAGAGAGACCTCTCCTTTGGAGATCAAGACCTCCTATGGAGAAGACATACTCCTTATACTCTAGGATGGTCTGAATCTCTCTATTTAATCCACCCATAAAACGTGCAAGCATAGCTTCATTCTCCTCAACAATACCACATCTAATCATGCCAGTTTGTAATTCCTGATAATATTCTTCTACATAATTTTTTCCTTGTCTTAAACGCTGCAATTTTTGAAGTAATTCACGTTGATAATATGGTGGAACCCAACGAGTACGCATAGCAGTTTTCAAAGCAGCCCAAGTAGCTGGAATAGGATATAATCTACAATGCTCAGACCACCAAACACATGCAAAACTAGTGAATGCACAAACAGCAGCAGGAACACATCTCTCCTCGGGATATTGTAAACATGTAAATCGTTGTTCAGTTTCTAACTCCCAATTAAGATATATATCAGGAACATATCTACCCTCAAATGGTGGAATACTCAATTTTAGTTTAGGGAGATGGTCATGATCTCGTACCTGAGGGTGAGCCCTACCATTGCCATTATTTGCATGTGGACGACCTGGTGGTTGCTGTGCTGGTGGTGGCATGTAGTTCTGATTTTAATCAACCTCATCCTCGTAATCTCCGGCAAAATCATCCTCCTCCGCATCGGCAGTAGGGGCCACAGAAGTATCAACAGCAGCACCAATAGTTTGGCCAGGTGCAAGAGGGAGACGGCTCGCTCGGCGGAGGGCTGTTTCACGATGTGTAGGTAGTCGTTGTTGTTGTTGTTGTTGTAGAGGTGCGTTAGGTGCAGCCGGTGGTGGTGGTGGTGGAAGACGCGCGAGAAATTCATTAAACATGTTATCGAGCTTTGTTTCGAACGTATTCTCCATGCCATCTATCTTCTCCATGGCCTCTTCAAATCTGTTTACCACATCTTGCACCTGTCCACTCATCATTCGCTGAAATTTATCATGCAACTCCTTATTCGTCATGTTCTCCTAGTCAGTCTCGTCGGCTTGTGATCCTGCCATGGTTAGCAACAATAGAAACACACAAGAATACGATCCTACAGACTATTATCAAGAGGTGGTGGTGGGGTCACAAATCCGTCAAGCAAATCTCAAATCTTACTAGTTCTTACCCAGCAGCAGGTGGTGATCGGCAACCGTCATAGTCAAAACTCTCAAAGCTTGGATAGAGCGATTACCAGGGAGAGTCAAACACACGACGTAGATGTATGTGGAGCTGGGAAGGCTTATAATATGGTAGCAAAAAGGGTCAGCAATAATCAATTCAGAGATGCAAAGTTGAATAAACGCTCAACGATGGTACTGTGCTGGTCCTAGGCTAGACCGTGCTAGAGACGCGAGCCTAGAACACAAACAAAATCACGGCGCTGCACGTAAACAATGTAGCAGCACAATGAATTTTTTTTCCTTTTTTTCACTTTTTTGCACTTTTTTTTCCTCTTTTTTTTGCTCTGCAACAAATTTTTTTTGAAAAAGTGTACAAATGGTTTAAAAACTGCCTAGCCATAATTATTTTTGAGTTTGGAACTATTTTTCTTCTGCGGGTAGCACGGAATCTCAGGAGTCCTACTCTGTCATGACTCGGAGTATGGTGTGATCTGGAACTCGAAAACAATGCAACAATTACTAGACTCCGACTAGGACTGGTGGCGGAGATGAATCTGGTGGAATCTTGGACTGGTGGCGGCGATGAATCTGGTGGAAATCGGACTGGTGGCGGATATATGTTGCAAGTGAACTCGGATTGGCGTGATGGCGGCGGATATGTGGTGGCGTATATGGACTCAGATTGGTGGTGAATATGGAAGTGACGATTAAGTTGGTGTGGTGGTGGTATATGGAAGCAGCGATGATGATGATGCGGTGGTGATATATGGCAGCGGCGACGTGACAACCTGTGAACAGAACTCGAAACTCTAAAGGACTAGATGCTAAGACCAGCAACTTAGCACGACGATGCAACCGCAAATTCAACAAAGCAAATACAGAAAAGATTATGCAAAGGCTCAGATTGGTTCGGATAGGATGAACTAACCCTATTTTTTGGCTTTTTTGTGGACTATAGGTACGAAGAATAGACTCGATCTAAACTACGAAAAATAGTAAAATCTCACCGAGCAACCTAAAAATCGGATACCACTTGATAGAGGCAAAGGTGTCCCGATGTTTCGATGAGATGGTGGCTATCATTTTTTGTGGGAGTCGACCTTGACAATCCGACTACGAACGTGCGACACGTCGCGCCTTAGCAATCGCTAAACCAACTTCCGAGGGTTATTGACCACACCGGAGCACGATCAACCTGACCACGAGGGTCTGCTTCCTGCAAGCAAACGAAGAACAAGCAAGAAACTGAGATTGCAATCTGGATATTGCAAATATAAGATGAAAGCTTTATTGATCAATGTGGGGTTCTGTGACGCCTTGGTCTGGTCGTTGAACACAAACGAAGTACGCGAAGCTGCAGCTATGGCAAACTTTAAATCTAAACAAAACCCAAAGTCTAAACGATGCCTTAGGGGCTGTATATATGGAGGAGAGAGGGGGAATTTCGTGGCCCTTGGCGGAGAGGTCCGAAACCAACCGTAACTCTTGTTTCCCCACACATACGGACTCTAAAAACAGCCTATACTTAGGTACTTCGAAAATACATGGGCCTGGCCCAATAATAAGGTGACGCGGCACCTAAAATAGCCACTGGACGAAATTTATGAAGTGGCATCTTGTATATTTTGTCCCAAGCTTCATGCACTCATTATGGTGGCTTCAGAGTCCTAGAATCATCACTTGTAACTCCGTTCTTGTTCCCCTTGCGCATGCCATCATCTCCATGGTTGAACTTGCTCCAAGGTTCATCTTTCTTGTCCAAGCTAGGCCGTTCATTTGTAAGCAAAACAAATGTATCCAATTTAGGCTGCATCATATTCTCATGAACATTAGAATCGTTACCAAGAAACGGAAGTACCTGATAATTCAATTTGCGTGCGCGAGCTCTAGTAGTCGGTCCAGTATGTATAGCAGCAGGGGCTGTGGGTGTAACAATGGTATTGATGTCCTCATCAATCCCTAGTGTATAGATCAAGACCTCCCATGGAGAAGATCCCTAGTGAATAGATCCCCATCATAGGATCACCAAGACCTCATTCCACATAGGATTGGGATGAACTACACCTTGTATCTTTCCTTTGTTGTCTTTGAATCATTGCATCTCTCTTTGTGTGATGGGATCTAGCATATGTGTGATTGGATCTAGTCAATTGAGTGTTTTCCCTCTTGTGTTCATCTTGTTCTTGGGGATTCCCCCTCCAATTCGTGAAAGATCTCCACCTAGGGTTCCACCCTACACCAGGTAGGGAACGTCCCACCTTTGGGGACGAAACGGTATCCATTGCCTCTTATTGCTTTCAAATTTTGTTCTCGTGTCAACATAGAACAACATGAGTGTTGTGTGAATATTTGTGATTTTCGGGGTTCGTTTGGACATTTTTATGCATTAACTGAGTTTTCAATGCATTTTATGTGCATAATTCAAATTTGAACTACATGCACATGCTCCAGTGCATATAAATTGGTTGAAAAATCAAATTTGTATCCTTAGGTGCATGCTTAGGTCCCATGCAAGAAATGGGCATGAATTTCAAACATCAGGGCACCGTTGATTGTCGGCAAAACATTATGATAAATGGTTTTTAAATTCTAGTAAATCAAAACTTGTCTGAAATTCATGAAACTTGGCATGCTATCATGGAGCGATATCAGCATGCCGTGGTACAAATTTTGTCCCATATGGGGCAGGTTTGGGTATATGCTTCTAACAAACCGGAGCTTCTCACATCAAGCACGATGGTTTTTGGTAGGGAACGTCCTACCTTTGGGGACGAAACGATATCCATTGCCTCTTATTGCTTTCAAATTTTGTTCTTGTGTCAACATAGAACAACACGAGTGTTGTGTGAATTTTGTGATTTGTCGGGGTTCCGTTGGACATTTTTACGCATTAACTGAGTTTTCGATGCGTTTTATGTGCATAATTCAAACTTGAACTACATGCACATGCTCCAGTGCATATAAATTGGTTGAAAAATCAAATATCTGTCCTTGGGTGCATGCTTAGGTCCCATGCAAGAAACGGGCATGAATTTTAAACACCGGGGCACTGTTGATTGTCGGCAAAACATTAAGATCCATGGTTTTACAATACTAGTAAATCCAAAACTCGTCTGAAATTCATGAAACTTGGCATGCTATCATGGAGCGGCATCAACATGTCGTGGTACAGATTTTGTCCCATATGGGGCCGGTTTGGATATATGCTTCTCACAAACCGAAGCTTCTCACAACAAGCATGATGGTTTTAGGTAGGGATAGACCCACCTTTGGGGAAGAAACGATATCCATTGCCTCTTATTGCTTTCAAATTTTGTTCTCGTGTCAACATAGAACACCAGGAGTGTTGTGTGATTTTTGTGATTTTTCAGGGTTCCGTTGGACATTTTTACGCATTAACTGAGTTTTCAATGCATTTTATGTGCATAATTCAAATTTGAACTACATGCACATGCTCCAGTGCATATAAATTGGTTGAAAAATCAAATCTGTGTCCTTGGGTGCATGCTTAGGTGTCATGCAAGAAATGGGCATGAATTTCAAACACCGGGGCACCGTTGATTGCCGGCAAAACATTAAGATCCATGGTTTTACAATACTAGTAAATCCAAAACTCTTCTGAAATTCATGAAACTTGGCATGCTATCATGGAGCGGCATCAACATGCCGTGGTACAGATTTTGTCCCATATGGGGCAGGTTTGGGTATATGCTTCTCACAAACCGGAGCTTCTCACAACAAGCATGATGGTTTTAGGTAGGGAGAGACCCACCTTTGGGGAAGAAATGATATCCATTGCCTCTTATTGCTTTCAAATTTTGTTCTCGTGTCAACATAGAACACCAGGAGTGTTGTGTGATTTTTTGTGATTTTTCGGGGTTCATTTGGACATTTTTATGCATTAACTGAGTTTTCAATGCATTTTATGTGCATAATTCAAATTTGAACTACATGCACATGCTCAAGTGCATATAAATTGGTTGAAAAATCAAATCTGTGTCCTTGGGTGCATGCTTAGGTCCCATGCAAGAAATGGGCATGAATTTCAAACACCAGGGCACCATTGATTGCTGGCAAAACATTGAGATCCATGGTTTTTAAATTCTTGTAAATCCAAAACTCGTCTGAAATCCATGAAACTTGGCATGCTATCATGGAGCGGCATTAACATGTCGTGGTACAAATTTTGTCCCATATGGGGCAGGTTTGGGTATATGCTTCTCACAAACCGGAGCTTCTCACAACAAGCATGATGGTTTTCGGTAGGGAACGTCCCACCTTTGGGGACGAAACGATATCCATTGCCTCTTATTGCTTTCAAATTTTGTTCTCGTGTCAACATAGAACAACACAAGTGTTGTGTGAAGTTTGTGATTTGTTGGGGTTCCGTTGGACATTTTTACGCATTAACTGAGTTTTCGATGCATTTTATGTGCATAATTCAAATTTGAACTACATGCACATGCTCCAGTGCATATAAATTGGTTGAAAATCAAATCTGTGTCCTTGGGTGCATGCTTAGGTGTCATGCAAGAAATGGGTATGAATTTCAAACACCGGGGCACCGTTGATTGCCGGCAAAACATTAAGATCCATGGTTTTACAATACTAGTAAATCCAAAACTCGTCTGAAATTCATGAAACTTGGCATGCTATCATGGAGCGGCATCAACATGCCGTGGTACAGATTTTGTCCCATATGGGGCCGGTTTGGGTATATGCTTCTCACAAACCGGAGCTTCTCACAACAAGCATGATGGTTTTAGGTAGGGATAGACCCACCTTTGGGGAAGAAACGATATCCATTGCCTCTTATTGCTTTCAAATTTTGTTCTCGTGTCAACATAGAACAACAGGAGTGTTGTGTGCATTTTTGTGATTTTTCGGGGTTCGTTTGGACATTTTTATGCATTAACTGAGTTTTCAATGCATTTTATGTGCATAATTCAAATTTGAACTACATGCACATGCTCCAGTGCATATAAATTTGTTGAAAAATCAAATTTGTATCCTTGGGTGCATGCTTAGGTCCCATGCAAGAAATGGGCATGAATTTCAAACACTGGGGCACCGTTGATTGTCGGCAAAACATTAAGATCCATGGTTTTTAAATTCTAGTAAATCAAAACTTGTCTGAAATTCATGAAACTTGGCATGCTATCATGGAGCGGTATCAGCATGCCGTGGTACAAATTTTGTCCCATATGGGGCAGGTTTGGGTATATGCTTCTAACAAACCGGAGCTTCTCACATCAAGCACGATGGTTTTTGGTAGGGAACATCCCACCTTTGGGGACGAAACGATATCCATTGCCTCTTATTGCTTTCAAATTTTGTTCTTGTGTCAACATAGAACACCAGGAATGTTGTGTGATTTTTTGTGATTTTTCGGGGTTCGTTTGAACATTTTTATGCATTAACAAAGTTTTCAATGCATTTTATGTGCATAATTCAAATTTGAACTACATGCACATGCTCTAGTGCATATAAATTGGTTGAAAAATCAAATCCGTGTCCTTGGGTGCATGCTTAGGTCCCATGCAAGAAATGGGCATGAATTTCAAACACCAGGGCACCATTGATTGCCGGCAAAACATTGAGATCCATGGTTATGAAATTCTAGTATATCCAAAACTCGTCTGAAATCCATGAAACTTGGCATGCTATCATGGAGCGATATCAACATGTCATGGTACAAATTTTGTCCCATATGGGGCAGGTTTGGGTATATGCTTCTCACAAACCGGAGCTTCTGCCAACAAGCATGATGGTCTTCAGTAGGGAACGTCCCACCTTTGGGGACGAAACGATATCCATTGCCTCTTATTGCTTTCAAATTTTGTTCTCGTGTCAACATAGAACAACATGAGTGTTGTGTGGATTTTTTTTATTTTTGGGGTTTGTTTGGACATTTTTATGCATTAACTGGGTTTCCAATGCATTTTATGTCCGTAATTAAAATTTGAACTACATGCACATGCTCCAGTGCATAAAAATTGGTTGAAAAATCAAATCTGTGTCCTTGGGTGCATGCTTAGGTCCCATGAAAGAAATGGTCATGAATTTCAAACACCAGAGCACCGTTGATTGCCGGCAAAACATTGAGATGCATGGTTTTTAAATTCTACTAAATCCAAAACTCGTCTGAAATCCATGAAACTTGGCATGCTATCATGGAGCGGTATTAACATGCCGTGGTACAAATTTTGTCCCATATGGGGCAGGTTTGGGTATATGCTTCTCACAAACCGGAGCTTCTCACAACAAGCATGATGGTTTTCGGTAGGGAACGTCCTACCTTTGGGGACGAAACGATATCCCTTGCCTCTTATTGCTTTCAAATTTTGTTCTCGTGTCAACATAGAACAACACGAGTGTTGTGTGAATTTTGTGATTTGTCGGGGTTCTGTTGGACATTTTTACGCATTAACTGAGTTTTCGATGCATTTTATGTGCATAATTCAAATTTGAACTACATGCACATGCTCCAGTGCATATAAATTTGTTGAAAAATCAAATCTCTGTCCTTGGGTGCATGCTTATGTCCCATGAAAGAAATGGGCATGAATTTCAAACACCGGGGCACCGTTGATTGCCGGCAAAACATTGAGATCCATGGTTTTTAAATTCTACTAAATCCAAAACTCGTTTGAATTCCATGAAACTTGGCATGCTATCATGGAGCGGCATTAACATGTCGTGGTACAAATTTTGTCCCATATGGGGCAGGTTTGGGTATATGCTTCTCACAAACCGGAGCTTCTCACAACGAGCATGATGGTTTTCGGTAGGGAACGTCCTACCTTTGGGGACGAAACGATATCCATTGCCTCTTATTGCTTTCAAATTTTGTTCTCGTGTCAACATAGAACAACACAAGTGTTGTGTGAATTTTGTGATTTGTCGGGGTTCCGTTGGACATTTTTACGCATTAACTGAGTTTTCGATGCATTTTATGTGCATAATTCAAATTTGAACTACATGCACATGCTCCAGTGCATATAAATTGGTTGAAAATCAAATCTGTGTCCTTGGGTTCATGCTTAGGTGTCATGCAAGAAATGGGCATGAATTTCAAACACCGGGGCACCGTTAATTGCCGGCAAAACATTAAGATCCATGGTTTTACAATACTAGTAAATCCAAAACTCGTCTGAAATTCATGAAACTTGGCATGCTATCATGGAGCAGCATCAACATGCCGTGGTACAGATTTTGTCCCATATGGGGCCGGTTTGGGTATATGCTTCTCACAAACCGGAGCTTCTCACAACAAGCATGATGGTTTTAGGTAGGGATAGACCCACCTTTGGGGAAGAAACGATATCCATTGCCTCTTATTGCTTTCAAATTTTGTTCTCGTGTCAACATAGAACACCAGGAGTGTTGTGTGATTTTTTGTGATTTTTCGGGGTTCGTTTGGACATTTTTATGCATTAACTGAGTTTTCAATGCATTTTATGTGCATAATTCAAATTTGAACTACATGCACATGCTCCAGTGCATATAAATTGGTTGAAAAATGAAATCTGTGTCCTTGGGTGCATGCTTAGGTCCCATGCAAGAAATGGGCATGAATTTCAAACACCAGGGAACCATTGATTGCTGGCAAAACATTGAGATCCATGGTTTTTAAATTCTTGTAAATCCAAAACTCGTCTGAAATCCATGAAACTTGCCATGCTATCATGGAGCGGCATCAACATGTCATGGTACAAATTTTGTCCCATATGGGGCAGGTTTGGGTATATGCTTCTCACAAACCGGAGCTTCTCACAACTAGCATGATGGTTTTCGGTAGGGAACGTCCCACCTTAGGGGACGAAACGATATCCATTGCCTCTTATTGCTTTCAAATTTTGTTCTCGTGTCAACATAGAACAACATGAGTGTTGTGTGGATTTTTTTGATTTTTGGGGTTTGTTTGGACATTTTTATGCATTAACTGAGTTTCTAATGCATTTTATATCCGTAATTCAAATTTGAACTACATGCACATGCTCAAGTGCATAAAAATTGGTTGAAAAAATCAAATCTGTGTCCTTGGGTGCATGCTTAGTTCCCATGAAGGAAATGGGCATGAATTTCAAACACCAGAGCACCATTGATTGCCGGCAAAACATTGAGATGCATGGTTTTTAAATTCTACTAAATCCAAAACTCGTCTGAAATCCATGAAACTTGGCATGCTATCATGGAGCGGCATTAACATGCCGTGGTACAAATTTTGTCCCATATGGGGCAGGTTTGGTTACATGCTTCTCACAAACCGGAGCTTCTCACAACAAGCATGATGGTTTTCGGTAGGGAACGTCCTACCTTTGGGGACGAAACGATATCCATTGTCTTTTATTGCTTTCAAATTTTGTTCCTGTGTCAACATGGAACAACACGAGTGTTGTGTGAATTTTGTGATTTGTCGGGGTTCTGTTGGACATTTTTACGCATTAACTGAGTTTTCGATGCATTTTATGTGCATAATTCAAATTTGAACTACATGCACATGCTCCAGTGCATATAAATTGGTTGAAAAATCAAATCTGTGTCCTTGGGTGCATGCTTATGTCCCATGAAAGAAATGGGCATGAATTTCAAACACCGGGGCACCGTTGATTGCCGGCAAAACATTGAGATGCATGGTTTTTAAATTCTACTAAATCCAAAACTCGTTTGAAATCCATGAAACTTGGCATGCTATCATGGAGCGGCATTCACATGCCGTGGTACAAATTTTATCCCATATGGGGCAGGTTTGGGTATATGCTTCTCACAAACCGGAGCTTCTCACAACGAGCATGATGGTTTTCGGTAGGGAACGTCCTACCTTTGGGGACGAAACGATATCCATTGCCTCTTATTGCTTTCAAATTTTGTTCTCGTGTCAACATAGAACAACACAAGTGTTGTGTGAATTTTTGTGATTTGTTGGGGTTCGTTGGACATTTTTATGCATTAACTGAGTTTTCAATGCATTTTATGTGCATAATTCAAATTTGAACTACATGCACATGCTCCAGTGCATATAAATTGGTTGAAAATCAAATCTGTGTCCTTGGGTGCATGCTTAGGTGTCCATGCAAGAAATGGGCATGAATTTCAAACACCGGGGCACCGTTGATTGCCGGCAAAATATTAAGATGCCATGGTTTTACAATTCTAGTAAATCCAAAACTCGTCTGAAATTCATGAAACTTGGCATGCTATCATGGAGCGGCATCAACATGCCGTGGTACAGATTTTGTCCCATATGGGGCCGGTTTGGGTATATGCTTCTCACAAACCGGAGCTTCTCACAACAAGCATGATGGTTTTAGGTAGGGATAGACCCACCTTTGGGGAAGAAACGATATCCATTGCCTCTTATTGCTTTCAAATTTTGTTCTCGTGTCAACATAGAACAACAGGAGTGTTGTGTGCATTTTTGTGATTTTTCGGGGTTCGTTTGGACACTTTTATGCATTAACTGAGTTTTCAATGCATTTTATGTGCATAATTCAAATTTGAACTACATGCACATGCTCCAGTGCATATAAATTTGTTGAAAAATCAAATTTGTATCCTTGGGTGCATGCTTAGGTCCCATGCAAGAAATGGGCATGAATTTCAAACACTGGGGCACCGTTGATTGTCGGCAAAACATTAAGATCCATGGTTTTTAAATTCTAGTAAATCAAAACTCGTCTGAAATTCATGAAACTTGGCATGCTATCATGGAGCGGTATCAACATGCCGTGGTACAAATTTTGTCCCATATGGGGCAGGTTTGGGTATATGCTTCTCACAAACCGGAGCTTCTCACAACAAGCATGATGGTTTTCGGTAGGGAACGTCCTACCTTTGGGGACGAAACGATATCCATTGCCTCTTATTGCTTTCAAATTTTGTTCTCGTGTCAACATAGAACAACACGAGTGTTGTGTGAATTTTTGTGATTTTCGGGGTTCGTTTGGACATTTTTATGCATTAACTGAGTTTTCAATGCATTTTATGTGCATAATTCAAATTTGAACTACATGCACATGCTCCAGTGCATATAAATTGGTTGAAAAATCAAATCTGTGTCCTTGGGTGCATGCTTATGTCCCATGCAAGAAATGGGCATGAATTTCAAACACCGGGGCACCGTTGATTGCCGGCAAAACATTGAGATGCATGGTTTTTAAATTCTAGTAAATCCAAAACTCGTCTGAAATTCCATGAAACTTGGCATGCTATCATGGAGCGGCATCAACATGTCGTGGTACAAATTTTGTCCCATATGGGGCAGGTTTGGGTATATGCTTCTCACAAACCGGAGCTTCTCACAACGAGCATGATGGTTTTCGGTAGGGAACGTCCTACCTTTGGGGACGAAACGATATCCATTGCCTCTTATTGCTTTCAAATTTTGTTCTCGTGTCAACATAGAACAACACAAGTGTTGTGTGAATTTTGTGATTTGTTGGGGTTCCGTTGGACATTTTTACGCATTAACTGAGTTTTCGATGCATTTTATGTGCATAATTCAAATTTGAACTACATGCACATGCTCCAGTGCATATAAATTGGTTGAAAATCAAATCTGTGTCCTTGGGTGCATGCTTAGGTGTCATGCAAGAAATGGGCATGAATTTCAAACACCGGGGCACCGTTGATTGCCGGCAAAACATTAAGATCCATGGTTTTACAATACTAGTAAATCCAAAACTCGTCTTAAATTCATGAAACTTGGCATGCTATCATGGAGCGGCATCAACATGTCGTGGTACAGATTTTGTCCCATATGGGGCCGGTTTGGGTATATGCTTCTCACAAACCGGAGCTTCACACAACAAGCATGATGGTTTTAGGTAGGGATAGACCCACCTTTGGGGAAGAAACGATATCCATTGCCTCTTATTGCTTTCAAATTTTTTCTCGTGTCAACATAGAACAACAGGAGTGTTGTGTGCATTTTTGTGATTTTTCGGGGTTCGTTTGGACATTTTTATGCATTAACTGAGTTTTCAATGCATTTTATGTGCATAATTCAAATTTGAACAACATGCACATGCTCCAGTGCATATAAATTTGTTGAAAAATCAAATTTGTATCCTTGGGTGCATGCTTAGGTCCCATGCAAGAAATGGGCATGAATTTCAAACACTGGGGCACCGTTAATTGTCGGCAAAACATTAAGATCCATGGTTTTTAAATTCTAGTAAATCAAAACTTGTCTGAAATTCATGAAACTTGGCATGCTATCATGGAGCGGTATCAGCATGCCGTGGTACAAATTTTGTCCCATATGGGGCAGGTTTGGGTATATGCTTCTAACAAACCGGAGCTTCTCACATCAAGCACGATGGTTTTGGTAGGGAACATCCCACCTTTGGGGACGAAACGATATCCATTGCCTCTTATTGCTTTCAAATTTTGTTCTTGTGTCAACATAGAACACCAGGAATGTTGTGTGATTTTTTGTGATTTTTCGGGGTTCGTTTGAACATTTTTATGCATTAACAAAGTTTTCAATGCATTTTATGTGCATAATTCAAATTTGAACGACATGCACATGCTCTAGTGCATATAAATTGGTTGAAAAATCAAATCTGTGTCCTTGGGTGCATGCTTAGGTCCCATGCAAGAAATGGGCATGAATTTCAAACACCAGGGCACCATTGATTGCCGGCAAAACATTGAGATCCATGGTTATGAAATTCTAGTATATCCAAAACTCGTCTGAAATCCATGAAACTTGGCATGCTATCATGGAGCGACATCAACATGTCATGGTACAAATTTTGTCCCATATGGGGCAGGTTTGGGTATATGCTTCTCACAAACCGGAGCTTCTGCCAACAAGCATGATGGTCTTCAGTAGGGAACGTCCCACCTTTGGGGACGAAACTATATCCATTGCCTCTTATTGCTTTCAAATTTTGTTCTCGTGTCAACATAGAACAACATGAGTGTTGTGTGGATTTTTTTTATTTTTTGGGTTTGTTTGGACATTTTTATGCATTAACTGAGTTTCTAATGCATTTTATGTCCGTAATTAAAATTTGAACTACATGCACATGCTCCAGTGCATAAAAATTGGTTGAAAAATCAAATCTGTGTCCTTGGGTGCATGCTTAGGTCCCATGAAAGAAATGGTCATGAATTTCAAACACCAGAGCACCGTTGATTGCCGGCAAAACATTGAGATGCATGGTTTTTAAATTCTACTAAATCCAAAACTCGTCTGAAATCCATGAAACTTGGCATGCTATCATGGAGCGGCATTAACATGCCGTGGTACAAATTTTGTCCCATATCGGGCAGGTTTGGGTATATGCTTCTCACAAACCGGAGCTTCTCACAACAAGCATGATGGTTTTCGGTAGGGAACGTCCTACCTTTGGGGACGAAACGATATCCATTGCCTCTTATTGCTTTCAAATTTTGTTCTCGTGTCAACATAGAACAACAGGAGTGTTGTGTGAATTTTTGTGATTTTCGGGGTTCGTTTGGACATTTTTATGCATTAACTGAGTTTTCAATGCATTTTATGTGCATAATTCAAATTTGAACTACATGCACATGCTCCAGTGCATATAAATTGGTTGAAAAATCAAATCTGTGTCCTTGGGTGCATGCTTAGGTCCCATGCAAGAAATGGGCATGAATTTCAAACACCGGGGCACCGTTGATTGCCGGCAAAACATTGAGATGCATGGTTTTTAAATTCTAGTAAATCCAAAACTCGTCTGAAATTCCATGAAACTTGGCATGCTATCATGGAGCGGCATTAACATGTCGTGGTACAAATTTTGTCCCATATGGGGCAGGTTTGGGTATATGCTTCTCACAAAACGGAGCTTCTCACAGCGAGCATGATGGTTTTCGGTAGGGAACGTCCTACCTTTGGGGACGAAACGATATCCATTGCCTCTTATTGCTTTCAAATTTTGTGCTCGTGTCAACATAGAACAACACAAGTGTTGTGTGAATTTTGTGATTTGTCGGGGTTCCGTTGGACATTTTTACGCATTAACTGAGTTTTCGATGCATTTTATGTGCATAATTCAAATTTGAACTACATGCACATGCTCCAGTGCATATAAATTGGTTGAAAATCAAATCTGTGTCCTTGGGTGCATGCTTAGGTGTCATGCAAGAAATGGGCATGAATTTCAAACACCGGGGCACCGTTGATTGCCGGCAAAACATTAAGATCCATGGTTTTACAATACTAGTAAATCCAAAACTCGTCTGAAATTCATGAAACTTGGCATGCTATCATGGAGCAGCATCAACATGCCGTGGAACAAATTTTGTCCCATATGGGGCAGGTTTGGGTATATGCTTCTCACAAACCGAAGCTTCTCACAACAAGCATGATGGTTTTCGGTAGGGAACGTCCCACCTTTGGGGACGAAACGATATCCATTGCCTCTTATTGCTTTCAAATTTTGTTCTCGTGTCAACATAGAACACCAGGAGTGTTGTGTGATTTTTGTGATTTTTCGGGGTTCGTTTGGACATTTTTATGCATTAACTGAGTTTTCAATGCATTTTATGTGCATAATTCAAATTTGAACTACATGCACATGCTCCAGTGCATATAAATTGGTTGAAAAATCAAATCTGTGTCCTTGGGTGCATGCTTAGGTCCCATGCAAGAAATGGGCATGAATTTCAAACACCAGGGCACCATTGATTGCCGGCAAAACATTGAGATCCATGGTTTTTAAATTCTAGTAAATCCAAAACTCGTCTGAAATCCATGAAACTTGGCACGCTATCATGGAGCGGCATCAACATGTCGTGGTACAAATTTTGTCCCATATGGGGCAGGTTTGGGTATATGCTTCTCACAAACCGGAACTTCTCACAACTAGCATGATGGTTTTCGGTAGGGAACGTCCTACCTTAGGGGACGAAACGATATCCATTGCCTCTTATTGCTTTCAAATTTTGTTCTCGTGTCAACATAGAACAACATGAGTGTTGTGTCGATTTTTTTGATTTTTGGGGTTTGTTTGGACATTTTTATGCATTAACTGAGTTTCTAATGCATTTTATGTCCGTAATTCAAATTTGAACTACGTGCACATGCTCAAGTGCATAAAAATTGGTTGAAAAAAATCAAATATGTGTCCTTGGGTGCATGCTTAGTTCCCATGAAAGAAATGGGCATGAATTTCAAACACCAGAGCACCATTGATTGCCGGCAAAACATTGAGATGCATGGTTTTTAAATTCTACTAAATCCAAAACTCGTCTGAAATCCATGAAACTTGGCATGCTATCATGGAGCGGCATTAACATGCCGTGGTACAAATTTTGTCCCATATGGGGCAGGTTTGGTTACATGCTTCTCACAAACCGGAGCTTCTCACAACAAGCATGATGGTTTTCGGTAGGGAACGTCCTACCTTTGGGGACGAAACGATATCCATTGCCTTTTATTGCTTTCAAATTTTGTTCTCGTGTCAACATGGAACAACACGAGTGTTGTGTGAATTTTTGTGATTTGTCGGGGTTCGTTTGGACATTTTTACGCATTAACTGAGTTTTCAATGCATTTTATGTGCATAATTCAAATTTGAACTACATGCACATGCTCCAGTGCATATAAATTGGTTGAAAAATCAAATCTGTGTCCTTGGGTGCATGCTTATGTCCCATGAAAGAAATAGGCATGAATTTCAAACACCGGGGCACCGTTGATTGCCGGCAAAACATTGAGATGCATGGTTTTTAAATTCTACTAAATCCAAAACTCGTTTGAAATCCATGAAACTTGGCATGCTATCATGGAGCGGCATTCACATGCCGTGGTACAAATTTTATCCCATATGGGGCAGGTTTGGGTATATGCTTCTCACAAACCGGAGCTTCTCACAACGAGCATGATGGTTTTCGGTAGGGAACGTCCTACCTTTGGGGACGAAACGATATCCATTGCCTCTTATTGCTTTCAAATTTTGTTCTCATGTCAACATAGAACAACACAAGTGTTGTGTGAATTTTTTGATTTGTCGGGGTTCCGTTGGACATTTTTACGCATTAACTGAGTTTTCGATGCATTTTATGTGCATAATTCAAATTTGAACTACATGCACATGCTCCAGTGCATATAAATTGGTTGAAAAATCAAATCTGTGTCCTTGGGTGCATGCTTAGGTGTCATGCAAGAAATGGGCATGAATTTCAAACACCGGGGCACCGTTGATTACCGGCCAAACATTAAGATGCATGGTTTTACAATACTAGTAAATCCAAAACTCGTCTGAAATTCATGAAACTTGGCATGCTATCATGGAGCGGCATCAACATGCCGTGGTACAGATTTTGCCCCATATGGGGCCGGTTTGGGTATATGCTTCTCACAAACCGGAGCTTCTCACAACAAGCATGATGGTTTTAGGTAGGGATAGACCCATCTTTGGGGAAGAAACAATATCCATTGCCTCTTATTGCTTTCAAATTTTGTTCTCATGTCAACATAGAACACCAGGAGTGCTGTGTGATTTTTTGTGATTTTTCGGGGTTCGTTTGGACATTTTTATGCATTAACTGAGTTTTCAATGCATTTTATGGGCATAATTCAAATTTGAACTACATGCACATGCTCCAGTGCATATAAATTGGTTGAAAAATCAAATCTGTGTCCTTGGGTGCATGCTTAGGTCCCATGCAAGAAATGGGCATGAATTTCAAACACCAGGGAATCATTGATTGCTGGCAAAACATTGAGATCCATGGTTTTTAAATTCTTGTAAATCCAAAACTCGTCTGAAATCCATGAAACTTGGCATGCTATCATGGAGCGGCATCAACATGTCGTGGTACAAATTTTGTCCCATATGGGGCAGGTTTGGGTATATGCTTCTCACAAACCGGAGCTTCTCACAACAAGCATGATGGTTTTCGGTAGGGAACGTCCCACCTTTGGGGACGAAACGATATCCATTGCCTCTTATTGCTTTCAAATTTTGTTCTCGTGTCAACATAGAACAACATGAGTGTTGTGTGGATTTTTTTGATTTTTGGGGTTTGTTTGGACATTTTTATGCATTAACTGAGTTTCTAATGCATTTTATGTGCCGTAATTCAAATTTGAACTACATGCACATGCTCCAGTGCATAAAAATTGGTTGAAAAAATCAAATCTGTGTCCTTGGGTGCATGCTTAGGTCCCATGAAAGAAATGGGCATGAATTTCAAACACCAGAGCACCGTTGATTGCTGGCAAAACATTGAGATGCATGGTTTTTAAATTCTACTAAATCCAAAACTCGTCTGAAATCCATGAAACTTGGCATGCTATCATGGAGCGGCATCAACATGCCGTGGTACAAATTTTGTCCCATATGGGGCAGGTTTGGTTATATGCTTCTCACAAACCGGAGCTTCTCACAACAAGCATGATGGTTTTCGGTAGGGAACGTCCTACCTTTGGGACGAAACGATATCCATTGCCTCTTATTGCTTTCAAATTTTGTTCTCGTGTCAACATAGAACAACACGAGTGTTGTGTGAATTTTGTGATTTTTCGGGGTTCTGTTGGACATTTTTACGCATTAACTGAGTTTTTGATGCATTTTATGTGCATAATTCAAATTTGAACTACATGCACATGCTCCAGTGCATATAAATTGGTTGAAAAATCAAATCTATGTCCTTGGGTGCATGCGTAGGTCCCATGCAAGAAATGGGCATGAATTTCAAACACCGGGGCACCGTTGATTGCCGGCAAAACATTAAGATCCATGGTTTTACAATTCTAGTAAATCCAATACTCGTCTGAAATTCATGAAACTTGGCATGCTATCATGGAGCGGCATCAACATGCTGTGGTACAGATTTTGTCCCATATGGGCCGGTTTGGGTATATGCTTCTCACAAACCGGAGCTTCTCACAACAAGCATGATGGTTTTAGGTAGGGATAGACCCACCATTGGGGATGAAATGATATCCATTGCCTCTTATTGCTTTCAAATTTTTTTCTTGTGTCAACATAGAACAACAGGAGTGTTGTGTGAATTTTTGTGATTTTTCGGGGTTCGTTTGCACATTTTTATGCATTAACTGAGTTTTCAATGCAATTTATGTGCATAATTCAAATTTCAAATACATGCACATGCCCTAGTGCATATAAATTGGTTGAAAATCAAATTTGTATCCTTGGGTGCATGCTTAGGTCCCATGCAAGAAATGGGCATGAATTTCAAACACCGGGGCACCGTTGATTGTCGGCAAAACATTAAGATCCATGGTTTTTAAATTCTAGTAAATCAAAACTTGTCTGAAATTCATGAAACTTGGCATGCTATCATGGAGCGGTATCAGCATGCCGTGGTACAAATTTTGTCCCATATGGGGCAGGTTTGGGTATATGCTTCTAACAAACCGGAGCTTCTCACATCAAGCACGATGGTTTTTGGTAGGGAACGTCCCACCTTTGGGGACGAAACGATATCCACTGCCTCTTATTGCTTTCAAATTTTGTTCTCGTGTCAACATAGAACACCAGGAGTGTTGTGTGAATTTTTGTGATTTTTCGGGGTTCGTTTGGACATTTTTATGCATTAACTGAGTTTTCAATGCATTTAATGTGCATAATTCAAATTTTAACTACATGCACATGCTCCAGTGCATATAAATTGGTTGAAAAATCAAATTTGTATCCTTGGGTGCATGCTTAGGTCCCATGCAAGAAATGGGCATGAATTTCAAACACCGGCGCAACGTTGATTGCCGGCAAAACATTAAGATCCATGGTTTTTAAATTCTAGTAAATCAAAACTTGTCTGAAATCCATGAAACTTGGCATGCTATCATGGAGCGGCATCAGCATGTTGTGGTACAAATTTTGTCCCATATGGGGCAGGTTTGGGTATATGCTTCTCACAAACCGGAGCTTCTCACAACAAGCATGATGGTTTTCGGTAGGGAACGTCCCACCTTTGGGGACGAAACGATATCCATTGCCTCTTATTGCTTTCAAATTTTGTTCTCGTGTCAACATAGAACAACATGAGTGTTGTGTGGATTTTTTTGATTTTCGGGGTTTGTTTGGACATTTTTATGCATTAACTGAGTTTCTAATGCATTCTATGTCCGTAATTCAAATTTGAACTACATGCACATGCTCCAGTGCATAAAAACTGGTTGAAAAAATCAAATCTGTGTCCTTGGGTGCATGCTTAGGTCCCATGAAAGAAATAGGCATGAATTTCAAACACCAGAGGACCGTTGATTGCCGGCAAAACATTGAGATGCATGGTTTTTAAATTCTACTAAATCCAAAACTCGTCTGAAATCCATGAAACTTGGCATGCTATCATGGAGCGGCATTAACATGCCGTGGTACAAATTTTGTCCCATATGGGGCAGGTTTGGTTATATGCTTCTCACAAACCGGAGCTTCTCACAACAAGCATGATGGTTTTCGGTAGGGAACGTCCTACCTTTGGGACGAAACGATATCCATTGCCTCTTATTGCTTTCAAATTTTGTTCTCGTGTCAACATAGAACAACACGAGTGTTGTGTGAATTTTGTGATTTATCGGGGTTCTGTTGGACATTTTTACGCATTAACTGAGTTTTTGATGCATTTTATGTGCATAATTCAAATTTGAACTACATGCACATGCTCCAGTGCATATAAATTGGTTGAAAAATCAAATCTATGTCCTTGGGTGCATGCGTAGGTCCCATGCAAGAAATGGGCATGAATTTCAAACACCGGGGCACCGTTGATTGCCGGCAAAACATTAAGATCCATGGTTTTACAATTCTTGTAAATCCAATACTCGTCTGAAATTCATGAAACTTGGCATGCTATCATGGAGCGGCATCAACATGCTGTGGTACAGATTTTGTCCCATATGGGCCGGTTTGGGTATATGCTTCTCACAAACCGGAGCTTCTCACAACAAGCATGATGGTTTTAGGTAGGGATAGACCCACCATTGGGGATGAAACGATATCCATTGCCTCTTATTGCTTTCAAATTTTTTTCTCGTGTCAACATAGAACAACAGGAGTGTTGTGTGAATTTTTGTGATTTTTCGGGGTTCGTTTGCACATTTTTATGCATTAACTGAGTTTTCAATGCAATTTATGTGCATAATTCAAATTTCAAATACATGCACATGCCCCAGTGCATATAAATTGGTTGAAAATCAAATTTGTATCCTTGGGTGCATGCTTAGTTCCCATGCAAGAAATGGGCATGAATTTCAAACACCGGGGCACCGTTGATTGTCGGCAAAACATTAAGATCCATGGTTTTTAAATTCTAGTAAATCAAAACTTGTCTGAAATTCATGAAACTTGGCATGCTATCATGGAGCGGTATCAGCATGCCGTGGTACAAATTTTGTCCCATATGGGGCAGGTTTGGGTATATGCTTCTAACAAACCGGAGCTTCTCACACAAGCACGATGGTTTTTGGTAGGGAACGTCCCACCTTTGGGGACAAAACGATATCCATTGCCTCTTATTGCTTTCAAATTTTGTTCTCGTGTCAACATAGAACACCAGGAGTGTTGTGTGAATTTTTGTGATTTTTCGGGGTTCGTTTGGACATTTTTATGCATTAACTGAGTTTTCAATGCATTTAATGTGCATAATTCAAATTTGAACTACATGCACATGCTCCAGTGCATATAAATTGGTTGAAAAATCAAATTTGTATCCTTGTGTGCATGCTTAGGTCCCATGCAAGAAATGGGCATGAATTTCAAACACCGGCGCAACGTTGATTGCCGGCAAAACATTAAGATCCATGGTTTTTAAATTCTAGTAAATCAAAACTTGTCTCAAATTCATGAAACTTGGCATGCTATCATGGAGCGGTATCAGCATCTCGTGGTACAAATTTTGTCCCATATGGGGCAGGTTTGGGTATATGCTTCTGACAAACCGAAGCTTCTCACAACAAGCACGATGGTTTTCGGTAGGGAACGTCCCACCTTTGGGGACGAAAAGATAACCATTGCCTCTTATTGCTTTCAAATTTTGTTCTCGTGTCAACATAGAACACCAGGAGTGTTGTGTGATTTTTTGTGATTTTTCGGGGTTCGTTTGGACATTTTTATGCATTAACAAAGTTTTCAATGCATTTTATGTGCATAATTTAAATTTGAACTACATGCACATGCTCTAGTGCATATAAATTGGTTGAAAAATCAAATCTATGTCCTTGGGTGCATGCTTAGGTCCCATGCAAGAAATGGGCATGAATTTCAAACACCAGGGCACCATTGATTGCCGGCAAAACATTGAGATCCATGGTTTTTAAATTCTAGTAAATCCAAAACTCGTCTGAAATCGATGAAACTTGGCATGCTATCATGGAGCGACATCAACATGTCGTGGTACAAATTTTGTCCCATATGGGGCAGGTTTGGGCATATGCTTCTCACAAACCAGAGCTTCTCACAACAAACATCATGGTTTTCGGTAGGGAACGTCCCACCTTTGGGGACGAAACGATATCTATTGCCTCTTATTAGTTTCAAATTTTGTTCTCGTGTCAACATAGAACAACATGAGTGTTGTGTGGATTTTTGTGATTTTCGGGGTTTGTTTGGACATTTTTATGCATTAACTGAGTTTCTAATGCATTTTATGTGCGTAATTCAAATTTGAACTACATGCACATGCTCCAGTGCGTATAAATTGGTTGAAAAATCAAATCTGTGTCCTTGGGTGCATGCTTAGGTCCCATGAAAGAAATGGGCATCAATTTCAAACACCGGGGCACCGTTGATTGCCGGCAAAACATTGAGATGCATGGTTTTTAAATTGTACTAAATCCAAAACTCGTCTGAAATCCATGAAACTTGGCATGCTATCATGGAGCGGCATTAACATGCCGTGGTACAAATTTTGTCCCATATGGGGCAGGTTTGGGTATATGCTTCTCACGAACCAGAGCTTCTCACAACAAGCATGATGGTTTTCAGTAGGGAACGTCCTACCTTTGGGGACGAAACGATATCCATTGCCTTTTATTGCTTTCAAATTTTGTTCTCGTGTCAACATAGAACAACATGAGTGTTGTGTGACTTTTCTGATTTGTCGGGGTTCCGTTGGACATTTTTATGCATTAACTGAGTTTCTAATGCATTTTATGTGCATAATTCAAATTTGAACTACATGCACATGCTCCAGTGCATATAAATTGGTTGAAAAATCAAATCTGTGTCCTTGGGTGCATGCTTAGGTCCCATGCAAGAAATGGGCATGAGTTTCAAACACCGGGGCACCGTTGATTGCCGGCAAAACATTAAGATCCATGGTTTTACAATTCTAGTAAATCCAAAACTCGTCTAAAATTGATGAAACTTGGCATGCTATCATGGAGCGGCACCAACATGTCGTGGTACAGATTTTGTCCCATATGGGGCCGGTTTGGGTATCTACCTCTCACAAACTAGAGCTTCTCACAACAAGCATGATGGTTTTATGTAGGGATAGACCCACCTTTGGGGATGAAACAATATCCACTGCCTCTTATTGCTTTCAAATTTTTTTCTCGTGTCAACATAGAACAACAGGAGTGTTGTGTGCATTTTTGTGATTTTTCAGGGTTCGTTTGGACATTTTTATGCATTAACTGAGTTTTCAATGCATTTTATGTGCATAATTCAAATTTGAACTACATGCACATGCTCCAGTGCATATAAATTGGTTGAAAAATCAAATCTGTGTCCTTGGGTGCATGCTTAGGTCCCATGCAAGAAATGGGCATGAATTTCAAACACCGGGGCACCATTGATTGCCGGCAAAACATTAAGATCCATGGTTTTACAATACTAGTAAATCCAAAACTCGTCTGAAATCCATGAAACTTGGCATGCTATCATGGAGCGGCATCAACATGCCGTGGTACAGATTTTGTCACATATGGGGCCGGTTTGGGTATATGCTTCTCACAAACCGGAGCTTCTCAAAACAAGCATGATGGTTTTAGGTAGGGATAGACCCACCTTTGGGGAAGAAACGATATCCATTGCCTCTTATTGCTTTCAAATTTTGTTCTCGTGTCAACATAGAACAACAGGAGTGTTTTGTGCATTTTTGTGATTTTTCGGGGTTCGTTTGGACATTTTTATGCATTAACTGAGTTTTCAATGCATTTTATGTGCATAATTCAAATTTGAACTACATGCACATGCTCCAGTGCATATAAATTGGTTGAAAAATCAAATTTGTATCCATATAACACCACCAATCCGTCTCCATATACCATCATATATCCACTACCAATTCGAGTTCCTTTCATATTAGGTTTGTTTTCGAGGTCCGTCTACTTTCCCATTCGTGTTTCCTTGCCTGAGAAGGTCTCGGAAAAAAGTCTGGAGACCCTCGGGCAGTTTTTAGGCCAAAATTTTCAGAGGCAAAAATATTTTTTCCCTATCCTATTTTTAGGCTTTTCTGAGTCTTTTGAGCCACGTGCCATCATAGTGATTTTTTGTCGCACTTTTTCGTCGTCGCTGCCCTGATTTCCAAAAAAAGTCAACAAAAAATTCGTGCCATTCCTATCAGTTTGACGAGGGAAGAGTTTGGAGACACTCGCCATTATAGTGATTTTTCGCAAAAAAAAAGAGGAGCGCAAAAAAAAAGAGCGAAAACAAAAAGTTCCAGAGTGTGCTTTTCCCTTGTTTACGTGCAGCGCCATGATTTTGTTAGTGTTATAGGCTCGCGTCTCTAGCACGGTCTAGCCTAGGACCAGCACAGTACCATCGTTGAGCGTTTACTCAACTTTGCATCTCTGAATTGATTATTGCTGACCCTTTTTGCTACCATATTATAAGCCTTCCCAGCTCCACATACATCTACTCGTGCGCTTGACTCGCCCTGGTAATCGCTCTATCCAAGCTTTGAGAGTTTTGACTACGACGGTTGCCGATCACCGCCTGCTGCTAGGTAAGAACTGGTAAGAATTTGAGATTTGCTTGACGGATTTGTGACATCCACCACCACCTCTTATTAGCAATCTGTAGGATCATATTCTTGTGTGTTTCTATTGCTGCTAACCATGGCAGGATCACAAGCCGACGAGACTGACTGGGAGAACCTGACGAATAAGAAGTTGCATGATAAATTTTAGCAAATGATGAGTGGACAGGTGGAAGATGTGCTAAACAGATTTGAAGAGGCCATGGAGAAGATAGATGGCATGGAGAAGACGTTCGAAACAAAGCTCGATAACGGGTTTAATGAATTGCTCGCGCGTCTTCCACCACCACCACCGGCTGCCCCTAACGCACCTCTACAACAACAACAACGTCGCTTTCCAAATCAAGTGGGACGAGCACAGCGCATTCCCATTGACCCTGGGCAAAATTCCGGTGCCACAGTTGATGCTTTTGCCGCTCCTGCTGCTACTGCAGAGGTGGGGGACCATTACGAGGATGAGGTTGACCAAAATCAGAACTACGTGCAATCACCAGCACCACCACCACCAGGTCGTCCTCATGCATATCATCACAACGGTAGAGCTGCACCACCACCTGAGGTACATGACCATCTTCCTAAACAAAAATTGAATATTCCACCATTTGAGGGTAGATATGTTCCTGATGTATATCTTACTTGGGAGTTAGAAACTGAACAACGGTTTACATGTTTACAATATCCTAAGGAGAGACGTGTTCCTGCTGCTGTTTGTGCTTTCACTAGCTTTGCATGTGTTTTGTGGTCTGAACATTGTAGATTATATCCTATTCTAGCTACTTGGGCTGCTTTGAAAACTGCTATGCGTACTCGTTGGGTTCCACCATATTATCAACGTGAATTACTTCAAAATTTGCAGCGTTTACGACAAGGAAAAAATTCTGTAGAAGAATATTATCAGGAATTACAAACTGGCATGGTTAGATGTGGTATTGTTGAGGAGAATGAAGCTATGCTTGCATGTTTTATGGGTGGATTAAATAGAGAGATTCAGGCCATTATAGAGTATAAGGAGTATACTAATATCACTCGTTTATTCCATCTTGCTTGTAAAGCTGAACGTGAAGTGCAGGATCGACAGGCATTGGCGCGAACTAACTTTTCTGCAGGTCGGTCTTCATCATGGACACCACGTGCATCCTCTACTTCCACTCCACCAGCACCTCCATCAGGTGCCACCTTCAGCCGTGATACAAGAAAGCAGGCACAACCACCACTATCTGCCAAGAGCACACCTGTCGGGCCTGCGCAGAGCTCTTCTTCTTCCATGGCATCAACAGGGCACACAAGTGATATTATTTGTCGTCATTGTAGGGGAAGAGGACATTTTGCGAGAGAATGCCAATATCAGTGTGTGATGATTGCTACTGAGGATGGTGGGTATGAGTCCGCTAGTGACTATGATGAGGAGACTTTGGCTCTTATTACACGTGAAGAACACGATGGAGATGATTCTGATCATGAGACGCAATACATGGCTCCTGAAGATGCTGACAGGTATGCATGTTTAGTTGCTCAATGTGTTTTGAGTGTGCATGTAACACAAGCTGAGCAAAATCAGAGGCATAATTTGTTCCATACAAAGGAGTTGTGAAGGAACGTTCTGTTCGCGTCATCATAGATGGAGGGAGCTGCAATAACTTGGCTAGCATGGAGATGGTGGAGAAGCTATCTCTCCCCACAAGACCACATCCACATCCTTACTACATCCAATGGTTCAACAACAGTGGCAAGGTTAAGGTAACACGCACTGATTATGTTACACCCACAGCCCCTACTGCTATACATACTGGACCAATTACTAGAGCTCGCGCACGCCAATTGAATTATCAGGTACTTTCGTTTCTTGGTAACGATTCCAATGTTCATGAGAATATGATGTTGCCTAAATTGGATACATTTTGTTGCTTACAAATGAAGGGCCTAGCTTGGACAAGAAAGATGAACCTTGGAGCAAGTTCAAGCATGGAGATGATGGCATGTGCAAGGGGAACAAGAACGGAGTTACAAGTGATGATTCCAGGACTCTGAAGCCACCATAATGAGTGCATGAAGCATGGTACGAAATATACAAGATGCCACTTCATAAATTTCGTCCAGAGGCTATTCTAGGTGTTGCGTCACCTTATTATTGGGCCAGGCCCATGTATTTTCGAAGTACTTAAGTATAGGCTATTTTTAGAGTCCGTATGTGTGGGGAAACAAGAGTTAGGGTTGGTTTCGGACCCCTCCACCAAGGGCCACGAAATTCCCCCCTCTCTCCTCCATATATACAGCCCATAGGGCATCGTTTAGACTTTGGGTTTTGTTTAGATTAAAAGTTTGCCATAGCTGCAACTTCTCGTACTTCGTTTGTGTCCAATGACCAGACTAAGACGTCACAGAACCCGACCTTGATCAATAAAGCTTTCATCTTATTTCGCAATATCCAGATTGCAATCTCAGTTTCTTGCTTGTTCTTCGTTTGCTTGCAGGAGACAGACCCTCGTGGTCAGGTTGATCGTGCTCCGGTGTGGTCAATAACCCCTCGGAAGTTGGTTTAGCGATTGCTAAGGCGCGACGTCTTGCACGTTCTTGGTCGGATCGTCAAGGTCGACTCCCAAAAAAACGATAGCCACCATCTCATCGAAACATCGGGACAACTTTGCCTCTATCAATGTGGGGGGTGCATCATCGTCCACCATGGCCATCGTCATCTCCATTGGAGGTATGGACTCGTCGAGGATAGGCGTGTCATCATGTAGGAGACCTAGCACCAAAGAAAACACACTCGGAGTAGAGGTTAGGTTGTTAGAAATCATAGTGGCCTCACGTGCCGTGTGAACTACCTCACTCACTAAGTGTTGTGGCTCACTCACTACCGGTATGATGCTCTCACTCATATGGTTGGTGGACTCACTCAAATGGCTCTCAACCTCACATAGGATGTGTGGCATGCTCTCAAGTGTGGGGCTAGTGGTGGTCACACTCATCCTCTCATAGGAAATGCTCTCAATGTCACGTATGGTGGAGTCACTCATGTCACTCATGTGTTGGTGGCTTTCTTCACATGGCAATTGGGGCATCTCTTTATATGTGGGTGTCGGAGAGATGTTGGTGCAAATGTCTCCATGCTCAATCATGTCTTTGTCGCAACCGTGGATGAAGTCCGAAGATGGCACATCATCACTCTCCTCTAAGACCAAAGATAAGGTCTCATGTGCGGTCTCGTAGCTTGACTCGGAGTATGAGTCCAATATGGGCGCCGTCTTCATGTTGTTGAGGAGGTTCGTGTGCGTCGTCATGGTCGAGGGGGATGGCCCTTGCTCGACCTTCTTGTCGCCATCTTGTTGTAGGAGGCCCATATGATGTGGCACCTCGTACCTCGTCTCCATGACCGAAGGGAATTTCCCATGCTCAGCCATCTTCCTTGAGGTGCTTCCGAAGATGGAATTGTCGCCCTCGCTCGTAGGTGGTCGCCGTGTACTTGATGATGTCGATGTAGGCGAACTCACGGGAAGTAGGCGAAGATGCTGTATGTCCGAAGGCGAAGATGCCTTTATAGCACTTGGCGAAGATGCCGAAGTGGTTGGTGTAGCCGTAGCTCCGTCTTGGTGGTGCTCATCTCGCGGTCTTCTCTTGTGGTCATGAAGTTTGTACTTGGCGTGAAGTAGGGCTTGTTGGGACCTGTAGGTAGGCGCATCTCGAGCATCTTCATGCTTATGGTGTTGTTGTCGTACTTGAGCTCGATGGCGTTCGTCGTCGTCGTGCACATAATGCTTGGAGGTGACTTGCCCTTCATGACGATGTGGATCACGAACGTGATGGTGGTCGACATGGAGATGTGGACGTGGACGACTTGCGCTTGCATCATTTTTGCGCTCCGAAGACTTGTGACTTGAATGCCGCCGCCTTGAGGATGCTGAAGGGGAAGAACGGTTGATCAACAAGGCTCGAATCTCCTCCATCCTTGCATCTTGTTCCTCCTTTTGTGCGGAAAGCTTGTTGCCGATGTAGTCCCTTTTCCTCGCTTCGGAGTGGCAGACTTCAATGGAGAGGTTATCGATGCGCTCTCGCAATCTTGATTGTGCGCCTTGCATTTGTCGTTGTAGATCGAAGATTGACGCTTTGGTGATGTAGTTGTTCACGCCGTCGTTGTTGTGGAAGACTGGAGATGAAATGCCTTGCCTATCCATCACTCCAAGAAAAAAATGTGAGTGGTAGAAAGAGAAGAACGAATACCAAATGTACCTTGACCGAAGTTGAAAGTGGATTAATGATCACTCCAATGTGGACAAGGAAATAGCACAATTGGTACCAATTCCTGTCGGTTTCTCACACCTACACAAATACGGCTTATGGTAGAGCTCGGTGAGGATAGTGGCACAAAAATTTGATGCAAAATGTTAGCAAGAGTCAATAATGTTGAAAGAGATTCACAAATTTGCAAGTGTAACAAGTAGACCAATAGCAATATGGGTGGCACACGGAAATGCACACACGGATAGATAAATGGGGTCGTGCAACCAAGGATGAGTACAAAATGTGGAATCCACGGAAAACGCTCGTGTTGCACAACTCAAGAGAGACGCTAGCACGATTGCTCAATATGCGGATACGACATTTGTGCACAACCTATAAGATGCAAAATGTATGAATTTTCTATCCCAAGTATGCTATATATGTGTGGTTCCCGATGTTCCTCTCAAGGTGATCCAAGATGATCGGATATGACAATGTGGTATGATGCTATGGTACTTGCTTACAAGCTTCGTTGCTCTTTCTCTTTTGCTTAAAAGCTTATTCTTTATATGGCCACTTTGCGAAATGTACAAACCAAGATAGCAATTGGGTATATACGGGAACAATCTTGTGACACAAGGGCTGATATGATACCAATATGATATGGTATGTATGCAATGGGAGGTGTAGCTTGATGATCACTAATGTGCACATGTAATGTTACCGGCAATACTCAAATGCCTAGTCTCTATAGGCAAGTAACGCAAAATGGACTAGGGGTTATCAAGGCAATGGCAAGGGAATATACACTCAAAATCTCAAATGTCGAATGTCAAATGGTGGTAGCGGAATGCGGTGGTGGTGTTGCGGAAGCTCAATGGGATTGCGAAAATGCAATGATTGGTTTTGCGGGGTAGGCAATGCGGAAGTGGAGGGTAAGGTGGTGTACTATACACGGTGTCTGAGTTGGAAGCACGGTCCCTAAGTCGCCGAAACACCTTAGGAGATACAACTCACAACACAAACAAAATTGGGTTAAGTTGCCGTGGCGGAAGTGTATTGTGTGTAAGCCTATGCGGGAGTTATGGTGGTGGTGGTGGTTGATGAAGAAGAAATCGTCCCTAAGTAGCCTAAACACCTTAGGAGACTCGAATCACTCCTCAAGCAACCACTAATGCTATAAGGAACAAAATTGGTTAGGTTGCGGAAGTTGGTGGTGGTTATGCGGAGGTTGTGGTGGAAGCCCTAGGCAAAGATGCCAAAGTTCCAAAAATTTGATGGAGTCAAGAGCTTTTCAACGATCTAAAGAACGCGAAAATCAGACTCCGGATAAATTAGTTATGGACAAAACGGTGAAACGGCAAAGCTGAAATGTACAGGGGCCGCACATCCGGGGGTGGGGGCCGGATATCCGGGGGCTGATGTCCAGACCCGTGCGGGTTTTATGCTCCAGGAGCCGGATGTCCGGCTTGGGGCGCGAATGTCCGGCCCGATGGCCCGGATGTCCGGCCCGACGATTCCAGATCTCGATTGGGATATCAAAACTCGATTTGGGGGCGGAAATTGATGAATTTGGGGGCAAAATTGATGGGATTTCGTGGATGGAAAGTGGGGACACTTGGGGATATGCTAGATCCACTCAAAACCAAGCAAATCCATGGATCAAAATCAACAAAACCTCATCAAACCAACAAATCACAAAAAAATGTGGGGCTATTTTTGGTTGGGATTTTCGAATTTAGGACGAAATCAACAAAATTAGGCTAGCAACACAACGGGGAGGCTCCGAAATCGTGATCAACGTGGCTCATGATACCAAGATGATGTAGGGTAGAACCCTAGTGGCCCGATCTTTCATGAAAAGAGCGGATCCCGCGAAGAACGCGAAGAGCACGAGGAGGGAAACGAGGGGAAAATCACGAGGGGAACACAAGAGAACACTCAAACCAACAAGTATGATCACACATGTGCTAGATCCATGAACACAAAGGGATATACAAGATCCAAAGTTAACTAAGGACGATACAAGAGGTAACCGGTTCTTCTCCTTGAGGAGGTCTTGAATCCAAAAGGGGATCTTCCCGTGAGGGGTCTTGAATCCAAGGTGGATCTTCTCCGTAGAGGGGCCGTGGTCTCTCTCATGGAGTAGATCCGATATGGATGAGCGAAGCTCTATCTCTCAAATGAGCTATCACAACGCTAACCCTAACTAGGAGGAGGTGGGGGAGTATATATAGTGCTAGCCCACGAAGGGGTAAGTGAGAGGGGGGATACATGGTCCCTTGGCCCGATCTCTGCGCACAAGCAGGTGCCGGATGTCCGGCGGCTCACGAAGAGTCGGATGTCCTGGCCTTTGGCCGAATGTCCGGGATGGAGTTGCCTGATTCTTCTGCTCTCTGGTTAGCATGCTCCAGATTTCTAGGCAAAGGAGCCGGATGTCCGGGGCTTCGGGAGGAGCCGGATGTCCGGGGCATGGGGCCGGATGTCCGGGCTGGGGTCGGATGTCCTGGGCCTGTAGTAGCTGGCTCTTCTTCCTTCTCCTTGGTCTACCAAGTAATAACGAACATGCTTGCATAGGTACCACATCACAATCAACATAATCAACATATGTAGAGATACTAAAATGCACACGAACAGTACGTGTTACCTTAACCTTGCCGTTGTTGTTGAATCATTGGATGTAGTAAGGATGTGGATGTGGTCTTGTGGTGAGAGATATCTTCTCCACCATCTCCATGCTATCCAAGTTATTGCAGCTCCCTCCATCTATGATGACGCGAACAGAACGTTCCTTCACAACTCCCTTTGTATGCAACAAATTATGCCTCTGATTTTGCTTAGCTTGTGTAACCTGCACACTCAAAACACGTTGAGCAACTAAACATTCATACCTGTCAGCATCTTCAGCAGCCATGTATTGCGTCTCATGATCAGAATCCTCTCCACCATGTTCTTCATGTGTAATAAGAGCCAAAGTCTCCTCATCATAGTCACTAGCGGACTCATACCCACCATCCTCAGTAGCAATCATCACGCGCTGAGATTGGTATTCTCTCACAAAATGTCCTCTTCCCTTACAACGACGACAAATAATATCAGTTGTGTGCCCTGTTGATGCCATGGAAGAAGAAGAGCTCTGCGCAGGCCCGGTAGGTGTGCTCTTGGCAGATAGTGGTGGTTGTGCCTGCTTTCTTGTATCACGGCTGGAGGTGGCACCTGATGGAGGTGCTGGAGGAGTGGAAGTAGAGGATGCACATGGTGTCCATGATGAAGATCGACCTGCAGAAAAGTTAGTTCACGCCAATGCCTGTCGATCCTGCACTTCACGTTCAGCTTTACAAGCAAGATGGAATAAACGAGTGATATTAGTATATTCCTTATACTCTAGAATGGTCTGAATCTCTCTATTTAATCCACCCATAAAACGTGCAAGCATAGATTCATTCTCCTCAACAATACCACATCTAATCATGCCAGTTTGCAATTCCTGATAATATTCTTCAACAGAATTTTTTCCTTGTCTTAAGCGCTGCAATTTTTGAAGTAATTGACGTTGATAATATGGTGGAACCCAACGAGTATGATAGAGGCAAAGGTGTCCCGATGTTTCGATGAGATAGATATCGTTTTCTGTGGGAGTCGACTTTGACGAACCGACTACGAACATGTGAAGACGTCGCGCCTTAGCAATCGCTAAACCAACTTCCGAGGGTTATTGACCACGCCAGAGCATGATCAACCTGACCACGAGGGTGTAACATCCCAAAATTTACAAATTTGGAATGTTAATAGGATCATTCTTTTCATCATGATTTCTATGCTTATTTAAATTTTCTGAATATTTAAAGTGTTTTCCAACTCAAGGCAATATATTCGGAGTGGAGATAATATGACTTCTCCCCTATTAATTTTATTTGGAATTGCTAAGAATATACTCTGGAGTCTACATAAATTATTTTGGCTCTGTAGAAACTCAAAATTATTTTATAGTTGTTATTATAATGCTCTTTATATGCTTGTATTGCATAATTGTTTTGTCTTTAGTTCATTTGTGTTGTAAAAAAATGTTTACTGTTTTCTAATATAGATATAATAGTTTAGTGTGTGTTTCTGTTATTTTATGTTTTCAGTTTAGTATTTGTTTTGAGCTTTATTTATCTGTGTAGCTAGGTTTATAAAAAAAACCAGTCGCACTGCGCAGACGGCCTGCACAGTGGCCCAACCGGGGCTTCGCCCGCGCGCGCGCTCAGCCAGCAGAGCGGCCCAGCAACAGCAGCGACCAGCCCACCCCGCCGGTTCTTTTTGTTTTTTTTTCCTCTCTTCCGCTGACCACCCTGACCCACCTGTCATCCCTCTCCTTTCCCGTGTTCTTCCTGGACAGCATGTCCCGATCCAAATCCGCGCCGAATCACCTCGATCCTTCGCCGTTTCTCACCTCCACCTCCTTATAAGTAATCCCCACCTCCTCCTCGTCCGATTTTTGGCAAATATGAGGTCTCCCGTGCCCTAGCTCGGCCGCACCAGAGGATCCCGATCTCGCCGGAGCCGCCGTCACAGAAGCTCCGCCATCGTCGTTTCCGTCGTCTACAGAGGGTCTCTGAACTTCCCCTCCCCTCTGTTCTCTTTGCCTTGGTCTCCTCCATCCCCCTCATCTCTTGTTTTGCACGCCATAGTTCTAGCACTGCCGCCAACAAAGGCAGCCCCCTTCGCCGTTTTCGCCACCATCATTATCTCCGTCACACCCCGCACCCTCTCGTCACCTCTTATTCGCCGGAGGATCACTGCATACGTCGCCGTCGACGAGTCCCGAGCCGCGCGCCTTCTTCCCCAAGCCCGGCGCCGCCCAGCCCCTCTGTTTTCCGGTCAGTCGCCTTGCACCGTCCGATCCCCATCCAATGGCCAAGATTAGATCTGGTGTTTTTATTTTCTTCTGCCGAACCGTTTTTCTCTATGTTGTGTCCGTTCGTCGTTTAAGCCTCCCAGCGGACAGGTAAAAGCCAGTAGAAACCCGCCACGTGGCACATCCACAGCAGCCGCGGCAGTTCTTCCACAAATCTGTTTTAGCACAATTTATTTTGGCAGATTCCATATCAAATGTTCAGTTAGGTATATCTTGAGATCCGTATATCCAAATTCACCGATTCTTTTTCCTGTGTACTCGTAGAGACCAGGAGAATACCGAAGAACCAAAATTTAACATTTTTGAACTATTCAAATTTGAATTTGTTTAAATTTGAATTCAAACTTCCGGAGGCCATATCTTTTAAACCGTCGATCCAAATCAGTTGATTTTTTTTGCATTGTGATCCTACTAGCACGTAGATAATATATACCTACTGATATGTTCTGTTAATTATGTTTTTATTTGAATTCATTGCTGTTTACTTTATTGTGGTGTTATGTGAGTACGGGTTTATTTATCGGTGCCTTCGTTAATCGTATAGATTTTACGGAGTGTGAAGCGGATCAGAATTAATCGTTAGAGTACTTCAACAACATTCAAGGCAAGTTTGCACTTCTGATTTTGCTCATCCTATATTCTGCTATGCATGTGTGATTTTTATGCTATGACATGTGCTTGGTTTGATATGTATGTTCTCTATTGTCATATTCTGAAATTAATTGTATTATGTGATGGTGTGATCAACTTGCTATGGTAGACGTGAGCATGTGTCGAGTGATCCATGAAAGTGGTGAGTGTTTATAGCCGTAGGCTCGGGATTATTATCCAGGTGAATGCGTCACCGGCAGAGCGCTCTATTGTCCCTAGAGAATGCGCCATTGACAGAGCGCACTTGAGGCGAGGTATAGTTTTCGGAACTTAAATCAGGTGAATGCGTCCTTGGCAGAGCGCTCTATTGTTCCAAGAGAATGCGCCATTGACAGAGCGCACTTGAGAGATACTTCTGAAGTTCTTGTCATGTTTATTTAGAATCTTTGGGTTATCTTGGGCGAGTAAATTAGAGACGGTTGTGAGTTCAGGTAGTGGAGGTAGGTGAAGACATTCTTCTCCAAACTAAATTGTGTGTTTTGATTGTCATACATTGCTTTGTGGATGTAGGTTTGCTATATCATATTATGTGATTTGCCAATACATTCAATGTATTGACCCTTTGTGGCTGCAACTTATCATATTGCAGGATTTTGAGATGATTAGTGAGATACAGTAGGGTCGCGAGTCTTCACTCAACATGTTCTCCAGTGGGCATTAATGGACTCATCGTTGATTATGCTACCTTTCCGCTGTTATTATTGAATAAAGTTAGCTATGTGCTACTTAGTTTGTAATATTTTATGAATTCTGGATCATACGTTGTAGTAAATGATGCACTTGTTATTTGATATTCATATGTACTGTGTGTGCTAGCGAGTCGATCCAGGGACTAGCATAGTGAGCACAGAGACATCGAATCTTATCAGATTCGGATCGTTACAGATTGGTATCAGAGCGGTGTGTTGACTGTAGGTCGTGACCCTAGAAATGGATTAGAAAAGTCATAGGAGTGAAAACTTATTTCACAATTTGTTGTCTACCTGTTAATTCATACTCTTATACTCATATCTTTTCGTTTCACATATAGATGACCCCTGAGATTATATTAGTGTTATTTAAGGAGTTTTAGTAGACAGGCCACTATTACTAATTTGTTATTGATAAACGAATTGCGGTAGTATGATGAGATCATATCTCTTGTGGATATGACCTTACCTGTAGGTTTTGCTTGTGTTTTGTGATATGTCATATGTTTGGTTGGTCATTGCTTTCTGCGTTGTCATATTTCGTGGATTGTTTCTATTATGCAATAGGGTGCTTTGATTGATCATATGTGCTCTTTTGATGTGATTACTCTAGGATAGTTTTGGTGACTCGTGTGAATGGTGTGAATTTAGTGTTTGTTTTTGTTGTTGTTGGAGTTTTAGTTGCTAGCATGAGCATATGGGTAGTCTTTCCCCTTAGATCTTTATTGTGTCTATATCCTAATCTCTGCTGCAACTTAGTGATGAGTTCAAGTTTGACCACATGAGCCAGGATCCACCAAGAAGCAATCACAATCTTGCTAAAGGAAGGACCCCGGAGGAAGCTATAATTCATCGGCATATATTTTATAGTATTTGACGCAAACCTGAGAGTTGACCTGAACGATAGATGTTTTGTTTGGCATGCAGAACCAATGGATTATCCGAACCTAGTTCGTGAACAAGAGAACTTTTTGCAATGCTTGCGAGGATGCCCGAGTGTTAGAATGCGAGATTTTCTAAACCATATACAAGGTAATGATTAGGGTGCGGAATGGATTGATCCCGATGCCGACTTACTCTTATTATTCGCTTTTGTTATATGGTATGGTAATCTGAGTGACTTACCTATACTAGAGTGACGACGTTGGCAACCCTGAACCATAGAATGGTATGATATTTGACCCTTGTAAGAGGCAACCGTTGCCAATAGTAGGTTGTACGGTGAGAATAAACCTAGGAACTTTCTTGCAGGAACCATGCTTGATGACCACCATGAGAGCATCGATATTTGTTTAGCATTGGCGCAAGACCCGTGAGCCATGAAGTTTTAGTTTATGGAAGACGACTCTTTTGATATGGGACTCGGAATTTCAAAGGAGTGCAATGCTTATACCTGAAGAATGTCATCGACGGAATAAGATTCTTGAAGACGCAATGACTTTGGTTCTAAGGGTGGTAGCATCCCACACTCTCGGGTGATTAATGGATATTCAAGTAAACCACGGACCTAACCTCTTTCTTTCTAGCCTCTTTGAATCTCGAGGACAAGATTCATTTTAAGGGTGGTAGAATTGTAACATCCCAAAATTTATAAATTTGGAATGTTAATAGGATCATTCTTTTCATCATGATTTTTATGCTTATTTAAATTTTCTGAATATTTAAAGTGTTTTCCAACTCAAGGCAATATATTCGGAGTGGAGATAATATGACTTCTCCCCTATTAATTTTATTTGGAATTGCTAAGAATATACTCTGGAGTCTACATAAATTATTTTGGCTCTGTAGAAACTCAAAATTATTTTATAGTTGTTATTATAATGCTCTTTATATGCTTGTATTGCATAATTGTTTTGTCTTTAGTTCATTTGTGTTGTAAAAAATGTTTACTGCTTTCTAATATAGATATAATAGTTTACTGTGTGTTTCTGTTATTTTATATTTTTAGTTTAGTATTTGTTTTGAGCTTTATTTATCTTTCTAGCTAGGTTTATAAAAAAACCAGTCACACTGCGCAGACGGCCTGCACAGTGGCCCAACCGGGGCTTCGCCCGCGCGCGCGCTCAGCCAGCAGAGCGGCCCAGCAACAGCAGCGACCAGCCCACCCCGCCGGTTCTTTTTTTCCCTCTCTTCCGCTGACCACCCTGACCCACCTGTCATCCCTCTCCTTTCCCGTGTTCTTCCTGGACAACATGTCCCGATCCAAATCCGCGCCGAATCACCTCGATCCTTCGCCGTTTCTCACCTCCGCCTCCTTATAAGTAATCCCTTCCTCCCCCTCCTCCGATTTTTGGCAAATATGAGGTCTCCCGTGCCCTAGCTCGGCCGCACCAGAGGATCCCGATCTCGCCGGAGCTGCCGTCACAGAAGCTCTGCCATCGTTGTTTCCGTCGTCGACAGAGGGTCTCTGAACTTCCCCTCCCCTCTGTTCTCTTTGCCTTGGTCTCCTTCATCCCCCTCATCTCTTGTTTTGCACAGGGGAGCACCAGGATGCCGCCCACGAGCCCAACCCGAAGCATATCGCCGCCGCGCCATAGTTCTAGCACTGCTGCCAACAGAGGCAACCCCCTTCGCCGTTTTCGCCATCATCATCTCCGTCACACCCTGCACCCTCTCGTCACCTCTGCTTCGCTGGAGGACCACTACAGACATCGTCGTCGACGAGTCCCGAGCCGCGCGCCTTCTTCCCCAAGCCCAGCGCCGCCCAACCCCTCTATTCTCCGGTGAGTCGCCTTGCACCGTCCGATCCCCATCCAATGGCCAAGATTAGATCTGGTGTTTTTATTTTCTTCTGCCGAACCATTTTTCTCTATGTTGTGGCCGTTCGCCATTTAAGCCTCCCAGCGGACAGGTAAAAGCCAGTAGAAAGCAGCCACATGGCACATCCACAGCAGCCGCGGCAGTTCTTCAACAAATCTGTTTAGCACAATTTATTTTGGCAGATTCCATATCAAATGTTCATTTAGTTATATCTTGAGATCTGTATATCCAAATTCACCAATTCTTTTTCCTGTGTACTCGTAGAGACCAGGAGAATACCGCAGAACCAAAATTTAACACTTTTGAACTATTCAAATTTGAATTTGTTTAAATTTGAATTCAAACTTCCGAAGGCCATATCTTTTAAACCGTCGATCCAAATCAGTTGATTTTTTTTGCATTGTGATCCTACTAGCACGTAGATAATATATACGTACTGATATGTTCTGTTAATTAAGTTTTTATTTGAATTCATTGCTGTTTACTTTATTGTGGTGTTATGTGAGTACGTGTTTATTTATCAGTGCCTTCGTTAATCGTATAGATTTTACGGAGTGTGAAGCGGATCAGAATTAATCGTTAGAGTACTTCAACAACATTCAAGGCAACTTTACACTTTTGATTTTGCTCATCCTATATTCTGCTATGCATGTGTGATTTTTATGCTATGACATGTGCTTGGTTTGATATGTATGTTCTCTATTGTCATATTCTGAAATTGATTGTATTATGTGATGGTGTGATCAACTTGCTATGGTAGACGTGGGCATGTGTCGAGTGATCCATGAAAGTGGTGAGTGTTTATAGCCGTAGGCTCGGGATTATTATCTAGGTGAATGCGTCACTGGCAGAGCGCTCTATTGTCCCTAGAGAATGCACCATTGACAGAGCACACTTGAGGCAAGGTATAGTTTTCGGAACTTAAATCAGGTGAATGCGTCCTTGGCAGAGCGCTCTATTGTTCCTAGAGAATGCGCCATTGACAGAGCGCACTTGAGAGATAATTCTGAAGTTCATGTCATGTTTATTTAGAATCTTTGGGTTATCTTGGGCGAGTAAATTAGAGATGGTTGTGAGTTCAGGTAGTGGAGGTAGGTGAAGACATTCTTCTCCAAACTAAACTGTGTGTTTTGATTGTCATACATTGCTTTGTGGATGTAGGTTTGCTATATCATATTGTGTGATTTGCCAATACATTCAATGTATTGACCCTTTGTGGCTGCAACTTATCATGTTGCTGGATTTTGAGATGATCAGTGAGATACAGTAGGGTCGCGAGTATTCACTCAACATGTTCTCCAGTGGGCATTGATGGACTCATCGTTGATTATGCTACCTTTCCGCTGTTATTATTGAACAAAGTTAGCTATGTGCTACTTAGTTTGTAATATTTTATGAATTCTGGATCATACGTTGTAGTAAATGATGCACTTGTTATTTGATATTCATATGTACTGTGTGTGCTAGCGAGTCGATCTAGGGACTAGCACAGTGAGCACAGAGACATCGAATCTTATCAGATTCTGTGCGTTACAGAGGGTCTATTTCCTGCGAGCAAACGAAGAACAAGCAAGAAGCTGAGATTGCAATCTGGATATTGTGAATAAAAGAGGAAAGCTTTATTAATGAAGGTGGATTTCGGTGACGTCTTGGTCTGGTCGTTGGACACAAATGAAGGACGCGAAGTTGCAGCTATGGCGAACTTTTAGTCTAAACAAAACCCAAAGTCTAAACGATGCCCTAAGGGCTGTATATATGGAGGAGAGAGGGGGAATTTCGTGGCCCTTGGTGGAGGGGTTCGAAACCAACCCTAACTCTTGTTTCCCCACACATACGGACTCTAAAAACAGCCTATACTTAAGTACTTCGAAAATACATGGGCCTGTCCCAATAATAAGGTGATGCAGCACCTAAAATAGCCTGTGGACGAAATTTATGAAGTGGCATCTTGTATATTTCGCCCCATGCTTCATGCACTCATTATGGTGGCTTCAGAGTCCTGGAATCATCACTTGTAACTCCGTTCTTGTTCCCCTTGCGCATGCCATCATCTCCATGCTTGAACTTGCTCCAAGGTTCATCTTTCTTGTCCAAGCTAGGCCCTTCATTTGTAAGCAAAACAAATGTATCCAATTTAGGCAGCATCATATACTCGTGAACATTAGAATCGTTACGAAGAAACGAAAGTACCTGATAATTCAATTGGCGTGCGCGAGCTCTTGTAATTGGTCCAGTATGTATAGCAGCAGGGGCTGTGGGTGTAACAATGGTATTGATGTCCTCATCAGAGTACGCATAGCAGTTTTCAAAGCAGCCCAAGTAGCTGGAATAGGATATAATCTAAAATGTTCAGACCACCAAACACATGCAAAGCTAGTGAAAGCACAAACTGGAGCAGGAACACGTCTCTCTTCTGGATATTGTAAACATGTAAATCGTTGTTCAGTTTCTAACTCCCAACTAAGATATATATCAGGAACATATCTACCATGAAATGGTGAAATATTCAATTTTAGTTTAGAAAGATGGTCATGTACCTCAGGTGGTGGTGCAGCCCTACCGTTGCGATGATATGCATGAGGACGACCTGGTGGTGGTGGTGCTGGTGGTTGCACGTAGTTCTGATTTTGGTCAACCTCATCCTCGTAATGGTCCTCCACCTCTGCAGTAGCAGCAGGAGCGGCAGAAGCATCAACAGCGGCACCAGAATTTTGCCCAGGGTCAATGGGAACGCACTGTGCTCGTCCCACATGATTTGGAAAGCGACATTGTTGTTGTTGTTGTAGAGGTGCATTAGGGGCAGCCGGTGGTGGTTATGGGAGACGCGCGAGCAATTCATTAAACTTGTTATCGAGCTTTGTTTCGAACATCTTCTCCATGCCATCTATCTTCTCCATGGCCTCTTCAAATCTATTTAGCACATCTTGCACTTGTCCACTCATCATTTGCTAAAATTTATCATGCAACTCCTTATGCGTCATGCTCCCAGTCAGTCTCGTCGGCTTGTGATCCTGCCATGGTTAGCAGAAATATAAACACACAAGAATATGATCCTACAGACTACTAACAAGAGGTGGTGGTGGATGTCACAAATCCGTCAAGAAAATCTCAAATTCTTACAAGTTCTTACCCAGCAGCAGGCGGTGATCGGCAACCATCGTAGTCAAAAATTCAAAGCTTGGATAGAGCGATTACCAGGGAGAGTCAAACGCACGACGTAGATGTATGTGGAGCTAGGAAGGCTTATAATATGGTAGCAAAAAGGGTCAGCAATAATCAATTCAGAGATGCAAAGTTGAATAAACGCTCAACGGTGGTACTGTGCTGGTCCTATGCTAGACCGTGCTAGAGACGCGAGCCTAGAACACCAACAAAATCACGACGATGCACGTAAACAAGGGAGGAGCACGCTCTGAATTTTTTTTGCACTTTTTTTCCTCTTTTTTTTGCTCCACAACAATTTTTTTTCGAAAAAGTCTACAAATGGTCTAAAAACTGCCTAGCCAGAATTTTTTGAGTTTGGAACTATTTTTCTTCTGCGGGTAGCACGAAAGTTCGGGAGTCCTACTCTGTCACAACTCGGAGTATCGCGTGATCTGGAAATCCAAAACAGAGTAACAAAATACTGGACTCGGACTAGGACTAGGGGCGGAGCTGAATCTGGTGGAACTCGGACTGATGGCGGTGATGAATCTGGTGGAACTCGGACTGGTGGCGTATATATGTTGCAGGTGGACTCGGATTGGCGTGATGGCGGTGGATATGTGGTATATGGCAGCGGCGATGATGATGGTGGTATATGGCAGCGGTGATGATGATGATGCGGCGGCGGCGTGACTACTTGTGAACAAAACTCGAAACTCTAAAGGACTAGACACTAAGACCGGCAACTAGACACGACAATGCAACCGCAAACTCAACAATGCAAAACCCTAAAAAGATTATGCAAAGGCTCAGATTGGATCCGATATGATGAACTAACCCTAATTTTTTTGGCTTTTTCATGGTCTGTAGGTATGAAGAACAGACTCGATCTAAACTACGAAAAACTGTAAAATCTCACCGAGCAACCTGAAAATCTGATACCACTTGATAGAGGCAAAGGTGTTCCGATGTTTCGATGACATGGTGGCTATCGTTCTGTGGGAGTCGACCTCGACAATCCGACTATGACGTGCGAGATGTCGCACCTTAGCAATCGCTAAACCAACTTCTGAGGGGTTATTGACCACGCCGGAGCACGATCAACCTGACCACGAGGGTCTATTTCCTGCAAGCAAATGAAGAACAAGCAAGAAACTGAGATTGCAATCTGGATATTGCGAATATAAGATGAAAGCTTTATTGATCAAGGTGAGGTTCTGTGACGTCTTGGTCTGGTCGTTGGACACAAACGAAGTACGTGAAGTTGCAGCTATGGCGAACTTTTAATCTAAACAAAACCCAAAGTCTAAACGACGCCCTAAGGGCTGTATATATGGAGGAAGAGGGGGGGGGATTTTGTGGCCCTTGGAGGAGGGGTCCGAAACCAACCCTAACTCTTGTTTCCCCACACATACGGACTCTAAAACAACCTATACTTAAGTATTTCGAAAATACATGGGCCTGGCCCAATAATAAGGTGACGCAGAACCTAAAATAGTCTCTGGACGAAATTTATGAAGTGGCATCTTGTATATTTCGTCCAAGACTTCATGCACTCCTTATGGTGGCTTCAAAGTCCTGAAATCATCACTTGTAACTCCGTTCTGGATCCCCTTGCGCATGCCATCATCTCCACGCTTGAACTTGTTCCAAGGTTCATCTTTCTTGTCCAAGCTAGGCCCTTCATTTGTAAGCAAAACAAATGTATCCAATTTAGGCAGCATCATATTCTCATGAACATTAGAATCATTACCAAGAAATGAAAGTACCTGATAATTCAATTGGCGTGCGCGAGCTCTAGTAATTGGTCCAGTATGTATAGCAGCAGGGGCTGTGGGTGTAACAATGGTATTGATGTCCTCATCAAGGAGCGGGTTCACCTTATGTCCGGTAGGTCCACTTGGGGCTTGATGTGCTATGAAGGTGTACATGGAGATGAACGTAGGATGCTCCGCATCATCTCCCCCCCCCCCACTTGGGAGAGATCCGACCTCGAATCGTGATCCTCATCACCATGGAAACAGTTGTCGTGGACGTACTTGAAGCTGGACGGAGTTGAAGACATGGCGCAATCCAAGTACTACAAGGTGTCTCTGGAGTGGTATACATGCAAAAAGAGCAAACACAAGCAACACTCAGAAATACAATGGTTAGCACACACAAGGTGTTCATCAAATAAGCATAAGTCCGTGCTACAAGATTGTTCGTGACAAAGCGCATGAAGCTTATCAAGACGATGTAGAATGGCTTATAAATCATTCATTGTGCACACAAATGTGTTGTGAATATGATCAATGCAACCACGGTGCAAAATGATGTCATAGTGAGATGGTTTATCAATAGCATGAATATGGTAATGTATGCTCAATATGGAGAAGTTATCATGCAATTGATGGTAGACAATATGATCATGATGTGTGAATATTCCATCAAGAAAGATCACAACAAATTTGCTAAGGAAATGCACAAGCTCATATATCATGGATGACATGGGAATACAAGATGCAACAAGGCAATCATAATGTGAGTCAATCCATGCATAAGATGCAAATTTGTCATGTGTATGATATGTCCATCGAGCATGACATGGGTGAGCACAATCAACAAGTATGGAGGTGTTGGCGTACCAATGCTCGATGTCGTTGCATGAGTGGAGGTTCTAAGGTGCCTCCAATAAGTCCGAGCGCTCCTCAATGTGAAGGTCCATAGAGTCAAACTTCAATGTCGCTCCTCTGTTCGCGAGATGTACCATGTAGACAACAAGAAGGAAACAACAATGAAAGAGTGACCCATCCAATATGCATATTTGAGGATGGCTCAAAGGGAAGGAGTTCACCTTTAGGAGATTCTCGCAAATGTTGGTGTTGCACATCGTGTACGCCTTCACATGACCAAATTGTGTCATGACAGTAGCGCCTTGTGAATCCTTCAACATGAAAGAACATGACAAACACTTGGAAAAACAAATGAGGTTATCGGGGATGCAAAACCTATCATTCGTGTGGTAAAATACCCAACAAGTGGATGCATCATGCTCATCATAAGAAAGTACAAGGGAGCATTTCATAGTATGGAGGCATATGATGATGCGAGGACAACCAAATACAATAGGCTCAATCAAGCAAGCATGCATCACAAGTAGAGTGTCCAAGTCTCCACGATCAATAAGCATAGATGCAACAATTGGAGGCAAGCGACAATGAACAAAATATATCATGTGAGAGGCATGAGCGTATATGTCATTAACCCAAGAAAGCGAGTAATGGAATATGGGTGATGCAACAAAGCAAGCAATCATGTGAATCAAGGTAAGCAAGCTAGTATTGCGAAGATGCAACATACTAGAAAGAATCATGTCAAGTATGCCATGTGTGCAAATGGTGGGCATGAATAATGCACAAGACATATCACAAGCATGAAAGGAGGATATGAGCAAAATAGCATCAATAGCATGAGGCACATGATAAACATGGCAATAGCAACAAGGATCTCCACCAAGCATACAAATACACATAGGTGTAACATAATTGTGAATCATGGGTAGATGCAAGCAAGGGTCACAATTGCATGGCAAAGGCATAGAAGCAAGCATGGCATGCAAAGTGAACACGGTAAAATGAGCAAGAAGCGAGAAGCGGTATATAGCCCATAGCCGTGTGAGAGCCAAGTGAAAGAGATGCGCGTAGTCGTTGCATGAAGAGAGTAGTGGAAAGGATAGTTCACAGGATCCCAAGTCATCTTTGCTCTCAAGAGCTCGTTTCATCAACTCTTGGGATTGAGAGGTTGACGAGTATACATGAGTACCTACACAAAACAAAGAAAAAGGGAAAATTGTGTGTGCATGGTAGATGTACACATCATCCATTAGGAAGCGCACGTGCTTGTGTTGGTTAGCACAAAATAGCCAATGCTCAAATAAATGAGATGCGTGATATAGAAACATGTCATCCATCATGATAGGTTTGTTGTTTTGTATAGCATAATGGAGACTCAAATTGTGTAATGCATCACAAGAAATATGTAGAGCATTGTTATTCATGGAATGCATACGGTGCAAGCAATTATGAGAATCATGCAATGTATGGAATGCATCAAAATCTTCTAATATGTATGAGGAAACTGTGGGGGTCTTCTCATGAGCATTAATGCAAACATCACATGGAGAATATTGACAACATTCAAAACAATGCATATTTGGAGCAATGTGATCATGGCATGGCATAGTAGATAAATTGCGCAAATCATGTAAAGGAAGCATGGCAATATCATCACATGAAAAACAAAAGCCAATGACCATCATCTCGTCATCTATGCCATAAGTGCAAATGGGATTGATTTTAGTGGGGCATGCATAATTACTATGTTGAGATTGAAAAGATGCAATATGTGATATCTCACTCATAGCATGTGACAAGGTTAATGGATTGTCAAACATGATGTGACCAAAAGAATTTTCACATGATATCCTATGTAGTATAGCATCACAACTAGGCAACTCAACATGCTCATCATCATATTTATCATAAATAGGTAGTCATGACATGAGGAAGTCGCACTAGCATGAAGCATGGGTATAGGTGTGTCAACATCATGCAAGCAATCATTCGTGAAATAGTCCACTAGTGGGACCAGAGAAGCACTATCACCTATGTTACCTTTGGAGCATCGCTCATGTGTTGTAGGTGAGGTGTCGAAGACCGAGTGATGGTCATCTTCATCTTGATGGAACCATGTGGGGGGTGCATCATTGTCCACCATGGCCATCATTGTCTCCATTGGAGGTATGGACTCGTCGAGGGTAGGCATGTCGTCATGTAGGAGACCTAGCACCAAAGAAGAAAACACACTAGGAGTAGAGGTTAAGTCGTTAGAAATCAAAGTGGCCTCACATGCCGTGTCAACTACCTCACTCACTAAGTGTTGTGGCTCACTCACTCCCTCTCGAATGCTCTCACTCGTATGGTTGGTGGAGTCACTCAAATGGCTCTCAACCTCACATAGGATGTGTGGCATGATCTCAAGTGTGGGGCTAGAGGTGGTCACACTCATCCTCTCATAGGAAATGCTCTCAATGTCACGTGTGGTGGAGTCACTCATGTCACTCATGTGGTGGTGGCTCTCCTCACATGGCAATTGGGGCATCTTGTCACATGTCATTGTCGGAGAGATGTTGGTGCAAATGTCTCCATGCTCAATCATGTCGGGTCGTATCCGTGGATGAAGACCGAAGATGGCACATCATCACTCTCCTCGAAGACCAAAGATAAGGTCTCATGTGTGGTCTCGTAGCTTGACTCGGAGTATGAGTCCAATATGGGCGCCGTCTTCATGTTGTTGAAGAGGTATGTGCTCGTCGCCATGGTCGAAGGGGATGGCCCTTGCTCGACCTTCTTGTCGTCGTCTTGTTGTTGGAGGCCCAAATGATGTGGCACCTCGTAGCTCGTCTCCATGACCGAATGGAAATTCCCATGCTCGGCCATCTTACTTGAGGGGCTTCCGAAAGATGGAAGTGTCTTCCTCGCTCGTAGTTGGTCGCCTTTAAGTTGAAGATGTTGATGTAGGTGAACTCATGGGAAGTAGGCGAAGATGCCCTATGTCCGAAGGCGAAGATGCCTTGATAGCACTTGGCGAAGATGCTGAAGTGGTTGTTGTAGCCGTAGCGTGCTCTTGGTGGTGCTTGTCTCGTCATCTTCTCTTGTGGTCATGAAGTTTGGACTTGGCGTGAAGTAGGGCGTGTTCGGACTTGTATGTTTGCGCGTCTTGAGCATCTTCATGGTGATGATGTCGTTGTCGTGCTTGAGCTCGTAGTAGATGTCGTTCGTCGTCGTTGTGCACATGTTGCTTGGAGGTTACATGCCCTTCATGACGAGATGGATCACGAACGTGATGGTGGTCGCCATGGAGATGTGGACGTGGACGACTTACGCTTGTGTCGCTTGGGCGCTCCGAAGAGGATCGATTTGCTTGCCGCCGCCTTGAAGATGACGAAGGGGAAGTAGACTTGATCAAGGCCCGAATCTCCTCCATCCTTGCATCTTGCTCCTCCTTTTGTGCGGAAAGCTTGTTGTCGGTGTAGTCCCTTTTCCTCGCTTCAGAGTGGCGAATGTCAATGGAGAGGTTCTCGATGCGCTCTCACAATCTTAATTGTGTGCCTTGCATTTGTCGTTGTAGATCGAAGATTGACGCTTTGGTGATGTAGTTGTTCACGCCGTCGTTGTTGTCAAAGACCATAGATGAAATGCCTTGCCTATCCATCACAAGACTCGCGCAAATATGAGTGGAAGAAAGGAAAGAACTAGACCAATGTACCTTATCCAATGTTGAAAATGGAGCAATGATCGATCAATAATGTATCAAGGAAATAGCATAATTGGTACCAGATCTTGTCAATTCTCACACCTACACAATTAAGGCTTATGGTGGAGCTCGGTGAGGGTAGTGGCACAAAAATTTAATGCAAAATGTTAGCAAGAGTCAATAATGTTGGAAAAGATTCACAAATTCGCAAGTGAAACAAGTAGACCAATAGCAATATGTGGCACACGGAAACACACACACGGATAGATAAATGGGGTCATGCAACCAAGGAATGAGCACAAAATGTGGAATCCACGGAAAATGCTCGTGTTGCACAACTCAAGAGAGGCGCTAGCACGATTGCTCAATAGGCGGATACGACACTTGTGCACAACCTATAAGATGCAAAATGTATGAGCTTTCTATCCCAAGTATGTTATGTGTATGATCTTCCCGTTGTTCTTCTCAAGATGATCCAAGATGATCGGATATGACAATCTTATGTGCAATGTGGTATGATGCTATGGCACTTGCTTACAAGCTCTTTGCTCTCTTTTCTTTTGCTTAAAAGCTTATTTTCTTTTTTTTGTATATGGCCACTATGCGAAATGCACAAACCAAGATAGCAATTGTGTATATGCAGGAACAATCTTGTGACACAAGAGATGATATAATGATATCAATATGATATGGTATGTATGTAATGGAAGGTGTAGATCACTAATGTGCACAAGTAACGTTGCCGGCAATACTCAAATGGCTAGTCTCGATAGGCAACTGACGCAAAATGGGCTAGGGGTTATCAATGCAATTGCAAGGGTGATTGTATAATGGTGTCGTCGAGGTTACCGTCCTTGAAGATTGTGAGTGGCGGTGTTCTTGATGTAGATACCAAGATGATGGAGACTCGTCCCTAAGTAGCCGAAACACCTTAGGAAACGGAAAAACCGCGAACTCAAAATCTCACGGACAAAAGTCAAATGGTGGTAGCGGAGATGGCAATGTGGAAGTGGTGGTGATGGATGATGAAGAAGCAACCGTCCCTAAGTATCCGAAACACCTTAGGAGACTCAAGTCCAACACAAACAAAATTGGGTTAAGTTGGGGTGGAAGAAGTGTATGGTGTAAGCCTATGCGGGAGTTATGGTGGTGGTGGTGGTTGGTCAAGAAACAATCGTCCCTAAGTAGCCGAAACACCTTAGGAGACTCGAATCGGTACTCAAGCAACCACAAATGCTATAAGGAACAAAATTGGTTAGGTTGCGGAAGTTTGTGGTGGTTATGCGGAGGTTGTGGTGGAAGCCCTAGGCAAAGATGCCAAAGTTCCAAAAATTTGATGGAGTCAAATGGTGATGGTACCTATCTAGATGGATGGGGGATGTCAATAGCTACTCAACGAGCTAAAGAACGTGAAAATCGAACTCCAGATGTGGAAGTTATGGCCGAAACGGTGAAGCACTCGCGGCTGTCCTGTGTGTGTGTGTGGGGGGGGGGGGGTCGTGCGCACGGGGGTAGGAGCCCGTGCGCACGGGGTCCCGTGCGCACAGTACAGGTCCGTGGGCACGGGGTGTCCAGAGAGTTTTCGGGTGCCCGTGCGCACAGGGTCTGGGGTCCGTGGGCACGGGGTGGGCTGAAATTTCGCGATTTCGTGGCAGAAAATGGAGATTTCTTGGGCAAAATTGGGGGGGTTTTGGGGATGGATGGTGGGGAAAAGATGGGGGAAAGCTAGATCCACTTGAAACCAAGCAAATCCATGGATCAAATCCAACAAAACATCATCAAAACCAACAAATCACAAAAAAATTGGGGCTATTTTTGGTGGGGAATTTTCGAGTTTAGGACGAAATCAACAAAACTAGGCTAGAAAACAAAGAGGGGGGCTCCAATTTCGTGAGAAACCATGGCTCATGATACCAAATGATATAGGGTGGAACCCTAAGTGGAGATCTTTCACAAATTGGAGGGGCAATCCCCAAGAACAAGATGAACACAAGAGGGAAAGCACTCAATTGACTAGATCCAATCACACAAAGAGAGATACAAAGATTAAAAGACAACAAAGGAAAGATACAAGGTGCTAGTTCATCCCAATCCTATGAGGAATGAGGTCTTGGTGATCCTATGATGGGGATCTATCCACTAGGGATCTTCTCCCTTAGGAGGTCTTGAGGTTGGTCACTCCAAGAGGAGGTCTTGATCTCCTAGTGGAGTGGATCCATGGAGCAAAGCTCTCATATGTCTATCGTATCCTTTGCTAACCCTAACAAATGGTCTAGGTGCGGAATATATAGGTGGCTGGAGGTGAGGGACGAGGTGGATGGAGAGGAGGCCCAAATAGCAATCACATTCGCCCATCCTGTAGGGCCCGTGCGCTCCGGGTAAGTTGGGCCCGTGCGCACGAGGGTCAATGGGCACGGTACAAGCCCGTGCGCACGGGGTGCTCCAGCGCCAGCTCTCTGTGTAGCCCATGCGCACTGGGTCTTCGAGGCCCGTGGGCACAGGGTCGCCTGGAAGGTGCAGAGTTGGTCTTCGTGCACTCCTTCTTCTTCCTTGTGGCCTTGGGGTCCTTCTCCTTGGCCTCCGGGAAACTCCCTAGCTGCTTGGCAGTGGTCGCCCTCGTACCTAATGATGCACGATGTTCCGTGGTGAGGTAGTGACCAAGTCCAATAGATATTCATGTAAATCTTGAAGAGGAGCGGGTTCACCTTAAGTCCGGTAGGTCCACTTGGGGCTTGATGTGCTATGAATGTGTACATGGAGATGAACGTAGGACGCTCCGCATCATGAAGATGACCAACTGATAGAGGCAAAGGTGTCTTGATGTTTCGATGAGATGGTGGCTATCGTTTCCGTGGGAGTTGACCTTGACGACCCGACTACGAACGTGCGAGACGTCGCGCCTTAGCAATTGCTAAACCAACTTCCGAGGGGTTATTGACCACGCCAAAGCACGATCAACCTGACCACGAGGGTCTGTTTCCTGCAAGCAAACGAAGAACAAGCAAGAAACTGATATTGCAATCTGGATATTGCAAATATAAGATGAAAGCTTTATTGATCAAGGTGGGGTTCTGTGACGTCTTGGTTTGGTCGTTGGACACAAACGAAGTACGAGAAGTTGCAGCTATGGCAAACTTTTAATCTAAACAAAACCCAAAGTCTAAACAATGCCCTAAGGGCTGTATATATGGAGGAGAGAGGGGGAATTTCGTGGCCCATGGTGGAGGAGTCCGAAACCTACCCTAACTCTTGTTTCCCCACACATACGGACTCTACAAACAACCTATACTTAAGTACTTCGAAAATACATGGGCCTGGCCCAATAATAAGGTGACGCGGCACCTAGAATAGCCTCTGGATGAAATTTATGAAGTGGCATCTTGTATATTTCGTCCCATGCTTCATGCACTCATTATGGTGGCTTCAGAGTCTTGGAATCATCACTTGTAACTCCGTTCTTGTTGCCCTTGCGCATGCTATCATCTCCATGCTTGAACTTGCTCCAAGGTTCATCTTTCTTGTCCAAGCTAGGCCCTTCATTTGTAAGCAAAACAAATGTATCCAATTTAGGCAGCATCATATTCTCATGAACATTAGAATCGTTACCAAGAAACGAAAGTACCTGATAATTCAATTGGCGTGCGCGAGCTCTAGTAATTGGTCCAGTATGTATAGCAGCAGGGGTTGTGGGTGTAACAATGGTATTGATGTCCTCATCATCCTCCCCTCTAGAAATGAAGTCGTCCTCGATGAAAGTTCATCGTCCTCACCCAAATAAGGCTTCAAATCTGCAATGTTAAAATTGGGACTAACCCCAAAATCTGCAGGCAGCTCAAGTTTATATGCATTATCATTTATTTTCTCTAACACCTTAAAAGGACCATCAGCACGTGGAATTAGCTTTGATTTGCACAAATTAGGAAATCTATCCTTACGCAAATGTAACCAAACAAGTTCTCCAGGTGCAAACACAACATGTTTTCTACCCTTATCTCCAGCAAGTTTATATTTAGCATTCATACGCTCAATGTTTTCCTTAGTTAACTCATGCATTTTTAAAATCAATTCAGCACGTTCTTTAGCATCAAAATTAACCTTCTCCGAAGATGGAAGAGGCAACAAATCAATAGGTGCACGAGGTAGGAAACCATACACAATTTCAAAAGGGCACATCTTAGTAGTAGAATGCAATGAACGATTATAAGCAAATTCAATATGAGGCAAGCATTCTTCCCACATTTTCTTGTTATTCTTCAAAACAGCCCTAAGCATAGTAGACAATGTTCTATTGACTACTTGATGTAGGGTAGAACCCTAGTGGCCCAATCTTTCATGAAAGGAGCGGATCCCGCGAAGAACGCAAAGAACATGAGGAGGGAAACGAGGGGAAAATCATGAGGGGAACACAAGAGAACACTCAAACCAACAAGAATGATCACACATGCGCTAGATCCATGAACACAAAGGGAGATACAAGATCCAAAGTCAACAACGGACGATACAAAGGGTAGCCGGTTCTTCTCCGTGAGGAGGTCTTGAATCCACAAGGGGATCTTCCCGTAAAGGGGTCTTGAATCCAAGGTGGATCTTCTCCGAAGAGGGGCCGCGGTCTCTCTCAAGGAGTAGATCCGATATGGATGAGCGAAGCTCTATCTCACAAATGAGCTAACACAACGCTAACCCTAGAAAGGAGGAGGGAGAGGTCTATTTATAGTCTTAGTGCAAATGGGGGTGAAGTGAAGGGGTACATGGGCCTCAGCCCGCAACTGGACACAGCCAGGTACCGGACGTCCGCTGGGGACCGGTCGTCCAGTGGCTCGTGGGCGGCCGGACATCCGGTAGGGGCCGGTCGTCCGCTCGTTCTGGATTGGATGCTGGTGTAGCGGATTTCCGGTCTGGACCGGTCGTCCGGTGGCGTTGGACGTCCGCTCATTTGGCTCGGGTGCAGGGACACCAGTCGTCCGGTCTGGACCTGTCGTCCGGTGGATCTTCAGGCGCCGGACGCCCGGACCCGACCGGTCGTCCGGTGGCTGGAGCTTCTTCGACAACTCTTCTTCTTGCGCCTTCGTTTCTAGGCTTCCCTCATGGATGGTGTAGGTGTTCCTTGGCGCTTGCACTCCTCCACGTCGTCCGTAGCGTTCCGACAATAACTATGGATGCACACGAGAGAAGTGTCAAGTAGTATACCATCCTCGAAGGGGTCAAGTGAGCACGTGTAAAGGAGATGATTCACCTTTGTGTATGTGAAGTAGATGTCGCACGTGTCACTCGCCAAACTGACTCTTGACATGGTGATGTCCATAGGATGCTCCGCATCACTAATTTAGTTTGTCCATCAGTTTGGGGGTGACAAGTAGTACTAAAAAGCAGTTTAGTCCCCAAATTAGCCCATAAACATCTTCAAAAGTGGCTAAGAAATCTAGTATCACGGTCTGAAACAATAGTATTTGACACACCATGCAAGCGAATAATTTCACGAAAGAACAAATCAGCAACATTAACAGCATCATCGCTTTTATGACATGGTATAAAGCGTGTGCCATTTTCGAGAACCTATCCACAACAACAAATATACTATCCCTCCCCTTCTTTGTTCGAGGTAAACCTAAAACAAAGTCCATAGATATATCCTCCCAAGGAACACTAGGTACAGGCAAAGGCATATATAAACCATGAGGATTGAGTCATGACTTAGCGTATTGACATGTAGTGCAGCGAGCAACAAAACGCTCAACATCCCGTCTCATCTTTGGCCAAAAGAAATGTGTAGCAAGTATGTCCTCCGTCTTCTTCACGCCAAAGTGTCCCATTAGTCCTCCTCCATGCGCCTCCTGCAACAACAAAAGACGAACGGAGTTAGGTGGAATGCATAGCTTGTTAGCACGAAACACAAATCCATCGTTAAGAACGAACTTGTTCCAAGTTCTCCCTTCCTTACAATTCTGCAATACATCTTTAAATTCGGCATCATGCACATATTGATCTTTGATGGTGTCCAAACCAAATATTTTAAAGTCAAGTTTTGAAAGCATAGTATAACGACGAGACAATGCATCAGCAATAACATTTTCTTTACCCTTCTTGTGTTTAATGACATAAGGGAAAGTCTCAATGAATTCAACCCATTTAGCATGTCTACGGTTCAGTTTTGCTTGACTTTTAATGTGTTTCAAAGATTCATGATCAGAATGTATAACAAATTCCTTTGGCCATAAATAATGTTGCCATGTTTCTAAGGTCCGAACAAGAGCATATAATTCTTTATCATAAGTAGAATAGTTCTGATAGAGGCAAAGGTGTCCCGATGTTTCGATGAGATGGTGGCTATCGTTTTCTGTGGGAGTCGACCTTGACGATCCGACTACGAACGTGCGAGACGTCGCGCCTTAGCAATCGCTAAACCAACTTCCGAGGGTTATTCACCACGCCGGAGCACGATCAACCTGACCACGAGGGTCTGTTTCCTGCGAGCAAATGAAGAACAAGCAAGAAACTGAGATTGCAATCTGGATATTGCTAATATAAGATGAAAGCTTTATTGATCAAGGTGGGGTTCTGTGACGTCTTGTTCTGGTCGTTGGACACAAACGAAGTACGTGAAGTTGCAGCTATGGCGAAATTTTAATCTAAACAAAACCCAAAGTCTAAACGATGCCCTAAGGGCTGTATATATGGAGGAGAGAGGGGGAATTTCGTGGCCCTTGGTGGAGGGGTCCGAAACCAACCCTAACTCTTGTTTCCCCACACATACGGACTTTAAAATAGCCTATACTTAAGTACTTCGAAAATACATGGGCCTGGCCCAATAATAAGGTGACGCAGCACCTAAATAGCCTCTAGACGAAATTTATGAAGTGGCATCTTGTATATTTCGTCCCATGCTTCATGCACTCATTATGGTGGCTTCAGAGTCCTGGAATCATCACTTGTAACTCCGTTCTTGTTCCCCTTGCGCATGCCATCATCTCCATGCTTGAACTTGCTCCAAGGTTCATCTTTCTTGTCCAAGCTAGGCCCTTCATTTGTAAGCAAAACAAATGTATCCAATTTAGGCAGCATCATATTCTCATGAACATTAGAATCGTTACCAAGAAACGAAAGTACCTGATAATTCAATTGGCGTGCGCGAGCTCTAGTAATTGGTCCAGTATGTATAGCAGCAGGGGCTGTGGGTGTAACAATGGTATTGATGTCCTCATCATCCTCCCCTTCTTGAAATGAAGTCGTCCTCGACGAAAGTTCATCGTCCTCACCCAAATAAGGCTTCAAATCTGCAATGTTAAAAGTGGGACTAACCCCAAAATCTGCAGGCAGCTCAAGTTTATATGCATTATCATTTATTTTCTCTAACACCTTAAAAGGACCATCAGCACGTGGCATTTAGCTTTGATTTGCGCAAATTAGGAAATCTATCCTTACGCAAATGTAACCAAACAAGATCTCCAGGTGCAAACACAACATGTTTTCTACCCTTATCTCCAGCAAGTTTATATTTAGCATTCATACGCTCAATGTTTTCCTTAGTTAACTCATGCATTTTTAAAATCAATTCAGCACGTTCTTTAGCATCAAAATTAACCTTCTCCGAAGATGGAAGAGGCAACAAATCAATAGGTGCACGAGGTAGGAAACCATACACAATTTCAAAAGGGCACATCTTAGTAGTAGAATGCAATGAACGATTATAAGCAAATTCAATATGAGGCAAGCATTCTTCCCACATTTTCTTGTTATTCTTCAAAAAGCCCTAAGAATAGTAGACAATGTTCTATTGACTACTTCAGTTTGTCCATCAGTTTGGGGGTGACAAGTAGTACTAAAAAGCAGCTTAGTCCCCAACTTAGCCCATAAACATCTCCAAAAGTGGCTAAGAAATTTAGTATCACGATCTGAAACAATAGTATTTGGCACACCATGCAAGCGAATAATATCACGAAAGAACAAATCAGCAACATTAACAGCATCATCGCTTTTATGACATGGTATAAAGTGTGCCATTTTCGAGAACCTATCCACGACAACAAATATGCTATCACTCCCCTTCTTTGTTCGAGGTAAACCTAAAACAAAGTCCATGGATATATCCTCCCAAGGAACACTAGGTACAGGCAAAGGCATATATAAACCATGAGGATTGAGTCGTGACTTAGCTTTTTGACATGTAGTGCAGCGAGCAACAAAACGCTCAACATCCCGTCTCATCTTTGGCCAAAAGAAATGTGTAGCAAGTATATCCTCTGTCTTCTTGATGCCAAAGTGTCCCATTAATCCTCCTCCATGCGCCTCCTGCAACAACAAAAGACGAACAGAGCTAGCTGGAATGCATAGCTTGTTAGCACGAAACACAAATCCATCATTAAGAACGAACTTGTTCCATGTTCTCCCTTCCTTACAATTCTGCAATACATCTTTAAATTCAGCATCATGCACATATTGATCTTTGATGGTCTCCAAATCAAATATTTTAAAGTCAAGTTGTGAAAGCATAGTATAACGACGAGACACTGCATCAACAATAACATTTTCTTTACCCTTCTTGTGTTTGATGACATAAGGAAAAGTCTCAATGAATTCAACCCATTTAGCATGTCTACGGTTCAGTTTTGCTTGACTTTTAATATGTTTCAAAGATCAGAATGTATAACAAATTCCTTGGACCATAAATAATGTTGCCATGTTTCTAAGGTCCGAACAAGAGCATATAATTCTTTGTCATAAGTAGAATAGTTCAGACTAGGCCCACTCAATTTTTCAGAAAAGTATGCAACAGGTTTGCCATCTTGTAATAACACACCTCCTAATCCAATTCCACTATCATCACATTCAAGCTCAAAAGTCTTATTGAAATCAGGAAGTTGGAGTAAAGGAGCATGTGTCAACTTATCTTTCAATACCGTGAAGGCTTCTTCCTGTGCGGTACCCCAAACAAAAGGCACATCCTTCTTTGTAAGCTCGTTGAGAGGTGCAGCAATGGTGCTGAAATCTCTAACAAAACGCCAAGGAAACTCCTCACTTGTGTGACCGTTTTGGGCTGCGGCCAACTCTCAATAGCTTCAATCTTGGCTTTATCAACTTCAATTCCCTGTGGAGTAACAACATAGCCAAGAAAAGATACTCAGTCGGTGCAAAAGGTGCACTTTCCAAGGTTACCAAACAAACGTGCATCACGTAGAGCAATAAAAACAGCATGTAAATGTTCCAAATGTTCCTCCAAAGATTTGCTATAAATCAATATGTCATCGAAGTAAACTACCACAAATCGTCTGATGAAAGCACGTAAAACTTCGTTCATTAACCTCATGAAAGTACTAGTTGCATTAGTTAATCCAAAAGGCATGACTAACCACTCATATAGTCCAAACTTAGTTTTAAATGTTGTTTTCCATTCATCTCCCAATTTCATACGAATTTGATGGTATCCACTACGCAAATCAACTTTGGAGAATATTGTAGAGCCACTCAGTTCATCAAGCATATCATCTAGCCTAGGAATAGGATGACGATAACGAATAGTAATATTATTAATGCCTCTACAATCAATGCACATACATGACGTACCATCCTTTTTCGGCACTAAAATGATAGGAACAACACAAGGACTAAGGGATTCGCGTATATAACCTTTGTCGAGCAGTTCTTGTACTTGATGCATAATCTCCTTCGTTTCCTCTGGATTGGTACGGTATGGTGCACGGTTGGGTAATGATGCATCAGGAATTAAGTCAATTTGATGCTCAATCCCTCGAATAGGTGGTAATCCCGATGGCACGTCTTGTGGAAAGACGTCAGCGAACTCCTGCAAAATGTTAGTGACAGTAGGAGGCAAAGAGGAAGGCACGTCCTCGAATGAAAATAATGCCTCTTTGCACACAAAAGCATAACAAATAGATTTGCTAAAATCTAAATCATCAATATCAGCTTTGGTGGCAATTAAACATGCACTTTTAAATTTAATTTCAGAAGCAACACTAGATGGTTTATTATTAGGCTGCATTTGTTGCTCAAATTCTTTTGCCACAATCTGATTTTCACTTTTATTTTTCTCCTGTTTTGCTTTATTAGCTCTATTAATATCATCTTTCAAAATGGAATCAGGAGTCATTGGAAGCAAAGTAATATTTTTATCCTTATGAACAAGAGTATACTGATTGTTTCTCCATGGTGTACATAATTTTTATCAAATTGCCATGGTCTACCAAGTAATAAGGAACATGCTTGCATAGGTACCACATCACAATCAACATAATCAGCATATGTAGAGATACTAAAATGCACACGAGCAGTACGTGTTACCTAAACCTTGCCACTGTTGTTGAACCATTGGATGTAGTAAGGATGTGGATGTGGTCTTATGGGGAGAGATAGCTTCTCCACCATCCCCATGCTAGCCAAGTTATTGCAGCTCCCTCCATCTATGATGACGCGAACAGAACGTTCCTTCACAACTCCTTTGTATGGAACAAATTATGCCTCTGATTTTGCTCAGCTTGTGTAACCTGCACACTCAAAACACGTTGAGCAACTAAACATTCATACCTGTCAGCATCTTCAGCAGCCATGTATTGCATCTCATGATCAGAATCATCTCCACCGTGTTCTTCACGTGTAATAAGAGCCAAAGTCTCCTCATCATAGTCACTAGCGGACTCATACCCACCATCCTTAGTAGCAATCATCACATGCTGAGATTGGCATTCTCTCGCAAATGTCCTCTTCCCTTACAACGACGACAAATAATATCACTTGTGTGCCCTCTTGATGCCATGGAAGAAGAAGAGCTCTGCGCAGGTCTAGCAGGTGTGCTCTTGGCAGATAGTGGTGGTTGTGCCTGCTTTCTTGTATCACGGCTAGAGGTGGCACCTGATGGAGGTGCTGGTGGAGTGGAAGTAGAGGATGCACGTGGTGTCCATGATGATGATCGACCTGCAGAAAAGTTAGTTCGCGCCAATGCCTGTCGGTCCTGCACTTCACGTTCAGCTTTACAAGCAAGATGGAATAACGAGTGATAGTATTATACTCCTTATACTCTAGGATGGTCTGAATCTCTCTATTTAATCCACCCATAAAACGTGCAAGCATAGCTTCATTCTCCTCAACAATAACACATCTAATCATGCCAGTTTGTAATTCCTGATAATATTCTTCTCCAGAATTTTTTCCTTGTCTTAAATGCTGCAATTTTTGAAGTAATTCACGTTGATAATATGGTGGAACCCAACGAGTACGCATAGTAGTTTTCAAAGCAGCCCAAGTAGCTGGAATAGGATATAATCTACAATGCTCAGACCACCAAACACATGCAAAACTAGTGAATGCACAAACAGTAGCAGGAACACGTCTCTCCTCGGGATATTGTAAACATGTAAATCGTTGTTCAGTTTCTAACTCCCAAGTAAGATATATATCAGGAACATATCTACCCTCAAATGGTGGAATATTCAATTTTAGTTTAGGGAGATGGTCATGATCTCGTACCTGAGGGTGAGCCCTGTTGGGGAACGTTGCAGAAAATTAAAATTTTTCCTACGGTTTCACCAAGATCCATCTATGAGTTCATCTAAGCAACGAGTCAAGGGAGAGAGTTAGCATCTACATACCACTTGTAGATCGCGTGCGGAAGCTTGCAAGGTGATGATGTAGTCGTACTCGACGTGATTCGAATCACCGATGACCAAGTGCTGAACGGACAGCACCTCCGCGTTCAACACACGTACGGGACGGGAGACGTCTCCTCCTTCTTGATCCAGCAAGGGGGAAGGAGAGGTTGAGGAAGACAGCTCCACCGGCAGCACGACGGCGTGGTGATGGTGGAGAGGCAGTACTCCGACAGGGCTTCGCCAAGCACACAACGAAGGAGGAGAGGTGTTGGGGAGGGGAGGGCTGCGCCTTGGAGGATGGTGCAGCTGCCCTCCCCTCACCCCTCTATTTATAGGGGGAAGGGAGAAGGGGGACGGCCCCCTAGAACCCATCTAGGGGGGTGCGGCGGCCAAGGGGAGAGGGGGAGAGGGTGGCTTGCCCCCCAAGCCAAGGGGGCGCCCCCTCTAGGGTTCCCCCCTCAACCCTAGGCGCATGGGCCCAAGGGAGGGGGTGCGGCCAGCCCACCAGGGGCTGGCTCCCTGCCCCACGCAGCCCATGTGGCCCCCCGGGAGGGGTGGCCCCTCCCGGTGGACCCCCGGAACCCTTCCGGTGGCCCCGGTACAATACCGGTATGACCCCGAAACTTCCCGGTGTCCGTTTGACAACTTCCCATATATAAATCTTTACCTCCGGACCCTTCCGGAGCTCCTCGTGACGTCCAGGATCCCATCCGGGACTCCGAACAACATTCGGTAGTCACATACTAGTCTTCCTAATAACCCTAGCGTCACCGAACCTTAAGTGTGTAGACCCTACGGGTTCGGGAGACATGCAGACATGACCGAGACGCTCTCAGGTTTATAACCAATAGCGGGATCTGGATACCCATGATGGCTCCCACATGCTCCTCGATGTTGTCATCGAATGAACCACTATGTCGAGGATTCGATCAAACCCTGTATGCAATTCCCTTTGTCAATCGGTACGTTACTTGCCCAAGACTCGATCGTCGGTATCCCAATACCTTGTTCAGTCTCGTTACCGGCAAGTCACTTTACTCGTACCGTAATGCATGATCCCGTGTCCAACACCTTGGTCACATTGAGCTCATTATGATGATGCATTACCGAGTGGGCCCAGAGATACCTCCCCGTCATACGGAGTGACAAATCCCAGTCTCGATCCGTGTCAACCCAACAACTACTTTCGGAGATACCTGTAATGCACCTTTATAGTCACCCAGTTACGTTGTGATGTTTGATACACCCAAGGCACTCTTACGGTATCCGGGAGTTACACGATCTCATGGTCGAAGGAAGAGATACTTGACATTGGCAAAGCTCTAGCAAAACGAACTACACGATCTTTTATGCTATGCTTAGGATTGGGTCTTGTCCATCACATCATTCTCCTAATGATGTGATCCCGTTATCAACGACATCCAATGTCCATAGTCAGGAAACCATGACTATCTGTTGATCACAACGAGCTAGTCAACTAGAGGCTCACCAGGGACATATTGTGGTCTAAGTATTCACACGTGTATTACGATTTCCGGATAATACAGTTATAGCATGAATAAAAGACATTTATCATGAACATTGAAATATAATAATACTTTTATTATTGCCTCTAGGGCATATTTCCAACAGTCTCCCACTTGCACTAGAGTCACCAATCTAGTTACATTGTGATGAATCGAACACCCATAGAGTTCTGGTGTTGATCATGTTTTGCACGCGAGAGAGGTTTAGTCAGCGGATCTGCGACATTCAGATCCGTGTGCACTTTGCAAATCTCTATGTCTCCATCTTGAACATTTTCACGGATGGAGTTGAAACGACGCTTGATGTGCCTGGTCTTCTTGTGAAACCTGGGCTCCTTTGCGAGGGCAATAGCTCCAGTGTTGTCACAGAAGAGTTTGATCGGCCCCGACGCATTGGGTATGACTCCTAGGTCGGTGATGAACTCCTTCACCCAAATCGCTTCATGCGCTGCCTCCGAGGCTGCCATGTACTCCGCTTCACACGTAGATCCCGCCACGACGCTCTGCTTGCAGCTGCACCAGCTTACTGCTCCACCATTCAACATATACACGTATCCGGTTTGTGACTTAGAGTCATCCAGATCTGAGTCGAAGCTAGCGTCGACGTAACCCTTTACGACGAGCTCTTCGTCTCCTCCATAAACGAGAAACATGTCCTTCGTCCTTTTCAGGTACTTCAGGATATTCTTGACCGCTGTCCAGTGTTCCTTGCCGGGATTACTTTGGTATCTTGCTACCAAACTTACGGCAAGGTTTACATCGGGTCTGGTACACAGCATGGCATACATAATAGATCCTATGGCTGAAGCATAGGGGATGACACTCATCTCTTCTTTATCTTTTGCCGTGGTCGGTGACTGAGCCGAGCTCAATCTCACACCTTGTAACACAGGCAAGAACCCCTTCTTGGACTGATCCATTTTGAACCTCTTCAAAATCTTATCAAGGTATGTGCTTTGTGAAAGACCTATGAGGCGTCTCGATCTATCTCTATAGATCTTGATGCCTAATATGTAAGCAGCTTCTCCAAGGTCCTTCATTGAAAAACACTTATTCAAGTAGGCCTTAATGCTGTCCAGAAATTCTATATTATTTCCCATCAAGAGTATGTCATCTACATATAATATGAGAAATGCTACAGAGCTCCCACTCACTTTCTTGTAAACGCAGGCTTCTCCATAAGTCTGCATAAACCCAAACGCTTTGATCATCTCATCAAAGCGAATGTTCCAACTCCGAGATGCTTGCACCAGTCCATAAATGGATCGCTGGAGCTTGCATACTTTGTTAGCGTTCCGAGGATCGACAAAACCTTCCGGCTGCATCATATACAGCTCTTCCTTAAGATGTCCGTTAAGGAATGCCGTTTTGACGTCCATCTGCCATATCTCATAATCATAGTATGCGGCAATTGCTAACATGATTCGGACGGACTTCAGCTTCGCTACGGGAGAGAAAGTCTCGTCGTAGTCAATCCCTTGAACTTGTCGATAACCCTTAGCGACAAGTCGAGCCTTATAGATGGTAACATTACCATCCGCGTCCGTCTTCTTCTTAAAAATCCATTTGTTTTCTATCGCTCGCCGATCATCGGGCAAGTCTGTCAAAGTCCATACTTTGTTTTCATACATGGATTCTATCTCGGATTTCATGGCTTCAAGCCATTTGTTGGAATCCGGGCCCGCCATCGCTTCTTCATAGTTCGAAGGTTCATTGTTGTCTAACAACATGATTTCCAGGACAGGGTTGCCGTACCACTCTGGTGCGGAACGTGTCCTTGTGGACCTACGAAGTTCAGTAGTAACTTGATCCGAAGTACCTTGATCATCATCATTGTTTTCCTCTTCAGTTGGTGTGGGCATCACAGGAACGGTTTCCTGCGCTGCGCCACTTTCCCGCTCAAGAGGTAGTACTTCATCGAGTTCTACTTTCCTCCCACTTACTTCTTTCGAGAGAAACTCTTTTTCCAGAAAGCATCCGTTCTTGGCAACAAAGATCTTGCCTTCGGATCTTAAGTAGAAGGTATACCCGACAGTTTCCTTAGGGTATCCTATGAATACGCATTTTTCCGACTTGGGTTCGAGCTTTTCAGGTTGAAGTTTCTTGACATAAGCATCGCATCCCCAAACTTTTAGAAACGACAGCTTAGGTTTCTTTCCAAACCATAATTCATACGGTGTCGTCTCAACGGATTTAGACGGTGCCCTATTTAAAGTGAATGTAGCTGTCTCTAGAGCGTATCCCCAAAATGATAGCGGTAAATCGGTAAGAGACATCATAGACCGCACCATATCCAATAGAGTGCGATTACGACGTTCGGACACACCGTTTCGCTGAGGTGTTCCAGGCGGCGTGAGTTGTGAAACGATTCCACATTTCCTTAAGTGTGTACCAAATTCGTGACTTAAGTATTCTCCTCCACGATCTGATCGTAAGAATTTTATCTTTCGGTCACGTTGATTCTCTACCTCATTCTGAAATTCCTTGAACTTTTCAAAGGTCTCAGACTTGTGTTTCATTAAGTAGACATACCCATATCTACTCAAGTCATCAGTGAGAGTGAGAACATAACGATATCCTCCGCGAGCCTCAACGCTCATTGGACCGCACACATCGGTATGTATGATTTCCAACAAGTTGGTTGCTCGCTCCATTGTTCCGGAGAACGGAGTCTTGGTCATTTTGCCCAAGAGGCATGGTTCGCACGTGTCAAACGATTCATAATCAAGAGACTCTAAAAGTCCATCGGCATGGAGCTTCTTCATGCGCTTGACACCAATGTGACCAAGGCGGCAGTGCCACAAGTATGTGGGACTATCGTTATCAACTTTAAATCTTTTGGCATCTACACTATGAACATGTGTAATATTACGCTCGAGATTCATTAAGAATAAACCATTGACCATCGGAGCATGACCATAAAACATATCTCTCATATAAATCGAACAACCATTATTCTCAGACTTAAATGAGTAGCCATCTCGTATTAAACGAGATCCAGATACAATGTTCATGCTCAAACTTGGCACTAAATAACAATTATTAAGGTTCAAAACTAATCCCGTAGGTAAATGTAGAGGCAGCGTGCCGACGGCGATCACATCGACTCTGGAACCATTCCCGACGCGCATAGTCACCTCGTCCTTCGCCAGTCTCCGTTTATTCCGCAGCTCCTGCTGTGAGTTACAAATATGAGCAACGGCACCGGTATCAAATACCCAGGAGTTACTACGAGTACTGGTAAGGTACACATCAATCACATGTATATCAAATATACCTTTGGTGTTGCCGGCCTTCTTATCCGCTAAGTATTTGGGGCAGTTCCGCTTCCAGTGACCCTTCCCCTTGCAATAAAAGCACTCAGTCTCAGGCTTAGGTCCATTCTTTGACTTCTTCCCGGTAACTGGCTTACCAGGCGCGGCAACCTCCTTGCCGTCCTTCTTGAAGTTCTTCTTACCCTTGCCCTTCTTGAACTTAGTGGTCTTATTGACCATCAACACTTGATGTTCTTTCTTGATTTCAGCCTCTGCTGACTTCAGCATCGAGAACACTTCAGGAATGGTCTTTTCCATCCCCTGCATGTTGTAGTTCATCACAAAGCTCTTGTAGCTTGGTGGGAGCGACTGGAGGATTCTGTCAATGACCGCCTCATCTGGGAGGTTAATGTTCAGCTGGGTCATACGGTTGTGCAACCCAGACATCTTCAGGATGTGCTCACTGACAGAACTGTTTTCCTCCATCTTACAACTGTAGAACTTGTCGGAGACATCATATCTCTCGACCCGGGCATGAGCTTGAAAAACTAGTTTCAGCTCTTCGAACATCTCATATGCTCCGTGGTGCTCAAAACGCTTTTGGAGCCCCGGTTCTAAGCTGTAAAGCATGCCGCACTGAACGAGGGAGTAATCATCAGCACGAGACTGCCAAGCATTCATAATGTCTTGGTTCTCTGGGACGGGAGCGTCACCTAGCGGTCCTTCTAGGACATATTGTTTCCTGGCAGCTATGAGGATGATCCTCAGGTTCCGGACCCAGTCCGTATAGTTGCTGCCATCATCTTTCAGCTTGGTTTTCTCTAGGAACGCGTTGAAGTTCATGTTGACATTAGCGTTGGCCATTGATCTACAAGACATATTTGCAAAGGTTTTAGACTAAGTTCATGATAATAAAGTTCTAATCAAATTATGAACTCCCACTTAGATTAGACATCCCTCTAGTCATCTAAGTGTTACACGATCCGAGTCGACTAGCCCGTGTCCGATCATCACGTGAGACGGACTAGTCATCGTCGGTGAACATTCTCATGTTGATCGTATCTTCCATACGATTCGTGTTCAACCTTTCGGTCTCCGTGTTCCGAGGCCATGTCTGCACATGCTAGGCTCGTCAAGTTAACCCTAAGTGTTTTTGCTGTGTAAAACTGTCTTACACCCGTTGTATGTGAACGTAAGAATCCATCACACCCGATCATCACGTGGTGCTTAGAAGCGACGAACTGTAGCAACGGTGCACAGTTAGGGGAGAACACTTCTTGAAATTTTATAAGGGATCATCTTATTTACTACCGTCGTCCAAAGTAAACAAGATGCATAATACATAATAAACATCACATGCAATTATATAGTTGTGACATGATATGGCCAATATCATATAGCTCCATTGATCTTCATCTTCGGGGCTCCATGATCATCTTGTCACCGGCTTGACACCATGATCTCCATCATCCTGATCTCCATCATCGTGTCTTCATGAAGTTGTCACGCCAATGACTACTTCTACTTCTATGACTAACGTTTAGCAACAAAGTAGTTTACATGGCGTTCTTCAATGACACGCAGGTCATACAAAAAATAAAGACAACTCCTATGGCTCCTGCCGGTTGTCATACTCATCGACATGCAAGTCGTGAATCCTATTACAAAGAACATGATCTCATACATCACAATTCATCATTCATCACAACTTCTGGCCATATCACATCACATGATCAATCGCTGCAAAAACAAGTTAGACGTCCTCTAATTGTTATTGCATCTTTTACGTGGCTGCAATTGGGTTCTAGCAAGAACGTTTTCTTACCTACGAATCACCACAACGTGATTTTGTGAACTTCTATTTACCCTTCATAAGGGCCCTGTTCATCGATTCCGCTCCAACTAAAGTGGGAGAGACAGACACCCGCCAGCCACCTTATGCAACTTGTGCATGTCAGTCGGTGGAACCGGTCTCACGTAAGCGTACGTGTAAGGTTGGTCCGGGCCACTTCATCCCACAATACCGTTGAGCAAGAAAAGACTAGTAGAGGCAAGTAAGTTGACAAGATCCACGCCCACAACAAATTGTGTTCTACTCGTGCATTAGAGAACTACGCATAGACCTAGCTCATGATGCCACTATTGTGGAACGTTGCAGAAAATTAAAATTTTTCCTACGGTTTCACCAAGATCCATCTATGATTTCATCTAAGCAACGAGTCAAGGGAGAGAGTTAGCATCTACATACCACTTGTAGATCGCGTGCGGAAGCTTGCAAGGTGATGATGTAGTCGTACTCGACGTGATTCGAATCACCGATGACCAAGTGCTGAACGGACAGCACCTCCGCGTTCAACACACGTACGGGACGGGAGACGTCTCCTCCTTCTTGATCCAGCAAGGGGGAAGGAGAGGTTGAGGAAGACAGCTCCACCGGCAGCACGACGGCGTGGTGATGGTGGAGAGGCAGTACTCCGACAGGGCTTCGCCAAGCACACAACGGAGGAGGAGAGGTGTTGGGGAGGGGAGGGCTGCGCCTTGGAGGATGGTGCAGCTGCCCTCCCCTCACCCCTCTATTTATAGGGGGAAGGGAGAAGGGGGCCGGCCCCCTAGAACCCATCTAGGGGGGTGTGGCGGCCAAGGGGAGAGGGGGAGAGGGTGGCTTGCCCCCCAAGCCAAGGGGGCGCCCCCTCTAGGGTTCCCCCCTCAACCCTAGGCGCATGGGCCCAAGGGAGGGGGTGCGGCCAGCCCACCAGGGGCTGGCTCCCTGCCCCACGCAGCCCATGTGGCCCCCCGGGAGGGGTGGCCCCTCCCGGTGGACCCCCGGAACCCTTCCGGTGGCCCCGGTACAATACCGGTATGACCCCGAAACTTCCCGGTGTCCGTTTGACAACTTCCCATATATAAATCTTTACCTCCGGACCCTTCCGGAGCTCCTCGTGACGTCCAGGATCCCATCTGGGACTCCGAACAACATTCGGTAGTCACATACTAGTCTTCCTAATAACCCTAGCGTCACCGAACCTTAAGTGTGTAGACCCTACGGGTTCGGGAGACATGCAGACATGACCGAGACGCTCTCAGGTTTATAACCAAGAGCGGGATCTGGATACCCATGATGGCTCCCACATGCTCCTCGATGTTGTCATCGGATGAACCACTATGTCGAGGATTCGATCAAACACTGTATGCAATTCCCTTTGTCAATCGGTACGTTACTTGCCCGAGACTCGATCGTCGGTATCCCAATACCTTGTTCAGTCTCGTTACCGGCAAGTCACTTTACTCGTACCGTAATGCATGATCCCGTGTCCAACACCTTGGTCACATTGAGCTCATTATGATGATGCATTACCGAGTGGGCCCAGAGATACCTCTCCGTCATACGGAGTGACAAATCCCAGTCTCGATCCGTGTCAACCCAACAGCTACTTTCGGAGATACCTGTAATGCACCATTATAGTCACACAGTTACGTTGTGACGTTTGATATCCGGGAGTTACACGATCTCATGGTCGAAGGAAGAGATACTTGACATTGGCAAAGCTCTAGCAAAACGAACTACACGATCTTTTATGCTATGCTTAGGATTGGGTCTTGTCCATCACATCATTCTCCTAATGATGTGATCCCGTTATCAACGACATCCAATGTCCATAGTCAGGAAACCATGACTATCTGTTGATCACAACGAGCTAGTCAACTAGAGGCTCACCAGGGACATATTGTGGTCTAAGTATTCACACGTGTATTACGATTTCCGGATAATACAGTTATAGCATGAATAAAAGACATTTATCATGAACATTGAAATATAATAATACTTTTATTATCGCCTCTAGGGCATATTTCCAACAGTCTCCCACTTGCACTAGAGTCACCAATCTAGTTACATTGTGATGAATCGAACACCCATAGAGTTTTGGTGTTGATCATGTTTTGCACGCGAGAGAGGTTTAGTCAGCGGATCTGCGACATTCAGATCCGTGTGCACTTTGCAAATCTCTATGTCTCCATCTTGAACATTTTCACGGATGGAGTTGAAACGATGCTGGATGTGCCTGGTCTTCTTGTGAAACCTGGGCTCCTTTGCGAGGGCAATAGCTCCAGTGTTGTCACAAAAGAGTTTGATCGGCCCCGACACATTGGGTATGACTCCTAGGTCGGTGATGAACTCCTTCACCCAAATCGCTTCATGCGCTGCCTCCGAGGCTGCCATGTACTCCGCTTCACACGTAGATCCCGCCACGACGCTCTGCTTGCAGCTGCACCAGCTTACTGCTCCACCATTCAACATATACACGTATCCGGTTTGCGACTTAGAGTCATCCAGATCTGAGTCGAAGCTAGCGTCGACGTAACCCTTTACGACGAGCTCTTCGTCTCCTCCATAAACGAGAAACATGTCCTTCGTCCTTTTCAGGTACTTCAGGATATTCTTGACCGCAGTCCAGTGTTCCTTGCCGGGATTACTTTGGTATCTTGCTACCAAACTTACGGCAAGGTTTACATCGGGTCTGGTACACAGCATGGCATACATAATAGATCCTATGGCTGAAGCATAGGGGATGACACTCATCTCTTCTTTATCTTTTGCCATGGTCGGTGACTGAGCCGAGCTCAATCTCACACCTTGTAACACAGGCAAGAACCCCTTCTTGGACTGATCCATTTTGAACCTCTTCAAAATCTTATCAAGGTATGTGCTTTGTGAAAGACCTATGAGGCATCTCGATCTATCTCTATAGATCTTGATGCCTAATATGTAAGCAGCTTCTCCAAGGTCCTTCATTGAAAAACACTTATTCAAGTAGGCCTTAATGCTGTCCAGAAATTCTATATTATTTCCCATCAAGAGTATGTCATCTACATATAATATGAGAAATGCTACAGAGCTCCCACTCACTTTCTTGTAAACGCAGGCTTCTCCATAAGTCTGCATAAACCCAAACACTTTGATCATCTCATCAAAGCGAATGTTCCAACTCCGAGATGCTTGCACCAGTCCATAAATGGACCGCTGGAGCTTGCATACTTTGTTAGCGTTCCGACAGTTTGGCCAGGTGCAAGAGGGAGACGGCTCGCTCGGCGGAGGGCTGTTTCACGATGTGTAGGTAGTCGTTGTCGTTGTCATTGTTGTTGGTGTTGTTGTTGTTGTTGTTGTTGTTGTTGTTGTTGTTGTAGAGGTGCGTTAGGTGCAGCCGGTGGTGGTGGTGGAAGACGCGCGAGCAATTCATTAAACCTATTATCGAGCTTTGTTTCGAACGTCTTCTCCATGCCATCTATCTTCTCCATGGCCTCTTCAAATCTATTTAGCACATCTTGCACCTGTCCACTCATCATTTTCTGAAATTTATCATGCAACTCCTTATTCGTCATGTTCTCCCAGTCAGTTTCATCGGCTTGTGATCCTGCCATGGTTAGCAACAACAGAAACACACAAGAATATGATCCTACAGAATACTAACAAGAGGTGGTGGTGGTGTCACAAATCCGTCAAGCCAATCTCAAATTCTTACCAGTTCTTACCCAGCAGCAGGCGGTGATCGGCAACCGTCGTAGTCAAAACTCTCAAATCTTGGATAGAGCGATTACCAGGAAGAGTCAAACGCACGACGTAGATGTATGTGGAGCTGGGAAAGCTTATAATATGGTAGGAAAAAGGGTCAACAATAATCAATTCAGAGATGTAAAGTTTAATAAACGCTCAACGACGGTACTGTGCTGGTCCTAGGCTAGACCGTGCTAGAGACGCGAGCCTAGAACACTAACAAAATCACGGCGCTGCACGTAAACAATGGAGGAGCACACTCTGAATTTTTTCCTTTTTTTCACTTTTTTTGCACTTCTTTTTCCTCTTTTTTTTTGCTCCGCAACAATTTTTTCTCAAAAAAGTCTACAAATGGTCTAAAAATTGCCTAGCCAAAATTTTCCAGACTTAGTTTTTTCTGAGTTTGGAACTATTTTTCTTCTGCGGGTAGCACGGAATCTCGGGAGTCCTACTCTGTCACGACTTGGAGTATGGCGTGATCTGGAACTCGAAAACAATGCAACAATTACTAGACTCGGACTGGTGGCGGAGATGAATCTGGTGGAACTCGGACTGTGGTGGTATATCTGGACCCGGATTGTTGGTGGTATATGGCGATGGTATATCTGGACTCGGATTAGTGGTGGTATATGGCGATGGTATATGTGGACTCGGATTGGTGGTTGTATATGGCAACGACGATGTATATGGTGGGGTGGTGGTATATGGTAATGATGATGACGATGGTGCGGCGGCGTGACAACCTTTGAACAGAACTCGAAACTCGAAAGGACTAGATGCTAAGACCAGCAACTTGACACGACGATATAACCGCAAATTCAACAAAGAAAATACAGAAAAGATTATGCAAAGGCTCAGATTGGTTCGGATAGGATGAACTAACCCTAATTTTTTTTGGCTTTTTCGTGGACTGTAGGTATGAAGAACAGACTCGATCTAATCTACGAAAAACTGTAAAATCTCACCGAGCAACCTGAAAATCTGATACCACTTGATAGAGGCAAAGGTGTCCCGATGTTTCGATGAGATGGTGGCTATCGTTTTCTGTGGGAGTCGACCTTGACGATCCGACTACGAACGTGCGAGACGTCACGCCTTAGCAATCGCTAAACCAACTTCCGAGGGTTATTGACCACGCCGGAGCACGATCAACCTGACCATGAGGGTCTGTTTCCTGTGAGCAAACAAAGAACAAACAAGAAACTGAGATTGCAATCTGGATATTGCGAATATAAGATGAAAGCTTTATTGATCAAGGTGGGGTTCTGTGACGTCTTGGTCTGGTCGTTGGACACAAACGAAGTACGCGACGTTGCAGCTATGGCGAACTTTTAATCTAAACAAAACCCCCAAAGCCTAAACGATGCCCTAAGGGCTTTATATATGGAGGAGAGAGGGGGAATTTCGTGGCCCTTGGTCGAGGGGGTCCGAAACCAACCCTAACTCTTGTTTCCCCACACATACGGACTCTAAAAACAGCCTATACTTAAGTACTTCAAAAATACATGGGCCTGGCCCAATAATAAGGTGACGCAGCACCTAAAATAGCCTCTGGACGAAATTTATGAAGTGGCATCTTGTATATTTCGTCCCATGCTTCATGCACTCATTATGGTGGCTTCAGAGTCCTGGAATCATCACTTGTAACTCCGTTCTTGTTCCCCTTGCGCATGCCATCATCTCCATGATTGAACTTGCTCCAAGGTTCATCTTTCTTGTCAAAGCTAGGCCCTTCATTTGTAAGCAAAACAAATGTATCCAATTTAGGCAGCATCATATTCTCATGAACATTAGAATCGTTACCAAGAAACGAAAGTACGTGATAATTCAATTGGTGTGTGCGAGCTCTAGTAATCGGTCAAGTGTGTATAGCAGCAGGGGCTGTGGGTGTAACAATGGTATTGATGTCCTCATCAACTTCAGACTAGGCCCACTCAATTTTTCATAAAAGTATGCAACAGGTTTGCCATCTTGTAATAACACACCTCCTAATCCCATTCCACTAGCATCACATGCAAGCTCAAAAGTCTTATTGAAATCAGGAAGTTGGAGTAAAGGAGCATGTATCAACTTATCTTTCAATACTGTGAAGGCTTCTTCCTATGCGGTACCCCAAATAAAAGGCACATCCTTCTTTGTAAGCTCGTTGAGAGGTGCAGCAATGGTGCTGAAATCTCGCACAAAACTCCTATAGAAACCAGCGAGGCCAAGGAAACTCCTCACTTGTGTGACCGTTTTGGGCTGCGGCCAACTCTCAATAGCTTCAATCTTAGCTTTATCAACTTCAATTCCCTGTGGACTAACAACATAGCCAAGAAAAGATACTCAGTCGATGCAAAAGGTGCACTTTCCAAGGTTATCAATCAAACGTGCATCACGTGGAGCAATAAAAACAGCACGTAAATGTTCCAAATGTTCCTCCAAAGATTTGCTATAAATCAGTATATCATCAAAATAGACTACCACAAATCGTCCAATGAAAGCACGTAAAACTTCGTTCATTAGTCTCATGAAAGTACTAGGTGCATTAGTTAACCCAAAAGGCATGACTAACCACTCATATAAACCAAACTTAGTTTTAAATGCCATTTTCCATTCATCTCCCAATTTCATACGAATTTGATGGTATCCACTACGCAAATCAACTTTGGAGAATATTGTAGAGCCACTCGATTCATCAAGCATGTCGTCTAGCCTAGGAATAGGATGACGATAATGAATAGTAATATTATTAATGCCTCTACAATCAACACACATACCCGACGTACCATCCTTTTTCGGCACTAAAATGATAGGAACAGCACAAGGACTAAGGGATTCACGTATATAACCTTTGTCGAGCAGTTCTTGTACTTGACGCATAATCTCCTTCGTCTCCTCTGGATTGGTACGGTATGGTGCACGGTTGGGTAATGATGCACCGGGAATTAAGTCAATTTGATGCTCAATCCCTCGAATAGGTGGTAATCCCGGTGGCACGTCTTGTGGAAAGACGTCAGCGAACTCCTGCAAAATGTTAGTGACAGCAGGAGGCAAAGAGGAAGGCACGTCCTCAAATGAAAATAATGCCTCTTTGCACACAAAAGCATAGCAAACAGATTTGCTAAAATCTAAATCATCAATATCAGATTTGGTGGCAAGTAAACCTACACTTTTCAATTTAATTTCAGAAGCAACACTACATGGTTTATTATTAGGCTGCATTTGTTTCTCAAATTCTTTTGCCACAATTTGATTTTCACTTTTATTTTTCTCCTGTTTTGCTTTATTAGCTCTGTTAATATAATCTTTCAAAATGGAATCAAGAGTCATAGGAAGCAAAGTAATATTTTTGTCCTTATGAACAAGAGTATACAGATTGTTTCTACCATGGTGTACAGAATTTTTATCAAATTGCCATGGTCTACCAAGTAATAAGGAACATGCTTGCATAGGTACCACATCACAATCAACATAATCAGCATATGTAGAGATACTAAAATGCACACGAACAGTACGTGTTACCTTAACCTTGGCGTTGTTGTTGAACCATTGGAGGTAGTAAGGATGTGGATGTGGTCTTGTGGTGAGAGATAGCTTCTCCACCATCTCCATGCTAGCCAAGTTATTCCAGCTCCCTCCATCTATGATGACGCGAACAGAACGTTCCTTCACAACTCCCTTTGTATGGAACAGATTATGCCTCTGATTTTGGTTAGCTTGTGCAACCTGCACACTCAAAACACGTTGAGCAACTAAACATTCATACCTGTCAGCATCTTCAGCAGCCATGTATTGCGTTTCATGATCAGAATCCTCTCCACCGTGTTCTTCATGTGTAATAAGTGCCAAAGTCTCCTCATCATAGTCACTAGCGGAGTCATACCCACCATCCTCAGTAGCAATCGTCACACGCTGAGATTGGCATTCTCTTGCAAAATGTCCTCTTCCCTTACAACGACGACAAATAATATCACTTTGTGTGCCCTCTTGATGCCATGGAAGAAGAAGAGCTCTGCGCAGGTCCGGCAGGTGTGCTCTTGGCAGATAGTGGTGGTTGTGCCTGCTTTCTTGTATCACGGATGGAAGTGGCACCTGATGGAGGTGCTGGTGGAGTGGAATTAGAGGATCCACGTGGTGTTCATGTTGAAGATCGACCTGCGGAAAAGTTAGTTCGCGCCAATGCATGTCGATCCTGCACTTCACGTTCAGCTTTACAAGCAAGATGGAATAAATGAGTGATATTATTATACTCCTTCTACTCTAGAATGGTTTGAATCTCTCTATTTAATCCACCCATAAAACGTGCAAGCATAGCTTCATTCTCCCCAACAATACCACATCTAATCATGCCAGTTTGTAATTCCTGATAATATTCTTCTACAGAATTTTTTCCTTGTCTTGAACGCTGCAATTTTTGAAGTAGTTCACGTTGATAATATGGTGGAACCCAACGAGTACGCATAACAGTTTTCAAAGCAGCCAAAGTAGCTGGAATAGGATATAATCTACAATGTTCAGACCACCAAACACATGCAAAGCTAGTGAAAGCACAAACAGCAGCAGGAACACGTCTCTCCTCAGGATATTGTAAACATGTAAATCGTTGTTCAGTTTCTAACTCCCAAGTAAGATATATATCAGGAACATATCTACCCTCAAATGGTGGAATATTCAATTTTAGTTTAGGAAGATGGTCATGTACCTCAATTGGTGGTGCAGCCCTACCGTTGCGATGATATGCATGAGGACAACCTGGTGGTGGTGGTGCTGGCGGTTGCACGTAGTTCTGATTTTGATCAACCTCATCCTCGTAATCTCCGGCAAAATCATCCTCCTCCGCATCAGCAGCAGGAGCGACAGAAGCACTAACAGTAGGTACAACAGCACCAGAAGTTTGACCAAGCTCAATGGGAACGCATTGTGCTTGTCCCACTTGATTTGGAAGATGATGTTGTTGTTGTTGTAGAGGTGCGACAGGTGCAGCGGGCGGTGGAAGATGCGCGAGCAATTCATTAAACTTGTTATCGAGATTTGTTTAGCACATCTATCTTCTCCATGGCCTCTTCAAATCTGTTTAGCACATCTTCCACCTGTCCACTTATCATTTGCTGAAACTTATCATGTAATTCTTTTTTCGTCATGTTCTCCCAGTCAATCGCGTCGGGTTGTGATCCTGCCATGGTTAGCAGCAATACAAACACACAAGAATATGATCCTACAGACTACTTGAAAATGGCGGTGGTGGAGTGTCACAAATCCGTCAAGAAAATCTCAAATTCTTACCAGTTCTTACCCAGCAGCAGGCGGTGATCGGCAACCGTCGTAGTCAAAACTCTCAAAGCTTGGATAGAGTGATTACCAGGGAGAGTCAAACACACGATGTAGATATATGTGGAGCTAGGAAGGCTTATAATATGGTAGCAAAAGGGGTCAGCAATAATCAATTCAGAGATGTAAAGTTGAATAAACGCTCAACGACGGTACTGTGCTGGTCCTAGGCTAGACCGTGCTAGAGACGCGAGCCTAGAACACTAACAAAATCACGGCGCTGCACGTAAACAAGGGAAAAGCACACTCTGGAACTTTTTTTCGCTCTTTTTTTGCGCTCCTCTTTTTTTTGCGCTCCTATTTTTTTTTGCGAAAAATCACTATAACGGCGAGTGTCTCAAAACTCGTCCCTCGTCAAACTGATAGGATGGGCACGAAATTTTTTTTCGACTTTTTTTCGGAAATCAGGGCAGCGACGACGAAAAAGTGTGACAAAAGATCACTATGATGGCACGTGGCTCAAAAGACTCAGAAAAGCCTAAAAATAGGATAGGGAAAAAATATTTTTGCCTGTGAAAATTTTGGCCTAAAAACTGCCCGGGGGTCTCCTGACTCATTTTTTTCCGAGACCTACTCAGGCAAGGAAACACGAATCGGAAATTAGACGGACCTCGAAAACAAACCTAATATGAAAGGAACTCGAATTGGTAGTGGATATATGATGGATAGGATTGGTGGTGGTATATGGATACAGATTGGTGATGGTATATGGAGACGGATTGGTGGTGGTATAGGGATACGGATCGATTGCGGATAAGCGGTGGTGGTAGATGGCAGGAGCGATGATGATGGTGCGGCGGCGGCGTGACAACTTATGACCAGAACTCGAAACTCTAAAAGACTAGACTCTAAGACCAGCAACTAGACACGACGATCCAACCGCAAATTCAACAAAGCAAAATATTGAAAAGACTATGCAAAGGCTCAGATTGGTTCGGATATGATGAACTAACCCTAATTTTTTTTTGGATTTTTTCGTGGACTGTAGGTATGAAGAACAGACTCGATCTAAACTATGAAAAACTGGAAAATCTCATCGAGCAACCTGAAAATCTGATACCACTTGATAGAGGCAAAGGTGTCCCGATGTTTCAGTGAGATGGTGGCTATCGTTTCTGTGGGAGTCGACCTTGACGATCCGACTACGAACGTGCGAGACGTCGCACCTTAGCAATCGCTAAACCGACTTCCGAGGGGTTATTGACCACACCGGAGCATGATCAACCTGACCACGAGGGTCTGTTTCCTGCAAGCAAACAAAGAACAAGGAAGAAACTGAGATTGCAATCTGGATATTGCGAATATAAGATGAAAGCTTTATTGATCAAGGTGGGGTTCTGTGACGCCTTGGTCTGGTCATTGAACAAAAACGAAGTACGCGAAGTTGCAGCTATGGCGAACTTTTAATCTAAACAAAACCCAAAGTCTAAACAATGCCCTAAGGTCTGTATATATGGAGGAGAGAGGGGGAATTTCGTGGCCCTTGGTAGATGGGTCCGAAACCAACCCTAACTCTTGTTTTCCCACACATACGGACTCTAAAAACAGCCTATACTTAAGTATTTCGAAAATACATGGGCCTGGCCCAATAATAAGGTGACGCAGCACCTAGAATAGCCTCTGGACGAAATTTATGAAGTGGCATCTTGTATATTTCGTCCCATGCTTCATGCACTCAATATGGTGGCTTCAGAGTCCTGGAATCATCACTTGTAACTCTGTTCTTGTTCCCCTTGCGCATGCCATCATCTCCATGCTTGAATTTGCTCCAAGGTTCATCTTTCTTGTCCAAGCTAGGCCCTTCATTTGTAAGCAAAACAAATGTATCCAATTTAGGCAGCATCATATTCTCATGAATATTAGAATCGTTACCAAGAAACGAAAGTACCTGGTAATTCAATTAGCGTGCGCGAGCTCTAGTAATTGGTCCAGTATGTATAGCAGCAGGGCCTGTGGGTGTAACAATGGTATTGATGTCCTCATCACCAACATTTGGTCTTTCCCACCTCACCTACACCACATGAGTGGAATGACATAGGTAACATAGGTGAAGGTGATGCTCGAGTCCCACTAGTGGACATTCTTGATGTTGATTGCTTGCATGATGTTGATCAACCTATTTCCATGCTTCATGCTAGTGTGACTTCCCCATGTGATGATTTACCCATTTATGATGAGTATGATGATAGCCATGTGGAGTCTTTTAGTTGTGATGCCATGTTACATAGGATTTCTTGTGCTAATTCTTGTGGTCACATCATGTTTGCCAATCCGCTTGACTTGTCATATGCTATGCATGAGATCAATCATATGTCATATTTGCAATCTGATGTAGGGTAGGAACCCTAGGGGCCGATATTTCACGAAAGGAGCGGATCCCGTCCAAGAACGTGAAGAACACGAGGGGAAAACGAGGGAAAACACAAGAGGAAACACGAGAGAATCACTCAACCAACAAGAATAAATCACACATGCGCTAGATCGATGAACACAAAGGTGAGATACAAGATCAAAAGTCAACAACGGACGATACAAAGGTAGCCGGTCTTCTGAGGAGGTCTTGATGTTCTTCTCCAAAAGGAGGTCTTGAATCCAAAGGGATCTTCTCTGAAGAGGCCGCGGTCTCTCACCAGGAGTAGATCCGATGTGGATGAGCGAAGCTCTATCTCTAAGTATGAGCTAAACTAACGCTAACCCTAGCTAGAAGGAATAGGGGGTCTATTTATAGTCTAAGTGCAAATGGGGGCAAAGTGAAGGGGTACATGGGCCTTGGCCCGAAACTGGACACAACCAGGTACCGGACGTCCGCTAGGGACCGGTCGTCCGGTGTCTCATGAGCGTCCGGTCGTACGGTCTCCTCCGGACGTGCACTGGATCCGTTCTGTGATGGGGGTGCCAGACGTCCGGTAGCTTCAGACTTCCGCTGATGTTGGCTCGGGTGCGGTCGCGCCGGTCGTCTGGTCCTGGCCGGACGTCCGGTGGGTCTTCAGGCGTCGGACGTCCGGTCCCGACCGGTCGTCCGGTGGCTGGAGCTTCTTCCGCAGCTCTTCTTCTCGTTCCTCGCGCTTGGTGTCCTCGCCTCCTTGTTCATGGGTTTCCTCTTGGTTCCTGGTCATGCATAACACACATGTTTGAGGTAGTAGCCATGTCTCACGTATGGAAAGTGATGGTTCAAAGAAGAGCGAGTTCACCTTGCGTCCAATGGCGAATAGTCGAGGTCTCAACTTATGTACCCTTGGGACTTGGAGGGTAGTCAGAGTGTACACGGGGATGAACGTGGGATGCTCTGCATCACCCCCCTTGGGAAAGATCCGACCTCGGATCGTGATCCTCATCACCATGGAAACGGTAGTCGTGGACGGACTTGTAGATGGACGGAGTGGAATACGTTGCGCAATCCAAGTACTCCAAGGTGTCGCCGGAGTGGTATACATGCAAAAAGAGTAAACACAAACGACACTCGGAAATACAATGGTTAGAGCACACAAAGTGTCCATCATGTAAGAATGAGTCCAGTGCAACAAGATTGATCATGACAAGGTGCATGAAGCTTATCCAAAAGATATGGAAATGTACGCACAACATTCATGGTAGCAAAAGCAAGAATATGATGAATGCAACCACGGTGCAAAATGATGTCATAGTGAGACGGTTTATCAATAGCATGAATATGGTAATGGAGCTCAGTGTGATGTGATCATGCAATTGATGGTAGGCAATAAGATCATGATGTATGAATATGCCATCAAGGTATATCACAACAAATTTGCTAATGAAATGCACAAGCTCATATATCATGGATGACATGGGAATACAAGATGCAACAAGGCAATCATGATGTGAGTCAATCCATGCATAAGATGCAAATTTGTCATGTGTATGATATGTCCATCGAGCATGACATGTGTGAATACAATCAACAAATATGGAGGTGTTGGTATACCAATGCTCGATGTCGTGGCATGAGTGCAGGTTCGAAGGTGCATCCAATAAATCCGAGCGCTCCTCAACTTGAAGGTCCATGGGTTCCATCTCCAATGTCGGTCCTCCATCCAATAGATGTAACATGTAGACAAGAAGAAGGAAACAACAATGAAAGAGTGACCCATCCAATATGCATATTTGAGGATGGCTCAAAGGGAAGGAGTTCACCTTTAGGAGATTCTCGCAAATGTTGGTGTTGCACATCGTGCATGCCTTCACAGGACCAAATTGTGTCATGATGGTATCGCCTTGTGAATCCTTCAACATGAAAGAACATGACAAACACTCAGAAAAACAAATGAGGTTAGCGGAAAACCTATCATTCGTGCGGTAAAATACCCAACAAGTGGATGCATCATGCTCATCATAAGAAAGGACAAGGGAGCATTTCATAGTACGGAGGCATATGATGTGAGAACAACCAAATAGAATAGGCGCAAGCAAGCAAGCATGCATCACAAGATGTATCATGTGAGAGGAATGAACATATATGTCATCAACCCAAGAAAGCAAGTAATAATGGAACATGGGTGATGCGACAAAGCAAGCAATCATATGAATCAAGGCAAGCAAGCTAGTAGTGCAAAGATGCAACGTACTAGAAGGAATCATGTTAAGTATGTCATGTGTACAAATGGTAGTCATGAATAATGCACAAGACACATCACAAGCATGCAGGCAAGATATGAGCAAAATAGCATCAATAGCATGAGGCAGATGATAAACATGGCAATAGCAACAAGGATCTCCACCAAGCATGCAAATACACATAGAAGTAGCATAATGGTGAATCATGGGTAGATGCAAGCAAGGGTCACAATTGCATGGCAAAGGCATAGAAGCAAGCATAGCATGCAAAGTGAACACGGTAAAATGAGCAAGAAGCGAGAAGCGGTATATAGCCCATAGCCGTGTGAGAGCCAAATGAGAAAGATGCGCATAGTCGTTGCGCGAAGAGAGCGGTGGGAAGGATAGTTCACGGGATCCCAAGTCATCTATGCTCTCAAGAGCTCGTTTCATCAACTCTTGGGATTGAGAGGTTGACGAGTATACGTGAGTACCTACACAAAACAAATACAAAGGGAAAATTGTGTGTGCGTGGTAGATGTACACATCATCCATCATGATGTGCACATGCTTGTATTGGTTAGCACAAAATATCCAATGATCGAATAAATGATATGCGTGATATAGAAACGTGTCATCCATCATGAGAGGTTTGTTGTTATGTATAGCATAATGGAGACTCAAATTGTGTAATGCATCACAAGAAATATGTAGAGCACTGATGTTCATGGAATGCATATGGTGCAAGCAATTATGGGAATCATGCAATGTATGGAATGCATCAAAATCTCCTAATACGCATTAGGAAACTATGGGGGTCTCCTCATGATCATTAGTGGAAACATCACACGGAGAATATTGACAACATCCAAAACAATGCATATTTGGAACAATGTGATCATGGCATGGCATAGTAGATGAATTGCGCAAATCATGTAAAGGAAGCATGTCAATATCATCACAAGAAAAACAAAAGCCAATGACCATTATCTCGTCATCTATGACATAAGTGCAAATGGGATTTATTGTAACGGGGCATGCATAGTCACTATGTTGAGATTGAAATGATGCAATATGGGATATCTCACTCATAGCATATGACAAGGTTAATGGATTGTCAAACATGATGTGACCAATAGAATTTTCATATGATATCCTATGGAGCATAGCATCACAACTAGGCAAATCAACATGCTCATCATCATATTTATCATAAATAAGTGAGTCAACATGCTCATCATCATATTTATCATAAATAAGTGAGTCATGACATGAAGAAGTCGCACTAGCATGAAGCATGGGAATAGGTGGATCAACATCATGCAAGCAATCATTGGTGAGATAGTCCACTAGTGGGACATGAGAAGCACCATCACCTATGTTACCTATGGGGCATCTCTCATGTGTTGTAGATGAGGTGTCGAAGACCAAGTCGTGCTCATCTTCATCGTGATGGAACCATGTGGGTGGTGCATCTTCTTCCACCATGGCCATCGTTGTCTCCATTGGAGGTATGGACTCGTCGAGGATAGGCGTGTCGTCATGTAGGAGACCTAGCACCAAAGAAGAAAACACACTAGGAGTAGGGGTTAAGTCGTTAGAAATCAAAGTGGCCTCACATGCCGTGTCAACTACATCGCTCACTAAGTGTTGTGGCTCACTCACTCCCTCTCGGATGCTCTCACTCATATGGTTGGTGGAGTCACTCAAATGGCTCTCAACCTCACATAGGATGTGTGGCATGCTCTCAAGTGTGGGGCTAGTGGTGGTCACACTCATCCTCTCATAGGAAATGCTCTCAATGTCACGTGTGGTGGAGTCACTCATGTCACTCATGTGGTGGTGGCTCTCCTCACATGGCAATTGGGGCATCTCGTCACATGTCGTTGTCGGAGAGATGTTGGTGCAAATGTCTCCATGCTCAATCATGTCGTGGTCGTAGCCATGGATGAAGGCCAAAGATCGCACATCATCACTCTCCTAGAAGACCAAAGATAAGGTCTCATGAGCGGTCTCGTAGCTTGACTCAGAGTATGAGTCCAATATTGGCGTCGTCTTCATGTTGTTGAAGAGGTTCGTGCTCGTCGCCGTGGTCGAAGAGGATGGCCCTTGCTCGACCTTCTTGTCGCCGTCTTGTTGTTGGAGGCCCAAATGATGTGGCACCTCGTAGCTCGTCTCCATGACCGAAGGGAAATTCCCATGCTCGGCCATCTTCCTTGAGGGGCTTCCGAAGATGGAAGTGTCTCCCTGGCGCGTAGTTGGTCGCCTTGTAGTTGAATATGTCGATGTAGGCGAACTCATGGGAAGTAGGCAAAGCTGCCGTACATCCAAAGGCGAAGATGCCTTGATAGCACTTGGCGAAGATGCTGAAGTGGTTGGTGTAGCCGTAGCTCCATCTTGGTGGTGCTCGTCTCGCGGTCTTTTCTTGTGCTCATGAAGTTTGGACTTGGCGTGAAGTAGGGCTTGTTGGGACTTGTAGGAAGGCGCATCTCGAGCATCTTCAAGTTGATGGTGGCGTTGTCGCACTTGAGCTCGTAGTAGATGTCGTTCATCGCCGTCATGCACATGTTGCTTGGGGGTGACTTTCCCTTCATGACGAGGTGGATCACGAACGTGATGGTGGTCGCCATGGAGATGTGGACATGGACGTCTTGCGCTTGTGTCGCTTGGGCACTCCGAAGAGGATCGATGTGCTTGCCGCCGCCTTGAAGATGATGAAGGGGAAGTAGACTTGATCAAGGCCTGAATCTCCTCCATCCTTGCATCTTGCTCCTCCTTTTGTGCGTAAAGTTTGTTGTCGATGTAGTCCCTTTTCCTTGCTTCGGAGTGACAAATGTCGATGGAGAGGTTCTCGATGCACTCTCGCAGTCTTGATTGTGCGCCTTGCATTTGTCCTTGAAGATCGAAGATTGACGCTTTGGTGATGTAGTTGTTTACACCATTGTTGTTGTGGAAGACCGGAGATGAAATGCCTTGCCTATCCATCACAAGATTAGAGCCAATATGAGTGGAGAAAGAGAAGAACGAATACCAAATGTACCTTGACCGAAGTTGAAAGTGGATCAATGATCACTCCAATGTGGACAAGGAAATAGCAAAATTGGTTCCAATTCTTGTTGGTTTCTCACACCTACACAAGTAAGGCTTATGGTAGAGCTCGGTGAGGATAGTGGCACAAAAATTTAATGCAAAATGTTAGCAAGAGTCAATAATGTTGAAAGAGATTCATAAATTTGCAAGTGTAACAAGTAGACCAATAGCAATATGTGGCACACGGAAACACACACACTGATAGATAAAAGGGGTCGTGCAACCAAGGATGAGCACAAAATGTGGAATCCACGGAAAATGCTCGTGTTGCACAACTCAAGAGAGACGCTAGCACGATTGCTCACTAGGCGGATACGACACTTATGCACAACCTATAAGATGCAAAATGGATAACTTTCTATCCCAAGTATGCTATGTATGTATGGTTCCCGGTGTTTCTCACAAGGTGATCCAAGATGATCTTATGTGCAATGTGGTGGATGCTATGGCTATTGCTTACAAGCTTCTTTACTCTTTCTCTTTTGCTTAAAAGCTTATTCTCCTTTTTTGTATGTCCACTTTGCGAAATGCACAAACCAAGATAGTAATTGTGTATATGCAGGAATAAACTTGAGGCACACGAGGTGATATGATACCAATATGATATGGTATGTATGCAATGTATGGTGTAGATCACTAATGTGCACAAGTAACATTGCCGGCAATACTCAAATGGCTAGTCTCGATAGGCAAGTAACACAAAATGGGCTAGGGGTTATCAATGCAATGGCAAGGGAATATACAGTGGAGGGATACCATGATACCAAGATGATATGGAGGTTACCGTCCGTGTCGATGATGAGTGGCGGTGATCTTGATGGAGATACCAAGATGATGGAGACTCGTCCCTAAGTAGCCGAAACACCTTAGGAAATGGAAAAACCACAACTCAAAATCTCAAGGACAAAAGTCAAATGGTGGTAGCGGGAAGTGGTGGTGTTGCACTAGGCAATGCAGAAGTGGAGGTTATGGTGGTGGATAATACACGGTGTCGGAGTTGAAAGCACGGTCCCTAAGTAGCCGAAACACCTTAGGAGACACAACTCACAACACAACCAAAATTGGGTTAAGTTGGGGTGGCGGAAGTGTATAGTGGTCAAGCCTATGCGAAAGTGGTGGTGGTGGTTGATGAAGATGCAACCATCCCTAAGAAGCCTAGACACCTTAGGAGACTCAAATCACTCCTCAAGCAACCACATATGCGCTGGAGATCAATATTGGTTAGGTTGCAGAAGTCGGTGGTGGTGTAGGGGATGATGTGGTGTAAGCCCTAGGCAAAGATGCCAAAGTTCAAAAAATTTGATGGAGTCAAATGGTGATGGTAGTATTTTTGTGGGAAGGGGGGGTGTCAAGAGCTTTCCAACGAGCTAAAGAAGGCGAAAATCGGACTCCGGATGAATTAGTTATGGCCGAAACAAAAATCAGCCAAGTTGATATCTACAGGTAGCAGATGTCCGGAAAAAACGGTCGTCCGGTCGCCGGACGTCCGGTCGGGTCGGAAATCCGCTGATTCTGCTCGGGTCAGGGGGTTCCGATCGTCCGGTAAGGTCGGACGTCCGGTGGTTCCTACGGCTCCGGACGTCCGGTAAGGTGACGGTCGTCCGGTGTATCGGGGTCAACTACACATCCGAGATTTGGGACGCGATTTTGGGCGGAAAATGATGATTTTGGGGTCAAAATTGATGGGATTTCATGGATGAAAGACGGGGAAATTTAGGGAAATGCTAGATCCACTCGAAACCAAGCAAATCCATGGATCAAAATCAACAAAACATCATCAAACCAACAAATCACAAAAAAAAATTGGGGCTATTTTTGGTGGGGATTTTTGAATTTAGGACGAAACCAAGCAAAAGAAGGCTAGAAAACGGTGGGGGAGGCTCCGAAATCGTGATCAACGTGGTTCATGATACCAAGATGATGTAGGGTAGGAACCCTAGGGGCCGATCTTTCACGAAAGGAGCGGATCCCGTCCAAGAACGCGAAGAACACGAGGGGAAAACGAGGGAAAACACAAGAGGAAACACGAGAGAATCACTCAACCAACAAGAATAGATCACACATGCGCTAGATTGATGAACACAAAGGTGAGATGCAAGATCCAAAGTCAACAACGGACGAAACAAAGGTAGCCGGTCTTCTCCGTGAGGAGGTCTTGATGTTCTTCTCCAAAAGGAGGTCTTGAATCCAAAGGGATCTTCTCCTAAGAGGCCGCGGTCTCTCACAAGGAGTAGATCCAATGTGGATGAGCGAAGCTCTATCTCTAAGTATGAGCTAAACCAACGCTAACCCTAGCTAGAAGAATAGGGGGTCTATTTATAGTCTAAGTGCAAATGGGGGCGAAGTGAAGGGGTACATGGGCCTCGGCCCGAAACTGGACACAGCCAGGTACCGGACGTCCGCTAGGGACCGGTCGTCCGGTGTCTCATGAGCGTCCGGTCGTACGGTCTCCTCCGGACGTCCACTGGATCCGTTCTGTGATGGGGGTGCCAGACGTCCGGTAGCTTTAGACTTCCGCTGATGTGGGCTCGGGTGTGGTCGCGTCGGTCGTCCGGTCCTGGCCGGACGTCCGGTGGGTCTTCAGGCATCGGACTTCCGGTCCCGAACGGTCGTCGGGTGGCTGGAGCTTCTTCCACAACTCTTCTTCTCGTTCCTCATGCTTGGTGTCCTCGCCTCCTTGTTCATGGGCTTCCTCTTGGTTCGAGGTCATGCATAGCACACATGTTTCAGGTAGTAGCCATGTCTCACGTATGGAAAGTGATGGTTCGAAGAGGAGCGAGTTCACCTTGCGTCCAATGGTGAATAGTCAAGGTCTCAACTTATGTATCCTTGGGACTTGGAGGGTAGTCGGAGTGTACATGGGGATGAACGTGGGATGCTCCGCATCACAATCTCTTCATAGTGACTATGCATATGCCATTAAGATTAACCCAATTTGCACTTGATAGAGGCTAAGGTGTCCCAATGTTTCGATGAGATGGTGGCTATCGTTTTCTGCGGGAGTCGACCTTGACAATCCGACTACGAACGTGCGAGACGTCGCGCCTTAGCAATCGCTAAACCAACTTCCGAGGGTTATTGACCACGCCGGAGCACGATCAACCTGACCACGAGGGTCTGTTTCCTGCGAGCAAACGAAGAACAAGCAATAAACTGAGATTGCAATCGGGATATTGCGAATATAAGATGAAAGCTTTATTGATCAAGGTGGGGTTCTGTGACGTCTTGGTCTGGTCGTTGGACACAAACGAAGTACGCGAAGTTGCAGCTATGGCGAACTTTTAATCTAAACAAAACCCAAGGAAAAAGCTACTAGATGGATCTACTTATATAGGAGCAAGGGGTGGCGGCCAAGGAGGTGGGAGGACGTCCCAAGGCAGCCTAAAACTAACCCTAGGTCGTACAAGGCTCATGGGCCCAAGTGGAGGTGATGCAACACCTTTGGGCTTGTAGTTTGACTCGGATTCTGCTGCAACATCAGATTGTTTCGTCCGTAACTCAACGCTCCGGACGAATTTGAAGGTGAATCCAATTGGGATGGAAAGAGCACAAAATCTAGTTTCCAACAAAAAAAGAATCACCCAATTCGGAGTCCGTATGAAAAAGTTGTTGGCGTTTTGAGTCAGGTATGTCTGTGCAGTCCGAATCTGAATCCAGAACGTGAGAGACTTGGACTCTATCTTCTCTTGGCCCAAAAGTGACGTGAGAGGACTTTTTGAACACAACCTAAACATCTCCTTTTCCCTTATCTTCATATGTGGATTGTACAAATGTCCCATACACCTGCAATTAGACAAAACACAAAAGTGTGTGAAGTATTTTTGTTCTGGATAACATAAATAGATTATTGAATAGTTTGCATTAGAAATCACCTGACAAATATGCATGTATGCAATATTTTTGGTCGTATCCAAGGTAGTCATGTCCTCATCATCCTCCCCTTTTTGAAAACAAAGCCGTCCTCGGCATTGCTTAATCTGAAATGTGGCTAACAAAAGAGACAAGGTGTACATGTTGTATATGTATATGTCATCCATTTTAACTTCCCTTGATTTTTGCACATATGTCACATGTATACATGAGTAACTTTCATTGTTCATAAAATCTAAAGCCAAAAAATTATCACAAGAAGTAGAAGGCATGAAAATATTGCAACTCAGTTTGCACATATAAGTGAAGCTCTTATTCACTTCAAAAGATTGGCAATGTTCATCATTAAACCATCCTAACTTCGATGAATAAACCTTACTTGCATCAAATTTACATGCTACAACATACTTAAATAAGCAAACATGCAATAATTCATTGGACACAGAATCATCATCAAGATTAGAGGTCATATCAAAATGATTAAACATTGGTCTTTTGCATCAACAGTTAATTCAATGGGTGCACTTAAAATTGTTGATATTTCAGTTGTTTGATCACATGACGCATTCATGACAGTAACAAGAGTCTCTAAAATAGGTGGTGTGCTCAAATCAACAGGTAACTCAACACATGATGCATTCAAGTTAACTAGGCATGCTTCATTCTCATGTGAAGTTATATCATCAAGACCTTTACTGTTACCTCGCAGAGATGTAGCTGATGTAGGTACGGACGTTGACAATGTACCATACTCTTGAGATGATATCGCGCTCACAATCCGAGGTGGCGCTGCTCTAGTAGGTGCAATAGTGGAGTAACCAACCGGCGGTGGTGAGCATGAACTGGAATAGTAGTTGTTGTAGTCACCCAATGCATCCTCCTGTATTTGTCTCTCAAAGGTACAAGCACGGACATACATACCAGTAATGCAACGAGGAATATACTGAAATCTTGCCTGAATATCATGGTTCAAACCACCAAAAAATCTATTCATTGTATCATCCTCAGATTCTTCTATGTCACAATGATGCATATAAGATTTGAACTCTTGGTAGTAAGCATGAACAGTGTTACTGCCTTGTTTTAATTGCTCCAATTTGCGACGCAATTCACGACGATAGTAAGGAGGAAAAAATTGTTGTCTCATTACAGCTTTCAAAAATTTCCAAGTTGTGGGTTGGTTATCAATGTTTTTCTTACAATGTACACTCCACCAAACAGAAGCAAAACCAGTAAATGCTCTAATGGTAGCTCATACTCTCTCAAGTTCAGAAAAATCATGGTGACTAAAAACTTGTTCTACTTCAAGCTCCCAAGCTAGATAAATAGCAGGATTAAATCTACCCTCAAATGATGGTAAAGAGATAACCTGACCATATGCTTGTGTGTGTTGTCCCAACTCTTGTGATGGTGAAGATGTGTCCGTCATCCAAGAACTTCTATCTCTGGAACCTGTCATGATTAGTAGAAACAAGAACCAAAATTCAAGAATAATGTTCCTATGAACTACTAGGATGTGGTTGTAAAGTGCTCACAGTAAAGCAAATATCAATATCTTACAAGTTCTTACCATGCGGCAGGTGGTGACAGGCAACCAGCGGTGTCAAATAACTCCGAAGATTGTGTAAAACGATTGCCAGGGGAATGTACGTATACACGGTGTAGAAATATGTGGAGCTGGGTTGGCTATATATGGTAGCAAAAGATTAGCAATAATCAATTCAGAGATGAAATGTTGAATAAACGCTCAACGACGGTACTGTGCTGGTCCTAGGCTAGACCAAACTAGAGATGCGAGCCTAGAACACTAATGAGGTCATGTCGTAGCACAACTAGCATCAATAAAGGATATGAAGTAGCTGTGGACAGCAAGATATAAGTGAAGATCACAATAGAAGTAGACCTATTTAGAAGCTGATGTTGAGGTGCCAAATACTGAACTAGCTTCTGCAACTATTTAGATGCGGCTCGTCGCTAGCTTTCATTTGAGTACTCGCGGAGCCAAAACAGACTTCATATGAGGAAGTTATGCCTGTTTTACTGAACAGTGCACAAAACAGATTCCAATCCGAATTCAACTACAAGATTGAGTCTAGATAGATCCGAATTTTGTTTTTTTTCTCCTCTCTTTTTTTTCTCACACTTTTTTCTTTTCCTTTCTTTTTTTTCTCTGACTTTTTTTTTACTTTTTTTCTCTCATTTTTTTCTCTATCTTTTTATCTCTCTCCCTCTTTCCAAAACAAACTAGATAAGATGTAGATTGGATCAAGCGAAGATGGGAACGATCTCAACTATGATTATGACAATGAACGGTGGGTAGCACGTGGAGGAAATTGATGGATGGGTGGTAGACAGCGGAAGGGATAACGATGCAGCGGCGACGTGACTAATGTGAACAGGACTCGAAACTCTAAACGACCTAGACACTAAGACCAGCAACTCGACACGACGATGCAACCGATAATTGAACTATGCAAGCAATGAAAAGAAAATTGCAAAGGCTCAGACTGGCTTGGACAAAGGATGAATAGATCTAACTCTTTTTTGTGGATTTTTCTTGGACAATAGGTAAGAAAATAAATCTAATCTAGGAAAACTGGAAATTCTCACCGAGCAACCTGAAAACTGATACCACTTGATAGAGGCTAAGGTGTCAAGATGTTTCGATGAGATGGTGGCTATCGTTTTCTGTGGGAGTCGACCTTGACGATCCGACTACGAACATGCGAGACGTCGTGCCTTAGCAATCGCTAAACCAACTTCCGAGGGTTATTGACCACGCCGGAGCACGATCAACCTGACCACGAGGGTCTGTTTCCTGCGAGCAAACGAAGAACAAGCAAGAAACTGAGATTGCAATCGGGATATTGCGAATATAAGATGAAAGCTTTATTGATCAAGGTGGGGTTCTGTGACGTCTTGGTCTGGTCGTTGGACACAAACGAAGTACGCGAAGTTGCAGCTATGGCGAACTTTTAATCTAAACAAAACCCGAGGAAAAAGCTACTAGATGGATCTACTTATATAGGAGCAAGGGGTGGCGGCCAAGGAGGTGGGAGGACGTCCCAAGGCATCCTAAAACTAACCCTAGGTCGTACAAGGCTCATGGGCCCAAGTGGAGGTGATGCAACACCTTTGGGCTTGTAGTTTGACTCGGATTCTGCTGCAACGTCAGATTGTTTCGTCCGTAACTCAACGCTCCGGACGAATTTGAAGGTGAATCCAATTGGGATGAAAAGAGCACGAAATCTAGTTTCCAACAAAAAAAGAATCACCCAATTCGGAGTCCGTATGAAAAAGTTGTTGGCGTTTTGAGTCAGGTATGTCTGTGAAGTCCGAATCTGAATCCAGAACGTGAGAGACTTGGACTCTATCTTCTCTTGGCCCAAAAGTGACGTGAGAGGACTTTTTGAACACAAGCTAAACATCTCCTTTTCCCTTATCTTCATATGTGGATTGTACAAATGTCCCAATACACCTGTAATTAGACAAAACACAAAAGTGTGTGAAGTATTTTTGTTCTGGATAACATAAATAGACTATTGAATAGTTTGCATTAGAAATCACCTGACAAATATGCATGTATGCAATATTTTTGGTCGTATCCAAGGTAGTCATGTCCTCATCAGCACTTATGACATAGATGACAAGCCTATGGTTATTGGCATTTGTTTCTCTTGTGATGATATTGACATGCTAACTTTGCATCATTTATCTCATATGCCATCTCATAACCACCTAGCTTCGGATATGCATTGTTTTGGATGTTGTCCATTTTCTCCATATGATGTTTCCAACATTGCTCATGAGGAGACCCCCATAGTTTCCACATACATTTTAGGAGATTCTGATTCATCCCATTCATTGCATGATCACTATTCTTTCATGATGGATGGTATGTTCTTATACCATGCATCAAATTTCTTTGAGCGATGCTTATCTTGTGCTAACTCTCACGTGCACATACACATCATGATGGATGATGTGTACATTTACCACACACACAATCTCTTTCGTTTGTGTCTCTTTTGTGTAGGTACCCACGAATTCTTGTCAACCTTGCAATCCCACGAGTTGACAAAACGAGCTCTAGAGAGCAACGATGACTTGGGATCTGATAGAGGCAAAGGTGTCCCGTCTTTCGATGAGATGGTGGCTATCGTTTTGGAGGAAGTCGACTTTGACGATCCGACTACGAACATGCGAGGAAGTCACCCTTAGCTATCGCTAAACCAACTCCAAGAGGTTATTGACCACGCCGGAGCACGATCAACCTGACCACGAAGGTCTGTGTCCTGCAGGAAAACGAAGAACAAGCAAGAAACTGAGATTGCAATCTGGATATTGCGAATATAAGATGAAAGCATGTGGGGTTCTGTGTCGCCTTTGTCTGGTCGTTGAACACAAACGAAGTACGCGAAGTTGCAGCTATGGCGAACTTTAATCTAAACAAAACCCAAAGTCTAAACGACGCCCTACGGGCTGTATATATGGAGGAAGAGGGGGGGGGATTTCGTGGCCCTTGGAAGAGGGGTCTGAAACCAACCCTAACTCTTGTTTCCCCACACATACGGACTCTAAAAATAGCCTATACTTAAGTATTTCGAAAATACAAGGGCCTGGCCCCATATTGAGGTGACGCAGCACCTAAAATAGCCTCTGGACAAAATTTATGAATTGGCATCTTGTATATTTCGTCCAAGGCTTCATGCACTCCTTATGGTGGCTTCAAAGTCCTGAAATCATCACTTGTAACTCCATTCTGGATCCCCTTGCGCATGCCATCATCTCCATGCTTGAACTTGTTCCAAGGTTCATCTTTCTTGTCCAAGATAGGCCCTTCATTTGTAAGCAAAACAAATGTATCCAATTTAGGCAGCATCATATTCTCATGAACATTAGAATCGTTTCCAAGAAACGAAAGTACCTGATAATTCAATTGGCGTGCACGAGCTCTAGTAATTGGTCCAGTATGTATAGCAGCAGGGGCTGTGGGTCTAACAATGGTATTGATGTCCTCATCAGGATCCCATGGAGTGTCTTTCCCACCGCTCTCTTCGTGCAAAGACTTCACGCATTTCTTCTACATGACCCTCACTTGGCTATGGGTTATTCTCCATTTGTAATGACCAAACCTCGAAGGATTTGAGTCTCTGTGCTTACCGTGCTAGTCCCTGGATCGAACTCTCTAGCACACACAGTATAGATGAATACCAGAATAGCAAGTGCATCATTTATTACAACGTATGATCTAGAATGTATAAAATAAAACAATCTGCATCGCACTTGGAAAGCTTTATTCAATCAAACAGCGGAAAGTAGCAGAAAATAACAATGAGTCCCATCATAGCCCACTGGCGATGCTGAGTGCAGACTCGCGACCCTAACGGTACCTTACTCTTCGTCTGAATATCCTGCAACATGAGACGTTGCAGCCATATAGGTCAATACTTTGAATGTATTGGCAAGTTACACAGGAGTAATAATATAGCAGACCTACATGTATATGCATAGTATAACAAAAGGAAGGCTTGAGGGTTTATTTTCGCAGAAAGCTGATTTTGTCCTCACAACTACCTAATAGTCAAATTTTTATTTAGTTCTTTTATTACTACAATTAAATACATAGGGTTGAGTTGGCAAAATCAACTCCAACCTACCCTTTATTAAGTTGCCCAACAAATTTATTAGGTGTCACAACTGTCAAGATCACCCAACAACTGTAATGGCATAGTGGCTCAAATTTACCCATAATCGGGGGCACGGCTAATCATGATTAGTTTTAATACTCTGCAGAGTTTAGTACGCTTTACCCACTGGACCCAATCCGAAGATTGAGACGAAGTCTTTCAGAAGAGGTTCCCTTGACCACCTGACGGCCACATCCCACCTACATATGCTACATCTGTCGACACTGTCTGGGCTAGGGTTCCAACAACTAATCAACTAAGCCAGAGCCCATATAGCCAGTGGCTGCACATGGAAGCTACTAGTCACTAAGTCTGTCTGATCTTTTTGAGCCTGGGCGGCATTCCACTTCGGGTGCACTCTCATGAGCGCATGGCCTTAGAAAAGGTGCAAGACCCCATGATGCCTTCCCTCAACACCAAGAAATACCACTTCCGCCCAGAGGTGAGTTAAATCCCGAGTTACTACTCAATTTGTTAAATATATATAATCCTCACATAAGCTCAATGAATACACGAACCAACCCCGTCTACAAGCATAGCAAAACTACAACTACCACGATCCGCAAAGACGGGAAGATAGCTCAACAGCATAACCAAAATAAATAGTATTCCTATACATGCATATATTCATAGTGTGATATAACTACATGTATAGAAAACAATAGGTAAAGGATGATCAACATGTAACTTGCCTTGGTTCTGGTTCAAAAAGTCACACTCCTGACAATAGCTCGTGTCGCACTCCGGACAATCTACACGTTTCACACAATCCAACAAATCAATCACCGGAACACGAATAGAACCAAAACAAAACCAACAGCAAGAAAACCATTTTTAGAACTCAAAAACAGAAGCTTAACAACACCTAAGTTGCACTACGGTCACAATGCAAAAAGAATCACTCGATTCCGATAAACGGTTTGAAAGTTACGGCCTCCGGAAGATTTGATTCAAATCCGAACAAATTCAAATTTGAAAGGTGCAAACATGTGGAAAGTTGGTACTGTGATAATGTGCCGATTTTTGTGAGTGCATAGGAAAAAGAATCACCTAATTTGGATATATAGAATAGGAGTTATAGCTAATTGAAGTTTTGAGTGAAAAACTGAAAAAGAACAAAACAGCAACAGAAAACTCATGAACAGTGCACGTGCGGTTACTGTAGCAACTCCTGTGCGTGCCCTGTAGAGAAGTGCCAGGTGGCGGCGTCCGAGTGGCTGGGCGTGTGTGCTCACCAAAACAGGGGAAAAACATTGGCGGTGGTCGGGCGTCGGCGGCGGCGGCTCTCCGGCGAGTCTCCGGTGAAGGGGAAGTGATGGGTGGGTGCGGCGTCGAGCGACGGAGGCGTAGGTGAGGTCGGGCGGCGATGGGGCGTCCTTTCCGGGCAGCAACGGCGACGGGAAAGGTGGTGTGCTCCGGCGGCGGTGGACCTTGGTGGCGGCAGTGTTCTGGTGCTCTGCAGGGTACTTCGAGGTGTCAAAAGAGTTCGTCGTCGAGTGGGGGTTCGAGGGGTGCAGGCATCCCGAGATCCAAAACGCGCTACAGAGGCATGTGGTCGACGAGGGGTGGGGAAAGGCGAGCGGTAGGGTTCTTTGGGGTCCTGGGCTAGCGCATGATGTCCCTGGCTAGCACGGGATCGACCAGACGCTGGATCAATCCGGGTCAGCCTCGACATGTGCGCGGCACGGCTGCGCCCGGCTCGGGGTGGAAGATGGGTGCTGGGCGGGTCCCGCTGGTCAGGTGCGGTGTACCGCTTCAGCGGTGATAGAGGCAAAGGTGTCCCGATGTTTCGATGAGATGGTGGCTATCGTTTTATGTGGGAGTCGACCTTGACGATCCGACTACGAACGTGCGAGACGTCGCACCTTAGCAATCGCTAAACCAACTTCCGAGGGTTATTGACCATGCCGGAGCATGATCAACCTGACCACGAGGGTCTGTTTCCTGCAAGCAAACGAAGAACAAGCAAGAAACTGAGATTGCAATCTGGATATTGCGAATATAAGATGAAAGCTTTATTGATCAAGGTGGGGTTCTGTGACGCCTTGGTTTGGTCGTTGAACACAAACGAAGTACGCGAAGTTGCATCTATGGTGAACTTTTAATCTAAACAAAACCCAAAGCCTAAACGATGCCCTAAGGGCTGTATATATGGAGGAGAGAGGGGGAATTTCGTGGCCCTTGGTGGAGGGGTCCGGAACCAACCCTAACTCTTGTTTCCCCACACATACGGACTCTAAAAACAGCCTATACTTAAGTACTTCGAAAATACATGGGCCTGGCCCAATAATAAGGTGACGCAGCACCTAAAAGAGCCTCTGGACGAAATTTATGAAGTGGCATCTTGTATATTTCGTCCCATGCTTCATGCACTCATTATGGTGGCTTCAGAGTCCTGGAATCATCACTTGTAACTCCGTTCTTGTTCCCCTTGCGCATGCCATCATCTCGATGCTTGAACTTGCTACAAGGTTCATCTTTCTTGTCCAAGCTAGGCCCTTCATTTGTAAGCAAAACAAATGTATCCAATTTAGGCAGCATCATATTCTCATGAACATTAGAATCGTTACCAAGAAACGAAAGTACCTGATAATTCAATTGGCGTGCGCGAGCTCTAGTAATCGGTCCAATATGTATAGCAGCAGGGGCTGTGGGTGTAACAATGGTATTAATGTCCTCATCATCCTCCCCTTCTTGAAATGAAGTCGTCCTCGACGAAAGTTCATCGTCCTCACCCAAATAAGGCTTCAAATATGCAATGTTAAAAGTGGGACTAACCCCAAAATCTACAGGCAGCTCAAGTTTATATGCATTATCATTTATTTTCTCTAACACCTTAAAAGGACCATCAGCACGTGGCATTAGCTTTGATTTGCACAAATTAGGAAATCTATCCTTACGCAAATGTAACCAAACAAGTTCTCCAGGTGCAAACACAACATGTTTTCTACCCTTATCTCCAGTAAGTTTATATTTAGCATTCATAAGCTCAATGTTTTCCTTAGTTAACTCATGCATTTTTAAAATTAATTCAGCATGTTCTTTAGCATCAAAATTAACCTTCTCTGAAGATGGAAGAGGCAACAAATCAATAGGTGCGTGAGGTAGGAAACCATACACAATTTCAAAAGGGCACATCTTAGTAGTAGAATGCAATGAACGATTATAAGCAAATTCAATATGAGGCAAGCATTCTTCCCACATTTTCTTGTTATTCTTCAAAACAGCCCGAAGCATAGTAGACAATGTTCTATTGACTACTTCAGTTTGTCCATCAGTTTGGGGGTGACAAGTAGTACTAAAAAGCAGCTTAGTCCCCAACTTAGCCCATAAACATCTCAAAAAGTGGCTAAGAAATTTAGTATCACGATCTGAAACAGTATTATTTGGCACACCATGCAAGCGAATAATTTCACGAAAGAACAAATCAACAACATTAACAGCATCATCGCTTTTATGACATGGTATAAAGTGTGCCATTTTCAAGAACCTATCCACGACAACAAGTATGCTATCCCTCCCCTTCTTTGTTCGAGGTAAACCTAAAATAAAGTCCATAGATATATCCTCCCAAGGAACACTAGGTACAGGCAAAGGCATATATAAACCATGAGGATTGAGTCGTGACTTAGCTTTTTGACATGTAGTGCAGCAAGCAACAAAACGCTCAACATCCCATCTCATCTTTGGCCAGAAGAAATGTGTAGCAAGTATATCCTCCGTCTTCTTGACGCCAAAGTGTCCCATTAATCCTCCTCCATGCGCCTCCTGCAACAACAAAAGGAGAACGGAGCTAGCTGGAATACATAGCTTGTTAGCACAAAACACAAATCCATCGTTAAGAACGAACTTGTTCCAAGTTCTCCCTTCCTTACAATTCTGCAATACATCTTTAAATTCAGCATCATGAACATATTGATCTTTGATGGTCTCCAAACCAAATATTTTAAAGTCAAGTTGTGAAAGCATAGTATAATGATGAGACAATGCATCAACAATAACATTTTCTTTACCCTTCTTGTGTTTAATGACATAAGGGAAAGTCTCAATGAATTCAACCCATTTAGCATGTCTACGGTTCAGTTTTGCTTGACTTTTAATGTGTTTCAAAGATTCATGATCAGATTGTATAACAAATTCCTTGGGCCATAAATAATGTTGCCATGTTTCTAAGGTCCGAACAAGAGCATATAATTCTTTATCATAAGTAGAATAGTTCAGACTACGCCCACTCAATTTTTCAGAAAAGTATGCAACAGGTTTGCCATCTTGTAATAACACACCTCCTAATCCAATTCCACTAGCATCACATTCAAGCTCAAAAGTCTTATTGAAATTAGGAAGTTGGAGTAAAGGAGCATGTGTCAACTTATCTTTTAATACCGTGAAGGCTTCTTCCTGTGTGGTACCCCAAACAAAAGGCACATCCTTCTTTGTAAGATCGTTGAGAGGTGCAGAAATGGTGCTGAAATCTCTCACAAAACGCCTATAGAAACCAGCGAGGCCAAGGAAACTCCTCACTTGTGTGACCGTTTTGGGCTGCGCCAACTCTCAATAGCTTCAATCTTGGTTTTATCAACTTCAATTCCCTGTGGAGTAACAACATAGCCAAGAAAAGATACTCGGTCGGTGTAAAAGGTGCACTTTCCAAGGTTACCAAACAAACATGCATCACGTAGAGCAATAAAAACAACACGTAAATGTTCCAAATGTTCCTCCAAAGATTTGCTATAAATCAATATGTCATCAAAGTAAACTACCACAAATCATCCAATGAAAGCACGTAAAACTTCGTTCATTAACCTCATGAAAGTACTAGGTGCATTAGTTAACCCAAAAGGCATGACTAACCACTCATATAATCCAAACTTAGTTTTAAATGCTATTTTCCATTCATCTCCCAATTTCATACGAATTTGATGGTATCCACTACGCAAATCAACTTTGGAGAATATTGTAGAGCCACTCAATTCATCAAGCATATCATCTAGCCTAGGAATAGGATGACGATAACGAATAGTAATATTATTAATGCCTCTACAATCAACGCACATACGCGACGTACCATCCTTTTTCGGCACTAAAATGACAGGAACAGCACAAGGACTAAGGGATTCGCGTATATAACCTTTGTTGAGTAGTTCTTGTACTTGACGCATAATCTCCTTCGTCTCCTCTGGATTGGTACGGTATGGTGCACGGTTGGGTCATGATGCACTGGCAAGTTACACAGGAGTAATAATATAGTAGACCTACATGTATATGCATAGTATAACAAAAGGAAGGCTTGAGGGTTTATTTTTGCAGAAAGCTGATTTTGTCCTCATAACTACCTAATAGTCAAATTTTTATTTAGTTCTTTTATTACTACAATTAAATACACAGGGTTGAGTTGGCAAAATCAACTCCAACCTACCCTTTATTAAGTTTCCCAACAAATTTATTAGGTGTCACAACTGTCAAGATCATCCAACGACTGTAATGGCATAGTGGCTCAAATTTACCCATAACCGGGGGCACGTCTAATCATGATTAGTTTTAATAATCTGCAGAGTTTAGTACGCTTTACCCACTGGACCCAATCCGAATATTGAGACGAAGTCTTTCAGAAGAGGTTCCCTTGACCACCTGACGGCCACATCCCACCTACATATGCTACATCTGTCGACACTGTCTGGGCCAGGGTTCCAACAACTGATCAACTAAGCCAGAGCCCATATAGCCAGTGGCCGCACATGGAAGCTACTAGTCACTAAGTCTGTCTGATCTTTTTGAGCCTGGGCGACATTCCACTTAGGGTGCACTCTCATGAGTGCATGGCCTTAGAAAAGGTGCAAGACCCCACGATGCCGTCCCTCAACACCAAGCAATACCACTTCCACCCAGAGGTGAGTTAAATCCTGAGTTACTACTCAATTTGTTAAATATATATAATCCTCACATAAGCTCAATGAATACACGAACCAACCCCGTCTACAAGCATAGCAAAACTACAACTACCACGATCTGCAAAGACGGGAAGATAGCTCAATAGCATAACCAAAATATATAGTATTCCTATACATGCATATATTCATAGTGTGATATAACTACATGCATAGAGAACAATAGGTAAAGGATGATCAACATGTAACTTGCCTTGGTTCTGGTTCAAAAATTCACACTCCTGACAATAGCTTGCGTTGCACTCCGGACAATCTACACGTTTCACATAATTCAACAAATCAATCACCGGAACACGAATAGAACCAAAACAAAACCAGTAGCAAGAAAACCATTTTTAAAACTCAACAACAGAAGCTTAACAACACCTAAGTTGCACTACAGTCACAATGCAAAAAGAATCACTCGATTCCGATAAACGGTTTGAAAGTTACGGCCTCCGAAAGATTTGATTCAAATCCGAATGAATTCAAATTTGAAAGGTGCAAACATGTGCAAAGTTGGTACTGTGATAATGTGCCGATTTTTGTGAGTGCATAGGAAACAGAATCACCTAATTTGGATATATAGAATAGGAGTTATAGCTAATTGAAGTTTTGAGTGAAAAACTAAAAAAGAACAAAACAGCAACAGAAAACTCATGAACAGTGCACGTGTGGTTACTGTAGCAACTACTGTGTGTGCCCTGTAGAGAAGTGCCAAGTGGCAGCGTCCGATTGGCTGGGCGCGTGTGCTCACCAGAACAGGGGAAAAACGGCAGCGGTGGTCGGGCGTCGGCGGCAGCGGCTCTCCGGCGAGTCTCCGGTGAAGGGGAAGTGATGGGTGGGTGCGGCGTCGAGCGGTGGAGGTGTAGGTGAGGTTGGGCGGCAACGGGGCGTCCTCTGCGGGAAGCAACGGCGACGGGAACGGTGGTGTGCTCCGGCAGCGGCGGATGTCGGTGGCGGCAGCGTTCTGGTGCTCTGCAGGGTACTTCGAGGTGTTAGAAGAGTTCGTCGCCGACTGGGGGTTCGAGGGGTGCAGGCAGCGCGACTCTACGGTCTCTTATGATGACGGAATCGACCGAAGAAACGGCGGCGGCAGCGGAGCTTCTCCCGAGATCCAAAATGCGCTACAGAGGCATGCAGTCGACGAGGGGTGGGGAAAGGCGAGCGGTAGGGTTCTTTGGGGTCCTGGGCTCGCGCGTGATGTCCCTTGCTCGCACGGGATCGACCAGGCGCCGGATCGATCCGGGTCGGCCTCGGCGTGCGCGCGGCGCGGCTGCGCCCGGCTCGGGGTGGAAGATGGGTGCGGCGCGGGTCCCGCTGGTCGGAGAGAGAAGCGGCGGCGGGTTGGGTGCGGTGTACCGCTTCGGCGGCTGGAGGCGCGGGAGATTGGGCCGCGGGCAGTGCGGGGTTAGCTGGGCCGCAGGGTTGGCTACTGGGCCGCGCAGTGCTCAGCGCTGTGTGCTGTGCTCCGTTTTTTAAACAAAAACTACAGCACTAGAACAAAATAAATAAAATAAATACACAATATAAATTCTAAATAAAAATACATAGACACACAATAAAAATAGCCCTATAGCTATAAACTACAGGAACACTAGTTCCAATACTAATGCAATTTTGGAAAGTCATTTTGATGCAAAAGGCCACACAAACAGTAAAATAACACACAGATAAAATATTTTGACGATCACAAAAATTACCAGAACATATCAGATGAACTGGAAATAATTTTCTGCACATTATGAACATTTTTAAAATAGGGGAGAAGTCATGTTATCTCCACTCCAAATAAATTGCCTTTTCTTGCATAATGATTTGAATATTCTAAAAAAACAAATAATGCATGGAAAATATGATATGCATATGAATGATCTATTAACATCCAAATTGGGAAAATTGGGATGTTACAAACCTAACCCCCTTAAGATGAATCTCGCCCTCGAGATTCGGGCTGGCTAGCAAATAGGTGTGGGTGATCCTGCTTGAGATCTTCCTCTCATTCCCAGGTAGCTTCCTCCTCTGTGTGATGATCCCACTGACCCTTGCATAACTTGATTGTCTTGGTGCGAGTAACTCTTGATGTTGTCTCCAAAATCTTAATAGGCTTCTCCTCATATGTCAAATCACTCTCCAACTGAATTGCCTCAAGTGGCACTGTGTCCCTCAATGGAACATCCATCATCTCTGCATGGCACTTCTTCAACTGAGATACATGAAACACATTATGAACTCCTGACAAGGATTCCGGCAACTCCAGCTGATAAGCTACCTCTCCTCTACGCTCGAAGATCTTGTAAGGCCCCACAAAACATGGTGCTAACTTACCTTTGATTCCAAACCTCTTAATTCCATGAAGTGATGAAACTCTAAGGTATGCACGGTCTCCTACCTCATATGTCACCTCCTTACGTTTTGCATTAGCATAACTCTTCTGCCTGGACTATGCTATCTTCAGCCTGTCACGAATCAATTTGACCTTCTCCTCAGCATCTCTGATCAAGCCTGGTCCAAAGAACTGACGTTCTCCAACCTCATCCCACATTAATGGTGTCCTGCACTTCCTACCATACAATACCTCAAATGGTGCCATCTTCAGACTAGCCTGGCAACTGTTATTATATGAGAACTCTGCATAAGGTAAATTATCATCCCAACTGGACCCATAGTCCAATGCACAAGCTCTCAACATATCCTCCAAAATCTGATTTACCCTCTCTGTCTGCCCATCTGTCTGTGGATGGAAAGCTGTACTGAACTCCAGCCTGGTGCCCAAGGATTCATGCAACTTACGTCAAAATTTAGATGTGAATTGAGTACCTCTATCAGACACTACCTTCCTTGGAACCCCATCCAGACAAACAATTTTAGGCATATAAATTTTTGCTAGCTGAGCACTGGTATAAGTAGTCTTTACCGGGATGAAGTGAGCAACTTTAGTCAGACAATCAACAACTACCCAAATAGAATCATAACCTGACCGAGTCTTGGGTAGACCTGTAATGAAATCCATACCAATCTCATCCCACTTCCAATCAGGTATACGCAATGGCTGTAACAAACCTGCTGGTCACTAATGTTCCGCCTTAACTCTCTGGCACACATCACATGTTGCAATATATCCAGCAATTTCCCTCTTCAGGCTAGGCCACCAAAATCTTTCCCTCAAATCCAAATAGATCTTAGTATTACCTGGGTGAATAGAATAAGGTGAATCATGCGCCTCCTGAAGAATAAACTTCCTGATGTCTGCATCTTGAGGTACACAAATACGCTTCTCAAACCATATGGCTGCATGTTCATCCTCATGGAAACCTTCTGCCTTACCTTTAGCCATATTCTCTTTTATCTCAACAATCTCCTTATCACCCTTTTGAGCTTCTCTGATCCTGTCAAGCAAAGTAGGCTTTACCTCAAGTGTTGCCAAATATCCCTTAGGAACCATCTCCAACCTGAGATTCCTGAACTGTTCACATAACTCGGGTGGCATATTATCAATATTAATTGCATTAGCATGGCTCCTACGACTCAATGCATCAGCAACAACATTAGCCTTACCAGGATGATACTGCACATTCAAATCATAATCTTTAATAAGCTCCAACCATCTCCTCTGCTTGAGGTTCAGATCCTTCTGAGTAAAAATATACTTCAAGCTCTTATGATCAGTGAATATATCACAATGATTACCAATAAGATATGGCCTCCAAGTTTTCAATGCATGCACAACTGAGGCTAACTCCAAATCATGTGTAGGATAATTATGCTCATGATTCTTAAGCTGACATGAAGCATATGAAACAACTTTACCTTCCTGCATCAACACACTGCCAAGTCCTTGACGAGAAGCATCACAATATACCTGGAAGTCCTTATGTATATCCGGCAGAGTTAAAACTGGTGCTGTAACCAAACGCTGCTTCAATTCCTGAAAGCTGGCTTCACATTCATCCGTCCAAACAAACTTCTTCTCCTTCTTCAACAATTCAGTCATAGGCTTTGAAATCTTGGAAAAGTTCTCAATAAACCTCCTGTAATAACCTGCATGGCCCAAAAAGCTGCGAATCTCTCCAACCGTCGTGGGTGTCTCCCACTCTGTAACTGCAGCAACCTTAGATGGATCAACTATAACTCCATTACCCGACACAACATGTCCAAGGAATGCTACTTCATCCAGCCAAAACTCACATTTGCTGAACTTGGCATACAACTGATGTTCCCTTAGTTTCTCCATTACCAAACGCAAATGCACCTCATGCTCTTGCTTATTCTTGGAGAACACCAATATATCATCAATGAAAACAACCACAAACTTATCCAAGAACTCCATAAACACCTTGTTCATCATATTCATGAAGTATACAGGGGCATTAGTCAATCCAAATGACATAACAGTATATTCATACAACCCATACCTCGTAGTAAAAGCAGGCTTTGGAATATCTTGCTCACGAATCTTCAATTGATGATAACCAGAACGAAGGTTAATCTTAGAAAACACAGTAGCTCCCTCCAACTGGTCAAATAGATCATTTATCATAGGCAAAGGATACTTATTCTTAATGGTTACCTCATTCAGAGAACGATAATCAACACACATCCTCAAGGTCCCATCCTTCTTCTCCCCAAACAAAACTGGGGCTCCCCAAGGTGATGAACTTGGGCAAATAAATCCTTGCGCCTGCAATTCTCTTATCTGCTTCTTCAATTCCTCCAACTCTTGAGGAGGCATTCTATACGGTCTCTTTGCAATAGGTCCAGTGCCTGGTATTAAATCAATAAGAAACTCAATATCTCTATCTGGTGGCATACCTGGCAACTCCTCTGGAAACACATCTGGATAATCCCTCACAACTGGCACCTCTTCCAGGCTACCCGCCTTAAGAGAGTTCACCTGCACCTGATTATGCTTATACTTACACACATATTTGATCCTCTTCCCTCCTGGTGCACTAAGAGTAATAGATCGACTGACACAATCAATACGACATTTATATAACTGCAACCAATCCATACCCAAAATAATATCTAGACCTTGTGAGTTCAATATAATCAAATCTGTAGGAAAATCATGCTTTCCAATAGACAAAGTCAACTGATGGCAACCAACACCTGCTATCATCTTAGCTCCTGGGGAACTCATTCTAATAGGCATACTAAGTGTTTTGGTAGGTAATCCATGTTTATCAACAAATACCCTCGAAATAAATGAATGCGATGCACCAGTATCAAAAAGAACAAGCACGGGTACTGAGTTAATCAAGAACTTACCAATCACTGCATCAGGTTCATTATAGACCTCCTCAACATTAACATGGTTGACATGACCCTTTTGGAAGGGGTTTGGCTTGCTGACTCCTGAATCCCCATTACCGTTCTTGTTCCCTGGACAAGCATTGGAGTAGTGGCCCATCTGCCTACACTTATAGCATTGAACCTGGCTAATATCCCTCTGCACAGGCATGCTCTGGTGGCTCTGGTTATTATTCCCTCCATTACCATTACCATTACCTCTACCATTGCCATTGTTACTCTTGTGCCCATTGTGATGATGGTGGCCATTATGGTTGTGGCCATTCCCTCCATGATGATTATGCCCATTACCTCCATTACCATGATATGAAGTGCGTGGCTTCTGTTGTGGTCCTGAATTATACTTATTATTATTGTTGTACTTCCTCTTGCGATTCTCTATGGCATGTTGCTTTCCCTCCAACACAATAGCCTTATCAATCAGGTCCTAGCAATTCCTAAAAGTGGCCACTGTCAACTGAAGGCTCAACTCATCATTAAGGCCCTCCAAGAATTTCTCTTGCCTAGCTGCATCAGTGTTAACATCATTAGGAGCATAGCATGCAAGATTATTAAATTCCTCCACATAAGCATTAACAGTGCGACCTCCCTGGTGCAAACTGCGAAACTCCTTCTTTTTCAGACTCATAGCACCAGCAGACACATGTGCAGCACGAAAAGCATCCTGAAACTGAGGCCATGTGATGGTAGAAATGGGATAAGTGACCAAGTAATTGTCCCACCAAGCTACAGCAGGACCCTCCAACAAATGTGAGGCAAACCTCACCCTCTCTGCATCAGTGCATCCAACCATCTCCAGGTTCCTATTGACTGCATGGAGCCAGTCTTCAGCAATAATAGGTTCAGGGGAACTGGAGAACCTCTGAGGATTCAACCTCAAGAACCTGGTAAGCATATCCACAGGTGGCGGTGGCGGTAGATTGTTGTTGTTATTGTTGTTGTTCTGGTTCTGAGTAAGCAACTGGATCAATTGGGCCTGTCCCTCAATAACCTGCTGTATGTATGGTGGTACTCCATTGCCATTGTTGTCTCCTCCTGCAGTATTGCGTCTAGTATCACGCCTCATCGACATCTGGTGGGCAAGCATAAAAGAGTTATAGATATAATAGGGCCAAAGACTATGTATATATAAATATATTCTACCCATATGCATATTATGGTCAAGCCAACAAAACACAACAACGAATAACACCAACAAACAAATAACAAACAATATGATAATATTATATATATAGTCAAATAATTTCGACAGTAAGCAATTTAACAAACAACTATCAATCAAGCAAACAATCTAGTATCTTCATACCACGAAAGTGGGCATAATCAGATACGCTAACACGATAACATTGCAATATAAAACAAACATGAATGGTGGTCTTAGCACTAGTTCCTACTTAACTGTTCAAGATACTTGAGGGGTTTACTAATAAACAGTAAGAAGTATAGCTAGTTTATAAAATAATTTTCACTCCTATGGCTTTTCTAATCCATTTTCTAGGGTCACGTCCTACAATCAACACACTGCTCTGATACCATCTGTAACGACCAAACCTCGAAGGATTTGAGTCTCTGTGCTTACCATGCTAGTCCCTGGATCGAACTCACTAGCACACACAGTAGAGATGAATACCAGAATAGCAAGTGCATCATTTATTACAACGTATGATCCAGAATGTATAAAATAAAACAATCTGCATAGCACTTGGCTAGCTTTATTCAATCAAACAGCGGAAAGTAGCAGAAAATAACGATGAGTCCCATCATAGCCCACTAGCGATGCTGAGTGCAGACTCGCGACCCTAACGCTACCTTACTCTTCGTCTGAATATCCTGCAACATGAGACGTTGTAGCCATATAGGTCAATACTTTGAATGTATTGGCAAGTTACACAGGAGTAATAATATAGCAGACCTACATGTATATGCATAGTATAACAAAAGGAAGGCTTGAGGGTTTATTTTCGCAGAAAGCTGATTTTGTCCTCATAACTACCTAATAGTCAAATTTTTATTTAGTTCTTTTATTACTACAATTAAATACACAGGGTTGAGTTGGCAAAATCAACTCCAACCTACCCTTTATTAAGTTGCCCAACAAATTTATTAGGTGTCACAACTGTCAAGATCACCCAACAACTGTAATGGCATAGTGGCTCAAATTTACCCATAATCGGGGGCACAGCGAATCATGATTAGTTTTAATACTCTGCAGAGTTTAGTATGCTTTACCCACTGGACCCAATCCGAAGATTGAGACGGAGTCTTTCAGAAGAGGTTCCCTTGACCACCTGACGGCCACATCCCACCTACATATGCTACATCTGTCGACACTGTCTGGGCTAGGGTTCCAACAACTGATCAACTAAGCCAGAGCCCATATAGCCAGTGGCCGCACATGGAAGCTACTAGTCACTAAGTCTGTCTGATCTTTTTGAGCCTGGGCGGCATTCCACTTAGGGTGCACTCTCATGAGCGCATGGCCTTAGAAAAGGTGCAAGACCCCATGATGCCTTCCCTCAACACCAAGCAATACCACTTCCGCCCAGAGGTGAGTTAAATCCTGAGTTACTACTCAATTTGTTAAATATATATAATCCTCACATAAGCTCAATGAATAAACGAACCAACCCCGTCTACAAGCATAGCAAAACTACAACTACCACGATCCGCAAAGACGGGAAGATAGCTCAACAGCATAACCAAAATAAATAGTATTCCTATACATGCATATATTCATAGTGTGATATAACTACATGTATAGAAAACAATAGGTAAAGGATGATCAACATGTAACTTGCCTTGGTTCTGGTTCAAAAAGTCACACTCCTGACAATAGCTCGTGTCGCACTCCGGACAATCTACATGTTTCACACAATTCAACAAATCAATCACCGGAACACGAATAGAACCAAAACAAAACCAACAGCAATAAAACCATTTTTAGAAGTCAACAACAGAAGCTTAAGAACACCTAAGTTGCACTACGGTCACAATGCAAAAAGAATCACTCGATTCCGATAAACGGTTTGAAAGTTACGGCCTCCGGAAGATTTGATTCAAATCCGAACAAATTCAAATTTGAAAGGTGCAAACATGTGCAAAGTTGGTACTGTGATAATGTGCCGATTTTTGTGAGTGCATAGGAAAAAGAATCACCTAATTTGGATATGTAGAATAGGAGTTATAGCTAATTGAAGTTTTGAGTGAAAAACTGAAAAAGAACAAAACAGCAACAGAAAACTCATGAACAGTGCACGTGCGGTTACTGTAGCAACTCCTGTGCGTGCCCTGTAGAGAAGTGCCAAGTGGCAGCGTCCGATTGGCTGGGCATGTGTGCTCACCAAAACAGGGGAAAAACAGTGGCGGTGGTCGGGCGTCGGCGGTGGCGGCTCTCCGGCGAGTCTCCGGTGAAGGGGAAGTGATGGGTGGGTGCGGCGTCGAGCGGCGGAGGCGTAGGTGAGGTCGGGCGGCGATGGGGCGTCCTTTCCGGGCAGAAACGGCGACGGGAAAGGTGGTGTGCTCCGGCGGCAGTGGACATTGGTGGCGGCAGCGTTCTGGTGCTCTGCAGGGTACTTCGAGGTGTCAAAAGAGTTCGTCATCGAGTGGGGGTTCGAGGGGTGCAGGCATCGCGGCTCTGCGGTCTCTTACGACGACGGAATCGACCGAAGAAACGGCGGCGGCAGCGGAGCTTCTCCCGAGATCCAAAACGCGCTACAGAGGCATGTGGTCGACGAGGGGTGGGGAAAGGCGAGCGGTAGGGTTCTTCGGGGTCCTGGGCTAGCGCGTGATGTCCCTGGCTCGCACGGGATCGACCAGGCGCTGGATCAATCCGGGTCAGCCTCGACGTGCGCGCGGCACGGCTGCGCCCGGCTCGGGGTGGAAGATGGGTGCTGGGCGGGTCCCGCTGGTCAGAGAGAGAAGTGGCGGCGGGTCGGGTGCGGTGTACCGCTTCAGCAGTGATAGAGGCAAAGGTGTCCCGATGTTTCGATGAGATGGTGGCTATCATTTTCTGTGGGAGTCGACCTTGACGATCCGACTACGAACGTGCGAGACGTCGCACCTTAGCAATCGCTAAACCAACTTCCGAGGGTTATTGACCATGCCGGAGCACGATCAACCTGACCACGAGGGTCTGTTTCCTGTAAGCAAACGAAGAACAAGCAAGAAACTGAGATTGCAATCTGGATATTGCGAATATAAGATGAAAGCTTTATTGATCAAGGTGGGGTTCTGTGACGCCTTGGTCTTGTCGTTGAACACAAACGAAGTACGCGAAGTTGCATCTATGGTGAACTTTTAATCTAAACAAAACCCAAAGCCTAAACGATGCCCTAAGGGCTGTATATATGGAGGAGAGAGGGGGAATTTCGTGGCCCTTGGTGGAGGGGTCCAGAACCAACCCTAACTCTTGTTTCCCCACACATACGGACTCTAAAAACAGCCTATACTTAAGTACTTCGAAAATACATGGGCCTGGCCCAATAATAAGGTGACGCAGCACCTAAAAGAGCCTCTGGACGAAATTTATGAAGTGGCATCTTGTATATTTCGTCCCATGCTTCATGCACTCATTATGGTGGCTTCAGAGTCCTGGAATCATCACTTGTAACTCCGTTCTTGTTCCCCTTGCGCATGCCATCATCTCATGCTTGAACTTGCTACAAGGTTCATCTTTCTTGTCCAAGCTAGGCCCTTCATTTGTAAGCAAAACAAATGTATCCAATTTAGGCAGCATCATATTCTCATGAACATTAGAATCGTTACCAAGAAACGAAAGTACCTAATAATTCAATTGGCGTGCGCGAGCTCTAGTAATCGTTCCAATATGTATAGCAGCAGGGGCTGTGGGTGTAACAATGGTATTAATGTCCTCATCATCCTCCCCTTCTTGAAATGAAGTCGTCCTCGACGAAAGTTCATCGTCCTCACCCAAATAAGGTGGGACTAACCCCAAAATCTACAGGCAGCTCAAGTTTATATGCATTATCATTTATTTTCTCTAACACCTTAAAAGGACCATCAGCACGCGGCATTAGTTTTGATTTGCGCAAATTAGGAAATCTATCCTTACGCAAATGTAACCAAACAAGTTCTCCAGGTGCAAACACAACATGTTTTCTACCCTTATCTCTAGTAAGTTTATATTTAGCATTCATACGCTCATTGTTTTCCTTAGTTAACTCATGCATTTTTAAAATCAATTCAGCATGTTCTTTAGCATCAAAATTAACCTTCTCCAAAGATGGAAGAGGCAACAAATCAATAGGTGCATGAGGTAGGAAACCATACACAATTTCAAAAGGGCACATCTTAGTAGTAGAATGCAATGAACGATTATAAGAAAATTCAATATGAGGCAAGCATTCTTCCCACATTTTCTTGTTATTCTTCAAAACAGCCCGTGTCAGGACCCCGACTCAATGGCACATCGATCTAGCATGTAACACCTCATATCACTTTGCGGCCTTACGCACGGTATCCCCACGGGTGTCGCCTTACCTTTGCCCGGGACTGTTTGCGCCTTTTGGCACACGTAAATGACAGTGTCTCTAGCATCCATATGATAAGGAGCCCGGGCTGACATGGCTAGTCGTAAACCCAAAGTGGCACTAACTTACAGGGACATGCATCCATGACCCAGCATCGAACGTGTCGGTCATCAGCGAGTGAATCCAGGCTGTAGCAATGGGCTAACAGGACTCTGGTGAACCGGGCTGTAGCGGGCTAACAGGACTCCGGTATTCATCGCATGACATTTCCCCGAAGGGACAGACACAGGAACGAAAAAGGACACATGCCGGCCAGCCTAAGTGTTCCGGAGCAGTAGCAAGCTACCAGGGCTCAGAGGAAACACTAGGAGACATTTCCCGGTAAGAGAGACTACTAAGGATAAACAACTAGATAGTCAGATCCCACACATAGCAATACACATTACACGTACGCATAACATGCAAGTATGTGCTGTACAACATGGCATCACAACATAACTCAACAACTCATATAGATAAGGCTCAAAGAGCCATCATAGCATTTATTACAAACAGGGGTCACATGACCCAACATTCAGAGCAATCAAGCAACAAACGGAAGCATTACATGTCTGAGTACAGACATCTATAAATGAAAAAGGCTGAAAGCCTGACTATCTACAACGTCCGATCAAGATCGTAGCTGAGGTACAAGCTACTTGTCGAAGTCCACGAGAACACTAGTAAGACCGAAGTCTCCGCTGCAAAAACATAAATAAAGCAACATGAGTACAAAGGTACTCAGCAAGACTTACATCAGATCCTATCATACATGCATGTGTATCAAGAAGGTAATGTGGGGTTTAGTTGCAGCAAGCCAGCTTTGACTCTGTGGCTATCCTGTTCTACGACTACCAGAACTTCTTTAAGGTGATATGGCGCACACGAGTCCACTAATCACCACACAATACACTACTATGGATTCATCCCCGTCTCCCTACGAGAAGGCCATCCATAGCACTCACACTTGTCTTGAGATTTTTAGAGTATACCCTTCAAGTTGTCTATGTACCATGTAAGCATCCAAGAAGTCCATAACCGCGGACCCGGCTATTCGAATAGATCATGTTAACCCTGCAGGGGTGTACTTCTTCACACACGCTCTCGCCACTTACCGCCATGTACACGTCATGTATCTCGGCAACCTTCAAGCGGAAGCCTGGCGAGGGTGTCGGCCACGACCTGACTAACCACACAAGACTCTAGTCCAGATTTATCACCTATTCGGGTTCCATCCGCAAGGAGATCCGGCCGGGGTTTCACTCACGGCTCCAAATGATGTGTGCAGGGTTCCCAAGCCCACCTCGCCGGATGGATCTACGCTTGGTACACCGTGCCACTTGTGCCTAGTCTGTCCCAAGCCCACCTGGCCGGGTGCCACTTGGTAGACTACTAACACTGCCTACAAACACCAGAAACTAGTTGCGACTCCTAGACAGAGATCAAGTTGGTTAATAAGTCAAGAGGGCTTGGAGCGCCTGGAGCCCAATGTGTGGTAGTATCGAGTCATTGGACAACATACATAGAACTCAGTGCTTAAGGACGGTTCCAGTGAGACAACCCACCATGTACTCCTACATGGCCTCTCACCGCTACCTTTACCAAATCGTGTTCACACACTTCACTCTCAGCACCAGAACATATCGTAACACTCCAATTCATTCCCAATGAATCAGACCTGACACAACTCTAAGCAATAGCAGGCATAGCATGGTAGGAACACATCAGTGGCTTCAATCAACTCCTACACATGCTACTGGGTTTCAACTATTTACTGTGGCAATGACAGGTCATGCAGAGGAATGGGTTCAACTATCGCAGCACAAAGTAGCAGATGAATCGTTGTTGTCCTAATGCAATAACAAAGAGCAGGAGCGAGAGAGTAGGATTATATCGGAATGAACAAGGGGGTTTACTTGCCTGGTAGATCAACAAGGGAGGAACTGCTTCATAGACAGGTACTCTGGAACAGACTCCGGAGCAGGACCTATCGAGAAGGAACAGTGTCGGCAATCAATACACAAACATATGCAACAATATGATGCATGAACATGGCATGAAGATGTGATGTTGTTTGAGCTAATGCAACTAGTATTCATTTGGTTTGAAGTCCATTTGAACCAAAAGCTCAAATGCATCTCCAAAGTAAGCTCTTATAAATGCCATAATGTGTTTTCTCATATACAGCATGTATAAGTTGGTTTGTCATGCATGAAACTAGTACAGATGGAAAGGTTGCATTTTTCTGATAATTTTTCATATATAAATTATTTCAATCTGAGCTACGGTTGAATTTCTATGAATTTTTGAAGTTTTGCTAATTTCTGGAATTTCTTGATTTATTTTAAATCCAGAAAATAAATAATTGCGTCAGCACTGCGTCATGCTTGCGTCAGCAAGTCAACAGCGCTGACTGGTCAAACCTGACGTGTGGGTTCCACACGTCAGTGACAGGGGGTTAAACAGGGTTAGTTTAATCCTAACTAAAGGATTAGTGGCGCTGGGGCCCACTGTCAGAGAGACAACTAATTAACTGAGTTAATTAGCGCTAACTAAACTAACACCTAAACTAAACAGGGCATGGCCCACGCGTTAGTGAACCTGGGGGGGGGGGTCAAACCTCAGGTCGAACAAGTCAAACCCGACGGCGGTTAGTCGCCGGCGAGATCCGCGGAGAACTTGTGCCCCGGGTTTCCTCTATGGTGCTCCAAATGACGCGCGGCTAGGCGCGTTGGAGAGCCAGCTCGATGGCGCGTCGGCCGGTGGTCGTGGCTGGGCCTGGGATGGCCGAAGTCGGCGGCGGCGAGCTCGGTTGCGGCCGCCGGAGTTCGGTCGTGCACGAGAGCACGCTTGGAGCTCGCGGACGAGAGAAGCAAATCGCTAGGGATGCTCTACGGGGCCTTACGAGCTTGTTTGACTCGCCGGGGTGACCAAATGGTCACCGGAGCTGCGTCGACGGCGAGCTCGGCGGCGGCGAAGGTTTGGCCATGGTGGAGACGACAGCTAGAGGGCGAGCGCGACCAGGGGAGAGAGGGGAGAAGAAGAAGGGCTCACGGTGGACTTGCAGGGCTGCTCGTTGTGGCCGAGGACGCGCTGGAGACGACGAAGCGGCGATGGCGATCTGCAGCGGCCGGAGGTGATGAAGGCGACGGCGACGGCTCCACGGGGCGTCCGGCGTCTTGTGGCTTGACAGAGAGGACGAGGGAGTCGTGGCGGAGCTCGTGCGCGTGTCGGAGAGGCGAAGGGGAGGCTGTGGCTACGGCTACGGTGGACGGCGGCGATGAGCTCCGCTCGGTTGCGCACGAGAGAGAGAGCAGAGGAGGGGGGAAGAAACGAGAGGGAGTGAGAGGGTACGGGGAGGGGGCGTGGCGAGGTCCGGGGCATTCCAGGCGACGAGGAGGGCGCCAGGCAGGCAGAGAGGGAGGTGGCGTGGCGCGGCGGAGCACGCACGCGTCGGGCACGCTCCCATCCCCCTGTCGAGGATGAAGACGACAGAGGAGGGGCCAGTGGGCTGGGCCGGCGCTGGCTGCTGCTGGGCTGCACAGGGAGGAGGCCCAGGTAAGTATCCCTTTTTATTTCTGTTTTCTTTTCTATTTTTCTGACATATGTTTTGATTTAGTAATAATACTAAATCAATTTATTTTCTTATGCCAAATTTTATAGAAGCTAGTGGTATTATTCCAGAGCTCCTTTATAAATGGCATAATTTTTGGACCATATTTTATATATATAACAATATATATCCAAAGCAAATAATTATCGGATTAATCCAAATGGCCAAAATTAAATATCCATGAGCTCCTAAAATATTTGTTTGAATTTTACCTCTGACCAATATTTTCAGAGAGCAACATGAACATTTCCTTGGACCTTTTTGGAACAATTTTTATTTGGGTCATTTCCAAAAATGATTTTTTGGGTTTCACAAATCCCCATTTCAAATTTAAATGGAATTTAAACATGATGCACACATGACTAGCTAGCCTTGAGCATACCAGAACTAGGGATGTGACAGCCCGAAGCATAGTAGACAATGTTCTATTGACTACTTCAGTTTGTCCATCAGTTTGGGGGTGACAAGTAGTACTAAAAAGCAGCTTAGTCCCCAACTTAGCCCATAAACATCTCCAAAAGTGGCTAAGAAATTTAGTATCACGATCTGAAACAGTATTATTTGGCACACCATGCAAGCGAATAATTTCACGAAAGAACAAATCAACAACATTAACAGCATCATCGCTTTTATGACATGGTATAAAGTGTGCCATTTTCGAGAACCTATCCACGACAACAAATATGCTATCCCTCCCCTTCTTTGTTCGAGGTAAACCTAAAATAAAGTCCATATATATATCCTCCCAAGGAACACTAGGTACAGGCAAAGGCATATATAAACCATGAGGATTGAGTCGTGACTTAGCTTTTTGACATGTAGTGCAGCAAGCAACAAAACGCTCAACATCCCATCTCATCTTTGGCCAGAAGAAATGTGTAGCAAGTATATCCTCCGTCTTCTTGACGCCAAAGTGTCCCATTAATCCTCCTCCATGCGCCTCCTGCAACAACAAAAGGAGAACAGAGCTAGCTGGAATACATAGCTTGTTAGCACAAAACACAAATCCATCGTTAAGAACGAACTTGTTCCAAGTTCTCCCTTCCTTACAATTCTGCAATACATGTTTAAATTCAGCATCATGAACATATTGATCTTTGATGGTCTCCAAACCAAATATTTTAAAGTCAAGTTGTGAAAGCATAGTATAACGACGAGACAATGCATCAACAATAATATTTTCTTTACCCTTCTTGTGTTTAATGACATAAGGGAAAGTCTCAATGAATTCAACCCATTTAGCATGTCTACGGTTCAGTTTTGCTTGACTTTTAATGTGTTTCAAAGATTCATGATCAGATTGTATAACAAATTCCTTGGGCCATAAATAATGTTGCCATGTTTCTAAGGTCCGAACAAGAGCATATAATTCTTTATCATAAGTAGAATAGTTCAGACTACGCCCACTCATTTTTTCAGAAAAGTATGCAACAGGTTTGCCATCTTGTAATAACACACCTCCTAATCCAATTCCACTAGCATCACATTCAAGCTCAAAAGTCTTATTGAAATTAGGAAGTTGGAGTAAAGGAGCATGTGTCAACTTATCTTTTAATACCATGAAGGCTTCTTCCTGTGTGGTACCACAAACAAAAGGCACATCCTTCTTTGTAAGATCGTTGAGAGGTGCAGCAATGGTGCTGAAATCTCTCACAAAACGCCTATAGAAACCAGCGAGGCCAAGGAAACTCCTCACTTGTGTGACCATTTTGGGCTGCGCCAACTCTCAATAGCTTCAATCTTGGTTTTATCAACTTCAATTCCCTGTGGAGTAACAACATAGCCAAGAAAAGATACTCGGTCGGTGTAAAAGGTGCACTTTCCAAGGTTACCAAACAAACGTGCATCACGTAGAGCAATAAAAACAACACGTAAATGTTCCAAATGTTCCTCCAAAGATTTGCTATAAATCAATATGTCATCAAAGTAAACTACCACAAATCATCCAATGAAAGCACGTAAAACTTCGTTCATTAACCTCATGAAAGTACTAGGTGCATTAGTTAACCCAAAAGGCATGACTAACCACTCATATAATCCAAACTTAGTTATAAATGCTATTTTCCATTCATCTCCCAATTTCATACGAATTTGATGGTATCCACTACGCTAATCAACTTTGGAGAATATTGTAGAGCCACTCAATTCATCAAGCATATCATCTAGCCTAGGAATAGGATGACGATAACGAATAGTAATATTATTAATGCCTCTACAATCAACGCACATACGCGACGTACCATCCTTTTTCGGCACTAAAATGATAGGAACAACACAAGGACTAAGGGATTCGCGTATATAACCTTTGTTGAGTAGTTCTTGTACTTGAGCATAATCTCCTTCGTCTCCTCTGGATTGGTACGGTATGGTGCACGGTTGGGTAATGATGCACCGGGAATTAAGTCAATTTGATGCTCAATCCCTTGAATAGGTGGTAATCCCGGTGGCACATCTTGTGGAAAGACGTCAGTGAACTCCTGCAAAAGGTTAGTGACAGCAGGAGGCAAAGAGGAAGGCACATCCTCGAATGAAAATAATGCCTCTTTGCACACAAAAGCATAGCAAACAGATTTGCTAAAATCTAGATCATCAATATCAGATTTGGTGGCAAGTAAACATGCACTTTTCAATTTAATTTCAAAAGCAACACTAGATTGTTTATTATTAGGCTGCATTTGTTGCTCAAATTCTTTTGCCACAATCTGATTTTCACTCTTAATTTTCTCCTGTTTTGCTTTATTAGCTCTATTAATATCATCTTTCAAAATGGAATCAAGAGTCATAGGAAGCAAAGTAATATTTTTATCCTTATGAACAAGAGTATACTGATTGTTTCTACCATGGTGTACAGAATTTTTATCAAATTGCCATGGCCGACCAAGTAATAAGGAACATGCTTGCATAGGTACCACATCACAATCAACATAATCAGCATATGTAGAGATACTAAAATGCACACGAACAGTATGTGTTACCTTAACCTTGCTGCTGTTGTTGAACCATTGGATGTAGTAAGGATGTGGATGTGGTCTTGTGGCGAGAGATAGCTTCTCCACCATCTCCATTCTAACTCCCAAGTAAGATATATATCAGGAACATATCTACCCTCAAATGGTGGAATATTCAATTTTAGTTTAGGGAGATGGTCATGATCTCGTACCTGAGGGTGAGCCCTACCATTGCCATTATTTTGATGATATACTGACTTATAGCAAATCTTTGGAAGCATATTTGGAACATTTACATGATGTTTTTAATGCTCTACGTGATGCACGTTTGTTTGGTAACCTTGGGAAGTGCACTTTTTGCACCGACCGAGTATCTTTTCTTGGCTATGTCGTTACTCCACAGGGAATTGAAGTTGATAAAGCCAAGATTGAAGCTATTGAGAGTTGGCCGCAGCCCAAAATGGTCACGGAAGTGAGGAGTTTTCTTGGACTCGCTGGTTTCTATAGGCGTTTTGTGAGAGATTTTAGCACCATTGCTGCACCTCTCAATGAGCTTACAAAGAAGGATGTGCCTTTTGTTTGGGGTACCGCACAGGAAGAAGCCTTCACAGTATTGAAAGATAAGTTGACACATGCTCCTTTACTCCAACTTCCCGACTTTAATAAGACTTTTGAGCTTGAATGTGATGCTAGTGGAATTGGATTAGGAGGTGTGTTATTACAAGATGGCAAACCTGTTGCATACTTTTCTGAAAAATTGAGTGGGCCTAGTTTGAACTATTCTACTTATGATAAAGAATTATATGCTCTTGTTTGGACTTTAGAGACATGGCAACATTATTTATGGCCCAAAGAATTTGTTATACATTCTGATCATGAATCTTTGAAACATATTAAAAGTCAAGCTAAACTGAATCGTAGACATGCTAAATGGGTTGAATTCATTGAGACTTTCCCTTATGTCATTAAACACAAGAAGGGTAAAAAAATGTTATTGCTGATGCTTTGTCTCGTCGCTATACTATGCTTTCACAACTTGACTTCAAAATTTTTTGTTTGGAGACCATCAAAGATCAATATGTGCATGATGCTGATTTTAAAGATGTAATGCAGAATTGTAAAGAAGGAAGAACATGGCACAAGTTCATTATTAATGATGGCTTTGTGTTCCGTGCTAACAAGCTATGCATTCCTGCTAGCTCTGTTCGTCTTTTGTTGTTGCAGGAGGCGCATGGAGGAGGATTAATGGGACACTTTGGCATGAAGAAGACGGAGGACGTACTTGCTACACATTTCTCTTGGCTAAAGATGAGACGGGATGTTGAGCGTTTTGTTGCTCGCTGCACTACATGTCAAAAAGCTAAGTCACGACTCAATCCTCATGGGTTATATATGCCTTTGCCTGTGCCTAGTTTTCCCTGGGAGGATAGCATATTTGTTGCCTCGAACAAAGAAGGGGAGGGATAGCATATTTGCTGTCGTGGATAGATTCTCGAAAATGGCACACTATATACCATGTCATAAAAGCCACTTTTGGAGATGTTTATGGGCTAAGTTGGGGACTAAACTGCTTTTTAGTACTACTTGTCACCCCCAAACGGATGGTCAAACTGAAGTAGTCAATAGAACATTGTCTACTATGCTGAGGGCTGTTTTGAAGAATAATAAGAAAATGGGGAAGAATGCTTGCCTCATATTGAATTTGCTTATAATCGTTCGTTGCATTCTACTACTAAGATGTGCCATTTTGAAATTGCGTATGGTTTCCTACCTCTTGCACCTATTGATTTGTTGCCTCTTCCATCTTCGGAGAAGGTTAATTTTGATGCTAAAGAATGTGCTGAATTGATTTTAAAAAATGCATGAGTTAACTAAGGAAAACATTGAGCGTATGAATGCTAAATATAAACTTGCCGGAGATAAGGGTAGAAAAAATGATGTGTTTGCACCTGGAGATCTTGTTTGGTTACATTTGCGTAAGGATAGATTTCCTAATTTGTGCAAATCAAAGCTAATGCCGCGTGTTGATCGTCCTTTTAAGGTGTTAGAGAAAATAAATGATAATGCATATAAACTTGAGCTGCCTGCAGATTTTGGGGTTAGTCCCACTTTTAACATTGCAGATTTGAAGCCTTATTTGGGTGAGGAAGATGAGCTTCCATCGAGGACGACTTCATTTCAAGAAAGGGAGGATGATGAGGACATCAATACCTTTGTTACACCCACAACCCATACTACTACCTATACTGGACCAATTACTAAAGCTCGCGCACGCCAATTAAATTATCAGGTACTTTCGTTTCTTTGTAATGATTCTAATGGTCATGAGAATATGATGCTGCCTAAATTGGATACATTTGTTTTGCTTACAAATGAACGGCCTGGCATGGATAAGAGTGATGAACATTGGAGCAAGAACAAGCATGGAGTTGATGGCATGCGCAAGGGGAACAAGAACAGAGTTACAAGTGATGATTTCAGGACATTGAAGCCACCATAATGAGTGCATGAAGACTTGGAAGAAATATACAAGATGGCACTTCATAAACTTCGTCCAGAGGCCATTCTAGGTGCCGCGGCACCTTATTATTGGGCCAGGCCCATGTAATTTCGAAATACATAAGTATAGCCTGTTTTTAGAGTTCGTATGTGTGGGGAAACAAGAGATAGGGTTGGTTTCGGACCCCTTCCCCAAGGGCCACGAAATTCCCCCCTCTTCCTCCATATATATAGCCCTTAGGGCACCGTTTAGTCTTTGGTTTTTGTTTAGATCAAAAGTTCGCCATAGTTGCAACTTTGCGTACTTCGTTTGTGTTGAACGACCAGACCAAGGCGTCACAGAACCCCACCTTGATCAATAATGCTTTCCTCCTATATTTGCAATATCCAGATTGCAATCTTAGTTTCTTGCTTGTTCTTCGTTTGCCTGCAGGAAACAGACCTTCGTGGTCAGGTTGATCGTGCTCCGGCGTGGTCAATAACCTCTCGGAGTTGGTTTAGTGATTGCTAAGGCGCGACGTCCTCGCACGTTCATAGTCGAATCGTCAAAGTCGATTTCCTCCAAAACGATAGCCACCATCTCATCGAAAGACGGGACACCTTTGCCTCTATCACATAGCTTACTTTAGTGAGAAACTTTCTAGAGCGCAACTCAATTATCCCATCTATGACAATGCGCTATATGCTTTAGTCCGCGTTTTGCATGAATGGGAACACTACCTTCGTCCCCATGAGTTTATGATTCATACCGATCATGAGACTCTCAAGTATCTTAAGGGTCAAACTAAGTTGAACAAGCGTCATGCTAAATGGAGTGAATTCATTGAGTCTTTTCCCTATGTCATCAAGTACATCAAGGGTAAAGAAAACATCGTAGCGGATGCTCTTTCCCGCATATGCATGCTAGTCACACAACTTGAGTTAGATGTCATTGGCTTCGAGCATATCAAAGAATTGTATGAGCAAGATGAAACTTTTGCCATTCCATATGTCAAGTGTTTGTCGAATACATCTTGGGAACGCTATTACATCAAAGACGGATATCTTATGAGAGCTAACAAACTTTGCATCCCCAAGTCGTCCCTTCGTTTGTTGCTTTTGCAGGAATCACATTGAGGGGGCTTAATGGGACATTTCGGACGCGACAAGACGTTCGCCACGCTCTCGAAGAGCTACTTTTGGCCAAAGATGTTTCGGGACGTCAATCGCTTCACCAACCGATGTTCGACATGCCGCAAACCTAAGTGCAAAGCTCAATCTCATGGCCTTTATATGCCTCTACCGATTCCATACCAACCATGGGAAGACATTAGCATGGACTTCGTACTTGGTTTGCCTAGAACTCTGATGCAGAGCATCCGACGATCATCCCCATGTACACTCGAGCCTACGCCATTGGATCTAAGGTGAACTCGCTCCTTTCCGAATCTTCCCTTTCCGCATGTAAGACATGGATGCTACTTCAAGCGCGGACCTTGTGCATCCTCAGGTACACCCGAGGAGACCATGGAGAGCCCAAGGACCAAGGCCAAGCGTGCGCGGAAGCAAAGGAAGGAGAAGGAAGAAGAGACAACTGCTACAGGCCCCGGACATCCGGCCCCAGCCCGGACATCCAGACCAGCCCGGACATCCGGCCTGACCCCCGGAAATCTGGCGCCCATCACAGAAGGCACCCGAAGCTGAGCCCCGTCAGCCCGGGCATCCGGCCCCATGCCCCGGACATCCGGCTCCTCCCGAAGCCCCGGAAATCCGGCCTCTTCACCCGGAAATCAGGCCCCGCCTATCCAGAGAGCACATAACGCATCCACGCCAGCCCGGACATCCGGCCACCCCTGCCCGGACATCCGGCCCGTCATGAAGCCCCGGACATCTGGCCCGTCGCCCGGACATCTGGCCCCTCCTGCCTACGCGCAGTGTATCCCGGCCGAAAGCCCATGTACCCCTTCGCCCCAACTTACACTAGCACTATATATAGACCCCCACCTCCTCCTAGTTAGGGTTAGCAAAGGATTAGCTCATATTTTGTGTGAGAGCTTTGCTCATCCACTTGGTTACCTTCTCCTTGGAGATTTGAGACTCCACCGGAGAAGATCCCCCAAGCGGATTCAAGACCCCTCTTTAGGGAAGAACATCAAGACCTCCTCATGGAGAAGAACCGGTTACCATGTATCGTCCCTAGTTGATTGTGGATCGTGTATCTTACTTTATGTACTCGAGGATCTAGCACACGTGTGACTATTTCTTGTTGGTTGAGTGATTCTCTCGTGTTTCCCCCTCGTTTTCCCCTCGTGTTCCTCGTGTTCTTCGCGGGATCCGCTCCTTTCATGAAAGATCGGGCGATTAGGGTTCTACCCTACATCATCTTGGATCAGAGCTTAGGTTGATCACGATTTCGGAGCCTCCCCGTTGTGTTTTCTAGACTAATTTTGTTGTGTTCTTCCCCAATTTCGAAAATCCCCACCAAAAATAGCCCCAATTTTTTTTTGTGATTTGTTGGTGTGATGATGTTTTGTTGGATTTGATCCATGGATTTGCTTGGTTTCGAGTGGATCTAGTATTTCCCCAAGTTTCCCCACTTTCCATCCACGAAATCTCTCCAATTTTGACCTTGAAATCATCAATTTCCGCCCCCAAATCGAGTTCCTCGAGTTCATCTTCGGATTTGGAGCCCGGACATCCGGCCTGAGCCCCGGACATCCGGCCGCCCCGGAAATCCGGCCATTAGCCCGGACATCCGGCTCCTGGAGCGCATTTCGCGCGCGGTTCTGGACATCAGGTCCCGGATATGCGGCCCGAGCCCCGGATGTCCGACCCCTGGGATTTCAGCTTTTCCTGTTTCACCGTTTGGTGCATAACTAATTCATCCGAAGTCCGTTTTTGACTTTCTTTAGCTCATTTTGATGCTCTTGACATCCCCCTTCCAACAAAAATACTACCAACACCATTTGACTCCATAATTTTTTTGGAACTTTGGCATCTTTGCCTAGGGCTTCCACCACAACCTCCGCATAACCGCCACTGACTTCCGCAACCTAACCAATTTTGTTCCCCATCACATTAGTGGTTGCTTGAGGAGTGATTTGAGTGTCCTAAGGTGTCTAGGCTACTAAGGGATGGTTGCTTCTTCATCAACCACCACCACCACCATAACTTCCGCATAGGCTCAGCAACCATACACTTCTTCCACCCCGACTTAACCCAATTTTGTTTGTGTTGTGAGTTGTGTCTCCTAAGGTGTTTAGGCTACTTAGGGACCGTTCTTCCAACTCCGACACCGTGTATAGCCAACCTTATCCTCCACTTCCGCATTGCGTACTCCACAACCCATCATTGCCATTTCCGTAATCCCATTGAGCTTCCGCAACCACCACCGCATTCCCGCTACCACCATTTGACATTTGAGATTTTGAGTTCGCGGTTTTTCCGTTTCCTAAGGTGTTTCGGCTACTTAGGGACGAGTCTCCATCATCTTGGTATCTCCATCAAGATCACCGCCACTCATCATCGCCAAAGACGGTAACCCCCATATCATCTTGGTATCGTGGTATCCCTCCATTGTATATTCCCTTGCAATTGCATTGATAACCCCTAGCCCATTTTGCGTCACTTGCCTATAGAGACTAGCCATTTGAGTATTGCCGGCAACGTTACTTGTGCACATTAGTGATCTACACCATACATTGCATACATACCATATCATATTGGTATCATATCATCCCTTGTGCCTCAAGTTTGTTCCCGCATATACACAATTGCTATATTGGTTTGTGAATTTCGCAAAGTGGCCATATACAAAAAAAGAATAAGCTTTTAAGCAAAAGAGAAAGAGCAAAGAAGCTTGTAAGCAATAGCCATAGCATTATACCACATTGTCATATCCGATCATCTTGTATCATATCACCGGAACATACATACATAGCATACTTGGGATAGAAAGTTCATACATTTGGAATCTTATAGGTTGTGCACAAGTGTCGTATCCGCCTATTGAGCAATCGTGCTAGCATCTCTCTTGAGTTGTGCAACACGAGTGTTTTCCGTGGATTCCACATTTTGAGCTCATTCCTTGGTTGCACGACCCTATTTATCTATCCGTGTGTGTGTTTCCGTGTACCACATATTGCTATTGGTCTACTTGTTACACTTGTGAATTTGTGAATCTTTTTCAACATTATTGACTCTTGCTAACATTTTGCATTAAATTTTTGTGCCACTATCCTCACCGAGCTCCACCATAAGCCTTATTTGTGTAGGTGTGAGAAACCAACAAGAATTGGTACCAATTGTGCTATTTCCTTGTCCATAGGAGTGATCATTGATCCACTTTCAACTTCGGTCAAGGTACATTTGGTATTCGTTCTTCTCTTTCTACCACTCACATTTTTCTCTTGGAGTGATGGATAGGCAAGCCATTTCATCTCCGGTATTCCACAACAACGACGGCATGAACAACTACATCACCAAAGCGTCAATCTTCGATCTACAACGACAAATGCAAGGCGCACAATCAAGATTGCGAGAGCACATCGAGAACCTCTCCATTGACATTCGTCACTCCGAATCAAGGAAAAGGGACTACATCGACAACAAGCTTTCCACACAAAAGAAGGAGCAAGATGCAAGGATGGAGGAGATTCGGACCTTGTTGATCAACCGTTCTTCCCCTTCATCATCCTCAAGGCGACGACATTCCAATCACAAGTCTTCGAAGCGCAAAAATTGCGCAAGCGCAAGTCCTCCACGTCCACATCTCCATGGCGACCACCATCACGTTCGTGATCCACCTCGTCATGAAGGGCAAGTCACCTCCAAGCGTCATGTGCACGACGATGACGAACGCCACCGAGCTCAAGCACGACAATGACACCATCAACATGAAGATGCTCGAGATGCGCCTACCTACAAGTCCCAACAAGCCCTACTACACGCGAAGGCCAAGTTCAAGAGCACAAGAGAAGAACGCGAGACGAGCACCACCAAGACGGAGCTACGGCTACACCAACCACTTCGGCATCTTTGCCAAGTGTTCTCAAGGCATCTTTGCCTTTGGACGTAAGGCATCTTTGCCTACTTCCCATGAGTTCGCCTACATCGACATCATCAAGTACAAGGCGACCACCGACAAGCGAGGGCGACACTTCAATCTTCGGAAGCCCCTCAAGGAAGATGGCCGAGCATGGGAATTTCCCTTCGGTCATGGAGACGAGCTACGAGGTGCCACATCATTTGGGCCTCCAACAACAAGACGGCGACAAGAAGGTCGAGCAAGGGCCATCCTCTTCGACCACGGCGACGAGCACGAACCTCTTCAACAACATGAAGACGACGCCAATATTGGACTCATACTCCGAGTCAAGCTACGAGACCACTCATGAGACCTTATCTTTGGTCTTCTAGGAGAGTGATGATGTGCGATCTTTGACCTTCATCCATGGCTACGACCACGACATGATTGAGCATGGAGACATTTGCACCAACATCTCTCCGACAACGACATGTGACGAGATGCCCCAATTGCCATGTGAGGAGAGCCACCACCACATGAGTGACATGAGTGACTCCACCACACGTGACATCGAGAGCATTTCCTATGAGAGGATGAGTGTGACCACCACTAGCCCCACACTTGAGAGCATGCCACACATCCTATGTGAGGCTGAGAGCCATTTGAGTGACTCCACCAACCATATGAGTGAGAGCATCCGAGAGGGAGTGAGTGAGCCACAACACCTAGTGGGCGATGTAGTTGACGCGGCATGTGAGGCCACTTTGATTTCTAACGACTTAACCCCTACTCCTAGTGTGTTTTCTTCTTTGGTGCTAGGTCTCCTACATGACGACACGCCTATCCTCGACGAGTCCATACCTCCAATGGAGACAACGATGGCCATGGTGGAAGAAGATGCACCACCCACATGGTTCCATCACGATGAAGATGAGCACGACTTGGTCTTCGACACCTCACCTACAACACATGAGCGATGCCCCAAAGGTAACATAGGTGATGGTGCTTCTCTTGTCCCACTAGTGGACTATTTTACGAATGATTGCTTGCATGATGTTGATCCACCTATTCCCATGCTTCATGCTAGTGCGACTTCTTCATGTCATGACTCACTTATTTATGATAAATATGATGACGAGCATGTCGAGTTGCCTAGTTGTGATGCTATGCTCCATAGGATATCATGTGAAAATTCTTTTGGTCACACCATGTTTGACAATCCATTAACCTTGTCATATGCTATGAGTGAGATATCCCATATTGCATCTTTTCAATCTCAACATAGTAACTATGCATGCCCCATTAAAATCAATCCCATTTGCACTTATGACATAGATGATGAGATGATGGTCATTGGCTTTTGTTTTTCATGTGATGATATTGCCATGCTTCCTTTACACGATTTGCGAAATTCATCTACTATGCCATGCCATGATCACATTGCTCCAAATATGCATTGTTTTGAATGTTGTCAATATTCTCCATGTGATGTTTCCATTAATGCTCATGAGGAGACCCCCATAGTTTCCTCATACATATTAGGAGATTTCGATGCATTCCATACTTTGCATGATTCTCGTAATTGCTTGCACCATATGCATTCCATGAATAACAATGCTCTAAATATATATCATGATGCATTGCCCAATTTGAGTCTCCATTATGCTATACATAACAACAAACCTATCATGATGGATGACATGTTTCTATATCACGCATCTCATTTGTTTGAGCATTGGATATTTTGTGCTAACCAACACAAGCACGTGCGCATCATGATGGATGATGTGTACATCTACCATGCACACACAATTTTCCCTTTGTCTTTGTTTTGTATAGGTACTCATGTATACTCGTCAACCTCTCAATCCCAAGAGTTGACGAAACGAGCTCTTGAGAGCAAAGATGACTTGGGATCCCGTGAACTATCCTTACCACTATTCCTTTCGCGCAATGACTAAGCGCATCTCTCTCACATGGATGTAACACGGCTATGGGCTATATACAGCTCTCTTGCTCATTTTACCGTGTTCAGTTTGCATGTTATGCTTGCTTCTATGCCTTTGCCATGCAATTGTGACCATTGCTTTCATCTACCCATGATTCACAATTATGTTACTCCTATGTGTATTTGCATGCTTGGTGGAGATCCTTGTTGCTATTGCCATGTTTATCATGTGCCTCATGCTATTGATGCTATTTTTCTCATATCCTCCTTTCATGCTTGTGATATGTCTTGTGCATTATTCATGCCCACCATTTGCACATATGACATACTTGACATGATTCTTTCTAGTACGTTGCATCTTTGCAATACTAGCTTGCTTGCATTGATTCACATGATTGCTTGCTTTGTCACATCACCCATGTTCCATTCTTCCTTGCTTTCTTGGGTTGATGACGTATATGTTCATGCCTCTCACATGATATATTTTGTTCATTGTCGCTTGCCTCCAATTGTTGCATCTATGCTTATTGATCATGGAGACTTGGACACTTTACTTGTGATGCATGCTTGCTTGATTGAGCCTATTGTATTTGGTTGTCCTCGCATCATCATATGCCTCCATACTATGAAATGCTCCCTTGTACTTTCTTATGATGAGCATGATGCATCCACTTGTTGGGTATTTTACCACACGAATGATAGGTTTTGCATCTCCGCTAACCTCATTTGTTTTTCCGAGTGTTTGTCATGTTCTTTCATGTTGAAGGATTCACAAGGCGATACCGTCATGACACAATTTGGTCATGTGAAGGCATACACGATGTGCAACACCAACATTTGCGAGAATCTCCTAAAGGTGAACTCTTTCCCTTTGAGCCATCCTCAAATATGCATATTGGATGGGTCACTCTTTCATTGTTGTTTCTTTCTTCTTGTCTACATGTTACATCTATTGGATGGAGGACCGACATTGGAGATGGTACCCATGAACCTTCAAGTTGAGGAGCGCTCGGACTTATTGGATGCACCTTCGAACGTCCACTCATGCCACGACATCGAGCATTGCGACACCTTCGAGTACTTGGATTGCGCCATGTCTTCTTCTTCGTCCAACTACAAGTCCGTCCACGACAACCGTTTCCATGGTGATGAGGTTTTCGAGGTCGGATCTTTCCCAAGGGAGGGGAGATGATGCGGAGCATCCGACGATCATCCCCATGTACACTCGAGCCTACGCCATTGGACCTAAGGTGAACTCACCCCTTTCCAAATCTTCCCTTTCCGCATGTAAGACATGGATGCTACTTCAAGCGCGGACCTTGTGCATCCTCAGGTACACCCGAGGAGACCATGGAGAGACCAAGGACCAAGGCCAATCGTGCGCGGAAGAAAAGGAAGGAGAAGGAAGAAGAGACAGCTGCTACAGGCCCCGGACATCCGGCCCCAGCCCGAACATCCGGACCAGCCCGAACATCCGGCCCGACCCCCGGAAATCCGGCGCCCATCACAGAAGGCACCCGAAGCTGAGCCCCATCAGCCCGGACATCCGGCCCCATGCTTCGGACATCCGGCTCCTCCCGAAGCCCTAGAAATTCGGCCTCTTCGCCTGGACATCCGGCCCCACCTATCCAGAGAGCACAGAACGCATCCACGCCAGCCCGGACATCCGGCCACCCCTTCCCGGACATCCGTCCCGTCATGAAGCCCCGGACATTTGGCCCGTCACCCGGACATCCGGCCCCTCCTGCCTATGCGCACTGTATCCGGGCCGAAAGCCCATGTACCCCTTCGCCCCAACTTACACTAGCACTATATATAGACCCCCACCTCCTCCCAGTTAGGGTTAGCAAAGGATTAGCTCATATTTTGTGTGAGAGCTTTGCTCATCCACTTGGTTACCTTCTCCTTGGAGATTCGAGCCTCCACCGGAGAAGATCCCCCAAGCGGATTCAAGACCCCTCTTTAGGGAAGAACATCAAGACCTCCTCACGGAGAAGAACCGGTTACCGTGTACCGTCCCTAGTTGATTGTGGATCATGTATCTTACTTTATGTACTCGAGGATCTAGCACATGTGTGACTATTTCTTGTTGGTTGAGTGATTCTCTCGTGTTTCACCTCGTTTTCCCCTTGTGTTCCTCATGTTCTTCGCGGGATCCGCTCCTTTCGTGAAAGATCGGGCGATTAGGGTTCTACCCTACATCAGACTCGCAATGGGAAAGATTCTATATTTGTCGTTGTGGACCGTTTCTCAAAAATGGCACATTTTATTCCTTGTAACAAGATAGACGATGCTTCAAATGTTCCTAATATCTTTTGTCGGGAAATATTGCGTCTACATGGTGTGCCAAAGACTATCTTCTCGGACCACGACGTCAAGTTCTTGAGTTACTTTTGGAAGACCTTATGCGCCAAGCTCGGAATCAAGCTTCTATTCTCCACGGCCTATCATCCACAAACCGATGGCCAAACAGAGGTGACAAACCGCACACTCTCCGCTCTACTTCGAGTACTCATCAATAAGAACATCAAGGAGTGGGAGGAGTGCCTACCTATCGCCGAGTTCGCCTACAACCGAGCAAGACACTCAACAACCGGCAAGTCTCCTTTCGAGGTCGTTTACGGATTCAACCCATTGTCACCATTGGAAATTCTTCCTCTACCACTCCAAGAGCGCATCAATTTGGACGCAAGTGCGCGTGTGACACATCTCAAGAAGATGCATGCAGATACAAGAAACACCATCGAGCGCCAAGTTCAACGTCTTGCGACCAAGCTCAACTTCAACAAGCAACCTATGGTCTTCCACAATGGTGATCTTGTGTGGCTACACCTTCGCAAGGACCGCTTTCCACAAGAATGCAAGTCCAAGCTTTGACCACGAGCGGATAGACCCTTCATGGTGCTTGCACTCTACAACGACAACGCTTACAAGATCGACCTCCCGCGCGACAAGTACAACGTGAGCGACATCTTCAACGTCAAAGATCTCTCTCCCTTCCATGGTGATGAAGAATTTGATCCGAGGACGGATCTTCCCCAAGGGAGGGGAGATGATGCGGAGCATCCCAAGGCCATGCCCATGGACCCAACTACATCTACTATGACACCTCTTGGACCCATGACACGAGCACATGCAAGAGCTCTTGAAACCGAGGTGACATCTCTCCTGTCACAATTCCACTCCGATCCACTTGAGACATGGCTACTACCTCAAACGGAGATGTTTTGTGTCATTAGGTAACAAGGAACCAGCTTGGAAGGAGCTACAGAAGGAGACGGACGTCAAGAGCCTGAAGAGGAGCTGCACACGCCAGGATGAGCGGTACTACCGTTGGCGAGCGGTACTACCGCTGAAGCCCTTCAAGCGGTACTACCGCCGGACATCCGCTCCACTGCCGCTCAACCCGACAAATCCCTGTGTTCGCACGACCCGGGTCCGGTACTACCACCTGTACCAGCGGTACTACCGCTTTGAGCGGTACTACCGCCCGTTGCCCGGTACTACCGCCCTGCCTGTGCGCAGAGAACGGGCCTAGGGCCCATGTATCCCCTTGTCACATACCCTTTCGTGGATTTAGACTATATATACTTGTCCCTTAGCCCCGTACTAGGGTCAGCAAATGTTTAGCTCAGATTTGTGAGAGAGCTTTGCTCATCCACTTGGTTACCATCTCCTCAGAGATTCGAGCCTCCACCGGAGAAGACCCCCCAAGTGGATTCAAGACCTCCTTTCGGAGAAGATCATCAAGACCCCCTCTTGGGCGGCCCCATCAAGACCTCCTCACGGAGATGAATCGGTTACCGTGTATCGTCCCTAGTTGTCCGTGGATTCGTGTATCGATCTATGTACTCGAGGATCTAGCCCATGTGTGACTTATTCGTGTCGGTTTAGTGATTTCCTCATGTGTTTCCCTTCCGTTCTTCCTCGTGTTCTCCGTGATTTCCCCGGGATCCGCTCCTTTCGTGAAAGATCGGGAGATTAGGGTCTCTACCCTACATCAAGATCCCCCCCCCCGTGGATTCAAGACCTCCTCACGGAGAAAACCGGCTACCTTTGTATCATCCGTTGTTGACTTCGGATCTTGTATCTCACCTTTGTGTTCATCGATCTAGCGCATGTGTGATCTATTCTTGTTGGTTGAGTGATTCTCTCATGTTTCCTTGTGTGTTTTCCCTCGTTTCCCCTCATGTTCTTCGCGTTCTTGGGCGGGATCAGCTCCTTTCGTGAAAGATCGGCCCCTAGGGTTCCTACCCTACATCACCACTCTTCTCCACGGCTTACCATCCTCAAAGAGACGGCCAAACTGAGGTGACCAACCGCACACTCTCTGCTCTACTTCGAGTACTCATCAAGAAGAACATCAAGGAGTGAGAGGAGTGCCTACCTATCATCGAATTCGCCTACAACCGAGCAAGACACTCAACAACCGGCAAGTCTCCCTTCGAGGTCGTCTACGGATTCAACCCATTGTCACCATTGGACATTCTTCCTTTGCCACTCCAAGAGCGCATCAATTTGGACGCAAGTGCGCGTGTGACACATCTCAAGAAGGTGCATGAAGATACAAGAAACACCATCAAACGCCAAGTTCAACGCCTTGCGACCAAGCTCAACTTCAACAAGCAACCTATAGTCTTCAACATTGGTGATCTCTTGTGGCTACACCTTCACAAGGACAGCTTTCCACAAGAACGCTAGTCCAAGCTTCGACCACGAGCGGATGGACCCTTCAAGGTGCTTGCATGCTACAACGATAATGCTTACAAGATCGACCTCCCGCGCAACAAGTACAACGTGAGCTACATCTTCAACGTCAAAGATATCTCTCCCTTCCATGGTGATGAGGATTTCGATCCGAGGTCAGATCTTTCCCAAGGGAGGGGAGATGATGCGGAGCATCCCACGATCATCCCCATGGACACCACCTTAACTATCCAAGCTCCATGTGGGCCCATGACAAGAGCTAGGGCGCGTGCTATTCAATCCAAGGTGACATCACTCCTACTTGAGTTTCCCTCCTCTTCAAGTGAGAAATGGCTACTGCCTAAGTCCGAGATGCTATGTGTGATCAGGTACAACACTCAAGACACGGAGCTGAGGGCTGAAGAAGAAGAGACATGCGTCAACACTCTGGACCGCCCGGAACCTCCGACCAGAGCCCGAAACTTCTGGCCCCTAGACCCTCCAGCCGGACCGGCGCTTCCGGCCTCCGACGTCTTCGACCAGCCCAGGCGTGCCAACTCTCTGGTTAGCCCGGAACTCGTCTCGGACCTTCTGGCACCAGGAACCTCTGGCCAGCCCGAACCTTCCGGCCCCCGGATTCCAACCCAGCTCCACCCGCGCCAACTCTCTGGTTAGGCCGGACCCTCCCTAGAACCTCCGGCGTCCAGAACTTCTGGTCTCGCCCGGAACTTTCGGCCCTGCCTGCGCGCAGCGACTTGCGCTGAGGCCCGTGTACCCTTTCGTCACTTAGACTATAAATACTCTTCTCCTACCTACGTTTTAGGGTTAGCAAAGGTTTAGCTCATGTTTGTGTGAGAGCTTTGCTCATCCACTTCGTTACCTTCTCCACGGAGATTCGAGCCTCCACCGAAGAAGATCCTCCAAGCGGATTCAAGACCCCTTTTAGGGAAGAACTCAAGACCTCCTCTCGGAGAAGATCGTCTACCCTTGTATCGTCCTTAGTTCTCCCTGGATCATGTATCTTCTCTTATGTACTCAAGGATCTAGCACATGTGTGACTTATTCTTGTTGGTTTAGAGTTTCCTCTTGTGTTTCCCTTTGTGTTTTCCCTCTTTTCCCACTCGTGTTCCTTGTGTTCTTCGCGGGATCCGCTCCTTTCGTGAAAGATCGGCCCCTAGGGTTCCTACCCTACATCAGGTTGCAGGCGGTGTCCATGATGAAGATCGACCTGCAGAAAAGTTAGGTCGCGCCAATGCCTGTCGATCCTGCACTTCACGTTCAGCTTTGCAAGCAAGATGGAATAAACGAGTGATATTATTATATTCCTTATACTCTAGAATCATACAAGTATAGATTCATTATCCTCAACAATACCACACCGAATCATACAAGTTTGTAATTCCTGATAATATTCTTCTACATAATTTTTTCCTTGCCTTAAACGCTGCAATTTTTGAAGTAATTCCCGTTGATAATATGGTGGAACCCAACAAGTATGCGTAGCAGATTTCAAAACAGCGCAAGTAGTTGGAATATTATTCAGATATTATCTACGATGTTCAGACCACCACACACAAGCAAAACTAGTGAAAGCACAAAGTGTAGCAGCAACACGTCTCTCCATGGGATAATCTAAACATGTAAAACATTGTTTGGTTTCTAACTCCCAAGTAAGATATATATAAGGAACCTATCTACCCTTAAATGGTGGAATATTCAATTTTAGTTTAGGGAGATGGTCATGATCTCATACCTGAGGGGGAGCCCTACCATTGCCATTATTTGCATGTGGACGACCTGGTGGTTGTGGTGCTGGTGGTTGCACAGAGTTCTGATTTTGATCAACCTCATCCTCATAATCTCCCGCATAATCATCCACCTCCGCATTAGCAGCAGGAGCCACAGAAGTATCAACAACAACACCAACAGTTTAGCCAGGCTCAAGAGGGACATGGCTCGCTTGACGGAGGGCTGTTTCGCGATGTGGAGGTAGTCGTCGTCGTCGTCGTCGTTGTTGTTGTTGTTGTTGTTGTTGTTGTTGTTGTTGTTGTTGTTGTTGTTGTTGTTGTTGTTGTTGTTGTTGTTGTTGTTGTTGTTGTTGTTGTTGTTGTTGTTGTTGTTGTTGTTGTTGTTGTTGCAGAGGTGTAGTAGGTGTAGTCGGTGGTGGTTGTAGAAGACGCGCAAGCGGTTCATTAGATTTCTTATCGAGCTTTGTTTCGAACGTGATGTAGGGTAGAACCCTAATCGTCCGATCTTTCACAAAAGGAGAGGATCTCGCGAAGAACACAAGGAACACGAGGGGAAAACGAGGGAAACATGAGAGAATCACCCAACCAACAAGAAATAGTCACACATGTGCTAGATCCTCGAGTACATCAAGTAAGATGCATGATCCATGATCAACTAGGGACGATGATGTAGGGTAGAACCCTAGTGGCCCGATCTTTCATGAAAGGAGCAGATCCCGCGAAGAACACAAGGAGGGAAACGAGGGGAAAATCACGAGGAGAATACAAGAGAACACACAAACCAACAAGTATAATCACACATGTGCTAGATCCTCGAAACACAAAGAGAGATACAAGATCCAAAGTCAACAACGGACGATACAAGAGGTAACCGGTTCTTCTCCGTGAGGAGGTCTTGAATCCACAAGGTGATCTTCCTGTGAGGGGTCTTGAATCCAAGGTGGATATTCTCCATAGAGGGGTCGCGATCTCTCTTGTGGAGTAGATCCGATATGGATGAGCGAAGCTTTATCTCTCAAATGAGCTATCACAACGCTAACCCTAAAACGTAGGTGGAGGGGGAGTATATATAGTCTAAGGGGCGAAGGGGTACATGGGCCATGGCCCAGATGCGCTGCATGCAGGCAGGGGGCGGATGTCCGGGCCTTCTCGAGATGCCGGATGTCCGGGCGCTGGAGCCGGATGTCCGGCCTGGCAGGGTCCAACCTTGTTGCTCTCTGGAATGGCGGGGTCCGGATTTCCGGGCTAGAGACCGGATGTCCGAGGGCTCGGGACGTGCCGGATGTCCGGGCTGGTCGCCGGATGTTCGGGCCCTGTAGACTTGGCCGCTGGCTCCTTGCTGCTGGTGACACGTCCAGGGGCCGGATGTCCGGGCTAGGGCCGGATGTCCGGGTCCGGGAAGCTGTCTATGTATTCTTCCGTCGTTGCTTCCATGCTTCCCTCGCGGATGGTGTAGTTGTTCCTTGGCGCTTGCACTCCTCCTCATCGTCCATAGTGTTCCGACAATACCTATGCATGCACACGAGAGGGGTGTCAAGTAGTATACCATCCTTGAAGGGGTCAAGTGAGCACATGTAATGGAGATGATTCACCTTTATGTATGTGAAGTAGATGTTGCACGTGTCACTTGCCAAATGGATTCTTGACATGGTGATGTCCATAGGATGCTCCACATCATCTCCCCTCCCTTGCGAAAGATCCGACCTCGGATCGAAATCCAAATCACCATGGAAAAGAGATGGCGTCACCGTGTAGGAGTGGTCGATCACCAAGTTCTCATCATCTTGAAGCTCGAAATGGGCACTCTCCAATGTCGCACCATCTTGGGATTCCTTCAAAAGTAGCAAAGACAACAAACACTTGGAAAAACAAATGTGGTTAGGGTTAGTGCAAACAAAGCATTCAAGAGGTGATTCACCAAACAAGTGTTGTCATCATGCAAAGCATATGGTGTGACAAAGGATTGTGAATGAGATTAAAGCATATCAATCGAGCACAAGCAAAGAAATTGTGGGGACAATCATGTGAATGTGAGGTAGTGATGCACATATGTGTGACAAGAGAAGAAGCATCTACCTCAAGTTCATAGCAAGCATGGGCAAATTGCTCAATGAAAGGTCTATGGTAGGCATAAGAAGCATTCACAACACCAAATAAAATGAAGTGTCTAAACACATGGGTCAAGTGCAAGACAATACAAGCATAATGTGCATTGGGTGTAGTGAATTTCTTGTGGCACTCAACACAATGGAAAGAGAAATTGTTCATCATGTGTGAGGCAATCAAGGCAAGCATGTAGCAGTCAATGGGACATGTCATTTGTGAAGTGATGACATTGTTGCAACCAAACATGTGATTGGAGCAAGTAATCCAAGAATTGGATGCAACACACAAGGCATATATATCATGATGCATGGAATTGTGAAAATGACAAGCGGAAGCAAGATCTCTAACATGTGCGCAAGCAAGGGGTCCAAGATGACAAATAAGTCGCATGGTGCAAGCAACACAAGTAGTATGATCCACAATATGCATGCTCATGGTTTGGGGGTTCGCAAAAGAGAAGGATATCACCTTGAAAGCATGTTCTTGTGTGTCCTTCACAATGCCGAAGTACAAGCAAGTGCGATGTAGAATCATCGTGGTAGAAAGTGGTTCGCTCTCAAGAGCTCGGATTGTCAACTCACGTGACGTGGAAGTTGACATGAAGTCCAAGTATCCTACACATGCACACAACAAAACAAAGAACGTATGCGCATGGTCGATAAACACATCATCCATCATGATGATTCTGTTCTCTTGCACATAACCATTAGAAGCACAAGTGCATGAACAATATGATGCAACAATGGCAATATTCATGGCACGAGGTATATGGGGCAAAGAAGGAAGACAAGCATTAATGAGGACATCAATACCATTGTTACACCCAAAGCCCCTGCTGCTATACATACTAGACCAATTACTAGAGCTCGCGCACGCCAATTGAATTATCGGGTACTTTCATTTCTTGGTAACGATTCTAATGTTAATGAGAATATGATGCTGCCTAAATTGGATACATTTGTTTTGCTTACAAATGTAGGGCCTAGCTTGGACAAGAAAGATGAACCTTGGAGAAAGTTCAAGCATGGAGATGATGGCATGCACAAGGGGAACAAGAATGGAGTTACAAGTGATGATACTAGGACTCTGAAGCCACCATAATGAGTACATGAAGCATGGGACGAAATATACAAGATGCCACTTCATAAATTTCGTCTAGAGGCTATTCTAGGTGCTGCGTCACCTTATTATTGGGCCAGGCCCATGTATTTTTGAAGTACTTAAGTATAGGCTGTTTTTAGAGTCCATATGTGTGGGGAAACAAGAGTTAGGGTTGGTATCAGACCCCTCCCCCAAGGGCCACGAAATTCCCCCTCTCTCCTCCATATATACAACCCTTAGGGCATTGTTTAGACATTGGGTTTTGTTTAGACTAAAATTTCGCCATAGCTGCAACTTCGTGTCCTTCGTTTGTGTCCAACGACCAGACCAAGACGTCATAGAACCCCACGTTCATTAATAAAGCTTTCCTCTTTTATTCGCAATATCCAGATTGCAATCTCAGTTTCTTGCTTGTTCTTCGTTTGTTCGCAGGAAATAGACCCTCGTGGTCAGGTTGATCGTGCTCCGACGTGGTCAATAACCCTCGGAAGTTGGTTTAGCGATTGCTAAGGCGCGACGTCTTCGCACATTCGTAGTCGGATCGTCAAAGTCGACTCCCACATAAAACGATATCTATCTCATCGAAACATCGGGACACCTTTGCCTCTATCAAGTGGTATCAGATTTTCAGGTTGCTCGGTGAGATTTTCCAGTTTTTCATAGCTTAGATCGAGTCTGTTCTTCATACCTACAGTCCACGAAAAAAGCCAAAAAAAATTTAGGGTTAGTTCATCATATCCGAACCAATCTGAGCCTTTGCATAGTCTTTTCAGTATTTTGCTTTGTTGAATTTGCAGTTGCATCATCGTGTTTAGTTGCTGGTCTTAGAGTCTAGTCTTTTAGATTTTCAAGTTCTGGTCATAAGTTGTCACGCTGCCGCCACACCATCATCATCGCTCCTGCCATCTACCACCACCGCTTATCCGCCATCGATCCGTATCCATATACCACCACCATTCCGTCTCCATATACCATCACCAATCCGTATCCACATACCACCACCAATCCGTATCCATATACCACCACCGCTCCCATATCCTACCATCATATATCCACTACCAGTTCAAGTTCCTTTCATATTAGGTTTGTTTTCGAGGTCCGTCTAATTTCCGATTCGTGTTTCCTTGCCTGAGTAGGTCTCGGAAAAAAAGAAAAAGAAAAAAAAGAGTCTGGAGACCCCCGGGCAGTTTTTAGGCCAAAATTTTCACAGGCAAAAATATATTTTCCCTATCCTATATTTAGGCTTTCTGAGTCTTTTGAGCCACGTGCCATCATAGTGATTTTTTGTCGCACTTTTTCGTCGTCGCTGCCCTGATTTCCGAAAAAAAGTCCACAAAAAAATTTCATGCCCATCCTACCAGTTTGACGAGGGAAGAGTTTTGAGACACTCGCCATTATAGTCATTTTTCGCAAAAAAAAACGAAAAAAAAGAGGAGCGCAAAAATAAGAGCGAAAAAAAAAGTTCCAGGGTGTGCTTTTCCTTTGTTTACGTGCAGCTCCGTGAGTTTGTTAGTGTTCTAGGCTCGCGTCTCTAGCACGGTCTAGCCTAGGACCAGCACAGTACCGTCGTTGAGCGTTTATTCAACTTTGCATATCTGAATTGATTATTGCTGACCCTTTTTGCTACCATATTATAAGCCTTCCCAGCTCCACATACATCTACCCATGCGTTTAACTCTCCCTGGTCCAAGTAGCTAGAATAGGATATAATCTACAATGTTCAGACCACTCTAGAGTACAAGGAGTATACTAATATCACTCGTTTATTCCATCTTGCTTGTAAAGCTGAACGTGAAGTGCAGGATCGACAAGCATTGGCGCGAACTAGCTTTTCTGCAGGTCGATCTTCAGCATGGACACCACGTGCATCCTCCACATCCACTCCACCAGCACCTCCATCAGGTGCCACCTCCAGCCGTGATACAAGAAAGCAGGTACAACCACCACTATCAGCCAAGAGCACACCTGCCGGACCTGCGAAGAGCTCTTCTTCTTCCATGGCATCAACAGGGCACACAAGTGATATTATTTGTCATCGTTGTAAGGGAAGAGGACATCTTGCGAGAGAATGCCAATCTCAGCGTGTGATGATTGCTACTGAGGATGGTGGGTATGAGTCCGCTAGTGACTATGATGAGGAGACTTTGGCACTTATTACACATGAAGAACACAGTGGAGAGGATTCTGATCATGAAACGCAATACATGGCTGCTGAAGATGCTGACAGGTATGAATGTTTAGTTGCTCAACGTGTTTTGAGTGTGCAGGTTGCACAAGCTGAGCAAAATCAGAGACATAATCAGTTCCATACAAAGGGAGTTGTGAAGGAATGTTCTGTTCGCGTTATCATAGATGGAGGGAGCTGCAATAACTTGGCTAGCATGGAGATGGTGGAGAAGCTATCTCTCACCACAAGACCACATCCACATCCTAACTACATCCAATGGTTCAACAACAACGGCAAGGTTAAGGTAACACGTACTGTTCGTGTGCATTTAGTATCTCTACATATGCTGATTATGTTGATTGTGATGTGGTACCTATGCAAGCATGTTCCTTATTACTTGGCAGACCATGGCAATTTGATAAAAAATCTATACACCATGGTAGAAACAATTAGTATACTCTTGTTCATAAAGATAAAAATATTACTTTGCTTCCTATGACTCCTGATTCCATTTTGAAAGATGATATTAATAGAGATAATAAAGCAAAACAGGAGAAAAATAAAAGTGAAAATCAGATTTTGGCAAAAGAATTTGAGCAACAAATGCAGCCTAATAATAAACCATCTAGTGTTGCTTCTGAAATTAAATTGAAAAGTGCATGTTTACTTGCCACCAAATCTGATATTGATGATTTAGATTTTAGCAAATCTGTTTGCTATGCTTTTATGTGCAAAGAGGCATTATTTTCATTCGAGGACGTGCCTTCCTCTTTGCCTCCTGCTGTCACTAACATTTTGCAGGAGTTCGCTGATGTCTTTCCGCAAGACGTGCCACCGGGATTACCACCTATTCGAGGGATTAAGCATCAAATTGACTTAATTCCCGGTGCATCGTTACCCAACCGTGCACCATACCGTACCCATACAGAAGAGACGAAGGAGATTATGTGTCAAGTACAAGAACTGCTCGACAAAGGTTATATACGTGAATCCCTTAGTCCTTGTGCTGTTCCTATCATTTTAGTGCCGAAAAAGGATGGTATGTCGCGTATGTGTGTTGATTGTAGAGGCATTAATAATATTACTATTCGTTATTGTCATCCTATTCCTAGGCTAGACGACATGCTTGATGAATTGAGTGGCTCTACAATATTCTCCAAAGTAGATTTGCGTAGTGGATACCGTTAAATTCGTAAGAAATTGGGAGATGAATGGAAAATAGCATTTAAAGTTAAGTTTGGTTTATATGAGTGGTTAGTCATGCCTTTTGGGTTAACTAATGCACCTAGTACTTTCATGAGACTAATGAACGAAGTTTTACGTGCTTTCATTGGGCAATTTTGATTAGGACATCAATACCATTGTTACATGCACAGCCCATGCTGCTATACATACTGGACCAATTACTAGAGCTTGTGCACGCCAATTGAATTATCAGGTACTTTAGTTTCTTGGTAATGATTCTAATGTTCATGAGAATATGGTGCTGCCTAAATTGGATACATTTGTGTTGCTTACAAATGAAGGGCCTAGCTTGGACAAGAAAGATGAACCTTGGAGCAAGTTCAAGCATGGAGATGATGGCATGTGCAAGGGGAACAAGAACAGAGTTACAAGTGATGATACTAGGACTCTGAAACCACCATAATGAGTGCATGAAGCATGGGACGAAATATACAAGATGCCACTTCATAAATTTCGTCCAGAGGATATTCTAGGTGCTGTGTCACCTTATTATTGGGCCAGGCCCATGTATTTTCGAAGTACTTAAGTATAGGCTGTTTTTAGAGTCCGTATGTGTGAGGAAAGAAGAGTTAGGGTTGGTTTCGGACCCCTCCTCCAAGGCCACGAAATTCCCCCTCTCTCCTCCATATATACAGCCCTTAGGGCATCGTTTAGACTTTGCGTTTTGTTTAGATTAAAAGTTCTCCATAGCTGCCACTTCTCGTACTTCGTTTGTGTCCAACGACCAGACCAAGACGTCACAGAACCCCACCTTGATCGATAAAGCTTTCATCTTATATTCGCAATATCCAGATTGCAATCTCAGTTTCTTGCTTGTTCTTGGTTTGCTTGCAGGAAACAGACCCTCGTGGTCAGGTTGATCGTGCTCCGGCGTGGTCAATAACCCCTCGGAAGTTGGTTTAGCGATTGCTAAGGCGTGACATCTCGCACGTTCGTAGTCGGATCGTCGAGGTCGACTCCCACGGAAACGATAGCCACCATCTCATTGAAACATCAGGACACCTTTGCCTCCATCAAGTGGTATCAGATTTTCAGGTTGCTCGGTGAGATTTTCCAGTTTTTCATAGTTGAGATCGAGTATGTTCTTCATACCTACAGTCCACGAAAAAATCCAAAAAAAATTAGGGTTAGTTCATCATTCCGAACCAATCTGAGCCTTTGCATAGTCTTTTCAGTATTTTGCTTTGTTGAATTTGCGGTTGCATCTCGTGTCTAGTTGCTGGTCTTAGAGTCTAGTCTTTTAGAGTTTGGAGTTCTGGTCATAACTTGTCACGCCGCCGCCGAACCATCATCATCGCTCCTGCCATCTACCACCACCGCTTATCCGCCATCGATCCGTATCCATATACCACCACCAATCTGTCTCCATATACCATCACCAATCCGTATCCATATACCACAACCAATCCGTATCCATATACCACCACAGCTGCCATATCCTACCATCATATATCCACTACTAGTTCAAGTTCCTTTCATATTAGGTTTGTTTTCGAGGTCCATCTAATTTCCGATTCGTGTTTCGTTGCCTGAGTAGGTCTCGGAAAAAAAGAAAAAGAAAAAAAGAGTCTGGAGACCCCCGGGCAGTTTTTAGGCCAAAATTTTCACAGGCAAAAATATTTCTCCACATCCTATTTTTAGGCTTTTCTGAGTCTTTTGAGCCACGTGCCATCATAGTGATTTTTTGTCGCACTTTTTCGTCGTTGCTGCCCTGATTTCCAAAAAAAAAGTTAAAAAGAAGTCCGTGCCATTCCTATCAGTTTGACGAGGGAAGAGTTTTGAGACACTCGCCATTATAGTGATTTTCGCCCAAAAAAAAGAGGAGCACAAAAAAAAGATGAGCGCAAAAAAAAGAGCGAAAAAAAAGTTCCAGAGTGTGCTTTTCCCTTCTTTACATGCAGCGCCGTGATTTTGTTAGTGTTCTAGGATCACGTCTCTAGCACGGTCTAGCCTAGGACCAGCACAGTACCGTCGTTGAGCGTTTATTCAACTTTGCATCTCTGAATTGATTATTGCTGACCCTTTTTGCTACCATATTATAAGCCTTCCCAGCTCCACATACATCTACTCGTGCGCTTGACACTCCCTGGTAATCCCTCTATCCAAGCTTTCAGAGTTTTGACTACGATGGTTGCCGATCACCGCCTGCTGCTGGGTAAGAACTGGTAAGAATTTGAGATTTTCTTGACGGATTTGTGACATCCACCACCACCTCTTGTTAGCAGTCTGTAGGATCATATTCTTGTGTGTTTCTATTGCTGCTAACCATGGCAGGATCACAAGCCGACGAGACTGACTAGGAGAACCTGACGAACAAAGAGCTACATGATAAATTTCAGCAAATGATGAGTGGACAGGTGCAAGATGTGCAAAACATATTTGAAGAGGCCATGGAGAAGACATTCGAAACAAAGCTCGATAACAGGTTTAATGAATTGCTCGCGCGTCTTCCACCACCACCACCGGCTGCCCCTAACGCACCTCTACAACAACAACAACAACAATGTCGCTTTCCAAATCAAGTGGGACGAGCACCGCGCATTCCCATTGACCCTGGGCAAAATTCTGGTGCCGCTTTTGATTTTTCGAAAAGGGGCGCTTTATTACTTAAAAGGTCTAAGCATTACACCCAGCCTCTGCATAACTAAGATGCACACAGCCACACAAAGTCCTTTGTAAGAACGAAAAAATAGATAGGCGGAATAAAAATATAGAGTTTGTATAACGCCTAAAGCGGAGGTGGGCCAATCCTATGATCATGTTGCAACCCATGTTGGATAAAACTATCCCTCGGCGTATCCTCCAATCGTGTACACACCTCCATAAATAGGTCTCGATTCTCCAAGCGTTGTAGAAAGGACCATAAATGAAGAGTCCCGGTACATCTATAGATAACCTGCATTAGAGAAGTACTTTTATTGTTAAAAACCTTATCATTTCTACATAGCCAAAGCGACCAAATAACGGCTAGCGCTCCCACCCTAAGAAGAGTTCTTAACCTGTGATCAATCCCATGTAACCAGTTGCCAAATACATTGGCAACACTACAAGGTGGATACAAGCCAGAAGCTATGTAACGCCCCGAGTCCGATGTGCCAGGTGTCCTCCAGTTATTCGCTGTTGTTGCCTTGTCATTGCTTGCGTGTCATGCATTGCATATCATGTCATCATGTGCATTTCATTTGCATACGTGTTCGTCTCATGCATGCGAGCATTTTCTCCGTTGTCCGTTTTGCAATCCGGCGCTCCGTTCTCCTCCGGTGGTCATTTCTACCTTTTTCTCGTGTGTGAGGATTAAACATTTCTGGATTGGACCGAGACTTGCCAAGCGGCCTTGGTTTACTACCGGTAGACCGCCTGTCAAGTTTCGTACCATTTGGACTTCGTTTGATGCTCCAACGGTTAACCGAGGGACCGAAAAGACCTCGTGTGTGTTGCAGACCAACACCCCTCCAATTTGGCCCAAAACCCACCTAAACCTCCTCCATCATCTCGGTCGTTCGATCATGATCGCGTGGCCGAAAACCGCACCTCATTTGGACTCTCCTAGCTCCCTCTACCTATAAATATGTGCACCCCATTCATTTTCGCGGACGAAACCCTAGCCTGTTCTCCACGCGCTGCCCGGACATGTCCGCTCCGCCGGCCACCTCACCTCCACCAATCAGAGGACGCCACCTCAGCTCCGCCGCTGACTCCAGCGAATCCGCCATCTCCATGTGTCGCCCGCGCCCTCCTCTCTCTTCCCCCGTGCCGCCACGGCCCTGCGGGCCCGAGGCCGACCCGCCCGGCCCATCTTTGCGCCGCCGCCCACGCCCGGCTCTCCTCCCGCCCGAGCCGCAGCTCCTTCCACCGGCCGCCGGCGGAAGACGCGCGATGCCGCCGCCAGCTTGCAGGTGCCGATGAGTCCGGGCAGATGATGCAACCAAGCTCAGGAGGAGCTCGATGAAGACCTTGTCCTTTGTGTTGTTTCGTTCTAGTTGATTAGTAGTGGAGCCCAGTTGGGGTCGATCGGGGACCGTGTCACATTTAGGGTTTCTTCTTTTATTTTGGCTCCGTAGTCGGGCCCTACTTGTATTTGGATGATGTAATGCTTTATTCATGTAACTGTGTGAAGTGGCGATTGTAAGCCAACTATGTATCTTTTCCCTTATGTATTACATGGGTTGTGTGAAGATTACCTCACTTGCGACATTGCTTTCAATGCGGTTATGCCTCTAAGTCGTGCTTCGACACGTGGGAGATATAGCCGCATCGAGGGCGTTACAAGTTGGTAATCAGAGCCTTCCCCGACCTTAGGAGCCCCCACTGATTGATCGTTTTTTTAGCAGCCGTCGTTGAGTCTAGAAAAAAATGTTTTGAGTCATTTAGGATTTATATAGCGGAGAGTTTAGGAATTCTTTTTACTCCCCAGTCCCTTCGTCGCTCTGTTAAGGCATCCTGACGTAGATTTTTGACTCTTCTCTTCTCGAATTTCACTAAATTTTTTTTAGGATCACGCGGGTATCTTGGAATCGCTCCGATGGTTTTGTGATGAGAACATTGTCTTGGTGCCTCCTGTCAGGGGTTTTGTGGTAGTGTCCCGAGGAGTTGAGCTCCGAGGTGTTGTCGTCACAATTTTATCGTTGCAGTTCTGGAATACCTGAGTTTAGTACGCCGACATCGAAAATCTCTTTAATGCAGTTCGTTGGTGAGATAACCTCGACGCCACCCAGTACTGGGGCGGGAGTTCGGGAGTATTGCCATAACTTGTATAACGGATGCTTTTCGAAGGTTGAGGTAGATGATTTCCGAAGGTTTCTTGGTTATGTGTTGTAGGATGGATACAGCTGGATGTAGGATTTGCTAGTTTTGGGTGAGATATTATGCTTCCCATGTATCCCCAACACCTGATTGCATAACCGGAAAGTTTCGGGAGTTTATAAGTGGGAATTCAAGTAGCTCTTAGGATATCTTTCCAACGGATATATGATATGAAATTGGGGTTCGACGTCTAGTGGTCCGCCTATTCACGGTCGGTTTTACAGTGGTCTCGTTGTGTCTTAAAGAGTCCTTGGCTATGCCGACTCGGGGATGCTTCGTATGTCATGTGCACTGCCTTGTACATGATGGTGCTGTACGATCGAGACCGTGTAGGCCCCACCACAAAAACTTCGGACGAAATCTCTATCATATGTTTGTTCCAGCTTATTCTGCAAGCCAATCCTTTGTTTTGTTTTGAGTTGTGGTATTCGAGTTGCTTCGAAGTTAAATGTTGATTCCATACCTTCCCCAAATGGTGTTCTCATACTCCAATATGAATACTAATCCCTCATGATCATTGAGATTGTGTTGTCAATCCTTTTCAACCGGCGTGTTTCTCTTCAAGTGGATCCGATCATTTCAACATTAGCAAGATCAATCATCACTTCTTCTCAACGGTGTTTGTTTCATCCGTCTCCAAGTTGCCTTTGTTTTCCCACCGTCCCACCCTTATTTCTTCAAGGACTTAGATTTCTTAATCAAATATCTTTTATTCTTGTGAAGTCTCTCCATCCTTTTTCCCGTCAATATTCTTATCCGGTGATTCTCATGAAGATCCTAACGGAGCTTCAAGTTCATCATTATTTGCTCTTTTCTTCTCCGGTGGACTGAACTCAAGTTTTCATGTTGATCATATCCTTTTTCCTCGTTTCGGTGCACCTCATATTCATTCACTTCTCGTTATTCATTTGTTCCGGTCTGCTGAAGATATCTCGAAGATTTGTGTTTCCACTTTGCTTTCGTTCAAGCTATTTTGAAGATGTTATCTCATTCAAGCCTTTTAATTCAACCGGTGCAATCTCTCCTTTAATCATTTCAACGGTGTATCTTTTGAGTGGGCCCTAACCCATAGGTCTTTTCCCAGGATCTTACCTCACTCTTCTTATTTTTCCGGAGTCATAATCAAATTCATTTCAAAGTTTGACGTAAGAATGTTTTATCATCAGTTAAATGTCTTTCTCCAAGATCTTCCAAATTCTTTGCATCATTGGTTAAACTTTTCTATTCTTCTTTATTCCGGAGTGTCTCAACAATTCATGGTGGTGTTTCTCATCGTCATTCTCGGATTTTGAAGACCGAAGAAGAGTTTCTCTTTAATCTTGCTCCATTCTCTTCAAGATTCGTGATTCTAGCTTGTTGCCATCCTCTCGTAATTGTTTTGATCGTGATTATTCTTTTCACCCATCCGAAGCAATTCAAGAGTCTTCTCAGTTTGATTATCCGGAGTCCATCATTTCAGGTTTATTCATTCTCAGCTTTCAGCTATCATTCTCCAAATCTTACCGGCACATCATTAAAGTATTCTCTTATCAGTTTGTAATCTATTCATTCTCATATATCAAATTCCCTGAAGTATCTTCATTCATTCTCTAACTCTTCCCGGTGTTTCTTTATCTTTCCTTCGTTCATTTTCAATTATTACGGTGGTTCGTTCAAGACTTCTCTTCCTTCGTTATCATATCAATTTATTCGTTGTTTTCAATTCTACCGGTGGTTCGTCGAAGACCTTCTTAAGTTTGCGCTATATCTATCTTAACCCTTTCTACGAGAATAAGTAGTGTGCCAAATACGTTGATTGTCATCAATTTAATTGGTGAAGGTTAAGCATAATGTAATTCTTATTCTTGTTTCATCCAAATGATTAATTCCCTATTCCGGAGGTTCATCAAGATTCTTGATCTCAATTGTTCATCTTATCTTTTCTTCCCTAAGTTCCAACCTCTTTCAATTATATTACAACGGAGATTCATCTAATCATTGCAAGGATTCACCTTGTGTTTTCAATTTCTCTTTCTTTTTATTCTTTTGTTACCGGAGTTTCTTCTTAGAGGCTATACATGATGGTTCATCAAGGACTTATTTCCTTCTCGAAGTGTTCATCAAGATTCTTTTCTAAGGAGCTCAAGCATTCTTCATCTTGCATCCGGAGTGCAATTCTTTCTTGCGTATCAATAGAGGTGGTATTACGTCATTCTTGATAATTTGAGTTGTTTCATGTTTCACAAGTTATCGAGAATGGGGTATTTTAAATCCATCAACATCTTCGTCGGAGCTATCTTGTGTCATGTTTCACCTAAAAGCTTTCCCTAAGGATGGTTGTTAACTACGGTGCTTACCAATGACCCAAGTTCTTCATTTATCCTCCCGGTGAAATAAGTTTTTTTTCTCGTCTCCTCGTTCATACCAATCCAATTCTTTTCCCCGTGAGTGGCAGGTTGTCACCTCATAATTTGAGATGTATTCCATAAGACCATATCAAGCTTACTCTTTTCGTTGTTGGATTTCCAACAACTCCGTTCGACCCTTCTCCTTAAGATGCACTTTCAAGCTCTTTTGTAGCAGAAGTTGCCTTTTTCTTCTACGTTCTTTTGTCTCAATTATCCTTATCCTATTCTTTCTCCCGGAGGTCTATTGATGTTGCTCTTCTCAACCCATCATCTCGTTTGTCTAAGATCATGTTCTTTTCATGATTGCCCATTTAACCGGAGTGTCGTGCCCTCTTTTCAAGTTCTATCTCCTTATCAAGTTCTTATTCAATTATTTTCATTTCAACCTGAGTGCTGCCCGAATTTGGTCTTCCTTGATCCCCTTCTTTAACCGGAGTGTTTTCAATATATATCTTGCCCTTCAACCTCAAGGTTTTTCGCAATGCTCTTTGTCCCTCTTTTCTAACGGAGTGTTTTTGACCTAGTTCACCTTCGTTGTATTCTTTTCTCGAATTTGTTCAACCTCGCAAGGTTCTTTGGTTTCACTCGTTTGTCAAAGAAGCAACTTAGCGTTACCTCTTCTCTTTCTCTTCCGTTTTCCCTCCGGTGGTCATTTCTAGATCTCGGGACGAGATCCTCTCGTAGTGGTGGAGTGTTGTAACGCCCCGAGTCCGATGTGGCAGGTGTCCTCCAGTTATTCATTGTTGTTGCCTTGTCATTGCTTGCGTGTCATGCATTGCATATCATGTCATCATGTGCATTTCATTTGCATACATGTTCGTCTCATGCATCCGAGCATTTTCTCCGTTGTCCGTTTTGCAATCCAGCGCTCCATTCTCCTCCGGTGGTCATTTCTACCTTTTTTCTCGTGTGTGGGGATTAAACATTTCCGGATTGGACCGAGACTTGCCAAGCGGCCTTGGTTTACTACCGGTAGACCGCCTGTCAAGTTTCGTACCATTTGGACTTCGTTTGATGCTCCAACGGTTAACTGAGGGACCGAAAAGGCCTCGTGTGTGTTGCAGCCCAACACCCCTCCAATTTGGCCCAAAACCCACCTAAACCTCCTCCATCATCTTGGTCGTTCGATCACGATCGCGTGGCTGAAAACCGCACCTCATTTGGACTCTCCTAGCTCCCTCTACCTATAAATATGTGCACCCCGTTCATTTTCGCGGACGAAACCCTAGCCTCTTCTCCACGCGCCGCCCAGACATGTCCGCTCCGCCGGCCACCTCACCTCCACCAATCAGAGGATGCCACCTCAGCTCCCCCGCCGACTCCAGCGAATCCGCCGCTGCCATGTGTCGCCCGCGCCCTCCTCTCTCTTCCCCCGCGCCGCCGCGGCCGACCCGCCCGGCCTATCTCTGCGACGCCGCCCACGCCCGGCTCTCCTCCCGCCCGAGCCGCGGCTCCTTCCACCGGCCGCCGGTGGAAGATACGCGACGCCGCCGCCAGCTTGCAGGTGCCGATGAGTCTGGGTAGATGACGCAACCAAGCTCAGGAGGAGCTCGATGAAGACCTTGTTCTGTGTGTTGTTTCGTTCTAGTTGATCAGTAGTGGAGCCCAGTTGGGGTCGATCGGGGACCGTGTCGCATTTACGGTTTCTTCTTTTATTTTGGCTCCGTAGTCGGGCCCTGCTTGTATTTGGATGATGCAATGCTTTATTCATGTAATTGTGTGAAGTGGCGATTGTAAGCCAACTATGTATCTTTTCCCTTATGTATTACATGGGTTGTGTGAAGATTACCTCACTTGTGACATTGCTTTCAATGCGGTTATGCCTCTAAGTCGTGCTTCGACACGTGGGAGATATAGCCGCATCGAGGGTGTTACAAGCTATCTGGATGACTGACCATATAGACTGAGCTAATTTGCATTGGAAGAATAAATGTTTTATTGTCTCATTATGATGACAAAAAACACATCGCGGACTTCCATGCCAATTCCTCTTGATAAGGTTATCTTTAGTAAGAATGACTCCGCGACGAAGATACCATGCAAATATTTTATTCTTAAGAGGTATCTTCATCTTCCATATCTTCTTATTATTATCAACTGGCACATCAGACTGGATTAACGCTCTATACATAGACTCCACTGAGAATTTTCCATTCTCGTGTAGGTTCCATTGAAATACATCAGACCCATGTGACAATTGCACCGTGGACAACCGTTGAAGCAGGATGTACCATGATTGGAGTCTAGGTCTAATTAAATCTCTTCTGAACGTCACATTTGGGAGAAATGATTCCATTACAGTGGCAATAGTATCACCCTTGTGACCCACAATGTTGTATAGAGTCGGATATTGTTCTCGGAGTGTGGAATTTCCTAGCCACTTGTCCTCCCAGAATCTAATTTCCGAGCCGTCCTTAATCGAGAAGGATCCATAGGAGAAGAAATATTTCTTCGTAGCCATTAGACCCGCCCAAAAGTGAGAATCCCCAGGCTTCCAGTATACTTGGGATACCGCCTTGGAGCCCACATATTTCCTCCGCAGGAGGGTTTGCCATACACCATTTTCAGTCAGTAATTTAAACAACCATTTGCCGAGGAGGGCCCTATTCTTAACCTCAAGGTCATGAATGCCCAACCCGCATTGGTCTTTGGGATGACAAACCACAGTCCATTTAGCCAGTCGATATTTCTTTCGCTCGCTATCTCCTTGCCAAAAGAATCTTGATCGGAAATAATCCAATCTATGTAAAACTCCTTTTGGCAACTGGAAGAAGGAGATCATATATTGTACCATATTACTTAGTACTGAGTTTATGAGGACCAATCTTCCACCTAGAGACAACAATTTACCTTTCCAACTACTAAGTCTTTTTTGTAGCCTCTCCTCGACATGTTTCCATTCATCATTTGTGAGTCTCCGATAATGTATCGGTATCCCCAAATACATGATCGGAAACTGGCCCAACCCACATCCGAACAGTTCAGCGTATAGGTGGGCCTCGTCTTGAGCCTTGCCAAAACAAAACAATTAACTTTTATGAAAGTTGATCTTCAGACCTGAGAGCTGCCCGAGTGCTGATAAAATTAATTTCAGATTTCTCGCTTTTTCGAGGTCATGATCCATGAAGAGAATCGTATCGTCGGCATATTGAAGTATAGAGAGACCACCATCATCTAGATGACTTACTACTCCATCAATTTGGCCATCAACCTTGGCACGCTCAATCATGACCGCTAGCATATCCGCCACTATATTGAATAGCATGGGCGATACCGAGTCACCTTGTCGCAATCCCTTCTTTGTTTGGAAATAGTGTCGAATGTCATCATTGACCTTGATGGCAACACTACCTCCAGAAACGAAGCTATGGACCATAGCGCACCACTCTGCAGATAATCCTTTCATTCTGAGAGTCTGTTGAAGAAATGGCCATTTGACTTTGTCATAAGCTTTTTCAAAGTCTATTTTGAGTACCAACCCATTCAACTTTTTCCGATGTAATTCATGGACTGTTTCATGAAGGATAACAACCCCATCTAGGATGTTTCTTCCTTGCATAAAAGCAGTCTGTGAAGGACAAATCATATGTTCAGCAACCGAATTTAGCCTAATAGTCGCAACCTTCGTGAATATTTTAAAACTAACATTAAGGAGGCAAATAGGTCTATATTGTTGTATCCTTTCAGCCTCATTAACCTTAGGTAATAAAATAACTCAGCGAAGATTAAGAGAAACAATTCCAGATGGCCAGCATGTAGGTCACTGAACAAAAGTAGGAGATCCGACTTGATGACTTCCCAGAAGTTCTGGTAAAACTCAGCGGGAAAACCATCTGGACCCGGGGCTTTGTTGTGCTCCATTAGGAAAACCGCCTTCCTAACTTCCTCCTCGGAGTATGGGGCTGTTAGAAGGTCATTTTCCTCATCAGAGACCTGGGGGATGTCATCCATTCGGGACTCATCCATTGAGAAGTTACCTTCCTCTGGGCTTCGAACAAAATTTTATAATAATTAGTGATATAAGATTTAAGTTGCTCATGTCCCTCAATCATGCCCTCATCCTGTTGTAGGGAATGAATAATTTTCTTCCGGTGTCTGCCATTGGCAACTCCATGGAAAAATCTAGTATTCGAATCACCTTTCAGGATAAATGGAGAGTTACTATGTTGGTACCATTTGAGTTCCTCCTCACGCAGCATGCCAGCTATCTGTGCATTCGAATGACTCTTGATCTCGATTTCATGCACATATAGAGGTCTAACCTCTGCCAAAGCTTCTAATTCATCAATGATAGACGAAAGACGAAGCTTCTCCTTTTTGAGGATACACGCAGTGTGCCTAGCCCAACCACTAAGGAACTTACGTAATGCATGAATTTTGTTGTTCCATTTGTGTATTGGGGTAAGCCCGGCAACCGGTTTATCCCACACCTTCTTGACCATGTCATGGAATCCATCCCGATGCAACCAACCCAGTTCAAACTTGAACTTGCGTCTGTGCTGCGGTCGTGGCAATCCAGTAATTAAAAGGATGGGTGCGTGGTCTGAGATAGCCTCTATACGAGGTAGAGCGCGTACAGAAACCATAGGGAATCTGGATTCCCAGTTGGTATCCATTAATACGCGATCTAGTTTCTCATATGTCGGTTCTAGAAGACTGTTCGCCCAAGTTAACTGCCTTCCAATCATGGAAACCTCTCGCAAATCTAGACTGCCTATGACAGCGTTGAAAAGGAAAGGCCAATGATTATCAAACCTACCTCGGCTTTTCTCATTAGGAAATCGTAGCAAATTAAAATCCCCACCGATAAGAATGGGGTAGGGATTCTCCTTCTCTAGATTAACCATTTCACGGAGAAAATCAGCCTTGAACTCATCCTGGGCTGCTCCATACACAGCGACGAGGGTCCATGTGAAGTTGTCGGCTTTGTTCCGGATATGGAGTTTAATGTGGAACTCATCATCCGAACTAGCCAAACATCCATAGTCCCCATGTTTACGCCAAGTAAAATGCCCCCAGAACGACCTCGAGGTGGCCGAGAAATCCAAGTATAGTCTATCCCGCCAGAAAGACGGTTAAGAAGACTTACTGAGAAATCACGTCTCCCCGTTTCAGATAAAGCCAAAAAGTCTAAATTGTGTTGCCTATTACATTCCGCAATGAATAGATGTTTATCCAAGTCACCAAGACCTCTGCTATTAAAGAACATGCCATTCATGAGGAAACAATAGGAGATTTAGAAAAGTTCGCCCTCTTAGAGGATTTATGACATTTTTTCGAATGGTCTGACTTGGATTTATGACCGGAAGCTGTAAGCTCAAGAAATGAGCTAAGCACGGGTTCCTCCAAGCCAACGTCTGAAATCTCCCCTACTACATGAGTGAGTAGCTGACCATCTGATGTGGCATGCAACTCCTCCTCATCTAGATGTGAGATAAAAGATTTGCTAGAAACTCGTGGAGTAACCTTCAATCCGTCATATTCCAAATGTTTCAAAGCATTTGTCGAAACAGAAATATCATTCTCATTATTTCCTAGACTAACACCCACATTATTCAACTTGGAAATGATGGATGTATTAGAAAAGGATAAAAATGATTTGAGTGATGATGAAGTACCTTGGTTGTCGAGGTTCTGTGCCGCTTTACGCCGCATAGCCTTGACCAAAGAGTCCTCGTCAGTGTCCATCCTTCCATCGTCGGCCACCGCATGACGGCCACTTCGGCGTGTAGGTGTCATTCTTGGTGAAGGGTGTTGCGCAAGCACCGCCGCTGAAAGGGGGGATGTGGGTGTAGTAGCAACCACCTCCCCAGCAGTCTCGGCCGCCGTAACACATGGCGGCACTTCCAAAGATGGCCCGACTGGAGGAGCATGCATGGATGAGGCAGAAACGTCCGGCTCCGCCTGAGACTGAGGAGCGGCGGCAAACTCGTCCGGCGCGGACAGAGACCGAAGGGCAGCCGCGGGTGCAGCTATGCACGACTACACACTTGGGGATAGCACTTCACGTCTAGGTTCACTACATGCATGCATGGGTAGCTCCCCTTCCCCAGTATGTGCATGCATGGGTATCTGCACATGAGCTGCATGCCAATTGGCATCAACCTTAGCCACAGGATGTCGGCACCCCGCATGGGCTGTACCATCGGTAGCCTACACCGGCTCGGGAACAGCCGGCTTAGACGCTGCCGTCCGTCTCGACAATGGCGGCTGCGACGCCACCTTCGCAGCTGGTTGTAGGTGTACTGCAGAAGAGTCTGGGCGCCCCGCCGAGCCGCCGGTGACTTGCTCCGACAGGAGGGCAGCGGACTACGACAATGCAGGCCGAGAATGCGATGACGGCTGCCATGCAACCATAGCCTGCAGTGTAGAAGGCGAGGACAACTCCTGTCGGTGAACCCGAGGGGATATTTCGAGACATCTAGGTAACGTGGAATTGACTCTAAGATCCGCGGCAAGCTCCATGCCTCTCGGCGTCTGCGGCACAGAGTTAAACGAAGTGACTGCCAACAACACAGGACCATCTCCCGTCGCACCACCAGAGCCAACAGTCGGCAGCTCCATGCCTCTCGGCGTCTGCGACACAGAGTTAAACGAAGTGACTGCCAACTTGAGTCACATTAGTGTTATTCGCCGGGGCAGAACTAGACGACAGATGGTTGGATGGGTTCCCGGTGTATTCCGATGTGTCCATCTCATTGTCCTTTTCCTTGGCGGCACTATCATCATCAGCATCATCACCCTTGCGTCTCCAAACGAACGGGACAAAATCAGGGTTCGGAATGTAACCCGCCGTCTCCCTTCTGAACAAGAAAGTGTAGCCCTTGAGCTTAACCACCACACCTATTGCAGCAAAAGGACCAGCATCATCGTTCTCCTTTGACAATATCTGAGAGTTTGTCATAGCAACGATAATACGTACAACACCACGACGATGCAGGCTAAGAAGATTGACATCCAATGTCTTGCCCATCAAGGTACCAACATCCCATAAGCCCCAAAAATGACGAACCGTATGGGAAACCCCATCGACATGGAGCCAAATCTGTTGAAGCTCAAGCTTATGTGGGACTTCCTGAGACCTCCATGCGGTAACGGTCATCTAAGCATTAACAGATGGAACGTTCATCTCAATACCATCCACCCTGTCCAAGTCCTCGAAAGACGGAAAGCTAACAAGGTAACCATCAGACCCTTGTTGAATAGCCTCCCACTTCCATTGATGATGTACCAGACATCTCCTAGCAATCTGGATCTCGACAACAGTAGCTGGTACCATCAAACTAGTAACCTGAACTCGGGCTATCGAAGACTGTGTCGATGCTAAATGATCTTTCACCACGCAATCAGGCAACTGGACAAAGTACGTCTCCTCAACACCAACTCTCGAAACAAAAGCACTGGGCCTAGGGAGTTTGAGAACAGGACACTGCAATGTTGGATGAGCGATTTTGTCACAAATATAGCAGTAATGTTGCACAGTGCAATCCTTCACTGCATGCGTATTAACCGCACATTTCCAGCAACGAACCCCTTTCTTAGCCTTGGACTTGGGCGTCGTATCGACCTGCACATCAGACACTGGAGCTGCCAATGGTGGGGTATCAACAATAGCAGGCCCGTTTGGCATCTGAGGATGCTGATATTGCCCATGCTGATATGACTACATGTGCTGCTGCTGAAATTGTTGCTGAACCGGCATGTGTTTCGGAGTGTGTTGAATACCGGGTTGCAAAGCTCCACCCGCAAACTGCTGCTGCTGCGGCTTTTTTTTGCGTTTTTGAACCGGCTGAGGCATCGCCCCACCTGGATGGAATTGCGGAGGGGCGGACACCCTGGTCGATGGAACCCCGTACATGGGATGTTGCCCTCCTGCAACGGCCGTACCGTACGGCGAGACGTACTACCCTCCCTGGACGTAAACAGGGGCTGCTGCATTGATGGAGCATAGTTGTAGACCGACGCCTGTCCATGCTGCTGATGTGCTGGACCGGAGTAGCCCGGCGCCTGCGCCGAAGGACGTGAAGGAGCGGGAGTCGGCCCAATGGCTGATGGTGGGCGAGGGTTTGGACCTCCCGCGGCAGCAGTACCAGGTGCTGTTGGAGGAACGCCCGCCATGGGGCGCTGAAACGTCACGGCGACCGCCGCGTAGGAGCGGGCGACCCCGGTGCAGGGAGGTGATGCCGGAGTTGGAGACGGCATCCGTGAGGTGTGCAGAGGCTTGGCGGCGATCGAAGGATCTGCGTTAGGATACGAGGACGAGGACGAAGCGGTGAAAGGAACTGCTGTGATCGCGGCCTGATGGTTACCAAAACCTGCCCAGATTGCCTTCATGCGCGTCCTCAGAAAGGCCCAAGAAAATACATCTTGGCCCGCGTCCTTTTGTGCATGCATGGGCCCAAAGCCCGAGGACAGCTGAGTTTGAATTCCCTGCGATCTCACCACCAGACCCGGCGCCCGAACGAGGTCAGATCTCAGCGAAACATCCGACGTAGGCGGGCATTGTCGGCTTGCCGCGGAGGGGTTCTGCCTAGCCGTGTCAATGAACTGTCCCAGCACCGGCGGGGGCGTCACCCGGTGCGGTGGCAGGGGTCCACACCAAGCCCCCAAACATAGCGGCCGGGTGACTCTCAGCCCAGACGGTGGGGAAACAGGTTTCCGGACGGAGAGCACCGGGGCCACCGATCTCGACAGCGTCGCCGAACCAACCAGCTCCGAGCCCTCCGCATAGGCGATCCTCTCCTGCTCCCTGCAAGATGGCACACCCGACCTTGGCGGCGACGGTGACCGGTGTTCCCAGAAACGAGATGCCGGCGTCGGGAATCCCGCATCGTCCCAGAACTCCTAGACCAGCTCCGCCTCAGTTTTCTTCTTCCGGCGAGACACCGTGTTCCACTCCCCGCCTCCAACATCCTCCCCAAGCACCTCAAGGGCCAGCTGCACGCCAACAGCCGGCGCATCCTCCTCATTGGAGGAGCCAACGTCCGATCTCAGGCATGAGAATCATGAGCCAGATGAGCTTCCCGACGCTGGCGACGTCGCCAGCCCGGCAGAGGCCGGCGGTGGCGCAAGGGGCAGCTGCCTGCCCCGGGTACCCATCCCAATACATGAGCTATCTTATTGCCCTGGGTGCCGCTGTTGATGCTTCTGCTGCTCCTGCTGCTATAGCAGAGGTGGAGGACCATTACGAGGATGAGGTTGACCAAAATTAGAACTACATGCAACCACCAGCACCAGGTCGTCCTCATGCATATCATCGCAACGGTAGGGCTGCACCACCACCTGAGGTACATGACCATCTTCCTAAACTAAAATTGAATATTCCACCACTTGAGGGTAGATATGTTACTGATATAGATCTTACTTGGGAGTTAGAAACTGAACAAAGATTTACATGTTTACAATATCTTGAGGAGAGACGTGTTCCTGCTACTGTTTGTGCTTTCACTAGCTTTGCATGCGTTTGGTGGTCTGAACATTGTAGATTATATCCTATTCCAGCTACTTGGGCTGCTTTGAAAACTGCTATGCATACTCGTTGGGTTCCACCATATTATCAATGTGAATTACTTCAAAAATTGCAGCGTTTACGACAAGGAAAAAATTCTGTAGAAGAATATTATCAGGAATTACAAACTGGCATGATTAGATGTGGTATTGTTGAGGAGAATGAAGCTATGCTTGCACGATTTACAGGTGGATTAAATAAAGAGTCTCAGACCATTCTAGAGTATAAGGAGTATACTAATATCACTCGTTTATTCCATCTTGCTTGTAAAGCTGAATGTGAAGTGCAGGATCGACAACATTGGCGCGAACTAACTTTTCTGCAGGTCGGTCTTCATCATGGACACCACGTGCATCCTCTACTTCCACTCCACCAGCACCTCCCTCAGGTGCCACCTCCAGCCGTGATACAAGAAAGCAGGCACAACCACCACTATCTTCCAAGAGCACACCTGTCGGGCCTGCACAGAGCTCTTCTTCCATGGCATCAACAGGGCACACAAGTGATATTATTTGTCGTCATTGTAAGGGAAGATGACATTTTGCGAGAGAATGCCAATCTCAGCGTGTGATGATTGCTACTGAGGATGGTGGGTATGAGTCCGCCAGTGACTATGATGAGGAGACTTTGGCTCTTATTACACGTGAAGAACACAGTGGAGATGATTCTGACCATGAGACGCAATACATGGCTCCTGAAGATGCTGACAGGTAAGAATGTTTAGTTGCTCAACGTGTTCTGAGTGTGCAGGTCACACAAGCTGAGCAAAATCAAAGGCATAATTTGTTCCACACAAAGGGAGTTGTGAAGGAACGTTCTGTTCGCGTCATCATAGATGGAGGGAGCTGCAATAACTTGGCTAGCATGGAGATGGTGGAGAAGCTATCTCTCCCCACAAGACCACATCCACATCCTTACTACATCTAATGGTTCAACAACAGTGGCAAGGTTAAGGTAACACGTACTGTTCGTGTGCATTTTAGTATCTCTACATATGCTAATTATGTTGATTGTGATGTTGTACCTATGCAAGCATGTTCCTTATTACTTGGTAGACCATGGCAATTTGATAAAAATTCTGTACACCATGGTAGAAACAATCAGTATACTCTTGTTCATAAGGATAAAAATATTACTTTGCTTCCTATGACTCCTGATTCCATTTTGAAAGATGATATTAATAGAGCTAATAAAGCAAAACAAGAGAAAAATAAAAGTGAAAATCAGATTGTGGCAAAAGAATTTGAGAAACAAATGCAACCTAATAATAAACCATCTAGTGTTTCTTCTGAAATTAAATTGAAAAGTGCATGTTTAATTGCCACCAAAGCTGATATTGATGATTTAGATTTGAGCAAATCTGTTTGCTATGCTTTTGTGTGCAAAGAGGCATTATTTTCATTCGAGGACGTGCCTTCCTCTTTGCCTCCTGCTGTCACTAACATTTTGCATAAGTTCACTGACGTCTTTCCACAAGACGTGCCACCGGGATTACCACCAATTCGAGGGATTGAGCATCAAATTGACTTAATTCCCGGTGCATCATTACCCAACCGTGCACCATACCGTACCAATCCAGAGGAGACGAAGGAGATTATGCGTCAAGTACAAGAACTGCTCGACAAAGGTTATATACGCAAATCCCTTAGTCCTTGTGCTGTTCCTATCATTTTATTGCCGAAAAAGGATGGTACGTCACGTTTGTGCGTTGATTGTAGAGGCACTAATGATATGCTTGATGAATTGAGTGGCTCTACAGTATTATCCAAAGTTGATTTGCGTAGTGGATACCATCAAATTCGTATGAAATTGGGAGATGAATGGAAAACAACATTTAAAACTAAGTTTGGATTATATTAGTGGTTAGTCATGCCTTTTGGGTTAACTAATGCACCTAGTACTTTCATGAGGTTAATGAACGAAGTTTTACGTGCTTTCATCGGACGATTTGTGGTAGTTTACTTTGATGACATGTTGATTTATAGCAAATCTTTGGAGGAACATTTGGAACATTTATGTGCTGTTTTTATTGCTCTACGTGATGCACGTTTGTTTGGTAACCTTGGAAAGTGCACGTTTTGCACCGACCGAGTATCTTTTCTTGGCTATGTTGTTACTCCACAGGGAATTGAAGTTGACAAAGCCAAGATTGAAGCTATTGAGAGTTCGCCGCAGCCCAAAACGGTCACACAAGTGAGGAGTTTCCTTGGCCTCGCTGGATTCTATAGGCGTTTTGTGAGAGATTTCAGCACCATCGCTGCACCTCTTAACAAGCTTACAAAGAAGGATGTGCCTTTTGTTTGGGGTACCGCACAGGAAGAAGCCTTCACGGTATTGAAAGATAATTTGACACATGCTCCTTTACTCCAACTTCCTGATTTTAATAAGACTTTTGAGCTTGAATGTGATGCTAGTGGAATTGGATTAGGAGGTGTGTTATTACAAGATGCCAAACCTGTTGCATACTTTTCTGAAAAATTGAGTGGGCCTAGTCTGAACTATTCTACTTATGACAAAGAATTATATGCTCTTGTTCGGACCTTAGAAACAAGGCAACATTATTTATGGCCCAAGGAATTTGTTACACACTAAAAGTCAAGCAAAACTGAATCGTAGACATGCTAAATGGGTTGAATTCATTGAGACTTTTCCTTATGTCATTAAAATCAAGAAGGGTAAAGAAAATGTTCTTGCTGATGCATTGTCTCGTCGTTATACTATGCTTTCACAACTTGACTTTAAAATATTTGGTTTGGAGACCATCAAAGATCAATATGTGCATGATGCTGAATTTAAAGATGTATTGCAGAGTTGTAAGGAAGGGAGAACTTGGAACAAGTTCATTCTTAATGATGGATTTGTGTTTCGTGCTAACAAGCTATGCATTCCAGCTAACTCCGTTCGTCTTTTGTTGTTGCAGGAGGCGCATGGAGGAGTATTAATGGGACACTTTGCGGTCAAGAAGATTGTCACACCCTAGCTAGTCATGCATTAGAGTGTTGCATCATGTTTACTCTTTCATCAGAAACTTGAAATGGGGATGACAGAACCCCCAGTCCCCTCTGAAACCAACTAGGGTTACTAAAATAAATTTTCAACGAACCTGAAATGCCCTTCTAAAATGCCCATCATTTTTGCCTTGGTTCAGAACCTCTGCCAAAAATGGTGCACACTTTTCTAGGCCATCCTAGGGTTCTTGAGTTAAATCATAACTATTTGAATTTGGGCATTTAAAATAATATAAAATATTTAAATGCTCAAATATCTCCAAACTAAAATGTTTCATGTTGGAAATAATCCAACTATGAGCCAGGAGTAGTTTGGTGATTTTTGGAATTGTCCAGGTATTTTATTTAAATCAACAAAGTTGCAGATATATTAAATAAAAACAGAAATAGAAAAAAAAAGGGGAAAACCCTACCTGGCGCCACCGCAGCCCACTAGCCAGCCCACCTGCCGGCCCAGCCCAGCACCGCTCCAGCGAGCTGCTTCGGCCAGGCAGGCAGGCAGGTGCCCGACGGCGACCGCGGCGTGCGCCACGCACCTGCTCGCCGCCTCGCCGCTCCCCTCGCCAGGTGACGACGTGGATCGTCCTCCCTCTCTCCCCCGAACCCCCCAGACACCCCCTCTCCTCTCCAGCTCCTCCCCCTCGCACGCCCCAGCCATGGCCGACGCCACCATCGCCGCACCACCGTCGTAGCCGTGCTCCCCGTCGTCTCCACGCCGTCTCACCGTGTCCAGGAGCTTCGCCGCTGTCCACTTCATCGAGCAGCCGAGCCCCGAGCGCTCGCAACGCCCGAGACCACCGCACCGACCTCGCCCGAGCTCACCGTCGCCGGAGATCCCCTTCAACGCCGACGTCGCTCCGGTCCATCTCCGACCGCACCAGGGACTCCGTCGCACTCACTGTGAGCTTAGCCATCTTCCCCTTCCTTCCGTTCTTGCTCCCGAGCCGTGTAGCAACCTCCCGGAGCTTAACCGCACCCACCGCCGTGGACCTCGTCGCCGACGTGCTCCCGGTCATCCTCCGGCCACAAGATGGTGTCCATCTTGCTCACCGCGTTCCACAACACCTAGCTAGCCACTCCACGAGCCTCACCGAACCCTCTAGCACCAAGTTCACCTCCGACCGAACCTCGGTGGCCGCCAAAGTCGTCGCCGGCGTCGACTCCGGCCACCCCGACCCCAACGGACTCCGCCAAGAGCCGCGGGTCGTCCTCAGCTTCACTCCGGTGATCTCCGCGGTCCATTTGGTGGCCGAAACGACCAAAACCACTATCGCCGCCGCACTGATGGTCGCCGCCGGCCAGAACTCCGGCGAGCTGACGTGGCCTAGTTGATTAACCACTAATCCACCACCTACTGACGCTGACAAGTGGGCCCAGGGCTTAGTCAAAGCTAACCAGCCCGGGGTCAACGCGGGATTAGCCCCTGTGACACTGACGTGTGGACCCCACACGTTAGGTTTGACCCGAGCCAGCTCTGTTGACCTGCTGATGTCACTGTGATGTCAGGCTGACGCAGTAAATGATATTTCTGGATTTAAATTAAATCAGGAAATTCCAGAATATTATTTAAACTTCAAAAATTCATAACTTTTAATCTGTAACTCCAAATTGGACAAGTTATATATGAAAAATGATCAGAAAAATCCAATCTATCCATCTGTACTATTTTCATGCATGACCAAACAAGTTAAATTGATGTTTTAAACAGAACAAGAAAAGGCACTTTAAAAGGCCATATTTGAATTTGAAATTTGAATCTTTGATTCAAATTTGCTCAAACACTTCTGGTTTTAGTTGCATTAGCCCAACACACTCATATTGCCATGTTCCATGCATGCATCATATTGTTGCATATTGTTTGGTAATGTTGTGTATCGGTATCCTTTGCGACAGGATCTGTTCCCGAGGAGTACCGTGATTACCCTAACGAAGAATCGTATCCGTGCAACGAACCATCAGGCAAGCAACCAACCATTTGATCATATCGATACAATCCCATGTTCTCGCTCCTGCTCTCTTTTACTGCATTAAGACAACGCGATTCAAACTGCTGTGTGCTGCGGTAGTTGAACCCATTTCCTCTGCATGACCTGTCATTGCCACAGTAACTAGATGAAACCCACTAGCATGTGTAGGAGTTGATTGAGCCATATGTATGTGTTGTTCCTACCTTGCTATGCCTGCTATGCTTAGAGTCGTGTCAGGTCTGGTTCATCTGGGTGATGGGCTAGAGTGAAATGATTATGTCGGTAATAAGAGTGGTGTGGTGAACACGATTTGGTAAAGGTATCGATGAGAGGCCATGTAGGAGTACATGGTGGGTTGTTTCATTGAAGCCGACCTTAAGCACTGAGATCTGTATGTGTGATTTAAGATACAGCTACTACCATGCATTGGGCCCGAAACCAATGGACCCTCTCGACTTCTTATTCACCCTAGTTCTCCGTCCAGGAGTTGCAAGTAGTTTCTGGTGTTTGTAGCCTACTGGAGGCCGTGGACAGCGCTGACCGTAGGGGTGGGCTGTGATGCGGTAGGTACGTGGCACGGTGTACCGAATACCCGTTAGGTATCTCGGGAACCCTGTTCACATCGTTCGGGGCCGTATGGGAAACCTCGGCCGGACTCCCTGCGGATGGAACCTGAATAGGCGATAAACCTGGACTGGAAGCTTAGGTGATTAGGTAGGTCGTGGCCGACACCCACGTTGGGCTTCCGCTTGAAGGTTGCCGAGTACATGTCGTGTAGACGACGGTAAGTGGTGAGAGCGTGTATGAAGAGGTACACCCCTGCAGGGTTAACATGATCTATTCGAATAGCCGCGTCCGCGGTAAAGGACTACTTGGTTGCCTATACAGTTCATAGACAAGTAAATGGAAACTGTTAAAAGCCTCAAAATAAGTGTGAGTGCCGAGGATGGCTCTTCCGTAGAAAGACGGAGGTGGATCCTCGGTAGTGTATTGAAGTGGTGAATAGTGGACTCGTGTGCGCAAAACTATTTCAAATGGAGTATCGTAGGATAGTCTAGCCAAGAGTCAAAGCTGGCTTGCTGCAATAACTCCACCGACCCTTCTTGATACTATGCATGTATGTAGGATCTGATGTAAGTCTTGCTGAGTACCTTTGTACTCATGTTGCTATAATCTACATTTTACAGAAGACGCTGCAACCCCTTCTGATGGGTTCTATGTAGACGTTGACATCAACGAGTAGGCTAAAGACCCAGGTGGTGACCCTGAGCTTGTGAAGGACCACATAGTATAGCCAGGCTTTCCAAGCCCCTTTTTATTTTACTAGTTGTCTGTACTCAGACAAGTTACTTCCGCTGTTGGCTTGTATGACTGTATGAATTGTATGTTGGGTCGTGAGACCCGTACCTTGTGTGTATGTTATGTATGGCTCACTGAGCCTTAAATAAAGCACTTGTGTCGTAGAGTCATGTTGTGATGCTTCGTTGTATTTGCACATATCGAGCATATTGTGTGTATGATTGAAATGCTTGGTATGTGTGGGATCTGACTATCTAGTTCTTTATCTTTAGTAGCCTCTCTTACCGGGAAATGTCTCCTAGTGTTACCGCTGAGCCATGGTAGCTTGCTACTGCTCTGGAACACTTAGGCTGGCCGGCATGTGTCCTTCTTCGTTCCTGTGTCTGTCCCTTCGGGGAAATGTCACGCTTTGAGTACCGGAGTCCTGTTAGCCCGCTACAGCCTGGTTTACCGGAGTCCTGCTAGCCCAGTGCTACAGCCCGGACCCACTTGCTGATGACCGACACGTTCGAAGCTGGGTCATGGATGCCTGTCCCTGTAAGTCTGTGCCACTTTGGGTTTATGACTAGTCATGTCAGCCCGGGCTCTTTATCATATGGATGCTAGCGACACTATCATATACGTGAGCCAAAAGGCGCAAACGGTCCCGGGAAAAAGGTAAGACGACACCCGTGGGGATACCGTGCGTGAGGCCGCAAAGTGATATGAGGTGTTACCAGCTAGATCGATGTGACATCGAGTCGGGGACCTGACAGCGTTGGCATCAGAGACGGACTGCCTGTAGGTTCTCCAAGCCAAACTGGTCGATGTTGAGTCTAGAAATTCTTAGTTATATGTAGGGGAATTGCTTGTGGGATGGAACGTAAGGCTCTTTTTACTCCTTATACCTTATGACATTCTGATCTGAGTCAGTCCATTCTTCCACGGGGGTTAAGGAATTAGGATCTGTTCTCTCTATCAGGATCACGTGTTACTAATCAGTAGTACCTTATAAGTTTGATGGATACAAGCCTAGTTCAGTTCTACTACCACATTATGTTGTTAGAATGGATTCAGAACTTGATATGATGATGTTGGGTGTGTACGAAATCCTTTGTCAAATGTCTCAATATCCTTTTTGAGCATTTACAGCTGTTATGCTGCCGAAATTTTGCTAGAAATTCTAATGCCTTTGCATTATAACTGTGCTTTCAGATGGCCACTCGCGACCTCAATCAAGTGGTTCGCCTGACTCGATGCCTAGATGTACCCGGCCATACTGCTAAGTTGGTCAGGGTAATGACTGAGGCTGGATACCGCTGGTATCCTGAGTACACGGTCGAAGAGCAATTCCGAGATTTTAATCAAAGCCAGTATCTCTGCACTGTCAGGATATTTCCATCTTATCCTGGATCCACTGAGCCTCTTCACTGCTCCTATGGACTCGGGGTTACTATCGAGATGGCTGTGCAGGATGCCGCCTACTCTATGATGACCATTATGCGAGTCAGATCTGGTCTATTTCGGGACTCTGACTTCCGGTATATGCCAGGATCACTTCCGGGAGCACAAGGATATCTCCAAGCTATTTATGCTGATTCCACTCAGGAGGATTCACGAACTCGCACCACTGCTGAGATGCTCGAGGATAAGGACTGTGAAAATCGGGCCTTAAGGTTAGAGCTCTTCAATACCCGTGCTGACCACTGGGCCACTTTGACTCGGTTCACACCGGCGGTGCAAGCTGGATATTCAGATATGCGTGATCTCTATCCTGTGAGATCTGCTCTGCCAGACGTGATGGTTTGGCGTGATGTAGGAGGCATCACCCCACCTCGCGGTCCACGCAGGCCACCGTTTGTTGGTCCAAGGCCTCATCCTAGCCCCTATGGTCCACAAGCTCCGCGAGATCGTCTGTTTCCGGATGAACATGTTGAGCTTCCAGGCTATGGAGGTGACTTCTATGAGGACTACTACGGATCGGTCTGAGTTAGTGATAGTATCCCTAGTTCGCACTAGCTGTGTCGTCTGTCGTCCCGCGTGACTCGTGGGATATGACCTAGTTTGTACTCTTTCCGGAGTTGTAGAAAAATAATGTATAGGAGTTTGGAATGCCTCCGATGGGATGTAATCCCTTTTCACCGTAATAGTACTTTGTTTGGTCTTGTACTAAACCTTGTATGGTGTGTATGACGATGGAATAAAAGAAGCAGTTTCTGTATCTACCATGTCATACGGATGATCATCTTGCATTCCGAGTTATTCCTTGCATTATGTATCCTATGTCGGAATTTTATCATTCTGACTAAATCATTGTCTTGTTACCTAGGATGGTCAACACGCGCGCCAACCCTGCTTCTCAAGAGCAGGCCGAAGGCAGTGAAGCCAGGAATGAAAATCTGCCTCATCCTCCTTCACTAGCCGAGGTGATGATGGAAGCTGAGAGAAACAAGCGGGAGACAAACCGTTTGTTGGAGCGTATTGAACAGAATACAGCACACCATCAGAGGGCTAACGTGGTGTCACTCAGCGATTTTATCAAATTGCATCCACCCACGTTCCACCACTCCGTCGAACCTCTCGACGCTGATGACTGGCTTCGCAGTATTTCTCACAAGCTGCGTTCCGCGCTGGTAGCTGAGGCTGACAAGGTCACCTTTGCCGCATATCATCTTGAAGGCCCCGCCAGTCTTTGGTGGGAGAATTATGGAGCTATGCGCCCAGCGGGCCATGTCACAACTTGGGCTGAATTCAGCGAGTCTTTCCGTGAACATCATATTCCGGAGGGTCTCATGGACCGTAAGCGTGAAGAATTTTGCAATTTCACCCAAGGCCGACTTTCTGTGGATGCCTATAGCAGAGAGTTTGGTAAGCTCTCCCGATATGCAACTGAGGAAGTGTCTACTGACGCCAAGAAGCAAGCAAGGTTCCGCAAGGGCCTTAGTCCTGAGCTTCGCCGCGACCTTCGTCTGCATGAGTGCACATCTTTTCCGAAACTTGTCAACAAAGCCATCAGTGCTGAAACTGGTCAGACTGACTATGACGCAACATGCAAGCATGGACGTGACATGGGTTCCTCATCCGGTGCTGGTCCTCAGAAGCGCCGCGTGTGGGTACCCAACACCGCCTTGCCACCCAGGTTCACACCGAGGCCATCTTTCCAGGCGCCTCGCCCCGCTCAACAGTCTGCTCCAGCTAAGCCCTATGGGGGTCCAACCAATAATGCTCCTCCACGTACCAGTTCCGTGACTTGTTTCAAGTGTGGGGAATCTGGTCATTATATGCGTGAGTGTCCCCAGACCAACCCCAATCAATCTGCTAAAGCTGTTGGCCGTGGCAAGCCGACATGAAAAGTGTTTCATGCTAAACCGGTCACCGCTTCACGTGGCCATGTCAACTGTATCTCTGCCGAAGAAGCTCAAGAAGATCCCCACGTCGTTCTCGGTACGCTTCTTGTTAATTGCCACCCGGCATCTGTTCTTTTCGATACAGGAGCCTCTCATTCTTTTATATCTGAAAATTATGCTCGTTTGCATAACGTTGCATTCTGTGACTTGCCATCCTCTATGGTAATTCAAACTCCGGGATCCAAATGGCAAACTTCTAGAGTAAGCCATGGGAATGAAATCCAAGTCGACAGACTTGTTTTTCTCGCATCTTTGATAGCCCTTAAATCTTCAGATATTAATATCATTTTGGGTATGGACTGGATGTCAGCTCATCAAGCCAAAATTGATTGCTTCTCTAGGACCGTTCAACTCACCCATCCTTCGGGGAAGATAGTCAATGTTTTGACTCGAATAGCCAAGCGACAATTATATTCTCTTAACGCCAGCCCTTTACCAGACCTTGAGGACGTTCCGGTAGTCCGTGACTTTCCGGATGTCTTTCCAGAGGAATTGCCAGGTGTTCCACCTGACAGGGATGTTGAGTTCGTAATAGACCTCATCCCCGGAACCGTTCCAATTGCTAGAAGGCCTTATAAGATGGCACCCCTAGAACTAGCCGAGCTTAAGAAACAACTCGATGAATCCTTGAAAAAGGGTTTCATCCGCCCCAGTTCATCTCCGTGGGCTTGCCCCGTCCTATTCGTTAAGAAGAAGGATGGTACGGACCGGATGGTTGTAGATTACCGACCTGTCAATTTGGTCACAATCAAGAACAAATACCCGCTTCCCAGGATCAACGATCTGTATGATCCGCTCGCTGGATCCTCGGTCTTCTCCAAGATGGATTTGAGGTTGGGCTACCACCAAATCAAAATCAGAAACGGGGACATCCCTAAAACGGCCTTTGTTACTCGTTATGGCCAATACGAGTACACCGTCATGTCCTTCGGTTTAACCAACGCTCCAGCCACCTTTTCTCGGTTAATGAACTCAATCTTCATGGAGTATTTGGATAAATTCGTCGTAGTTTATCTCGATGATATACTCATATACTCCAAGAACGAGGAAGAACATGCCGAACATCTAAGACTAGTGTTGCAGAAACTTCGAGAGCATCGCCTTTATGCCAAATTTTCTAAATGTGAATTCTGGTTGCCAGAAGTGACCTATCTGGGTCATGTAATATCTGGTAAAGGTATTGCGGTTAACCCTGAGCGAGTTCAAGCCGTCCTTGATTGGACTCCACCTGAATCGGTCAAGCAAGTTCGGAGTTTTCTAGGCTTAGCGAGCTATTGCCGTCGCTTTGTCGAGAACTTCTCCAAAGTTGCTAAACCTCTAACCGAACTCCTCAAGAAAGATAAAAAGTTCGAATGGACTCCACAATGTGAGCACAGCTTTCAGGAACTGAAAAGACGCCTGACTTCTGCTCCTGTGCTGGTACCGCCAGACTTCTCCAAGGACTTTGTTATCTACTGCGACGCCTCGCGACAAGGACTAGGTTGCATTCTCATGCAAGATCGACACGTAATTGCTTACACTTCACGGCAATTGCACCCACATGAGGAGAATTATCCTACTCATGATCTAGAACTTGCAGCCGTAGTCTATGCACTTAAGACCTGGCGACATTACCTCCTCGGTAATCGTTGCGAAATATTCACTGATCACCAAAGTCTGAAGTACATTTTCACCCAACTGGATTTGAATCTCAGACAAAGACGTTGGGTTGAATTGATCACTGACTTCGACCTAGGAATAACCTATACCCCAGGGAAAGCCAACGTCATGGCTGATGCGCTAAGTCGTAAATCTTATTGTAACAACCTGATGTTACAACAAAGTCAACCGCTTCTCCATGAGGAATTTCGAAAGCTTAACCTTCACATTGTTCCTCAAGGTTTTCTCTCCACCTTGGTGGCAAAACCTACCCTTACGGATCAAATTATCAAAGCACAGAAGGTAGATCCGGGAATCTCCCGCATCAAGAGGAACATTCAGAAAGGAGTTGCGAATTGTTTTTCCGTTAATGATCAAGGAGTCGTATACTTCGGGGATCGACTAGTGGTTCCCAAGGTGCGCAACCTAAGGCGATTAATCCTTAAGGAAGCTCATGAGTCTCCTCTCACCATTCATCCCGGTAGTACTAAGATGTATCAGGACCTACGCCAGAGGTTCTGGTGGACTAGGATGAAGAGAGAAATCGCTCAGTATATTGCTAATTGCGACGTCTGTCGTCGTGTAAAAGCAGAGCATCAACGGCCTGCTGGCACCCTTCAACCCTTAGCTATTCCTGAATGGAAATGGGATAAAATTGGTATGGATTTCATTACCGGTTTTCCCAGGACCAAGAGAGGGAATAATGCTATTTTCGTCGTGGTCGATCGTCTTTCCAAAGTAGCTCATTTCTTACCTGTTCGTGAGAGTATAACCGCTAGTCAACTGGCAGATTTATACATCTCCCGAATAGTGTCCCTCCATGGTGTTCCTTTGGAAATCAATTCGGATCGAGGAAGTCTTTTCACCTCTCGATTTTGGGAAAGTTTCCAAAATGCTATGGGAACCCGTCTCTCCTTTAACACCGCTTTCCACCCTCAGTCAAGTGGTCAAGTGGAACGCGTCAACCAAATTCTAGAAGACATGCTTCGAGCCTCTGTTATCTCTTTCGGAATGGACTGGGAGAAGTGCCTTCCATTTGCCGAATTCGCTTACAACAACAGCTATCAATCTAGCTTGGGTAAAGCCCCTTTTGAAGTTCTTTATGGACGACGATGTCGAACACCCCTTAACTGGTCAGAGACCGGGGAAAGACAATTCTTTGGCCCGGATATGATTCAGGAAGCAGAAGAACAAGTTCGTATCGTTCGTGAAAAGTTGAAAACAGCCCAATCTCGTCAAAAGAGTCAATATGACCGAAAACATAAGGCTATGACTTTCGAGGTTGACGAGAAGGCTTATCTTCGGGTCACCCCTCTGAAGGGAACCCATCGTTTCGGTATCAAAGGCAAATTGGCTCCTTGTTACATTGGACCTTTTCGCATTCTTGCCAAACGAGGGGAAGTTGCCTACCAATTGGAACTACCTCCGCACCTCTCCAGAGTTCACGATGTCTTCCACGTTTCTCAACTCAGGCGTTGTTTCTCGGATCCTATCCGTGAAGTGGACCACGAAACGCTTGATCTCCAAGATAATCTTACATATCGAGAGTACCCCATCTGTATCCTCGATCAGGCCGAGCGTACCACGCGACGTCATAATATCAAGTTCCTCAAAGTTCAATGGTCGCACCATTCTGAAGATGAAGCAACTTGGGAAAGGGAGGATCGTCTTCGACTCGAGTATCCCGCCTTCTTCTCGGAGGAACCCAAATCTCGGGACGAGATTCTTTTGAGTGGGGGTGAGTTGTCACACCCTAGCTAGTCATGCATTAGAGTGTTGCATCATGTTTACTCTTTCATCAGAAACTTGAAATGGGGATGACAGAACCCCCAGTCCCCTCTGAAACCAACTAGGGTTACTAAAATAAATTTTCAATGAACTTGAAATGCCCTTCTAAAATGCCCATCATTTTTGCCTTGGTTCAGAACCTCTGCCAAAAATGGTGCACACTTTTCTAGGCCATCCTAGGGTTCTTGAGTTAAATCATAACTATTTGAATTTGGGCATTTAAAATAATATAAAATATTTAAATGCTCAAATATCTCCAAACTAAAATGTTTCATGTTGGAAATAATCCAACTATGAGCCAGGAGTAGTTTGGTGATTTTTGGAATTGTCCAGGTATTTTATTTAAATCAACAAAGTTGCAGATATATTAAATAAAAACAGAAATAGAAAAAAAAAGGGGAAAACCCTACCTGGCGCCACCGCAGCCCACTAGCCAGCCCACCTGCCGGCCCAGCCCAGCACCGCTCCAGCGAGCTGCTTCGGCCAGGCAGGCAGGCAGGTGCCCGACGGCGACCGCGGCGTGCGCCACGCACCTGCTCGCCGCCTCGCCGCTCCCCTCGCCAGGTGACGACGTGGATCGTCCTCCCTCTCTCCCCCGAACCCCCCAGACACCCCCTCTCCTCTCCAGCTCCTCCCCCTCGCACGCCCCAGCCATGGCCGACGCCACCATCGCCGCACCACCGTCGTAGCCGTGCTCCCCGTCGTCTCCACGCCGTCTCACCGTGTCCAGGAGCTTCGCCGCTGTCCACTTCATCGAGCAGCCGAGCCCCGAGCGCTCGCAACGCCCGAGACCACCGCACCGACCTCGCCCGAGCTCACCGTCGCCGGAGATCCCCTTCAACGCCGACGTCGCTCCGGTCCATCTCTGACCGCACCAGGGACTCCGTCGCACTCACTGTGAGCTTAGCCATCTTCCCCTTCCTTCCGTTCTTGCTCCCGAGCCGTGTAGCAACCTCCCGGAGCTTAACCGCACCCACCGCCATGGACCTCGTCGCCGACGTGCTCCCGGTCATCCTCCGGCCACAAGATGGTGTCCATCTTGCTCACCGCGTTCCACAGCACCTAGCTAGCCACTCCACGAGCCTCACCGAACCCTCTAGCACCAAGTTCACCTCCGACCGAACCTCGGTGGCCGCCAAAGTCGTCGCCGGCGTCGACTCCGGCCACCCCGACCCCAACGGACTCCGCCAAGAGCCGCGGGTCGTCCTCAGCTTCACTCCGGTGATCTCCGCGGTCCATTTGGTGGCCGAAACGACCAAAACCACTATCGCCGCCGCACTGATGGTCGCCGCCGGCCAGAACTCCGGCGAGCTGACGTGGCCTAGTTGATTAACCACTAATCCACCACCTACTGACGCTGACAAGTGGGCCCAGGGCTTAGTCAAAGCTAACCAGCCCAGGGTCAACGCGGGATTAGCCCCTGTGACACTGACGTGTGGACCCCACACGTCAGGTTTGACCCGAGCCAGCTCTGTTGACCTGCTGATGTCACTGTGATGTCAGGCTGACGCAGTAAATGATATTTCTGGATTTAAATTAAATCAGGAAATTCCAGAATATTATTTAAACTTCAAAAATTCATAACTTTTAATCTGTAACTCCAAATTGGACAAGTTATATATGAAAAATGATCAGAAAAATCCAATCTATCCATCTGTACTATTTTCATGCATGACCAAACAAGTTAAATTGATGTTTTAAACAGAACAAGAAAAGGCACTTTAAAAGGCCATATTTGAATTTGAAATTTGAATCTTTGATTCAAATTTGCTCAAACACTTCTGGTTTTAGTTGCATTAGCCCAACACACTCATATTGCCATGTTCCATGCATGCATCATATTGTTGCATATTGTTTGGTAATGTTGTGTATCGGTATCCTTTGCGACAGGATCTGTTCCCGAGGAGTACCATGATTACCCTAACGAAGAATCGTATCCGTGCAACGAACCATCAGGCAAGCAACCAACCATTTGATCATATCGATACAATCCCATGTTCTCGCTCCTGCTCTCTTTTACTGCATTAAGACAACGCGATTCAAACTGCTGTGTGCTACGGTAGTTGAACCCATTTCCTCTGCATGACCTGTCATTGCCACAGTAACTAGATGAAACCCACTAGCATGTGTAGGAGTTGATTGAGCCATATGTATGTGTTGTTCCTACCTTGCTATGCCTGCTATGCTTAGAGTCGTGTCAGGTCTGGTTCATCTGGGTGATGGGCTAGAGTGAAATGATTATGTCGGTAATGAGAGTGGTGTGGTGAACACGATTTGGTAAAGGTATCGATGAGAGGCCATGTAGGAGTACATGGTGGGTTGTTTCATTGAAGCCGACCTTAAGCACTGAGATATGTATGTGTGATTTAAGAATCAGCTACTACCATGCATTGGGCCCGAAACCAATGGACCCTCTCGACTTCTTATTCACCCTAGTTCTCCGTCCAGGAGTTGCAAGTAGTTTCTGGTGTTTGTAGCCTACTGGAGGCCGTGGACAGCGCTGACCGTAGGGGTGGGCTGTGATGCGGTAGGTACGTGGCACGGTGTCCCGAATACCCGTTAGGTATCCCGGGAACCCTGTTCACATCGTTCGGGGCCGTATGGGAAACCTCGGCCGGACTCCCTGCGGATGGAACCTGAATAGGCGATAAACCTGGACTGGAGGCTTAGGTGATTAGGTAGGTCGTGGCCGACACCCACGTTGGGCTTCCGCTTGAAGGTTGCCGAGTACATGTCGTGTAAACGACGGTAAGTGGTGAGAGCGTGTATGAAGAAGTACACCCCTGCAGGGTTAACATGATCTATTCGAATAGCCGCGTCCGCGGTAAAGGACTACTTGGTTGCCTATACAGTTCATAGACAAGTAAATGGAAACTACTAAAAGCCTCAAGATAAGTGTGAGTGCCGAGGATGGCTCTTCCGGAGGAAGACGGAGGTGGATCCTCGGTAGTGTATTGAAGTGGTGAGTAGTGGACTCGTGTGCGCAAAACATTTCAAGTTGGAGTGTCGTAGGATAGCCTAGCCAAGAGTCAAAGCTGGCTTGCTGCAATAACTCCACCAACCCTTCTTGATACTATGCATGTATGTAGGATCTGATGTAAGTCTTGCTGAGTACCTTTGTACTCATGTTGCTATAATCTACATTTTTACAGAAGACGCTGCAACCCCTTCTGATGGGTTCTATGTAGACGTTGACATCAACGAGTAGGCTAAAGACCCAGGTGGTGACCCTGAGCTTGTGATGGACCACGTAGTATAGTTAGGCTTCCAAGCCTCTTTTATTTTACTAGTTGTCTGTACCCAGACAAAGTACTTCCGTTGTTGGCTTGTATGACTGTATGACTTGTATGTTGGGTCGTGAGATCCGTACCTTTGTGTATGATATGTATGGCTCCCTGAGCCTTAAATAAAGTACTTGTGTCATAGAGTCATGTTGTGATGCTTCGTTGTATTGCACATATCAAGCATATTGTGTGTATGATTGAAATGCTTGGTATGTGTGGGATCTGACTATCTAGTTGTTTATCTTTAGTAGCCTCTCTTACCGGGAAATGTCTCCTAGTGTTACCGCTGAGCCATGGTAGCTTGCTACTGCTCTGGAACACTTAGGCTGGCCGGCATGTGTCCTTCTTCGTTCCTGTGTCTGTCCCTTCGGGGAAATGTCACGCTTTGAGTACCGGAGTCCTGTTAGCCCGCTACAGCCCGGTTTACCGGAGTCCTGCTAGCCCAGTGCTACAGCCCGGACCCACTTGCTGATGACCGACACGTTCGAAGCTGGGTCATGGATGCCTGTCCCTGTAAGTCTGTGCCACTTTGGGTTTACGACTAGTCATGTCAGCCCGGGCTCTTTATCATATGGATGCTAGCGACACTATCATATACGTGAGCCAAAAGGCGCAAACGGTCCCGGGAAAAAGGTAAGACGACACCCGTGGGGATACCGTGTGTGAGGCCGCAAAGTGATATGAGGTGTTACCAGCTAGATCGATGTGACATCGAGTCGGGGACCTGACAAAGATGGAGGATATACTTGCTACACATTTCTTTTGGCCAAAGATGAGACGGGATGTTTAGCGTTTTGTTGCTCGCTGCACTACATGTCAAAAAGCTAAGTCATGACTCAATCCTCATGGTTTATATATGCCTTTGCTTGTACCTAGTGTTCCGTGGGAGGATATATCTATGGACTTTGTTTTAGGTTTACCTCGAACAAAGAAGGGGAGGGATAGCATATTTGTTGTCGTGGATAGGTTCTCGAAAATGGCACACTTTATAGCATGTCATAAAAGCGATGATGCTGTTAATGTTGCTGATTTGTTCTTTCGTGAAATAATTCGCTTGCATGGTGTGCCAAATACTATTGTTTCAGATCGTGATACTAAATTTCTTAGCCACTTTTGGAGATGTTTATGGGCTAAGTTGGGGACTAAACTGCTTTTTAGTACTACTTGTCACCCCCAAACTGATGGACAAACTGAAGTAGTCAATAGAACTTTGTCTACTATGCTTAGGGTTGTTTTGAAGAATAACGAGAAAATGTGGGAAGAATGCTTGCCTCATATTGAATTTGCTTATAATCGTTCATTGCATTCTACTACTAAGATGTGCCCTTTTGAAATTGTGTATGGTTTCCTACCTCGTGCACCTATTGATTTGTTGCCTCTTCCATCTTCGGAGAAGGTTAATTTTGATGCTGAAGAACGTGCTGAATTGATTTTAAAAATGCATGAGTTAACTAAGGAAAACATTGAGCGTATGAATGCTAAATATAAACTTGCTGGAGATAATGGTAGAAAACATGCTGTGTTTGCACCTGGAGATCTTGTTTGGTTACATCTGCGTAAGGATAGATTTCCTAATTTGCGCAAATCAAAGCTAATGCCACTTGCTGATGGTCCTTTTAAGGTGTTAGAGAAAATAAATGATAATGCATATAAACTTGAGCTGCCTGCAGATTTTGGGGTTAGTCCCACTTTTAACATTGCAGATTTGAAGCCTTATTTGGGTGAGGACGATGAACTTTCGCCGAGGACGACTTCATTTCAAGAAGGGGAGGATGATGAGGACATCAATACCATTGTTACACCCACAACCCCTGCTGCTATACATACTGGACCAATTACTAGAGATCGCGCATGCCAATTGAATTATCAGGTACTTTCGTTTCTTGGTAATGATTCTAATGTTCATGAGAATATGATGCTGCCTAAATTGGATACATTTGTGTTTCTTACAAATGAAGGGCCTAGCTTGGACAAGAAAGATGAACCTTGGAGCAAGTTCAAGCATGGAGATGATTGCATGCGCAAGGGGAACAAGAACGGAATTACAAGTGATGATTCCAGAACTCTGAAGACACCATAATGGGTGCATGAAGCATGGGACGAAATATACAAGATGCCAGTTCATAAATTTTGTCCAGAGGATATTCTAGGTGCTGCGTCACCTTATTATTGGGCCAGACCCATGTATTTTCGAAGTACTTAAGTATAGGCTGTTTTTAGAGTCCGGATGTGTGGGGAAACAAGAGTTAGGGTTGGTTTAGGACCCCTCCTCCAAGGGCCACAAAATTCCCCCTCTCTCCTCCATATATACAGCCCTTAGGGCATCGTTTAGACATTGGGTTTTGTTTAGATTAAAAGTTCGTCATAGCTGCAACTTCTCCTACTTTGTTTGTGTCCAACGACCAGACCAAGACGTCTCATAACCCCACCTTGATCGATAAAGCTTTCATCTTATATTCGCAATATCCAGATTGCAATCTCAGTTTCTTGCTTGTTCTTGGTTTGCTTGCAGGAAACAGACCCTCGTGGTCAGGTTGATTGATGTAGGGTAGAGCCCTATGGCCCGGTCTTTCACGAAAGGAGTGGATCCTGCGAAGAACACGAAGAACACGAAGAGGGGAACAAGGAATAACGGGGGAAAACACAAGGGGAAACACAAGAGGAACACTCAAACTAACAAGAACAAGTCACACATGTGCGAGATCCTCGGGTACATAAAATGATACACGAATCCACGGACAACTAAGGACGATACAAAAGAGTAGCCAGTTCTTCTCCGTGAGGAGGTCTTGAATCCACAAGGGGATCTTCCCATAAAGGGGTCTTGAATCCAAGGTGGATTTTCTCCGTAGAGGGGCTGCGGTCTCTCTCGTGGAGTAGATCCGATATGGATGACCGATGCTCTATCTCTCAATGAGCTAAACCAAGGCTAACCCTAGAAAGTTGTACGGGATAGAGAATATATAGTCTAGGTGATGAAAGGATACATGGGCCTCGGCCCAAGTGGCTGCACGCAGGCAGGGCCGGAAGTTCCGGGCGTCGGAGGTTCCGGGGAGGGTCCGGTCTAACCAGAGAGTTGGCACGGTGGAGATGTGCTGGCATCCGGGGGCCGCAGGTTCCGGGCGCCACAAGGTCCGGGACGGGGTTCGGGCTAACCCGAGAGTTGGCATGTCTGGGCTGGTCGAAGTCATCGGCTGCCGGAAGCTCTGGGTCGGCCGGAAGGTCCGGGGGCCGGAAGTTCTGGGCTCTGGCCGGAAGTTCCGGGCTGTCCAGAGTGTTGACGCCTGTCTCTTCTTCTACAGTCCTCAGCTCCGAGTCTTGAGCGTTGTACCTGATGACACATAGTATCTCGAACTTAGGCAGTAGCCATGTCTCACTTGAAGAGGGGGAAAACTCAAGTAGGAGTGATGTCACCACGGATTGAATAGCACGTGCCCCAGCCCTTGTCATTGGTCCACTTGGAGCTTGGATAGTTGAGGTGGCGTCCATGTGGATGACCGTGGGATGCTCCGCATCATCTCCCCTCCCTTGGGGAAGATCCGTCCTCGGATCGAGTTCTTCATCACCATGGAAGGGAGAGAGATCTTTGATGTTGAAGATGTCGCTCACGTTGTATTTGTCCCGTGGTTGGTCGATCTTGTAAGCGTTGTCGTTGTAGCATGCGAGCACCTTGAAGGGCCCATCGTCTCGAGGTCGAAGCTTAGACTTGCGTTCTTGTGGAAAGCGCTCCTTGCGAAGGAGTAGCCACATGAGATCACTAATGTTGAAGGCCATAGGTTGCTTGTTGACGTTGAGCTTGGTCGCAAGGCGTTGTACTTGGCGCTCGATGGTGTTTCTTGTATCTTAATGCACCTTCTTGATATGGGTCACTCATGCACTTGCGTCCAAATTGATTGGCTCTTGGAGTGGTAGAGGTAGAATATCCAGTGGTGACAAACGGTTGAATCCGTAGACGACCTCGAAAGGGGACTTGCCGGTTGTTGAGTGTCTTGGTCGGTTGTAGGCGAGCTCGGTGATGGGTAGACACTCCTCCCACACCTTGATGTCCTTCTTGATGAGTACTCGAAGTAGAGCGGATAGTGTGCGGTTTGTCACCTCCATTTGGCCGTCGGTTTGGGGATGGTAAGCCGTGGAGAAGAGTAGCTTGATTCCGAGCTTGGCGCATAGGGTCTTCCAAAAGTAGCTAAGGAACTTGACGTCGTGGTACGAGACGATAGTCTTTGGCACACCATGTAGACGCAATATTTCCCTACAAAAGAGATTAGCCACATGTGAAGCATCGTCTATCTTGTTGCAAGGAATAAAGTGTGCCATTTTTGAGAAACGGTCCACAATGATAAATATGGAATCTTTCCCATTGCGAGTCCTAGGCAAACCAAGTACAAAGTCCATGCTAATGTCTTCCCAAGGTTGGTATGGAATCGGTAAAGGCATATAGAGACCATGAGATTGAGCTTTGGACTTAGCTTTGCGACATGTAGAACACCGGTTGGTGAAGCGATTGACGTCCCGAAACATCTTTGGCCAAAAGTAGCTCTTCGAGAGTGTGGCGAATGTCTTGTCGCGTCCGAAGTGTCCCATTAAGCCTCCTCCATGAGATTCTTGCAAAAGCAACAAACGAAGAGAGGACTCGGGAATGCAAAGTTTGTTAGCTCTCATAAGGTAGCCATCTTTGATGTAATAGCGTTCCCAAGATGTATTCGACAAACACTTGGCATAAGGAATGGCAAAAATTGAATCATGCTCATATAAGTCTTTGATATGCTCGAAGCCAATGACATCTAACTCAAGTTGCGTGACAAGCATGCAAATGCGGGAAAGAGCATCCGCGACTATGTTTTCTTTACCTTTGATGTACTGGATGACATAAGGAAAAGACTCAATAAATTCACTCCATTTAGCATGACGCTTGTTCAACTTAGTTTGTCCCTTAAGATACTTGACAGTCTCATGATAGGTATGAATGATAAACTCATGGGGACGAAGGTAGTGTTCCCATTCATGCAAAACGTGGACTAAAGCATATAGCTCTTTGCCATATATGGGGTAGTTGAGTTGCACTCCGGAAAGTTTCTCACTGAAGTAAGCTATGGGGCGCTTCTCTTGCGTTAACACACCTCCTATGCCATTACCACTAGCATCGCAATGAATTTCAAAAGGTTTGTCGAAGTTGGGTAAAGCAAGCACGGGAGCATGAGTAAGCAAATTCTTAAGCTCATTGAATGCGATATCTTGGGATGGTCCCCAAACAAAAGGCGCATTCTTCTTGCTCAAAGCATGAAAAGGCGAAGCAATGGTGCTAAAATCCTTTACAAAGCGACGATAGAAACCCGCAAGGCCAAGGAAACTACGCACTTCATGCAAGTTGGTTGGTTGCGGCCAAGTCTTAATAGCATTGATCTTGGACTCATCTACATGAACACCCTTAGAAGGGACAACAAATCCTAAGAAAACGAGCTTATCAACACCAAAAAGGCATTTCTCCATATTAGCATATGGACGCTCTTTCCTAAGAGTTTGCAAAATGGTGCGGACATGGGTTACATGCTCTTGGATAGATTTGCTAAACACAAGAATATCATCAAAGTAGGCCACCACAAATATACCAATGTAAGGGCGAAAGACATGATTCATGAGGCGCATAAAAGTGTCCGGTGCTTCCGAAAGACCCATAGGCATGACTAACCACACATACAAACCAAACTTGGTTTTGAAGGCGGTTTTCCATTCATCACCCTCTTGTATGCAGATTTGATAGTAACCACTCTTAAGATCAATTTTGGAAAATATAGTGGCACCGCTAAGCTCATCAAGCATATCATCTAGGCGTGGAATGGGATACCTATAACGAACGGTGATAGCATTGATAGGTCTACAATCAGAGCACATGCGAAAACTACCGTCACGTTTTGGCACAAGAATGACCGGAACGGCACAAGGGCTCAAACTTTCACGCACAAGTCGATGGTCTATGAGATGTTTTACTTGCCTTTGAATTTATTTGGTTTCTTCGGGGTTGACGCGGTAGGGAGCTTTGTTTGGAAGTGGTGCTCCGGGAATGAGGTCGATTCGGTGCTCAATGCCTCGTAGAGGAGGTAGTCCCGGAGGTAGCTCATTGGGAAAAACATCTTGAAATTCCTGCAAAAGAGAAGACAACACTAGAGGAAGAGTGTGAGAGGTGTTAGTTTGTGGTGCATCATCCTTGCACACGATGACGTAGTGTAGGACACTAGATGGGTTCTCACACACTTCTCTCATCTCACGTTTGGTGGCAAATAGAACTAGGTTCTTGTTTTCGCTCATCGTGGAGGCACTCAATTTGGGCTTGTGGCGCTCACTCTCTTTTTGGTGGCTCATTCTCTCACCATTCTCTCCACGATGGGTGGTATGCTTGTCGGCGATCACTTGACTTGGCGACATTGGACGGAGGACGTACTCCTTGCCCTTCATCTTGAAGATGTAGTGGTTCGTTCGACCGTTGTGGACGACTCCTCTATCAAATTGCCATGGCCGTCCAAGGAGAAGATGACAAACGGTCATTGGAACGACTTCGCACTCCAAGGTGTCTTCGTAGACGCTGATCTTGAAGGAGACTTGTACTCGGTGCTCGACTTGGATGGTGCCGGAGTCACTAAGCCATTGCACTTTGTATGGATGTGGATGCTTCGTCTTGGGCACTTGGAGCTTGGAGAAAAGTTCTTCACTTGCGAGATTGGAATAACTCCCTCCATCGATGATGACCTTGACAGATCGTCCATTGATGCCGGCCTTGGTGTGGAATATGTGGCATCATTGGTCTTCTTCTTGGTGATGTTGGAGAGTCAAGACTTTTGAGACAACAAGTGCGGGACTTGAGTCTTCATCACAAAAGACTTGTTCTTCTTCATTGTTCACTTGGCGGTGCATGGCGACTTGCTCAAGTGCTTCCATTTCACCTTCACTCATGGAATCATAAGTTCCATCGTCGTTGAAGACCATGGTCCGCTTGTTGGTGCACTCGTAGGACTTGTGGCTTCGGCCTCCGCAAGTGAAACACTTGAAGGAACTCGTCTTGACGGTCTCATCAGTTGGGGTTGATGATGATGAAGTTCTCGGCTTGAAGTTGCCCGTAGTTGGGTTGCTTGTAGTTGGCGAAGCTTTCTTGGAAGTCGACTTGTCGATGTCGGAAGTAGAAGGTCTTGTAGTCGGTGTTGGAGTCGTTGAAGCTTGGTTATTGGAGAAGCCGTAGGACTTGGATGAGAACTTGGCGTACTTGAAATCATCTTGCACTTGGCGTTCCGCTTTGGTAGCTTGGTGCACTAGCTCGATGAGATTTGAGTAAGGTTGGAAGTCGGCGATCTTGTTCATAGGATGATTGAGTCCATTCAAGAAACGTGTCATTGTTTGCTCATCATTTTCCGTGACATTGGCTCGTATCATGGCAATCTCCACCTCCTTGTAGTACTCTTCAACGCTCTTGGTTCCTTGCTTGAGTTGTTGGAGTTTCTTGAAGAGGTCGCGGTTGTAGTAGGTAGGCACGAAGCGTGCTCTCATGAAATCCTTCATTTGTGCCCAAGTAGTGATGGGTGGTTCACCTCTTGCCTCACGACGCTCTATGATTTGTTCCCACCAAATGAGGACATAGTCTTGGAACTCAAGGGATGCCATCGCGATCTTCTTCTCTTCTTCATAATTGTGTGAACGGAAGATCTTGTCAACTTTCAATGCCCATGAAAGGTATTCTTCGGGATCGTTGCTTCCATTGAACTTGGGCATGGTGAACTTGAGCTTGCCGTAGCATTGCTCTTCATTGTGTTGGGGTCGGGGATGATGACGCCCATGTTGTAGATGATTGTTCAACTCATGGAGCTCTTGTCGCGGAGGTTTGTCAACCTCATGTTGCTCTTGTCGTGGAGGATTCCCATTATTTTCGTGCTCTTGATGAACTTGATGGTCTTGGCAAGCTTGTGGAGGAGCGCGTCGAGCTCGAGGAGGAATTAGACGATGCATGCGAGCTTGAAGTCGTCGTTCGTGAATTTCTTCGCGAAGTGCTTCCTCTTCTTCACGGGCTTGATGGCCTCGGTCGGCAACGGCTCGACTCGCATCGCGTAGAGCTTGTTGCGCCTCAAGTGCTTGAGCGTCACGGAGTTGTTGTTCTTGACGTTGAGCCTCGGCATCTTGTACATTTTGGTGTAGACGCGCGCGTTCTTCCTCTTCATGTTGGCGTTTTTGTTGTCGTTCTCGAGCTAGCGCAATGGCTTCTTCGGCTTGACGTCGTCGGTTCTCTTGAGAGTCGGTGTCCCGACGTGGATTGAGGTTTGCTTGACGGTTGGTGCCCGTGGCTCGATGAAGAGTGTTCGATGTCGGTGTACTTGAGCCCGAGAGGGTAAAGTCGGAATGGCGACTTGAACGGCTCCTTCTTGAAGTGGAAGAAGAGCGGTTGAGTAACAAAGCGCGAATCTCGTCCATCCTTGCATCATTCTCTTGCTTGTGATCGTCGAGCTTGTGGTCAAAGTAGTCCCTTGTACGTTGCTCAGAAAGTCGTAAGTCGGCGGCAAGGTTGTCGATGCGTTCACTCATAGCTTGTTGCTCTTGATGCAAAGCACGTTGTGCACCAAAGAGGTGACTCTTGGTGACAAAGGAGTTCATGTCGTCGTCTTGCTCCATGAAGAGTCGGTTGGTAGAAGTACTTGGCCTATCCATCATTCCAAGACAAATGTGAGTGGTAGAAAGAGAAGAACGAGTACCAAATGTACCTTAACCGAAGTTGAAAGTGGATCGAGGATCACTCCAATGTAGGACAAGGAAATAGCACAATTGGTACGAGTTCTTGTCGGTTTCTCACACCTACTCAAGTAAAAGCTTTTGGTGGAGCTTGGTTAGGATGGTGGCACAAAATTTGATGCAATTGTAAGTGAGCTTCAATAATGTTGGAAAAGATTCGCAAGATGCAATGTAACAAGTAGACCAAGCATATAAGGTACATGGAAACACACACGCAAAAAGATAAGTGGGGTTGTGCAACCAAGGGTGAGCCAAAATGTGGAATCCACGAAAATGCTCTTGTTGCACAACACTAGAGAGACGCTAGCACGATTGCACGATAGGCGGATACAAGAACTTGTGCACAACCTACTTAGGAAAAATGTAACGACTTCTATCCCAAATACTTTGTATGCTAGGTGTTGTTATGATATGATCCAAGATGATCGAGTATGACAATCTTAATGTTGTATGATGCTATGGTTCTTGCTTAAAAGCTCTTTGCTTATCTTTCCTCTTTGCTTAAAAGCTTGTTTGGCTCTTTGATGTTTGAGTTCTTTTCTCATGCAATGCTTGACGAACCAAGATAGCAAGTGAGTATGCGATGAAAACTTTGTGACACAAGAGATGATGCCAATATAGGCAACAATGATGTATGTATGCTATGGGAATATGATCACTAATGTGCACAAGTCTTGTTGCCGGCAATACTCAATGGCTAGTCTCGATGGGTAAGCAACGCAAAGGAGTAAGGCTATGATGGCTATCAATATAATGGCAAGAGTGCTATGTCCAATACCAAGATGAGGTTACCGGTCTTGCTTCCGGTATGGTGTCAAAATGGTGGCACGAATACCAAGTCGTAGTCGAGGTGGTCATTGTTGATGATGCGTCCATGGCGAATATGAGCAGTAGTGATGTAAATGTCGAACCGTAACTAGATATCCGAAACACAAAAGGATACGGTACCGCAACTCAAATTCTCAAACCTCAAAGTAGCAATTGTGTCGGAGAGCGTCCAAAAATAGTTGGGTTATGCGGAAATGGTAATGGTATGCGGAAGTATATATGGTATATGGTGAGCACCGGAACAAAATTTGGTGGAATTTGGGCGGAGATGTGGAAGTAGTGCAAACTTTCTGTCGAAGCAGGAAGTTCCGGGCAAGACGGAGGGTCCGGGGTCCGGAGGTTCTGGGGAAGGCTGGAAGGTCCGGGGGCCGGAATGTCCGGGCTGGACCGGAAGTTCCGGTGGTCGGGATTCTACCAAGAACAGAGACTTGGGGATCGTGGATTTGGGCGGAAAAACTTGGGGAAAAGCTCAAATACGAAGGGCAAAAAGAAGAAATTGGAGGAAAAGAAGGTGGGGAGGCTAGATCTACGAGCCACACACAAACTTCACGGATCAAAACCAACAAAATCTCAACACACGAACAAATCACAAAAAAAATTTGGGGCTATTTTTGGTGGGGTTTTTCGGATTAGGACGAAAAACAACAAAATTAGGCTAGAAACACAACGGGGAGGCTCCGAAATCGTGATCAATGTGGCTCTAGATACCAAGATGATGTAGGGTAGAACCCTATAGCCTGATCTTTCACGAAAGGAGCGGATCCCGCGAAGAACACAATGAACACGAAGAGGTGAACGAGAAAAAACGGGGGAAAACACAAGGGGAAACACAAGAGGAACACTCAAACTAACAAGAACAAGTCACACATGTGCTAGATCCTCGGGTACATAGAATGATACATGAATCCACGGACAACTAAGGACGATACAACAGAGTAGCCGGTTCTTCTCCGTGAGGAGGTCTTGAATCTACAAGGGGATCTTCCCGTAAAGGGGTCTTGAATCCAAGGTGGATCTTCTCCGTAGAGGGGCCGTGGTCTCTCTCGTGGAGTAGATCCGATATGGATGAGCAATGCTCTATCTCTCAATGAGCTAAACCAATGCTAACCCTAGAAAGTTGTACGGGATAGAGTATATATAGTCTAGGTGACGAAAGGGTACACGGGCCTCGGCCCAAGTGGCTGCGCGCAGGAAGGGCCGGAAGTTCCGGGCTAGGCCGGAAGTTCCGGGCGCCGGAGGTTCCAGGGAGGGTCCGACCTAACTAGAGAGTTGGCGCGGTGGAGATGTGCTGGCATCCGGGGTCCAGGCAGGCCGGAGGTTCCGGGCGCCGGAAGGTCCGGGACGGGGTCCGGGTTATCCCGAGAGTTGGCACGCCTGGGCTGGTCGAAGTCATCGGCGGCCGGAAGCTCCGGGTCGGCCGGAAGGTCCGGGGGCCGGAAGTTCCGGGCTTTGGCCAGGAGTTCCGGGCTCTGGCCGGGAGTCCGGGCTGTCCAGAGTGTTGACGCCTGTCTCTTCTTCTATAGTCCTCAGCTCCGTGTCTTGAGCATTGTACCTCATGACACATAGTATCTCGGACTTAGGTAGTAGCCATGTCTCACTTGAAGAGGGGGAAAACTCAAGTAGGAGTGATGTCACCTCGGATTGAATAGCACGTGCCCTAGCCCTTGTCATTGGTCCACTTGGAGCTTGGATAGTTGAGGTGGCGTCCATGTGGATGGTCGTGGGATGCTCTGCATCATTGATCGTGCTCCGGCGTGGTCAATAACCCCTCAGAAGTTGGTTTAGCGATTGCTAAGGCGCGACGTCTCGCACGTTCGTAGTCGGATCGTCGAGGTCGACTTCCACAGAAACGATAGCCACCATCTCATCGAAACATCTGGACACCTTTGCCTCTATCAGATTTGTGGTAGTCTATTTTGATGATATACTGATTTATAGCAAATCTTTGGAGGAACATTTGGAACATTTACGTGCTGTTTTTATTGCTCTACATGATGCAAGTTTGTTTGGTAACCTTGGCAAGTGCACCTTTTGCACCGACCGACTATCTTTTCTCTGCTATGTTGTTACTCCACAGGGAATTGAAGTTGATAAAGCCAAGATTGAAGCTATTGAGAGTTGGCCGCAGCCCAAAACGGTCACACAAGTGACGAGTTTCCTTGGCCTCACTGGTTTCTATAGGCGTTTTGTGAGAGATTTCAGTACCATTGCTGCACCTCTCAACGAGCTTACAAAGAAGGATGTGCCTTTTGTTTAGGGTACCGCACAGGAAGAAGCCTTCACGGTATTGAAAGATAAGTTGACACATGCTCCTTTACTCCAACTTCCTGATTTCCATAAGACTTTTGAGCTTGAATGTGATGCTAGTGGAATTGGATTAGGAGGTGTGTTATTACAAGATGGCAAACCTGTTGCATATTTTTCTAAAAAATTGAGTGGGCCTAGTCTGAACTATTCTACTTATGATAAAGAATTATATGCTCTTGTTCGGACCTTAGAAACATGACAACATTATTTATGGCCAAAGGAATTTGCTATACATTCTGATCATCAATCTTTGAGACACATTAAAAGTCAAGCAAAACTGAACCGTAGACATGCTAAATGGGTTGAATTCATTGAGACTTTCCCTTATGTCATTAAACACAAGATGGGTAAAGAAAATGTTATTGCTGATGCATTGTCTTGCCGTTATACTATGCTTTCACAACTTGACTTTAAAATATTTGGTTTGGAGACCATCAAAGATCAATATGAGCATGATGCTGAATTTAAAGATGTATTGCAAAATTGTAAGGAAGGGAGAACTTGGAACAAGTTTGTTCTTAACGATGGATTTGTGTTTCGTGCTAACAAGCTATGCATTCCAGCTGGCTCCATTCGTCTTTTGTTGTTGCAGGAGGCGCAAGGAGGAGGACTAATGGGACACTTTGGCGTGAAGAAGATAGAGGACGTACTTGCTACACATTTCTTTTGGCCAAAGATGAGACGGGATGTTGAGCGTTTTGTTGCTCGCTGCACTACATGTCAAAAAGCTAAGTCACGACTCAATCCTCATGGTTTATATATGCCTTTGTCTGTACCTTGTGTTCCTTGCGAGGATATATCTATGGACTTTGTTTTAGGTTTACCTCGAACAAAGAAGGGGAGGGATAGCATATTTGTTGTCGTGGATAGGTTCTCGAAAATGGCACACTTTATACCATGTCATAAAAGCGATGATGATGCTACTGTTGCTGATTTGTTCTTTCGTGAAATTATTCGCTTGCATGGTGTGCCAAATACTATTGTTTCAGATCGTGATACTAAATTTCTTAGCCACTTTTGGAGATGTTTATGGGCTAAGTTGGGGACTAAACTGCTTTTTAGTACTACTTGTCACCCCCAAACTGATGGACAAACTGAAGTAGTCAATGGAACATTGTCTACTATGCTTAGGGCTGTTTTGAAGAATAACAAGAAAATGTGGGAAGAATGCTTGCCTCATATTGAATTTTCTTACAATCGTTCATTGCATTCTACTACTAAGATGTGCCATTTTGAAATTGCGTATGGTTTCCTACCTCTTGCACCTATTGATTTGTTGCCTCTTCCATCTTCGGAGAAGGTTAATTTTGATGCTAAAGAATGTGCTGAATTGATTTTAAAAAATGCATGAGTTAACTAAGGAAAACATTGAGCGTATGAATGCTAAATATAAACTTGCTGGAGATAAGGGTAGAAAAATGATGTGTTTGCACCTGGAGATCTTGTTTGGTTACATTTGCGTAAGGATAGATTTCCTAATTTGCGCAAATCAAAGCTAATGCCACGTGCTGATCGTCCTTTTAAGGTGTTAGAGAAAATAAATGATAATGCATATAAACTTGAGCTGCCTGCAGATTTTAGGATTAGTCCCACTCTTAACATTGCAGATTTGAAGCCTTATTTGGGTGAGGACGATGAACTTTCGTCGAGGACGACTTCATTTCAAGAAGGGGAGGATGATCAGGACATCAATACCATTGTTACACCCACAACCCCTGCTGCTATACATACTGGACCGATTACTAGAGCTCGCGCACGCCAATTGAATTATCAGGTACTTTCGTTTCTTGGTAAAGATCCTAATGTTCATGAGAATATGATGCTGCCTAAATTGGATACATTTGTTTTGCTTACAAATGAAGGGCCTAGCTTGGACAAGAAAGATGAACCTTGGAGCAAGTTCCAGCATGGAGATGATGGCATGCGCAAGGGGAACAAGAACGGAGTTACAAGTGATGATTCCAGGACTCTGAAGCCACCATAATGAGTGCATGAAGACTTGGACGAAATATACAAGATGCCACTTCATAAATTTCGTCCAGAGGCTATTTTAGGTGCTGCGTCATCTTATTATTGTGCCAGGCCCATGTATTTTCGAAATACTTAAGTATAGGCTGTTTTTAGAGTCCGTATGTGTGGTGAAACAAGAGTTAGGGTTGGTTTCGGACCCCTCCTCCAAGGGCCACGAAATTCCCCCCTCTTCCTCCATATATACAGCCCTTAGGGCGTTGTTTAGACTTTGGGTTTTGTTTAGATTAAAAGTTCGCCATAGCTGCAACTTCGCCTCCTTCTTTTGTGTCCAACGACCAGACGAAGACGTCACAAAACCCCACGTTGATCAATAAAACTTTCATCTTATATTCGCAATATTCAGGTTGCAATCTCAGTTTCTTGGTTGTTCTTCGTTTGCTCGCAGAAAACAGGCCCTCGTGGTCAGGTTGATCGTGCTCCGGCGTGGTCAATAACCCCTCGGAGTTGGTTTAGCGATTGCTAAGGCGCGACGTCCTCGCATGTTCCTAGTCGGATCATCAAAGTCGACTTCCTCTAAAACGATAGCCACTATCTCATCGAAAGATTGGGACACCCTCGCCTCTATCATTCATATTTCTTGTCCAAGCTAGGCCCTTCATTTGTAAGCAAAACAAATGTATCCAATTTAGGCAGCATCATATTCTGATGAACATTAGAATCGTTACCAAGAAACGAAAGTACCTGATAATTCAATTAGCGTGCGCGAGCTCTAGTAATCGGTCCAGTATGTATAGTAGCAGGGACTGTGGGTGTAACAATGGTATTGATGGCCTCATCAGTATGCACATACAAGTATGAGAATCAATCATCATGTGTAATGCAAAGCATGGGTCACGAATGCATGGCAAAGGCATAGTAATGAGCATATCATGCAAAGTGAACATGGCAAGATGGGCATATAATATGTAATGGACAATAACCCATAGCCAAGTGAGAGCCAAGGAGAAGAAATGTGCGAAGTCTTTGCGCGAAGAGAGCGGTGGGAAAGACAATCCATGGAATCCCAAGTCATCATTGCTCTCTAGAGCTTGTTTTGTCAACTCGTGGGATTGCGAGGTTGACAAGAATTCGTGGGTACCTACACAAAAGAGACACAAACGAAAGAGATTGTGTGTGTGGTAAATGTGCACATCATCCATCACGATGTGTATGTGTACGTGTGAGTTAGCACAAGATAAGCAATGCTCGAAGAAATTTGATGCATGGTATAAGAACATGTCATCCAGCATGAAAAAATAGTTATTGTGTATAACACGATGGGGGTGCAAATTGAGCATACAAGTATAAGGATCAGGCAATGGATGGGAGTGATCAAAATCTCCTAAAATGTATGAGGAAACTATGGGGGTCTCCTCATGAGCAATATTGGAAACATCATATGGAGAAAACGGACAACATCCAAAACAATGCATATCCAAAGCTAGGTGTTCATGGCCTGGCATATCAGATAAATGATGCAATGGGAGCATGTCAATATCATCACAAGAAAAACAAATGCCAATAACCATGGGCTTGTCATCTATGCCATATGTGCAAATTGGGTTTATTTTAATAGCATATGCATAGTCACTATGAAGAGATTGCAAATATGACATATGATTGATCTCATGCATAGCATATGACAAGTCAAGCGGATTGGAAAACATGATGTGACAGAGAGAATTAGCACAAGAAATCCTATGTAACATGGCATCACAACTAATAGACTCCACATGGCAATCATCATACTCATCATAAATGGGTAAATCATCGCATGGGGAAGTCACACTAGCATGAAGCATGGAAATAGGTTGATCAACATCATGCAAGCAATCAACGTCAAGAATGTCCACTAGTGGGACTAGAGCATTACCTTCACTTATGTTACCTTTGTCATTCCACTCATGTGGTGTAGGTGAGGTGGGAAAGACCAAATGGTGGTCATCTACATCTTGATGGAACCATGTGGGGGGTGCATCATATTCCAGCATGGCCATCGTCTTGTCCAAAGGGAGGACGAAGTCATCGCGAATCGGCGCGTCATCATAGATGGGACCTAGCACCAAATGAGAAGACACAATAGATGTAGATGTCAAGTCGTTAGTGTTGAAAGTGGCCTAACATGACCTATCAACTCTCTCACTCTCTCTATGTGGTGGTTCACTCACTCGCTCAAGGTAGGTGCACTCAATGTCACATATGGTGGAGTCACTCATCTCACTCAAGTGGTGGGGGTTGTGGCTCTCCTCACATGGGAATTGGGGCAACTCGTCATATATGGGGCTAGTGGTGAAGTCACTCTCACTCTCAATATGGTGGCAAAAGTCACTCAAGTCATCATATGTCGCCGTGGTCGAAGGGAAAATCCCATGCTCAACCATATCATCGTCGTCGCCATGGATGAAGGCCGAAGATGGCACATCATCACACTCGCCTCCTAAGATGGAAGCATCATCCTTGCTCGCCACCTTGTCGCTCGCCTCCAAAGCTTGGTCCTTGAGGGTCTCCATAGTTGTACTCGTCGCTGCACCGTCTTGAAAAAGAGTCATGGAGGACTCGGTGTCATCAATGCCACAAAGAGGGATGGCGGTGAAGTCGAACTTGGGAGCATCGTCGTGGAGCTCGTCGGGCTTGGACATCATGGTGGTACTAGCCTCATGCTCGTTCTCATGGAGCTTGGTCGTCGCGAAGTAAGCTTGGGTGGAGAAGCTTTGGCCTTCATGAGTTCTTGTGCCGCCTTGAGAGCACCAATGTAGTTGTCGTCAAGGGACTTGTAGTTCTCGAGGAAGATCGTCTTGGAGATGTCGTTGTGCAATCCTATCATGAAGTGGAACTTCATTGAAATGGGGTCGTCCACGCCGGCTCGTCGCAAGGCAATCTTCATCTCCTTGAAGTACTCATCGATGGACTTGGATCCTTGGATGGTGTTCTCCAATTAGCGTTGAAGTTGTTCCGTGTAGGTTGGAGGCACAAACTCATGCCGCAAAGCTCTCTTTGTCTTGGGCCAACTCATGGCGTAGGTCTCCGAAGGTGTGTGAAGCCACCATGTGGACACGTTGATGCAGAGCATCACAAGGTCATCCCATGGCCCTACCATCGTCTCATCAAGTGCCTAGTGGACCCATGACTCGATCACGTGCAAGAGCTCTTGAAACCGAGGTGACATCTCTCCTCTCACAATTCCACCTTGATGCACATGAAGCATGGCTACTACCTCATATGGACACTTTGTGCAAACTCAGGTAGCATGGAGAAGCTAAGGAGCAAGGACAAGAAGAAGAGGAAGATGGACGAGAAGACGGAAAAGAAGGAGGGCTGAAGGAAAAGTCCCAGCCACCGGACGACTGGCCGGGACCGGACGTCCGGCGCCTGAAGCCTCAGCCGAACCCCAGCGAGCAGACGTCCATTCCAGACCGGACGACTGGTGCCCCTGCACCTGAAGAAAACGAGCGGACGTCCGGTCCGGACCGGACGACCGGCGCCCAGCACCCGAGCCAACATCAGCGGAAGTCCGGAGCTACCGGACGTCCGGCACCCCCATCACAGAACGGAACCAGCGGACGACCGGAGGACACCGGACGTCCGGCAACTCCTGAGACACCAGACGACCGGTCCCCAGCGGACGTCCGGTACCTGTCTACGCACAGTGTTCGGGCCCGAGGCCCATGTATCCCTTCACTTCGCCCCCATTTGCACTTAGACTATAAATAGACCCCCCATTCATCCTAGCCAGGGTTAGCAAATGTTTAGCTCATATTTGTGACAGAGCTTTTCTTATCCACTTGGTTACCTTCTCCTCGAAGATTCGAGCCTCCACCGGAGAAGATCCCCCAAGCGGATTCAAGCCCCCTTTACAGAAAGATCCCCTCGTGGATTCAAGACCTCCTCACGGAGAAGAACCAGTTACCATGTATCATCCCTAGTTGTCCGTGGATTCGTGTATCGTTCTATGTACTCGAGGATCTAGCCCATGTGTGACTTATTCGTGTCGGTTTAGTGATTTCCTCTTGTGTTTTCCTTCTGTTCTTCCCCGTGTTCTTCGTGATTTCCCCGGGATCCGCTCCTTTCGTGAAAGATCGGGCGATTAGGGTCTCTACCCTACATCATCTTGGTATCTAGAGCAAGGTTGATCACGATTTCGGAGCCCCCTCTTCGTTTACTAGCTTGATTTTGTTGTTTTTCGTCCTAATCCAAAAATCCCCACAAAAATAGCCCCAAAAATTTTTCTTGTGTTTTGTGAGTTTTGATGATGTTTTGTTGGTTTTGATCCGTGAATTTGTTGTGTTGCAAGTGGATCTAGCCACCCCCACAATCTCCACCTCGAAATCCATCCAAAATCCACGAAATCATATCAATTTAAACCCCGACCCACTGGACGACCGCAACTTACTGGACGTCCGGCGCCGCTGGAACCACCGGAGGTCCGACCTTACCGGACGACCGGAACCTCTAAACCGAGCTCAAATTGGCGGATTTCCGAACCTACCGGACGTCCGGCGACCGGACATCCGTCCATTTCCGGACGACCGCTACTCTAAAACTGATTTCGCTCAAATTGTTGTTTGAGGCTTCCACCACATCATCCGCTACGCCACCACCGACTTCCGCAAACCTTTCCAATATCCCAACCCACACCACCACTTACCCGCTACCTACTCCACCAATTGCTACTTTGAGGTTTGAGAATTTGAGTTGCGGCACCGTATCCTTTTGTGTTTCGGCTATCTAGGTACGGTTCGACATCGACATCACCGCTGCTCATTTTTGCCACGGACGCGTCATCAACAACGACCACCTCGACTACGACTTGGTATTCGTGCCACCATTTTGACACCATACCGGAAGCATGACGGGTAACCTCATCTTGGTATTGGACATATCACTCTTGCCATTACATTGATAGCCATCATAGCCTTACTCCTTTGCGTTGCTTACCCATCGAGACTAGCCATTGAGTATTGCCGGCAATGAGACTTGTGCACATTAGTGATCATACTTCCCATAACATACATACATACATCATTGTTGCCTATATTGGTGTCATCTCTTGTGTCACAAAGTTGTCATCGCATACTCACTTGCTATCTTGGTTTGTCAAGCATTGCATGAGAAAAGAACTCAAACATCAAAGAGCCATTCAAGCTTTTAAGCAAAGTGGAAAGATAAGCAAAGAGCTTTCTAGCAAGAACCATAGCATCATACAACATTAAGATTGTCATACTCGATCATCTTGGATCATACCATAGCAGCATCTTGCATAGAACATATTTGGGATAGAAGTCGTTGCATTTTTGCTAAGTAGGTTGTGCACAAGTTCTTGTATCCGCCTATCGTGCAATCATGCTAGCGTATCTCTAGTGTTGTGCAACAAGAGCATTTTTGTGGATTCCACATATTGGCTCACCCTTGGTTGCACAACCCCATTTATGTTTCTGCGCGTGTGTTTCCGTGTACCTTATATGCTTGGTCTACTTGTTACATTGCATCTTGCGAATCTTCTCCAACATTATTGAATCTTGCTTACATTCACATTAAAAATTGTGCCACCATCCTAACCAAGCTCCACCATAAGATTTTACTTGTGTAGGTGTGAGAAACCGACGAGAATTGGTACCAATTGGGCTATTTCCTTGTCCTACATTGGAGTGATCATTGATTCACTTTCAACTTCGGTCAAGGTACATTTGGTATTCGTTCTTCTTTTTCTACCACTCACATTTGTCTTGGAATGATGGATAGGCTAAGTACTTCTACCAACCCACTCTTCATGGAGCAAGACGACGACATGAACTCCTTCATCACCAAGAGTCACCTCTTTGGTGCACAACGTGCTTTGCATCAAGAGCAACAAGCTATGAGTGAACGCATTGACAACCTTGCCGCCGACTTGCGACTTTCCGAGCAACGTACAAGGGACTACTTCGACCACAAGCTCGACGACCACAAGCACAACCGCTCTTCTTCCACTTCAAGAAGGAGCCCTTCAAGTCGTCATTCTGACTTCACCCTCTCCCGCTCAAGTACACTGACATCGAACACTCTTCGTCGAGCCGCGCGCAATGAGCGTCAAGCAAACCTCAATCCACTTCGAGACACCGACTCACAAGAACATCGACGACGTCAAGCCAAAGAAGCGTTTGTGCTAGCTCGAGAATGGCAACAACAAAGCCAACATGAAGAGGAAGAACGCGCGCGTCTACACCAAAATGCACAAGATGCCGAGGCTCAACGTCAAGAACAACAACTCCGTGACGCTCAAGCACTTGAGGCGCAATAAGCTCTACGCGATGCGAGTCAAGCCGTTGCCGACCAAGGCCGACAAGACTGTGAACAAGAGGAAGTAGTTCGCTAAGAAATTCACGAACGACGATTTCAAGCTCGCATGCATCGTCTAGTTCCTCCTCGAGCTCGATGCGCTCCTCCACAAGCTCGCCAAGACCATCAAGTTCATCAAGGGCATGACGACAATGGGAATCCTCCGCGACAAGAGCAACACGAGGTTGACAACCCTCCGCGTGAAGAGCACCACGAGTTAAATAATCATCTACAACATGGGCGTCATCATCCGCGACCCCAACACAATGAAGAGAAACACTACGGCAAGCTCAAGTTCACCATGCCCAAGTTCAACAGAAGCAACGATCCTGAAGAGTACCATTCATGGGCATTGAAAGTTGACAAGATCTTCCGTTTGCACAATTATGAAGAAGAGAAAAAGATCGCGATGGCATCCCTTGAGTTCCAAGACTATGTCCTCATTTGGTGGGAACAAATCATAGAGCGCCGCAAGGCAAGAGGTGAACCACCCATCACTACTTGGGCACAAATGAAGGATGTCATGAGAGCACGTTTCGTGCCTACCTACTACATCCGCGACCTCTTCAAGAAACTCCAACAACTCAAGCAAGGAACCAAGAGCGTTGAAGAATACTACAAGGAGATGGAGATTGCAATGATAAGAGCCAATGTGACGGAAGAAGATGAGCAAACAACGGCACGTTTCTTGAATGGACTCAGTCATCCCACCAAGAAGATCGCCGACTTCCAACCATACTCAAATCTCATCGAGTTCGTGCACCAAGCTACCAAAGTGGAACACCAAGTGCAAGATGATTTCAAGTATGCCAAGTTCTCATCCAAGTCCTACGGCTTCTCCAATAACCAAGCTTCAACGACTCCAACACCGACTACAAGACCCTCTACTTCCAACATCGACAAGTCGACTTCCAAGAAAGCTTCACCAACTACAAGCAATCCTAATACGAGCAACTTCAAGCCGAGAGCTTCATCATCATCAACCCCTACCGATGAGACCGTCAAGATGAGTTCATTCAAGTGTTCCAAACCATGGACATGTGCGTTAAAGTTTGAGCCCTTGTGCCGTACCGGTCATTCTTGTGCCAAAACGTGACGGTAGTTTTCGCATGTGCTCCGATTGTAGACCTATCAATGCTATCACCGTTCGTTATAGGTATCCCATTCCACGCCTAGATGATATGCTAGATGAGCTTAGTGGTGCCACTATATTTTCCAAAATTGATCTTAAGAGAGGTTACTATCAAATCCGCATACAAGAGGGCGATGAATGGAAAACCGCCTTCAAAACCAAGTTTGGTTTGTATGAGTGGTTAGTCATGCCTATGGGTCTCTCGGAAGCACCGGACACTTTTATGCGCTTTATGAATCATGTCTTTTGCCCTTACATTGGTCTGTTTCTTGTGGTTTACTTCGATGACATTCTTGTGTTTACCAAATCTATCAAAGAGCGTGTCACCCATGTCCGCACCGTTTTGCAAACTCTTAGAAAAGAGCGCCTCTATGCTAATATGGAGAAATTCCTTTTTGGTGTTGACAAGCTCGTTTTCTTGGGTTTTGTGGTTTCTTCTAAGGGTGTTCATGTAGATGAGTCCAAGATCAATGCTATTAAGACATGGCCGCAACCAACCAACTTGCATCAAGTGCGTAGTTTTCTTGGTATTGTGATGAGGACATCAATACCATTGTTACACCCATAGCCCCTGCCACTATACATACTAGACCAACTACTAGAGCTCGCGCACGCCAATTGAATTATCAGGTACTTCCGTTTCTGGGTAGCGATTCTAATGTTCATGAGAATATGATGCTGCCTAAATTGGATACATTTGTCTTGCTTACAAATGAAGGGCCTAGCTTGGACAAGAAAGATGAATCTTGGAACAAGTTCAAGCGTGGAGATGATGGCATGCGCAAGGGGATCCAGAACGGAGTTACAAGTGATGATTTCAGGACTTTGAAGCCACCATAAGGAGTGCATAAAGCCTTGGACAAGATGCCACTTCATAAATTTCGTCCAGAGGCTATTTTAGGTGCCGCGTCACCTTATTATTGGGTCAGGCCTATGTATTTTCGAAATACTGAAGTATAGGCTGTTTTAGAGTCCGTATGTGTGGGGAAACAAGAGTTAGGGTTGGTTTCGGAGCCCTCCTCCAAGGGCCATGAAATTCCCCCCCTCTTCCTCCATATATACAGCCCTTAGGGCATCGTTTAGACTTTGGGTTTTGTTTAGAATAAAAGTTTGCCATAGCTACAACTTCGCGTACTTCGTTTGTGTCCAACGAACAAACCAAGACGTCACAGAACCCCACCTTGAACAATAAAGCTTTCATCTTATATTCGCAATATCTAGATTGCAATCTCAGTTTCTTGCTTGTTCTTCGTTTGCTCGCAGGAAATAGACGCTCGTGGTCAGGTTGATCGTGCTCTGGCATGGTCGGTAACCCTCGGAAGTTGGTTTAGCGATTTCTAAGGCGCAACGTCTTCGCACGTTCGTAGTCGGATCATCAAACTCGACTCCCATAGAAAACGATATCTATCTCATCGAAACATCGGGACACCTTCGCCTCTATCAAGTGGTATCAGATTTCCAGGTTGCTCGGTGAGATTTTACAGTTTTTTGTAGTTTAGGTCGAGTCTGTTCTTCATACCTATAGTCCACGAAAAAGCCAAAAAAAATTAGGGTTAGGTCATCATATCCGAACCAATCTGAGCCTTTGAATAGCCTTTTTAGAGTTTTGCTTTGTTGAATTTGCGGTTGCGTCATCGTGTCGAGTTGCTGGTCTTAGCGTCTAGTCCCTTAGAGTTTCGAGTTCTGTTCACAGGTTGTCACGCCGCCGCCGCACCATCGTCATCATCATTACCATATATCACCACCCCACCATATACAACCACCAATCCGGGTCCACATATACCATCGCCATATACCACCACCAATCCAAGTCTAGATATACCATTGCCATATACCACCACCAATCCGAGTCCAGATATACCACCACAGTCCGAGTTCCACCAGATTCATCTCCGCCACCAGTCCTAGTCCGAGTCCAGTATTTGTTGCTTTGTTTTCGAGTTCCAGATCACGCCATACTCCGAGTCGTGACAGAGTAGGACTCCCGAGATTACGTGCTACCCGCAGAAGAAAAATAGTTCCAAACTCAAAAAAAAATCTGGCTAGGCAGTTTTTAGACCATTTGTAGACTTTTTCGAAAAAAATTTGTTGCGGAGCAAAAACAAAGAGGAAAAAGTGCAAAAAAAAGTGAAAAAAAGAAAAAAAAATTCAGAGTGTGCTCCTCCATTGTTTACGTGCAGCGCCGTGATTTTGTTAGTGTTCTAGGCTCGCGTCTCTACCACGGTCTAGCCTAGGACCAGCACAGTACCATCGTTGAGCGTTTATTCAACTTTGCATCTCTGAATTGATTATTCCTGACCCTTTCTGCTACCATATTATCAGCCTTCACAGCTCTACGTACATCTACGTCGTGCTTTTGACTCTCCTTGGTAATCGCTCTATCCAAGCTTTGAAAGTTTTGACTATGACGGTTACCGATCACCGCCTGCTGCTGGGTAAGAACTGGTAAGAATTTGAGATTTGCTTGACGGATTTGTGACACCACCACTACCTCTTGTTAGTAGTCTGTAGGATCATATTCTTGTGTGTTTCTATTGTTGCTAACCATGGCAGGATCACAAGCCGACGAGACTGACTGGGAGAACATGACGAATAAGGAGTTGCATGATAAATTTCAGCAAATGATGAGTGGACAGGTGCAAGATGTGCTAAACAGATTTGAAGAGGCCATGGAGAAGATAGATGGCATGGAGAAGACGTTCGAAACAAAGCTCGATAACAGGTTTAATGAATTGCTCGCGTGTCTTCCACCACCACCACCGGCTGCACCTAACGCACCTCTACAACAACAACAACAACGACTACCTCCACATCGCGATACAGCCCTCCGCCAAGCGAGCCGTCTCCCTCTTGCACCTGGCCAAACTGTTGGTGTTGCTGTTGATACTTCTGTGGCTCCTGCTGCTGATGCGGAGGAGGATGATTTTGTGGGAGATTACGAGGATGAGGTTGATCAAAATCAGAACTATGTGCCACCACCAATACAGCAACCACCAGGTCGTCCACATGCAAATAATGGCAATGGTAGGGCTCACCCTCAAGTATGAGATCATGACCATCTCCCTAAACTAAAATTGAATATTCCACCATTTGAGGGTAGATATGTTCCTGATATATATCTTACTTGGGAGTTAGAAACTGAACAACGATTTACATGTTTACAATATGCCGAGGACAGACGTGTTCCTGCTGCTGTTTGGGCATTCACTACTTTTGCATGTGTTTGGTGGTATGAGCGTTGTAGATTATATCCTATTCCAGCTACTTGGGCTGCTTTGAAAACTGCTATGCGTACTCGTTGGGTTCGACCATATTATCAACGTGAATTACTTCAAAAATTGCAGCGTTTAAGATAAGGAAAAAATTCTGTAGAAGAATATTATCAGGAATTACAAACTGGCATGATTAGATGTGGTATTGTTGAGGAGAATGAAGCTATGCTTGCACGTTTTATGGGTGGATTAAATAGAGAGATTCAGACCATTCTAGCGTATAAGGAGTATACTAATATCACTTGTTTATTCCATCTTGCTTGTAAAGCTGAATGTGAAGTGCAGGATCGACAGGCATTGGCGCGAACTAACTTTTCTGCAGGTCGATCTTCATCATGGATACCATGAGCATCCTCTACTTCCACTACACCAGCACCTCCATTAGGTGCCACCTCCAGCCGTGATACAAGAAAGCAGGCACAACCACCACTATCTGCCAAGAGCACACCTCCCGGGCCTGCGCAGAGTTCTTCTTCTTCCATGGCATCAACAGGGCACACAAGTGATATTATTTGTCGTCGTTGTAAGGGAAGAGGACATTTTGCGAGAGAATGCAAATCTCAGCGTGTGATGATTGCTACTGAGGATGGTGGGTATGAGTCCGCTAGTGACTATGATGAGGAGACTTTGGCTCTTATTACACGTGAAGAACATGGTGGAGATGATTCTGATCATGAGACGCAATACATGGCACCTGAAGATGCTGACATGTATGAATGTTTAGTTGCTCAACGTGTTTTGAGTGTGCAGGTCACACAAGCTGAGCAAAATCAGAGGCATAATTTGTTCCATACAAAGGGAGTTGTGAAGGAACGTTCTGTTCGCGTGACCATAGATGGAGGGAGCTACAATAACTTGGCTAGCATGGAGATGGTGGAGAAGCTATCACTCACCACAAGACCACATCCACATCCTTACTACATCCAATGGTTCAACAATAGTGGCAAGGTTAAGGTAACACGTACTGTTCATGTGCATTTTAGTATCTCTACATATGCCGATTATGTTGCTTGTGATGTGGTACCTATGCAAGCATGTTCCTTATTACTTGGCAGACCATGGAAATTTGATAAAAATTCTGTACACCATGGTAGAAACAATCGGTATACTCTTGTTCATAAGGATAAAAATATTACTTTGCTTCCTATGACTCCTGATTCCATTTTGAAAGATGATATTAATAGAGCTAATAAAGCAAAACAGGAGAAAAATAAAAGTGAAAATCAGATTGTGGCAAAAGACTTTGAGCAACAAATGCAGCCTAATAATAAACCATCTAGTGTTTCTTCTGAAATTAAATTGAAAAGTGCATCTTTAATTGCAACCAAATCTGATATTGATGATTTAGATTTTAGCAAATCTGTTTGCTATGCTTTTGTGTTCAAAGAGGCATTATTTTGATTCGACGACATGCCTTCCTCTTTGCCTCCTGCTGTCACTAACATTTTGCAGGAGTTCGTTGACGTCTTTCCACAAGACATGCCACCAGGATTACCACCTATTCGAGGGATTGAGCATCTAATTGACATAATTCCCGGTGCATCATTACCCAACCGTGCACCATACCGTACCAATCCAGACGAGACGAAGGAGATTGTGCGTCAAGTACAAGAACTGCTCGACAAAGGTTATATACGCGAATCCCTTAGTCCTTGTGTTGTTCCTATCATTTTAGTGCCAAAAAACGATGGTACGTCACGTATGTGCGTTGATTGTAGAGGCATTAATAATATCACTATTCATTATCGTCATCCTATTCCTAGGCTAGATGATATGCTTGATGAATTGAGTGGCTCTATAATATTCTCCAAAGTTGATTTGCGTAGTAGATACCATCAAATTCGTATGAAATTGGGAGATGAATGGAAAACAACATTTAAAACTAAGTTTGGATTATATGAGTGGTTAGTCATGCCTTTTGGGTTAACTAATGCACCTAGTACTTTCATGAGGTTAATGAACGAAGTTTTACGTGCTTTCGTCGGACGATTTGTGGTAGTTTACTTTGATGACATATTGATTTATAGCAAATCTTTGGAGGAACATTTGGAACATTTACGTGCTATTTTTATTGTTCTACGTGATGCACGTTTGTTTGGTAACCTTGGAAAGTGCACCTTTTGCACCGACCGAGTATCTTTTCTTGGCTATGTTGTTACTCCAGAGGGAATTGAAGTTGATAAAGCCAAGATTGAAGCTATTAAGAGTTGGCCGCAGCCCAAAACGGTCACACAAGTGAGGAGTTTCCTTGGCCTTGCTGGTTTCTATAGGCGTTTTGTGAGAGATTTTAGCACCATTGCTGCAGCTCTCAACGAGCTTACAAAGAAGGATGTGCCTTTTGTTTGGGGTACCGCACATGAAGAAGCCTTCATGGTATTGAAAGATAAGTTGACACATGCTCCTTTACTCCAACTTCCTGATTTTAATAAGACTTTTGAGCTTGAATGTGATGCTAGTGGAATTGGATTAGGAGGTGTGTTATTACAAGATGGCAAACCTGTTGCATACTTTTCTGAAAAATTGAGTGGGCCTAGTCTGAATTATTCTACTTATGACAAAGAATTATATGCTCTTGTTCGGACCTTAGAAACATGGCAACATTATTTATGGCCCAAGGAATTTGTTATACATTCTGATCATGAATCTTTGATACACATTAAAAGTCAAGCAAAACTGAACCATAGACATGCTAAATGGGTTGAATTCATTTAGACTTTTCCTTATGTCATTAAACACAAGAAGGGTAAAGAAAATATTATTGCTGATGCATTGTCTCGTCGTTATACTATGCTTTCACAACTTGACTTTAAAATATTTGGTTTGGAGACCATCAAAGATCAATATGTGCATGATGCTGAATTTAAAGATGTATTGCAGAATTGTAAGGAAGGGAGAACTTGGAACAAGTTCGTTCTTAACGATGGATTTGTGTTTTGTGCTAACAAGCTATGCATTCCAGCTAGCTTAGTTCGTCTTTTGTTGTTGCAGGAAGCGCATGGAGGAGGATTAATGGGACACTTTGGAATCAAGAAGATGGAGGATATACTTGCTACACATTTCTTTTGGCTAAAGATGAGATGGGATGTTGAGCATTTTGTTGCTCGCTGCACTACATGTCAAAAAGCTAAGTCACGACTCAATCCTCATGGTTTATATATGCCTTTGCCTGTACCTAGTGTTCCTTGGGAGGGTATATCTATGGACTTTGTTTTAGGTTTACCTCGAACAAAGAAGGGGAGGGATAGCATATTTGTTGTCGTGGATAGGTTCTCGAAAATGGCACACTTTATACCATGTCATAAAAGCGATGATGTTGTTAATGTTGCTGATTTGTTCTTTCATGAAATTATTCGCTTGCATGGTGTGCCAAATACTGTTGTTTCAGATCATGATACTAAATTTCTTAGCCACTTTTGGAGATGTTTATGGGCTAAGTTGGGGACTAAGCTGCTTTTTAGTACTACTTGTCACCCCCAAACTGATGGACAAACTGAAGTAGTCAATAGAACATTGTCTACTATGCTTAGGGCTGTTTTGAAGAATAACACGAAAATGTGGGAAGAATGCTTGCCTCATATTGAATTTGCTTATAATCGTTCATTGCATTCTACTACTAAGATGTGCCCTTTTGAAATTGTGTATGGTTTCCTACCTCGTGCACCTATTGATTTGTTGCCTCCTCCATCTTCGGAGAAGGTTAATTTTGATGCTAAAGAACGTGCTGAATTGATCTTAAAAATGCATGAGTTAACTAAGGACAACATTGAGCATATGAATGCTAAATATAAACTTGCTGGAGATAAGGATAGAAAACATGTTGTGTTTGCACCTGGAGATCTTGTTTGGTTACATTTGCGTAAGGATCGATTTCCAAATTTGTGCAAATCAAAGCTAATGCCACGTGCTGATGGTCCTTTTAAGGTGTTAGAGAAAATAAATGATAATGCATATAAACTTGAGCTGCCTGCAGATTTTGGGGTTAGTCCCACTTTTAACATTGCAGATTTGAAGCCTTATTTGGGTGAGGACGATGAACTTCCGTCGAGGATGACTTCATTTCAAGAAGGGGAGGATGATGAGGACATCAATACCATTGTTACACCCACAGCCCCTGCTGCTATACATACTGGACCAATTACTAGAGCTCGCACACGCCAATTGAAATATCAGGTACTTTCGTTTCTTGGTAACGATTCTAATGTTCATGAGAATATGATGCTGCCAAAATTGGATACATTTGTCTTGCTTACATATGAAGGGCCTAGCTTGGAGAAGAAAGATGAACCTTGGAACAAGTTCAAGCGTGGAGATGATGGCATGCACAAGGGGATCTAGAACGGAGTTACAAGTGATGATTTCAGGACTTTAAAGCCACCATAAGGAGTGCATGAAGCCTTGGACGAAATATACAAGATGCCACTTCATAAATTTCGTCCAGAGGCTATTTTAGGTGCTGCGTCACCTTATTATTGGGCCAGGCCCATGTATTTTCGAAATACTTAAGTATATGCTCTTTTTAGAGTCCATATGTGTGGGGAAACAAGAGTTAGGGTTGGTTTCGGAGCCCTCCTCCAAGGGCCACGAAATTCCCCCCTCTACCTCCATATATACAGCCATTAGGGCGTCATTTAGACTTTGGGTTTTGTTTAGGATAAAAGTTCGCCATAGCTGCAACTTCGCGTACTTCGTTTGTGTCCAACGACCAGACGAAGACGTCACAGAACTCCACCTTGATCAATAATGCTTTCATCTTATATTCGCAATATCCAGATTGCAATCTCAGTTTCTTGCTTGTTCTTCGTTTGCTCGCCGGAAATAGACCCTCGTGGTCTGGTTGATCGTGCTCTGGCGTGGTCAATAACCCTCGGAAGTTGGTTTTGCGATTGCTAAGGCGCGACGTCTTCGCACGTTCGTAGTCAGATCGTCAAAGTCGACTCTCATAGAAAACGGTATCTATCTCATCGAAACATCGGGACACCTTCGCCTCTATCATCTTGCGGGTTTCTATCGTCGCTTTGTGAAGGATTTTAGCACCATTGCTTCGCCTTTGCATGATTTGAGAAAGAAGAATGCGCCGTTTATTTGGGGACCATCCCAAGATACCGCATTCAATGAGCTTAAGAATTTTCTTACTCGTGCTCCCGTGCTTGCTTTACCAAACTTCGACCAGCCTTTTGAGATTCATTGTGATGCCACCGGTAATGGCATAGGAGGTGTGTTAACGCAAGAGAAGCGCCCCATAGCTTAGTTTAGTGAGAAACTTTCCAGAGCGCAACTCAACTATCCCATCTATGACAAAGAGCTATATGCTTTAGTCCGCGTTTTACATGAATGGGAACATTACCTACGTCCCCATGAGTTTATCATTCATACCGATCATGAGACTCTCAAGTATCTGAAGGGTCAAACTAAGTTGAACAAGCGTCATGCTAAATGGAGTGAATTCATTGAGTCTTTTCCTTATGTCATCAAATACATCAAGGGTAAAGAAAACATCATAGCGGATGCTCTTTCCCGCATATGCATGCTAGTCACGCAACTTGAGTTAGATGTCATTGGCTTCGAGCATATCAAAGAATTGTATGAGCATGATGAAACTTTTGCCACTCCTTTTGCCAAGTGTTTGTCGAATACTTCTTGGGAACGCTATTACATCAAAGACGGCTATCTTATGAGAGCTAACAAACTTTGCATCCCCAAGTCGTCCCTTCGCTTGTTTCTTTTGCAGGAATCGCATGGATGAGGCTTAATGGGACATTTTGGACGCAACAAGACGCTCGCCATGCTCTCGAAGAGCTACTTTTGGCCAAAGATGTTTCAGGACGTCAATCGCTTCACCAACCAATGTTCGACATGCCGCAAAGCTAAGTCCAAAGCTCAATCTCATGGCCTCTATATGCCTCTACCGATTCCATACCAACCATGGGAAGATATTAGCATGGACTTCGTACTTGGTTTGCCTAGGACTCACAATGGGAAAGATTCCATATTTGTCGTTGTGGACCGTTTCTCAAAAATGGCACATTTTATTCCTTGTAACAAGATAGACGATGCTTCACATGTTGCTAATCTCTTTTGTAGGGAAATATTGCGTCTACATGGTGTGCCAAAGACTATCGTCTCGGACCACGACGTCAAGTTCTTGAGTTACTTTTGAAAGACCTTATGTGCCAAGCTCGGAATCAATCTTCTATTCTCCATGGCCTATCATCCACAAACCGATGGCCAAACGGAGGTGACAAACTGCACACTCTCCACCCTTCTTCGCGTGCTAATCAAGAAGAACATCAAGGAGTGGGAGGAGTGTTTACCCATCGCCAAGTACGCCTACAACCGCGCAAGACATTCGACTATCGGCAAGTCCCCCTTCGAGGTTGTCTATGGTTTCAACCCGTTGTCCCCATTGGACATCCTACCTCTACCCCTCCACGAGCGCACAAACATGGACGCGAGTGACCGAGCCAACCACCTCAAGAAGATGCATGAAGATACAAGGCACACAATTGAACTCCAAGTACAACGACTCGCGACCAAGCTCAACATCAACAAGAATCACATGATATTCAACATCGGAGATCTTGTATGGCTACACCTTCGCAAGGAACGTTTCCCCAATGAACGCAAGGCCAAGCTACGACCACGAGCCGATGGACCATTCAAGGTGCTTGCACACTACAACAACAACGCATACAAGATCGACATCCCATGTGACAAGTACTCCGTGAGCGACATCTTCAACGTCAAAGATCTCTCCCCTTACCATGGTGATGAGGATTTCGATCTGTGGTCGGATCTTCCCCAAGGGAGGGGAGATGATGCGGAGCATCCCAAGGTCACCCCATGGACCTACCATCGTCTCATCAAGTGCCTAGTGGACCCATGACTCGATCACGTGCAAGAGCTCTTGAAACCAAGGTGACATCTCTCCTCTCACAATTCCACCTCGATGCACATGAAGCATGGCTACTACCTCATATGGACACTTTGTGCATACTCGGGTACCATGGAGAAGCTAGGGAGCAAAGACAAGAAGAAGAGGAAGATGGACGAGAAGACGGAGAAGAAGGAGGGCTGAAGGAAAAGTCCCAGCCACCGGACGACCGGCCGGGACAGGACGTCCGGCGCCTGAAGCCTCAGCCGAACCCCAGCGAGCGGACGTCCGGTCCAGACCGGACGATCGGTGCCCCTGCACCCGAAGCAAACGAGCGGACGTCCGGTCCGGACCGGACGACCGGCGCCCCAGCACCCAAGCCAACATCAGCGGAAGTCCGAAGCTACCGGACGTCCGGCATGATGAGGACATTAATACCATTGTTACACCCACATCCCCTGCCGCTATACATACTGGATCAATTACTAGAGCTCACGCATGCTAATTGAATTATCAGGTACTTTCGTTTCTTGGTAACGGTTCTAATGTTCATGAGAATATGATGCTGCCTAAATTGGATACATTTGTCTTGCTTACAAATGAAGGGCCTAGCTTGGACAAGAAAGATGAACCTTGGAACAAGTTCAAGCGTGGAGATGATGGCATGCGCAAGGGGATCCAGAACGGAGTTACAAGTGATGATTTCAGGACTTTGAAGCCACCATAAGGAGTGCATGAAGCCTTGGACGAAATATACAAGATACCACTTCTTAAATTTCGTCCAGAGGCTATTTTAGGTGCTGCGTCACCTTATTATTGGGCCAGGCCCATGTATTTTCGAAATACTTAAGTATAGGTTGTTTTTAGAGTCCGTATGTGTGGGGAAACAAGAGTTAGGGTTGGTTTTGGACCCCACCACCAAGGGCCACGAAATTCCCCCTCTCTCCTCCATATATACAGCCCTTAGGGCATCGTTTAGACTTTGGGTTTTGTTTAGATCAAAAGTTCACCATAGCTGCAACTTCGCGTACTTCGTTTCTGTCCAACGACCAGACCAAGACGTCATAGAACCCCACCTTGATCAATAAAGCTTTCATCTTATATTCGCAATATCCAGATCGCAATCTCAGTTTCTTGCTTGTTCTTTGTTTGCTCGCAGGAAACAGTCCCTCGCGGTCAGGTTGATCATGCTCCCGCGTGGTTAATAACCCATCGGATTTGGTTTAGCGATTGCTAAGGCACGACGTCCTCGCACGTTCATAGTCGGATCATCAAAGTTGACTTCCTCTAAAACGATAGCCACTATCTCATTGAAAGACGGGACACCTTTGCCTCTATCAAGTGGTATCAGATTTCCAGGTTGCTCGGTGAGATTTTACAGTTTTTCATAGTTTAGTCGGAGTCTTTTCTTCATACCTATAGTCCACAAAAAAAGCCAAAAAATAGGGTTAGGTCATCATATCCAAACCAATCTGAGCCTTTGCATAGTCTTTTTAGAGTTTTGCTTTATTGAATTTGTGGTTGCATCATCGTGTCGAGTTGCTAGTCTTAGCATCTAGTCCCTTAGAGTTTCGAGTTCTGTTCACAGGTTGTCACGTCGCCGCTGCACCATCGTCATCATCATTACCATATACCACCACCCCACCATATACATCGCCGCTGGCATATACAACCACCAATCCGAGTCCACATATACCATCGCCATATACCACCACCAATCCGAGTCCAGATATACCATCGCCATATACCACCACCAATACGAGTCCAGATATACCACCATAGTCCGAGTTCCACCAGATTCATCTCCGCCACCAGTCCTAGTCCGAGTCCAGTATTTGTTGCTTTGTTTTCGAGTTCCAGATCACGCCATACTCCGAGTTATGACACAGTAGGACTCCCGAGATTCCGTGCTACCCGCAGAAGAAAAATAGTTCCAAACCCAAAAAAAACTAAGTCTGGAAAATTCTGGCTAGGCAGTTTTTAGACCATTTGTAGACTTTTTCGAAAAACAATTGTTGCGGAGCAAAAAAAGAGGAAAAAAAGTGAAAAAAGGAAAAAAATTCAAAGTGTGCTCCTCCATTGTTTGCGTGCAGCGCCATGATTTTGTTAGTGTTCTAGGCTCGCGTCTCTAGCACGGTCTAGCCTAGGACCAGGGCAGTACCGTCATTGAGCGTTTATTCAACTTTGCATCTTTGAATTGATTATTGCTAACCCTTTTTGCTACCATATTATAAGCCTTCCCAGCTCCACATACATCTACGTCATGCGTTTGACTCTCCCTGGTAATCGCTCTATCCAAGCTTTGAGAGTTTTCACTACGAGTTGCCGATCACCGCCTGCTGCTGGGTAAGGACTGGAAAGAATTTGAGATTTGCTTGACGGATTTGTGACACCACCACCACCTCTTGTTAGTAGTCTATAGGATCATATTCTTGTGTGTTTCTATTGTTGCTAACCATGGTAAGATCAAAAGCCGATGAGACTGACTGGGAGAACATGACGAATAAGGAGTTGCATGATAAATTTCAGCAAATGATGAGTGGAAAGGTGCAAGATGTGCTAAACAGATTTGAAGAGGCCATGGAGAAGATAGATGGCATGGAGAAGTCGTTCGAAACAAAGCTCGATAACAGGTTTAATGAATTGCTTGTGTGTCTTCCATCACCACCACCGGCTGCACCTAACGCACCTCTACAACAATAACAACAACAACAACAACGACTACCTCCACATCGTGAAACAGCCGTCCGCTGAGCAAGCCGTCTCCCTCTTGCACCTGGCCAAACTATTGGTGCCGCTGTTGATACTTCTGTCGCTCCTACTGCTGCTTCGGAGGATGATGATTTTGCGGGAGATTATGAGGATGAGGTTGATCAAAATCAGAACTACGTGCCACCACCAGCACAGCAACCACCAGGTCGTCCACATGCAAATAATGGCAATGGTAGGGCTCACCCTTAGGTACGAGATCATGACCATCTCCCTAAACTAAAATTGAATACTCCACCATTTGAGGGTAGATATGTTCCTGATATATATCTTACTTGGGAGTTAGAAACTGAACAATGATTTACATGTTTACAATATCTCGAGGAGAGACGTGTTCCTGCTGCTGTTTGTGCATTCACTAGTTTTGCATGTGTTTGGTGGTCTGAGCATTGTAGATCATATCCTATTCCAGCTACTTGGGCTACTTTCAAAACTACTATGCATACTCGTTGGGTTCCACCATATTATCAACGTGAATTACTTCAAAAATTGCAGCGTTTAAGACAAGAAAAAAATTCTGTAGAAGAATATTATCAGGAATTACAAACTGGCATGATTAGATGCGGTATTGTTGAGGAGAATGAAGCTATGCTTGCACATTTTATTGGTGGATTGAATAGAGAGATTCAGACCATTCTAGAATATAAGGAGTATACTGATATCACTCGTTTATTCCATCTTGCTTGTATAGCTGAACGTGAAGTGCAGGATCGACAAGCATTGGCGCGAACTAACTTTTCTGCAGGTCGACCTTCATCATGGACACCACGAGCATCATCTATTTCCACACGTTCTGCTACACCGGCACCTCTGTCGGCTGCCACCTCCAACCGTGATACAATAAAGCAAGCACAATTACCACTATCTGCCAAGAGCACACCTTCTGGGCCTACAAAGAGCTCTTCTTCATCCATGGCATCAACAGGGCAAACACATGATATTATTTGTTGACGTTGCAAGGGTGGAGGTCATTATGCGAGAGAATGCCCATCTAAGCGTGTGATGATTGTTACTGAGGATGGTGGGTATGAGTCCGCTAGTGACTATGATGAGGAGACTTTGGCTCTTATTACACGTGACGAACACGGTGGAGACGATTCTGATCATGAGACGCAATACATGGCATTGGCGCGAACTAACTTTTCTGCAGGTCGATCTTCATCATGGACACCACGTGCATCCTCTACTTCCACTCCACCAGCACCTCCATCAGGTGCCACCTCCAGCCGTGATACAAGAAAGCAAGCACAACAACCACTATCTGCCAAGAGCACACCTGCCGGACCTGCGAAGAGCTCTTCTTCGTCCATGGCACAGGGCACACAAGTGATATTATTTGTTGTCGTTGTAAGGGAAGCGGACATTTTGCGAGAGAATGCCAATGTCAACGTGTGATGATTGCTACTGAGGATGGTGGGTATAAGTCCGCTAGTGACTATGATGAGGAGACTTTGGCTCTTATTACACGTGAAGAACACAGTGGAGATGATTCTGATCATGAGATGCAATACATGGTTGCTGAAGATGCTGACATGTATGAATGTTTACTTGCTCAACGTGTTTTGAGTGTGCAGGTTACACAAGCTAAGGAAAATCAGAGGCATAATTTGTTCCATACAAAGGGAGTTGTGAAGGAACGTTCTGTTCGCGTCATCATAGATGGAGGGAGCTACAATAACTTGGCTATCATGGAGATGGTGGAGAAGCTATCTCTCACCACAAGACCACATCCACATCCTTACTACATACAATGGTTCAACAACAGCGGCATGGTTAAGGTAACACGTACTGTTCGTCTGCATTTTAGTATCTCTACATACGCTGATTATGTTGATTGTGATGTGGTACCTATGCAAGCATGTTCCTTATTACTTGGTAGACCATGGCAATTTGATAAAAATTCTGTACACCATGGTAGAAACAATCAGTATACTCTTGTTCATAAGGATAAAAATATTACTTTGCTTCCTATGACTCCTGATTCCATTTTGAAAGATGATATTAATAGAGCTAATAAAGCAAAACAAGAGGAAAATAAAAGTGAAAATCAGGTTGCGGCAAAAGAATTTGAGAAACAAATGCAGCCTAATAATAAACAATCTAGTGTTGCTTCTGAAATTAAATTGAAAAGTGCATGTTTACTTGCCACCAAATCTGATATTGATGATCTAGATTTTAGGAAATCGGTTTGCTATGCTTTTGTACGCAAAGAGGCATTATTTTCATTCGAGGACGTGCCTTCCTCTTTGCCTCCTGCTGTCACTAACATTTTGCAAGAGTTCGCTGACATCTTTCCACAAGACGTGCCACCGGGATTACCACCTATTCGAGGGATTGAGCATCAAATTGACTTAATTCCCGGTGCATCATTACCCAACCGCGCACCATACCGTACCAATCCAGAGGAGATGAAGGAGATTATGCGTCAAGTACAAGAACTGCTCGACAAAGGTTATATACATGAATCCCTTAGTCGTTGTGCTGTTCCTATTATTTTAGTGCCGAAAAAGGATGGTACGTCGCGTATGTGCGTTGATTGTAGAGGCACTAATAATATTACTATTCGTTATCGTCATCCTATTCCTAGGTTAGATGATATGGTTGATGAATTGAGTGGCTCTACAATATTCTCCAAAGTTGATTTGCCTAGTGGATACCATCAAATTCATATGAAATTAGGAGATGAATGGAAAACAACATTTAAAACTAAGTTTGGATTATATGAGTGGTTAGTCATGCCTTTTGGGTTAACTAATGCACCTTGTACTTTCATGAGGTTAATGAACGAAGTTTTATGTGTTTTAATTGGACGATTTGTGGTAGTTTACTTTGACGACATATTGATTTATAGCAAATCTTTGGAGGAACATTTGGAACATTTACGTTCTGTTTTTATTGCTCTACGTGATGCACGTTTGTTTGGTAACCTTGGAAAGTGCACCTTTTGCACCGTTCGAGTATCTTTTCTTCGCTATGTTGTTACTCTACAGGGAATTGAAGTTGATAAAGCCAAGATTGAAGCTATTGAGATTTGGCCGCAGCCCAAAACGGTCACATAAGTCAGGAGTTTCCTTGGCCTCGCTAGTTTCTATAGGTGTTTTGTGAGATATTTCAGCACCATTGCTGCACCTCTCAACGAGCTTACAAAGAAGGATGTGCCTTTTGTTTGGGGTACCGCACAGGAAGAAGTGATGTGGAGCATCCCAAGGTCATTCCCATGGACCTACCATCGTCTCATCAAGTGCCTACCGGACCCATGACTCGATCACGTGCAAGAGCCCTTGAAACCGAGGTGACATCTCTCCTTTCACAATTCCACTTCGATGCACGTGAAGCATGGCTACTACCTCATATGGATACCTTGTGCATACTCAGGTACAATGGAGAAGCTAAGGAGCAAGGACAAGAAGTAGAGGAATATGGACGAGATGACGGAGAAGAAGAAGGGCTACAGGAAAAGTCCGAGCCACCGGACGATCGGCCAGGACCGGACGTCCGGCGCCTGAAGCGTCAGCCGAGCCCCAGCCAGCGGACGTCCGGTCCAGACCGGACGACCGGTGCCCCTGCACCCGTGGCCAATGAGCGGACGTCCGGCCCCGACCGGACGACCGGCACGACCGCACCCGAGCTAAAGTCAGCGGAAGTCCGGAGCCTCCGGACGTCCGGCACCCCCATCACAGAGCGGAACTAGCGGACGACCAGAGGACACCGGACGTCCGGCAGCTCCTGAGACACCGGACGACCGGTCCCCAGCAGATGTGCGGTACCTGTCTGCGCACAGAGTTCGGGCCCGAGGCCCATGTACCCCTTCACTTCACCCCCATTTGCACTTAGACTATAAATAGACCCCCCATTCATCCTACCTAGGGTTAGCATTGGTTTAGCTCATTTGGGAGATAGAGCATTGCTCAACCATATCGGATCTACTCCTCAAGAGAGACCGCGACCCTCTTCGGAGAAGATACACCTTGGATTCAAGACCCCTTTTCAAGGGAAGATCCCCTTGTGGATACAAGACCTCCTCACGGAGAAGAACTGGTTACTGTGTATCGTCCCTAGTTGTCCGTGGATTCGTGTATCGTTATATGTACTCGAGGATCTAGCCCATGTGTGACTTATTCGTGTCAGTTTAGTGATTTCCTCTTGTGTTTTCCTTCCGTTCATCCTCGTATTCTTCGTGTTTGTCCCCGGGATCCGCTCCTTTCATGAATGATCGGGCCATAGGGTTCGTACCCTACATCATCTTGGTATCATGAGCAAGGTTGATCACGATTTCGGAGCCCCCCTCTTTGTTTTTCTAGCTTGATTTTGTTGTTTTTCGTCCTAACCCAAAAATCCCCACAAAAATAGCCCCAAAAACTTTTCTTGTGTTTTGTGAGTTTTGATGATGTATTGTTGGTTTTGATCCGTGAATTTGTTGCGTTGCAAGTTGATCTAGCCTTCCCCCACCATCTCCACCTCGAAATCCCTCCCAAATTCCCCATATTCCGTCCAAAACCACCTCTCGTATCCGAAATCTCGCGTTGACCCCGACCACCGGACGACCGTCACTTTCACCGGACGTCCGGCGACCCAGGAAGCACCGGACGTCCGACAGGACCGGACGACCGGCGACCAGACATCCGTCCGCTACCAGACGACCGCTACTTCCACCACTTCAACCGCTACACCACCACCGACTTTCCGCAATCTTTGCCATTATCCCAACCCACACCACCACCTAACCGCTACCTACTCCGACGATTTTGGTCGCCTTTGGTTTTGAGAATTTGAGTTGCGGTACCGTATCCTTTTGTGTTTCGGCTATCTAGGTACGGTTCGACATCGACACCACCACCGCTCATTTTCGCCACGGACGCGTCATCAACACCGGTCATCAACAACGACCACCTTGACTTCGACTTGGTATTCGTGCCACCATTTTGACACCATACCGGAAGCAAGACCGGTAACCTCATCATGGTATTGGACATATCACTCTTGCCATCACATTGTTAGCCATCATAGCCTCATTTCCTTTGCGTTGCTTACCCATCGAGACTAGCCATTGAGTATTGCCGGCAACGAGACTTGTGCACTTTCGTGATCATACTTCCCATAGCATACATACATACATCATTGTTGCCTATATTGGTATCATCTCTCGTGTCACAAAGTTGTCATCGCATACTCACTTGCTATCTTGGTTCGTCAAGCATCGCATAAGAAAAGAGCTCAAACATCAAAGAGCCAACCAAGCTTTTAAGCAAAGAGGAAAGATAAGCAAAGAGCTTTTAAGAAAGAACCATAGCATCTTATAACATTAAGATTGTCATACTCGATCATCTTGGATCATATCATAGCAACACCTTGCATAAAACTTATTTGGGATAGAAGCCGTTGCATTTTTGCTAAGTAGGTTGTGCACAAGTTCTTGTATCCGCCTATCGTGCAATCGTGCTAGCGTCTCTCTAGTGTTGTGCAACAAGAGCATTTTTGTGGATTCCACATTTTGTCTCACCCTTGGTTGCACAGCCCCACTTGTCTTTTTGCGCGTGTGTTTCCGTGTACCATATATGCTTGGTCTACTTGTTACATTGCATCTTGCGAATATTCTCCAACATTATTCAATCTTGCTTACATTCACATTAAAAATTGTGCCACCATCCTAACCAAGCTCCACAATAAGCTTTTATTTGTGTAGGTGTGAGAAACCGACGAGAATTCGTACCAATTGGGCTATTTCCTTGTCCTACATTGGAGGGATCATCGATTCACTTTCAACTTCGGTCAAGGTACATTTGGTATTCATTCTTCTCTTTCTACCACTCACACTTGTCTTGGAATGATGGATAGGCCAAGTACTTCTACCAACCCACTCTTCATGGAGCAAGACGACGACATGAACTCCTTCGTCACCAAGAGTCACCTCTTTGGTGCACAACGTGCTTTGCATCAAGAGCAACAAGCTATGAGTGAACGCATCGACAACCTTGCCGCCAACTTGCGACTTTCCGAGCAACGTACAAGGGACTAGTTCGACCACAAGCTCGATGGTCACAAGCAAGATAATGACGCTAGGATGGACGAGATTCACGCTTTGTTGCTCAACCGCTCTTCTTCCACTTCAAGAAGGAGCCGTTCAAGCCGCCACTCCGACTTCACCCTCTCCGGCTCAAGTACACCGACATCGAACACTCTTCGTCGATCCACGCGCACCGACCATCAAGCAAACCTCAATCTGCTTCGGGACACTGACTCTCAAGAGCGCCGACGATGTCAAGCCGAAGAAGCCTTTGCGCTAGCTCGAGAATGGCAACAACAACGCCAACATGAAGAGGAAGAACGCGCGCGTCTACACCAAAATGCACAAAATGCCGATGCTCAACGTCAAGAACAACAACTCTGTGACGCTCAAGCACTTGAGGCGCAACAAGCTCTATGTGATGTGAGTCAAGCCGTTGCCGACCGAGGATGACAAGCACGTGAACAAGAGGAAGCACTTCACGAAGAACTTCATGAACGGCGATTTCAAGCTCGCCTACATCGTCTAGTTCCCCCTCGAGCTCGACGCGCTCCTCCTCAAGCTCGCCAAGACCATCAAGTTCATCGAGAGCATGCAAACAACGGGAATCTTCATTGACAAGAGCAACACAAGGTTGATAACCCTCCGCGTCAAGAGCACCACGAGTTGGACAATCATCTACAACATGGGCATCATCATCCCCGACCCCAACACAATGAAGAGAAACGCTACGGCAAGCTCAAGTTCACCATGCCCAAGTTCAACGGAAGCAACGATCCTGAAGAATACCTTTCATGGGCATTGAAAGTTGACAAGATCTTCCGTTTGCACAATTATGAAGAAGAGAAGAAGATCGTGATGGCATCCCTTGAGTTCCAAGACTATGTCCTCATTTGGTGGGAACAAATCATAGAGCGCCACGAGGCAAGAGGTGATCCACCCATCACTACTTGGGCACAAATGAATGATGTCATGAGAGCACGCTTCGTGCCTACCTACTACAACCACGACCTCTTCAAGAAACTCCAACAACTCAAGCAAGGAATCAAGAACGTTGAAGAATACTACAAGGAGATGGAGATTTCAATGATAAGAGCCAATGTGACTGAAGATGATGAGCAAACAATGGCATGTTTCATGAATGGACTCAATCATCCTATCAAGAAGATCGCCGACTTCCAGCCATACTCAAATCTCATCGAGCTCGTGCACCAAGCTACCAAAGCGGAACGCCAAGTGCAAGATGACTTCAAGTATGCCAAGTTCTCATCCAAGTCCTACGGCTTCTCCAATAACCAAGCTTCAACGACTCCAACGCCGACTACAAGACCGTCTACTTCCAACATCGAGAAGCCGACTTCCAAGAAAGCTTCTTCAACTACAAGTCATCCTCCTACGAGCAACTTTAAGCCGAGAGCTTCATCATCATCTACCCCAACCGATGAGACCGTCAAGACGAGTTCCCTCAAGTGTTTCAACGACGATGGCACTTATGATACCATGAGCGAAGGAGAAATGGAAGCCCTTAAGCAAGGCGCCATGCACCGCCGAGTCAACAATGAAGAAGAACAAGTCTTTTGTGATGAAGACTCAAGTCCCGCACTTGTTGTCTCCAAAGTTTTGACTCTCCAACATCACCAAGAAGAAGACCAAAGATGCACCATATTCCACACCAAGGCCGGCATCAATGGACGATCCGTAAAGGTCATCATCGATGGAGGGAGTTGTCACAATCTCACAAGTGAAGAACTTTGCGCCAAGCTCCAATTGCCCAAGACGAAGCATCCACATCCATACAGAGTGCAATGGCTTAGTGACTCCGGCACTATCCAAGTCGAGCACCGAGTACAAGTATCCTTCAAAATCGGTTCCTACGAAGACACCTTGGAGTGCGACGTCATCCTAATGACCGTTTGCCATCTTCTCCTTGGACGGCCATGGCAATTCGATAGAGGAGTCGTCCACAATGGGCGTACAAACCACTATAGCTTCAAGATGCAAGGAAATGAGTTTGTGTTACGACCCACGTCTCCAAGCCAAGTGATCGCCGATAAGCAAGCCACCCATCGTGGAGAGAATGGTGAGAGAGTGAGCCACCAAAAAGAGAGTGAGCGCCATAAGCCCAAATTGAGTGCCTCCACGATGAGCGAAAACAAGAACTTCGTTCTATTTGCCACCAAACATGAGATGGGAGAAGTGTGTGAGAACTCATCTAGTGTCCTACACTACATCCTCGTGTGCAAGGACAATGCACTACAAACTAACACTTCTCACACTCTTCCTCTAGTGTTGTCTTCTCTTTTGGAGGAATTTCAAGATGTTTTCCTCGATGAGCTACCTCCGGGACTACCTCCACTACGAGGCATTGAGCACCGCATCGACCTCATCCCCGGAGCACCACTTCTGAACAAAGCTCCCTACCGCGTGAACCCCAAAGAGACCAAAGAAATTCAAAGGCAAGTAAAGCATCTCATAAACCATGGTCATGTGCGTGAAAGTTTGAGCCCTTGTGCCATACCGGTCATTCTTGTGCCAAAACGTGACAGTAGCTTTCGCATGTGCTCCGATTGTAGACCTATCAATGCTATCACCGTTCGTTATAGGTATCCCATTCCACGCCTAGATGATATGCTAGATGAGCTTAGTGGTGCCACTATATTTTCCAAAATTGATCTTAAGAGTGGTTACTATCAAATCCGCATACAAGAGGGTGATGAATGGAAAACCGCATTAAAAAACCATGTTTGGTTTGTATGAGTGGTTAGTCATGCCTACGGGTCTCTCGTAAGCACCGGGCACTTTTATGCGCCTTATGAATCATGTCTTTCGCCCTTACAATGGTATATTTGTTGTGGTTTACTTCGATGACATTCTTGTGTTTAGCAACTCTATCCAAGAGCATGTCACCCATGTCCGCACCGTTTTGCAAACTCTTAGGAAACAGCGTCTCTATGCTAATATGGAGAAATGCCTCTTTGGTGTTGATAAGCTGGTTTTCTTGGGTTTTGTTGTCTCTTCTAAGGGTGTTCATTTAGATGAGTCCAAGATCAATGCTATTAAGACTTGGCCGCAACCAACCAACTTGCATCAAGTGCGTAGTTTTCTTGGTCTTGTGGGTTTCTATCATCGCTTTTTGAAGGATTTTAGCACCATTGCTTCACCTTTGCATGCTTTGAGTAAGAAGAATGCGCCTTTTATTTGGGGACCATCCCAAGATATCGCATTCAATGAGCTTAAGAATTTGCTTACTCATGCTCCCGTGCTTGCTTTACCCAACTTCGACAAGCCTTTTGAGATTCATTGCGATGCTAGCGGTAATGGCATAGGAGGTGTGTTAACGCAAGAGAAGCGCCCCATAGCTTACTTTAGTGAGAAACTTTCCGGAGCGCAAGTCAACTATCCCATCTATAACAAAGAGCTATATGCTTTTGTCCGCGTTTTACATAAATGGGAAGATTACCTTCGTCCCCATGAGTTTATCATTCATACCGATCATGAGACCCTCAAGTATCTCAAGGGTCAAACAAAATTGAACAAGCATCATGCTAAATGGAGTGAATTATTTGAATCTTTTCCCTATGTCATCAAGTACATCAAGGGTAAAGAAAACATCGTAGCGGATGCTCTTTCCCGCATATGCATGGTCGTCACGCAACTTGAGTTAGATGTCATTGGCTTCGAGCATATCAAAGAATTGTATGCGCATGATGAAACTTTTGCCGCTCCTTATGCCAAGTGTTTGTCGCATACATCATGGGAACGCTATTACATCAAAGACGGCTACCTTATGAGAGCTAACAAACATTGCATCCCCAAGTCGTCCCTTCGTTTATTGCTTTTGCAGGAATCGCATGGAAGAGCTACTTTTGGCCAAAGATATTTCGGGATGTCATTCGTTTCACCAACCGGTGTTCTACATGCCGCAAAGCTAAGTGCAAAGCTCAATCTCATGGTCTCTATATGCCTTTAACCATTGCATACCAACCTTGGGAGCACATAGGCATGGACTTTGTACTTGGTTTAACTAGAACTCGCAATGGGAAAGATTCCATATTTGTTGTTGTGGACCGTTTCTCCAAAATGGCACATTTTATTCCGTGTCACAAGATAGACGATGCTTCACATGTTGCTAATCTCTTTTGTAGGGAAATATTGCGTCTCCATGCTGTGCCAAAGACAATTGTCTCGGACCGCGACGTCAAGTTCCTTAGCTACTTTTGGAAAACCCTATGCGCCAAGCTCGGAGTCAAGCTACTCTTCTCCACGGCGTACCATCCTCAAACCGACGGCCAAACGGAGGTGACAAACCGCACACTCTCCGCTCTACTTCGAGTACTCATCAAGAAGAACATCAAGGAGTGGGAGCAGTGCCTACCTATCGCCGAGTTCGCCTACAACCGATCAAGACACTCAACAACCGGCAAGTCGCCTTTCGAGGTCATTTATGGATTCAACCCATTGTCACCATTGGACATTCTTCCTCTACCACTCCAAGAGCGCATCAATTTGGACGCAAGTGCGCGTGTGACACATATCAAGAAGATGCATGAAGATACAAGAAACACCATCGAGCGCCAAGTTCAACGCCTTGCGACCAAGCTCAACTTCAACAAGCAACCTATGGTCTTGAACATTAGTGATCGAGTGTGGCTACACCTTCGCAAGGACTTCTTCCCACAAGAACGCAAATCCCAGCTTCGACCACGAGCAGATGGACCCTTCAAGGTGCTTGCATGCTACAACGACAACGCTTACAAGATCGACCTCCCACGCGACAAGCACAACGTGAGCAACATTGTCAACGTCAAAGATCTCTCTACCTTCCATGGTGATGAATATTTTGATCCGAGGATGGATCTTCCCCAAGGGAGGGGAGATGATGTAGGGAATCCCAAGGTCATCCCCATGGACCTACCATCGTCTCATCAAGTATCTACCGGACCCATGACTCGATCACGTGCAAGAGCCCTTGAAACCGAGGTGACATCTCTCCTCTCACATTTCCACTTCGATGCACGTGAAGCATGGCTACTACCTCATATGGATACCTTGTGCATACTCACGTACAATGGAGAAGCTAAGGAGCAAGGACAAGAAGAAGAGGAAGAAGGACGAGAAGACGGAGAAGAAGAAGGGCTGCATTAAAAGTCCCAGCCACCGGACGACCAGCTGGGACCGGACGTCCGGCGCCTAAAGCGTCACCCGAGCCCCAGCCAGTGGACGTCCGGTCCAGACCGGACGACTGGTGCCCCTGCACCCGAGGCCAATGAGCGGACGTCCGACCCCGACCGGACAACCGGCGCGACCGCACCCGAGCCAAAGTCAGCGGAAGTCCGGAGCCTCCGGACGTCCAGCACCCCCATCACAGAGCGGAACCAGCGGACAACCGGAGGACACCGGACGTCCGGCAGGTCCTAAGACACCGGACGACCGGTCCACAGCGGACCTCCGGTACCTGTCTACGCACAGAGTTCGGGCCCGATGCCCATGTACCCCTTCACTTCGCCCCCATTTGCACTTAGACTATAAATAGACCCCCCATTCATACTAGCTAGGGTTAGCATTGGTTTAGCTCATTTGGGAGATAGAGCATTGCTCAACCATATCGGATCTACTCCTCAAGAGAGACCGCGGCCCCTCTTCGGAGAAGATCCACCTTGGATTCAAGACCCCTTTTCAAGGGAAGATCCCCTTGTGGATACAAGACCTCCTCACGGAGAAGAACCGGTTACCGTGTATCGTCCCTAGTTGTCCGTGGATTCGTGTATCGTTCTATGTACTCGAGGATCTAGCCCATATGTGACTTATTCGTGTCGGTTTAGTGATTTCCTCTTGTGTTTTCCTTCCTTTCATCCTCGAGTTCTTCCTGTTTGTCCCCGGGATCCGCTCCTTTCGTGAAAGATCGGGCTATAGGGTTCCTACCCTACATCAAGAAGCCTTCACGGTATTGAAAGATAAGTTCACACATGCTCCTTTACTCCAACTTCCTAATTTCCATAAGACTTTTGAGCTTGAAGGTGATGCTAGTGGAATTGGATTAGGAGGTGTGTTATTACAAGATGGCAAACCTGTTGCATTCTTTTCTACAAAATTGAGTGGGCCTAGTCTGAACTATTCTACTTATGATAAAGAATTATATGCTCTTGTTTGGACCTTAGAAACATGGCAACATTATTTATGGCCCAAGGAATTTGTTATACATTATGATCATGAATCTTTGAAACACACTAAAAGTCAAGCAAAACTGAACCGTAGACATGCTAAATGGGTTGAATTCATTCAGACTTTCCCTTATGTCATTAAACACAAGAAGGGTAAAGAAAATGTTATTGCTGATGCATTGTCTCGTCGTTATACTATGCTTTCACAACTTGACTTTAAAATATTTGGTTTGGAGACCATCAAAGATCAATATGTTCATGATGCTGAATTTAAAGATGTATTGCAGAATTGTAAGGAAGGGAGAACTTGGAACAAGTTCGTTCTTAACGATAGATTTGTGTTTCATGCTAACAAGGTATGCATTCCAGCTAGCTCCGTTCATCTTTTGTTGTTGCACGAGGCGCATGGAGGAGGATTAATGCGACACTTTGGCGTCAAGAAGTCGAAGGATATACTTGCTACACATTCCTTTTGGCCAAAGATGAGACGGGATGTTAAGCGTTTTGTTGCTCGCTACACTACATGTCAAAAAGCCAAGTCACGACTCAATCCTCATGGTTTATATATGCCTTTGCCTGTACCTAGTGTTCCTTGCGAGGATATATCTATGGAATTTGTTTTAGGTTTACCTCGAACAAAGAAGGGGAGGGATAGCATATTTGTTGTCGTGGATAGGTTCTTGAAAATGGCACACTTTATACCATGTCATAAAAGCGATGATGTTGTTAATGTTGCTGATTTGTTCTTTCGTGAAATTATTCGCTTGCATGGTGTGCCAAATACTATTGTTTCAGATTGTGATACAAAATTTCTTAGCCACTTTTGGAGATGTTTATGGGCTAAGTTGGGGACTAAGCTGCTTTTTAGTACTACTTGTCACCCCCAAACTGATGGACAAACTGAAGTAGTCAATAGAACATTGTTTACTATGCTTAGGGCTGTTTTGAAGAATAACAAGAAAATGTGGGAAGAATGCTTGCTGCATATTGAATTTGCTTATAATTGTTCATTGCATTCTACTACTAAGATGTGCCCTTTTGAAATTGTGCATGGTTTCCTACCTCGTGCACCTTTTGATTTGTTGCCTCTTCCATCTTTGGAGAAGGTTAATTTTGATGCTAAAGAATGTGCTGAATTGATTTTCAAAATGCATGAGCTAACTAAGGAAAACATTGAGCGTATGAATGCTAAATATAAACTTGTTGGAGATAAGGGTAGAAAACATGTTGTGTTTGCAACTGGAGATCTTGTTTGGTTACATTTGCGTAAGGATAGATTTCCTAATTTGCGCAAATCAAAGCTAATGCCACGTGCTGATGGTCCTTTTAACGTGTTAGAGAAAATAAATGATAATGCATATAAATTTGAGCTGCCTGCAGATTTTGGGGTTAGTCCCACTTTTAACATTGCAGATTTGAAGCCTTATTTGGGTGAGGACGATGAACTTTCGTCGAGGACAACTTCATTTCAAGAAGGGGAGGGTGATGAGGACATCAATACCATTGTTACACCCACAGCCCCTGCTGCTATACATACTGGACCAATTACTAGAGCTCGCGCACGCCAATTGAATTATCACGTACTTTCGTTTCTTGGTAACGATTCTAATGTTCATGAGAATATGATGCTGCCTAAATTGGATACATTTGTTTTGCTTACAAATGAAGGGCCTAGCTTGGACAAGAAAGATGAACCTTGGAGAAAGTTCAAGCATGGAGATGATGGCATGCGCAAGGGAACAAGAACGGAGTTACAAATGATGATTCTAGGACTCTGAAGCCACCATAATGAGTGCATGAAGCATGGGACGAAATATACAAGATGCCACTTCATAAATTTCGTCCAGAGGCTATTTTAGGTGCTGCGTCACCTTATTATTGGGCCAGGCCCATGTATTTTCCAAGTACTTAAGTATAGGCTGTTTTTAGAGTCCGTATGTGTGGGGAAACAAGAGTTAGGGTTGGTTTCGGACCCCTCCACCAAGGGCCACGAAATTCCCCCTCTCTCCTCCATATATACAACCCTTAGGGCATCGTTTAGGCTTTGGGTTTTGTTTAGATTAAAAGTTCGCCATAGCTGCAACTTCGCGTACTTCGTTTGTGTTCAACGACCAGACCAAGGCATCACAGAACCCCACCTTAATCAATAAAGTTTTCTTCTTATATTCGCAATATCCAGATTGCAATCTCAGTTTCTTGTTTGTTCTTCGTTTGGTTGCAGGAAACAGACCCTCGTGGTCAGGTTGATCGTGCTCCGGTGTGGTCAATAACGCTCGGAAGTTGGTTTAGCGATTGCTAAGGCGCGACGTCTCGCACGTTCGTAGTCGGATCGTCAAGGTCGACTCCCATAGAAAATGATAGCCAACATCTCATCGAAACATCGGGATACCTTTGCCTCTATCAAGCTCCGGGATGGCTAGAGGTTCCGATGGCCGGAAGTTCCGGGCAGCGGCCGGAAGTTCCGGGCTTTCCAGAAACTTGTCCGGGCTTCTTCTTCCTTCTCATCCACGCTTCCCTCGCGGATGGTGTAGGTGATCCTTGGTGCTTGCACACCTCCTCCTCGTCCGTGAAGCTCCGACAATACCTATGCATGCATGATGGAGGGTCAAGTAGTATACCATCCTCGAAGGGGTCAAGTGAGCGCGTGTAAAGGAGAGGATTCACCTTTATTTATGTGAAGTAGATGTCGCACGTGTCACTTGCCGAATGAACTCTTGACATGGTGATGTCCATAGGATGCTCTGCATCATCCGGGCTAGCAGGGTCCAACCTTGTTGCTCTCTAGAATGGCGGGGTCCGGATTTCTGGGCTGGAGGCCGGATGTCCGGGGGCTCGGGACGCGCCGGATGTCCGGGCTGGTCGCCGGATGTCCGGGCCCTGTAGACTTGGCTGCTGGCTCCTAGCTGCTGGTGACACGTCCAGGGGCCGGATGTCCGGGCCAGGGCCGGATGTCCGGGTCCAGGAAGATATCTCCGTCTTCTTCCCTCATCGCTTCCATGCTTCCCTCGCGGATGGTGTAGTTGTTCCTTGGCGCTCGCACTCCTCCTCAACGTCCGTAGTGTTCCGACAATACCTATGCATGCGCACGAGAGGGGTGTCCAGTAGTATACCATCCTCAAAGGGGTCAAGTGAGCACGTGTAAAGGAGATGATTCACCTTTGTGTATGTGAAGTGATGTAGGGTAGAACCCTAGTGGCCCGATCTTTCACGAAAGGAGCGGATCCCGCGAAGAACGTGAAGAACACGAGGAGGGAAACGATGGAAAATGATGCGGAGCTTCCCAAGGTCATCCCCATGGACCTACCATCGTCTCATCAAGTGCCTACCGGACCCATGACTCGATCACGTGCCCTTGAAACCGAGGTGACATCTCTCCTCTCACAATTCCACTTTGATGCGCATGAAGCATGGCTACTACCTCATATGGATACTTTGTGCATACTCAGGTACAATGGAGAAGATAAGGAGCAAGGAAAAGAAGAAGAGGAAGATGGACGAGAAGACGGAGAAGAAGAAGGGATGCAGGAAAAGTCCCAGCCACCGGACAACCGGCCGGGACCGGACGTCATGCGCCTGAAGCCTCAGCCGAACCCCAGCGAGCGGACGTCCGGCCCAGACCGGACGACCGGTGCCCCTGCACCCGAAGCGAACGAGCGGACGTCCGGTCCGGACCGGACAACCTGCACACCAGCACCCGAGCCAACATCAGCGGAAGTCCAGAGCTACCGGACGTCCGGCACCCCCATCACAGAGCAGAACCAGCGGACGACCGAAGGACACCGGACGTCCGGCAGCTGCTGAGACACCGGACGACCGGTCCCCAGCAGACGTCCGGTACCTGGCTGCGTCCAGATTCGGGCCCAAGGCCCATGTACCCCTTCACTTCGCCCCCTTTTGCACTTAGACTATAAATAGACCCCCCATTCATCCTAGCTAGGGTTAGCATTGGTTTAGCTCATACTTCGAGATAGAGCTTCGCTCATCCATACCAATCTCCTCCTCGAGAGAGACTGCGGCCCCTCTTCGAACAAGATCAACTTGGATTCAAGACCCCCCCCCCCTCTTGGGCGGCCCCATCAAGACCTCCTTCTAGGAGAAGAACCGGTTACTTGTATCGTCCTTTGTTGACCTTGGATCATCGTGTATCTCTTTGTGTTTCGAGGATCTAGCACATGTGTAGTTGAATCTTGTTAGTTTGAGTGCTTCTCTAGTGTTTTCCCTCGTCAATCCCCTCGTGTTCTTTGTGTTTCTCTTTGGGATCCGCTCCTTTCATGAAATATCGGCCATCTAGGGGTCCGCCTTATATCATCTTGGTATCATGAGCACGGTTGATCACGATTTCGGAGCCCCCCTCTTCGTTTTTCTAGCTTGATTTTGTTGTTTTTCGTCCTAATCCAAAAATCCCCACCAAAAATAGCCCCAAAATTTTTCTTGTGTTTTGTGAGTTGTGATGATGTTTTGTTGGTTTTGATCCGTGAATTTGTTGTGTTGCAAGTAGACATAGCCTTCCCCCACCATCTCCACCTCGAAATCCCTCCCAAATTCCCCATATTCCCCCCAAAATCACCTCCCAGATCTAAAATCTCGTGTTCACCCCGACCACCGGACGTCCGGCGACCCAGGAAGTACCGGACATCTGACGTTACCGGACGACCAGCGACCGGACATCCGTCCGTGCCCGGACGACCGCTACTTCCACAACATCATCCGCTACACCACCTCCAACTTCCACAAAACCTTCCCAATATCCCTACCCACACCACCACCTAAGCGCCACCTACTCCGAAGATTTTGGTCGCCTTTGGTTTTGAGAATTTGAGTTGCAGTACCGTATCCTTTTGTGTTTCGGCTACCTAGGTACGGTTCGACATCGACATCACCGCTGCTCATTTTCGCCACGGACGCGTCATCAACAACGACCACCTCGACTACGCCTTGGTATTTGTGCCACCATTTTGACACCATACCGGAAGCAAGACCGGTAACCTCAACTTGGTATTGGACATATCACTCTTGCCATTACATTGATAGCCATCATCGTGTTACTCCTTTGCGTTGCTTACCCATCGAGACTAGGCATTGAGTATTGTCGGCAATGAGACTTGTGCACTTTAGTGATCATACTTCCCCATAGCATACATACATACATCATTGTTGCCTATATTGGTATCATCTCTTGTGTCACAAAGTTGTCATCGCATACTCACTTGCTATCTTGGTTCGTCAAGCGTCGCATAAGAAAAGAGCTCAAACATCAAAGAGCCAACCAAGATTTTAAGCAAAGAGGAAAGATAAGCAAAGAGCTTTGAAGCAAGAACCATAGCATCATACACCATTAACATTGTCATACTCGATCATCTTGGATCATATCATAGCAACACCGTGCATAAAACATATTTGGGATAGAAGTCGTTGCATTTTTGCTAAGTAGGTTGTGCACAAGTTCTTGTGTCCGCCTATCGTGCAATCGTGCTAGCGTCTCTCCAGTGTTGTGAAACAAGTGCATTTTTGTGCATTCCACATTTTGGCTCACCCTTGGTTGCTCAACCCCACTTATCTTTTTGCGTGTGCGTTTCCGTGTACCATATGTGCTTGGTCTACTTGTTACATTGCATCTTGCGAATCTTTCTCAACATGATTGAATCTTGCTTACATTCACATTAAAAATTGTGCCACCATCCTAACCAAGTTCCACCAAAAGCTTTTACTTGTGTAGGTGTGAGAACCGACAAGAATTGGTACCAATTGTGCATCTTTGATCCATTGTCAACATCGGTCAAGGTACATTTGATATTGGTTCTTCCCTTTCTTCCACTACACTTGTCTTGGAATGATGGATAGGCCAAGTACTTCTACCAACCCGCTCTTCATGGAGCAAGACGACGACATGAACTCCATCGTCACCAATAGTCACCTCTTTGGTGCACAACGTGCTTTGCATCAAGAGCAACAAGCTATGACTAAACACATCAACAACCTTGCCGCCGACTTGCGACTTTCCGAGCAACGTACAAGGGACTACTTTGACAACAAGCGCGACGATCACAAGCAAGAGAATGACGCAAGGATGGATGAGATTCGCGCTTTGTTGCTCAACTGCTCTTCTTCCACTACAAGAAGGAGCCGTTCAAGTTGACACTCCGACGACACCATCTCCGGTTCAAGTACACCGACATCGAACACTCTTCGACGATCCGCGCGCAACAAGCGTCAAGCAAACCTCAATCCACTTCGAGACACCGACTCGCAAGAACATCGACGACATCAAGCCGAACAAGCCTTTGCGCTAGATCGGGAACGGCAATGCCAACGTCAACACGAACAAGAGAAGCGAGCGCGACAACATCAAGATGCACAAGATGCCGAGGCAGAACGCCAAGAACAACAACTACGTGAAGCTCAAGCACTTGAAGCGCAACGTGCCCTTCATGAATCAAGTCGTGCCGTAGCCGACCGAGGCCGACAAGCTCGACTACATCAAGAAGCACTTCACAATGAAGCTCAAGAAAGAATTTATAAAGACGTGTGCGTCAACAAGCTCCTCGTCAAGATAGACAAGTGCCTCGTCAAGATAGACAAGCTCCCCCTCAAGCGAGACAAGAACATCAAGTCCATCGAGAACAAGAAGACAGTGGACCCAATCCTCGCCAAGAGCAACGTGAGGAAGACTTCCAGCTTCGTCAAGAGCACCACGAGTTGGACAATCATCTACAACATGGGCGTCATCATCTCCGACCCCAACACAATGAAGAGGAACGCTACGGCAAGCTCAAGTTCACCATGCCCAAGTTTAGTGGAAGCAACGATCCCGTAGAATACCTTTCATGGGCATTGAAAGTTGACAAGATCTTCCGTTTGCACAATTATGAAGAAGAGAAGAAGATCGCGATGGCATCCCTTGAGTTCCAAGACTATGTCCTCATTTGTTGGGAACAAGTCATTGAGCGCCGCGAGGCAAGAGGTGAACCACCCATCACCACTTGGGCACAAATGAAGGATGTCATGGGAGCATGATTCGTGCCAAACTACTACAACCGCGACCTCTTCAAGAAACTTCAACAACTCAAGCAAGGAACCAAGAGCGTTGAAGAGTACTACAAGGAAATGCAGATTGCAATGATAAGAGCCAATGTGACGGAAGATGATGAGCAAACTATGGCACGTTTCTTGAATGGACTCAATCATCCCATCAAGAAGATCGCCGACTTCCAACCATACTCAAATCTCATCGAGATCGTGCACCAAGCTACCAAAGAGGAACGTCAAGTGCAAGATGACTTCAAGTACGCCAAGTTCTCATCCAAGTCCTACGGCTTCTCCAATAACCAAGCTTCAACGACTCCAACACCGACTACAAGAACGTCTACTTCCAACATCGACAAGCCGACTTCCAAGAAAGCTTCGTCAACTACAAGTCATCCTCCTACGAGCAATTTCAAGCCGAGAGCTCCATCATCATCTACCCCAACCGATGAGACCGTCAAGACGAGTTCCCTCAAGTGTTTCACTTGTGGAGGCCGAGGCCACAAGTCCTATGAGTGCACAAACAAGCGTACAATGATCTTCAACAACGATGGCACTTATGATTCCATGAGCGAAGGAGAAATGGAAGCCCTTGAGCAAGTCACCATGCACCGCCAAGTGAACAATGAAGAAGAACAAGTCTTTTGTGATGAAGACTCAAGTCCCGCACTTGTTGTCTCCAAAGTCTTGACTCTCCAACATCACCAAGAAGAAGACCAAAGATGCACAATATTCCACACCAAGGCCGGCATCAATGGACGATCCGTCAAGGTCATCATCGATGGAGGGAGTTGTCACAATCTCGCAAGTGAAGAACTTTGCTCCAAGCTCCAATTGCCCAAGACGAAGCATCCACATCCTTACAAAGTGCAATGGCTTAGTGACTCCAGCACCATCCAAGTCGAGCACCGAGTACAAGTCTCCTTCAAGATCGGCACCTACGAAGATACCTTGGAGTGCGACGTTGTTCCAATGACCATTTTTCATCTTCTCCTTGGACGACCATGGCAATTCGATAGACGAGTCATCCACAACGGTCGAACGAACCACTACATATTCAAGCGGAAGGGCAAGGAGTACGTCCTCCGTCCAATGTCGCCAAGTCAAGTGATCACCGACAAGCAAGCCACCCATCGTGGAGAGAATGGTGAGAGAGTGATCCACCAAAAAGAGAGTGAGCACCACAAGCCCAAATTGAGTGCCTCCACGATGAGCGAAAATAAGAACTTCGTTCTATTTGCCACCAAACGTGAGATGAGAGAAGTGTGTGAGAACCCATCTAGTGTCCTACACTACGTCCTTGTGGGCAAGGCAATACACCACAAACTAACACTTCTCACACTCTTCTTCTAGTGTGTCTTCTCTTTTGAAGGAATTTCTAGATGTTTTCCCCGATGAGCTACCTCCGGGACTACCTCCATTACGAGGCATTGAGCACCGCATCGACCTCATCCCCGGAGCACCGCTTCCGAACAAAGCTCCCTACCGCGTCAACCCCGAAGAAACCAAGGAAATCCAAAGGCAAGTAAAGCATCTCATAGACCATGGTCATGTGCATGAAAGTTTGAGTCCTTGTGCCGTACCGGTCATTCTTGTGCCAAAACGTGACGGTAGCTTTCGCATGTGCTCCGATTGTAGACCTATCAATGCTATCACCGTTAGATATAGGTACCCCATTCCACGCCTTGATGATATGCTTGATGAACTTAGCGGTGCCACTATATTTTCCAAAATTGTTCTTAAGAGTGGTTACTATCAAATTCGCATACAAGAGGGTGATGAATGGAAAACCGCCTTCAAAACCAAGTTTGGTTTGTATGGGTGTTTAATCATGCCTATGGGTATCTCAGAAGCACCAAGCACTTTTATACGCCTTATGAATCATGTCTTTCATCCTTACATTGGTATATTTGTTGTGGTTTACTTCGATGACATTCTTGTGTTTAGCAAATCTATCCAAGAGCATGTCACCCAAGTCCGCACCGTTTTGCAAACTCTTAGGAAAGAGCGTCTCTATGCTAATATGGAGAAATGCTTTTTGGTGTTGATAAGCTCATTTTCTTAGGATTTGTTGTCTCTTCTAAGGGTGTTCATGTAGATGAGTCCAAGATGAATGCTATTAAAACTTGGCCGCAACCAATCAACTTGCATCAGGTGCATAGTTTCCTTGGTCTTGTGGGCTTCTATCATCGCTTTGTAAAGGATTTTAGCACCATTGCTTCGCCTTTACATGCTTTGAGCAAGAAGAATGCGCCTTTTGTTTGGGGACCATCCCAAGATATCGCATTCAATGAGCTTAAGAATTTGCTTACTCATGCTCTCGTGCTTGCTTTACCCAACTTCGACAAGCCTTTTGAGATTCATTACAATGCTAGCGGTATGGCATAGGAGGTGTATTAACGCAAGAGAAGCGCCCCATAGCTTACTTTAGTGAGAAACTTTCCGGAGCGCAACTCAACTATCCCATCTATGACAAAGAGCTATATGATTTAGTCTGCATTTTACATGAATGGGAACATTACCTTCGTCCCCACGAGTTTATCATTCATACCGATCATGAGACCCTCAAGTATCTCAAGGGTCAAACTAAGTTGAACAAGCGTCATGCTAAATGGAGTGAATTCATTGAGTCTTTTCCCTATGTCATCAAGTACATCAAGGGTAACGAAAACATCGTCACGGATGCTCTTTCCCGCATATGCACGCTAGTCACGCAACTCAAGTTAGATGTCATTGGCTTCGAGCATATCAAAGATTTGTATGCGCATGATGAAACTTTTGCCACCCCTTATGCCAAGTGTTTGTCGAATACATCATGGGAGCGCTATTACATCAAAGGCGGCTACCTTATGCGAGCTAACAAACTTTGCATCCCCAAGTCATCCCTTCGTTTATTGCTTTTGCAGGAATCGCATGGAGGAGGATTAATGGGACACTTTGGACGCATATAAGACGTTCGCCACGCTCTCGAAGAGCTACTTTTGGCCAAAGATGTTTCGGGACGTCAATCGCTTCACAAACCGATGTTCGACATGCCGCAAAGCTAAGTCCAAAGCTCAATCTCATGGCCTCTATATGCCTCTACCGATTCCATACCAACCATGGGAAGATATTAGCATGGACTTTGTGCTTGGTTTGCCTAGAACTCGAAATGGCAAGGATTTCGTTTTTGTTGTCGTGTGTTTCTCCAAAATGGCTCATTTCATTCCTTGCAACAAGATAGACGATGCTTCACATATTGCAAATTTGTTTTGTAGGGAAATCTTGCGCCTTCATGGAGTGCCAAAGACTATCGTCTCGGACCGCGATGTCAAGTTCCTTAGCTACTTTTGGAAGACTCTATGCGCCAAGCTCGGAATCAATCTACACTTCTCCACGACGTACCATCCTCAAACCGACGGTCAAACAGAGGTGACAAACCGCACACTCTCCACTCTACTACGAGTACTCATCAAGAAGAACATCAAGGAGTGGGAGGAGTGCCTACCTATCGCCGAGTTCGCCTACAATCGAGCAAGACACTCAACAACTGGCAGGTCGCCTTTCAAGGTCGTTTACGGATTCAACCCATTGTCACCATTGGACATTCTTCCTCTATCACTCCAAGAGCGCATCAATTTGGACGCAAGTGCGCGTGTGACACATCTCAAGAAGATGCATGAAGATACAAGAAACACCATCGAGTGCAAAGTTCAACTCCTTGCGACCAAGCTCAACTTCAACAAGCAACCTATGGTCTTCAACATTGGTGATCGAGTGTGGCTACACCTTCGCAAGGACCGCTTCCCACAAGAAAGCAAATCCAAGCTTCGTCCATGAGCGGATGGACCCTTCAAGGTGCTTGCACGCTACAACGACAACGCTTACAAGATCGACCTCCCGCGCGACAAGTACAATGTGAGCGACATCTTCAACGTCAAAGATCTCTCTCCTTTCCATGGTGATGAAGATCTTGATCCGAGGACGGATCTTCCCCAAGGGAGGGGAGATGATGCGGAGCATCCCAAGGTCATCCCCATGGACCTACCATCATCTCATCAAGTCCCGACTGGACCCATGACTCGATCACGTGCAAGAGCCCTTGAAACCGAGGTGACATCTCTCCTCTCACAATTCCACTTCGATGCGCATGAAGCATGGCTACTACCTCATATGGATACTTTGTGCATACTTAGGTAGAATGGAGAAGATAAGGAGCAAGGACAAGAAGAAGAGGAAGATGGACGAGAAGACGGAGAAGAAGAAGGGATGCAGGAAAAGTCCCAGCCACCGGACGACCGGCCGGGACCAGACGTCCGGTGCCTGAAGCCTCAGCCAAACCCCAGCGAGCGGACGTCCAGCCCAGACCGGACGACCGGTGCCCCTACACCCAAAGAGAATGAGTGGACGTCCGGTCCGGACCAGACGACCTGCGCACCAGCACCCGAGCCAACATCAGCGGAAGTCCGGAGCTACCGGACGTCCGGCACCCCCATCACAGAGCAGAACCAGCGGATGACCGGAGGACACCGGACGTCCGGCAGCTCCTGAGACACCGGACGACCGGTCCCCAGCGGACGTCCGATACCTGGCTGCGTCCAGATTTGGGCCCGAGGCCCATGTACCCCTTCACTTCGCCCCTTTTGCACTTAGACTATAAATAGACCCCCCATTCATCCTAGCTAGGGTTAGCGTTGGTTTAGCTCATACTTCGAGATAGAGCTTCGCTCATCCATACCGATCTCCTCCTCGAGAGAGACTGCGGCCCCTCTTCGGAGAAGATCAACTTGGATTCAAGACCCCCCCCCTCTTGGGCGGCCCATCAAGACCTCCTTCTAGGAGAAGAACCGGTTACTTGTATCGTCCTTTGTTGACCTTGGATCATCGTGTATCTCTTTGTGTTTCGAGGATCTAGCACATGTGTAATCGAATCTTGTTGGTTTGAGTGTTTCTCTAGTGTTTTCCCTCGTGAATCCCCTTGTGTTCTTCGTGTTTCTCTTTGGGATCCGCTCCTTTCGTCAAAGATCGGCCATCTAGGGTTCCACCCTACATCAGAAAACACAAGGGGAAACACAAGAGGAACACTCAAACTAACAATAACAAGTCACACATGTGCTAGATCCTCGGATACATAGAACGATACACAAATCCACGGACAACTAAGGACGATACAAGGGTAGCCGGTTCTTCTCCGTGAGGAGGTCTTGAATCCACAAGGGGATCTTCCCGTAAAGGGGTCTTGAATCCACGGTGGATCTTCTCCGAAGAGGGGCCGCGGTCTCTCTCAAGGAGTAGATCCGATATGGATGAGCGAAGCTCTATCTCTGAGTATGAGATAAACCAATGCTAACCCTAGAAAGGAGGCTGTGGAGGAGTATATATAGTCTAGGTCCACGAAGGGGTAATTGAGGGACGAAAGGGTACATGGGCTTCAGCCCGAGTGTCTGCGCGCAGGCAGGGCCAGAAGTTCCGGGGACGGCCGGAAGGTCCGAGCGCCGGAGGTTTCGGGCGAAGGTTCGGGCAGGGTCCGGGCTATCCAGAGAGTTGGCACACTCTCGGACGGCTTCGGTGCAGCAGGGCCGGAAGCTCCGGGATGGATGGAGGTTCCGGGCAGCGACCGGAAGTTCCGGGCTTTCCAAAAGCTTGTCCAAGCTTCTTCTTCCTTCTCTTCCATGCTTCCCTCACAGATGGTGTAGGTGATCCTTGGCGCTTGCACTCCTCCTCGTCATCTGTGAAGCTCCGACAATACCTATGCATGCACGATGGAGGGTCAAGTAGTATACCATCCTCGAAGGGGTCATGTGAGCACGTGTAAAGGAGAGGATTCACCTTTATGTATGTGAAGTAGATGTCGCACGTGTCACTTGCCGAATTAACTCTTGACATGGTGATGTCCATAGGATGCTCCGCATCATCCCCTCCCCCTTGGGAATGATCCGACCTCAGATAGAAACCCAAATCACCATGGGAAAGAGATGGCGTCGCCGTGTAGTAGTGGTCGATTACCAAGTTCTCGTCATCTTGAAGCTTGAAATGGGCACTCTCCAATGTCGCCTCATCTCGTGATTCCTTCAAAAGGAGCAAGGAGAACAAACACTTGGAAAAACAAATACGGTTAGCGTTAGTGCAAAACCAAGTATTCGAGAGGTGATTCACCCAACAAGTGTTGTCATCAAGCATAGCATATGGTGTGACAAAGGATTATGACATGGCATGTAAGCACATAAATTGAGTACAAAGAAGGACATCATGGAAACAAGCATGTGAATGTGAGGTAGTGATGCAAATATGTGTGACAAGATAAGAAGCATCTACCTCAAGTTCATAGCAAGCATTCGCAAATTGCTCAATGTAAGGTCTATGGTAGAAATATTAATCATTCACAACACCAAGTAAAATGAAGTGTCTAAACACATGGGTCAAGTGCAAGACAATCCAAGCATAATGTGCATGGGGTGTAGTGAATATAGTGTGGCACTCAAAACAATAGAAAGAGCAATTGTTCATCATGTGTGAGGAAATCAAGTCAAGCATAGTAATCAAGTCGTGCAAGCTAGTAGTGCGAAGATGCAACATACTAGACTAAATCATGGAAATCATGTCATGAGAGCAAATCATAGGCATAGGCAATGCACATGACATATCGCAAGCACGAACACAAAGCAAGATGAAAGTATCATCATAGGCATGGGGTACAAAGCAAACATAGCAATAGCAGGCAATATCTCCACCAAGCTTGCAAATACACATACAACTATGAGAATCAATCATCATGTGTAATGCCAAGCGTGGGTCACAAATGCATGGCAAAGGCATAGTAATGAGCATATCATGCAAAGTGAACATGGCAAGATGGGCATATAATATGTAATGGACAATAACCCATAGCCAAGTGAGGGTCATGTAGAAGAAAGGCGCGAAGACTTCGCGTGAAGAGAGCGGTGGGAAATGCAATCCATGGGATCCCAAGTCATCATTGCTCTCTAGAGCTTGTTTTGTCAACTCGTGGGATTGCGAGGTTGACAAGTATTCATGGGTACCTACACAAAAGACACAAACCAAACAAATTGTGCGCGTGGTAAATGTACACATCATCAATCATGATGTGTATTTGCACGTGTGAGTTAGTACAAGATAAGCATCGCTCAAAGAAATTTGATGCATGGTATAAGAACATGTCATCCATCATGAAAGAATAGTTATTGTGTATGACATGATGGGGGTGCAAATTTAGCATACAAGTATATGGCACATCAATAGCATGTTTATTCATGGGAAGCATATTCTGCATACAAGTATTGGGATCATGCAATGGATGGGAGCGAACAAAATCTCCAAACTTGTATGAGGAAACTATGGGGGTCTCCTCATGAGCAATAATGGGAACATCATATGGAGAAAATGGACAATATCCAAAACAATGCATATCCGAAGCTAGGTGGTCATGGCATGGCATATGAGATAAATGATGCAAAGGTAGCATGTCAATATCATCACAAGAGAAACAAATGCCAATAACCATAGGCTTGTTAAATATCCCATATGTGCAAATCGGGTTAATCTGAATGGCATATGCATAGTCACTATGAAGAGATTGCAAATATGACATGTGGTCGATCTCATGCGTAGCATATGCCAAGTCAAGCGGATTGGCAAACATGATGTGACCGAGAGAATTAACACAAGAAATCCTACGTAACATGGCATCACAACTAATAGACTCCACATGGCAATCATCATACTCATCATAAATGGGTAAATCATTGCATGGGGAAGTCACACTAACATGAATCATGGAAATAGGGGTATCAACATCATGCAAGCAATCAATGTCATGATAGTCCACTAGTGGGACAAGAGCATCACCTTCACCTATGTTACCTTGGTCATTCCACTCAAGTGGTGTAGGTGAGGTGGTAAAGACCAAATGGTGGTCAAGATCATCATTGTGATGGAACCATGTGGGGGTGCATCATATTCCACCATGGCCATCGTCTTGTCCAAAGGTAGGACAAAGTCGTCGAGAAGCGGCGCATCATCATATAAGGGACCTAGAACCAAATGAGAAAACACAATAGAGGTAGAGGTCAAGTCGTTAGTGTTAAAAGTGGCCTCACATGACCTATCAACTATCTCACTCTCTCTATGTGGTGGTTCACTCACTCCCTAAAAATAGATGCACTCAAACTCACATATGGTGGAGTCACTCATCTCACTCAAGAGGTGGGGGTTGTGGCTCACCTCACATCGGAATAGTGGAAACACATCATATATGGGGCTAGTGGTGAAATCACTCTCACTCTCAATATGGTGGCTAAAGTCACTCAAGTCATCACATGTCGCCGTGGTCGAAGGGAAAATCCCTTGCTCAACCGTCTCGTAGTCGTCGTCGTGGATGAAGGCCGAAGATGGCACATCATCACTCTCGCCTCCTAAGATGGAAGCATCATCCTTGCTCGTCACCATGTCGCTCGCCTCCAAAGCTTGGTCCTTGATGGTGTCCGTAGTCGTAGTCGTCGTCGCACCATCTTGAAAAAGAGTCGAAGTAGAGTCGGCATCGTCAATGCCACAAAGAGGGATGGCGGTGAAGTTGAACTTGGGAGCATTGTCTTGGAGCTTGTCGGGCTTGGACATCTTGGTGATACTATCCTCATGCTCGCCTTCTTGGAGCTTGGTCTTCGAGAAGTGTGCTTGGGGTCGAGAAGCCTCGGCCTTCATGAGTTCTTGTTCCGCCTTGAGAGAACCAATGTAGTTGTCGTCGAGGGACATGTAGTTCTCGAGGAAGATCGTCTTGGAGATATCGTTGTGCAAGCCCATCATGAAGTGGAACTTCATCGAAATGGGGTCGTCCACACCGGCTGATCGCAAGGCAATCTTCATCTCCTTGAAGTACGCGTCGATGGACTTGGATCCTTGGATGGTGTTCTCCAATTGGCGTTGAAGTTGTTCTGTGTAGGTTGGAGGCACAAACTCTTGCTGCAAAGCTCTCTTCATCTTGGGCCAGCTCATGTCGTATGTCTCCGAAGGTCCATGAAGCCACCATGTGGACGCGTAGTCATGGAAGTTCCTTGTGGCGCACTTCACTTGATCTTCAGGAGGAACTTGATGTAGCTTGAGGTAGTCGTCCATCAAACGCTCCCACTCGAGATACTCCTTGGGTTCTTGAGTCACATAGAAAGGAATCACATGGTTGATGTCGAGGTCGTAGTAGATCATGGAAGCCGTGGACTTGAGCTTGGGGAGCTTCTCTTGAGCGTAGTCTTGAGGTGCTTGTTGGTGAAGATGCCATATATCCGAAGGCGAAGATGCCTTGAAGTCGCTTGGCAAAGATGCCAAAGTGGTTGGTGTAGTCGTAGCTCCATCTTGGTGGTGCTTGTCTCGCGGTCCTCTCTTGTGGTCATGAAGTTTGGACTTGGCGTGAAGTAGGGCTTGTTGTGACTTGTAGGTAGGCGCACCTCGAGCATCTTTATGATGATGTTGTCGTTGTCGTGCTTGAGCTCGATGTAGATGTCGTTCGTCGTCGTCATGCACATGTTGCTTGGAGGTGACTTGCCCTTCATGACAAGGTGGATCACAAATGTGGTGGTGGTCGCCATGCAGATGTGGACGAGGACGACTTGCTCTTGCATCATTTTTGCGCTCCGAAGACTTGTGACTGGAACGTCGCCGCCTTGAGGATGATGAAGGGGAAGAACGGTTGGTCAACAAGGTCGGAATCTCATCCATCCTTGCATATTGCTCCTCCTTTTGTGTGGAAAGCTTGTTGTTGTTGTAGTTGTACACGCCGTCGTTGTTGTGGAAGACCGGAGATGAAATGCCTTGCCTATCCATCACAAGATTCGTGCCAATATGAGTGGAGAAAGAGAAGAACGAATACCAAATGTACCTTGACCGAAGTTGAAAGTGGATCAATGATCACTCCAATGTGGACAAGGAAATAGCACAATTGGTACCAATTCTTGTCGGTTTCTCACACCTACACAAGTAAAGCTTATGGTGGAGCTCGGTGAGGATAGTGGCACAAAAATTTGATGTAAAATGTTAGCAAGAGTCAATAATGTTGAAAAAGATTCACAAAGTCGCAAGTGTAACAAGTATACCAATAGCAATATGTGGCACACGGAAACACACACACGGATAGATAAATGGGGTCATGCAACCAAGGATGAGCACAAAATGTGGAATCCACGGAAAACGCTCGTGTTGCACAACTCAAGAGAGACGCTAGCACGATTGCTCAATAGGCGGATACGACACTTGTGCACAACCTATAAGATGCAAAATGGATAACTTTCTATCCCAAGTATGCTATGTATGTATGGTTCCCGGTGTTTCTCACAAGGTGATCCAAGATTATCTTATATGCAATGTGGTATGATGCTTTGGCACTTGCTTACAAGATTCTTTGCTCTTTCTCTTTTGCTTAAAAGCTTTATTGTTTTTTATGGCCACTTTGCAAAATGCACAAACCAAGATAGCTATTGTGTATATCCGGGAACAAACTTGAGGCACACGAGATGATATGATACCAATATGATATGGTATGTATGCAATCTATGGTGTAGATCACTAATGTGCACAAGTAACGTTGCCAGCAATACTCAAATGTCTAGTCTCGATAGGCAAGTAACACAAAATGTGCTAGGGGTTAACAATGCAATTGCAAGGGGAATGTACAATGGAGGGGTACCACGATACCAAGATGATATGGAGGTTACCGTCCGTGTCGATGATGAGTGGCGGAGATGTTGATGGAGATACCAAGATGATGGAGACTCGTCCCTAAGTAGCCGAAACACCTTAGGAAATGGAAAAACCGCGAACTCAAAATCTCAAACGTCAAATGGTGGTAGCGGGAATGCGGTGGTGGTTGCGGAAGCTCAATGGGATTGCGGAAATGCAATGATGGGTTGTGGAATACGCAGTGTGGAAATGGAGGTAAGGTGGTGAACTAATACACGGTTTAGGAGTTGGAAGCACGGTCCCTAAGTAGTTGAAACACTTTAGGAGACACAACTCACAACACAAACAAAAATGGGTTAAGTCAGGGTGGCGGGAGTGTGAGGTGGGCAAAACTATGCGGAACTTATGGTGGTGGTGGTGGTGATGGATGAAGAAGCAACCATCCCTAAGTAGCCTAGACACCTTAGGAGACTCAAATCACTCCTCAAGCAACCACTAATGCGATGGGGAACAAAATTGGTTATGTTGCGGAAGGCTATGGTGGTGTAGCGGATGATATGGTGGAGGGCCTAGGCAAACTTGCCAAATTTCAGAACATTTGATGGGGTCAAATGATGTTGGTGGTATTTTTGTGGGAAGGGGGATGTCAAGAGCTTCAAAACAAGCTAAATAACGTCAAAAACGGAGTTCGGACGAATTAGTTATGGCCGAAACAAAAATCAGCCGAAGTTGATATCTACAGGTAGCAGACGTCCGGAAAAAACGGATGTCCGGTGGCCGGACGTCCGGTCGGGTCGGAAATCCGCTAATTCTGCTCGGGTTAGGGGGTTCTGGTCATTCGGTAAGGTCGGACGTCCGGTGGTTCCTGCGGCTCCGGACATCCGGTAAAGTGACGGTCGTCTGGTGTGTCGGGGTCAACTCGAGATTCGAGATTCGGGACGCAATTTTCGACGGAATTTGCGGATTTGGGGGCCAAAATTGATGAGATTTCATGGATGAAAGATGGGGAAACTTGGGGAGATGCTAGATCCACTTGAAACCAAGCAAATCCATGGATCAAAATCAAGAAAACATCATCAAACCAACAAATCACAAAAAAATTTGGGGCTATTTTTGGTGGAGATTTTCAAATTTAGGACGAAATCAAGCAAAAGAACGCTAGAAAATGGTGGGGGAGGCTCCGAAATCGTGATCAACGTGGCTCATGATACCAAGATGATGTAGGGTAGAACCCTAGTGGCCCGATCTTTCACGAAGAACGCGAAGAACACGAGGAGGGAAACTAGGGGAAAATCACAAGGGGAACACAATAGAACACTCAAACCAACAAGTATGATCACACATGTGCTAGATCCATGAACACAAAGGGAGATACAAGATCCAAAGTCAACAACGGACGATACAAGAGGTAACCAGTTCTTCTCCGTGAGGAGGTCTTGAATCCACGGGGGGATCTTCCCTTAGAAAGGGGGCTTGAATCCAAGGGGATCTTCTCCGAAGAGGCCGCGGTCTCTCGCAAGGAGGAGATCCAATATGGATGAGCATAGCTCTATCTCTCAAATGAGCTATCACAACGCTAACCCTAGAAAGGAGGAGGGTGATGTCTATTTATAGTCTTAGTGTAAATGGGGGTGAAGTGAAGGGGTACATGGGCCTCAGCCCGCAACTGGACACATCCAGGTACCGGACGTCCGCTGGGGACCTGTTGATGAGGACATCTATACCATTGTTACACCCATAGCCCCTGCTGATATACATACTGGACCTATTACTAGAGCTCGCGCACGCCAATTGAATTATCAAGTACTTTCATTTCTTGGTAACGATTCAAATGTTCATGAGAATATGATGCTGCCTAAATTGGATACATTTGTTTTGCTTACAATGAAGGGCCTAGCATGGACAAGAAAGATGAACCTTGGGGCAAGTTCAAGCATGGAGATGATGGCACGCGCAAGGGGAACAAGAATGGAGTTACAAGTGATGATTCCAGGACTCTGAAGCCACCATAATGAGTGCATGAAGCACGGGACGAAATATAGAAGATGCCACTTCATAAATTTCGTCCTGAGGCTATTTTAGGTATTGCGTCACCTTATTATTGGGCCAGGCCCATGTATTTTCGAAATACTTAAGTATATGCTGTTTTTAGAGTCCGTATGTGTGGGGAAATAAGAGTTAGGGTTAGTTCCGGACCCCTCCACCAAGGGCCACGAAATTCCCCCTCTCTCCTCCATATATACAGCCCTTAGGGCATCGTTTAGGGATTGGGTTTTGTTTAGATTAAAAGTTCGCCATAGCTGCAACTGCGCATACTTCGTTTGTGTTCAACGACCAGACCAAGGCGTCACAGAACCCCACCTTGATCGATAAAGCTTTCATCTTATATTCGCAATATCCAGATTGCAATCTCAGTTTCTTCCTTGTTCTTCATTTCCTTTGCGTTGCTTACCCATCGGGACTAGCCATTGAGTATTGCCGGCAACGAGACTTGTGCACTTTCGTGATCATACTTCCCATAGCATACATACATACATCATTTTTGCCTATATTGGTATCATCTCTCGTGTCACAAAGTTGTCATCGCATACTCACTTGCTATCTTGGTTCGTCAAGCATCGCATAAGAAAAGAGCTCAAACATCAAAGAGCCAACCAAGCTTTTAAGCAAAGAGGAAAGATAAGCAAAGAGCTTTTAAGAAAGAACCATAGCATCTTATAACATTAAGATTGTCATACTCGATCATCTTGGATCATATCATAGCAACACCTTGCATAAAACTTATTTGGGATAGAAGCCGTTGCATTTTTGCTAAGTAGGTTGTGCACAAGTTCTTGTATCCGCCTATCGTGCAATCGTGCTAGCGTCTCTCTAGTGTTGTGCAACAAGAGCATTTTTGTGGATTCCACATTTTGTCTCACCCTTGGTTGCACAGCCCCACTTGTCTTTTTGCGCGTGTGTTTCCGTGTACCATATATGCTTGGTCTACTTGTTACATTGCATCTTGCGAATATTCTCCAACATTATTCAATCTTGCTTACATTCACATTAAAAATTGTGCCACCATCCTAACCAAGCTCCACCATAAGCTTTTATTTGTGTAGGTGTGAGAAACCGACGAGAATTCGTACCAATTGGGCTATTTCCTTGTCCTACATTGGAGGGATCATCGATTCACTTTCAACTTCGGTCAAGGTACATTTGGTATTTGTTCTTCTCTTTCTACCACTCACACTTGTCTTGGAATGATGGATAGGCCAAGTACTTCTACCAACCCACTCTTCATGGAGCAAGACGACGACATGAACTCCTTCGTCACCAAGAGTCACCTCTTTGGTGCACAACATGGTTTGCATCAAGAGCAAGAAGCTATGAGTGAACGCATCGACAACCTTGCCGCCAACTTGCGACTTTCCGAGCAATGTACAAGGGACTAGTTCGACCACAAGCTCGATGATCACAAGCAAGATAATGACGCTAGGATGGACGAGATTCATGCTTTGTTGCTCAACCCCTCTTCTTCCACTTCAAGAAGGAGCCGTTCAAGCCGCCACTCTGACTTCACCCTCTCCGGCTCAAGTACACCGACATCGAACACTCTTCGTCGAGCCGCGCGCACCGACCATCAAGCAAACCTCAATCTGCTTCGAGGCACTGACTCTCAAGAGCGCCGACGATGTCAAGCCGAAGAAGCCTTTGCGCTAGCTCGAGAACGGCAACAACAACGCCAACATGAAGAGGAAGAACGCGCGCGTCTACACCAAAATGCACAAAATGCCGATGCTCAACGTCAAGAACAACAACTCTGTGACGCTCAAGCACTTGAGGCGCAACAAGCTCTATGTGATGTGAGTCAAGCCGTTGCCGACCGAGGATGACAAGCACGTGAACAAGAGGAAGCACTTCGCGAAGAACTTCATGAACGGCGATTTCAAGCTCGCCTACATCGTCTAGTTCCCCCTCGAGCTCGACGCGCTCCTCCTCAAGCTCGCCAAGACCATCAAGTTCATCGAGAGCATGCAAACAACGGGAATCTTCATTGACAAGAGCAACACGAGGTTGACAACCCTCCGCGTCAAGAGCACCACGAGTTGGACAATCATCTACAACATGGGCATCATCATCCCCGACCCCAACACAATGAAGAGCAATGCTACGGCAAGCTCAAGTTCACCATGCCCAAGTTCAACGGAAGCAACGATCCTGAAGAATACCTTTCATGGGCACTGAAAGTTGACAAGATCTTCCGTTTGCACAATTATGAAGAAGAGAAGAAGATCGCGATGGCATCCCTTGAGTTCCAAGACTATGTCCTCATTTGGTGGGAACAAATCATAGAGCGCCACGAGGCAAGAGGTGATCCACCCATCACTACTTGGGCACAAATGAATGATGTCATGAGAGCACGCTTCGTGCCTACCTACTACAACCACGACCTCTTCAAGAAACTCCAACAACTCAAGCAAGGAATCAAGAACGTTGAAGAATACTACAAGGAGATGGAGATTTCAATGATAAGAGCCAATGTGACGGAAGATGATGAGCAAACAATGGCATGTTTCTTGAATGGACTCAATCATCCTATCAAGAAGATCGCCGACTTCCAGCCATACTCAAATCTCATCGAGCTCGTGCACCAAGCTACCAAAGCGGAACGCCAAGTGCAAGATGACTTCAAGTATGCCAAGTTCTCATCCAAGTCCTACGGCTTCTCCAATAACCAAGCTTCAACGACTCCAACGCCGACTACAAGACCGTCTACTTCCAACATCGAGAAGCCGACTTCCAAGAAAGCTTCTTCAACTACAAGTCATCCTCCTATGAGCAACTTTAAGCCGAGAGCTTCATCATCATCTACCCCAACCGATCAGACAGTCAAGACGAGTTCCCTCAAGTGTTTCAACAACGATGGCACTTATGATTCCATGAGCGAAGGAGAAATGGAAGCCCTTGAGAAAGGCGCCATGCACCGCCGAGTCAACAATGAAGAAGAACAAGTCTTTTGTGATGAAGACTCAAGTCCCGCACTTGTTGTCTCCAAAGTTTTGACTCTCCAACATCACCAAGAAGAAGACCAAAGATGCACCATATTCCACACCAAGGCCGGCATCAATGGACGATATGTAAAGGTCATCATCGATGGAGGGAGTTGTCACAATCTCACAAGTGAAGAACTTTGCGCCAAGCTCCAATTGCCCAAGACGAAGCATCCACATCCATACAAAGTGCAATGGCTTAGTGACTCCGGCACTATCCAAGTCGAGCACCGAGTACAAGTATCCTTCAAAATCGGTTCCTACGAAGACACCTTGGAGTGCGACGTCATCCCAATGACCGTTTGCCATCTTCTCCTTGGACGGCCATGGCAATTCGATAGAGGAGTCGTCCACAATGGGCGTACAAACCACTATAGCTTCAAGATGCAAGGAAAGGAGTTTGTGTTACGACCCACGTCTCCAAGCCAAGTGATCGCCGATAAGCAAGCCACCCATCGTGGAGAGAATGGTGAGAGAGTGAGCCACCAAAAAGAGAGTGAGCGCCATAAGCCCAAATTGAGTGCCTCCACGATGAGCGAAAACAAGAACTTCGTTCTATTTGCCACCAAACATGAGATGAGAGAAGTGTGTGAGAACTCATCTAGTGTCCTACACTACATCCTCGTGTGCAAGGACAATGCACTACAAACTAACACTTCTCACACTCTTCCTCTAGTGTTGTCTTCTCTTTTGGAGGAATTTCAAGATGTTTTCCTCGATGAGCTACCTCCGGGACTACCTCCACTACGAGGCATTGAGCACCGCATCGACCTCATCCCCGGAGCACCACTTCTGAACAAAGCTCCCTACCGCGTGAACCCCAAAGAGACCAAAGAAATTCAAAGGCAAGTAAAGCATCTCATAAACCATGGTCATGTGCGTGAAAGTTTGAGCCGTTGTGCCATACCGGTCATTCTTGTGCCAAAACGTGACAGTAGCTTTCGCATGTGCTCCGATTGTAGACCTATCAATGCTATCACCGTTCGTTATAGGTATCCCATTCCACGCCTAGATGATATGCTAGATGAGCTTAGTGGTGCCACTATATTTTCCAAAATTGATCTTAAGAGTGGTTACTATCAAATCCGCATACAAGAGGGTGATGAATGGAAAACCGCATTAAAAACCATGTTTGGTTTGTATGAGTGGTTAGTCATGCCTATGGGTCTCTCGTAAGCACCGGGCACTTTTATGCGCCTTATGAATCATGTCTTTCGCCCTTACAATGGTATATTTGTTGTGGTTTACTTCGATGACATTCTTGTGTTTAGCAACTCTATCCAAGAGCATGTCACCCATGTCCGCACCGTTTTGCAAACTCTTAGGAAACAGCGTCTCTATGCTAATATGGAGAAATGCCTCTTTGGTGTTGATAAGCTGGTTTTCTTGGGTTTTGTTGTCTCTTCTAAGGGTGTTCATTTAGATGAGTCCAAGATCAATGCTATTAAGACTTGGCCGTAACCAACCAACTTGCATCAAGTGCGTAGTTTTCTTGGTCTTGTGGGTTTCTATCGTCGCTTTTTGAAGGATTTTAGCACCATTGCTTCACCTTTGCATGCTTTGAGTAAGAAGAATGCGCCTTTTATTTGGGGACCATCCCAAGATATCGCATTCAATGAGCTTAAGAATTTGCTTACTCATGCTCCCGTGCTTGCTTTACCCAACTTCGACAAGCCTTTTGAGATTCATTGCGATGCTAGCGGTAATGGCATAGGAGGTGTGTTAACGCAAGAGAAGCGCCCCATAGCTTACTTTAGTGAGAAACTTTCCGGAGCGCAAGTCAACTATCCCATCTATAACAAAGAGCTATATGCTTTTGTCCGCGTTTTACATAAATGGGAACATTACCTTCGTCCCCATGAGTTTATCATTCATACCGATCATGAGACCCTCAAGTATCTCCAGGGTCAAACAAAATTGAACAAGCATCATGCTAAATGGAGTGAATTCATTGAATCTTTTCCCTATGTCATCAAGTACATCAAGGGTAAAGAAAACATCGTAGCGGATGCTCTTTCCCGCATATGCATGGTCGTCACGCAACTTGAGTTAGATGTCATTGGCTTCGAGCATATCAAAGAATTGTATGCGCATGATGAAACTTTTGCCGCTCCTTATGCCAAGTGTTTGTCGCATACATCATGGGAACGCTATTACATCAAAGACGGCTACCTTATGAGAGCTAACAAACATTGAATCCCCAAGTCGTCCCTTCGTTTATTGCTTTTGCAGGAATCGCATGGAAGAGCTACTTTTGGCCAAAGATATTTCGGGATGTCAATCGTTTCACCAACCGGTGTTCTACATGCCGCAAAGCTAAGTGCAAAGCTCAATCTCATGGTCTCTATATGCCTTTAACCATTCCATACCAACCTTGGGAGCACATAGGCATGGACTTTGTACTTGGTTTGCCTAGAACTCGCAATGGGAAAGATTCCATATTTGTTGTTGTGGACCGTTTCTCCAAAATGGCACATTTTATTCCGTGTCACAAGATAGACGATGCTTCACATGTTGCTAATCTCTTTTGTAGGGAAATATTGCGTCTCCATGGTGTGCCAAAGACAATTGTCTCGGACCGCGACGTCAAGTTCCTTAGCTACTTTTGGAAAACCCTATGCGCCAAGCTCGGAGTCAAGCTACTCTTCTCCACGGCGTACCATCCTCAAACCGACGGCCAAACGGAGGTGACAAACCGCACACTCTCCGCTCTACTTCGAGTACTCATCAAGAAGAACATCAAGGAGTGGGAGCAGTGCCTACCTATCGCCGAGTTCGCCTACAACCGATCAAGACACTCAACAACCGGCAAGTCGCCTTTCGAGGTCATTTACGGATTCAACCCATTGTCACCATTGGACATTCTTCCTCTACCACTCCAAGAGCGCATCAATTTGGACGCAAGTGCGCGTGTGACACATCTCAAGAAGATGCATGAAGATACAAGAAACACCATCGAGCGCCAAGTTCAACGCCTTGCGACCAAGCTCAACTTCAACAAGCAACCTATGGTCTTGAACATTAGTGATCGAGTGTGGCTACACCTTCCCAAGGACTGCTTCCCACAAGAACGCAAATCCCAGCTTCGACCACGAGCAGATGGACCCTTCAAGGTGCTTGCATGCTACAACGACAACGCTTACAAGATCGACCTCCCACGCGACAAGCACAACGTGAGCAACATCGTCAACGTCAAAGATCTCTCTACCTTCCATGGTGATGAATATTTTGATCCGAGGATGGATCTTCCCCAAGGGAGGGGAGATGATGTAGGGCATCCCAAGGTCATCCCCATGGACCTACCATCGTCTCATCAAGTATCTACCGGACCCATGACTCGATCACGTGCAAGAGCCCTTGAAACCGAGGTGACATCTCTCCTCTCACATTTCCACTTCGATGCACGTGAAGCATGGCTACTACCTCATATGGATACCTTGTGCATACTCAGGTACAATGGAGAAGCTAAGGAGCAAGGACAAGAAGAAGAGGAAGAAGGACGAGAAGACGGAGAAGAAGAAGGGCTGCATTAAAAGTCCCAGCCACCGGACGACCGGCTGGGACCGGATGTCCGGCGCCTAAAGCGTCACCCGAGCCCCAGCCAGTGGACGTCCGGTCCAGACCGGACGACTGGTGCCCCTGCACCCGAGGCCAATGAGCGGACGTCCGGCCCCGATCGGACGACCGGCGCGACCGCACCCGAGCCAAAGTCAGTGGAAGTCCGGAGCCTCCGGGCGTCCAGCACCCCCATCACAGAGCGGAACCAGCGGACAACCGGAGGACACCGGACGTCCGGCAGGTCCTAAGACACCGGACGACTGGTCCACAGCGGACCTCCGGTACCTGTCTACACACAGAGTTCGGGCCCGATGCCCATGTACCCCTTCACTTCGCCCCCATTTGCACTTAGACTATAAATAGACCCCCCATTCATCCTAGCTAGGGTTAGCATTGGTTTAGCTCATTTGGGAGATAGAGCATTGCTCAACCATATCGGATCTACTCCTCAAGAGAGACCGCGGCCCCTCTTCGGAGAAGATCCACCTTGGATTCAAGACCCCTTTTCAAGGGAAGATCCCCTTGTGGATACAAGACCTCCTCACAGAGAAGAACCGGTTACCGTGTATCGTCCCTAGTTGTCCGTGGATTCGTGTATCGTTCTATGTACTCGATGATCTAGCCCATATGTGACTTATTCGTGTCGGTTTAGTGATTTCCTCTTGTGTTTTCCTTCCTTTCATCCTCGAGTTCTTCCTGTTTGTCCCCGGGATCCGCTCCTTTCGTGAAAGATCGGGCTATAGGGTTCCTACCCTACATCAAGAAGCCTTCACGGTATTGAAAGATAAGTTCACACATGCTCCTTTACTCCAACTTCCTAATTTCCATAAGACTTTTGAGCTTGAAGGTGATGCTAGTGGAATTGGATTAGGAGGTGTGTTATTACAAGATGGAAAACCTGTTGCATACTTTTCTGAAAAATTGAGTGGGCCTAGTCTGAACTATTCTACTTATGATAAAGAATTATATGCTCTTGTTCGGACCTTAGAAACATGGCAACATTATTTATGGCCCAAGGAATTTGTTATACATTCTGATCATGAATCTTTGAAACACACTAAAAGTCAAGCAAAACTGAACCGTAGACATGCTAAATGGGTTGAATTCATTGAGACTTTCCCTTATGTCATTAAACACAAGAAGGGTAAAGGAAATGTTATTGCTGATGCATTGTCTCGTCGTTATACTATGCTTTCACAACTTGACTTTAAAATATTTGGTTTGGAGACCATCAAAGATCAATATGTTCATGATGCTGAATTTAAAGATGTATTGCAGAATTGTAAGGAAGGGAGAACTTGTAACAAGTTCATTCTTAACGATAGATTTGTGTTTCATGCTAACAAGGTATGCATTCCAGCTAGCTCCGTTCATCTTTTGTTGTTGCACGAGGCGCATGGAGGAGGATTAATGCGACACTTTGGCGTCAAGAAGTCGAAGGATATACTTGCTACACATTCCTTTTGGCCAAAGATGAGACGGGATGTTAAGCGTTTTGTTGCTCGCTACACTACATGTCAAAAAGCCAAGTCACGACTCAATCCTCATGGTTTATATATGCCTTTGCCTGTACCTAGTGTTCCTTGTGAGGATATATCTATGGACTTTGTTTTAGGTTTACCTCGAACAAAGAAGGGGAGGGATAGCATATTTGTTGTCGTGGATAGGTTCTCGAAAATGGCACACTTTATACCATGTCATAAAAGCGATGATGTTGTTAATGTTGCTGATTTGTTCTTTCGTGAAATTATTCACTTGCATGGTGTGCCAAATACTATTGTTTCAGATTGTGATACAAAATTTCTTAGCCACTTTTGGAGATGTTTATGGGCTAAGTTGGGGACTAAGCTGCTTTTTAGTACTACTTGTCACCCCCAAACTGATGGACAAACTAAAGTAGTCAATAGAACATTGTTTACTATGCTTAGGGCTGTTTTGAAGAATAACAAGAAAATGTGGGAAGAATGCTTGCCGCATATTGAATTTGCTTATAATTGTTCATTGCATTCTACTACTAGGATGTGCCCTTTTGAAATTGTGCATGGTTACCTACCTCGTGCACCTTTTGATTTGTTGCCTCTTCCATCTTTGGAGAAGGTTAATTTTGATGCTAAAGAACGTGCTGAATTGATTTTCAAAATGCATGAGCTAACTAAGGAAAACATTGAGCGTATGAATGCTAAATATAAACTTGTTGGAGATAAGGGTAGAAAACATGTTGTGTTTGCAACTAGAGATCTTGTTTGGTTACATTTGCGTAAGGATAGATTTCCTAATTTGCGCAAATCAAAGCTAATGCCACGTGCTGATGGTCCTTTTAAGGTGTTAGAGAAAATAAATGATAATGCATATAAATTTGAGCTGCTTGCAGATTTTGGGGTTAGTCCCACTTTTAACATTGCAGATTTGAAGCCTTATTTGGGTGAGGACGATGAACTTTCGTCGAGGACAACTTCATTTCAAGAAGGGGAGGGTGATGAGGACATCAATACCATTGTTACACCCACAGCCCCTGCTGCTATACATACTGGACCAATTACTAGAGCTCGCGCACGCCAATTGAATTATCACGTACTTTCGTTTCTTGGTAACGATTCTAATGTTCATGAGAATATGATGCTGCCTAAATTGGATACATTTGTTTTGCTTACAAATGAAGGGCCTAGCTTGGACAAGAAAGATGAACCTTGGAGAAAGTTCAGGAATGGAGATGATGGCATGCGCAAGGGGAACAAGAACGGAGTTACAAAGTGATGATTCCAGGACTCTGAAGCCACCATAATGAGTGCATGAAGCATGGGACGAAATATACAAGATGCCACTTCATAAATTTCGTCCAGAGGCTATTTTAGGTGCTACGTCACCTTATTATTGGGCCAGGCCCATGTATTTTCCAAGTACTTAAGTATAGGCTGTTTTTAGAGTCCGTATGTGTGGGGAAACAAGAGTTAGGGTTGGTTTCGGACCCCTCCACCAAGGGCCACGAAATTCCCCCTCTCTCCTCCATATATACAACCCTTAGGGCATCGTTTAGGCTTTGGGTTTTGTTTAGATTAAAAGTTCGCCATAGCTGCAACTTCGCGTACTTCGTTTGTGTTCAACGACCAGACCAAGGCGTCACAGAACCCCACCTTAATCAATAAAGTTTTCTTCTTATATTCGCAATATCCAGATTGCAATCTCAGTTTCTTGTTTGTTCTTCGTTTGGTTGCAGGAAACAGACCCTCGTGGTCAGGTTGATCGTGCTCCGGTGTGGTCAATAACGCTTGGAAGTTGGTTTAGCGATTGCTAAGGCACGACGTCTCGCACGTTCGTAGTCGGATCGTCAAGGTCGACTCCCATAGAAAATGATAGCCAACATCTCATCGAAACATCGGGATACCTTTGCCTCTATCAAGCTCCGGGATGGCCGGAGGTTCCGATGGCCGGAAGTTCCGGGCAGCGGCCGGAAGTTCCATGCTTTCCAGAAACTTGTCCGGGCTTCTTCTTCCTTCTCATCCACGCTTCCCTCGCGGATGGTGTAGGTGATCCTTGGCGCTTGCACACCTCCTCCTCGTCCGTGAAGCTCCGACAATACCTATGCATGCATGATGGAGGGTCAAGTAGTATACCATCCTCGAAGGGGTCAAGTGAGCGCGTGTAAAGGAGAGGATTCACCTTTATGTATGTGAAGTAGATGTCGCACGTGTCACTTGCCGAATGAACTCTTGACATGGTGATGTCCATAGGATGCTCTACATCATCCGGGCTGGCAGGGTCCAACCTTGTTGCTCTCTAGAATGGCGGGGTCTGGATTTCTGGGCTGGAGGCCGGATGTCCGGGGGCTCGGGACGCGCCGGATGTCCGGGCTGGTCGCCGGATGTCCGGGCCCTGTAGACTTGGCTGCTGGCTCCTAGCTGCTGGTGACACGTCCAGGGGCCGGATGTCCGGGCCAGGGCCGGATGTCCGGGTCCAGGAAGCTGTCTCCGTCTTCTTCCCTCATTGCTTCCATGCTTCCCTCGCGGATGGTGTAGTTGTTCCTTGGCACTCGCACTCCTCCTCAACGTCCGTAGTGTTCCGACAATACCTATGCATGCACACGAGAGGGGTGTCAAGTAGTATACCATCCTCAAAGGGGTCAAGTGAGCACGTGTAAAGGAGATGATTCACCTTTGTGTATGTGAAGTGATGTAGGGTAGAACCCTAGTGGCCCAATCTTTCACGAAAGGAGCGGATCCCGCGAAGAACGTGAAGAACACGAGGAGGGAAATGATGGAAAATGATGCGGAGCATCCCAAGGTCATCCCCATGGACCTACCATCGTCTCATCAAGTGCCTACCGGACCCATGACTCGATCACGTGCCCTTGAAACCGAGGTGACATCTCTCCTCTCACAATTCCACTTTGATGCGCATGAAGCATGGCTACTACCTCATATGGATACTTTGTGCATACTCAGGTACAATGGAGAAGATAAGGAGCAAGGAAAAGAATAAGAGGAAGATGGACGAGAAGACGGAGAAGAAGAAGGGATGCAGGAAAAGTCCCAGCCACCGGACGACCGGCCGGGACCGGACGTCATGCGCCTGAAGCCTCAGCCGAACCCCAGCGAGCGGACGTCCGGCCCAGACCGGACGACCGGTGCCCCTGCACCCGAAGCGAACGAGCGGACGTCCGGTTCGGACCGGACGACCTGCGCACCAGCACCCGAGCCAACATCAGCGGAAGTCCGGAGCTACCGGACGTCTGGCACCCCCATCACAGAGCAGAACCAGCGGACGACCGAAGGACACCGGACGTCCGGCAGCTCCTGAGACACCGGACGACCGGTCCCCAGCGGACGTCCGGTACCTGGCTGCGTCCAGATTCGGGCCCGAGGCCCATGTACCCCTTCACTTCGCCCCCTTTTGCACTTAGACTATAAATAGACCCCCCATTCATCCTAGCTAGGGTTAGCATTGGTTTAGCTCATACTTCGAGATAGAGCTTCGCTCATCCATACCAATCTCCTCCTCGAGAGAGACTGCGGCCCCTCTTCGAACCAGATCAACTTGGATTCAAGACCCCCCCCTCTTGGGCGGCCCCATCAAGACCTCCTTCTAGGAGAAGAACCGGTTACTTGTATCGTCCTTTGTTGACCTTGGATCATCGTGTATCTCTTTGTGTTTCGAGGATCTAGCACATGTGTAGTCGAATCTTGTTAGTTTGAGTGCTTCTCTAGTGTTTTCCCTCGTCAATCCCCTCGTGTTCTTTGGGTTTCTCTTTGGGATCCGCTCCTTTCGTGAAATATCGGCCATCTAGGGTTCCGCCTTATATCATCTTGGTATCATGAGCAAGGTTGATCACGATTTCGGAGCCCCCCTCTTCGTTTTTCTAGCTTGATTTTGTTGTTTTTCGTCCTAATCCAAAAATCCCCACCAAAAATAGCCCCAAAATTTTTCTTGTGTTTTGTGAGTTGTGATGATGTTTTGTTGGTTTTGATCCGTGAATTTGTTGTGTTGCAAGTAGATCTAGCCTTCCCCCACCATCTCCACCTCGAAATCCCTCCCAAATTCCCCATATTCCCCCCAAAATCACCTCCCAGATCTAAAATCTCGTGTTCACCCCGACCACCGGACGTCCGGCGACCCAGGAAGTACCGGACGTCTGACGTTACCGGACGACCAGCGACCGGACATCCGTCCGTGCCCGGACGACCGCTACTTCCACAACATCATCCGCTACACCATCTCCAACTTCCACAAAACCGTCCCAATATCCCTACCCACACCACCACCTAAGCGCCACCTACTCCGACGATTTTGGTTGCCTTTGGTTTTGAGAATTTGAGTTGCAGTACCGTATCCTTTTGTGTTTCGGCTACCTAGGTACGGTTCGACATCGACATCACCGCCGCTCATTTTCGCCACGGACGCGTCATCAACAACGACCACCTCGACTACGCCTTGGTATTTGTGCCACCATTTTGACACCATACAGGAAGCAAGACCGGTAACCTCAACTTGGTATTGGACATATCACTCTTGCCATTACATTGATAGCCATCATCGCCTTACTCCTTTGCGTTGCTTACCCATCGAGACTAGGCATTGAGTATTGTCGGCAACGAGACTTGTGCACTTTAGTGATCATACTTCCCCATAGCATACATACATACATCATTGTTGCCTATATTGGTATCATCTCTTGTGTCACAAAGTTGTCATCGCATACTCACTTGCTATCTTGGTTCGTCAAGCGTCGCATAAGAAAAGAGCTCAAACATCAAAGAGCCAACCAAGCTTTTAAGCAAAGAGGAAAGATAAGCAAAGAGCTTTTAAGCAAGAACCATAGCATCATACAACATTAAGATTGTCATACTCGATCATCTTGGATCATATCATAGCAACACCTTGCATAAAACATATTTGGGATAGAAGTCGTTGCATTTTTGCTAAGTAGGTTGTGCACAAGTTCTTGTATCCGCCTATCGTGCAATCGTGCTAGCGTCTCTCTAGTGTTGTGCAACAAGAGCATTTTTGTGGATTCCACATTTTGGCTCACCCTTGGTTGCTCAACCCCACTTATCTTTTTGCGTGTGTGTTTCCGTGTACCGTATATGCTTGGTCTACTTGTTACATTGCATCTTGCGAATCTTTTCCAACATTATTGAATCTTGCTTACATTCACATTAAAAATTGTGCCACCATCCTAACCAAGTTCCACCAAAAGCTTTTACTTGTGTAGGTGTGAGAACCGACAAGAATTGGTACCAATTGTGCATCTTTGATCCATTGTCAACATCGGTCAAGGTACATTTGATATTGGTTCTTCCCTTTCTTCCACTACACTTGTCTTGGAATGATGGATAGGCCAAGTACTTCTACCAACCCGCTCTTCATGGAGCAAGACGATGACATGAACTCCATCATCACCAATAGTCACCTCTTTGGTGCACAACGTGCTTTGCATCAAGAGCAACAAGCTATGACTAAACACATCGACAACCTTGCCGCCGACTTGCGACTTTCCGAGCAACGTACAAGGGACTACTTTGACAACAAGCTCGACGATCACAAGCAAGAGAATGACGCAAGGATGGATGAGATTCGCGCTTTCTTGCTCAACTGCTCTTCTTCCACTACAAGAAGGAGCCGTTCAAGTCGACACTCCGACGACACCATCTCCGGTTCAAGTACACCGACATCGAACACTCTTCGACGATCCGCGCGCAACGAGTGTCAAGCAAACCTCAATCCACTTCGAGACACCGACTCGCAAGAACATCGACGACGTCAAGCCGAACAAGCCTTTGCACTAGATCGGGAACGGCAACGCCAACGTCAACACGAACAAGAGAAGCGAGCGCGACAACATCAAGATGCACAAGATGCCGAGGCAGAACGCCAAGAACAACAACTACGTGAAGCTCAAGCACCTCAAGTGCAACGTGCCCTTCATGAATCAAGTCGTGCCGTAGCCGACCGAGGCCGACAAGCTCGACTACATCAAGAAGCACTTCACAATGAAGCTCAAGAAAGAATTTATAAAGACGTGTGCGTCAACAAGCTCCTCGTCAAGATAGACAAGCGCCTCGTCAAGATAGACAAGCTCCCCCTCAAGCGAGACAAGAACATCAAGTCCATCGAGAACAAGAAGACAGTGGACCCAATCCTCGCCAAGAGCAACGTGAGGAAGACTTCCACTCGTCAAGAGCACCACGAGTTGGACAATCATCTACAACATGGGCGTCATCATCCCCGACCCCAACACAATGAAGAGCAACGCTACGGCAAGCTCAAGTTCACCATGCCCAAGTTCAACGGAAGCAACGATCCCGAAGAATACCTTTCATGGGCATTGAAAGTTGACAAGATCTTCCGTTTGCACAATTATGAAGAAGAGAAGAAGATCGCGATGGCATCCCTTGAGTTCCAAGACTATGTCCTCATTTGGTGGGAACAAGTCATTGAGCGCCGCGAGGCAAGAGGTGAACCACCCATCACTACTTGGGCACAAATGAAGGATGTCATGAGAGCACGATTCGTGCCAAACTACTACAACCGCGACCTCTTCAAGAAACTTCAACAACTCAAGCAAGGAACCAAGAGCGTTGAAGAGTACTACAAGGAAATGGAGATTGCAATGATAAGAGCCAATGTGACGGAAGATGATGAGCAAACTATGGCACGTTTCTTGAATGGACTCAATCATCCCATCAAGAAGATCGCCGACTTCCAACCATACTCAAATCTCATCGAGCTCGTGCACCAAGCCACCAAAGCGGAACGCCAAGTGCAAGATGACTTCAAGTACGCCAAGTTCTCATCCAAGTCCTACGGCTTCTCCAATAACCAAGCTTCAACGACTCCAACACCGACTACAAGAACGTCTACTTCCAACATCGACAAGCCGACTTCCAAGAAAGCTTCGTCAACTACAAGTCATCCTCCTATGAGCAACTTCAAGCCGAGAGCTTCATCATCATCTACCCCAACCGATGAGACCGTCAAGACGAGTTCCCTCAAGTGTTTCACTTGCGGAGGCCGAGGCCACAAGTCCTATGAGTGCACCAACAAGCGCACAATGATCTTCAACGATGATGGCACTTATGATTCCATGAGCGAAGGAGAAATGGAAGCCCTTGAGCAAGTGGCCATGCACCACCAAGTGAACAATGAAGAAGAACAAGTCTCTTGTGATGAAGACTCAAGTCCCGCACTTGTTGTCTCCAAAGTCTTGACTCTCCAACATCACCAAGAAGAAGACCAAAGATGCACCATATTCCACACCAAGGCCGGCATCAATGGACGATCCGTCAAGGTCATCATCGATGGAGGGAGTTGTCACAATCTCGCAAGTGAAGAACTTTGCTCCAAGCTCCAATTGCCCAAGACGAAGCATCCACATCCTTACAAAGTGCAATGGCTTAGTGACTCCGGCACCATCCAAGTCGAGCACCGAGTACAAGTCTCCTTCAAGATCGGCACCTACGAAGATACCTTGGAGTGCGACGTTGTTCCAATGACCATTTTGCCATCTTCTCCTTGGACGGCCATGGCAATTCGATAGACGAGTCATCCACAACGGGTCGAACGAACCACTAATACTTCAAGATGGAAGGGCAAGGAGTACGTCCTCCGTCCATGTCGCCAAGTCAAGTGATCACCGACAAGCAAGCCACCCATCATGGAGAGAATGGTGAGAGGTGAGCCACCAAAAAGAGAGTGAGCACCACAAGCCCAAATTGAGTGCCTCCACGATGAGAGAAAACAAGAACTTCGTTCTATTTGCCACCAAACGTGAGATGAGAGAAGTGTGTGAGAACCCATCTAGTGTCCTACACTACGTCCTCGTGTGCAAGGACAATACACCACAAACTAACACTTCTCACACTCTTCCTCTAGTGTTGTCTTCTCTTTTGCAGGAATTTCTAGATGTTTTCCCGATGAGCTACCTCGGGACTACCTCCATTACGAGGCATTGAGCACCGCATCGACCTCATCCCCGGAGCACCGCTTCCGAACAAAGCTCCCTACCGCGTCAACCCCGAAGAAACCAAAGAAATCCAAAGGCAAGTAAAGCATCTCATAGACCATGGTCATGTGCGTGAAAGTTTGAGCCCTTGTGCCGTACCGGTCATTCTTGTGCCAAAACGTGACGGTAGCTTTCGCATGTGCTCCGATTGTAGACCTATCAATGCTATCACCGTTAGATATAGGTACCCCATTCCACGCCTTGATGATATGCTTGATGAACTTAGCGGTGCCACTATATTTTCCAAAATTGATCTTAAGAGTGGTTACTATCAAATCCGCATACAAGAGGGTGATGAATGGAAAACCGCCTTCAAAACCAAGTTTGGTTTGTATGAGTGGTTAGTCATGCCTATGGGTCTCTCGGAAGCACCGGGCACTTTTATGCGCCTTATGAATCATGTCTTTCGCCCTTACATTGGTATATTTGTTGTGGTTTACTTCGATGACATTCTTGTGTTTAGCAAATCTATCCAAGAGCATGTCACCCATGTCCGCACCGTTTTGCAAACTCTTAGGAAAGAGCGTCTCTATGCTAATATGGAGAAATGCCTTTTTGGTGTTGATAAGCTCGTTTTCTTAGGATTTGTTGTCTCTTCTAAGGGTGTTCATGTAGATGAGTCCAAGATCAATGCTATTAAAACTTGGCCGCAACCAACCAACTTGCATCAAGTGCATAGTTTCCTTGGTCTTGCGGGTTTCTATCGTCGCTTTGTAAAGGATTTTAGCACCATTGCTTCGCCTTTACATGCTTTGAGCAAGAAGAATGCGCCTTTTGTTTGGGGACCATCCAAGATATCGCATTCAATGAGCTTAAGAATTTGCTTACTCATGCTCCCGTGCTTGCTTTACCCAACTTCGACAAGCCTTTTGAGATTCATTGCGATGCTAGCGGTAATGGCATAGGAGGTGTATTAACGCAAGAGAAGCGCCCCATAGCTTACTTTAGTGAGAAACTTTCCGGAGCGCAACTCAACTATCCCATCTATGACAAAGAGCTATATGCTTTAGTCCGCGTTTTACATGAATGGGAACATTACCTTCGTCCCCACGAGTTTATCATTCATACCGATCATGAGACCCTCAAGTATCTCAAGGGTCAAACTAAGTTGAACAAGCGTCATGCTAAATGGAGTGAATTCATTGAGTCTTTTCCCTATGTCATCAAGTACATCAAGGGTAAGAAAACATCGTCGCGGATGCTCTTTCCCGCATATGCATGCTAGTCACGCAACTCGAGTTAGATGTCATTGGCTTCGAGCATATCAAAGATTTGTATGCGCATGATGAAACTTTTGCCACCCCTTATGCCAAGTGTTTGTCGAATACATCATGGGAGCGCTATTACATCAAAGGCGGCTACCTTATGCGAGCTAACAAACTTTGCATCCCCAAGTCATCCCTTCGTTTATTGCTTTTGCAGGAATCGCATGGAGGAGGATTAATGGGACACTTTGGACGCATATAAGACGTTCGCCACTCTCTCGAAGAGCTACTTTTGGCCGAAGATGTTTCGGGACGTCAATCGCTTCACAAACCGATGTTCGACATGCCGCAAAGCTAAGTCCAAAGCTCAATCTCATGGCCTCTATATGCCTCTACCGATTCCATACCAACCATGGGAAGATATTAGCATGGACTTTGTGCTTGGTTTGCCTAGAACTCGAAATGGCAAGGATTCCGTTTTTGTTGCCGTGGACCGTTTCTCCAAAATGGCTCATTTCATTCCTTGCAACAAGATAGACGATGCTTCACATATTGCAAATTTGTTTTGTAGGGAAATCTTACGCCTTCATGGAGTGCCAAAGACTATCGTCTCGGACCGCGACGTCAAGTTCCTTAGCTACTTTTGGAAGACTCTATGCGCCAAGCTCGGAATCAAGCTACTCTTCTCCACGACGTACCATCCTCAAACCGACGGTCAAACGGAGGTGACAAACCGCACACTCTCCGCTCTACTACGAGTACTCATCAAGAAGAACATCAAGGAGTGGGAGGAGTGCCTACCTATCGCCGAGTTCGCCTACAACCGAGCAAGACACTCAACAACTGGCAAGTCGCCTTTCGAGGTCGTTTACGGATTCAACCCATTGTCACCATTGGACATTCTTCCTCTACCACTCCAAGAGCGCATCAATTTGGACGCAAGTGCGCGTGTGACACATCTCAAGAAGATGCATGAAGATACAAGAAACACCATCGAGCGCCAAGTTCAACGCCTTGCGACCAAGCTCAACTTCAACAAGCAACCTATGGTCTTCAACATTGGTGATCAAGTGTGGCTACACCTTCGCAAGGACCGCTTCCCACAAGAACGCAAATCCAAGCTTCGTCCACGAGCGGATGGACCCTTCAAGGTGCTTGCATGCTACAACGACAACACTTACAAGATCGACGTTCCACGCGACAAGTACAACGTGAGCGACATCTTCAACGTCAAAGATCTCTCTCCTTTCCATGGTGATGAAGATTTTGATCCGAGGACGGATCTTCCCCAAGGGAGGGGAGATGATGCGGAGCATCCCAAGGTCATCCCCATGGACCTACCATCGTCTCATCAAGTGCCTACCGGACCCATGACTCGATCACGTGCAAGAGCCCTTGAAACCGAGGTGACATCTCTCCTCTCACAATTCCACTTTGATGCGCATGAAGCATGGCTACTACCTCATATGGATACTTTGTGCATACTCAGGTACAATGGAGAAGCTAAGGAGCAAGGACAAGAAGAAGAGGAAGATGGACGAGAAGACGGAGAAGAAGAAGGGATGCAGGAAAAGTCCCAGCCACCGGACGACCGGCCGGGACCGGACGTCCGGCGCCTGAAGCCTCAGCCGAAGCCCCAGCGAGCGGACGTCCGGCCCAGACCGGACGACCGGTGCCCCTACACCCGAAGCGAACGAGCGGACGTCCGGTCCGGACCGGACGACCGGCGCACCAGCACCCGAGCCAACATCAGCGGAAGTCCGGAGCTACCGGACGTCCGGCACCCCCATCATAGAGCAGAACCAGCGGATGACCGGAGGACACCGGACGTCCGGCAGCTCCTGAGACACCGGACGACCGGTCCCCAGCGGACGTCCGGTACCTGGCTGCGTCCAGATTCGGGCCCGAGGCCCATGTACCCCTTCACTTCGCCCCCTTTTGCACTTAGACTATAAATAGACCCCCCATTCATCCTAGCTAGGGTTAGCGTTGGTTTAGCTCATACTTCGAGATAGAGCTTCGCTCATCCATACCGATCTCCTCCTCGAGAGAGACTGCGGCCCCTCTTCGGAGAAGATCAACTTGGATTCAAGACCCCCCCTCTTGGGCGGCCCCATCAAGACCTCCTTCTAGGAGAAGAACCGGTTACTTGTATCGTCCTTTGTTGACCTTGGATCATCGTGTATCTCTTTGTGTTTCGAGGATCTAGCACATGTGTAATCGAATCTTGTTGGTTTGAGTGTTTCTCTAGTGTTTTCCCTCGTGAATCCCCTCGTGTTCTTCGTGTTTCTCTTTGGGATCCGCTCCTTTCGTGAAAGATCGGCCATCTAGGGTTCCACCCTACATCAGAAAACACAAGGGGAAACACAAGAGGAACACTCAAACTAACAATAACAAGTCACACATGTGCTAGATCCTCGGATACATAGAACGATACACAAATCCACGGACAACTAAGGACGATACAAGGGTAGCCGGTTCTTCTCCGTGAGGAGGTCTTGAATCCACAAGGGGATCTTCCCGTAAAGGGGTCTTGAATCCACGGTGGATCTTCTCCGAAGAGGGGCCGCGGTCTCTCTCAAGGAGTAGATCCGATATGGATGAGCGAAGCTCTATCTCTGAGTATGAGATAAACCAATGCTAACCCTAGAAAGGAGGCTGTGGAGGAGTATATATAGTCTAGGTCCACGAAGGGGTAATTGAGGGACGAAAGGGTACATGGGCTTCAGCCCGAGTGTCTGCGCGCAGGCAGGGCCGGAAGTTCCGGGGACGGCCGGAAGGTCCGAGCGCCGGAGGTTTCGGGCGAAGGTTCGGGCAGGGTCCGGGCTATCCAGAGAGTTGGCACACTCTCGGACGGCTTCGGTGCAGCAGGGCTAGAAGCTCCGGGATGGACGGAGGTTCCGGGCAGCAGCCGGAAGTTCTGGGCTTTCCAAAAGCTTGTCCAAGCTTCTTCTTCCTTCTCTTCCACGCTTCCCTCACAGATGGTGTAGGTGATCCTTGGCGCTTGCACTCCTCCTCGTCATCTGTGAAGCTCCGACAATACCTATGCATGCACGATGGAGGGTCAAGTAGTATACCATCCTCGAAGGGGTCATGTGAGCACGTGTAAAGGAGAGGATTCACCTTTATGTATGTGAAGTAGATGTCGCACGTGTCACTTGCCGAATTAACTCTTGACATGGTGATGTCCATAGGATGCTCCGCATCATCCCCTCCCCCTTGGGAATGATCCGACCTCAGATAGAAACCCAAATCACCATGGGAAAGAGATGGCCTCGCCGTGTAGTAGTGGTCGATCACCAAGTTCTCGTCATCTTGAAGCTTGAAATGGGCACTCTCCAATGTCGCCTCATCTCGTGATTCCTTCAAAAGGAGCAAGGAGAACAAACACTTGGAAAAACAAATACGGTTAGCGTTAGTGCAAAACCAAGCATTCAAGAGGTGATTCACCCAACAAGTGTTGTCATCAAGCATAGCATATGGTGTGACAAAGGATTATGACATGGCATGTAAGCACATAAATTGAGTACAAAGAAGGACATCATGGAAACAAGCATGTGAATGTGAGGTAGTGATGCAAATATGTGTGACAAGATAAGAAGCATCTACCTCAAGTTCATAGCAAGCATTCGCAAATTGCTCAATGTAAGGTCTATGGTAGGCATATGAATCATTCACAACACCAAGTAAAATGAAGTGTCTAAACACATGGGTCAAGTGCAAGACAATCCAAGCATAATGTGCATGGGGTGTAGTGAATATAGTGTGGCACTCAAAACAATAGAAAGAGCAATTGTTCATCATGTGTGAGGAAATCAAGTCAAGCATAGTAGTCAAGTCGTGCAAGCTAGTAGTGCGAAGATGCAACATACTGGACTAAATCATGGAAATCATGTCATGAGAGCAAATCATAGGCATAGGCAATGCACATGACATATCGCAAGCACGAACACAAAGCAAGATGAAAGTATCATCATAGGCATGGGGTACAAAGCAAACATAGCAATAGCAGGCAATATCTCCACCAAGCTTGCAAATACACATACAACTATGAGAATCAATCATCATGTGTAATGCCAAGCGTGGGTCACAAATGCATGGCAAAGGCATAGTAATGAGCATATCATGCAAAGTGAACATGGCAAGATGGGCATATAATATGTAATGGACAATAACCCATAGCCAAGTGAGGGTCATGTAGAAGAAATGCGCGAAGACTTCGCGTGAAGAGAGCGGTGGGAAATGCAATCCATGGGATCCCAAGTCATCATTGCTCTCTAGAGCTCGTTTTGTCAACTCGTGGGATTGCGAGGTTGACAAGTATTCATGGGTACCTAGACAAAAGACACAAACCAAAGAAATTGTGCGCGTGGTAAATGTACACATCATCAATCATGATGTGTATTTGCACGTGTGAGTTAGTACAAGATAAGCATCGCTCAAAGAAATTTGATGCATGGTATAAGAACATGTCATCCATCATGAAAGAATAGTTATTGTGTATGACATGATGGGGGTGCAAATTTAGCATACAAGTATATGGCACATCAATAGCATGTTTATTCATGGGAAGCATATTCTGCATACAAGTATTGGGATCATGCAATGGATGGGAGTGAACAAAATCTCCAAACTTGTATGAGGAAACTATGGGGGTCTCCTCATGAGCAATAATGGGAACATCATATGGAGAAAATGGACAATATCCAAAACAATGCATATCCGAAGCTAGGTGGTCATGGCATGGCATATGAGATAAATGATGCAAAGGTAGCATGTCAATATCATCACAAGAGAAACAAATGCCAATAACCATAGGCTTGTTAAATATCCCATATGTGCAAATCGGGTTAATCTGAATGGCATATGCATAGTCACTATGAAGAGATTGCAAATACGACATGTGGTCGATCTCATGCGTAGCATATGCCAAGTCAAGCGGATTGGCAAACATGATGTGACCGAGAGAATTAACACAAGAAATCCTATGTAACATCGCATCACAACTAATAAACTCCACATGGCAATCATCATACTCATCATAAATGGGTAAATCATCGCATGGGGAAGTCACACTAACATGAATCATGGAAATAGGGGTATCAACATCATGCAAGCAATCAATGTCATGATAGTCCACTAGTGGGACAAGAGCATCACCTTCACCTATGTTACCTTCGTCATTCCACTCAAGTGGTGGAGGTGAGGTGGTAAAGACCAAATGGTGGTCAAGATCATCATTGTGATGGAACCATGTGGGGGTGCATCATATTCCACCATGGCCATCGTCTTGTCCAAAGGTAGGACAAAGTCGTCGAGAAGCGGCGCATCATCATATAAGGGACCTAGAACCAAATGAGAAAACACAATAGAGGTAGAGGTCAAGTCGTTAGTGTTAAAAGTGGCCTCACATGACCTATCAACTATCTCACTCTCTCTATGTGGTGGTTCACTCACTCCCTAAAAATAGGTGCACTCAAACTCACATATGGTGGAGTCACTCATCTCACTCAAGAGGTGGGGGTTGTGGCTCACCTCACATCGGAATAGTGGAAACACATCATATATGGGGCTAGTGGTGAAATCACTCTCACTCTCAATATGGTGGCTAAAGTCACTCAAGTCATCACATGTCGCCGTGGTCGAAGGGAAAATCCCTTGCTCAACCGTATCGTAGTCGTCGTCGTGGATGAAGGCCGAAGATGGCACATCATCACTCTCGCCTCCTAAGATGGAAGCATCATCCATGCTCGTCACCATGTCACTCGCCTCCAAAGCTTGGTCCTTGATGGTGTCCGTAGTCGTAGTCGTCGTCGCACCATCTTGAAAAAGAGTCGAAGTAGACTCGGCATCGTCAATGCCACAAAGAGGGATGGCGGTGAAGTCGAACTTGGGAGCATTGTCTTGGAGCTTGTCGGGCTTGGACATCTTGGTGATACTATCCTCATGCTCGCCTTCTTGGAGCTTGGTCTTCGAGAAGTGTGCTTGGGGTCGAGAAGCCTTGGCCTTCATGAGTTCTTGTTCCGCCTTGAGAGAACCAATGTAGTTGTCGTCGAGGGACATGTAGTTCTCGAGGAAGATCGTCTTGGAGATATCGTTGTGCAAGCCCATCATGAAGTGGAACTTCATCGAAATGGGGTCGTCCACACCGGCTCATCGCAAGGCAATCTTCATCTCCTTGAAGTACGCGTCGATGGACTTGGATCCTTGGATGGTGTTCTCCAATTGGCGTTGAAGTTGTTCTGTGTAGGTTGGAGGCACAAACTCTTGCTGCAAAGCTCTCTTCATCTTGGGCCAACTCATGTCGTATGTCTTCGAAGGTCCATGAAGCCACCATGTGGACGCGTAGTCATGGAAGTTCCTTGTGGCGCACTTCACTTGATCTTCAGGAGGAACTTGATGTAGCTTGAGGTAGTCGTCCATCAAACGCTCCCACTCGAGATACTCCTTGGGTTCTTGAGTCACATAGAAAGGAATCGCATGGTTGATGTCGAGGTGGTAGTAGCTCATGGAAGCCGTGGACTTGAGCTTGGGGAGCTTCTCTTGAGCGTAGTCTTGAGGTGCTTGTTGGTGAAGATGCCATATATCCGAAGGCGAAGATGCCTTGAAGTCGCTTGGCAAAGATGCCAAAGTGGTTGGTGTAGTCGTAGCTCCATCTTGGTGGTGCTTGTCTCGCGGTCCTCTCCTGTGGTCATGAAAATGGGCTTGTTGCGACTTGTAGGTAGGCGCATCTCGAGCATCTTTATGATGATGTTGTCGTTGTCGTGCTTGAGCTCGATGTAGATGTCGTTCGTCGTCGTCATGCACATGTTGCTTGGAGGTGACTTGCCCTTCATGACAAGGTGGATCACAAACGTGATGGTGGTCGCCATGCAGATGTGGACGAGGACGACTTGCTCTTGCATCATTTTTGCGCTCCGAAGACTTGTGACTTGAACGTTGCCGCCTTGAGGATGATGAAGGGGAAGAACGGTTGGTCAACAAGGTCGGAATCTCATCCATCCTTGCATCTTGCTCCTCCTTTTGTGCGGAAAGCTTGTTGTTGTTGTAGTTGTACACGCCGTCGTTGTTGTGGAAGACCGGAGATGAAATGCCTTGCCTATCCATCACAAGATTCGTGCCAATATGAGTGGAGAAAGAGAAGAACGAATACCAAATGTACCTTGACCGAAGTTGAAAGTGGATCAATGATCACTCCAATGTGGACAAGGAAATAGCACAATTGGTACCAATTCTTGTCGGTTTCTCACACCTACACAAGTAAAGCTTATGGTGGAGCTCGGTGAGGATAGTGGCACAAAAATTTGATGTAAAATGTTAGCAAGAGTCAATAATGTTGAAAAAGATTCACAAAGTCGCAAGTGTAACAAGTATACCAATAGCAATATGTGGCACACGGAAACACACACACAGATAGATAAATGGGGTCATGCAACCAAGGATGAGCACAAAATGTGGAATCCACGGAAAACGCTCGTGTTGCACAACTCAAGAGAGACGCTAGCACGATTTCTCAATAGGCGGATACGACACTTGTGCACAACCTATAAGATGCAAAATGGATAACTTTCTATCCCAAGTATGCTATGTATGTATGGTTCCCGGTGTTTCTCACAAGGTGATCCAAGATTATCTTATATGCAATGTGGTATGATGCTTTGGCACTTGCTTACAAGATTCTTTGCTCTTTCTCTTTTGCTTAAAAGCTTTATTGTTTTTTATGGCCTCTTTGCAAAATGCACAAACCAAGATAGCTATTGTGTATATCCGGGAACAAACTTGAGGCACACGAGATGATATGATACCAATATGATATGGTATGTATGCAATCTATGGTGTAGATCACTAATGTGCACAAGTAACGTTGCCAGCAATACTCAAATGGCTAGTCTCGATAGGCAAGTAACACAAAATGTGCTAGGGGTTAACAATGCAATTGCAAGGGGAATGTACAATGGAGGGGTACCATGATACAAAGATGATATGGAGGTTACCGTCCGTGTCGATGATGAGTGGCGGTGATGTTGATGGAGATACCAAGATGATGGAGACTTGTCCCTAAGTAGCCGAAACACCTTAGGAAATGGAAAAACCGCGAACTCAAAATCTCAAACGTCAAATGGTGGTAGCGGGAATGCGGTGGTGGTTGCGGAAGCTCAATGGGATTGCGGAAATGCAATGATGGGTTGTGGAATACGCAGTGTGGAAATGGAGGTAAGGTGGTGAACTAATACACGGTTTAGGAGTTGGAAGCACGGTCCCTAAGTAGTTGAAACACTTTAGGAGACACAACTCACAACACAAACAAAAATGGGTTAAGTCAGGGTGGCGGGAGTGTGAGGTGGGCAAAACTATGCGGAAGTTATGGTGGTGGTGGTGGTGATGGATGAAGAAGCAACCATCCCTAAGTAGCCTAGACACCTTAGGAGACTCAAATCACTCCTCAAGCAACCACTAATGCGATGGGGAACAAAATTGGTTATGTTGCGGAAGGCTATGGTGGTGTAGCGGATGATATGGTGGAGGGCCTAGGCAAACTTGCCAGATTTCAGAACATTTGATGGGGTCAAATGATGTTGGTGGTATTTTTGTGGGAAGGGGGATGTCAAGAGCTTCAAGACAAGCTAAATAATGTCAAAAACGGAGTTCGGACGAATTAGTTATGGCCGAAACAAAAATCAGCCGAAGTTGATATCTACAGGTAGCAGACGTCCGGAAAAAACGGATGTCCGGTGGCCGGACGTCCGATCGGGTCGGAAATCCGCTAATTCTGCTCGGGTTAGGGGGTTCTGGTCATTCGGTAAGGTCGGACGTCTGGTGGTTCCTGCGGCTCCGGACGTCCGGTAAAGTGACGGTCGTCTGGTGTGTCGGGGTCAACTCGAGATTCGAGATTCGGGACGCAATTTTCGACGGAATTTGCGGATTTGGGGGCCAAAATTGATGAGATTTCATGGATGAAAGATGGGGAAACTTGGGGAGATGCTAGATCCACTTGAAACCAAGCAAATCCATGGATCAAAATCAAGAAAACATCATCAAACCAACAAATCACAAAAAAAATTGGGGCTATTTTTGGTGGAGATTTTCAAATTTAGGACGAAATCAAGCAAAAGAACGCTAGAAAATGGTGGGGGAGGCTCCGAAATCGTGATCAACGTGGCTCATGATACCAAGATGATGTAGGGTAGAACCCTAGTGGCCCGATCTTTCACGAAAGGAGCGGATCCCGCGAAGAACGCGAAGAACACGAGGAGGGAAACTAGGGGAAAATCACGAGGGGAACACAATAGAACACTCAAACCAACAAGTATGATCACACATGTGCTAGATCCATGAACACAAAGGGAGATACAAGATCCAAAGTCAACAACGGACGATACAAGAGGTAACCAGTTCTTCTCCGTGAGGAGGTCTTGAATCCACGGGGGGATCTTCCCTTAGAAAGGGGGCTTGAATCCAAGGGGATCTTCTCCGAAGAAGCCGCGGTCTCTCGCAAGGAGGAGATCCAATATGGATGAGCGTAGCTCTATCTCTCAAATGAGCTATCACAACGCTAACCCTAGAAAGGAGGAGGGTGATGTCTATTTATAGTCTTAGTGCAAATGGGGGTGAAGTGAAGGGGTACATGGGCCTCAGCCCGCAACTGGACACATCCAAGTACCGGACGTCCGCTGGGGACCTGTTGATGAGGACATCTATACCATTGTTACACCCATAGCCCCTGCTGATATACATACTGGACCTATTACTAGAGCTCGCGCACGCCAATTGAATTATCAAGTACTTTCATTTCTTGGTAACGATTCTAATGTTCATGAGAATATGATGCTGCCTAAATTGGATACATTTGTTTTGCTTACAATAAAGGGCCTAGCATGGACAAGAAAGATGAACCTTGGGGCAAGTTCAAGCATGGAGATGATGGCACGTGCAAGGGGAACAAGAATGGAGTTACAAGTGATGATTCCAGGACTCTGAAGCCACCATAATGAGTGCATGAAGCACGGGACGAAATATAGAAGATGCCACTTCATAAATTTCGTCCTGAGGCTATTTTAGGTGTTGCGTCACCTTATTATTGGGCCAGGCCCATGTATTTTCGAAATACTTAAGTATATGCTGTTTTTAGAGTCCGTATGTGTGGGGAAATAAGAGTTAGGGTTAGTTTCGGACCCCTCCACCAAGTGCCACGAAATTCCCCCTCTCTCCTCCATATATACATCCCTTAGGGCATCGTTTAGGGATTGGGTTTTGTTTAGATTAAAAGTTCGCCATAGCTGCAACTTCGCATACTTCGTTTGTGTTCAACGACCAGACCAAGGCGTCACAGAACCCCACCTTGATCGATAAAGCTTTCATCTTATATTCGCAATATCCAGATTGCAATCTCAGTTTCTTGCTTGTTCTTCATTTGCTTGCAGGAAACAGACCCTCGTGGTCAAGTTGATCATGCTCCGGCGTGGTCAATAACCCTCGGAAGTTGGTTTAGCGATTGCTAAAGCGCGACGTCTCGCACGTTCGTAGTCGGATCGTCAAGGTCGACACCCACAGAAAATGATAGCCACCATCTCATCGAAACATCGGGACACCTTTGCCTCTATCAATTGATCTTGGACTCATCTACATGAACACCCTTAGAAGAAACCACAAAACCCAAGAAAACGAGCCTATCAACACCAAAAAGGCATTTCTCCATATTAGCATAGAGACGCTATTTCCTAAGATTTGCAAAACGGTGCGGATAGATTTGCTAAACACAAGAATGCCATCGAAGTAAACCACAACAAATGTACCAATGTAAGGGCGAAAGAGATGATTCATAAGGCGCATAAAAGTGCCCGGTGCTTCCGAGAGACCCATAGGCATGACTAACGACCCATACAAACCAAACTTGGTTTTGAATGTGGTTTTCCATTCATCACCCTCTTGTATGCGGATTTGATAGTAACCACTCTTTAGATCAATTTTGGAAAATATAGTGGCACCATTAACCTCATCTAGCATATCATCTAGGCGTGGAATGGGGTACATATAGCGAACGGTGATAGCATTGATAGGTCTACAATCGGAGCACATGCGAAAGCTACCGTCACGTTTTGGCACAAGAATGACCGGTACGGCAAAAGGGCTCAAACTTTCATGCACATGACCATGGTCTATGAGATGCTTTACTTGCCTTTGAATTTCTTTGGTTTCCTCGGGGTTGACGTGGTAGGGAGCTTTGTTCGGAAGCGGTGCTCCGGGGATGAGGTTGATGCGGTGCTCAATGCCTCGTAGTGGAGGTAGTCCCAGAGGTAGCTCATCGGGGAAAACATCTTCAAATTCTTGCAAAAGAGAAGACAACACTAGAGGAAGAGTGTGAGAAGTGTTAGTTTGTGGTGTATTGTCCTTGCACATGAGGACGTAGTGTAGGACACTAGATGGGTTCTCACACACTTCTCTCATCTCACGTTTGGTGGCAAATAGAACTAGGTTCTTGTTTTCGCTCATCGTGGAGGCACTCAATTTGGGCTTGTGGCACTCACTCTCTTTTGGGTGGCTCATTCTCTCACCATTCTCTCCACGATGGGTGGCTTGCTTATCGGCGATCACTTGGCTTGGAGACATAGGTCGCTACACAAACTCCTTTCCTTGCATCTTGAAGCTATAGTGGTTTGTACGCCCATTGTGGATGACTCCTCTATCGAATTGCCATGGCCGTCCGAGGAGAAGATGGCAAACAGTCATTGGGATGACGTCGCACTCCAAGTTGTCTTCATAGGCGCCGAATTTGAAGTAGACTTGTACTCGGTGCTCGACTTGGATAGTGCCGGAGTCACTAAGCCATTGCACTTTCTATGGATGTGGATGCTTCGTCTTGGGCAATTGGATCTTGGAGCAAAGTTCTTCACTTGCGAGATTGTGACAACTCCCTCCAACGATGATGACCTTGACGGATCGTCCATTGATGCCGGCCTTGGTGTGGAATATGGTGCATCGTTGGTCTTCTTCTTGGTGATGTTGGAGAGTCAAGACTTTGGAGACAACAAGTGCGGGACTTGAGTCTTCATCACAAAAGACTTGTTCTTCTTCATCGTTCACTTGGCGGTGCATGGTGACTTGCTCAAGGGATTCCATTTCTCTTTCGCTCATGGAATCATAAGTGCCATCGTCGTTGAAGATCATGGTGCGCTTGTTGGTGCACTCATAGGACTTGTGGCCTCGGCCTCCGCAAGTGAAACACTTGAGGGAACTCGTCTTGACGGTCTCATCAGTAGGGGTTGATGATGATGAAGCTCTCGGCTTAAAGTTTCTTATAGTAGGCAAAGCTTTCTTGGAAGTAGAATTGTCGATGTTGGAAGTAGATGGTTTTGTAGTCGGTGTTGGAGTCGTTGAAGCTTGGTTATTGGAGAAACCGTAGGACTTGGATGAGAACTTGGCATACTTGAAACAATCTTGCACTTGGCATTCCGCTTTGGTAGCTTGGTGCACGAGCTCGATGGGATTTGAGTATGGTTGGAAGTCGGCGATCTTCTTGATAGGATGATTGAGTCCATTCAAGAAACGTGCCATAGTTTGCTCATCATCTTACGTCACATTGGCTCTTATCATTGCAATCTCCATCTCCTTGTAGTATTCTTCAATGCTCTTGGTTCCTTGCTTGAGTTGTTGGAGTTTCTTGAAGAGGTCGTGGTTGTAGTAGGTAGGCATGAAGCGTGCTCTCATGACATCCTTCATTTGTGCCCAAGTAGCGATGGGAGGATCACCTCTTGCCTCGCGGCACTCAATGACTTGTTCCCACCAAATGAGGACATAGTCTTGGAACTAAAGGGATGCCGTCGCGATCTTCTTCTCTTCATAATTGTGCAAACGGAAGATCTTGTCAACTTTCAATGCCCATGAAAGGTATTCTTCGGGATCGTTGCTTCCGTTGAACTTGGGCATGGTGAACTTGAGCTTGCTGTAGCGTTGCTCCTAATTGTGTTGGGGTCGGGGATGATGACGCCCATGTTGTACATGATTGTCCAACTCGTGGTGCTCTTGACACGGAGGATTTTCAACCTCGTGTTGGTCTTGTCGCGGAGGATTCCCATTGTTTTCATGCTGTTGATGAACTTGATGGTGTTGGCGAGCTTGTGGAGGAACGCGTCGAGCTCGAGGGTGAACTAGACGATGTAGGCGAGCTTGAAATCGTCGTTCAGAAGTTCTTCGCAAAGTGCTTCTTCTTGTTCACGTACTTGTTGGCCTCGGTCGGCAACGGCTCGACTCGCGTCACGTAGAGCTTGTTGCGCCTCAAGTGCTTGAGCATCATGGAGTTGTTGTTCCTGATGTTGAGCGTCGGCATTTTGTTCATTTTGGTGTAGACGCACGCGTTCTTCCTCTTCATGTTGGCGTTGTTGTTGTCGTTCTCGAGCTAGCGCAAAGGATTCTTCGGCTTGACGTTGTCGGCGCTCTTGAGAGTCGGTATCCCAAAGAGGATTGAGGTTTGCTTGACGGTCGGTGCGCGTGGCTCGACGAAGAGTGTTCGATGTCGGTGTACTTGAGTCGGAATGGCGACTTGAACGGCTCCTTCTTGAAGTGGAAGAAGAGCGGTTGAGCAACAAAGCGTGAATCTCGTCCATCCTTGCGTCATTCTCTTGCTTGTGATCGTCGAGCTTGTGGTCGAAGTAGTCCCTTGTACATTTCTTGGAAAGTCGCAAGTCGGCGGCAAGGTTGTCGATGCGTTCACTCATAGCTTGTTGCTCTTGATGCAAAGCACGTTGTGCACCAAAGAGATGACTCTTGGTGACGAAGGAGTTCATGTCGTCGTCTTGCTCCATGAAGAGTGGGTTGGTAGAAGTACTTGGCCTATCCATCATTCCAAGAAAAATGTGAGTGGTAGAAAGAGAGGAACGAGTACCAAATGTACCTTGACCGAAGTTGAAAGTGGATCGAGGATCACTCCAATGTAGGACAAGGAAATAGCATAATTGGTACGACTTCTTTTCGGTTTCTCACACCTACACAAGTAAAAGCTTATGGTGGAGCTTGGTTAGGATGGTGGCACAATTTTTAATGTGAATGTAAGCAAGATTCAATAATGTTGGAGAAGATTCGCAAGATGGGATGTAACAAGTAGACCAAGCGTATACGGTACACGGAAACACATACACAAAAAGATAAGTGGGGTTGTGCAACCAAGGGTGAGCCAAAATGTGGAATCCACAAAAATGCTCTTGTTGCACAACACTAGAGAGACACTAGCACGATTGCACGATAGGAGGATACAAGAACTTGTGCACAACCTACTTAGCAAAAATGCAACGACTTCTATCCCAAATATGTTTTATGCAAGGTGTTGCTATGATATGATCCAAGATGATCGAGTATGACAATCTTAATGTTGTATGATGCTATGGTTCTTGCTTAAAAGCTCTTTTCTTATCGGTTGGCTCTTTGATGTTTGAGCTCTTTTCTCATGCAATGCTTGACGAACCAAGATAGCAAGTGAGTATGCGATGACAACTTTGTGACACAAGAGATGATACCAATATAGGCAACAATGATGTATCTATGCTATGGGAAGTATGATCACTAAAGTGCACAAGTCTCGTTGCCGGCAATACTCAATGGCTAGTCTCGATGGGTAAGCAGCGCAAAGGAGTAAGGCGATGATGGCTATCAATGTAATGGCAAGAGTGATATGTCCAATACCAAGATGAGGTTACCGGTCTTGCTTCCGGTATGGTGTCAAAATGGTGGCACGAATACCAAGTCGTAGTCGAGGTGGTCGTTGTTGATGACGCGTCTGTGGCGAAGATGAGTGGTGGTGATGTCGATGTTGGACCGTACCTAGATAGCCGAAACACAAAAGGATACGGTACCGCAACTCAAATTCTCAAAACCAAAGGCGACCAAAATCGTCAGAGTAGGTAGCGGTTAAGTGGTGGTGTGGGTTGGGATATTGGAACGGTTTGCGGAAGTTGGAAGTGGTGTAGCGGATGGTGTGGGGGAAGTAGCGGTCGTCCGGGAGTGGACGGATGTCCGGTCGCCGGTCGTCCGGTAAGGTCGGACGTCTGGTGCTTCCTGGGTCGCCGGACGTCCGGTAAAGTGACGGTCGTCCGGTGGTCGGGGTCAACGCGAAATTTCAGATCCGGGAGGTGATTTTGGGGATTTTGGGAGGGATTCGAGGTGGAAATGGTGGGGGAAGGCGAGATCCACTTGCAACACAACAAATTCACGAATCAAAACCAACAAAACATCATCAAAACTCACAAAACACAAGAAAATTTTTTTGGGGCTATTTTGTGGGGATTTTCGGATTAGGACGAAAAACAACAAAATCAAGCTAGAAAATGAAAAGGGGGGCTCCGAAATCTTGATCAACATTGCTCTGATACCAAGATGGTGTAGGGTGGAGACCCTAATCGTCCGATCTTTCACGAAAGGAGAGGATCTCAGGGAAAACACGAAGAACACGAGGATGAACGGAAGGAAAGCACAAGAGGAAATCACTAAACCGAGACGAATAAGTCACACATGGGCTAGATCCTCGAGTACATAGAACGATACACGAATCCACGGACAACTAGGGACGATACACGGTAACCGGTTCTTCTCCGTGAGGAGGTCTTGAATCCACAAGGGGATCTTCCCTTGAAAAGGGGTCTTGAATCCAAGGTGGATCTTCTCCGAAGAGGGGCCGCGGTCTCTCTCGTGTAGTAGATCCGGATGGATGAGCGAAGCTCTATCTCTAAGTATGAGCTAAACCAAAGCTAACCCTAGCTAGGATGAATGGGGGGTCTATTTATAGTCTAAGTGCAAATAGGGCGAAGTGAAGGGGTACATGGGCCTCGGGCCCGAACACTATGCGCAGATAGGTACCGGACGTCCGCTGGGGACCGGTCATCCGGTGTCTCAGGAGCTGCCGGACGTCTGGTGTCCTCCGGTCGTCCGCTGGTTCTACTCTGTGATGGGGGTGCCGGACGTCCGGAGGCTCCGGACTTCCGCTGACTTCGGCTCGGGTGCGGTCGCGCCGGTCGTCCGGTCCGGACCGGATGTACGCTCATTTGCCTCGGGTGCAGGGGCACCGGTTGTCCAGTCTGGATCGGACGTCCGCTGGCTGGGGCTCGGCTGACGCTTCAGGCGCCGGACGTCCGGTCCCGGCCGGTCGTCCGGTGGCTGGGAATTTTCCTGCAGCTCTTCTTCTTCTCCATCTTCTCGTCTATCTTCCTCTTCTTCTTGTCCTTGCTCCTTAGCTTCTCCATTGTACCTGAGTATGCACAAGGTATCCATATGAGGTAGTAGCCATGCTTCATGTGAATCGAAGTGGAATTGTGAGAGGAGAGGTGTCACCTCGGTTTCAAGGGCTCTTGCACGTGATCGAGTCATGGGTCTGGTAGGCAGTTGATGAGACGATGGTAGGTCCATGGGGATGACCTTGGGATGCTCCGCATCAGAGTAGTACTCCCGAACTTTCGTGCTACCCGCAGAAGAAAAATAGTTCCAAACTCAAAAACTAAGTCTGGAAAATTCTGGCTAGGCAGTTTTTAGACCATTTGTAGACGTTTTTGAAAAAAAAATTGTTGCGGAGCAAAAAAAAAGAGTAAAAAAGGTGCAAAAAAAGTGAAAAAAGGAAAATAAATTCAGAGAGTGCTCCTCCCTTGTTTACGTGCCGCGCCGTGATTTTGTTCGTGTTCTAGGCTCGCATCTCTAGTACGGTCTAGCCTAGGACCAGCATAGTACCGTCATTCAGCGTTTATTCAACTTTGCATCTCTGAATTGATTATTGCTGACCCTTTTTGCTACCATATTATATGCCTCCCTAGCTCCACATACATGTACGCCGTGCGTTTTACTCTCCCTGGTAATCGCTCTATCCAAGCTTTGAGAGTTTTGACTATGATGGTTGCCGATCACCGCCTACTCCTGGGTAAGAACTGGTAAGAATTTGAGATTTGCTTGACGGATTTGTGACATCCACCACCACCTCTAGTTAGTAGTCTGTAGGAGCATATTCTGCTGTGTTTCTATTTCTGCTAACCATGGCAGGATCACAAGCTGACGAGACTGACTGGGAGAACATGATGAATAAGGAGTTGCATGATAAATTTCAGCAAATAATGAGTGGACAGGTGCAAGATGTGCTAAACAGATTTGAAGAGGCCATGGAGAAGATAAATGGCATGGAGAAGACGTTCGAAACAAAGCTCGATAACAAGTTTAATGAATTGCTCGCGCATCTTCCACCACCACCACCGGGTGCACCTAACGCACCTATACAACAACAACAACAACAACGTCGCTTTCCAAATCAAGTGGGACGAGCACAGTGCGTTCCCATTGACCCTGCACAAAATTCTGGTGCCGCTGTTGATGCTTCTACCGCTCCTGCTGCTACTTCAGAGGTAGAGGACCATTACGAGGATGAGGTTGACCAAAATCAGAACTACATGCAACCACCAGCACCACCACCACCAGGTCGTCCTCATGCATATCATCGCAACGGTAGGGCTGCACCACCACCTGAGGTACATGACCATCTTCCTAAACAAAAATTGAATATTCCACCATTTGAGGGTAGATATGTTCCTAATATATATCTTACTTGGGAGTTAGAAACTAAGCAATGATTTACATGTTTACAATATCCTGAGGAGAGACGTGTTCCTGCTGTTTTTTGTGCTTTCACTAGCTTTGCATGTGTTTGGTGGTCTGAACATTGTAGATTATATCCTATTTCAGCTACTTGGGCTGCTTTGAAAACTACTATGCATACTCGTTGGGTTCCACCATGTTATCAACATGAATTACTTCAAAAATTGCAGCGCTTAAGACAGGGAAAAAATTCTGTAGAAGAATATTATCAGGAATTACAAACTGGCAAGATTAGATGTGGTATTGTTGAGGAGAATGAAGCTATGCTTGCATGTTTTATGGGTGGATTAAATAGATAGATTCAGACCATTCTAGAGTATAAGGAGTATACTAATATCACTCATTTATTCCATCTTGCTTGTAAAGCTGAACATGAAGTGCAGGATCGAGAGGCATTGGCGTGAACTAACTTTTCTGCGGGTCAATCTTCATCATGGACACCACGTGCATCCTCTACTTCCACTCCGCCAGCACCTCCATCAAGTGCCACCTCCAGCCGTGGTACATGAAAGCAGGCACAACCACCACTATCTACCAAGAGCACACCTGTCGGGCCTGTGCAGAGCTCTTCTTCTTCCATGGCATCAACAGGGCACACAAGTGATATTATTTGTCGTCATTGTAAGGGAAGAGGACATTTTGCGAGAGAATGCCAGTCTCAACATGTGATGATTGCTACTGAGGATGGTGGTATGAGTCCGCTAGTGATTATGATGAGGAGCCACCATCTCTTTGAAACATCGGGACACCTTTACCTCTATCATTTCTTGTCAAGGCTCGGCCCTTCATTTGTAAGCAAAACAAATGTATCCAATTTAGGCAGCATGATATTCTCATGAATATTAGAATCGTTACCAAGAAACGAAAGTACCTGATAATTCAATTGGCGTGCGCGAGCTCTAGTAATCGGTCCAGTATGTATAGCAGTAGGGGCTGTGGGTGTACCAATGGTATTGATGTCCTCATCATCCTCCCCTTCTTGAAATGAAGTCATCCTCGACGAAAGTTCATCGTCCTCACCCAAATAAGGCTTCAAATCTGCAATGTTAAAAGTGGGACTAACCCCAAAATCTGCAGGCAGCTCAAGTTTATATGCATTATCATTTATTTTCACTAACACTTTTTATATTTAGCATTCATACGCTCAATGTTTTCCTTAGTTAACTCATGCATATTTAAAATCAATTCAGCACATTCTTTAGCATCAAAATTAACCTTCTCCGAAGATGGAAGAGGCAACAAATCAATAGGTGCACGATGTAGGAAACCATACACAATTTCAAAAGGGCACATCTTAGTAGTAGAATGCAACGAACGATTATAAGCAAATTCAATATGAGGCAAGCATTCTTCCCACATTTTCTTGTTATTCTTCAAAACAGCCCTAAGCATAGTAGACAATGTTCTATTGACTACTTGAGTTTGTCCATCAGTTTGGGGGTGACAAGTAGTACTAAAAAGCAGCTTAGTCCCCTTAGCCCATAAACATCTCCAAAAGTGGCTCAGAAATTTAGTATCACGATCTGAAACAATAGTATTTGGCACACCATGCAAGCGAATAATTTCACGAAAGAACAAATCAGCAACATTAACAGCGTCATCGCTTTTATGACATGGTATAAAGTGTGCCATTTTCGAGAACCAATCCACGACAACAAATATGCTATCCCTCCCCTTCTTTGTTCGAGGTAAACCTAAAACAAAGTCCATAGATATATCCTCCCAAGGAATACTAGGTACAGGCAAAGGCATATATAAACCATGAGGACCGAGTCGTGACTTAGCTTTTTGACATGTAGTTCAGCGAGCAACAAAACGCTCAACATCCCGTCTCATCTTTGGCCAAAAGAAATGTGTAGCAAGTATATCCTCCGTCTTCTTGACGCCAAAGTGTCCCATTGATCCTCCTCCATGCGCCTCCTGCAACAACAAAAGACGAACGGAGCTAGCTGGAATGCATAGCTTGTTAGCACGAAACAAAAGAAGAACGAACTTGTTGCAAGTTCTCCCTACCTTACAATTCTGCAATACATCTATAAATTCAGCATCATGAACATATTGTTCTTTGATGGTCTCCAAACCAAATATTTTAAAGTCAAGTTGTGAAAGCATAGTATAACGATCAGACAAAGCATCAGCAATAACATTTTCTTTACCCTTCTTGTGTTTAATGACATAAGGGAAAGTCTCAATGAATTCAACCCATTTAGCATGTCTACGGTTCAGTTTTGCTTGACTTTTAATGTGTTTCAAAGATTGATGATCAGAATGTATAACAAATTCCTTGGGCCATAAATAATGTTACCATGTTTCTAAGGTCCAAACAAGAACATATAATTCTTTATCACAAGTAGAATAGTTCAGACTAGGCCCACTCAATTTTTCAGAAAAATATGCAATAGGTTTGCCATCTTGTAATAACACACCTCCTAATCCAATTCCACTAGCATCACATTCAAGCTCAAAAGTCTTATTGAAATTAGGAAGTTGGAGTAAAGGAGCATGTGTCAACTTATCTTTCAATACCGTGAAGGCTTCTTCCTGTGTGATACCCCAAACAAAAGGCACATCCTTCTTTGTAAGCTCGTTGAGAGGTGCAGCAATGGTGCTGAAATCTCTCACAAAACGCCTATAGAAACCAGCGAGACCAAGGAAACTCCTCGCTTGTGTGACCGTTTTGGGCTACGGCCAACTATCAATAGCTTCAATGTTGGTTTTATCAACTTCAATTCCCTGTGGAGTAACAACATAGCCAAGAAAAGATACTCAGTCGGTGCAAAAGGTGCACTTTCCAAGGTTACCAAACAAACGTGCATCACGTAGAGCAATAAAAACAGCATGTAAATGTTCCAAATGTTCCTCAAAAGATTTGCTATAAATCAATATGTCATCAAAGTAAACTACCACAAATCGTCCAATGAAAGCACGTAAAACTTCGTTCATTAACCTCATGAAAGTACTAGGTGCATTAGTTAACCCAAAAGGCATGACTAACCACTCATATAATCCAAACTTAGTTTTAAATGTTGTTTTCCATTCATCTCCCAATTTCATACGAATTTGATGGTATCCACTACGCAAATCAACTTTGGAGAATATTGTAGAGCCACGCAATTCATCAAGCATATCATCTAGCCTAGGAATAGGATGACGATAACGAATAGTAATATTATTAATGCCTCTACAATCAACTCACATACGCAACATACCATCCTTTTTCGACACTAAAATGATAGGAACATCACAAGGACTAAGGGATTCACGTATATAACCTTTGTAGAGCAGTTCTTGTACTTGACGCATAATCTCCTTCGTCTCCTCTAGATTGGTATGGTATGGTGCACGGTTGGGTAATGATGCACCGGGAATTAAGTCAATTTGATGCTCAATCCCTCGAATTGGTGGTAATCCCAGTGGCACGTCTTGTGGAAAAACGTCAGCGAACTCCTGCAAAATGTTAGTGACAGCAGGAGGCAAAGAGGAAGGCACATCCTCGAATGAAAATAATGCCTCTTTCCACACAAAAGCATAGCAAACAGATTTGCTAAAATCTAGATCGTCAATATCAAATTTGGTGGCAAGTAAACATGCACTTTTCAATTTAATTTCAGAAGCAACACTAGATTGTTTATTATTAGGCTGCATTTGTTGCTCAAATTCTTTTGCTACAATCTGATTTTCACTCTTATTTTTCTCCTGTTTTGCTTTATTAGCTCTATTAATATCATCTTTCAAAATGGAATCAGGAGTCATAGGAAGCAAAGTAATATTTTTATCCTTTTGAACAAGAGTATACTGATTCTTTCTACCATGGTGTATAGAATTTTTATCAAATTGCCATGGTCTACCAAGTAATAAGGAACATGCTTGCATAGGTACCACATCACAATCAACATAATCAGCATATGTAGAGATACTAAAATGCACACGAACAGTACGTGTTACCTTAACCTTGCCGCTGTTGTTGAACCATTGGATGTAGTAAGGATGTGGATGTGGTCTTGTGGTGAGAGATAGCTTCTCCACCATCTCCATGCTAGCCAAGTTATTGCAGCTCCCTCCATCTATGATGATGCGAACAGAGCGTTCCTTCATAACTCCCTTTGTATGGAACAAATTATGCCTCTGATTTTGCTCAGCTTGTGTAACCTGCACACTCAAAACACGTTGAGCAACTAAACATTCATACCTGTCAGCATCTTCAGCAGCCATGTATTGCGTCTCATGATCAGAATGATCTGCGCCGTGTTCTTCACGTGTAATAAGAGCCAAAGTCTCCTCCTCATAGTCACTAGCAGACTCATACCCACCATCCTCAGTAGCAATCATCACACGCTGAGATTGGCATTCTCTCGCAAAATGTCCTCTTCCCTTACAACGACGACAAATAATATCACTTGTGTGCCCGTTGATGCCATGGAAGAAGAAGAGCTCTGCGCAGGTCCAGGATGTGTGCTCTTGGCAGATAGTGGTGGTTGTGCCTACTTTCTTGTATCACGGCTGGAGGTGGCACCTGATTGAGGTGCTGGTGGAGTGGAAGTAGAGGATGCACGTGGTCTCCATGATGAAGATCGACCTGCAGAAAAGTTAGTTCGCGCTAATGCCTGTCGATCCTGCACTTCACATTCAACTTTACAAGCAAGATGGAATAAACGAGTGATATTATTATACTCCTTATACTCTAGGATGGTCTGAATCTCTCTATTTAATCCACCCATAAAACTTGCAAGCATAGCTTCATTCTCCTCAACAATACCACATCTAATCATGCCAGTTTGTAATTCCTGATAATATTCTTCTACAGAATTTTTTCCTTGTCTTAAACGCTGCAATTTTTGAAGTAATTCACGTTGATAATATGGTGGAACCCAACGAGTACGCATAGCAGTTTTCAAAGCAGCCCAAGTAGCTGGAATAGGATATAATCTACAATGCTCAGACCACCAAACACATGCAAAACTAGTGAATGCACAAACAGCAGTAGGAACACGTCTCTCCTCGGGATATTGTAAACATGTAAATCGCTGTTCAGTTTCTAACGCCCAAGTAAGATATATATCAGGAACATATCTACCCTCAAATGGTGGAATATTCAATTTTAGTTTAGGGAGATGGTCATGATCTCGTACCTGAGGGTGAGCCCTACCATTGCCATTATTTGCATGTGGATGACCTGGTGGTTGCTGTGCTGGTGGTGGCACGTAGTTCTGATTTTGATCAGCCTCATCCTCGTAATCTCCGGCAAAATCATCCTCCTCAGCATCAGCAGCAGGAGCCATAGAAGTATCAACAGCAGCACCAACAGTTTGTCCAGGTGCAAGAGGTAGACGGCTCGCTCGGCGGAGGGCTGTTTCACGATGTGTAGGTAGTCGTCGTTGTTGTTGTTGTTGTTGTGGTTGTTGTTGTTGTAGAGGTGCGTTAGGTGCAGCCGGCGGTGGTGGTGGAAGACGCGCGAGCAATTCATTAAACCTGTTATCGAGCTTTGTTTCGAACGTCTTCTCCATGCCATCTATCTTCTCCATGGCCTCTTCAAATCTGTTTAGCACATCTTGCACCTGTCCACTCATCATTTGCTAAAATTTATCATGCAACTCCTTATTCGTCATGTTCTCCCAGTCAGTCTCGTCGGCTTGTGATCCTTCCATGGTTAGCAACAATAGAAACACACAAGAATATGATCCTACAGACTACTAACAAGAGGTGGTGGTGGTGTCACAAATCCGTCAAGCAAATCTCAAATTCTTACCAGTTCTTACCCAGCAGCAGGCGGTGATCGGCAATCGTCGTAGCCAAAACTCTCAAAGCTTGGATAGAGCGATTACCAGGGAGAGTCAAACGCACGATGTAGGTGTATGTGGAGCTGGGAAGGCTTATAATATGGTAGCAAAAAGGGTCAGCAATAATCAATTCAGAGATCCAGAGTTGAATAAATGCTCAACAACGGTACTGTGCTGGTCCTAGCCTTGACCGTGCTAGAGACGCGAGCCTAGAACACTAACAAAATCACGGCGCTGCACGTAAACAATGGAGGAGCACACTCTGATTTTTTTTATTTTTTTCACTTTTTTTTGCACTTTTTTTTCCTCTTTTTTTTGCTCCGGAACAATATTTTTTTCAAAAAAGTCTACAAATGGTCTAAAAACTGCCTAGCCAGAATTTTCCAGACTCGGAGTCTCAAGAGTCCTACTCTGTCACAACTCGGCGTATGGTGTGATCTGGAACTCGAAAACAAAGCAACAAATACTGGACTCGGACTGGTGGCGGAGATGAAACTGGTGCAACTCGGACTGTGGTGGTATATCTGTACTCGGATTGGTGGTGGTATATGGCGATGGTATATCTGGACTTGGATTGGTGGTGGTATATGGCGATGGTATATGTGGACTTGGATTGGTGGTAGTATATGGCAGCAGCGATGTATATGGTGGGGTGGTGGTATATGGTAATGAAGATGACGATGGTGCGGCGGCGGCGTGACAACCTGTGAACAGAACTCGAAACTCTAAAGGACTAGACGCTAAGACCAGCAACTTGACACGACGATGCAACCGCAAATTCAACAAAGAAAATACAGAAAAGATTATGCAAAGGCTCAGATTGGTTCGGATAGGATGAACTAACCCTAATTTTTTTTGGCTTTTTCGTGGACTGTAGGTATGAAGAACAGACTCGATCTAATCTATGAAAAACTGTACAATCTCACCGAGCAACCTGAAAATTTGATACCACTTGATAGAGGCAAAGGTGTCCTGATGTTTCGATGAGATGGTGGTTATCATTTTCTATGGGAGTCAACCTTGACGATCCGACTACGAACGTGCGAGACGTCGCGCCTTAGCAATCGCAAAACCAACTTCCGAGGGTTATTGACCACGCCAGAGCATGATCAACCTCACCACGATGGTCTGTTTCCTGTGAGCAAACAAAGAACAAGCAAGAAACTGAGATTGCAATCTGGATATTGCGAATATAAGATGAAAGCTTTATTGATCAAGGTGTGGTTCTGTGACTCCTTGGTCTGGTCGTCGAACACAAACGAAGTACGCGAAGTTGCAGCTATGGCGAACTTTTAATCTAAACAAAACCCAAAGCCTAAACGATGCCCTAAGGCTGTATATATGGAGGAGAGAGGGGGAATTTCGTGCCCCTTGGTGGAGGGGTCCGAAACCAACCCGAACTCTTGTTTCCCCACACATACGGACTCTAAAAACATCCTATACTTAAGTACTTCGAAAATACATGGGCCTGGCCCAATAATAAGGTGACGCAGCACCTAAAATAGCTTTCGGACGAAATTTATGAAGTGGCATCTTGTATATTTCGTCCCATGCTTCATGCACTCATTATGGTGGCTTCAGAGTCCTGGAATCATTACTTGTAACTCCGTTCTTGTTCCCCTTGCGCATGCCATCATCTCCATGCTTGAACTTGCTCCAAGGTTCATCTTTCTTGTCCAAGCTCTACAAAACAAATGTATCCAATTTAGGCAGCATCATATTCTGATGAATATTAGAATCGTTACCAAGAAACGAAAGTACCCGATAATTCAATTGGCGTGCGCGAGCTCTAGTAATCGGTCCAGTATGTATAGCAGCACGGGCTGTGGGTGTAACAATGGTATTGATGTCCTCATCAAGAAAGATGAACCTTGGAGCAAGTTCAAGCATGGAGATGATGGCATGCGCAAGGGGAACAAGAACGGAGTTACAAGTGATGATTCCAGGACTCTGAAGCCACCATAACGAGTGCATGAAGCATGGGACGAAATATACAAGATGCCACTTCATAAATTTCGTCCAGAGACTATTCTAGGTGTTGCGTCACCTTATTATTGGGCTAGGCCCATGTATTTTCGAAATACTTAAGTATAGTCTGTTTTTAGAGTCCGTATGTGTGGGGAAACAAGAGTTAGGGTTGGTTTTGGACCCCTCCACCAAGGGCCACGAAATTCCCCCTCTCTCCTCCATATATACAGCCCTTAGGGCATCTTTTAGACTTTGGGTTTTGTTTAGATTAAAAGTTCGCCATAGCTGCAACTTTGCGTACTTCGTTTGTGTCCAACGACCAGACCATGACGTCACAGAACCCCACCTTGATCAATAAAGCTTTCCTCTTATATTCGCAATATGCAGATTGCAATCTCAGTTTCTTGCTTTTTCTTCATTTGCCTGCAGGAAACAGACCTTCGTGGTCAGGTTGATCGTGCTCCGGCGTGGTCAATAACCTCTCAGAGTTGGTTTAGCGATTGCTAAGGCGCGACATCCTCGCATGTTCGTAGTCGGATCGTCAAAGTCGACTTCCTCCAAACCGATAGCCACCATCTCATCGAAAGATGGGACACATTTGCCCCTATCATTAACATTGCAGATTTGAAGCCTTATTTCGGTGAGGACGATGAACTTTCGTCGAGGACGACTTTATTTCAAGAAGGGGGGGATGATGAGGACATCAATACAATTGTTACACCCACAGCCCCTGCTGCTATTCATACTGGACCAATTACTAGAGCTCGCGCACGCCAATTGAATTATCAGGTACTTTTGTTTCTTGGTAACGATTCTAATGTTCATGAGAATATGATGCTGCCTAAATTGGATACATTTGTTTTGCTTACAAATGAAGGGCCTAGCATGGACAAGAAAGATGAACCTTGGAGCAAGTTCAAGCATGGAGATGATGGCATGCGCAAGGGGAACAAGAATGGAGTTACAAATGATGATTCTAGGACTCTGAAACCACCATAATGAGTGCATGAAGCATGGGACGAAATATACAAGATGTCACTTCATAAATTTCGTCCAGAGGCTATTTTAGGTGTTGCGTCACCTTATTATTGGGCCAGGCCCATGTATTTTCGAAGTACATAAGTATAGGCTGTTTTTAGAGTCCGTATGTGTGGGGAAACAAGAGTTAGGGTTGGTTTCGGACCCCCCCACCAAGGGCCACGAATTTCCCCCTCTCTCCTCCATATATACAGCCCTTAGGGCATCATTTAGGCTTTGGGTTTTGTTTAGATTAAAAGTTCGCCATAGCTGCAACTTCGCGTACTTTGTTTGTGTTCAACGACCAGACCAAGGCGTCACAGAACCCCACCTTGATCAATAAAGCTTTCATCTTATATTCGCAATATCCAGATTGCAATCTTAGTTTCTTGCTAGTTCTTCGTTTGCTTGCAGGAAACAGACCCTCGTGGTCAGGTTTATCGTGCCCCGGCGTGGTCAATAACCCTCGCAAGTTGGTTTAGCGATTGGTAAGGCGCGACGTCTCGCACGTTCGGAGTCAGATCGTCAAGGTCGACTCCCACATAAATGATAGCCACCATCTCGTGGAAACATCGGGACACCTTTGCCTCTATCAATTTATCAAGCTCGCGTGCACCATCGATGATGCGGAGCATCCCACGACCATCCCCATGGACGCCACCTCAACTATCCAAGCTCCAAGTGGACCAATGACAAGGGCTAGGGCACGTGCTATTCAATCCGAGGTGAGATCACTCCTACTTGAGTTTTCTCCCTCTTCAAGTGAAACATGGCTACTGCCTAAGTCCAAGATACTTATGTGTCATCAGGTACAACGCTCAAGACTCGGAGCCGAGGACTATAGACGAAGAGACAGGGGTCAACACTCTGGACAGCCCGGAACTTCCGGCCCCCGGACCTTCCGACCGACCCGGAGCTTCCAGCTGCCGATGACTTCGACCAGCCCAGGTGTGCCAACTCTCGGTTTAGCCCAGACCCCGTCCCGGACCTTTCGGTGCCCGGAACCTCCGGCCGGCCCGGACCTTCCTGCCCCCGGATGCCAGCACATCTCCTTCGCGCCAACTCTCTAGTTAGGCCGGACCCTCCCAGGAACCTCCGGCCCCCGGAACTTCCGGCCTAGCCCGGAACTTCCGGCCCTGCCTGCGTGCAGCCACTTGGGCTGAGGCCCGGGTACCCTTTCTTCACCTATACTATATATACTCTATCCCGTACAACTTTCTATGGTTAGCGTTGGTTTAGCTCATACTTAGAGATAGAACTTCGCTCATCCACATCGGATCTACTCCTCGTGAGAGACCGTGGCCTCTTCGGAGAAGATCCCTTTGGATTCAAGACCTCCTCGTGGAGAAGATCCCCCCGTGGATACAAGACCTCCTCACGGAGAAGAACTGGCTACCCTTTTGTACCATCCTTAGTTGTCCGTGGATTCGTGTATCGTTCTATGTATTCGAGGATCTAGCGCATGTGTAACTTGTTCTTGTTGGTTGAGTGTTTCCCCTTGTGTTTCCCTTGTTTCCCCTTATGTTCCTTGTGTTCTTCGCGGGATCCGCTCCTTTCATGAAAGATCGGGCGATTAGGGTTCTACCCTACATCATCTTGGTATCACAGCAAGGTTTATCACGATTTCAGAGCCTCCCTATTGTGTCTCTAGCCTAATTTTATTGTTTTTCGTCCTAATCCGAAAATCCCCACCAAAAATAGCCCCAAATTTTATTTTGTGATCTGTTCATGTGTTGAGATTTTGTTGGTTTTGATCCGTGAATTTTGTGTGTGGCTCGTAGATCTAGCCTCCCCACCCTTCTTTTCCTCCAATTTCTTCTTTTTCCCCCTCGGATTTGGGCTTTTCCCCAAGTTTTTCCGCCCAAATCCACGATCCCAAAGTCTCTGTTCTTGGCAGAATCCCGACCACCGAAACTTCCGGTCCAGCCCGGACATTCCGGCCCCCGGACCTTCCGGCCTTCCCTGGAACCTCCGGACCCCGGACCCTCCATCTTGCCCGGAACTTCTAGCTTCGACAGAAAGTTCGCACTACTTACACAACTCTGCCCAAATTCCACCACATTTTGTTCCGGTGCTCACCTTATACCATATATACTTCCTCATAGCAACACCTTGCACACCAAGCTTTTAAGCAAAGAGGAAAGATAAGCAAAGAGCTTTTAAGCAAGAACCATAGCATCATACAACATTAATATTGTCATACTCGATCATCTTGGATCATATCATAGCAACACCTTGCATTCAAAATATTTGGGATAGAAGTCGTTGCATTTTTGCTAAGTAGGTTGTGCACAAGTTCTTGTATCCGCCTATCGTGCAATCGTGCTAGTGTCTCTCTCGTGTTGTGCAACAAGAGCATTTTTGTGGATTCCACATTTTGGCTCACCCTTGGTTGCACAACCCCACTTATCTTTTTGCGTGTGTGTTTCCGTGTACCTTATATGCTTGGTCTACTTGTTACACTGCATCTTGCGAATCTTTTCCAACATTATTGAAGCTCACTTACAATTGCATCAAATTTTATGCCACCATCCTAACCAAGTTCCACCAAAAGCTTTTACTTGTGTAGGTGTGAGAAACCGACAAGAAGTCGTACCAATTGTGCTATTTCCTTGTCCTACATTGGAGTGATCCTCGATCCACTTTCAACTTCGGTCAAGGTACATTTGGTACTCGTTCCTCTCTTTCTACCACTCACATTTGTCTTGGAATGATGGATAGGCCAAGTACTTCTATCAACCCACTCTTCATGGAGCAAGATGACGACATGAACTCTTTCGTCACCAAAAGTCACCTCTTTGGTGCAAAACGTGCTTTGCATCAAGAGGAACAAGCTATGAGTGAACTTATTCACAACCTTGCCACCGACTTGCAACTTTCCGAGCAACATACAAGGGACTACTTTGACCACAAGCTCGACGATCATAAGCAAGAGAATGATGCGAGGATGGATGAGATTCGCGCTTTGTTTCACAACCGCTCTTCTTCCACTTCAAGAAAGAGTCGTTCAAGTCGCCATTCCGACTCAAGTACACCGACATCGAACACTCTTCGTCGAGCCGCACGCACCAACCGTCAAGCAACCTCAATCCGCTTCGGGATACCGACTCTCAAGAGCGCCGACGACGTGAAGCCGAAGAAGCCTTTGTGCTGGCTTGCGAACGACAACAACAACGCCAACATGAAGAGGAAGAACGTGCACGTCTACACCAAAATGCACACGATGCCGAGGCTCAACGTCAAGCAAAACAACTCCGTGACGCTCAAGCACTTGAGGCGCAACAAGCTCTATGCGATGCAAGTCGAGCCGTTGCTGACTGAGGCCGATAAGCCCGTGAAGAAGAGGAAGCACATCGCGAAGAAATTCACGAATGACGATTTCAAGCTCGCATGCATCGTCTAGTGCCCCCTCGAGCTCGACGCGTTCCTCCACAAGCTTGCCAAGACCATCAAGTTCATCGAGAGCATGAAAACAATGGGAATCCTCCATGACAAGATCAACACGAGGATGACTACCCTCCGCATCAAGAGCACCACGAGTTGGACAATCATCTTCAATAGGGGCGTCATCATCCCCGACCCCAACACAATGAAGAGCAACGCTACAGCAAGCTCAAGTTCACCATGCCCAAGTTCAACGGAAGCAACGATCCTGAAGAATACCTTTCATGGGCATTGAAAGTTGACAAGACCTTCCATTTGCACAATTATGAAGAAGAGAAGAAGATCACGATGGCATCCCTTGAGTTCCAAGACTACGTCCTCATTTGGTGGGAACAAGTCATTGAGCGCCGCGAGGCAATAAGTGATCCACCCATCACTACTTGGGCACAAATGAAGGATGTCATGAGAGCACGCTTCGTGCCTACCTTCTACAACCGCAACCTCTTCAAGAAACTCCAACAACTCAAGCAAGGAACCTAGAGCGTTGAAGAATACTACAAAGAGATGGAGATTGCAATGATAAGGGCCAATGTGACGGAAGATGATGAGCAAACTATGGCACGTTTCTCGAATGGACTCAATCATCCTATCAAGAAGATCGCCGACTTCCAGCCATACTCAAATCTCATCGAGCTCGTGCACCAAGCTACCAAACCTGAATGCCAAGTGCAAGATGATTTCAAGTATGCCAAGTTCTCATCCAAGTCCTACGGTTTCTCCTATAACCAAGCTTCAACGAATCCAACACCGACTACAAGACCGTCTACTTCCAACATCGACAAGTCGACTTCCAAGAAAGCTTCGCCTACTACAAGCAACTTTAAGCCGAGAGCTTCATCATCATCAACCCCTACCGATGAGACCGTCAAGACGAGCTCCCTCAAGTGTTTCACTTGCGGAGGCCAAGGCCACAAGTCCTATGAGTGCACCAACAAGCGCACCATGATCTTCAATGACGATGGCACTTATGATTCCATGAGCGAAGGAGAAATGGAATCCCTTGAGAAAGTCACCATGCACCGCCAAGTGAACAATGAAGAAGAACAAGTCTTTTGTGATGAAGACTCAAGCCCTGCACTTGTTGTCTCCAAAGTCTTGACTCTCCAACATCACCAAGATGAAGACCAAAGATGCACCATATTCCACACCAAGGCCAGCATCAATGGACAATCCGTCAAGGTCATCATCGATGGAGGGAGTTGTCACAATCTCGCAAGTGAAGAACTTTGCTCCAAGCTCCATTTGCCCAAGACGAAGCATCCACATCCATACAAAGTGCAATGGCTTAGTGACTCCGGCACTATCCAAGTCGAGCACCAAGTACAAGTCTCCTTCAAAATTGGCGCCTACGAAGACACCTTAGAGTGCGACGTCATCCCAATGACCATTTGCCATCTTCTCCTTGGACGGCCATGGCAATTCGATAGAGGAGTCGTCCACAACGGCCGAACGAACCACTACATCTTCAAGATGAAGGGCAAGGAGTAAGACCTCCGTCCAATGTCGCCAAGCCAAGTGATCGCCGATAAGCAAGCCACCCATCGTGGAGAGAATGGTGAGAGAGTGAGCCACCCAAAAGAGAGTGAGCGCCACAAGCCCAAATTGAGTGCCTCCACGATGAGCGAAAACAAGAACCTAGTTCTATTTGCCACCAAACGTGAGATGAGAGAAGTGTGTGAGAACCCATCTAGTGTCCTACACTATGTCCTCATGTGCAAGGACAATGCACCACAAACTAACACTTCTCACACTCTTCCTCTAGTGTTGTCTTCTCTTTTGCAGGAATTTCAAGATGTTTTCCCCGATGAGCTACCTCCGGGACTACCTCCACTTCGAGGCATTGAGCACCGCATCGACCTCATCCCTGGAGCACCACTTCCAAACAAAGCTCCCTACCGCGTCAACCCCAACGAAACAAAATAAATACAAAGGCAAGTAAAGCATCTCATAGACCATGGACATGTGCGTGAAAGTTTGAGCCCTTGTCCCGTTCCGGTCATTCTTGTGCCAAAACATGATGGTAGTTTTCGCATGTTCTCTGATTGTAGACCTATCAATGCTATCACCATTCGCTATAGGTATCCCATTCCACGCCTAGATGATATGCTTGATGAGCTTAGCGGTGCCACTATATTTTCTAAAATTGATCTTAAAAGTGGTTACTATCAAATCCGCATACAAGAGGGTGATGAATGGAAAACCGCCTTCAAAACCAAGTTTGGTTTGTATGAGTGGTTAGTCATGCCTATGGGTCTCTCGGAAGCACCGGGCACTTTTATGCGCCTTATGAATCACGTCTTTCGCCCTTACATTGGTATATTTGATGTGGTTTACTTCGATGGCATTCTTGTGTTTAGCAAATCTATCCAAGAGCATGTCACCCATGTCCGCACAGTTTTGCAAACTCTTAGGAAAGAACGTCTCCATGCTAATATGGAGAAATGCCTTTTTGGTGTTGATAAGCTCGTTTTCTTGGGTTTTGTGGTCTCTTCTAAGGGTGTTCATGTAGATGAGTCCAAGATCAATGCTATTAAGACTTGGCCGCAACCAACAAACTTGCATCAAGTTCGTAGTTTTCTTGGTCTTGCGGGTTTCTATCGTCTCTTTGCGAAGGATTTTAGCACCATTGCTTCGCTTTTGCATGCTTTGAGCAAGAAGAATGCCCCATTTATTTGGGGACCATCCCAAGATACCGCATTCAATGAGCTTAAGAATTTGCTTACTCATGCTCCCGTGCTTGCTTTACCCAACTTCGACAAGCCTTTTGAAATTCATTGCGATGCTAGTGGTAATGGCATAGGAGGTGTGTTAATGCAAGAGAAGCGCCCCATAGCTTACTTTAGTGAGAAACTTTCCGGAGCGCAACTCAATTATACCATCTATGACAAAGAGCTATATGCTTTAGTCCGCGTTTTGCATGAATGGGAACACTACCTTCGTCCCCATGAGTTTATCATTCATACCGATCATGAGACTCTCAAGTATCTTAAGGGACAAACTAAGTTGAACAAGCGTCATGCTAAATGGAGTGAATTTATTGAGTCTTTTCCCTATGTCATCAAGTACATCAAGGGTAAAGAAAACATAGTAGCGGATGCTCTTTCCCGCATTTGCATGCTTGTCACGCAACTTGAGTTAGATGTCATTGGCTTCGAGCATATCAAAGACTTATATGAGCATGATACAACTTTTGCCATTCCTTATGCTAAGTGTTTGTCGAATACATCTTGGGAACGCTATTACATCAAAGATGGCTACCTTATGAGAGCTAACAAACTTTGCATTCCTGAGTCCTCGCTTCGTTTGTTGCTTTTGCAGGAATCTCATGGAGGAGGCTTAATGGGACACTTCGGACGCGACAAGATGTTCTCCACGCTCTCGAAGAGCTACTTTTGGCCTAAGATGTTTCGGGATGTCAATCGTTTCACCAACCGGTGTTCTACATGTCGCAAAGCTAAGTCCAAAGCTCAATCTCATGGTCTCTATATGCCTTTACCTATTCCATACCAACCTTGGGAAGACATTAGCATGGACTTTGTCCTTGGTTTGCCTAGAACTCGAAATGGGAAAGATTCTATATTTGTCGTTGTGGACCGTTTCTCAAAAATGGCACATTTTATTCCTTGCCACAAGATAGACGATGCTTCACATGTTGCTAATCTCTTTTGTAGGGAAATTTTGCGTCTCCATGGTGTGCCAAAAACCATCGTCTCGGACCGCGACGTCAAGTTCCTTAGCTACTTTTGGAAGACCCTATGCGCCAAGCTCGGAATCAAGCTACTCTTCTCCACGGCTTACCATCCTCAAACCGACGGCCAAACGGAGGTGACAAACCGCACACTCTCCGCTCTACTTCGAGTACTCATCAAGAAGAACATCAAGGAGTGGGAGGAGTGTCTACCCATCGCCGAGTTCGCCTACAACCGAGCAAGAGACTCAACAACCGGCAAGTCCCCTTTCGAGTTCGTCTACGGATTCAACCCTTTGTCACCATTGTATATTCTACCTCTACCACTCCAAGAGCGAATCAATTTGGATGCAAGTGCAAGAGCGACCCATATCAAGAAGGTGCATGAAGATACAAGAAACACCATTGAGCGCCAAGTACAACGCCTTGCGACCAAGCTCAACGTCAACAAGAAACCTATGGTCTTAAACATTGGTGATCTCGTGTGGCTACACCTTTGCAAGGAGCGCTTTCCACAAGAACGCAAGTCTAAGCTTCGACCTCGAGCAGATGGACCCTTCAAGGTGCTCGCATGATACAATGACAACGCTTACAAGATTGACATCCCGCGCGACAAATACAACGTGAGCGACATCTTCAACATCAAAGATCTCTCTCCTTTCCATGGTGATGAAGAACTCGATCCGAGGACGGATCTTCCCCAAGGGAGGGGAGATGATGCGGAGCATCCCACGACCATCCCCATGGACGCCACCTCAACTATCAAAGCTCCAAGTGGACCAATGATAAGGGCTAGGGCACGTGCTATTCAATCTGAGGTGACATCACTCCTACATGAGTTTTCTCCCTCTTCAAGTGAGACATGGCTACTGCCTAAGTCCGAGATACTATGTGTCATCAGGTACAACGGTCAAGACTCAGAGACGAGGACTGTAGAAGAAGAGACATGCGTCAATACTCTGGATATCCCAAAACTTCCGGCCAGAGCCCGGAACTTTCGGCCAACGGACCTTCCGGCCAACCCGGAGCTTCCGGCCGCCGATGACTTCAACCAGCCAAGGCGTGCCAACTCTCGGGTTAGCCCGGACCCCGTCCCGGACCTTCCGGCGCCCGGAACCTCCGGCTGGCCCGGACATTCCGGCCCCCGGATGCCAGCACATCTCCTCCGCGCCAACTCTCTAGTTAGGCCGGACGCTCCCCGGAACCTCCGGCGCCCGGAACTTCTGGCCTAGCCAGGAACTTCCGGCCCTGCCTTCGCGCAGCCACTTGGACCGAGGCCCATGTACCCTTTCGTCACCTAGACTATATATACTCTATCCCGTACAACTTTCTAGAGTTAGCGTTGGTTTAGCTCATACTTAGAAATAGAGCTTCGCTCATCCACATCGGATCTACTCCTCGTGAGAGACCATGGCCTGTTTGGAGAAGATCCCTTTGGATTCAAGACCTCCTCGCGGAGAAGATCCCCTCGTGGATACAAGACCTCCTCACGGAGAAGAACCTGCTACCCTTTTGTACCGTCCTTAGTTGTCCGTGGATTCATGTATCATTCTATGTATTCGAGGATCTAGCACATGTGTAACTTGTTCTTGTTGGTTGAGTCATTCTCTTGTGTTAACCCTTTTGTTTCCCTCATTTCCCCCTCGTGTTCCTCGTGTTCTTCGCGGGATCTGCTCCTTTCATGAAAGATCGGGCGATTAGGGTTCTACCCTACATCAGTCAAGTTCCTCCTCGCTCTCGAGAAGCTCCTCCACAAGCACGCCAAGAACAACCAGTTCCTCAAGATCATGAAGACAATGGAGATCACCCACGACAAGAGCAACACGTGGTTGACAACCCTCCATGCCAAGAGCACCACGTGTTGAACAATCATCAACAACATGGGCGTCATCATCCCCGACCCCAACACAATGAAGAGCAACGCTACGGCAAACTCAACTTCACCATGCCCAAGTTCAATGGAAGCAACGATCCCAAGAGTACCTTTCATGGGCATTGAAAGTTGACAAGATCTTCCATTTGCACAATTACGAAGAAGAGAAGATGATCGCAATGGCATCCCTTGAGTTCTAAGACTATGTGCTCATTTGGTGGGAACAAATCATAGAGCGCCGAGAGGCAAGATGATGCGGAGCATCCCAAGATCATCCCCATGGATGCACCCACACCTCCAACGGCACCACTTGGAACAATGACAGGAGCCCGAGCCAAAGCCATCGAAGATAAGGTGAACTCACTCCCCTCTGAACTTCAACTTTAGATGCATGAGACATGGCTACTACCTAAGTCCGAGGTGTTGTGCATGATTAGGTACCAAGAAGGTCCCCCCGAAGATGCACATGAAGATGTACAAGTCCCCAAGTCCACGGATGAGGAGAACCAACGGAAGGAGCCAAGAGCATCTCACAGGCCCCGGACATCTGGCCAAGGCCCTGGACATCCGGCCCGTAGAGCGCCTTCCTCTACAGCAACCAAGCCGCAGAAGGCTACAGGCCCCGGAGATCCGGCCCCGGCAGCCCGGACATCCGGCCACCGGCCCAAAAATCCGGCCCCTCCGAACACGAGAGCAACAAATGTCACCGCTCCAGCCCGGACATCCGGCGTCGCCTGAATGCCTGCACATCCGGCCCGACGCCCGGACGTCTGGCCTCCCTGTCTACGCACAGTAAAGGGCCGATATAACACCCTCGATGCGACTATAGCTCCCACGTGTCGAGGCACGACTTAGAGACATAATCGCATTGAAGGCATATGTCGCAAGTTAGGCAATCTTCACAACATCCCATGTAATATAATAATAAAAAGGGAGATAACATAGTTGGCTTACACTCGCCACGTCAATCAAGTACAGAAATAACATTACATCATTCAAACACTCATGGCCCGACTATGGCGCCAAAATAAAGAGAACCCAACATGCGACAACGGTCCCAATCACCCCCAACTGGGCACCACTACTGATCATCGGGAAAGGAAACATAGTATCGTTGAGAGTCTTCGTCGAACTCCCACTTGAGCTCATACGCGTCTCCTGGAGCGGAATCATCAGGCCCTGCATCTGGTGTAATAGTAATCTGTGAGCCACGGGGACTCAGCAATCTCGCACCCTCGCGATCAAGGCTATTCAAGCTTATAGGTAAGGCAAGGTAAAATATGAGTGGAGGTGCAGTAAGCGACTAGCAAGTATGGTGGCTAACTTATTCGCAAAAGAGAGCGAGAAGAGGAGGCAAAGCACGAGCGAGAAGCTAGAGAACAACCTACGCAAACATTACTCCAACACCGTGTCCACTTCCCGGACTCTGCCGAGAAGAGGCCATCACGGTAACACACTCAGTTGATTCATTTTAATTAATTAAGGTTCAAGTTATCTACAACCGGACATTAACAAATTCCCATCTTCCCATAACCGCGGGCGCGACTTTCGAAAGTTCAATCCCTGCAGGGGAGTCCCAACTTAGCCCATGACAAGCTCTCACGGTCAACGAAGGAATAGACCTCCTCCCAAGACGTTCCGATCAGACTCGGTATCTTGGTTACTCAAGACACTTCGACAGGTTAAAACAAGACCAGCAACACCGCCCGAATGTGCCGACAAATCCCGATAGGAGCTGCACATATCTCTTTCTCAGGGCACACTCAGATGAGACATCGTACGAGTAAAACCAACCCTCAAGTTGCCCCGAGGTGGCCCCGCAGTCTACTCGATCGGACCAACACTAAGAGGAGCACTGGCCCGGGGGGGGGTTTAAAATAAGATGACCCGCGGGCTCCGGAAACCCGAGGGAAAAAGAGGCTAGGTGGCAAATGGTAAGACCAAGGTTGGGCATTGCTGGAAAAGCTTTAATCAAGGCGAAATATCAAGGGGTTCCCATTATAACCCAACCGCGTAAGGAACGCAAAAATCCGGGAACATAACACCGATATGACGGAAACTAGGGCGGCAAGAGTGGAACAAAACACTAGGCGAGAGGCCGAGCCTTCCACCCTTTACCAAGTATATTGATGCATTAAGATAACATGGCAATATAATGATATCCCAACAAGTAAATAAATGATCCAACAAGGAACGGCCTCCAATCTTCACCTGCAACTAGCAACGCTATAAGAGGGGCTGAGCAAAGCGGTAACATAGCCAATCAACGGTTTGCTAGGACAATGGTTGGTTAGAGGTTTGACATGGCAATTTAGGAGGCTTGCAAGCAAGTGGTAGGCATCGTAGAAATGGCATAGCAAAAGAGCGAGCAAACTAGCATAGCAAAGATAGCAGTGATTTCGAGGGTATGATCATCTTGCCTGCACAGTTGTTGGAGTTGACTGGATCCTCAAAAGCAAACTCAACAGGCTCCTCGTTAGCGAACTCGTCTCCCGGCTCTTCCCAAACAAGACAAACAAGCAATAAGGATACAATCAACCACGTGCAAGAACAAGCAATAAGATGAAATGATGACATGCTATGCGGGATGCGATGCGGGATGCAAAATGCAAGATATGACAGGAAATGCATGAACCTGGCCTCAACTTGGAAATCCAAGTGTGCCACTGGAAAGATGAGATGAAATCGCTTGAAAACGATATAAAGAACGCCGGAATCGGAGTTACGGTTTGGAAATGGCAAGCGATTCAAATATGACACCGGTCTGCGATTTACAGCAAGTAGGCATCTAAATGCAACGAATGAACATGCTACAGCCACCAAACATGACAACAAAATACATGGCAGGGAAGCATTCAAGATTCTTAACAAAAGCCTAGCACTGAGCTACGGCCAAATCATCCATTAACAGGTTCAAACAAGCATGGCAAAAACGCAAATGGCAAACAGATCTCAGACTTGGTGAAATTAACACTTGTCTGGAATTTCAGATCATATAGCCCTCTTCGGAGCAACAAAACAACATGCTACAGGACCTGAACATGACAAACAAAGACATGGCATGGAGCTACTCAACAAGCTTAACAAAAGTCCCTTAGTGACCTTGAGCCAAAAGGGATCTCAAAATATACTAACAAGCACACGAACATAGCAAAAACATAATCAGTTTTCAGACTTAGTGAAAACTCGGACATGCTGAAACATAACTCACAAAGGCATGTTTACGAGCTCGATGCACTCACCACGGTACAAGTCATGGCAAGAAAAGCATACATCCCTTAAGAAGGCACAAAATGCAATCTATACATGGCGAGAACAATGGCATAGCATTCACGGATCAACTACAATAACATTGGCAAAATCGCAAACAAGTTGACGATCTGCCCAGATTCGCAACGAAGCAAAAGTAGAGCTTGATTGACTCAAGCTAGGTTGCTCCATAATTGCAAACAAAGACATGGATGGATAGAGAACTACAATATTAACAAAACTACCTTACTGATCATCCTCAAAAGAGGCACGGATCACTAGGAAACAACAAGAACATATGGCATCATGAGATAAACAATCCCAGGACTTAGTGAAATACTAAGTCCCTGAAAACAAAATTAGCAAGTGCACCACTTTGCAAGCTTGCACAAGTCACCACACACACCCTAAAAATACATGGGTTGCACCTCTGGAAAGATGACAAAACCCTTAACAAAACATATGAATAACTCACCGGCATCTCATGCACACATTAATCATGGCAAAAATGACAAAAGTGCTAAATAGAGTAACAGATCTGACAATTAACTCAAGTAGCCCTCTTCTAACAGCATTTAGGGCATCAAGATGAGCTCAAATGAAAATGATGCAATGGAATGAAATGATATGTTATATGCATGAATCGGAGCTACGGATCCGAAGTTACGGAGTCTCGAACATGGGCATATGAACTATAAATATTCGGGACTTAATGAAAAAAACTACCCCGGATTAGGGTTTACTGTAGCAATCCCGATCCAGATCTGGATCGCACTGTTCACCGGCGCGCGGAAGCCGAGGACGGTGGGGACGAAGAGGGCGGCCGGCGGAGGCGAGGTCACCGGCGGCCGCGGCGGCGGCGCAGGGGCCCGCGGCGGCCGGGGCGGCTCGTGGCGCTCCGGGCGGCGGCGACGGTCGGGCAAGGCGGCAACGGCGGGGCGAGGCAGCGATGAAGGAGCGAGGCGGCGGGGAAGCGGCGTGGTGCTCCGGCCGCCGGAGTGGGCGAGGGAGGCGGCGGAGCCGGGAGCTACGGCTCGGGGGAGGCGCGGTCTGGCGGCGGAGGAAGCGGGCTCGGGGGGCCTCCCGCGGGCTCGCCGGGCCGGCGGCGCGGGGCGGCGGCGCCCGCCACGTGGCGCCCCCTGGTAGGCGCGGGCGGCTGCACGGACAATGTCCGTCGGCGCGACTTTTGTCCGGCGGCGCGCGAAGACGAATGGAGCTAGGGTTTCGGGGGAGGAGAAGATCCGGATTTCGGGGGTTCTTTAAATAGACATAGAGGGAGCTAGGAGAGTCCAAATGAGGTGCGGTTTTCGGCCACGCGATCATGATCGAACGCTCTAGGACATGGAGCAGAGTTAGGTGGGTTTTGGGCCAAATTGGAGGGGTGTTGGGCTGCAACACACACGAGGCCTTTTCGGTCCCTCGGTTAACCGTTGGAGTATCAAACGAAGTCCAAATGATACGAAACTTGACAGGCGGTCTACCGGTAGTAAACCAAGGCCGCTTGGCAAGTCTCGGTCCAATCCGGAAATGTTTAATCCCCACACACGAAAGAAAGCTAGAAATGACCACCGGAGGAGAACGAAGCACCAGAATGCAAAACGGACAACGGGGAAAATGCTCAAATGCATGAGACGAACACGTATGCAAATGCAATGCACATGATGACATGATATGAGATGCATGACAAGGACAACAACACACGGAGACAAAGACCCGAACCCGAGGAAATAAATATAACTTAACGCCGGAAACGGCAAGAGTTAGAGTACAAATAGGGAAAGTTACATCCGGGGTGTTACAACACTCCACCACTACGAAAGGATCTCGTCCCGAGATCTAGGACTGAAAGAACGCCGGGTACTCAGAACGGAGGTGATCCTCGTGTTCCCAGGTAGCTTCACGGTCGGAATGGTGTGACCACTTGACTTTGAGAAATTTGATTGACTTGTTGCGAGTCTTGCATTCAGTCTCTTCAAGAATAGCAACTGGGTGCTCATGATAAGAGAGATCTTCTTGGAGCTCAATGTCCTCGAAGTTGACGGTGCGGTCAGGAGTCTTGAAGCACTTTCGAAGCTGAGAGACATGGAACACGTCATGAACATTTGCAAAGTTTGAAGGAAGCTCGAGTTGATAGGCGAGGTCGCCTCTCTTGCTGACAATCTTGAAAGGTCCCACGTATCTAGGGGCAAGCTTCCCTTTGATACCGAAGCGACGAGTACCTTTCATAGGAGAGACACGGAGGTAAACATGATCTCCGATCTCGAAAGCCAAATCACGGTGCTTACTATCATAGTAGCTCTTCTGGCGGGATTGGGCTGCTTTGAGGTTATCACGAATGACTTTGCACATTTCTTCTGCCTCTGTGATTAAGTCATTACCCAAAAGCTGACGTTCACCGGTTTCAGACCAGTTGAGAGGGGTACGGCACTTCCTGCCATACAGAATTTCAAATGGGGCCTTGCCCGAACTTGCTTGAAAACTGTTGTTGTAGGAGAATTCAGCATAAGGAAGACAATCCTCCCACTTCATGCCGAAGGAGATCACACAAGCCCTGAGCATATCTTCAAGAATCTGGTTGACACGCTCGACTTGACCGCTTGTTTGAGGATGGAAAGCTGTGCTGAAGCGGATGTTCGTGCCCATGGCCTTCTGAAAAGAATCCCAAAACTTGGAGGTAAAGATGCTGCCACGGTCTGAAGAGATGACTTGAGGAATACCGTGCAGAGAGACAATACGAGAGGTATAGAGTTCCGCCAATTGAGCTGCAGTGATCGACTCTTTGATAGGCAGAAAGTGAGCCACTTTGGTGAGTTTGTCGATGACAACAAATATAGCATCATTGCCACGCTTGGACTTTGGAAACCCAGTCACGAAGTCCATTTCAATGTGGTCAAACTTCCATTCTGGAATGGCAAGAGGTTGGAGGAGACCAGCTGGCCTTTGGTGTTCTGCCTTCACTCTTCTGCAGACATCACATTCATTCACGAATTGAGCGATCTCGCGCTTCATTCGAGTCCACCAATAAGCTTGCTTAAGGTCCTGATACATCTTCGTGCTCCCAGGGTGGATGGAGAGGAGAGAATTGTGAGCCTCGTTCATGATCACTTTACGGAGGTCACCTTTGGGTACAACAATACGATCCTCGAAGAAGAGAGTGTCCTTGTCATCAAGGCGGTAGCACTTGTACTTGGACTGGCTCTTGGCAATCCCAATCTTCACCTTTTTCACCATAGCATCAAGAAGCTGGGCTTGGCGAATCTGGTCTTCTAAGGTAGGAGAGACTTGAAGGTTGGCAAGGAAACCTTGCGGAACAACTTGCAGATTAAGTTTGCGGAAAGCTTCACAAAGCTCGGGTTGATAAGGCTTGAGAATCAGACTGTTGCAGTAAGCTTTCCTGCTCAAAGCGTCCGCAATCACATTGGCCTTGCCTGGAGTATACTCAATACTCGGATTATACTCTTGAATCATTTCGACCCATCGAGTTTGCCTGAGGTTGAGATTAGGCTGAGTGAAGATGTACTTGAGACTCTTGTGATCAGTGAAAATGTCCACTTTTCTTCCCAATAGAAGATGTCTCCAAGTCAAAAGAGCATGCACAACTGCCGCCAACTCGAGATCATGAGTGGGGTAGTTCTTCTCATTAGGCTTCAACTGGCGAGATGTATAAGCAACAACTTTCTTCTCTTGCATCAATACTGCGCCAAGACCTTGGAGAGAGGCATCACAAAAGACCTCGTACGGCTTGGATTCATCAGGCGGAGTCAGAACTGGAGCAGTGATCAATTTCTCTTTCAAAGTGTTGAAAGCAATATCACACTCCGGAGACCAAACGTACTTGACGTGCTTCTGGAGAAGATTAGAGAGAGGCTTCGCGATCTTAGAAAAGTTTTCAACGAATCTTCGGCAATAGCTTGCGAGACCGAGAAAACTGCGGAGTTGCTTCACGTTCTGAGGAGGTTCCCAATTCACAATTGCAGACACCTTCTCAGGATTCACGGAAATGCCCTTGGCAGAGATGATATGACCAAGATAAAGAACCTCATCAAGCCAAAATTCACACTTGGAGAACTTGGCGTAGAACTGATGTTCTCTGAGCTTATCAAGCACCAAACGCAAGTGTTTGGCATGATCTTCCTTGTTCTTCGAGAAAACCAGAATGTCGTCGAGATAGACCAAAACGAAGTCATTGGTGTAGGCGTTGAAGATGAAGTTCATCATGCGAGAGAACGTCGGAGGAGCGTTGGCGAGGCCAAAAGACATGACAGTGTATTCATATGAACCAAAGCTTGTTCTGAATGCTGTCTTGGGAATATCTTCTTCACGAATGCGAATCTGGTGATAACCCATACGGAGATCAAGCTTGGAGAATACTTGGGCACCTTTGAGTTGTTCGAACAGCTCATTGATGTTGGGAAGTGGGTATTTGTTCTTGATGGTCTTCTTGTTCACTGGACGGTAATCAACACAAAGTCGGTCCGTTCCATCCTTCTTCTTCACAAAAAGAACACCACAACCCCACGGAGAAGAACTAGGCCGGATGAGACCCATTTTCTCTTGCATATCGAGTTGCTTCTTCAGCTCTTTCAACTCTTCAGGTCCGAGCTTGTAAGGACGTTTGCACACAGGTTCCGTACCAGGCTCAAGATCAATAACGAATTCAACTGGCCGGTGCGGAGGCATTCCTGGAAGCTCTTCTGGAAAGACGTCTTGATATTCGCAAACGACTGGAATTTGAGAGATGGCATCCAATTCACCCTTCTCATTGAGAGAAAATAGACGGATAGTATCATCACGAGCGGCAAAGACAATTACATTCTCAGACGAATGAGTCAATTGAATCTGCCTGGCTGCACAATCAAGCTGAGCCTTGTGCTTCGAAAGCCAATCCATTCCGAGAATAAGATCAATATCCGAGTTACCAAGAACCACCGGAGAAGAGAGAAACTTGTAATCACCCAATGTGATAGAGATATCGGGAGCAACCAAACTAGAAGTCAAAAGCTTGCCGGGAGAAACAACTTGCATGACTTTGGGCATAATCTCGGTATCAACATTGTGCTTCGATGCAAAAGGGCATGACAAAAAGGAATGCGATGCACCAGTGTCAAAAAGAACTTTTGCAGGAACATCGTTAACAGGAAGGTTACCCATTATCACATCTGACGAGTCCTCTGCCTGAGCTGCATTCATCAAATTGACCTTGGCATGCTTGGGGTTATGCTTGACCACAGCTGTACTTGCTGATCTGACAGGTGGAGGAGGAGGAAGACGCCTCTGGTTGAAACACTTGTTGGCATCGTGACCCTTCTGTTGGCACTTGTTGCACGTGACCTCTGAAAGCGGACGGTGATACGGAGCACTCGATCTTGGAGGTTGAGACGAAGTCTTGTTCTGAAAGCCAGGGTTGGGTGGGTGGGAAGAACCACTGCCACCTTTGCTCTTCTGCTGATACGGCTGACGGAACGGAGGAGGAGGAAGCCAAAACTTCTGCTGCTTGGCCACTTGAGTAGAGGAAGAAGGAGTAACATCTCTGACTCGCTTCTTGGAAGCATCACACCTCAACTGAGCAGCCTCTTGCTTCAGTGCCATGTTGTAGAACTCATCGTATCTCAAGGGTTCGAAGAGAACAAGAGCTAGCTGAATTTCTTCTCTGAGACCACCCCTGAACTGATATATCATGCTCTTCTCATCAGGGACGTCCTGCTTGGCAAAGCGGGCGAGCTTCTGGAACAACTTGTTGTAGTCATAGACAGACAAAGAGCCTTGCTTCAGATTGCGGAATTCCTCACGCTTGCTTTCAACCACGCTCTGCGGAATATGATGAGCTCGGAAATCTCGACGGAAATCATCCCAAGTGATAAACGTCCACCTCTAGAGTCCTTGTACTGCTGGAACCATTCTGCAGCTTGATCTTTGAGTTGGAAGGAAGCGAACTTAACAAAGTCCTCAGGCCTGACGTTACTGCACTCGAAATGCTTGCACAGATCCACAAGCCAATCGTCAGCATCGGTTGCCTCAACACAATTGCTGAAAGTCTTTGGCCCGTTAGCAAGGAACTGGTTCAGTGTAGCAAAGTGACTCTGATTGCTGCCTTGATTCCCTTGACTGCCTTGATTGCGCTCTTGGCGAATTTGCATGATCAGCTGTGTGTTTGCATTGGTTGCGGCCATCACAGCTTGCCATGCCTCCGGAGGAGGTGGAGGTGGTGGCGGATCAGGATTCGGAGTCGTGCGCGTTGGAGGAGCCATCCTGAAGAGGGTGACCACCATTAGCACATTGATAGATAAAATATTGAAGCTGAATCCAACGGAATGAAAATTGCAACATATAGTCTTCACATCCGAACAAAATGAACGAATGCATTCCTCTTGAAATGGTCACATATCCATAAATTGAGAAGCCACGTAGAATTAAGGTAGAGAAATAAATCAACAAGGTACGGATCAAGAACGAATAATCGGTAAGAAATCCCAATCTCAAACCAATATTCGTGGAAGAAGAACTAGAGCTACTAGAATTCCCACCTATGAAACTCCCGAACCTTTCCGGTTATGCAATCAGGTGTTGGGGATACAGGGGAAGCATAATATCTCACCCAAACTAGCAAATCCTACATCCAGCTGTATCCATCCTTCAACACATAACCAAGAAACCTTCGGAAACCATCTACCTCAACCTTCGAAAAGCATCCGTTATACAAGTTATGGCGATACTCCCGAACTCCCGCCCCAGTACTGGGTGGCGTCGAGGTTATCTCACCAACGAACTGCATAAAAGAGATTTTCGATGTCGGCGTACTAGACTCAGGTATTCCAGAACTGCAACGATAAAATTATGATGACAACACCTCAGAGCTCAACTCCCCGGGACACTTCCACTAAACCCCTGACAGGAGGCACCAAGACAATGTTCTCATCATAAAACCATCGGAACGATTCCAAGATACCCGCGTGATCCTAAATTTTTTTTGTGAAATTTGAGAAGAGAAGAGTCAAAACTCTACGTCAGGATGCCTTACCAGAGCGATGAGGAGACTGGGAAGTAAAAAGAATTCCTAATCTCTCCGATATATAATTCCTAAAAGACTCAAAACATTTTTTTCTAGACACAACTCGGCCGCTAAAAACGATCAAGCAATGGGGCTCCTAAGGTCGGGGAAGGCTCTGATACCAACTTATAACACCCTCGATGCGACTATAGCTCCCACGTGTCGAGGCACGACTTAGAGACATAATCGCATTGAAGGCATATGTCGCAAGTTAGGCAATCTTCACAACATCCCATGTAATATAATAATAAAAAGGGAGATAACATAGTTGGCTTACACTCGCCACGTCAATCAAGTACAGAAATAACATTACATCATTCAAACACTCATGGCCCGACTACGGCGCCAAAATAAAGAGAACCCAACATGCGACAACGGTCCCAATCACCCCCAACTGGGCACCACTACTGATCATCGGGAAAGGAAACATAGTATCATTGAGAGTCTTCGTCGAACTCCCACTTGAGCTCATACGCGTCTCCTGGAGTGGAATCATCAGGCCCTGCATCTGGTGTAATAGTAATCTGTGAGCCACGGGGACTCAGCAATCTCGCACCCTCGCGATCAAGACTATTTAAGCTTATAGGTAAGGCAAGGTAAAATATGAGTGGAGCTGCAGCAAGCGACTAGCAAGTATGGTGGCTAACTTATTCGCAAAAGAGAGCGAGAAGAGGAGGCAAAGCACGAGCGAGAAGCTAGAGAACAACCTGCGCAAACATTACTCCAACACCGTGTCCACTTCCCGGACTCCGCCGAGAAGAGGCCATCACGGTAACACACTCAGTTGATTCATTTTAATTAATTAAGGTTCAAGTTATCTACAACCGGACATTAACAAATTCCCATCTGCCCATAACCGCGGGCACGGCTTTCGAAAGTTCAATCCCTGCAGGGGAGTCCCAACTTAGCCCATGACAAGCTCTCACGGTCAACGAAGGAATAGACCTCCTCCCAAGACGTTCCGATCAGACTCGGTATCTTGGTTACTCAAGACACTTCGACAGGTTAAAACAAGACCAGCAACACCGCCCGAATGTGCCGACAAATCCCGATAGGAGCTGCACATATCTCTTTCTCAGGGCACACTCAGATGAGACATCCTACGAGTAAAACCAACCCTCAAGTTGCCCCGAGGTGGCCCCGCAGTCTACTCGGTCGGACCAACACTCAGAGGAGCACTGGCCCGGGGGGGGGGGGTTTAAAATAAGATGACCCGCGGGCTCCGGAAACCCGAGGGAAAAAGAGGCTAGGTGGCAAATGGTAAGACCAAGGTTGGGCATTGCTGGAAAAGCTTTAATCAAGGCGAAATATCAAGGGGTTCCCATTATAACCCAACCGCGTAAGGAACGCAAAAATCCGGGAACATAACACCGATATGACGGAAACTAGGGCGGCAAGAGTGGAACAAAACACTAGGCGAGAGGCCGAGCCTTCCACCCTTTACCAAGTATATAGATGCATTAAGATAACATGGCAATATAATGATATCCCAACAAGTAAATAAATGTTCCAACAAGGAACGGCCTCCAATCTTCACCTGCAACTAGCAACGCTATAAGAGGGGCTGAGCAAAGCGGTAACATAGCCAATCAACGGTTTGCTAGGACAATGGTGGGTTAGAGGTTTGACATGGCAATTTAGGAGGCTTGCAAGCAAGTGGTAGGCATCGTAGCAATGGCATAGCAAAAGAGCGAGCAAACTAGCATAGCAAAGATAGTAGTGATTTCGAGGGTATGATCATCTTGCCTGCACAGTTGTCAGAGTTGACTGGATCCTCAAAAGCAAACTCAACGGGCTCCTCGTTAGCGAACTCGTCTCCCGGCTCTACCCAAACAAGACAAACAAGTAACAAGGATACAATCAACCATGTGCAAGAACAAGCAATAAGATGGAATGATGACATGCTATGCGGGATGCGATGCGGGATGCAAAATGCAAGATATGACAGGAAATGCATGAACCTGGCCTCAACTTGGAAATCCAAGTGTGCCACTGGAAAGATGAGATGAAATCGCTTGAAAACGATATAAAGAACGCCGGAATCGGAGTTACGGTTTGGAAATGGCAAGCGATTCAAATATGACACCGGTCTACGATTTACAGCAAGTAGGCATCTAAATGCAACGAAATGAACATGCTACAGCCACCAAACATGACAACAAAATACATGGCAGGGAAGCATTCAAGATGCTTAACAAAAGTCTAGCACTGAGCTACGGCCAAATCATCCATTAACAGGTTCAAACAAGCATGGCAAAAACGCAAATGGCAAACAGATCTCAGACAGTGAAATTAACACTTGTCTGGAATTACAGATCATATAGCCCTCTTCGGAGCAACAAAACAACATGCTACAGGACCTGAACTTGACAAAGAAAGACATGGCATGGAGCTACTCAACAAGCTTACCAAAAGTCCCTTAGTGACCTTGAGCCAAAAGGGATCTCAAAATATACTTACAAGCACACGAACATAGCAAAAACATAATCAGTTTTCAGACTTAGTGAAAACTGGGACATGCTGAAACATAACTCACGAAGGCATGTTTACGAGCTCGATGCACTCACCACGGTGCAAGTCATGGCAAGACAAGCATACATCCCTTAAGAAGGCACAAAATGCAAGCTAGACATGGCAAGAACAATGGCATAGCATGCACGGATCAACTACAATAACATCGGCAAAATCGCAAACAAGTTGACGATCTGCCCAGATTCGCAACGAAGCAAAAGTAGAGCTCGATTGACTCAAGCTAGGTTGCTCCATAATTTCAAAAAAAAGACATGGATGGATAGAGCACTACAATATTAACAAAACTCCCTTACTGATCATCCTCAAAAGAGGCACGGATCACTAGGAAACAACAAGAACATATGGCATCATGAGATAAACAATCCCAGGACTTAGTGAAATACAAAGTCCCTGAAAACAGAATTAGCAAGTGCACCACTTTGCAAGCTTGCACAAGTCACCACACACATCCTAAAAATACATGGGTTGCACCTCTGGAAAGATGACAAAACCCTTAACAAAACATATGAAGAACTCACGGGCATATCATGCACACATTAATCATGGCAAAAATGACAAAAGTGCTAAACGGAGTAACAGATCTGACAATTAACTCAAGTAGCCCTCTTCTAACAGCATTTCGGGCATCAAGATGAGCTCAAATGGAAATGAAATAATGGAATGAAATGATGTACTCTCTGAGATGAAAATTTTGATATGCTATATGCATGAATCGGAGCTACGGATGCGAAGTTACGGAGTCTCGAACATGGGCATATGAACTATAAATATCCGGGACATAGTGAAAAAAAACTACCCCGGATTAGGGTTTACTGTAGCAACCCCGATCCAGATCTGGATCGCACTGTTCACCGGCGCGCGGAAGCCGAGGACGGCGGGGACAAAGACGGCGACCGGCGGAGGCGAGGTCGCCGGCGGCCGGGGCGGCGGCGTAGGGGCCCGCGGCGCTCCGGGCGGCGGCGGCGTCGGGCAAGGCGGCGACGGCGGGGCGAGGCGGCGGCGTGGCGGCGGCGGCGGTGACGGGGAGCGAGGCGGCGGGGAAGCGGCGCGGTGCTCCGGCCGCCGGAGTGGGCGAGGGAGGCGGCGGAGCCGGGAGCTACGGCTCGGGGGAGGCGCGGCCTGGCGGCGGAGGAAGCGGGCTCGGGGGCCTCCCGCGGGCTCGCCGGGCCGGCGGCGCGGGGCGGCGGCGCCCGCCACGTGGCGCCCCCTGGTAGGCGCGGGCGGCTGCGCGGACAATGTCCGTCGGCGCGACTTTTGTCCGGCGGCGCGCGAAGACGAATGGATCTAGGGTTTCGGGGGAGGAGAAGATCCGGATTTCGGGGTTCTTTAAATAGACATAGAGGGAGCTAGGAGAGTCCAAATGAGATGCGGTTTTCGGCCATGCGATCATGATCGAACGCTCTAGGACATGGAGCAGAGTTAGGTGTGTTTTGGGCCAAATTGGAGGGGTGTTGGGCTGCAACACACATGAGGCCTTTTCGGTCCCTCGGTTAACCGTTGGAGTATCAAACGATGTCCAAATGATACGAAACTTGACAGGCGGTCTACCGGTAGTAAACCAAGGTTGCTTGGCAACTCTCGGTCCAATCCGGAAATGTTTAATCTCCACACACGAAAGAAAGCTAGAAATGACCACCGGAGGAGAACGAAGCACCAGAATGCAAAATGGACAACGGGGAAAATGCTCGAATGCATGAGACGAACACGTATGCAAATGCAATGCACATGATGACATGATATGAGATGCATGACAAGGACAACAACACACGGAGACAAAGACCCGAACCCGAGGAAATAAATATAACTTAACGCCGGAAATGGCAAGAGTTAGAGTACAAATAGGGAATGTTACATCCGGGGTGTTACAGCCAAGGCCCGTGTATCCCCTTCTCCGCCTATACTATATACACTCTATCCCGTACAACTCTCTAGGGTTAGCAAATGTTTAGCTCATATTTCTGAGAGAGCTTTGCTCATCCACTTGGTTACCTTCTCCTTGAAGATTCGAGCCTCCACCGGAGAAGATCCCCCAAGCGGATTCAAGACCCCTCTTTAGGGACAAACATCAAGACCTCCTCACGGAGAAGAACCAGTTACCCTTTGTATCGTCCCTAGTTGTCCGTGGACCGTGTATCGTTCTATGTATCCGAGGATCTGGCACATGTGTGACTTGTTCTTGTCAGTTTGAGTGTTCCTCTTGAGTTTCCCCTTGTGATTTCCCCCGTTTCCCTCCTTGTGTTCCTCGTGTTCTTCGCGGGATCCACTCCTTTCGTGAAAGATTGGGCGATTAGGGTTCTACCCTTCATGACAAGAGGTGAACCACCCATCACTACTTGGGCGCAAATGAAGGATGTCATGAGAGCACGCTTCGTACCTACATACTACAACCGCGACCTCTTCAAGAAACTCCAACAACTCAAACAAGGAACCAAGAGCGTTGAAGAATACTACAAGGAGATGGAGATTGCAATGATAAGAGCCAATGTCATGGAAGATGATGAGCAAACAATGGCACGCTTCTTGAATGGACTCAATCATCCCATCAAGAAGATCGCCAACTTCCAACCATAGTCCAATCTCATCGAGCTAGTGCACCAAGCTACAAAAGCGGAACGCCAAGTGCAAGATGACTTCAAGTATGCCAAGTTCTCATCCAAGTCCTACGGCTTCTCCAACAACGAAGCTTCAACGACTCCAACACCGACTACAAAGCCTTCTTCTACCAACATTGACAAGTCGACTTCCAAGAAAGCTTCGTCAACCGCAAGCCAACCTACTACGAGCAATGTTAAGCCAAGAGCTTCATCATCATCAACCCCAGCCAATGAGACCATCAAGACGAGTTCCATCAAGTGCTTCACTTGCAGAGGCCGAGGCCACAAGTGCTACGAGTGCACCAACAAGCAAGCCATGGTCTTCAATGACGATGGCACCTATGACTCCATGAGTGAAGGCGAAATGGAAGCCCTTGAGCAAGTCGCCATGCACCGCCAAGTGAACAATGAAGAAGAACAAGTCTTTTGCGATGAAGACTCAAGTCCCGCACTCATTGTCTCCAAAGTCTTGACCTTCCAACATCACCAAGAAGAAGACCAAAGATGCAGCATATTCCACACCAAGGCCGACATCAATGGACGATCCGTCAAGGTCATCATCGATGAAAGAAGTTGTCATAATCTCGCAAGCAAAGAGCTTTGCTCCAAGCTCCAATTGCCTAAGACGAAGCATCTACATCCATACAAAGTGCAATGGCTTAGTGACTCCGGCACCATCCAAGTCGAGCACCGAGTACAAGTCTCCTTCAAAATCGGCGCCTATGAAGACACCTTGGAGTGCGACGTCGTTCCAATGTCCGTTTGTCATCTTCTCCTTGGCGGCCATGGCAATTCGATAGAGGAGTCGTCCACAACGGCCGAACGAACCACTACATCTTCAAGATTGTGACACTCTAAAATTTTTATTTGGTTTTTATCAAAAACTTTGTAGTTTTTGAGGAGAGGCTATTTAAAATTTTTCTTTTTCAGAAAAACCTTCCACTTAAAAACTTCCTTTGCCTTGGCAAGGATTTTATTTTTTCAAACCTTGGTGTTTGATCTTTTGAAACTTCTTCTCTGTTGGTTCTCTCAAATTTAATTTTTGAGTTTAAATTGTTTTCTTTTAAAATGAAGCTCTATGAAAATTTGGGGATTTTCATATCTTGGAACCACCCTTGACTTTGCATTGTTTCCATGTGGTAAAACCCCTCCAAAACCTCCCCTACACCTTGTGATCAACCTAAGTTCTCTGTCCCAACTAATCCAAACAAGTTTTGGATTTTATTCTAATTATTTTCCCTCTCAAATCAATTCTGAAAATTATTTTGAGCCCAAATGATTTTCAAAGCAAGTACCATATTGCATTTGAGTTTTGACCTCAAACCAACTCTCCTGGATAGTCCTTTGTACCCACAACCCAGAACCATCTTGATCCACTCCTTCTCTTTTCAAAATTTTCAAAATTCAGCCTCTGCAAGTTTGGACCAGATTTGCCAAATTTGATGAAATTCATATCTACACTACTCCAAAAATTCCACCAAAATTCAGGCAACCTATGTGAGCAATGAGAAGCCACTCCACCAAGTTTCACCTCAAGGAAAAATCCCTAGATGCCATTTTCATTCTGTCGAACACCTTGCGGGCACTGTTACTGTTCAAAAATTCAGAAAAGTTCAGTTTCAGTGTCGTGTGCGTTCGTCAGTTCCTCTCGCGCGTTCACAGTGCATTTGGCACGTTCCTCTCCACCTCTTCCTACTGTCTGGAGCACCACACGCTCACTTGGCCTCTTCCTGGCGTCGGTGGCACGATGGCCCGCCCTCGCCGGAGTCTTCCGCGGCGTCGGGACCTCCCGTGGCGGCTGACAGGGGGCAAGAACGGCGGCTCAACGCCGTTCCGCGCCGCCCAGTGCTCCCTGGCTCTCTGCGTGGCCTCATGCACGCCAGCGCACCCCCGCTGCACCGTCGCCGTGGCCCGACAGCCCTGGACGCGCTCTCTGCCGCCAACGGACCCGCGCCATCCCGTTCCGACCAAAGCCTACCCTAAGCTTCTAATCCAAGTCCGGTTAGCATCTAAACGGACCCAGTAAACTCCCACGACGGCGCTCGACTCCCAAATCACACCCGACCGAGCACTGCGCCACCATAACCATCGCCGGAAATCCCCGTTCACGGCCACCGCCTCGGGCTGCCTATAAAAAGGGCCCCCGAGCTCACCCTCGTGCACGCCTCATCCCCACACCTCACCAACGCCACGCCAGGCCACTAGGGGGACCCCGAGGAGGTCTTCCCCCTCAACTCCGGCCGCCCCGATCCGCCTCGGCCGCCACCTCGATTCGCTCCGGTGAGGCCGTCTCCGGTGCCCAAACCCTGTTCGTTACCCTGTCTAGCTACCAGGAGCATAACCCCCTCCTCAATTTGATCACTACAGCTCTCTCCGACGAAGTCCGCAACCACCCGAACCGCCGTCCGCCGGAGCAAAGCTCGCCGTCAACGTGGTGCTCGCCGACCGACACCACCACCACCAACCGACGCGGAAGGGTGCCCTGAACACGGAGGTACCCTCCGATCTTTCTGCCTCGCCGTGGATCGCCGCCGGCGACCACCGCGGCTCTCGGGCACCGGCGAACTCTGCCGCCCTTTTTGAATATTTAAACCTGACAGGCGGGACCCACCTGTCAGCCTCTCTATCCTGTCGGAGCGAAGCGTTTTCTGAAAACGTCTTCTTCCGAATGCGCTTTCCCTCTGGGCTGGCGTAGTCGCTACCGAAGCGCTTTCTATTTTTATAAACTAGCCCCTAGAAAACTTCTGTTTCATTACAGATGAGTCCCTGGACAAAAACCTTTATAACTTTTAAACAGAAAGGTATTTTTAGTTGATTCTTTTTCTATTCTCTTTAAAATTTTGTCTAGTTTTTTATCAGATTTATTTGGAAAATATTTGGAATACTTTCTGTGCACTCCTTGGTATTCACGATAGCGCATATATTTTCTTTATACCGTAGATACCGAAGGAGGTGACGGAGCCGTGAACTTCACCGAGCTAGGCTCCGACTACTCTGAACCAGGCAAGCATGTTTGAACTTTTGATATGATGAGTGTCTTGGCATGTTTTGCATTTAGTTAGTTTCATGGCATGTTGATAAGCATATCGATGAATGTCATTTTATGCGATAATGAGGTAAGTGAGTTCGACGATCCATAAGTGGATGGATGTGAGTATGAATGGCCATGTGTTGGCATGAGGATGGGTGAGATGGCAGTGTTGTAGCATGCCAGTCTCATGCCGGACTATGTGACTTCAGTGTCAAACCGTATCGGTCCAGTTCCTTTCATTTCCTTCCCTGTACTACCACATGTTTTCCGCAAGGAATATGGTTTAGTAAGTTGCAAATAGCTTTTCTGGTACACACCAAAAGGAGAGGCCGTGATGATGGTTCCATGGCCCTGGATTAAACCCAGTCATCCGGTCAGGGGGCATGGGTGTTTCCGGTTGGGACCGAGAGGGGGGCACCCCTTAGAGCGCGCGTATATAAATTTGATCCCATGCTATTCGAGATTGTGATCTCCCCGTCTCAAAAGTTTTTCTTGGACGATGTCTAGGGTGATTCCTAGCATCGAGAGGTATGATGGGTGTGTACTGGTTAGCTGTGTTTTCTTCCGAAATACCGTAAACGGAACTAGTCCTTCGTGACTATGGAAATCCGTTGGCTGTGGGAATAATTTTGTACAAACTCTGCAGAGTCATATATCCCTCCAAATCATCTATTCCATGTCCAAATTCGTATTATCTTGTCCTAACAATGACAGTGTTGATGACAGAGACTCCGGTGTTTCGCATGAGTGCTAATTCCGGTTAAATGATATTATTGTGGATGGACTAACCCATTTATTCTTATGAATTAAAAGTTTATTATGATTATTATTTACCTGTCCATAAAAGCCCCTTCTGTGATGTCGCCCCGACGTCCGACTGTGGCATTTCTTTTCAAGCCCTTTCTGTGATGTCGCCCCGACGTCCGACTGTGGCATTTCTTTTCAAGCCCTTTTTGTGATGTCGCCCCGACGTCCGACTGTGGCATTTCTTTTCAAGCCCTTCCGGTGATGTCGCCCCGACGTCCGACTGTGGCATTTCTTTTCAAGCCCTTTCTGTGACGTCGCCCCGACGTCCGACTGAGGTATTTCTTTTTAAGCCCTTTATGTGGTGTCGCTAAGACGCCCGACTGTGGCATATTTTTCTTTATATTTATTTGTTCACCTTTCGAGGCGTCGCTTCAGACACCCGATCGGAAATTATTTATGTTCTGTTGGGTTTTCAGGCGGACTACCGCCATTTCCCTTTTACTTACCTTGTTATGATAATTTTGAATGTACATTGGTGAATTTATTCATGGCGCATCCATGCATGCATTTGTTATATCTTACGTCCGAACTGTCTTGCGAGTACTTTCAAAGTACTCACTGGCTTGTTGATTTGGCCAGATGCTGACGAAGGCGATTACATGGATGAAGAGTTCGATAGCGAGTCCGACACTTAGAGGAGTCCCAGTCAGTCTCGTGCGACCCTGGATTTGGTCACTGTTTTATATCCGCTTCCGCTACCAAATAAATTCATCGAGCCTCACCTCGACGCTCGATGAGATGATAGACTTAGAGTCTTGTATTTCTCTCCCCGCTGTGTTTTTCCACCACCGCCCTATCCTCGAGTCAGTAGTATGTCTCCACTCCACTGTGTCATGTCCGCCATTATGTATAATTATTGGCATGCTTGTATTAATTTGGTTGAGCAACCGCAGTTCGACCCTGTAATATATTTTATGCTACTGGCTTATTGTATCAAGAAATTGTCTACCAGTGAGGAGGATTTCTCTCATACTGGACTCAAAAGATTGGTTTCTCAATAAATATTTTTATTGGAAAACCGGTCGTGACAAGCTTGGTACCAGAGCCAGGCTGACTGTAGGAAGCCACTAGGTGCGATCGCTAATTAGTTATTAGCATGATAGAGCTAATTTATATTTTTGCAATTGTAGTCATTTTCTGTCAGTCAGCATAAATTTATGATCTGACCCTGCAGAATTTTTGCCTACTTTTGTAGATGGCCGACAACAGCTGCGAGTCTCAGACCTTCGCCAACGTGCCCGATGGGTTCGTCAAGCTTCTTTCTTTCATCGTTCAGGTCGCGATGGGGCCATCTGTACGCCTAGTCTTCACACTCTGCCAACACCGAGTCAACGACAGTCTGACCATGCACCAGGCCGCGGTGCAGTTCAAGGGAGGGCGTGGTGAGTTACGCCGCTTCCGGTTCATGGGAAGAGCAATGCCTACGGAGAGGCATGCTATGCAGATGGCAGCCCGCGAGGCGATAGCTCGTCTCAGGGATGTCCTTCCCGTGATGAAGACTCGTCGTTACCGTTATCTTCCGTGCCATGTGCCTTACACCTGTCACTACGCATACTCCTGCCCCAGAGGAGAACGAGACGAGGCTTTTGAGATGCTCATTGAGTATCTCCGGGCCCTGGAGGCAGCCTTCGACAACTTGGTGGACGACTTCGTAGCTACCCGCATGGACTCAGTCCATGGCTGTGCCTCCAACAGGAGGGAGCTCCTACCCATCGCTCCGCCACTGACTTTGGTCTCGTCCTCAGCATCTTATACGCCTACTCGTCGCCTGCCTTCTACCGAAGAATTCAACCAAGTCATTGCACCCACTTCAGCGCGCACTGCACCACCCTTCGCGCCCACTCCTGTACGTGTTGCTCCGCCCCTGGCAACCGCTCCGTCCACTCTGCGCAACACTACACGTATGGAGCCCATTAGCGAGGAGGAAGTCGAGTCCCCAACCTCGCTACGCCTCGCCCTCGGCAGGGCAAAGGAGGTCGTCAACATCTCTGCCTGAGTACGCTTAGCTGCCGTGTATTGTACCGCTTTGTAAGATATGTACATAGGTTGTGAGAAGTAGCCTGTTTGCGCATCATGTAGGATCTGGAGAAGTGCACTAGCCTAAATAACATGTCAGGATTATGTACGCATATCCTGAGTGATGTATTGTATAATTACCAACCGCGTGTAAGATATGTAATGAGCAGTCCTTCTCCGTGCGCAAGTCGATTTGTTTTTCTTAAGTAAGCCGAGTTATTTAATTCTATCTGCCAGCTTTATGCATTTATGGTTTTGTTTTGCGACTCTTTCCGCTTTTCTTATGAGTTTTACAAAAAATATATCCCCAGAGTGAAAAATGTCTCGTCCTTGGACACGCTCCATGCCAACTCCACCAGAGGAAAATTATGATACACAACCCAACAACGAGTTCACTCAGGGACAGTCAAGCCAACAGGGCAGTGAATCGGCACTTTCACAAATGTGCCGCCTTTATGAGCAGAGTCAGCAACAACATCGGGAGATGATGAACCAAGTCATCAACATGGGAAATCACCATGGACAGTATCAACAGCATTCCAAGTTATCTGAACTACAGAAGACACGTCCTCAAACATTTTCTCACACTGACAAGCCTCTTGAAGCCGAGGACTGGCTTCGAGATATGGAGAGGAAATTAATTATTGCAAAATGTTCAGATCTCGAGAAAGTACTATATGCTCCACACTATCTCACAGGAGCAGCCGCATCGTGGTGGGAGAATTTTCTGCACATGCATCCCAACGAAAATAACATAACCTGGGATGATTTCAAGGAAGGTTTCCGTGGTGCACATATTCCTAAGAGTATTATGAAAATCAAGAAGAGAGAATTCGATGACCTCAAACAAAGGAACATGACAGTGTCAGATTACAACAGTCAATTTACCCTATTATCCCGCTACGCCAATGAGGAACGTATGACTGAAATCAAGAAGATGGAGAAATTCCTTGACGGTCTGGCGCCCGCGCTTAAATGCCAACTGGTCGTGCACACTTTTCCTGATTTTAAAACACTGGTGGACAAAGCCATTACTCTGGAAAATGAGAGACGCGGTCTGGAAGATATCCGCAAGCGAAAAAGGGACCAGACTAATCACGCTCGCAATCACCGAAGCAAGACAGATTTTCAAAAGGGTGGGACACACAAATTCTCATCCAAAGTCTCACGCCCAATCAAGAATTTTCATGCAAGGGACAAGGAATTCACCTATCGCCCCGGCGTTACTTGTTACGCTTGTGGAGAAGAAGGGCACTATGCCAAACAGTGCCCCAAGCCAAGGAGTTCAACCCCAAAGCCGAACAACGGCGGCAATAATTCAGCACCCAAGCGAAACAATTTCAATCCCAACAATAACCACAGGAAGGGTCATCTGAACCACGTAACCAAAGAGGAGGCACAAAATGCTCCGGATATCGTACTCGGTACGTTTCCTGTCAACACAATACCTGCAATGGTTTTGTTTGATTCTGGAGCTTCTCACTCTTTCATTTCGAAAAGTTTTGCTTTGCAAAATAAGTTTTCGATACTTCCTTTGGAAAAATCCATGATCATCAAGTCCCCTGGGATTCAGCAAGTTTCTCAGAATTACTGTCAGAATGTGGTCATTGAGTTCGAAGGATTGGAGTTTCACGCAAATCTTATTGTATTGGAAAATAAAGGACTGGATGTCATCCTAGGGATGGATTGGCTAACCACCAATAAAGGTTTCATCGACTGTTTCAACAGGACTGTGATTCTCACACACCACCAAGGGAAGACAATAAGAGTATCAGCCAAGGAAGGAAAAAGACCCTGGCAACCGAGATTAAATAAGGTGGACGTTTCTGAGCTAAACAAGGTTCCAGTAGTGTGTGAATTTCCAGATGTATTCCCTGAAGAGCTGCCAGGCATGCCACCAGACCGAGAAATAGAATTCCGCATTGAGCTAGCACCAGGAACCGCCCCCATATACAAGAAACCATACAGAATGGCACCATCCGAGTTGGTCGAGTTGAAGAAGCAAATAAAGGAATTACTGGAAAAAGGATACATTCGAGCCAGCTCCTCACCTTGGGGGTCACCAATTTTATTTGCCAAAAAGAAGGATGGAACGCTGAGGTTGTGTATTGACTATCGAGCACTTAACATGGTCACAGTCAAAAACAAATACCCGATGCCAAGGATAAACGATTTGTTTGATCAACTTGCTCAGGCCAAGGTATTCTCAAAAATTGACTTAAGGTCAGGATACCATCAATTGAAGGTACGAATGGAAGATATCCCCAAAACAGCCTTCACCTCCAGATATGGACTGTACGAGTTCATAGTGATGCCATTTGGATTAACTAACGCCCCAGCATATTTTGTTCACCTCATGAACAAAGTATTTATGAAGTTTATGGACAAGTTCGTCGTGGTATTCATCGACGATATTCTGGTATACTCCAAGACACCAGAAGAGCACGCAGAACATCTCAGGATTGTGCTAGGAGAGCTAAGAAAACACCAACTGTATGACAAGTTCAGCAAGTGCGAATTTTGGCTAAGATAAGTAGGTTTTCTAGGCCACGTGCTGACTCAAGACGGTATCGCAATGGACCCAGAGAAAGTTAAGGCCGTACTTGACTGGAAATCACCAGCCAGCGTAACGGACATACGGAGTTTCTTGGGAATGGCAGGATATTACCGCAGATTTATTGAAGGATTTTCCACCATAGCCAAGCCTATGACACAGTTGCTCAAGAAAGATAAGAAGTTTGAGTGGACAGAAGCCTGCGAGAAAAGTTTCCAAGAGCTAAAGCGGAAATTAACAACAGCACCGGTATTAATTGTACCCGACATACACAAGAATTTTGAAGTATATTGTGACGCGTCCAGAAAAGGTCTCGGATGCGTGTTGATACAGGAAGGCAAGGTTGTCACCTACGCTTCAAGGCAACTTCGCAAGCATGAGGAAAATTATCCCACTCATGACTTAGAAATGGCAGCGGTTATTCATGCACTCAAGGAATGGAGGCATTTCTTACTTGGGAATCGATGTGAAATATATAGGGATCACAAAAGTCTCAAATATATTTTCACGCAGCCAGAACTAAATTTACGGCAACGACGCTGGTTGGAATTGGTAAAGGATTATGATGTTGGGATCCATTACCATCCAAGGAAAGCAAATGTAGTGGCCGATGCCCTGAGTCGGAACCCCAGCTCCGACGGAAACTATCTGCACAGCTTGAGGCCCGAATTCCATCAAGAATTTGCCAAGCTCAACTTGATAATGGTAGCAGAAGGCACCATATCAAACTTGGAAATACAACCCAACCTTGTGGAGAAAATTAAAGAAGCTCAGCCCGGTCACCCCAGCATTGAAGGAATTAAAAGAAAGTTGAATATGGGCAAGGCCTCGAAATTCGTCATAGATAATGAAGGAATATTATGGTACGGAGAAAGGCTATGCGTGCCAAACATAGAAGACCTTAAACAGCAAATTTTAGCTGAAGCACACACCACTCCATATTCGATCCACCCTGGAGGAACCAAAATGTATAAGGATATTCAGGAAAGATTTTGGTGGCACGGTATGAAGAGGGACATAGCCGCCTTCATTGCATGTTGCGACTCATGTCAACGCATAAAAGCTGAACATCAGAGACCAGCCGGACTACTGCAACCAAACAAAATACCTGAGTGGAAATGGGATGAAATAGGGATGGATTTTATTGTCGGACTACCTCGGTCACGACACGGGAATGATGCCATATGGGTCATCACTGACAGGTTGACCAAAGTGGCACACTTTATTCCAGTCAAGACAACCTACACCACTCAGAGGCTTGCCAGGATTTATCTTTCCCGCATAGTTTGTCTGCACGGTGTCCCGAAGACTATAATATCCGACAGAGGCACTCAGTTCGTCTCAAGATTTTGGGAGCATTTACAACAGGCTCTAGGAACCCAACTAGCCTTCAGTACCGCATACCATCCACAGACTGATGGACAAACTGAACGCGTAAACCAAATTTTAGAAGACATGCTGAGAGCATGTGTCCTCACATATGGAACCAGTTGGGAAGAAAGCCTGCCATACGCCGAGTTCGCGTATAACAATAGCTACCAGGCCAGCCTACAAATGGCACCATTTGAGGCTTTGTACGGACGGAGATGTCGTACCCCGTTAAATTGGTCAGAGACCGGAGACAGCCGCATCTTCGGACCAGACATGCTCAGAGAAGCCGAGGAAAAGGTCAAGCTAATCAGAGACCGACTTAAGACCGCTCAAAGTCGACAGAAGAGTTATTATGATCAGAAACATCGTAGGGTCAGCTTCGAACCCGGTGAGTTCGTATACCTGAGAGTATCCCCTATGAGAGGATTGCAACGATTTAAGATTAAAGGAAAGTTAGCACCAAGATTCATTGGACCATTCTGCATAGTGGCACGAAGAGGCACTGTAGCCTACCAGCTGGACTTACCCGAAGACTTGTCCGACATTCACGACGTGTTCCACGTCTCTCAATTAAGGAAGTATGTAAGCAACCCAGAGAAACAAGTATCCCATGAAAACATTGATGTGCAGCCAGACCTCACTTATCGAGAACGTCCCGTAAGAATATTAGAGGAGTCTGAAAGGAGGACCCGACAGAAGACCATCAAGTTTTTCAAAGTCCAGTGGAGCAATCACACCGACAGTGAAGCAACTTGGGAAAGCGAGGATTTTCTTCGGACTGAGCATCCACACCTATTTAAGGACCAGCTGAAATCTCGGGGACGAGATTTTTCCTAAGGGGGTAGGTGTTGTGACACTCTAAAATTTTTATTTGGTTTTTATCAAAAACTTTGTAGTTTTTGAGGAGAGGCTATTTAAAATTTTTCTTTTTCAGAAAAACCTTCCACTTAAAAACTTCCTTTGCCTTGGCAAGGATTTTATTTTTTCAAACTTGGTGTTTGATCTTTTGAAACTTCTTCTCTGTTGGTTCTCTCAAATTTAATTTTTGAGTTTAAATTGTTTTCTTTTAAAATGAAGCTCTATGAAAATTTGGGGATTTTCATATCTTGGAACCACCCTTGACTTTGCATTGTTTCCATGTGGTAAAACCCCTCCAAAACCTCCCCTACACCTTGTGATCAACGTAAGTTCTCTGTCCCAACTAATCCAAACAAGTTTTGGATTTTATTCTAATTATTTTCCCTCTCAAATCAATTCTGAAAATTATTTTGAGCCCAAATGATTTTCAAAGCAAGTACCATATTGCATTTGAGTTTTGACCTCAAACCAACTCTCCTGGATAGTCCTTTGTACCCACAACCCAGAACCATCTTGATCCACTCCTTCTCTTTTCAAAATTTTCAAAATTCAGCCTCTGCAAGTTTGGACCAGATTTGCCAAATTTGATGAAATTCATATCTACACTACTCCAAAAATTCCACCAAAATTCAGGCAACCTATGTGAGCAATGAGAAGCCACTCCACCAAGTTTCAGCTCAAGGAAAAATCCCTAGATGCCATTTTCATTCTGTCGAACACCTTGCGGGCACTGTTACTATTCAAAAATTCAGAAAAGTTCAGTTTCGGTGTCGTGTGCGTTCGTCAGTTCCTCTCACGCGTTCACAGTGCATTTGGCACGTTCCTCTCTGCCTCTTCCTACTGTCTGGAGCACCACACGCTCACTTGGCCTCTTCCTGGCGTCGGTGGCACGATGGCCCGCCCTCGCCGGAGTCTTCCGCGGCGTCGGGACCTCCCGTGGCGGCTGACAGGGGGCAAGAACGGCGGCTCAACGCCGTTCCGCGCCGCCCAGCGCTCCCTGGCTCTCCGCGTGGCCTCATGCACGCCAGCGCACCCCCGCTGCACCGTCGCCGTGGCCCGACAGCCCTGGACGCGCTCTCTGCCGCCAACGGACCCGCGCCGTCCCGTTCCGACCAAAGCCTGCCCTAAGCTTCTAATCCAAGTCCGGTTAGCATCTAAACGGACCCAGTAAACTCCCACGACGGCGCTCGACTCCCTAATCACCCCCGACCGAGCACTGCGCCACCGTAACCATCGCCGGAAATCCCCGTTCACGGCCACCGCCTCGGGCTGCCTATAAAAAGGGCCCCAGAGCTCACCCTCATGCACGCCTCATCTCCACACCTCACCAACGCCACGCCAGGCCACTAGGGGGACCCCGAGGAGGTCTTCCCCCTCAACTCCGGCCGCCACGATCCGCCTCGGCCGCCACCTCGATTCGCTCCGGTGAGGCCGTCTCCGGCGCCCAAACCCCGTTCGTTACCCTCTCTAGCTACCAGGAGCATAACCCCCTCCTCAATTTGATCATTGCAGCTCTCTCCGACGAAGTCCGCAACCACCCGAACCGCCGTCCGCCGGAGCAAAGCTCGCCGTCGACGTGGTGCTCGCCGACCGACACCACCACCACCAACCGACGCGGAAGGGTGCCCTGAACACGGAGGTACCCTCCGATCTTTCTGCCTCGCCTTGGATCGCCGCCAGCGACCACCGCGGCTCTCGGGCACCGGCGAACTCTGCCGCCCCGTTTGAATATTTAAACCTGACAGGCGGGACCCGCCTGTCAGCCTCTCGATCCTGTCGGAGCGAAGCGTTTTCTGAAAGCGTCTTCTTCCGAATGCGCTTTCCCTCTGGGCTGGCGTAGTCCCTACCGAAGCGCTTTCTGTTTTTTATAAACTAGCCCCTAGAAAACTTCTGTTTCATTACAGATGAGTCCCTGGACAAAAACCTTTATAACTTTTAAACAGAAAGGTATTTTTAGTTGATTCTTTTTCTGTTCTCTTTAAAATTTTGTCTAGTTTTTTATCAGATTTATTTGGAAAATATTTGGTATAATTTATGTGCACTCCTTGGTATTCACGATAGCGCATATATTTTCTTTATACCGTAGATACCGAAGGAGGTGACGGAGCCGTGAACTTCACCGAGCTAGGCTCCGACTACTCTGAACCAGGCAAGCATGTTTGAACTTTTGATATGATGAGTGTCTTGGCATGTTTTGCATTTAGTTAGTTTCATGGCATGTTGATAAGCATATCGATGAATGTCATTTTATGCGATAATGAGGTAAGTGAGTTCGATGATCCATAAGTGGATGGATGTGAGTATGAATGGCCATGTGTTGGCATGAGGATGGGTGAGATGGCAGTGTTGTAGCATGCCAGTCTCATGCCGGACTATGTGACTTCAGTGTCAAACCGTATCGGTCCAGTTCCTTTCATTTCCTTCCCTGTACTACCACATGTTTTCCGCAAGGAATATGGTTTAGTAAGTTGCAAACCGCTTTTCTGGTACACACCAAAAGGAGACGCCGTGATGATGGTTCCATGGCCCTAGATTAAAGCCAGTCATCCGGTCAGGGGGCATGGGTGTTTCCGGTTGGGACCGAGAGGGGGGCACCCCTTAGAGCACGCGTATATAAATTTGAGATTGTGATCTCCCCGTCTCAAAAGATTTTCTTGGACGAAGTCTAGGGTGATTCCTAGCATCGAGAGGTATGATGGGTGTGTACTGGTTAGCTGTGTTTTCTTCCGAAATACCGTAAACGGAACTAGTCCTTCGTGACTATGGAAATCCGTTGGCTGTGGGAATAATTTTGTACAAACTCTGCAGAGTCATATATCCCTCCAAATCATCTATTCCATGTCCAAATTCGTATTATCTTGTCCTAACAATGACAGTGTTGATGACAGAGACTCCGGTGTTTCGCATGAGTGCTAATTCCGGTTAAATGATATTCCTGTGGATGGACTAACCCATTTATTCTTATGAATTAAAAGTTTATTATGATTATTATTTACCTGTCCATAAAAGCCCCTTTTGTGATGTCGCCCTGACGTCCAACTGTGGCATTTCTTTTCAAGCCCTTTCTGTGATGTCGCCCCGACGTCCGACTGTGGCATTTCTTTTCAAGCCCTTTCTGTGATGTCACCCCGACGTCCGACTGTGGCATTTCTTTTCAAGCCCTTTCTGTGATGTCGCCCCGACGTCCGACTGTGGCATTTCTTTTCAAGCCCTTTCTGTGACGTCGCCCCGACGTCCGACTGAGGTATTTCTTTTTAAGCCCTTTATGTGGTGTCGCTAAGACGCCCGACCGTGGCATCTTTTTCTTTATATTTATTTGTTCACCTTTCGAGGCGTCGCTTCAGACACCCGATCGGAAATTATTTATGTTTTGTTGGGTTTTGAGGCGGACTACCGCCGTTTCCCTTTTACTTACCTTGTTATGATAATTTTGAATGTACATTGGTGAATTTATTCATGGCGCATCCATGCATGCATTTGTTATATCTTACGTCCGAACTGTCTTGCGAGTACTTTCAAAGTACTCACTGGCTTGTTGATTTGGCCAGATGCTGACGAAGGCGATTACATGGATGAAGAGTTCAATAGCGAGTCCGACACTTAGAGGAGTCCCAGTCAGTCTCGTGCGACCCTGGATTTGGTCACTGTTTTATATCTGCTTCCGCTACCAAATAAATTCATCGAGCCTCACCTCGACGCTCGATGAGATGATAGACTTAGAGTCTTGTATTTCTCTCCCCGCTGTGTTTTTCCACCACCGCCCTATCCTCGAGTCAGTAGTATGTCTCCACACCACTGTGTCATGTCCGCCATTATGTATAATTATTGGCGTGCTTGTAATAATTTGGTTGAGCAACCGCAGTTCGACCCTGTAATATATTTTATGCTACTGGCTTATTGTATCAAGAAATTGTCTACCAGTGAGGAGGATTTCTCTCATACTGGACTCAAAAGATTGGTTTCTCAATAAATATTTTTATTGGAAAACCGGTCGTGACAAAGATGAAGGGCAAGGAGTATATACTTAGTCCCATGTCCCCAAGTCAAGTGTTCGCCAACAAGCAAGCCACCCATCATGGAGAGAATAGTGAGAGTGAGCCACCGAAAAGAGAGTGAGCGCCACAAGCCCAAATCGAACACCTCCACGATGAGCGAAAAGAAGAACTTAGTCCTATTTGCCACCAAAAGTGAGATACAAGGAGTGTGTGAGAACCCATCTAGTTTCCTACACTACGTCCTTGTGTGTAAGGACAATGCACCACAAACTAACACTTCTCACAATCTTCCTCTAGTGTTGTCTTCTCTTTTGCAGGAATTTCACGATGTTTTCCCCGACGAGCTACCTCCAGGACTACCTCCCCTACGAGGCATTGTGATGTGGAGCATCCTATGATCATCCCCATGTACACTCAAGCATACACCTTTGGGCCTAATGTGAACTTACTCCTTCCAGAATCTTCCCTTTCCGCATGTAAGACATGGATGCTACTTCAAGCGCGGACCTTGTGCATACTCAGGTACACCCAAGGAGACCATGGAGAACCCAAGGACCGAGGCCAAGCGTGCGTGGGAGCGACGACGGAAGAAGACGGAGACAGCTCCAGGACCCGGACATCCAGCCCTAGGCCCGGACATTCGGCCACTGGAGACGACCCCTGCATGATGCGGAGCATCCCAAGATCATCCCCATGGATGCACCCACACCTCCAACGACACCACTTGGACAAATGACACGAGCCTGAAACAAAGCTATCGAAGATAAGGTGAACTCACTCTTCTACGAACTTCCACTTTCTATGCATGAGACATGGCTAATACCTAAGTCCAAGGTGTTGTGCATGATTAGGTACCAAGAGGGTCCTCCCAAAGATGTGCATGAAGATATACAAGTCCCCAAGTCCACGGAAGAGGAGAACCAGCGGAAGGAGCCAAGAGCATCTCCCAGGCCCCGGAAATCTGGCCAAGGCCCCGGACATCCGACCCCTAGAGCATCTTCCACTACAGCAGCCCAGACGCAGAAGGCTACAGGCCCTGGACATCCGGCCCCGGCAGCCCGGACATCCGGCCGCTCCCGAGCCCCGGACGTCCGGCCACCGGCCTGGAAATCCGGCCCCTCCGAACCCGAGAGCAACAAATGCCACCGCTCCATCCCGGACATCCGGCCCCTCAGCCCGGACATCCGGCGTCGCCTGAAACCCCGGACATCCGGCCCAACCAGCCCGGACATCCGGCCTCCCCTGTCTGCGCATAGTGGAGGGCCGAGGCCCTTGTATCCCTTCTCACCCCTAGACTATATATACTCCATCCCGTACAACTTTCTAGGGTTAGCAAAGGATTAGCTCATACTTTGTGTGAGAGCTTTGCTCATCCACTTGGTTACCTTCTCCTCGGAGATTCGAGCCTCCACCGGAGAAGATCCCCAAGCGTATTCAAGACCCCTATTTAGGGAAGAACATCAAGACCTCCTCACGGAGAAGAACCTGTTACCCTTTTGTATCCTCCCTAGTTGTCAGTGGATCGTGTATCTTACTTTATGTACTCGAGGATCTAGCACATGTGTGACTATTTCTTGTTGGTTGAGTGATTCTCTCGTGTTTCCCCTCGTGATTTCCCTCGTTTTCCCCTCGTGTTCCTCGTGTTCTTCATGGGATCCGCTCCTTTCGTGAAAGATCGGGCGATTATGGTTCTACCCTACATCACTCCAGCAACAGCCTCCCAGCTGCCAAGTGCTATAGGCCCCGGACATCCGGCACCTCGCCAAGTCCCGCACATCCGGCCTCGGCCTCGGAAATCCGGACACCGCCGAACCCGAGAGCAACAAGACCAACCCCACCAGCCCGTCGCGAAGCCCCGGACATCCGGCCCCCAGCCCGGACATCCGGCGCCTGTCTGCGCACACTGAACGGGCCAAGGGCCCATGTATCCCTCTTTCCCACTTACCCCTTCGTGGCTTAGACTATATATACTCCCCCACCTCCTTCTAGTTAGGGTTAGCGTTGTGATAGCTCATTTGACAGATAGAGCTTCGCTCATCCATATCGGATCTACTCCACGAGAGAGTCGCAGCCCTTCTACAGAGAAGATCCACCTTGGATTCAAAACCCCTCACGGGAAGATCCCCTTGTGGATTCAAGACCTCCTCACTGAGAAGAACCGGTTACCTCTTGTATCGTTCGTTGTTGACTTTGGATCTTGTATCTCTCTTTGTGTTATGAGGATCTAGCACATGTGTGATCATACTTGTTGGTTTGAGTGTTCTCTTGTGTTCCCCTCATTTCGCTCCTCGTGTTCTTCGTGTTCTTGGCGGGATCCGCTCCTTTCATGAAAGATCGGGCCACTAGGGTTCTACCCTACATCATCTTGGACCAGAGCTAGCTTGTCTCTTGATACCATCGGTATCAAGAGCAAGGTTTATCACAATTTCGGAGCCTCCCCTCTTTGTTTTCTAGCCTAATTTTGTTGATTTCGTCCTAAATTCGAAAATCCCCACCAAAAATAGCCCATTTTTTTGTGATTTGTTGGTTTGACGAAGTTTTGTTGATTTTGATCCATGGATTCGTTGTGTCTTGAGTAGATCTATCTTTCCCCCAAGTTTCACCACTTTCCATCCACGAAATCCATCAAATTTTGCCGTTAAAATCATCAATTTCCGCCCCCAATTCGAAAATTTCCGCCCCAAACGAGATCTGGAATCGTCGGGCCGGACCTCCGGGCCAAAGGCCAGACATCCTGGCCATCGGGCCGGACATCCGGCACCTGGAATGCAAAACCCGCACGGTTCTGGACATACACCCCTGGAAATCTGGCCCGAGCCCCGGATGTCCGGCCCCTGTACATTTCAGCTTCCCCGTATCATTGTTTTGTCCATAACTTATTCATCCGGAGTCCGATTTTCGCGTTCTTTAACTCGTTGAAAAGCTCTTGACATCCCCCTTCCCACAAAAATACTACCATCACCATTTGACTCCATCAAATTTTTGGAACTTTGGCATCTTTGCCTAAGGCTTCCACCACAACCTCCCCAAAACCACCACCGACTTCCGCAACCTAACCAATTTTGTTCCCCATCGCATTAGTGGTTGCTTGAGGAGTGATTTGAGTCTCCTAAGGTGTCTAGGATACTTAGGGACAGTTGCTTCTTCATCAACAACCACCACCACTACCGCATAGGCTTGACCACCATACACTTCCACCATCCCAACTTAACCCGATTTTGTTCGTGTTGTGAGTTGTGTCTCCTAAGGTGTTTCGGCTACTTAGGGACCGTGCTTTCAACTCTGACACCGTGTATAGTACACCACCTTACCCTCCACTTCCGCATTGTCTACTCGCAAAACACATCATTGCATTTCCGCAATTCCATTGAGCTTCCACAAAACCACCACCGCATTCCCGCTACCACCATTTGACATTTGAGATTTTGAGTTCGCGGTTTTTCCGTTTCCTAAGGTGTTTTGGCTACTTAGGGACGAGTCTCCATCATCTTGGTATCTCCATCAAGATCACCGCCACTCAACATCGCTAAGGATGGTAACCTCCTTATCATCTCGGTATCGTGGTATCCCTCCATTGTATATTCCCTTGCCATTGCATTGATAACCCCTAGCCCATTTTGCGTTACTTGCCTATCGAGACTAGCCATTTGAGTATTGCCGGCAATGTTACTTGTGCACATTAGTGATCTACACCATACATTGCATACATACCATATCATATCGGTATCATATCATCCCTTGTGCCTCAAGTTTGTTCTCGCATATACACAATAGCTATCTTGGTTTGTGCATTTCTCAAAGTGGCCGTACAAAAAAAAGAATAAAGCTTTTACGCAAAAGAGAAAGAGCAAAGAAGCTTGTAAGCAAGTGCCGTAGCATCATACCCCCATCGCATAAGATTGTCATATCAGATCATCTTGGATCATACCACCGGAACATCATACAGATATAGCATACTTGGGATAGAAAGTTCATACATTTTGCATCTCATAGGTAGTGCACAAGTGTTGTATCCGCCTATAGAGCAATCGTGCTAGCGTCTCTCTTGAGTTGTGCAACACGAGCGTTTTCCGTGGATTCCACATTTTGTGCTCATCCTTGGTTGCACGACCCCATTTATCTATCCGCGTGTGTGTTTCCGTGTGCCACCCATATTGCTATTGGTCTACTTGTTACACTTGCGAATTTGTTAATCTCTTTCAACATTATTGACTCTTGCTAACATTTTGCATCAAATTTTTGTGACACTATCCTCACCGAGCTCCACCATAAGCCATATTTGTGTAGGTGTGAGAAACCGACAAGAATTGGTACCAATTGTTGTATTTCCTTGTCCACATTGGACTGATCATTGATCCACTTTCAACTTCATTTAAGGTATATTTGGTATTCGTTCTTCACTTTCTACCACTCACATTTTTCTCTTAGAGTGATGGATAGGCAAGGCATTTCATCTCCGGTCTTCCACAACAACGACGGCATGAACAACTACATCACCAAAGCGTCAATCTTCGATCTACAACGACAAACGCAAGGCGCACAATCAAGATTGCGAGAGCGCATCGAGAACCTCTCCATTGACATTCGCCACTCCGAAGCGAGGAAAAGGGACTACATCGATAACAAGCTTTCTGCACAAAAGAAGGAGCAAGATGCAAGGATGGAGGAGATTCGGGCCTTGATCAAGTCTACTTCCCCTTTGTCATCTTCAAGGCGGCAGCGAGCACATCGATCCTCTTCGGAGCACCCAAGCGATACAAGCACAAGTCGTCCACGTTCACATCTCCATGGCGACCACCATCACATTCGTGATCAACCTCGTCATCAAGGGAAAGTCACCTCCAAGAAACATGTGCACGATGACGACGAACAACATCTACTACGAGCTCAAGTGCGACAACGCCACATCATCATGAAGATGCTCACCAAGCGCAAATGCACAAGTCCCAACAAGCCCTACTTCATGCCAAGTCCAAACTTCATGAGCACAAGAGAAGACCGCGAGACGAGCACCACCAAGATGGCGATACGGCTACTACCACCACCAGTCTGGCATCTTCGCCAAGTGCTATCAAGGCATCTTCGCCTTTGGACGTACGACATTTTTGCCTACTTCCTGTTAGTTCGCCTACATCGACGTCATCAAGTACAAGGCGACCACCTACGAGCGAGGGCGACACTTCCATCTTCGGAAGCCCCTCAAGGAAAATGGCCGAGCATGGGAAATTCCCTTCAGTCATAGAGACGAGCTACGAGGTGCCACATCATATGGGCCTCCAGCAACAAGGCGGTGACAAGACGGTCGATCTAGGGCCATCCCCTTCGACCACGGCGACGAGCATGAACCTCTTCAACAACATGAAGACGGCGCCCATATTGGACTCATACTCCGAGTCAAGCTACGAGACCGCACATAAGACCTTATCTTTGGTCTTAGAGGAGAGTGATGATGTGCCATCTTCGGCCTTCATCCACGGCTACGACCACGACATCATTGAGCATGGAGACATTTGCACCTTGATGGGGAGCATCCAACGGACATCACCATGTCAAGAGTCCGTTTGGCAAGTGACACGTGTAACCTCTACGTCACATACACAAAGGTGAATCATATCCTTTACATGTTCTCACTTGACCCCTTCGAGGACGGTATACTACTTGGCACTTCTCCCATGTGCATGCATAGGTATTGTCGGAATGCTGCGGACGTCGTGGAGGAGTGCAAGTGCCAAGGAACACCTACACCATCCGTCAGGGAAGCGTGGAAATGAAGACGCAAGAAGAAGAGCTGTCGAAGAAGCTCCAGCCACCGGACGACTGGTTGGCTTCGGACGTCCGGCTCCTGAAGATCCACCGGACGACTGGTCCAGACCGGACGACCGGTGTCCCTGCGCCCGAGCCAAACGAGCGGACGTCCGACACCACCGGATGACCGGTCCAGACCGGAAATCTGCTTCACCAGCATCTGAGCCAGAATGAGCAGACGACCGGCCCCTACCGGACGTCCAGCCGCCACGAGCCACTGGACGACCGGTCCCCAGCGGACGTCCGGTACCTGGCTGTGTCCAGTTGCGGGCTGAGGCCCATGTACCCCTTCACTTCACCCCCATTTGCACTAAGACTATAAATAGACCTCTCCCTCCTCCTTTCTAGGGTTAGCGTTGTGATAGCTCATTTGAGAGATAGAGCTACGCTCATCCATATCGGATCTACACCTTGAGAGAGACCGCGACCCCTCTTCGGAGAAGATCCACCTTTGGATTCAAGACCCCTTTCTAAGGGAAGATCCCCTTGTGGATTCAAGACCTCCTCACGGATAAGAACCGGCTACCTCTTGTATCCTCCGTTGTTGACTTTGGATCTTGTATCTCCCTTTGTGATCATGGATCTAGCGCATGTGTGATCATTCTTGTTGGTTTGAGTGTTCTCTTGTGTTCCCCTCGTGTTCTTCGCGTTCTTCGCGGGATCCGCTCCTTTTGTGAAAGATCGGGCCACTAGGGTTCTACCCTACATCACACCTACATCTCTCTGACACGCACATATGATGAGATGCCCCAATTCCCACATGAGGACAGCCACTACCACATCAGTGACATGAGTGACTCCACCATATGTGACATTGAGTGCATTTCCTATGAGAGGATGAGTGTGACCACCACTAGCCCCACACTTGAGAGCATGCCACACATCCTATGTGAGGTTGAGCGCCATTTGAGTGACTCCACCAACCATATGAGTGAGAGCATCCAAGAGGGAGTGAGTGATCCACAACACTTAGTGAGTGAGGTAGTTGAGATGGCATGTGAGGCCACTTTGATTTCTAACGACCTAACCTCTACTCCGAGTGTGTTTTCTTCTTTGGTGTTACGTCTCCTACATGACGACACGCCTATCCTCGACGAGTCCATACCTCCAATGGAGACGACGATGGCCATGGTGGAAGAAGATGCACCCCCACATGGTTCCATCAATATGAAGATGACCAAGACTTGGTCTTCGACACCTCACCTACAACACATGAGCGGTGCTCCAAAGGTAACATAGGCGATGGTGCTTCTCTTGTGATGTAGGGTAGAACCCTAATCGCCCGATCTTTCACAAAAGGAGCGGATCCCGCGAAGAACATGAGGAACACAAAGAGGGAAATGAGGGAAAATGAGGGAAATCACAAGGGGAAACACAAGAGGAACACTCAAACTAACAAGAACAAGTCACACATGTGCTAGATCCTCGGATACATAGAACGATACACGGTCCACGGACAACTAGGGATGATACAAAAGGGTAACCGTTTCTTCTCCGTGAGGAGGTCTTGATGTTCTTCCCTAAAGAGGGGTCTTGAACCCGCTTGGGGGATCTTCTCCGGTGGAGGCTCGAATCTCCGAGGAGAAGTTAACCAAGTGGATGAGCAAAGCTCTCTCACAAATATGAGCTAAACATTTGCTAACCCTAGAAAGTTGTACGGGATAGAGTATATAGTCTAGGGGGGTAGAAGGGGTACACAGGCCTCGGCCCTTTACTATTCGCAGACAGGGAGGCTAGACGTCCGGGCGTTCGCGGAGGGCCGTATGTCCGGGCGGTGGAGGCCGGATGTCCGGGCTGGTGAAGCTGGCCATGTTGCTCTCGGGTTCGGTGGGGTCCAGATTTTCGGGCAGGGGGCCGGATATCCAGGACCTCGGGAAGTGCCGGATGTCCGGGCTTGCGGGGCCGGATGTCCGGGGCCTGTAGGTACTTGGTGGTTGAGCAGCTGTAGAGGAAGGCATTCCAGGCGGCGGATGTCCGGGGCCTGGGAGTTGGCTCCTTCCGTTGGTTCTCCTCATCCGTGGACTTGGGGACTTGTCCGTCTTCATGCGTATCTTTGGGAGGACCCTCTTGGTACCTAATCATGCACAAAATCTCGGACTTAGGTATTAGCCATGTCTCATGCATACAAAGTGGAAGTTCGGAGAGGAGTGAGTTCACCCTATCTTTGATAGCCTTGGGTCGGGCTCATGTCATTGGTCCAAACGGTGCCGTTGGAGGTGTGGGTGCGTCCATGGGGATGATCTTGGGATGCTCCGCATCATCTCCCCTCCCTTGGGGAAGATCCGTCCTCGGATCGAAATCCTCATCACCATGGTAGGGCGAGAGATCTTTGATGTTGAAGATGTCGCTCACGGAGTACTTGTCATGAGGAATGTCGATCTTGTAAGTGTTATCGTTGTAGCGTGCAAGCACCTTGAATGGTCCATCTATGCGTGGTCGAAGTTTGGACTTGCGTTCTTGGGGAAAACGGTCCTTGCGAAGGTGTAGCCACACGAGGTCACCAATGTTGAAGATCATAGGGTGCTTGTTGACGTTGAGCTTGGTTGCAAGGCGTTGTACTTGGCGCTCGATGGTGTTTCTTGTATCTTCATGCACCTTCTTTATATGGGTCACTCTTGCACTTGCGTCCAAATTGATTCGCTCTTGGAGTGGTAGAGGTAGAATATCCAATGGTGACAAAGGGTTGAATCCGTAGACGACCTCGAAAGGGGACTTGCCGGTTGTTGAGTGTCTTGCTCGGTTGTACGCGAGCTCGGCGATGGGTAGACACTCCTCCCACTCCTTGATGTTCTTCTTGATGAGTACTCGAAGTAGAGCGGAGAGTGTGCGGTTTGTCACCTCCGTTTGGCCGTCGGTTTGAGGATGGTATGCCGAGGAGAAGAGTAGCTTGATTCCGAGCTTGGTGCATAGGGTCTTCAAAAAGTAGCTAAGGAACTTGACGTCGCGGTCCGAGACGATGGATTTTGGCACACCATGTGTAGGATCGAAAGTATGTCTAGAGGGCGGGGGGTGATTAGACTACTTGACCAAATAAAAAACTTAACCTTTTCCCAATTTTAGTTCTTGGCAGATTTTAGCTATTGTAGGACAAGTCAAGCAATCATCACACAATTCAAGCAAGCATGCAAAGAGTATATTGGCAGCGGAAAGTAAAGCATGCAACTTGCAAGAATGTAAAGGGAAGGGTTTGGAGAATTCAAACGCAATTGGAGACACGGATGTTTTTCCCGTGGTTCGAATAGGTGGTCCTATCCTACATCCACGTTGATGGAGACTTAAACCCACGAAGGGTAACGGTTGCGCGAGTCCACGGAGGGCTCCACCCACGAAGGGTAACGGTTGCGCGAGTCCACGGAGGGCTCCACCCATGAAGGGTCCACGAAGAAGCAACCACCCACAAAGGGTCCATGAAGAAGCAACCTTGTCTATCCCACCATGGTCATCGCCCATGAAGGACTTGCCTCACTAGCGGTAGATCTTCACGAAGTAGGCGATCTCCTTGCCCTTACAAACTCCTTGGTTCAACTCCACAATCTTGTCGGAGGCTCCCAAGTGACACCTAGCCAATCTAGGAGACACCACTCTCCAAGAAGTAACAAATGGTGTGTAGGTAATGAACTCCTTGCTCTTGTGCTTCAAATGATAGTCTCCCCAACACTCAACTCTCTCTCATACGATTTGGATCTGGTGGAAAGAAGATTTGAGTGGAAAGCGACTTGGGGAAGGCTAGAGATCAAGATTCATATGGTAGGAATGGAATATCTTGGTCTCAACACATGAGTAGGTGGTTCTCTCTCAGAACATATGAGTTGGAATTGTGTATGTGTTCTGATGGCTCTCTCCACGAATGAAGAGGAGGTGGAGGGGTATATATAGCCTCCACACAAAATCCAACCGTTACACACAGTTTTCCAATCTAGGTGGGACCAAATCAAAAAACTCGGTCGGACCGAAAAGGTAAACCTAGTGACCGTTAGAGATTTTCAGTGGGACTGACATGCAACTCGGTAGGACCGATATGGTTAGGGTTTGGGCATAACATAATCTCGGTGAGACCGATTACACAAACTCGGTGGGACCGATTTTGGTAATAAGCTAACCAGAGAGTTGGTCAGGCAAACTCGGTGGGACCGATTTGCTCTTTCGGTGAGACCGAAAAGTTACAAAAAGGAAACACTGAATTTACATTGCAATCTCGGTGGGACCGATTCGCTCTTTCGGTGAGACCGAAAATTTACGAAAGGGAAACAGAGAGTTTGCAATCCCATCTCAGTGAGACCGAGATCCCTATCGGTAGAACCGAATTGCTAGGGTTTGGCAGTGGCTTATGACAAGTGAAACTCGGTGGCGCCGGATAGAAAGAATCGGTAGGACCGAGTTTGGCTTAGGATTTAGGTCATATGTGGAAGTGGGAAAGTATTTGAGGGTTTTGGAGCATATCACTAAGCACATGAAGCAAGAGGCTCATTAAGCAACACCTCATCCCTCCTTGATAGTATTGGCTTTTCCTAAAGACTCAATGTGATCTTGGATCACTAGATTATAAAATGAAGAGTCTTGAGCTTTTGAGCTTGAGCCAATCCTTTGTCCTTAGCATTTTGAGGGTTCCACTTTCACATCCATGCCATGCCAATCATTGAGCTTTCCTGAAATAATCATCTTGGAATAGGATTAGCTCAATGAGCTATATGTTGTTATGAATTACCAAAACCACCTAGGGATAGTTGCACTCTCAATCTCCCCCTTTTTGGTAATTGATGACAACATATAGATCAAAGCTTCGACAAATGATAATAAGCATGAAATATATCATTGCTTTGAGAAGTATCTGACAAGTGAGAGCTCCCCCTAAATTTGTGCATATTTAAAATTTGCTTTAGACTGCAAATTCACAAAGAGTTAGAATCATGGGTTACTCTTCCATGTCACATACATCTTGGTGGAGTGCTTAAAACGATAAGAATGAAATACATGCACTCATCACCAAGAATAGTGAATGATCACATAAGATAGATAAGATGATAATATTAAGCAAACATTTAGTGTAGCTTATGATCAAACACATGATCATCAATGTCTCACGAGCAAAGACATAGTATCTCACACAAAAGAAAACAAAGTTCGAAAAACCACAAAATAAAACAAGAGAGAATAAAAGCAACACTCTTTCTCGAAGGCTATGATCTATACATTTTCTCCCCCTTTGGCAACAAGTTACCAAAAAGTTCCTAGAAAATGCATAGTGCTAAGTCGACACTCAGGCTTGATCTTCAGGTGGTGGTGGAGTCCAGAGCACTCCAAGGATGAAGCCTTCTGTAGACGTGGTCGGAGTCGAGGCTGAAGTGGACGCTGGAGTTGGTGGAATTGAGGCTGTAGCTGGTGCAGAAGTGGTGGCTCTGGTGTCAGCAACTGGCACTGCATATGATCTCTGAGCTCTTGGCGCTCTCGCAAATGCATCAGTTGTAGTCTTGCCTCTCCTCTCCTGCATGTCATCCTGGAGCTGCTCCACTGCAGTCTGTCCTGCACTCCAGGGTAGTACTCTTCGTTGTCCTTGATGTATTGCCAATCAACCCATCTCATATCACAGACAATTGGCTTCTTGTCTAGCAGCACTGTCTCATAAAAGTCTTGCTGCTCCTTGGTGTGAAACCTGTAGTCAACTGCAGTCCTTCTCCTTGAAGCATACAGGTCTGCTTCTCTCCACTTCCTCAGCCCTGAGTCTCTCCTGAGCTTCATATCCTCAGCCACAGGATGAGCATCGTTGTGGTCTGGGATCTTGGGCTTGAGCTTTCTAAGAACATTCTCTTCTTCTTCTGCAGCTTCAGGCACTGGGGCCTTGTTCTTCTCAGTAGCTGGGATGCTTCTTGTGTTCCTCTTTGGCTTTGGCTTTGGAGCTGGCTTGGCCTTGGAAGCAGCTGCCCCTGTTCTTATGGCATCACCCATCAGCTTGGGTGCCTTAGGTGCTGGTGCAGCAACCTCTTCTTCTTCCTCTTCTTCCATGATGGAAGCCTTTCCAAGCACTCTGGCTACGGTCTTCTTCACCCTTTCCTTCCTTTTCTTGCCTTCAGCAGCAACTGGCTCTATGGGAGTGGGCTTCTCAGAAATCTTGATTGAAGCTCTGGCCTTTGGCATAGGCTGCCTGCCTGCTGGCCTTTTGATCTTTAACCGTGGCTTTGTGCCCTGAGCTGGCTCAACTCTCATGGAAGTTGCTTCCTCTTCTGCCACATAATCCTCATCTTCTGAGTTTGAGGTTCTCTTCTTTCTCTGTCTTGTGGCAGCTTTAGGCAGATTGCTAGGGGTGCTCCTGCTGCCATCATCTGAGGAACTTGAGGGACTAGTGCCCTCACTCATCTGCACTTGCTGCTCTGACAAGTTCTGGCTATCACTTTGGTCTGACATGATGCAAACTCTGACTGCTGACCCTGTGAATAGGTTATAGATGAGATAGAGTGGATAAGCATCACAAAATGCAGAGATTTTTGCAAAAGAATAATTCAAAAACTTAGTTTTAGTTTCCCACTGAAATCATCTCGGATCTACCGATTTTTAAACTCGGTGATACCGAAGCAGTTTTGGAACCTAAACTAGTGAACTCGGTCAGACCGAGTCACAGTTCGGTGGCACCGAGACTGCTAGGGTTTCACAGAGTTCCAAAATCGGTCACACCGATAAGTAATTCTCGATCAGACCGAGTCTCACTTGTGCAATGGCATAAGCCAAATCGGTGCGACCGAGTTTTTCAACTCGGTGGGTCAGAGATGGTTTCGGCGGAAACCTAACCCTAAAATTTTCAAATCAAAACTAATCTATGAACGCATTGACTGGACAGGAGTGTTTCAATCGTGGCAAGAATCATGATGATCACAATGTGCTAAGAATTAGATTGGGGAATAGCACAAAGATCGAGTCCATACCCTAGTTCGGCGAAGACTCGCTACGGCGACAATGGTGGGGTAGAATTCCGTTGACGGCGATGGAGACCAGCGACTGGAGGTGGCTGGCGGCGAGGAGACGATCCGGAGACCAAGTTGGCAGAGCAGGCTATCGCGCGGGCGAAGGGGTTCGGAGAAATTTCCAAATTTTTTGCCCGTGACTATATATAGCCCGACCCTGTCGGTGTGACCGAGTGGAATGACTCGGTGGCACCGAGATGCAAAACTGTACACAGTTATTGCAACTCGGTGTGACCGAATGGTTCAAATAGGTTGCACCGAGATCTAAAACATAGATCAACTTAATGATCTCGGTAGGACCGAAAGTAGGGTATCGGTCAGACCGAGAATCATAAAGAGATTTTGGAAGTTTAAGTCTATGACGAATCGGGGACTCCGAGTGCTCCTCACACAGAGTGGTTCGAATCTGACTTGATCAAATTTTGTGATGTAGCATGAATAGAGTTTGAGACGAGAAAAGCATAGATAGCTAGAGGAGGTTCTTAGGCATTCTTGTCCATCCACTTGGCAAAAGGAAATAAAACCGAACAATCAAAACAACAAGTGGATGTCCTCGAATGAGTAAAATATGTAACCAGCATGCTCACACAATAAGATGGCAAATGAAATATGTGACAAGGCATGCACAACCAATTCTAGAATCTACCAAGCAAATTGCAATGACAAGGTCATCTATATATGAGTATATTGACTTAGGAGTCAAGTGAGAACACTTGATCATAGGTCATACTCATCGTTTAAGCTCAAGTGGGGTTACCACTTTTACATAAAGCATTGTTGTGTTCACATCTTTATAGTTGCTTTAGCTCAAGTCTTAGAGTAAAGCTCCCACTAGATGTGATATCCCCCCTTAGAGGGATGAACTAACCTCGGGTTTTGTTGATGATGACTTCATGTAGATGTTGAAGATTTGGATGCTCAATGTTGATGTAGATCACTTGGAGCTATCCCTTTGAGTGAATTGCACTTTCAATACCTACATGGGTTAGTCCCGCAAGGAACAAACAAGGATATCCATAGACATAGAGTGATGCACACATAAGATGATGTCCATGAAAACTTTTAGGTTACCTTGTCCCTTATCTTACCAACAAGAGGATTTGTGACTCCTTGAACTAGTACAAGATGTGGAAGTTGATTGCACTTGTTCTTGCCAAAATGATAAGAGTGAAGTATGTTGGCGGAGTCACCCTCAAGAACTCTCTAGTTCTTCTTCTTTTGGATCCACACCATCTTGATGGGAATCCTTGGAGTTGTAGTCGTACTTGATGATGTGGAACTTGAAGTAGTCTTGGGAATCCACTTGACTAAGGTCTTAGGAGCTTCTTCAAATGCATCAATTTCCTCTTGAAGCTTGTCCTTGCCTTTTTGCTTGTAGTCTTGTGGTGGAAGATCATCTTGAGCTTGTGTCCCCTTGAAAGAAGTATCATACTTTTCTTGTTGAGGAACAAACTTTGTCTTGGGGTATTGATCTTCTTCCCACTCAACTCCATTGGCATTGAACTTTCGTTCAAAACCAACACCTTGATTCTTCCAGTGCATTCCATGCTTGCGCACAGTTTCCTCGAATTGCTTACTCCCGGCAAGGTTTTTGTACACTCCTTTCTCTATAATTCCCTTCAATAAGCTATTTTCTTGCTCAATTGTAACTTGGCTAAGAGAATCATTAGTGGAATCAAGAGAACTACTAGAAGCAACAATATTGGATTTAGCATGATCATTGTTACTCCTAGAGGAAGAATCTTTCTTGTTCTTGTTACTAGACTTGACTTGAGGCATGTAAGTGGATAAGAGTAAATGCTTGGCAATGTAAGGAGAACTTTTCTTGCGGAGATCATCATTGATTGCTTTTAAGAACTCATGCTCTTGCTCAAGATTGAGCTTTTCAAAGCATAATTTCTCATGAGCTCTTAAAAGTTCTCGATGATCTTTGAAGATAGTTTCATGAGCTAACTTAAGAGTGTTTAGTTCTTTAGTTAGAGCCTCAATCTTCTCCTTATCATTGTCATTCATTTTATCTTGATTAGCATGATTAATTGACGTTTCATCATAGTATTCATCACTAGAGTTGTCAACAAGAAAATCATCACCTAACAAGTCATCTTCATCACTATTGAAATCAACATACTCAGGGTGTGTTACCTTAGGACCTTTGGTCATGAAGCATCTTCCAATTCCTTCATTTGGTGAGTCAATGATGTCGTAGGAGTTGGTTGACACAAGTGCTAGACCGGCAACACCTTCATCTTGAGTATCTTCGGAGTTGGAGTGATAACTTCTCTCGGAGTGGCTGTCGGAGTCGGAGCCGGATACCCATTCACCAACATGAGATTGATGTCTTCGTTTTGTGTAGCTCCTTGATGATTTTTCCTTCCTTTCCGAATCCTTGCTTCTCCGTGAGTATCTTCATTCATAATGATCATCTATACTCCTTCTCTCTCTTGGTGGTGATTCTTTGCTTCTTCTTTTTGGAGAATCTTCTCTTCTCTTGTAGGGAGTCGTACACTCATTGGAATAGTGTCCGAGTCTTCCACAACTGTAGTAGTTTCGCTCTCGACTAGAAGATCTTTTGTCATTGTAGGACCTTGACTTGAAGCTTCTATCTTTGCTTCTACTCTTGTAGAACTTGCTGAAGTTCTTCACCATTAAGCTCAATTCTTCATTGAAGTTTTGTTTCTCACTTGATGATGTAGGGGCTTCACATGAGGCTTTGTAGGCACCACTTGATTTGTTGTGAAGTTCCTCTTTATCCTTAAGTGACATCTCATGGGCAACAATTTTTCCAATCACCTCTGTTGGCTTGAGATCTTTGTAATTGGGCAGCACTTGGATCAATGTGCACACGGTATCATATTTTCCATCCAAGGCTCTTAGAATCTTCTTGATGATGAATCTATCAGTCATCTCTTCACTTCCAAAGCCGGCAATCTCATTTGTGATGAGAGCAAGCCTAGAGTACATTTCAGCGACACCTTCACCATCCTTCATTTTGAACTTGTCAAGTTGACTTTGAAGCACATCCAACTTGGATTCCTTGACGGAGTCGGTACCTTCGTGCATATCAATCAAAGTGTCCCAAATTTCCTTTGCATTCTCAAGACAGCTGATTTTGTTGAATTCTTCGGGGCACAATCCGTTGAAGAGAATATCACAAGCTTGACCATTGTATTGCAACATCTTCAACTCATCCGCGGTAGCTTCACGGTTTGGTTCTTTCCCATCAAAGAAGTCACCTTGCAAACCAACACACACAATAGCCCAAACGGCGGGGTTATGTCCAAGAATATGCATTTTCATTTTATGCTTCCAACTAGCAAAATTAGTACCATCAAAGTAAGGACCTCTACGGTGATAATTTCCCTCGCTAGACGCCATACTCTCCTAGGTTGTGAAACCAGGGCTATGACCACCAAAAGCTATGGAGATCAAAGCAAATGGAGACCAAAGCTCTGATACCACTTGTAGGATCGAAAGTATGTCTAGAGGGGGGGGGGTGATTAGACTACTTGACCAAATAAAAAACTTAACCTTTTCCCAATTTTAGTTCTTGGCAGATTTTAGCTATTATAGGACAAGTCAAGCAATCATCACACAATGCAAGCAAGCATGCAAAGAGTATATTGGCAGCGGAAAGTAAAGCATGTAACTTGCAAGAATGTAAAGGGAAGGGTTTGGAGAATTCAAACACAATTGGAGACACGGATGTTTTTCCCGTGGTTCGGATAGGTGGTGCTATCCTACATCCACGTTGATGGAGACTTCAACCCATGAAGGGTAACGTTTGCGCGAGTCCACGGAGGGCTCCACCCACGAAGGGTAATGGTTGCGCAAGTCCACGGAGGGCTCCACCCATGAAGGGTCCATGAAGAAGCAACCACCCACAAAGGGTCCACGAAGAAGCAACCACCCACAAAGGTTCCACGAAGAAGAAACCTTGTCTATCCCACCATGGCCATCGCCCACGAAGGACTTGCCTCACTAGCGGTAGATATTCACGAAGTAGGCGATCTCCTTGCCCTTACAAACTCCTTGGTTCAACTCCACAATCTTGTCGGAGGCTCCCAAGTGACACCTAGCCAATCTAGGAGACACCACTCTCCAAGAAGTAACAAATGGTGTGTAGGTAATGAACTCCTTGCTCTTGTGCTTCAAATGATAGTCTCCCCAACACTCAACTCTCTCTCATAGGATTTGGATCTAGTGGAAAGAAGATTTGAGTGGAAAGCAACTTGGGGAAGGCTAGAGATCAAGATTCATATGGTAGGAATGGAATATCTTGGTCTCAACACATGAGTAGGTGGTTCTCTCTCAGAACATATGAGTTGGAATTGTGTATGTGTTCTGATGGCTCTCTCCACGAATGAAGAGGAGGTAGAGGGGTATATATAGCCTCCACACAAAATCCAACCGTTACACACGGTTTTCCAATCTCGGTGGGACCGAATCAAAAAACTCGGTTGGACCGAAAAGGTAAACCTAGTGACCGTTAGAGATTTTCGGTGGGACTGACATGCAACTCGGTAGGACCGATATGGTTAGGGTTTGGGCATAACATAATCTCGGTGAGACCGATTACACAAACTCGGTGGGACCGATTTTGATAGTAAGCTAACCAGAGAGTTGGTCAGGCAAACTTGATGGGACCGATTTGCTCTTTCGGTGAGACCGAAAAGTTACAAAAAGGAAACACTGAATTTACATTGCAATCTCGGTGGGACCGATTCGCTCTTTCGGTGAGAATGAAAAGTTACGAAAGGGAAACAGAGAGTTTGCAATCCCATCTCGGTGAGACCGAGATCCCTATCGGCAGAACCGAAATGCTAGGGTTTGGCAGTGGCTTATGACAAGTGAAACTCGGTGGCGCCGGATAGAAAGAATCGGTAGGACCGAGTTTGGCTTAGGGTTTATGTCATATGTGGAAGTGGGAAAGTAGTTGACGGTTTTGGAGCATATCACTAAGCACATGAAGCAAGAGGCTCATTAAGCAACACCTCATCCCTCCTTGATAGTATTGGCTTTTCCTAAAGACTCAATGTGATCTTGGATCACTAAAATATAAAATGAAGAGTCTTGACCTTTTGAGCTTGAGCCAATCCTTTGTCCTTAGCATTTTGAGGGTTCCACTTTCACATCCATGCCATGCCAATCATTGAGCTTTCCTGAAATAATCATCTTGGAATAACATTAGCTCAATGAGCTATATGTTGTTATGAATTACCAAAACCACCTAGGGATAGTTGCACTTTCACCATGGAGACACAAAATTTCCCTACAAAATATATTGGCAAAATGTGAAGCATCGTCTATCTTGTGGCAAGGAATAAAATGTGCCATTTTTGAGAAACGGTCCACAATGACAAATATGGAACTTTCCCTTTTCGAGTTCTAGGCAAACCAAGTACAAAGTCCATGCTAATGTCTTCCCATGGTTGGTATGGAATTGGTAAAGGCATATAGAGAGCATGAGATTGAGCTTTGGACTTAGCTTTGCGACATGTAGAACACCGGTTGGTGAAGCGATTGACGTCCCGAAACATCTTTGGCCAAAAGTAGCTCTTCGAGAGCGTGGCGAATGTCTTGTCGCGTCCAAAGTGTCCCATTAAGCCCCCTCCATGCGATTCCTGCAAAAGCAACAAGCGAAGAGATGACTCGGGGATGCAAAGTTTGTTAGCTCTCATAAGATAGCCGTCTTTGATGTAATAGCATTCCCAAGATGTATTCGACAAACACTTGGCATAAGGAGTAGCAAAAGTTGCATCATGCTCATACAAGTCTTTAATATGCTTGAAGCCAATGACATCTAACTCAAGTTGCGTGACAAGCATGCATATGCGGGGAAGAGCATCTGCTACTATGTTTTCTTTACCCTTGATGTACTTGATGACATAGGGAAAAGACTCAATAAATTCACTCCATTTAGCATGACGCTTGTTCAACTTAGTTTGTCCCTTAAGATACTTGAGAGTCTCATGATCAATATGAATGATAAACTCATGGGGACGAAGGTAATATTCCCATTCACGCAAAATGTGGACTAAAGCATATAGCTCTTTGTCATAGATGGGATAATTGAGTTGCGCTCCAGAAAGTTTCTCACTAAAGTAAGCTATGGGGCACTTCTCTTACGTTAACACACCTCCTATGCCATTACCACTAGCATCGCAATGAATTTCAAAAGGCTTGTCGAAGTTTGGTAAAGCAAGCACGGGAGCATGAGTAAGCAAATTCTTAAGCTCATTGAATGCGGTATCTTGGGATGGTCCCCAAACAAAAGGCGCATTCTTCTTGCTCAAAGCATGGAAAGGCGAAGCAATGGTGCTAAAATCCTTCACAAAGCGACGATAGAAGCCCGCAAGGCCAAGAAAACTACGTACTTGATGCAAGTTGGTTGGTTGCGGCCAAGTCTTAATAGCATTAATCTTGGACTCATCAACATGAACACCCTTAGAAGAAACAACAAAACCCAAGAAAATGAGCTTATCAACACCAAAAAGGCATTTCTCCATATTAGCATAGGGGCGCTCTTTTCTAAGAGTTTGTAAAATGGTGCGGACATGGGTGACATGCTCTTTGATAGATTTGCTAAACACAAGGATATCATCAAAGTAGACCACAACAAATATACCAATGTAAGGGAGAAAGACGTGATTCATGAGGCGCATAAAAGTGCCCGGTGTTTCCGAAAGACCCATAGGCATGACTAACCACTCATACAAACCAAACTTGGTTTTGAAGGCGTTTTTCCATTCATCACCCTCTTGTATGCGGATTTGATAGTAATCACTCTTAAGATCATTTTTGGAAAATATAGTGGCACCACTAAGCTCATCAAGCGTATCATCTAGGCATGGAATGGGATACCTATAGCGAACGGTGATAGCATTGATAGGTCTACAATCGGAGCACATGCGAAAACTACCATCACGTTTTGGCACACGAATGACCGGAATGGCACAAGGGCTCAAACTTTCACGCACATGTCCATGGTCTATGAGATGCTTTACTTGCCTTTGTATTTCTTTTGTTTCGTCGGGGTTGACATGGTATGGAGCTTTGTTCGGAAGAGGTGCTCCGGGATGATGTCGATTCGGTGCTCAATGCCTCGTAGAGGAGGTAGACCCAGAGGTAGCTCAGCGGGAAAAACATCTTGAAATTCCTGCAAAAGAGAAGACAACACTAGAGGAAGAGTGTGAGAAGTTTTAGTTTGTGGTGGATTGTCCTTGCACACGAGGACGTAGTGTAGGACACTAGATGGGTTCTCACACACTTCTCTCATCTCATGTTTGGTGGCAAATAGAACTAGGTTCTTGTTTTCGCTCATCGTGGAGGCACTCAATTTTGGCTTGTGGTGCTCACTCTCGTTTTGGTGGCTCGCTCTCTCACTATGATCTCCACGATGGGTGGCTTGCTTGTCGGCGATCACTTGACTTGGCGACATTGGACGGAGCACGTACTCCTTGCCCTTCATCTTGAAGATGTAGTTGTTCGTTTGGCCATTGTGTATGACTCCTCTATCAAATTGCCATGGCCGTCCAAGGAGAAGATGACAAACGGTCATTGGAACGACGTTGCACTCCAAGGTGTCTTCGTAGGCGCCGATCTTGAAGGAGACTTGTACTAGGTGCTCGACTTGGATAGTGCCGCAGTCACTAAGCCATTGCACTTTGTATGGATGTGGATGCTTCGTCTTGGGAAATTGGAGCTTGGAGCAAAGTTCTTCACTTGCGAGATTATGACAACTCCCTCCATTGATGATGACCTTGACAGATCGGCCATTGATGCCGGACTTGGTGTGGAATATGTGGCAGTGTTGGTCTTCTTCTTTGTGATGTTGGAGAGTCAAGACTTTGGAGACAACAAGTGCGGGACTTGAGTCTTCATCACAAAAGACTTGTTCCTCTTCATTGTTCACTTGGCGGTGCATGGCGTCTTGCTCGAGGGCTTCCATTTCGCCTTCGCTCATGGAGTCATAAGTGCCATCGTCGTTGAAGACCATGGTTCTGATGAGGACATCAATACCATTGTTACACCCATAGCCCCTGCTGCTATACATACTGGACCAATTACTAGAGCTCGCGCACGCCAATTGAATTATCAGGAACTTTCGTCTCTTGGTAACGATTCTAATGTTCATGAGAATATGATGCTGCCTAAATTGGATACATTTGTTTTGCTTACAAATGAAGGTCCTAGCTTGGATAAGAAAGATGAACCTTGGAGCAAGTTCAAGCATGGAGATGATGGGATGCGCAAGGGGAACAAGAACGGAGTTACAAGTGATGATTCCAGGACTCTGAAGCCACCATAATTAGTGCATGAAGCATGGGACGAAATACACAAGATGCCACTTCATAAATTTCGTCCAGAGGCTATTCTAGGTGCTGTGTCACCTTATTATTGGGCCAGGCCCATGTATTTTCGAAGTACTTAAGTATAGGCTGTTTTTAGAGTCCGTATGTGTGGGGAAACAAGAGTTAGGGTTGGTTTCGGACTCCTCCACCAAGGGCCACGAAATTCCCCCTCTCTCCTCCATATATACAGCCCTTAGGGCATCGTTTCGACTTTGGGTTTTGTTTAGATTAAAAGTTCGCCATAGCTGCAACTTCTCGTACTTCGTTTGTGTCCAACGACCAGACCAAGACGTCACAGAACCCCACCTTGATCAATAAAGGTTTCATCTTATATTCTCAATATCCAGATTGCAATCTCAGTTTCTTGCTTATTCTTCATTTGCTTGCAAGAAATAGACCCTCATGGTCAGGTTGATTGTGCTCCGGCATGGTCAATAACCCCTCGGAAGTTGGTTTAGCGATTGCTAAGGTGCGACGTCTCGCACATTCATAGTCGGATCTTCAAGGTCGACTCCCACAGAAACGATAGCCACCATCTCATCGAAACATCGGGACACCTTTGCCTCTATCAAGTGGAATTGATTTTCAGGTTGCTCGGTGAGATTTTCCAGTTTTTCATAGTTTAGATCGAGTCTGTTCTTCATACCTACAGTCCACGAAAAAAGCCAAAAAAATTAGGGTTAGTTCATCATATCCGAACCAATCTGAGCCTTTGCATAGTCTTCTTAGTTTTTTGCATTGTTGAATTTGCGCTTGCATCGTCGTGTCTAGTTGCTGGTCTTAGAGTCTAGTCTTTTAGAGTTTCGAGTTCTGGTCATAAGTTGTCACGCCGCCGCCGCACCATCATGATCGCTCCTGCCATCTACCACCACCGCTTATCCGCCATCGATCTGTATCCATATACCACCACCAATCCGTCTCCATATACCATCACCAATCTGTATCCATATACCCCCACCAATCCGTATCCATATACCACCACCGCTGCCACATCCTACCATCATATATCCACTACCAATTCGAGTTCCTTTCATATTAGGTTTGTTTTCGAGGTCCATCTAATTTCCGATTCGTGTTTCCTTGCCTGAGTAGGTCTCGAGAAAAAAATATTTTCACAGGCAAAAATATTTTTTCCCTATACTATTTTTTAGGCTTTTCTGAGTCTTTTGAGCCACGTGCCATCATAGTGATATTTTGTTGCACTTTTTCGTCGTTGCTGCCCTGATTTCCGAAAAAAGTCAAAAAAAATTCGTGCCCATCCTATCAGTTTGACGAGGGAAGAGTTTTGAGACACTCGCCATTATAGTGATTTTTCGCAAAAAAAAGAGGAGCGCAAAAGAAAGAGAAGCGCAAAAAAAGAGCGAAAAAAAGTTCCAGAGTGTCCTTTTCCCTTGTTTACGTGCAGCGCCTTGATTTTGTTAGTGTTCTAGGCTCGCGTCTCTAGCACGGTCTAGCCTAGGACCAGCACAGTACCGTCGTTGAGAGTTTATTCAACTTTGCATCTCTGAATTGATTATTGCTGTCCCTTTTTGCTACCATATTATAAGCCTTCCCAGCTCCATATACATCTACTCATGCGCTTGACTCTCCCTGCTAATTGCTCTATCCAAGCTTTGAGAGTTTTGGCTACGACGGTTACCGATCACCGCCTGCTGCTGGTTAAGAACTGGTAAGAATTTGAGATTTGCTTGACGGATTTGTGACAACCACCACCTCTTGTTAGCAGTCTGTAGGATCATATTCTTGTGTGCTTCTATTGCTGCTAACCATGGCAGGATCACAAGCCGACGAGACTGGCTGGGAGAACCTGACGAATAAGGAGTTGCATGATAAATTTCAGCAAATGATGAGTGGACAAGTGCAAGATGTGCTAAACAGATTTGAAGAAGCCATGGAGAAGATATATGGCATGGAGAAGACGTTCGAAACAAAGATCGATAACAGGTTTAATGAATTGCTCGCGCGTCTTCCACCATCACCACCGGCTGCCCCTAACGCACCTCTACAACAACAACAACAACAACAACGTCGCTTTCCAAATCAAGTGGGACGAGCACAACACATTCCCATTGACCCTGGGCAAAATTCTGGTGCCGCTATTGATGCTTCTGCCGCTCCTGCTGCTACTGGAGAGGTGGAGGACCATTACGAGGATGAGGTTGACCAAAATCAGAACTACGTGCAACCACCAGCACCACCACCACCAGGTCGTCCTCATGCATATCATCGCAATGGTAGGGCTGCACCACCACCTGACGTACATGACCATCGTCCTGAACTAAAATTGAATATTTCACCATATGAGGGTAGATATGTTCCTGATACATATCTTACTTGGGAGTTAGAAACTGAACAACAATTTACATGTTTACAATATCCTGAGGAGAGACGTGTTCCTGCTGCTGTTTGTGCTTTCACTAGCTTTGCATGTGTTTGGTGGTCTGAACATTGTAGATTATATCCTATTCCAGCTACTTGGACTGCTTTGAAAACTGCTATGCGTACTCGTTGGGTTCCACCATATTATCAACGTGAATTACTTCAAAAATTGTAGCGTTTGAGACAAGGAAATTTTTTTGTAGAAGAATATTATTAGGAATTACAAACTGGCATGATTAGATGTGGTATTGTTGAGGAGAATGAAGCTATGCTTGCTCGTTTTATGGGTGGATTAAATAGAGAGATTCAGACCATTCTAGAGTATAAGGAGTATACTAATATCACTCGTTTATTCCATCTTGCTTTTAAAGCTGAACGTGAAGTGCAGGATCGACAGGCATTGGTGCAAACTAACTTTTCTGCAGGTGCCACCTCCAGCCGTGATACAAGAAAGCAGGCACAACCACCACTATCTGCCAAGAGCACACCTATCGGACCTGCGCAGAGCTCTTCTTCTTCCATGGCACCAACAGGGCACACAAGTGATGTTATTTGTCGTCGTTGTAAGGGAAGAGGACATTTTGCGAGAGAATGCCAATCTCAGCGTGTGATGATTGCTACTGAGGATGGTGGGTATGAGTCCTCTAGTGACTACGATGAGGAGACTTTGGCCCTTATTACACATGAAGAACACGGTGGAGAGGATTCTGATCATGAAACGCAATACATGGCTGCTGAAGATGCTGACAGGTATGAATGTTTAGTTGCTCAACGTTTTTTGAGTGTGCAGGTTGCACAAGCTGAGCAAAATCAGAGGAATAATCTGTTTCATACAAAGGTTGTTGTGAAGGAACGTTCTGTTCGCCTCATCATAGATGGAGGGAGCTGCAATAACTTGGCTAGCATGGAGATGGTGGAGAAGCTATCTCTCACCACAAGACCACATCCACATCCTTACTACATACAATGGTTCAACAACAGCGGCAAGGTTAAGGTAACACGTACTGTTCGTGTGCATTTTAGTATCTGTACATATGCTGATTATGTTGATTGTGATGTGGTACCTATGCAAGCATGTTCCTTATTACTTGGTAGACCATGGCAATTTGATAAAAAATCTATACACCATGGTAGAAACAATCAGTATACTCTTGTTGATAAGGATAAAAATATTACTTTGCTTCCTATGACTCCTGATTCCATTTTGAAAGATGATATAAATAGAGCTAATAAAGCAAAAGAGGAGACAAATAAAAGTGAAAATCAGATTGTGGCAAAAGACTTTGAGCAACAAATGCAGCCTAATAATAAACCATCTAGTGTTGCTTCTGAAATTAAATTGAAAAGGCAAGTTTAATTGCCACCAAATCTGATATTGATGATTTAGATTTTAGCAAATCTGTTTGCTATGCTTTTGTGTGCAAAGAGGCATTATTTTAATTCGAGGACGTGCCTTCCTCTTTGCCTCCTGCTGTCACTAACATTTTGCAGGAGTTTGCTGACGTCTTTCCACAAGATGTGCCACCGGGATTACCACCTATTCGAGGGATTGAGCATCAAATTGACTTAATTCCCGGTGCATCATTACCTAACCATGCACCATACCATACCAATCCAGAGGAGACGAAGGAGAATATGCGTCAAGTACAAGAACTGCTCGGCAAAGGTTATATACGTGATTCCCTTAGTCCTTGTGCTGTTCCTATCATTTTAGTGCCAAAAAAGGATGGTACGTCACATATGTGTGTTGATTGTAGAGGCATTAATAATATTACTATTCGTTATCGTCATCCTATTCCTAGGCTAGATGATATGCTTGATGAATTGAGTGGCTCTATAATATTCTCCAAAGTTGATTTGCATAGTGGATACCATCAAATTCGCATGAAATTGGGAGATGAATGGAAAACAACATTAAAAACTAAGTTTGGATTATATGAGTGGTTAGTCATGCCTTTTGGCTTAACTAATGCACCTAGTACTTTCATGAGGTTAATGAACGAAGTTTTACGTGCTTTCATCGGACGATTTGTGGTAGTTTACTTTGATGACATATTGATTTATAGCAGATCTTTGGAGGAACATTTGGAACATTTACGTGCTGTTTTTATTGCTCTACGTGATGCACGTTTGTTTGGTAACCTTGGAAAGTGCACCTTTTGCACCGACCGAGTATCTTTTCTTGGCTATGTTGTTACTCCACAGGGAATTGAAGTTGATAAAGCCAAGATTGAAGCTATTGAGAGTTGGCCGCAGCCCAAAATGGTCACACAAGTAAGGAGTTTCCTTGGCCTTGCTGGTTTCTATAGGCGTTTTGTGACAGATTTCGGCACCATTGCTGCACCTCTCAACGAGCTCACAATGAAGGATGTGCCTTTTGTTTGGGGTACCGCACAGGAAGAAGCCTTCACGGTATTGAAAGATAAGTTGACACATGCTCCTTTACTCCAACTTCCTGATTTTAATAAGACTTTTGAGATTGAATGTGATGCTAGTGGAATTGTATTAGGAGGTGTGTTATTACAAGATGGCAAACCTGTTGCATACTTTTCTGAAAAATTAAGTGGGCCTAGTCTGAACTATTCTACTTATGACAAAGAATTATATGCTCTTGTTTGGACCTTAGAAACATGGCAACATTATTTATGGCCCAAGGAATTTGTTATACATTCTGATCATGAATCTTTGAAACACGTTAAAAGTCAAGCAAAACTGAACCGTAGACATGCTAAATGGGTTGAATTCATTGAGACTTTTCCTTATGTCATTAAACACAAGAAGGGTAAATAAAATTTTATTATTGATGCATTGTCTCGTCGTTATACTATGCTTTCACAACTTGACTTTAAAATATTTGGTTTGGAGACCATCAAAGATTGATATGTGCATGATGCTGAATTTAAAGTTGTATTGCAGAATTATAAGGAAGGGAGAACTTGGAACAAGTTCGTTCTTAACGATGGATTTGTGTTTCGTGCTAACAAGCTATGCATTCCAGCTAGCTCCGTTCGTCTTTTGTTGTTGCAGGAGGCGCATGGAGGAGGACTAATGGGACACTTTGGCGTGAAGATGACGGAGTACGTACTTGCTACACATTTCTTTTGGCTAAAGATGAGACGGGATGTTGAGCGTTTTGTTGCTCGCTTCACTACATGTCAAAAAGCTAAGTCACAACTCAATCCTCATGGTTTATATATGACTTTGCCCGTACCTAGTGTTCCTTGGAAGGATATATCTATGGACTTTGTTTTAGGTTTACCTCGAACAAAGAAGGGGAGGGATAGCATATTTGTTGTCGTGGATAGGTTCTCAAAAATGGCACACTTTATACCATGTCATAAAAGCGATGATGCTGTTAATGTTGCTGATTTGTTCTTTCGTGAAATTATTCGCTTGCATGGTGTGCCAAATACTATTGTTTCAGATCGTGATACTAAATTTCTAAGCCACTTTTGGAGATGTTTATGGGCTAAGTTGGGGACTAAACTGCTTTTTAGTACTACTTGTCACCCCCAAATTGATGGACAAACTGAAGTAGTCAATATAACATTGTCTACTATGCTTAGGGCTAGTTGAAGAATAACAAGAAAATGTGGGAAGAATGCTTGCCTCATATTGAATTTTCTTATAATCGTTCATTGCATTCTACTACTAAGATGTGCCCTTTTGAAATTGTGTATGGTTTCCTACCTCGTGCACCTATTGATTTGTTGCCTCTTCCATCTTCGGAGAAGGTTAATTTTGATGCTAAAGAACGTGCTGAATTGATTTTAAAAATGCATGAGTTAACTATGGAAAACATTGAGCGTATGAATGATAAATATAAACTTGCTCGAGATAAGGGTAGAAACCATGTTGTGTTTCCACCTGGAGATCTTGTTTGGTTACATTTGCGTAAGGATAGATTTCCTAATTTGCGCAAATCAAAGCTAATGCCATGTGCTGATGGTCCTTTTAAGGTGTTAGAGAAAATAAATGATAATGCATATAAACTTGAGCTGCCTGTAGATTTTGGGGTTAGTCCCACTTTTAGCATTGCAGATTTGAAGCCTTATTTGGGTGAGGACGATGAACTTTTGTCGAGGACGACTTCATTTCAAGAAGGTGATAGAGGCAAAGGTGTCCCGATGTTTCGATGAGATGGTGGCTATCGTTTTCTGTGCGAGTCGACCTTGACGATCCGACTACGAACGTGCGAGACATCGCGCCTTAGCAATCTCTAAACCAACTTGCGAGGGTTATTGACCACACCGGAGAACGATAAATCTGACCACGAGGATCTGTTTCCTGCAAGCAAATGAAGAACTAGCAAGAAATTAAGATTGCAATCTGGATATTGCGAATATAAGATGAAAGCTTTATTGATCAAGGTGGGGTTCTGTGACGCCTTGGTCTGGTCGTTGAACAGAAACGAAGTATGCGAAGTTGCAGCTATGGCGAACATTTTAATCTAAACAAAACCCAAAGCCTAAATGATGCCCTAAGGGCTGTACATATGGAGGAGAGAGGGGGAAATTCGTGGCCCTTGGTGGAGGGGTCCGAAACCAACCCTAACTCTTGTTTCCCCACACATACGGACTCCAAAAACATCCTATACTTATGTACTTCGAAAATACATGGGCCTGGCCCAATAATAAGGTGACGCAGCACCTAAAATAGCCTCTGGACGAAATTTATGAAGTGGCATCTTGTATATTTCGTCCCATGCTTCATGCACTCATTTTGGTGGCTTCAGAGTCCTGGAATCATCACTTGTAACTCCGTTCTTGTTCCCCTTGCGCATGCCATCATCTCCATGCTTGAACTTGCTCCAAGGTTCATCTTTCTTGTCCAAGCTAGGCCCTTCATTTGTAAGCAAACACATGTATCCAATTTAGGCATCATCATATTCTCATGAACATTAGAATCGTTACCAAGAAACAAAAGTACCTGATAATTCAATTGGTGTGCGCGAGCTCCAGTAATCGGTCCAGTATGTATAGCAGCAGGGGCTATGGGTGTAACAATGGTATTGATGTCCTCAGCATCCTCCCCTTCTTGAAATGAAGTCGTCCTCGACGAAAGTTCATCGTCCTCACCGAAATAAGGCTTCAAATCTGCAATGTTAAAAGTGGGACTAACCCCAAAATCTACAGGCAGCTCAAGTTTATATGCATTATCATTTATTTTCTTTAACACCTTAAAAGGACCATCAGCACATGGCATTAGCTTTGATTTGCGCCAATTAGGAAATCTATCCTTACGCAAATGTAACCAAATAAGATCTCCAGGTGCAAACACAACATGTTTTCTACCCTTATCTCCAGCAAGTTTATATTTAGCATTCATACGCTCAATGTTTTCCTTAGTTAACTCATGCATTTTTAAAATCAATTCAGCACGTTCTTTAGCATCAAAATTAACCTTCTCCGAAGATGGAAGAGGCAACAAATCAATAGGTGCACGAGGTAGGAAACCATAAACAATTTCAAAAGGACACATCTTAGTAGTAGAATGCAATGAACGATTATAAGAAAATTCAATATGAGGCAAGCATTCTTCCCACATTTTCTTGTTATTCTTCAAAACAGCCCTAAGCATAGTAGACAATGTTCTATTGACTACTTCAGTTTGTCCATCAGTTTGGGGGTGACAAGTAGTACTAAAAAGCAGCTTAGTCCCGAACTTAGCCCATAAACATCTCCAAAAGTGGCTAAGAAATTTAGTATCACGATCTGAAACAATAGTATTTGGCACACCATGCAAGCGAATAATTTCACGACAGAACAAATCATCAACATTAACAGCGTCATCGCTTTTATGACATGGTATAAAGTGTGCCATTTTCGAGAACCAATCCACGACAACAAATATGCTATCCCTCCCCTTCTTTGTTCGAGGTAAACCTAAAACAAAGCCCATAGATATATCCTCCCAAGGAACACTAGGTACAGGCAAAGGCATATATAAACCATGAGGATTGAGTTGTGACTTAGCTTTTTGACATGTAGTGCAGCGAGCAACAAAACGCTCAACATCCCATCTCATCTTTGGCCGAAAGAAATGTGTAGCAAGTATATCCTCCGTCTTCTTGACGCCAAAGTGTCCCATTAATCCTCCTCCATGCGCCCCCTGCAACAACAAAAGATGAACGGAGCTAGCTGGAATGCATAGCTTGTTAGCACGAAACACAAATCCATCGTTAAGAACGAACTTGTTCCAAGTTCTCCCTTCCTTACAATTCTGCAATACATCTTTAAATTCAGCATCATGAACATATTTATCTTTGATGGTATCCAAACCAAATATTTTAAAGTCAAGTTGTGAAAGCATAGTATAACAATGAGACAATGCATCAGCAATAACATTTCCTTTACCCTTCTTGTGTTTAATGACATAACGGAAAGTGTCTGTGTCAAAACCGGCGGATCTCGGGTAGGGGGTCCCAAACTGTGCGTCTAGGCCGGATGGTAACATGAGGCAAGGAACACGATGTTTTACCCAGGTTCGGGCCCTCTTGATGGAGGTAAAACCTTACGTCCTGCTTGATTAATATTGATGATATGGGTATTACAAGAGTAGATCTACCACGAGATCAAGGAGGCTAAACCCTAGAAGCTAGCCTATGGTATGATTGTTGTATATGAAGTTGTCCTACGGACTAAAACCCTCTGGTTTATATAGACACCGGAGAGGGTTAGGGTTACACAAAGTCGGTTACAATGGTAGGAGATCTTGAATATCCGCATCGCCAAGCTTGCCTTCCATGCCAAGGAAAGTCCCATCCAGACACAGGACGAAGTCTTCAATCTTGTATCTTCATAGTCCTGGAGTTCGGCTGAAGGTATAGTCCGGCTACCCAAACACCCCCTAATCCAGGACTCCCTCAGTAGCCCCTGAACCAGGCTTCAATGACGATGAGTCTGGCGCGGCATTGCAAGGCGGGTTCCTCCTCCAAATTCTTCATAAAAGTTTGTAAACACCAAGAGTAGTGTCCGGCTCTGCAAAATAAGTTTCCACGTATTGCCACAGAGAGAATAATATTAACACAAATCTAATCTACTGACGTATTCCGCAGCGTGACATCACACTACGGCCAAGCCTTTATTCGAATCGTTTTCACTTTTCCACCTGAGCGTGTTTTGCGAGGCGGTTTCCTTGGCACGTCTTGTCAAAGCAGAGATCGTGTCCCCTTTATTTACGGGATTCTCATCAATACGGATGTGGGTAACCCAATCATGCCCGTTAGCATGTCTTCTCGATTAAAGGCGAGTCCCAAACGGTTACGGGGTGGGCCCCTGGTATTCAACCTCTTATAAAGAGACCAACGCCTTACTCCTTTTATCCAATCTCAAAACAAGTTCGCCCATCGCCTCGAGTTCCAACACCCTAGGCTCCAGATTCCAGGCGCTTCGGACCTTCGACAATGTCCGGTTCCGACCTTCAAGGCCGATGGATGCCCTCCTCTATTACGGAGGAGGACGTGCTAAAGTTGAGGGAGGCTAAGTTCTTGACCGCCGAAATTTCACATAGGTTGCCTGCTCAAAGGTAGGCTATTCCCAGTCCCTAGCCCAGTGAGAGTGTAGTGTTCATGTCTCACTTCCTTCGTGGGTTAGGCTTCCCGGTGGATCCCTTCGTGAGGGGGCTGATGTTCTATTATGGGCTGGAATTTCATGACTTAGCTCCGGACTCCATCCTCCACATTTCCTCATTCATCACCATGTGCGAAGAGTTCCTCCGTGTTACTCCTCACTTCAGATTATGGCTCAAGACTTTTGGAGTGGAGCCGAAGATGATCGAGGGACGGCACACAGAGTGCGGAGGCGCTGTCATAAGTAGGAATGCTGATGCTCCATGGCGCGAGGGCTCCTATCAAGAGAAGCTCGGCTTGTGGCAACGAGAGTGGTTCTATATCACCGCTCCCAGGAGCACCAAGTGGGTGGCGCCTCCTGCCTTTCGCTCGGGTCCCCCACCACGGCTAGCGTCATGGGTCAACAAAGGATTAGATCGGGGGTTATCCAAAGACGTGCCCTTGTTGCAGGACCGCATTAGGGATCTCTTAGAAAGAGACCTCAACCTGGTCAAGGTGGCGCAGGTCATGCTGATTGGCCGAACACTGCCCGACAAACGTTGCTCCCTTCGTCTGTGGGAGTTTAATCCGGAAGGACCACGAGCTCTCCAGCATTTTATGGGCGCAACGCCCGTGGAGATGTATAAAATGTTCTTCGGATCACAAGCAATGTGTCCGTATTTGACCGAGGATGCAGGTTTAAGCTGCAATCGCCCGGATACTCAAGTAAGTAACCTTGTGCCCGGACTCGCTATCCGTAAAATTGTCATAAATTCGCCCCTAAAAGAGCTGTCCTTTGAAACAGGAGTGGATAGCGAAGGCAAAGCTGATCAGGTCCGGCTTCCCTTCCTGATACCAGGCTGGATCCCGTGCTAGTCAGGATGTTGAAGATCGTGCCTTTGGAGGGAAGTGAGGGGGAGGACAAGGAAATTATGGCCTCCTCGAAGGAGGCTGCTCCGAAGGGAGGAACCGACAATTCCTCTCCTAAGGGGAAGAAGAGGGCCTCCTCTGACGACCCGGAGACCATGGCCTCAAAGCGGGGGAAAGAGTCCTCGTCAGAGGGTCCGACGCCGGGGAGATCCTCGGCCAAACTACGCCCTCAAAGGGATCAGCCCTCCAGCGAGCCGTAAGTAGAGAAAGATTTTCCTTTAGAGGGATGAGAGAAATCCTTGCTTTTTATTTGAGAAGATTAACCGAAATTTTACTTTGTAGCTCGGACCTTAGCCCTTCTCAGCAGAGCTCGTCTTCGGGGGATCTTCTTCCAGAGATGATGGAGAGTGGAACGCCTCCCCCTGCCGTACCGCCTGGCGAGGTGGGCGACCCTGAGGTGTCGTCGCGGAGGGTCTCTCCGAATCCGTCAAGGGTGGAAGGTAGCCATATGCCCCCAAGGTTCTCCACGTCCGACCTTTGATGGAAGTCATAGGACTAGTCCGGCACCGTCCGATGCGCGGTCGGAGGAGCTGATGATTCTGCTGGGGCGAGCTTCTATCTCAGAGGAGCACCGTGCATTGATGGGTACGGTGATTGGAAGGATTTCGTCCGCGGAAAGCGGATTGCATGAGGCCGCCAGAAGTTTGCTGACGGGTTTTGAGGTACGTTTGATAATGTACTTCTTTGTCAGTTGCGCATAAACAAGATGCGCCCTGTGTAGATAGTAGCTCCTGAGACTCTGTGCGTTGTCAAAATTGACGGCGCGCAGAGGATCATAATCCCAGGTCTAAAATGTCGCCTTTGTATACAGGTGGCGAAGTGTCCGGAATCGAGCCGAACTGATGATTTTGCCGAACTAAAGCAGCAACTTGACGTGGCAGATGCTGACATCGCGCTCGTCAATGAGCGGCTTGATGAGGCTCAAGGTATGCAATTCCTCGGGCGGCATCTGGTAAGAGGAGCTTTATGCCAATATCTTACAATGTGTGTGTTTGATGCAGATGGTGCGGCCGCCGTGGAGAATCTCTGGGCGGAACTTCCCCAGCTAAGGAACAAGCCAGGAAAAGTGATGTGGCTGCCGAGAAGGCCCTTGAAGAGCTAAGAGCCGAACAGGATGCTCACTGCCGAAGCGAGAAGGAGATGGCCGAGATGGTCATGAAGTTAAAAAGTGCTGCTGACCATTGCATGTTTCTTGAGAAAGAAGACCAGGCGAGACAGACGGACTTAGAGAAGGCCGTTGCTGATGCCAAGGACGCTCGCTCTACGATGAGAGCTGCGTAGGAGGAGCTGCGAAGAAGGAGGAGCTTGACAATGGGACTATTTAGGTAGCCCCTGGTGGCGACTGCGCTTGCCCGAATTCGGGGCGCGTATGTGCCTAGCCGGGAAACGGCCCTTCGTTAATGCGGAGGAATCCTACAGATTCCGGAGAGTCATCGAGTGGTTGACCAGTCTCACGCCATATCATGACAGTTGGTTTTCGGCTTTCTCTACTGAGGTGCTCGCCTACCCGAACCAGGGCACAATCGCAGTAGTTCTCCTGGTGCCGCCTTAGCCGATAGAGCGGAACGTAAGGCGGCCGAACACTGGAGCCGGGCAACCCAACATTTGACCAAAATCATGACTCGGAGATGATCCATATAAGGCCAACCTCGTGACGCCGAACATTCCCTAAGGTATTCGGTCTTTATGAGAGCGGGCGAGGTAACGCTCTGAGGTATAAGCCCCTAGTGTCCAGGTACGCGCAAGAATTCTGACGTGGCCACATGCCAAGACGCCAGCCTCCTCCTTGGTCATAGAACCAGGGGATGTGTATCAACAAGAGACAGTAAAAAAGGTTTACGCAGGGTCTTAATCTGAAAAGAATCCTTGGAACGGGTCCCTACTACATGTCTGCGCCTATGTCTCCGTTGTGCCGTATCCTGGACGGGCGCAACATGACGTTCATCTGTAAAAAGAGAGCAACTAAGTTGAAAAATGGGCGTGCCGAACAAAAGTTATATGAAATAAACAAAGTGTAAAGTAAAATATGAAAAATTGAGCTTTATTGTCTCTTACTTTGTGCGTGTGAAGCCCCTAGTGCAGGGGGATATGGCCACCAAGCCTTTATCAGCGATAATTTTGTGTCGGACTCGTCTATCCGCGTCCGTGGTCTTAATGACTTGTTCCGATGTTCTGGCTGGTGAAGCTATTGTATTGTGGGGCTGTTAAATCGGCCGCACAATCCTCCGATTGGGGGAGGTGTTCTCACTGCTTCCCCTTTAAGGAGATGATGACGCGTGGACCTGGCATCTTAAGCGTAAGAGATGCATAATGCGGTATTGCGTTAAAGCGGGCAAAAGCTTCGAGTCCTAGTAGTGCTTGGTAGCGACTTGAGAATGGGACGATGTGGAAAGTCAGCTTTTCGCGACGTAAGTTATCGGCAGAGCCGAAAATAACCTCGAGCCGGAGAAAACCAATGGAATGGGTGTCCGGACCTGGCGTTACTCCTCGAAAGGAGGTTTTGCTGTGGTGAATTCTTTTGGGTTGATCCCCATGTGGCGGATTGAGTCCTGATATATCAGGTTCAGTCCGCTGCCACCGTCCATAAGGACATTTGAAAACTGGAGTCCGCCAATTATTGGATCGAGTACCAGGGCAGTCCAGCCTGGGTTCCTGATACTTCTAGAATAATCCAGATGATTGAAGATGATTGGTTTTGACAACCAGTGGCGGGATTCCTTTGGGATAGGCCGTGGGGCGCGTACCTTTATGGGCGCCGCACGTTTTGTTATCTGGAGTAAGTTTACTATTTTTACTTCTTGTGGGAAACTCTTTTGTTTCCTGGTACTCTGCTTTTGGGGTTCATCCTCGTCTTCGCTTGGTGTGTCGAGCCCCTTGTGTTCGGCATTGAGTCTACCGGATTGTTTGAAAACCCAACAATCTCTGTGGGTATGGTTTGCAGGCTTTCCAGGAGTGCTGTGTATTTGACATATCCTATCCAAGATTTTGTTTAGGTTGGATAGGTCGTCCCTGTTATCTTGGAGGGGCGGCTTTTTCTGATTCTGTCGTGAGCTTTTGAATCCGGCGTTTACTGCCGTGCTCTTCGGACTTTTTTCCTTAGTCCAGCGACGGTCCTTATTGCGTCGCGGTTTTCCGTTTCCATCCCTAGTTTCGGATGTACTTGGGTCACTGGTGCTGCATCCTGCCAACCAGCTGTCCTCTCCTGCGCAAAAGCGGGTCATGAGGCTTGTTAGTGCGGCCATTGTTCTTGGCTTTTCCTGGCCGAGGTGTCTGGCGAGCCATTCGTCTCGGATATTATGCCTGAAAGCCACTAGGGCTTCAGCGTCCGGATAGTCGACTATCTGATTCTTTTTAGTAAGAAATCTATTCCTGAATTGCCGAGCTGACTCTCCGGGCTGTTGAGTTATGTGACTAAGATCGTCTGCATCCGGAGGGCGGACATAGGTCCCTTGAAAATTTGCTTGGAAAGCGTCCTCGAGCTCTTCCCAACTTCCGATTGTGTTTTCAGGAAGGCTTTTGAGCCAATGCCGGGCTGGCCCTTTAAGCTTGAGGGGTAAGTATTTTATGGCGTGGAGGCCATCTCCTCTAGCCATATGTATGTGGAGGATACAATCCTCGATCCAGACTCCAGGATCTGTTGTTCCATCATATGCCTCTATGTTTACGGGTTTGAATCCCGCTGGAAATTCATAATCCAGGACCTCATCGGTGAAACATAGGGGGTGTGCGGCACCCCTGTATTTGGGTGTGCCGGATTCTGATAATGGCTTTATTGCATTACTTACGAGAGCTTGCTTTCTTGGCCCGTAAATGGACCTGGCTGGGCCATGATGCGAATCCTTAAGTGGGTCGCATGCCGGCTTAAGTGCGGAGCTGCTTGCCGCTTTATGCTGGCCATGGGGTCGTCTATCCGACCGTGTGGTTTTCTCACTTTTGGAATGCGAGGGCGCTAAGGCCTCCTCGTCGAATTCAGGCAGTAGCTTTCTCTTCGGATAGCTTTTAGTGCGGCGACTGTCGCCGTATTTGTCTGCAGTATTGATTACTTTACTCCATCTGATCCTGAGTGCATCTTCCGCAGTTTTTAGCTTCCGCTTCTGCTTTTTCAGGCTGCATGCGGTTGCAACGAGCCGTTTGTGGAGGTTCTTCTGCTTCGTGGGCTTGTCCGGCATAGGGTCGTCGGGAATGCCATTTTCGCCGAGGGAGGGATGTTCGAGTTCTCTATCCGGGTTGTCCTGTTGGGACGGTTGCTCTAAGGCATGCTCGTCATCTACCGGCTCATCCTGCTCTATGGTTGGGTCTTTATTGAGGCAGGGCTTGGGTCGGCGTTTACGCCGACGCTTTGATTGTTTTTTGACAGATCGATCCCTCTTTCCGTCCCCGTTTTCCTCGTTGCTGCTCCCTTTAGGGGTATCCACCATGTACACATCGTGAGATGAGGTGGCTGTCCAATGCCCTATAGGCGTTGGTTCTTGGTTGTCTCCTGCATCGTTGTCAATACCGTCGATGTCTTCGGAGTCGAAGTCGAGCATGTCGGTTAAGTCATCGACAGTGGCTACGAAGTGGGTGGTGGGTGGGTTTTGAATTTCTTCATCATCCGAATCCCATCCTTGCTGACCGTAGTCCGGCCAGGGCTCTCCTGATAAAGAGAGAGACTTTAGCGAATTAAGGATGTCGCCGAAGGGCGAGTGCTGAAAGATGTTTGCGGCGGTGAACTCCATCATCGGTGCCCAATCGGATTCGATCGGCAGGGGCGCGGGGGGCTCGGAGTTCAGAAAGGAATCCGGCTCCTCGGAGTCATGGGCCATGCGGAGTGCGGGGCTGGAGTTCGGCTTGATCGCCTCTGAGATCGCAGCCCCTGAGGCAGCGTCCAACCGCTAATCCTCGATCGGCGCAGTAGGCTCCGAATCAATGCTCGGAACCGGTGCGTGTGCGGCCTCCAAGGCACTGTTTGGCGGCAGAGCTATATCATGCCCATCCAGACAGTGCGGCGCGCTTGGCTGTGGCTCGAATCCATCGAAGATCAAGTCCCCACGGGTGTCAGCCGTGTAGTTTAGGCTTCCAAACCTGACCTGATGGCCAGGGACGTAGCTTTCGATCTTCTCAAGGTGGCCAAGCGAATTGGCCCGCAGTGCGAAGCCGCCGAAGACGAAGATCTGTCCGGGGAGAAAAGTCTCACCCTGGACTGCATCGTTGCTGATGATCGAAGGAGCCATCGGACCTAAAAGCGACGACAAAGAGGAACTCTCAATGAAAGCACCAATGTCGGTGTCAAAACCGGCGGATCTCGGGTAGGGGGTCCCGAATTGTGCGTTTAGGCCGGATGGTAACAGGAGGCAAGGAACACGATGTTTTACCCAGGTTCGGGCCGTCTTGATGGAGGTAAAACCCTACGTCCTGCTTGATTAATATTGATGATATGGGTATTACAAGAGTAGATCTACCACGAGATCAAGGAGGCTAAACCCTAGAAGCTAGCCTATCATATGATTGTTGTATATGAAGTTGTCCTACAGACTAAAACCCTCCGGTTTATATAGACACCGGATAGGGTTAGGGTTACACAAAGTCGGTTACAATGGTAGGAGATCTTGAATATCCGCATCGCCAAGCTTCCCTTCCACGCCAAGGAAAGTCCCATCCGGACACGGGACGAAGTCTTCAATCTTTTATCTTCATAGTCCTGGAGTTCGGCTGAAGATATAGCCCGGCTACCCGAACACCCCCTAGTCCAGGACTCCCTCAGAAAGTCTCAATGAATTCAACCCATTTAGCATGTCTACGGTTCAGTTTCCCTTGACTTTTAATGTGTTTCAAAGATTCATGATCAGAATGTATAACAAATTCCTTGGGCCATAAATAATGTTGCCATGTTTCTAAGGTCCGAACAAGGGCATATAATTCTTTATCATAAGTAGAATAGTTCAGACTAGGCCCACTCAATTTTTCAGAAAAGTATGCAACAGGTTTGCCATCTTGTAATAACACACCTCCTAATCCAATTCCACTAGCATCACATTCAAGCTCAAAAGACTTATTGAAATTAGGAAGTTGGAGTAAAGGAGCATGTGTCAACTTATCTTTCAATACCGTGAAGGCTTCTTCCTGTGCGGTACCCCAAACAAAAGGCACATCCTTCTTTGTAAGCTCGTTGAGAGGTGCAGCAATGGTGCTGAAATCTCTCACAAAACGTCTATAGAAACCAGCGTGGCCAAGGAAACTCCTCACTTGTGTGACCGTTTTGGGCAGCGGCCAACTCTCAATAGCTTCAATCTTGGCTTTATCAACTTCAATTCCCTGTGGAGTAACAACATAGCCAAGAAAAGATACTCGGTCGGTGCAAAAGGTGCACTTTCCAAGGTTACCAAACAAACATGCATCACGTAGAGCAATAAAAACAACACGTAAATGTTCCAAATGTTCAATATGTCATCAAAGTAAACTACCACAAATCGTCCAATGAAAACACGTAAAACTTCGTTCATTAACCTCATGAAAGTACTAGGTGCATTAGTTAACCCAAAAGGCATGACTAACCACTCATATAATCCAAACTTAGTTTTAAATGTTGTTTTCCATTCATCTCCGAATTTCATACGAATTTGATGGTATCCACTACGCAAATCAACTTTGGAGAATATTGTAGAGCCACTCAATTCATCAAGCGTATCATCTAGCCTAGGAATAGGATGATGATAACGAATAGTAATATTATTAATGGCTCTACAATCAATGCACATACGCGACGTACCATCCTTTTTCGGCACTAAAATGATAGGAACAGCAAAAGGACTAAGGGATTCGCGTATATAACATTTGTCGAGCAGTTCTTGTACTTGACGCATAATCTCCTTCATCTCCTCTGGATTGGTACGGTATGGTGCACGGTTGGGTAATGATGCACCGGGAATTAATTCAATTTGATGCTCAATCCCTTGAATAGGTGGTAATCCCGGTGGCACGTCTTGTGGAAAGACGTCAGTGAACTCCAGCAAAATGTTAGTGACAGCAGGAGGCAAAGAGGAAGGCACGTCCTCGAATGAAAATAATGCCTCTTTGCACACAAAAGCATATCAAACAGATTTGCTAAAAGCTAGATCATGAATATCAGATTTGGTGGGAAGTAAACATGCACTTTTCAATTTAATTTTAGAAGCAACACTAGATTGTTTATTATTAGGCTGCATTTGTTGCTCAAATTCTTTTGCCACAATCTGATTTTCACTCTTATTTTTCTCCTGTTTTGCTTTATTAGCTCTATTAATATCATCTTTAAAAATGGAATCAGGAGTCATAGGAAGCAAAGTAATATTTTTATCCATATGAACAAGAGTATACTGATTGTTTCTACCATGGTGTACAGAATTTTTATCAAATTGCCATGGTCGACCAAGTAATAAGGAACATGCTTGCATAGGTACCACATCACAATCAACATAATCAGCATATGTAGAGATACTAAAATGCACATGAATAGTACGTGTTACTTTAACCTTGCCGCTGTTGTTGAACCATTGGATGTAGTAAGGATGTGGATGTGGTCTTGTGGTGATAGATAGCTTCTCCACCATCTCCATGCTAGCCAAGTTATTGCAACTCCCTCCATCTATGATCACGCGAACAGAACGTTCCTTCACAACTCCCTTTGTATGGAACAAATTATGCTCAGCTTGTGTAACCTGTACACTCAAAACACGTTGAGCAACTAAACATTCATACCTGTCAGCATCTTCAGCAGCCATGTATTGCGTCTCATGATCAGAATCACCTCCACCGTGTTCTTCACGTGTAATAAGAGCCAAAGTCTCCTCATCATAGTCACTAGCGGACTCATACCCACCATCCTCAGTAGCAATCATCACACGCTGAGATTGGCATTCTCTCGCAAAATGTCCTCTTCCCTTACAACGACGACAAATAATATCACTTGTGTGCCCTGTTGATGCCATGGAAGAAGAAGAGCTCTGCGCAGGTCCAGTAGGTGTGCTCTTGGCAGATAGTGGTGGTTGTGCCTGCTTTCTTGTATCACGGCTGGAGGTCGCACCTGATGGAGGTGCTGGTGGAGTGGAAGTAGAGGATGCACGTGGTGTCCATGATGAAGATCGACCTGCAGAAAAGTTAGTTCGCGCCAATGCCTGTCGATCCTGCACTTCACGTTCAGCTTTACAAGCAAGATGGAATAAACGAGTGATATTATTATACTCCTTATACTCTAGGATGGTCTGAATCTCTCTATTTAATCCACCCATAAAACGTGCAAGCATAGCTTCATTCTCCTCAACAATACCACATCTAATCATGCCAGTTTGTAATTCCTGATAATATTCTTCTACAGAATTTTTTCCTTGTCTTAAACGCTGCAATTTTTGAAGTAATTCATGTTGATAATATGGTGGAACCCAACGAGTACGCATAGCAGTTTTCAAAGCAACCCAAGTAGCTGGAATAGGATATAATCTACAATGCTCAGACCACCAAACACATGCAAAACTAGTGAATGCACAAACAGCAGCAGGAACACATCTCTCCTCGGGATATTGTAAACATGTAAATCATTGTTCAGTTTCTAACTCCCAAGTAAGATATATATTAGGAACATATCTACCCTCAAATGGTGGAATATTCAATTTTAGTTTAGGGAGATGGTCATGATCTCGTACCTGAGGGTGAGCCCTACCATTGCCATTATTTGCATGTGGACGACCTAGTGGTTGCTGTGCTGGTGTTGGCACGTAGTTCTGATTTTGATCAACCTCATCCTCGTAATCTCCGGCAAGATCATCCTCCTCTGCATCAGCAGTAGGAGCCACAGAAGTATCAACAGCAGCACCAACAGTTTGGCCAGGTGCAAGAGGGAGACGGCTCGCTCGGCGGATGGCTGTTTCACGATGTGTAGGTAGTAGTTGTTGTTGTTGTTGTAGAGGTGCGTTAGGTGCATCCGGTGGTGGTGGTGGAAGACGCGCGAGCCATTCATTAAACCTGTTATCGAGCTTTGTTTCGAACGTCTTCTCCATGCCATCTATCTTCTCCATGGCCTCTTCAAATCTGTTTAGCACATCTTGCACCTGTATACTCATCATTTGCTGAAGTTTATCATGCAACTCCTTATTCGTCATGTTCTCCCAGTTAGCCTCGTCGGCTTGTGATCCTGCCATGGTTAGCAATAATAGAAACACACAAGAATATGATCCTACAGACTACTAACAAGAGGTGGTGGTGGTTTCACAAATCCGTCAAGCAAATCTCAAATTCTTACTAGTTCTTACCCAGCAGCAGAAAGTGATCGGCAACGGTTGTAGTCAAAACTCTCAAAGCTTGGATAGAACGATTACCAGGGAGAGTCAAACGCATGACGTAGATGTATGTGGAGCTGGGAAGGCTTATAATATGGTAGCAAAAATGGTCAGCAATAATCAATTCAGAGATGCAAAGTGGAATAAATGCTCAAGGACAATACTGTGCTGGTCCTAGGCTAGACCGTGCTAGAGACGCGAGCCTAGAACACTAACAAAATCACGGCGCTGCATGTAAACAATGGAGGAGCACACTCTGAATTTTTTTCCTTTTTTCACTTTTTTTTGCACTTTTTTTCCTCTTTTTTTTGCTCCGCAACAAATTTTTTTTCGAAAAAGTCTACAAATGGTCTAAAAACTGCCTAGCCAGAATTTTTTTTTGAGTTTGGAACTATTTTTCTTCTACTGGTAGAACGGAATCTCGGGAGTCCTACTCTGGCACGACTCGGAGTATGGCGTGATCTGGAACTCGAAAACAATGCAACAATTACTGGACTCGGACTAGGACTGGTGGCGGAGATGAATCTGGTGGAATCTCGGACTAGTGGCGGCGATGAATCTGGTGGAAATCGGACTGGTGGCGGATATATGTTGCAGGTGAACTCGGATTGGCGTGATGGCGGTGGATATGTGGTGGCGTATATGGACTCGGATTTGTGGTGAATATGGCAGCGATGATGAAGTTGGTGTGGAGGTGGTATATGGCAGCAGCGATGATGATGATGCGGTGGTGGTATATGGCAGCGGCGACGTGACAACCTGTGAACAGAACTCGAAACTCTAAATGACTAGACGCTAGACCAGCAACTTCACACGACGATGCAGCCGCAAATTCAACAAAGCAAATACAGAAAAGATTATGCAAAGGCTCAGATTGGTTCGGATAGGATGAACTAACCCTAAAGGTTCGAAGAATAGACTCGATCTATACTACGAAAAACTGTAAAATCTCACTGAGCAACCTGGAACTCTGATACCGCTTGATAGAGGTAAAGGTGTCCCGATGTTTCGATGAGATGGTGGCTATCGTTTCTGTGGGAGTCGACCTTGACGATACGACTACGAACGTGCGAGACATCGCGCCTTAGCAATCGCTAAACCAACGTCCGAGGGGTTATTGACCACGCTGGAGCACGATCAACCTGACCACGAGGGTCTGTTTCCTGCAAGCAAACCAAGAACAAGCAAGAAACTGAGATTGCAATCTGGATATTGCGAATATAAGATTGTAATCTCAGTTTCTTGCTTGTTCTTGGTTTGCTTGCAGGAAACAGACCCTCGTGGTCAGGTTGATCGTGCTCCGGCGTGGTCAATAACCCCTTGGAAGTTGGTTTAGCAATTGCTAAGGTGCGACGTCTCGCACGGTCATAGTTGGATCGTCAAGGTCGACTCCCATAGAAACGATAGCCACCATCTCATCGAAACATCAGGACACCTTTGCCTCTATTAGGTTCGCTTGTTGGTCCACTCATAGGACTTGTGGCCTCGGCCTTCGCAAGTGAAACACTTGAAGGAACTCGTCTTGACGGTCTCATCGGTTGGGGTTGATGATGATGAAGCTCTTAGCTTGAAGTTGCTCGTAGGAGGATGGTTTGTGGTTGACGAAGCTTTCTTGGAAGTCAACTTGTCGATGTTGGAAGTAGAAGGTCTTGTTGTCGGTGTTGGAGTCGTTGAAGCTTGGTTATTGGAGAAGCCGTAGGACTTGGATGAGAACTTGCCATAATTGAAATCATCTTGCACTTGGCGTTCCGCTTTGGTAGCTTGGTGCACGAGCTCGATGAGATTTGAGTATGGTTGGAAGTCGGCGATCTTCTTGATAGGGTGATTGAGTCCGTTCAAGAAACGTGCCATTGTTTGATCATCATCTTCCGTGACATTGACTCTTATCATTACAATCTCCATCTCCTTGTAGTATTCTTCAACGCTCTTTGTTCCTTGCTTGAGTTGTTGGAGTTTCTTGAAGAGGTTGCGGTTGTAGTACGTAGGTACGAAGCGTGCTCTCATTACATCCTTCATTTGTGCCCAAGTAGTGATGGGTGGTTCACCTCTTGCCTCTCAACGCTCTATGATTTGTTCCCACCAAATGAGGACATAGTCTTGGAACTCAAGGGATGCCATCGCGATCTTCTTCTCTTCTTCAAAATTGTGCAAACGGAAGATCTTGTCAACCATCAATGCCCATGAAAGGTACTCCTCGGGATCGTTGCTTCCGTTGAACTTGGCCATGGTGAACTTGAGCTTTCCGTAGCGTTGCTCTTCATTGTGTTGGGGTCGGGGATGATGATGCCCTTGTTGTAGACGATTGTTCAACTAGTGGTGCTCTTGGCGCAGAGGATTGTTATCGTCGTGTTGCTCTTGTCATGGAGGATCTCCAATGTTGTCATGCTCTTGATTGACTTGTTGTTCTTGGTGAGCTTGTGGAGGAGCATGTCGAGCTCGAGGAGGAACTTGCCGATGCATGCGAGCTTGAAATCTTCGTTCTTGAATTTCTTCGCGAAATGCTTCCTCTTGTTGATGGGCTTGTCGGCTTCGGTCGGCAACGGCTCGACTCGAATCGCGTAGAGCTTGTTGCGCCGCAAGTGCTTGAGCATCACAGAGTTGTTTTTCTTGACGTTGTGCCTCGGCAACTTGAGTTTGTCGTTGTCGTTGTCATTCTCGTGCTAGCGCAAAGGATTCTTGAGTTTGACGTTGTCGGCGCTCTTGAGAGTCAGTGTCTCTTAGGGAATTGAGTTTTGCTTAACAGTCGGTGCACGTGGCTCGACGAAGAGTGTTCGATGTCAGCGTACTTGAGCCAGAGAGGGTGAAGTCGGAGTGGCGGCTAGAATGGCTCCTTCTTGAAGTGGAAGACGAGCGGTTGAGCAACAAAGCATGGATTTCGTCCATCCTTGCATCATTCTCTTGCTTGTGATCGTCGAGCTTGTGGTCGAAGTAGTCCCTTGTACGTTGCTCGGAAAGTCGCAAGTCGGCAGCAAGGTTGTCGATTTGTTCACTCATAGCTTGTTGCTCTTGATGCAAAGCACGTTGTGCACCAAAGAGGTGACTCTTGGTGACGAAGGAGTTCATGTCGTCGTCTTGCTCCATGAAGAGTGGGTTGGTAGAAGTACTTGGCCTATCCATCATTCCAAGACAAATGTGAGTGGTAGAAAGAGAAGAACGAGTACCAAATGTACCTTGATCGAAGTTGAAAGTGGATCGAGTATCACTCCAATGTAGGACAAGTAAATAGCATAATTGGTACGAGTTCTTGTCGGTTTCTCACACCTACACAAGTAAAAGCTTTTGGTGGAGCTTGGTTAGGATGGTGGCACAAAATTTGATGCAATTATAAGTGAGCTTCAATAATGTTGGAAAAGATTCGCAAGATGCAATGTAACAAGTAGACCAAGCATATAAGGTACACGAAAACACACACGCAAAAAGATAAGTGGGATTGTGCAACCAAGGGTGAGCCAAAATGTGGAATCCACAAAAATGCTCTTGTTGCACAACACTAGAGAGACGCTAGCACGATTGCACAATAGGCGGATACAAGAACTTGTGCACAACCTACTTAGCAAAAATGTAACGACTTCTATCCCAAATATGTTCTATGCAAGGTGTTGCTATGATATGATCCAAGATGATCGAGTATGACAATCTTAATGTTGTAAGATGCTATGGTTCTTGCTTAAAATCTCTTTACTTATCTTTTCTCTTTGCTTAAAAGCTTGTTTGGCTCTTTGATGTTTGAGCTCTGTTCTCATGCAATGCTTGACGAACCAATATAGAAAATGAGTATGCGATGACAACTTTGTGACACAAGAGATGATACCAATATAGGCAACAATGATGTATGTATGCTATGGAAAGTATGATCACTAATGTGCACAAATCTCGTTGCCAGCAATACTCAATGGCTAGTCTCAATGGGTAAGCAACGCAAAGGAGTAAGGCTATGATGGCTATCAATGTAATGGCAAGAATGATATGTCCAATACCAAGATGAGGTTACCGGCCTTGCTTCCGGTATGGTGTCAAAATGGTGGCACGAATACCAAGTCATAGTCGAGGTGGTCGTTGTTGATGAAGCGTTCGTTGCGAAGACGAGTGGCGGTGATGTCGATGTCGAACCGTACCTAGATAGCCGAAACACAAAAGGATATGGTACCACAACTAAAATTCTCAAACCTCGAAGTAGCAATTGTGTTGGAGAGCGAAATGTTCCAAAAATGGTTGGTTATGCGGAAGTGTTGGAGGTATGCGGAAGTATATGTGGTGTATGGTGGGCACCAGAACAAAATTTGGTGGAAATTGGGGCGAAAAATGGGGCGGTGGATGGAGAAGTTGCTGCTAGGGGAGGTTAAATCTGGGCGGAATTTCGGAGGAATTTGTGGATGTGAAAAGGGGGGAAAAGGATGGGAAGGTAGATCCACTCAAAACAATGTAAATCCACGGATCCAAACCAACAAAATCTCAACACACCAACAAATCACAAAAAAAATTGGGGCTATTTTTGGTGGGGAATTTTCGAATTAGGACGAAAAACAACAAAATAAGGCTAGAAACACAACCGGGAGGCTCCGAAATCATGATCAATGTGGCTCTAGATACCAAGATGATGTAGGGTAGAACCCTAATCACCCGATCTTTCATGAAAGGAGCAGATCCCGCGAAGAACACGAGGAACACAAAGAGGGAAACAGGGGAAAACGAGGGAAATCACAAAGGGAAACACAAGAGGAACACTCAAACTAACAAGAACAAGTCACACATGTGATAGATCCTTGGATACATAGAACGATACACGGTCCACGGACAACTAGGAACGATACAAAAGGGTAACCGGTTCTTCTCCATGAGGAGGTCTTGATGTTCTTCCCTAAAGAGGGGTCTTGAATCCGCTTGGGGGATCTTCTCCAGTGGAGGCTCAAATCTCAGAGGAGATGGTAACCAAGTGGATGAGCAAAGCTCTCTCACAAATATGAGCTAAACATTTGCTAACCCTAGAAAGTTGTACGGGATAGAGTATATATAGTCTAGTGGGGTAGAAGGGGTACACGGGCCTCGACCCTTTACTGTTCGCAGACAGGGAGGCCGGACATCCGGGAGTTGGGCCGGATGTCCGAGCGTTCGCGGAGGGCTGGATGTCCGTGCTGTGGAGGCCGGATGTCCGGGCTGGTGAAGGTGGCCATGTTGCTCTCGGGTTCGGTGGGGTCCGGATTTCCGGGTAGGGGGCCAGATATCCGGGACCTCGGGAAGTGCCGGATGTCCGGGCTTGCGGGGCCGGATGTCCGGGGCCTGTAGGTACTTGGTGGTTGAGCATACATAGAGGAAGGCGTTGCAGGGGCCGGATGTCCGGGGCCTTGGCCGGATGTCCGGTGCCTGGGAGATGTTCTTGGTCCTTCCGTTGGTTCTCCTCATCCGTGGACTTGGGGACTTGTCCGTCTTCATGCGTACCTTCAGGAGGACCCTGTTGGTACTTAATCATGCACAACATCTCAGACTTAGGTAGTAGCCATGTCTCATGCATAGAAAGTGGAAGTTCGGAGAGGGGTGAGTTCACCTTATGTTCGATAGCCTTGGCTCGGGCTAGTGTCATTGGTCCAAATGGTGCCGCTGGAGGTGTGGGTGTGTCCATGGGGATGATCCTGGGATGCTCCACATCATCTTGTCCCACTAGTGGACTATTTTATGAATGATTGCTTGCATGATGTTGACACACCTATACCCATGCTAGTGCGACTTCTTCATGTCATGACTTACCTATTTATGATGAATATGATGACGAGCATGTCGAGTTGCCTAGTTGTGATGCTATGCTCCATAGGATATCATGTGAAAATTCTTTTGGTCACATCATGTTTGACAATCCATTAACCTTGTCATATGCTATGAGTGAGATATCCCATATTGCATCATTTCAATCTCAACATAGTGACTATGCATGCCCCATTACCATAAATCCCATTTGCACTTATGGCATAGATGACGAGATGATGGTCATTGGCTTTTGTTTCTCTTGCGATGATATTGCTATGCTTCCTTTACATGATTTGCGCAATTCATCTACTATGCCACGCGATGATCACATTGTTCCAAATATGCATTGTTTGGGATGTTGTCAATCTTCCCCTTGTGATGTTTCCATTAATGCTCATGAGGAGACCCCCATAGTTTCCTCATACATATTAGGAGATTTTGATGCATTCCATACATTGCATGATTGTCATAATTGCTTGCACCATATGCATTCCATGAATAACAATGCTATACATATTTCTTGTGATGCATTACACAATTTGAGTCTCCATTATGCTATACATAAAAACAAACCTATCATGATGGATGACATGTTTCTATATCACGCATCTCATTTGTTTGAGCATTGGATATTTTGTGCTAACCAACACAAGCACGTGCGCATCACGATGGATGATTTGTACATCTACCATGCACACACAATTTTTCCTTTGTCTTTGTTTTGTGTAGGTAATCATGCACAATCGACAACCTCTCAATCCCAAGAGTTGACGAAACGAGCTCTTGAGAGCAAAGATGACTTGGGATCCCATGAACTATCCTTACCACCATTCCTTTCGCGCAACGACTACGCGCATCTCTCTCACTTGGCTCTCACACGGCTATGGGCTATATACCGCTCTCTTGCTCGTTTTACCGTGTTCACTCTGCATGCTATGCTTTCTTCTATGCCTTTGCCATCCAATTGTGACCCTTGCTTGCATCTACCCATGATTCACAATTATGCTACTCCTATGTGTATTTGCATGCTTGGTGGAGATCCTTGTTGCTATTGCCATGTTTATCATGTGCCCCATGCTGTTGATGCTATTTTGCTCATATCTTGCCGTTATGCTTGTGAAATGTCATGTGCATTATATATGCCCACTATTTGCACACATGACATGCTTGCCATGATTCTTTCTAGTATGTTGCATCTTCGCAATACAAGCTTACTTGCCTTGGTTCACATGATTGCTTGCTCTGTCGCATCACCCATGTTCCATTCTTCCTTGCTTTCTTGGGTTGATGACGTATATGTTCATGCCTCTCACATGATATATTTTGTTCATTGTCGTTTGCCTCCAATTGTTGCATCTATGCTTATTGATCATGGAGACTTGGACACTTTACTTGTGATGCATGCTTGCTTGATTGAGCCTATTGTATTTGGTTGTCCTCGCATCATCATATGCCTCCATACTATGAAGTGATCCCTTGTCCTTTTTTATGATGAGCATGATGCATACACTTGTTGGGTATTTTACCACATGAATGATAGGTTTTGCATCTCCGCTAACCTCATTTGTTTTTCCGAGTGTTTGTCATGTTCTTTCATGTTGAAGGATTCACAAGGCGATACCGTCATGACACAATTTGGTCATGTGAATGCATACACGATGTGCAACACCAACATTTGCGAGAATCTCCTAAAGGTGAGCTCTTTCCCTTTGAGCCATCCTCAAATATGCATATTGGATGGGTCACTCTTTCATTGTTGTTTCCTTCTTCTTGTCTACATGTTACATCTATTGGATGGAGGACCGACATTGGAGATGGAACCCATGAACCTTCAAGTTGAGGAGCGCTCGGACTTATTGGATGCACCTTCGAACCTCCACTCATGCCACGACATCGAGCATTGCGACACCTTCGAGTACTTGGATTGCGTCATGTCTTCCTTTTCATCCAACTATAAGTCCGTCCACGACAACCGTTTCCATGGTGATGAGGATTTCGATCCAAGGTCGGATCTTTCCCAAGGGAGGGGAGATGATGCGGAGCATCCGACGATCATCCCCATGTATACTCGAGCCTATGCCATTGGACCTAAGGTGAACTCGCTCCTTTCCGAATCTTCCCTTTCCGCATGTAAGACATGGATGCTACTTCAAGCGCGGACCTTGTGCATACTCAGGTACACCCGAGGAGACCATGGAGAGCCCAAGGACCAAGGCCAAGCGTGCGTGGAAGCAAAGGAAGGAGAAGGGAGAAGAGACAGCTGCTACAGGCCCCGGACATCCGGCCCGACACCCGGAAATCCGGCGCCCATCACGGAAGGCACCCGAAGCTGAGCCCCGTCAGCCCAGACATTCGGCCCCATGCCCCGAACATCCGGCTCCTCCTGAAGCCCCGGAAATCCGGCCTCTTCGCCCGGACATCCGGCCCCGCCTATCCAGAGAGCACAGAACGCATCCACGCCAGCCCGGACATCCGGCCACCCCTGCCCGGACATCCGGCCCATCATGAAGCCCCGGACATACGGCCCATCGCCCGGACATCCGGCCCCTCCTGCCTACGCGCAGTGTCTCCGGGCCGAAATCCCATGTACCCCTTCGCCCCAACTTACACTAGCACTATATATAGACCCCCACCTCCTCCTAGTTAGGGTTAGCAAAGGATTAGCTCATATTTTGTGTGAGAGCTTTGCTCATCCACTTGGTTACCTTCTCCTTGGAGATTCGAGCCTCCACCGGAGAAGATCCCCCAAGCGGATTCCAGACCCCTCTTTAAGGAAGAACATCAAGACCTCCTCACGGAGAAGAACCGGTTACCGTGTATCGTCCCTAGTTGATTGTGGATCTTCTATCTCCCTTTGTGTTCATGGATCTAGCGCATGTGTGATCATTCTTGTTGGTTTGAGTGATTCTCTTGTGTTTCCCCTCGTTTTCTCTCCCGTGTTATTCGTGTTCATCATTGGGATCCGCTCCTTTCGTGAAAGATCGGCCATCTAGGGTTCCACCCTACATCACTTGGCCTCGCTGGTTTCTATAGGCATTTTGTGAGAGATTTCAGCACCATTGCTACACCTCTCAACGAGCTTACAAAGAAGGATGTGCCTTTTGTTTGGGGTACCACACAGGAAGAAGCCTTCACGGTATTGAAATATAAGTTGACACATGCTCCTTTACTCCAACTTCCTAATTTCATTAAGACTTTTGAGCTTGAATGTGATGCTAGTGGAATTGGATTAGGAGGTGTGTTATTACAAGATGGCAAACCTGTTGCATACTTTTCTGAAAAATTGAGTGGGCCTAGTCTGAACTATTCTACTTATGATAAAGAATTATATGCTCTTGTTCGGACCTTAGAAACATGGCAACATTATTTATGGCCCAAGGAATTTGTTATACATTCTGATCATGAATCTTTGAAACACATTAAAAGTAAAGCAAAACTAAACCGTAGACATGCTAAATGGGTTGAATTCATTGAGACTTTCCCTTATGTCATTAAGCACAAGAAGGGTAAAGAAAATGTTACTGTTGATGCATTGTCTCGTCGTTATACTATGCTTTCACAACTTGACTTTAAAATATTTCGTTTGGAGACCATCAAAGATCAATATGTGCATGATGCTGAATTTAAAGATGTATTGCAGAATTGTAAGGAAGGAAGAACTTGGAACAAGTTCGTTCTTAACGATGGATTTGTGTTTCATGCTAACAAGCTATGCATTCCAGCTAGCTCCGTTCGTCTTTTGTTGTTGTAGGAGGCGCATGGAGGAGGAATAATGGGACACTTTGGCGTCAAGAAGACGGAGGATATACTTGCTACACATTTCTTTTAGCCAAAGATGAGAAGGGATGTTGACCGTTTTGGTGCTCGCTGCACTACATGTCAAAAAGCTAAGTCACGACTCAATCCTCATGGTTTATATATGCCTTTGCCTGTACCTAGTGTTCCTTGGGAGGATATATCTATGGACTTTGTTTTAGGTTTACCTCAAACAAAGAAGGGGAGGGATAGCATATTTGTTGTCGTGGATAGGTTCTCAAAAATGGCACACTTTATACCATGTCATAAAAGCGATGACGCTGTTAATAATGTTGATTTTTTCGTTCGTGAAATTATTCGCTTGCATGGTGTGCCAAATACTATTGTTTCAGATCGTGATAGTAAATTTCTTAGCCACTTTTGGAGATGTTTATGGGCTAAGTTGGGGACTAAACTGCTTTTTAGTACTACTTATCACCCCCAAACTGATGGACAAACTGAAGTAGTCAATAGAACATTGTCTACTATGCTTAGGGCTGTTTTGAAGAATAACAAGAAAATGTGGGAAGAATGATTTCCTCATATTGAATTTGCTTATAATCGTTCATTGCATTCTACTACTAAGATGTGCCCTTTTGAAATTGTGTATGGTTTCCTACCTCGTGCACCTATTGATTTGTTGCCTCTTCCATCTTTGGAGAAGGTTAATTTTGATGCTAAAGAACGTGCTGAATTGATTTTAAAAATGCATGAGTTAACTAAGGAAAACATTGAGCGTATGAATGCTAAATATAACTTGCTGGAGATAAGGGTAGAAAACACATTGTGTTTGCACCTGGAGATCTTGTTTGGTTACATTTGCGTAAGGATAGATTTCCTAATTTGTGCAAATCAAAGATAATGCCACGTGCTGATGGTCCTTTTAAGGTGTTAGAGAACATAAATGATAATGCATATAAAATTGAGCTGCCTGCAGATTTTGGGGTTAGTCCCACTTTTAACATGAGCAAACGTCTTCCATCCCCGATGAAGATACACCATGTGAGGGGCGGGGAAGTCGACGCGGACCCGCGTGCCACTGATCCCGCAGCCCCTCATGTGCAGCGGCAACAACTCCGGCGGATCCAGCTCCATCTCCCGCGCAAATGGAGTCGGGAGACGAAGGAGACGGCGCGGCGGCCGGTGCAGCCTGTCGAAGAACTCACAAGGGTCATCCCCAACATGGCCCTCCATTGGAGGAGGAGCTGCTGGCAGAGGCGAGGCCGCCGTGCCACCCCGTCCTCCTCTTCCCCGAGCGCCCCGGCCTCGCCCACGGCCTCGCCCCCTCCCCCTTCCCCTCACGGTTGGCTCTGCCACCATAGGCGCAGGAGAAGGAGGGACGCGTTATCGAGCGGCGACCCTCGCCGCCACTGTTGAAGGACCGGGATTCCCTCTCTCCATGACAGATGGAAGGGAGGAGCAGAAGCTGAAGGAAAAAGAAGATGAAAGAATGCGGGACGCCATCCCCCCTCCCGACTTTATAAAGGATCGGGGTTGGGCCTCGGCCGCCCCGCTCGGCCAATCAAGATACGGAAGGCGCAGGGAGCCAGGACTGAGCCGCCGCCCCAACCAACGACGGCCCCATTTCCCGCCTCCACCGTTTGCCACCCCAAGCGCATGGGAGACACGTGGCGGATGTGCAGAATCGAGGGGACGGGTGAGAAGACCACTCCCCACCTCGTGATCGTGGGGAGTGGACGCCTTGAAGACCGCGCCTCAGCCCCATTCAATAAATGGGCCGCGCCTCCACGCCTCCCTCCATCTATGGGGAAGGAGCGAACCGCCCCTTTGCTATGATGTGACGCATGCCTGCGGGAACCAACCCCACGCATGCCGCCCACATCACACGCGCCTCCCCACGCCGCGCCACGCGCGGGAATTGTGGGAAGCGCCGCGCGTTAAGAATCTTACCGCGGTAAAAAACGCCCCGCCTGCCCGTGCACCGTTTTTGGGCCTAGCCCAACAACACGTTGCGCTTATGTGTGGCCCAGGCCCGGGGGCTCCTGTCGGTGTACAAAATGAGGGGTACACTTTTTGGACCCCTATAACTATGCACGGGCAGTCTGAGCCACGGGCACTACCACACCAAGCAAGGCAAGGGAGGTGAGCCAGGGTAAGACCGAAGCTCAAGAGAACTAGAACAACGCCAAGGCCAAGACCAAGAAGAGCAAAGGGGACAAAGCGGACTCCCCCGGCAAGATCCTTGCCGGGAGACAGTTCTAGCAGCCCCAGCAAGACCCTTGCCGTGGCGGCTCGTCCCGCGCCTACGGAGCAAATCACCCTTGAGTCCACTGCCCCCAAAGGGCAAGGGTTCGGGAGACATCCCCGTGGCGACATGCAGATCTTTGTGAAGATATTCAAGATCAGATACGCACTAAGGAGACGACAAACCTTGGCGGCATCCCAGCCGAGGAAGACCACAAGGCCCCCGGCAAGCGCCTTGCCAGGGATGACAGCAGGCGCCTCAGCAAGACCCTTGCCGGGGCCCCGGCAAGGCCCTTGCCGAGGACACCCGTAGGGCCACCATCAGGCCCACGCCGACTAAACCTCCACCACCGCATGCATGCAGCTACCGACCCAACCAGCTGCAGATCTTCGTGAAGACCCACCACTACGCCACCTCAGCTGCCTGCCTACCTACATGGCATCACAGGCGTCGCTGGCCAGGGCGCGTGTCGACACAAGAAGGAACGGCGACGGACGAGATAGATCTCTCCCCCGTCCCCGATAAAGCAAGGACACCTAAGCAAGACACATTAAATGCGCCTTGTCATGTAATGCGTGGGATAACCTCGCATCACTGTACCATTTCCACCTCCTGTGTGCCACTGTGGTAACCCCTTTTTCTATAAAAGGAGGCCCGAGGCGACCAGAGGAGGGATTCGGCTTTTTGGAGCTCCTCACGCCCCATAGCTAGCTCAAGAACACAAATATACAGTCCACCAAAGTAGGAGTAGGGTTTTACACATCCTCGCGGCCCGAACCTGGATAAACGAACCGTGTGCTATCTGTTTGATCCCCTCTTCTCACGACCCCGCGCCCCTCTAACCACAGTAGGGATTCTTGTGATCCCATAGGTGTCATTCCCACTGACACACTTGATTTGGAAAGCGGCGTTGTTGTTGTTGTTGTTGTTGGAGAGGTGCGTTAGGGGCAGCCGGTGGTGGTGGTGGAATACACGCGAGCAATTCATTAAACTTGTTATCGAGCTTTGTTTCGAACATCTTCTCCATGCCATCTATCTTCTCCATGGCCTCGTCAAATCTGTTTAGCACATCTTGCACCTGTCCACTCATCATTTGCTGAAATTTATCATGCAACTCCTTATTTGTCAGGTTCTCCCAGTCAGTCTCGTCGACTTGTGATCCTACCATGGTTAGCAGCAATAGAAACACACAAGAATACGATCCTACAGACTACTAACAAGAGGTGGTGGTGGATGTCACAAATCCGCCAAGCAAGTCTCAGATTCTTACCAGTTCTTACCCAGCAGCAGGCGGTGATCAGCAACCGTCGTAGTCAAAACTCTCAAAGCTTGGATAGAGAGATTACCAGGGAGAGTCAAACGCACGACGTAGATGTATGTGGAGCTGGGAAGGCATATAATATGGTAGCAAAAAGGGTCAGCAATAATCAATTCAGAGATGCAATGTTGAATAAACGCTCAACAACGGTACTGTGCTGGTCCTAGGCTAGACCGTGCTAGAGACGCGAGCCTAGAACACTAACAAAATCACAGCGCTGCACGTAAACAAGGGAGGAGCACTCTCTAAATTTTTTTTCTTTTTTTTCACTTTTTTTGCACTTTTTTCCTCTTCTTTTTTTGCTCCACAACAAATTTTTTTCGAAAAAGTCTACAAATGGTCTAAAAACTGCCTAGCCAGAATTTTCCAGGAGTCCTATTCTGTCTACAAATGGTCCAAATTTTTTTTGCTCCGCAACAATTTTTTTTTAGTTTGGAACTATTTTTCTTCTGCGGTTAGCTCGGAATCTTAGGAGTCCTATTCTGTCACGACTCCAAGTATTGCGTGATCCGGAAATCGAAAACAATGCAACAATTACTGGACTCAGACTAGGACTGGTGGCGGAGATGAATCTGGTGGAATCTCGGACTGGTGGCGGCGATGAATCTGGTGGAAATCAGACTGGTGGCGGATATATGTTGCAGGTGGACTCGGATTGGCATGATGGCGGTGGATATGTGGTGGCGTATATCGACTCGGATTGATGGTGAATATGTGGTGGTGAATATGGCAGCGACGATGAAGTTGGTGTGGTGGTGGTATATGGCGGCAGCGATGATGATGTTGCGGTGGTGATATATGGCAGCGGCGACGTGACAACCTGTGAACAGAACTCGAAACTCTAAAGGACTAGACGCTAAGACCAGCAACTTGACACGACGATGAAACTGCAAATTCAACAAAGCAAATACAGAAAAGATTATGCAAAGGCTCAGATTGGTTCAGATAGGATGAACTAACCCTAATTTTTTTGGCTTTTTCGTGGACTATAGGTACGAAGAATAGACTCGATCTAAACTATGAAAAACTATAAAATCTGACCGAGCAACCTGGAAATCTGATACCACTTGATAGAGGCAAAGGTGATGAGGACATGACTACCTTGGATACGACCAAAAATATTGCATACATGCATATTTGTCAGGTGATTTCTAGTGCAAACTATTCAATAATCTATTTATGTTATCTAGAACAAAAAAACTTCACACACTTTTGTGTTTTGTCTAATTGTAGGTGTATGGGACATTTGTACAATCCACATATGAAGATAAGGGAAAAGGAGAAGTTTATGTTCTATTCAAAAATTTCTCTCACGTCACTTTTGGGCCAAGAGAAGATAGAGTCCAAGTCTCTCACGTTCCGGATTCAGATTCGGATTGCACAGACATACCTGACTCAAAACATCAACAACTTTTTCATACGGACTCCAAATTCGGTGATTCTTTTTTTTGGAAAGTAGATTTCGTGCTCTTTCCAACCCAATTGGAATCACCTTCAAATTCGTCCGGAGCATTGCGATATCGACGAAATAATCTGACGCTGCACCAGAATCTGAGTCAAACAACAAGTCCAAAGGTGTTACACAACCTCCACTTGGGCCCATTAGCCTTGTATGACCTAGGGTTAGTTTTAGGCTGCTTTGGGACGTCCTCCCACCTCCTTGGCCGCCACCCCTTGCTCCTATATACGTAGATCCATCTAGTAGCTTTTTCCTTGGGATTTGTTTAGTTAAAAGTTAGCCATTGCAACTTCCGGTACTTCCTTTGTGTCCAACGACTAGACCAAGACCGCTTACGGATCCCCACCATTATCAATAATTCATATATATTCACAATATTCAGATTGCATTATCATATTCTTGCTTGTTCTTCGATTGCATGCAGGAATAGACCTTTGTGGTCAGGCTGATCGTGCTTCCAGCATCGTCAGTAACCTCGGGAGATTGGTTTAGCGATTTCTAAGGCGCAACGTCGTGCAAGTTTGTAATCGGATCGTCAAAGTCGTCTCCACCAAATCGATAGTTTTCATCTCATCGAAAGATCGGGACACCCTCGCCTCTATCAAGTGGTATTAGTTTTCAGGTTGCTCGGTGAGAAATTCAAGTTTTTCTAGATTAGATTTATTTTCTTACCTATTGTCCACAAAAGCCACAAAAAAAGCTAGATCTATTCATCCTTTGTCCAAGCCAGTTTGAGCCTTTGCAATTTTCTTTTCATTGCTTGCATAGTTGAATTATCGGTTGCATCGTCGTGTCGACTTGCTGGTCTTAGTGTCTAGGTCGTTTAGAGTTTCGAGTTCTGTTCACATTAGTCACGTAGCCGCTGCATCGTTATCCCTTCCGTTGTCCACCACCCATCCATCAATTTCCTCCACGTGGTACCCACCGTTCATTGTCATAATCATAGTTGAGATCGTTGCCATCTTCGCTTGATCCATTCTACATCTTATCTAGTTTGTTTTGGAAAGAGGGAGAGAGAAAAAAAAGACAGAGAAAAAAAAGTAAAAAAAGTAAAAGAAAAAAAGAAAGAAAAAGAAAAAAGTGAGAGGAAAAAAAAGAGAGGAGAAAAAAAAACAAAATTCGGATCTATCTAGACTTAATCTCGTAGTTGAATTCGGATTGGAATCTGTTTTGTGCACTGTTCAGTAAAACAGGCATAACGTCCTCATACGAAGTCCGTTTTGGCTCCGCGAGTACTCAAATGAAAGCTAGCGACGAGCCACATCTAAATAGTTGCAGAAGCAAGTTCAATATTTGGCACCTCAAAATTGGCTTCTAAATAGGTCTTTTTGCCCTCCGAAGTTCACGAACATAGCTTATTCTAGTTTTTCAGACTAGTTTTAGAATTTTTTGACTCCTCATATCAACTCGGAATTGAGTGATTCTTTTTGCGTTTGAAAGCTTGAGTCAGTGCTATTCTTTAGAAAAGTTGGCACAAATTTTTCCAAAGAAAAAGTTGGAGAGAAAGTTGTTGATATATCCTGCTTGGCTGTCATTTCATATCATTATCTTTACTGCCGTTGTGATCTTCACTTATATCTTGCTGTCCAGAGCTACTTCATATCCTTTATTGATGCTAGTTGTGCTACGACGTGACCTCATTAGTGTTCTAGGATCGCATCTCTAGTTCGGTCTAGCCTAGGACTAGCATAGTACCGTCGTTGAGCATTTATTCAACATTGCTTCTCTGAATTGATTATTGCTAATCTTTTGCTACCAAATATAGCCAACCCAGCTCGACATATTTCTACACCGTGTATATGTATGCTCCCCTCGCAATCACTTTACAAAATATTCGGAGTTATTTGACACCACTGGTTGCCTGTCACCACCTGCCACATGGTAAGAACTTGTAAGATATTGATATCTGCTTTACTATGAGCACTTTACAACCACATCCTAGTAGTTTATAGGAACATTATTCTCGAATTTTGTTTCTTGTTTCTACTAATCATGACAGATTCCAGAGATAGAAGTTCTTGGACGACGAACACATCTTCACCATCATGAGATGTGGGACAACACACACATGCACATGGTCAGGTTATCTCTTTACTGTCATTTGAGGGTAGATTTAATCCTGCTATTTATCTAGCTTGGGAGCTTGAAGTAGAACAAGTTTTTACTCACCATGATTTTTCTGGACTTGAGAGAGTACGAGCTACCACTAGAGCATTTACTGGTTTTGCTTCTGTTTGGTGGAGTGTACATTGTAAGAAAAACATTGATAACCAACCCACAACTTGGAAAGTTTTGAAAGCTATAATGAGACAACAAATTTTTCCTCCTTACTATCGTCGTGAATTGCTTCGCAAATTGGAACAATTAAAACAAGGTAGTAACACTGTTCATGCTTACTACCAAGAGTTCAAATTTTATATGCATCATTGTGACATGGAAGAATCTGAGGATGATACAATGAATAGATTTTTTGGTGGTTTGAACCATGATATCCGTGCAAGATTTCAGTATATTCCTCATTGCATTACTGGTATGTATGTTCGTGCTTGTACCTTCGAGAGACAGATACAGGAGGATGCATTGGGTGACAACAACAACTACCATTCTAGTTCATGCTCACCACCGCTGGTTGGTTCCTCCACCGTTGCACCTACTAGAGCAGCCCCACCTTGGATTGTGAGCGCGACATCATCTCAAGAGTATGGTACATTGTCAACGTCCTTACCTACATCAGCTACGTCTTTGCGACAAGGTAACAATAAAGGTATTGATGATATAACTTCACATGAGAATGATGCATGCCTAGTTAACTTGAATTCATCATGTGTTGAGTTACCTGTTGATTTGAGCACACCACCTATTTTAGAGAATCTTTTTACTGTCATGAATGTGTCATGTGATCAAACAACTAAAATACCAACAATTTTTAGTGCACCCATTGAATTAATTGTTGATGCAAAAGAACCAATGTTTAATCATTTTGATATGACCTCTAATCTTGGTGATGATTCTATGTCCAATGACTTATTGCATGTTTGCTTATTTAAGCATGTTGTAGCATGTAAATTTGATGCAAGTAAGGTTTATTCACCAATGTTGGGATGGTTTAATTATGAACATTGTCATTCTTTTGAAATGAATAAGAGCTTCACTTATATGTGCAAACTGAGTTGCAATATTTTCATGCCTTCTACATCTTGTGATAATTTTTTGGCTTTAGATTTTATGAACTATGAAAGTTACTCATGTATACATGTCTCATATGTGCAAAAATCAAGGGAAGTAAAAATGGATGACATATACATATACAACATGTACACCTTGTCTCTTTTGTTAGCCACATTTCAGATTAAGCAACGCCGAGGACGGCTTTGTTTTCAAAAAGGGGAGGATGATGAGGACATGACTACCTTGGATACGACCAAAAATATTGCATACATGCATATTTGTCAGGTGATTTCTATTGCAAACTATTCAATAATCTATTTATGTTATCCAGAACAAAAATACTTCACACACTTTTGTGTTTTGTCTAATTGTAGGTGTATGGGACATTTGTACAATCCACATATGAAGATAAGAGAAAAGGAGAAGTTTATGTTCTATTCAAAAAGTTCTCTCACGTCACTTTTGGGCCAAGAGAAGATAGAGTCCAAGTCTCTCACGTTCTGGATTCAGATTCGGACTGCACAGACATACCTGACTCAAAACGTCAACATCTTTTTCATACGGACTCCAAATTGGGTGATTCTTTTTTGTTGGAAAGTAGATTTCGTGCTCTTTGCAACCCAATTGGAATCACCTTCAAATTGTTCCGGAGCATTGAGATATCAATGAAATAATCTAACACTGCAGCAGAATCTGAGTCAAACAACAAGTCCAAAGGTGGTGCACCACCTCCACTTGGGCCCATGAGCCTTGTACGACCTAGGGTTAGTTTTATGCTGCTTTGGGACGTCCTCCCACCTCCTTGGCCGCCACCCCTTGCTCCTATATACGTAGATCTATCTAGTAGTTTTTTCCTTGGGATTTGTTTAGTTAAAAGTTAGCCGTTGCAACTTCCGGTACTTCGTTTGTGACCAACGACCAGACCAAGACGGCTTATGGATCCCCACCATTATCAATACTTCATATATATTCGCAATATTCAGATTGCATTATTATATTCTTGCTTGTTCTTCGATTGCGTGCAGGAATAGACCTTCATGGTTAGGCTGATCGTGCTTCCAGCATCGTCAGTAACCTCGGGAGATTGGTTTAACAATTGCTAAGGCGCAACGTCGTGCAAGTTTGTAGTCGGATCGTCAAAGTCGTCTCCTCCAAATCGATAGTTATCATCTCATCGAAAGATCGGGACACCCTCGCCTCTATCAAAAGGTGTCCCGATGTTTCGATGAGATGGTGGCTATCGTTTCTGTGGGACTCGACCTTGATGATCCGACTACGAACGTGTGAGATGTCGCGCCTTAGCAATTGCTAAACCAACTTCCGAGGGGTTATTGACCACACCGGAGCACGAACAACCTGACCACGAGGGTCTGTTTCCAGCGAGCAAATGAAGAACAAGCAAGAAACTAAGATTGCAATCTGGATATTGCGAATATAAGATGAAAACTTTATTGATCAAGGTGGGGTTCTGTGACGTCTTGGTCTGGTCGTTGGACACAAACGAAGTACACGAAGTTGCAGCTATGGCAAACTTTTAATCTAAAAAAACTCAAAGTCTAAACGATGCCCTAAGGGCTGTATATATGGAGGAGAGAGGGGGAATTTCGTGGCCCTTGGTGGAGGGGTCCGAAACCAACCCTAACTCTTGTTTCCCCACACATACCGACTCTAAAAACAGCCTATACTTAAGTACTTCAAAAATACATGGGCCTGGCCCAATAATAAGGTGACGCAGCACCTAGAATAGCCTCTGAACAAAATTTATGAAGTGGCATCTCCTATATTTCTTCCCATGCTTCATGCACTCATTATGGTGGCTTCAGAGTCCTGGAATCATCACTTGTAACTCCGTTCTTGTTCCCCTTGCGCATGCCATCATCTCCATGCTTGAACTTGCTCCAAGGTTCATCTTTCTTGTCCAAGCTAGGCCCTTCATTTGTAAGCAAAACAAATGTATCCAACTTAGGCAGCATCATATTCACTTGAACATTAGAATCGTTACCAAGAAACGAAAGTACCTGATAATTCAATTGGCGTGCGCGAGCTCTAGTAATTGGTCGAGTATGTGCAACAACAGGGGCTGTGGGTGTAACAATGGTATTGATGTCCTAATCATTTTGGATAAGCTTCATGCACCTTGTCATGCTCAATCTTGTCGCACTGAGTCATTCTTACATGATGGACACTTTGTGTGCGCTAACCATTGTATTTCCGAGTGTTGTTTGTGTTTGCTCTTTTTGCATGTATACCACTCCGGTGACACCTTGCAGTACTTGGATTGCGCAATGTCTTCAACTCCATCCAACTACAAGTCCGCCCAAAACAACCATTCCCATGGTGATGAGGATCACGATCCGAGGTCGGATCTATCCCAAGGGAGGGGAGATGATGCGGAGCATCCTATGATCATCCCCATGTACACTCAAGCATACGTCTTTGGGCCTAAGGTGAACTCGCTCCTTCCCGAATCTTCCCTTTCCGCATGTAAGACATGGATGCTACTTCAAGCGCGGACCTTTTGCATACTCAAGTACACCCGAGGAGACCAAGGAGAACCCAAGGACCAAGTCCAAGCGTGCGCGAAAGCGACGACGGAAGAAGACGGAGACAGCTCCAGGACCCGGACATCCAGCCCCAGGCCCGGACAACCGGCTGCTGGAGACGACCCCTGCAGCAACAGCCTCCCAGCCGCCAAGTGCTACAGGCCCCGGACATCCGGCGTCTACCCCGGACATCCGGCGCCTCGCCAAGTCCCGGACATCCGTCCTCGGCCTCGGAAATCCGGACCCCGCCGAACCCGAGAGCAACAAGACCAACCCCGCCAGCCCAGACATCCGGCCTCCCAGCCCGGGCATCCGGCCCATCGCGAAGCCCCGGACATCCGGCCCCCAGCCCGGACATCTGGCGCCTATCTGCGCACAGTGAACAGGCCAAGGGCCCATGTATCCCTCTTTCCCACTTACCCCTTCGTGGCTTAGACTATATATACTCCCCCACCTCCTTCTAGTTAGGGTTAGCATTGTGATAGCTCATTTGAGAGATAGAGCTTCGCTCATCCATATCGGATCTACTCCACGAGAGAGACCGCGACCCCTCTATGGAGAAGATCCACCTTGGATTCAAGACCCCTCATGGGAAGATCCCCTTGTGGATTCAAGACCTCCTCACGCAGAAGAACCGGTTACCTCTTGTATCGTCCGTTGTTGACTTTGGATCTTGTACCTCTCTTTGTGTTTCGAGGATCTAGCACATGTGTGATCATACTTGTTGATTTGAGTGTTTTGTTGTGTTCCCCTCGTTATTTTCCCTTCATTTCCCTCCTCGTGTTCTTCGCGTTCTTCGCGGGATCCGCTCCTTTCGTGAAAGATCGGGCCACTAGGGTTCTACCCTACATCACATTGAGCACCGCATCGACCTCATCCCCGGAGCACCGCTTCCGAACAAAGCCCCCTACTGTGTCAACCCCGAAGAAACCAAAGAAATACAAAGGCAAGTAAAGCATCTCATAGACCATGGACATGTGCGTGAAAGTTTGAGCCCTTGTGCCGTACCAGTCATTCTAGTGCCAAAACGTGATGGTAGCTTTCGCATGTGCTCCGATTGTAGACCTATCAATTCTATCACTGTTCGCTATAGGTATCCCATCCCACGCCTAGATGATATGCTAGATGAACTTAGTGGTGCCACTGTATTTTCCAAAATTGATCTTAAGAGTGGTTACTATCAAATCCGCATACAAGAAGGTGATGAATGGAAAACCGCCTTCAAAACCAAGTTTGGTTTGTATGAGTGGTTTGTCATTCCTATGGGTCTCTCAGAAGCACCAGGCACTTTTATGCGCCTTATGAATCATGTCTTTCGCCCTTACATTGCCATATTTGTTGTGGTTTACTTCGATGACATTCTTGTGTTTAGCAAATCTATCAAAGAGCATGTCACCCATGTCCGCACCGTTTTGTAAAACTCTTAGAAAAGAGTGCCTCTATGCTAATATGGAGAAATGCCTTTTTGGTGTTGATAAGCTCATTTTCTTGGGTTTTGTTATTTCTTCTAAGGGTGTTCATGTTGATGTGTCCAAGATCAATGCTATTAAGACTTGGCCGCAACCAACCAACTTGCATCAAGTGCGTAGTTTTCTTGGCCTTGCGGGTTTCTATCGTCGCTTTGTGAAGGATTTTAGCACCATTGGTTCACCTTTACATGCTTTGAGCAAGAAGAATGCGCCTTTCGTTTGGGGACCATCCCAAGATACCGCATTCAATGATCTTAAGAATTTGCTTACACATGCTCCCGTGCTTTATTTACCCTACTTCGACAAGCCTTTTGAGATTCATCGTGATGCTAGTGGTAATAGCATAGGCAGTGTGTTAACGCAAGAGAAGCGCCCCATTGCTTACTTCAGTGAGAAACTTTCCGGAGCACAACTCAATTACCCCATCTATGACAAAGAGCTATATGCTTTAGTCCGTGTTTTGCATGAGTGGGAACATTACCTTCGTCCCCATGAGTTCATCATTCATACCGATCATGAGACTCTCAAGTACCTTAAGGGCCAAACCAAGTTAAACAAGCGTCATGCTAAGTGGAGTGAATTTATTGAGTCTTTTCCTTATGTCATCAAGTACATCAAGGGTAAAGAAAACATCGTAGCGGATGCTCTTTCCCTCATATGCTTGCTTGTTACACAACTTGAGTTACATGTCATTGGTTTTGAGCATATCAAAGACTTGTACGAGCATGATGCAACTTTTTCTACTCCTTTTGCCAAGTGTTTATCGCACACCTCTTGGGAACGCTATTACATCAAAAATGGATATCTTATGCGAGCTAACAAACTTTGCATCCCCGAGTTGTCTCTTCGTTTGTTGCTTTTGCAGGAATCTCATGGAGGAGGCTTAATGGGACATTTTGGACGTGACAAGACGTTTGCCACGCTCTCAAAGAACTACTTTTGGGCCAAGATGTTTCGGGACGTCAATCGTTTCACCAACCGATGCTCTACATGTCGCAAAGCTAAGTCCAAAGCTCAATCTCATGGCCTCTATATGCCTCTACCAATTCCATACCAAACATGGGAAGACATTAGCATGGACTTTGTACTTGGTTTGCTTAGGACTCGAAACGGGAAAGATTCCATATTTGTCATTGTGGACCATTTCTCTAAAATGGCACATTTAATTATTTGCAACAAGATAGACGATGCTTCACATGTTGCTATTCTCTTTTGTAGGGAAATATTGCGTCTACATGGTGTGCCAAAGACTATCATCTCGGACCGCGACGTGAAGTTCCTTAGATACTTTTGGAAGACCCTATGCGCCAAGCTCGGAATCAAGCTACTCTTTTCCACGGCTTACCATCCTCAAACCGACGGCCAAACGGAGTGACCAACCGCACACTCTCCGCTCTACTTCGAGTACACATCAAGAAGAACATCAAGGAGTGGGAGGAGTGTCTACCTATCGCCGAGTTCGCCTACAATCGGGCAAGACACTCAACAACCGGCAAGTCCCCATTCGAGGTCATCTACGGATTTAACCCGTTGTCACCATTGGACATTCTTCCTCACCACTCCAAGAGCGCATAAATTTGGACGCAAGTGCACGAGCGACACATCTCAAGAAGGTGCATGAAGATACAAGAAACACCATTGAGCGCCAAGTACAACGCCTTGCGACCAAGCTCAATGTAAACAATGATGCGGAGCATCCTATGGACATCACCATGTCAAGAGTCCGTTTGGCGAGTGACACATGCGACATCTACTTGGCATACCCAAAGGTGAATCATCTCTTTTACACATGCTCACTTGACCCCTTCGAGGATGGTATACTTGACACCCCTCTCGTGTGCATGCATAGGTATTGTCGGAACACTACAGACGACGAGGAGGAGTGCAAGCGCCAAGGAACAACTACACCATCCGCGAGGGAAGCATGGAAGCGATGACGGAAGAAGACGGAGACATCTCCCAGTACCCGGACATCCGTCCCTGGCCCGGACATCCGTCCCCTGAAGATGTCAACAACAGCAGCAGCCCTGCAGCCGAAGTGCTACAGGCCCCGGACATCCGGCCTCAGCCCCGGACATCCGGCGCCTCGCCAACACCCGGATATCCGGCCTCGCCCCCAGAAATCCGGACAAGCCATTCCATAGAGCACCGTGACCAGCTCCGTCAGCCCGGACATCCAGCCTACTAGCCCGGACATTCGGCTCCCCGTGAAGCCCCGGACATCCGGCCCGATGCCCGGACATCCGGCCCTACCTGCCTACGCGCAGACACTCGGGCCGAAGCCCATGTACCCTTTCGCCCCTCACTTACCCCTTCGTGGACGTAGACTATATATACTCCTCCACCTCCTCCTTTCTAGGGTTAGCATTGGTTTAGCTCATTTTAGAGACAGAGCATTGCTCATCCACATCGGATCTACTCCACGAGAGAGACCGCGGCCTCTACGGAGAAGATCCCTTTGGATTCAAGACCTCCTTGCGGAGAAGATCATCAAGACCCCCTCTTGGGCGGCCCCATCAAGACCTCCTCACGGAGAAGACCGTTACCTCTTGTATCGTCCGTTCTTGACTTTGGATCTTGTATCTTCCTTTGTGTTCATGGATCTAGCACATGTGTAACTTGTTCTTGTTAGTTTGAGTGTTCCTCTTGTGTTTCCCCACCTTGGATTCAAGACCCCTCACGGTAAGATCCCCTTGTGGATTCAAGACCTCCTCACAGAGAAGAACCGGTTACCTCTTGTGTCGTCCGTTATTGACTTTGGATCTTGTATCTCTCTTTGTGTTTCGAGGATGTAGCACATGTGTGATCATACTTGTTGGTTTGAGTGTTCTCTTGTGTCCCCCTCATGATTTTCCCCTCGTTTCTCTCCTGGTGTTCTTCGCGGGATCCGCTCCTTTTGTGAAAGATCGGGCCACTAGGGTTCTACCCTACATCAAACAAGAAACCTATGGTCTTCAACATTGGTGATGTCGTGTGGCTACACCTTCGCAAGGACCGCTTTCCACAAGAACGCAAGTCTAAGCTTCGAACATGAGCATATGGACCCTTCAAGGTGCTCGCACGCTACAATGACAACGCTTACAAGATCGACCTCCCGCGCGACAAATACAACGTGAGCGACATCTTCAACATCAAAGATCTCTCTCCCTTCCATGGTGATGAAGAATTCGATCCGAGGACGGATCTTCCCCAAGGGAGGGGAGATGATGCGGAGCATCCCACGACCATCCCCATGGACGCCACCTCAACTATCCAAGCTCCAAGTGGGCCCATGACAAAGGCTAGGGCACGTGCTATTCAATCCGAGGTGACATCACTCCTACTTGAGTTTTCCCCCTCTTCAAGTGAGACATGGCTACTGCCTAAGTCCGAGATGCTATCTGTGATCAGGTACAACGCTCAAGACTCGGAGCCGAGGGCTGTAGAAGAAGAGACAGGCGTCAACACTCTGGACAGCGCGGAACCTCCGGCCAGAGCCCGGAACTTTCGGCCCCCGGACCTTCCGGCCGACCCGGAGCTTCCAGCCTCCGACGACTTCGCCCAGCCCAGGCGTGCCAATTCTCGGGTTAGCCCGGAACCCGTGCCGGACCTTCCGGCGCCCGGACCTTTTTGCCCCCGGATGCCAACCCAGCTCCACCCGCGCCAACTCTCGGGTTAGGCCGCGGAACCTCCGGCGCCCGGAACTTCCGGCCTCGCCTGGAACTTCTGGCCCTGCCTGCGCGCAGCCACTTGGGCCGAGGCCCGTGTATAGCTCATGATTGTGTGAGAGCTTTGCTCATCCACTTGGTTACCTTCTCCTCAGAGATCGAACCTCCTCGGAGAAGATTCCCCAAGCGGATTCAAGACCCCTCTTTAGGGAAGAACATCAAGACCTCCTCACGGAGAAGACCGGTTACCATGTATCGTCCCTAGTTGATCGTGGATCATGTATCTTACTCTATGTAATCGGGGATATAGCACGTGTGTGACTATCTTGTTGGTTTGAGTGTTCCTCTCCTATTTTCCCTTGTGTTTCCCCTCGTTTTCCCCTTTGCGTTCTTCATGTTCATCATGGGATTCTGCTCCTTTCGTAAAAGATCGGGTGATTAGGGTTCTACCCTACATCATCGGTCATCTTCCATGGGAGGCTTCCGAAGATGGAAGTGTCGCCCTCGCTCGTAGTTGGTCGCCTTGTACTTGATGATGTCGATGTAGGCGAACTCAAGGGAAGTAGGCGAAGATGTCGTACGTCCAAAGGCGAAGATGCCTTGATATCACTTGGCGAAGATGCCAAAGTGGTTGTTGTAGCAGTACCTCCGTGTTGGTGGTGCTTGTCTCGCGGTCTTCTCTTGTGCTCTTGAAGTTTGGACTTTAATAGAGGCTTGTCCTGATGTTTCGATGAGATGGTGGCTATCGTTTCTGTGGGAGTCGACCTTGACGATCCGACTACGAACGTGCGAGACGTCGCGCCTTAGCAATCGCTAAACCAACTTCCGAGGGGTTATTGACCATGCCGGAGCACGATCAACCTGACCACGAGGTCTGTTTCCTGCGAGCAAATGAAGAACAAGCAAGAAACTGAGATTGCAATCTGGATATTGCGAATATAAGATGAAAGCTTAATTGATCAAGGTGGGGTTCTGTGATGTCTTGGTCTGGTCGTTGGACACAAATGAAGTACGCGAAGTTGCAGCTATGGCGAACTTTTAATGTAAACAAAACCCAAAGTCTAAACGGCGCCCTAAGTGCTGTATATATGGAGGAAGAGGGGGGATTTCATGGCCCTTGGAGGAGGGTCCAAAACTAACCCTAACTCTTGTTTCCCCACACATACGGATTCTAAAAACAGCCTATACTTAAATATTTCGAATATACATGGGCCTGGCCCAATAATAGGGTGACGCAGCACCTAAAATAATCTCTGGACAAAATTTATGAAGTGGCATCTTGTATATTTCGTCCAAGGCTTCATGCACTCCTTATGGTGGCTTCAAAGTCCTGAAATCATCACTTGTAACTCCGTTCTGGATCCCCAACTTAGCCCATAAACATCTCCAAAAGTGGCTAAGAAATTTAGTATCACGATCTGAAACAATAGTATTTGGCACACCATGCAAGCGAATAATTTCACGAAAGAACAAATCAGCAACATTAACAGCATCATCGCTTTTATGACATGGTATGAAGTGTGCCATTTTCGAGAACCTATCCACGACAACAAATATGCTATCCCTCCCGTTCTTTGTTCGAGGTAAACCTAAAACAAAGTCCATATATATATCCTCCTCCCAAGGAACACTAGGTACAGGCAAAGGCATATATAAACCATGAGGATTGAGTTGTGACTTAGCTTTTTGACATGTAGTGCAGCGAGCAACAAAACGCTCAACATCCCGTCTCATCTTTGGCCAAAAGAAATGTGTAGCAAGTATATCCTCCGTCTTCTTGACGCCAAAGTGTCCCATTTATCCTCCTCCATGACGCCAAAGACGAACGGAGCTAGCTGGAATGCATAGCTTGTTAGCACGAAACACAAATTCATCGTTAAGAACAAACTTGTTCCAAGTTCTCCCTTCCTTACAATTCTGCAAAACATCTTTAAATTCAGCATCATGAACATATTGATCTTTGATGGTCTCCAAATCAAATATTTTAAAGTCAAGTTCTGAAAGCATAGTATAACGACGAGACAATGCATCAGCAATAACATTTTCTTTACCCTACTTGTGTTTAATGACATAAGGGAAAGTCTCAATGAATTCAACCCATTTAGCATGTCTACGGTTCAGTTTTTCTTGACTTTTAATGTGTTTCAAAGATTCATGATCAGAATGTATAACAAATTCCTTGGGCCATAAATAATGTTGACATGTTTCTAAGGTCCGAACAAGAGCATATAATTCTTTATCATAAGTAGAATAGTTCAGACTAGGCCCACTCAATTTTTCAGAAAAGTATGCAACAGGTTTGCCTTCTTGTAATAACACACCTCCTAATCCAATTCCACTAGCATCACATTCAAGCTCAAAAGTCTTATTAAAATCAGGAATTTGGAGTAAAGGAGCATGTGTCAACTTATCTTTCAATACCGTGAAGGCTTCTTCCTGTGCGGTACCCCAAACAAAAGGCACATCCTTCTTTGTAAGCTCGTTGAGAGGTGCAGCAATGGTGCTGAAATCTCTCACCAAACGCCTATAGAAACCAGCGAGGCCGAGGAAACTCCTCACTTGTGTGACCGTTTTGGGCTGCGGCCAACTCTCAATAGCTTCAATCTTGGCTTTATCAACTTCAATTCCCTGTGGAGTGACAACATAGCCAAGAAAAGATACTCGGTCGGTGCAAAAGGTGCACTTTCCAAGGTTACCAAACAAACGTGCATCATGTAGAGCAATAAAAACAGCACGTAAATGTTCCAAATGTTCCTCCAAGGATTTGCTATAAATCAATATCTCATCAAAGTAAACTACCACAAATCGTCCAATGAAAGCACGTAGAACTTCGTTCATAATCTCATGAAAGTACTAGGTGCATTAGTTAACCCAAAAGGCATAACTAACCACTCATATAATCCAAACTTAGTTTTAAATGTTGTTTTCCATACATCTCCCAATTTCATACGAATTTGATGGTATCCACTACGCAAATCAACTTGGGAGAACATTATAGAGCCACTCAATTCATCAAGCATATCATCTAGCCTAGGAATAGGATGACGATAACGAATAGTAATATTATTAATGCCTCTACAATCAACGCACATACGCGATGTACCACCCTTTTTCGGCACTAAAATTATAGGAATAGCACAAGGACTAAGGGATTCGCGTATATAACCTTTGTCGAGCAGTTCTTGTACTTGACGCATAATCTCCTTCGTCTCCTCTAGATTGCTACGGTATGGTGCACGGTTGGGTAATGATGCACCGGGAATTAAGTCGATTTGATGCTCAATCCCTCGAATAGGTGGTAATCCCGGTGGCACGTCTTCTGGAAAGACGTCAGTGAACTCATGCAAAATGTTAGTGACAGTAGGAGACAAAGAGGAAGGCACGTCTGAGGGAGTCCTGGATTAGGGGGTGTTAGGGTAGCCGGACTATACCTTCAGCCGGACTCCAGGACTATGAAGATACAAGATTGAAGACTTCGTCCCGTGTTTGGATAGGACTTTCCTTGGCATGGAAGGAAAGCTTGGCGATGCGGATATTCACGATCTCCTACCATTATAACCGACTTTGTGAACCCTAACCCTCCCCGGTGTCTATATAAACCGGAGGGTTTTAGTCCGTAGGACAGCATCATCATACAACAATCATACCATAGGCTAGCTTCTAGGGTTTAGCCTCCTTGATCTCGTGGTAAATCTACTCTTGTACTACCCATATCATCAATATGAATCAAGCAGGACGTAGGGTTTTACCTCCATCAAGAGGCCCCGAACCTGGGTAAAACATCGTGTTCCTTGCCTCCTGTTACCATCCGGCCTAGACGCACAGTTCGGGACCCCCTACCCGAGATCCGCCGGTTTTGACACCGACATTGGTGCTTTCATTGAGAGTTCCTCTGTGTCGTCGCCTTTAGGCCCGATGGCTCCTTCGATCATCAACAACGATGCAGTCCAGGGTGAGACTTTTCTCCCCGGACAGATCTTTGTCTTCGGCGGCTTCGCACTGCGGGCCAATTCGCTTGGCCACCTTGAGCAGATCGAAAGCTACGCCCCTGGCCATCAGGTCAGGTTTGGAAGCCTAAACTACACAGCTGACATCCGCGGGGACTTGATCTTCGACAGATTCGAGCCACAGCCAAGCACGCCGCACAGTCTCGATGGGCATGATATAGCTCTGCCGCCGAACAGTGCCTTGGAGGCCGCACATGCATCGGTTCCGACCATTGATTCGGAGCCTACTGCGCCGATCGAGGATCGGCGGTTGGACGCTGCCTCAGGGGCTGCGATCTCAGAGGCGATCGAGCCGAACTCCAGCCCTGCACTCCGCATGGCCCGTGACTCCGAGGAGCCGGATTCCTTTCCGAACTCCGAGATAATGGAGTTCACTGCCGCAGACATCTTTCAGCACTCGCCCTTCGGTGACATCCTGAATTCTCTAAAGTCTCTCTCTTTATTAGGAGAGCCCTGGCCGGATTACGGTCAGCAAGGATGGGATTCGAATGATGAAGAAATTCAAAACCCACCCACCACCCACTTCGTAGCCACTGTCGACGACTTAACCGACATGCTCGACTTCGACTCCGAAGACATCGACGGTATGGCCGACGATGCAGGAGACAACCAAGAACCAATGCCTATAGGGCATCGGACAGCCACCTCATCTCACAATGTGTACATGGTGGATACCCCTAAAGGAAGCAACAACGAGGAAAACGGGGATGGAAAAAGGGATCGATCTCTCGAAAAACAATCAAAGTGTCGGCGTAAACGCCGACCCAAGCCCCGCCTCGATAAAGACCCAGCCATAGAGCAGGATAAGCCGGTAGATGACGAGCATGCCTTAGAGCAACCGTCCCAACAGGACAACCCGGATAGAGAAACCGAACATCCCTCCCCTGGCGAAAATGGCATTCCAGACAACCCTACGCCGGACAAGCCCACGAAGCAGAAGAACCTCCACAAACGGCTCGTTGCAACCGCACGCAGCCTGAAAAAGCAGAAGCGGAAGCTAAAAACTGCGGAAGATGTACTCAGGATCAGATGGAGTAAAGTAATCAATACCGCGGACAAATACGGCGACAGTCGCCGCACTAAAAGCTATCCGAAGAGAAAGCTACTGCCTGAATTCGACGAGGAGGCCTTAGAGCCCTCGCATCCCAAAAGTGAGAAAGCCACACGGTCGGATAGACGACCCCATGGCAAGCATAAAGCGGCAAGCAGCGCCGCACTTAAGCCGGCATGCGACCCACTTAAGGATTCGCATCATGGCGCAGCCAGGTCCATTTACGGGCCAAGAAAGCAAGCTCTCGTAAGCAATGCAATAAAGCCATTATCAGAATCCGGCACACCCAAATACAGGGGTGCCGCACACCCCCTATGTTTCACCGATGAGGTCCTGGATTATGAATTTCCAGCGGGATTCAAACCCGTAAACATAGAGGCATATGATGGAACAACAGACCCTGGAGTCTGGATCGAGGATTATATCCTCGACATACATATGGCTAGAGGAGATGACCTCCATGCCATAAAATACTTACCCCTCAGGCTTAAATGGCCAGCCCGGCATTGGCTCAAAAGGCTTCCTGAAAACACAATCGGAAGTTGGGAAGAGCTCGAGGATGCTTTCCGAGCAAATTTTCAAGCGACCTATGTCCGCCCTTCGGATGCAGACGATCTTAGTCACATAACTCAACAGCCCGGAGAGTCAGCTCGGCAATTCTGGAATAGATTTCTTACTAAAAAGAATCAGATAGTCGACTATCCGGACACTGAAGCCTTAGCGGCTTTCAGGCATAATGTCCGAGACGAATGGCTCGCCAGACACCTCGGCCAAGAAAAGCCAAGAACAATGGCCGCACTAACAAGCCTCATGACCCGCTTTTGTGCAGGAGAGGACAGCTGGTTGGCAAGATGTAGCACCGGTGACCCAAGTACATCTGAAACTAGGGATGGAAATGGAAAACCGCGACGCAATAAGGATTGTCGCCGGACTAAGGAAAAAAGTCCGAAGAGCACGACAGTCAATGCTGGATTCAAAAGTTCACGACAGAATTAGAAAAAGCCGCCCCTCCAAGATAACAGGGACGACCTATCCAACCTAAACAAAATCTTGGATAGGATATGTCAAATACACATCACTCCCAGAAAGCCCGCTAACCATACCCACAGAGATTCTTGGGTTTTCAAACAATCCGGCAGACTCAATGCCGAACACAAGGGGCTCGACACACCAAGCGAAGACGAGGATGAAACAAAAGAATTTCCCACAAGAAGTAAAAATAGTAAACTTACTCCACATAACAAAACATGCGGCGCCCATAAAGGTACGCGCCCCACGGCCTATCCCAAAGGAATCCCGCCACTGGTTGTCAAAACTAATCATCTTCGATCATCTGGATTATTCTAGAAGTATCAGGAACCCAGGCTGGACTGCCCTGGTACTTGATCCAATAATTGGCTGCTCCAGTTTTCAAATGTCCCTATGGACGGTGGCAGCGGACTCAACCTGATATATCAGGACTCAATCCGCCACATGGGGATCGACCCAAAAAGAATTCGCCACAGCAAAACCTCCTTTCAAGGAGAAATGCCAGGTCCGGACACCCATTGCATGGGTTTTCTCCGGCTTGAGCTTATTTTCGGCTCTGCCGATAACTTCAGTCATGAAAAGCTGACTTTCCACATCGTCCCATTCTCATGTCGCTACCAAGCACTACTGGGACGCGAAGCTTTCGCCCGCTTTAATGCAATACCGCATTATGCATCTCTTACGCTTAAGATGCCCGGTCCACGTGGCATCATCTCCTTAAAGGGGAAGCAGTGAGAACACCTCCCTCGAGCAGAGCATTGTGCGGCCGCTTTAACAGCCCCACAATACAATGGCTTCACCAGCCAGAACATCAGAATAGGTCATTAAGACCACTGACACGGATAGACGAGTCCGGCACAAAAGTATCGTTGATAAAGGCTTAGTGGCCATATACCCCTGCACTAGGGGCTTCACACGTATAAAATAAGAGACAATAAAGCTCAATTTTCATATTTTACTTTACACTTTGTTTATTTCATATAAATTTTGTTCGGCACGCCCCTTTTTCAACTTAGTCGCTCTCTTTTTACATATGAACGTCATGCTGCGCCCGTCCAGGATACGGCACAATGGAGACACAGGTGCAGACGTGCGGTAGGGACCCGTTCCAAGGATTCTTTTCACATTAAGACCCTGCGTAAACCTTTTTTACTGTCTCTTGTTGATACACATCCCCTGGTTCTATGACCAAGGAGGAGGCTGGCGTCTTGGCATGTGGCCACATCAGAATTCTTGCGCGTACCTGGACACTAGGGGCTTATACCTCAGAGCGTTACCTCGCCCGCTCTCATAAAGATCGAATACCTTAGGGAGTGTTCGGCGTCGCGAGTTTGGCCTTATATGCATCAGCTCCGAGTCATGATTTTGGTGAAAGGTTGGGTTGCCCGGCTCCTGTGTTCGGCCGCCTTACGTTCCGCTCTATCGGCTAAGGCGGCCCTAGGAGAACTACTGCGATTGTGCCCTGGTTCGGCCAGGCGAGCACCTCAGTAGAGAAAGCCGAAAACCGACTGTCATGATATGGCGTGAGACTGGTCAACCACTTGATGACTCTCCAAAATCTGTAGGATTCCTCCGCATTAACGAAGGGCCGTTTCCCGGCCAGGCACATACGCGCCCTGAATTCGGGCGAGCGCAGTCGCCACCAGGGGCTACCTAAATAGTCCCATTGTCAAGCTCCTATGGCTAAGTGAAAGTGTTAAAGCATTATAGTCCGGTTGCCTAGCTCGCTGCGCTATCACCTCCTTTGTAGGACCAAGACGTTTGATTAAGTGTGAAAATGCGCCTTCTACGAGCACCCCTGCACTATGTGCGTGGGGGCTGAAGCCAACGACTGCACTCTTTCAGATTTTGTATATATATCTTAAAACGGCCGCACAGGAGGTGTTCCAAATACTTGAAGGCACAAGTATAAAAGGCTACTACAATTCATCAAAATATTGCTTTATAATTACATATGCTATCAGAACATAGCATCCTTCGAGCACTGCGCCTCTATTACACGAGCGCCTTCAAGGACTTCCTGAAAATAGTGCTTGGAAGGTACTCGGCTTTTGTCAGAATGTCGGGATGCAACAACGGTGGTCTCCATCTCTGCCCAGTATGTCTTGACACGGGCAAGAGCCATCCGTCCGCCCTCTATGCATGCTGACCTCTTCATCACATTGATACGTGGCACCGCGTCAAGGAATTGCTGCACCAAGCTGAAATAACTTTTCGGCTCCGATCTCCCCGGCCGCAGATGACCCATGACATACTTCATGGCGAGTCCGGACAATCTATTCAGTTCGGCCCATTGAGCCAGACGATCGTCCACTGCCAGTGGACGCTCTGGATTCTGGAACTACGACCAGAAAAGCCTTTCCACTTCGCGATCTTCTTGATCTCAAAAGTATTCGGTCGCATCAGCAGCACTCGCTGCCAAATCCAGATAGGTGTCCTCCGCACTCCACATCCGGTCCAACGGAGCAAACTTTGGATCGCAAAACTTCCTCTGCAGCATAAAGGGCTTTCCAGCCGCACTCTGTCCGGCCTGACGCAGCTCCTCCTTTGCAGCTCTCATCACAAAGCGAGCATCCTTGGCATCAGCAACGGCCTTCTCTAAGTCCGTCTGTCTCGCCCGGTCTTCTTTCTCAAGAAACTTGCAACGGTCAGCAACACTTTTTAACTTCACGGCCATCTCGGCCATCTCCTTATTGCTTCGGCAGTGAGCAGCCTGTTCGGCTCTCAGCTCTTCAAGGGCCTTCTCGGCAGCCGCATCACTTTTCCTAGCTTGTTCCTTAGCTTGGGCAAGTTCCGCCCGAAGACTCTCCACGGCGGCCGCACCATCTGCATCAAGCACACACATTGTAAGATACTAGCATAAAGCTCCTCTTACCAGATGCCCCCCGAGGAATTGCATACCTTGAGCCTCATCAAGCCACTCGTTGACGAGCACGATGTCGGCATCTGCCACGTCAAGTTGCCGCTTTAGTTCGGCAAAATCATCAGTTCGGCTCGATTCCAGACACTTTGCCACCTGTATACAAAGGCGACATTTTAGACTTGGGATTATGATCCTCTGCGCGCCGTCAATTTTGACAACACACAGAGTCTCAGGTGCTACTATCTACAAAGGGCACATCTTGTTTATGCGCAACTAACAAAGAAGTACATTATCAAACGTACCTCAAAACCCGTCAGCAAACTTCTGAAGGCCTCATGCAATCCGCTTTCCACGGACGAAATCCTTCCAAGCACCGTACCCATTAATGCACGGTGCTCCTCTGAGATAGAAGCTCACCCCAGCAGAATCATCAGCTCCTCCGACCATGCATCGGACGGTGCCGGACTTGTCCTATGACCTCCATCGAAGGCCGGACGCGGAGAACCTTGGGGGGACATATGGCTACCTTCCACCCCTGCCGGATTCGGAGAAACTCTCTGCGACGACACCTCAGGGTCGCCCGCCTAGCCAGGCGGTACGGCAGGGGGAGGCATTCCACTCTCCATCATCTCCAGAAGAAGATCCCCCGAAGACGAGCTCTGCTGAGAAGGGCTGAGGTCCAAGCTACAAAGTAAAATTTCGGTTAATCTTCTCAAATAAAAAGAAAGGATTTCTCTCATCCCTCTAAAGGAAAATCTTTCTCTACTTACGGCTCGCTTGAGGGCTGATCCCTTTGAGGGCGTAGTTCGGCCGAGGATCTCCCCGACGTCGGACCCTCTGACGAGGACTTTTTCCCCCGCTTTGAGGCCATGGTCTCCGGGTCGTCAGAGGCGGCCCTCTTCTTCCCCTTAGGAGAGGAATTGTCGGTTCCTCCCTTTGGAGCAGCCTCCTTCGAGGAGGCCATAGTTTCCTTGTCCTCCCCCTCACTTCGCTCCGAAGGCACGATCTTCAACATCCTGACTAGCATGGGATCAGCTTTGCCTTCGCTATCCACTCCTGTTTAAAAGGACAGCTCTTTTAGGGGCGAATTTATGACAATTTTACGGATAGCGAGTCCGGGCACAAGGTTACTTACTTGAGTATCCGGGCGATTGCAGCTTAAACCTATGTCCTCGGTCAAATCCGGACACATTGCTTGTGATCCGAAGAACATTTTATACATCTACACGGGCGTTGCGCCCATAAAATACTGGAGAGCTCGTGGTCCCTCCGGATTAAACTCCCATAGACGAAGGGAGCAACGTTTGCCGGGCATTGTTCGGCGAATCAGCATGACCTGCGTCACCTTGACCAGGTTGAGGTCTCTTTATAAGAGATCCCTAATGCGGCCCTGCAACAAGGGCACGTCTTTGGATAACCCCCAATCTAATCCTTTGTTGACCCATGACGCTAGCCGTGGTGGGGGACCCGAGCGAAAGGCAGGAGGCACCACCCACTTGGTGCTCCTAGGAGCGGTGATATAGAACCACTCTCGTTGCCACAAGCCGAGCTCCTCTTGAAAGGAGCCCTCGGGCCATGGAGCATCAGCATTCTTACTTATGACTGCGCCTCCGCACTCTGCGTGTCGTCCCTCGATCATCTTCGGCTCCACTCCAAAAGTCTTGAGCCATAATCCGAAGTGAGGAGTAACACGGAGGAACACTTAGCACACAACGATGAATGAGGAAATGTGGAGGATGGACTCCAGAGCTAAGTCATGAAATTCCAGCCCATAATAGAACATCAGCCCCCTCACGAAGGGATCCATCGGGAAGCCTAACCCCCGAAGGAAGTGAGACATGAACACTATGCTCTCACCGGGCTGGGGACTGGGAATAGCCTGCCTTTGAGCAGGCAACCTATGCGAAATTTCGGTGGTCAAGAACTTAGCCTCTCTCAACTTCAGCACGTCCTCCTCCGTGACAGAGGCGGGCATCCATCGGCCTTGAAGGTCGGAACCGGACATTGTCGAAGGTCCGAAGCACCTGGAATCTGGAGCCTAGGGTGTTGGAACTCGAGGCGACGGGCGAACTTGTTTTGAGATTGGAGAAAAGGAGTAAGGCCCTGGTCTCTTTATAAGAGGTTGAATACCAGGAGCCCTCCCCGTAACCGTTTGGGACTCGCCTTTAATCGAGAAGACATGCTAACGAGAACAATTGGGTTGCCCACGTCCGTATTGATGAGAATCCCGTAAATAAAGGGGACACGATCTCTGCTTTGACAAGACGTGCCAAGGAAACCGCCTCGCAAAACAAGCTGAGGTGGAAAAGTGAAAACGATTCGAATAAAGGCTTGGCCATAGCGTGATGTCACACTGCGGAATACGTCAGCAGATTGGATTTGTGTTAATATTATTATCTCTGTGGTAATACGTGGAAACTTATTTTGCAGAGCCGGACACTACTCTTGGTGTTTATAAACTTTTATGAAGAATTTGGAGGAGGAACCCGCCTTGCAATGTCGAAGACAATCTACGCGCCGGACTCGTCGTCATTGAAGCCTGGTTCAGGGGCTACTGAGGGAGTCCTAGATTAGGGGGTGTTCGGGTAGCCGGACTATACCTTCAGCCGGACTCCAGGACTATGAAGATACAAGATTGAAGACTTTGTCCCGTGTCCGGATGGGACTTTCCTTGGCATGGAAGGCAAGCTTGGCGATGCGGATATTCAAGATCTCCTACCATTGTAACCGACTTTGTGTAACCCTAACCCTTCCCGGTGTCTATATAAACTGGAGGGTTTTAGTCCGTAGGACAACTTCATCACACAACAATCATACCATAGGCTAGCTTCTAGGGTTTAGCCTCCTTGATCTCGTGGTAGATCTACTCTTGTACTACCCATATCATCAATATTAATCAAGCAGGACGTTGGGTTTTACCTCCATCAAGAGGGCCCGAACCTGGGTAAAACATCGTGTTCCTTGCCTCTGTTACCATCCGGCCTAGACGCACAGTTCGGGACCCCCTACCCGAGATCCGCCGGTTTTGACACCGACAACATCCTCGAAAGAAAATAATGCCTCTTTGCACACAAAAGCATAGCAAACAGATTTGCTGAGATCTAGCTCATCAATATGAGATTTTGTGGCAAGTAAACATGCACTTTTCAATTTAATTTCAGAAGCAACACTAGATGGTTTATTATTAGTTTTCATTTGTTGCTCAAATTCTTTTGCCACAATCTGATTTTCACTCTTATTTTTCTCCTGTTTTGCTTTATTAGCTCTATTAATATCATCTTTCAAAATGGAATCAGGAGTCATAGGAAGCAAAGTAATATTTTTATCTTTATGAACAAGAGTATACTGATTGTTTCTACCATGGTGTATAGAATTTTTATCAAATTGCCATGTTCTACCAAGTAATAAGGAACATGCTTGCATAGTTACCACATCACAATCAACATAGTCAGTATATGTAGAGATACTAAAATGCACATGAATAGTACGTGTGACCTTAACCTTGCGCTGTTGTTGAACCATTGGATGAGTAAGGGTGTGGATGTGGTCTTGTGGTGAGGGATATCTTCTCCACCATCTCTATGCTAGCCAAGTTGTTGCAGCTCCCTCCATCTATGATGACGCGAACAGAACGTTCCTTCACAACTCCCTTTGTATGGAACAAATTATGCCTCTGATTTTTCTCAGCTTGTGTAACCTGCACACTCAAAACACGTTGAGCAACTAAACATTCATACCTGTCAGCATCTTCAGCAGCCATGTATTGCGTCTCATGATCAGAATCGTCTCCACCGTGTTCTTCATGTCTAAAAAGAGCCAAAGTCTCCTCATCATAGTCACTAGCGGACTCATACCCACCATCCTCAGTAGCAATCATCACGCGCTGAGATTGGCATTCTCTCGCAAAATGTCCTCTTCCCTTACAACGACGACAAATAATATCACTTGTGTGCCCTGTTGATGCCATGGAAGAAGAAGAGCTTTGCGGAGGCCCGACAGGTGTGCCCTTGGCAGATAGTGGTGGTTGTGCCTGCTTTCTTGTATCACGGCTGGAGGTGGCACCTGATGGAGGTGCTGGTGTAGTGGAAGTAGAGGATGCATGTGGTGTCCATGATGAAGATCGACCTGCAGAAAAGTTAGTTCGCGTGAATGCATGTCGATCCTGCACTTCACGTTCAGCTTTACAAGCAAGATGGAATAAACGAGTGATATTAGTATACTCCTTATACTCTAGAATGGTCTGAATCTCTCTATTTAATCCACACATAAAACGTGCAAGCATAGCTTCATTCTACTCAACAATACCACATCTAATCATGCCAGTTTGTAATTCCTAATAATATTCTTCTACAGAATTTTTTCCCTGTCTTAAGCGCTGCAATTTTTGAAGTAATTCACGTTGATAATATGGTGGAACCCAACGAGTACGCATAGCAGTTTTCAAAGCAGCCCAAGTAGCTGGAATAGGATATAATCTAAAATGTTCAGACCACCAAACACATGCAAAGCTAGTGAAAGCACAAACAACAGCAGTAATACGTCTCTCCTCAGGATATTGTTAACATGTAAATCGCTGTTCAGTGTCTAACTCCCAAGTAAGATATATATTAGGAACATATCTACCCTCAAATGGTGGAATATTCAATTTTAGTTTAGGAAGATGGTCATGTACCTCAGGTGGTGGCGCAGCCCTACCGTTGCGATGATATGCATGAGGCCGACCAGGTGGTGGTGGTGCTGGTGGTTGCACGTAGTTTTGATTTTGATCAACCTCATCCTCGTAATGGTCCTCTACCTCTGAAGTAGCAGCAGGAGCGACAGAAGCAACAACAGTAGGTACAGCAGCACCAGAAGTTTGACTAGGCTCAATGGGAACGCGCTGTCCTCGTCATGAGGACATCAATACCATTGTTACACCCACATGCCCTGCTGCTATACATACTGGACCGATTACTAGAGCTCGCGCACGCCAATTGAATTATTAGGTATTTTCGTTTCTTGGTCACGATTCTAATGTTCATGAGAATATGATGCTGCCTAAATTGGATACATTTTGTTTTGCTTACAAATGAAGGGCCTAGCTTGGACAAGAAAGATGAACCTTGGAGCAAGTTCAAGCATGGAGATGATGGCATGCGCAAAGGGAACAAGAACAGAGTTACAAGTGATGATTCCAGGACTCTGAAGCCACCATAATGAGTGCATGAAGCATGGGACGAAATATACAAGATGCCACTTCATAAATTTTGTCTAGAGGCTATTTTAGGTGCTGCATCACCTTATTATTGGGCCAGGCCCATGTATTTTCGAAGTACTTAAGTATAGGCTGTTTTTAGAGTCCGTATTTGTGGGGAAACAAGAGTTAGGGTTGGTTTCGGACCCCTCCGCCAAGGGCCACGAAATTCCCCCTCTCTCCTCCATATATACAGCCCTTAGGGCATCGTTTAGGCTTTGGGTTTTGTTTAGATTAAAAGTTCGCCATAGCTGCAACTTCGCGTACTTCGTTTGTGTTCAACGACCAGACCAAGGCGTCACAGAACCCCACCTTGATCAATAAAGCTTTCATCTTATATTCGCAATATCCAGATTGCAATCTCAGTTTCTTGCTTGTTCTTTGTTTTCTTGCAGGAAACAAACCCTCGTGGTCAGGTTGATCGTGTTCCGGCGTGGTCAATAACCCTCAGAAGTTGGTTTAGCGATTGCTAAGGCACGACGTCTCGCACGTTCGTAGTCGGGTCGTCAAGGTCGACTCCCACAGAAAACGATAGCCACTATCTCATCGAAACATCGGGACACCTTTGCCTCTATCAGCTCGTCCCACTTGATTTTGAAGATGATGTTGTTGTTGTTGTTGTTGTAGAGGTGCGACAGGTGCAGCGGGCGGTGGAAGACGTGCAAGCAATTCATTAAACTTGTTATCGAGCTTTGTTTCGAACGCCTTCTCAATGCCATCTATCTTCTCCATGGCCTCTTCAAATCTGTTTAGCACATCTTCCACCTGTCCACTCATCATTTGCTGAAACTTATCATGTAAGTCTTTGTTCGTCATCTTCTCCCAGTCAATCGCGTCGCGTTGTGATCATGCCATGGTTAGCAGCAATAGAAACACACAAGAATATGATCCTACAGACTACTAGAAAATGGCGGTGGTGGAGTGTCACAAATCCGTCAAGCAAATCTCAAATTCTTTCCAGTTCTTACCCAACAGCAGGCGGTGATCGACAACGGTCGTAGTCAAAACTCTCAAAGCTTGGATAGAGCGATTACCAGGGAGAGTCAAACGCACGACGTAGATATATGTGGAGCTAGGAAGGCTTATAATATGGTAGCAAAAAGGGTCAGCAATAATCAATTCAGAGATGCAAAGTTGAATAAACGCTCAACGACGGTACTGTGTTGGTCCTAGGCTAGACCGTGCTAGGGACGCGAGCCTAGAATACTAACAAAAATCACGGCGCTGCACGTAAACAAGGGAAAAGCACACTCAGGATTTTTTTTTCGCTCTTTTTTTTGGTGCTCCTCTTTTTTTTGGCACTCCTCTTTTTTTGCAAAAAATCACTATAATGGCGAGTGTCTCAAAACTCTTCCCTCATCAAAGTGACAGGATGGGAACGAAATTTTTTTTGACTTTTTTTCCGAAATTAGGGCAGCGACGACGAAAAAGTGTGCCAAAAAATCACTATGATGGCACGTGGCTCAAAAGACTCGGAAAAGCCTAAAAATAGGATAGGGAAAAAATTTGCCTGTGAAAATTTTGGCCTAAAAACTGCCCGGAAACCTACTCAGGCAAGGAAACATGAATCGGAAAGTAGACAGACCTCGAAAACAGATCTAATATGAAAGGAACTCCGATTGGTGGTGGATATATGATGGTAGGATATGGCAGCGGTGGTGGTATATGGATACGGATTGGTGGTGTATATGGATACGGATTTGTGATGGTATATGGAGATGGATTGGTAATGGTATATGGAGACGGATTGGTGGCGGATAAGCGGTGGTGGTAGATGGCAGGGGCGATGATGATGGTGCGGCGGTGGCGTGACAACTTCTAACCAGAACTCGAAACTCTAAAAGACTAGACTCTAAGACTAGCAACTAGACACGACGATGCAACCGCAAATTCAACAAAGCAAAATACTGAAAAGACTATGCAAAGGCTCAGATTGGTACGAATATGACAAACTAACCCTAATTTTTCTTGGCTTTTTTTCATGGACTGTAGGTATGAAGAATAGACTCGATCTGAACTACGAAAAACTGTAAAATCTCACCGAGAAACCTGGAAATCTGATACCACTTAATAGAGGCAAAGGTGTCCCGATGTTTCGATGAGATGGTGGCTATCGTTTATGTGGGGGTTGACCTTGACGATCCGACTACGAAGGTGTGAGATGTCGCGCCTTAGCAATCACTAAACCAACTTCCGAGGGGTTATTGACCATGCCAGAGCACGATCAACCTGACCACGAGGGTCTATTTCCTGTGGGCAAACGAAGAACAAGCAAGAAACTAAGATTGCAATCTAGATATTGCGAATATAAGATGAAAGCTTTATTGATCAAGGTGGGGTTCTGTGACGTCTTGGTCTGGTCGTTGGACACAAACGAAGTACGCGAAGTTGCAGCTATGGCGAACTTTTAATCTAAACAAAACCCAAAGTCTAAACGACGCCCTAATGGCTGTATATATGGAGGAAGAGGGGGGGATTTCGTGGCCCTTGGAGGAAGGGTCCGAAGCTGATGAGGACATCAATACCATTGTTACACCCACAGCCCCTGCTGCTATACATACTGGACCAATTACTAGAGCTCGCGCACGCCAATTGAATTATCAGGTACTTTCGTTTCTTGGTAACGATTCTAATGTTCATGAGAATATGATGCTGCCTAAATTGGATACATTTGTTTTGCTTACAAATGAAGGGCCTAGCTTGGACAAGAAAGATGAACCTTGGAGCAAGTTCAAGCATGGAGATGATGGCATGCGCAAGGGGAACAAGAACGAAGTTACAATTGATGATTCCAGGACTCTGAAGCCACCATAATGAGTGCATGAAGCATGGGACAAATATATACAAGATGCCACTTCATAAATTTCGTCCAGAGGCTATTTTAGGTGCTGCGTCACCTTATTATTGGCCAGGCCCATGTATTTTTGAAGTACTTAAGTATAGGCTGTTTTTAGAGTCCGTATGTGTTGGGAAACAAGAGTTAGGGTTGGTTTCGGACCCCTCCACCAAGGGCCACGAAATTCCCCCTCTCTCCTCCATATATACAACCCTTAGGGCATCGTTTAGACTTTGGGTTTTGTTTAGATTAAAAGTTCGCCATAGCTACAACTTCTCGTACTTCATTTGTGTCCAAGGACCAGACCAAGACGTCACAGAACTCCACCTTGATCAATAAAGCTTTCATCTTATATTCGCAATATCCCGATTGCAATCTAAGTTTCTTTCTTGTTCTGCTCGTAGGAAACAGGCCCTCGTGGTCAGGTTGATCGTGCTCCGGCGTGGTCAATAACCCCTTGGAGTTGGTTTAGCGATTGCTAAGGCGCGACGTCCTCGCACGTTCGTAGTCGGATCGTCAAAGTCGACTTCCTCTAAAACTATAGCCACCATCTCATCAAAATATGGGACACCTTTGCCTTTATCAATTGGTATCAGATTTCCAGGTTGCTCGGTGAGATTTTACAGTTTTTCATAGTTTAGATTGAGTTTGTTCTTTGTACCTATAGTCCACGAAAAACCCAAAAAAATTAGGGTTAGTTCATCCTATCCGAACCAATCTGAGCCTTTGCATAATCTTTTGTGTATTTGCTTTGTTGAATTTGCGGTTGCATCGTCATGTCAAGTTGCTGGTCTTAGCGTTTAGTCCTTTAGAGTTTCGAGTTTTGTTCACAGGTTGTCACGTCGCCGCTGCCGTATATCACCACCGCATCATCATCATCATTGCTTCCATATACGCCACCACATATCCGCCGCCATCACGCCAATCCGAGTCCACCTTCAACATAAATCCGCCGCCAGTCCGATTTCCACCAGATTCATCGCCGCCACCAATATGAGATTCCACCAGATTCATCTCCGCCACCAGTCATAAAATCCGAGTCCAGTATTTGTTGCTTTGTTTTTGAGTTCCAGATCACGCGATACTCCGAGTCGTGACAGAGTAGGACTCCCCAACTTTCAAGCCTTCCGCAGAAGAAAAATAGTTCCAAACTCAAAAAAAACTAAGTCTTGAAAAATCTGGCTAGGCAGTTTTTAGACCATTTGTAGACTTCTTCGAAAAAAATTTGTTGCGGAGCAAAAAAAAGAGGAAAAAAGTGCAAAAAAAGAGTGAAAAAAAAGAAAAAAAATTATGCAGCGCCGTGATTTTGTTAGTGTTCTAGGCTCACGTCTCTAGCACGGTCTAGCCTAGGACCAGCACAGTACCGTCGTTGAGCGTTTATTCAACTTTGCATCTCTGAATTGATTATTGCTGACCCTTTTTGATACCATATTATAAGCCTTCCCAGCTCCACATACATCTACGTCATGCGTTTGACTCTCCCTGGTAATCGCTCTATCCAAGCTTTGAGAGTTTTGACTACGACGGTTGCCAACTCTTGTTTCCCCACATATACGGACTCTAAAAACAGCCTATACTTAAGTATTTCGAATATACATGGGTCTGGCCCAATAATAAGGTGACGCAACACCTAAAATAGTCTCTGAACTAAATTTATGAAGTGGCATCTTGTATATTTCGTCCAAGGCTTCATGCACTCCTTATGGTGGCTTCAAAGTCCTGAAATCATCACTTGTAACTCCGTTCTGGATCCCTTGCGCATGCCATCATCTCCACCTTGAACTTGTTCCAAGGTTCATCTTTCTTGTCCAAGCTAGGCCCTTCATTTGTAAGCAAAACAAATGTATCCAATTTAGGCAGCATCATATTCTCATGAAAGCATTAGAATCGTTACCAAGAAACGAAAGTACCTGATAATTCAATTGGCGTGCGCGAGCTCTAGTAATTGGTCCAGTATGTATAGCAGCGGGGGCTGTGGGTGTAACAATGGTATTGATGTCCTCATCAGACTTGGCGTGAAGTAGGGCTTGTTGGGACTTGTGCATTTTCTCTTGGTGAGCATCGTCATGATGATGTTGGCGTTCTCGCACTTGAGCTCGTAGTAGATGCCGTTCGTCGTTGTCATGCACATGTTGCTTGGAGGTGACTTGCCCTTCATGATGAGGTGGATCACGAACGTGATGGTGGTCGCCATGGAGATGTGAGCATGGACGACTTGTGCTTGCATCCTTTTTGCACTTTGAAGACTTGTGACTTGAACGTCGCCGCCTTGAGGATGATGAAGGGGAAGAACGGTTGATCAACAAGGCCTGAATCACCTCCATCCTTTCATCTTGCTCTTCCTTTTGTCCAGAAAGCTTGTTGTTGATGTAGTCCCTTTTCCTTGCTTCGGAGTGGCGGATGTCAATGCAGAGGTTCTTGATGCGCTCTCACAATCTTGATTGTGCGTGATGTAGGGTGGAACCCTAATCGCCCGATCTTTCACGAAAGGAGCGGATCCCACGAATAATGTGAAGAACACGAGGAGGGAAACGAGGGAAAACATGAGGACACAAGAGGAACACTCAAACTAACAAGAACAAGTCACACATGTGCTAGATCCTCGGGTACATAAAATGATACATGAATCCACGGAAAACTAAGGACGATACATAAGGGTAGCCGGTTCTTCTCCATGAGGAGGTCTTGAATCCACGGGGGGATCTTCTCCGCGAGGAGGTCTTGAATCCAAGTGGATCTTCTCCGAAGAGGGGCCGCGGTCTCTCTCGTGGAGTAGATCCGGATGGATGAGCGAAGCTCTATCTCTGAGTATGAGCTAAACCAACGCTAACCCTAGAAAGTCGTATGGGATAGAGTATATATAGTCTTGGTGACGAAAGGGTACACGGGCCTCGGCCCAAGTGGCTGCGCGCAGGCAGGGCTGGAAGTTCCGGGCTAGGCCAGAAGTTCCGAGCGCCGGAGGTTCCGGGGAGGTCCGGCCTAACAAGAGAGTTGGTGCGATGGAGATGTGCTGGCATCCGGGGGCCGGAAGGTCCTGGCAGGCCGGAGGTTCCGGGTGCCGGAAGGTCCGGGATGGGGTCCGGGCAAACCTGAGAGTTGGCACGCCTGGGCTGGTCGAAGTCATCTGCGGCCGGAAGCTCCGAGTCGTCCGGAAGGTCCGGGGGCCGGCAGTTCCGTGCTCTGGCCGAAAGTTCCGGGCTGTCCAGAGTGTTGACGCCTGTCTCTTCTTCTACAGTCCTCGGCTCCGAGTCTTGAGCATTGTACCTGATGACACATAGTATCTCGGACTTAGGCAGCAGCCATGTATCACTTGAAGAGGGAGAAAACTCAAGTAGGAGTGATGTCACCTCGGATTTAATAGTATGTGCCCTAGCCCTTGTCATTGGTCCACTTGGAGCTTGGATAGTTGAGGTGGCGTCCATGGGGATGGTCGTGGGATGCTCCGCACCATCTCCCCTCCCTTGGGGAAGATCCGTCCTCGGATCGAGTTCTTCATCACCATGGAAAGGAGAGAGATCTTTGATGTTGAAGATGTCGCTCATGTTGTATTCGTCATGCGGGAGGTCGATCTTGTAAGCGTTGTCATTGTATCGTGTGAGCACCTTGAAGGGTCCATCTGCTCGAGGTCGAAGCTTAGACTTGCATTCTTGTGGAAAGCGCTCCTTGCGAAGGTGTAGCCACACGAGATCACCAATGTTGAAGACCATAGGTTGCTTGTTGATGTTGAGCTTGGTCGCAAGGCGTTGGACTTGGCGCTCGATGGTGTTTCTTGTATCTTCATGCACCTTCTTGATATGGGTCGCTCTGGCACTTGCGTCCAAATTGATTCGCTCTTGGAGTGGTAGAGGTAGAATATCCAATGGTGACAAAGGGTTGAATCCCTAGATGACCTCAAAAGGGGACTTGCCGGTTGTTGAGTGTCTTGCTCGGTTGTAGGCGAACTTGGCGATGGGTAGACACTCCTCCCACTCCTTGATGTTCTTCTTGATGAGTACTCGAAGTAGAGCGTAGAGTGTGCGGTTTGTTACCTCTGTATGGCCGTCGGTTTGAGGATGGTAAGCCGTGGAGAAGAGTAGCTTGATTCCGAGCTTGGCGCATAGGGTCTTCCAAAAGTAGCTAAGGAACTTGACGTCGCGGTCCGAGACGATGGTTTTTGGCACACCATGGAGACGCAAAATTTCCCTACAAAAGAGATTAGCAACATGTGAAGCATCGTCTATCTTGTGGCAAGGAATAAAATGTGCCATTTTGAGAAACGGTCCACAACGACAAATATAGAATCTTTCCCATTTCGAGTTCTAGGCAAACCAAGGACAAAGTCCATGCTAATGTCTTCCCAAGGTTGGTATGGAATAGGTAAAGGCATATAGAGACCTTGAGATTGTGCTTTGGACTTAGCTTTGCGACATGTAGAACACAAGTTGGTGAAACGATTGACATCCCGAAACATCTTAGGCCAAAAGTAGCTCTTCGAGAGCGTGGAGAACGTCTTGTCGCGTCCGAAGTGTCCCATTAAGCCTCCTCCATGAGATTCCTGCAAAAGCAACAAACGAAGCGAGGACTCGGGAATGCAAAGTTTGTTAGCTCTCATAAGGTAGCCATCTTTGATGTAATAGCGTTCCCAAGATGTATTCGACAAACACTTAGCATAAGGAATGGCAAAAGTTGTATCATGCTCATATAAGTCTTTGATATGCTCGAAGCCAATGACATCTAACTCAAGTTGCGTGACAAGCATGCAAATGCGGGAAGGAGCATCCGCTACTATGTTTTCTTTACCCTTGATGTACTTGATGACGTAGGGAAAAGACTCAATAAATTCACTCCATTTAGCATGACACTTGTTCAACTTAGTTTGTCCCTTAAGATACTTGAGAGTCTCATGATCGGTATGAATGATAAACTCATGGGGACGAAGGTAGTGTTCCCATTCATGCAAAACGCGGACTAAAGCATATAGCTCTTTGTCATAGATGGGATAATTGAGTTGCGCTCCGGAAAGTTTCTCACTAAAGTAAGCTATGGGGCGCTTTTCTTGCATTAACACACCTCCTATGCCATTACCACTAGCATCGCAATGAATTTCAAAAGGTTTGTCGAAGTTGGGTAAAGCAAGCACGGGGGCATGAGTAAGCAAATTCTTAAGCTCATTGAATGCGGTATCTTGGGATGGTCCCCAAACAAAAGGCGCATTCTTCTTGCTCACAGCATGCAAAGGCGAAGCAATGGTGTGAAAATCCTTCACAAAGCGACGGTAGAAACCCGCAAGACCAAGAAAACTACGAACTTGATGCAAGTTGGTTGGTTGCGGCCAAGTCTTAATAGCATTGATCTTTGACTCATCTACATGAACACCCTTAGAAGAGACCACAAAACCCAAGAAAACGAGCTTATCAACACCAAAAAGGCATTTCTCCATATTAGCATAGGGATGCTCTTTCCTAAGAGTTTGCAAAACGGTGCGGATATGCGTGACATGCTCTTGGATAGATTTGCTAAACACAAGAATGTCATCGAAGTAAACCGCAATAAATATACCAATGTAAGGGCGAAAGACATGATTCATAAGGCGCATAAAAGTGCCCGGTGCTTCCTAGAGACACATAGGCATGACTAACCACTCATACAAATGAAACATGGTTTTCAAGGCGGTTTTCCATTCATCACCCTCTTGTATGCGGATTTGATAGTAACCACTTTTAAGATCAATTTTAGAAAATATAGTGGCACCGCTAAGCTCATCAAGCATATCATCTAGGCGTGGAATGGGATACCTATAGAGAACGGTGATAGCATTGATAGGTCTACAATCGGAGCACATGCGAAAACTACCATCATGTTTTGGCACAAGAATGACCGGAACGACACAAGGGCTCAAACTTTCACGCACATGTCCATGGTCTATGAGATGCTTTACTTGCCTTTGTATTTCTTTCATTTTGTCAGGGTTGACGTGGTAGGGAGCTTTGTTTGGAAGTGGCACTCCGGGGATGAGGTCGATGCGGTGCTCAATGCCTCGAAGTGGAGGTAGTCCCGGAGGTAGCTCATTGGGGAAAACATCTTAAAATTCCTGCAAAAGAGAAGACAACACTAGAGGAAGAGTGTGAGAACTGTTAGTTTGTGGTGCATTGTCCTTGCACACAAGGACGTAGTGTAGGACACTAGATGGGTTCTCACACACTTCTCTCATCTCATGTTTAGTGGCAAATAAAACAAGGTTCTTGTTTTCGCTCATCATGGAGGCACTAGAATTTGGCTTGTGGCGCTCACTCTCTTTTTGGTGGCTCACTCTCTCACTATGATCTCCATGATGGGTGGTATGCTTGTCGGCGATCACTTGACTTGGCGACATTGGACGGAGGACGTACTCCTTGCCCTTCATCTTGAAGATGCAGTGGTTCGTTCGTCCGTTGTGGACGACTCCTCTATCGAATTGCCATGGCCGTCCAAGGAGAAGATGACGTCGCACTCCAAGGTGTCTTCGTAGGCGCCGATTTTGAAGGAGACTTGTACTCGGTGCTCGACATGAATAGTGCTGGAGTCACTAAGACATTGCACTTTGTATGGATGTGGATGCTTCGTCTTGGGCAATTGGAGCTTGGAGCAAAGTTCTTCACTTGCGAGATTGTGACAACTCCCTCCATCGATGATGACCTTGATGGATCGTCCATTGATGCCGGCCTTGGTGTGGAATATGGTGCATCTTTGGTCTTCATCTTGATGATGTTGGAGAGTCTAGACTTTGGAGACAACAAGTGCGGGGCTTGAGTCTTCATCACAAAAGACTTGTTCTTCTTCATTGTTCACTTGGCGGTGCATGGCGACTTGCTCAAGGGCTTCCATTTCTCCTTCGCTCATGGAATCATAAGTGCCATCATCATTGAAGATCATGGTGCGCTTGTTGGTGCACTCATAGGACTTGTGGCCTCGGCCTCCGCACGTGAAACACTTGAGGGAGCTTGTCTTGACGGTCTCATCGATAGGGGTTGATGATGATAAAGCTCTTGGCTTGAAGTTGCTTGTAGTAGGCGAAGCTTTCTTGGAAGTCACCTTGTCGATGTTGGAAGTAGACGGTCTTGTAGTCGGTGTTGGAGTCATTGAAGCTTGGTTATTGGAGAAACCGTAGGACTTGGATGAGAACTTGGCATACTTGAAATCATCTTGCACTTGGTGTTCCGCTTTGGTAGCTTGGTGCACGAGCTCGATGAGATTTGAGTATGGTTGGAAGTCGGCAATCTTCTTGATAGGATGATTGAGGCCATTCAAGAAACGTGCCATTGTTTGCTCATCATCTTCCGTCACATTGGCTCTTATCATTGCAATCTCCATCTCCTTGTAGTATTCTTCAATGCTCTTTCTTCCTTGCTTGAGTTGTTGGAGTTTCTTGAAGAGGTCGCGGTTGTAGAAGGTAGGCACGAAGCATGCTCTCATGACATCCTTCATTTGTGCCCAAGTAGTGATGGGTGTATCACCTCTTGCCTCGCGGCGCTCAATGACTTGTTCCCACCAAATGAGGACGTAGTCTTGGAACTCAAGGGATGCCATCGCGATCTTCTTCTCTTCTTCATAATTGTGCAAACAGAAGATCTTGTCAACTTTCAATGCCCATGAAAGGTATTCTTCGGGATCGTTGCTTCCGTTGAACTTGGGCATGGTGAACTTGAGGTTGCCGTAGCGTTGCTCTTCATTGTGTTGGGGTCGGGGATGATGACGCCCATGTTGAAGATGATTGTCCAACTCGTGGTGCTCTTGATGCGGAGGGTTGTCAACCTCGTGTTGATCTTGTCACGGAGGATTCCCATTGTTCTCATGCTCTTGATGAACTTGATGGTATTGCCGAGCTTGTGGAGGAACGCGTCGAGCTCGAGCTGGGACTAGATGATGCATGCGAGCTTGAAAACGTCGCTCATGAATTTCTTCGCGAAGTGCTTCCTCTTCTTCACGGACTTGTCTGCCTCGGTCGGCAATGGCTCGACTCGCATCGCGTAGAGCTTGTTGCGCCTCAAGTGCTTGAGCGTCATGGAGTTGTTGTGCTTGACGTTGAGCATCGGCATCATGTGCATTTTGGTGTAGACGCGCGCGTTCTTCCTCTTCATGTTGGCGTTGTTGTTGTCGTTCGCGAGCCAGCGCAAAGGCTTCTTCAGCTTGACGTTGTCGGCGCTCTTGAGAGTCGGTATCCCGAAGTGGATTGAGGTTTGCTTGACGGTCGGTGCACGCGGCTCGACGAAGAGTGTTTGATGTCGGTGTACTAGAGTCGGAATGGAGACTTGAACGGCTCCTTCTTGACGTGGAAGAAGAGCGGTTGAGCAACAAAGCGCGAATCTCCTCCATCCTTGCGTCATTCTCTTGCTCGTGATCGTCGAGCTTGTGGTCGAAGTAGTCCCTTGTACGTTGCTCGGAAAGTCGCAAGTCGGCGGCAAGGTTGTCGATGCGTTCACTCATAGAGTGTTGGTCTTGATGCAAAGCACGTTGTGCACCAAAGAGATGACTCTTGGTGACGAAGGAGTTCATGTCGTCGTCTTGCTCCATGAAGAGTGGGTTGGTAGAAGTACTTGGCCTATCCATCATTCCAAGACAAATGTGAGTGGTAGAAAGAGAGGAACGAGTACCAAATGTACCTTGACCGAAGTTGAAAGTGGATCGAGGATCACTCCAATGTAGGACAAGGAAATAGCACAATTGGTACGAGTTCTTGTCGGTTTCTCACACCTACACAAGTAAAAGCTTTTGGTGGAGCTTGGTTAGGATGGTGGCACAAAATTTGATGCAATTGTAAGTGAGCTTCAATAATGTTGGAAAAGATTCGCAAGATGCAATGTAACAAGTAGACCAAGCATATAAGGTACACGGAAACACACACGCAAAAAGAGAAGTGGGGTTGTGCAACCAAGGGTGAGCCAAAATGTGGAATCCACAAAAATGCTCTTGTTGCACAACACTAGAGAGACGCTAGCACGATTGCATGATAGGCGGATACAAGAACTTGTGCACAACCTATTTAGCAAAAATGGAACGACTTCTATCCCAAATATTTTGAATGCAAGGTGTTGCTATGATATGATCCAAGATGATCGAGTATGACAATCGTAATGTTGTATGATGCTATGGTTCTTGCTTAAAAGCTCTTTGCTTGTCTTTCCTCTTTGCTTAAAAGCTTGGTTGGCTCTTTGATGTTTGAGCTCTTTTCTCATGCAATGCTTGTGACACAAGAGATGATACCAATATAGGCAACAATGATGTATGTATGCTATGGGAAGTATGATCACTAATGTGCACAAGTCTCGTTGCCAGCAATACTCAATGTCTAGTCTCAATGGGTAAGCAACGCAAAGGTGTAAGTCTATGATGGCTATCAATGTAGTGGCAAGAGTGATATATCCAATACCAAGGTGAGGTTACCAGTCTTGCTTCCGGTATGGTGTCAAAATGGTGGCACGAATACCAAGTCGTAGTTGAGGTGGTCGTTGTTGATGACGCGTCCGCGGCGAAGATGAGCGGCGGTGATGTTGATGTCTAACCGTACCTAGATAGCCGAAACACAAAAGGATACGGTACCGCAACTCAAATTCTCAAACCTCAAAGTGGCAATTGTGTCGGAGAGCAAAACGGTCCAAAGATGGTGAGTTATGCGGAAGTGGTGGAGGTATGCGGAAGTATATTTGTATATGGTGAGCACCGGAACAAAAGTTGGTGGAATTTGGGCGGAGTTGTGGAAGTAGTGCGAACTTTTTGTTGAAGCCGGAAGTTCTGGGCAAGACGGAGGGTCCGGGGTCCGGAGGTTCCGGGGAAGGCCGGAAGGTCCGGGGGCCGGAATGTCCGGGCTGGACCGGAAGTTCCGGTGGTCGGGATTTTGCCAAGAACAGAGACTTCGGAATCATGGATTTGGGCGGAAAAACTTGGGGAAAAAGCCCAAATCCGAAGGGGAAAAAGAAGGAATTGGAGGAAAAGATGGTTGGGGAGGCTAGATCTACGAGCCACACACAAAATTCACGGATCAAAACCAACAAAATCTCAACACACGAACAAATCACAAAAAAAATTGGGGCTATTTTTGGTGGGGATTTTCGGATTAGGACGAAAAGAACAAAATTAGGCTAGAAACACAACGGGGAGGCTCCAAAATCGTGATCAACCTTGCTCTAGATACCAAGATGATGTAGGGTGGAACCCTAATCGCCCGATGTTTCACGAAAGGAGCGGATCCCGCGAAGAACGCGAAGAACACGAGGAGGGAAACGAGGGAAAACACAAGGGAAAACGCAAGAGGAACACTCAAACTAACAAGAACAAGTCACACATGTGCTAGATCCTCGGGTACATAGAACAATACAAGAATCCACGGACAACTAAGGAAGATACAAAAGGGTAGCCGGTAGGATGTACGGTAGAACCCTAGTGGCCCGATCTTTCACGAAAGGAGTGGATCCCGCGAAGAACACGAGGAACACGAGGGGGAAAACGAGGGAAATCACGAGGGGAAACAGGAGAGAATCACTCAACCAACAAGAAATAGTCACACATGTGCTAGAGCCTCAAAATACAAAGAGATACACGATCCAAATCCAACAAAGGACGATACATAGGGTAACCGGTTCTTCTCTGTGAGGAGGTCTTGAATCCACGGGGGGATATTCCCTTAGAAAGGGGTCTTGAATCCAAGGTGGATCTTCTCCGAAGAGGCCGCGGTCTCTCGCAAGGAGTAGATCCGATATGGATGAGCGAAGCTCTATCTCTGAGTATGAGCTAAACCAATGCTAACCCTAGAAAGGAGGATGTGGAGGAGTATATATAGTCTAGGTCCACGAAGGGGTAAGTGAGGGACAAAAGGGTACATGGGCTTCGGCCCGAGTGTTTGCGCGCAGGCAGGGCCGGAAGTTCCGGGGATGGCCGGAAGGTCCGAGCGCCGGAGGTTTCGGGCGAAGGTCCGGGCAGGGTCCGGGCTATCCAGAGAGTTGGCACACTCTCGGACGGCTTCGGTGCAGCAGGGCCGGAAGCTCCGGGATGGCCGGAGGTTCCGGGCAGCGGCCGGAAGTTCCGGGCTTTCCAAAAGCTTGTCCAGGCTTCTTCTTCCTTCTCTTCCACGCTTCCCTCGCGGATGGTGTAGGTGATCCTTGGCGCTTGCACTCCTCCTCGTCATCCGTGAAACTCCGACAATACCAATGCATGCATGATGGAGGGTTAAGTAGTATAACATCCTCGAAGGGGTCAAGTGAGCACGTGTAAAGGAGAGGATTCACCTTTATGTATGTGAAGTAGATGTCGCATGTGTCACTTGCCGAATGAATTCTTGACATGGTGATGTCGATAGGATGCTCCGCATCACGGTTCTTCTCCGTGAGGAGGTCTTGAATCCATGGGGGGATCTTCTCCGCGAGGAGGTCTTGAATCCAAGTGGATCTTCTCCGAAGAGGGGCCGCGGTCTCTCTTGTGGAGTAGATCCGGATGGCTGAGCGAAGCTCTATCTCTGAGTATGAGCTAAGCCAACGCTAACCCTAGAAAGTCGTACGGGATAGAGTATATATAGTCTAGGTGACGAAAGGGTACACGGGCCTCGGCCCAAGTGGCTGCGCGCAGCCAGGGCCGGAAGTTCCGGGCTAGGCCGGTAGTTTCGGGCGCCGGAGGTTCCGGGGAGGGTCCGGCCTAACCAGAGAGTTGGCGCGGTGGAGATGTGCTGGCATCCGGGGGCCGGAAGGTCCGGGCAGGCCGGAGGTTCCGGGCAGGCCGGAGGTTCCGGGCGCCGGAATGTCCGGGATGGGGTCCGGGCTAACCCGAGAGTTGGCACGCCTGGGCTGGTCGAAGTCATCGGCGGCCCGAAGCTCCGGGTCGGCCGGAAGATCCGGGGGCCGGAAGTTCCAGGCTCTGGCCGGAAGTTCCGAGCTGTCCAGAGTGTTGACACCTGTCTCTTCTTCTACTATCCTCGGCTCCGAGTCTTGAGCGTTGTACCTGATGACACATAGTATCTCGGACTTAGGCAGCAGCCATGTCTCACTTGAAGAGGGAGAAAACTCAAGTAGGAGTGATGTCACCTCGGATTGAATAGCACGTGCCCTAGCCCTTGTCATTGGTCCACTTGGAGCTTGGATAGTTGAGGTGGCGTCCATGGGGATGGTCTTGGGATGCTTCGGATCAGTGCGCCTTGCATTTGTCGTTGTAGATCGAAGATTGACACTGTGGTGATGTAGTTGTTCACGCCGTCGTTGTTGTGGAAGACCGGAGATGAAATGCCTTGCCTATCCATCACTCCAAGAGAAAAATGTGAATGGTAGAAAGAGAAGAACGAATACCAAATGTACCTTGACCGAAGTTGAAAGTGAATCAATGATCACTCCAATGTGGACAAGGAAATAGCACAATTGGTACCAATTCTTGTCGGTTTCACACACCTACACAAGTAAGGCTTATGGTGGAGCACGGTGAGGATAGTGGCACAAAAAATTTGATGCAAAATGTTAGCAAGAGTCAATAATGTTGAAAGAGATTTGATGCGGAGCATCCTATGGACATCACCATGTCAAGAGTCTGTTTGGCAAGTGACACGTGCGACATCTACTTCACATACATAAAGGTGAATCATCTCCTTTACACGTGCTCACTTGACCCCTTCGAGGATGGTGTACTACTTGACTCCCCTCTTGTGTGCATGCATAGGTATTGTCGGAACACTATGGACAATGAGGAGGAGTGCAAGCACCAAGGAACAACTACACCATCCGCGAGGGAAGCATGGAAGCGACGACGGAAGAAGACGGAGACAACTTCCTGGACCTGGACATCTGGCCCCTGGACGAGTCACCAACAGCAAGGAGCCAGCGGCCAAGTCTACAGGGCCCGGACATCCGGCGACCAGCCAGGACATCCGGCGCGTCCCGAGCCCCCGGGACATCCGGACCCCGCCATTCCAGAGAGCAACAAGGTTGGACCCTGCCAGCCCGGACATCCGGCCTCAGCGCGCCCGGACATCCGGCGTCTCGGGAAGGCCCGGACATCCGTCCCGACGCTCGGACATCCGGCCCCCTGCCTGCGTGCAGCGCATCTGGGCCGTGGCCCATGTACCCCTTCGCCCCTTAGACTATATATACTCCCCCTCCACCTACGTTTTAGGGTTAGCGTTGTGATAGCTCATTTGAGAGATAGTGCTTTGCTCATCCATATCGGATCTACTCCAGGAGAGAAATCGCGGCCCCTCTATGGAGAATATCCACCTTGGATTCAAGACCCCTTTACGGGAAGATCCCCTTGTGGATTGAAGATCTCCTCACAGAGAAGAACCGGCTACCCTTTGTATCGTCCCTTGTTGGATTTGGATCGTGTATCTCCTTGTGTTTCGAGGATCTAGCACATGTGTGATTGTTCTTGTTGGTTTGAGTGATTCTCTCTTGTTTCCCCTCGTGTTTCTCCTGGTGATTCCCCTCGTGTTCTAACTGTTCTTCGCGGGATCCGCTCCTTTTGTGAAAGATCGGGCCAGTAGGGTTCTACCCTACATCATCTTGGATCAGAGCAAGGTTGATCACGAATTTGGAGCGCCTACCCCTCTTTTTCTAGCCTTGTTTTGCTTGATTTCGTCCTAAATTCGAAAATTCCCCACAAAAATAGCCCCCAAATTTTTTTTGATTTGTTGGTTCGACGAAGTTTTGTTGAATTTGATCCATGGATTTGCTTGGTTTCAAGTGGATCTAGCATATCCCCACTTTACCCACTTTCCATCCACGAAATCTCTCCAATTTTGCCTTTGGAATCATCCATTTCCGCCCCCAATTCGAAAATTTCCGCTCCAAACGAGATCTGGATTCGTCGGGCCAGACATCCGGGCCATCGGGCCGGACATCCGGGTCCCCGGCCGGACATCCGGCTCCTGGAGCACCAAATCTGCTCGGTTCTGGACAGACAACCCTGGAAATCCGGGCTACACCCCGGACATCCGGCCCCTGGGATTTCAGCCTCCCCCGTTTCACCGTTTTGTCCATAACTAATTCATCCGGAGTCCGATTTTCGCGTTCTTGAGCTCGTTGAAAAGCTCTTGACATCCCCATTCACACAAAAATACTACCATCACCATTTGACTCCATCAAATTTTTGGAACTTTGGCATCTTTGCCTAGGGCTTCCACCACAATCTCCGCATAACCACCACCGACTCCCGCAACCTAACCAATTTTGTTCCCCATCGCACTAGTGGTTGCTTGAGGAGTGATTTGAGTCTCCTAAGGTGTCTAGGCTACTTAGGGATGATTGCTTCTTCATCAATCACCACCACCACTATAACTTCCGCATAGGCTTGGCCACCATACACTTCCACCACCCCAACTTAACCCAATTTTGTTTGTGTTGTGAGCCGTGTCTCCTAAGGTGTTTCAGCTACTTAGGGACCATGCTTTCAACTCCGAAACCGTGTATAGTACACCACCTTACCCTCCACTTCCGCATTGCCTACTCGTATAACCAATCATTGCACTTTCGCAAAACCACCACCGCATTCCCGCTACCACCATTTGACATTTGACATTTGAGATTTTGAGTTTGCGGTTTTTTCGTTTCCTAATGTGTTTCGGCTACTTAGGACGAGTCTCCATCATCTTGGTATCTCCATCATGATCACCGCCACTCATGATCGACACGGATGGTAACCTCCATATCATCTTGGTATCGTGGTATCCCTCCATTGTATATTCCCTTGCCATTGCATTGATAACCCTAGCCCATTTTGCGTCACTTGCCTATCGAGACTAGCCATTTGAGTATTGCCGGCAATGTTACTTGTGCACATTAGTAATCTACACCATACATTGCATACGTACCATATCATATTGGTATCATATCATCCATTGTGTCACAAAATTGTTCCCGTATATACCCAATTGCTACCTTGGTTTGCGCATTTCGCATTGTGGCCATATCCAAAAAAAGAAGCTTTTAAGCAAAAGAGAGAGAGAGAGAGCAAAGAGCTTGTAAGCAATAGCCATAGCATCATACCACATTGCCATATCCGATCATCATCGATCATAGCACCGAGAACCATACATATATAGCATACTTGGGATAGAATGTCCTTACATTTTGCATCTTATAGGTTGTGCACAAGTGTCGTATCCGCCTATTGAGCAATCGTGCTAGCGCCTCTATTGAGTTGTACAACACGAGCGTTTTCCGTGGATTCCACGTTTTGAGCTCATTCCTTGGTTGCACGACCCCATTTAAATATCCGTGTGTGCGTTTCCGTGTGCCATTCATTGCTATTGTTCTACTTGTTTCACTTGCGAATTTGTGAATCTCTTTCAGCGTTATTGACTCTTGCTAACAATTTGCATTAAATTTTTGTGCCACTATCCTCACCGAGCTCCACCATAAGCCTTATTTGTGTAGGTGTGAGAAACTGACAAGAATTGGTACCAATTGTGCTGTTTCCTTGTCCACATTGGAGTGATCATTGATCCACTTTCAACTTTGGTCAAGGTACATTTGGTATTCGTTCTTTTCTTTCTCCCACTCATATTTGCTCGAGACTTGTGATGGATAGGCAAGGCATTTCATCTTCGGTCTACAACAACAATGACGAGTTCGATGCCATGAACAACTCCAACGACGTCAAGATGCAAGCTCAAATGGAGGAGATCAAAGCCCTCATCAAGTCCTACAAGCGGTCTTCCTCATCTTCGAGAAGACGCTCAAGAGCACATGCCTCCGAGCTACCATCTCCGGCAAGGTCACATCGGCATCGACACCATCACCACCACGAACGTGAAGGTCACGATCTCAACACCAACAACCGCTCAACGACTTCACCATCGCCCTTTGCATCTTCTCCAAGCGACTTCAAGGCATCTTCGCCTATTGACATACGACATCTTCGCCCATAAGCACCTCAAGAGAATCCCCCGAAGCTCAAGTCCGCGACTTCCACGAGCTACTACGACCTCGACACCGACCATGAGATTCCTTTCTATGCGACTCTAGAACCCGAGGAGTATCTTGAGTGGGAGCGTTTGATGGACGAGTACCTCAAGCTACATCAAGTTGCTCCTGAAGATCAAGTGAAGTGCGCCACAAGAAACTTCCACGACTACGCGTCCCCATGGTGGCTTCACGCACCTTCTGATAGAGGCTAAGGTGTCCTGATGGTTCGATGAGATGGTGGCTATCGTTTTCTGTGGGAGTCGACCTTGACGATCCGACTACGAACGTGCGAGACGTCGCGCCTTAGCAATCGCTAAACCAACTTCCGAGGGTTATTGACCACGCCGGAGCACGATAACCTGACCACGAGGGTCTGTTTCCTGCGAGCAAACGAAGAACAAGCAAGAAACTGAGATTGCAATCGGGATATTGCGAATATAAGATGAAAGCTTTATTGATCAAGGTGGGGTTCTGTGACGTCTTGGTCTGGTCGTTGGACACAAACGAAGTACGCGAAGTTGCAGCTATGGCGAACTTTTAATCTAAACAAAACCCAAAGTCTAAACGACGCCCTAAGGGCTGTATATATGGAGGAAGAGGGGGGAATTTCGTGGCCCTTGAGGGTGGGGTCCGAAACCAACCCTAACTCTTGTTTCCCCACACATACGGACTCTAAAAATAGCCTATACTTAAGTATTTCGAAATTACATGGGCCTGGCCCATTAATAAGGTGACGCAGCACCTAGAATAGCCTATGGACGAATATTATGAAGTGGCATCTTGTATATTTCGTCCAAGGCTTCATGCACTCCTTATGGCGGCTTCAAAGTCCTGAAATCATCACTTGTAACTCCGTTCTTGATCCCCTTGCGCATGCCATCAACTCCATGCGTGTTCTTGCTCCAATGTTCATCCTTCTCCAAGCTAGGCCCTTCATTTGTAAGCAAAACAAATGTATCCAATTTAGGCAGCATCATAATCTCATGAACATTAGAATCATTACCAAGAAACGAAAGTACCTGGTAATTTAATTGGCGTGCGCGAGCTCTAGTAATTGGTCCAGTATATGTAACAGTAGGGGCTGTGGGTGTAACAATGGTATTGATGTCCTCATCATCCTCCCCTTCTTGAAATGAAGTCGTCCTCGACGGAAGCGCATCTTCCTCACCCAAATAAGGCTTCAAATCTGCAATGTTAAAAGTGGGACTAACCCCAAAATCTACAGGTAGCTCAAGTTTATATGCATTATCATTTATTTTCTCTAACACCTTAAAAGGACCATCAGCACGTGGCATTAGCTTTGATTTGCGCAGATTAGGAAATCTATCTTTACGCAAATGTAACCAAACAAGATCTCCAGGCGCAAACACAACATGTTTTCTACCCTTATCTCCAGCAAGTTTATATTTAGCATTCATACGCTCAATGTTTTCCTTAGTTAACTCATGCATTTTTAAAATCAATTCAGAACGTTCTTTAGCATCAAAATTAACCTTCTCTGAAGATGGAAGAGGCAACAAATCAATAGGTGCACGAGGTAGGAAACCATACACAATTTCAAAAGGGCACATCTTAGTAGTAGAATGCAATGAACGATTATAAGCAAATTCAATATGAGGCAAGCATTCTTCCCACATTTTCTTGTTATTCTTCAAAACAGCCCTAAGCATAGTAGACAATGTTCTATTGACTACTTCAGTTTGTCCATCAGTTTGGGGGTGACAAGTAGTACTAAAAAGCAGCTTAGTCCCCAACTTAGCCCATAAACATCTCCAAAAGTGGCTAAGAAATTTAGTATCACGATCTGAAACAATAGTATTTGGCACACCATGTAAGCGAATAATTTCACGAAAGAACAAATCAGCAACATTAACAGCATCATCGCTTTTATGACATGGTATAAAGTGTGCCATTTTCGAGAACCTATCCACGACAACAAATATGCTATCCCTCCCCTTCTTTGTTCGAGGTAAACCTAAAACAAAGTCCATAGATATATCCTCCCAAGGAACACTAGGTACAGGCAAAGGCATATATAAACCATGAGGATTGAGTCGTGACTTAGCTCTTTGACATGTAGTGCAGCGAGCAACAAAACGCTCAACATCCCGTCTCATCTTTGGCCAAAAGAAATGTGTAGCAAGTATATCCTCCGTCTTCTTGACGCCAAAGTGTCCCATTAATCCTCCTCCATGCGCCTCCTGCAACAACAAAAGACGAACGGAGCTAGCTGGAATGCATAGCTTGTTAGCACGAAACACAAATCCATCGTTAAGAACGAACTTGTTCCAAGTTCTCCCTTCCTTACAATTCTGCAATACATCTTTAAATTCAGCATCATGAACATATTGATCTTTGATGGTCTCCAAACCAAATATTTTAAAGTCAAGTTGTGAAAGCATAGTATAACGACGAGACAAGGCATCAGCAATAACATTTTCTTTACCCTTCTTGTGTTTAATGACATAAGGGAAAGTCTCAATGAATTCAACCCATTTAGCATGTCTACGGTTCAGTTTTGCTTGACTTTTAATGTGTTTCAAAGATTCATGATCAGAATGTATAACAAATTCCTTGGGCCATAAATAATGTTGCCATGTTTCTAAGGTCCGAACAAGAGCATATAATTCTTTATCATAAGTAGAATAGTTCAGACTAGGCCCACTCAATTTTTCAGAAAAGTATGCAACAGGTTTTCCATCTTGTAATAACACACCTCCTAATCCAATTCCACTAGCATCACATTCAAGCTCAAAAGTCTTATTGAAATTAGGAAGTTGGAGTAAAGGAGCATGTGTCAACTTATCTTTCAATACCGTGAAGGCTTCTTCCTGTGCGGTACCCCAAACAAAAGGCACATCCTTCTTTGTAAGCTCGTTGAGAGGTGCAGCAATGGTGCTGAAATCTCTCACAAAACGCCTATAGAAACCAGCGAGGCCAAGGAAACTCCTCACTTGTGTGACCGTTTTGGGCTGCGGCCAACTCTCAATAGCTTCAATCTTGGCTTTATCAACTTCAATTCCCTGTGGAGTAACAACATAGCCAAGAAAAGATACTCGGTCGGTGCAAAAGGTGCACTTTCCAAGGTTTCCAAACAAACGTGCATCACGTAGAGCAATAAAAACAGCACGTAAATGTTCCAAATGTTCCTCCAAAGATTTGCTATAAATCAATATGTCATCAAAGTAAACTACCACAAATCGTCCAATGAAAGCACGTAAAACTTCGTTCATTAACCTCATGAAAGTACTAGGTGCATTAGTTAACCCAAAAGGCATGACTAACCACTCATATAATCCAAACTTAGTTTTAAATGCTGTTTTCCATTCATCTCCCAATTTCATACGAATTTGATGGTATCCACTACGCAAATCAACTTTGGAGAATATTGTAGAGCCACTCAATTCATCAAGCATATCATCTAGCCTAGGAATAGGATGACGATAACGAATAGTAATATTATTAATGCCTCTACAATCAACGCACATACGCGACGTACCATCCTTTTTCGGCACTAAAATGATAGGAACAGCACAAGGACTAAGGGATTCGCGTATATAACCTTTGTCGAGCAGTTCTTGTACTTGACGCATAATCTCCTTCGTCTCCTCTGGATTGGTACGGTATGGTGCACGGTTGGGTAGCGAAGCACCGGGAATTAAGTCAATTTGATGCTCAATCCCTCGAATAGGTGGTAATCCCGGTGGCACGTCTTGTGGAAAGACGTCAGCGAACTCCTGCAAAATGTTAGTGACAGCAGGGGGCAAAGAGGAAGGCACGTCCTCGAATGAAAATAATGCCTCTTTGCACACAAAAGCATAGCAAACAGATTTGCTAAAATCTAGCTCATCAATATCAGATTTGGTGGCAAGTAAACATGCACTTTTCAATTTAATTTCAGAAACAACAGTAGATGGTTTATTATTAGGCTTCATTTGGTGCTCAAATTCTTTTGCCACAATCTGATTTTCACTCTTATTTGTCTCCTGTTTTGCTTTATTAGCTCTATTAATATCATCTTTCAAAATGGAATCAGGAGTCATAGGAAGCAAAGTAATATTTTTATCGTTATGAACAAGAGTATACTGATTGTTTCTACCATGGTGTACAGAATTTTTATCAAATTGCCATGGTCTACCAAGTAATAAGGAACATGCTTGCATAGGTACCACATCACAATCAACATAATCAGCATATGTAGAGATACTAAAATGCACACGAACAGTACGTGTTACCTTAACCTTGCCGCTGTTGTTGAACCATTGGATGTAGTAAGGATGTGGATGTGGTCTTGTGGTGAGAGATAGCTTCTCCACCATCTCCATGCTAGCCAAGTTATTGCAGCTCCCTCCATCTATGATCACGCGAACAGAACGTTCCTTCACAACTCCCTTTGTATGGAACAAATTATGCCTCTGATTTTGCTCAGCTTGTGTAACCTGCACACTCAAAACACGTTGAGCAACTAAACATTCATACCTGTCAGCATCTTCAGGAGCCATGTATTGCGTCTCATGATCAGAATCGTCTCCACCGTGTTCTTCACGTGTAATAAGAGCCAAAGTCTCCTCATCATAGTCACTAGCGGACTCATACCCACCATCCTCAGTAACAATCATCACACGCTTAGATGGGCATTCTCTCGCATAATGACCTCCACCCTTGCAACATCGACAAATAATATCATGTGTTTGCCCTGTTGATGCCATGGATGAAGAAGAGCTCTTTGCAGGCCCAGAAGGTGTGCTCTTGGCAGATAGTGGTGATTGTGCCTGCTTTATTGTATCACGGTTGGAGGTGGCAGCCGACGGAGGCGCCGGTGTAGCAGAACGTGTGGAAGTAGATGATGCACGTGGTGTCCATGATGAAGGTCGACCTGCAGAAAAGTTAGTCCGCGCCAATGCCTGTCGATCCTGCACTTCACGTTCAGCTTTACAAGCAAGATGGAATAAACGAGTGATATTAGTATACTCCTTATACTCTAGAATCGTCTGAATCTCTCTATTTAATCCACCCATAAAACGTGCAAGCATAGCTTCATTCTCCTCAACAATACCACATCTAATCATGCCAGTTTGTAATTCCTGATAATATTCTTCTACAGAATTTTTTCCCTGTCTTAAGCGCTGCAATTTTTGAAGTAATTCACGTTGATAATATGGTGGAACCCAACGAGTACGCATAGCAGTTTTCAAAGCAGCCCAAGTAGCCGGAATAGGATATAATCTACAATGCTCAGACCACCAAACACATGCAAAACTAGTGAATGCACAAACAGCAGCAGGAACACGTCTCTCCTCGGGATATTGTAAACATGTAAATCGTTGTTCAGTTTCTAACTCCCAAGTAAGATATATATCAGGAACATATCTACCCTCAAATGGTGGAATATTCAATTTTAGTTTAGGGAGATGGTCATGATCTCGTACCTGAGGGTGAGCCCTACCATTGCCATTATTTGCATGTGGACGACCTGGTGGTTGCTGTGCTGGTGGTGGCACGTAGTTCTGATTTTGATCAACCTCATCCTCATAATCTCCCACATAATCATCCTCCTCCACATCAGCAGTAGGAGCCACAGAAGTATCAACAGCAGCACCAGCAGTTTGGCCCGACTGAAGAGGGACACGGCTCGCTCGGCGGAGGGCTGTTTCCCGACGTGGAGGTAGTCGATGTTGTTGCTGTTGTTGCAGAGGTGCGGCAGGAGCAGCCGGTGGTGGTGGTGGAAAACGCGAAAGCAATTCAGCAAACTTGTTATCGAGCTTTGTTTCAAACGTCTTCTCCATGCCATCTATCTTCTCCATGGCCTCTTCAAATCTGTTTATCACATCTTGCACCTGTCCACTCATCATTTGCTGAAACGTATCATGAAGCTCCTTGTTCGTCAAGTTCTCCCAGTCAGTCTCGTCGGCTTGTGATCCTGGCATGGTTAGCAGCAATAGAAACACACAAGAATATGATCCTACAGACTACTAACAAGTGGTGGTGGTGGCGGGTGTCACAAATCCGTCAAGCAAATCTCAAATTCTTACCAGTTCTTACCCAGCAGCAGGCGGTGATCGGCAACCGTTGTAGTCAAAACTCTCAAAAGCTTGGATAGAGCGATTGCCAGGGAGAGTCAAACGCACGACGTAGATGTATGTGGAGCTGGGAAGGCTTATAGTATGGTAGCAAAAAGGGTCAGCAATAATCAATTCAGAGATGCAAAGTTGAATAAACGCTCAACGACGGTACTGTGCTGGTCCTAGGCTAGACCGTGCTAGAGACGCGATCCTAGAACACTAACAAAATCACGGCGCTGCACGTAAATATGGGAAAAGCACACTCTGGAACTCTTTTTTTTCGCTCTTTTTTTGCGCTCCTTTTTTTGTGCTCCTCTTTTTTTTGCGAAAAATCACTATAATGGCGAGTGTCTCAAAACTCTTCCCTCGTCAAACTGATAGGATGGGCACGAATTTTTTTTCACTTTTTTTTCGGAAATCAGGGCAGCGACGACGAAAAAGTGCGACAAAAAATCACTATGATGGCACGTGGCTCAAAAGACTCAGAAAAGCCTAAAAATAGGATAGGGAAAAAAATTTGCCCGTGAAAATTTTGGCCTAAATTTTTTTTTCCGAGACCTACGCAGGCAAGGAAACACGAATCAGAATTTAGATTGATCTCAAGAACAAACCTAATATGAGAAGAACTCGGATTGGTGGTGGATACATGGTTGTGGTATATGGAAGCGGTGGTGGTATATGGTAGCGGTGGTGGTATATGGATACAGATTGGTGGTGGTATATGGATACGGATTGGTGGTGGTATATGGATATGGATTCAGAGCGGTGGCGGATAAGCAAAAGTGGTAGATGGGCGATGATGATGGTGCGGCGGCGGCATGACAACTTATGACCAGAACTCAAAACTCTAAAAGACTAGACTCTAAGACCAGCAACTTGACACGACGATGCAACCGCAAATTCAACAAAGCAAAAACCCTAAAAAGATTATGCAAAGGCTCAGATTGGTTCGGATATGATGAACTAACCCTAATTTTTTTGTGGCTTTTTCGTGGACTGTAGGTATGAAGAACAGACTCGATCTAATCTACGAAAAACTGTAAAATCTCACCGAGCAACCTGGAAATCTGATACCACTTGATAGAGGCTAAGGTGTCCCGATGTTTCGATGAGATGGTGGCTATCGTTTTCTGTGGGAGTCGACCTTGACGATCCGACTACGAACGTGCGAGACGTCGCGCCTTAGCAATCGCTAAACCAACTTCGAGGGTTATTGACCACGCCGGAGCACGATCAACCTGACCACGAGGGTCTGTTTCCTGCGAGCAAACGAAGAACAAGCAAGAAACTGAGATTGCAATCGGGATATTGCGAATATAAGATGAAAGCTTTATTGATCAAGGTGGGGTTCTGTGACGTCTTGGTCTGGTCGTTGGACACAAACGAAGTACGCGAAGTTGCAGCTATGGCGAACTTTTAATCTAAACAAAACCCAAAGTCTAAACGACGCCCTAAGGGCTGTATATATGGAGGAAGAGGGGGGAATTTCGTGGCCCTTGAGGGTGGGGTCCGAAACCAACCCTAACTCTTGTTTCCCCACACATACGGACTCTAAAAATAGCCTATACTTAAGTATTTCGAAATTACATGGGCCTGGCCCATTAATAAGGTGACGCAGCACCTAGAATAGCCTATGGACGAATATTATGAAGTGGCATCTTGTATATTTCGTCCAAGGCTTCATGCACTCCTTATGGCGGCTTAAAAGTCCTGAAATCATCACTTGTAACTCCGTTCTTGATCGCCTTGCGCATGCCATCAACTCCATGCGTGTTCTTGCTCCAATGTTCATCCTTCTCCAAGCTAGGCCCTTCATTTGTAAGCAAAACAAATGTATCCAATTTAGGCAGCATCATAATCTCATGAACATTAGAATCATTACCAAGAAACGAAAGTACCTGGTAATTTAATTGGTGTGCGCGAACTCTAGTAATTGGTCCAGTATATGTAACAGTAGGGGCTGTGGGTGTAACAATGGTATTGATGTCCTCATCACCTTCGGAGACCTACGACATGAGTTGGCCCAAGACAAAGAGAGCTTTGCGGCGAGAGTTCATGCCTCCAACCTACACGGAACAACTTCAACGCCAATTGGAGAACACCACCCAAGGATCCAAGTCCATCGATGAGTACTTCAAGGAGATGAAGGTTGCCTTGCGACGAGCCGGCGTGGACGACCCCATTTCGATGAAGTTCCACTTCATGATGGGATTGCACAACGACATCTCCAAGACGATCTTCCTCGAGAACTACAAGTCCCTCGACGACAACTACATTGGTGCTCTCAAGGCAGAACAAGAACTCATGAAGGCCAAGGCTTCTGGACCCCAAGCACACTTCTCGAAGACCTAGCTCCAAGAAGGCGAGCATGAGGATAGTACCACCAAGATGTCCAAGCCCGACGAGCTCCAAGACAATCCTCCCAAGTTCGACTTCACCGCCATCCCTCTTTGTGGCATTAATGATGCTGAGTCCTCCATGACTCTTTTTCAAGACGGTGCGGCGACGAGTACGACTACGAAGACCCTCAAGGACCAAGCTTTGGAGGCGAGAGACAAGGTGGCGAGCAAGGATGATGCTTCCATCTTAGGAGGCGAGTGTGATGATGTGCCATCTTCGGCCTTCATCCACGGCGATGATGATGATATGGTTGAGCATGGGATTTCCCTTCGACGACGGCGACATGTGATGATTTGAGTGACTTTAGCCACCATATTGAGAGTGAGAGTGACTTCACCACTAGCCCCATATATGATGTGTTGCCACAATTCCCATGTGAGGAGAGCCACAACCCCCACCACTTGAGTGAGATGAGTGACTCCACCATACGTGAGTTTGAGTGCACCTATTTTGAGGGAGTGAGTGAACCACCACATAGAGAGAGTGAGATAGTTGATAGGTCATGTGAGGCCACTTTCAACACTAACGACTTGACCTCTACCTCTATCGTGTCTCTCATTTGATGCTAGGTCCCTTATATGATGACGCGCCGATTCTCGACGACTTCATCCGCCCTCTAGACAAGATGATGGCCATGGTGGAATAGGATGCACCCCCACATGGTTCCATCAAGATGAAGATGACCACCATTTGGTCTTTCCCACCTCACCTACACCACATGAGTGGAATGACAAAGGTAACATAGGTGAAGGCGATGCTCTAGTCCCACTAGCGGACATTCAGGACATTGATTGCTTGCATGATGTTGATCCCCCTATTGACATGCTTCATGCTAGTATGATTTCCCCATGTGATGATTTACCCATTTATGATGAGTATGATGATTGCCATGTGGAGTCTTTTAGTTGTGATGCCATGTTACATATGATTTCTTGTGATAATTCTCTTGGTCACATCATGTTTGCCAATCCACTTGACTTGTCATATGCTATGCATGAGATCAATCATATGTCATATTTGCAATCTCTTCATAGTGACTATGCATATGCCATTAAGATTAACCCAATTTGCACATATGGCATAGATGAGAAGCCCATGGTTATTGGCATTTGTTTTTCTTGTGATGATATTGATATGCTCCATTTGCATCATTTATCTCATATGCCATGCCATGAACACCTAGCTTCGGATATGCATTGTTTTGGATGTTGTCCATTTTCTCCGTATGATGTTTCAAATATTGCACATGAGGAGACCCCCATAGTTTCCTCATACATTTTAGGAGATTGTGATCACTCCCATCCATTGCATGATCCTTATACTTGTATGCTCAATTTGCATCCCCATCGTGTTATACACAATAACCATTCTTTCATGATGGATGACATGTTCTTATACCATGCATCAAATTTCTTTGAGCAACGCTTATCTTGTGCTAACTTTCACGTGCACATAGACATAATGATGGATGATGTGTACATTTACCACAAACACAATCTCTTTCGTTTGTGTCTCTTTTGTGTAGGTACCCACGAATTCTTGTCAACCTCGCAATTCCATGAGTTGACAAAATGAGCTCTAGAGAGAAATGATGACTTGGGATTCGATGGATTGTCTTTCCCACTGCTATCTTCGCACAAAGACTTTGCGCATTTCTTCTCCTTGGCTCTCGCTTGGCTATGGGTTATTGTCCATTACATATTATATGCCCATCTTGCCATGTTCACTTTGCATGATATGCTCATTACTATGCCTTTGCCATGCATTCGTGACCCATGCTTTGCATTACACATGATGATTGATTCTCATACTTGTATGTGCATATGCAAGCTTGGTGGAGATATCACTTGTTATTGCCATGTTTGCTTTGTGCCCCATGCCTATGATGATACTTTCATCTTGCTTTGTGTGTTGCATCCAATTCTTGGATTACTTTCTCCTATCACATGTTTGGTTGCAACAATGTCATTATTTCACATATGCCATGTCCCATTGACTGCTACATGCTTGCCTTGATTGCCTCACACATGATGAACAATTGATCTTTCCATTGTGTTGAGTGCCACACGATATTCACTACACCCAATGCACATTATGCTTGGATTGTCTTGAACTTGACCCATGTGTTTAGACACTTCATTTTATTTGGTGTAGTGAATGCTTCTTATGCCTACCATAGACCTTTCATTGAGAAATTTGCCCATGCTTGCTATGAACATGAGGTAGATGCTTCTTCTCTTGTCACACATATGTGCATCACTACCTCACATTCACATGAGTGTCCCCAAGATTTCTTTGCTTGTGCTCGATTGATATGCTTTAATCTCATGTCACCATCCTTTGTCACACCATATGCTTTGCATGATGACGACACTTGTTTGGTGAATCGCCTCTTGAATGCTTGGTTTTGCACTAACCCTAACCACATTTGTTTTTCTAAGTGTTTGTTGTCTTTGCTACTTTTGAAGGAATCCCAAGATGGTGCGACATTGGAGAGTGCCCATTTCGAGCTTCAAGATGACGAGAACTTGGTGATCGACCACTCCTACACGACGACGCCATCTCTTTCCCATGGTGATTTGGATTTCGATCCGAGGTCGGATCTTTCCCAAGGGAGGGGAGATGATGTGGAGCATCCTATGGACATCACCATGTCAAGAGTCTGTTTGGCAAGTGACACATGTGACATCTACTTCACATACATAAAGGTGAATCATCTCCTTTACACATGCTCACTTGACCCCTTCGAGGATGGTATACTACTTGACACCCCTCTCGTGTGCATGCGTAAGTATTGTCGGAACACTATGGACGATAAGGAGGAGTGCAAGCGCCAAGGAACAACTACACCATCCGCGAGGGAAGCATTGAAGCGACGACGGAAGAAGACGGAGACAGCTTCCCGGACCCGGACATCCGGCCCCTGGACGTGTCACTAGCAGCAAGGAGCCAACGACCAAGTCTACAAGGCCCGGACATCCGGCGACCAGCCCGGCCATCCGATGCGTCCCGAGCCCCCCGGACATCCGGCCTCCAGCCTGGAAATCCGGACCCCACCATTCCAGAGAGCAACAAGGTTGGACCCTGCCAGCCCGGACATCCGGCCCCAGCGCCCGGACATCCGGCGTCTCGGGAAGGCCTAGACATCCGGCCCGACGCCCGGACATCCGGCCCCCCTGCCTGCGTGCAGCGCATCTGGGCCGTGGCCCATGTACCCCTTCGCCCCTTAGACTATATATACTCCCCCTCCACCTACGTTTTAGCGTTAGCGTTGTGATTGCTCATTTGAGAGATAGGGCTTCGCTCATCCATATTGGATCTACTCCACGAGAGAGAACGCAGCCCCTCTACGGAGAAGATCCACCTTGGATTCAAGACCCCTTTACGGGAAGATCCCCTTGTGGATTCAAGACCTCCTCACGGAGAAGAACCGGCTACCCTTTGTATCGTCCCTTATTGGATTTGGATCATGTATCTCCTTGTGTTTCAAGGATCTAGCACGTGTGTGATTGTTCTTGTTGGTTTGAGTCATTCTCTCGTGTTTCTCCTCGTGATTCCCCTCGTGTTCTTCTTGTTCTTCGCGGGATCCGCTCCTTTCGTGAAAGATCGGGCCACTAGGGTTCTACCCTACATCAAGATTCACAAATTCGCAAGTGAAACAAGTAGACCAATAGCAATGAATGGCACACGGAAACGCACACACGGATAGATAAATGGGGTTGCGCAACCAAGGAATGAGCTCAAAATGTGGAATCCACGGAAAATGCTCTTGTTGCACAACTCTAGAGAGACACTAGCACAATTGCTCAATAGGCGGATACGACATTTGTGAACAACCTATAGGAGACAAAAATGCAACAACTTCAATCCCAAGTATGCTATGTATATGATGTTCCGGTGGTATGATCCAAGATGATCTTATATGCAATGTGGTATGATGCTATGGCACTTGCTTTCAAGCTCTTTGTTCACTCTTTTTCTTAGCTTAAAAGCTTATACTTTTTTTATATATGGCCACTTTGCGAAATGCACAAACCAAGATAGCAATTGGGTATATACGGGAACAATCTTGTGACACAAGGGATGATATGATACCAATACGATTTGGTATGTATGCAATGTATAGTGTCGATCACTAATGTGCACAAGTAACGTTGCCGACAATACTCAAATGGCTAGTCTCGATAGGCAAGTAACGCAAAATGGCCTAGGGGTTATCAATGCAATGGCAAGAGAATGTACAATGAAGGGATACCACGATACTAACTTGATATGGAGGTTACCGTCCGTGTCGATGATGAGTGGCGGTGATCTTGATGGAGATACCAAGATGATGGAGACTCGTCCCTAAGTAGCCGAAACACCTTAGGAAACGGAAAAACCGCAAACTCAAAATCTCAAATGTCAAATGTCAAATGGTGGTAGCGGGAATGTGGTGGTGGTTTTGTGGAAGTGCAATGATGGGTTGTACGAGTAGGCAATGCGGAAGTGGAGGGTAAGGTGGTGTACTATACACGGTTTCGGAGTTGAAAGCACGGTCCCTAAGTAGCCGAAACACCTTAGGAGACACAACTCACAACTCAAACAAAATTGGGTTAAGTTGGGGTGGTGGAAGTGTATGGTGGACAAGCCTATGTGGGAGTTATGGTGTTGGTGGTGGTTGATGAAGAAGCAACTGTCCCTAAGTAGCCTAAACACCTTAGGAGACTCGAATCACTACTCAAGCAACCACAAATGTTATAAGGAACAAGATTGGTTAGGTTGCGGAAGTCGGTGGTGGTTATGCGGAGGTTGTGGTGCAAGCCCTAGGCAAAGATGCCAAAGTTCCAAAAATTTGATGGAGTCAAATGGTGTTGGTAGTATTTTTGTTGGAAGGGGGATGTCAAGAGCTTTTCAACGAGCTAAAGAACGCAAAAATCGGACTCCGGATGAATTAGTTATGGACAAAACGGTGAAACGGGGGTGACTGAGATGTCACGGGCCGGACATCCGGGATCGGGGCTGAAAATCCGGGACCTGATGTCCAGAACCGAGCAGATTTGGTGCTCCAGGAGCCGGATGTCCGGCTTGGGGTCCGGATGTCCGGCCCAACGATTCTAGATCTCGTTTGGGGCGGAAATTTTCGAATTGGGGGCGGAAATTGATGATTTCAAGGGCAAAATTTTATGGATTTCGTGGATGGAAGTGGGGAAAATTGGGGATTTGCTATATCCACTCGAAGCCAAGCAAATCCATGCATCAAAATCAACAAAACTTCTTCAAACCAACACATCACAAAAAATGGGGCTATTTTTGGTGGGGATTTTCGAAATTGGGACGAAATCAATAAAATTAGGCTAGAAAACAAAGAGGGGAGGCTCCAAAATCGTGATCAACGTGGCTCATGATACCAAGATGATGTAGGGTAGAAACCTAATGGGCTGATCTTTCACGAAAAGAGCTAATCCCGTGATGAACAAGAAGAACACGAGGAGGGAAATGAGGGGAAAATCACGAGAGGAACACAAGAGAACACTCAAAACCAACAAGAATAAGTCGCACATGTGCTAGATCCTTGAAATACATAAGGAAAGTTACACGATCCACGGAGAACTAAGGACGATACAAGGGTAGCCGGTCTTCACCGTGAGGAGGTCTTGAGTTCTTCCCTAAAAGGGGTCTTGAATCCGCTTGGGGGATCTTCTCCGGTGGAGGCTTGAATCTCCGAGGAGAAGGTAACCAAGTGGATGAGCAAAGCTCTCACATGAAATATGAGCTAATCCTTTGCTAACCCTAACTAGGAGGAGGTGGGGGAGTATATATAGTCTAAGCAACGAAGGGGTAAGTGGGAAAGAGGGATACATGGGCCATTGGCCCGTTCACTGTGCGCAGACATGCGCCGGATGTCCGGGCTAGGGGCCGGATGTCTGGGACTTCGCGACGGGCCAGATGTCCGGGCTGGCGGGGTCGGTTCCAGACGCATTCGGTGATGGAGGGGCCAGATTTTCGGGCTGGGGGCCCGGATGTGCGGGGCTTCGGGAGGAGCCGGATGTCCGGGGTGATGGCCGGATGTTCGGGATGCGCTGAACCTTCGCGGTGCTCTGTGGATGGCCCATGCTGGATTTCCGGGGCTCGGGCCGGATGTCCGGCCGCTGTAGCAGCTGGCCCTTCCTTCCTTCTCCTTCCTTCACTTCGGTGCATGCTTGGCCTTGGTCGTTGGGCTCTCCATGGTCTCCTCGGGTGTACCTGGGTATGCACAAGGTCCGCCCTTGAAGTAGCATCCATGTCTTATGCTGTAGGATGGAACCCTAGTGGCCCGATCTTTCACGAAAGGAGCTGATCCCATGATGAACACGAGGATGGAAACGAGGGGAAAAACACGAGAAACCAACAAATATGATCACACATGCGCTAGATCCATGAATGCAAAGGAAGATACAAGATCCAAAGTCAACAACGGACGATACAAGAGGTAACCGGTCTTCTCCGTGAGGAGGTCTTGAGTTCTTCTCCAAAAGGAGGTTTTGAATCCAAAGGGATCTTCGCCGTAGAGGCCGCGGTCTCTCTCATGGAGTAGATCCGATGTGGAATGAGCGTAGCTCTATCTCTAAATATGAGATAAACCAACACTAACCCTAAAATGGTGGAGGCGGAGGAGTATATATAGTCTAGGGCTACGAAGGGGTAAGTGAGGGGAAAAATAGGGACATGGGCCTCGGCCCAGAGACTCTGCACGCCGGCAGGCCGAAAGTTCCGGGCAGGACAGAAGGTCCGGGCTCCGGAACTTCCGTGTGTGTTCCGGTGTAAGCCGAGAGTTGGTGCGGCGCAGGCTGTGCTGGAGTCCGGGGGCCGGAACGTCCGGGTCGGCCGGAAGGTCTGGGCGAGTTTCGGGATGATCAGAGAGTTGGCACGCGCGGGCATCGTCTGGAGTGGCGAGGGACGGAGGTTCCGGGCTGGCCAGAAGGTCCGGGGGTGAAGGTTCCGGGCTGTGGCCGGAAGGTCCGGGCCTGGCAGAAACTCTGCACAAGTCTTGACGTCGGCTGTTCCTTCTCCTTGAGTCCTTGATTCCTGAGAACATGTAGTGTCTTGGCATTAGGTAGTAACCATGTCTCGGAAGAATGGAAAGGGAAAGGACTTGGTAATGAGTTCACCTTGTGTCCAATGGCGTATGCTCGAGGTCGAGGTCTTGTCGTAGTGTACATGTGGATGATCGTAGGATGCTCCGCATCATCTCCCCCCCTTGGGAAATATCCGACCTCGGATCATGATCCTCATCACCATGGGAATGGTTGTTGTGGATGGACTTGTAGTTGGACGGAGTTGAAGACATCGCGCAATCCAAGTACTACAAGGTGTCGCCGGAGTGGTATACATGCAAAAAGAGCAAACACAAACAACACTCGGAAATACAATGGTTAGCGCACACAAAGTGTCCATCATGTGAGAATGAGTCCGTGCGGCAAGATTGTTCGTGGCAAAGCGCATGGAGCTTAGTAAGATGATATAGAATGATATGCAAAGCATTCATGGGAGCAAAAGCATTCATTGTGCACACAAATGTGTTGTGAATATGATCAATGCAACCACGGTGCAAAATGATGTCATAATGGGATGGTGTATCAAAAGCATGAACACGGTAATTGGTGCTCAATGCGACTATGTGATCATGCAATTGCTGGGGGACAATATGATCATGATTTATGAATATGCCATCAAGGAAGATCACAACAAATTTGCTAAGGAAATGTACAAGCTCATATATCATGGATGATTATGCGGAGCATCCTTCCATCATCCCCATGGCCTCTACACCAACACATCAAGCCCCACATGGACCTATGACAAGAGCGAGAACACGTGCTTTGGAAACCGAGGTGAACTCCTTCCTACTTAACTTGCATATGGATACGAATGGGACATTGTTGCTACCTCACCAAGATACGCTATGTCTCATGAGGTACGAAGAGGAACACCACCAAGAGGCTCAGGAGCACCCCTAAGGAGAAGAGGAACCACCCCAAGACCACGCGGACCAAGACGGAGTGCAACAACATCAAAACGGGAAGTCCCAGGTGACCCCGTGCGCACGAGCCCCCGAGACCCCGTGCCCACGGGCTATCCAGGAAGTTCACGCTGGAGCACCCCGTGCGCACGGGCCTGTACCGTGCCCATGGGACCCCCGTGCGCACGGGCCTCCCAGGATGGACGGCTGAGATCCCCAATCCGAGCCCCTCTTCATGGCTTTCGACCCCAAGACTATATAAACCATACCTAGGGCTATGTTTAGGGTTAGCAAAGTATGAGATGAGGTGAGCTTTGCTCCTTCTACCTTCCCATTTGTGGAATCAAGGCCCCTTTGGGAAGAATCCTAGTGGATTTCAAGACCTCCTCTAGGAGAAGACTATCTTCAAGACCTCATCTCCTAGGAGTGGGAAGAACTTTGCCATTGTATCTTTCCTTTGATTGTGTTTGTGACTTGGGGATCTTATGTTCCTATCCTAGTGGATGTGTGATTGGGGAATTGTTTGAGTGTTTTCCTCTTTGTGTTCTTGAGGTTAGCCCTTTCCCCCCTCCAAGTGTGAAATGATCCCCCTCTAGGATTTCATCCTATATCATTTTGGTATCATGAGCCAGGTTGATTCACATCTTGGAGTCCCATCCCCCCATTTGCTCGCTTGATTTTGTTGTTTTTCATCCAAATTCGAAAATCCCCACAAAAATAGCCCAAAAGAATTTCTTGCAATTTGTTGGATCTTGTGAGATTTTGTTGTTTTGATCCACGAATTTGGAGTATGGCAAGTGGATCTACCCATCTTCCTTCTTCCCCACCTTCCAAATCCTCGAAATTGTCCTTATCTTGGTAAATCCCCACGGATCCGGAGCTGTTCACCCGCTCCCAGCACACCCCGTGCACACGGGCCCTCAAGACCCCGTGCACACGGGCCTCACTTACCCCGTGCGCACAAACCATCCAGAAACTTTCGGCCATCTTTGTTTTGCACCAGTTTGCTTCCATACCAACACTCGTGTTCTTCCGCACTATTTCTCGTGGTTGTTTGAGTTTCGGACCGCGGTTTCTCTTTTGTCCTAAGGTGTTTCAGCTACTTAGGCGCATTTGGACATCATCATCGCCGCCACTCGATCATCAACTCGGACACCACACCGGCTTCAACAAATTCATTCTTACCATACGACCGGACGGTAACCTCGACGACATCTCACCCTTGCTTTGGCATTGATAACCCGAGCCATTTTGCGTCGCTTACCCATCGAGACTAGCAAGTTGAGAATTGCTGGGCCACGCTATTGTGCACCGTAGTGATCTTGTTACCATCTTAGTGCTATAAGTCACTCCCGTGCATATCTTACATACTTGTCTCATATCATACTTGGCTCTAGCTTCAAAAAAACAAGACAAGCTTTTAAACAAAAGAGGAGCAACAAAGAGCTTGTAAGCAATAGCATCGAGTCATTTTTGCATATCATCTTCGACACCTCATTCGTAGTATAGTTGGGATTGAAGACGTCACGTCTCTCTTATAGGTTGGTGCACACGTGTATCTAGCCCATTTGAGCAATCGAGCTAGCTTCTCTCTAGTATTCGCACAACAAGAGCATTTTCCATGGTTGCAGATTTTGAGCTCACCCCCTTGGTTGTGCGGATCCCATCTATCTTCCGTGTGTGTGTTCCTAGTGATATCATTGGGTTTGATCTATTTGTTTTTACTTGCATTTTTGTGAATCTTCTCAACCTTTTCGATATCTTGTCTAACATTTGCTTGAAATTTTTGCCACCATCCTGACCGAGCTCCTCCATAAGCCTTTTACTTGTAGGTGTGAGAAACAATTCCCGGTACCAATTCCCCTATTATAGCATCGTGAGATCGTACTTGTTACATCCACAATCTTCGGAAAAGGTAACTTTGGTTTTGTTCTCTCATTTTTCCTACTCACCACCACTTTCTCATGATGGATAGGCCAAGTACTTCTATCAACCCACTCTTCATGGAGCAAGACGACGACATGAACTTCTTCGTCACCAAGAGTCACCTCTTTGGTGCACAACATGATGAGGACATCAATACCATTGTTACACCCACTGCCCCTGCTGCTATACATACTGGACCAATTACTAGAGCTCGCGCACGCCAATTGAATTATCAGGTACTTTCGTTTCTTGGTAACGATTCTAATGTTCATGAGAATATGATGCTGCCTAAATTGGATACATTTGTTTTGCTTACAAATGAAGGGCCTAGCTTGGATAAGAAAGATGAACCTTGGAGCAAGTTCAAGCATGGAGATGATGGAATGCGCAAGGGGAACAAGAACGGAGTTACAAGTGATGATTCCAGGACTCTGAAGCCACCATAATGAGTGCATGAAGCATCAGACGAAATATACAAGATGCCACTTCATAAATTTCGTCGACAGGCTATTCTAGGTGCTGCGTCACCTTATTATTGGGGCATGCCCATGTATTTTCGAAGTACTTAAGTATAGGCTGTTTTTAGAGTCTGTATGTGCGGGGAAACAAGAGTTAGGTGTCGGTGTACAAAAAGAGGGGTACACTTTTTGTACCCCTATAACTGTGCACGGGCAGTCTGAGCCACGGGCACCACCACACTGAGCAAGGCAAGGGAGGTGAGCCAAGGTAAGGCCGAAGCTCAGGAGAAGCAGAACGACGCCAAGACCAAGACCACAAAGAGCAAAGGTGACGAAGCGGACCCCCCTCCCGGCAAGATCCTTGACGGGAGGCAGTTTTAGCAAACCCGGCAAGACCCTTGCCGTGGCAGCTCGCCCAACACCTACGGAGTGAGTCACCCTTGAGTCCACTACCCCCATGGGGCAAGGATTCGGGAGACATCCCCGTGGTGGCATGCAGATCTTTGTGAAGACATTCAAGATCAGATACACCCTTCAGAAGATGATGATCCTTGGCGGGATCCCAGCCAAGGAGGACCACAAGGCCCCCGGCAAGAGACTTGCCGGGGATGACAGCAGGCGCCACGGCAAGACCCTTGCCGGGGCCCCAGCAAGGCCCTTGCCAAAAACACCCGTTGGGCCACCATCAGGCCCACACCAGTCAAACCTCCACCGCCGTTCGCATGCAGCTGCCGGCCCAACCAGCTGGGCAGGCACCTGCGTGGCGGCATGCAGGTCTTCATGGAGACCCACCACTGCGCCACCTCAGCAACCTGCCTGCCTACATGGCACTGCGGGCGCCGCTGGCCAGGGCACGTGTCGACGCGAGAGGGTGCGGTGACGGACGAGACAGGGCTCTCCCCCGTCCCCGATAAAGCAAAGACACCTGGGCAAGATGCATTAAATGCGCCTTGTCATGTAATGCGAGGGATAACCTCACATCATTGTTCCCTTTCCACCTCCTGGTGCTACTGTGGCAACCCCTTTCCTATAAAAGGAGGCCCGAGGCGACCAGGAGGAGGATTCGGCTTTTTTGAGCTCCTCACGCCCATAGCTAGCTCAAGAACACAGATATACAATCCACCAAAGCAGGAGTAGGGTTTTACGCATCCCTGCGGCCCGAACCTGGATAAACGAACCGTGTGCTACCTGTTTGATCCGCTCTTCTCACGACCCCGTGCCCCGCAACCGTAGTAGGGATTCTTGTGATCCCATAGGTGTCGTTCCCACCGACATCTTTGGCGCGCCAGGTAGGGGGCGCAATTGTGAGAATCGGCTATAGCAGTTAGTTCGACGCTTCTTCATCGTCATGGCGCCCAATAAGAAGACGATGGTGGCGGTTGGCCCGTCGGAAGCCGGACATCCCGTCCCGACGCGGGTGAGCAGCGGACCGGTCGCAGAAAGGACCCGGGGCGCCGTTCGCGAACACCAACACCGTCCCAGCAGCTGGAGTATGGGAGGCGGCGATGTTCGTGCGCCTGGTAGAAGGCCGCACGCCGCCACATCCAAAGACGGAGCCAGGCCTTCCACGGGTGGCGCGGGACCTTCCAAGATCGCTACCACCCCGCCCGAAGGCGATGCGAGGGACTCCAAGACTCCCACGCCGGCGCCGACAGCGTGCTCCTCTCAAGCGGCGCGCGACGAACGGCGCAACCACGCCGAAGACCCCGGGCGTCGCTGCGGGAAGAGCCCCGAGCGCCACTCCCGAGAGGTAGAAGACCTGCCCGCTCGCCGAGGCGCTGGTGAAGGTGGTATGCGACCGCGGGGTCGTGATAGAGCTCCTTCTGACATGGTTAGAAGTCGAAGCGCGTCGCGATCCATGCAGGTTTCGCTGCCACCAACGCCAGCAGAAGCCCTGGCGCGCGCAGTTGTTCCTCGATTTTCCTCCCACTACAGGGAAACTCGACGAATGGAGAGCCACTATCCGAAGCCTTGTTGCGGTGGCCAACAAAGACGAACCGAGTCCGGTGGAGCCCCTGGGTCGATGCTCCGACGGAGTCCCACGCACCAGTGGCAGGAAAGCCGGCGGCGCTGTGACACCCCAAAATTTTGGCCTTGTTTTATTAAATTAAATTTTTTGCCAGGAATTAAAACTTTTATTTTCTGGGCTCCCTTTTTATTTTTGAACCATTTTTTTAATAAAATGATGGAGTTTTTCCTCAAAGTGAAAACCTTTCAAATATGTTATTGGACTTGTTTAACCTCTCAAGAAAAACTTTTCTTTTATCAGTATAACTAATTACATAATTAATTTGCTTGATCTTTATTTTCTTGAAAAATGGTTTTTCAAGGTTATATGGCCATATTTGAACTACAACCATTTGATAAACTCACCTAATATTCCAACAAAAATTTGGAGATGTCATGTGATGTTTTTAAATCACTTTTATACAAAAATATCTTTTATTCATGAAATATTTTGAGCTCTGCATCAATTTTTCCTTCTCTGGTCCAGAGTGCAATTTGCACTACAACCCATTTAAATAATTCTTTCTAGCCTCCACCAAAATTATGGGATATTGGTAGTAGCATATGATTCAACTTTATGCAAAAACCCTGTGATGTTATTTGAAAATTTTGAGTGAATCAACCTCATTTTCATTCTGGTCCAGCCTTGTGATTTCTACTACAACCCTATTTAATTTTGCTACAATGATCTTGTACTTTCTCCTACTTGTAGACAGCCCTACCAAAACCCTAAATCCAGGAGCATGCACCCATTGGCATATTTTTGGTTCATGAAATAATGTCATTTATTTCCTGTCCAGAATTGAAGTTTTGCAAAACTTGCACTAGCAAGTTTCTCCTTTTGTCCAAATGACATCACCACTCTCTCTTGCATCTAAGGAGACCCTGATCTGGAGAATTTGGCCACTCCAAGAAGAGCCTAGGTGCCTGTGGCATTTTGTCAAACACCTGGAGAGCATGGCCAGATCTAACATGATCTTGACTTTGCATTGTGAACTTGGTCTCCTGACCTAACCACCTTGTCCCTTGATCGCCCCACTATCCCTAACCTAGCCCTGTTTCTCGCCAGCCTCTCCCGCGACCTCTAGCGTGCTCTGGCATTGTGTCGAGCTCATCCCGTGCGTGCCTAGAGCGCGAGCAGAGCGTGCGTTTGGCACGCGTTTTGCACGTGCCGCGCCCGAGCCGACGCGTCGCGCCCCTGGCCTTGCCACCACTGCAGAGCCACGCCACGCACGTCCCTCCGCACCGCAACACGCCAAGCCGCCCTTCGCCACGCCCCGCAGGCCAAGAGCTAGCCGCCACGGCCGCCCGACAGCCCCTGCTCATGTCGGTGCCGCCGAGCCTTCCCCGCTCGCCACCTGCCTCCTGGAGCAGTGCCCGCTCGTCCGCTAGCTCCTGCCGCCATCCCCAGCCCCGCCACGTTGCCCTGCAAGCCACAGAGAGGCAGTCCGCCGTCGTTCTTATCCGGCCGCCGCAAACCGACCTCGACGAGCTATAAAAGGAGGCCCCCGAACTTCCTCGAGCACGCAGGCAACCTCAGGCCACCTCAATGGCGCTCCCCTAGCTCCCATTCGAACCGGGGAGGCCTCCTTCCTCATCTCCGGCAACTCCTGCCGCCGCCACCGCCCCGGCCAATCCGACACCTCTAGTACCCCCCCCCCCTCTCTCCACTCTCTCCACCAGGAGCCTTCTCTTCCTCCCGCAAACACTTTCCCCTGCTCAATTTTGATCGGGAACCACCGCAGCCCCAAACTCACTCTGCTCCCGAAGCCCCCTCCGCCGCGAAGCTCACCGCCGACGACCCTTTCCACCCCCGTCTACCCAGCGACCACCGGAAGGACCACCTCGGTCTTGCGGAGCCATCCAGACCCTCTGGAACCTGCGGGGAGCCGCCGTTCGCCGGCGACGATCGCCGTTCCCTCGCCTCCGTTCGGGCAGAGAAAGAGGAAGGAGGGATAGACCAGTCAAACCTGACCAGTGGGCCAGGCGGGCCCACGGTCGGTGACTCACGCGCCAGCCACGCTAGATAAGTGGAGGCGTAAAAGCGCAAATATGTCTTCTTTGTCCGAAAGCGTAATCTCTTTTGAAACGTTTTCCTTTTCCTGATTTTACTAAAAACAGATTTTGACCACAACTTTGACTGCCTATAACTTTTTAAATATAACTCCAAATGAATTAATACCTTTTCCTACATCTCTCAAATATTGTCTAGTTTATTTTAAGATTTATTTGAAAATTTTCCAAACAACTTTTTTGTACTGTTTTTGAAATATGTGTTATTTGCATTTTTTGGAAATAGGATTTTTGGGAGAGAAGGAAGCTTTCAAAAATTTTGGAGAGCACCCCCACCTCTCCACACCATTAAAGGCAAGCATTCTGAACCACAGAATAATATTTTTGGTGTGTTAGTTGACACGTTTATAACACCACCTTATATCGGAGAACTTGTTATTTCATGTGATATGATCATTTGCATGAATGCATATTAGTGATTTCCTTGCTGTTGGAAATGAATATACTTGTGATGGTAATCATCCTCATGTGCCTTGCATGCATGCCGGAAAGAATCCGGGAAAGCCTCTGCCTTGGGTAGGCGTGAGCTTATCGCCGGTCTCCGTCGGGACGGTTATGTCCGGTATGGCATGGTAAGGTATATTGAGTGGTGATTTTGTTGGTTGAAATATATTTGTTATACATGTCATGCAGGGAATTTATAAACCTCCTGAGTCGACCGTAGACCGAGTCTTGTTCCAGTAACCCCCATACTTGCTATGTACTACCACTTGTCCCTGCCGCAGGTAGGGTATGGTTCAGTAAGTCGTCAACCCCTTTCAAGCACACACCGTACAGAGAGGCCATGGTGGAAGATATCGGTTGTAGCCGGTAGGCATGCCACCTGGTCCGGGGGCATGGGTGTTTCCGGTTGGGACCGAGAGGGGAGGCCACCCCTTAGAGCGCGCGATATAAATTTGATCCCATGCTACGCGAGGTTGTAGCCTCCCCACTTAGAGTTTTGCTTAACAAGTGTCATGGGTGGTTCCAGACACCGATGAGTTAAGCTGGTGTGTGCAAGTTAGGCGTGTTTTCAACTAAAAGGTCGTAGACGGAATTAGTCCCGATGGACTAAAGGAATCCGTTACTCGTGGGTAAAGAGTACACCCTCTGCAGAGATTAAAACCTATTCGAATAGCCGTGTACATGGTTAAGGATTACAGTCTGGGATGGGTCAAGTATTGGTCTTAGTGTCGGTCTTCAGAGGAGATATTGTTAAACCAAACTTGGATACCGATTGGTTACTTGTGAGGAACATGATTATTATTTTGTGATGGATTAACCCGTTGCATTATTTTTATTATTGAGTATCCCTGGGACGGTTCTACCTCCTGGACATTCATTGTGATTATTTATCTTATAAGCCCTTTATGTGGTGTCGCTCAGACGCCCGACTGTGGCATTTCTTTTAAAGCCCTTTATGTGGTGTCGCTCAGACGCCCGACTGTGGTATTTCTTTTAAAGCCCTTTATGTGGTGTCGCTCAGACGCCCGACTGTGGTATTTCTTTTAAAGCCATTTATGTGGTGTCGCTCAGACGCCCGACTGTGGCATTTCTTTTAAAGCCCTTTATGTGGTGTCGCTCAGACGCCCGACTATGGCATTTCTTTTAAAGCCCTTTATGTGGTGTCGCTCAGACGCCCGACTGCGGCATTTTATCCCCACTCTATTACCGCTTATTCATGCTGCATGAAAATAACCTGCTTGCATGCATAAAAGATGTTTTATTTATGACTGACGATGTGATCATAGAATTTTTCAGTGCATGTTTATCAATTATATTATACCTGTGTTCTTAATGTTTGCGAGTACATTCAAAGTACTCACTGGCTTGTCCCTGGCTATTGTCTTGGCCAGATTTCTTGCTTGGAGAGGAGCGAGGCGATGACAGCCCTGGAACCTAAGCAACGGTGATAGCAGCCTCGCGAAGATAGGAGTTAACCTGGTCAGCTGTTCCTGTGGGAAATGGAGTCCCATAGACACTGATGACTCACAAACCGCTTCCGCCATCGACCACTAGAAACCCAATTGTTGTACTCACAGGCCAGAATGGTCTTGTACTACATATTTTGTATTTTGCTTGGAATTTCTGTATCAAGTTGGAGCCTCATCAGCTAACAGTAATCCTGGGGCTGATGAGCACGACGGTCTTTTTCTGGAAATTTATACCCGGAAAACCCGGTCGTGACAGACTTGGTATCAGAGCCAGGCTGACCATTGGCTAATCCTATCTTAGCCGGGTCTATAAACTTAGGCAAACCAACCCACCAAACCATAACCAAACCCCAGCCAAGCTTCTCGTGCAAGATAGCCACACAGTGACCCAACACCTTTTGGCAGTCGGTGCCCAACCTATCAACCTAACCTGTCGCTCATGCGCCAGTGACCGACCCCTAAATAGTCCTTTCTCGCAAACGTGCGAAGGAAGACTCCGTCCCCTTTTCCTATAAAAAGGGGCACGCTAGCCCAAACACAGCACAGCACAGCCTCTACCCCAAACCAAGCCACAATGCCTGGCCCTGTCGTGCTCAATGAGACCACAACAACCAACCTTGGAGGCTTTGTGACCATATTCGCAAACCTCACCCGTCGTGCCTATGCGTTAGAAGAGCCCCCAGAATATGTTGTGTACCAAGGACCCATGAGCGGTGAGAACCGTCAATTCTGGGCCACTGTACACATCTACGGTAGGGGTCTAGAGCCCGAGCGCCCCTACAGGTTCACTGGAAGAACAACTTCCTTTGAACTTCAAGCCATCCAACTAGCTGCTCGAGAGGCTATAGTTCATCTCCGCACTTGTCGCCCAGAGTTAACTGTCGCTCGTTCCACTACTACCCCAGACGTGAAGGATATGGTAGACCACCCCAAGTTGCCAACGGAGATCACGAGACGGATCGTGCGTTGTTGCACCTAGTGCGCTATGTAAGTGCACTAGAGGAACTGTGCGATCAAATCACTATTGACCTAATCGCAGCTTGTGGAGAGCTGGTTCGTCGAGACCCGGCGAGAGAAGAGAACGAGCCCAACGTCGACAACCCAGTCGCGCTGTTTGGACACCCGATCGAGTCCCTGAGGCCTGCCCCAGCCATTGGCCAAGGTGCTGCGATAACCCCAGAAGTGCTTCGTCGCATATTGGGAGCACACTCCAATGGGATTGTGGCCAACAATCCCCGAGATGGTCCTCATTGCTACCCCGAGCCTGCAGCCCCTCAACCCACTCCAGCTAATTCCGATGACGAGACCCGTGGAGGAGCCTCAAGGCACGCCCGCTTGGATGTAAACGAGGTAGACTAAGGCACCCGAGTCGTATCGAGTCCCAGTGTACCCTCGCTTTGCAATCGTGTGGCCTTGTAATTGAATGCCGCCTGTTGACGTGCCTCTGTTTTAATAGTAGCCTTGCCTGGATACGCCAATATGTAGTATAAGATTTCTATCCCGGACACAGTTACCAAAAATCACCCCGTCCATCCCACAGTAACACATCACTATTGTGAATCTGTGGCTTGACCCCGACCCTTGGAACAGAGCTGAAAATTTTCTTTACCATTCACCTCGGTAAAAATGACCCAGCTCTGGTGCTATAAAAAGGCCACCGCGTGACCTTGCCAAGCACCTCTCACCTTGTGCACCACCCTCACAACAATTTCTTGCCATGCCGAGCCCTAGCATTTATCTGAGAACCCCAGATGCAACCCCAGGTAGTTTTGTCAAGATATTACAGGATTTTACCTGCAGTACCATGGGCGCTACCCAGCCACCCCAGTACGAGCTGTACAAATCAAGAATTACCCCTTCCACCTCGAGATATTGGGCAGCAGTACACATCCCTCCCGTAAACTCAAACCAAGATCCAATGGAGGTCTCCTTCGTGGGGAAATCTATGCCAACCCCACATATGGCCATAGAAGCTGTTGCATACGAAGCGCTTGCTCGTCGATTCACGGTACCCTATGCCAGCGAACAAGGGTATTATTACTTCCCGAGCCGTGCAGCACCCGGAGGAGTGACATCTTTTCCCGGTGGACGAATTGAGAGAGACCCAGTCCTGGCCAACCTTGTCCAGTACGTCATCGCTCAAGAGTGTTTAACCCAACGTGTGATGGGTTATCTCCAGAGCCTCGCAGATTTAAATCCTCAGATTGCCATCGGTAGAGCACTAAGGCCCGACCAAGAGAGACACGTGCATCGACTGGTCAATCCACTTCCCCCGATAGAAGAGGAGTGTATCCCAGTACCGGAGACGTTTTCTAGGGACCCCGTCCAGTTACCATTCCCATTTTAGACGTCGCTGTGGTGTTCATTATTGCAACATTTATTTATGTGTGTGACTTATGCGTGATACCCTGAGTTTGTTCGACGAGTCAATTATTTGGCTTCTACTAATGGGTGTAGTTTTTTGTTGTGGTTTATGCTCCTTTAAATTAACTGTTTTTCCCTCGCAAAATCCTGGAGTGAGATTTCTTTTCCCTGAGTTGCTACATCTGCACCTCCTCACGGCGTGGATTAATTAATTTCTCGCAACACCACGGTAGCAGACTCACAACCATTATCATTCAGACTCATACACAGTTTGCAAAACTTTGCAATGGTGTTACATCCAGCTAATCACCCCCTAACAACGGTTAGCACCCGGCACACCCCATCTACTCCTCGTGATCACCACCACCGCGGAGAGCCAACACCCGAGCAGCAGCGTCGCGACGCTTGTCGAGGATCATCGCGCACAGGAGCACGGAGAGCCCCGGCAGTGTCGCCAGCCCTACGCATATCAGGATCGCAAACCAGTCCGGCATCGCCTCCGCCATTAGAGCCTAACCCGAGCTTTTGTAAGCAGTAATGGAGGAAGAAGGAGGAGGAGAAGTGAGGCCAGGTGTGAGGAAGAAGAGAGGGGCACCCCGGCCGTTTTATAGCTCGAGCTCGGTGTACGGTGGGTGAAGTCCACCAAGGACGCTCGTTGCCGATCGCCGGTGTTTGGAGACGAATCCGCGATCAGTGCCGACAGCACGCTGGCCCGCGAGGTGAGTGCATGCTGCACCGGCAGCTAGCACGCCGCGCACTACCGCGGTACGGCCTAGATGCCCTACGCGCTAGGCGTCGCCGGTGGAGAAAGCGTGCGGGAGAGAGGAAGAAGAGAGAACCAGAGGGAGAAGAAGAGGCTGACAGTGGGCCCCGGGTCCACCTGTCGGCCAGAGAGAGCACTGTGCTCTCGGGTACGACCAGCGTATATTTAAAATTAGAAGTTACTCTAAATTTATATCCAGCGAAGAAATCTCACGTTTTGTCCCGAACCGTAGATTTTTTTTCACGCAGCACCAGTATCCACACTGTGGTTTTACACCACTTATTGCCCTCTCACTATAGCCCCATTTTTACTGCTTATAGTTCTTCTTAAAACAGCTTTTCTAACAAATCTCGAGGACGATATTTTTCTTAATGGGGGTAGTGTTGTGACACCCCAAAATTTTGGCCTTGTTTTATTAAATTAAATTTTTGCCAGGAATTAAAACTTTTATTTTCTGGGCTCCCTTTTTATTTTTGAACCATTTTTTAATAAAATGATGGAGTTTTTCCTCAAAGTGAAAACCTTTCAAATATGTTATTGGACTTGTTTAACCTCTCAAGAAAAACTTTTCTTTTATCAGTATAACTAATTACATAATTAATTTGCTTGATCTTTATTTTCTTGAAAAATGGTTTTTCAAGGTTATATGGCCATATTTGAACTACAACCATTTGATAAACTCACCTAAAATTCCAACAAAAATTTGGAGATGTCATGTGATGTTTTTAAATCACTTTTATACAAAAATATCTTTTATTCATGAAATATTTTGAGCTCTACACTCAATTTTTCTTCTCTGGTCCAGAGTGCAATTTGCACTACAACCCATTTAAATAATTCTTTCTAGCCTCCACCAAAATTATGAGACATTGGTAGTAGCATATGATTAAACTTTATGAAAAAACCCTGTGATGTTATTTGAAAAATTTGAGTGAATCAACCTCATTTTCATTCTGGTCCAGCCTTGTGATTTCTACTACAACCCTATTTAATTTTGCTACAATGATCTTGTACTTTCTCCTACTTGTAGACAACCCTACCAAACCCCTAAATCCAGGAGCATGCACCCATTGGCATATTTTTGGTTCATGAAATAATGTCATTTATTTCCTGTCCAGAATTGAAGTTTTGGAAAACTTGCACTAGCAAGTTTCTCCTTTTGTCCAAATGACCTCACCACTCTCTCTTGCATCTAAGGAGACCCTGATCTGGAGAATTTGGCCACTCCAAGAAGAGCCTAGGTGCCTGTGGCATTTTGTCAAACACCTGGAGAGCATGGCCAGATCTGACATGATCTTGAATTTGCATTGTGAACTTGGTCTCCTGACCTAACCACCTTGTCCCTTGATCGCCCCACTATCCCTAACCTAGCCCTGTTTCTCACCAGCCTCTCCCGCGACCTCTAGCGTGCTCTGGCATTGTGTCGAGCTCATCTCGTGCATGCCCAGAGCGCGAGCAGAGCGTGCGTTTGGCACGCATTTTGCACGTGCCGCGCCCGAGCCGACGCGTCGCGCCCCTGGCCTTGCCACCACTGCAGAGTCGCGCCACGCACGTCCCTCCGCACCGCAACACGCCAAGCCGCCCCTCGCCACGCCCCGGCAGGCCAAGAGCTAGCCGCCACGGCCGCCCGACAGCCCTTGCTCATGTCGGCGCCGCCGAGCCTTCCCCGCTCGCCACCTGCCTCCTGGAGCAGTGCCCGCTCGTCCGCTAGCTCCTGCCGCCATCCCCAGCCCCGCCATGTTGCCCTGCAAGCCACAGAGAGGCGGTCCGCCGTCGTTCTTATCCGGCCGCCGCAAAACGACCTCGATGAGCTATAAAAGGAGGCCCCCGAACTTCCCCGAGCACGCAGGCAACCTCAGGCCACCCAAATGGCGCTCCCCTAGCTCGCATTCGACCCGGGGAGGCCTCCTTCCTCATCTCTGGCAACTCCTGCCGCCGCCACCGCCCCGGCCAATCCGGCACCTCTAGTAACCCCCCTCTCTCCACTCTCTCCACCAGGAGCCTTCTCTTCCTCCCGCGAACACTTTCCCCTGCTCGATTTTGATCGGGAACCACCGCAGCCCCAAACTCACTCTGCTCCCGAAGCCCACTCCGCCGCGAAGCTCACCGCCGACGACCCTTTCCACCCCCGTCTAACCAGCGACCACCGGAAGGACCACCTCGGTCTTGCGGAGCCATCCAGACCCTCTGGAACCCGCGGGGAGCCGCCGTTCGCCGCCGACGATCGTCGTCGCCTCGCCTCCTTTCGGGCAGAGGAAGAGGAAGGAGGGATAGACCAGTCAAACCTGACCAGTGGGCCAGGCGGGCCCACTGTCGGTGACTCACGCGCCAGCCACGCTAGATAAGTGGAGGCGTAAAAGCGCAAATACGTCTTCTCTGTCCGAAAGCGTAATCTCTTTTGAAACGTTTTCCTTTTCCTGATTTTATTAAAAACAGATTTTGACCACAACTTTGACTGCCTATAACTTTTTAAATATAACTCCAAATGAATTAATTCCTTTTCCTACATCTCTCAAATATTGTCTAGTTTATTTTAAGATTTATTTGAAAATTTTCCAAACAACTTTTTTGTACTATTTTTGAAATATGTGTCATTTGCATATTTTTGGAAATAGGATTCTTGGGAGAGAAGGAAGCTTTCAAAAATTTTGGAGAGCACCCCCACCTCTCCACACCATTAAAGGCAAGCATTCTAAACCACGGAATAATATTTTTGGTGTGTTAGTTGACACGTTTATAACACCACCTTATATTGGAGAACTTGTTATTTCATGTGATATGATCATTTGCATGAATGCATATTAGTGATTTCCTTGCTGTTGGAAATGAATATACTGGTGATGGTAATCATCCTCATGTGCCTTGCATGCATACCGGGAGGAAATCCGGGAAAAGCCTCTGCCTTGGGTAGGCGTGAGCTTATCGCCGGTCTCCGTCGGGACGGTTACGTCCGGTATGGCATGGTAAGGTATATTGAGTGGTGATTTTGTTGGTTTAAATATATTTGTTATACATGTCATGCAGGGAATTTATAAACCTCCTGAGTCGACCGTAGATCGAGTCTTGTTCCAGTAACCCCCATACTTGCTATGTACTACCACTTGTCCCTGCCGCAGGTAGGGTATGGTTCAGTAAGTCGTCAACCCCTTTCAAGCACACACCATACAGAGAAGCCATGGTGGAAGATATCGGTTGTAGCCGGTAGGCATGCCACCTGGTCCGGGGGCATGGGTGTTTCCGGTTGAGACCGAGAGGGGAGGCCACCCCTTAGAGCGCGCGATATAAATTTGATCCCATGCCACGCGAGGTTGTAGCCTCCCCACTTAGAGTTTTGCTTAACAAGTGTCATGGGTGGTTCCAGACACCGATGAGTTAAGCTGGTGTGTGCAAGTTAGGCGTGTTTTCAACTAAAAGGCCGTAGATGGAATTAGTCCCGATGGACTAAAGGAATCCGTTACTCGTGGGTAAAGAGTACACCCTATGCAGAGATTAAAACCTATTCGAATAGCCGTGTACATGGTTAAGGATTACAGTCTGGGATGGGTCAAGTATTGGTCTTAGTGTCGGTCTTCGGAGGACATATTGTTAAACCAAACTTGGATACTGATTGGTTACTTGTGAGTACCATGATTATTATTTTGTGATGGATTAACCCGTTGCATTATTTGTATTATTGAGTATCCCTGGGACGGTTCTACCTCCTGGATATTCATTGTGATTATTTATCTTATAAGCCCTTTATGTGGTGTCGCTCAGACGCCCGACTGTGGCATTTCTTTTAAAGCCCTTTATGTGGTGTCGCTCAGACGCCCAACTGTGGTATTTCTTTTAAAGCCCTTTATGTGGTGTCGCTCAGATGCCCGACTGTGGTATTTCTTTTAAAGCCCTTTATGTGGTGTCGCTCAGACGCCCGACTGTGGCATTTGTTTTAAAGCCCTTTATGTGGTGTCGCTCAGACGCCCGACTGTGGCATTTATTTTAAAGCCCTTTATGTGGTGTCGCTCAGACGCCCGCCTGCGGCATTTTATCCCCACTCTATTACCGCTTATTCATGTTGCATGAAAATAACCTGCTTGCATGCATAAAAGATGTTTTATTTATGACTGACGATATGATCATAGAATTTTTTCTGTGCATGTTTATCAATTATATTATACCTGTGTTCTTAATGTTTGTGAGTACATTCAAAGTACTCACTGGCTCGTCCCTGGCTATTGTCTTGGCCAGATTTTCTTGCACGGAGAGGAGCGACGCGAAGACAGCCCCGGAACCTAAGCAACGGTGATAGCAGCCTCGCGAAGATAGGAGTTAACCTGGTTAGCTGTTCCTGTGGGAAATGGAGTCCCCTATACACTGACGATCCACAAACCGCTTCCGCCATCGACCACTAGAAACCCAATTGTTGTACTCATAGGCCAGAATGGTCTTGTACTACATATTTTGTATTCTTTGCTTGGAATTTCTGTATCAAGTTGGAGCCTCATTAGCTAACAATAATCCTGGGGCTGATGAGCACGACGGTCTTTTTCTGGAAATTTATACCCGGAAAACCCGGTCGTGACAGGCGCCGCGACCACGGTGCACTCGCCTCCTCCTCGCCCGGTACCGCGGACGTTAGCCCATCGCGACGTTGTGGGCGACGAAATCTCCATAACGTCGTCCGACCCGTGGACCCGCTGTGACCAGCGCCAAGTCCTTCGGGAACGAGAACATGGAGATGCTTGAACGACTATCGAGCGCCGGCGCGGAGTGCGCCACTAGTCAGACACGCAAGCAGGGCCTGCTGTGAACCACCCGGCACCGGAGAGCCCTGGGGGCCTACTTTACAAGGTAGGCTGCCCGGCTTTTACTCGTGAGCTGTGGCAGTTCCAGTGGCCCACTCACCGCACCTTCAAACCTGACTAGGGCGAAAAGTACAGCGGCAAGACCCACCCGTCCGAGTTCCTCAGCATCTACACCATTGCGATGCAAGCTGCCGGAGCCCGCGACGATAAGGTGCTTGTGAATTACTTTTCATTGGCTCTTAAACCCAACACCATGTCTTGGTTGATGCACTTGCCGATAGACTCTATTTCCTCCTGGTCGGATTTGTGCCATGAGTTTGTGGGCGACTTTACTGGAGGCCACCAAGCCCATGGCCAAGCGAGCCACCTGCACCTCATTCCGAAGAAGGGAGGCGAGAGTCTCCGCAAGTATATACAGAGGTTCAGCCGGATACAGTACAATATCCCTGATGTTCACCCTGCCGCCATCATCAGCGCGTTCCATCAGAACGTGCATAACTGCAAGATGCGCGAAGAGCTGGCAATGAACAAGGTGAAACATGTACCAGAACTCTATGTTCTTGCTGACATATGTGCGCGGGCTGAAGAGGGAAGGAAGTACCCCGGCGAAGACGCTGTCGTGGAAACCGACTCCTCAGATGAAGATACTGCCGACCCGGCGAAGAAGGGCTGGCGCCGCAACAGGAAGCGCAAAGGTAAAGCCGTGCTTGCCATCGAGGGATCTGGTGACACCGGCTCCACCAAGAAAACCAAGGAAGATGACCCCGGCAAGGAAATTGCCGGCTGTGTCGCCTGCCGGGCCTTGGCGGTTGCCGAGAAGCCAGGGAACTCCGACAAGCAATATTGCAAGATCCATCACACCAAAGGCCATGCTGAGGGGTCCGGCAAGAAGCATGACGGCCAGGCGGGCCGTCGCGGCAAAGATAAACAAAAGGAGAGGCCCGCCCGGGGCCGTGACAAAAAGCCAGAAGACGACGATCACGAAGAGGACGATGAATCCGGCGACCAAGAGTTTCAGAAAGCTACAGAGGCCATGTGCATCGACGGCGGCGCCTCGCTGCATACTTCTCACCGCCAGCTTAAATAGTGGGCACGAGAGATTACAGCGGCAGAGCCGTCGTTTGATGCCCAAAGGCCACTGAAGTGGTCCAGCACACCTATCACTTTTGACACTGAGGATCACCCTGATCGCACTACTGCGGTCGGGTGCTTGCCATTGTTGGTTTCACCAACAATACGCAACCTCAAGGTGACAAAGATGCTAGTCGATGGCGGGGCCGGTCTGAACTTGATCTCGCCTGCCGTGATCGAGAAACTGCAGATTCTTGATGGAGACCTTCAGGAGACGGGCACATTTCAGGGGGTCAACCCGGGAAGAAGCCAACCTAAGGGAAAGGTCACGCTGCCCGTGACTTTTGGAAGCGATCTGAACTACATGACGGAGAGGATCGTGTTCGATGTTGCCAAGATCCCCTTGCCCTACAACGGGATCCTTGGCTGCCCAGCGCTGGCCAAGTTCATGGCGGCGTCACACTACGCCTACAACACCCTGAAGATGCCAGGACCTGTGACGATCATCACCATCCCCTCCGATAAGAAAGACGCGCTGATTTGCGTTGACCAACTATACCAGCAAGCAGTTGCAGCAGCTGCCGCCACTAGGGCACTTGGTCCTGCCGCTGGGACCCCGAGAGGGAAGAAGAAGAAGACCGGTGAGACTTCAGACACCCACTCCGGCAAGGGCACCTCTTTGGAGTGTAGCGCTCCCATTGAGGACGTGCCAGAGAGCTCAACCGGCGGAAACAAGAAGCCCAGGGCCATACCGCCGGGAACCAAGAAGGTTTTTGTCAATGAGGACGGCACGGGAGGGGCTTTCACCATAAGCTCCACCCTTGACGACAAATAGGAAGACGCGCTCGTCACCTTCCTGCGGGCGAATGTCGATGTGTTTGCATGGCAAGCTTCCGACATCCCCGGCGTTCCCAGGGAGGTTATTGAGCACCACCTTGCTGTCTGTCCTCATGCGCGGCCCGTCAAGCAGAAGGTCAGAAAGCAAGCTTTGGAACGACAAGAGTTCATCACAGAGGAGATCCGGAAACTGGAAGCAGCGGGTTTGGTAAGAGGAGTGCTCCATCCAACGTGGTTGGCCAATCCGGTCATAGTGCGCAATGCTAATGGGAAGTGGAGGATGTGTATTGATTACACAGATATCAATAAGGCTTGTCCTAAGGACCCCTTCCCGTTGCCGCGCATCGACCAGATTGTTGACTCCACAGCTGGGTGTGATCTGTTGTCATTCCTTGATGCCTACTCCGGCTACCACCAGATCTTCATGACAAGAGAAAACGAAGAGAAAACAGCATTCATCACCCCATGTGGTACGTATTGTTTCATGTGGTACGTATTGGTTTCGAACCCCAGCTCCATAGAAATATGGAAGCTTATATGGATGACATAGTGGTCAAAACCAGGGACAAGGCAACCCTCATACCAAATTTGCAAGAAACATTTGCAAACCTGCGCAAGATCAATCTCAAGCTGAACCCTGAGAAGTGCGTCTTTGGCGTCCCGTCCGGCAAGCTTCTCGGGTTCTTTGTGTCACAGCATGGAATAGAGGCCAATCCGGACAAGATCAAGGCTATAGAGCAGATTGCAGCACCCAAGCGAATCAAGGATGTGCGTCGGCTTGCTGGTTGCATCGCCGCCATAGGCAGATTCATTTCCACGTCTGCCGAGCGAGCCCTTCCCTTTTTCAAGATCCTAAAAAAGGTGGGCCCGATGGAGTGGACGCCAGAAGCCGAAGCAGCATTGCAAGATTTGAAGAAGTACCTCTCCTCCGCGCCAATACTAGTTGCACCTAGGCCACAAGAGCCGTTGCTGCTATACCTGGAGGCAACGAACCAGGTGGTCAGCGCCGCACTAGTGGCGCAGAGAGAGGTTGACGACGAGGTAATGGCAGCGACAAAGCTCGACACCACCAATGCAGAGAGGACATAGCCAGTTGAAGGGCCGCCGAAGAAGAAAATGATGCAGCACCCGGTCTACTTTGTTAGTTCCCTCCTACAGGGAGCTAGATGAAGGTACTCCGGCGTGCAGAAACTGCTCTTCGGCCTTCTTATGGCCTCGAGGAAGCTGCATCACTACTACCAGGCACACGAGATCGCCGTCGTCACTCGCCTCCCTCTGCAACGGATATTGCACAATCCAAATGCAACGGGAAGAATTGTGGAATGGGCACTGGAGCTGTCCAGCTTTGGCCTCAAGTTTGAAAGTACTTCGACGATTCAGAGCCGAGTCCTGGCGGAGTTCATTGTAGAATGGACTGCAACGCCTGACGAAGGAGGCCAAGAGACTGCTCTCCCCGGCAAGGAGGCAAGTTGCAGTTGGATCATGTACTTTGCTGGAGCTTTCTCCTTACACGGCGCCGGGGCTGGCGTAGTGCTTGTCGCGCCCACCGAAGAGCACCTCAAGTACGTGATCCAGATGCACTTCACCAGGGAGGTGTCAGCAAACAATACGGCAGAGTACGAAGTGCTGCTTGCCGGTCTTAGGATCGCGGCGGACCTCAGAATCAAGAAGCTCATCGTCAGGGGCGACTCATAGCTCGTCGTCAAGCAAGTCAACAAGGACTACCAGAGCCCGTTGATGAAGGCCTACGTCGATGAAGTGAGAAAGCTGGAAGAGCATTTCGACGGTATACAGGCTGATTACGTTCCCTGAGCAGAGAACGGTGTCGCCAATTACCTGTCAAAACGCGCTACCCTCAAACTACCTGTGGAACCAGGTACCTTTGTGCTCCAGCTAATTCAGCCATCCGTTGATTCATCAACAAAGTAGAACAAGAGGAGGAAATCAGGACCCGGCAAGTACTTTCCCGCCGAGCTCCCGGGAGCCGCCGGCAAGGATGTTGCCGGGGAAACTGAGCCCGCCACGGGACGGCTAGCTCCGGCGGAGCGTCGAGCTCTTGCCGTCGAGACAACTGCTCCTATAGCGGAGGAAATGCCTTTAGTCCTCGCCGTCGAGCCCTAGGCTCCAGCGTGGGCACAGCATACTGTCCGATTCCTCCAAACAGGGGAACTTCCTGAAGAGCAGGAAGAAGCGGAAAAAGTAGCCTGTCGCTCTACTATGTACCAGTTCGTCAATGACGTCCTATACAGAAAGAGGCCGAATGGTGTGAAATTGAAGTGTATCCCTCAGGGGGAAAGACTGGAGCTGTTGGCAGAGATACATGAAGGCATATGTGGGTCCCACATCGGGTCAAGGGCGCTTACCGGCAAGGCATTTCGGCAAGGCTTCTTCTAGCCCACCGCCCTCCAGGATGCGACAACACTAGTCACCAGGTGTGAAGAGTGTCAGTTACATTCAAAGAAGCTTCATCAGCCAGCTCAAGCCCTTCAAACCATTCCTCTCTCCTGGCCCTTCTCGGTCTGGGGGCTCAACATACTGGGCCCTTTCCCCCGCGCTGTCGGGGGCTGTGAGTACTTGTACGTTGCAATCGACAAGTTCACAAAGTGGCCAGAGGTGGAGGCAGTAAGGAAGGTCACAACTCAGTCAGCCGTCAAGTTCTTCAAGGGACTAGTGTGCCGTTTTGGTGTACCCAACAGGGTCATCACCGACAACGGCACACAGTTCACAAGCTGCACCTTCATGCAATATATCCAAGACCTCGGCAGCAAAGTCTGTTTCGCTTCGGTTGCTCACCCACGAAGCAATGGTCAAGCTGAGAGGGCAAACGTTGAAGTACTGCGAGGCTTAAGGACCAAGACCTTTGACAGGCTGCACAAGAGTGGAAGGCGCTAGATTGATGAGTTGCCGACGGTTCTTTGGTCGATCAGGACGACGCTAAATCGAGCCACCGGCCAGACACCTTTTGCCCTGGTATACGGGGTAGAAGCAGTTCTCCCCACTGAACTCATATACGGGTCACCTCGAGTGCTCGCTTATGATGATCTTGAGCAAGAGCAACTGCGGCAAGATGACGCAATGCTCCTTGAGGAAGATCGTCTTCGGGCGGCTGTGAAAGCAGCATGCTACCAGCAAGCCTTGCGCCACTACCATAGCTGCAAGGTTCATGCCCGAATCCTTAAGGAAGGCGACCTTGTCCTTCGGCACATTCAATCGGCCAAGAATTCCAACAAGTTGACGCCAAAGTGGGAAGGCCCTTATCGGGTAATACGAGTCACCAAGCCCGGCACAGTCCGCCTGGAGACCGAAGATGCCGTTCCGGTGAGTAACTCCTGGAACATTGAGCATCTTCGCAAGTTTTACCCGTGAGGCGCGGCTTGCCGGGCCCCCCGGCAAGCCACCTTTTGTACAAGCATTGCCGATGATGCATGTAACCCTTTGTACAAAGCCAGGCATAGACACTGAGCATAAATAAATGAAGCGCTGGCGCCCTAAGTTATAGCATGCATGCTAGATCGAGTCTCGTCCTTGGTTAGGGTTGATAGTGCTTAGCAGCGACTAACCCCTAGCTTAGAGGTCGAGTGTGTGTCTCTTTGATGTTCTTTCATCTTCTTTGGTTCACAGGACTCACAGGTATCCTTGCCGGAGCACTTGAGGACGAAAAAGAGAAGAGGGACAGACCAGCATCTAGACCCCGGCAAGCCAGTATTGCCGGGGGTTGCAAGAGCAAAGATTCACCCACGGCAAACCAGAGTTGCCGGGGGCTACAACTTCAGATAAGTTCTTCATCCCTTATCATGCATTCCCTTATGGACTGAGGTATGTGAAACCTCGTTTTTTCCTAAAACTACCGTGCTCCCCTAACTCTAGGCCCTAGGGCTCGTGCCTGGGGCCAGGTTTGGTAGTAGTCGCGGAAGCGAGAGGATGAAACAAGGGGCCTGAACCCAGCTCATCCCTGCCTCTGCCAAAGGTGTGAGAAAGGTCGAGCGAAGTGGGGAGATGGCAAGGCCTGTTGTCGGGCAAGGAAATGTTTATCTTAAGGATATCAAGGATTTTCTCCTTGTCGTAGGTACTACCCACAAACAAATGACCCAGCAAGCATCCCTTTTTCATTAAAAACATTCCAATTAGGTACAGTACATAGGGAATGAAAAACATGAATGATGGGATTACAAGTTTTAAATTCAGCTAAGGCCCGAAGGCTTACAAACTAAAAAGAGATAAGGTGCCCGTATTCCCTTTCTTGTCCCTCTCCTCAGGAGGCAGGTCAAGGAGGCGAAAAGGGCAAAAGGAGCGCCTAGGAGAGCTACAGGTGGCAGAAGACACCAAGAGAACATCTCGGTGGCCGTCCGCAGGCTGGATGGTGATGGCGGCGCCGGAAGCAGAGCTCGAAGACGAGCCGGCAGGACGTCAGCACGCGTCGGAGGCGTCGGTGCCCGCGTACTTCGACTTGACGGCCTTGCCGCCCACCCTCTTCCTCTTCCGCAGCCTCCCAACGCCAGCCGCCCAAGGAGACGACCCCGAGAAGTTTAGGTTGCCGGCAACGCGGATGATGGGGTCACTGGTGCTGCACGGAGCGGTGCCCGACACCTAATCGGACCCGTCATCCTGCCGCCTACTACCCTCATCGTCGTTGCCGCTGTCCTCCTCGTCACTCCCACCCGAGGAGGAGACTTCACTATTAGAAGAGCTCTCCACGCAGCACCTTGCACGGGTCCCAAAGCACCCGAAGACCTTGACGGAGAGGAGGCCACCCTCCATTAGCTTAAAATGGAGAGTGAGCCCCTCCGTCAAGCGGTGGATATGGGAAAACATCTTCCATCCCCGACGGAGATACATCACATGAGGGGCGGGGAAATTGACGCGGGCCCGCGTGCCACTGATCGTGCAGCCCCTCATGTGCAGCCACAACGACTCCGGTGGATCCAGCTCCATCTCCCGCGCGAATGGAGTCGGGAGACGAAGGCGACGGTGAGGCGGCCGGCGTAGCCTGACGAAGAACTCGCAAGGGTCATCCCCAACGTGGCCCTCCACGGGGGGAAGAACTGCTGGCAGAGGCGAGACCGGCGCGCCGCCCCATCCTCCTCTTCCCCGAGCGCCTCGGCCTCGCCCCCTCCCCCTTCCCCTCGTGGCTGGCTCTGCCACCGCTGGTGCAGGAGAAGGAGGGACACGTTGTCGAGCGGCGACCCTCGCCGCCACCGTTGAAGGACCAGGATTCCCTCTCTCCATGACGGATGGAAGGGGGGAGCGGAAGCTGAAGGAAGGAGGAGATGAAGGAATGCGGGACACCATCCCCCCCTCCCGCTCTTTATAAAGGAACGGGGTGGGGGCTCAGCCGCCCCGCTCAGCCAATCAAGACGCGGAAGGCGTAGGGAACTGGGACCGAGCCGCTGCCCCAGACCGCGGCGGCCCGGTTTCCCGCCTCCACCGTTCACCACCCCAAGCGCATGAGAGCCACGTAGCAGGCGTGCAGGACCAAGGCGACGGGTGAGGCGACCTCTCCCCACCCCGTGATCGTGGGGAGTGGATGCCTTGAAGACCACACCTCAGGCCCGTTCAGTAAATGGGCCGCGCCTCTACGCCTCCCTCCGTTTATGGGGAAGGTGCAAACCGCCCCCTTTACTACGACGTGACGCATGCATGCAGAGCTCAGCCCCACGCATGCCGCCCACGTCACCCACGCCTCCCCACGCCGCGCCACGCGCGGGAAGCATGGGAAGCGCAGCGCGCGAAGAGACTTACCACGATAAAAACCGCCCCGCCTGCCCGCGCACCGTTTTTGGGCCTAGCCCAATGACGCGATTGCGCTTACGTGTGGCCCAGGCGCGGGGGCTCCTGTCGGTGTACAAAAAGAGGGGTACACTTTTTGTACCCCTATAACTGTGCACGGGCAGTCTGAGCCACGGGCACCACCACACTGAGCAAGGCAAGGGAGGTGAGCCAAGGTAAGGCCGAAGCTCAGGAGAAGCAGAACGACGCCAAGACCAAGACCACAAAGAGCAAAGGGGACGAAGCGGACCCCCCGGCAAGATCCTTGGCAGGAGGCGGGTTTACGAATCCCGGCAAGACCCTTGCCGTGGCAGCTCGCCCCACACCTACTGAATGAGTCACCCTTGAGTCCACTGCCCCCATGGGGCAAGGATTCGGGAGACATCCCCGTGGTGTCATCCAGATCTTTGTGAAGACATTCAAGATCAGATACACCCTTCAGAAGATGATGATCCTTGGCGGGATCCCAGCCAAGGAGGACCACAAGGCCCTTGGCAAGAGCCTTGCCGGGGATGACAGCAGGCGCCACGGGAAGACCCTTGCCGGGACCCCGGCAAGGCCCTTGCCAAAAACACCCGTTGGGCCACCATCAGGCCCACGCCAGTCAAACCTCCACCGCCGTTTGCATGCAGCTGCCGGCCCAACCAGCTGGGCAGGCACCTGCGTGGCGGTATGCAGATCTTCGTGGAGACCCACCACTGCGCCACCTCAGCTGCCTGCCTGCCTAAATGGCACCGCGAGAGCCACTGGCCAGGGCGCGTGTCCACGCGAGAGGGAGCAGCGACGGACGAGACAGGGCTCTCCCCCGTCCCCGATAAAGCAAGGACACCTGGGCAAGACGCATTAAATGCGCCTTATCATGTAATGCGAGGTATAACCTCACATCACTGTTCCCTTTCCACCTCCTGGTGCTACTGTGGCAACCCCTTTCCTATAAAAGGAGGCCCGAGGCGACCAGGAGGAGGATTCGGCTTTTTGGAGCTCCTCACGCCCCATAGCTAGCTCAAGAACACAGATATACAATCCACCAAAGCAGGAGTACGGTTTTACGCATCCCCGCGGCCCGAACCTAGATAAACGAACCGTGTGCTATCTGTTTGATCCGATCTTCTCACGACCCCGCGCCCCGCAACCGTAGTAGGGATTCTTGTGATCCCATAGGTGTCGTTCCCACCGACATTAGGGTTGGTTTCGGACCCCTCCACCAAGGGTCACGAAATTCCCCCACTCTCCTCCATATATACAGCCCTTATGGCATCGTTTAGACTTTGGGTTTTGTTTAGATTAAAAGTTCGCCATAGCTGCAACTTCGCGTACTTCGTCTGTGTCCAATGACCAGACCAAGACTTCATAGAACCCCACCTTGATCAATAAAGCTTTCATCTTATATTCGCAATATCCAGATTGCAATCTCAGTTTCTTGCTTGTTCTTCGTTTGCTCGCGGGAAACAGGCCGTCGTGGTCAGGTTGATCATGCTCCGGCATGGTCAATAATCCCTCGGAAGTTGGTTTAGCGATTGCTAAGGCGCGACGTCTCGCACGTTCGTAGTCGGATCGTTAAGGTCGACTCCCACAGAAATGATAGCCACCATCTCATCAAAACATCGGGATACCTTCACCTCTATCAAGTGGTATCAAATTTTCAGGTTGCTCGGTGAGATTTTCCAGTTTTTCATTGTTTAGATCGAGTCTGTTCTTCATACCTACAGTCCACGAAAAAAAGCCCAAAAAAAGATTAGGTTTAGTTCATCATATCCGAACCAATCTGAGCCTTTGCATAGTCTTTTTAGAGTTTTTCTTTGGTGAATTTGCGGTTGCATCGTTGTGTCGAGTTGCTGGTCTTAGCGTCTAGTCCCTTAGAGTTTTGAGTTCTGTTCACAGGTTGTCACGCCGCCGCCGCACCATCGTCATCATCATTGCCATATACCACCACCCCATCATTTACATCGCCGCTGCCATATACAACCACCAATCCGAGTCCACATATACCATCGCCATATGCAACCACCAATCTGAGTACAGCTATACCATCGCCATATACAACCACCAGTCCAAGTTCCAGCATATTCATCGCCGCCACCAGTCCGAGTTCCACCAGATTCATCTCCGCTACCAGTCCTAGTCCGAGTCCAGTATTTGTTGCTTTCTTTTCGAGTTCCAGATCACGCGCTACTTCGAGTCATGACATAGTAGGACTCCTAAGTTTCCGTGCTACCCGCAGAAGAAAAATAGTTCCAAACTCAAAAAAAAATTGTTGACTTTTTCTGGAAAATTCTGGCTAGGCAGTTTTTAGACCATTTGTAGACTTCTTCGAAAAAAAATTGTTGCGGAGCAAAAAAAAGAGGAAAAAAGTGCAAAAAAAAGAAAAAATTTCAAAGAGTGCTCCTCCCTTGTTTACGTGTCGCGCCGTGATTTTGTTCGTGTTCTAGGCTCACGTCTCTAGTACGGTCTAGCCTAGGACCAGCATAGTACCGTCGTTGAGCATTTATTCAACTTTGCATCTCTGAATTGATTATTGCTGACCTTTTTGCTACCCTATTATAAGCCTTCCCAGCTCCACATACATCTCCGTCGTGCGTTTGACTCTCCCTGTTAATCGCTCTATCCAAGCTTTGAGAGTTTTGACTATGACAGTTGCCGATCACTACCCGCTGCTGGGTAAGAACTGGTAAGAATTTGAGATTTTCTTGATGGATTTGTGACATCCACCACCACCTCTTGTTAGTAGTCTGTAGGATCATATTCTTGTGTGTTTCTATTGCTGCTAACCATGGCAGGATCACAAGCTGATAGAGGCTAAGGTGTCCCGATGTTTCGATGAGATGGTGGCTATCGTTTCTGTGGGAGTCGACCTTGACGATCCGACTACGAATGTGCAAGACGTCGCGCCTTAGCAATCGCTAAACCAACTTCCGAGGGGTTATTGACCACGCCGGAGCACGAACAACCTAACCACGAGGGTTTGTTTCCTGCGAGCAAGCGAAGAACAAGCAAGAAACTAAGATTGCAATCTGGATATTGCGAATATAAGATGAAAGCTTTATTGATGAAGGTGGGGTTCTGTGATGTCTTGGTCTGGTCGTTGGACACAAACGAATTACGCGAAGTTGCGGCTATGGTGAACTTTTAATCTAAACTAAACCCAATGTCTAAACGATGCCCTAAGGGCTGTATATATGGAGGAGAGAGGGGGAATTTCGTGGCCCTTGGAGGAGGGGGTCCGAAACCAACCCTAACTCTTGTTTCCCCACACATACGGACTCTAAAAACAGCCTATACTTAAGTATTTCGAAAATACATGGGCCTGGCCCAATATAAGGTGACGCAGCACCTAGAATAGCCTCTGGACGAAATTTATGAAGTGACATCTTGTATATTTCGTCCAAGGCTTCATGCACTCCTTATGGTGGCTTCAAAGTCCTGAAATCATCACTTGTAACTCCGTACTTTATCCCCTTGCGCATGGCATCATCTCCATGCTTGAACTTGCTCCAAGGTTCATCTTTCTTGTCCAAGCTAGGCCCTTCATTTGTAAGCAAAACAAATGTATCCAATTTAGGCAGCATCATATTCTCATGAGCATTAGAATCATTACGAAGAAACGAAAGTACCTGATAATTCAATTGGCGTGCGCGAGCTCTAGTAATTGGTCCAGTATGTATAGCAGCAGGGGTTGTGGGTGTAACAATGGTGGCACATCTTGTGGAAAGACATCAGCGAACTCCTGCAAAATCTTAGTGACAGCAGGAGGCAAAGAGGAAGGCATATCCTCGAATGAAAATAATGCCTCTTTGCACACAAAAGCATAGCAAACAGATTTGCTAAAATCCAGATCATTAATATCAGATTTGGTGGCAAGTAAACATGCACTTTTCAATTTAATTTCAGAAGCAACACTAGATGGTTTATTATTAGGCTTCATTTGTTGCTCAAATTCTTTTGCCACAATCCTGTTTTGCTTTATTAGCTCTATTAATATCATCTTTCAAAATGGAATCAGGAGTCATAGGAAGCAAAGTCATATTTTTATCCTTATGAACAACAGTATACTGATTGTTTCTACCATGGTGTACAGAATTTTTATCAAATTGCCATGGTCTACCAAGTAATAAGGAACATGCTTGCATAGGTACCACATCACAATCAACATAATCAACATACGTAGAGATACTAAAATGCACACGAACAGTACGTGTTACCTTAACCTTGCCGCTGTTGTTGAACCATTGGATGTAGTAAGGATGTGGATGTGGTCTTGTGGTGAGAGATAGCTTCGCCACCATCTCCATGCTAGCCAAGTTGTTGCCGCCCCCTCCATCTATGATGACACGAACAGAACGTTCCTTCACAACTCCCTTTGTATGGAACAAATTATGCCTCTGATTTTGCTCTGGTTGTGTGACCTGCACACTCAAAACACGTTGAGCAACTAAACATTCATACCTGTCAGCATCTTCAGGAGCCATGTATTGCGTCTCATGATCAGAATCATCTCCACCGTGTTGTTCACGTGTAATAAGAGCCAAAGTCTCCTCATCATAGTCACTAGCGGACTCATACCCACCATCCTCAGTAGCAATCATCACAGGCTGAGATTGGCATTCTCTCACAAAATGTCCTCTTCCCTTACAACTACAACAAATAATATCGCTTGTGTGCCCTGTTGATGCCATGGAAGAAGAAGAGCTCTGCGTAGGTCCGACAGGTTTGCTCTTGGCAGATAGTGGTGGTTGTGCCTACTTTCCTGTATCACGGCTGGAGGTGGCACCTGATGGAGGCGCTGGTGGAGTGGAAGTAGAGGATGCACGTGGTGTCCATGATGAAGATCGACCTGCAGAAAAGTTAGTTCGCGCCAATGCCTGTCGATCCTGCACTTCATGTTTAGCTTTACAAGCAAGATGGAATAAACGAGTGATATTAGTACACTCCTTATACTCTAGAATGGTCTGAATCTCTCCATTTAATCCACCCATAAAACGTGCAAGCATAGCTTCATTCTCCTCAACAATACCACATCTAATCATGCCAATTTGTAATTCCTGATAATATTCTTCTACATAATTTTTTCCTTGTTTTAAACGCTGCAATTTTTGAAGTAATTCACGTTGATAATATGGTGGAACCCAAGGAGTATGCATAGCAGTTTTCAAAGCAGCCCAAGTAGCTGGAATAGGATATAATGAAGAATGCTCAGACCACCAAACACATGCAAAACTAGTGAATGCACAAAGTGCAGCAGGAACACGTCTCTCCTCGAGATATTGTAAACATGTAAATCGTTGTTCAGTTTCTAACTCCCAAGTAAGATATATATCAGGAACATATCTACCCTCAAATGGTGGAATATTCAATTTCAGTTTAGGGAGATGGTCATGATCTCGTACCTGAGGGTGAGCCCTACCATTGCCATTATTTGCATGTGGACAACCTAGTGGGTGCGGTGCTGGTGGTTGCACGTAGTTCTGATTTTGGTCAACCTCATCCTCGTAATCTCCCACAAAATCATCCACCTCCGCATCTGCAGCAGGAGCCACAGAAGTATCAATAGCAGCACCAACAGTTTGGCCAGGTGCAAGAGGGAGACAGCTCGCTCGGCAGAGGGCTGTTTCGCGACGTGTCAGTAGTCCTTGTTGTTGTTGTTGTTGTTGTTGTTGTTGTTGTTGTAGAGATGTGTTAGGTGTAGCCGGTGGTGGTGGTGGAAGACGCGCGAGCAATTCATTAAACCTGTTATCGAGCTTTGTTTCGAACATCTTCTCCATGCCATCTATCTTCTCCATGGCCTCTTCAAATCTGTTTAGCACATCTTGCAACTGTCCACTCATCATTTGCTGAAATTTATCATGCAACTCCTTATTCGTCATGTTCTCCCAGTCAGTCTCATCGGCTTGTGATCCTGCCATGGTTAGCAACAATGGAAGCACACAAGAATATGATCCTACAGACTACTAACAAGAGGTGGTGGTGGATGTCACAAATCCGTCAAGCAAATCTCAAATTCTTACCAGTTCTTACCCAGCAGCAGGCGGTGATCGGGAACTGTCGTAGTCAGAACTCTCAAAGCTTGGATAGAGCGATTACCAGGGAGAGTCAAACGCACGACGTAGATGTATGTGGAGCTGGGAAGGCTTATAATATGGTAGCAAAAAGGTCAGCAATAATCAATTCAGAGATGCAATGTTGAAAAAATGCTCAACGACGGTACTGTGCTGGTCCTAGGCTAGACCGTACTAGAGACCCGAGCCAAGAACACGAACAAAATCACGGCGCAGCACGTCAACAAGGGAGGAGCACTCTCCGAATTTTTTTTATTTTTTTCCCTTTTCCCCCCTTTTTTTTGCTCCGCAACAATTTTTTTTCGAAAAGGTCTACAAATGGTCTAAAAACTGCCTAGCCAGAATTTTCCAGACTTAGTTTTTTTTAGTTTGGAACTATTTTTCTTTTGCGGGTAGCACGGAAACTCAGGAGTCCTGCTCCGTCACGGCTTGAAGTATCGCATGATCTGGAACTCGAAAACAAAGCAACAAATACTGGACTCAGACTGGTAGCGGAGATGAATCTGGTGGAACTCGGACTGGTGGCGGCGATCAATCTGGTGGAACTCGGACTGGTGGTTGTATATGGTGATGGTATATGTGGACTCAGATTGGTGGTTGTATATGGCGATGGTATATCTGGACTCGGATTGGTGGGTGTATATGGCAGCAGCGATGTATATGGTGGGGTGGTGGTATATGGCAATTATGATGACGATGGTGCCGCGGCAGCATGACAACCTGTGAACAGAACTCGAAACTCTAAGGGACTAGACGCTAAGACGAGCAACTCGACACAATGATGCAACCGCAAATTCAACAAAGCAAAACTCTAAAAATACTATGCAAAGGCTCAGATTGGTTCGGATATGATGAACTAACCCTAATATTTTTTTTGGCTTTTTTCATGGACTATAGGTATGAAGAACAGACTCAATCTAAATTATGAAAAACTGTAAAATCTCACCGAGCAACCTGAAAATCTGATACCACTTGATAGAGGCTAAGGTGTCCCGATGTTTCAATGAGATGGTGGCTATCGTTTCTGTGGGAGTCGACCTTGACGATCCGACTATGAACGTGCGAGACGTCGCGCCTTAGCAATCGCTAAACCAACTTCCGAGGGGTTATTGACCACGCCGGAGCACGACCAACCTTACCACGAGGGTCTGTTTCCTGCAAGCAAACAAAGAGCAAGCAAGAAACTGAGATTGCAATCTGGATATTGCGAATATAAGATGAAAGCTTTATTGATCAAGGTGGGGTTCTGTGACGTCTTGGTCTGGTCATTGGACACAAACGAAGTACACGAAGTTGCAGCTATGGCGAACTTTTAATCTAAACAAAACCGAATGTCTAAATGATGCCCTAAGGGCTGTATATATGGAGGAGAGAGGGGGAATTTCGTGGCCCTTGGAGGAGGGGGTCCGAAACCAACCCTAACTCTTGTTTCCCCACACATACGGACTCTAAAAACAGCCTATACTTAAGTATTTTTAAAATACATGGGCCTGGCCCAATGATAAGGTGAGGCAGCACCTAGAATAGCCTCTGGACGAAATTTATGAAGTGGCATCTTGTATATTTCATCCAAGGCTTCATGCACTCCTTATGGTGGCTTCAAAGTCATGAAATCATCACTTGTAACTCCGTTCTTTATCCCCTTGCGCATGCCATCATCTCCATGCTTGAACTTGCTCCAAGGTTCATCTTTCTTGTCCAAGCTGGGCCCTTCATTTGTAAGCAAAACAAATGTATCCAATTTAGACAGCATCATATTCTCATGAGCATTAGAATCGTTACCAAGAAACGAAAGTACATGATAATTCAATTGGCGCGCGCGAGCTCTAGGAATTGGTCCATTATGTATAGCAGCAGGGGCTGTGGGTGTAACAATGGTATTGATGTCCTCATCACAAGCCGACAAGACTGACTGGGAGAATATGATGAATAAGGAGTTGCGTGATAAATTTCAGCAAATGATGAGTGGACAGGTGCAAGATGTGCTAAACAGATTTGAAGAGGCCATGGAGAAGATAGATGGCATGGAGAAGACGTTCGAAACAAAGCTCGATAACAAGTTTAATGAATTGCTCGCACGTCTTCCACCACCCCCACCGGCTGCCCCTAACGCACCTCTACAACAACAACAACAACAACAACAACAACAACAACAACAACGTCGCTTTCCAAATCAAGTGGGACGAGCACATCGCGTTCCCATTGACCCTGGGCAAAATTCTGGTGCCACTATTGATACTGCTGCTGCTCCTGCTGCTACTGCAGAGGTGGAGGACCATTACGAGGATGAGGTGGACCAAAATTAGAACTACATGCAACCACCAGCACGACCACCACTAGGTCGTCCTCATGCATATCATCGCAACGGTTGGGCTGCACCACCACCTGAGGTACATGACCATCTTCCTACACTAAAATTGAATATTTCACCATTTGAGGGTAGATATGTTCCTGATATACTCCCTCCATTCCTGAATATAGAGTGTATAGTTTTTGGCACGAAAATTAAAGAACGCACATGGAGGGAAAATTTCACAAGTTTTGGGTAAGATTTCACCTGACTAATTGACATGAGAAAACAGAGGAGCTTGCTTGATATAAGGAAATGTAATCAAATCCCTAAAAAAGTTATCCAAACGAGTGGTGCAATGCAATAGACCTTATATTTTGGTTTTTTTCTCAAAAAACTGTACACCTTATATCAAGGAATGGAGGGAGTATATCTTACTTGGGAGTTAGAAACTGAACAATGATTTACATGTTTACAATATCCTAAGGAGAGACGTGTTCCTGCTGCTGTTTGTGCTTTCACTAGCTTTGCATGTGTTTGGTGGTCTGAACATTGTAGATTATATCCTATTCCAGCTACTTGGGCTGCTTTGAAAACTGCTAGGCGTACTCGTTGGGTTCCACCATATTATCAACGTGAATTACTTCAAAAATTGCAGCGTTTAAGACAAGGAAAAAATTGTATAGAAGAATATTATCAGGAATTACAAACTGGCATGATTAGATGTGGTATTGTTGAGGAGAATGAAGCTATGCTTGCACGTTTTATGGGTGGATGAAATAGAGAGATTCACACCATTCTAGAGTATAAGGAGTATAGTAATATCACTCGTTTATTCCATCTTGCTTGTAAAGCTAAACGTGAAGTGCAGGATCGACAAGCATTGGCGCGAACTAACTTTTCTGCAGGTCGATCTTCACCATGGACACCACGTGCACCCTCTACTTCCACTCCACCAGCAACTCCATCAGGTGCCACCTCCAGCCGTGATACAGGAAAGCAGACACAACCACCACTATCTGCCAAGAGCACACCTGTTGGACCTGCGCAGAGCTCTTCTTCTTCCATGGCATCAACAGGGCACACAAGTGATATTATTTGTCGTCGTTGTAAGGGAAGAGGACATTTTGCGAGAGAATGCCAATCTCAGCGTGTGATTATTTCTACTAAGGATGGTGGGTATGAGTGCGCTAGTTACTATGATGAGGAGACTTTGGCTCTTATTACACGTGAAGAACACGGTGGAGATGATTTTGATCATGATACGCAATACATGGCTCCTGAAGATGCTGACAGGTATGAATGTTTAGTTGCTCAACGTGTTTTGAGTGTGCAGGTCACACAAGCTGAGCAAAATCAGAGGCATAATTTGTTCCATACAAAGGGAGTTGTGAAGGAACGTTCTGTTCGCGTCATCATAGATGGATGGAGCTGCAACAACTTGGTAGCATGGAGAAGGTGGAGAAGCTATCTCTCACCACAAGACCACAACCACATCCTTACTACATCCAATGGTTCAACAACAGTGGCAAGGTAAAGGTAACACATACTCTTTGTGTGCATTTTAGTATCTCTACATATGCTGATTATGTTGATTGTGATGTGGTACCTATGCAAGCATGTTCCTTATTACTTGGTAGACCATGGCAATTTGATAAAAATTCTATACACCATGGTAGAAATAATCAGTATACTCTTGTTCATAAGGATAAAAATATTACTTTGCTTCCTATGACTCCTGATTCTATTTTGAAAGATGATATTAATAGAGCTAATAAAGCAAAACAGGAGAACAATAAGAGTGAAAATCAGATTGTGGCAAAAGAATTTGAACAACAAATAAAGCCCTTAGTCCTTTTGATGTTCCTGTCATTTTAGTGCCGAAAAAGGATGGTACGTCGCGTATGTGTGTTGATTGTAGAGGCATTAATAATATTACTATTCGTTATCGTCATCCTATTTCTAGGCTAGACGACATGCTTGATGAATTGAGTGGCTCTACAATATTATACAAAGTTGATTTGCGTAGTGGATACCATCAAATTCGTATGAAATTGGGAGATGAATGGAAAACGACATTTAAAACTAAGTTTGGTTTATATGAGTGGTTAGTCATGCCTTTTGGGTTAACTAATGCACCTAGTACTTTCATGAGACTAATGAACGAAGTTTTACGTGCTTTCATTGGACGATTTGTGGTAGTCTATTTTGATGATATACTGATTTATAGCAAATCTTTGGAGGAACATTTGGAACATTTACGTGCTGTTTTTATTGCTCTACGTGATGCACATTTGTTTGGTAACCTTGGAAAGTGCACCTTTTGCACCGACCGAGTATCGTTTCTTGGCTATGTTGTTACTCCATAGGGAATTAAAGTTGATAAAGTCAAGATTGAAGCTATTGAGAGTGGGCCGCAGCCCAAAACGGTCACACAAGTGAGGAGTTTCCTTGGCCTCGCTGGTTTCTATAGGCGTTTTGTGAGGGATTTCAACACCACTGCTGAACATCTCAACTAGCTTACAAAGAAGGATGTGCCTTTTGTTTGGGGTACCGCACAGGAAGAAGCCTTCACGGTATTGAAAGATAATTGACACATGCTCCTTTACTTCAACTTCCTGATTTCAATAAGACTTTTGAGCTTGAATGTGATGCTAGTGGAATTGGATTAGGAGGTGTGTTATTACAAGATGGCAAACATGTTGCATACTTTTCTAAAAAATTGAGTCGGCCTAGTCCGAACTATTATACTTATGATTAAGAATTATATGCCCTTGTTCGGACCTTAGAAACATGGCAACATTATTTATGGCCAAAGGAATTTGTTATACATTCTGATCATGAATCTTTGAAACACATTTAAAGTCAAGAAAAACTGAACCGTAGACATGCTAAATAGGTTGAATTCATTGAGACTTTCCCTTATGTCATTAAACACAAGGAGGATAACAAAAATGTTATTGCTGATGCATTGTCCCGTCGTTATACTATGCTTTCACAACTTGACTTTAAAATATTTGGTTTGGAGACCATCAAAGATCAATATGTGCATGATGCTGAATTTAAAGATGTATTGCCGAATTGTAAGGAAGGGAGAACTTGTAACAAGTTCGTTCTTTACGATGGATTTTTGTTTCGTGCTAACAAGCTATGCATTCCAGCTAGCTCCGTTCATCTTTTGTTGTTGCAGGAGGCACATGGAGGAGGATTAATGGGACACTTTGGCATCAAGAAGACGGAGGATATAGTTGCTACACATTTCTTTTGGCCAAAGATGAGATGGGATGTTGAGCGTTTTGTTGCTCGCTACACTACATGTCAAAAAGCTAAGTCACGACTCAATCCTCATGGTTTATATATGCCTTTGCCTATACCTAGTGTTCCTTGGGAGGATATATCTATGGACTTTGTTTTAGGTTTACCTCGAACAAAGAAGGGGAGGGATAGCATATTTGTTGTCATGGATAGGTTCTCGAAAATGGCACACTTTATACCATGTCATAAAAGCGATGATGCTGTTAATGTTGCTGATTTGTTCTTTCGTGAAATTATTCGCTTGGATGGTGTGCCAAAAACTATTGTTTCAGATCATGATACTAAAGTTCTTATCCACTTTTTGAGATGTTTATGGGCTAAGTTGGGGACTAAACTACTTTTTAGTACTACTTGTCACCCCCAAACTGATGGACAAACTGAAGTAGTCAATAGAACATTGTCTACTATGCTTAGGGCTATTTTTAAGAATAACAAGAAAATGTGGGAAGAATGCTTGCCCCATATTGAATTTCCTTATAATCGTTCATTGCATTCTACTACTAAGATGCCCTTTTGAAATTGTGTATGGTTTCCTACCTCGTGCACCTATTGATTTGTTGCCTCTTCCATCTTCGGAGAAGCTTAATTTTGATGCTAAAGAATGTGCTGAATTCATTTTAAAAATGCATGAGTTAACTAAGAAGAACATTGAGCATATGAATGCTAAATATAAACATCCTGGAGATAAGGGTAGAAAACATGTTGTGTTTGCACCTGGAGATCTTGTTTGGTTACATTTGCGTAAGGATAGATTTCCTAATTTGCGCAAATCAAAGCTAATGCCACGTGCTGATGGTCCTTTTAAGGTGTTAGAGAAAATAAATGATAATGCATATAAACTTGATGATGTGGAGAATCCCACGACCATCCACATGGACGCCACCTCAACTATCCAAGCTCCAAGTGGACCAATGACAAGGGCTAGGGCACGTGCTATTCAATCCGAGGTGACATCACTCCTACTTGAGTTTTCCCCCTCTTCAAGTGAGACATGGCTACTGCCTAAGTCCGAGATACTATGTGTCATCAGGTACAACGCTCAAGACTCGGAGCTGAGGACTGTAGAAGAAGAGACAAGCGTCAACACTCTGGACAGACCGGAACTTCCGGCCAGAGTACGGAACTTCCGGCCCCCGGACCTTCCGGCTGACCCGGAGCTTCCGGCCGCCGATGACTTCGACCGGCCCGGGCGTGCCAACTCTCAGGTTAGCCCGGACCCCGTCCCGGACCTTCCGTCGCCCGGAACCTCCAGCCTGCCCGGACTTTCTGGCCCCCAGATGCCAGCACATCTCCACTGCGCCAACTCTCTGGTTAGGTCAGACCCTCCCCGGAACCTCCGGCGCCCCGAACTTCCGGCCTAGCCCGGAACTTCCGGCCCTATCTGCGCGCAGCCACTTGGGGCCGAGGCCCGTGTACCCTTTCGTCACCTAGACTATATATTGATGTAGGGTAGAGACCCTAATCGCCCGACCTTTCACGAAAGGAGCGGATCCCAGTGAAATCAAGAAGAACACGAGGAAGAACGGAAGGAAAACACAAGAGGAAATCACTAAACCGACACGAATAAGTCACACATGGGCTAGATCCTCAAGTACATAGGATGATACACGAATCCATGGACAACTAGGGACGATACACGGTAACCGGTTCTTCTCCGTGAGGAGGTCTTGAATCCACAAGGGGATCTTCCCGTAAAGGGGGCTTGAATCCGCTTGGGGGATCTTCTCAAGTGGAGGCTCGAATCTCCGAGGAGAAGGTAACCAAGTGGATGAGGAAAGCTCTCTCACAAATCTGAGCTAAACATTTGCTAACCCTAATTCGGAGCTAGGGGACGAGTACTTATAGTTCAAAGGGGTAAGTTGGGGTTACACGGGTCGTTGACCCCTTTCACTATGCACAGGCAGGCCGGTAGTACCGGTCAAGCGGGCGGTTGTTCCTCTAGGAGCTCATGCATGGCGGAAGTACCGGACCTGGAAGGCGGTAGTTCCGCTGGGAGGTCAGGCGCTGGCTTGCGGAGATGGACATCGAAGGGGCCAGCGGTTGTACTGGTTGTCGGGGCGGTAGTACCGGTCTTTTGGTAGTTACCGGTACATCCGGTCTAGTGTCGGCCTTGCACCGCTCGATCACAAAAGGTAGACCGATTGTTGGGCGGTAGTCGGGCGGTTGTTCCGCCCGGGCGGTGGTCGGGCGGTTGTTCCGGTCCTTCAGGGCTGGGCAGAATGTCTCCATGCTCTTGATGTCCATCTTGCACCATTCCATCTCCTTGGTTGCTTACATGGTACCTAAGCACACAAAGCAACTCCGATTGAGGTAGTAGCCATGTCTCAAGTGGGTCAAAGGGAAGTTCAACAAGGAGAGAGTTAACCTCGTTCTCGATGGCTCTCGCACGGGCTCTTGTCATGGGTCCAAGTGGTGTCGTGGGAGATGTAGGTAGGTCCATGGGGATGGCCTTGGGATGCTCCGCATCATCTCCCCTCCCTTGGGGAAGATCCGTCCTCGGATCAAATTCTTCATCACCATGGAAGGGAGAGAGATCTTTGACGTTGAAGATGTCGCTCACATTGTACTTGTCGTGCGGGAGGTCGATCTTGTAAGCGTTGTCATTGTAGCGTGCAAGCACCTTCAAGGGTCCATCCGCTCGTGGTCGAAGCTTGGACTTGCATTCTTGTGGAAAGAGGTCCTTGCGAAGGTGTAGCCACACGAGATCACCAATGTTTAAGACTGTAGGTTGCTTGTTGAAGTTGAGCTTGGTCCCAAGGCATTGAACTTGGCGTTCGATGGTGTTTCTTGTCTCTTCATGCACCTTCTTGAGATGTGCCGCACGCGCACTTGCGTCCAAATTGATGCGCTCTTGGAGTGGTAGAGGAAGAATGTCCAATGGTGACAATGGGCTGAATCCGTAAACGACCTCGAAAGGAGACTTGCCGGTTGTTGAGTGTCTTGCTCGGTTGTAGGCGAACTCGGTGATAGGTGGGCACTCCTCCCACTCCTTGATGTCCTTCTTGATGAGTACTAGAAGTAGAGCGGAGAGTGTGCGGTTTGTCACCTGCGTTTGGCCGTCGGTTTGAGGATGGTACGCCGTGGAGAAGAGTAGCTTGATTTCGAGCTTGGCGCATAGGGTCTTCCAAAAGTAATTAAGGAACTTGACGTCGCGGTCCAAGACAATTGTCTTTGGCACATTATGGAGACGCAATATTTCCCTACAAAAGAGATTAGCAACATGTGAAGCATCGTCTATCTTGTGACAAGGTATAAAATGTGCCATTTTGGAGAAACGGTCCACAACGACAAATATGGAGTCTTTCCCATTTCGAGTTCTAGGCAAACCAAGTACAAAGTCCATGCTAATGTCTTCCCAAGTTTGGTATGGAATCGGTAAAGGCAAATAGAGACCATGAGATTGAGCTTTGGACTTAGCTTTGCGACATGTAGAACACCGGTTGGTGAAACGATTGACATCCCGAAACATCTTAGGCCAAAAGTAGCTTTTCGAGAGCGTGGCGTACGTCTTGTCGCATCTGAAGTGTCCCATTAAGCCTCCTCCAAGAGATTCCTGCAAAAGCAACAAACAAAGAGAGGACTCGTGAAGACAAAGTTTGTTAGCTCTCATAAGGTAGCCATCTTTGATGTAATAGCGTTCCCAAGATCTATTCCACAAACACTTGGCATAAGGAATGGCAAAAGTTGTATCATTCTCATATAAGTCTTTGATATGCTCGAAGCCAATGACATCTAACTCAAGTTGTGTGACTAGCATGCATATGCGGGAAAGAGCATCCGCTACGATGTTTTCTTTACCCTTGATGTACTTGATGACATAGGGAAAAGACTCAATGAATTCACTCCATTTAGCATGACGCTTGTTCAACTTAGTTTGACCCTTAAGATACTTGAGAGTCTCATGATCTGTATGAATGATAAACTCATGGGGACGAAGGTAGTGTTCCCATTCATGCAAAACGCGGACTAAAGCATATAGCTCTTTGTCATAGATGGGATAATTGAGTTGCGCTCCGGAAAGTTTCTCACTAAAGTAAGCTATGGGGCGCTTCTCTTGCGTTAACACACCTCCTATGCCATTACCACTAGCATCACAATGAATTTCAAAAGGCTTGTCGAAGTTTGGTAAAGCAAGCACGGGAGCATGAGTAAGCAAATTCTTAAGCTCATTGAATGCGGTATCTTGGGATGGTCCCCAAGCAAAAGGCGCATTCTTCTTGCTCAAAGAATGCAAAGGCGAAGCAATGGTGCTAAAATCCTTCACAAAGCAACGATAGAAACCCGCAAGGCCAAGGAAACTACGCACTTGAAGCAAGTTGGTTGGTTGCGGCCAAGTCTTAATAGCATTGATCTTGGACTCATCTACATGAACACCCATAGAAGAGACAACAAAACCCAAGAAAACGAGCTTATCAACACCAAAAAGGCATTTCTCCATATTAGCATAGAGACGCTCTTTCCTAAGAGTTTGCAAAACGGTGCGGACATGGGTGACATGCTCTTTGATAGATTTGCTAAACACAAGAATGTCATCGAAGTAAACCACAACAAATATACCAATGTAAGGGCGAAAGACATGATTCATAAGGTGCATAAAAGTGCCCAGTGCTTCCGAGATACCCATAGGCATGACTAACCACTCATACAAACCAAACTTGGTTTTGAAGGCGGTTTTCCATTCATCGCCCTCTTGTATGCGGATTTGATAGTAACCACTCTTAAGATCAATTTTGGAAAATATAGTGGCACCACTAAGGTCATCTAGCATATCATCTAGGCGTGGAATGGGATATCTATAACGAACGGTGATAGCATTGATAGGTCTACAATCGGAGCACATGCGAAAACTACCGTCACATTTTGGCACAAGAATGACCGGTACGGCACAAGGACTCAAACTTTCACGCACATGACCATGGTCTATGAGATGCTTTACTTGCCTTTGAATTTCTTTGGTTTCTTCGGGGTTGACGTGGTAGGGAGCTTTGTTCGGAAGCGGTGCTCCGGGGATGAGGTCAATGCGGTGCACAATGCCTCGTAGAGGAGGTAGACCCGGAGGTAGCTCATCGGGAAAAACATCTTGAAATTCCTGCAAAAGAGAAGACAACACTAGAGGAAGAGTGTGAGAAGTGTTAGTTTGTGGTGCATTGTCCTTGCACAGAAGGACGTAGTGTAGGACACTAGATGGGTTCTCACACACTTCTCTCATCTCACGTTTGGTGGCAAAGAGAACTAGGTTCTTGTTTTCGCTCATCGTGGAGGCACTCAATTTGGGCTTGTGGTGCTCACTTTCTTTTTGGTGGCTCACTCTCTCACCATTCTTTCCATGATGGGTGGCTTGCTTATCGGCGATCACTTGGCTTGGAGACATAGGGCGTAACAGAAACTCCTTTCCTTGCATCTTGAAGCTATAGTGGTTTGTACGCCCATTATGGACGACTCCTCTATCGAATTGCCATGGCCGTCCAAGGAGAAGATGACAAACGGTCATTGCGATGACATCGCACTCCAAGGTGTCTTCGTGGGCGCCGATTTTGAAGGATACTTGCACTCGGTGCTCGACTTGGATAGTGCCAGAGTCGCTAAGCCATTGCACTTTTATGGATGTGGATGCCTTGTCTTGGGCATTTGGAGCTTGGAGCAAAGTTCTTCCCTTGCAAGATTGTGACAACTCCCTCCATCGATGATGACCTTGACGGATCGTCCATTGATGCCGGCCTTGGTGTGGAATATGTGGCATCGATGGTCTTCTTCTTGTTGATGTTGGAGAGTCAAGACTTTGGAGACAACAAGTGCGGGATTTGAATCTTCATCGCAAAAGACTTGTGCTTCTTCATTGTTCACTTGGCGGTGCATGGCGACTTGCTCAAGGGCTTCCATTTCTCCTTCGCTCATGGAATCATAAGTGCCATCGTCGTTGAAGATCATGGTGCGCTTGTTGGTGCACTCATAGGACTTGTGGCCTCGGCCGCCGCAAGTGAAACACTTGAAGGAACTCTTCTTGACGGTCTCATCGGTAGGGGTTGATGATGATGAAGCTCTCAGCTTGAAGTTGCTCGTATTAGGATTGCTTGTAATTGGCGAAGCTTTCTTGGAAGTCGACTTGTCAATGGTGGAAGTAGAGGGTCTTGTAGTCGGTGTTGGAGTCGTTGAAGCTTGGTTATTGGAGAAACCATAGGACTTGGATGAGAACTTGGCATACTTGAAATCATCTTGCACTTGGCGTTCCGCTTTGGTAGCTTGGTGCACGAGCTCGATTAGATTTGAGTATGGTTGGAAGTCGGTGATCTTCTTGATAGGATGATTGAGGCCATTCAAGAAATGTGCCATTGTTTGCTCATCATCTTCCGTCACATTGGCTCTTATCATTGCAATCTCCATCTCCTTGTAGTATTCTTCAACGCTCTTTGTTCCTTGCTTGAGTTGTTCAAGTTTCTTGAAGAGGTCGCGGTTGTAGTAGGTAGGAACGAAGCATGCTCTCATGACATCCTTCATTTGTGCCCAAGTAGTGATGGGTGGTTCACCTCTTGCCTCGCGGCACTCTATAATTTGTTCCCACCAAATGAGGACATAGTCTTGGAACTCAAGGGATGCCATCGCGATCTTCTTCTCTTCTTCATAATTGTGCAAACAGAAGATCTTGTAAACTTTCAATGCCCATGAAAGGTATTCTTCGGGATTGTTGCTTCCGTTGAACTTGGGCATGGTGAACTTGAGCTTGCCGCAGCGTTGCTCTTCATTGTGTTGGGGTCGGGGATGATGACGCCCATGTTGTAGATGATTGTTCAACTCGTGGTGCTCTTGACGCGGCGGGTTGTCAACCTCGTGTTGCTCTTGTCGTGGAAGATTTCCATTGTCATCATGCTCTTGATGAACTTTATGGTCTTGGCAAGCTTGTGGAGGAGCGCGTCGAGCTCGAGGAGGAACTAGACGATGCACGCGAGCTTGAAATCATCGTTCATGAATTTCTTCGCGAAGTGCGTCCTCTTGTGCACGGGCTTGTCGGCCTCGGTCGGCCACGGCTCGACTCGCATCGCATAGAGCTTGTTGCGCCTCAAGTGCTTGAGCATCACAAAGTTGTTGTTCTTGACGTTGAGCCTTGGCATCTTGTGCATTTTGGTGTAGACGCGCGCGTTCTTCCTCTTCATGTTGGCGTTGTTGTTGCCATTCTCGAGCTAGCGCAAAGGCTTCTTCGGCTTGACGTCGTCGATGTTCTTGTGAGTCGGTGTTTCAAAGTGGATTGTGGTTTGCTTGACGCTCGTTGCGCGCGGATTGACGAAGAGTGTTTGATGTCGGTGTACTTGAGCCGGAGAGTGTGAAGTCGGAATGGTGACTTGAACGGCTCCTTCTTGAAGTGGAAGAAGAGCGGTTGAGCAACAAAGCACGAATCTCGTACATCCTTGCGTCATTATCTTGCTTGTGATCGTCGAGCTTGTGGTCGAAGTAGTCCCTTGTACGTTGCTCGGAAAGTTGCAAGTCGGCGGCAAGGTTGTCGATGCGTTCACTCATAGCTTGTTGCTCTTGATGCAAAGCACATTGTGCACCAAAGAGGTGACTCTTGGTGACAAAGGAGTTCATGTCGTCGTCTTTCTCCATGAAGAGCGGGTTGGTAGAAGTACTTGGCCTATCCATCATTCTAAAACAAGTGTGAGTGGAAGAAAGAGAAAACGAATACCAAATGTACCTTGACCGAAGTTGAAAGTGAATCGATGATAACTCCAATGTAGGACAAGGAAATAGCCCAATTGGTACGAATTCTCGTCGGTTTCTCACACCTACACAAGTAAAAGCTTATGGTGGAGCTTGATTAGGATGGTGGCACAAAAATTTGATGCAATTTGTAAGTGAGCTTCAATAATGTTGGAAAAGATTCACAAGATGTAATGTAACAAGTAGAGCAAGCATATAAGGTACACGGAAACACACGCGCAAAAAGTTAAGCGGGGTTGTGCAACCAAGGGTGAGCCAAAGTGTGGAATCCACAAAAATGCTCTTGTTGCACAACACTAGAGAGATGCTAGCACGATTGCACGATAGGCGGATACAAGAACTTGTGCACAACCTACTTAGCAAAAATGCAATGACTTCTATCCCAAATATTTTGTATGCAAGGTGTTGCTATGATACGATCCAAGATGATCGAGTATGAAAATCTTAATGTTGTATGATGCTATGGTTCTTGCTTAAAAGCTCTTTGCTGATCTTTTCTCTTTGCTTAAAAGCTTGTTCGGCTCTTTGATGTTTGAGCTCTTTTCTCATGCAATGCTTGACGAACCAAGATAGCAAGTGAGTATGTGATGACAATTTGGTGACACAAGGGATGATACCTATATAGGCAACAATGATGTATGTATGCTATGGGAAGTATGATCACTAATGTGCACAAGTCTTGTTGCCGGCAATACTCAATGGCTAGTCTCGATGGGTAAGCAACGCAAATGAGTAAGGCTATGATGGCTATCAATGTAATGGCAAGAGCGATATGTCCAATAACAAGATGAGGTTACCGGTCTTGCTTCCGGTATGGTGTCAAAATGGTGGCACGAATACCACGATGTAGTCGAGGTGGTCATTGTTGATGACGCGTCCGTGGGGAAGATGAGCGGCGGTGTTGTCGATGCCGAACCGTACCTAAATAGCCGAAAGACAAAAGGATACGGTATCACAACTCAAATTCTCAAACCTCGAAGTGGCAACACGTGTCGGAGTGCGAAACTGGCACAAAGGGGGGTAGTATGCGGAAGTGGTGATGGTGTATAAGTGGTGGGCAAAAATGCCAGTCGGTTTCAACTGAAACTGGGTGGGGCGGTAGTACCGCTTATGAAGGCGGTAGTACCGGTTGGTGCTTTAGCGGTAGTTCTGCTCGTGGGGGCGGTAGTACCGCTGGGGTCAGGAAGATCGCAAGAGCTGGATTGGGGATGGGTTTTTGGGACGGAAAAGGATGATTTCGTTGTCAAAATTCGAGCGATTTCAAGGATGGAAGGTGGAGAGAAATGGGGAGATGCTAGATCCACTTGAAACCAAGCAAATCCACGGATCGGATCCAACAAAACATCAACACACCAACAAATCACAAAAAAAATTTGGGGATATTTTTGGTGGGGATTTTCGAATTTAGGACAAAAAACAACAAAATAAGGCTAGCAAAACAACGGGGAGGCTCCGAAATCATGATCAACGTGGCTCTAGATACCAAGATGATGTAGGGTAGAGACCCTAATCGCCCGATCTTTCACGAAAGGAGCGGATCCTGGGGAAATCAAGAAGAACACGAGGAAGAACGGAAGGAAAACACAAGAGGAAATCACTAAACCGACACGAATAAGTCACACATGGGCTAGATCCTCAAGTACATAGGATGATACACGAATCCACGGACAACTAGGGACGATACACGGTAACCGGTTCTTCTCCGTGAGGAGGTCTTGAATCCAGAAGGGGATCTTCCCGTAAAGGGGGCTTGAATCTGCTTGGGGGATCTTCTCCGGTGGAGGCTCGAATCTCCGAGGAGAAGGTAACCAAGTGGATGAGCAAAGCTCTCTCACAAATCTGAGCTAAACATTTGCTAACCCTAATTCGGAGCTTGGGGACGAGTACTTATAGTTCAAAGGGGTAAGTTGGGGTTACATGGGTCGTTGACCGCTTTCACTGCGCACAGGCAGGCCTGTAGTACCGGTCAAGGGGGCAGTTGTTCCGCTGGGAGCTCATGCATGGCGGAAGTACCGGACCTGGAAGGCGGTAGTTCCACTAGGAGGTCCGGCGCTGGCTTGCGGAGATGGACGTCGAAGGGGCCAGCGGTTTTACTGGTTGTCGGGGCGGTAGTACCGGTCTTTTGGTAGTTACCGGTACTTCTGGTGTAGTGCCGGCCTTGCACCGCTCGATCACAGAAGGTAGACCGGTTGTTGGGCGGTAGTCGGCCGGTTGTTCCGCCCGGGCGGTGGTCGGGCGGTTGTTCTGGTCCTTCAGGGCTGGGCAGAATGTCTCCATGCTCTTGATGTCCATCTTGCACTGTTCCACCTCCTTGGTTGCTTACATGGTACCTAAGCACACAAAGCAACTCCGATTGAGGTGGTAGCCATGTCTCAAGTTGGTCAAAGGGAAGTTCAACAAGGAGAGAGTTAACCTCGTTCTCGATGGCTCTCGCACGGGCTCTTGTCATGGGTCCAAGTGGTGTCGAGGGAGATGTAGGTAGGTCCATGGGGATGGCCTTGGGATGCTCCGCATCATATATACTCTATCCCGTACAACTTTCTAGGGTTAGCATTGGTTTAGCTCATTGAGAGATAGAGCATTGCTCATCCATATCGGATCTACTCCACGAGAGAGACCGCGGTGCCTCTACGGAGAAGATCAACCTTGGATTCAAGACCCCTTTAGGGGAAGATCCCCTTGTGGATTCAAGACCTCCTCACGGAGAAGATCCGGATACTCTTTTGTATCGTCCTTAGTTGTCCGTGGATTCGTGTATCGTTCTATGTACCCGAGGATCTAGCACATGTGTGACTTGTTCTTGTTAGTTTGAGTGTTCCTCTTATGTTTCCCCTTGTGTTTTCCCCCGTTTTCCTTGTTCCCCTCTTTGTGTTCATCGTGTTCTTCGCGGGATCCACTCCTTTCGTGAAAGATCGGGCCATAGGTTTCTACCCTACATCATCTTGGTATCTAGAGCCACGTTGATCAGGATTTCGGAGCCTCCCCGTTGTGTTTCTAGCCTAATTTTGTTGTTTTTCATCCTAATCCGAAAGTCCCCACCAAAAATAGCCCCAATTTGTTTTGTGATTTGTTTGTGTGTTGAGATTTTGTTGGTTTTGATCCGTGAAGTTTGTGTGTGGCTCGTAGATCTAGCCTCCCCACCTTCTTTTCCTCCAATTTCTTCTTTTTCCCCTTCGGATTTGGGCTTTTCCCCAAGTTTTTCCGCCCAAATCCACGATCCCCAAGTCTCTGTTCTTGGAAGAATCCCAACCACCGGAACTTCTGTTCCAGCCAGGACATTCCGGCCCCCGGACCTTCTGGCCTTCCCCGGAACCTCCGGACCCCGGACCTTCCGTCTTGCCCAGAACTTCCGGCTTCGACAGAAAGTTTGCACTACTTCCACATCTCCGCCCAAATTCCACCAAATTTTTTTCCGTCCTCACCATATACCACATATACTTCCGCATACCTCCACCATTTCCGCATAACCCAACTATTTTTGGACGCTCTCCGACACAATTGCTACTTCGAGGTTTGAGAATTTGAGTTGCGGTACCGTATCCTTTTGTGTTTCGGCTATCTAGGTACGGTTCGACATCGACACCACCGCTGATCATTTTCGCCACGGACGCGTCATCAACAACGACCACCTCGACTACGACTTGGTATTCATGCCACCATTTTGACACCATAACGGAAGCAAGACCGGTAACCTCATCTTGGTATTGGACATATCACTCTTGCCATTACATTGATAGCCTTCATAGCCTTACTCCTTTGCGTTCCTTACCTAATAGAGGCAAAGGTGTCCCGATGTTTTGATGAGATGGTGGCTATCGTTTTCTGTGGGAGTCGACCTTGATGATCCGACTATGAATGTGCGAGACGTCGCGCCTTAGCAATCTCTAAACCAACTTCCGAGGGTTATTGACCACGCCGGAGCACGATCAACCTGACCACGAGGGTCTGTTTCCTGCAAGCAAACGAAGAACAAGCAAGAAATTGAGATTGCAATCTGGATATTGCGAATATAAGATGAAAGCTTTATTGATCAAGGTGGGGTTCTGTGACGCCTTGGTCTGGTCGTTGAACAAAAACGAAGTACGCGAAGTTGCAGCTATGGCGAACTTTTAATCTAAACAAAACCCAAAGTCTAAATGATGCCCTAAGAGCTGTATATATGGAGGAGAGAGGGGGAATTTCGTGGACCTTGGTGGAGGGGTCCGAAACCAACCCTAACTCTTGTTTCCCCACACATACGGACTACAAAAACAGCCTATACTTAAGTACTTTGAAAATACATGGGCCTGCCAAATAATAAGGTGACGCAGCTCCTAAAATAGCCTTTGGACGAAATTTATGAAGTGGCATCTTGTATATTTCGTCCCATGCTTCATGCACTCATTATGGTGGCTTCAAAGTCCTGGAATCATCACTTGTAACTCCGTTCTTGTTCCCCTTGCGCATGCCATCATCTCCATGCTTGAACTTGCTCCAAGGTTCATCTTTCTTGTCGAAGCTAGGCCCTTCATTTGTAAGCAAAACAAATGTATCCAATTTAGACAACATCATATTCTCATGAACATTAGAATCGTTACCAAGAAACGAAAGTACCTGATAATTCAACTGGCGTGCGCGAGCTCTAGTAATTGGTCCAGTATGTATATCAGCAGGGGTTGTGGGTGTAACAATGGTATTGATGTCCTCATCATCCTCCCCTTCTTGAAATGAAGTCGTCCTCGATGAAAGTTCATCGTCCTCACCCAAATAAGGCTTCAAATTTGCAATGTTAAAAGTGGTACTAACCCCAAAATCTGCAGGCAGCTCAAGTTTAGATGCATTATCATTTATTTTCTCTAACACCTTAAAAGGACCATCAACACGTGGCATTAGCTTTGATTTGCGCAAATTAGGAAATCTATCCTTACGCAAATGTAACCAAACAAGATCTCCAGGTGCAAACACAACATTTTTTCTACCCTTATCTCCAGCAAGTTTATATTTAGCATTCATACGCTCAATGTTTTCCTTAGTTAACTCATGCATTTTTAAAATCAATTCAGCACGTTCTTTAGCATCAAAATTAACCTTCTCCGAAGATGGAAGAGGCAACAAATCAATAGGTGCACGAGGTAGAAACCATACACAATTTCAAAAGGGCAGATCTTAGTAGTAGAATGCAATGAACGATTATAAGCAAATTCAATATGAGGCAAGCATTCTTCCCACATTTTCTTGTTATTCTTCAAAACAGCCCTAAGCATAGTAGAATGTTCTATTGACTAGTTCAGTTTGTCCATCAGTTTGGGGGTGACAAGTAGTACTAAAAAGCAGCTTAGTCCCCAACTTAGCCCATAAACATCTCCAAAAGTGGCTAAGAAATTTAGTATCACGATCTGAAACAATAGTATTTGGCACACCATGCAAGCGAATAATTTCACGAAAGAACAAATCAGCAACATTAACAAAATCATCGCTTTTATTACATGGTATAAAGTGTGCCATTTTCGAGAACCTATCCTCGAAACCAAATATGCTAGCCCTCCCCTTCTTTGTTCGAGGTAAACCTAAAACAAAGTCCATAGATATATCCTCCCAAGGAACACTAGGTACAGGCAAAGGCATATATAAACCATGAGGATTGAGTCGTGACTTAGCTTTTTGACATGTAGTGCAGCGAGCAACAAAATGCTCAACATCCCGGCAAGTATATCCTCCGTCTTCTTGACGCCAAAATGTCCCATTAATCCTCCTCCATGCGCCTCCTGCAACAACAAAAGACGAACGGAGATAGCTGGAATGCATAGCTTGTTAGCATGAAACACAAATCCATCGTTAAGAACGAACTTGTTCCAAGTTCTCCCTTCCTTACAATTCTGCAATACATCTTTAAATTCAGCATCATGAACATATTGATCTTTGATGGTCTCCAAACCAAATATTTTAAAGTCAAGTTGTGAAAGCATAGTATAACGACGAGACAATGCATCTGCAATAACATTTTCTTTACCCTTCTTGTGTTTAATGACATAAGGGAAAGTCTCAATGATTCAACCCATTTAGCATGTCTACGGTTCAGTTTTGCTTGACTTTTAATGTGTTTCAACGATTCATCATCAGAATGTATAACAAATTCCTTGGGCCATAAATAACGTTGCCATGTTTCTAAGGTCCGAACAAGAGCATATAATACTTTATATTAAGTAGATTAGTTCAGACTAGGCCCACTCAACTTTTCAGAAAAGTATGCAACAAGTTTGCCATCTTGTAATAACACACCTCCTAATCCAATTCCACGAGCTTCACATTCAAGCTCAAAAGTCTTATTGAAATTAGGAAGTTGGAGTAAAGGAGCATGTGTCAACTTATCTTTCAATACCGTGAAGGCTTCTTCCTGTGCGGTACCCCAAACAAAAGGCACATCCTTCTTTGTAAGCTCGTTGAGAGGTGCAGCAATGGTGCTGAAATCTCTCACAAAACGCCTATAGAAACCAGCGAGGCCAAGGAAACTCCTCACTTGTGTGACCGTTTTGGGCTGCGGCCAACTCTCAATAGCTTCAATCTTGGTTTATCAACTTCAATTCCCTGTGGAGTAACAACATAGCCAAGAAAAGATACTCGGTCGGTGCAAAAGGTGCACTTTCCAAGGTTAAAAAAACGAACGTGCATCACGTAGAGAAATAAAAACAACACGTAAATGTTCCAAATGTTCCTCCAAAGATTTGCTATAAATCAATATGTCATCAAAGTAAACTACCACAAATCGTCCAATGAAAGCACGTAAAACTTCGTTCATTAAGCTCATGAAAGTACTAGGTGCATTAGTTAACCCAAAAGGCATGACTAACCACTCATATAATCCAAACGTAGTTTTAAATGCTGTTTTCCATTCATCTCCCAATTTCATATGAATTTGATGGTATCCACTACGCAAATCAACTTTGGAGAATATCGTAGAGCCACTCAATTCATCAAGCATATCATCTAGCCTAGGAATAGGATGATGATAACGAATAGTAATATTATTAATGCCTCTACAATCAACGCACATACGCGACGTACCATCCTTTTTCGGCACTAAAATGTTAGGAACAGCACAAGGACTAAGGGATTCGCGTATATAACCTTTGTCGAGCAGTTCTTGTACTTGACGCATAATCTCCTTCGTGTCCTCTGGATTGGTACGGTATGGTGCACGGTTGGGTAATGATGAACCGGGAATTAAGTCAATTTGATGCTCTATCCCTCGAATATGTGGTAATCCCGGTGGCACGTCTTGTGGAAAGACGTCAGCGAACTCCTGCAAAATGTTAGTGATAGCACGGGGCAAAGAGGAAGGCACGTCCTCGAATGAAAATAATGCCTCTTTGCACACAAAAACATAGCAAACAGATTTGCTAAAATCTAGATCATCAATATCAGATTTGGTGGCAAGTAGACATGCACTTTTCATTTTAATTCAGAATCAACACTAGATTGTTTATTATTAGGCTGCATTTATTGCTCAAATTCTTTTGCCACAACCTTGACGATCCGACTACGAACGTGCGAGACGTCGCGCCTTAGCCATCGCTAAACCAACTTCCGAGGGTTATTGACCACGCCGGAGCACGATCAACCTGACCACGAGGGTCTGTTTCCTACATGCAAACGAAGAACAAGTAAGAAACTAAGATTGCAATCTAGATATTGCGAATATAAGATGAAAGCTTTATTGATCAAGGTGAGGTTCTGTGATGCCTTGGTCTGGTCATTGAACACAAACGAAGTACGCGAAGTTGCAGCTATGGCGAACTTTTAATCTAAACAAAACCCAAAGTCTAAACGATGCCCTAAGGGCTGTATATATGGAGGAGAGAGGGGGAATTTCGTGGCCCTTGGTGGAGGGGTCCGAAACCAACCCTAACTCATGTTTCCCCAGACATACGAACTCTAAAAACAGCCTATACTTAAGTACTTCGAAAATACATGGGCCTGGCCCAATAATAAGGTGACGCAGCCCCTAAGCATTATGAAGTGGCATCTTGTATATTTCATCCCATGCTTCATGCACTCATTATGGTGGCATCAAAGTCCTGGAATCATCACTTGTAACTCCGTTCTTGTTCCCCTTGCGCATGCCATCATCTCCATGCTTGAACTTGCTCCAAGGTTCATCTTTCTTGTCCAAGCTAGGCCCTTCATTTGTAAGAAAAACAAATGTATCCAATTTAGACAGCATCATATTCTCATGAACATTAGAATCGCTACCAAGAAACGAAAGTACTTGATAATTCAATTGGCGTGCGCGAGCTCTAGTAATCGGTCCAGTATGTATAGCAGCAGGGGCTGTGGGTGTAACAATGGTATTGATATCCTCATCATTACCCATCGAGGCTAGCCATTGAGTATTGCAGGCAACAAGACTTGTGCACATTATTGATCATACTTCCCTTAGCATACATACATCATTGTTGCCTATATTGGTATCATCTCTTGTGTCACAAAGTTGTTATCGCATACTCACTTGCTATCTTGGTTCGTCAAGCATTGCATGAGAAAAGAGCTCAAACATCAAAGAGCCAAACAAGCTTTTAAGCAAAGAGGAAAGATAAGCAAAGAGCTTTTAAGCAAGAACCATAGCATCATACAACATTAAGATTGTCATACTCGATCATCCTGGATCATATCATAACAACACCTTGCATACAAAGTATTTGGGATAGAAGTCGTTACATTTTTGCTAAGAAGGTTGTGGACAAGTTCTTGTATCCGCCTATCGTGCAATCGTGCTAGCGTCTCTCTAGTGTTGTGCAACAAGAGCATTTTTGTGGATTCCACATTTTGGCTCACCCTTGGTTGCACAACCCCACTTATCTTTTTGCGTGTGTGTTTCCGTGTACCTTATATGCTTGGTCTACTTGTTACATTGCATCTTACAAATCTTTTCCAACATTATTGAAGCTCACTTACAATTACATCAAGTTTTGTGCCACCATCCTAACCAAGCTCCACCAAAAGCTTTTACTTGTGTAGGTGTGAGAAACCGACAAGAACTCGTACCAATTGTGCTATTTCCTTGTCCTAAATTGGAGTGATCCTCGATCCACTTTCAACTTCGGTCAAGGTACATTTGGTACTCATTCTTCTCTTTCTACCACTCACATTTTTCTTGGAATGATGGATAGGCCAAGTACTTCTACCAACCCACTCTTCATGGAGCAAGACGGCGACATGAACTCCTTCGTCACCAAGAGTCACCTCTTTGGTGCACAACGTGCTTTGCATCAACAGCAACAAGCTATGAGTGAACGCATCGACAACCTTGCCGCCGACTTACGACTTTTCGAGCAACGTACAAGGGACTACTTTGACCACAAGCTCGACGATCACAAGCAAGAGAATGACGCAAGGATGGACGAGAATCGCGCTCTGTTTCTCAACCACTCTTCTTCCACTTCAAGAAGGAGCCGTTCAAGTCGCCATTCCGACTTTACCCTCTCCGGCTCAAGTACACCGACATCGAACACTCTTCGTTCGAGCCGCGCGCACCGACCGTCAAGCAAACCTCAATCCACGTTGGGACACCGACTCTCAAGAGCACCGACGATGTCAAGACGAAGAAGTCTTTGCGCTAGCTCGAGAATGACAACAACAACGCCAACATGAAGAGGTAGAACACGCACGTCTATACCAAAATGCACAAGATGCCGAGGCTCAACGTCAAGAACAACAACTCCGTGATGCTCAAGCACTTGAGGCGCAACAAGCTCTACGCGATGCGAGTCGAGCTGATGCCGACCGAGGCCGTCAAGCCCGTGAAGAAGAGGAAGAACTTCGCGAAGAAATTCACGAACGACGACTTCAAGCTCGCATGCATCGTCTATTTCCTCCTCGAGCTCGACGCACTCCTCCACAAGCTCGCCAAGACCATCAAGTTCATCAAGAGCATGAAAATAATGGGAATCCTCCGCGACAAGAGCAACACGAGGTTGACAACCCTTCGCGACAAGAGCACCACGAGTTGAACAATCATCTACAACATGGGCGTCATCATCCCCAACCCAAACACAATGAAGAGCAACGCTACGACAAGCTCAAGTTCACCATGCCCAAGTTCAACGGAAGCCACGATCCCGAAGAATACCTTTCATGGGCATTGAAAGTTGACAAGATCTTCCGTTTGCACAATTATGAAGAAGAGAAGAAGATCGCGATGGCATCCCTTGAGTTCCAAGACTATGTCCTCATTTGGTGGGAACAAATCATAGAGCGCCGTGAGGCAAGAGGTGAACCACGCATCACTACTTGGGCACAAATGAAGGATGTCATGAGAGCACGCTTTGTGCCTACCTACTACAACCGCGACCTCTTCAAGAAACTCCAACAACTCAAGCAAGGAACCAAACGTTGAAGAGTACTACAAGGAGATGGAGATTGCCATGATACGAGCCAATGTCACGGAAGATAATGAGCAAACAATGGCACGTTTCTTGAATGGACTCAATCATCCTATCAAGAAGATCGCCGACTTCCAACCATACTCAAATGTCATCGAGCTAGTGCACCAATCAAACCATAGCGGAACGCCAAGTGCAAGATGATTTCAAGTACGCCAAGTTCTCATCCAAGTCCTACGGCTTCTCCAATAACCAAGCTTCAACGACTCCAACACCGACTACAAGACCTTCTACTTCCAACATCGACAAGTCGACTTCCAAGAAAGCTTTGCCAACTACAAGCAACCCTTCTATGGGCAACTTCAAGACGAGAGCTTCATCATCATCAACCCCAACCGCTGAGACCGTCAAGACGAGTTCCTTCAAGTGTTTCACTTGCGGAGGCCGAGGCCACAAGTCCTACGACTGAACCAACAAGCGGACCATGGTCTTCAACGACGATGGCACTTATGACTCCATGAGTGAAGGTGAAATGGAAGCAGTTGAGCAAGTCGCCATGCACCGCCAAGTGAACAATGACGAAGACCAAGTCTTTTGTGATGAAGACTCAAGTCCCGCACTTGTTGTCTCAAAAGTCTTGACTCTCCAACATCACCAAAAGAAGAAGACCAACGATGCCACATATTCCACACCAAGGCCGGCATCAATGGACGATCCGTCAAGGTCATCATCGATGGAGGGAGTTGTCACAATCTCGCAAGTGAAGAACTTTTCTCCAAGCTCCAATTGCCCAAGACGAAGCATCCACATCCATACAAAGTGCAATGGATTAGTGACTCCGGCACCATCCAAGTTGAGCACCGAGTACAAGTCTCCTTCAAGATCGGCGCCTACGAAGACAGCTTGGAGTGCGACGTCGTTCCAATGACCGTTTGTCATCTTCTCCTTGGACGACCATGGCAATTCGATAGAGGAGTCGTCCACAACGGTCGAACGAACCACTACATCTTCAAGATGAAGGGCAAGGAGTACGTCCTCCATCCAATGTCGCCAAGCCAAGTGATCGCCGACAAGCATACCACCCATTGTGGAGAGAATGATGAGAGAGTGAGCAACCAAAAAGAGAGTGAGCGCCACAAGCCCAAATTGAGTGCCTCCATGATGAGCGAAAACAAGAACCTAGTTCTATTTGCCACAGAACGTGAGATGAGAGAAGTGTGTGAGAACCCATCTAGTGTCCTACACTACGTCATCGTGTGCAAGGACAATGCACCAGAAACTAACACCTCTCACACTCTTCCTCTAGTGTTGTCTTCTCTTTTGCAGGAATTTCAAGATGTTTTTCCCGATGAGATACCTCTGGGACTACCTCCTCTATGAGGCATTGAGCAACGAATCGACCTCATCCCCGGAGCACCACTTCTAAACAAAGCTCCCTACCGCGTCAACCCCGAAGAAATCAAAGAAATTCAAAGGCAAGTAAAACATCTCATAGACCATGGACATGTGCGTGAAAGTTTGAGCCCTTGTGCCGTTCCGGTCATTCTTGTGCCAAAACGCGACGGTAGTTTTCGCATGTGCTCTGATTGTAGGCCTATCAATGCTATCACCGTTCGTTATAGGTATCCCATTCCACGCCTAGATGATATGCTTGATGAGCTTAGCGGTGCCACTATATTTTCCAAAATTGATCTTAAGAGTGGTTACTATCAAATCGGCATACAAGAGGGTGGTGAATGGAAAACTGCCTTCAAAACCAAGTTTGGTTTGTATGAGTGGTTAGTCATGCCTATGGGTCTTTCGGAAGCACCGGGCACTTTTATGCGCCTCATGAATCATGTCTTTCACCCTTACATTGGTATATTTGTTGTGGTCTACTTTTATGATATTCTTGTGTTTAGCAAATATATCCAAGAGCATGTCACCCATGTCCGCACCATTTTGCAAACTCTTAGGAAAGAGCGTCTCTATGCTAATATGGAGAAATGCCTTTTTGGTGTTGATAAGCTCGTTTTCTTAGGATTTGTTGTCTCTTCTAAGGGTGTTCATGTTGATGAGTCCAGGATCAATGCTATTAAGACTTGGCCGCAACCAACCAACTTGCATCAAGTGCGTAGTTTCCTTGGCCTTGCCGGTTTCTATCGTCGCTTTGTAAAGGATTTTAGCACCATTGCTTTGCATTTGCATGCTTTGAGAAAGTAGAATGCGCCTTTTGTTTGGGGACCATCCCAAGATACCGCATTCAATGAGCTTAAGAATTTGCTTGCTCATGCCCCCGTGCTTGCTTTACCCAACTTCGACAAACCTTTTGAAATTCATTGCGATGCTAGTGGTAATGGCATAGGAGGTGTGTCAACACAAGAGAAGCACGCCATAGCTTACTTTAGTGAGAAACTTTCCGGAGCGCAACTCAACTACCCCATCTATGACAAAGAGCTATATGCTTTAGTCCGCGTTTTGCATGAATGGGAACACTACCTTCGTCCCCATGAGTTTATCATTCATACCGATCATGAGACTCTCAAGTATATTAAGGGACAAACTAAGTTGAACAAGCGTCATGCTAAATGGAGTGAATTTATTGAGTCTTTTCCTTATGTCATCAAGTACATCAAAGGTAAAGAAAACATAGTAGCGGATGCTCTTTCCCGCATTTGCATGCTTGTCACGCAACTTTAGTTAGATGTCATTGGCTTCGAGCATATCAAAGACATATATGAGCATGATACAACTTTTGCCATTCCTTATGCCAAGTGTTTGTCGAATACATCTTGGGAACGCTATTACATCAAAGATGGCTACCTTATGAGAGCTAACAAACTTTGCATTCCCGAGTCCTCACTTCATTTGTTGCTTTTGCAGGAATCTCATGGAGGAGGATTAATGGGACACTTCAGACGTGACAGGATGTTCGCCACGCTCTCGAAGAGCTACTTTTGGCCAAAGATGTTTCGGGACGTCAATCGCTTCACCAACCGGTGTTCTACATGTCGCAAAGCTAAGTCCAAAGCTCAATCTCATGGTCTCTATATGCCTTTACGGATTCCATACCAACCTTGGGAAGACATTAGCATGTACTTTGTACTTGGTTTGCCTAGGACTCGCAATGGGAAAGATTCCATATTTGTCGTTGTGGACCGTTTCTCAAAAATGGCACACTTTATTCCTTGTAACAAGATAGATGATGCTTCTCATGTGGCTAATCTCTTTTGTAGGGAAATATTGCGTCTACATGGTGTGCCAAAGACTATCGCCTTGGACCGCGACATCAAGTTCCTTAGCTACTTTTGGAAGACCCTATGCACCAAGCTCGGAATGAAGCTACTCTTATCCACGGCGTACCATCCTCAAACCGACGGCCAAACGGAGGTGACAAACTGCACACTCTCCGCTGTACTTCGAGTACTCATCAAGAAGAACATCAAGGAGTGGGAGGAGTGTCTACCCATCGCCGAGTTCGCCTACAACCGAGCAAGACACTCAACAACCGGCAAGTCCCCTTTCGAGGTCGTCTACGGATTCAACCCTTTGTCACCATTGGATATTCTACCTCTACCACTCCAAGAGCGAATCAATTTGGACGCAAGTGCACGAGCGACCCATATCAAGAAGGTGCATGAAGATACAAGAAACACCATCGAGCGCCAAGTACAACGCCTTGCGACCAAGCTCAACATCAACAAGCAACCTATGGTCTTCAACATTGGTGATCTCGTGTGGCTACACCTTCGCAAGGAGCGCTTTCCACAAGAACGCAAGTGTAAGCTTCGACCTCGAGCCGATGGACCCTTCAAGGTGCTCGCACGCTACAATGACAACGCTTACAAGATCGACCTCCCACGGGACAAATACAACATGAGCGACATCATCAACATCAAAGATCTCTCTCCCTTCCATGGTGATGAAGAACTCGATCCGAGGACGGATCTTCCCCAAGGGAGGGGAGATGATGCGGAGCATCCCACGACCATCCACATGGACGCCACCTCAACTATCCAAGCTCCAAGTGGACCAATGACAAGGGCTAGGGCACGTGCTATTCAATCCGAGGTGACATCACTCCTACTTGAGTTTCCCCCCTCTTCAAGTGAGACATGGCTACTGCCTAAGTACGAGATACTATGTGTCATCAGGTACAATGCTCAAGACTCGGAGCTGAGGACTGTAGAAGAAGAGACAGGCATAAACACTCTGGACAGCCCAGAACATCCGGCCCCCGGACCTTCCGACCGCCGATGACTTCGACCAGCCCAAGCGTGCCAACTCTCAGGTTAGCCCGGACCCCGTCCCAGACCTTCCGGCGCCCAGAACCTCCGGCCTGCCCGGACCTTCCGGCCCCTGGATGCTAGCACATCTCCACCGCGCGAACTCTCTGGTTAGGCTGGACCCTCCACGGAACCTCCGGCGCCCGGAACTTCCGGTCTAGCCCGAAACTTCCGGCTCTGCCTGCGCGCAGCCACTTTGGCCGAGGCCCGTGTACCCTTTCGTCACCTAGACTATATATACTCTATCCCGTACAACTTTCTAGGGTTAGCATTGGTTTATCTCATTAAGAGATAGAGCATTGCTCATCCATATCGGATCTACTCCACGAGAGAGACCGCGGCCCCTCTACGGAGAAGATCCACCTTGGATTCAAGACCCCTTTACGGGAAGTTCCCCTTGTGGATTCAAGACCTCCTCACGGAGAAGAACCGGCTACTCTTTTGTATCGTCCTTAGTTGTCCGTCGATTCGTGTATCGTTCTATGTACCCAAGGATCTAGCACATGTGTGACTTGTTCTTGTTAGTTTGAGTGTTCCTCTTGTGTTTCCCCTTGTGTTTTCCCCCGTTTTTCCTCGTTCCCCTCTTCGTGTTCATCGTGTTCTTTGCGGGATCCGCTCCTTTCGTGAAAGATCAGGCCATAGGGCTCTACCCTACATCACTTGAGCTGCCTGCAGATTTCGGGGTTAGTCCCACTTTTAACATTGCAGATTTGTAGCCTTATTTGGGTGAGGACGATGAACTTTCGTTGAGGACGACTTCATTTCAAGAAGGGGAGGATGATGAGGACATCAATACCATTGATACACCCACAGCACCTGCTGCTATACATACTGGACCAATTACTAGAGCTCGCGCACGCCAATTGAATTATCAGGTACTTTTGTTTCTTGGTAACAATTCTTGTCTTCCTGAGAATATGATGCTGCCTAAATTGGATACAATTGTTTTCCTTACAAATTAAGGGCCTAGCTTGGACAAGAAAGATGAACCTTGGAGCTAGTTCAAGCCTGGAGATGATGGCATGCGCAAGGGGAACAAGAACGGAGTTACAAGTGATGATTCCAGCACTCTGAAGCCACCATAATGAGTGCATGAAGCATGGGACGAAATATACAAGATGCCACTTCATAAATTTCGTCCAGAGGCTATTCTAGGTGCTGCGTCACCTTATTATTGGGCCAGGCCCATGTATTTTCGAAGTACTTAAGTATAGGCTGTTTTTAGAGTCCGTATGTGTGGGGAAACAAGAGTTAGGGTTGGTTTCGGACCCCTCCACCAAGGGCCACTAAATTCCCCCTCTCTCCTCCATATATACAGCCGTTAGGGCATCGTTTAGACTTTGGGTTTTGTTTAGATTAATAGTTCGCCATAACGGCAACTTCGCGTACTTTGTTTGTGTCCAACGACCAGACCAAGACGTCATAGAACCCCACCTTGATCAATAAATCTTTCATCTTATATTCGCAATATCCAGATTGCAATCTCAGTTTCTTGCTTGTTCTTCGTTTGCTTGCAGGAAACAGACACTCGTGGTCAGGTTGATCGTGCTCCGGCGTGGTCAATAACCCCTCGGAAGTTGGTTTAGCGATTGCTAAGGCGCGGCGTCTTGCACGTTCATAGTCGGATCGTCAAGGTCGACTCCCACAGAAACGAGAGCCACCATCTCATCGAAACATTGGGACACCTTTGCCTCTATCACAACGTGCTATGCATCAAAAGCAACAAGCTATGAGTGATCGCATCAACAACCTTGCCACCGACTTGCGACTCTCTGAGCAACGTACAAGGGACTACTTCGACCACAAGCTCGATGATCACAAGCAAGAGAATGACGCAAGGATGGACGAAATTCGTGCTTTGTTGCTCAACCGCTCGTCTTCCACTTCAAGAAGGAGCCGTTCAAGCCGCCACTCCGACTTCACCCTCTCCGGTTCAAGTACACCGACATCGAACACTCTTCGTCGAGCCGCACTCACCGACCGTCAAGCAAGCCTCAATCCACTTTGAGACACCGACTCTCAAGAGCATCACCGATGTCAAACCAAAGAAGCCTTTGCACTAGCACGAGAACGGTAACGACAACGCCAACATGAAGAGGAAGAGCGTGCGCGTCTACACCAACATGCACAAGATGCCGAGACACAACGTCAAGAACAACTCCGTGACGCTCAAGCACTTGTGGCGCAACAAGCTCTACGCGATTCGAGTCGAGCCGTTGTCGACCGAAGCCGTCAAGCCCGTGAACAAGATGAAGAACTTCGCGAAGAAATTCAAGAACAAAGATTTCAAGCTCGCGTGCATCGTCAAGTTCCTCCTCGAGCTCGCGAAGCATCCCTTGAGTTCCAAGACTATGTCCTTATTTGGTGGGAACAAGTCATTGAGCGCCGAGAGGCAAGAGGTGATCCACCCATCACTACTTGGTTGCAAATGAAAGATGTCATGAAAGCACGCTTTGTTCCTACCTACTACAACCGCGACCTCTTCAAGAAACTCCAGCAACTCAAGCAAGGAACCAAGAGCGTTGAAGAATACTACAAGGAGATGGAGATTGCAATGATAAGAGCCAATGTCACGGAAGACGATGAGCAAACAATGGCACGCTTCTTGAATGGCCACAACCATCCCATCAAGAAGATCGCCGACTTCCAACCATACTCAAATCTCATCGAGCTAGTGCACCAAGCCACCAAAGCGGAACGCCAAGTGCAAGATGATTTCAAATATGCCAAGTACTCGTCCAAGACCTACGGCTCCTCTTATCAAGCTCCCGCGACTTCCGCAACTCCTACCTCAACTAGAGCATCACCAAGTACCGATGACAAGTCAAGTTACAAGAAGACTTTGACAAGCGCAAGTCGTCCTCCTACTACAAGCAACTTCAAGCCGAAAGCTCCATCATTATCTACTCCAACCGATGAGACCATAAAGACAAGTTCCATCAAATGTTTCACATGCAGAGGCCGAGGCCACAAGTCCTTCGAGTGCACAAAAAAGCGCACCATGATCCTCAACGACGAAGGAACCTACGACTCCATGAGTGAAGGAGAAATGGAAGCCCTTGAGCAAGTGGCCATGCACCGACAAGTGAACAACGAAGACGAAGATGATCAAGCCTTTTGTGATGAAGATTCAAGTCCCGCTCTTGTTGTCTCCAAGGTCTTGACTCTTCAACATCAACAAGACGAAGATCAAAGATGCCATGTCTTCCACACAAAGGCCGGCATCAACGGACGGTCCGTCAAGGTCATCATCGATGGAGGTAGTTTCCACAACTTAGCAAGTGAAGAACTATGCTCCAAACTCCAATTGGTCAAGATGAAGCACCCTCACCCCTACAAGGTTCAATGGCTAAGTGACACCGGCACCATACAAGTCGAGCATCGAGTACAAGTCTCTTTCAAGATCGGCGCCTATGAAGACACTTTGGAGTGTGATGTCCTTCCGATGACCGTTTGCCACCTTCTTCTTGGACGGCCATGGCAATTTGACCGAGGTGTCATTCACAATGGGCATACCAATCACTATAGCTTCAAAATGAAATGGAAAGAGTTTGTACTACGTCCTATGTCTCCAAGCCAAGTGCTCGCCGACAAGCAAAACACCCATCATGGAGAGAATAGGGAGAGAGTGAGCCACCAAAAAGAGAGTGAGTGCCACAAGCCCAAATTGAGTGCCTCCATGATGAGCGACAAGAAAAACTTAGTCCTATTTGCCACCAAACGTGAGATCAGAGAAGTGTGTGAGAACCCATCAAGTGTCCTACACTATGTCCTATGGTGCAAGGACGAGGCACCAAAAACTAACACCTCTCACAATCTACCTTTGGTGTTATCTTCTCTATTGCAGGAATTTCAAGATGTTTTCCCCGATGAGCTACCTCCGGGACTACCTCCACTACGAGGCATTGAGCACCGCAGCGATCTCATTCCCGGAGCGCCACTTCCAAACAAAGCTCCCTACCGCGTCAACCCCGAAGAAACACAAAAAATTCAAAGAAAAGTAAATCATCTCATAGACCATGGTCATGTGCGTGAAAATTTGAGCCCTTGTGCCGTACCGGTCATCCTTGTGCCAAAACGTGACGGTAGCTTTCGCATGTGCTCCGATTGTAGACCTATCAATGCTATCACCGTTCTCTATAGGTACCCCATTCCATGACTAGATGATATGCTTGATGAGCTTAGCTGTGCCACTATATTTTCCAAAATTGATCTTAAGAGTGGTTACTATCAAATCCGCATATAAGAGGGTGATGAATGGAAAACCGCATTCAAAACCAAGTTTGGTTTGTATGAGTGGTTAGTGATGCCTATGGGTCTCTCGGAAGCACCAGGCCCTTTTATGCGCCTTATGAATCATGTCTTTCGCCCTTACATTGGTATATTTGTTGTGGTTTACTTCGATGACATTCTTGTGTTTAGCAAATCCATCAAAGAGCATGTCACCCATGTCCGCACTATTTTGCAAACTCTTAGAAAAGAGAGCCTCTATGCTAATATGGATAAATGCCTTTTTGGTGTTGATAAGCTCGTTTTCTTGGGTTTTGTTGTTTCTTCTAAGGGTGTTCATGTAGATGAGTCCAAGATCAATGTTATTAAGACTTGGCCGCAACCAACCAACTTGCATGAAGTGAGTAGTTTCCTTGGTCTTGTGGGTTTCTATCGTCTTGTGAAGGATTTTAGCACCATTGCTTCGCCTTTGCATGCTTTGAGCAAGAAGAATGCGCCTTTTATTTGGGGACCATCCCAAGATATCGCATTCAATGAGCTTAAGAATTTGCTTACTCATGCTCCCGTGCTTGCTTTACCCAACTTCGACAAACCTTTTGAAATTCATTGCGATGCTAGTGGTAACGGCATAGGAGGTGTGTTAATGCAAGAGAAGCGCCCCATAGCTTACTTTAGTGAGAAACTTTTCGGAGCGCAACTCAATTACCCCATCTACGACAAGGAGCTATATTCTTTAGTCCGCGTTTTGCACGAATGGGAACATTACCTTCGTCCCCATGAGTTTATCATTCATACCGATCATGAGACTCTCAAGTATCTTAAGGGTCAAACTAAGTTCAACAAGCGTCATGCTAAATGGAGTGAATTTATTGAATCTTTTCCCTATGTCATCAAGTACATCAAGGGTAAAGAAAACATTGCAGCGGATGCGCTTTCCCGTATATGCATGCTTGTCACCCAACTTGAATTGATTGTCATTGGTTTTAAGCATATCAAATACTTGTGTGAGCATGATGCAACTTTTGCCATTCCTTATAACAAGTGTTTGTTGCATGCATCTTGGGAACACTATTACCTAAAAGACGGATATCTTATGAGAGCTAACAAACTTTGCATCCCCGAGTCGTCCCTTCGTTTGTTGCTTTTGCAGGAATCCCATGGAGGAGGCTTAATGGGACACTTCGGACGCGACAAGACACTCGCTACGCTCTCCAAGAGCTACTTTTGGCTGGTTCGCGATGTCAATCATTTCACCAACCGTTGTTCTACATGTCGCAAAGCTACGTCCAAAGCTCAATCGCATGGTCTGATGCGGAGCATCCCACGACCACCTCCATGGATGCCACCTAAACTATCCAAGCTCCAAGTGGACCAATGACAAGGGCTAGGGCACGTGCTATTCAATCCGAGGTGACATCACTCCTACTTGAGTTTTCCCCCTCTACAAGGGAGACATGGCTACTACCTAAGTCCGAGATACTATGTGTCATCAGGTACAATGCTCAAGACTCAGGGCCGAGGACTGTAGAAGAAGAGATAGGCGTCAACACTCTGGACAGCCCGAAACTTCCGGCCAGAGCCCGGAACTTCCGGCCCCCGGACCTTCCGGCCGACCCGGAGCTTCCGTCCACTGATGACTTCGACCAGCCTAGGCGTGCCAATTCTCTAGTTAGCCCGGACCCCGTCTCGGACCTTCCGGCGCCCGGAACCTCCGGCCAGCACATCTCCACTGCCAACTCTCTGGTTAGGCCGGACCCTCCCCAGAACCTCCGGTGCCCGGAACTTCCGGCATAGCCCGGAACTTCCGGCCCTGCCTGCTCGCAGCCACTTGGGCCGAGGCCCGTGTACCCTTTCGTCACCTAGACTATATATACTCTATCCCGTACGACTTTCTAGGGTTAGCGTTGGTTTAGCTCATACTCAGAGATAGAGCTTCGCTCATCCATATTGGATCTACTCCTTGAGAGAGACCGCGGCCCGTCTTCGGAGAAGATCCACCGTGGATTCAAGACCCCTTTACGGGAAGATCCCCTTGTGGATTCAAGACCTCCTCATGGAGAAGAACCGGCTACCCTTGTATCGTCCTTAGTTGTTCGTGGATTCATGTATCATTCTATGTACCCGAGGATCTAGCACATGTGTGACTTGTTCTTGTTAGTTTGAGTGTTCCTCTTGTGTTTCCTCTTGTGTTTTCCCTCGTTTCCCTCCTCATGTTCTTCACATTCTTCGCGGGATCTGCTCCTTTCGTGAAAGATCGGGCCACTAGGGTTCTACCCTACATCATCTTGGTATCTAGAGCAAGGTTGATCATGATTTTGGAGCCTCCCCGTTGTGTTTCTAGCCTAATTTTGTTGTTTTCGTCCTAATCCGAAAATCCCCACCAAAAATAGCCCCACATTTTTTTGTGATTTGTTTGCGTGTTGAGATTTTGTTGGTTTTGATCCGTGAATTTTGTGTGTGGCTCGTAGATCTAGCCTCCCCACCCTTCTTTTCCTCCAATTTCTTATTTTTCCCCTTTGAATTTGGGCTTTTTCCCCAAGGTTTTCCACACAAATCCACGATCCCAAAGTCTCTGTTCTTGGCGGAATCACGACCACGATCCCCAATTTCAACCCGCTTGATTCAGCTTCAATTTTATCTGTCAATGTGCTAATGGATGTCAACCTATTCAGGATGGCTCCTCCAACGCGCACGACTCCGAATCCTGATCCGCCACCACCACCTCCTCCTCCGGAGGCATGGCAAGCTGTGATGGCTGCTACGAATGCAAACACGCAGTTGATCATGCAAATTCTTTAAGAGTGCAACCAAGCGAACCAAGGCAACCAAGGTAACCAGGGCAACAATCAGAATCGCTTTGCTACACTCAACCAGTTCCTTGCTAACCAGCCAAAGACCTTCAGCAATTGTGTTGAGGCAACTGATGCTGATGATTGGCTCGTGGACTTGTGCAAGCATTTCGACTACAGTAACGTCAGGCCTGAGGACTTTGTGAAGTTCGCTTCCTTCCAACTCAAAGACCAAGCTACAGAATGGTTTTAGCAATACAAAGATTCCAAAGGAGGCCGTGAGATTACCTGGGATGAATTCCGTCAAGACTTCAAAGCTCATCATAATCCTCAGAGTGTGGTTGAAAGCAACCATGAGGAATTCCGCAACCTGAAGCAAGGATCTTTGTCTATCTATGATTACAACAAGTTGTTTCAGAAGCTTGCCCGCTTTGCTAAGCAGGATGTCCCTGACGAGAAGAGCATGATATACCAGTTCAGGGGTGGTCTTAGAGAAGAAATCCAGCTAGCTCTCGCTCTCTTTGAGCCCAGGAGGTACGATGAGTTCTACAACATGGCATTGAAGTAAGAGGCTGCTCAACTGAAGTGTGATGCTTCCAAGAAGCGAGTCAGAGATGCTACTCCTTCTTCCTCTACTCAAGTGGCTAAGCAACAGAAGTATTGGCTTTCTCCTCCTCCGTTCCGTCAGCCTTTTCAACGGAAGAGCAAAGGTGGCAGTGGATCTTCCCACCCACCCAACCCTGGCTTTCAGAAGACTTCGTCTCAAGCTCCAAGATCGAGTGCTCCGTATCACCGTATGCTTTCAGAGGTCACGTGCAACAAGTGCCAATAGAAGGGTCACTATGCCAACACATGCTTCAATCAAAGGCGTCTCCCTCCTCCTCCTCCTGTGAAATCGGCAAGTACAGCATTGGTCAAGCATAACCCCAAGTACGCCAAGGTCAACATGGTGAATGCAACTCAGGCGGAGGACTCGTCAGATGTCATCATGGGTAACCTTCCTATTAACGATGTTCCTGCAAGAGTTCTTTTTGACACTGGTGCATTGCATTGTTTCATTTCCAAACCTTTTCATCAAAGCATGAGTGCGATTATTGGTATTGGCAAAGTTCCTTACAAATCGTGTCACGGGCAAGCAAATGACAGCTAATACCTGTGTCTCGGATGTTACTATCACGTTGGGCGACTACAAATTTCTAGCTTCTCCTATTGTTCTGGGCGACTCAGATATTGATCTTATTCTCGGAATGGATTGGCTTTCTAAGCACAAGGCGCATCTTGATTGTGCTGCCAGGTAGATTCAATTGACTCATTTGTCTGAGGATGTAATTGTCTTTGCCGATCGTGATGATACCATCCGTCTATTTTCTCTCAATGAGAAGGGTGAACTGGATGCCATCTCGCAAATTCCAGTCGTGTGCGAATATCAAGACGTCTTTCCAGAAGAGCTTCCAGGAATGCCTCTGCACCGGCCAGTTGAATTCGTCATCGATCTTGAGCCTGGCACGGAACCGGTTTGCAAGCGTCCTTACAAGCTCGGACCTGAAGAGTTGAAGGAGCTGAAGAAGCAACTCGATATTCAAGAGCGAATGGGTCTCATTCGACCTAGTTCTTCTCCGTGGGGTTGTGGAGTACTTTTTGTGAAGAAGAAGAATGGAACGGACCGACTTTGTGTCGACTACCGTCCATTGAATAAGAAGACTATCAAGAACAAATACCCACTTCCCAACATCAATGAGCTGTTCGAACAACTCAAAGGTGCCCAAGTATTCTCCAAGCTTGATCTCCGTATGGGTTATCACCAGATTCGAATCCATGAGCAAGATATTCCCAAGACGGCTTTCAGAACAAGCTATGGTTCATACGACTACACTGTCATGTATTTTGGCCTCGTCAACGCTCCTCCGACTTTCTCTTGCATGATGAACTTCATCTTCAACGCCTACACAAATGATTTCGTTTTGGTCTATCTCGACGACATTGTGGTCTTTTCAAAGAATAAGGAAGATCATGCCAAGCACTTGTGTTTGGTGCTCGATAAGCTTAGGGAATATCAGTTCTATGCCAAGTTCTCAAAGTGCGAGTTTTGGCTCGATGAGGTTCTTTATCTTGGGCATATCATCTCTGCCAAGGGCATTGCGGTGAATCCTGAGAAGGTGTCTGCAATTCTGAATTGGGAACCGCCTCAGAACGTGAAGCAACTCCGTAGCTTCCTTGGTCTCGCAAGCTACTGTCGAAGGTTCGTTGAGAACTTTTCTAAGATTGCGAAGCCTCTTTCAAACCTTCTCCAGAAGCATGTCAAGTATGTTTGGTCTCCGGAATGTGACATCGCTTTCAACACCTTGAAAGAGAAATTGGTCACTGCTCCAGTTCTGACTCCTCCTGATGAATCCAAACCGTTCGAGGTCTTCTGCGATGCCTCTCTCCAAGGTCTTGGTGAAGTGTTGATGCAAGAGAAGAAATTTGTGGCTTATACCTCTCGCCATTTGAAGCCCAACGAGAAGAACTACCCCACTCATGACCTCGAGTTGGCGGCAGTTGTGCATGCTCTTTTGACTTGGAGACATCTCTTATTGGGAAGGAAAGTGGACATCTTTACTGACCACAAGAGTCTCAAGTACATCTTCACTCAGCCTAATCTCAATCTCAGGTAGACTCGTTGGGTCGAAATGATTCAAGAGTATAATCCAAGTATCGAGTATACTCCAGGCGAGGCCAATGTGATTGCTGACGCTTTGAGCAGGAAGGCTTACTCCAACAGTCTGATTCTCAAGCCTTATCAACCCGAGCTTTGTGAAGCTTTCCGCAAACTCAATCTGCAAGTTGTTCCTCAGGGTTTCCTCGCCAACCTTCTAGTCTCTCCTACTTTGGAAGATCATATTCGTGAGGCTCAACTTCTTGATGCTATGGTGAAGAAGGTGAAGATTGGGATTGCCAAGAGTCAACCCAAGTACAAGTGCTACCGCCTTGATGACAAGGATACTCTCTTCTTCGAGGATCGTATTGTTGTGCCCAAAGGTGACCTTCAGAAAGTTATCATGAACGAGGCTCACAATTCACTCCTCTCCATCCACCCTGGGAGTACGAAGATGTATCAGGACCTCAAGCAGGCTTATTGGTGGACTCGAATGAAGCGCGAGATTGCTCAGTTCGTGAATGAGTGTGATGTCTGCAGAAGAGTGAAGGCAGAACACCAAAGGCCAGCTGGTCTCCTCCAACCTCTTGCCATTCCAGAATGGAAGTTTGACCACATTGAGATGGACTTCATGACTGGGTTTCCAAAGTCCAAGCGTGGCAATGATGCTATATTCGTTGTCATCGACAAACTCACTAAAGTGGCTCACTTTCTGCCTATCAAAGAGTCTATCACTACAGCTCAATTGGCGGAGCTGTATACCTCTCGGATTGTCTCGCTGCATGGTATTCCACAGGTGATCTCTTCAGACCGTGGCAGCATCTTTACCTCCAAGTTTTGGGAGTTTTTTCAGAAGGCCATGGGCACCAACATTCACTTCAGCACAGCTTTCCATCCTCAAACTAGCGGTCAAGTCGAGCGTGTCAATCAGATTCTTGAAGATATGCTCAGGGCCTGCGTTATCTCCTTCGGTATGAAGTGGGAGGATTATCTTCCATATGCTGAATTCTCCTACAACAATAGTTTTCAAGCAAGTTCGGGCAAGGCCCCTTTCGAAATTCTGTATGGCAGGAAGTGCCGTACTCCACTCAACTGGTCTGAAACTGGTGAACGTCAACTTCTTGGAAATGACTTGATCACAGAGGCAGAGGAGATGTGCAAAGTCATTCGAGATAACCTCAAAGCAGCGCAATCGCGCCAAAAGAGCTACTATGATAGTAAGCATCGTGATTTGGCTTTCGAGATCAGAGATCATGTTTACCTCCGCGTCTCTCCAATGAAAGGTACTTGTCGCTTCGCTATCAAAGGGAAGCTTGCCCCTAGATATGTGGGTCCTTTCAAGATCGTCAGCAAGAGAGGCGATCTCGCCTATCAACTCGAGCTTCCTTCAAACTTTGCAAATGTGCACGACGTGTTCCATGTCTCTCGGCTCCGCAAGTTCTTCAAGACTCCTGACCGCACCGTCAACTTCGAAGACATTGATCTCCAAGAAGATCTCTCTTATCGTGAGCACCCCGTTGCTATTCTTGAAGAGACTGAACACAAGACTCGCAATAAGTCAATGAAATTCCTCAAAGTCAAGTGGTCACACCATTCCGACCGTGAAGCCACCTGGGAACGCGAGGATCACCTCCGTTCTGAGTACCGGCGTTCTTCCAGTCCTAGATCTCGGGATGAGATCCTTTCGTAGTGGTGGAGTGTTGTAACACCCCGGATGTAATTTACCTAATATGTACTCCAACTCTTGCCGTTTCCGGCGCTAAGTTATTTTATTTCCTCGGGTTCGGGTTTTTGTCTCCGTGTGTTGTTGTCGTTTGTCATGCATCTCATATCATGTCATCATGTGCATTGCATTTGCATATGTGTTCATCTCATGCATCCGAGCATTTTCCCCGTTGTCCGTTTTGCATTCCGGCGCTTCTATCTCCTCCACTGGTCCTTTTTACCTTCCTTTCGTGTGTGGGGGTTAAACATTTCCGGATTGGACCGAGACTTGCCAAGCGGCCTTGGTTTACTACCGGTAGACCGCCTGTCAAGTTTCGTACCATTTGGACTTCGTTTGATGCTCCAACGGTTAACCGAGGGACCGAGAAGGCCTAGTGTGTGTTGCAGCCCAACACCCTTCCATTTTGGCCCAAAACCCACCAAAACCCTCTCCATCATCTAGAGCGTTCGATCACGATCGCGTGGCCGAAAACCACACCTCATTTGGACTCTCCTAGCTCCCTCTATGCCTATAAATAGCCCCTCCTCCGAAATCCCGGATCCCCTCCTTCAAACCCTAATTCCCCGCTTCTCGCCGCACCGGACACGTCCGGTCCGGCCGGACAATGTTCGTCGCCGCATCCGCAGCCAACCGGGACGTGCCACATGTCCCGGCCGGACTCCTCCCACCGCCGGCCCGTCCCGGCCCAAGGCGGGCCCTCTCCGCCGCCAACCGGGCTGCGCCCCGCGCCCGCTCGCCGCTTCGCCGCGGCAAGTTCACCGCCGCCCGACGCCGCCGCGTCCCTCGCCGCTTCGCCGCGGCAAGTTCACCGCCGGCGCCACCCTCCTCGCCGCCGCACGCGCTCTGCCTGCCGCCCGGTCGCCGCCACACGCGCTCCGCCCCGCCGCCCGCGTCCTCCGCCGCCCCGGCCGCGCTCCGGTGATCTCCTCCGCCGGTTGGAGCTCCCACCGCCGCCCCTGCCTTCTCCGGCACGGATCCGGCGAGATCCGCCGCCGCCTCTGTTCTTGCGCTGCCCGAAACCCTAGATCCGCGAGGTGATGAATTCTCTAAGTCCCCAGACCCAGTATTTTTTTTGCCATCTTCATCACATCGTAACTCCGCATCCGTAGCTCCATTTTGGGCGTGTAGCATATCGAAATGTTCGCCTCAGAGATCACATCATTTCATCTCATTGCATTATTTTCATTTGAGCTCATCTTGATGCCCAGAATGCTGTTGGAAGAGAGCTATTTGAGATAATTGTCAGATCAGCTGCACTAAATAGCTATTTGTCATTTTGCCATGATTATTGTATGCATGATATGCCCATGAGTTTTGTTATATGCTTTGCCATTTTTACAAAGGTGCCTACCATGTATTTTTGTGACATGTGTGCTGACTAGCACAAGCTTGCAAAGTAGTGCATTCGTTAATGCTAATTTCAGGGACTTAGAAATTCCAGTCCTTGATCTATTTTTATCAATATGCCATATGTTCATGTTGTTTCCTAGTGATCCGTGCATCTTTTGAGGATGATTAGTAAGGATGATTTGTTAATATTGTGGTGCTCTATCCATCCATGTCCTTGTTTGCAATTATGGAGCAACCTTGCTTGAGTCAATCGAGCTCTACTTTTGCTATTTCGTAATTCCTGGCAGATTCTCTACTTGTTAGCGGTTTTGTCGAGGATGTTGTTGTTGACCCGTGCATGCTATGTTGTTGTTCTTGCCATGTCTAGCTTATATAACATGTATTCTTGATGGGTGTATGCTTAGACTTTGATGCCTTGCTCTGTAGTGAGTCCATCGAGCTCGTGAACATGCCTATTCGTTAAAAGATTTGCATGCTCCAGTTTTTCACTAAGTCTGTAATCTGATTATGTTTTTGCCATGTTCACATGCTTGCAATTGTATTTTCTGATCCCTTTTGGCTCAAGGTCACTAAGGGACTTTTGTTAAGATCTTTGAGTAGCTCCATTCCATGCCTTGCTTTGCCATGTTAAATTCCTGTAGCATATAGTTTTCAAGCTCCAAAGTGTGCTACCTGATCGGAAATTCTAGACTAGTGTTAATTTCACTAAGTCTGAAATCTGTTTACCGTTTGCATTTTTGCCATGCTTGTTTGAGCCTGTTAATGGATGAATTGGCCGTTGCTCAGTGTTCATCTTTTGTCAAGCTTTATGAGTGGATCCCTGCCATGTATTTTTTTTCCATGTTTGAGTGTTGTAGCATAATTAACTTGTTGCATTTAGATGGCTACTTGCTGTTTATCGCAGACCGGTGCCATATTTGTTTTGCTTGCCATTTCCAAACCGTGTCTCCGATTCCGGTGTTCTTTATATCGATTTCAACCAAAATCACATCACCTTTCAAGTGGCATACTTGGATTTCCAAGTTGAGGCCAGGTTCAATCATTGCTTGTCAAATCTTGCATATGCATCACATATCGCATCCCGCATAGCATACCATGTTTGCATCATGTTGTTTGAGCATTGCACGTGGTTGATTGTGTTCCTTTTGCTTGTTTGTCTTGTTTGGGTAGAGCCGGGAGACGATTTCGCTAACGAGGATCCCGTTGAGTTTGCTTTCAAGGATCCAGTCAACTCTGACAAGTTTGTAGACAAGATGATCATACCCTCGAAATCACTTCTATCTTTGCTTTCCTAGATGCTCGCTCTTTTGCTATGCCTATGCTACAATGCCTACCACTTGCCTATCATGCCTCCCAAATTTCCATGTCAAACCTATAACCCACCATGTCCTAGAAAACCGTTGATTGGCTATGTTACCGCTTTGCTCACCCCCTCTTATAGCGTTGCTAGTTGCAGGTGAAGATTGGAGATCGTTCCTTGTTGGAACATTATTTTTCTTGTTGGGATATCACTATATTATCTTGTTATATTAATGCATCTATATACTTGGTAAAGGGTGGAAGGCTCGGCCTTTTTCCTAGTGTTTTGTTCCACTCTTGCCGCCCTAATTTCCGTCATATCGGTGTTATGTTCCCAGATTTTGCGTTCCTTACGCGGTTGGGTAATAATGGGAACCCCATGACAAATCGCCTTGAATAAAACTCTTCCAGCAATGTACAACCTTGGTTTTACCATTTGCCACCTAGCCTCTTTTTCCCTTGGGTTTTCGGAGCCTAAGGGTCATCTTATTTAACCCCCCCCCCCCCCCCGAGCCAGTGCTCCTCTAAGTGTTGGTCCAAACTAGAGTCCTCTGCAGCGCCCCCTCAGGGAAACTCGAGGTTTGGTTTTAGTTGTATGGAGTGCTCATCTGAGTGTGCCCCGAGAACGAGATATGTGCAGATCCTATCGGGATTTGTCGGCACATTCGGGCGGTGTTGCTGGATTTGTTTTAACTTGTCGAAGTTGTCTTGTAGAACCGGGATGCCGAGTCTGATCGGAATGTCTTGGGAGAAGGTATATCCTTTGTTGACCGTGATAGCTTGTCATGGGCTAAGTTGGGACTCCCTTGCAGGGATTTGAACTTTCGAAAGCCATGCCTGCGGTTATGGGCAGATGGCAATTTGTTAATGTCCGGTTGTAGATAACTTGAAACTTAACTTAATTAAAATGATTCAACTGAGTGTGTTACCGTGATGGTCTCTTCTCGGCGGAGTCCGGGAAGTGAACCCGGTGTTGGAGTAACGTTTGTCGTAGGTTGTTCTCTAGTTCTTCCTTCATGCTTTGCCTTCTCTTCTTGCTCTCTTTTGCGAACAGGTTAGCCACCATATATGCTAGTCGCCTGCTGCAGCTCCACATATTACCTTTGCCTTACCTATAAGCTTAAATAGTCTTGATCGCGAGGGTGCGAGATTGGTGAGTCCCCGTGGCTCATAGATTACTTCCAAACCAGATGCAGGGCCCGATGATTCCGTTCCAGATGATGCGCTTGAGCTCAAGTGGGAGTTCGATGAAGACTCACGCCGTTACTATGTGTCTTTCCCTGATGATCAGTAGTGGCGCCCAGTTGGGGCGATCGGGACCATGTCGCAATGTTGGGGTTGATCTTTTATTTTGGTACCATAGTCGGACCATGAGTGTATTGGATGATGTAATGTTATTTATGTACTTTGTGTGACGTGGCGAGTGTAAGCCAACTATGTACCTTTCCCCTTATTATCTATTTACATGGGTTGTTGTGAAGATTACCTTACTTGCGACATTGCTTTCAATGCGGTTATGCCTCTAAGTCGTGCTTCGACACATAGGAGATATAGCCGCATCGAGGGCGTTATAGTGCCCCTTGCAGCAACATCTCCATCCACTGCCCCGTCTTCCGCCCAATTTCCACCATATTTTGTTCCGGCGCACACCATATACCATATATACTTCTGCATACCTCCACCACTTCCGCATAACCCAACCATTTTTGGAACGTTTCGCTCTCCGACACAATTGCTACTTTGAGGTTTGAGAATTTGAGTTGTGGTACCGTATCCTTTTGTGTTTCGGCTATCTAGGTAGGGTTCAACATCGACATCACCGCCGCTCATCTTTGCCACGAACGCGTCATCAACAACGACCACCTCGACTATGACTTGGTATTCCTGCCACCATTTTGACACCATACCAGAAGCAAGACCGGTAACATCATCTTGGTATTGGACATATCATTCTTGCCATTACATTGATAGCCAGCATAGCCTTACTCCTTTGCGTTGCTTACCCATCGAGACTAGCCATTGAGTATTGCTGGCAACAAGACTTGTGCACATTAGTGATCATACTTCCCATAGCATACATAAATCATTGTGACATATGTTTGTATCATCTCTTGTGTCACAAAGTTGTCATCGCATACTCATTTGCTATCTTGGTTCGTCAAGCATTGCATGCAAAAAGAGCTCAAACATCAAAGAGCCAAACAAGCTTTTAAGCAAAGAGCTTTTAAGCAAGAACAATAGCATCTTACAACATTAATATTGTCATACTCGATCATCTTGGATCATATCAGAGCAACACCTTGCATAGAACATATTTGGGATAGAAGTCTTTACATATTTGCTACGTAGGTTGTGCACAAGTTCTTGTATCCGCCTAGTGTGCAATCGTGCTAGCGTCTCTGTAGTGTTGTGCAACAAGAGCACTTTTGTGGATTCCACATTTTGGCTCACCCTTGGTTGCACAACCCCACTTATCTTTTTGCGTGTGTGTTTCCGTGTACCTTATATGCTTGGTCTACTTGTTACATTGCATCTTGCGAATCTTTTCCAACATTATTGAAGCTCACTTACAATTGCATCAACTTTTGTGCCACCATCCTAACCAAGCTCCACCAAAAGCTTTTACTTGTGTAGGTGTGAGAAACCGACAAGAACTCGTACCAATTGTGCTATTTCCTTGTCCTACATTGGAGTGATCCTCGATCCACTTTCAACTTCTGATGTAGGGTAGAGACCCTAATCGCCCGATCTTTCACGAAAGGAGCGGATCCCAGGGAAAACGAAGAACACGAGGAAGAATGGAAAGAAAACACAAGAGGAAATCACTAAACCGACATGAATAAGTCACACATGGGCTAGATCCTCGACTACATAGAACGATACACGAATCCACGGACAACTAGGAACGATACACAGTAACCGGTTCTTCTCCGTGAGGAGGTCTTGAATCCACAAGGGGATCTTCCTGTAAAGGGGTCTTGAATCCAAGGTGGATCTTCTCCGTAGAGGGGCCGCAGTCTCTCTCGTGGAGTAGATCCGATATGGATGAGCAATGCTCTATCTCTAAAATGAGCTAAACCAATGCTAACCCTAGCTAGGATGAATGGGGGGTCTATTTATAGTCTAAGTGCAAATGGGGGCGAAGTGAAGGGGTACATGGGCCTCGGGCCCGAACACTGTGCACAAATAGGTACCGGACGTCCGCTGTGGACCGGTCGTCTGGTGTCTCAGGAGCTGCCGGACGTCCGGTGTCCTCCGGTCGTCCGCTGGTTCCGTTCTATGATTGGGGTGCCGGACGTCCGGAGGCTCCGGACTTCCGCTGATGTTGGCTCGGGTGCGGTCGTGCTGGTCGTCCGGTCGGGGCCGGACGTCCGCTCATTGGCCTCGGGTGCAAGGGCAGCTGTCGTCCGGTCTGGACCGGACGTCCGCTCGCTGGGGCTCGGCTGACGCTTCAGGTCGTGGACGTCCGGTCCCGGCCGGTTGTCCGGTGGCTGGGACTTTTCCTTTAGCCCTCCTTCTTCTCCGTGTTCTTGTCCATCTTCCTCTTCTTGTTGTCCTTGCTCCTTAGCTTCTCCGTTGTACCTGAGTATGCACAAAGTATCCATATGAGGTAGTAGCCATGCTTCATGTGCATCGAAGTGGAATTGTGAGAGGAGAGATGTCACCTCGGTTTCAAGAGATCTTGCACGTGATCGAGTCATGGGTCCACTAGGCACTTGATGAGACGATGGTAGGTCCATGGGGATGACCTTGGGATGCTCCGCATCATCTCCCCTCCCTTGGGGAAGATCCTTCCTCGTATCAAATTCTTCATCACCATGGAAGGGAGAGAGATCTTTGACGTTGAAGATGTTGCTCACGTTGTACTTGTCACGCGGGAGGTCGATCTTGTAAGCGTTGTCGTTGTAGCATGCAAGCACCTTGAAGGGTCCACCCGCTCGTGGTCGAAGCTTGGATTTGCGTTCTTGTGGGAAGCGGTCCTTGCGAAGGTGTAGACACACTCGATCACCAATGTTGAAGACCATAGGCTGCTTGTTGAATTTGAGCTTGGTCGCAAGGCGTTGAACTTGGCACTTGATGGTGTTTCTTGTATCTTCATGCACGTTCTTGAGATGTGTCACACGCGCACCTGCGTCCAAATTAGTGCACTCTTGGAGTGGTAGGGGAAGGATGTCCAATGGGGACAAAGGGTTGAAACCGTAGACAACCTCGAAGGGGGACTTGCCGGTAGTCGAATGTCTTGCGCGGTTGTAGGCGTACTCGGCGATGGGTAAGCACTCTTCCCACTCCTTGATGTTCTTCTTGATTAGTACACGAAGAAGGGTGGAGAGCGTTCGGTTTGTCACCTCCGTTTGGCCATCGGTTTGTGGATGATAGGCCGTGGAGAATAGAAGCTTCATTCCGAGCTTGGCGCATAAGGTCTTCCAAAAGTAACTCAAAAACTTGACGTCGCGGTCCGAGACGATAGTCTTTGGCACACCATGTAGACGCAATATTTCCCTATACAAGAAAGTAGCAACATGTGAAGCATCGTCTATCTTGTTACAAGGAATAAAATGTGCCATTTTTGAGAAACGGTCCACAACGACAAATATAGAATCTTTCCCATTGCGAGTCCTAGGCAAACCAAGTACGAAGTCCATGCATATGGTGCAAATTTGTTATGGGGATTTTTGTACCATAGCTCGATGTCATGGTAGAAGTGGTGGTCCGGTGGTGCATCCACTAAGTCCGAGCACTCCATGGGGTCCATCTCCAATATCGCTCCTCCGTTCGCGCGATGTATCATGTAGACAACAAGAAGGAGACAACAATGAAAAAGTGACCCATTCAATATGAGTAATTGAGGATGGCTCAAAGGGAAGGAGTTCACCTTTAGGAGATTCTTGCAAATGTTGGTGTTGCACATCATGTATGCCTTCACATGACCAAATTGTCTCATGACCGTATTGCCTTGTGAATCCTTCAAAATGAAATAACATGACATACACTCAGAAAAACAAATGAGGTTAGCGGAAATGCAAAACCAATCATTCGTGTGGTAAGATACCCAACAAGTGTATGCATCATGCTCATCATAAGAAAGAAAAAGGGAGCATTTCATTGTATGGAGGCATATGATGCGAGAACAACCAAATATAATAGGCTCAATCAAACAAGCATGCATCACAAGTAAGGTGTCCAAGTCTCCACGATCAATAAGCATAACAATTGGAGGCAAGCAACAATGAACAAGATGTATCATGTGAGAGGCACGGGCATATACGTAATCAACCCAAGAAAGCAAGTAATAATGGAACATGGGTGATGCGACAAAGCAATCAATCATAGCAATCAAGTGGTGTGAGCTAGTAGTGCGCATATGCAACATAATAGAGGGAATCATAGCAAGCATGTCATGGGTGCAAATAGTGTTCATGAATAATTCACATGACATAGCACAAGGATGAAAGGAGGATATGAGCAAAATAGGATCAATAGCATGAGGCACATGATAAACATGGAAATAGCAACAAGGATCTCCACCAAGCATGCAAATACACATAGGAGAAGCATAATGGTGAATCATGGGTAGATGCAAGCAAGGGTCACAATTGCATGGCAAAGGCATAGGAGCAAGCATAGCATGCAAAGTGATCATGGTAAAATGAGCAAGAGGCGAGAAGCGGTATATAGCCCATAGCCGTGTGAGGTCCAAGTGAGAGAGATGTGCGTAGTCCTTGTGCGAAGGGAATGTTGGTAAGGATAGTCCACGGGATCCCAAGTCATCATTTCTCTCAAGAGCTCGTTTCGTCAACTCTTGGGATTGAGAGGTTGACGAGTATACGTGAGTACCTACACAAAACAAAGACAAAGGGAAAATTGTGTGTGCGTGGTAGATGTACACATAATCCATCATGATGCGCACGTGCTTGTGTTAGTTAGCAAAAAATATCCAATCCTCAAATAAATGAGATTCGTGATATAGAAACATGTCATCCATCATGATAGGTTTGGTGTTATGTATAGCATAATGGAGACTCAAAGGATGTAATGCATCATGGGAAATATCTAGAGCATTGTGAGGAATGGTATGCATATGGTGCACACAAGGGATGTAATCATGGGATATACCATAATTTTCATGGCATGGCATATGAGATGAATTGTGCAAATTGTGCAAAGGAAGCATAGCAATATCATCACATGAAAAACAAAAGTCAATGACCATCATCTCGTCATCTATGCCGTAAGTGCAAATGGGATTTATGTGAATGGGGCATGCATAGTCACTATGTTGAGATTGAAATGATGCAATATGGGATATCTCACTCATAGCATATGACAAGGTTAATGGATTGTCAAACATGATGTGACCAAAAGAATTTTCACATGATATCCTATGGAGCATAGCATCACAACTAGGCAAATCAACATGCTCGTCATCATATTTATCATAAATAGGTAAGTCATGACATGAAGAAGTGGCACTAGCATGAAGCATGGGTATAGGTGTGTCAACATCATGCAAGCAATCATTCGAAAAATAGTCCATTAGTGGGACAAGAGAAGCACCATCACCTATGTTACCTTTGGAGCATCGCTCATGTGTTGTAGGTGAGGTGTCGAGGACCAGGTCGTGGTCATCTTCATCGTGATGGAACCATGTGGGGGGTGTAGCATCGTCCACCATGGCCATCATCATCTCCATTGGAGGCATGGACTCGTCAAGGATAGGCGTGTCGTCATGTAGGAGACCTAGCACCAAAGAAGAAAACACACTAGGAGTAGAGGTTAAGTCGTTAGAAATCAAAGTGGCCTCACATGCCGTGTCAACTACCTCACTCACTAAGTGTTGTGGCTCACTCACTCCCTCTCGAATGCTCTCACTCATATGGTTGGTGGAGTCAATCAAATGGCTCTCAACCTCACATAGGATCTGTGGCATACTCTCAAGTGTGGGGCTAGTGGTGGTCACACTCATCCTCTCGTACGAAATGCTCTCAATGTCATGTGTGGTGGAGTCACTCATGTCACTCATGTGGTGTTGGCTCTCCTCACATGGCAATTGGGGCATCTCATCACATGTCATTGTCGGAGAGATGTTGGTGCAAATGTCTCCATGCTCAATCATGTCGTGGTCGTAGCCGTGGATGAAGGCCAAAGATGGCACATCATCACTCTCCTCGAAGACCAAAGATAAGGTCTCATGAGCGGTCTCGTAGCTTGACTCGGAGTATGAGTCCAATATGGGCGCCGTCTTCATGTTGTTGAAGAGTTTCGCGCTCGTCACCGTGGTAGAAGGGGATGGCCCTTGCTCGACCTTCTTGTCGTCGTCTTCTTGTTGGAGGCCCAAATGATGTGGCACCTCGTAGCTCATCTCCATGACAGAAGGGAAATTCCCATGCTCGGCCATCTTCCTTGAGGAGATTCCGAAGATGAAAGTGTCTCCCTCGCTCGTAGTTGGTCGCCTTGTAGTTGAAGATGTTGATGTAGGCGAACTCATGGGAAGTAGGCGAAGATGCCGTACGTCCGAAGGCGAAGATGCCTTGATAGCACTTGGCGAAGATGCCGAAGTGGTTGTTGTAGCCGTAGCATGCTCTGGTGGTGCTTGTCTCGCGGTCTTCTCTTGTGGTCATGAAGTTTGTACTTGGCGTGAAGTAGGGCTTGTTGGGACTTGTAGGTAGGCGCATCTCGAACATCTTCATGTTGATGCTGGCATTGTTGCACTTGAGCTCATAGTACATGTCGTTCGTCGTCGTCGTGCAAATGTTGCTTGGAGGCGACTTTCCCTTCATGACGAGGTGGATCACGAACATGATGGTGGTCGCCACGGATATGTGGACATGGACGTGCGCTTACATCTTGTTTGCGCTCCGAAGACTTGTGACTTGAATGTCGCCACCTTGAGGATGATGAAGGGGAAGTAGACTTGATCAAGGCTCGAATCTCCTCCATCCTTGCATCTTGCTCCTCCTTTTGTCCGGAAAGCTTGTTGTCGATGTAGTCCCTTTTCCTTGGTTCAGAGTGACGAATGTCGATGGAGAGGTTCTCGATGCGCTCTTGCAATCTTGATTGTGTGCCTTGCATTTGTCATTGTAGATTGAAGATTGATGCTTTGGTGATGTAGTTGTTCATGCTGTCGTTGTTGTGGAAGACTGGAGATGAAATGCCTTGCCTATCCATCACAAGATTCGAGCCAATATGAGTGGAGAAAGAGAAGAACAAATACCAAATGTACCTTGACCGAAGTTGAAAGTGGATCAATGATCACTCCAATGTGGACAAGGAAATAGCACAATTGGTACAAATTCTTGTCGGTTTCTCAGACCTACAAAAATAAGGCTTATGGTGGAGCTCGGTGAGGATAGTGGCACAAAAAATTTGATGCAAAATGTTAGCAAGAGTCAATAATGTTGAAAGAGATTCACAAATTCGCAAGTGAAACAAGTAGACCAATAGCAATATGTGCCACACAGAAACACTCACACGGATAGATAAATGGGGTCGTGCAACCAAGGAATGAGCTCAAAATGTGGAATCCACGAAAAATGCTCTTGTTGCATAACTCTAGAGAGACCCTAGCATGATTGCTCAATAGGCGGATACGACACTTGTGCACAACCTATAGGAGACAAAATGCAACGACTTCTATCCCAAGTATGCTATGTATATGATGTTCCCGTGGTATAATCCAAGATGATCGGATATCACAATCTTATGCAATGTGTTATGATGCTATGGCACTTGCTTGTGTGCTCACTCTTTTTCTTTCCTTAAAAGCTTATTCTTTTTTTGTATGGCCACTTTTGCACAATGCACAAACCAAGATAGCAATTGTATATATGCGGGAACAAACTTGTGGCGCAAAGGATGATATGATACCAAGATGATACCGATATGGTATGGTATGTATGCAATGTATGGTGTAGATCACTAATGTGCACAAGTAACGTTGCCGGCAATACTCAAATGGCTAGTGATGTAGGGTAGAGACCCTAATCGCCCAATCTTTCACGAAAGGAGCAGATCCTGGGGAAAACATGAAGAACACGAGGATGAACAGAAGGAAAACACAAGAGGAATTCACTAAACCGACATGAATAAGTCACACATGGGCTAGATCCTCGAGTACATAGAACAATACACGAATCCACGAACAACTAGGGACGATACACGGTAACCGGTTCTTCTCCGTGAGGAGGTCTTGAATCCACAAGGAGATCTTCCCTTAGAAAGGGGTCTTGAATCCAAGGTGGATCTTCTCCGAAGAGGGTCCGCGGTCTCTCTCCTGGAGTAGATCCGATATAGATAAGTAATGCTCTACCTCTCAAATGAGCTAAACCAATGCTAACCCTAGCTAGGATGAATGGGGGGTCTATTTATAGTCTAAGTGCAAATGGGGGCGAAGTGAAGGGGTACATGGGCCTCGGGCCTGAACACTGTGCGCAGACAGGTACCGGACGTCCTCTAGGGACCGGTCGTCCGGTGTCTCAGGAGCTGCCGGACGTCCGGTGTCCTCCGGTCGTCCGCTGGTTCCGCTCTATGATCGGGGTGCGGGACGTCCGGAGGCTCCGGACTTTCGCTGACTTCGGCTCTGGTGCGGTCGCGCCGGTCATCCGGTCGGGGCCGGATGTCCGCTCATTTGCCTCGGGTGCAGGGGCACCGGTCGTCCGGTCTGGACGGGACGTCCGCTGGCTAGGGCTCGGCTGACGCTTCAGGCGCCGGACATCCGGCCCCGGCCGGTCGTCCGGTGGTTGGGAATTTTCCTGCAGCCCTTCTTCTTCTCCGTCTTCTCGTCCATCTTCCTCTTCTTCTTGTCCTTGCTCCTTAGCTTCTCCATTGTACTTGAGTATGCACAAGGTATCCATATGAGGTAGTAGCCATGCTTCATGTGCATCGAAGTGGAATTGTGAGAGGAGAGATGTCACCTCGGTTCCAAGGGCTCTTGCACGTGATCGAGTCATGGGTCCGGTAGGCACTTGATGAGACGATGGTAGGTCCATTGGGATGACCTTGGGATGCTCCGCATCATCTCCCCTCCCTTGGGGAAGATCCGTCCTCGGATCAAAATCTTCATCACCATGGAAGGGAGAGAGATCTTTGACATTGAAGATGTCGCTCACGTTGTACTTGTCGCGCAGGAGGTCGATCTTGTAATCGTTTTCGTTGTAGCGTGCAAGCACCTTGAAGGGTCCATCTGCTCATGGTCGAAGCTTGGATTTGCGTTCTTGTGGGAAGCGGTCCTTGCGAAGGTGTAGCCACACTTGATCACCAATGTTGAAGACCATAGGTTGCTTGTTGAAGTTGAGCGTGGTCGCAAGGCGTTGAACTTGGCGCTCGATGGTGTTTCTTGTATCTTCATGCATCTTCTTGAGATGTGTCACACGCGCACTTGCGTCCAAATTGATGAGCTCTTGGAGTGGTAGAGGAAGAATGTCCAATGGTGACAATGGGTTGAATCCGTAAATGACCTCGAAAGGCGACTTGCCGGTTGTTGAGTGTCTTGCTTGGTTGTAGGCGAACTCGGCGATAGGTAGGCACTCCTCTCACTCCTTGATGTTCTTCTTGATGAGTAATCGAAGTAGAGCGGAGAGTGTGCGGTTTGTCACCTCTGTTTGGCCGTCGGTCTGAGGATGGTACGCCGTGGAGAAGAGTAGCTTGATTCCGAGCTTGGCGCATAAGGTCTTCCAATAGTTACTCAAGAACTTGACGTCGCGGTCCGAGACGATAGTATTTGGCACACCATGTAGACGCAATATTTCCCTACAAAAGAGATTAGCAACATGTGAAGCATCGTCTATCTTGTTACAAGGAATAAAATGTGCCATTTTTGAGAAACGTTCCACAACGACAAATATAGAATCTTTCCCATTGCGAGTCCTAGGCAAACCAAGTACGAAGTCCATGCTAATGTCTTCCCATGGTTGGTATGGAATCGGTAGAGGCATATAGAGACCATGAGATTGAGCTTTGGACTTAGCTTTGTGTCATGTCGAACATCGGTTGGTGAAGTGATTGACGTCCCGAAACATCTTTGGCAAAAAGTACCTCTTCGAGAGCGTGGCGAACGTCTTGTCGCGTCCAAAGTGTCCCATTAATCCTCCTCCATGCGATTCCTGCAAAAGCAATAAACGAAGGGACAACTTGGGGATGCAAAGTTGGTTAGCTCTCATAAGGTAGCCGTCTTTAATGTAATAACGTTCCCACGATGTATGCGACAAACACTTGGCATAAGGAGTGGCAAAAGTTTCATCATGCGCATACAATTCTTTGATATGCTCGAAGCCAATGACATCTAACTCAAGTTGCGTAACTAGCATTCATATGTGGGAAAGAGCATCTGCTACGATGTTTTCTTTACCCCTGATGTACTTGATGACATAGGGAAAAGACTCAATGAATTCACTCCATTTAGCATGACGCTTGTTCAACTTAGTTGACCCTTGAGATACTTGAGAGTCTCATGATCGGTATGAATGATAAACTAATGGGGACGAAGGTACTGTTCCCATTCATGTGAAACACGGACTAATGCATATAGCTCTTTGTCATAGATGGGGTAGTTGAGTTGCGCTCCGGAAAGTTTCTCACTAAAGTAAGCTATGGGGCGCTTCTCTTGCGTTAACACACCACCTATGCCATTACCGCTAGCATCGCAATGAATCTCAAAAGGTTTGTCGAAGTTGGGTAAAGCAAGCACGGGAGCATGAGTAAGCAAATTCTTAAGCTCATTGAATGCGGTATCTTGGGATGGTCCCCAAATAAATGGCGCATTCTTCTTGCTCAAAGCATGCAAAGGCGAAGCAATGGTGCTAAAATCCTTCACAAAGCAACGATAGAAACCCGCAAGACCAAGAAAACTACGAACTTGATGCAAGTTGGTTGGTTGAGGCCATGTCTTAATAGCATTGATCTTGGACTCATCTACATGAACACCCTTAGAAGAGACCACAAAACCCAAGAAAACGAGCTTGTCAACACCAAAAAGGCATTTCTCCATATTAGCATAGAGACGCTCTTTCCTAAGAGTTTGCAAAATGGTGCGGACATGGGTGACATGCTCTTGGATAGATTTGCTAAACACAAGAATGTCATCGAAGTAAACCACAACAAATATACCAATGTAAGGGCGAAAGACATGATTCATAAGGCGCATAAAAGTGCCCGGTGCTTCTGAGAGACCCATAGGCATGACTAACCACTCATACAAACCAAACATGGTTTTGAAAGCGGTTTTCCATTCATCGCCCTCTTGAATGCGGATTTGATAGTAACCACTCTTAAGATCAATTTTGGAAAAGATAGTGGCACCACTAAGCTCATCTAGCATATTATCTAGGCGTGGAATGGGGTACCTATAGCGAACGGTGATAGCATTGATAGGTCTACAATCGAAAGCTACCATCACGTTTTGGCACAAGAATGACCAGTGTGGCACAAGGGCTCAAACTTTCACGCACATGACCATAGTCTATGAGATGCTTTACTTGCCTTTGATTTTCTTTGGTTTCTTCGGGGTTGACGCGGCAGGGAGCTTTGTTCGGAAGCGGTGCTCCGGGGATGAGGTCGATGCGGTGCTCAATGCCTCGTAGTGGAGGTAGTCCCGGAGGTAGCTCATCGGGGAAAACATCTTGAAATTCCTGCAAAAGAGAAGACAACACTAGAGGAAGAGTGTGAGAAGTGTTAGTTTGTGGTGTGTTGTCCTTGCACACGAGGACGTAGTGTATGACACTAGATGGGTTCTCACACACTTCTCCCATCTCACTTTTGGTGGCAAATAGAACTAGGTTCTTGTTTTCACTCATCGTGGAGGCACTCAATTTGGGCTTGTGGTGCTCACTCTCTTTTTGGTTGCTCACTCTCTCACCATTCTCTCCACGATGGGCGGCTTGCTTATCCGCGATCACTTGGCTTGGAGACATAGGTCGTAACACAAACTCCTTTCCTTGCATGTTGAAGCTATAGTGGTTTGTACGCCCATTATGGACGACTCCTCTATCGAATTGCCATGGCCGTCCAAGGAGAAGATGGCAAACGGTCATTGGGATGAAGTCGCACTCCAAGGTGTCTTCGTAGGTGCCAATTTTGAAGGTGACTTGTACTCGGTGCTCGACTTGGATAGTGCCGGAGTCACTAAGCCATTGCGCTTTTGCATGGATGTGGATGTTTCGTCTTGGGCAATTGGAGCTTGGAGCAAAGTTCTTCACTTGCGAGATTGTGACAACTCCCTCCATCGATGATGACCTTGACGGATCGTTCATTGATGCCGGCCTTGGTGTGGAATATGGTGCATCTTTGGTCTTCTTCTTGGTGATGTTGGAGAGTCAAGACTTTGGAGACAACAAGTAAGGGACTTGAGTCTTCATCACAAAAGACTTGTTCTTCTTCATTGTTCACTTGGCGGTGCATGGCGACTTGCTCAAGGGCTTCCATTTCTCCTTCGCTCATGGAATCATAAGTGCCATCGTCGTTGAAGATCATGGTGCGCTTGTTGGTGCACTCATAGGACTTGTGGCCTCGGCCTCCGCAAGTGAAACACTTGAAGGAACTCGTCTTGATGGTCTCATCGGTTGGGGTAGATGATGATGAAGCTCTCGGCTTGAAGTTGCTCGTAGGAGGATGACTTGTAGTTGACGAAGATTTCTTGGAAGTCGGCTTGTCGATGTTGGAAGTAGACGGTCTTGTAGTCGGTGTTGGAGTCATTGAAGCTTGGTTATTGGAGAATCCGTAGGACCTGGACGAGAACTTGGCATCCTTGAAATCATCTTGCACTTGGCGTTCCTCTTTCGTAGCTTGGTCCACGAGCTCGATGAGATTTGAGTATGGTTGGAAGTCAGCGATCTTCTTGATAGGATGATTGAGTCCATTCAAGAAACGTGCCATAGTTTGCTCCTCATCTTCCGTCACATTGGCTCTTATCATTGCAATCTCCATCTCCTTGTAATATTCTTCAACGCTCTAGGTTCCTTGCTTGAGTTGTTGGAGTTTCTTGAAGAGGTCGCGGTTGTAGTAGGTTGGCACGAAGCGTGCTCTTATGACATCCTTCATTTGTGCCCAAGTAGTGATGGGCAGATCACCTCTTGCCTCGCGGCGCTCAATGACTTGTTCCCACCAAATGAGGACATAGTCTTGGAACTCAAGGGATGCCATCGCGATCTTCTTCTCTTCTTCATAATTGTGCAAACGGAAGATCTTGTCAACTTTCAATGCCCATGAAAGGTATTCTTCGGGATCGTTGCTTCCGTTGAACTTGGGCATGGTGAACTTGAGCTTGCCGTAGCGTTGCTCTTCATTGTGTTGGGGTCGGGGATGATGACACCCATGTTGTAGATGATTGTCCAATTCGTGGTGCTCTTGACGCGGAGGGTTGTCAACCTCGTGTTACTCTTGTCGCGGAGGATTCCCATTGTCGTCATTCTCCTGATGAACTTCATGGTCTTGGCGAGCTTGTGGAGGAACACGTCGAGCTCGAGGGAGAATTAGATGATGCATGCGAGCTTGAAATTGTCGTTCATGCAGTTCTTTGCGAAGTGCTTCCTCTTGTTCACGTGCTTGTCAGCCTCGGTCGACAACGGCTCGACTCATATCATGTAGAGCTTGTTGCGCCTCAAGTGCTTGAGCGTCACGGAGTTGTTGTTCTTGACATTGAGCCTCGGCATCTTGTGCATTTTGGTGTAGACGCACGCATTCTTCCTCTTCATGTTGGCGTTGTTGTTGCCGTTCTCAAGCTAGCGCAAAGGATTCTTCGGCTTGATGTCGTCGGCGCTCTTGAGAATTGGTGTCCCGAAGCGGATTGAGGTTTGCTTGATGGTCGGTGCGCGCGGCTCGACGAAGAGTGTTCGATGTCGGTGTACTTGACTCAGAATGGTGACTTGAACGACTCCTTCTTGAAGTGGAAGAAGAGCGGTTGAGCAACAAAGCGCGAATCTCATCCATCCTTGCATCATTCTCTTGCTTGTGATCGTCAAGCTTGTGGTCGAAGTAGTCCCTTGTATGTTGCTCGGAAAGTCGCAAGTCGACGGCAAGGTTGTCGATGTGTTCACTCATAGCTTGTTGCTCTTGATGCAAAGCACGTTGTGCACCAAAGAGGTGACTCTTGCTGATGAAGGAGTTCATGTCGTCGTCTTGCTCCATGAAGAGTGGGTTGGTAGAAGTACTTGGCCTATCCATCATTCCAAGACAAGTGCGAGTGGTAGAAAGAGAAGAACGAATACCAAATGTACCTTGACCGAAGTTGAAAGTGAATCAATGGTCACTCCAATGTAGGACAAGGAAATAGCCCAATTGGTACGAATTCTCGTCGGTTTCTCATACCTACACAAGTAAAAGCTTATGGTGGAGCTTGGTTAGGATGGTGGCACAATTTTTAATGTGAATGTAAGCAAGATTCAATAATGTTGGGGAAGATTCGCAAGATGCAATGTAACAAGTAGACCAAGCATATATGGTACACGGAAACACACGTGCAAAAAGATAAGTGGGGTTGTGCAACCAGGGATGAGCCAAAATGTGGTATCCACAAAAAGGCTCTTGTTGCACAACACTAGAGAGACGCTAGCACGATTGCACGATAGGCGGATACAAGAACTTGTGCACAACCTACTTAGCAAAAATGCAATGACTTCTATCCCAAATATGTTTTATGCAAGGCGTTGCTATGATATGATCCAAGATGATCGAGTATGACAATCTTAATGTTGTAAGATGCTATGGTTCTTTCTTAAAAGCTCTTTTGCTTATCTTTCCTCTTTGCTTAAAAGCTTAGTTGGCTCTTTGATGTTTGAGCTCTTTTCTCATGCAATGCTTGACGAACCAAGATAGCAAGTGAGTATGCGATGACAACTTTGTGACACAAGAGATGATACCAATATAGGCAACAATGGTGTATGTATGTATGTATGCTATGGGAAGTATGATCACTAAAGTGCACAAGACTCATTGCCGGCAATACTCTATGGCTAGTCTCGATGGGTAAGCAACGCAAAGGAGTAAGGCAATGATGGCTATCAATGTAATGGCAAGAGTGATATGTCCAATACCAAGATGAGGTTACCGGTCTTGCTTCCAGTATGGTGTCAAAATGGTGGCACGAATACCAAGTCGTAGTCGAGGTGGTCGTTGTTGATGACGCGTCCGTGGCGAAGATGAGCGGCGGCGATGTCGATGTCGAACCGTACCTAGATAGCCGAAACACAAAAGGATACGGTACCGCAACTCAAATTCTCAAAACCAAAGGCGACCAAAATCGTCGGAGTAGGTAGCGGTTAAGTGGTGGTGTTGGTTGGGATATTGGGACGGTTTGTGGAAGTTGGAGGTGGTGTAGCGGATGATGTGGTGGAAGTAGCGGTCATCCGGAAGTGGACGGATGTCCGGTCACCGGTCGTCCGGTAATGGTCGGACGTCCGGTGCTTCCTGGGTCGCCGGACATCCGGTGAAGTGACGGTCGTCCGGTGGTCGGCGTCAACACGAAATTTCAGATCAGGGAGGTGATTGTGGGGATTTTGGGAGGGATTTCAAGGTGTAAATGGTGGGGGTAAGGCGAGATCCACTTGCAACACAACAAATTCACGGATCAAATCCAACAAAACATCATAAAAACTCACAAAACAGAAGAAAAAATTTTGTGGCTATTTTTGTGGGGATTTTTTGATTGGGACGAAAAACAACAAAATCAAGCTAGAAAAACGAGGAGCGGCCTCCGAAATCATGATCAACCTTGCTCATGATACCAAGATGATGTAGGGTAGAGATCCTAATCGCCCGATCTTTCACGAAAGGAGCGGATGCCGGGGAAAACACGAAGAACATGAGGATGAACGGAAGGGAAACACAAGAGGAATTCACTAAACCGACACGAATAAGTCACACATGGTCTAGATCCTCGAGTACATAGAACGATACACGAATCCACAGACAACTAGGGACGATACACGGTAACTGGTTCTTCTCCGTGAGGAGGTCTTGAATCCACAAGGGGATCTTCCCTTAGAAAGGGGTCTTGAATCCAAGGTGGATCTTCTCAGAAGAGGGGCCGCGGTCTCTCTTGTGGAGTAGATCCAATATGGATGAGCAATGCTCTATCTCTCAAATGACCTAAACCAATGCTAACCCTAGCTAGGATGAATGGGGGGGTCTATTTATAGTCTAAGTGCAAATGGTGGCGAAGTGAAGGGGTACATGGGCCTCGGGCCCGAACACTGTGCGCAGACAGGTACCGAACGTCCGCTGGGGACTGGTTGTCCGGGTCTCAGGAGCCGCCGGACGTCCGGTGTCCTCCGGTCGTCCGCTGGTTCCGCTCTATGATGGGGGTGCCGGACGTACGGAGGCTCCGGACTTCCGCTGACTTCGGCTCTGGTGCGGTCACGCCGGTCGTCCGGTCGGGGCTGGACGTCCGCTCATTTGCCTCGGATGCAGGGGCCCCGGTCGTCCGGTCTGGACCTGACGTCCGCTGGCTGGGGCTCGGTTGATGCTTCAGGCGCCGGACGTCCGGTCCTGGCCGGTCGTCCGATGGCTGGGAATTTTCCTGCAGCCCTTCTTCTTCTTCGTCTTCTCGTCCATCTTCCTCTTCTTCTTGTCCTTGCTCCTTAGCTTCTCCATTGTACCTGAGTATGCAGAAGATATCCATATGAGGTAGTAGCCATGCTTCGTGTGCATCAAAGTGGAATGTTGAGAGGAGAGATGTCACCTCGGTTTCAAGGGCTCTTGCACGTGATCGAGTCATGGGTCCGGTAGGCATTTGATGAGACGATGGTAGGTCCATGGGGTTGACCTTGGGATGCTCCGCATAAGCTAGTCTCAATAGGAAAGTGACTCAAAATGGGCTAGGGGTTAACAATGCAATGGCAAGGGAATATACAATGGAGGGATACCATGATACCAAGATGATATGGAGGTTACCGTCTGTGTCGATGATGAGTGGCTGTGATCTTGATGGAGATACCAAGATGATGGATACTCGTCCCTAAGTAGCCGAAACACCTTAGGAAAAGGAAAAACCGCGAACTCAAAATCTCAAATGTGAAAATGGTGGTAGTGGGATGCGGTGGTGGTGTTGCGGAAGCTCAATGGGGTTACGGTAATGCAATGATGGGTTATGCGAGTAGGCAATGCGGAAGTGGAGGGGTGTTGGGTTATGTGAGTCAGAGTTGGAAGCACAGTCCCTAAGTAGCCGAAACACCTTAGGAGACACAACTCACAACACAAACAAAATTGGGTTAGGTTGGGGTGGCAAAAGTGTATGGTGGGTAAGCCTATGCGGAAGTGGTGGTGGTGGTTGATGAGGAAGCAACCATCCCTAAGTAGCCGAAACACCTTAGGAGACTCAAGTCACAACTCAAACAACCGCTAATGCTACGGGGAACAAAATTGGTTAGGTTGCGGAAGTCGGTGGTGGTGTAGCGGATGATGTAGTGGAAGCCCCAGGAAAAAGATGTCAAAATTCCAAATATTTGATGGTGTCAAAAGGTGGTGAAACCAAGGTGAGGTCCTCGGGCACGTCGATAGCTTCAAAACGAGCCAAAGAACACTCAAATTGGAGTTCGGAGTGAAAAGTTGTGATGAATACGGTGAAAGAGGCTGATGCTGAAATTCTGTGTAATGTTTCGGGTTAGGCCGGAAGTTCCGGGCCTAGGGCCGGAAGTTCCGGGGGGTGGCAGGAAGTTCCGGGGGTCGCGGAAAAAGTGCGGGGAGTCTGGGTATTTTTGAGGTAAACTTTCTGGTTAGCCCGGAAGTTCCGGGGTTAGGACGGAAGTTCCGGGGAGTCCGGAAGTTTCGGGGGTCATGGAATTTGTTCCGGGACGAACCCTAAATTCCGGATCTGAGAACGGGGCGGAAAACCTTGATTTCCCGGGGCAAAATTGAGACGATTTCGTGGATAGAAATGGGGAAAAAGGTGGGGAATGCTAGATCCACTTGAGACACAACGAATCCATGGATCAAAATCAACAAAACATCATCCAAACCAACAAATCACAAAAAATGGGGCTATTTTTGTGGGGATTTTCGAATTAGGGACAAAATCAACAAAATTAGGCTATCAAACAAAGAGGGGAGGCTCCGAAATCGTGATCAACGTGGCTCATGATACCAAGATGATGTAGGGTGGAACCATAGTGGCCCAATCTTTCACGAAAGGAGCGGATCCCGCGATGAACACGAAGAACATGAGGATGGAAACGAGGGGGAAAACACGAGAGGAACACGAGAAACCAACAAATATGATCACACATGCGCTAGATCCATGAACACAAAGGAAGATACAAGATCCGAAGTCAACAACGGACGATACAAGAGGTAACCAGTCTTCTCCGTGAGGAGGTCTTGAGTTCTTCTCCAAAAGGAGGTCTTGAATCTAAAGGGATCTTCTCCGTAGAGGCCGCAGTCTCTCTCGTGGAGTAGATCCGATGTGGAATGAGCGTAGCTCTATCTCTAAATATGAGCTAAATGAACGCTAACCCTAAAATGGTCGAGGTGGAGGAGTATATATAGTCTAGGGCCATGAAGGGGTAAGTGAGGGGCAAAACAGGTACATGGGCCTCGGCCCAGACACTCTGCACGCCGGCAGGCCGGAAGTTCCGGGCAGGGACGGAAGGTCCGGGCTCCGGAAGTTCCATGTGGGTTCCGGTGTAAGCCGAGAGTTGGCGCGGCGCAGGCTATGCTGGAGTCCGAGGGCCGGATGGTCCGGGCAAAGTTCCAGGCAGGTTCCGGGCTGATCACAGATTTGGCACGCCCGGGCATTGTCTGGAGTGGCGAGGGCCGGAGGTTCCGGGCTGGCCGGAAGGTCCCGGGGCCGGAGGTTCCGGGCTGTGGCCGAAAGGTCCGGGCCTGGCAGAAATTCTACACAAGTCTTGACGCCGGTTGTTCCTTCTCCTTGAGTCCTTGATTCCTGAGAACATGTAGTGTCTTGGCATTAGTTAGCAACCATGTCTCGGAAGAATGGAAAGGGAAACGACTTAGGAACGAGTTCACCTTGTGTCCAATGGCGTATGCTCGAGGTCGAGGTCTCGTCGTAGTGTACATGGGGATGATCGTAGGATGCTCCGCATCATCTTACATGCGGAAAGGGAAGATTCGGAAAGGAGTGAGTTCACCTTAGGTCCAAAGGTGTATGCTTGAGTGTACATGGGGATGATCGTAGGATGCTCTGAATCATCAAGACCTCCTCACGGAGAAGACCGTTACCATTGTATCGTCCCTAGTTGATCGTGTACCGTGTATCGTTCCATGTATCCGAGGATCTATGATGTAGGGTACAACCCTAGTGGCCCGATCTTTCACGAAAGGAGCGAATCCTGCGATGAACATGAAGAACACAAGGAGGGAAACAAAGGGAAAATCACGAGGGGGACACAAGAGAACACTGAAACCAACAAGAACAAGTCACACATGTGCTAGATCCATGAACACAAAGGAAGATACAAGATCCAAAGTCAACAATGGATGATACAAGAGGTAACCGGTTCTTCCCCGTGAGGAGTTCTTGAATCCACAAGGGGAGCTTCCCGTGAGGGGTCTTGAATCCAAGGTGGATCTTCTCCGTAGAGGGGCCGCGGTCTCTCTCATGGAGTAAATCCGATATGGATGAGCGAAGCTCTATCTCTCAAATGAGCTATCACAACGCTAACCCTAAAATGTAGGTGGAGGGGGAGTATATATAGTCTAAGGGGCGAAGGGGTACATGGACCTTGGCCCAGAAGCACTGCACGTAGGTAGGGAGGGACGGCTGTCCGGGCGTTGGGCCGGATGTTTGGGGCTTCACGGGGAGGCGGATGTCCGGGCTGGCAGGACGGATGTCCGGGCTGACAGAGCTGTTCACGATGCTCTCTGGAATGGCTTGTACGGATTTCCGGGGCGAGGCCGTATGTCCGGGTGTTGGCGAGGCGCCGGATGTCCGGGGCCTGTAGCACTTCGGCTGTAGGGCTGCTGCTGTTGTTGATATCTTCAGGGGCCGAATGTCCGGGCCAGGGCCGAATGTCCGGGTCCTGGGAGATGTCTCTGTCTTCTTCCGTCGTCACTTCCATGCTTCCCTCGCGGATGGTGTAGTTGTTCCTTGGAGCTTGCACTCCTCCTCGTCGTCCGTAGTTTTCCGACGATACCTATGCATGCACACGAGAGGGGTGTCAAGCAGTATACCATCCTCGAAGGGGTCAAGTGAGCACGTGTAAAGGAGATGATTCACCTTTGTGTATGTCAAGTAGATGTCGCACGTGTCACTCGCCAAATGGACTCTTGACATGGTGATGTCCATAGGATGCTCCGCATCATCTCCCCTCCCTTGAGAAAGATCTGACCTCAGATCGAAATCCAAATCACCATGGGAAAGAGATGGTGTCGCCGTGTAGGAGTGGTCGATCACCAAGTTCTCGTCATCTTGGGCACTCTCCAATGTCGCACCATCTTGGGATTCCTTCAAAAGTAGCACAGACAACAAACACTTCGAAAAACAAATGTGGTTAACGTTAGTGCAAAACCAAGCATTCGATAGGTGAGTCACCAAACAAGTGTCGTCATCATTCAAAGCATATGGTTTGACAAAGGATTGTGACATGGCATATAAGCATATAAATTGAGCACAATCAAAGATATCATGGGGACAAGCATGTAAATGTGAGGTAGTGATGCAAATGTGTGTGACAAGAGAATAAGCATCTACCTCAAGATCATAGCAAGCATGGGCAAATTGCTCAATGAAAGGTCTATGGTAGGCATAGGAATCATTCACAACACCAAATAAAATGAAGTGTCTAAACACATGGGTCAAGTGCAAGACAATCCAAGCATAATGTGCATTGGGTGTAGTGAATATCATGTGGCACTCAACACAATGGAAATAGCAATTGTTCATCATGTGTGAGGCAAGCAAGGCAAGCATGTAGCAGTCAATGGGTCATGGCATATGTTAATTGATGACATTGTTGCAACCAAACATGTGATAGGAGCAAGTAATCCAAGAATTGGACGCAACACACAAGGCATATATAGCATGATGCATGGAATTGTGAAAATGACAAGTGGAAGCAAGATCTCTAACATGTGCGCAAGCAAGGGGTCCAAGATGTCAAATAAGTCACATGGTGCAAGCAACACAAGTAGTATGATCCACAATATGCATGCTCATGGTTTGGGGGTTCTCAAAAGAGAAGGATATGACCTTGAAAGCATGTTCTTGTGCGTCCTTCACAATGCCAAAGTACAAGCAAGTGCGATGTAGAATCGTCATGGTAGAAGGTGGTTCACTCTCAAGAGCTCGGATTGTCAACTCACGTGATGTGGAAGTTGACACGAAGTCCAAGTATCCTACACATGCACACAACAAAAGAAAGAACATATGCGCATGGTAGATAAACACATCATCCATCATGATGGTTCTCTTCTCTCGCACATAACCATTAGAAGCACAAGTGCGTGAAGAATATGATGCAACAATGGCAATATTCATGGCACTAGGTATATGGTGCAAAGAGGTAAGATAAGCATGCTTCATAAGGAATATGTCAAAATCTCCAAATATATGTGAGAATGCTATGGGGGCAAACTCATTATCAAGACTAAAGGCATAATTGCACTCAATAGATGGCAAATCATCTGGCATGAGAGAGGCAACATATGGAGAGATATGGCAAGAAGCAATAACAATCATGTCGTGCAAACTAGTGGAGCGAAGATGCAACACACTAGAGGAAATCATGGCAATGATGTCATGTGAGTAAATAATAGGCATAGGCAATGCACATGACATATCGCAAGCACGAACACAAAGCAAGATCATAGTATAATCATAGGCATGGGGCACAAAGCACATATGGCAATAACAAGTTATATCTCCACCAAGCTTGCAAATACACATAGAAGTACTAGAATAAATCATCATGTGTAATGCAAAGCATGGGTCACAAATGCATGGCAAAGGCATAGGAATGAGCATATCATGCAAAGTGAACATGGCAACATGGGCATATAATATGTAATGGACAATAACCCATACCCAAGTGAGGTCCAAGTAGAAGAAATGCGCGAAGAGAGTGATGGGAAAGGCAATCCATGGGATTCCATGTCATCATTGCTCTCTAGAGCTCGTTTTGTCAACTCATGGGATTGCAAGGTTGACAAGTATTCATGGGTACCTACACAAAAGAAACACAAACAAAAGAAATTGTGTGTGTGAAAGTTAGCACAAGATAAGCGTTGCTCAAAGAAATTTGATGCATGGTATAAGAACATGTCATCCATCATGAAAGAATAGTTATTATGTATAACACGATGGGGATGCAAATTGAGAATACAAGTATAAGGATCATGCCATGGATGGGAGTGATCAAAATCTCCTAAAATGTATGAGGAAACTATGGGGGTCTCCTCATGAGCAATGTTGGAAACATCATCTGGAGAAAATGGACAACATCCAAAACAATACATATCCGAAGCTAGGTGGTCATGGCATGGCATATGCGACAAAGGATGCAAAGGGAGCATATCAATACCATCACAAGAAAAACAAATGCCAATAACCATGGGCTTGTCATCTATGCCATAAGTGCAAATTGGGTTAATCTTAATGGCATATGCATAGTCACTATGAAGAGATTGCAAATATGACATGTGGTCGATCTCATGCATAGCATATGACAAGTCAAGCGGATTGGCAAACATGATGTGACCGAGAGAATTAGCACAAGAAATCCTATGTAACATGGCATCACAACTAATAGGCTCCACATGGCAATCATCATACTCATCATAAATGGGTAAATCATCGCATGGGGAAGTCACACTAGCATGAAGCATGGAAATAGGTTGATCAACATCATGCAAGCAATCAACGTCAAGAATGTCCACTAGTGGGACTAGAGCATCACCTTCACCAATGTTACCTTTGTCATTCCACTCATGTGGTGTAGGTGAGGTGGGAAAGACCAAATGGTGGTCATCTTCATCTTGATGGAACCATGTGGGGGGGTGCATCACATTCCACCATGGCCATCGTCTTGTCCAAAGGTAGGATGAAGTTGTCGAGAATTGGCCGTCATCGTATAAGAGACCTAGCACTAAATGAGAAGACACAATAGAGGTAGAGGTCAAGTCGATAGTGTTGAAAGTGACCACACTTGACCTATCAACTATCTCACTCTCTCTACGTGGTGGTTCACTCACTCCCTCAATGTAGGTGCACTCAATCTCACCTATGGTGGAGTCCCTCATCACACTCAAGTGGTGGGGGTTGTGGTTCTCCTCACATGGGAATTGTGGAAACACATCATATATGGGGCTAGTGGTGAAATCACTCTCACTCTCAATATGGTGGCTAAAGTCACTCAAGTCATTGATAGAGGCAAAGGTGTCCCGATGTTTCGATGAGATGGTGGCTATCGTTTCTGTGGGAGTCGACCTTGACGATCCGACTACGAATGTGCGAGACGTCGCGCCTTAGCAATCGCTAAACCAACTTCCGAGGGGTTATTGACCACGCCGGAGCACGATCAACCTGACCACGAGGGTCTGTTTCCTACAAGCGAACGAAGAACAAGCAAGAAACTGAGATTGCAATCCGGATATTGCGAATATAAGATGAAAGCTTTATTGATCAAGGTGGGGTTCTATGACGTCTTGGTCTGGTCGTTGGACACAAACGAAGTATGAGGAGTTGCAGCTATGGCGAACTTTTAATCTAAACAAAACCCAAAGTCTAAACGATGCCCTACGGGCTATATATATGGAGGAGAGAGGGGGAATTTTGTGGCCCTTGGTGGAGGGGTCCGAAACCAACCCTAACTCTTGTTTCCCCACAAATACGGACTCTAAAAACAGCCTATACTTAAGTACTTCGAAAATACGTGGGCCTGGCCGAATAATAAGGTGACGCAGCACCTAGAATAGCCCCTGTACGAAATTTATGAAGTGGCATCTTGTATATTTCGTCCCATGCTTCATGCACTCATTATGGTGGCTTCAGAGTCATGGAATCATCACTTGTAACTCCGTTCATGTTCCCCTTGCGCATGCCATCATCTCCATGCTTGAACTTGCTCCAAGGTTCATCTTTATTGTCCAAGCTAGGCCCTTCATTTGTAAGAAAAACAAATGTATCCAATTTAGGCAGCATCATATTCTCATGAACATTAGAATCGTTACCAAGAGATGAAAGTACCTGATAATTCAATTGGCGTGTGCGAGCTCTAGTAATTGGTCCAGTATGTATAGCAGCAGGGGCTGTGGGTGTAACAATGGTATTGATGTCCTCATCAGTCATCACATGTCGCTATGGTCGAAGGGAAAATCCCATGCTCAACCATCTCGTTGTTGTCGTCGTGGATGAAGGCCTAAGATGGCACATCATCACTCTCGCCTCCTAAGATGGAAGCATCATCCTTGCTCGCCACCTTGTCGCTCGCCTCCAAAGCTTGGTCCTTGAGGGTCTCCGTAGTTGTACTCGTCGCTGCACCGTCTTGAAAAAGAGTCATGGAGGACTCGGCATCATCAATGCCACAAAGAGGGATGGCGGTCAAGTCGAACTTGGGAGCATCGTCTTGGAGCTCGTCGGGCTTGGACATCGTGGTGGTACTAGCCTCATGCTCGTTCTCATCGAGCTTGGTCGTCACGAAGTGAGCTTGGGGTGGAGAAGCTTTGGCCTTCATGAGTTCTTGTTCCGCCTTGAGAGCACCAATGTAGTTGTCCTCGAGCGACTTGTATTTCTCGAGGAAGATCATCTTGGAGATGTCGTTGTGCAATCCCATCATGAAGTGGAACTTCATAGAAATGGGGTCGTCCACGCCGGCTCGTCGCAAGGCAATCTTCATCTCCTTGAAGTACTCGTTGATGGACTTGGATCCTTGGATGGTGTTCTCTAATTGGCGTTGAAGTTGTTCCGTGTAGGTTGGAGGCACAAACTCTCGCCGCAAAGCTCTCTTCGTCTTGGGCCAACTCATGTCGTAGGTCTCCGAAGGTGTGTGAAGCTACCATATGGATGCGTAGTCGTGGAAGTTCCTTGTGGCGCACTTCACTTGATCTTCGGGAGGAACTTGATGTAGCTTGTGGTAGTCGTCCAACAAACACACCCACTCGAGATACTCCTCGGGTTCTTGAGTCCCACAGAAAGGAATCGCATGGTCGATGTCGAGGTCGTAGTAGCTCGTGGAAGTCGCGGACTTGAGCTTGGGGAGCTTCTCTTGAAATGCTTGTGGGCGAAGATGCCGTATGTCTAAAGGCGAAGATGCCTTGAAGTCGCTTGGCGAAGATGCCAAGGGAGATGGTGAAGTTATTAAGCAGTTGTTGGTGTTGAGCTCTTGACCTTCACGTCTTTGTTGGTGATGGTGTCGATGTGATCTTGAGCGTCTTCTCGAAGATGAGGACGATCGCTTGTACGACTTTTTGAGGGCTTTGATCTCCTCCATTTGAGTTTGCATCTTTGCGTCGGTGGAGTTGTTCGTGGCATCGAACTCGTCGTTGTTGTTGTAGACCGAAGATGAAATTCCTTGCCTATCCATCACTCCGAGAGAAAAATGTGAGTGGTCGAAAGAAAAGAACGAATACCAAATGTACCTTGACCGAAGATGAAAGTGGATCAATGATCACTCCAATGTGGACAAGGAAATAGCACAATTGGTACCAATTCTTGTCGGTTTCTCACACCTACACAAGTAAGGCTTATGGTGGAGCTCGGTGAGGATAGTGGCACAAAAATTTAATGCAAAATGTTAGCAAGAGTCAATAATGTTGAAAAAGATTCACAAATTCGCAAGTGAAACAAGTAGACCAATAGCAATATGTGGCACACGGAAACACACACAGAGATAGATAAATGGGGTTGTGCAACCAAGGATGAGCACAAAATGTGGAATCCACAGAAAACGCTCGTGTTGCACAACTCAAGAGAGACGCTAGCATGATTGATCTATAGGCGGATACGACACTTGTGCACAACCTATGATATGCTAAATGTATCGATGTTCTATCCCAAGTATGCTACGTATGTATGGCTCCCAGTGTTATGATCCAATGTGGTATGATGCTATGGCACTTGCTTACAAGCTTCTTTGCTCTTTCTCTTTTGCTTAAAAGCTTATTCTCCTTTCTTTTTTTTGTATGGCCACTATGCGAAATGCACAAACCAAGATAGCAATTGGGTATATACAGGAACAATCATGGGACACAAGGGATGATATGATACCAATATGATATGGTATGTATGCAATGTATGGTGTAGATCACTAATATGCACAAGTAACATTGCCAGCAATACTCAAAGCTAGTCTCGATAGGTAAGTGACGCAAAATGGGCTAGGGGTTAACAATGCAATGGCAAGAGAATATACAATGGAGGGATTCCACGATACCGAGATGATATGGAGGTTACCGTCCTTGGCGATGATGAGTGGCGGTGATCTTGATGGAGATATCAAGATGATGGAGACTCGTCCCTAAGTAGCCGCAACACCTTAGGAGACGAAAAACCGCGAACTCAAAATCTCAAATGTCAAATGTCAAATGGTGGTAGCGGGAAAGTGGTGGTGGTTGCGGAAGCTCAATGGGATTGCGAAAATGCAATGATGGGGTTTGCGAGTAGGCAATGCAGAAGTGGAGGGTAAGGTGGTGCACTATATACGATGTCGGAGTTGAAAGCACGGTCCCTAAGTAGCCGAAACACCTTAGGAGACACAACTCACAACACTAACAAAATTGGGTTAAGTTGGGGTGGCGGAAGTGTATGGTGGGCAAGCCTATGCGGAAGTTATAGTGGTGGTGGTGGTTGATGAAGAAGAAACCGTCCCTAAGTAGCCTAAACACCATAGGAGACTCAAATCACTCCTCAAGCAACCACTAATGCGATGGGGAACAAAATTGGTTAGGTTGCGGAAGTCGGTGGTGGAGTAGTGGAGGATGTGGTAGAAGCCCTAGGAAAAGATGCCAAAGTTCCAAAAATTTGCTGGAGTCAAATGGTTTTGGTAGTATTTCATTGGAAGGGGGATGTCAAGAGCTTTTCAACAAGCTAAAGAACATCAAAAACGGACTCCGGATGAATTAGTTATGGACAAAACGGTGAAACGGGGAAGCTGAAATGTACAGGGGCCGGACATCCGGGGGTGGGGGCTGGATATCCGGGGGCTGATGTCCAGAACCGTGCGGGTTTTATGCTCCAGGAGCCGGATGTCCGACTTGGGGCCCGGATGTCCGGCCTGAGGACCGGATGTCCGGCCCGACGATTCCAGATCTCGATTGGGACATCAAAACTCGATTTGGCGGCGGAAATAGATGATGTAGGGTAGAAGCCTAGTGGCCCGATCTTTCACGAAAGGAGCGGATCCCGCGAAGAACACAAGGAACACGAGGGGGAAAACGAGGGAAATGATGAGGGGAACATGTGAGAATCACTCAACCAACAAGAAATAGTCACACATGTGCTAGATCCTCGAAACACAAAGAGATACACGATCGAAATCCAACAAAGGACGATACATAGGGTAACCGGTTCTTCTCCGTGAGGAGGTCTTGAACCAACAAGAAATAGTCACACATGTGCTAGATCCTCGAAACACAAAGAGATACACGATCCAAATCCAACAAAGGACGATACATAGGGTAACCGGTTCTTCTCCGTGAGGAGGTCTTGAATCCACAAGGGGATCTTCCCGTAAAGGGGTCTTGAATCCAAGGTGGATCTTCTCCGAAGAGGGGCCGCCGTCTCTCTCAAGGAGTAGCTCCGATATGGATGAGCGAAGCTCTATCTCTCAAATGAGCTATCACAACGCTACCCTAGAAAGGAGGAGGTGGAGGAGTATATATAGTCTAGGTCCACGAAGGGGTAAGTGAGGGGCGAAAGGGTACATGGGCTTCGGCCCTAGTGTCTGCACGCAGGCAGGGTCGGAAGTTCCGGGGATGGCTGAAAGGTCCGGGCGCCGGAGGTTCTGGGCGAAGGTCCGGGCAGGGTCCGGGCTATCCAGAGAGTTGGCACGCTCTCGGACGGCTTCGGTGCAGCAAGGCCGTAAGCTCCGGGATGGCCGGAGGTTCCCATGGCCGGAAGTTCCGGGGTTTCCAGAAGCTTGTCCAGGCTTCTACTTCCTTCTCTTCCACGCTTCCCTTGCGGATGGTGTAGTTGTTCCTTGGCGCTTGCACTCCTCCTCGTCATCCGTGAAGCTCCGACAATACCTATGCATGCACGATGAAGCGTCAAGTAGTATACCAGCCTCGAAGGGGTCAAGTGAGCACGTGTAAAGGAGAGGATTCACCTTTATGTATGTGAAGTAGATGTCGCATGTGTCACTTGCCGAATGAACTCTTGACATGGTGATGTCCATAGGATGCTCCGCATCAATAGATGAATTTGGGGGCAAAATCGATGGGAATTCGAGGATGGAAAGTGGGGACAATTGGGGATATGCTAGATCCACTCGAAACCAAGCAAATCTACGGATCAAAATCAACAAAACCTCATCAAACCAACAAATCACACAGAAAATTGTTGCTATTTTTGGTGGGGATTTTTGAATTTAGGACGAAATCAACAAAATTAGGCTAGAAAACACAACGGGGAGGCTCCGAAATCGTGATCAACGTGGCTCATGATATCAAGATGATGGTATCAAGAGACAAGCTGGCTCTGATCCAAGATGATGTAGGGTAGAACCCTAGTGGCCCGATCTTTCACGAAAGGAGCGAATCCCGCGATGAACACGAATAACACGAGGAGGGAAACGAAGGGAAAATCACGAGGGGAACACAAGAGAACACTCAAACCAACAAGAACAAGTCACACATGTGCTAGATCCATGAACACAAAGGAAGATACAAGATCCAAAGTCAACAACGGATGATAGCAGAGGTAACCGGTTCTTCTCCGTGAGGAGGTCTTGAATCCACAAGGGGATCTTCCCGTGAGGGGTCTTGAATCCAAGGTGGATCTTCTCCGTAGAGGGGTCGCGGTCTCTCTCATGGAGTAGATCCGATATGGATGAGCGAAGCTCTATATCTCAAATGAGCTATCACAACGCTAACCCTAAAACGAAGGTGGAGGGGGAGTATATATAGTCTAAGGGGCGAAGGGGTACATGGGCCTCGGCCCAGATGCACTACACGTAGCCAGGGAGGGCCGAATGTCCGGGCGTCGGGCCGGATGTCCGGGGTTTCACGGGGAGCCGGATGTCCGGGTTGGCAGGCCGGATGGCCGGACTGACGGAGCTGGTCACGGTGCTTTCTGGAATGGCTTGTCCGGATTTCCGGGGCGAGGCCGGATGTCCGGGTGATGTGGAGCATCCCAAGGCCATCCCATGGACCTACCATCGTCTCATGAAGTGCCTAGTGGACCTATGACTCGATCATGTGCAAGAGCTCTTGAAACCGAGGTGACATCTCTCCTCTCACAATTCCACTTTGATGCATATGAAGCATGGCTACTACCTCATATGGATACTTTCTGCATACTCAGGTACAATGGAGAAGCTAAGGAGCAAGGACAAGAAGAAGAGGAAGATGGAAGAGAAGACGGAGAAGAAGGAGGGCTGAAGGAAAAGTCCTAGCCACCGGACGACCGGCCGGCACCAGACGTCCGGCGCTTGAAGCGTCAGCCGAGCCCCATCGAGCGGACGTCCGGTCCAGACCAGCCGACCGGTGCCCCTGCACCCGAGGCCAATGAGCGGACGTCCAGCCCCGACCGGACGCCCGGCGCGACCGCACTCGAGGCAACATCAGCGGAAGTCCGGAGCCTCCGGACGTCCGGCACCCCCATCACAGAACGGAACCAGCGGACGACCGAACGACACCGGGCGTCCGGCAGCTCCGGAGACACCGGACGACTGGTCCCCAGCGGACGTCCGGTACCTGTCTGCGCACAATGTTCGGGCCCGAGGCCCATGTACCCCTTCACTTCGCCCCCATTTGCACTTAGACAATAAATAGACCCCCCCATTCATCCTAGCTAGGTCAGCATTGGTTTAGCTCACTTTGGAGATAGAGCATTGCTCATCCATAACGGATCTACTCCACGAGAGAGACCGCGGCCCCTCTACGGAGAAGATCCACCTTGGATTCAAGACCCCTTTTATGGGAAGATCCCCTTGTGGATTCAAGACCTCCTCACGAAGAAGAACCGGTTACCTTGTATCGTCCCTAGTTGTCCGTGGATTCGTGTATCGTTCTATGTACTCGAGGATCTTGCCCATGTGTGACTTATTCATCTCGGTTTAGTGATTTGCTCTTGTGTTTTCCTTCCGTTCTTCCCCATGTTCTTCGTGATTTCCCCGGGATCCGCTCCTTTCGTGAAAGATCGGGCGATTAGGGTCTCTACCCTACATCATCTTGGTATCTAGAGCAAGGTTGATCACGATTTCGGAGCCCCCTCTTCTTTTTCTAGCTTGATTTTGTTGTTTTTCGTCCTAATCCAAAAATCCCCACAAAAATAGCCCAATATTTTTTCTTGTGTTTTGTGAGTTTTGATGATGGTTTGTTGGTTTTGATCCGTGAATTTGTTGTGTTGCAAGTGGATCTAGCCTTCCCCCACCATCTCCACCTCGAAATCCCTCCGAAAATCCCCATATTCCGCCCAAAACCGCCTCCCAGGTCTGAAATTTCACGTTGACCCAGACCCACCGGACGACTGTCACTTTACCGGACGTCCGGCGACCCAGGAAGCACCGAACGTCCGACCTTACCGGAGGACCGGTGACCGGACATCCGTCCATTTCCGGACGACTGCTACTCTGAAACTGATTTCGCTCAAAAAAAAGTTCCGCTTCCACCAATTCATCCGCTACACCATCACCGACTTCCGCAAACATTGCCAATATCCCAACCACACCGCCACTTACCCGCTACCTACTCCGACGATTTTGCTCGCACTTGGTTTTGAGAATTTGAGTTGCGGTACCGTATCCTTTTGTGTTTCGGCTATCTAGGTACGGTTCGACATCTACATCACTGCCACTCATCTTCGCCACGGACACGTCATCAACAACGACCACCTCGACTACGACTTGTTATTCGAGCCACCATTTTGACACCATACCGGAAGCAAGACCGGTAACCTCATCTTGGTATTGGACATATCACTCTTGCCATTACATTGATAGCCATCATAGCCTTACTCCTTTGTGTTGCTTACCCATCGAGACTAGCCATTGAGTATTGCCGGCAACGAGACTTGTGCACATTAGTGATCATACTTACCATAGCATACATACATCTTTGTTGCCTATATTGGTATCATCTCTTGTGTCACAAAGTTGTCATCGCATACTCACTTGCTATCTTGCTTCGTCATGCATTGCATGAGAAAAGAGCTCAAACATCAAAGAGCCAGCCAAGCTTTTAAGCAAAGAGGAAAGATAAGCAAAGGGCTTTTAAGAAAGAACCATAGCATCATACAACATTAAGATTGTCATACTCAATCATCTTGGATCATATCATAGCAACACATTGCATAAAACATATTAGGGATAGAAGTCGTTGCATTTTTGCTAAGTAGGTCGTGCACAAGTTCTTGTATCCGCCTATCGTGCAATCGTGCTAGCGTCTCTCTAGTGTTGTGCAACAAGAGCATTTTTGTGGATTCCACATTTTGGCTCACCCTTGGTTGCCCAACCCCACTTATCTATTTGCGTGTGTGTTTCCGTGTACCGTATATGCTTGGTCTACTTGTTACATTGCATCTTGCGAATCTTTTCCAACATTATTGAATCTTACTTACATTCACATTAAAAATTGTGCTACCATCCTAACCAAGCTCCACCATAAGCTTTTACTTGTGTAGGTGTGAGAAACCGATGAGAATTTGTACCAATTGGGCTATTTCCTTGTCCTACATTGGAGTGATCATCGATTCACTTTCAACTTCGGTCAAGGTACATTTGGTATTCGTTCTTCTCTTTCTACCACTCACATTCTTCTTGGAATGATGGATAGGCCAAGTACTTCTACCAACCCACTCTTCACAGAGCAAGACGACGACATGAACTCCTTCGTCACCAAGAGTCACCTCTTTGGTGCACAACGTGCTTTGCATCAAGAGCAACAAGCTATGAGTGAACGCATCGACAACCTTGCCGCCGACTTGTGAATTTCCGAGCAACGTACAAGGGACTACTAAGACCACAAGCTCAGCGATCACAAGAAAGATAATGACGCAAGGATGGACGAGATTCGCGCTTTGTTGCTCAACCGCTCTTCTTCCTCTTCAAGAAGGAGCTGTTCAAATCACCATTCCGACTTTACCCTCTCTGGCTCAAGTACACCGTCGTCGAACACTCTTCGTCGAGCCGCGTGCACTGACCGTCAAGCAAACCTCAATCCACTTCGCGACACCGACTATCAAGAGCATCGACGACATCAAGCCGAAGAAGCCTTTGCGCTAGCTCGACAACGGCAACAACAACGCCAACATGAAGAGGAAGAACGCGCGCGTCCACACCAAAATGCACAAGATGCCGAGGCTCAACGTCAAGAACAACAACTCCATGACGCTCAAGCACTTGAGGCGCAACAAGCTCTACGCGATGCGAGTCAAGCCGTTGCCGACTGAGGCCGACAAGCCCGTGAACAAGAGGAAGCACTTCGCGAAGAAATTCAAGAACGACAATTTCAAGATCGCATGCATCGTCTAGTTCCTCCTCGAGCTCGATGTGCTCCTCCACAAGCTCGCCAAGACCATCAAGTTCATCAAGAGCATGACGACAATGGGAATCCTCCGCGGCAAGAGCAACACGAGGTTGACAACCCTCCGCGTCAAGAGCACCATGAGTTGAACAATCATCTACAACATGGGCGCCATCATCCCCGACCCCAACACAATGAAGAGCAACGCTACGGCAAGCTCAAGTTCATCATGCCCAAGTTCAACAGAAGCAACGATCCCGAAGAATACCTTTCATGGGCATTGAAAGTTGACAAGATCTTCCGTTTGCACAATTATGAAGAAGAGAAGGAGATTGCAATGGCATCCCTTGAGTTCCAAGACTATGTCCTCATTTGGCGGGAACAAATCATAGAGCGCCACGAGGCAAGAGGTGAACCACCCATCACTATTTGGGCACAAATGATGGATGTCATGAGAGCACGCGTCGTGCCTACCTACTACAACCTCGACCTCTTCAAGAAACTCTAACGACTCAAGCAAGGAACCAAGAGCGTTGAAGAATACTACAAGGAGATGGAGATTGCAATGATAAGGGCCAATGTCACGGAAGACGATGAACAAACAATGGCACGCTTCTTGAATGGCCTCAACCACCCATCAAGAAGATCGCCGACTTCCAACCATACTCAAACCTCATCGAGCTAGTGCACCAAGCCATCAAAGCGGAACGACAAGTGCAAGATGATTTCAAGTATTCCAAGTTCTCGTCCAAGACCTATGGCTCCTCTTATCAAGCTCCTATGACTTCGGTAACTCCTACCTCAACTAGAGAATCACCAAGTACCGGCGACAAGTCTAGGTCCAAGAAAGCTTCGTCAACCACAAGCCATCCTCCTATGACCTACTTCTAGCCGAGAGCGTCTTCATCATCTATCCCGACCGATGAGACCCTCAAGACGAGTTCCTTCGAGTGTTTCACTTGTGGAGGCCGAGGCCACAAGTCCTACGAGTGCACCATAAAGCGAACCATGGTCTTCAACAACGATGGCACTTATGACTCCATGAGCGAAGGCGAAATGGAAGCGCTCGAGCAAGTCGCCATTCACCGCCAAGTGAACAATAAAGAAGAACAAGTCTTTTGTGATGAAGACTCAAGTCCCACACTTGTTGTCTCCAAAGTCTTGACCCTCCAACATCACCAAGAAGAAGATCAAAGATGCAACATATTCCAACCCAAGGCCGGCATCAATGGACGATCAGTCAAGGTCATCATCGATTGAGGAAGTTGTCATAATCTCGCAAGTGAAGAACTTTGCTCGAAGATCCAATTGCCAAAGACGAAGCATCCACATCCATACAAAGTGCAATGGCTTAGCGACTCCGGCACTATCCAAGTCGAGCACCGAGTACAAGTCTCCTTCAAGATCGGCGCCTACGAAGACACCTTGGAGTGCGACGTTGTTCCAGTGACCGTTTTCATCTTCTCCTTGGACGGCCATGGCAATTCGATAGAGGAGTCGTACACAACGGCCTAATGAACCACTACATCTTCAAGATGAAGGGCAAGGAGTACGTCCTCCGTCCAATGTCGCCAAGTCAAGTGATCACCGACAAGCACGCCACCCATCATGGAGATCATAGTGAGAGAGCGAGCAACCAAAAAGGGAGTGCGCCACAATCCAAAATTGAGTGCCTCCACGATGGGCGAAAACAGGAACCTATTTCTATTTGCAACCAAACGTGAGATGAGAGGAGTGTGTGAGAACCCATCTAGTGTCCCACACTACGTCCTCGTGTGCAAGGACAATGGTGTAGGGTAGAACCCTAATCGCCCGATCTTTCACGAAAGGAGCGGATCCTGCGAAGAACGCGAAGAACACGATGTAAAACACAAGGGGAAACACAAGAGGAACACTCAAACTAACAAGAACAAGTCACACATGTGCTAGATCCTCGGGTACATAGAACGATACACGAATCCACGGACAACTAAGGACGATACAAAGGTTAGCCGGTTCTTCTCTGTGAGGAGGTCTTGAATCCACGGGGGGATCTTCTCCGCGAGGTGGTCTTGAATCCAAGTGGATCTTCTCCGAAGAGGGGCCGCGGTCTCTCTCGTGGAGTAGATCCGGATGGATGAGCGAAGCTCTATCTCTGAGTATGAGCTAAACCAACGCTAACCCTAGAAAGTTGTACGGGATAGAGTATATACAGTCTAGGTGACGAAAGGGTACACGAGCCTCGGCCCAAGTGGCTGCGCGCAGGCAGGGCCGGAAGTTCCGGGCTAGGCCAGAAGTTCCGGGCGCCGGAGGTTCCGGGGAGGGTCCGGCCTAACCAGAGAGTTGGCGCGGAGGAGATGTGCTGGCATCCAGGGGCCGGAAGGTCCAGGCCGGCCAGAGGCTCCGGGCGCCGGAAGGTTCGGGACGGGGTCCGGGCTAACCCGAGAGTTGGCACGCCTGGGATGGTTGAAGTCATCGGCGGCCGAAAGCTCCGGGTCGGCCGGAAGGTCCGGGGGCCAGAAGTTCTAGGCTGTCCAGAGTGTTGACGCCTGTCTCTTCATCTACAGTCCTCGGCTCCGAGTCTTGAGCATTGTACCGGATGACACATAGTATCTCGGATTTAGGCAGTAGCCATGTCTCACTTGAAGAGGGAGAAAACTCAAGTAGGTGTGATGTCACCTCGGATTGAATAGCACGTGCCCTAGCCCTTGTCATCGGTCCACTTGGAGCTTGGATAGTTGATGTGGCATCCATGGGGATGGTCGTGGGATGCTCTGCATCATCTCCCCTCCCTTGGGGAAGATTCGTCCTCGGATCGAGTTCCTCATCACCATGGAAGGGAGAGAGATCTTTGATGTTGAAGATGTCTCTCATGTTGTACATGTCGCGCGGGAGGTCGATCTTGTAAGCATTGTCGTTGTAGCGTGCGATCACCTTGAAGGGTCCATCTGCTCGTGGTCGAAGCTTAGACTTGCGTTCTTGTGGAAAGCGCTCCTTGCGAAGGTGTAGCCACACGAGATCACCAATGTTGAAGACCTTAGGTTGCCTGTTGATGTTGAGCTTGGTCGCAAGGCGTTGTACTTGGCGCTCGATGGTGTGTCTTGTATCTTCATGCACCTTCTTGAGATGGGTCACTCGTGCACTTGCATCCAAATTGATTCGCTCTTGGAGTGGAGGAGGTAGAATATCAAATGTCAACAAAGGGTTGAATCCGCAGACGACCTAGAAAGGGGACTTCCCGGTTGTGGAGTGTCTTGCTCGGTTGTAGGCGAACTCGGCGATGGGTAGACACTCCTCCCACTCCTTGATGTTCTTCTTGATGAGTACTCGAAGTAGAGCGGAGAGTGTTCGGTTTGTCACCTCCATTTGGCCGTCGGTTTGAGGATGGTACGCCGTATAGAAGAGTAGCTTGATTCCGAGCTTGGCGCATAGGGTCTTCCAAAAGTAGCTAAGGAACTTGACATCGCGGTCCGAGACAATTGTCTTTGGCACACCATGGAGACACAATATTTCCCTACAAAATAGATTAGCAACATGTGAAGCATCGTCTATCTTGTGACAAGGTATAAAATGTGTCATTTTGGAGAAACGGTCCACAACGACAAATAAGGAATCTTTCCCATTTCGAGTTCTAGGAAAACCAAGTACCAAGTCCATGCTAATGTCTTCCCAAGGTTGGTATGGAATCAGTAAAGGCATATAGAGACCATGAGATTGAGCTTTGGACTTAGCTTTGCGACATGTAGAACACCGGTTGGTGAAACGATTGACATCCCGAAACATCTTAGGCCAAAAGTAGCTTTTTGAGAGCGTGGCGAACGTCTTGTCGCGTCCGAAGTGTCCCATTAATCCTCCTCCATGAGATTCCTGCAAAAGCAACAAACAAAGAGAGGACTCGGGAATGCAAAGTTTGTTAGCTCTCATAAGGTAGCCATCTTTGATGTAATAGCGTTCCCAAGATGTTTTCAACAAACACATGGCATAAGGAATGGCAAAATTTGTATCATGCTCATATAAGTCTTTGATATGGTCGAAGCCAATGACATCTAACTCAAGTTGAGTGACAAGCATGCAAATGCGGGAAAGAGCATGCGCTACTATGTTTTCTTTACCCTTGATGTACTTGATGACATAGGGAAAAGACTCAATAAATTCACTCCATTTAGCATGACGCTTGTTCAATTTAGTTTGTCCCTTAAGATACTTGAGAGTCTCATGATCGGTATGAATGATAAACTCATGGGGACGAAGGTAGTGTTCCCATTCATGCAAAACACAGACCAAAGCATATAGCTCTTTGTCATAGATGGGATAATTGAGTTGCGCTCCGGAAAGTTTCTCACTAAAGTAAGCTATGGGGCGCTTCTCTTGCGTTAACACACCTCCTATGCCATTACTACTAGCATCGCAATGAATTTCAAAAGGCTTGTCGAAGTTGGGTAAAGAAAGCACGGGAGCATGAGTAAGCAAATTGTTAAGCTCATTGAATGCGGTATCTTGGGATGGTCCCCAAATAAACGGCGCATTCTTCTTGCTCAAAGCATGCAAAGGCAAAGCAATGGTGCTAAAATCCTTCACAAAGCGACGATAGAAACCCACAAGACCAAGAAAACTATGCACTTGATGCAAGTTGGTTGGTTGCGGCCAAGTCTTAATAGCATTGATCTTGGACTCATCAACATGAACACCCTTAGAAGAGACAACAAATCCTAAGAAAACGAGCTTATCAACAGCAAAAAGGCATTTCTCCATATTAGCATAGAGACGCTCTTTCCTAAGAATTTGCAAAATGGTGCGGACATGGGTGACATGCTCTTGGATAGATTTGCTAAACACAAGAATATCATCAAAGTATACCACAACAAATATACCAATGTAAGGGTGAAAGACATGATTCATGAGGCGCATAAAAGTGCTCGGCACTTCCGAAAGACCCATAGGCATGACTAACCACTCATACAAACCAAACTTGGTTTTGAATGCGGTTTTCCATTCATCACCCTCTTGTATGCAGATTTGATAGTAACCACTTTGAAGATCAATTTTAGAAAATATAGTGGTCAAGCTAAGCTCATCTAGCATATCATCTAGGCGTGGAATGGGGTACTTGTAGCGAACGGTGATAGCATTGATAGGTCTATAATCGGAGCACATGTGAAAGCTACCGTCATGTTTTGGCACAAGAATGACCGGTATGGCACAAGGGCTTAAACTTTCACGCACATGACCATGGTCTATGAGATGCTTTACTTGCCTTTGAATTTCTTTGGTTTCTTCGGGGTTGACGCGGTATGGAGCTTTGTTAGGAAATGGTGCTCCGGGGATTAGGTCGATGCAGTGCTCAATGCCTCGTAGTGGAGGTAGTCCCGGAGGTAGCTCATCTGGGAAAACATCTTAAAATTCCTGCAAAAGAGAAGACAACACTAGAGGAAGAGTGTGAGAAGTGTTAGTTTGTGATGCATTGTCCTTGCACACGAGGACGTACTGTAGGGCACTAGATGGGTTCTCACACACTTCTCTCATCTCATGTTTGGTGGCAACTAGAACTAGGTTCTTGTTTTCGGTCACCGTGAAGGCACTCAATTTGGGCTTATGGCGCTCACTCTCTTTTTGGTGGCTCACTCTCTCACCATTCTCTCCACGATGGGTGGCTTGCTTATCGGTGATCACTTGGCTTGGAGACATAGGTCGTAACACAAACTCCTTTCCTTGCATCTTGAAGCTATAGTGGTTTGTATGCCCATTGTGGACGACTCCTCTATCAAATTGCCATGGCCGTCCAAGGAGAAGATGACAAACGGTCATTGGGATGACGTCGCACTCCAAGGTGTCTTCGTAGGCGCCGATCCTAAAGGAGACTTGCACTCGGTGCTCGACTTGGATAGTGCCGGAGTCACTAAGCCATTACACTTTGTATGGATGTGGATGCTTCATCTTGGGTAATTGGAGCTTGGAGCAAAGTTCTTCACTTGCGATATTGTGACAACTCCCTCCATCGATGATGACCTTGACGGATCGTCCATTGATGCCGGCCTTGGTGTGGAATATGTGGCATCGTTGGTCTTCTCCTTGGTGATGTTGTAGAGTCAAGACTTTGGAGACAACAAGTGCGGGACTTGAGTCTTCATCACAAAAGACTTGTTCTTCTTCATTGTTCACTTGGCGGTGCATGGCGACTTGCTCAAGGGCTTCCATTTCTCCTTCGCTCATGGAATCATAAGTGCCATCATCGTTGAAGATCGTGATGCGCTTATTGGTGTACTCATAGGACTTGTGGCCTCGGCCGCCGCAAGTGAAACACTTGAGGGAACTCATCTTGACGGTCTCGTCAGTAGGGGTTGATGATGATGAAGCTCTCGGCATGAAGTTGCTCGTATTAGGATTGCTTGTAGTTGGCGAAGCTTTCTTGGAAGTCGACTTGTCGATGTTGGAAGTAGAGGGTCTTGTAGTCGGTGTTGGAGTCGTTGAAGCTTGGTTATTGGAGAAACCATAGGACTTGGATGAGAACTTGGCATACTTGAAATCATCTTGCACTTGGCGTTCCGCTTTGGTAGCTTGGTGCACGAGCTCAATGGGATTTGAGTATGGTTGGAAGTTGGCGATCTTCTTGATAGGATGATTGAGTCCATTCAAGAAACGTGCCATTGTTTGCTCACCATCTTCCGTCACATTGGCTCTTATCATTGCAATCTCCATCTCCTTGTAGTATTCTTCAACGCTCTTGGTTCCTTGCTTGAGTTGTTGGAGTTTCTTGAAGAGGTCGCGGTTGTAGTAGGTAGGCACGAAGCGTGCTCTCATGACATCCTTCATTTGTGCCCAAGTAGTGATGGGTGGTTCACCTCTTGCCTCGCGGTGCTCTATGATTTGTTCCCACCAAATGAGGACATAGTCTTGGAACTCAAGGGATGCCATCGCGATCTTCTTCTCTTCTTCATAATTGTGCAAACGGAAGATCTTGTCAACTTTCAATGCCGATGAAAGGTATTCTTCGGGATCGTTGCTTCTGTTGAACTTGGGCATGGTGAACTTGAGCTTGCCATAGCGTTGTTCTTCATTGTGTTGGGGTCGGGGATGACGACGCCCATGTTGTAGATGATTGTTCAACTCATGGTGTTCTTGACGCGGATGGTTGTCAACTTCGTGTTGCTCTTGTCGTGGAGGATTCCCATTGTCTTCATTCTCTTGATGAACTTGATGGTCTTGGCGAGCTTGTGGAGGAGCGCGTCGAGCTTGAGGAGGAACTAGACGATGCATGCGAGCTTGAAATCGTAGTTCGTGAATTTCTTCGCGAAGTCCTTCCTCTTCTTCACGGGCTTGTCGGCCTCGGTCGGCAACGGCTCGACTCACATCGCGTAGAGCTTGTTGCGCCTCAAGTGCTTGAGCGTCACGGAGTTGTTGTTCTTGACATTGACCCTCGGCATCTTGTGCATTTTGGTGTAGATGCGCGCGTTCTTCCTCTTCATGTTGGCGTTGTTGTTGTCGTTCTCGAGCTAGCGCAAAGGCTTCTTCGGCTTGACGTCGTCGGCGCTCTTGAGAGTCAGTGTCTCGAAGTGGATTAAGGTTTTCTTGATGGTCAATGCGTGCGGCTCGACGAAGAGTGTTCGATGTCGGTGTACTTGAGCCGGAGAGGGTAAAGTCGAAATGGCGACTTGAACGGCTCCTTCTTGAAGTGGAAGAAGAGCGGTTGAGCAACGAAGCGCGAAACTCGTCCATCCTTGCGTCATTCTCTTGCTGGTGATCGTCGAGCTTGTGGTCGAAGTAGTCAATGCGTTCACTCATAGCTCGTTGCTCTTGATGCAAAGCACGTTCTGCACCAAAGAGGTGACTCTTGGTGACGAAGGAGTTCATGTCGTCGTCTTGCACCATGAAGAGTGGGTTGGTAGAAGTACTTGGCCTATCCATCATTCCAAGACGAATGTGAGTGGTAGAAAGAGAAGAACGAATACCAAATGTACCTTGACCGAAGTTGAAAGTGAATCGATGATCACTCCAATGTAGGACAAGGAAATAGCCCAATTGGTACAATTCTCGTCAGTTTCTCACACCTACACAAGTAAAAGCTTATGGTGGAGCATGGTTAGGATGGTGCAAAATTTGATGCAATTGTAAGTGAGCTTCAATAATGTTGGAAAAGATTCGCAAGATGCAATGTAACAAGTAGACCAAGCATATACGGTACACGGAAACACACACGCAAAAAGATAAGTGGGGTTGTGCAATCAAGGGTGAGCCAAAATGTGGAATCCACAAAAATGCTCTTGTTGCACAACACTAGAGAGACGCTAGCACGATTGCACAATAGGCGGATACAAGAACTTGTGCACGACCTACTTAGCAAAAATGCAACGACTTCTTTCCCAAATATGTTTTATGCAATGTGATGCTATGATATGATCCAAGATGATCGAGTATAACAATCTTAATGTTGTATGATGCTATGGTTCTTGCTTAAAAGCTCTTTGCTTATCTTTCCTCTTTGATTAAAAGCTTGGTTGGCTCTTTGATGTTGGAGCTCTTTTCTCACGCGATGCTTGACGAACCAATATAGAAAGTGAGTATGCGATGACAACTTTGTGACACAAGAGATGATACCACTATAGGAAACAATGATGTATGTATGTATGCTATGGGAAGTATGATCACTAATGTGCACAAGTCTCATTGCTGGCAATACTCAATGGCTAGTCTCGATGGGTAAGCAATGCAAAGGATTAAGGCTATGATGGCTATCAATGTAATGGCAAGAGTGATACGTCCAATACCAAGATGAGGTTACTCTTGCTTCCGGTATGGTGTCAAAATGGTGGCACGAATAACAAGTCATAGTCGAGGTGGTCGTTGTTGATGACGCGTCCGTGGGGAAGATGAGCGGCGGTGATGTCGATGTCGAACCGTACCTAGATAGCCAAAACACAAAAGGAGACGCTACCGCAACTCAAATTCTCAAAACCAAGTGTGAGCAAAATCGTTGGAGTAGGTAGCGGGTAAGTGGTGGTGTGGGTTGGGATATTGGTAATGTTTGCGCAAGTCGGTGGTGGCATAGCGGATGATGTGGTGGAAGACGAAACAAAATTTGAGCGAAATCTGTTTCAGAGTAGCGGTCGTCCGGAAATGGACGGATGTCCGGTCGCCGGATGTCTGGTAGTGTCGGAAATCCGCTTATTTCAGCTCGGTGTAGAGGTTCCGGTCGTCCAATAATGGTCGGACGTCCGGTGGTTCCTGAGTCGTCGGACGTCCGGTAAGTTGCGGTCGTCCAGTGGGTCGAGGTCAACGCGAAATTGATAGGATTTCGTGGATTTTGGATGGATTTCGAGGTGGAGATGGTGGGGGAAGGCTAGATCCACTTGCAACACAACAAATTCACGGATAAAAACCAACAAAACATCATCAAAACTCAGAAAACATAAGAAAAATTTTTGGGGCTATTTTTGTGGGGATTTTCGGATTAGGACGAAAAACAACAAAATCAAGCTAGAAAAACGAAGAGGGGGCTCCGAAATCGTGATCAACCTTGCTCTAGATACCAAGATGATGTAGGGTAGAGACCCTAATCACCCGATCTTTCACGAAAGGAGCGGATCCCGGGGAAATCACAAAGAACACGAGGAAGAAGGAAGGAAAGCACAAGAGGAAATCACTAAACCGACACGAATAAGTCACACATGGGCTAGATCCTCGAGTACATAGAACGATACACGAATCCACGGTCAACTAGGGACGATACACGGTAACCAGTTCTCCCCCATGAGGAGGTCTTGATGGGGCCGCCCAAGAGGGGGTCTTGATGATCTTCTCCGCAAGGAGGTCTTGAATCCGCTTGGGGGATCTTCTCCGGTGGAGGCTCGAATCTTTGAGGAGAAGGTAACCAAGTGGATGAGCAAAGCTATCTCACAAATCTGAGGTAAACATTTGCTAACCCTAGAAACAAGGAGGGAGAGGTCTATTTATAGTCTAAGTGCAAATGGGGGCGAAAGTAGGGGTACATGGGCCTCGGCCCCGAATCTGGATGCAGCCAGGTACCGGACGTCTGCTCTGTGATGGGGGTGCCAGACGTCAGGAAACGTCGGACTTCCGCTGACTTTGGTTCGGGTGCAGGTGCGCCGGTCGTCCGGTCTGGACCGGACGTCCGCTCGTTTGCTTCCGGTGTTGGAGCACCGGTTGTCCGATCTGGACCGGACGTCCGCTCGCTGGGGCTCGGCTGATGCTTCAGGCGCCGGGCGTTCGGTCCCGGCCGGTCGTCCGATGGCTGGGACTTCTCCTTCAGCCCTTCTTCTTCTCTGTCTTCTCGTCCATCTTCCTCTTCTTCTTGTCCTCGCTCCTTAGCTTCTCCATTGGACCTGAGTATGCACAAAGTATCCATATGAGGTAGTAGCCATGCTTCATGTGCATCAAAGTGGAATTTTGAGAGGAGAGATGTCACCTTGGTTTCAAGAGCTCTTGCACGTGATCGAGTCATGGGTCCACTAGGAACTTGATGAGACGATGGTAGGTCCATGGGGATGACCATGGGATGCTCCGCATCAAATATCCTGAGGAGAGACGTGTTCCTGCTGATGTTTGTGCTTTCACTAGCTTTGCATGTGTTTGGTGGTCTGAACATTTTAGATTATATCCTATTCCAACTACTTGGGCTGCTTTGAAAACTGCTATGCGTACACGTTGGGTTCCACCATATTATCAACGTGAATTACTTCAAAAATTGCAGCGTTTAAGACAAGGAAAAAATTCTGTAGAAGAATATTATCAGGAATTACAAACTGGCATGATTAGATGTGGTATTGTTGAGGAGAAGGAAGCTATGCTTGCATGTTTTATGGGTGGATTAAATAGAGAGATTCAGACCATTCTAGAGTATAAGGAGTATACTAATATCACTCGTTTATTCCATCTTGCTTGTAAAGCTGAACGTGAAGTGGAGGATCGACAGGCATTGGCGCGAACTAACTTTTCGGCAGGTCGATCTTCATCATGGACACCACGTGCATCCTCTACTTCCACTCCATGAGCACCTCCATCAAGTGCCACCTCCAGCCGTGATACAAGAAAGCAGGCACAACAACCACTATCTGCCAAGAGCACACCTGCCGGACCTGCGAAGAGCTCTTCTTCGTCCATGGCATCAGCAGGGCACACAAGTGATATTATTTGTCGTCGTTGTAAGGGAAGAGGACATTTTGCGAGAGAATGCCAATCTCAGCGTGTGATGATTGCTACTGAGGGTGGTGGGTATGAGTCCGCTAGTGACTATGATGAGGAGACTTTGACTCTTGTTACACGTGAAGAACACGGTGGAGATGATTCTGATCATAAGACGCAATACATGGCTCCTGAAGATGCTGACAGGTATGAATGTTTAGTTGCTCAACGTGTTTTGAGTGTGCAGGTCACACAAGCTGAGCAAAATCATAGGCATAATTTGTTCCATACAAATGGAGTTGTGAAGGAACGTTCTGTTCGCGTCATCATAGATGGAGGGAGCTGCAATAACTTGGCTAGCATGGAGATGGTGGAGAAGCTATCTCTCACCACAAGACCACATCCACATCCTTACTACATCCAATGGTTCAACAACAGTGGCAAGGTTAAGGTAACACGTACTTTTCGTGTGCATTTTAGTATCTCTACATATTGATGTAGGGTAGGAACCCTATAGCCCGATCTTTCACGAAAGGAGCAGATCTCGCGAAGAACGCGAAGAACATGAGGAGGGAAGCGAGGGGAAAATCATGAGGGGAACACAAAAGAACACTCAAACCAACAAGAATGATCACACATGCGCTAGATCCTCGAATACATAAAGTAAGATACATGATCCACAATCAACTAAGGACGATACAAAGGTAGCCGGTTCTTCTCCGTCAGGAGGTCTTGTATTCACGAGAGGATCTTCTTCGTGAGGAGGTCTTGAATCCAAGTGGATCTTCTCCGAAGAGGCCGCGGTCTCTCGCAAGGAGAAGATCTGATATGGATGAGCGTAGCTCTATCTCTCAAATGAGCTATCACAACTCTACCCTACAAAGGAGGAGGTGGAGGAGTATATATAGTCTAGGTCCACGAAGGGGTAAGTGAGGGGCGAAAGGGTACATGGGCTTCGGCCCGAGTGTCTGCACGCAGGCAGGGCTGGAAGTTCCGGGGACGACCGGAAGGTCCGGGCGCCGGAGGTTCCGGGTGAAGGTCCGGCAAAGGTCCGGGCTATCCAGAGAGTTGGCACACTCTCGGACAGCTTCGATGCGTCGGGGCCAGAAGTTTCGGGACGGCTGGAGGTTCCGGGGGCCGGAAGTTTCGGGCTTTCTAGAAACTTGTCCAGGCTTCTTCTTCCTTCTCTTCCATGCTTCCCTCGCGGATGGTGTAGTTGTTCCTTGGCGCTTGCACTCCTCCTCGACATTCGTGAAGCTCCGACAATACCTATGCATGCACGATGGAGGGTCAAGTAGGATACCATCCTCGAAGGGGTCAAGTGAGCACGTGTAAAGGAGAGGATTCACCTTTATGTATGTGAAGTAGATGTCGCACATGTCACTTGCCGAATGAACTCTTGACATGGTGATGTCCATAGGATGCTCCGCATCATCCCCTCACCCTTGGGAAAGATCCGACCTCGGATTGAAATCCAAATCACCATGGGAAAGAGATGGCGTCGCCGTGTAGTAGTGGTCGATCAGCAACTTCTCGTCATCTTGAAGCTTGAAATGGGCACTCTCCAATGTCGCACCGTCTCGTGATTCCTTCAAAAGGATGAAGGATAACAAACACTTGGAAAAACAAATGCGGTTAGCGTTAGTGCAAAACCAAGCATTCAAGAGGTGATTCACCCAACAAGTGTTGTCATCAAGCATATCATATGGTGTGACAAAGGATTGTGACAAGGCATGTAAGCACATAAATTGAGCACAAAGAAGGACATCATGGAGAGAAGCATGTGAATGTGAGATAGTGATGCAAATATGTGTGACAAGAGAAGAAGCATCTACCTCAAGTTCATAGTAAGCATTCACAAATTTCTCAATGAAAGGTCTATGGTAGGCATAGGAATCGTTCACAACACCAAAAAAATGAAGTGTCTAAACACATGGGTCAAGTGCAAGACAATCCAAGCATAATGTGAATTGGGTGTAGTGAATATCGTGTGGCACTCAACACAATAGAAAGAGCAATTGTTCATCATGTGTGAGGCAATCAATTCAAGCATAGTAATTGAGTCGTGCAAGCTAGTAGTGCGAAGATGCAACATACTAGAGGAAATCACGGCAATCATGTCATGTGAGCAAATAATAAGCATAGGCAATGCAGATGACATATCGCAAGCACGAACATAAAGCAAGATCATAGTATAATCATAGGCATGGGGCACAAAGCAAATATGGCAATAACAAGTTATATCTCCACCAAGCTTGCAAATACACATACAAGTAGTAGAATCAATCATCATGTGTAATGCAAAGCATGGGTCACGAATGCATGGCAAAAGCATAGTAATGAGCAGAACATGCAAAGTGAACATGGCAAGATGGGCATAGAATATGTAGTGGACAATAACCCATAGCCAAGTGAGGGTCATGTAGAAGAAATGTGCGAAGACTTCGTGTGAAGAGAGCGGTGGGAAATGCAATCCATGGGATCCCAAGTCATCATTGCTCTCTAGAGCTCGTTGTGTCAACTCGTGGGATTGCGAGGTTGACAAGAATTCATGGGTACCTACACAAAAGAGACACAAACCAAAGAAATTGTGCGTGTGGTAGATGTACACATCATCCATCATGATGTGTATGTGCACGTGTGAGTTAGCACAAGATAAGCATCCATCAAAGAAATTTGATGCATGGTATAAGAACATGTCATCCATCATGAAAGAATAGTTATTATGTATAACATGATGGGGATGCAAATTGAGCATACAAGTATATGGCACAACAATAGCATGTTTATTCATGGGAAGCATATTGTGCACATAAGTATGAGGATCATGCAATGGATGGGAGTGATCAAAATCTCCTAAAATGTATGAGGAAACTATGGGGGTCTCCTCATGAGCAATGTTGGAAACATCATATGGAGAAAATGGACAACATCCAGAACAATGCATATCCGAAGCTAGGTGGTCATGGCATGGCATATGAGATAAATGATGCAAAGGGAGCATATCAATATCATCACAAGAGAAACAAATGCCAATAACCATGTGCTTGTCATCTATGCCATAAGTGCAAATTGGGTTAATTTGAATGGCATATGCATAGTCACTATGAAGAGATTGCAAATATGACATATGATGGATCTCATGCATAGCATATGACAAGTCAAGCGGATTGGCAAACATGATGTGACTGAGAGAATTAGCACAAGAAATCCTATATAACATGGCATCACAACTAATAGACTCCACATGGCAATCATCATACTCATCATAAATTGGTAAATCATCGCATGGGGAAATCATACTAGCATGAAGCATGTCAATAGGGGGATCAACATCATGCAAGCAATCAATGTCATGAATGTCCACTAGTGGGACTAGAGCATCACCTTCACCTATGTTACCTTGTTCATTCCACTCAAGTGGTGTAGGTGAGGTGGGAAAGACCAAATGGTGGTCAAGATCATCATTGTGATGGAACCATGTGGGGGGTGAATCATATTCCACCATGGCCATCGTCTTGTCCAAAGGTAGGACGAAGTCGTCGAGAAGCGGCGCATCATCATATAAGGGACCTAGCACCAAATGAGAAGACACAATAGAGGTAGAGGTCAAGTCATTAGTGTTAAAAGTGGCCTCACATGACCTATCAACTATCTCACTCTCTCTATGTGGTGGCTCACTCACTCCCTCAAAATAGGTGCACTCAAACTCACATATGGTGGAGTAACTCATCTCACTAAAGAGGTCGGGGTTGTGGCTCTCCTCACATGGGAATAGTGGAAACACATCATATATGGGGCTACTGGTGAAATCACTCTCACTCTCAATATGGTGGCTAAAGTCACTCAAGTCATCACATGTCGCCGTGGTCGAAGGGAAAATCCCATGCTCAACCGTCTCATAGTCGTCGTCGTGGATGAAGGCCGAAGATGGCACAACATCACTCTCGCCAGGCCGAAGATGGCACATCATCACTCTCGCCTCCTAAGATGGAAGCATCATCCTTGCTCTCCACCTTGTTGCTCGCCTTCAAAGCTTGGTCCTTGAGGGTCTCCGTAGTCGCACTCGTCGCCGCACCGTCTTGAAAAAGAGTCATGGAGGACTCAGCATCGTCAATGCCACAAAGAGGGATGGCGTCGAACTTGGGAGTAGCATCTTGGAGCTCGTCGGGCTTGGACATCGTGGTGGTACTAGCCTCATGCTCGTTCTCATGGAGCTTGGTCGTCGCGAAGTGAGCTTGGGGTAGAGAAACTTTGGCCTTCATGAGTTCTTGTTCCGCCTTGAGAGCACCAATGTAGTTGTCGTCGAGGGACTTGTAGTTCTCGACGAAGATCATCTTGGAGATATCATTGTGCAATCCCATCATGAAGTGGAACTTCATCCAAATGGGGTCATCCACGCCGGCTTGTCGCAAGGCAATCTTCATATCCTTGAAGTACTCGTCGATTGACTTGGATCCTTGGATGGTGTTCTCCAATTGGCGTTGAAGTTGTTAGGTTGGAGGAACAAACTCTCGCTGCAAAGCTCTGTTCGTCTTGGTCCAACTCATGTCGTAGGTCTCCGAAGGTGTATGAAGCCACCATGTGGACGCGTAATCGTGGAAGTTCCTTGTGGCGCACTTCACTTGATCATCGGGAGGGATTTGATGTAGCTTGAGGAAGTCTTCCATCAAACGCTCCCACTCGAGATACTCCCTGGGTTCTTGAGTCCTGTAGAAAGGAATCGTGTGGTCGATGTCGATGTCGTTATAGCTCGTGGAAGTCGCGGACTTGAGCTTGGGGAGCTTCTCTTGAGCGTAGTCTTGAGGTGCTTGTTGGCGAAGATGCCATATATCCGAAGGCGAAGATGCCTTAGTGGTTGGTGTAGCCGTAGCTCCGTCTTGGTGGTGCTTGTCTCGCGGTCTTCTCTTGTGGTCATGAAGTTTGGACTTGGCGTGAAGTAGGGCTTGTAGTGACTTGTAGGTAGGCGCATCCCGAGCATCTTCATGATGATGTTGTCGTTGTCGTGCTTGAGCTCGATGTAGATGTGGTTCGTCATTGTCGTGCACAAGTTTCTTGGAGGTGGCTTGCCCTTCCTGACGAGGTGGATCACAAACATGATGGTGGTCGCCATGGAGATGTGGACGAGGACGACTTGCGCTTGCCTTATTTTTGCGCTCCGAAGACTTGTGACTTGAACATCGCTGCCTTGAGGATGATGAAGGGGAAGAACGGTTGATCAACAAGGTCCGAATCTCCTCCATCCTTGCATCTTGCTCCTCCTTTTGTGCGGAAAGCTTGTTGTTGATGTAGTTGTACATGCTGTCGTTGTTGTGGAAGATCGGAGATGAAATGCCTTGCCTATCCATCACAAGATTCGAGCCAATATGAGTGGAGAAAGAGAAGAATGAATACCAAATGTACCTTGACCGAAGTTGAAAGTGGATCAATGATCACTCCAATGTGGACAAGGAAATAGCACAATTGGTACCAATTCTTGTCGGTTTCGCACACCTACACAAATAAGGCTTATGGTGGAGCTCGGTGAGGATAGTGGCAAAAATTTTTTTATGCAAAATGTTAGCAAGATTCAATAATGTTGAAAAAGATTCACAAATTCGCAAGTGAAACAAGTAGACCAATAACAATATGTGGCACACGGAAACACACACACGGATAGATAAATGGGGTCATGCAACCAAGGAATGAGCTCAAAATGTGGAATCCACGGAAAATGCTCTTGTTGCACAACTCTAGAGAGACGCTAGCACGATCGCTCAATAGGCGTCCGGACATCCGTCCATTTCCGGATGACCGCTACTCTGAAACTGATTTTGCTCAAAAAAAATCGGCTTCCACCAATTCATCCGCTACACCATCACCGACTTCCGCAAACATTGCCAATATCCCAACCACACTACCACTTACCCGCTACCTACTCCGATGATTTTGCTCACACTTGGTTTTGAAAATTTGAGTTGCGGTACCGTATCCTTTTGTGTTTCGGCTATCTAGGTACGGCTCGACATCGACATCACCGCCGCTCATTTTCGCCACGGACGCGTCATCGACACCGGTCAACAACAACGACCACCTCGACTACGACTTGGTATTCGTGCCACCATTTTGACACCATACCGGAAGCAAGACCGGTAACCTCATCTTCGTATTGGACATATCACTCTTGCCATCACATTGTTAGCCATCATCGCCTTACTCCTTTGCGTCGCTTACCCATCGAGACTAGCCATTGAGTATTGCCGGCAACGAGACTTGTGCACATTAGTGATCATACTTCCCATAGCATACATACATACATCATTGTTGCCTATATTGGTATCATCTCTTGTGTCACTAAGCTGTCATCGCATACTCACTTGCTATCTTGGTTCGTCAAGAATCGCATTAGAAAAAAGCTCAAACATCAAAGAGCCAACCAAGGTTTTAAGCAAAGAGGAAAAGATAAGCAAATAGCTTTTAAGCAAGAACAATAGCATCATACAACATTAAGATTGTCATACTCGATCATCTTTGATCATATCATAGCAACACCTTGCATAAAACATATTTGGGATAGAAGCCGTTGCACTTTTGCTAAGTAGGTTGTGCACAAGTTCTTGTATCTGCCTATCGTGCAATCGTGCTAGCGTCTCTCTAGTGTTGTGCAACAAGAGCATTTTTGTGGATTCCACATTTTGGCTCACCCTTGGTTGCACAACCCCACTTATCTTTTTGCGTGTGTGTTTCCGTGTACCGTATATGCTTGGTCTACTTGTTACATTGCATCTTGCGATTCTTTTCCAACATTATTGAATCTTGCTTACATTCACATTAAAAATTGTGCCACCATCCTAACCAAGCTCCACCAAAAGCTTTTACTTGTGTAGGTGTGAGAACCGACAAGAATTGGTACCAATTGTGCTATTTCCTTGTTACACATTGGAGTCATCTTCAATCCATTGTCAACATCGGTCAAGGTACATTTGATATTGGTTCTTCCATTTCTTCCACTCACATTTGTCTTGGAATGATGGATAGGCCAAGTACTTCTTCCAACCCGCTCTTTATGGATCAAGACGACGACATGAACTCCTTTGTCACCAAGAGTCACCTCTTTGGTGCACAGCATGCTTTACATCAAGATCAACAAGCTATGAGTGAACGCATCGACAACCTTGCCGCCGACTTATGACTTTCCGAGCAATGTACAAGGGACTAATTTGACAACAAGCTCGACGATCACAAGCAACAGAATGACGCAAGGATGGACGAGATCCGCGCTTTGTTGCTCAACCGCTCTTCTTCCACTTCAAGAAGGAGCCGTTCAAGTCGACACTCCGACAACACCATCTCCAGTTCAAGTACACCGACATCGAACACTCTTCGACGAGCCGCGCGCAACGAGCGTCAAGCAAACCTCAATCCACTTAGAGACACCAACTCGCAAGAACATCGACGACGTCAAGCCGAACAAGCCTTTGCGCTAGCCCGAGAACGACATCGCCAACGTCAACACGAACAAGAGGAGCGAGCGTGACAACATCAAGATGCACAAGACGTCAGGGCGGAACGCCAAGAACAACAACTACGTGAAGCTCAAGCACTTGAAGCGCAACGTGCCCTTCATGAATCAAGTCATGCCGTAGCCAACCGAGGCCGACAAGCTCAACTACATCAAGAAGCACTTCGTGTGCGTGAACAAGCTCCTCGTCAAGATAGACAAGCACCTCGTCAAGATAGACAAGCTCCCCCTCAAGTTAACCAAGAGCATGAGAACAATGGGAATGCTCCGCGGCAAGGGCAACACGAGGTTCACAACCCTCCGTGTCAAGAGTACCACGAGTTGGACAATCATCTACAACATGGGCGTCATCATCCCCGACCCCAACACAATGAAGAGCAACGCTACGGCAAGCTCAAGTTCACCATGCCCAAGTTCAATGGAAGCAACGATCCCGAAGAATACCTTTCATGGGCATTGAAAGTTGACAAGATCTTCTGTTTGCACAATTATGAAGAAGAGAAGAAGATCGCGATGGCATCCCTTGAGTTCCAAGATTATGTCCTCATTTGGTGGGAACAAGTCATTGAGCGCCGCGAGGCAAGAGGTGATCCACCCATCACTACTTGGTCACAAATGAAGGACGTCATGCGAGCACGCTTCGTGCCTACCTACTACAACCGTGACCTCTTCAAGAAACTCCAACAACTCAAGCAAGGAATCAAGAGCGTTGAAGAGTACTACAAGGAAATGGAGATTGCCATCATAAGAGCCAATGTCAAAGAAGATGATGAGCAAACTATGGCAAGGTTCTTGAATGGACTCAATCATCCTATCAAGAAGATCGCCGACTTCCAACCATACTCGAACCTCATCGAACTAGTGCATCAAGCTACCAAAGCGGAACGGCAAGTACAAGACGACTTCAAGTATGCCAAGTTCTCATCCATGTCCTATGGCCTCTCCAACAATTAAGCTTCGACGACTCCAACACCTTCTACATCAACCAAGCCTTCTACAAGCAACGGCGACAAGTCAAGTTACAAGAAAGCTTCGACAAGCTCAAGTCGTCCTCCTACTACAAGCAACTTCAAGAAAGCTCCATCATCATCTACTCCACCCGATGAGACCATCAAAACAAGTTCTATCAAATGCTTCACATGCGGCGGCCGAGGCCACAAGTCCTTCGAGTGCACAAACAAATGCACAATGATCTTCAACGACGATGGCACTTATGATTCCATGAGCGAAGGAGAAATGGAAGCCCTTGAGCAAGTGGCCATGCACCGCCAAGTGAACAATGAAGAAGAACAAGTCTTTTGTGATGAATACTCAAGTCCCGCACATGTTGTCTCAAAAGTCTTGACTCTCCAACATCAACAAGAAGAAGACCAAAGATGCACCATATTCCACACAAAGGCCGGCATCAATGGATGATCCGTCAAGGTCATCATCGATGGAGGGAGTTGCCACAACTTAGCAAGTGAAGAACTATGATCCAAGCTCCAATTGGTCAAGATGAAGCACCCTCACCCCTACAAGGTTCAATGGCTAAGCGACACCGGCACCATACAAGTCGAGCATAGAGTACAAGTCTCTTTCAAGATCGGCGCCTATGAAGACACATTGGAATGTGATGTCCTTCCGATGACCGTTTGCCACCTCCTCCTTGGACGGCCATGGAAATTTGACCGAGGTGTCATTCACAACGGGTGTACAAATCACTATAGCTTCAAGATGAAAGGGAAAGAGTTCGTGCTACGTCCTATGTCTCCAAGCCAAGTGCTCGCCGACAAACAAGCCACCCATCGTGGAGGAAATAGTGAGAGAGCGATCCACCAAAAAGAGAGTGAGCGCCACAAGCACAAATTGAGTGACTCCACGATGAGCGACAAGAAAAACTTAGTTCTCTTTGCCACCAAACGTGAGATGAGAGAAGTGTGTGAGAACCCATCAAGTGTCCTACACTATGTCCTATTGTGCAAGGACAAGGCCACAACAACTAACAACTCTCACGATCTACCTTTGGTGTTATCTTCTCTCTTGCAGGAATTCCAAGATGTTTTCCCTGATGAGCTACCTCCGGGTCTACCTCCACTACGAGGTATTGAGCACCGAATTGATATCATCCCCGGAGCGCCGCTTCCCAACAAAGCTCCATACTGCGTCAACCCCGAAGAAACCAAAGAAATACAAAGGCATGTAAAGCATCTCATAGACCATGGTATTGTGCGTGAAAGTTTGAGTCCTTGTGCCGTACCGGTCATTCTTGTGCCAAAACGTGACGGTAGCTTTCGCATGTGCTCGGATTGTAGACCTATAAATGCTATCACCGTTAGATATAGGTACCCCATTCCATACCTTGATGATATGCTTGATGAACTTAGCAGTGCCACTATATTTTCCAAAATTGATCTTAAGAGTGGTTACTATCAAATTCGCATACAAGACGGTGATGAATGGAAAACCGCCTTCAAAACCAAGTATGGTTTGTATGAGTGGTTAGTCATGCCTATGGGTCTCTCGGAAGCACCGGGCACTTTTATGCGCCTTACGAATCATGTCTTTCGCCCTTACATTGGTATATTTGTTGTGGTTTACTTCGATGACATTCTTCTGTTTAGCAAATCTATCCAAGAACATGTCACCCATGTCCGGACCGTTTTGCAAACTCTTAGAAAAGAGCGTCTCTATGCTAATATGGAGAAATGCCTATTTGGTGTTGATAAGCTCGTTTTCTTGGGTTTTGTGGTCTCTCCTAAGGGTGTTCATGTTGATGAATCTAAGATCAATGCTATTAAAACTTGGCCCCAACCAACCAATTTGCAACAAGTGTGTAGTTTTCTTGGTTTAGCCGGTTTCTACCGTAGATTTGTGAAGGATTTTAGCACCATTGCTTCACCTTTACATGCTTTGAGTAAGAAAAATGCACCGTTTGTTTGGGGAACACCTCAAGATATTGCTTTCAATGAGCTTAAGAACTTGCTTACTCATGCTCCCGTGCTTGCATTACCCAACTTCGACAAACCTTTTGAGATTCATTACGATGCTAGTGGTAATGGCATAGGAGGTGTGTTAACGCAAGAGAAGCGCCCCATAGCGTACTTTAGTGAGAAATTATCCGGCACGCAACTCAATTACCCCATCTATGACAAAGAGTTATATGCTTTAGTGCGAGTTTTGCATGAGTTCATCATCCATACCGACCATGAAACACTTAAATACCTTAAGGGTCAAACTAAGTTGAACAAGCGTGATGCTAAATGGAGTGAATTTATTGAGTCTTTTCCTTATGTCATCAAGTACATTAAGGGTAAAGAAAATGTTGTGGCGGATGCGCTTTCCCGTATATGCATGCTTGTCACTAACCTTGAGTTGAATATCATTGGTTTTGAGCATATCAAAGACTTGTATGAACATGATCGTACATTCGCCATACCTTATGCCAAGTGTTTGATGCATAGTTCTTGGGATCGATACTACATCAAATATGGAGATCTTATGAGAGCTAAAAAACTTTGCATTCCCGAGTCCTCTTTTCGTTTGTTGATTTTGCAGGAATCTCATGGAGGCGGACTCATGGGACACTTTGGACGCGACAAAACATTTGCTACACTCTCCAAGAATTACTTTTGGCCCAAGATGCATCGCGACGTCAATCGCTTCATCAACCGTTGTTCTACATGTCGCAAAGCTAAGTCTAAAGCCCAATCTCATGGCCTCTATATGCCACTTCCAATTCCATATCAACCATGGGAAGATATTAGCATGGACTTTGTGCTTGGTTTGCCTAGAACTCGAAATGGAAAGGATTCCGTTTTTGTTGTCGTGGACCGTTTCTCCAAAATGGCACATTTCATTCCTTGCAACAAGATAGACGATGCTTCACATATTGAAAATTTGTTTTGTAGGGAAATCTTGCGCCTTCATGGAGTACCAAAGACTATCGTCTCGGACCGCGACGTCAAGTTCCTTAGCTACTTTTGGAAGACTCTATGCGGCAAGCTCAGAATCAAGCTACTCTTCTCCACGGCATACCATCCTCAGACCGACGGTCAAACGGAGGTCACAAACCGCACACTCTCCGCTTTACTTCAGTACTCATCAAGAGGAACATCAAGGAGTGGGAGGAGTGCCTACCTATCGCCGAGTTCGCCTACAACCGAGCAAGACGCTCAACAACCGACAAGTCGCCTTTCGAGGTCGTTTACGGATTCAACCCATTGTCAACATTGGACATTCTTCCCCTACCACTACAAGAGCGCATCAATTTGGATGCAAGTGCGCGTGTGACACATCTCAAGAAGATGCATGAAGATACAAGAAACACCATCGAGCGCCAAGTTCAACGCCTTGCGACAAAGCTCAACTTTAACAAGCAACCTATGGTCTTCAACATTGGTGATCAAGTGTGGCTACACCTTCGCAAGGACCGCTTCCCACAAGAACGCAAATCCAAGCTTCGTCCACGAGCGGATGGACCCTTCAAGGTGCTTGCACGTTACAAAGACAACGCTTACAAGATCGACCTCCCGCGCGACAAGTACAACGTGAGCGACATCTTCAATGTCAAAGATCTCTCTCCTTTCCATGGTGATGAAGATTTTGATCCGAGGACAGATCTTCCCCAAGGGAGGGGAGATGATGCGGAGCATCCCAAGGTCACCCCCATGGACCTACCATCGTCTCACCAAGTGCCTACCGGGCCCATGACTCGATCATGTGCAAGAGCCCTTGAAACCGAGGTGGCATCTCTCCTCTCACAATTCCACTCCGATGCGCATGAAGCATGGCTACTACCTCATATGGATACATTATGCATACTTAGGTACAATGGAGAATCTAAGGAGCAAGGACAAGAAGAAGAGGAAGATGGATGAGAAGACGGAGAAGAAGAAGAGCTGCGGGAAAATTCCCAGCCACCGGACGTCCGGCGCCTGAAGCGTCAGCCGAGCTCCAGCCAGCGGACGTCCGGCCCGGACCGGACGACCAGTGCCCCTGCACCCGAAGGGAACGAGCGGACGTCCGATCCAGACCGGACAACCGGCGCACCAACACCCGAGGCAACATCAGCGGAAGTCCGGAGCCTCCGGACATCCGGCGCCCCCATCACAAAGCAGAACCAGCGGACGACCGGAGGACAACGGACGTCCGGCAGCTCCTGAGACACCGGACGACCGGTCCCCAGCGGACGTCCGGTACCTGGCTGCGTCCAGATTCGGGCCCGAGGCCCATGTACCCCTTCACTTTGCCCCCTTTTGCACTTAGACTATAAATAGACCCCCCATTCATCCTAGCTAGGGTTAGCGTTGGTTTAGCTCATATTTCGAGATAGAGCTTCGCTCATCCATACCGATCTCCTCCTCGAGAGAGACTGCGGCCCCTCTTCGGAGAAGATCAACTTGGATTCAAGACCCCCTCTTGGGCGGCCCCATCAAGACCTCCTTCTAGGAGAAGAACCGGTTACTTGTATCGTCCTTTGTTGACCTTGGATCATCATGTATCTGTTTGTGTTTCGGGGATCTAGCACATGTGTGATCTTTTTCTTGTTGGTTGAGTGTTTCTCTTGTGTTTCCCCTCGTTTCCCCCCTCGTGTTCTTCGTGTTCCTCATAGGGATCCGCTCCTTTCGTGAAAGATCGGCCATCTAGGGTTCCACCCTACATCAGAGGTGTAGCTCGATGATCATTAATGTGCACAAGTAACGTTGCCGGCAATACTCAAATGGCTAGTCTCGATAGGCAAGTGACGCAAAATGGGCTAGGGGTTATCAATGCAATGGCAAGGGAATATACAATGGAGGGATACCACGATACCAAGATGATATGGAGGTTACCGTCCTTGTCGATGATGTGTGGCAGTGACCTTGATGGAGATACCAAGATGATGGAGACTCATCCCTAAGTAGCCGAAACACCTTAGGAGACGGAAAAATCACGAACTCAAAATCTCAAATGTCAAAATGGTGGTAGCGGGATGCGGTGGTGCTGTTGCGAAAGCTCAATGGGATTGCGACAATGCAATGATGGGTTATGTGAGTAGGCAATGCAGAAGTGGAGGGTTATTGGGTTATGTGAGTTGGAGTTGGAAGCATGGTCCCTAAGTAGCCGAAACACCTTAGGAGACACAACTCACAACACAAACAAAATTGGGTTAAGTTGGGGTGTAAGAAGTGTATGGTTGGTAAGCCTATGGGGAAGTTATGGTGGTGGTGGTGGTTGATGAAGAAGCAACCATCCCTGAGTAGCCTAGACACCTTAGGAGACTCAAATCACCCCTCCAGCAACCACATATGCGATGGGGAACAAAATTGGTTAGGTTGCGGAAGTCGGTGGTGGTGTAGCAGATGATGTGGTGGAAGACCTAGGCAAAGATGCCAAAATTCCAAAACTTTGATGGTGTCAAAAGGTGGTGAAACCAAGGTGAGGTCCTCGGGCACGTCGATATCTTCAAAACGAGCCAAAGAACACTCAAATCGGAGTTCGGAGTGAAAAGTTGTGATGAAAATGGTGAAGAAGGGTGATGCTGAAATTCTGTGTAATGTTTCTGGTTAGGCCTGAAGTTCCGGGCCTAGGGCCAGAAGTTCCGGGCTCCGGAAGTTCCAGGGGGTGGCCGGAAGTTCCGGGGGTCACGGAAAAAGTCTCGGGGAAGCCGGGGGATTTTGGGTAAACTCTCTGTTTAGCCTGGAAGTTCCGGGGTAAGGACGGAAGTTCCGGGGGAGTCCGGAAGTTCTGGGGGTCGTGGAATTTCTTCCGGGACGAACCCTAAATTCCAGATCTGAGAATGGGGGCAGAAAAACTCGATTTCCATGGTCAAAATTGGGAAGATTTCATGGATAGAAATGGGGGAAAAGATGGAGAATGCTAGATCCACTCATAACACAGCGAATCCATGGATCAAAATCAACAAAACATTGGGGCTATTTTTGGTGGGGATTTTCGAATTTAGGACGAAATCAACAAAATTAGGCTAGAAAACGAAGAGGGGAGGCTCCGAAATCATGATCAACGTGGCTCATGATACCAAGATGATGTAGGGTAGGAACCCTGTAGCCCGATCTTTCACGAAAGGCGCGGATCCCGCGAAGAATGCGAAGAACACGAGGAGGGAAACGAGGGGAAAATCATGAGGGGAACACAAAAGAACACTCAAACCAACAAGAATGATCACACATGCGCTAGATCCTCGAATACATAAAGTAAGATACACGATCCACAATCAACTAAGGATGATACAAAGGTAGCCGGTTCTTCTCCGTGAGGAGGTCTTGTATCCACGAGGGGATCTTCTCCGCGAGGAGGTCTTGAATCCAAGTGGATCTTCTCCGAAGAGGCCGCGGTCTCTCGCAAGGAGGAGATACAATATGGATGAGCGTAGCTCTATCTCTCAAATGAGATATCACAACGCTACCCTAGAAAGGAGGAGGTGGAGGAGTATATATAGTCTAGGTCCACGAAGGGGTAAGTGAGGGGCGAAAGGGTAGATGGGCTTCGGCCCGAGTGTCTGCGCGCAGGCAGGGCCGGAAGTTCCGGGGACGACCGGAAGGTCCGGGCGCCTGAGGTTCCAGGAGAAGGTCCGGCCAAGGTCCGGGCTATCCAGAGAGTTGGCACACTCTCGGACGGCTTCGATGCGTCGGGCCAGAAGTTCCGGGACGGCCGGAGGTTCCGGGGGCCGGAAGTTCCCGGCAGCGGCCGGAAGTTCCGGGCTTTCCAGAAACTTGTCCAGGCTTCTTCCTTCTCTTCCATGCTTCCCTCGCGGATGGTGTAGTTGTTCCTTGGCGCTTGCACTCCCCCTCGACATTCATGAAGCTCCGACAATTCCTATGCATGCACGATGGAGGGTCAAGTAGTATACCATCCTCGAAGGGGTCAAGTGAGCACGTATAAAGGAGAGGATTCACCTTTATGTATGTGAAGTCGATGTCGCACGTGTCACTTGCCGAATGAACTCTGGACATGGTGATGTCCATAGGATGCTCCGCATCACATATGCTGATTATGTTGATTGTGATGTGGTACCTATGCAAGCATGTTCCTTATTACTTGGCAGACCATGGCAATTTGATAAAAAATATGTACACCATGGTAGAAACAATTAGTATACTCTTGTGCATAAGGATAAAAATATTACTTTGCTTCCTATGACTCCTGATTCCATTTTGAAAGATGATATTAATAGAGCTAATAAAGCAAAACAGGAGAAAAGTAAAAGTGAAAATCAGATTGTGGCAAAATGATTTGAGCAACAAATGCAGCCTAACAATAAACCATCTAGTGTTGCTTGTGAAATTAAATTGAAAAGTGCATGTTTAATTGCCACCAAATATGATATTGATGATTTAGATTTTAGCAAATCTGTTTGCTATGCTTTTGTGTGCAAAGAGGCATTATTTTCATTCGAGGACGTGCGTTCCTCTTTGCCTCCGTCTGTAACTAACATTTTGCAGGAGCTCGCTGAAGTCTTTCCAGAAGACGTGCCACCAGGATTACCACCTATTCGAGGGATTGAGCATCAAATTGACTTAATTCCTAGTGCATCATTACCCAACCATGCACCATACCGTACCAATCTAGAGGAGACAAAGGAGATTATGCGTCAAGTACAAGAACTGCTCGACAAAGGTTATATACGCGAATCCCTTAGTCCTTGTGCTGTTCCTATCATTTTAGTGCCGAAAAAGGATGGTACGTCGCGTATGTGCATTCATTGTAGAGGCATTAATAATATTACTATTCATTATCATCATCCTATTCCTAGGCTAGATGATATGCTTGATGAATTGAGTGGCTCTACAATATTCTCCAAAGTTGATTTGCGTAGTGGATACCATCAAATTCGTATGAAATTGGGAGATGAATGGAAAACAACATTTAAAACTAAGTTTGGATTATATGAGTGGTTAGTCATGCCTTTTGGGTTAACTAATGCACCTAGTACTTTCATGAGATTAATGAACGAAGTTTTACGTGCTTTCATTGGACAATTTGTGGTAGTTTACTTTGATGACATATTGATTTATAGCAAATCTTTGGAGGAACATTTGGAACATTTACGTGCTGTTTTTATTGCTCTACGTGATGCACGTTTGTTTGGTAACCTTGGAAAGTGCACCTTTTGCACCGACCGAGTATCTTTTCTTGGCTATGTTGTTACTCCACAGGGAATTGAAGTTGATAAAGCCAGGATTGAAGCTATTGATAGTTGGCCGCAGCCCAAAACGGTCACACGAATGAGGAGTTTCCTTGGCCTCGCTGGTTTCTATAGGCGTTTAGTGAGAGATTTCAGCACCATTGCTGCACCTCTTAACGAGCTTACAAAGAAGGATGTGCCTTTTGTTTGGGGTACCGCACAGGAAGAAGCCTTCACGGTATTGAAAGATAAGTGGACACATGCTCCTTTACTCCAACTTCCTGATTTTAATAAGACTTTTGAGCATGAATGTGATGCTAGTGGAATTGGATTAGGAGGTGTGTTATTACAAGATGGCAAACCTGTTGCATACTTTTCTGAAAAATTGAGTGGGCCTAGTCTGAACTATTCTACTTATGACAAAGAATTATATGCTCTTGTTCGGACCTTAGAAACATGGCAACATTATTTATGGCCCAAGGAATTTGTTATACATTTTGATCATGAATCTTTGAAACACATTAAAGGTCAAGCAAAACTGAACCGTAGACATGCTAAATGGGTTGAATTCATTGAGACTTTTCCTTATGTCATTAAACACAAGAAGGGTAAAGAAAATGTTATTGCTGATGCATTGTCTTATCGTTATACTATGCTTTCACAACTTGACTTTAAAATATTTGGTTTGGAGACCATCAAAGATCAATATGTGCATGATGCTGAATTTAAAGATGTATTGCAGAATTGTAAGGAAGGGAGAACTTGGCACAAGTTCGTTCTTAACGATGGATTTGTGTTTCGTGCTAACAAGCTATGCAATCTAGCCAGCTCTGTTCGTCTTTTGTTGTTGCAGGAGGCGCATGCAGGAGGATTAATGGGACACTTTGGCGTCAAGAAGACGGAGGATATACTTGCTACACATTTCTTTTGGCCAAAGATGAGACGGGATGTTGAGCGTTTGGTTGCTCGCTGCACTACATGTCAAAAAGCTAAGTCACGACTCAATCCTCATGGTTTATATATGCCTTTGCCTGTACCTAGTGTTCCTTGGGAGGATATATCTATGGACTTTGTTTTAGGTTTACCTCGAATAAAGAAGGGGAGGGATAGCATATTTGTTGTCGTGGATAGGTTCTCGAAAATGGCACAGTTTATACCATGTCATAAATGCGATGATGCCGTTAATGTTGCTGATTTGTTCTTTCGTGAAATTATTCGCTTGCATGGTGTGCCAAATACAATTGTTTCAGATCGTGATACTAAATTTCTTAGCCACTTTTGGAGATGTTTATGGGCTAAGTTGGGAACTAAACTGCTCTTTACTACTACTTGTCACCCCCAAACTGATGGACAAACTGAAGTAGTCAATAGAACATTGTCTACTATGCTTAGGGCTATTTTGAAGAATAACAAGAAAATGTGGGAAGAATGCTTGCCTCATTTTGAATTTGCTTATAATCGTTCATTGCATTCTACTACTAAGATGTGCCCTTTTGAAATTGTGTATGGTTTCCTACCTCATGCACCTATTGATTTGTTGCCTCTTCCCTCTTCGGAGAAGGTTAATTTGATGCTAAAGAACGTGCTGAATTGATTTTAAAAATGCATGAGTTAACTAAGGAAAACATTGAGCGTATGAATTCTAAATATAAACTTGCTGGAGATAAGGGTAGAAAATATGTTGTGTTTGCACCTGGAGATCTTGTTTGGTTACATTTTCGTAAGGATAGATTTCCTAATTTGCGCAAATCAAAGCTAATGCCACATGCTGATGGTCCTTTTAAGGTGTTAGAGAAAATAAATGATAATGTATATAAACTTAGCTGCCTACAGATTTTGGGGTTAGTCCCACTTTTAACATTGCAGATTTGAAGCCTTATTTGGGTGAGGACAATGAACTTTCGTCGAGGACGACTTCATTTCAAGAAGGGGAGGATGATGAGGACAGCAATACCGTTGTTACACCCACAGTCCCTGCTGCTATACATACTGGACCAATTACTAGAGCTCGCGCACGCCAATTGAATTATCAGGTACTTTCGTTTCTTGGTAACGATTCTAATGTTCATGAGAATATGATGCTGCCTAAATTGGATACATTTGTCTTGCTTACAAATGAAGGGCCTAGCTTGGACAAGAAAGATGAACCTTGGAACAAGTTCAAGCGTGGAGATGATGGCATGCGCAAGGGGATCCAGAATGGAGTTACAAGTGATGATTTCAGGACTTTGAAGCCACCAAAAGGAGTGCATGAAGCCTTGGACGCAATATACAAGATGCCACTTCATAAATTTCGTCCAGAGGGTATTTTAGGTGCTGCGTCACCTTATTATTGGGCCAGGCCCATGTATTTTCAAAATACTTAAGTATAGGCTGTTTTTAGAGTCCGTATGTGTGGGGAAACAAGAGTTAGGGTTGGTTTCGGACCCCTCTTCCAAGGGCCACGAAATTCCCCCCTCTTCCTCCATATATACAGCTTTAGGGCGTCGTTTAGACTTTGGGTTTTGTTTAGATTAAAAGTTCGCCATAGCTGCAACTTCGCGTACTTTGTTTGTGTCCAACGACCAGACCAAGACGTCACAGAACCCCACCTTGATCAATAAAGCTTTCATCTTACATTCGCAATATCCAGATTGCAATCTCAGTTTCTTGCTTGTTCTTCATTTGCTCGCAGGAAACAGGCCCTCGTGGTCAGGTTGATCGTGCTCCGGTGTGGTCAATAACCCCTCGGAGTTGGTTTAGCGGTTGCTAAGGCGCGACGTCCTCGCACGTTCGTAGTCGGATCGTCAAAGTCGACTTCCTCTAAAACGATAGCCACCATCTCATCGAAAGACGGGACACCTTTGCCTCTATCATGAACTGTAGACATGCTAAATGGGTTGAATTCATTAAGACTTTCCCTTATGTCATTAAACGCAAGAAGGGTAAAGAAAATGTTATTGCTGATGCATTGTCTCGTCGTTATACTATGCTTTCACACTTGACATTAAAATATTTGGTTTTGAGACCATCAAAGATCAATATCTGCATGATGATGAATTTAAAGATGTATTGCAGAATTGTAAGGAATGGAGAACTTGGAACAAGTTCGTTCTTAACGATGGATTTGTCTTTCGTGCTCACAAGCTATGCATTCCAGCTAGCTCCGTTCGTCTTTTGTTGTTGCAGGAGGTGCATGGAGGAGGATTAATGGGACACTTTGGCATCAAGAAGACAGAGGATATACTTGCTACACATTTCTTTTGGCCAAAGATGAGACGGGATGTTGAGCGTTTTGTTGCTCACTTCACTACATGTCAAAAAGCTAAGTCACGACTCAATCCTCATGGTTTATATATGCCTTTGCCTGTACCTAGTGTTCCTTGGGAGGATATATCTATGGACTTTGTTTTAGGTTTACCTCGAACAAAGAAGGGGAGGGATAGCATATTTGTTGTCGTGGATAGGTTCTCGAAAATGGCACACTTTATACCATGTCATAAAAGCGATGATGCTGTTAATGTTGCTGATTTGTTCTTTCGTGAAATTATTCGCTTGCATGGTGTGCCAAATACTATTGTTTTAGATCGTGATACTAAATTTCTTAGCAACTTTTGGAGATGTTTATGGGCTAAGTTGGGGACTAAACTGCTTTTTAGTACTACTTGTCACCCCCAAACTGATGGACAAACTGAAGTAGTCAATAGAACATTGTCTACTATGCTTAGGGCTGTTTTGAAGAATACCAAGAAAATGTGAGAAGAAAGATTTCCTCATATTGAATTTGCTTATAGTCGTTCATTGCATTGTACTACTAAGATGTGCCATTTTGAAATTGTGTATGGTTTCCTACCTCATGCACCTATTGATTTGTTGCCTCTTCCATCTTCGGAGAAGGTTAATTTTGATGCTAAAGAACGTGTTGAATTGATTTTAAAAATGCATGAGTTAACTAATGAAAACATTGAGCGTATGAATTCTAAATATAAACTTGCTGGAGATAAGGGTAGAAAACATGTTGTGTTTGCACCTGGAGATCTTGTTTGGTTACATTTGTGTAAGGATAGATTTCCTAATTTGCGCAAATCAAAGCTAATGCCACGTGCTGATGGTCCTTTTAAGGGGTTAGAGAAAATAAATGATAATGCATATAAACTTGAGTTGCCTGCAGATTTTGGGGTTAGTCCCACTTTTAACATTGCAGATTTGAAGCCTTATTTGGGTGAGGACGATGAACTTTCATCGAGGATGACTTCATTTCAAGAAGGGGAGGATGATGAGGACATCAATACCATTGTAACACCCATAGCCCCTGCTGCTATACATACTGGACCAATTACTAGAGCTCGTGCATGCCAATTGAATTATTAGGTACTTTCATTTCTTGGTAACGATTCTAATGTTCATGAGAATAAGATGCTGCCTAAATTGGATACATTTGTCTTGCTTACAAATGAAGGGCCTAGCTAGGACAAGAAAGATGAACCTTGGAACAAGTTCAAGCGTGGAGATGATGGCATGCGCAAGGAGATCTAGAATGGAGTAACGAGTGATGATTTCAGGACTTTGAAGCCACCATAAGGAGTGCATGAAGCCTTGGACGAAATATACAAGATGCCACTTCATAAATTTCGTCTAGAGGCTATTTTAGGTGTTGCGTCACCTTATTATTAGGCCAGGCCCATGTATTTGCGAAGTACTTAAGTATAGGCTGTTTTTAGAGTCCGTATGTGTGGGGAAACAAGAGTTAGGGTTGGTTTCCGACCCCTCCACCAAGGTCCATGAAATTCCCCCTCTCTCCTCCATATATACAGCCCTTAGGGCATCGTTTATACTTTGGGTTTTGTTTAGATTAAAGTTCGCCATAGCTGCAACTTCGCATACTTCGTTTGTGTTCAATGAGCAGACAAAGGCGTCACGGAACCCCACCTTGATCAATAAAGCTTTCATCTTATATTCGCAATATCCAGATTGCAATCTTAGTTTCTTGCTTGTTCTTCGTTTGCCTGCAGGAAACAGACCTTCGTGGTGAGGTTGTTCATGCTCCGGCATGGTCGATAACCTCTCGGAGTTGGCTTAGCGATTGCTAAGGCGCGACGTCCTTGCATGTTCGTAGTCGGATCGTCAAAGTCGACTTCATCCAAAATGATAGCCACCATCTCATCAAAAGACGGGACACCTTTGCCTCTATCACATGCCCATGTATTTTCGAAGTACTTAAGTATAGGCTGTTTTTTAGAGTCCGTATGTGTGGGGAAACAAGAGTTAGGGTTGGTTTCGGACCCCTACACCAAGGGCCACGAAATTCCCCCTCTCTCCTCCATATATACAACCCTTAGGGAATAATTTAGACTTTGGGTTTTATTTAGATTAAAAGTTCGCCATAGCTGCAACTTCGCGTACTTCGTTTGTGTCCAACGACCAGACCAAGACGTCACAGAACCCCACCTTGATCAATAAAGCTTTTATCTTATATTCGCAATATCCAGATTGCAATCTCAGTTTCTTGCTTGTTCTTCGTTTGCTCGTAAGAAACAGACCCTCGTGGTCAGGTTGATCATGCTCTGGCGTGGTCAATAACCGCTCGGAAGTTGGTTTAGCGATTGCTAAAGCGCGACGTCTTGCATGTTCGTAGTCAGATCTTCAAGGTCGACTCCCACAGAAATGATAGCCACCATCTCATCGAATCATCAGGACACCTTCGCCTCTATCAGGTGGTATCAGATTTCCAGGTTGCTCGGTGAGATTTTACAGTTTTTCGTAGTTTAGATCGAGTCTGTTCTTCATACCTACAGTCCACGAGAAAAAATCCGAAAAAGAATTAGGGTTAGTTCATCATATCCGAACCATTCTGAGCCTTTGCATAATCTTTTCAGTATTTTGCTTTGTTGAATTTGTGGTTGCATCGTCATGTCTAGTAGCTGGTCTTAGAGTCTAGTCTTTTAGAGTTTCGAGTTCTGGTCATAAGTTGTCACGCCGCCGCCGCACCATCATCATCGCCCGTTCCATATACCACTACCAATCCGTCTCCATATACCATCACCAATCCGTATCCATATACCACCACCAATCCGTCTCCATATACCATCACCAATCTGTATCCATATACCACCACCAATCTGTATCCATATACCACCACCGCTGCCATATCCTACCATCATATATCCACCCCCTAATCCGAGTTCCTTTCATATTAGGTTTGTTTTCGAGGTCTGTCTAATTTCCGATTCGTGTTTCCTTGCCTGAGTAGGTTTCGGAAAAAAAGGGGAGCGCCAAAAAAAAGAGCGAAAAAAAAATTCCAGAGTGTGCTTTCCCCTTGTTTACGTGCAGCACCGTGATTTTTTGTTAGTGTTCTAGGCTCGCGTCTCTAGCACGGTCTAGCCTAGGACCAGCACAGTACCGTCGTTGAGCGTTTATTCAACTTTGCATCTCTGAATTGATTATTGCTGACCCTTTTTTGATGCGGAGCATCCCACGACCATCCCCATGGATGCCACCTCAACTATCCGAGCTCCAAGTGGACCAATGACAAGGGCTAGGGAACGTGCTATTCAATCCGAGGTGACATCACTCCTACTTGAGTTTTCCCCCTCTTCAAGTGAGACATGGCTACTGCCTAAGTCTGAGATACTATGTGTCATCAGGTACAACGCTCAAGACTCGGAGCCGAGGACTGTAGAAGAAGAGACAGGTGTCAACACTCTGGACAGCCCGGAACTTCCGGCCCCCGGATCTTCCGGCCGACCCGGAGCTTCCGGCTGCTGATAACATCGACCAGCCCAGGCGTGCCAACTCTCGGGTTAGCCCGGACCCTGTCCTGGACCTTCCGGCGCCTGGAACCTCTGGCCTGCCCGGACCTTCTGGCCTCCGGATGCCAGCACAACTCCACCGCGCCAACTCTCTGGTTAGGCCGGACCCTCCTCGGAACCTCCGGTGCCCAGAACTTCCGGCCTAGCCCGGAACTTCCGGCCCTGCCTGCGCGCATCCACTTGGGCCGAGGCCCGTGTACCCTTTCGTCACCTAGACTAAATATACTCTATCCCGTACGAGATTCTAGGGTTAGCGTTGGTTTAGCTCATACTCAGAGATAGAGCATCGCTCATCCATATCAGATCTACTCCTTGAGAGAGACCGCGGCCCCTCTTCAGAGAAGATCCACCGTGGATTCAAGACCCCTTTACGGGAAGATCCCCTTGTGGATTCAAGACCTCCTCACGGAGAAGAACTGGCTACCCTTGTATCGTCCTTAGTTGTCCGTGGATTCGTGTATCGTTCTATGTACCCGAGGATCTAGCACATGTGTGACTTGTTCTTGTTAGTTTGAGTGTTCCTCTTGTGTTTCCCCTTGTGTTTTCCCTCGTTTCCCTCCTCGTGTTCTTCGCGTTCTTCGCGGGATCTGATCCTTTTGTGAAAGATCGGGAAACTAGGTTTCTACCCTACATCATCTTGGTACCTAGAGCAAGGTTGATCACGATTTCGGAGCCTCCCCGTTGTGTTTGTAGCCTAATTTTGATGCGGAGCATCCTATGGACATCACCATGTCAAGAGTTCATTCGGCAAGTGACACGTGCGACATCTACTTCACATACATAAAGGTGAATCCTCTCCTTTACACGTGCTCACTTGACCCCTTTGAGGATGGTATACTACTTGACCCTCCATCGTGCATGCATAGGTATTGTCGAAGCTTCACGGATGACAAGGAGGAGTGCAAGCGCCAAGGATCACCTACACCATCTGCGAGGGAAGCGTGGAAGAGAAGGAAGAAGATGCCTGGACAAGCTTCTGGAAAGCCCAGAACTTCCGGCCGCTGCCCGGAACATCCGGCCACCGGAACCTCCGGCCATCCCTTTCACACCCTCGATGCGACTATATCTCCCACGTGTCGAGGAACGACTTAGAGGCATAATCGCATTGAAGGCATATGTCGCAAGTTAGGCAATCTTCACAACATCCCGTGTAGTATATATATAATAAAAGGGGACATAACATAGTTGGCTTACACTCACCACATAAATAAATAACATTACATCAACCAAACACTCATGGCCCGACTACGGCGCCAAAATAAAAGAGAACCCAACATGCGACACGGTCCCAATCACCCCCAACTGGGCACCACTACTGATCATCAGGAAAGGAAACATAGTAACATTGAGAATCTTCATCGAACTCCCACTTGAGCTCGAGCGCGTCTCCTGGAGCGGAAACATCAGGTCCTGCATCTGGTGTAATAGTAATCGGTGAGCCAGAGGGACTCAGCAATCTCGCACCCTCGCGATCAAGACTATTTAAGATTATAGGTAAGGCAAGGCAAATATATGTGGAGCTGCAGCAAGTGACAAGCAAATATGGTGGCTATCCTGTTCGCAAAAGAGAGCGAGAAGAGGAGGCAAAGCGCGAGCGAGAAACTAGAGAAAAACCTGCGCAAGCATCACTCCAACACCGTGTCCACTTCCCAGACTCCGCCGAGAAGAGGCCATCACGGTAACACACTTAGTTGATTCATTTTAATTAAGTTAAGGTTCAAGTTATCTACAACCGGACATTAACAAATTCCCATCTGCCCACAACCGCGGGCATGACTTTCGAAAGTTCAAATCCCTGCAGGGGAGTCCCAACTTAATCCATGATAAGCTCTCACGGTCAACGAAGGGAATAGACCTCCTCCCGATACGTTTCGATCAGACTCGGTACCTCGGTTCTTCAAGACACTTCGACTGGTTAAAACAAGACCAGCAACACCACCAGAATGTGCCAACAAATCCCGATAGGAGCTGCACATATCTCTTTCTCAGGGCACACTCAGATTGTCCTAGGTACGGGTAGGCCAGCCCAGAGTTGCCCCTGGTGGCCACCGGCAGCTGACAGGTGGACCAACACTCAGAGGAGCACTGGCCCGGGGGGTTTAAAATAAGATGACCCTCGGGCTCCGGAAACCCAAGGGAAAAAGAGGCTAGGTGGCAAATGGTAAAACCAAGGTTGGGCATTGCTGGAAAAGCTTTAATCAAGGCGAACTATCAAGGGGTTCTCATTATAACCCAACCGCGTAAGGAACGCAAAATCCGGGAACATAACACCGATATGACGGAAACTAGGACGGCAAGAGTGGAACAAAACAGTAGGCGAGAGGCCGAGCCTTCCACCCTTTACCAAGTATATAGATGCATAAAGATAACAAGATAATATAATGATATCCCAACAAGTAAATAAATGTTCCAACAAGGAACAGCCTCCAATCTTCACCTGCAACTAGCAACGCTATAAGAGGGGCTGAGCAAAGCGGTAACATAGCCAATCAACGGTTTGCTAGGACAATGTGGGTTAGAGGTTTGACATGGCAATTTGGGAGGCTTGAAAGCAAGTGGTAGGCATCGTAGCAATGGCATAGCAAAAGAGCGAGCAATCTAGCATAGCAAAGATAGTAGTGATTTCGAGGGTATGATCATCTTGCCTGCACAGTTGTCAGAGTTGACTGGATCCTCGAAAGCAAACTCAACGGACTCCTCATTAGCGAACTCGTCTCCCGGATCTACCCAAACAAGACAAACAAGCAAACGGAACACAATCAACCGCGTGTAAGGATCAAACACGATGATCCAAAGATGATATGCTATGCGGGATGCGATGCGGGATGCATATGCAATATATGACAGGAAATGCAAGAACCTGGCCTCAACTTGGATATCCAAGTGTTCCACTAGAAAGATGAGATGAAATCGCTTGAAAACAATATAAAGAACGCCGGAATCAGAGTTACGGTTTGGAAATGGCAAGCGATTCAAAAACGGCACCAGTCTGTGATTTACAGCAAGTAGCCATCTAAATGCAATGAGATGAACATGTTACAGCACTCAAACATGACAACAAAATACATGGAAGGGTTGCATTCATGATGCTTAAAAAAATTCTAGCACTGAGCTACGGCCAATTCATCCATTAACAGGTTACAACAATCATGGCAAAAAATGCATATGGTAAACAGATTTCAGACTTAGTGAAATTAACACTTGTCTGAAATTTCATTTCAGGTAGCACTCTTCGGAGCAACAAAACAACATGCTACAGGACCTGAACATGGCAAAGTAAAACATGGCATGGAGCTACTCAAAAAGCTTAACAAAAGTCCCTTAGTGACCTTGAGCCAAAAAGGACCAGAAAATACAATTGCAAGCATGTGAACATAGCAAAAACATAATCAATTCTCAGACTTAGTGAAAACTGGAGCATGCTGAAAACAGATATCAAGTAGGCATGTTTACGAGCTCGATGCACTCACTACAGATCAAGTCATGACCAACTAAGCATACATCTATCAAGAACACACAAAATTCAAGCTATACATGGCAAGAACAATAGCATAACATGCACAGATCAACTACAACAACATCGGCAAAATTGCAAACAAGTTGACAATCTGCCCAGATTCACAAAGTAGCAAAAGTAGAGCTCGATTGACTCAAGCTAGGGTGCTCCATTATTGCAAACAAAGACATGGATGGATAGAGCACTACAAGATTAACAAAACATCCTTACTGATCATCCTCAAAAGAGGCACGGATCACTAGGAAACAACATGAACATATGAGCATATGAGCTAAACAGCTCAAGGACTTAGTGAAAATGCTAAGTCCCTGAAATCAGAATTACCAAGTGCACCACTTTGCAAGCTTGCACTAGACACCACACAGATCACAAAAATACATGGATTGCACCTCTGGAAAGATGACAAAACCCTTAACAAAACATATGTAGCACTCAGGGGCATATCATGCACACAATAATCATGGCAAAAATGACAAAAAGCTAAATGGAGTAGCAGATCTGACAATTATCTCAAGTAGCCCTTTTCTAACAGCATTTCGGGCATCAAGATGAACTCAAATGAAAATGATGCAATGGAATGAAATGATGTAGTCTCTGAGTTGAACATTTTGATATGCTATATGCATGAATCGGAGCTATGGATGCCGAGATACAAGGCTATGAACAGGAGCATATGGACTAGAAAATTTCGGGGACTTAGTGAAAAAAATCAACCTCTCTCAGATCTAGGGTTCGCACGGAATTCGAGGAGCGGTCGGGGCACTGTAGCCGGCCGGATCCGAAGCTCGCCGGCGACGAGACCACGCCGGAGGAAGGAGAGGCGGAGGGGGGGGCCAGCCGGGGAGGACGCCGGACGGCGGCGGAGGCGGGCGCCGGACCTCCGGGGCGGTGTGGCGGCGCGAGGACGAGGCGGC